>NC_088686.1:136156683-138556683 GCF_028017835.1 Emys orbicularis | reverse complement strand
TTAAAGGGAGACATCCCAGTGCCCGCTCCAAAAATCAGTCCCATGGCGTTCTCTCTTGCGTCTCCAAATCTGGGAGGAAAAGCAGCCTCTTCTCAGAAGGTTCATGCCTTTCCTCCCCCCTTCACCAATGGCCCGTTCCATCAGAAGTCCAGGTAGCCCCCGTATGCTTTGTCCCACATCCCTCCTGGGCGCAGCGTGACAGGTGCATTCTGTCCACAGCAGAGTGCGTCACTGAAAGCAGAGCTAGTCTAAGTGCAGGCCCTCTGTCGCCATCTGTTCGCTTTGAATTCCCACAGCCCTTGGAAACTACAGGTCCCAGCATGCATTGTTCCTTCTTGATCTGCCTCTGCTGCAATGCAAACACTAGCCAGGTGTTTTGGTTGGCATCTGTGTATTAAGATTGAGGGGGGTGGGTGCAGTGCTGTGCTGTGGGCATTTCCATAACACAGGCCCTATGGCATGCATGCCAGGACTCCGATTTATTTTGTTTTGCTGGGATTCCTTCCTGCTCTTGGGTGCAGTGAGATCCCACTTGGATGGGCAAGTGGGCTGTGAACGGGCTGTGCTTGTCCCAGCCCTGCCTCTCAGCACTGATCACTGCAGATCTGGGTATCTGCTGACAAGTCCTGTCCTTTGTCTCCAGCAGGAACCCAGCGAGGCACCAACCCCCAAGAGACCACGTGGCAGACCAAAGGGGAGCAAAAATAAGGCCACTTCTAAAGGCAGGGTAGGTATGGGGTGGGAGGGGGAAAACCACATGACCTTCCCCATCCACTGCTTCTTAATGGCCATTTAAGATTGAAGTGACTCCTTGGCATTTGGGCACTGGGAGCCTGGGGGTGTCTGGTCACAAGATGTCCCTCTCCCTTGGATTTCTTGGCATCCACAGGATTTCTGTTCTGGGAAGCTGGAGGTGACGGAACTTCCCACACACACGCACTGGGCTCAGTGGTGAGATTTCTAGCCCAGCTGTGCAGACAGACAGGGTTTGGACCAGACAGATGGGCACCCAGATTTTTGCAGGGAGGAACCTAGGTGCTCCCTACCCCCCCCCCCCCCCCCGCCCCTGCCATCACCAATACAGACCCCGTGAACTCCTCATTCAAGGAAGTTAATGATCACTGATGCTTGTGTGGAGAGATGGCGGGTGGAGGAACACGAGGGTCCCTTGGACTCGTCACGTGAAGCCGTTTGCATCCAAGTGGGACAGCTGGTGACATTTTGTTTCTCAGTGTCGGCAGGAGCAGCATCGAGGCAGCTGGGGTTTGCATGGCCAAGGCTGGGCAGGGAAAGATCAGGACCTTCTGCAGGGAGGAAAGTGGGGGTGGAGCAGGGAAATCTTACTATAGACTCTGGGCTGCGATCAGTTGAACGAGGCGAGGGCTCACGTCACACCCCATCTTCTGTTTAACGGCAGCCTTGAGCATCCCACCATTATTCTAGCCAGCTGCAAACGGTGGACAGGCCCCAAAGGAATTGTGTGGGGCAGAGGATAGGAGGAGGCTCCTTTCTGAGCACATCCATCCAGACCCAGACTCTGCTGTGTAGGACCTTGGACAAGTCACTTTCTCCTGTGCCTCAATTTGCCCACCTGTAAGATGGGAATAAGGATACCCATCAGAAAGGACTGGCAGGAGGTGGGTGGAAGGTTTTGAGATCCTTGCTTCATAGAAGGACAAAGTCTTATAGCTAAGATGATACTTAGGGAGGAATCTGTGGCAGCAGTGACCTAGCAGCAGCGTGCTGGTTCTCCCAGGGTCGCGTGTGTGTTAGGGAGGGGGATGAGGTTACCAGCTCCCTTCAGGCCCCCACCCGGCCCCCCAGGAAGTCTTTGAGGACAGACTGTATAAATGACAGAGTATGAGACATCGCTGGGAAGGGAGGGGTAGAGATATACAGAAGGTTTGTGTGATATGTGTGTGTGTTTGTGTTTTAAAGCTGTTTTGAAAACACGCGACTCATATCCTGCAAATTTCTCTGAGTCATGGGGCTGGCCTGGCCATTGCATGCTGGAAAATAACTCTGATGGGGGGGGGGGGGGGAATCTAGCCCCGTGGGGCCATCTTTGTGTCCAGCAGCCAAAGGGCAGTCTGGGAACTGCCACTCGTGTGAGTTTGACAAGGTGAGCTAGAAGACACCTGACCTAGAAGACAATAGAAATCAAAGATTTCCAGGGAAGGAGGCGACGAGGGGGTGTTTGTTCGGTCCCCTCTGTGGATTTAAAAGTTCTCTCTGTGTTTAGAAAGCTGCAGTAACACCTGGGAGGAAACCTCGAGGCCGGCCCAAAAAATCGGTAAGTGGAACCTTCCTATCCTAATAGTTCTCCGAGGCCCGATTCTGCCAGGTGCTGAGCCCTCTCTGCTCCCAGTGAATGGAGAGCATGCAGCGCCCCACAGGATCAGGCCCTTGCACAGATGCAAGGTGGGGAAAGAGGCCTGCTTCTTGCAGGGAGGAAGCCAGTCTCGAGGGGGGTGGGATCAAGAGGAGTAGCAGGAAACTCAGCTGAGCCTCTTGTACTCTGGAGGAATCACAGCGACTGCAGTCTGGGTATTCCACACTGCAGCTGGATGGCTTCACCTCTGCGCTGTAAGAAGAGCTGGTCTCTATTGTTGGGGCTTTCCAGGTGGTGGTGGGCTAATGCATGTACTGACCCTGGCTAGTCTGCATGGATATCAGTGCTCGCAAACTGCTGCACTCCATGCCATAGCCGTTGTACTGCTGATAGGAATTCTCCTTTTGCACCGAAAGCTGGGCCTGAGATCTGTCTCTTCTGTCGTTGTGAATTTCCATGAGAACCATGCGGTTCGACGTGGTCCCACGCTCATTCGACTACTTTGCAACCACAGCAGCACCACAGAGAGTGGAAGGGGCTGAGATGCAAGGAGCTGCATCTCTGTGCTGGACATTGGCAGCACAGGCCGTGCTCTAACCGAGCAGAGGGCATGTGGTTGTGTCTTGATACTGGAAGCTGCTCAGGACCTGTGCTAAAATATAGCAGGGGGGATACAACCGAATCTCGGGGCTGGAAGTTCCTAGGGCTGCAGCATTGAATTAGCAGAAGGGTCGCAGTCCTGCGTCCGTGCCAGATGTCCTTGGAAGCCGCGCTGTGATACACCTTAGGGGTGTGATGCAATGTACTGTAGTCGAGGGGACAGTCACATCCTGGTGCCGGATGACGCCCGGGGGAGTACAGCGAGGGGATGAGTGTCTCCGTGCCACAGGGTTCCTGGGAGGTAAACTGTAATACAGTAGGTGGTAATCCACCTCTCCGTGGTCCATGACAACTCTAAATGGCTGTAATTAGCTCAGTGTTCTTTCCCTGCTCCCCAGAGTGACTAACAGGAAGTGGCTTGTTCTCTTCAGCTAGCTGGCACAGGCCTGCCCAAGGCTTTGTGGTGTGTTACCAGGGTGGCATTCCTGCAGAGTGAGTGTGCAGCAAATTCCCTCTGCCCCCATATGTTGCTCCTCTTTCTTCCCTTTCCCAGCCACCGAGGTTCTCTGGCTGTCACAGACGCTCCTGCAGTGCCTGGCAGTCTGAGCTTCCCCCAGCAGCACCCCGCCCCACCCCAGCAGCGATAAGCTACTGCAGCAGCCCCACCCTTCCCCTGCTGTAAACTGCTATCTGCTGCCCTAGGGAGCACTCTGCTGGTTTCAGGAGCTCTGCAGAACCATGGTTTTCTTGCTTCTCTCCAGGTTAAGGCGGCACTGCCTGCCTCTTCCGCTGGATCCCCTTGTACAGCCAGCTTGGATAGCCTGGCAATTTGGGGCACCCTGTAAACAGTACTTGGATTCCTCCCACCTTCCCCTAACTGCCCTACGGGTTCCCCTGCATCCCACCAGCCCCCTGAGGATTTCGGTCTTTGCTGTCTCCAGCCACCACCTTGAGTTTTCCCTTTCTTTGTACACCCCGTAAATTCCTCCCTGGTGTAACTCCATTCAAGCAAAGCATTAGGCTGCTGTCAAGGTCACATTGCATAGCAGATCCCTACCCACCCACCTCAGGCTCAGCAAGTTGCAACCTCAGCCCTTGGCAGAAGCATCCTTGCTAAACGTGCCATGCTCACCCGCTGCTGGTTGGCTGTAGTGACCCCCACATCCAGAGAAGGGGAGGAAGCCTGGATAGTTGGTTTCCAATATCCTGCACCAATGCTGCGAGATGCTGCCGCTTGCCACCAGATTTGGAGGGGTCTCCTAAATGCAGCTTTGAAGGGAGTTTGTCTGGAAACTCAGACAAGGGATAACAACATACATGGTGCCCAGTGCACTTGGCCGCTCGCTCTTCAAGACATAGGTTCAAATCCCAGCTTGGGTAGCAAGAGGGGAAGACTTGTTCTAGGCCTGTCTGGTAGAAAAATGCCTGTCTTGCCAAATTCTAGAACCATCCCTGGCTGAATGAGGCCCGAGATGGGAACAGCAAAGGGTGGGCTTCAGATCTAGATTGAGGTGCATTCATAAAACCGCAGGGGACTGTTATGATAGAGTCTGGTCTCCTGCACAACGCAGACTACACGAGCGTCCCCAGCATTCCTGTGTGGTGAAGGGAGGGGATTGGGGGGCTTTGCCCTAGCAAGAGCAGCTGGGGGCTGGGCTGGCACTGCAGGAGTCTAATGCAAAGCTGCATCACTGGAACTTGCCCAATCCCTGACTCACTAGTGTTCTAGAACAAACATAAGAACGGCCACACTGGGTCAGACCCAAGGGCCGTCTAGTCCAGGATTCTGTTTTCCACTGCCAGGTGCTTCAGAGGGAAGGAACAGAACAGGTAATCATCAAGTGATCCACCAAGCTCACCTCAAATTATTTTTACAGTGTCTTTGGCTCTGAAATCTGCAAATTCCTTTGCAGGCTCCCCTGGGGAGCTGTTACCTAAACACCTGAAATTCTCCAAGCGAAACCAATGTCTACACTGAAAACAGCTCAGTCTGCGAGCAGGGCCTTGGCTTCATACAGCTGCAGGATTTTCTAGCCGGCTTCCTCGCTCCCCAGGTGGGGCTGCCAAACCCCTTTTTTCTATTCTGGATTGCCCTGGCATGCTGGTTAACCACGATCCGCTTCCCAGGAGCGGAGAAGGGTTAACCAGGGCCCATCCCTCACTTCCTTCCTTCGCTAAGTGAGAAGGTCTGTGTCACTGGAACACTTTGTATGGAATTGGCAGCCGCTTTCCGTGCCGGCTTCAATGGTTTATTTTTTTTATGAATGAAACGCGAGGAAGTGGAGGTTGCTGACTCACGGCTGAGTGTGAGGGTGACTCAGACTGTTTTGAGAGCGTGCGTGTCTCTTTAAAGAGAGCCAGGCGGAGGAGTGCGTTTCAAGGAATGCCTTCGCTCCGGTTCATGCCATCGCTGTGGCACTTAGCCCAGGGGTTCCTGCCAGCAGTGCTGATGCGTGCCCCCTGCCTTGCAAGTTTGGGAGGTGGGGTGAGCAAGGGAGGGTGCTGCTCTCCGAGTGGGCGAACAGAGGTCCATTGCAAAAGGGGGGAGGACGAGCACAGTTGGTCTTAACAGGCATGTTGAGATTCCAGCTGCTGCTGGGGTCCCCTCTTGTGGCCTCTGGGAAGCATTGCATCTAGCCGCTGGATATGTTTTTTGTTGGGCTATTCACGTCCATGAAAGTTACTGGTGTTGAGTATTTCTGCTATGGCCGAGGCTAAAGACCTATTCAGGACCAGGGCCCCAGGGTGCACACCACCACATTAATACCTGAGACTGGCCCTGCCCCCATCAGCCAGTGCAGGTGCTTCTCCCCGAGGACGGTCACCAGAATCCAGTACAGGGGCCCGTTGGAGGCACAGAAGTTGGGGTGTCTCCTTGGCAGAGGCGCTATGGTCCAATGCTAAGAGCAAGGGGCCGAACGTCAGGATTCTTCCATGCTCAGTTGCTAGCCACCGCCAAGTATGACACAACCTTGGTTACGTGACTCTGTCGCTCACTCACTTTTTAATCTGTAGCTCTCAAAGCACTTTCCAAAGACGGGCAAGTGTCCTTATCCCCATTTCCCAGGTCCAGAAACCGGGGCGAAGAGGCGGAGTGACTTCCCCAAAGTCACCGTGGCAATACTGGGACTAGTTCGGATCTGTGCCTTGGAGTGGAGCCAGTTCCAAGTGCCTGGCTGGGCCTGGCAGCGCTTGGGAGCTTGATTTGAAGTTAAATCTGGTTAGGGCTCCACTCAAAGACCTTTGAGTGTGAGTATTTTAAACATACAGAGTCATCAAAGGGGCATATCTAAAGAGGGCTGTATCTTTAATGGTGCACTAGACATGGCGTATGCTCCTACGCTGACCTGGAGCCAGGCTGGCCGGGTGCTACCTCACTCCTCCCTTCTCTTACAGCAGAAGGACGAAGAGGAGGTGAACGTTTCGCAGGAGTCATCCGAAGAGGAGCAGTGAAAACGCTTGAACCCGGCACTACCTCATCATTCAACTTACCAATTTCTCGTCAAGCTCTTGGACTGAGGAAGGAACGAAACAAAACAAAACAAAAATCCTTGGTGGGTTTTTTTTTTCTCCTCCGCCCCCCTGCACAACTTTCTCACACTCAAACAGCAGCAGCACCGGAGTACAGATCAAACCGACGGAGCGGCCGTCACGCTCGCTGACGGACGCTGTTAACTCGAAGGGGGAGAACGGGCTCTGTTGTTTCTCTTTCTTAGTGGACAGGGTTAAAATTTAGCCTACTGGTTTATGTAGTTTCTTTTGTTCCTAGTGAAATTCACTGAGGGAAGGCTCCTGTAGAACAGTTGCTTTATTGTTTTGTGATTTTTTTTTTTTCCCCAACACACTTCTTGGTAGGGAAAGGAGGGGAGGGGGCTGCTTATGGCTGTCTATATTTTAGTTTTCTTTTTTAAACTACAGTAGTTGGGGACAGATCTGTCAAAGCCCACACACACACATTTTCCCTGCTGCACCCCTCATCTCCACTTTGCACAGAAGCTGCCGCCAGCATGCAATTGAGAGGAGCCTCTTCCTGCAGCCCTGAGAGGGGAGCCAAGGTCCAGGAGGGGGGTTAGTCTGAGAGAGCTGGCTGAGCACCACTCCCCCCGATCATCTCAAACTCCCTCGTCACTCACAGCCGCAGAACTGCCTGACGCTTCCTCCCATTTCCCTCAGCTCTGATGTTCTGGCCCACCCTCCTCAGCTGCTGGCCCTGCGGGGAAGATTTGAAGGTGGAGGCCTCGAGGCTGCCCTTCCTGCTCTTAGATCCCCTAATTGACAGAGCTTGAAGGGAGCTCCCTCTCCTGTTCTGATCCAGCTCCGGCCGAGCTCCCCAAAGCCCCGTGCTGGCCTAGGGGAACCATCACCCTTGTCGTTTTCCCCTTTGGGCCCAGCAGCAGAGCTGAACTATGCATTAAAATCACTTTGGGGGTAGCCCAACTGTACCGCTTCCATGGCTGGCTGCACGAGGGACTCTGAGCCGCAGCTACATGTTAACGGTTTGTTTCAGTTCAGCCAAGGCATGTTCTGTTGGGACTGATGTGTGATCACACCCAGCACGCAGAGTCCCGCTGTGAGAATATGCCACGAGATAGGGCTCTAGAGCAATGGCCAGGGATTCAGGAGACGTGAGTTCTATTCCGGACTCTGCCGCTGGCCTGCTGGCTGACCCACGGCAAGTCACATCACCTGTGTGCCTCAGTTTTCCCCATCTGTAAAAGGGGGAGAATGATACCAACTGCCTTTGTAAAGTGCTGGAAGAGCTACAGATGAAAAGTGGTAGGCAAGAGCTAAGTGTTACCATCACATGCATTTTGAAGGACCCTTAGACATGCCTACAGCGCATCCTACTGGTGATAGAGCAGTCACCTCCTTGCCGTCAGAAGGGTGGCATAGCTGGGGCTTGATGCTGGAGCACAGAGCAGACACAAGGTACAGGGACCAGCTGGCAATCAGATCCACCCCCGCCCCCACAGGTGACCAGTGCACAATCGCAAGCCTGGAACCAGGGCACAGCCAGATTTGTCTGCATTACTCTGGGGCAGAGATTAAAACTGACCTGCTGCCATCTTGAGAGAACCTTTAAGACTCAGTGCTCAAGAACAATTGCCCTTTTGTTTTAAGTTACAAAGTCCAGCCATCCCTTGCTCTCTTATTAAGGAAGCACTAATGCTTTTTGCATCCCTCCTTCCAGCTTACAACAGCAGACTTCCCTCTCGGCAGAAGACCGAGACCCCCCCCGCAACGCACAATAGACATAACACTGCACCATTAGCTGCCTTTTCGCTTCAGATTCCCCCCACCCCGTGTGTAAGGCTCACAAGGCCACCCCAGCCCTCTGATTGTAGGAGGACTGTGGGATCAGCCCCAGAGGGGTGTCTGCCATTTAAAGGGGAATTCGCCTTTCACAGGCAGCGTTGCTGATTCTTTCTCTTTCCCATCAGCTCTGCGGAGTTCTCCATCAGGAATAGCCGAGTGGGCTTTTTAGTGACGCTTGTACTTCCAGGCCAGATTTGAGTGGATTTTTTTTTTTTTAAGGTTTATTTTTGTTGGTTTGTTTTTTCCTCCTTCATTCACAACTACCTCTGGATAATTTAAGTTCCATTCTCTTAACCATAGATATGCTGCTGCTGTTACTGCTGCTGTACTGGTTACAACATTTATTATTCCAACATGGTCTTTCTGGTTTTTATTCCTCCCTCCCCCCTCCTCTGGGAACGATTCATTTACGGTAGAGAGCCAAAGTCGGTTGGATTGTGGGGGGTATTTTAAAGCATTAGGCTGTTCTACTATCGAAAGGGACAGAGCCTTTCAAAGGGGTGTGGTGACGGCATCCCATCAACCCTCTCCCCCAGGCTTTCCAGCCAATGTTAGTAAAATGAGAGAAAATGGTAAAGCAGCAACCCATGACCTATTCCCCACCAGCCCTTAGCGCTCACAGGTGGGGACAACACCCCTCCCTGTCCCTCTGCCCCCTTGGGATTAGCTCTCTACGGCCGTGGCCTGGAAACATTCCCCGGCTGCTTGATGTCACTGAACTGGAGATGTTGCTCTCTAGAGAGAGAAGCAGCCCGGGTCGGCCGCTGGACTGGGCCTGAACAACAGCAGAGTCAGCCCCGGCGTCCGTTTCCCGGAGGGGACGATGTCCGTGAGGTGAGGCAGCAAGCTCGCGGGAAGGCGCCTCAGCACAACAGCGCTGCTTGCGGCAGGCAAAGGAGGGGCAGGGGCGAGATATTGTTTGCTCATTAATCCACACCAGGTACTCTTCTCATGCTCCATGCCTCAGGCTGGGGGATTAGACTCAGCAGGAAAGTACACAGCGTGAGCATCTGCCTCCAATGACCTACAGGCCGGGAGATCCCTTCGCCACACCACACTCCATCCCTTAGCTACGACCAACTGCAGCGGAGCTGGAGGTTATTACTATGGGGAAGGCCAAGGGGGTGAAAGCAGTTTTGGGTTTTACATTGAGAGTTTTTACTGGGTGTTCAAGTCACCTGTCCAGCAGGGCCGGGAGGGACCATGTGAGCATAAGCCACGGCTGGAGAAAGCAGGCAGGTGGCTGACAGTTGGTAAGAAGTGGAGTTTTTTTGGCCCATTGTTAAAGACCTTCTGGTTTCCTATTTGCAGTTACTTGAATAAAACATTTTACGGATGTTTCCAGCCTCCCTGTCTCTCCCACCTGGTGGGTTGGTTTTAGAGCAGCACCCAGCCCCTGCCACAGAACAACCAACTCTCTCCCTGGCAGGCAGACCTCTGCCTTTCAATCTACATACAGACACAGCACACAACAGAGGGCTGCTGGTGGTCACTCACCTTCCACCGAAACCTCAGAGAACTTGGGTGAGAACAGCACCGGACACAAGGTCCCTCTTCTAACCCGGAGCCACAAGGGGGACAGGAGTGTAAACATATACGACAGGTGAGAGCAGCACTCTACAATAATGGTTCACTCCTGAGCTAAAGAGCGCCCCTAGCTATATCCCCAGCACCTAGGGATATTCCTTACAGACCTCTCCTGGGAGCAGGGAGAACTTCTGACACTTCCCCTCGTCTGTTGGCTCAGGCAACAATGGTGCAAGCATAATAGGATTTCTGGCAGCAAACGGATCCTCGGTATAGTTTTTGGCTAAGGTTGCAGGGCACGTACAGCTCCACACAGGGCAGGTTCTGTGCACTGACCTTGGGATTCCAGAAATACACCCGATGGAAGCAGTGGGACCTTCAAGTCAAAGTCGATTTGGAGGCAGTTTATCCCAAGGTAAAAGAAAAGACAAGCCGACCCAGCCCAGCCAACTGAATTCCCAGGCTAGAAACCCAGACACTGCCGAGTAAAGGCTGCCCTTCTCCAAGAAGGCACCCAAAACCACACCCATCATCTAGATTTTCACTTGTGCCCATCAACACAGCGCAAGCACCTCAGTGAGTAAAGAACTGCAAGTCTGCACGCACAGAGCTGCATAGAAGGTTAGAAACTTGCTGCCCATTACAAGTTTCATTTGGTCAATGGCCACAAATGCTGTGTGCTCATCTCAACTGCGTAGCTCATGGGTTGCTGTCCACATTTTGTTATGGTCACCCAAAGCGCACACACTCGTGTTACACATTCCCTATTAAACTGATTTTGCTACGTGATCATTCCCCACTCCTCCATGAGAGCCTGATCCTGCCAGGGGCTGAAGGCTCCTCCCAGGTGCTCAGGACTTTCACAGGATTGAGCACTACAATTCCATATGGCACCCCTGTTGCTATCATGTCTCCAGACAGGCCTCACAGGCACTAATCACGACAGAGAACTCCCATGAAAACAGCAAAGGCTACTGTAGGGACGAGGCAGCATATTCAGACGCACCTATCTAATGTAACAAACTGCAAGGCCTGTTTTCAAACAAAAGAAGATGGTGAGGAGGCATCTAAAGGGTCAGAGTTAAGGTGATATAGGCACCTTAGTTGAGTGTGCAGCCCTAAATCTGCATTTTCTGGGTTTCTAACATTTGAGGGATTTTTTTAAATTAATGTTCTGGAATGGTTACCATGCATTTGAATTACTAATGTACGCCTGTAACTTCAGCATCTTTGTAACCACGATTGGTTTTAGCTGTCAAGAGCTATGCCATGTAGATCTATTTTTTTTTCTAAGCTCCCCGTCACCCAGTTTGAAGGAGGCAAACAAAAACAGCCTTTTTACTCCAGGAGCTCCTGGTGCAGAAGATGATTTCTCACTGGGTCACAGCCACATGCAACCTGCTTGCATGAAGCACTCAGCATCAGCACCCGTCTCTACTGCATTCAGTGCAGGGATAGTGGAGTGTGAGGAGAGTCCTGGACATAAGGGATTCTCTAAAGAGCAAGCAGACAGGACTGAGCCAAGGACCAGCCTTCCCCCCCCCCCACACACACACACACTCCATGCCATGTCTGGAGAGATCAGTGGACCTGACTTCAGGGCAGGTGGTGGTGAGGTTTCTGTTCTGCTCAGAGGACACAGTACCTTTTCAGTCATGATGTCCCAGGCCCAGCTCTGCAGTTGACAAAGGGTTAACACAACACAAGCTGCACTTCACATGGGTTTTGACTGCTCTAAGCGGAAAGACAGGAACTGCAGATTACAAAAAAAAAAAAAAAAAAAAAAAGATGAGATCTTGCCAGAGATGCTCACATTCACGGTGCCTTTTTATTTACAAAATATAGAGATGAGCTACTATTGAATACAAAAATCATCCACATAGAAAGATCCACCATGTTGAACTATTACAAAGTTCGGTTGTTTTACTATCCAGTAGCTTTTGTGCCAGGAAGACTTCTCCTCCTTGGCAAATACATAAGGCCTCTTGGCTGAATGCAAAGACAGACAGTTTTGCTCTGCTAAACTCACCCTGTTTTTACTGCATAGCCAAACTGTACCCATCCCTGCCCTGGGGTGACTGGAATCAAAGGACTGTTTCAAATGCACCCGTCTGAATGGCCTTTTGCAGGGCTGAAGGAAACATGCTTGCTGTCAGCTATTTCAAGATCGCAGCAAAGGCTCCATTAAACTAGGTCCCCATACAGAGCGAGCAAGAGATACAATAATCAGATTTGTGCATGGGACTGCCCCATGCAAAGTAACACGCCCAGTATGTGCATCGATAGATAGGCAGCATGGCAGGAGGTTTGTTCTCTGTGCAGTCAGCAGATGCATCTGCAATACTACAACTGCGTTGGTTTTAAATGGCTTATACTGAAGGGGAGGCTGCGATAACTGGGTTTATTGGGGCGGAGTCTTTGAGCCACCCAGCGATGGAGTTTCACCAACACACTCTCAGGATCGACAGCCTCTCTTCTGGGCCCGTGTGAAAAGGCTCAGAGGGTTTTATATCCGTAACCAAGAGGAGGAAAGAGCTGTTCCTGGTCAAAACGTGCAAACCCAAGACTCAGCCCATGCCTCCAGTGCTTCGCCGGCGGGAACGCTCAGGGGCAGCACCGTCTGACAGCACTCGGAAGCTAAAGCCGGCAGGGACTACGCCCACCCGCAGTACCTTGTAAAGGGCAGAACGGGGAGAGGGGGGCAGAAGTCGAGCAAAACGGAGGGTGGAGCTTTAAACAATTAACTCCATGTGGGAGGACTTGACGTTAGCACAGAAATCGACAAGAAGGGAGAGGGGTGGAGGTGATTAGTACATCGCCTGGGCACTGGTCTCTGAGCTGCGTTACGCTTTCATGTCCAGGAGCGGAGTCCGATGGGGCTGATATCCACCCCAGCCTCGCATCACCTGCAACAAACAATACATGCTTATTTGCCTTCAAAGTGCCAGGCATCCCCCCCCCCCCCCCCCCCCAAGCTCCCGTGGGCACAAAAGCAAGGTCAGGGTTAACCTCTCGGTCAGATAAGGAAACCAAGGCACGGAGATTAAGCAACTTGCCAGAGGCGTGGAAGGCATCGGGATTAGAACTCGGGAATTCCCAGTGTCCACTGAGGCAGTGAAAAGAAACAAACGCAGTCTGCATCATGAGGGGCTGGTTTTCCTTCCCCGCTCCACGTGTCATGACCTGAAAAATCAGCTGATGCACTGGAAATCCCATACATCAGTCCACAGCCACAGAGGAGAAACTCTGGATGCTGTCTGGCTAGCAAGGAGATAGCGGCAAACAACATTCCTCAACTGCATGTAATAAGAGGCAGCTCTTGAGATGCTGGAGAAGCCAGATCAGCTGGAGTGGTCAGTTTCTCTCATGGAACATGCGTTAAAGTTCAGTTGAAGCCCAATATCACAGGCCCCATTGCCTGCCCAAACCAGTTATTTTCATGAATTCGTTTCCACCACCCTGTAAAATCTACACAATCCTGCAGACCCAAGCCTTCGGTTTGTGCACAGAACAGGCAGAACGTGGGCAAGCACAGGGGAAATGTCCCCAGCACCTTCCCCTGGCCAAAGGATTCAGTCTCTCTGAGCCAGTCAAATCATGGCCTCCGCGGAGTCTGCCTGCAAAAGGGGCCCCAAATTAGCACCACTTGCAGCACAAGTTTGTGCAGCGTGTACACTAGCCCACTCGGAATGGAACTTAGTCTAAACCACTTCATTTCACCGGGGGGCACCATAGCGCTTCCAGAGAGTAAATGCACAGCTTGCTGCTGATCCAGGCAGGATTTGCATCAGCAATCTAGCTCAGAAAGGTGCTATGGGCTGGTTTACATTATGAAGTTAGGTCAATCTAGTTACGTCACTCAGAGGTGTGAGCATAGTTAAGCCAACCTAAACCCCAGTGTAGAATCCTTCAGTCAACCTAGTGCTGCGTACACCGGGAGATAGATAGGCTTAACCATGTCACCCAGCGTGTGGATTTGCCACACCCCTTAGCGACGTAGCTGGCTTGACAATGTTTTAGTGTAGACCTGGCCTTACTAAGAAGGCACAGTAGAAACAGGCAAGGATTAAACCCTTTTGATCTAAATTTCCCTCTAGTTCTGATCTAGTGCATTAGGCTCATGCCTAGGACAACTGGCCTGAACAAGATCACGCAGCTTTGTTGGTGATCATCTCAGTGCTAACACATCCCCAGCAATCAGCCATGCCCCACACACCCTGAGTCACTGACCTAATTTCCACACGGCCGATGTTGTTTATCTACAGCACTTGGCCTCTTCTCAACTCCCTGTCCATCACACCCTTTAAATTAGAGCTTGCGGCCCCACATTTAGGTTTTGTGAAAGCCGGGTTTTTTTTAAAAATTCAATATAATTAAGTTAAAAATTCCCCTGCTGTATTTGCAGCCCAAACACTGCAGCCTTGGGATAGCACGTGAGAACTACAATGGGAAACTGACCTGTTTTCATCATCCAAGTGGAATGAAATGCAAAGCAGTATAAATGGTGGAAAATCAGATCTGGACTTTTGTACAGTTTTAGTAATCTACAGTATTATTAATTCATTTATTTAAAGATGTGATTGTTAATGGTATATGCCCACTTTATTCTGGAGAGCTTTACATTAAATAGTTATGGATTTGTTCTACATATTTCAAGTGCATAATAAAATAATAATAATAATAATAAATGCTTGATTCTTGTATAGGGTTTTTAAACTATAGATCTCAAAGCACATTACAAAGCCTGATATTATCCCCATTTCACAGATGGGAAAACAGTCAGAGAGAAGCGAAGGACACCCGGACAGGTCAGTTACAGAGCTGAGAACAGAACTCAGCTTTCCTGACCCACAATTCAATGCCTTATTCCCTCGGCTGTGCAGCCTCCTTTCACCCAGGGGTCACTGTCTCCACAGGTGTATTTTAAAGGACAGGATGATCAATATGAGGAAGGGGGAAATCTTGTACAGATTTTTACTGATCCTGGTAACTGAAGTACTGCGGGTCAAAGCTCTAGTTACAGCAGATGAAGGAATTTTCAAAACCATGTTTTTAAGAGGCAAGTGGGTATTTCTTAGTATTTTTTTCTGAAGCCAGATTTTTTTTAAATATTCCTCCATTTCTATTCATTGGTTCCCGTTGAGTAACAGCAGTGATATTTAAAGGAACACAGTCAACGTGAATTTCTCTTTTTTTTTTTTAAATGGACCAAGTGGGAAAAAATATCCTGTTTCTGACAGAGCCCCTTTAAAAGGAGTATCTTGTTAAAATCCTTTGAAAAGCAAATGACAAGGTTTTTCTGCTCTCTTGTTAGAGTTTAGGGCTCTTTTCAGCAGAGGAATGCTGCAAACACAAAGGTAACTTTATACCCAGGAACAGACCCAATGAGTTACATGGTAAAACGGTTGCAAGGTTGGGGCCTGACAATACTGAGGAAATCCTTTGAACTGACTACACAGAATGAGCTGCCAGAGAAAGGACTATTCATTTCATATATTCATAGGTTCCAATGCAAAAAAAGGCCATTGTGATTATCACCTCCTGTGTAACACAGACCAGAGAACTTCCCCAGAATAATTCCTAGAGCAGATCTTGTAGAAAAACATCCCGTCTTCACTGAAAAATGATCAGTGCTGGAGAATCCCCCACAACCCTTGGGAAATTGTTCCAATGGTTAATTACTCTCACTGTTAAAAATTTACACCTTATTTCCAGTCTGAATTTGTCTAGCTTCAGCTTCCAGCCCTTGGATTGTGTTAAACCTTTCTCTGCTGGAGTGAAGAGCTCATTGTTAAATATTTGTTCCTCCTGTAGGTACTTATAGACTGTAATCAAGTCAGTGATTCCTTGACCTTCTCTTTGTTAAGCTAAATAGACTGAGCTTCTTGAGTCTAGGACTAGAAGGCAGGTTTTCTGATCCTTTGATCATTCTCATGGCTCCTGTCTGTAGCCTCTCCAATTGATCAACATCCTTCTTGAATTGTGGGCACTGGAGCTGGACACAGGATTCCAGCGGCGGTCGCACCAGTGCCAAATGCAGAGGTGAAACCACTTCTCTGCTCCTACTCAAAATTCCCATTTCTGCATCCCAAGATCGCATTCACCCTTTTGGCCACAGCGTCACTCATGTCGAGCTGATTCTCCACCTCAACCCCGAACTTTTGCTGTAACATGCTGGTGATAGTGATCTCCGCTGTTACCATTAACAATACTAGATACAAAGTTTCCAGACCAAAAATGCGGTTTGCCAAGTTGACAGTGACCCTTTTAAAGTTAGCATTTACAACAGCCCTTAGGACTTCACCTCCAGGAGCAAACTCCCTGGGAGACTACACAGAAACCTGAATCACTCTGTGATTACAGGCCAACAGTGGCACCAAAAGGTTGTTACTTGCCCACATAACTAGCCACTCAAGCACTGATCCAGGTCCTGTGCTCAGACCCCATCCCCCGTGTCTCTTGTACAAGACTGCTGAATGCACAGTGCTCTCCTGGGCAGATCTTCTACAACAGATGATTTAGGATGAGGAACATTGGCCGGAGCAGTCTGGATGCTCGGTAAAGTGCCTCCTCACGTTCTCCTCCGGCAACCCTCCTGACTCACAAGCACGTTACCCCAAAAGCAAACGTGACCGGCGCCGGGGACGACCAGCTCCAAGTGGCATCACACCCACTCATGCCACCCGCCCACAGCCGCTCTCGCGCGTGGCCTCTGGACCCGAGCAGCTCACCTTGGTGTCGTCTGGATCCCCCAGCAGCTCCTGTTCAGTCTCGTGCAGGTCCTCTGCGGGGTCGTAGCTGTACATCGGTAACAGGTGGTGACGTAACCTGTCAAACCTGACACGCGCAGAGACAGGGGACTGCGAGGCTGCTCTGTGAACCCACAGCCCCGCCATGGACCCCAGGGTGACGCTGACAATAGGATCACACGGCCAGCAGAGGGGAAGGGACAGTCACGGGGGCTGAGATTTCCAGAGCCGCCTAGGGGATGTAGACACGTTCCTTGCCTTAATTTGAACATCTAAACAGCTTTGAAAATCTCACCCCAGGTCTTGAGCCCATGGGCCAAAGCCAGCACTCCTTCCTCATTCAAAGCTACCATCTCGCTGTTACCTCACACTCCTCCCCCATCTCTTTGTTCAATCCACCCGCTGTCTCCTCTTACGCTCGGGTCTAAGCTCCTCGGGGCAGCGGAGCGCCTAGCACACTGGGACCGAGCACAACGATGAGTCAATGGGAGTTTGGCCCGTGCAAGGACTGCAGCATTTGAGCCAACAGCTATTGCCACCACAGGTCATAGCCGCACACAAAGGATCTGGCATCACAGAGCCCAGGATCCAAGTCAGGTGGAAGATATTCATTGCCCCAGAAGGTGGACATGGACAGACCAAGGGGACAGAGGTTAATTCTCACTGCACACCCTCCCTTCCCTTAGCACCATTCTTAATCTAGGGGGAAGGCCCTAAATCTAAAGGCACCGAGTGACTACAGCCAGTGAGTTCTCTCCCAGACACACAAAGGCCCCCGTGCTCCCCCGAGTGAGTCTGGATCTATTCTATCATCTCCAGCTAGGCCAGTGCTGCAGATGCTGTATGACCACCCCCTTCTCCAGCCAAAGCAAAAACAGTCTTCCCCTCCCTAACATACCAGCAGCCCCCAGACTCAGCCACTTACCTCCTCTTCTTCTGAATGTACATCATCTGCAATGGGGGGGGGGGAAAGCATGTAGTGAGCAACCACACAGCCCATAGGTTGGCGTTAACATATTTAAAGTGAGTTTGGCGCTAATGAAAGGGGCTGGCCAGCCCTGGAGACCTCCATTTGGATGGCGGCAGCACTATCTTCCCCCCCATAGCATCCCCTGTCAATGGGCCTGGCCAGAGATCTCCAGGCACCTGAGGCCGGATTTTCAGGACAGCTCCACACGCTGGAGGCTGAGCGCTTTGGAGACGCTGGCCCTAGGTGTTAGCGAGGAGTTGGCCACCTAGGAAGAGACTGTTCCAAAGAAGCTCAATCCATGACACTGCCATCAAGCTGCCAGCGTTGTCATCGGACTTGTGATCCGGACACACATTCAGCAGGAAGCGGATAAATCCGCTCATTTCACAGACAGCTGCTGGGTGGCCTGCAAGCAGTACCCATCCAGCTGGCAGAGACGAAAGGCTCTGTACCCCATCACCATAGGCCAGGAAGGACCATTAGAACCATCTGCTCTCTAGGACCTCCTGCACAGGACAGGACAGAGAACCTCACCCAATGAGTCCTGCATTGAGTCCATGCCTTGTGGTCAAGCTAGAACACACTCCCTTTAAAAAATTTAAAAAGGCCATCCAATCCCCTCACCCCATTTATAGTCTACAAGACACCACCCTGGGGATGGGCTTTGGCCCATCATTGCCCACTTACAATGAATCCTCCCTTTACATGCAACCCCTCCGCAGGTCTCCCCTCCTCGATTCGAACAAAACTGTTTGGGGCGCGAGGGTCTCTCGGGTTTTGGTTTTAGATCTGAGCTCTTTGACTGAGCGAACTGCCTGGGCCAGCCCGGCTCTCAGGAGCCAGATATTTGTGGAGGCCACTAGCAACCGAGAAAGAGAGTCGAGGCACTTCTGTGTTTGCATTTAAATGCCCAGTGCCCTCCCAGCAGGAGTGCAATCAGCCAAAGGTCAGAGACAAGAAGCCACCCGGCACTGTACCAACAGTGCAGATTCTGCCAGGCCAGCAGAGAACCGCGCCCTCCTGGATCGCGCTCTCCCCAACTCTTTGGGGACATCAGTGCTGGGGAAAGGCCTCACACGGCCACCCCTCGGGTGGACTGACATCCTCTAGCCACAGAGCAGGGACAGCCCAGGCAGCGGCCACTCAAGCTCACCACACACCGGCATAGGTCAGCCCCAACCTGGAGAGACTGCGTCTAGGGGTGAGAGAGGAGTGCGGTCTCCATGGGGCCCATTCAACCCTTGGTCTCTGCCAGAGCTCCCAACGTGATCCGCACTGGGACCAGCAGCCACCGAGGCGGTTACAACTTTTGGTCAATGCCTGGATTTGAACTAGCGACCTAGAGGATCGCACCATGGGGACTCCCAAACAAAAACAAGTCTCTTACCACCACCACAACGATGCCGATGACGGTGATGAGGAAGAAGGGCACCAGGACGTACCCTACCAAGGAGTCGCTGGAGGTGCCGGCGGAGGTGGGAGTGGTCGTGTTACTCATTGCATCGGAAGCAGCTGCTCGAGGGGAGACAGAGGGGTGGCTCCGATCTTCATCAGGAAGACAACCTCTTGGCTAACCCTCTCGTCCATAAACAAACAATCAGAACAAGATCGTAGATTTAAGTTTAAGATTCAAATCAGTTTCTCCCATTCAGCTGCCAAATTCCAGCTGGGGGTGGGGGGGAAGGATGTGAAGCCCCCAAATTGGTACCACGGCGTATAACGAGTCATGAGACTGACCGTGACATCCGATTCCAGCAGAGGAAACATATTCAAGCCATTGGTATGTAGCCTAGCGGGCTGCTTCAGGCCCCACCCAATGCCCATTAGGGTCAAGGGAAGGCGTAACAGGTAAGGGATCGGATCCTTAGCGTTTAAACGCACTCAGGAGGGGGATGCTTTAAAAAGCTACCCATGCTGCATAGGGAAATGGCACATTTAAAAACAAGCCTGCGCACATCTATTGGGCACTCGCTGAGCATCTGCTTTCCAACGCTTCGCTGCGCTCAGAGAGCACAGCCCAGCCACAGAGCCCAAAGCACCCTGCATCAATAACTTCACCCCCATTTTTGCCAGATGGGGAAAAATGGAGGCACAAAAAAAGGGAGAAGCGATTTGCCCAAGACAGAGTCACGGCCCTGGTGCAAATGTGGGCCAGTCCCCTCTCTCAGTTTCCCCATCTGTTAAAACAGGGACGATGCGCCTCCCTTCACCCTCCTAAGTCCCCGGGCGTGAGGCAGACATCTTGGTCATGTTTGTGAGGCGCTGAGACAAAAGGTGCCAGAGAAGGACACAGCCCCCTGCAGTGCTAGGTAATACCTGCCTGCAACCTGGGCAGGAATTGGAGCCCACACACCTCACCACTGCCTTGTCGTGCTGTTGCATCTACTAGAGAGAGAGGACGGGCCTGTGGTTTAGGCACTGGCCTTCGGGACCTGGATTCAGTTCCCTGTTATGCCACTGACTCCTGTATGACCTTGGGCAAGTCACCCTCTTTGTGCCTCCGTTCTCCACCTATAAGATGGGGATGGTAATGCTTTGTTTCTCCTCCCCTTTGTCTCACTGATTTAGATCGTAAGCACCGTTCCTCACTACATGCACGTACAGCTCCTAGCACACCGGGGCCCTGATCTCACCTGGAACCCTAGGCATTAGCCTGACACCAATAAGAGCGCTAGGCTCAAGGAAATGCCAACACATCTTCACGGCCTCACTGCTCCCACAGAAACGCCCAGATGAGGACGTCGCTTCAGAGACAGCTCACAGCCCCTAGCACAATGAGCCCTGGGTGCAGCGGTAACACAAATAATAATTAACAATGCGCCATTTGGGGATGTAAGAAAAAACAGCCCAGCTCTGTCTCAAATCTCTCCTCTGTGACGCTGGTGCAGAGACCTCCCCCAGCAGCTTAATCCATGAAAGAATCTCTGCCGTAGACAAGTATCTCAGAGCACGAGTTTGCAATACGCAGCACATACAAAAACTCTCTTGAGATGGATAAAGACACACATTGAAATCGACAGCAAAGGCCAGATCTTGGCTTGGGAGCAGACCCCCGAGCATTCTGGAGTCAGGAAACGCCCTGGAAGCCCTTAGCCATGAGGCTGCATCTCAGATGAGCACAATGGGCCTTTATCCGCTACAGGGAATTACCCAAAGACCCACAGCCACAGGGAGCAGCTTGATAGCGTCCTGTGCAGGACTCATCCCAGGCCCCACCACTGTTTATTGTTTGTATTACTGTCGCACCTCATGATGGCCCACGAGCCCATTGTGTTAGGTGTTATTCATCAACAAAAATGGTACGCGCCCCAAAGAGCTTCCAATCCACCATCAGATCTCTCCTCCTTTGTAGGGATGCTGGCAGCCAGTCGAGGGCCAGGTTTGGGGGAAAGGAGGCAGAATGGTCCTAAGAAATATCGTTGTGCTTGGATGCAAACATTCCCCACCGGCAGCCCAAACCCCACAGTACTAGTCTAGGCCATGGCATCATTAATCCTGGTATCCATGATTTACTTATCCCTGCCCCAGCCTGGGGGGATGGAACAGGTGGCCTCTTGAGGTCCTTTCCATCCCTACATTTCTGTGGCTCTCTATCCCCCAGACAGAGCACAGATGGCTTACAAACCTTGAAGGCTTATTTCAGATTCAGGGGGGAAAGCCCAACAAAGAAAGAACAAATGTAAAGTCTGCATGAGGGACAGCACTCAGACTCGCCCTTAAAGCCTATCTGGAACGGACACCATAGCAGACAGGCATGGAGTCTCCAAGCAAAAAAAAAAATTTAGAATTGTAACATCTATCTTATGTACACACCAGACTCATAGGAGTCAGCCTGCATTGTCCAAGCAGAAAAGAAATGCAATGAATAAGGCTCTAAAATCCTGCAACAGGCTCAGCACAAGTATCAGCCTATTGACCCCCTATAGCAGGGATCTGCTGGCAGGGAGCCCATTGCAAGATCAGGGCCTGCACGCATAGTGAGAAATTAGCACTTCGTTATCTATAGGGTTATTGGTACTAAGCTAGGGGGCTTTATCGTTTTTAACCTAGTGGCAGTGTCCCCCTTTACCCGCAGTGTTCTCCATCCCCGTACATATAACGCCCCCTCCCAGGTCTCCCCCCGTTAGTGCATGGCCCTGCTCACCACCAAAAACTCCACAGCGCTTGGGCAGTGTGTGCAACGGCTGCTGCTGGCGAGGCGTCACTCCCGAGACGTGTTCATCACCCTCTCGGGAGGCTCTTCGAAGCCCTACAGCTAGGTCCTGAGGAAGGACAAGCACAGGCTCAAACTAAAGCCCTGCAAGAAAACCCTGCGGGCTCGTGTACAATCCCTGCAGCTTGCTGTGCTTTGCTTGCTACGCTTTCCCCTAACCCATCCTGCTGCAGGCCCCAGAGAGACTCCTGCCTTCCCCTAGTCTGGCCACCCTTCGCTTTCCAGTACCTCGCCTGCCAGCTTCCACTTCTTCTTTACCCCGCTGCACCCCTGCCCCCTCTTCCTTTACCCCGCTGCACCCCCCGCCCCTCTCCCTTTACCCTGCTGCACCCCCGCCCCCTTTCCCTTTACCCCGCTGCACAGCACCCACCCTCGCTTTACCCTGCTGCACCCCCCCACTCCCCTCCCCTCCCTTTGCTGCCATCCCCCACCCCTCTCCCTTTGCCCTCCTGCATCCCCCCTACCCCCTCTCCCTTTACCCCACTCCACCCCTTCCCTTTACCCTGCTGCACCCCCACCTCCCTCCCTTTACCCCGCTGCACCCCCTCTCCCTTTACCCCACGGCACCCCACCCCTCTCCCTTTACCCCGCTGCACCATCCACCCCCTCTCCCTTTACCCCACTGTCCCCCCCCTTTACCCTGCTGCACCCCACCCCTCTCCCTTTGCCGCCACCCCCAGACCCTTCCTTTGCCCTGCTGCATCCCCCCTCCCCAAACCTGCCGGCTCTCCGTTTGCTTCCCCCTCAGCCCCCTCTCTTTGCCCTGCTACATCTCCCCGGCTTGTTGCCCCCCCTCCCTTTGCTACTCCCCTCCCGTCCCCACCTTTGCTTGCCACGAGCTCCGGGCAGCGCCAGCCCCTTACCTGCCGCCCGGCCCCGCGCACCCCCTCCTCGCCCCACCCATCCGGAAGGGCCCAGAGGCGCGTGACTGACAGCCGGCCGCGGCGGGGCGGGGCCTCAGCCGGGCCCGGGCAGGGGGCGGAGCCGGGGCCGGGCAGACAGAGGCGGCTGGTGCAGCGGAGAGGCGGCAGGGGGCAGCAGCTGCTCGCATCCCGGCCAGGGGCGAGCCGGCCAGCTAGGGCGGAGGGATCTGGGGCAGGGAGGAGGAGGAGGAGGAGGGAAGGGATGAAGGCCCGGGTGAGGGGCTGTTGCCCCAGTAGCCCTGCAGGGGATGGGAAGGGTTTGCAGTGGGGCAGCCCCCCCTGGAGGTGCTGTCAGGTTCACACCAGCTGGGAGCGCCCCATCTGCCAGGGTGCTGCCCTCCCCCAGGCCAGCTGCATCTTTGGGGGTGCGGGGGGGTCTTGCCATGGGGAGAAGGGGCAGCATGTGGCTATAGCAGCCGCACAGGCACTGTCTGCCCAGGGCCCTGGCAGCAGCCAGCTGGCCCTGCCGCCGCGGCAGGGGGCATTGAGGGTGCCATTCGGCGCACCATGCCATGCAGGCTTCTCCGGGGCAGGGCCCCTCGTTCCGCTGGGGCTGCTGCTGCCTAGCCCGGGTTAAAGGTCCCATCCACCACCTCATGAACTCAGTGCCATGAGGGCATGGTAGGCGTCCCAGGGCCACGGGCATTCTGTAGGCACCGGCACTGATGGCTGCACTGCAGACATCGATGGATCTTGCTCCCACACCCTTGCTTCTGCACTCAGGCTCAGATACTGTTGCGGGTCCACTGGCGCCCCACTACCACCCAGCTCGGGTCAACATCCTGAGACTGCTCCATGGGAGGGATGAGGGGAGATAACTCACCCCACAATAGCTGGAAGGCATCTGAGATACCTCCATGGCCACAAGGAGGAGAAAACCAGGGATCTCCTGGGAGGAGCTGAACTTTCCTATTTTGGGGAAGGATGGGTAGAATCCAACAAAGACTTCAGGGCAGACATAATGGAGAAGCTTTAAATGTCCCTCAACTGCAGCTCTTCCACCCCGTTCTCAGCCAACTGGCAAAGGCCATAGGGCAGCAGGGTACCCCCAGCAGGCTCTGAGGTCACATCCTGTGTCCTAAAAAATGGTCTCCAAGGCCCAGTGCCACATACAGCCCAATAGTCCATGAGGTTCCATATCATGTCTCCAAAGCCCCGTAGCACATATCACCTCAGTGCTCTGTGCCCACCTCTAAGCCTCCTCGCTACAGAAACTAGTACCGCATCCTCAGATCCAGCTGCAACACAGTTGTGTCCAGCCCAATTAACACATGGTTTGGCCGTGTAGCATCCATGGTCCCTTAATCGTGGACCCTGTGAACACCTTGTTCGGTCCCTTCTATACCCTGCTTTAACTACATCAGGTGACTATCGTGTTATCACCAGATCCTGTAACATGAGAGATGCTCACAGCACAGATCCAGGAGCCTTCAATGGCCCAGAGCTAAGTCTGCCATCGCCTCCTCCTGAGAGCTTGGGGGCAGAGCCAATTTTGGGCTCATTTTTTCAAAAAGCTGAGTGCCCATAACTCTCGCTGAAGTTAATGCAGGTAGAGGGCTCTATGCACCTTTGCAACTCAGGCTAGTACAGAGCTCATGACAGCAAAGCCACAGGGGTGCCTTTCTCATACTCGCAATCAAGGAACGGCTGAGTTGAATCAAAGACGGTGGCTGAAGTCTTCAAACTTGGGTGCTTAAAATTGTGTACCTAAGTCCTTATCTCAGCCCCATGACTGCCACTGAGTTGTGGGGTGTTGGGTGTCTCTGGAAATCAGGCCACTTATTTGGATGCCTCGATAGGGATGTAGGGACCTCACTTGAAACTCCCCCGTCCCCGGTCACCATGTTGTGACTCTTCTCTTTGGATACCCCATTGAGTGGAATTCTGGCCCTGCCGTTCAGACTGGGCTGGGTTGCAGTATCCTTGGGAGACGGAACTCTCTCCTTGATTAAAGCAGCATTCAAAGAGTCCACGGCAGTGGGGAGGAGGCCGCCTGCCTCTGGCAGCCACCGCATTGCGCTACGCCCGGGCTTGCCAAGTCTTTCCATTTGAAATCCCAGGACGTGCCAGTCTGATGTTCCCTGGATGTTCCCTGGACATTCCCTGTCCCTGTGCGTGTGAGAGACCTGCATGCCGAAGAGAGAGCAGATCCTCCAACATCCCCAGTATGTTATCGGCCTTATCCCACAGGGAGATGTCTCCACTCTTCACATAGCACTGATTGGCTCCTGGCCAGATGCTTCAAAACCTACATGTGCACAAGGCACAGAGCCAGCCTCAAGGAATCTGTAGTCAAGGCAATAGCTCTGGCAAGCATAGGCAGGACATGAAGAGCAACTGTGGAATGGGAGGAAGCATAGTCTTGAGGTTAATGCAAAGGAGAAGTGGGTTAAAGTCAGGGCACTTGGGTTCCACCTCCCCAGCTCTGCCAGTGACTGCCTGTGTGACACGCCATCGCTGTGCCTCAGTTTCCCTATGTGTTAAATGGGGATGATACCTCCCTCGCTTTGGGGTGTCCAAGGTGGTGGCATGGTCTGAGAGTTTGTCTCAGTCCTATCTACTTTGCAGAGCAAACCGAGTTTATCCATGTGGGAGGACTACTGTGTTACAGATTCTAGACAGAGATTACAGTGTAGACAGGACCGTGTCAGTTGGTTATTCTGACCTGAACGTGCATGTCAAGAAGGCAAACACAGCGCTAACAGGTCTGAATGGAAATGCCATGTGTCTTCTCGAGCAGGTTCAAATGCACCCACCATAGAATCATAAAAGCAACAAAGAGTCCTGTGGCACCTTACAGACTAACAGATGTATTGGAGCATAAGCTTTCGTGGGTGAATGCCCACTTCATCAGACGCATAGAATATCAGGGTTGGAAGGGACCTCAGGAGGTCATCTAGTCCAACCCCCTGCTCAAAGCAGGACCAATCCCCACAGGCACACACCGGGCATGGCTTATGAGCTCAGACACCCACACAGGGCTACGTGCAACCTATGGGGGGGGAATTCAGCCTGAGGCCCAGGCTCCTTGAAAAGTCTGCATGCTCCACAACCTATGCACCCGTGGCTTAAACCTGTCCAGACCAGCAGGGGTCTCTGTTCTTCTGAGCTCTTTTGATCCTCTCTCATTTGCCAGGCCAGACCCTCAACGGGCATAAATCCACTCCCATGGAGCGCCACAGATTAATCCCAGCTGAGGCGCATGCTTTGTCAGGCCTCATGTGCTTAAAGCAGTGTGTGGATGGGATGATAATTGACATTTAAATACAGGCATGGCCCCAAATTCGATGTCAAACTTAAGATGCGGAAGTGGAAAAAGCTGACACTGTTATGGAGGCGGAGGGTTTAAGAGTAAGAAGAGAATTATCGTTATACATGAAAACAGCAACAGCTAGGAAAGGATTCTAAAAGGACCATATACCTAGGCTTGGCAGAATTTGATTTTTATTTTCTTATAATTTCGACAGATACAATGGATGTTTATTTTTAAGCATTTTCTTATCAATTTACATTTTCACAGTTACATGAAATTATGGGGGCGGGGGGGGAGAGGCAATATTTATTTAATGACAATAGGCACTGCTAGTCAAAGTTAAAGCTTTATAACCATTAAAGCACTAATTATCAACAGCACATGTCAAAATATACCAAGTAAATATCCTGAAATCAATCCCCACTAAGTTCCCGAGCAGCATTTTCTTTACTTTGCCTCACTGTACATTGTGATTATGGTGGATGGAAATACTGTTTCGTGGGTTTGTGTGTGTACGGTGGAATCAACCTTTACCAACATTGATCAATAAAATCTAACCCTTCCAAGCTTACATAGAGCTATTTCAGACACCACATCGTTAGCCTGGGGAACTCACTGCTGCAGGGTATGAGAGAGGCAAATGGTTTAGGAGAATAGAAAAAAAATAAGGCAGAAGGAGCCTGACTCTCGGCTGCCCTGCTACCATTCGGATTGGCTAGTGCCTTTCAGTCACTTGTGAATGAACAGCACTAGAATAACAACAGCATCTGCAGGCACTGTAGCCAAGATGACCAGACTTTCCGTTCTCATGCTTCAAGGCATAAGCTGTTCTCCAACTGGGTCAGGGTTCCCTTTGGGATACAGTATATTGGACCACTGGTCTGGTGCCTTGTGTTTATTTCCCCCCCACACCTTCCTTTGAAATATCTGGGAGATGCTGCTGCTAGAGACAGGAGAGCAGACTAGACGAACTGTTGAGCTGCTCTGAACATTACTGGAAACTGTCCCTGCAACACAAATCGCAGCATCAGCCATCACTCCCTCCCTCCAGCTGTCTTCGGGGTACGTTGCAGAGACTGGCTGCTTCTACCAGCAGCTGCCTAGTTTGCATGGTTCTTGCAAACTGTTGCTTTCCTTAACACGCACACAACTTTGCAACCTTCCCTACCTGCAGCGTCACAGGTAACCAAAGGGAAAATGGACAAGACTAGCTGGAGAGATCTCAACTAGTTCCATCGCAGGCTCCAGTCTCGTTTGATTTCATAAGGCTGGGCCAAGCATGGCTGCAGTCAGATGCCCTCCAGGGAAAGCTCAGGTGCTGCAAGAGGTGGTGTTGGCAATTACGGCAAATAAGTCAGAATGAATCATTTAATCAGAAACTTTGGCTAAATGCCCTGGCCCGTTGTCCATGAGATTCTCAAATTCATTAGCTAACCGCCGTGATTTGCAAATTTCTTCAGGGACTCGGACTTGGCCTGCCTATTGCTCACAAATGCCTTGCTGCAGATAGTCACACTTTGCACTGCATTGGTTAGTGATCGTAATGACACGGGGCACTGTTTCCATTCCTTGAGCGGACGATTTATGTAACTGACCAACAGCACATAAACGGCAAATGTTACCAGTGAATCTACAATGCGCCTTTGGCAAATATTCAAGCTTTATATCCATCTTTTGTGAGCATCTTATTATTATTCATTGTATTGCCACCCGGGAGCTTAGATCAGGGCATAACTGTGCTAGGTGTAGTACAAACACATACTAAGAGAGAATCTCTACCCCCAAAGCAAAGGGAGGGAGAAAGGAAGTATTACCCCTATTTTAGACACAGAGAGAGAAAGTGACTTGCCCAAGGACACCCAGAAAGTCGGTGGCAGCATCAGTATCAAGATTCTCCTGACTGCAGTGCCATAAACACAGGTCCAGACGGGTCATCTCCTTGCACACGCGCGAATAAAGCTTAAGCACTGAAGGACACGAAAAAAAAATCACAAAAGCGGACAAACACCAATGTGCACTGGAATTCAAACAGAACCGCGCAGAGAATATCTCCCCCCAATTCACGCAGCTCTAGCACGTCTCCAGGGCCCCAGGTTGTGTCATTAGGGAGCGCCGCGCTGCTACCAGGTGCCACGTTTCAAAGGAGACATAAACCCAAGCTCCTGCTCTCCTGGGAACATTCATAATGCAACCGCACTGTTTGCAAGAGCCGAAGCGTCCTGACAGTACATCTCTTCCGCCTTCTTAAAACCCCCCGCCGTTTCACTGGCTCTGGCATTCTCCACTTCCTGTCCTATTCTGCACGGTTGCTATGCTCTGTCAAACAGCTGCTGCCTTCCACACTAGTGGCTGTGCTGAAGTATCAGAGGGGTAGCCGTGTTAGTCTGAATCTGTAAAAAGCAACAGAGGGTCCTGTGGCACCTTTAAGACTAACAGAAGTATTGGGAGCATAAAAGTGAGGTTCTTACCCACGAAAGTTTATGCTCCCAATACTTCTGTTATAGTCTTAAAGGTGCCACAGGACCCTCTGTTGCTTTGTGCTGAAGTAGTGAATCAAGCTATCTGTAGGGAGGAATTGTTGGCTAGTGGGCCTGGGAGGTGGAACTAGCTTGTTTTCCTGGCTCAGTGGCTCACTCCATGATCTGGGGCAGGACACTGAAAACGAACCAACCTCTTCGTGCCTCAGTTTCCCCCTGTAAAACAAAATGGGACTGATACTCCCCCAGCTTCCAGGGTGGGGGTCGAGCTTAGGTAATGAACGCCGGGTGGGAAGTGCACAGGGTTGTTTCTATACAGCTGGCCTGGCAGAGCTTGGGTAGCCCTCTGCACTGCGCTGGGGAGATGCACAAACGTGCCAGCCGATTATCTTCGCCGTCTCGCACGGGGCTGGGGGAGCCCAAGCCTTGATCCTCCCCGCTGCACCCAACCCCCACCTCGGTTTAGCCAGGGGAGGAGGGCGAGCCTCTTTGCGCCAGTTCCCTTCCCTCCTGCCGGCGGCTGCGTAATCCTCTTTGCGTGCGCGGAGGCACCAGATGGCACCGCTAACTGGGTCAAATGAGAAATGGATCCATAAAGCAAAAGGCGAGGGGGCGGCGGCTGCCAGGGCTATTGCAGCCGGCGTGGGTGGGGCCGGGGGAGCTCAGCTCACAAGCCTCTCAGCGTCCTATTCTCAGAAAGCCAGCAGGCAGGCTGGGAGCCGCGCAGGCTGCTTTCGAGGGAAAGACGAGGAAGGCGAGCATGAGGCGGAGAGAACCCGACCCCAGAGCACGTAGGCAGAGCAAAGCAGGGGGGTCTTTGCAAAGAAATAGGCGGGCACTGGGGAGACCAGACAAGCGCCCCGCCCGTGCCCAGTGAGGAATAACCGAGCTGGCCTGGTGGAGAATCGCTAGCACCCTGCGATGAGAATGGGTGCCAGGCAGCAACCCTGCTACAGCAAGCCCACGGCTGCAGTGGGAGAAGGGGGGTGGTTGGGCGTGGGGGAGCGGGTTGAAAAGGGTTGAAAGGCCCAGGTTGCGGGGTGGTCCTGGGAGAAGCCAGGGAATGCGCTGGAGGGGGCTGCAGATATCAGCGCACCCAGCGCGACAACCCGTCTCCATTCAATTGACGCTGTAAGAAATTCTGCCCTCGGCTACGCCCGCCTGCCTAGGCAGCGGCTATTAGTGATTTCTACGGCACGCGGCCACTGAGCAAACGTTAGCACGCTGGGCTCGCCCACACCCTCGCAGGGAGGCCGGTATCACCCCCATTTTACAGATGGGGAAACTGAGGCACGGAGGGTCAAGCTAACCCTTTCAGAACGGGCACCTGATTTCGGGTGCTCTGCTTAGGTGGCCCCTCGGGCCCGATCTTCCAGAGGCTTTGAGCACCTGCAATTCCCATCGACTCCCACTGACGTCATGGCAGTTCAGCTCAGGTCGGGCTCCCGCGGGCTGAGGCACCCAGAATCAGCCGCCGCCTCCGAAAACTTCGCCCTTAGCGACTTATGCAAGGCGGCGCGGCAAGGCAGTGGCAGAGGTGGGACTAGAACACAGCTTCCCAACCCTCTTCAGCCACTAGCCTTCTGCAGCCCTCTCCCCCGCCCCACATCCATCCTGCATGAGCCAAGGTGACCCGAAGAGCTCCTCCCCCTTTGCAGAATGTCAATGGTGGAGCCGGGAAGGGGACCCAGACGTCCTGACTCAGAGTCCCTTTCAGTGGGGCTGTATTTTGGAGGTTGCAGGGCAGAATTTCCCCTCCTCTTGTGCCTAGGGGGCTGTATTCTGTGTTAGAGGCATCTCAATTGCTGTGCGAGTGGTGCATGCATAACCCGTGGCCTTATTTATGAGCTCTACCCTGTGTGGGCCCCTGCCCATGCCGCCAGGCAGCCTGAACTCCTGGCTCCAAGATGGGGGGCGGGGGTTGCATTTTATTTGAAATCCTCCACAGCTTGGAGATCACACAGTTAAAAACAGACAAACTGGCGGCAAACCAAATAAACCCCAGCGCCAGCCCTACTCCCCCAGCTGCCAAGTCACTCCCGCTTGGATTTCCAAATGGAAACTCTTAGGGTGAGCCAGGGGACCATGCCAGGTTCATCCCCTAGATCTCTCCCTGCGTCACCCAGGGAACCAGTCACCTATGGAGCCCTGGCTGAGGGGCTTCTATGTGGTCCTGGGGAGTAGGACATTGGACACAGCCTCACCTCCCCATTCTCTACTCTTCCCAGAAGAGACTGGCTGGAACTCAGTCCCCTCATGAAAGCAGAGAGGAGCACCTGGGTTTAAGTGATTTGCCCACGGTCACACAGGGAGTCTGTGGCAGAACTGGGAACAGAGCCCAGCTCTCCTGGATCCAGCCTCTGCCTTTCCCCATGGTACTAAGTGCACAGGCTTGAGGGACAGGGTTTCCTCCTAAGTACCATTATTATTTATGCCATGTTTGCACCCAGAAGTTCCAGTCATAGAATATCAGGGTTGGAAGGGACCTCAGGAGGTCATCTAGTCCAACCCCCTGCTCAAAGCAGGACCAATCCCCAGACAGATTTTTGCCCCAGATCCCTAAATGGCCCCCTCAAGGATTGAATTCACAACCTTGGGTTTAGCAGGCCAATGCTCAAACCACTGAGCTATCCCTCCCCTCGACCAGAGCCTGATTGTGCTTGGTGCTGTACAAACCACAAAACAAAACAACCATCCCCTGCCCTGAAGAATTTAGCACTGCTGGGGTGCCGACATAAAATGAGGAATAAACCAACCTGCCTCCCTCAGAGAGGGAGAGCATGATGGCCACGGGCAGCCCCTCATTCAAGTCTTTCAGCAGCTCCACAGGAAGCAAATCCAGAATCGTGAGCTCCGAAAGAGGAAACAATAAACCAGGCACCAGGCTGCTCCTGACATGCAGCAACTCACGGCAGGCAATTCCAAAGGGCGGCTCATCCTCCCTGCACAGATTCAGCCGAAACGCATCAGCTTCCAAGAACTGCGCTGGGCTAACATATTTGCTCTCCCCCTCTCTCGCTGGCAGAACGATGAGCAGATGTGCCTGTTATCACGCTTTCCTAGAAAAGCCGGTGAGAGACTCTAACCCTCCTGCAGAGGCTCAGGGTTTGCAAGGGGAAAGGCTATTAAAACACCACACATGCTAGGCTTGGACACACACCCACACACACACACACACACACACCCCACCCATGAGGTTGTGATTAAAACCCCACGCATGCTAGGCTTGGACACACACACACACAAGCCCTATGAGGTTGTGATTAAAACCCCACGCGTGCTAGGCTTGGACACACACACACACACACAAGCCCCACGAGGTTGTGAATCCACGTTAGCACCGTTTGTTTGTTTAAAAGGAAACAGGAGAATGTTGGTTGTTTTACAGGCACTTGTTCCTAGCCCCAGTTGAGGAAAGCAGCAGGGTTTGAGGTAGGGACCATCTAAGCTACTGCTCCCAATTTTTTTTTTTTAATAGAACGACCCAGCTGCAAAAACGCATGGACTCTTACCCCAAAGGCAGTAATTATGCCCACACATCTGGGCCTAGAGGTTACTGACCAGGAAGTTCAGCCCTGTGCAGGGTACATGAGCACTTAGTCTTTGTGCTGGCCCTCTGCACAGGGGTGAATTTCATCCTGCCTTGGGAACATGGTAGATTCCACACACAACATGAGTAATACACCACCACCCCCTCACCCCCGCCCGCCCCCCCGCCACTCCCACATGAATAGGAATCACAGCTCAGTCATGATTCTAAGCAGGGCTACAAAACTGTCAGGGTTGTAATGCAGGACTTGTGGAGAAGGGGCTGACGGGGTCTGTGGAACTGGGTGAGCCAGTCCTCCTACCTCCCAAGGACATTGCACCATGTGTGGGAGAAGCCACCCACCATCCTCCTTGTGGTAGGAACAGCCAAGGCCTTATGGGAGTGGGGAAGGTTTTCTCTGGATGCACCAGTATAAATCTGGCTGTGCGCTGTGGACAGACCAAGAACTGCTTCTGGGAAGGGGAGCCCGTGTTAGCTGCAGCAGTTGAGCTTGGTTTTACTTGGGCCTCATGCAACTAGCAAAACACTGGAACAAAGAACCACATGCTGCTAGAGAAAGGAGCCTGCCTGTTTCACTCGGACATCTCCAGAGAAGCCAGCCAAACAATCCTGTCCTAGGTGAGCTTTTTAAACTCCCAGTGGAGCAATTGCTGGGGTGTAAAGAGCATCATAGGGCGAGCTTCAGTGTGTTTTAGCCCGAGCTGCTTCCACCGTAGAGATGCCTGGAGATCTAGTCCCGCCCTGGGGAAACCCAGGTGAAGATTTTCCCATAGTGACCAGTGATTCTGGGTGCACAGCTGGAGACACCTTAAAAGGGGCCTGATTTCCAGGCAGCACCGAGCACCCACCCTATATCCGGCCCCTTTACGGTGTCTCAAGTTGGGCCCTAAAAAATCATCAGTTGCTTCTGGAAAAAAAAAAATCCCAGCCCCAGATGTGCATCAGGACTTGGTTATATTAAAGAAACAGCATCAAACCCTACCCAAACCAACCCACCCTCTCCCCCTAACAGCCAGAACGGAAGCCCTGTCCAAGGGACATTCAGTGAAGCAAGCAGAAGTCAGTGCAAAGATGTAGCAATGGGAGAACAAGCAATAGTACAATGAATTTTTATTAGCGGCCCTAGCTAGGGACGACAGAGCCAGACAGAGCCTGAAAAAAACAAAAACAAACCACGCTTTCTGCCCCCGGCCTGCTTCGATCTGAGCTCCGGAGATCCCTGCCTTTCGCTCAGCCCCTCACACTTGTACCTGACCCCGAGGCCACGTACTGCAGCACTCCAGCTGAGCAACGCCAGGGACCCTTTGGAGGCCATCAGTGCTGGTGCCGGAGCGGCGTGGGTTGCGGGGAGAGCACCATGTTTTGCCAGGGTAGGATGGAAAGGTGAGTAAGGTGGGGGGGGGGCTCTCAGAGCACGTATGGGTACTTCAGCAGGTAGTCCTTGAGCCTCACAGGCAAGGGCAGAGCCGAGACCTGCCGAGTGCTCCTGTTGATAGCTAGCCTGCACAGGTGCTGCAAAGCCGGCACAGAGACATACAGGGGCTTGATCAGTTTCAGGTGAATGGCCGGATCCTTGGACACGGACGTGGTCTCCTGCTCCGACGCCCCCAGCCATTCGGCTTGCTTCAGCGAGGCCAGGGAGTAGAACTGGACCAAGGCCATGGCGTCCTTGAAGCTCTGGAGCTTGGGCTTGGCCAGGACGGACGAGTCGAAGCCGAAGCGGCCGGCGCTGTAGCAGATCCGGATGTGGGTGGGCCCGACAGAGGTTTTGACCGACAGGGTGAGCAGGTTGTCTGGGCTGGAACTGTCACGCATCAGGAAGGAGCCTTCCAGGGAAGGGCAGAGAACGCGTCTGGCCTCTGCTGCTGTGAGGGGACCCCAGTACCAACCTGCCCAAGAGAGAAAGCACGTCACACGCAGGTCAGCCCTAGCACGTCACCCAACAAAGCTGGCCCTGGGGGACACAGAGAGGGGAAGAGCCAAGGTGGAAGGAGCATGATGGCTGTCCCATGCAAGAGATTTCCAGGGGAGCTGGGGGACAAGGGAATAGAAGGGGCAGAGATAGAAGGCCAATGGGTAGGCAGCTGGTGTGCTGTGACCGATGTTTTCATGCTGACCAGTATCGCCTCATTGCTTCCTCATGTTCCCCCAGCTGTTTGCTTTCTCCACCTGTTGTCTATTGTCTGAGAGCTCTTCAGGGCTCTGAGTGCAGTGGGGCCCTGACCCCTAGGGCGGGGGCCATCGCAAGATTCAAATAACAGAGGCCCACTTCCCTGTCCCCTGGTGCAGATTTCTCCAGCAGCAAAGGCAGCTCTAGGGGTCTATCCCCGCCGGTGCGAACTGACGCGTCGGGATTTAATGAGAGTAATGAGTTGCCAGATTGACATCCCCGGAGGCTGATGGCCCCTGTTTAACCCAGGGTGAGGCCATGCTGCCCAGCGCGTGTTTTCTGACCCAGAGGAAAGCTTCTAAGGAGGAGAAGGGAATTCAGGTCTCCGTGACCCAGCCAGTCAGTGATCTGTCTGCTGAGGCTACTGACAAGTGTGTGTGCAGTTCTCAGAGCATGACTGAGGTTGCATTAGAAGCCCTAGCGAAGCGCTGAGTACTTGCCCTCTGGAAATCAGACACATTTAAGGGGTCTCAAGCCGGACGCCCAAAAATCACTAGCTGCTTTTGGCTTGCCTCCTGACCCTGAGATCTGGTTGGCTGGAAAGCAAATGACCAGAACCAAGGGAAGCTGCTTCTAGGGATATCTAAGACTTGGCCTGGACGGAGCCCTGGAGAATAGTCTCTAAGGAACAGCCTTGGGCTGGAGAGGGGTGAGGCTAGAGGATCTAACAGCTTTGCCCATGTCTAGTGTCTACAATAATAGGTTTCAGCTTCTTGGACCAACATCCATTCTCCCTTACCAGCTTGCTCCAGGTGGCTTATGGTGCAGTTGATCTGGGCTGAATTCACGTCCTCATCCCTGGCCTCTTCCCAGCCATCCTGTTCAGAGCCATAAGGGTAAACGTTCAGAGCCGGGTTCTCCCTGCAGATCACAGCACTGGGGGACTTCATGGTCCAGCGTTGTTCTGTTGGCCAGGGGGGCTCAGGGAGGGCATCTCAAGGTGCGATCAAGGGGAGGTCACTCAGGGAAGGGAGTGCTGCTGGCATCACTGGGGGCATCTCATTTGGCTTCTCAACACCTAAAAGGTAACGCAGAAGAGTAAAGAAAGGAGAAACCAGTGCTAGGAGGTCCAACCTGTACAAAGCCATTCACCCAGGAGCTTAGCTTCACCAGAGACTATCACTACTGACACTGCCAACTGCCGCAGGGCGTTCCTTACAAGACTGCTACACTGAAGGCACCAAATCCAACAACAGTGATGAAGAGCAAAAGACAACAGGAAGGGACAAGAGCAGACACGGTGGCTGCTGCAACTTCATAAGAGAATGGGGTAGAGCTGGTCAAAATGATCCAACTTTCAACCAAGGGCTTTTGGGGTCAAAATTTCAATATTCTACCCAAACAAAATTTGGATTAAATCTGTAAATTTGACCAGTTCTAGATCGCGGGGTGGGATTTTGATGTTTCTATGAAATTTCAGGACTTAGGGGGAGAAAAAAGTAAACAAAAAAAAATAACCAACCCAAAAAACCATGAATGCTTATTTCTGTCCAATTCTATACGTGTGAGGAAATACAGAAGCTGCTTCTGAGTTATATTGGGAAGAGTTCGTAACATGGAACCAACTCTGCAGGGGAAGTGGTAGAAACGTCCGGGAGTGGACAGAGCCCTGGAAACCATATCCTAGGCTGATGGAACCTGACAGGTTCTTATGTCTGTCTCCTAACATTTCAGATAGACAAGACCAGCTTAAGAATGGGATGGACAGGATGAAATCCACCAAGCCCTCCGTCACCATGTTATTTGCCCTGTTTAAATCAAAGGTGATGAAGGGATAGACCAGATCCTGGCATCCTCACTGAGGTATTGGGTAACAAACCAGATTTCCCTGGGGGCCAAGAGGGGCAGCGACCCATGCCATTAATATGAATCAATAGCCGACTCTAACTTTTGGTGCTCAAGGCTGCAGTGGGTTAAGCAACAGCCATGCTGGTACACACCCTTGCTTCGTTAAGCATGTTTTGAGATCCCTTGAGCCCGGGAGGAGCGAAGCCCTGATGAGGGGACCCTAGAATGAGAGGGAAGCCCCAGGTTCTATCCCATCTAGTCGTCAGGGGAGCAAGGTATCATGATACCTCCCCACCCCTTTTCCGGACAGATTAAGTGAGTTGCCCAAGGTCATGCAGCAAGTGACTGTTGAAGCCGAGATTAGTACTCAAGAGTCCTGCCGCTCAGTCCCTGCTCTAACCACTAGGCCACAATATCTCAAATACCAGCCAAGGCCACTTGGGCAAACACCAGACGCTGAGAGATGGTACCATGATGCCTAGCACCAAGCCGAACGGAGAGGAGCTTTGTTTAAAGAGACAGCTAATTCCTGAGTTTATCTGTTCTGCACATGCGAAACACTCCATCAGCCCCGCCGGCACGCGAACTGATGAGTCTTAGTGTTTCAAACCTGACGACCTTTCGGGGCCCTGAATTTAAGCCCTAGAAGTGCCCCTGCAACAGCCCTCTCCTGGTGGAGGTGACAGCACCCAAAGCTTGGTAGGAGTGGGACTGAGTCCACCCCACTCAGCTCACGGGCTCTCAAGGGGAGATGTTTTCAGAAGGCCCAAAGGGCAGTTCAGAGCGTGCCAGCTGGTGGGGCGCACTCATCGGCCAGGACAGGGAAGAAAGCTCCCACCAGCGGCAGAATCTCAGTCCCTGCCTTCAGGGAGGAGTTTATTTCTCCAAACTAAAACAATCCCATATAAGTTATTAGACAGACAAACCAGGTCCTGCCACCTGGCCCCTTTCCAGATGATCTGCAGGCTCTCACCTGATCCCCAGCCCCTGACCCATCACCAGGGAGGCAGATAATTAGTCACAAGGGGCTAAGCTCATCTCCCTTAACAGACAATCCCCTTCCCCTCATGACAGACCCCAATGGGAATTTGGTGCCTAACTCCCAGCTGTGCCTATGAAAATTCCCCCCAGAGCAAACTGGGAAGCACAGACAAGGAGGAAGGATACGGTGCAAGGGGACATGGGTGCAGGGAAAGGACCTGCATACAAGAGCAGGCGAACAAGACAAACGATGATGGTGGATTTGTGCAGTCCGGCATCAGAGCCACCTGCAGCAGGTACCTGCCTGCAACCCCCCTGGACTCTCTCCCCACCTCGAGCTGCTGCAGCGACTCCACCACGTATAGGTCACACAGTGCAGCCGGTCCCCCGAGTGCTGGAGCATAAAACAAACACAGTGTTTGGCTAATTAAATCCACCTCCCCCTGCACCTTGGCTCCAGCCTCCGTCCAACTGCTGCATTCAACTCAAGTGACAGCAGCTCTCACCTTGGATAACCCTCTAATGAGAGCAGGTCTCTGGGACGCTGGCTGCCACCCTGGCCAAGGTGCTTAAAGTAGGGTGACCGGATAGCAAGGGTGAAAAATCAGGACATGGAGTTGGGAGTCATAGACATCTATAGAAGCAAATGCCCCAAATATCGGGACTGTCCCTATAAAATCAGGACATTTGGTCACCCTATGATTAAAGCCTTCGCTTCCCCTCTGCCTGCCAGAGCTCCCCACAGGCCAACTGAATTAATTCCCATCTAAGCCAGGGACAGGTAGGGGTCAAGCGAGCTCGTTTGTCCAGGCAAGAGCATTTCAGGGGCAGACGGCTGCCAGGAGAGGGCTGCTCTGGAATCCTAATGAGGGTGGATTTATATTGATCTATATGGAGAGGGATTTGCTGTCTGAGGAATGAACTGACGCTTGGTAAAAGAGACAAACGTGCCAGAGATCTGACACTGGGGGGGGGGGGGAAGAAATCAGGGGGGTGCAGAGCGGAGGCTCAACTCAGGCATAGTCCCCGACTTCCCCATGCCGAGATCAAGGGCCAATTCCGACCCCCTTCACCATGGTGGGTTTGTGAGATTGGACTGAAGTTTTCAAACCTAGGGTGTCGAAAATTAGCTCCCTAAATTCACCTAGCCCCACTCGGCCTGATTTGCTGAGCACCCCAAAATTCCATTGAAGTCAACAGGAGCTGCAGGGGCTCGGCACTTCTGCCACCCAGTACACTTCCCCTCTCCCACACCGCTTTGCCTATTCAGACATCAAGCTATCTGGAGCAGGAACTGTCTCTTACTATGTTTGTACAGCACCCTGCACAGCGGGGCCCTTAGGTGCTACTAGAATCCAAATAGCGATTGTTTCTACTTAGGAGCCTAATGATGAGTTAAAGAGCTTTGCTTTCTGTACCCAGGACCAAAAACTTCAACCTCTATTCTGATCAGGATTATTTCCACCATCTGAATGTGAGGGTCTCTTCAGAGAGCTAACACCTACATGGATCGCATGAGTAAAAATGTAGCACACACACATGCACCATCTTCAAGGAGTTGTACTAACATCCACTCTTTAATCTACACAACGTCCCTGAAGTATTTCAGATGGGGAAACTGAGGCAAAGGGAGGGTCACTGATTTGCCCAAGGTCTCACAGAGATAGTCAGTAAGCTGGAAAGAAGAGAAGATTCAAGGACACCGTGGCCATGAGGTTTCTACCACCCCCGACCCCCAGGCAGAACATTAGATAACAAGGTTAGAAGGCTTTTATCTAGCAGCATGCTCCCTCTCTGGTGGGCATTTTAGAGCACCTTAGTTCCAGGCTCTGGGTAAAGGGTGGAACAGTGTTGCCTGTAATTGACAAGGAGGAATTGTCAGAGCTTTGTACAAAATACTCTGCTAAAATAACCCCCCACTGCACTTTGACCCTGCCGGTAAAACATTTCACCCTCCATGGCTTGTCATTTACCTCACTCCTTATTGTCTGTAAAACCCACCTTAGCGGGGAAAATAATCGGAACACTGAGTGCTGGATCCAGAACCCTCTCCCCACTGACTGCTGCATCCAGAACTCTCTCCCCAGTGAGTGCTGCATCCAGAACCCTCTCCCCAATGAGTGCTGCATCCAGAACTTTCTCCCCAGTGAGTGCTGCATCCAGAACCCTCTCCCCACTGACTGCTGCATCCAGAACTTTCTCCCCAGTGAGTGCTGCATCCAGAACTCTCTCCCCAGTGAGTGCTGGATCCAGAACTCTCTCCCCAGTGAGTGCTGGATCCAGAACCCTCTCCCCAATGAGTGCTGGATCCATTGGCTTGAGCATCTCTCTCTAATGGGCCCTATCCAAACACCATCCAAATTTGGGACAGCCCAGATCTAAACTCCATGCCTTGAGTTCATCGCTGGTTTCTAGCCCCAGTATGATATCTGACCTTCAAACTGACATGGGTCCTGCCGCACTCTAGTTCTGATCCCTACCCACATCTTTGGTCTCTCTTAGGCAGGGTCCATTTTGGGCTTAAGCTACTCCTTAAAACACCAGCCTTTCAGTTCCTGACTGTAGTTTAATGGTTTATGCAGCCACAAGAGCACTTTAAAAATAAAATGAGACAATGCTAAATAGAATTGGCAGAGTGTACACCATCGCCTTCTACCTATTCAGTTGCAAGTCATAGACTCTATAGTGTTAACAGCCAGTGGAGATTCTCCTGCAGCTCATGTAGCAGGGTTCTGTGTCTCTGAGCACAAGGATCTGAGGTCTGTCCTTGCTGTTCCCATGACCTTGTGTCACAGTGGGCATAGCAACAGGTGTGAAGTCCGTGGGGGCCCAGAGTCTCAGTTACACTCTTTTCAAATACATACGGCAATCAGGAGGCAAGGCAACAAACACCGTATTATTCTGCAGCCTTTACTGGCTGGAGTGGAAAATAACTTCTGCTTGGAGGAGGGCAGCCCATCCCACATGCTGGGGCTTGAGGAATGGAATGTAAATACTGAAAACTCACCTTCTCTGGATCATCTCCAAAGGCTGTAAAAAAAAAAAAAAAAAGAAGAAGAAGTCATCTTGGGGAAAAAGAAAGAAATAATAGAAGGAAGGAAGGAGGATGCCTTGGAAAGTCAGATTCCTCCCTCTCCAGCTGGAAAGTAATCTCCCCAGGACAATAAAACAATAACAGAGCTTGCTGCTTCGTGACACTGACATCCCTGCATCCTAAAGAAGCGCTGAAAAACTGCCAGGACATATATTGCCACATACTTGACAATCATCATCAAACATTAACGGAGAGCTACCAAGCCATGTCCCCAGCCAAATCCCTCCCCTCTCCCTGCATTTTCAAGTGGATACGATCTCTTTCTTTAGCCCGGCTCAAGGAAATGAACTCCCTGCCGGTGCAATATCTTCTAGGCTTTTTTATTTATTTATTTGAAATCACATCCACCCATTTCCATCACCCGCACGGCAGAGAAGTCGCTGCATTCGGGCGTTTGGTCTACACTGGAAATAACATGGGATAGCCCTCATGAGGTCACACACAGCTTAGCACTCAGCACAGGCCAAAGGAGTGTCCTGCTTGACAGAGTCAGCGGGCCCCGGTGAACCAGGACAACACGTCCTCCTTCACACATTTACAATCACGTTACTCAACATGTGTCCTGACACCACCTCGTTTCCCAGTGGAGAAGAGGCTGCGGGGCCCAGTTCATAAGGGGGTGAAAGCATGATTGACTTCAGCGGAGTTTCATGGGCTGGCACCAAGTATGAATATATCCCTGTGACTCCGCACCCTGCCTCACAGGCCAGCCTAGCCATGTGGGCACAGAACGGGCAACAGCCCACGACCGGGAACAAGAGGTTTTAGAAAGGAGACTCCTCTAGGTTGCTCTTTTGATTAAACCATTGGGAGCAGGCTTGCTACATTTCCTCCAAATATTTGTCTCCCTCCTTTATTATAGTCTGTTTTAAGGAGCTTCTGGTCATTTCTGCCTGCGAACCATCATCCTATCCTATGGTTTAAAGCTCTCCCCCCAGCTCTAAGCCTGCTGCCCCTTGTGTTCACAGGTTCCCTGTTACCATCTGTCCATGGTTCCCCAAACCTAAGCCTTTCTGATAGGCAGTTTTATGAAGACACGTGTGACTATTCCCACTAGGATAAAGGTGATGGACGCTCATGGCACAGGGCATAAGCCGATTGCTTGGGGGAGGTCAAGAACTCCACTTATGAATATACCGCCTGGGACAACTGGTTACGTGCATCATTTGCCTTCGTGTGAAGCATCAAATATGGGCTTACCCGTCCTGATGCGCCAATGGTCTGTGCAGCATGAAAGTCAGCCAAGGAGCATAGGAGAGGGTGAGAGCAAGACGCCTGTCAATCAAACCATGAGGCTGCAGCCCCGCCTTGGCAGCTAGGCTGGGGAAGTCTGCAGTCAGATGTGTCCCACTTTCCTCTCTAGCAGTAGGCGGCGCTAGAGACCCAGCCCAGGGTTATTAAAAACAGCTCAGGCTACACTGCACCTCGGTGGGTTTCTTCTGTCACTCTGGAGAAAAGAACTTACAAGGGGAGGGGAGAACCTGCAGGCAACCAATCCACACTGGAATCACAACCCAGACCCCATCTTCTGGGCTCTTCCTAGAAGAAGAGAACTTACACCGACCAGCCAGCAAGCAGAAAGCCAAGGAACCAACACCTCCCTCCCCCATTCCACCTCTCCCAGGGCCGCCTCTCTGTTGTCCAACAGGCTAATGCTTTAAGCCAGGTTTGGGCTCGTGCCACCTCAAATGCCCAGAGACAAAGAGAGGGGCATGCACCCCTCTGCACCTCGGCAGAAACAGCTTGGTATTGAGGAGGATTGACTTACAAAGGCTCCCTAGTCCCTTTAGTTTGCCGAGCACCCACAGACGGGGGTGCTGGAAGTTGGAACCATTGGGGGTGGGGGGGGAGAGCCATTGAACCAAACTGTAAACCCTGCATATGATGGAAACCACTTCAAGCCAGGAGATGCAGCAGCAGCCCTAGTTCCAGCCCCTCTGGCCACAGAACCCACTGCCCACCCTCCCCAGGGCTGTGCTTAACTGGAATCATTGCTGCAGACTTGGCTATGCGCCGCAGTCAGGCAGGGTCAGCAGCCTCGGAAAGAATCTCTCTCTCTCTGCTGGTGACACCCCCACTCTGATCTCGCCAACCCCCCCTCCCCCTCCTCCCCACACACAGTGCTGTTGTTTTAGGGGAAGGGGCAGCTAACTGGCTGGCGGGAGGGGGGGCGAAGGGGAAGGAGAGTTTGGTAATAAGTGATCAATAATTCACTCCCCCTTCTCTGGGAAAGAAAGGACCGGGCGGCATTAAAGACCCTGGAGCTGGGGGGGGGGACTCTGCTCACCGAACAAAAGAAGAAGCGTTGCAAAAAAGGGGGTGGAGGGGACGGATCGCGCCGCGGCATGCCCAGTTGCTGCTCTTTGTTTGCTGATCACAGACACAACCCCCCCTCCCTCCACAACACCCCCCCACCCCAACAGCCTTTGTGCAAAAATCATCCCAAGGGAGGCACGAGCCACCTTGCGGTGGGGGGGGGGGACCTCCCTGCAAGACACCCCCCCCCCGTTCCTTTATCCAAACCACCACCCGTCACAGTCCCCCTCCCCAGGTGCAGCCCGGGCACACACCTGGGCATCGCTTCCCCGCCCGGGGCGCTGGCAGGGCACGGACTCGGGCTGGGCGCTCGCCTGCAGGAGCGGTCGGTACCTGTCTCAAGGTCGCCGGGCCGGGGATGAGTGAGCGCAGGAGGCGCTCTCCGGCCGGGAGCTCAGCGCGCACAGGTGTGACAGTCCCAGCCGAGCAGCCCGGGGAGCTCCGCTGCAGGGCTGGTGTGTGTGGGGGGTCACCGGCTGCTGGGGTAGACAAAGGGGGGGTCCCTCCCCTGCTTGCTCAGCTGGGGGAAGGAATCTGCAGGCAACGCCCCCGTGCTAAATGCACCAGGGGCCGCTGGCTGGCGCCCCCCTGCCCCAAGCACCGTGCAGGTATCCGGGCAAGTGGCACCGCACTGGGGGGCTCGCTGCAGCCTCCTCCCTGGGGGTGGGACTCCAAGCCCCGCCCCGCCAGCTCCGGACAGTGCCTGGTAGCGGAGGGGGCTCCTCCCCGGGGAGCTGGGGGAGGAGTTTCGTGCAGCCACACCCCTGCCCGCTGAAGGGGGGCGGGGGCGCCCGGGAGGGGAGGGGGATCCAGGCAGTGTCTTAGGGGAGCGGGGGGGACCACACACACCACAAGACACGTGTATGGTCCCTGGGGGAGCGACCAGGATCAGCCGATAGGCAGCCAGATCGCTGCGGCTCCCTGCCCGGAGCAATGAACGGGGCTGGAGCCCCCCCCCCCCCCGCCTTCCCCAAGGCAGCCCCAGGGCCCCACCCACTGGGCAGAGACGGGAGGGCGGGCATTGCCCGGGAGATAACGGCGTTCTGTCCCTTTAGAGGCTGGTCCGCTAGTGGATAACAGGCTGCTGCCAGCTGATGGAGTTCCTGCCTCAGGTCAATGCTAAAGGCCAAGGGGTTCAAACCCCACAGAGGCCTGGGGAGAGAGGAGGTTACACGAGCAGGATTTTGGGACAAGTGGCAGATCCTGCTCGGAGATCAGAAATTAATAATGCCACCCCCTAGACCGGAGTGGGCAAACTTTTTGGCCCGAGGGCCACATCAGGGTTACGAAACTGTTTGGAGGGCCAGATAGGGAAGGCTGTTCCTCCCCAAACAGCCTGGCCCCCGCCCCCCCACTTCCCGCCCCTCGGGACCCCTGACACATCCAACCCCCCGCTCTTTATCCCCTGACCTCCCCCTCCTGGGACCCCAACCCCTAACTGCCCCCTGGGACCCCACCCCCATGCAACCACCCCTTCTCCCTGTCCCCTGACTACCCTGACCCCTATCCACACCCCCGCCCCTGACAGCCCCCCTGGGACTCCCATGCCTCTCCAACCCCCCCACTCCCCATCTCCGGACCGCCCCCCCCAAACCTCCACCCCATCCAACCACCCCCTGTCCCCTGACTGCCCCCCGGTACCCCCGACCCTTATCCAACCCCCTCACTCTCCGCCCCCTTACCATGCCACTCAGAGCAGCAGGAGTTCGCAGCTCCGCCGCCTGGCCGGAGCCAGCCATGCCGCCGCGCTGTCTGGCAGGAGTGGTGGGCCAGAGTGCTGGCAACACAGTGAGCTCAGGCTGCGGGCAGGGCCGGTGCAAGGGTCCCTCCCGAGCCCCGCGGCAGCTCCCCGCCACCCCCACCCTGAGGCGCCCCCCCCCCCCCGCGGCAGCTCCCCACCCCAGCTCACCTTTGCTCCACCTCCTCCCCAAGCACGCCGCCCCCGCTCTAATTCTCCTCCCCTCCCAGGCTTGCAGCGCCAAACAGCTGATTGGCGCTGCAAGCCTGGGAGGCGGGAGAAGTGGAGCAGAAACCGTGCCGCAGCCCAGCCCAGGAATGCTATAAAAAAAATGGGGGCACCGCTTTTTGGCGCCCCCAAATCTTGGCGCCCTAGGCAACCGCCTACTTTGTCTAAATGGTAGCACCGGCCCTGGCTGCGGGGGAAGGGGGACAGCAGGGGAGTGGCTGGGGGCTAGCCTCCCCGCCCGGGAGCTCAAGGGCCGGGCAGGACAGTCCCATGGGCTGGATGTGGCCCACGGGCCATAGTTTACCCACCTCTGCTCTGGGCCCATTGTCCTGGCAAAGTTCTGTCCTGGGCAGATGCTTGATCACTAGGGTGACCACTAGATATCCTGATATTAGGGGACTTTATCTTATACAGGCAACTATACCCCTTCCCCCTCCCCCTGAAAATAAACAGGTCCCAATTTTTCACACTTGCTATCTGGTCACCCTATTGATAACATGGGACATTTAGCTTTAGAAATGCTTTGATCCCTTGCCCCACCAGTGAAACTGATTGATAGCACATGCCCTGCCCCAGTCAGCGGGCTGCACACCCAGGTCTTGGGGAAGCTCCCATCCCTCCCATCATGGGCGCTCTCTTGCTTTACTTTGTCATCTGACGGCAGGGCCTATTGAAGTTGAGGGCAGTGGCATGAATAGAAACAGGACAGATTTGTCCCTGAGGCAAGGTGAGGGCATGGCACACACAGCCCCCTTCCAGAGGGAGAAAGAAGCTGGGATGCCCTATAAGAGAGGTGCTGGATCATATATAACCCCACTCTCACCCCCACTCTGAGCCCTGCAGCTCCAGCTCCACTGGGAATATCATGCATGAATAGTTTCCACTAGCTTTATCCCTTTAATGGGGCTGCATGGCATGGGCCTCCCAGCCCGGGAGGGGGCTAGCCTCCCGGGCTGGGAGAAGGAGCCCCACCTTTCCTATACTTATAGTGTAATAAAAGACAGAGGGGACACATCCAGCTTTCTTGCACCTCTAGCTCAGCCCTGAATTTGATATCACTTCTGTCTCCCCTTCCACGACCAGGCCCAGTTGTGAGCATGTTCCCAGCTAACATCACACGGATGAGCCTGGTAGAAATAGGTCAGTGCAGCCTCCCCAGGGATCCGGCTGCCTGGGTATCTTTGCAGGACATTTTGTGGGAAAACTTCCCATGGGCTTTACCTCGTCGTCCCCTCCCCCACCCCGACTCCCCAGCCAATGGGCTACAGCAAAGATGATCTCACTCCTTCCCCGCCCACCCCACGCTCGCATACCTAGCTATTCCCAGCATTTGGTTTGCTGCTAGACCTGTCCAGCAAACCCTAAGGCAGCCACACTTGTGCCTGGGATCTGGGCAAACCCAAAGTTCCTGCGACTGCAGGCCTGGGCCCAGAGTAAGGTTGAACTTCACCCCAGAATAAGAACCTGGATGGATGGATAGAGAGCTCAGCGTAAGCTAGAGTTTCCTGGTGCTGGTTAGAGCCAAAAGCCAGCCAGAGCCTCCTGCTGCAGCTATCTGTGTATCCCTGGAGCAAGGCCTATTTTAAGGGCATCTGAAAGCCGTCTTTAGTTCATTCTCTAAAGCAGAGACTCTGCACACACCTCCTCCCTCTCTCCCCATCTCATTTGTTTCATCCCAGTGAATGAAGAGTTAATAGGGCACAAAATCCAGCAAAAAAGGGGGGGGGGGAGAGAGAGAGGAAATCAGCTTCGAGCCTGGGGAAAGTGAATCATGTAGCACTGTGCGCAGGAGCGGCGCCAGGGTTTTTGGCGCCCTAGGTGGAGGTCCTTCCGCGCTCCCGGGCGTCGTCGGCAATTCTGCGGCGGGGGGGTCCTTCCGCGCTCCCGGTCTTCGGGGCACTTCGGCGGCGGGTCCCAGAGCAAGTGAAGGACCCGCCGCAGAATTGCCACCGAAGACCCAGAGCGCGGAAGGACCCCCCGACGCCGAATTGCTGCTGAGGGCGGCAAAATGCTGCCCCCCCAAATCCTGGCGCCCTAGGCAACCGCCTAGGTCACCTAAATGGAAGCGCCGGCCCTGACTGTGAGGTTAGCCATGCCTGGAGCTGAACTAGGGTGACCAGATGTCCCGATTTTATCGGGACAGTCCCGATTTTTGGGTCTTTTTCTTATATAGGCTCCTATTACCTTCCACCCCCGTCCCGATTTTTCACATTTGCTGTCTGGTCACCCTAAGCTGAACACAAGTTCTGCACCAATGCTAAGCCCTTTGCCTTGCTTCTTCCTGCAGCCTGCCTTCCCCAGCAGCCCTGCCAGAGGAGCTATGGCCTTTGCTGAGATGCTTTGGCCTTCTCTAGCCCCTTGCATTGGAGGATCTCACAGCACGTTACACATTCATTTAACTAAACACAACACCCTGGTGAGCCTGAGTGCTAAGTCCCATTTGCCAGACTGGGGGAAACTGAGGCACAGAGGAGTAAAAGCAACTTGCCTACAGTTAGTTGGCAAGTCATTGGCACAACCAGGAAGAGAACCCCAGAGTCTTGACTCCGAAGCCCAGGCTCTAACCACTAGACCACTTTCCTGCCTAAAGCTATAAAGCTGACTCACATCCCCAGGCTCTTTCTACTGTCCCTATTCATGTTCATGGCAGCAATGCCCCTCTGCCATAGTTTAGTGTCCTTTTTCCTTTGTAGAGAGGCAAAGTTTGTCTTGTAAATGGCTTGTCTAGTTTTTGTAAAGTCAATCCACACAAGCGGTCCATTTCCTGGACACTACTGTGCTAATAAGCGATGGTCACATAAATACCACCCTATACCGGAAACCTACTGACCGCTACACTTACCTACATGCCTCCAGCTTCCATCCAGGACACACCACACGATCCATTGTCTACAGCCAAGCTCTAAGATATAACCGCATTTGCTCCAATCCCTCAGATAGAGACAAGCACCTACAAGATCTCTATCAAGCATTCTTAAAACTACAATACCCACCTGCTGAAGTGAAAAAACAGATTGACAGAGCCAGACGAGTACCCAGAAGTCACCTCCTACAAGACAGGCCCAACAAAGAAAATAACAGAACACCACTAGCTGTCACCTTCAGCCCCCAACTAAAACCTCTCCAGCGCATCATCAGAGATCTACAACCTATCCTGAAAGATGATCCTTTACTCTCACAGATCTTGGGAGACAGACCTGTCCTCGCTTACAGACAACCCCCCAACCTAAAGCAAATACTCACCAGCAACCACACATCACTGAACAAAAACACTGACCCAGGAACCTATCCTTATAACAAAGCCCGATGCCAACTTTGTCCACATATCTATTCAAGTGACATCATCATAGGACCTAATCACATCAGCCATACCATCAGGGGCTCGTTCACCTGCACATCTACCAATGTGATATATGCCATCATGTGCCAGCAATGCCCCTCTGCCATGTACATTGGCCAAACCGGACAGTCTCTACGCAAAAGAATTAATGGACACAAATCTGACATCAGGAATCATAATACTCAAAAACCAGTGGGAGAACACTTTAACCTGTCTGGCCATTCTATGACAGACCTGCGGGTGGCTATCTTAAAACAGAAAAACTTCAAAAACAGACTCCAACGAGAGACTGCTGAGCTGGAATTGATATGCAAACTAGACACAATCAACACAGGATTAAATAAAGACTGGGAATGGCTGAGCCATTACAAACATTGAATCTATCTCCCCTTGTAAGTATTTTCACACTTGCTTCTTATCAAACTATCTGTACTGAGCCATCTTGATTATCACTTCAAAAGTTTTTTTTTTCTCTCTTTTTTTTCTCTTACTTAATTGGCCTCTCAGAGTTGGTAAGACAACTCCCACCTGTTCATGCTCTCTGTATGTGTGTGTATATATATCTCCTCAATATATGTTTCACTCTATATGCATCCGAAGAAGTGGGTTGTAGCCCACGAAAGCTTATGCTCTGATAAATTTGTTAGTCTCTAAGGTGCCACAAGTACTCCTATTCATTTTCTGTAAGTCACAATTTCATAGCCCATCTCTGCCCCATCCATTGGTTACCTCAGAGGTGACCTGGATTTGAAGGCAGCTGCCTAGGAGAGGATGATGTAGTTGTCCTCAGGCAAGTTCTCCAACCACAGCACTGACTCCCCTGCTCAGAAAGATCAAAGCCACCCTGCTGAGATACAGCATGGATTTCACACACTTGGTCGCCATTATTTGTATCACAGAGCACTCAGGGTGTCCACTCAGGACCAGGGTCGCGTTGTGCTGGAGAGACATAGGAAGACTCGGTCCCTGTTCTGAGGTGCTTAAAACTGAAGACAGGCGGGGTTATGGGCACTCAGCATCTCCAAAAAAAGATCCAACCCTACATCTCTACCATTGTGCACCCAGAAATGGTGACCCAAAATTACCGGCCCCTCTAGAGAATTTTGGGTGTAACTTGTGTGTGTCCCACATTCCTATCCACTCTTAGGGGAAAAAAAAGAGAGGGGTTGTGGGGTTGATGGGACTGTGCGGCTTGGCTAATGTGCATTAGAGGTTGAAAGGTTTCGTAGCAATGCATCCTGTTTAAGTCCCTTGTTTTGCGATTTGCTCCTCACTAACAACCTAACGTGTTCAAATCAGAAGAACAGTCACAAGAAGGGCCGAGGTGGGTGTGTTGCAATTTTCCACTTGCAGACTATTTGGCATAGGGAGGACCCTGCCCCCTATGGGATATAAGGCAAAGGAGCCAGATGCTCACATCCCCCTGAAAGTCACTGGAAGTTTGGCAGTTCACTCCATTAGCAGCTTGGAAAATCCCAGGCTAAATCCACCCCAGCCTGTCTAAGGCATTAGCTGAAAGCTATAGAGATGGAATATTTGCATGATGTAACCTTTCATCATGCACTTCGCTGGTCTCTGCTTCCTGCATGAGAAATGCTGGGGAGAACAGAATAGGGAGGTGGTGGGTAGTTCCCCCTCCCCTTCCATAGCGCAGTTAAAAATAAACCAAGAATTTCTAGGAAATTTCCTTGGAGAGAGGGAAACATGCAGAGTGGGCGCCCTCTGGAGGTGAAGAGGGGTCTTGCTGCTGCCTAAAAGAAACTGGGTCATTCTGGCTTATTATCCCCCCATGAAAGAGGCCTTTGAGCTTTTCTGGGAATCTGTTATTATATAGGAGCAGCCTTCAGGGTAGCTTGGAACCATGGTTGAAATAAGTTTCAGGCTGGGTGTTGTCTGACCTAGGAAAATTAGGATCTGTATTTCACCACCGGTACAAGCAATGCCATAGAAAGGGCATTGCTGTTTTTACTACCTCACTGCAGAACCCTCTGCCTTAGGCTCTAGCATGTTCTCAACAAAGTAATAGAAATAACTCCCCTTTGCCTGGCATGAAAGTAGAAAGATCCCAAGTCACTTTGCAAGCCCCACATGCAGCATGGTGGCCAGCTCTGGAGTGGAGGGCAGCTCCGAGCCCTGTACAATAGCTTGGTGCTGAGGGTTGAAACCACTTACTCTTAAAGTGCTCACAGAAGCCTTAATATCAGCACAAGCCCTTATAATTTAAGAGCTCATTCCCACAGGTGTCAACTCCCTGCAACTCAGTTTATCGCTCAGAGAATGATGAAAGGCTGAGATAGCCCTACTGGGATTTGAACTTGTGGTAACAGGGGCCTAGGCATTGCCAATCCAGTGTTGCTGTATACTTGCGACGAATACATCTTGCAATTCTGCGTAGGAAGGTTTGCTCTTCCGCTGCCCCAGCGCTTGGGAACGAAAACAGATCTCTGACCGCTGGAACAGTCGTTCTCATCTACCACTGAAGGGCCATTTAGCACTCTGCAGCCAATCACACTGAACCAAACCCCACAGGTAGCTAACAACTGAGAGCTGCAGGCACTCAGCCCCTCTTGGGAGTTGGCCTTTCCCATACAAGAATCACTTACCTTCATCAGCGCCCTCATTCATCAAACCCACGGCTGCAGCTTGCGGGAGTGAATAGCTGCCACGGTGTCAGAGAGGGTAGTCAACTCCCAGGAAACAAACAGGGTTTGCACATGCCCTGAAACATGCTAGACCCTGACCTTAATGACCCACAAAGGGAAGTGTTACAGGGTCAGTCTCCTAGGGCACCCCCTAGGGGCATGACACAGCTCTAGCCTCGCCCAGACTTTGGTTTTCAATATCTAGGAAGTCAGCAGCCCAAGTGAGGTGGTGGGAGACTCAGCCCTTCCTCCAACTTAGTCTCTGGGCATACCCCCTTTTGGGGGCTACCAGTGCAAATGGATCCAAGAACATGGCAGAGCACCTCAGGCAGACTGGAGCTCCCCCAGGTGAGTCTCTAGCAATAGCCCCAAAGTAATGGTTCAGCACTAGGCCCTCCTTTTCCCTTCAAGGGAGCCCAGACCAGCAGTAGTTGCTGGAGCAGGTCCTGACTTCCACAAAGCCCTCCCCCGGAGCTGAAATCTGCTCTCCTCCCAGGTCTGCCAGCATCTGAGCTGGGCTTCTCCCTTTCACACCCTCCCTCCTCACCAGACTTAGGTGGTGGGGGGCGCAAGGCTGTTTGAGCCCAGAGCGGTTCATTGGCCCTCGCCTGGTTGGCATGGGGTTTGAACACCCCATCACAGTGTGCAACTTCCACAATGCAGGAGGATGGGCCTCCCCCAAGAAAGCCCTGCCTCTGGCCACTCACTCCCAGCCAGATGCACAAAGGGAGGGGGAGAAGAATAAAAAAAAAAGAATCTGGTAAGTTCCCAGATGGCAGGTCTATCAATGGCTATTAGCTAAGGTGGTCAGGGACACAACCCCATACTTGGGTGTCCCTAAACCTCCGACTGCCAGAAGCTGGGACTGGACAACGGGGGATGGATCACTTGAAATTGCTCCATTCTGTTCATTCCCTCTGACACATCTGGCATTGGCCAGATACTGGGCGACATGGACTATTGGTCTGACCCAGTATGGACGTTCTTATGTTATGAGAGGCTGTCTCAGGGCTTGTCTACAGGGGGACACTCTGGAAAGTTAAGACAAATCAGCTAAAGATGTGAAGTTCTTGTGTGTAAGTTAACAGAACTCTTGTTCAGGAGTAAAGTGGCCTTAGTTACCAGCTAGTGGGCTTAGCTACAGCAAACTGAGGCCACTTTACCTCTGAATGAGAGTACTTTAACTTCACTCCTTTACCTGATTTGTCTAAACTTTCCTGAGTGTCACCTGTAGCGGAGTCCTCAGATAACCAGCTTCTAGGCCATTCAGGTGCTGAAATATTACAGGGAAGTAGGGCCATACAAGAGCCTAGATACTCAGGAATTTTGAGACTACAGGTGGTGGTAGTGATGAGGTGGAGGAAGATACGGATGGTCACCCCAGGGTCCACCACCAGCAGTTGTGCGTGATGCCAATCAGCACTCAATACTTTGCACTATCGGATACTGTATCTGTGTTTGCAGGATTGTTTGTACACTTAGTGGGTGCGTTAAATAAAGGGACGTGATAAATTGACATTGTTTCTCATGGGCATCTAGAGTCTCTTATTCTAATGATACTGATCACATTCCTGGTGCTGTGGCCCACAGCAGCCTAAGACATTAATTAGTGTGAATTAATTCAGTCACCAATTCATCAATAAGGACACAAGATCCCAGTTCACATGGGAGGCATAGAGCATCCCCTCCAAAAAAAACATTACAGCCCCTTCTACAGTAGTTGTACTACTTGGGGCACATTTCCCAAAAGTCTAAAACCCCCTTGACAGAAGTGGATAGTGCAACATGCCTACAGATGATACTCAAATTCCTGCCAAGGAAAGGGTTTGAACTTACATTGCAGAGATCAGTTCAATAGCCACAGCCTGCCTCTTGAGCCAACAAGCTGCTGTGAGAATGGACTGCCTGTGACCCCTTGTTTCAACAGAGCTCAAGTCTCACTGCACATGCACGTTTCATTCCACTTGACGCTAGCTACTTTCCTAACCTAACTTTAAATAATTTATCCCGTATAATTCCTCCCTCTCCAAGCGACAACCAGTGCCATGCGCTGGCTGAGACAAATCCCAAACAACTCAAGAGTTTGGGGAGGATCCGAACCATCGTTTGAGCCCCAGGTGTGGGCAAAGAATATTAGAAGAATTTTAGATTTTGTAAGATGTAGGGGGGCTAGATCTAGAGAAGACCTTGCTTGAATGACCCAAATTTTGAACCACTATCTAGCACCTCATTGAGGCACAGGAAATGTCAAGACCACCTGAGTTAACAGGCAGATTTTAGAGTGCTTAGAAGAGTCCATCTTTAAACAAAGCGTTGATCAAGCTTCATTATATACATTATGTATTACACACACACACACACTCACTCTATAAGTGCTACACACAAGCGTGAATAATCCTGGGCTTACTGATAGTTGATATTTGGAAAGCATGGTGACAGATACTGCAACCCCATGCAATATCTTTGGGGGCCATATGGCCATCTACGAATGGTTTCCGTATCACTGTGGGCCCAGGACTGCATGTAGCACCAGGGGCAGAGATAGCACAGCTCGGCCAGGAACTAAGACCAGTGGAAGGTGATTAAGGGGACTCAGACAGCTTGTAAACCCCTCCAGAGAGGCACCCCCCCCTGAGGGGGCTTCCATATACTGGTTCAAACTGGCTTTTCCAGAGACAGATAGACAACAGAAAGAGCTTTGGATAGAAAAAGGCTGGGTTTAAACTGGTTCAGGGCCTTGCTTCTGATCCAGCAAACAGACAGGGCCTTCTGTTCACGGGTGACCCCCCAACCCTTGTGGAAGGGTTGCAAAGACTTTAGCCTGCCAGGGCATTAAGACTAAGGGGTGACTCCTGGTATGTTGAGTGTGTGTTTAAATCTATTGTTTTGATGTTTTCTCTGTAATTATTTTACCTTAAGAATAAATGTGCTTGCTTAGAAGGAACCAGGTGGTAACTATACTGTGCATAGCCCCTGGAGAGAAAGCAACCACCCGTGCTGGGCTTTAGGCAGCCTGGTTTGCTGGGGATATCACAGCACAAGGCAGGGAGCTTGGCAGCTTTAAAGCCCTCAGGAAGAAGGGAGTAGGATAAGGGTCCCTGCCCAGAGACATATAATGGCTTAAGACCTGAGGGGAGATACAGGTGCACTTACCCTGAAACTGTGACAAGTGCTTGCGGAGATCCTCTGCTAAAAGGCAATATGTAAGTGTAATGTTAAATTACAGCCTGGTTACTGATGTGCCATCATGCTGTTAGTGGTTGGGCTATTAGGCAAGCAGGCACAGCGGGGTTTTTCTTCTATCAGCTCCCCGGGTATAGCTACAATCCGAGACAGGGAACCTGACATTAAATGTAATGCCTGAACTCTAGGAAAGCAGGGCCACCCCAGAGGAGGCTGCCATACCCCTCCCTTCTTCCCATGCCTAGCATTAGAGGGATACAGTTACACATGGGGCATGCAGTCACATTGACACTCGTGCTCTTGTCTCGAAGCCAATTCCCCTTCAAGCCTTGCCTTTCGTGTTTGCTCTCTTTCCCTTCAGGATCTAAATGACCATCTCCATAAAGCTTTTTGCCATCCTCTTGCTGGTTGCAGCAGCATCAAATGGCACAAAGACTGAAACCATTAATTAATGTAATAGCACAGGATAAAGGTAACCAACTTTGCCAGACATGAAGTACTACTACAAGTGGTGCAATGGTTATTTTTATCCAGCCACATACAGTACTTGGCACAAGTCAGTGAAATAGATCTCTCTGCTGTAACATGTCTAACCCCCACTTAAGGCTGTTTTGTCACCCGATTTACATTATTCAGACAGGGTTTCCTTTTCCCCCCTGAAAGATTGCTTTGAAATCATCTCTAAACCATCAGCGTGAGCTTTAAGTTCTGTTAACTCTCAGCTTTGGTGAAGTCTGTTGATAAGAAGCTTTAACATCACTGGTTAGAGAAGGCAGAGGATTAGCCACACACCCAAACACTGCATTAGTGTGAGGGAAGGAAAACTACTGGTAACACTGATACCTCTATAGAGAGTATCTGAGCCAGCTTTCTATTGAGGAAGATGGCACTTGGGATTTGGATCAGCAAGCAACTTCTTTTCTGGAAAAGATTATTTGTTTCTTTACAGTGGGGCACGAAGCTAGGTAGTCTCAGGCTGTGCGATCTTGTAAGTTAAGCAGGCTCAGGTATAGTCAGTATACAGAGAGAATCTCCAGCGATAGCGCAGTGGAGTGCAAAGATTTGTACTAATAATTCAGTAGATGGCACTCTTCCTTCTGGGTCAATAGGGACCCAATGGCACGGCGTGATTTTGTGGAGTTCCTATATTTCAGATGAGACCTAAATAAAATTGAGGTTTTAACCACTTCTGATTAGAGATTATTCTAGATTGAAGTTGGTCCCAAAGAAGATATTACCTCACCTCCCTTGTCTCTATTATAGATTGTGGCATTTTTGAAAAATAACATGGGGTGGGGAGTTTGGTCCCACGGTTCTAAATCAGTTCCAATTTGAGTAATGCATTCTGTGCAGCTAAATTTCCCCAGTAGTTTGGACTGCTTAAGGTATTCTTCGCTGCCTGCCACGCTGTAGGGTTGCTTTTCATTATTAAACTGCCACATGCACAATGAGAGAAGATTGCAGTTCTGCAGTAGGTGAAGTCAAACAACGACTGGAGACCTCTTCACTGCTCCTTTACCTCAGCCCAATTCGCTGATGCTTAGGATGCAGTTCCAGGTAGTGGAAAAGGTGCAAGTGTAGAGTCTTACGGGCGTTACAATGTACCAGTGACACATTTTGCTTTTTAAAATGGAGCTTACAAGCGTATGATTTGTCACACTAAAGAGGGATCGCCATCCACTTGAACTATTGCACTTCTCCTCTGGCCATTTCGTTACTTGACAAAAATCACTGCAGCAGAAAAAATAGACGAAACAGCTTTCAAGTGTTTACTTTGTGGATTTATTAGCAAGCTACTTCACTATTTTGCTGATGTTTGGGGGCACCTCGTGCTACTCTAGAAAGAGCTTGTTTCCATGCTCTTCCCACACACCAAAACATTTGCAAAAGGATGTTTTGCAGCATGCTTAGCGGTGAGGTCCTGGTCCAGGACGGGGCTAGGTGCTATTACAATACAAACACAAACCACCACCAAAAAAAGAACAGGAGGACTTGTGGCACCTTAGAGACTAACAAATTTATTAGAGCATAAGCTTTCGTGGGCTACAGCCCACTTCTTCGGATGCATAGAGTGGAACATATATTGAGGAGATATATATATATACACATACAGAGAGCATGAACAGATGGGAGTTGTCTTACCAACTCTGAGAGGCCAATTAAGTAAGAGAAAAAAACTTTTGAAGTGATAATCAAGATAGCTCAGTACAGACAGTCTGATAAGAAGTGTGAGAATACTTACAAGGGGAGATAGATTCAATGTTTGTAATGGCTCAGCCATTCCCAGTCCTTATTCAATCCTGAGTTGATTGTATCTAGTTTGCATATCAATTCCAGCTCAGCAGTCTCTCGTTGGAGTCTGTTTTTGAAGTTTTTCTGTTGTAAGATAGCCACCCGCAGGTCTGTCATAGAATGGCCAGACAGGTTAAAGTGTTCTCCCACTGGTTTTTGAGTATTATGATTCCTGATGTCAGATTTGTGTCCATTAATTCTTTTGCGTGGAGACTGTCTGGTTTGGCCAATGTACATGGCAGAGGGGCATTGCTGGCACATGATGGCATATATCACATTGGTAGATGTGCAGGTGAACGAGCCCCTGATGGTATGGCTGATGTGATTAGGTCCTATGATGATGTCACTTGAATAGATATGTGGACAAAGTTGGCATCGGGCTTTGTTATAAGGATAGGTTCCTGGGTCAGTGTTTTTGTTCAGTGATGTGTGGTTGCTGGTGAGTATTTGCTTTAGGTTGGGGGGTTGTCTGTAAGCGAGGACAGGTCTGTCTCCCAAGACCTGTGAGAGTAAAGGATCATCTTTCAGGATAGGTTGTAGATCTCTGATGATGCGCTGGAGAGGTTTTAGTTGGGGGCTGAAGGTGACAGCTAGTGGTGTTCTGTTATTTTCTTTGTTGGGCCTGTCTTGTAGGAGGTGACTTCTGGGTACTCGTCTGGCTCTGTCAATCTGTTTTTTCACTTCAGCAGGTGGGTATTGTAGTTTTAAGAATGCTTGATAGAGATCTTGTAGGTGCTTGTCTCTATCTGAGGGATTGGAGCAAATGCGGTTATATCTTAGAGCTTGGCTGTAGACAATGGATCGTGTGGTGTGTCCTGGATGGAAGCTGGAGGCATGTAGGTAAGTGTAGCGGTCAGTAGGTTTCCGGTATAGGGTGGTATTTATGTGACCATCGCTTATTAGCACAGTAGTGTCCAGGAAATGGACCGCTTGTGTGGATTGACTTTACAAAAACTAGACAAGCCATTTACAAGACAAACTTTGCCTCTCTACAAAGGAAAAAGGACACTAAACTATCTAAACTGCTACATGCCACAAGGAGCCACAACAGTAGTTCCCTTAACCCACCCAGCAATATTGTTAATCTTTCCAGCTATACTCTTAGCCCAGCAGAAGAGTCTGTCCTATCTCGGGGCCTCTCCTTTTGTCCCTCCAGACCCACAAACATGATACAGTTCTGCGGTGACCTAGAATCCTACTTTCGACGTCTCCGACTCAAAGAATATTTCCAACATACCTCTGAACAGCATACTAACCCACAGAATCCCCCCTACCAGCACTACAAAAAAAAGGATTCTGCGTGGACTCCTCCGGACGGTCGAAACAACAGACTGGATTTCTACATAGATTGCTTCCGTCAATGTGCAAAGGCTGAAATTGTGGAAAAGCAACATCACTTGCCCCATAACCTCAGCCATGCTGAACATAACGCCATCTACAGCCTCAGAAACAACCCTGACATCATAATCAAAAAGGCTGACAAAGGAGGTGCTGTTGTCATCATGAATAAATTGGAATATGACCAAGAGGCTGCTAGACAGCTCTCTAATACCACATTCTACAGGCCATTATCCTCTGATCCCACTGAGGATTACCTAAAGAAACTACACCATCTGCTAAAAAAACTCCCTGACAAAGCACAGGAACAAATCTGTACAGACACATGCCTAGAACCCCGACCAGGGGTATTCTATTTGCTACCCAAGATCCATAAACCTGGAAATCCTGGACGCCCCATCATCTCAGGCATTGGCACCCTAACATCAGGCTTGTCTGGTTATGTGGACTCTCTCCTCAGACCCTACGCTACCCACACTCCCAGCTATCTTCGAGACACCACTGACTTCCTGAGGAAACTACAATCCATCGGTGATCTTCCAGAAAACACCATCCTGGCCACTATGGACGTAGAAGCCCTCTACACCAATATTCCACACAAAGATGGACTACAAGCTATCAGGAACAGTATCCCCGATAATGTCACAGCTAACCTGGTGGCTGAACTTTGTGACTTTGTCCTCACCCACAACTATTTCACATTTGGGGACAATATATACCTTTAAGTCAGCGGCACTGCTATGGGTACCCGCATGGCCCCACAGTATGCCATCATTTTTATGGCTGACTTAGAACAACGCTTCCTTAGCTCTCGTCCCCTAACGCCCCTACTCTACTTGCGCTACATTGATGACATCTTCATCATCTGGACCCATGGAAAAGAAGCCCTTGAGGAATTCCACCATGAATTCAATAATTTCCATCCCACCATCAACCTCAGCCTAGATCAATCCACACAAGCGGTCCATTTCCTGGACACTACTGTGCTAATAAGCGATGGTCACATAAATACCACCCTATACCGGAAACCTACTGACCGCTACACTTACCTACATGCCTCCAGCTTCCATCCAGGACACACCACACGATCCATTGTCTACAGCCAAGCTCTAAGATATAACCGCATTTGCTCCAATCCCTCAGATAGAGACAAGCACCTACAAGATCTCTATCAAGCATTCTTAAAACTACAATACCCACCTGCTGAAGTGAAAAAACAGATTGACAGAGCCAGACGAGTACCCAGAAGTCACCTCCTACAAGACAGGCCCAACAAAGAAAATAACAGAACACCACTAGCTGTCACCTTCAGCCCCCAACTAAAACCTCTCCAGCGCATCATCAGAGATCTACAACCTATCCTGAAAGATGATCCTTTACTCTCACAGATCTTGGGAGACAGACCTGTCCTCGCTTACAGACAACCCCCCAACCTAAAGCAAATACTCACCAGCAACCACACATCACTGAACAAAAACACTGACCCAGGAACCTATCCTTGTAACAAAGCCCGATGCCAACTTTGTCCACATATCTATTCAAGTGACATCATCATAGGACCTAATCACATCAGCCATACCATCAGGGGCTCGTTCACCTGCACATCTACCAATGTGATATATGCCATCATGTGCCAGCAATGCCCCTCTGCCATGTACATTGGCCAAACCGGACAGTCTCTACGCAAAAGAATTAATGGACACAAATCTGACATCAGGAATCATAATACTCAAAAACCAGTGGGAGAACACTTTAACCTGTCTGGCCATTCAATGACAGACCTGCGGGTGGCTATCTTACAACAGAAAAACTTCAAAAACAGACTCCAACGAGAGACTGCTGAGCTGGAATTGATATGCAAACTAGATACAATCAACTCAGGATTGAATAAGGACTGGGAATGGCTGAGCCATTACAAACATTGAATCTATCTCCCCTTGTAAGTATTCTCACACTTCTTTTCAAGCTGTCTGTACTGAGTTATCTTGATTATCACTTCAAAAGTTTTTTTCTCTTACTTAATTGGCCTCTCAGAGTTGGTAAGACAACTCCCATCTGTTCATGCTCTCTGTATGTGTATATATATATCTCCTCAATATATGTTCCACTCTATATGCATCCGAAGAAGTGGGCTGTAGCCCACGAAAGCTTATGCTCTAATAAATGTGTTAGTCTCTAAGGTGCCACAAGTACTCCTGTTCTTTTTGCGGATACAGACTAACACGGCTGCTACTCTGAAACCACCACCAGCAAATCTGAAACCAAAGCAGCAAGAGCACAAGCATCTCCATAGAGAGAAAAGGGAGGGTGGAACTGGGCATGTGGTGGTGTTGCTCTTGGGTGCACCCAAATGATCCTAAACACAAGCAAAGGAGCAGAGGGACACTTCAATTTTAGGATATACCATTCAGAAAAGGGCTTTAGTTAGGGCTTGTCTACACGGGGAAGTTGACTGGAACAGCTTTTGCAGAATAGCTTCCCATGTAGACACTCTTCTTCCATTATAAAAGTGCCTTTTTCCAGTTTAGCATAATCCACTTCCAAAGTTTGATGAAGCTACATCATAAAAAAGCACTCCTACTGGAAAAAGTGTGTCTACACGGGAGCCATTCTGCAATAGGTATCATGCTTTAAATTCACACCCTACCTTATTCTGGAATAGCTTATCCACGTAGACAAGTCCTTAGTCAAGATGAAGGCCTTCAAGATAGCAGGTGCCCCTTAAATTTAGCATCCTTCTCCTGATTGTCGACTATCCATGCATGTCTGGATCCTGCAGGTCAGCACTCTGGCTGCCAGATTTAACTGGGCCATGGCCCATGTCTGAGCAATTCCCTGCATACATCCTACCCTGGAAACCCCAATGCCTGCAGTGTCACCTCCCTCCCTGCCTTGTCCCTGTGTGTTGCCAGCGTGAATGCTGTGGCAGAGGGGATAGTAGTCCACTGGCAGTAGGAGGGGTGGCCTACTGGACAGCTATGAGACAAACATGTGCCACATGGCTAGCCAGTGTTGGTCTATAAGACAGTACTTCCTTGCTACATGGAGTGTATGGGCTGTGGTACAGACCCAAAGAGACTTGTAAAAAGCAGAACCGGGGAGGGGACTTTGCTCTGCTTAAAAAGACTATAGAGACAAGGCGGGTGAGGGAATATCTTTTATTGGACCAACATCTGTTGGCGAGAGAGACAAGCTTTGGCGCTACACAGAGCTCTTCTTCCGGTCTGGGAAAGGTGCTCTGTACTAAATACAAGGTGGAACAGATGGTTTAGCATAAGTAGTTAACACATTCACCCACCTAGTCTTGCACATATTCTAAGGGACCATTCAAGGTGAAGTGGCCCGTTACCACCTCTGCAGTCATGGGACAAACAAAGGGGGTTAGTGGGTTACAGATTGTTGTAATAAGCCATAAATCCAGTGTCATAGAATCAAAGACTTTAAGGTCAGAAGGGACCATTATGATCATCTAGTCTGACCTCCTGCACAACGCAGGCCACAGAATCTCACCCACCCACTCCTGTATCAAACCTGTGTCTGAGCCACTGAAGTCCTCAAATCATGGTTTAAAGACTTCAAGATGCAGACAATCTTCCAGCAAGTGACCCATACCCCACGCTGCAGAGGAAGGCAAAAAAACCCCAGGGCCTCTTATTAAGATGGTGATTTTTCGTGTCTAGCAACATTATGAATTTAAGCTCCCAGGCCTGGTCTACACTGGGTGTGTGTGTGTGTCAATGTAAGATACGCAACTTCAGCTACAGGAATACCGTAGCTGAAGTCGACATATCTTATTCCGACTTACCCCCCATCCTCACGGCGTGGGATCGACGGCCGCGGCTCCCCCGTCGACTCCGCTACCGCCACTCGCTCCGGTGGAGTTCCAGAATCAACGGGGAGCGTGTTTGGGGATCAATATATCGCGTCTTAACGAGACGCGTTATATCGATCCCCGATAAATCGATATAACTACCCGTATCGGCGGGTAGTCCGGACGTACCCCCAGGCTTGTCTTTTGAAAGCGTCGTGCAGGTTTCCTTTGAGGTCGAGAACTGAGAGGCCAGATACGGAGTGGTTGTTTGGTGAAAAGTGTTCGCCCGCAGGTGATTGGGTGTTTTTGTTTTTTATCATTTTACTGTGCAAGTTCATTCGAGAGTGTAGTGATTGTTTGGTTTCACCCACGTAGTTGTTGTTGGGCACTTAGTGCCCTGGGTGAGGTACACCACTTGTTGTGATAGGCATGTGTAGGACCCATGGATCTTGAAAGGTGTGTTGTGTGGGGTGTTGGTCATCGCAGCAGTGGACCTATGTCTGCAGGTTTTACATCTGTTGTTCTGGCAGTTCTGGTGCCACTTTGAGTCGGTGTGTCCTGGTCTGTGGGGAGCTTGCTTCTGATGATGAGTTTGGAGAGGATGGGGGGTTGTTTGAAGGCCAGAAGAGAGAGTTCAGGAAAGCTCTTTCAGGATGTGGTCCCAATCGAGTATAGGTTGTAACTGTTCGATGATGTCCAATGATATGGGTTCCAGTGTGGGGTCGTTCCTTGATGTGATCTGTTTCTCTGGTGGAGTGCCCTTGTTTGGTGAAGGCAGTTTTAAGTTTGTAGCCCAGACTTCATAGATTTCCACCACACCTTAATCCATTCTATAAGACCATGTTTTCAGTATATATACTTTGGTCCTGCTTTGAGCAGGGGGTTGGACTAGATGACCTCCTGAGGTCCCTTCCAACCCTGATACTCGATGATTCTATGATTCTAACTCCTTACATAATATCAGTACATACATCTCACAATGATATCAATAACCAATGTGACACCGGCTTTCAGTGGAGACCTCTCATGACATTCTTGGGTGAATGAGAAGGTGCATACTGGCCTCAGGGTACACCTGTACCCCTCTGTACCTCCTTGTTGGTTGGCATTAACAGGTTCTCGGGTCACAATATGGAATGGGGCTGCTAGCTATAAAGTGATACCTGGCATGTTCGCTGTCTGTGTGGGGGTGAAAAGGGAGCTACGTGGGCTTTGGTCTGATTTCTTGCACAGCACCTAGAGGCAGGAGATTTCAATCCTGGGTCCTATCCTCTGTTAGGGTGAATTCGCTCTTTCAGTTCTGGCATTTTCTAATCTACCAGTCAAATGAATACTTAGGAAAATATGTGTGGGCCAAACCTGGCATGCACCCCTATTGATGGCAGCAGGAGATGGGCATCTGTCTTAGAGTCTGGCCCCGAAGAGCATTCAGGGTGTAATTCCAGGTGGGGTCAGGATTTCAGCGGCCCCCAGAGCAAACTGAAAGTGGGGAATCTCCCTGCCCTGTTACTGTGGGGTGTGAATGTAAAAACATCAATATAAATACCCCCCCCCCCCATATCTGGCTGGTTCTAAAGTATTTAAATCCTGACCTGGAAGAGGCCCCAGCAACAGGCAGTGATTAGCGTCAGCTGGGGTGATGGACAGGCGGCCGGCACTGCTGTGCCCGGTGCAAAACGCAGCAACTATTCCGGGCCCTGATGGCCGCAGGCAGCTGCGCTGAGTCAGCTGAAGCGCCAGACAGCAAAGCCTCTGGATGAAGGCAGGAGAGGAGGGGGGCAGCATCCTCTCTGCCCAAATGGAGTTTAGAGTTCTCTCCCCTTCCCCTGGTTTGCCAAACCTCAGTTTCCTGCCACGAGTGGCAAGAGGGGCTCACAACACAAAGGGAGCTGGAATTAGGGTGACCAGACAGCAAGTGTGAAAAATCAGGACAGGGGGTGGGGGATAATAGGTGCCTATATAAGAGAAAGCCACAAATATTGGGACTGTCCCTATAAAATCAGGACACCTGGTCACCCTAGCTCAAACCCATCAAGCACAGCCATGGGCAAAACCAGGGCTCAGTTTGGGTTTCGATGGGAGCGAGGGGCCCCACTGATGGGAAACTGGCTGAAGTGGGGGAAAGGGGCTCTGCTGGGGTGCCTGGCCAGAGTGGAGGTGAGGGGCCCAGATGGGAGAATTGGCCTCAGTGGGGCCTGGGGCAGCTGGGGGGACTGACCGCAGTGGGGGTGAGGGGCCCAGCTGGGGGGACTGGCCGCAGTGGGGGTGAGGGGCTCAGATGTCATATTCAACTGTACTTAATAAAGAGGGACAAGATCACGGTGGAATGGATCAGAGGGGGCCGGGCTCAGGAGGAAGACAGAGGCTACTTCTGGGGGGATTCTGCACCAAAATTTAAAAAATTCTGTGCCAAAATTTTAAAAATTCTGCATATTTTATTTGTCAAAATGACACAATATAATCCCTTTAGTTTCAATTATTTTGGTAATTTATTTCAAAATACCTGTCAACAAGTATGTCAACAAAATACAGACAACAGCAAAAAAGATTCTCCCAGGAGTAGAGAATTAAAGAAACCCCTATGATGACCCAGTTCCAGTTGAGGGGTGCTGGAAGGAGTTGTGTGGGGCCCCCCCAGAGCCCAGACACCTGCACTCCCATCCCCCCAGAGCCAAGCCACACTGCACCCCCTGGCCCAGAGACCAACGCCCCCTCCCCCCAGAGCCCAGTCGCGGGGCAGCCCCCGGCACAGACACCAGCACCCCCAGAGCCTTTACTCCCCCCAGCTTCTTTACTGTCCCACCGGGGGACATGGTGTGGTGCAGCCCTGTCCTTCCTCAGCCTTTGCCAGAGCTGGCTGCATCTCCAAGGCCCTCTCCGTCCCTGGGAGAATGAGGATCAAAGTGCTCCACTCTGCAGAGTCCAGCGGCCCCTAGTGGCAGTTAGAAATTCTGCAGTGGCAACAGGGAATTCTGCAAAATTTTGCATTGTGTGGCAGCGCAGAATTCCCCCAAGGAGTAAGAGGCTGTGCGTGAGCAGGAGCAGCAGGTGTGGAGGTGACCTGGGAGTTGGCTGTGGAAGGAATGCTAGCTGGGTACAGAGTTATTGGGAGGCTATGGATGCAAATCACATGCAGATCAGCAAGCCACTTAGTGAGAGAGTGGGGGGCTTCTCTCAAAGAGTATTAAACTGGTTTGCTCCATTTTCCCTCTTAACAACAGGGGATACGTGAATTAGAGATTCTCACCCAATAGCAGTATTGCCAACCTCAAGAGATCAAGAATCATAGAAGATCAGGGTTGGAGGAGACCTCAGGAGGTCATCTAGTCCAACCCCCTGCTCAAAGCAGGACCATGACTCACATCCTCTAAAATCATGTGATTGGCCCCACAACCAGTGACATTTAAAAAAAAAAATCAAACTCTGTTTTTCAATCTGTCTTTTGCCTTTCGAACTCTCCTCTGCTTGTGTGTGTGTGTGTGTGTGTGTATGTGAGAGAGAGAGAGAGAGAGAGAGAGAGAGAGAGAGATAATGTCCGGTTGACAAGTCAACCTTTAATGAACACGTGCCTCTCTCTGGCTGCTTGAATGGAAGCTGCAAGTAGACAGACATACTTCAGGAGAATTCAAAAGGAGAAGATGCAGAAGATGTTGTATTTGGGCTAGTCCTCAGTACCAAGAGATTCATTTCAATATAATAGTCGTGCTTCTGGTAATGGTATCTCCTTATGAGGATGGAGCCCCTCAAAAGTATCCATTCCAAAATGGAGAGCTATCGTAGAGGGAAGGCATCCATGCTGGTTGGAAAAAGGGGAGGATGTATGGGAAGTTCTTGTACACAGGTATAACCCTAAGTACTCAGTGGAGAGCTCTGTCGTGTGACAAAGTTACAATATGATAGAAAAACCTAATTCACACACATTTAGAAATAGACTGAACAAGGCCTATAACATGGAGCCGGCAAATGAGCAATGAACAGCTGAGAAACACAAAGCATTCTCTCTGTGCAGCACGTTTTCCAACGATTTTTGAATAATGAGGTGAGCTGTAAAGATCTTGACACGTAAGAAGATCTTTACAACAGCAAGCCCCTTTCAGAGCTTTCCTTAGCTCAGTGCAGTAGTTACAGTCATAATCCCTGAATATGATTTTTTTTTAAAATAATCAATTCAGTCACATTCAAAGCATTTCGACCGTCTTCTGTTGTTGTATAATTTTGATAACTACATACATATGTACACGATCCAGTAATTACAATGAATAATTTGGTTTTTAATTAATAATTGTCCAAATAACTAAACATAAATCATTTTTAATTTTAAATAGTCTTCTCTTTCGCAGCCTCCCCATCCCCCCATCAGTTCAGGCCCCCCATCAGTCCCCAACCCCTCAATCCAGCCCCCGGAGCCTCACCTCTGCTCCTCCTAGGTTTCCTCACCCCCCTTTCCCAGGCCTGGGGGTTGTAGTGGGGTCCCCTCTCATCTCCCCTTTCCCAGGCTGGGGGGTTAGGGATGGCTCCCTCTGTCCCTTTCCAGGCCAGGTGCTGGAGGGGAAAAGAGCAGAGGTCCTGCCCTGTCCATGTTTTTCACAGGATGGGAGGAGGGAACGGAGCCAGTGCTGGCTCAGCCAGCTTCCAGCAGGACCAAACTTCGCAAGAGGGCTGTAGCTTCTTGCGTCAATGCCAGACAGGCTCCAGACCCCCCTGAAATCCGGTCACCCACTATAAAATCAGAAGCTGCACTTTGCTGCATGACTGCTGTGGGGGGTCCCAGGGCTGCTGGGTCGTTCCCCCTCACTAGGCATCGCTGGTCTGTTACCCACCTCACTCCTGGTTCCCTCCTGCCCTTTGTCTCTCATAGGAGAAGATAGAATACGTCTTCCTGATCATCTTTACCATTGAAGCCACACTCAAGATCATCGCCTATGGGTTTCTACTTCACACGGATGCCTACCTCCGAAACGGCTGGAACGTGCTGGACTTCGCCATTGTCTCTTTGGGGTAAAGGAGAGCTGGTTTGGTGGGGTGGGCAGAAGGTTTCTTAGAAAATGTCCTGTTTGTTCTTGGGGCGGGTTGTGAGACCACGGTAGGGAGAGCGTGACCAGGCCCGACACCTGGAGTTGGAGCCAAAGCTCACTGAAGCCGGTGGGAGCGTTTCTAGTGACTCCCCTTGGAGGAGGTTCACTTGCCTTTTCCCACACGGCGCCCCTCTGCCTGAGATGACTCCCCTGAGCTCGCCCGCATGCCCTCTCCACTTTTAAGTCCTCCTTCGAGACCTACAGGTTCTGCACACGGGCTGGCTTGAAATCAGAGCTGGGAGAATAACCGATCTTTCGATTCACTGGCCATGCCGAAAAACAGAAAAAAAGCCGCACTGAACCGGTCTGAGATGAGGTTATGGTTTAGCTGTGCTGGCAGGGGCTCTGGTGTGAACTTCCCTGGTGCGGCCTGTACAGGGTGAGATTGACTTTCCTTGCTTGGATTTTTTTTTCCCTGTCTCCTTCCCCCCTTTCCCTCCCCCTCCACGTTCCTTCTCTCGCCCCCCTCCTCCCCTTTCCCCTCTCTTCCCTGTCCCATTCCCTTCCTCACCCGCTCTGGCAGGCTGGTCACGGTGGTTGTGGAGCAGATCAACGTGATGCAGGGCATACTGCCGTCGGGGAAGGACGGCTTTAACATCAAAGCCCTGCGAGCCTTCCGCGTGCTGAGACCCCTGCGCCTGGTGTCGGGAGTGCCAAGTGGGTGAAAGCTGCCCGGACGGCAGGCGGCTCGCTGGCGGGAGGCTAGGGTCACAGCAGCTGCAGTAGGCTTCCCCTTCGCACGGGTCTGTGGCCAGCCCCCAGCTGGGCCTCAGCGGAATTCCAACCGATCAGCAAAGTCTAGATCAGGGGTGGCCAACCTGAGTCTGAGAAGGAGCCAGTATTGACCAATGTACATTGCCAAAGAGCCACAGTAATACGTCAGCAGCCCCCAATCAGCTCCCTCCCCCCCGCTCCCAGAGCCTCCCACCCTCTTGACAGCCCCGCTGATCAGCATCTCCCCCTACCTCCCCGCACCTCCCGATCAGCTGTTTCGTGGCGTGCAGGAGGCTCTGGGGGCAGGGCTGGCTCCAGGGTTTTGGCCGCCCCAAGCAGCCAAACAAAAAAAAAAAAAAGCCGCGATCGCGATCTGTGGCGGCAATTTGGCGGGAGGTCCTTCGCTCCGAGCCGGAATGAGGGACCGTCTGCCGAATTGCCGCCGAATAGCTGGACGTGCCGCCCCTCTCTGGAGTGGCCGCCCCAAGCACCTGCTTGACAAGCTGGTGCCTGGAGCCGGCCCTGTCTGGGTGGGAGGGGGAAGAGCGAGGGCACGGCAGGCTCAGGGGAGGGGGCAGGAAGGGGTGAAGTGGGGGCAGGGCCTATGGCAGAGCCAGGGGTTGAGCAGTGAGCACCCCCCGGCACACTGGAAAGTTGGCGCCTGTAGCTCCAGTCCCAGAGTCGGTGCCTATACAAGGAGCTGCATGTTAACTTCTGAAGAGCCGCATGTGGCTCCGGAGCCACAGGTTGGCCACCCCTGAACTAGATAGTCCCAGTGCTAGTGCCCCTCGCGGAGACATAACCCACCAAGACCCAGCATGCGCCAATCCCACCATAGCCTGTTGTGAAAGGAGCTGGTGGGGGTCACCCCAGTTTCTAGGAGCCAGATGCCCCCATCCTGAGACCATCTCCCAAGGAGATGGACTGCGGGGACTCAGCCTTCCCCAATCCCTCTGGGGCAGTGTGAGGGGGCCTGGAGCTGCTGCTGCCTGTAATGGGATTGAGAGATTTCAGTCACCAGGGCTTTCCTTCTCACACACACCCCTCCTGGGACATGTAGGGACACATGCTAGGGAGGAAGGATGGCCTAGTGGTTGACACCCGTGAGAGCTGGGCCCAGGTCCCTCCCTCTCTTCCCTGCCATGTGCTGGGGTGGTGAAGCAGTTCAATGTGTCTGTGAGAGCCGTGCTGCCAGTTAGGAGGGGAGGGGGTGTGACATGTTACCCTTCTCTCTCTCTCTCTCTCGGCTGCAGGCCTGCAGGTGGTCCTGAACTCCATCATCAAGGCCATGGTGCCCCTGCTCCACATCGCCCTGCTGGTCCTCTTCATGATCATCATCTACGCCATCGTCGGGCAGGAGCTGTTCAAGGGAAAGTTGCACAAGACCTGCTACTACATCGGGACAGGTCTGGAACGTGGGCGACCCTCCCACCAGCCGGGGGGCCATGCCATAACCCTCCCAGCCACACCATATAGCCATATAACCATATGACGTGGCTGGGAGGTGTATGCCATATCTGGGGGCGTTATATGACTACATGGCATGGCTGGGAGGTGTATGGCATGATTGGGGGCATTATAAGGCTATATGGCATGACTGAGATGTGTATGGCATATCTGGGGGCGTTATATGGCTGTATGGCATGGCTGGGAAGTGTATGGCATGGTTGGGGGCATTATAAGGCTATATGGCATGATGGAGAGGTATATGGCATATCTGGGGGTGTTATATGGCTGTATGGCATGGCTGGGAGATGTATGGCATATCTGGGGGCATTATATGGCTATATGGTGTGGCTGGGAGGGTTATGGCATGGCTGGGGGCGTTATATGGTTATATGGTGTGGCTGGGAGGGTTATGGCATGGCTGGGGGCATTATATGGCTATATGGTATGGCTGGGAGGGTTATGGCATGGCTGGGGGCATTATATGGCTATATGGCATGGCTGGGAAGTGTATGGCATGGCTGGGGGCATTATATGGCTATATGGCATGGCTGGGAGGGTTATGGCATGGCTGGGGGCGTTATATGGCTATATGGTGTGGCTAGGAGGTATATTGCACTGCACCAGAGCCCTCCTCTGGGTGGGGCCGGGGGCTAAGGCACAAGCAGCAGCAGGAGTGTAGTTGTCCTTCTCCTCTGCTCAGCCTGACTTCTGTGCTTCGGTTTCACCCTCAGATATCATTGCCAAAGGGGAAATGGAGAAGCCATCCCCATGCACCAGCACCGGCCACGGGTATCACTGCACCCTCAACGGCACTGAGTGCAGGAGCGGGTGGCCGGGGCCCAACAACGGAACGGTATCACCCATTTTGATCATTTTGGCTTCGCCGTGCTGACCGTGTACCAGTGCATCACCATGGAGGGATGGACGGAAGTCCTCTACTGGGTAGGTGCAGGCCTGAGCCCGCTGGCTGCGAGGGAGGAGACGCCGGCACGCTCTTTGAACAAGAACATGGTACTAAGCGGGTTGGGCTGGCCAGGCTTCCCAAAGGGTGGGAATCCTTCCGGGGCAGCGAGCCCCGCAGACTCTGCAGCTATTGGATGATGCATCCACTGAGCAATGAGCTCCCAGGGAGAAAGTGGCACCCGCCAGTGCAGCAGAGTGTTTGAACCCTGCCTAGCCAAGAGAGTCCCTGTCCAAGTACCGCTGAGACTCTCAAACGAACCCTACCCTTGCCTTAAAAGACAGGAGCCTGGTGGGAGCGAGTCCTCGGACGGCTCCTCAGCTCTGGAGCTCAGGTATGCTTATGCGACCATAAACTTGCCCTCCAAGCCACGAAGAATGGTAGGGGAGGAAGGATGGTGTGACGGCTCAGGGACAGGCTGGGAATTGCAGAGCTGAGTTCCAGTCCCGCCTCTGCCTCTGGAAAGCGCTTGGTGTGTTACCCTTCTGGGTATCCTTTGTTCCCAGGAGTGTGGGCTGAGGGCAGCTTGAGACACAGGTTGCTGGGCCAGTGTCTGATATTGTATCTGGTGGCTTTTAATAATAACACCACCTAGCTCTTATACAGTGCTTTTCACCATTAGATCTTAAAGCATTTCACCGTCGTTATACCTCCCCCCCCGGGAGGCAGGCAGGACAGTGCTATTATCCCCATTGCACAGATGGGGAGCTGAGGCCCAGAGGCTAAGTGACTTGCTCTAGGTCACACAAGGAGTCTGTGGCAGAGTAGGGAGTTGGGTCTTCAAAGCCTTAAACTAGTGCCCTAACCACTGGGTTCCTGGGAGGAAGGCTGGTCAATGAATAGGGACAAGTCTGAAACCTGGGAGACCCAGGTTCAATTCCCTGCTCTGCCACAGACTCCCATTGTGACCGTGGGCAAGTCTCTTAGTCGTTCTGTGTCTCAGTTCCCCATGCGTAAAGACTGTGAGGTGCTCAGCTACTCCAGTAATGGGCTTACCTGAGCCAGGTGGATTTGGTTCTCCCCCTGGATCTTCATCTGCCTCTGTCCTGCTCAGGTGAACGACGCCCTCGGGAACGAGTGGCCCTGGATCTATTTCATCAGCCTCATTCTGCTGGGCTCTTTCTTCATTCTCAACCTGGTGCTGGGCGTGCTCAGCGGGTAAGGCGTGTGGGCTGCATGGTGCCGCTCTCCTTTCTCTCTGTCCCAGCAGGGGTCTGCCCCGAGGGAGGGGCCGGGCCGGGCCCTTATTGAGTTTGGGGATATGAACAGAAAGTCTGAAGGGGGTTTTTAACCTTTTTCTTCCCTTCTTCCTTGGTACCTTGGCTACCAAGGCTATCAAGCCTTGTCTTCCCTTTTCTCTTGGAGAGCTCTTTGGATAACTCAGGAATGTGGGGCAGGGGCGCTCTCAGCCCTTAATTGAAGGGACAGGATGGCGGAATTCTTAACACAGAGAGCTTTTCTCCCCAGCCTTAACAAAACCAGACAATGAACACATTGTAATTATTCAGTTGTATTGTGGTAGCACCTAGCAGCCCCCATCCTGGCCCAGGACCCCATGGTGCTAGGTGCTGTGCAAACACAGAACAAAAAGACAGTCCCTGCCCCAACAGCAGTTTTAAATAGTCCCTGTAAAATTCCCTTCCCTTCTCAGTTAACAAGGTGTCACTTCCTTGGTCCCTGCAGTGTCACAATCTTACTAGTCCTCGAGTCTTCCAGCATAGCCAAGACATGAATTAAAGCAAACGGGTAAAATACCACTGAAAACAAACCCACCCGTCCTTTCCAGGCCTGCTTTATCCCTCAGAAGGGAGCAAAAAAAGGCCAAGCCCGATGTTTTTCCCCCTTGACAGATGGGAAAGTGGGCACAGCTGGCAATCTCTCTGCACCCTCCAGCTGTGTGAGCTTCCCCTTTAGCTCTGACACTCTGTTATGATTTCCTCAAGGCTTTCCAGTATCGGATACTCCTGTGTGCCTCAACAGCAGCAGTGGGGACAGCCATTAGTGCTCCTAATGTTAACCTGCCCTCTTTACAATCTAGCTGTAGTAGTTGGTTCTGTGGTGTGCTGTGGCAAGGAGTTCCACAGGATGATAAAAAAATGAGGAATAAGGAAGCATTTCCTGTTATTAGGTCTGTATTCCTCCCTCTCCCCCCCCGCAATTTTGTATTATATAACAAAGGTAAAAGGCAGGACTGATCCATTCTCAGTCTTCAGTTGAGTTAAAGGAGTAATTCCACCAGCTGGCAGCAGTAGTAGGCTCTTATCCTCTCTGGGGACTAGCCACTAGAATAGGACATGGCACACACTTGATGAGTGTGTCCCTTGAGCAAGGTCTGGATTGAAGCTGCCCTCAGAGCCCCCTCTCCATTGGTCTCATGCCAACCGTCTGGGTTTGTTCCAGGGAGTTCACCAAGGAGCGTGAGAAGGCCAAGTCACGGGGCACGTTCCAGAAGCTGCGGGAGAAGCAGCAGCTGGAGGAGGATCTGAAGGACTACATGGACTGGATCACCCATGCCGAAGTCATGGACAGCCACCGGGCCAGGGGAGAAGGTACCATCCTCACCTGGGCAAAGCCAGGCAGGACACGCCCAGGCCTGGCTTCCCTCTCGCTTCTGGAGAATGGTTAAATCCTCCACCGGGGGGGCGGGGGGGGGCGGGTGTCTGTGGGATGAGCGGGGTGGGAGGCCGGGGGAAGGTGTGCACTTGCTCCTAGTTTACTCATTGAGGGATGCTGCCCCTCCCTTGACATTATCCAGGTTCAAGGATTAGAAGCTGCTTCAGACCCGCCAGAGATGAAGAGTTTTTGGAGAGGAAAGACAGTCTTATGGCATAGGACAGGCCAAGGTCTTGGGAAGTCTGTAGGCTGTTCCTGGCTCTGCCACTGACTTACTGGGTGACCTCGGGCAAGTCACTTCACCAATCCGTGCCTCTGTTTCCCCATGTGTAGTGGGATGTACTAACACTTGCCCATTTTGGGCTGAAATTAGTCACATATGCTAAGGATTTTTGAGAACCTGAAGTGGAAGTTGCTATAGAAGAGAGTTATTGGCCCCCTTCCCCATTACCTCCCTGGGATGCTATGTGCTTGGATATAATCCCTTGGCTCTTTGTTTACTCTGTGGGGCATTTTACACAGCTGTGGAGCTATATGTAATGATCACAATTCTGAACGCCATCGCTGGTCCCCTGCTCTCTATTGCCACCGGTTACACTCCCGTGGTGTCTAGTATCGCTCCATTTCTTCGCACATTACGATGCCAAAAAAAACCTCCTTCCCAAACTTGTTCTCTTGAGCGTGGACGTGTCTCTTGAGGAGGTTTGTGTCTCTTAGGGAGTTATTAGATGGGAACCCTTCCTTTGCAGATGTGCTTCTCAGGGTATACCTACACTGCAATCACTTTCACCTAGCCAGCTCGGTCACCAGAGTGGGTGACGCCGCAATAGCCCCGTGAGTGATTATGCGCCGATTTCACCGCTCCAGTATCGGAGCTAGCGAGATTAAAGTTTGCTCGGGTGCATCTGCACAAGCTGCGATCACACCTCCGATTGCAGTGTGGACATACCCTTAGAGTTCCCCTTCCCTCCCCGGTGGGAATCCATTGCCGACGTCCCCATGTGTCTCTTGAGGGGGTCCCCAGCTCACTGAAGATCTCTCTCTTTCATAGGGATGCTGCCATCAGAGGAAGGGGGTTCAGAGACCGAGAGCCTGTATGAAATTGAGGGCATGAACAAATGGATTCTCTTCTTGTGAGTACACACACACACACACAGTCTCTCTCTCTCCTGCCTGATCCTGACTCTCCTGCTCTTGGAATCAATCCTGTTGTGAGAGCCCCTATCGGAAGAGCTGGTAGTTTTGTTGGGGGGTGGGGGGATACACCATGTTCAGTGCAGCCCACGCAAAGGTGGATTTTGCTATGTCCGGCTCTGGAAAAAGGCTAGTTCAGGTGGTATCCCTCCTCTTCTTTTGGGGGACCATGCGTCAAGCTCCTCTCCACTATCCCTCCTCCTACCCAGCACACCCCAGGGCTCCGGGAACTGCATGAGTGGTGTCAGGAAATCCAAGGTCATTCCGACTGATGAACAGGTGAGGCCAGTGCACTCTTTAAGGGGCAGTGTCCTCTCCAGAGCATGCACAGAACCGGCCACCATGCGGAAGGGAAGGCATCTCATGGATCCTGCGCTGGGCGAGCAGCCCGGACACCTGGGTTCTATTCCTTGGGCAAGTGCCTTAGTTTCACCATCTGTAAAATGGGGATAAATGAAGCACACTTCCCCAGGGCTTTGAAACAAGTTGTTCACTAACACACCAGTGTCTCCTTTGTTATCCTGGTGCATCCCCATTTGGCGTCGTGGTGATTGAGTGGGGACTTTGACCCCATGCTGATAATAGTTTGGGATGGAGGAAAGGTGGTAGAGAGGGGCAAAGCGGTATCCCTGCCTGCAGAACCCCTCTCCTATGCGTTTGCGTGGGTCCATAGGAGCTGGTGGGCAGGGCGCTTTGCAGTGACTCTGCCCTCTGGGGCTGGGTGCTGGGGGGGCAGGGAGCCCTGAAGTCACCCCTCTTGGCCCATCTCTCTAGCCAGCAGTGGAGGCGATGGAACCGCCTGTTCCGCAGGAAGTGCTGCGAGGTGGTGAAGTCCAAGTTTTTCTATTGGCTGGTGATCCTGCTCATCTCGCTGAACACCCTGTCAATCGCCTCCGAGCATCACTGGCAGCCCGAGTGGCTGACCCGTGTGCAAGGTGAGCAGGGCGGCCCGGGGCTGGGGATCCGCTGCCGGTTCAGTGCATCCACGGGCGTGCGTGCGCACACGCCTGCCCACACGTGAACACCCACATAGACACACACACACACCAACGCACACACGTGCATGCGCCTGCGCTCCACACACACACGCAAAAGTGCACGCACACCCCCGTGCCTTTGTGCACATGTAGTTTCCTCCCGGTCTTGTGTTTCCCCTCCTGCGCACAGACCCACCTCTTGCTGGGGTGGGGAAGGGAGCGTTCTGCTGCTGCTGCTCAGGGCTAGGAGCTGGGCAGGTAAGTGTGAGTCAGGCTCCTCTTCCTCCCTGCTGCGCTGCCCCAGGATCGTAGGCTGGGGGAGAGGGAGGCAGCAGGGGGTGTAGTGAGAGGGCGGAGGAGGATGTGGTCTCATGAGCAGCTGCTAGTGGCCATCGGGGGATCTGCCGCCTCAGTCCAGAGCGCTGACTGGCTGGGTTCGCTGCTTGCAGACAGCGCCAACCGGGTGCTGCTGGCGCTCTTTGCGGCCGAGATGCTGCTGAAGATGTATGCGCTGGGCCTGCGCCAGTACTTCATGTCCCTCTTCAACCGCTTCGACTGCTTCGTGGTGTGCGTCGGCATCCTGGAGATTATCCTGGTGGAGATCAACGTCATGTCACCCCTGGGCATCTCCGTCCTGCGGTGCATTCGCCTGCTGAGGATCTTCAAGATAACCAGGTGGGGGCACCTCTCCTCAGGGCCTGGGGTCAGGCAGTACGGGCAGGGGGGCTTGCACTGGGAGGCTGGGCTGTCCTTACCCCTTCTGAGGCCTCAGGCATGACTACAACTATGAGCTGCCAGAGGCTGAGGAAGGGGAACTGGTGAGTTCTCTGGCCTCTGTGTGGCCAGGGTCAGGATACCTAGTGTCTGTTTACAACTCTGGGAGGGGAGTGGGGTCTAGTGGTTAGAGCAAGGGCTTAGGAGTCAGGACTCCTGGGTTCTATCCCAGCCACACGAGGGGGGTGGGGTCTAGTGGTTAGAGCAGGGAGGCTGGGAGTCAGGACTCCTGGGTTCTGTTCCCAGCTCTGGGAGGGGAGTGGGGTCTTGTGGGTCAAAGCAGGGGGCGGGGAGCCAGGACTCCTGGGTTCTCTCCCTGGCTCTGGGAGGGGAGGGGAGGGGGGTCTAGTGGATCAGAGCAGGGGAGGTGGGGGGCTGGGACACAGAACTCTGGGGCTCTAATCTGACACTGGCTCACCGCTATCAGCCCCCAGCTGATCAGGCTGTCCTGTGCGTGGTGGGGCAAACCACACTCTGAGTAGTTACCTGCGGCCCTGCTGGAAGGAGGGCGTGGAGAGTGCAGGGTCTGAGCCCTCCTGCCACGAGACAAACCAGCAGCTCAGCCTGTCCTTTGGGACCCAGCGAGGCTCCTCCCAGCTACCCGGAGCAGGAGCAGGAACCCGCTCTGCCAGAGGGGTCCCGGAGACACAACAGAGCTGGGAGCTGAGAATGCCACCGGATTCATGAACCTCACTTCCCTAGGTTGGGATATTTGGTGGCAATAATGAAAATGGGGGGAAGCTGGGCATGGGGTTCACCTGGCTCCCCAGATCTATCTAGATAGGTACTTATCTGCCCTCATCACCATAACATCAGAGCAACGGATTCCTCCTCACGCCCCCTGTGCGGCAGGGCAGCATCCTTATTCCTGTTTCATGCATGGGGAACGGAGGCACGGAGGGGCTAAGTGCCAGGCCCATGGTTGCACAAGACATCTGTGGCGAAGCCAGGAACTGAGTACTAGGATGTGTTTCCTAATGGAGAGCACACTTGAATGGGAATCAGGAGACCTGGCTTCTACTCCCAGCTCTGCCACTGGCCTGCTGGGGGACCTGGGGCAAGTCATGACCCTGCCCAGTGCCTCAGTTTCCCCACTTGTGAGATGGGGACAAGGAACCTGGCCTCCTTTGCAAAGCACTTTGAGATCTACTGATGAAAAGCTCCACAGAAGAGCTAGGCATTATTCTTATCATCTCCTGTCTAACACCTGGTCCCAGGACCACACGGGAGACATTTGGCCAAGTGGAGATGAGATGATGGAGTGTCCCCCTCGAACTGAGCAGGGCATTCCCCTCATCACCCTGCCCCCATTTCTGCTTGTGCGCCCCAGCGGCGCCCCTCGACGTAAGTAGCCTGTGTGCCTCTCCTCACGCTAGGTACTGGACCTCTCTGAGCAACCTGGTGGCATCCCTGCTAAACTCGGTCCGCTCCATCGCCTCCCTGCTCCTCCTCCTCTTCCTCTTCATCATCATCTTCTCCCTGCTGGGGATGCAGCTCTTCGGCGGGAAGTTCGACTTTGAAGACATGGAGGTGCAGCGCAGCACCTTCGATAACTTCCCCCAGGCGCTCATCAGTGTCTTCCAGGTACGGGGCATGGGGTGCAGCGGGCATCAATCCCGCTGGTCTAACGCATAGAGGAGGGGCTGAAGTCAGGATACCTGGGCTCTGGGGGACAGTGTGACTTAGTGGTTAGAGCAGGGAACAAGCAGTCAGGACTCCTGGGTTCTGTTCTTTCTGGTCCAGTGGAATGGTTCTACCTGACCTGTTCTTTCACTCACCCCGTCTCCCAGATCCTGACCGGAGAAGACTGGAATTCAATCATGTACAATGGGATCGTGGCTTATAAAGGGCCCTCCTTCCCCGGTGTGCTGGTATGCATTTACTTCATCCTCCTCCTTGTCTGCGGGAACTGTATCCTCTTTCTAGTCAGTTGGGGAGTAACAGCTGGGCGTTTTCTTGTCTTATCCAGCACAGTCACATCTAGGTTCAAGTACACATCGGGGAAGGGCTATGGGGCTGGGTATGGTATGTTCAGACATCATAGTACCAGGAGTGAGGGAAATGGTGAAACAGGAGTGGGGGTTAAAAGGGATGAAAAAATCAGTTGGGTAGCTCTCTTGGTCTCATGGCTTTGGATCCCACTGAACACCAACAGAGATTCACTGGTGACAGCCAAGAGGCAGCTGTCATGGGTACACAGAGGGCTCGTTGCTGAACCTGGGGTTCTCCCCAGCTGCCTGCGTACATTGCTTAGTGTCACCACACAGGCTCTCGCTAAGCCTGGGCCATGGAAGGGACTCATTCCTTACATATGAGCATGCTCCCTAAGCTCCTTAGCCCCACCCCCTCTCAGATATCCTGCTCAATGTCTTCCTGGCCATCGCTGTGGACAATCTGGCCGAGGCCGAGAGCCTGACGTTGGCCCAGAAAGCCAAAGCCGAGGAGAAGAAGCGGAGGAAAATGTCCAGGTCGGTGCTGCTCTCTGCTGCTTAAAAGCGGGAACCCCCAAGGGCCCAGGGCTTGCAAATCAGTGTGAGCTGCTGGTCTTGGGCATCATCTCAGCAGCATTCATTGCGTCTCTGCCATGGCCTCACTCCTCACCTCTCCTTTTCGGTTCCCCCGTCCAGAAGTTACCCAGAGAAATCTGAGGAGGAACAGCTCCTGCTGGCCAAGAAGCTGGACAGAAAGCCAAGGCTGAAGGAATCCCCACCACAGCCAAGGTCAGTGCCGCGACCCCTCTGAGCTCGTCTGAACAAATGTCTAGGGGAACTTTCCCCGGCAGTTGAGGAGTACGGTACCGAGCAGTAATGTCTTCCCATTATTTGTCCTGTCGTGCATGAAAGGTGGATGGCCATGGGGGGAGGGAGGGAGATTTCCCCAGGGCCCACCGAATGACTGGGGACAAAATCCTGAGCTTCAGCAGACGCATCTCCAGAGTCTTGTAGCAAGACATCCATTCTGTATGCCCTGTAGGCCCGGATCATTCCTCTGACGAGCGAGCCTGCTTTTCCTGCCCCCCCCCCAAAACGCGTGGCGGGGGGACGGGGAGTGGGACTCAGTGGGTACAGGCCCAGGATCAAAGGTCCTGTATCAAAGGACTGTCTCGGTGGAGTTTCCACTCAAGATCTTTCTACACACACGTGTTCACAGACACACACACATGTAGGGCCCATCAGAGGCCCTTGTCCAACTGGCCAGTGATCCTGGCTCCCCTGCCTCGTGTTGTTTATTATTAATTATTTCTATTATGGTAGCGCCTAGGAGCAGTGGCAGATTAGTCACTGGGCCCGGGGCCCCAGCCAACTGGGGGGCCCCCGGAAAAAATCTGCCGGCGGCAGCGAAAGCCTGGAGCTGCGGCCGCCGGGCGGGTGAGGCTGGAAAGCCCCCACGCACTGACCCTGTTCCGTGGCAGAAGTGTTGGGCAGGGGAAGCCCCCTCCACAGCAGCCAGACCCTGGTCCCACAGAGAAGCACGGGGGTGGCGGGGGAAGCCTCAGCATCCAGATCCTGGGACTGAAGGAGCTCTCACACCCTGCCGTGGCACGGGACAGAGCTTCTTGGTCTTGGGGCGCAGTGGGGGGGGCAGAAAGGAGCAAAAGGGGTTGTGGGGCTGCAGTGGGGGGGCAGAATGAGGAGGACCCTGGGTGGAACAGGGGCGGGCCCCAGGGGAAGGGGCAGAAAGGGGTGGGGCTGTGGGTGGGGCCACAGGCGGAAGGGGTGGGGAGGGGCCCCCCACTTGCTCTGGCCCAAGGCCCCAGGGAACCTTAATCCGCCTCTGCCTAGGAGCCTCCATCGTGGGTCAGAGCCCCATTGTGCCAGGCACTGTACAAACACAGAACAAACAGATGGCTCCTGCCCCAATGGGAGATCGGGGGAGCTCTCCCTGCCTCTCGCCTGCAGCATTGTCCCGCTGGCCTGGGGAAGGCTGGCACGCAGAGCCCTGGCAGTGCCATGGGTGGTGTTTCTGGGATGCTCAGCTAGTCGCCTCTCTCTCTCCTTCTCAGTTAAAAGTGGACGAGTTTGAATCAAACGTGAATGAGATCAAAAACCCCTACCCTTCTGCTGACTTCCCAGGTAAGGCTCTGGCTTGATCCTTGCCTCCAGCCGGAGAGATTGAGGGAGCGATGGAAAGGGTTGGGGTGGCTTGCAGAGAGAAATCCCATTGGAGGGCTCTGGTCCCAAGAGTGCAGCTCAGCTAGTGGCTTATTACGATGCAGAAAGCCACATGGTTTGTTTCCAGCAGACGCCGAGCTGGAATAAACTCTGTGCAGTTCTCTGCAGCACTTGGTCTGTGTATGAGGGTAGGGGCGTGATCAGGGAGTTCTACGTCTCTCTGGGGAGGATACCAGACTCTGCACATGCCTCTTCCATTGCTTGTGGGGTGTTACTTGCCTCACTGACGGGTGAGTCCTGCTGGCCACTAGGGAGCGCACTAGGAGACATAAAATGGGGGATCCCCGCACACACACTGAGAACAATGGGAGCTGGGTTTGGCCAGGAGGATTTGAAGTCAGGACGTCGGGGGATACCCCAGGGTTTTGTCCTATGGGTCTCTAATGGCAAGCAGCATCTTGCTCCACAGCGGGAGTGTGAGTACCCCCAGGGGCTGTGGGGTGCGAGGGGAGCCACAGCCCTTCATCTAACTGTGGTGGCCACAATCTCTCTGCCCAGCATAAAAGGAAACATGGCCAGATGTCAGGTTCCTGATCCCTGCATGGAGGGTCAGAGCTGTTCTGCTGACTCATCCTGCAGTTGGACCACGGGGGTCTCATCATCCCCAACTCCGGATGGTTAAGGAAACAATCCCTCATTGGCTGCCCAGGATGGAGAGGGGCCAAGTGATCCTTCTCTACCTCTAAGTTTCAGCTTCTGCTAAGTTTTTTTTTTTTTTTTTTTGGCTGCTGCTAAGTGAATGACCCCAACATGCGAGCTCAAAGTGACTGACTATGTTTCCCTCCCTCTGGCTGCTCCACAGGTGACGATGAGGAAGATGAGCCCGAAATCCCCCTGAGCCCTCGGCCACGCCCCCTGGCAGAGCTGCAGCTCAAGGAGAAAGCAGTACCCATGCCCAAAGCCAGTGCCTTCTTCATCTTCAGCCCAACCAACAAGTAGGTGCTGCTTCTCCTCCCATCTGTCAGAAACCCAGCAGTGATCAGCGAGGATAGAACCTGGAACCTCCCGACTGAGCTATAAAGTAACACCTTTAACTATAATGGGCTGTTACAGCCTCTGGAGCCAGCTGTGCCCACAAGCTGTCCCAGGGTAGAAGCATGCCGGGCACACAGAATGAGGGGTGCCACCCCCGAGATTCACGCAGGGATCTCCCCAGCTGCACCAGTCCCCAAGCTCTAACCTGGGCTGTCACTCAGCCCCTTGGAGCTGACAATGCTTTGACTGCCTGCCTCCCCTCTCTCCCTTCCCCAGGATCCGAGTGCTGTGCCACCGAATCGTCAACGCCACCTGGTTCACCAACTTCATCCTGCTCAGCAGCGTCTCCCTGGCGGCTGAGGATCCCATCCGGCCTGTGTCCTTCAGGAACAAGGTTCCCAGGATGGGCTGTTGGGGAAAGCAGTTTGAGCCACCAGAAACGTGCAGCTTCAGGGGAGCTGCTTGCCAGGCTATTGCCTTGTGCCCAAGGAGAGTTTAGTGCAGGGGATGAGGAATCAGGAGTCCTTGGTTCTTTTCCTGGCTCTGGAAGGGAAACCTGTTTCAGGGCTGCAGCAGGGGATTCTGGGTTCTCATTCCTGGCCTGGCACTAACTTTACTTTGTGGCCCTGGGCAAGTCACTTCCTCTCTGTGCCTCACCATCCCAGTCTGTAGCAGAGGGATGATAAAGCTGCCCTGTGAGGTTACATTCGTTCCCCGCTGGGATCTGCTCGGCCCCTGTGGTGCAGGGAGCGGTAGGGATGCCCGCAGAGCAGTCCATTGCCCTGTGAAGCACTCGGAGACCCCACAAGTGTGGATGGAGTTATTCATCAGAACTCCACGGCTGGAGGTGGGCCGTTGAGCAGGGTGCAGAGGTGGCACCGAGCATTCGTGCTCTCAGGCGCTCGGCTGGCTGGTTCTTGCTCACGTGCTCAGGGTCCAACCGATCACCATATTTGGGGTCAGGAAGGAGTTTCCCCCCAGGTCACACCGGCTGGCATCTTGGGGCTGGCTGGTTTTGCCTTCCTCTGGGGCACAGATCACTTGCAAGGACCCGCTGGGTATGTCTCAATAAAACAAATCCCTGCCATTGCAGGGGCCTGAGCCATTGGTGGGCCCCTCGATCACTGGACTGCTGGCTCAGGTTTCCGTGGAAACCTCAGCAGCGTGGGGCACACAGCTGAGGTAAAATGGGACTGCTCTAAAAAACTGGAATCAGGACTCCTGGCTTCTGCCCCTACCACTGCCACTAACTGCCTGTGTGATCACTGGCAAGTCACTTAACATCACTCTGTGCCTCAGATTCCCCACCTTTAAATGGTCTTGGATTGTAATACTGTGAATGTACAGAGCCTTTCATCTGAGGACCCCAAAGCACTGTCACTAACCTCGTTTTACACATAGGGAAACTGAGGCCCAGAGAGGGGAAATTACTTGCCCAAGGTCACCCAGCTAGATGCTTACAGAGCTGGGAAAAGAACCCAGGAATCCTGACACCTTAGGCCATGGTCCTTTCCCAGAACCAGGAATTGAACCCAGGAGTCCTGACCCTAAATCGCCAGCATTAACCACTAGAACACTGACTGGCGAGGCCACATCTGGAGTACTGTGTCCAGTTTTGGGCCCCCCACTACAAAAAGGATGTGGACAAATTGGAGAGAGTCCAGCGGAGGGCAATGAAAATGATCGGGGGGTTGGGGCACATGACTTACGAGGAGAGGCTGAGGGAACTGGGCTTATTTAGTCTGCAGAAGAGAAGAGTGAGAGGGGATTTGATAGCAGCCTTCAACTACCTGAACAGGGGTTCCAAAGAGGATGAAGCTCGGCTGTTCTCAGTGGTGGCAGATGACAGAACAAGGAGTAATGGTCTCAAGTTGCAGTGGGAGAGGTCTAGGTTGGATATTAGGAAAACCTATTTCACTAGGAGGGTGGTGAAGCACTGGAATGGGTTCCCTAGGGAGGTGGTGGAATCTCCATCCTTAGTGGTTTTTAAGTTCCGGCTCGACACAGCCCTGTCTGGGATGATTTAGTTGGGGTTGTTCCTGCTCTGAGCAGGGGGTTGGAATTGATGACCTCCTGAGGTCCCTTCCAACCCTAATCTTCTATGATTCTATGAACACTCTCCCCTCCCAAAGATGGGAACAGTAGCTAGGAATCCTGGCTCCCGGGCTCTAACCCTTGGACTGCTGTGCTCTGCCAAGGATAATCCTTTCCTGACTGCTGTGGGGGCTGGGAGGCTTAATTCATTAGTGTCGTAAAGATGCTGGCGTGAAAGAAGCAGTCACAGTGCAAAGCATGTATGTATTATTGTTGTATTTATTATTAGCACCAGGTGTGCAGTTTCCATTCAGCGGGCAGTGTGCCGTCTGTCTGCCAAAGCTCCCGGTTGTAGGACGTTCAAATAATATCTGGTCTCCTGAGTTACCAAAACCTCTGCCTGATTTTTATCTTCAGGTTCTGGGATATTTTGACATCGTCTTCACCTCCGTGTTCACAGTTGAAATAGTCCTGAAGGTGAGTCACACCCCATCTTTCTGGAGACGGTGCATAATGGGGTGATGCCGTGAGGGGAGCTGCTGATCGGGGCAGAGCAGAGGCAGGCGTCAGCAGTGGCTGCAGTGAATGGGGAATCTTTGATTGAGGCTGCTGCACACAGACAGACACTGGGGTTTCGCTGGCCAGCCTGTGCCACTTACTGTTACCACTAGGACGGCCACCTCCGTACAGCTGGTCAGAACATTTTCCTCAAACGTTTTTCGTTAGTTTCTCCAAAACTGAAATTTGTCATGAAATTGTGTTGATTCTGACAAAAATTCCTGCCAAAAAAAAGAGGTTTGGAAATGTTCAAAATGTTGTTTAGAATTTGATGTCCTTTCTTTTTTCATGTTTACATTATTTCATACCATGGCAGGAGTAACAGCGCATAATAGGTTTCCATCAATACGAACTAGCAACTGCCATTAATGTACGCCCATAATATGCCCTATTACTGTGACATGTCATAATATAATAGAAATTAGGGCTGTCAATTAATCGCAGTTAACTCATGCGATTAAATAAAAAAATCACGATTAGTCGCAGTTTTAATTGCACTGTTAATCGATAGAATGCCACTTGAAATTTGTTAAATATTTGTGGATGTTTTTCTACATTTTCAAATATATTGATTTCAATTACAACACAGAATACAAAGTGTACAGTGCTCACTTTATATTATTGTTGATTACAGATATTTGCACTGTAAAAATGATAAATAAAAGAAATAGTATTTTTGAGTTCACCTCATACAAGTACTGGAGTGCAATCTCTTTATTGTGAAAATGCAACTTACAAATGTAGATTTTTTTGGTTCCATAATTGCATTCAAAAACAAAACAATGCAAAACTTTAGAGCAGGGGTGGCCAACCTGTGGCTCCGGAGCCACATGCAGCTCTTCAGAGGTTAATATGCGGCTCCTTGTATAGGCACCAACTCCGGGGCTGGAGCTACAGGCGCCAACTTTCCAATGTGCCCGGGGGGTGCTCACTGCTCTACCCCTGGCTCTGCCACAGGCCCTGGTCCCACTCCACCCCTTCCCGTGCCCTTCCCTGAGCCTGCCGTGCCCTCGTTCCTCCCCCCCCCCCCAGAGCCTCCTGCACGCCACGAAACAGCTGATTGGGAGGTGCGGGCAGGGAGGGGGAGGCGCTGATCGGCGGGGCTGCTGGTGGGCGGGAGGTGGGGGGGGGAGCTGATGGGGGGCTGCTGACATATTACTGTGGCTCTTTGGCAATGTACATTGGTAAATTCTGGCTCCTTCTCAGGCTCAGGTTGGCCACCCTTGCTTTAGAGCAGTGGCTCTCAAACCTTTTTTACTGGTGACCCCTTTCACATAGGAAGCTTCTGAGTGTGACCCCCATTATAAATTAAGAACACTTTTTAATATATTTAACACCATTATAAATGCTGGAGGCAAAGCGGGGTTTGGGATGGAGGTTGACAGCTCACAACCCCCCATGTAATAACCTTGTGACCCCCTGAGAGGTCCCAAACCCCAGTTTGAGAACCCCTGCTTTAGAGCCTACAAGTCCACTCAATCCTACTTCTTGTTCAGCCAATCACTAAGACAAAAAAGGTTTCAAAGTAGCAGCCGTGTTAGTCTGTATCCGCAAAAAGAACAGGAGTACTTGTGGCACCTTAGAGACTAACAAATTTATTTCAGCATAAGCTTTCGTGGGCTACAGCTCACTTCTTCGGCTGCATAGAATGGAACACACAGACAGAAGATATTTATACATACAGAGAACATGAAAAGGTGGAAGTACGCATACCAACTGTAAGAGGCCAATCGATTGAGATGAGCTATCAGCAGCAGAAGAAAAAAAACCTTTGAAGTGATAATCGAGATGACCCATAGAAGGTGTGAGGAGAACTTAACATGGGGGAAAAAAATTCAATTAGTGTAATGACCCAACCATTCCCAGTCTCTAAAGTTTGTTTACATTGATGGGAGATACTGCTGCCTGCTTCTTATTTACAATGTCACCAGAAAGTGAGAACAGGCGTTCACATGGCACTTTTGTAGCTGGCATTACAAAGTATTTATGTGCCAGATATGCTAAATATTCGTATGCCCCTTCATGCTTCGGCCACCATTCCAGAGGACAGGCTTCCATGCTGATGACGCTCGTTAAAAAAATAATGCATTAATAAAATTTGTGACTGAACTCCTTGGGGGAGAACTGTATGTCTCTGGCTCTGTTTTACCCGCATTCTGCCATATATCATGTTATAGCAGTCTCAGATGATGACCCAGCACATGTTGTTCATTTTAAGAACACTTTTGCTGCAGATTTGACAAAACGCAAAGAAGGTACCATGTGAGATTTCTAAAGATAGCTACAGCACTCAACCCAAGGTTTAAGAATCTGAAGTGCCTTCCAAAATCTGAGAGGGACAAGGTGTGGCACATGCTTTCGGAAGTCTTAAAAGTGCAATATTCTGATGCAAAAACTACAGAACCCGAACCACCAAAAAAGAAAATCAACCTTCTGCTAGTGGCATCTGACTCAGATTATGAAAATGAACATGCATCGGTCCGCACTGCTTTGGATTGTTATCAATCAGAACCCGTCATCAGCACGGACGCATGTCCTCTGGAATGGTGGATGAAGCATGAAGGGACATATGAATCTTTAGCGCATCTGGCATGTAAATAACTAGTGACGCCGGCTACAACAGTGCCATGAGAACACCTGTTCTCACTTTCAGGTGATATTGTAAATAAGAAGCGGGCAGCATTATCTCCTGCAAATGTAAACAAACTTGTTTGTCTGAGCGATTGGCTGAACAAGAAATAGGACTGAGTGGACTTGTAGGCTCTAAAGTTTTACATTGTTTTATGTTTGAATGCAGTTATTTTTTGTACATAATTCTACATTTTTAAGTTCAACTTTCATGATAAAGAGATTGCACTACAGTACTTGTATTGGGTGAATTGAAAAATACTATTTCATTTGTTTTTTACAGTGCAAGTATTTGTAATCAAAAATAAATATAAAGTGAGCGCTGTACACTTTGTATTCTGTGTTGTAATTGAAATCAATATATTTGAAAATGTAGAAAACATCCAAAAATATTTAAACAAATGGTATTCTATTGTTTAACAGCAAGATTAATCAATATTATTTTTTTTAATCGCGATTAATTTTTTTAATCGCTTGACAGCCCTAGTAGAAATATTATTTTAATATCGTTTATTTTAAAACTTATTAAGGGCAGCTGCCACTTAGCATGGATTGAAACAGCTTCGCTTTTCTTTTAGATCAAAATGTCTCCTGTTTGTGTTGTAATGAAATAGTTTGACACTGGAGTTACAATGCAAACAGCAGATGTTTTGACCTAGAAGAGAAGAGAAGATGTTTCAATCAGTGCTAAGTAGCAGCTGCCCTTAACTGTTTTAAAAATGCACAGATTAATCCATTCCAAGGCCAGAAGGGACCATTACGATCATCTGGTTTGACCTACTATGTGACACAGACCATAGAACCTAGAGAATGCCTTTAGAAAAACATCCCCTCTTGATTTAAAAATTGTCAGTGGTGGAGTCTCCACCACGTCCCTGGGTAAATTGCTCCAATGATTAATTACCTTCACTGTAAACAATTTACACCTTCTTTCCAGTCTGAATTTGTCTAGTTTCAACTTCCAGCCATGGGACTATATTATGCCTTTCTCTGCTAGACTGAAGCACCCGTTATTAAATATTTAAAATAAAATCAATAGAATAATTAAACGATTATGTCATTTTACGACACCAGTAGTAGTAGTGTATGCCACAGGCATGTCATTAAATAATAGAAAAATAAAAATATTAAACAAACAATAAAAAGAAAGAAAATAAAAGAAAATAAAACAAAACAAAATTTCAGTGTTCCAGAACCAACATTTTTCAAAACTTCCATTTCATGCGATATTTTGAAAATAGTTTTTTTGTTCCAATCGGGACCAAAACCAAATGATGATGTGTCGAAATTTCCCCCGAAACAGAAATGCCGAGTTTTGACCAGCTCCGCTCCTGAGTCCTGCCCTAGACGGAGCAGTCAGAGAAGGCCCTGCGGGCCGTGCTCTACTGTGGCCGGTTGGGCGCCCAGGGAAGCATTTGTTTAGTGGCTGTCAGCCCAGTTCCTAGGCCACAGGTGTCTGCGTGAGAAAAGCACCGTCACAATTGGCAGCTGGGCCAAGAACGGGCTGTGGAGAATGAACTCCCTGGAGAGACTCCTGTGGGGTGGGGCTGAGGCTCGCTGGCTCGGTGGTACATGATAAGCTTCCTTTACTGTGCCTATTCTGTGGATCTAGAGAGGACTTAAGTGTCCAGGGCTCCAATCTGGCTTCTTTCATGAGCAGCAGTCACTAAAAAGAAAGAGGATCAGAGGTGATCTGCCCCGTTCCCATTAACTCCCCTCTGCTCCCCTTCAGATGACCGCATACGGTGCATTCCTTCACAAGGGGTCTTTCTGCCGGAACTACTTCAACATCCTGGATCTGCTGGTGGTTGCTGTCTCCCTCATCTCCATGGGAATTGAGTAAGCACCCGTTGTAGCAACAGGTCTGCCTGTTCAGCAGAGGATAGGGCCATCTGCTGTGCTGTCATCTACGTTGGCAATAGAGACGTAGGATGGGATAGGCCATTGGTCTGTCTAGCCTAGTATCTCACCTCCAGCAATGACCAGTAACTGATGCTGCAGATGGTAAGGATGCACCTGGGCAGATGCAGGGCTGTAGATGAAGGGTGGGGAGTAATTCCCTCCTGATCCCTGTGACAATCAGCCTGTGCCAAGAAGCATGTGAGTTGGTTGATTCCCCTTGCATTAGCATTCATACACTATTCAGTGCCACTAAGTCATCCAGCCACGCTGTTGGGAGTAAGGAAATAAACAACCCCTGAGAATGGGGAGGAGAGGCTATGCCATGAATTGGATACACAAGGATTTTGTGGGCAGGCACCCACTTCAATCTGGAATTGCCTTCCTCCTCCCCCAAGTTCCTTCAGGACTCCTGGGTTCTGTTCCTCACAGTGGGTGGGAATGTGGCCTAGGGGCTAGGGCTCAGGACAGGGATGTCAGCGATCCTGGGGGCTAGGCCCAACTCTGCTACTGATGTACTGTGCAGCCGCCTGCCCCTTACAGGAATGGTGGGAAGCGCCTGGAAGTGCTGCCCTTGGGGAGCTCTGTCAAACTGGATTGCAATTCCCTCCTAGAACACATGACAGCCTGGCCCCGCCAGAGCATGCTCCCGGCCTGTCCTCCTGCCCCTGCCGCTCTGCACCCCCCGGCCTGCCCCCTGCAGCACACCGCCAGCCTGCCCCCCAGCGCGCCCCCTCCCGCTCCGCACCCCCCAGCCTGCCCCCTGCAGCACACCGCCAGCCGGCCCCCCCAGCATGCCCCTTCCTGCTCTGTACCTCCCGGCCTGCCCCCCAAGCATGCCCCACAGACTACCCCCTCCTGCCCCTGCCACTCCACACCCCCCAGCCTGTCCCCTGCAGCACACCGCCAGCCTGCCCCCCAGCCTGCCCCCTCCTGCCCCTGCTGCTCTGCAACCCCCGGCCTGCCCTCCAAGCATGTCCCCCAGCCTGCCCCCTCCAGCATGCCCCGTCCTCCCCTGTCTGTCCCCCCAGTCTGTCCCCTCCTGTCCCTGGCAGGTACAGCTCCCCTGCCCATGTTGGAGGGGCACAGGTGTTGGCTCTCCCCCGATGCATCGCTGCAGGCCGGTTTGGCTCCTGACGGCGTGTGAGGAGCTGATTTGTCTGGCCAGACCCCAAGCTGGCTGAGTCACCCCGTCTCCCCCCGCCCTCCCCAGGTCCAGCGCCATCTCCGTGGTGAAAATCCTGAGGGTGCTGAGAGTCCTGTGGCCACTGCGGGCCATTAACAGAGCGAAGGGGCTGAAGGTGAGAGCAAGGCGGGGACAAGGGCCCTCCATAGGGGGTGGACACGGCCCCCCTCAGATCTGCCACAGGAATCCAGGGCCTGCCAGATCATGGGCCATCTGAGCAGGATCCCAGGACTGCACGTCCCAGGGCTCAGGCCACCTGATTTCACTCTCACCCGGGTGTTTTGTTAGGTGTCTGTGGGCAGCTGGGAGGCAACCCACTGGTTTTGTACTAGGTCCCCTGGCTGCATCTGGAACAGCCGTTTCCCCTGCACACCAGTGTGGTGCCGGGTCCCCCGTCCGTGTCTGGGATGGCCGCTTCCCCTGGTGTGGTGCTGGGTCCCTCATCCGTGTCTGGGACGGCCGCGTCCCCGGCACACCGGTGTGGTGCTGTGTCCCCCGTCCGTGTCTGGGATGGCCCCTTCCCCTGCACACGGGCACGGCCGATACCCACAGCAGGTCGTGGTGCTGCAGGCCTGGCCCATCTCTGCATTGGCCTCTCTCTCTCTCTAGCACGTAGTCCAGTGCGTGTTCGTGGCCATCAAGACCATCGGCAACATTGTGATTGTTACCACCCTGCTGCAGTTCATGTTCGCCTGCATCGGGGTGCAGCTCTTCAAGGTGAGAGCCCCTCCCGGCCAGAACCCAGTGCTGGTATCCCCCAACCCTCCCTGTCCTGGGGAGAGCTGGGGTGGAGCTGAGCTCAGGGAAGTGCCAGGAAGTGGCTCCCCTTCGTTTCTTTTAAGAGAGGGGATTCTCCCATGTCAGAAATTCAGAGGGAGGCCGAGGACCATCCCCGGCCATCCCCTTGGGGTACCAGCACGCTGCAAGCAGAACAGGGCAGTGTATGCATAATCTGTGCCCAAGCAAGGCAGCCCCATGGCCCAGTGGGAGTCAGCCAATTTGGGGGTCTCTTCACAGCTTTCGTGCTGACCAGCCAGGTAGCCTTGGGCCAGTCCCTTCCCCACCTGTGACTCGGTTTCCCCCGCCCGCTCCAGCTCCCCACCGTGTTGCAGGATCACAGGTGTTTCCTCCTGACCACCCGTGGCACTGCAGGCAGGTCTGCGCTTGCGCTGTTGTGCGAATGGATGAGGTTGACGTGACTCTTTGGCTAGAAGTGCTATGGGTTGCTGCAGCAGTGGTCTGGCCTTCGGGCCCTGCAGGGCTCCTAGGGGTTGTTGGTGCTGCTGACTGCGCAGGGAGAGTTGAGGGCTGGCACATCTGGCTGGGCTCTAACCACCTCTAAGGAAAGGCCCAGCTGGGGTAGGGCCCAGACGCTCACGGCCGGCACTAACCAGCCCCCTTTCAGGCTGGAATGGGCTGTGGAGACGCTGCCCCCTGGGTCAGGGCCAAGCCGTGGGGTCATGTCAGGATGTACTGCAGTTGCCAGCAGCCGCCCTTGTCCTTGCTCCCCAGGTCTATCAGTCAGGCCCCCTGCAGTTCACAGTACAATCCCTGATTCTTCTGCTCTCTGCTTAAACCTAGGGGAAGTTTAGCAGCTGTACAGATCCGGCCAAGATGACAGAAGAGGAATGCAGGTAGGCGCCCCCTGTCGTCACTGCATGTACATCGCAGCCAGAGCGCAGTGACTGGGGGTGTCATTGCCTGAGGTGGGACTGGTGGGGAAGGTGAGGAACCAGTCCTGGTCTCTTGTGCTCACAGCCTGTTCCCGGGAGTCTGCTGAGCAGAGGAGCCCAGGCGTGGGTCTCTATGCAGAGCAAAGCCTGCAGCACAGGGCAGTTTGCTCTAGGGGGCAGAGAGCCGAGGGGAGTGTTGAATGGCCAGGACCAAGGAGGAGTTGGGCTCGTAAGCCAGAGGAAGGCCAGGCCAACGGTTAAGGCACTAGCAGGGTGGCCAGGTGTCCGGGTTTTGACCGGAACGCCTGGTCGAAAAGGGACCCTGGTGGCTCCGGTCAGCACCACTGACCAGGCCATTAAAAGTCCGGTCAGCGGCACAGCAGGGATAAGTCAGCCGCGGCTTCTGGAAGCAGGAGCATGTCCCCCCTTTGGCTCCTATGTGTAGGGGCAGCCAGGGGGCTCCGTACGCTGTCCCCGCCCCAAGTGCCAGCTCTGCAGCTCCCATTGGCCAGAAACTACAGCCAATGGAAGCTGCAGGGGGGGTGCCTGCGGACAGGGCAGCGCGCAGAGCCACCTGGCAGCGCCTCCGCATAGGAGCCAGAGGGAGGACAAGCCACTGCTTCCGGGAGCTGCTTGAGGTAACCGCCGCCCAGAACCTGCACCCCTGACCCCCTCCCACGCCCCAACCCCCTACCCCAGCCCTGATCCCCCTCACGCCCTTGGCTCGGAGCACCCTCCCACACCCCAAACCCCTCATCCCCAGCCCCACCCCAGAGTCTGTACCTCCACCCCCCAACCCCCTGCCCCAGCCCGGAGCCCTCTCACGCACCCTGAACCCCTCATTTCTGGCCCCACTCCGGAACACACACCCCCAGCCCAGAGCCCGTACCCCCTCCCACCCCCCAGTCCCCTGCCTCAGCCCGGAACCCCCTCCCATACTCCGAACCCCTCGGCTCCATCCCCCAGCCCGGAGCCCCTCCTATACCTCAAACCCCTCATTTTTGGCCCCACCCCAGAACCCGCATCCCCAGCCGGAGCCCTCACCCCCTCACGCATCCCAACCCCCTGCCCCAGCCTGGTGGAAATGAGGGAGTGAGTAAGGGTGGGGAGAGCAAGTGACAGAGGGAGTGAGCGGGGAGCGGGGCCTGGGAGGCAGGGCAGGGCTGTTCAGTTTTGTGTGAGTAGAAAGTTGGCAACCCTAAGCCTGGGACTGTCTTGTGTTTTATGGAACGACCTGGAAAAGCTCTTTCAGGCCTTCTTCACTCATCATTAAAAGCAGGAGCAGAAGATGGCAGCCCCCAGGCATGGGTGGTGGGTATAAGAGGCCAGAGGCTTAGCCAAGCCTCCCCAAACAGACGGCCTGCCGCCTTTGGAGCCCACCGCTGCCAAAAGGGTGGGCAGCCCGGCTGTGGTCCTGCCCGCACTCCACTTGAGCTCCCGCTCCCACTCGTCCTCTTCCTGTCCCCAGTCTGCTTGCAGGGGAGCCTTGCGGGAGGGGGTGAAGAGACACACGCATGCAAGAGCTGTACCCGCGCGAGTGGGTGCACAACGATTTCCACTTCGACAACGTCCTCTCAGCCATGATGTCGCTCTTCACCATCTCCACCTTCGAGGGCTGGCCGCAGTGAGTCCGCCGGGGGGAGCACGCAGCATGGGGGCCGGGCACTGGGTCCGGCTGCATGGGGGGAGATCCCAGCACCCCACTGACGCTGCTGCCTGGCTGGGGAATGCCATGTGAGGGGACTTCTCCCGAAGATGGAGAGAGGGGTCAGACCCCCCCACCCCCGATCAGGGGCACAGAGGTGCCAGTGCAGTCAAAGGGGAAGCAGCTGTCTGGGATGTCCTGACCTCTCTGCCTTAGCTCAGCTGGACTGAGCCGCCCCCCCATGCAGCCTGGTAAACTGCATGCTCTCTACTCGCCACCCCCCCAGGCTGCTGTACAAGGCCATTGACACCCACACCGAGGACATGGGCCCCATCTACAACTACCGGGTGGAGATCGCCACCTTCTTCATCATCTACATCATCCTCATCGCCTTCTTCATGATGAACATCTTCGTCGGCTTTGTCATCATCACCTTCCAGGAGCAGGGCGAGAGCGAATACAAGAACTGCGAGCTGGACAAGAATCAGGTACTCCCCGTGGAATCCCCCCCATGGAACCTCCCCCACCCTGCAGAGACCTCCCTCCGACCCCCCAGTCTCCTCCCACCCCAGCCCCCATGACATGGGTAACTCCCGGTTCCAGGGATGCCCAGGCTCTGGGTGCGAGGAGCCAGTTGTACCAGAGCTAGGTGCCAGGGTCTGGACGTGGCTAAGCGTGCGGGATGAGTGCCAGCCGGACGAGAGCCGGGGTGCCCTAGCTGGGTGTGAACTAGGCAAGACCAAGGTGCAGGGGACCCCAGGCAGGAGAGGCCGGGAGCCCAGGCACGAGGGTGTGTCCAAGCTGCAGAGTTGAAAGACGAGACCCCCTGTTCTTCTGTGCCTCTCTCTGTCTGCTCTCTGACACCTTCACCGACACATCCAGGCTTGGCCACCACACTGGGAGCCCAGGATGGTTCCCATAAGCCAGGCTGCACAGACCACTAATTTAGGGTTACCATATTTCCACAATCAAAAAAGAGGACACTGGGGGGGGGGGGGGGGGGGAGTCCCGCTCTAGCCCCGCCCTGCCCCCATCCACTCCAACCCACTTCCCACCCCCTGACTGCCCCCCTCAGAACTCCCAACCCCCCCCCCCGGTCCTTGTCCCCTGACTGCCCCCTCCTGAGAACCCCCCACCCTAACTGCCCCCCTAGGACCCTACCTGTCCCCTGACTGCCCAGACCCATATCCACATCCCCACCCCATATTCACACCCCCGCCCCCAGACAGACCCCTGGGACTCCCATGCCCTATCCAACTGCTCCCCGCCCCCTGACAGGAACCCCAGAACTCCCGACCCATCCAACCCCCTCTGCTCCCTGGCTGCCTTGACCCCTCTCCACACCCCTGCCCCCCTGACAGCCCCCCCAGAACCCCCAACCCATCTAACCCCCCCTGCTCCCTGTCCCTGACTGTTCTAACCCCTCTCCACACCCCTGCCCCCCTGACAGCCCCCCCAGAACCCCCGACCCATCCAGCCCTCCCCCTGACTGCCCCCCTTCTCCAACTCCCCGGCCCCCTTACCGTGCCGCTCGGCTTAGAGCAGGTGTCTGGCTCCGCCCCGCCCGAGCGGCGTGCTGAGGCTATGGAGGAGGGGGGAAGCGGGGGAGGGGCTCTGGCCACTGCGTCGCCGGGCGGCGTGCTAAGGCTGCAGGGGATGTGGGGAGCTGGGAAGGGGCTTTGACTGCCGAGGCCCCAATGCGAGCGGCGCTCGGCCGCCCTGTCAGCCGCTTTTCACTCTTTAAATAGCCGACCGGGGGAAATCCCGGACATTTTTAGATTATTAGAAATCCCCCCCGGACGGCTATTTAAAGAGCGAAAAGCCGGACATGTCCGAGGAAACCTGGACGTATGGTAACCCTACACTAACTAGTTGTGACGGAGCGAGACTCACCACCATGGCGCCTCCTGCTGGCCGTTCTGGAATTAGCTCAAATCCTTCCACAGGGCGGCCTCCTCCGGTGGTGTCTCGCTCGCCGTTACTCCCGCTTTGCTGTCTCCAACACTCTGTGACCCGCGTTGCTCCCCGGCGTCCTCTTCTCTCCGCTGTCTCCCACCCCTTTCGGGGGGACTGGCAGTCTATAGTCCAGCCACTCGCCTCAGTGGCCTGCTGCAGTCACCAGTCTAGTCCCTTGCTCCAGGGGCAAACTGCAGTCTGTGTGGGCCACTTCCCTCAGGGCAAGTGGGGGGCAGCCCTAGCATGTTGTCTGCCCTTCCTCCGGGGCCTCAGTCTGGCAGCGGTCAGCCAGAAGCTCCTTCTGCTCTGCTACCCTGCCCAGCACTGCTCTGCTCTGCTCTGCTCTAGCCACGGTGCTCCTAGGCACCCAGTCCTTCTCCCTAGCAGGCCAGGGAGAGACTGCCTTTTGCTCTGTTGAGCAGCCCTTTATATATGGCTTCTGCTGGCCCTGATTGGCCGCTGCAACAAGCCTCCTGATTGGCTCGCCTCTCTAATGGGAGGGTTCTGCGCAGGCTCCCTCTGGCCTGCTTTAATCCTTCCTCCCTGTGTGGGGCAGCCGCCCCACCACACTAGCGTATTGGCTATGTGGGAGCAGCACAGTATCGACCCTTTGAGCTGCAGTGGGGGCCTGCCCCAAGTCAGTAGGGTGACCAGACTTTCCCGATATTTAACTCTCTGTCCTGTGTCCCGACCGATGTATGATGGACATGAATCCTGCATGACAGTCGTGGCGGGAACTAGCACCACTGGGAATGCCGGAGGTCCTTCATGTGGTGTGGCTCGGGCCCAGCTGCGAGGCCAGTGTGCAACGGTGGGAGCATTTTCTGCACCTTCTTAAAGGGAGCAGCAGGTCCCACTCCCGAGGGGGCTCCTCACCCCATTTGTCCCAATATTGTAGGGCTGCCAGGCCTCCGGTTGGTGCAGAGCTGGTAGGCTCCCTACCCAGATGGCTAGTGGTAAAATCTCCCTCTGGGTCCTAGGTGCAGGGACGGCCAGGGGGGCTCTGCGCACTGCCCCGCCATGAGCACCGGCTCCGCAGCTCCCATTGGCTGGGGACCGCGGCCAATGGGAGATGCTGTGGCGGCACCTGTGGGCGAGGCAGTGCACAGAGCCACCTAACCGCCCCTCTGCCTAGAAGCCAGAGGGAGATGTTGCCACTTCTGGGGAGCTGCCTGATGTAAGCGCCGCCCGGAGCCCGCACCTCTGCCCCAGCCCTGAGCCCCCTCCCGCACCCAAATTCTCTCCCGGAGTCAGCACCCCGAACCCCCTTCCTGCGCCCCAACCCCCTGCACCAGCCCTGTGACCCCCTCTTGCGGCGGGGGCCAGAGCAAGGCCGTGCGTCCCTGACCTGCGGCTTGCAGAGGGGGCCGGAACCGGAGCCATGTGTCCCCGACCCGCGGCTTGCAGAGGGGGCCGGAGCTGGGGCCATGCACCCCCCTCGCAGCTTCCTAGGGTTGTGCACTCCCCTCCCCCATGCCTCCGGTGTGCCCCCCCATGTGTCCTGATATTTTACTCTTGAGATCTGGTCACCCTACAGGTCAGTGACTGGCGGTGGCCTGCCAACAAGGGGTGGCGGTGGGCTGGGGAGCCCCCTCGGGAGTGGGACCTGCTGCTCCCTTTAAGAAGGTGCAGAAAATGCTCCCACCGTTGCACACTGGCCTCGCAGCTGGGCCCCAGCCACACCCCATGAGGGACCTCCGGCATTCCCAGTGGTGCTAGTCCCCGCCACGACTGTCATGCAGGATTCATACTGCCCCCGTGCCCTCTCCCCCGCCCAAGGAAAGCTAGAATATGGCCCTATATGGCCCATTCCTGCCTGGGAGTGCAAGGGGCTCCGGCTTCCCACTCAGACTAATAACTGGTTAGAACTGGGTCCAGGGAGGGCAAAGTCCAGGAATGAGCCGAGGGTCAGAAGCCAAATGCCAGAGCCGAAGGTGTGGTAAGCCATGGGCAGAGCTGGGGATCGAAGCCAGAAATTTGAAGCTGGAAGGGAGCAGGGACTGGAACAAGGGCAAGTGATGCTGCAGGCAAGGTACCCGGTAAGCAGCTGCTGATCTGCGGTGGGGGCCGGGCTTAGAACCGTCAGGGGCTGTGACCTCTCTGTCAGTTCCAAGGTAGTGCAGATAGGCTCACTGATTGCTTTGCAGCGAAGTTAGTCAGGGACTAGGCCAGCGGCTGGGCCTAGCTGGTCTGATACCTGACAGCACCCCGCTTCTTTTAGGGTTGCCTCCCTGGAGCCCTTGGGCTGGGTTTCTTGGGGAGCCTGCAGGAGGTCCAGGGCATGGACGTGTTCCAGGGATTCCCACAAATGCTCTTCTGGGCCGCATCCCTCCCCATCACTCAGCTATTGGAGTCGCCCCCGGACTTGGCGGGAGTCCCGAATCCGCTGGCCCATGCGTTCCTCTTGGCCCAGCCCAGTTATTGGCAGAGGGGGAGGAGTAGCATGGGGTGGGAAGGGATTCTCGGTGAAAGGTTTCAGGAAGGAGATGTGGAACAAGGGGTGGACCTTGAGGGATTCTGGCAGCTGCAATCAAAAGGTTACCGGGTCAAGTTTTTCTGTGATCACAAATGGCCCTATGGACTTGTGGTCCAGCTTCACAGATGGATGGGTGGATCTCAGATCCTGAGCACCTGGGGTTGTTATGAGTCTCGTGCCCAATGTGCAAGAACAGAGGGAGTTAACCCAGGCGACCTGGGCCAGAAGGGGCCGAGAGCAGAACGCCCAAGCGATTGCTGGTAACCGTGCACCAGGGCAGCCTGGAGTCAGAGAGGGGCAGAAATGTTTCATCACAACAATTCTCCTGTGGAAAATGCTGATGCTGTTGAAAACGTTCCCTTCTGATGAAATATCATTTGGAACCCCCTCCCGCAATGAAGCGTTTTGCTAGCGTCAGCCATTCAGCCATTTTCTGAATGGAATGTTTGGGGGGGGGTTGGTTTGATTTTTCATTTCGAACCAAACCACAGATTTAAGCTGACGAAGGTCGAAGGCGGCGGGAAACATTCCCGTTTTCTCAGAGCAAAACATTTAGATCGGCTCCAAACACAACTTTTGTTTCATGGGAACTTTCTAATTTTTATGTTTTCAGAACAGGGAAAAAAATGTTCAAAATCACAGGATTTCCTGCGCAGTGAGAAATCGGGTCTGGCCTGGCTCTGCAGGGGAGAGGGGCAGGGAGCGGAGCTGGAGGTTTTATAGCTGGGAGTGTTTCATAATTGCCCACGGTGCCACCTCTGCTCCACGGGCGTCAACGCTTGACCTTTTTCCTCCTGTTGCCTCAGCGCCAGTGTGTCCAGTACGCGCTGAAAGCCCGCCCTCTGAGACGCTACATCCCCAAGAACCCCTATCAGTACCAGACCTGGTATGTGGTGACCTCCTACTACTTCGAGTACCTCATGTTCTTCCTGATCATGCTGAACACCATCTGCCTGGGCATGCAGGTGAGGAGGGAGCAAAGCTAACGACCTCGCTGTTGGGTGGCAACCTTTGATCACTGTCCATGGGACCTGGGGGTGGGGTGTCCGAGACCACCCTGCTCTTGATAGCAGACTAGCAAGCCATCAAAGTGAGACTCAGGCTGGCCCACTGGTCGGGTGCCCCTGGATATCTGGGTTTGGATCTTGGCTTGGAATACTTCAGGCAGTTCAGCATCACTGCTCCAGGGAGGCCCCTCCTATGTAAAAGCCGCGGGTGCTATAGGTGAGGAGGGAGGGACGGTGGCACAGCTGTGTGTGAGTGTGGAGATGCCCCGGGCTGCGGATCAGGAGTCAGGAACATCTACAGAGCTGTGGGGCAGGACCCAGGGCTGGAACAGGGAGGGGGCTAGGTGGCAGGACTATTGGCAGAGCTGTGTGTGGAATGGGGGAAAGCATCACAACTTCTGCTCACATTCCAACCCCGCCAGAGCTCTAGCTTTGTATGTTGGTCTCAGACTCTCACATCTGGCCCAGAATCTGAGAGCCCAGCCTCATACCTGCTCCCCATAGCCCAGTGGGCTAACCTGTGCCTCTTCCTGGCTCCCCAGCACTACAACCAGTCAGCTGAGATGAACCACCTCTCGGACAACTTGAACGTGGCCTTCACCATCCTCTTCACCCTGGAGATGTTCCTCAAGCTCATGGCCTTCAAAGCCAAGGTGAGTGTGGGGTGAAAGTCTGGGGGGCATGAGTCTGGAGAGGGGTGCTGGGGGGGTGCATAACGTGACCAGGATGTGGGCAGCCGTGCCCAGTGGTTGGAGCAGGAGTCAGAGCCCAGGGTCAGAACCGAGTTACCTGAGCTGAGACAAGGCAGGAGCTGTCCCAGCCATGGACAAATGCTTTGAGTAGCCACTGGACTGCTGCTACTGCCGCTGCTGGGCTTAAGAGCTTGTCTGCTGGCTCTCCCCACCCCTCAAGCGCGGTATCCACAGGCAGCCTGCTGCAGGCCAGCTGTGCTCGTTGGGTTGCCTGGAGACTGGCTCCGCTGCAGACCCCGATTCCTGACTGGCAGGTGCGAGTCCGGAAGGGGGCCCAGGGGGTGTGAATCTGGAGGAGGGCAGGGGCTCACCCCAAGCAGTGGGCATGGCATTTTCTCCCCATGCGGCGTCCCGGGAACACAATCCCCTCGGAGCCTGGGGCCCCGGAGAGACCTGCCCACGCCCAGTCACTCATGTGGACAGTGCCACTGAAGTCACCTGGGCAAGGGCTGCAGGCTGACCTGGCAGCTCCTGAGGGGAAGAGCAGGGCCAATCCAGGCCACAAGGGGGAGCCCTTCCTCCAGCTACCTGTTCGCCCAACACCCCCACCCCCACTCCGCTGCTCTCACTGTCCTGGGTGTCTCTCCAATGGGGGTGGGAGGCTAGTGGTCCTCCCTGGAGCTCTCCGGACCCCCCATCAAACCAGGCTTGCGTGTGAGCGGCCCTGGGAGAGCCCCTGAACCTCCCCCCACCACAGCCACTGAGCCACGTGAGAGGCGAGGCAGAGCCCCCCGCCCCGCCCCGCAGGCCTGTCCCCAATGCCACTGAGAGACGGCCATCACCTCCGTGGTCCCTGTCGATGTGCCCGGAGGGGAATCCCTCCCCTGCCCGACCTCACGAGCGATTCAGCCACGTGAGCCGCTGCTCCATGGGCTGCCTTGGCATCCAATGGTCGCTTTTCCCTGAACCCCACCAATGCCAGCCCTCGGGGGTAGAGAACCCCAAATGTGGATGGTCCTCTGGGAACCAAGCCCCCTCCAGGTCATCCCTCTGAGCGTAAGGGATAATCACAGGTTGTCTTGCTGCCACTTGGTTCAAACAGATCCATGCCCACCGGGCACTTACCTAGTACAAGAACAGCCTCCTCCAGCCTCCCCCTGCCTTCCCTATACGCCTGTAGCCCCAGGCAGCCAGCGTGGGGCATGCCGCAAGAGCCGCTGCTTGCGACCCATACACAGTGATGTGGGCCGGGGCAGGTGCACTGCAGGGAATGTTTCCCAGTGCAGCTCCTTGGCCACACACCTCCCCTGTACTTGCGAGCCGTGTCTTCCCCGCCATCCCAGCCCTGACTCGAGCTCCCTTGATGGACAATCACACTGTTGCTGGGCCTGTTGGGGGCTAGGAGCGTTCGTTCCCTGGCGTGCCGAGGACTCTCCCAGAATAAGCATCGGCACCAATCAGCTGGGAAGGTCTGACCCCAAGAGCTCAGTGGGTGCTGGGTGCCAGCGGATAAGAGTAGACATGGAAGGAAATCTAAATCCAAGCTCTGCAGTGCTCTCTCCATCTCGAGGCATGGGGGGCAGGCTGGCCATGCTGGCTGTGTTCTGTGTGGGCGAACGGAGACCCTCCCTCTGGCGCGGTGAGCGGGGCAGCGGTTTGCAAGGGAGAAAGCGCGCTGCGCTCAGGAACGGCAGGTCTCCTCCGCAGGGAGTTTATAACCCCCCTGTCTGACCCTCAGCTTCTTCCTTTCCTTTCCCCCTGTTCGGCCCCCCCAGTCATTCCCACCTCATTACTCTCTCCAATCTCAGGGCTATTTCAGCGACCCCTGGAACATCTTTGATTTCCTCATCATCATCGGTAGCATCATTGACGTCATCCTGAGCGAGATCGATGTAAGTGCCGCGATGGGCAGAGGGAACGTGTCCGAGAGCACGGGCAGGACAGTGATGTCATGGCAGTGACAGCCTTGGCAGGCTGCCAGCGTCCCACTGTCACATGGGAGGCCCGGGTTCCTGCAGGACTGCGTGGGACACCGGTCCGGCTGGCAGAGCAACCTGGGCCGGGCAGAAGGAGAATGGGGCAGGGGCATGGGCACACGGGTTAACCTTCTCCTTGCTGTTTAAGAGACAGCGCTGACGGGATCTCTCCTCAGCCATTACACAGCCATGGTGGACCCCCCCTAGCCTCAGTGGCCCTCGCCCCACCCCTCCTCCTGAATCTGCCTGGAGAGGTACCCTGTGGAAACTGCCCTTGTCCTGGGACAGAACCAGAACCTCAAGCTGACTCCGCAGTGACATATGCCAGTACTCCCCAGAGGCTGCACCCATGCCGTGCCCTGCCCGTGTTCTTTAAACTCATGCCCAGATGGCTAGTAATCAGCTCATTGGCCTGAGATCACCATAGAGATGGCTGAAAGGGTTCCCCTTGCCTCATGGTCCCTATAAGAAGTTTCTGCCCTGCGCTCTGTGAGGGTCAGGCACCGTTTCAATCTGCTGCATGTGCTTGGAGTGTGTCAGTGTGTATGACGATTGCCACATATACCCGGTGCCTACTCTGTATATGTGTGCCTGTATATCCAATATACACCGGAGTATATTCGGTATATACCGTCTACATGATACCACACGTGTACGCTGCAGTGTGTATGTACTGAGCAGCCTGCATACAGAAGCATTGTCAGAGAGGCGTGCACGGTGCATTGCTGGGAGCTGTGTACCTCGTTGCTAGCACGTGGCATGGAAACCGGCTCCATACACACATCGGGTGTGCGGTGCGTACAATCGACCCAGCTGTAGTCGGAGAAGTAGCTTCTGAAGTGAGCACTCCAGTGGGGTTAGCACATCCTCGCTAATAAAAAAGCCCATCCAGTTGTCACTGCAGAGAGTCCCCGCTCTTTGTGCTGTCCCAGAGTAGCATTGATCCGTTCCCCTGCATCTGAGAGCGAACCATCGGCAAGGAGATCCGGCCCGGAGGAGATGAAATGTCATCCTCTCCTGTTCTCGGGCACAGCTTCCCAGCCCCAATGCACACCAGTCCTGCATGGTGGATTGCCATCCCTACAGCCCAGAGGAGCCCTCTGGCTGGCTCCGTTCTCCTGGGGCAACTGCACTGGCTGAGCGAGCTGCCGAACTCCAGAGAGCAGGACTCCTCAGAGCCGCCCCCGCACCAGGTATTGGGTCATTGGCTCCATTCCCATGTCACCACCAGCTAACAGCAACCAAAAGCCCTCCTAAGCAGGACTGCCACCCCAGCTTTAGTGACCGGCACTGTGTCAGCCCCTCTGCTTTTTCACCATTCCCAGCCAGCACAAAGGACAAACCCCTTAGGGAGCTTGCAGAGGTCCCCAAATTGCCTGCTCATTTGGGCAGTTGCCAGCTGCTGTCAGGAGTTCCAGGCAGAGCAGCAGCTACCAGCCTCTTTCCCCAAGCGCCGAGTTGCCATCGAGCGGCTCTGTGCCCACGGAGTGCTCTCTGTCTGCCCGGGGGGCCTTGAAACACGTTCTGGGCTGCTGTGTCCTTCCCAGCAGTTCTCAGACATGAGGGCACCTGGGCTCCAGATCCCATTGTTGCTTGGGAAGGGATCCACTGGAGCTCTGGCTTCCCACTGGAAAGAGCTTGGCATTCAGTGGGTATCGAGAAACACTAACGGGTTGGGCACGCTGCCCAAATCACCCCACATCCCCTCCTCCAACAAGAGACCTCGGGGCTGGTTTTTTGGTCTCCTTCCAGAGGGTTCACTCGGCCACCCCACGATCCCCCCACCCCTCATTTCCCCCTTGACATCGCTCCCAGGCACGCACCTTGACAGCCCCCCTCATGGCCACTGTCAAAGCTCCAGGGGTAAGGGGAGACCCTGCCTGGCCACCAGGAGCTAAGGGACCCAGAGTTCTAGGGACCGTGCTGGAGGTTTTGGTTAGGGGGAACTAGGCTTAGTGAAGCCGGGCATGTAGCTGGAGAGCATCAACCCCACCCGGTAAGTACTCCTCTCTGCCCGCCGTTGGCAGCTGGGGTTTCTGGGTCATTGCAAGTGGTCATTGCCCATCAGGGTATGTGTTTGCACCTGTCTCACCTGGAGTCTGTAGCCTTGTCTGCTCTGGAGACTGAGCGATTGCTTAGGGCCCCGAGCAGCTGATGGGGGCTCCCTACTGGCTTTTTCAGTATGTGCTGTGTGGGGGCCCCTCAAAATGTTCCTGCTTAGCCCAATGGGCTAGCACTGCCTCTGGCTCTGGAATGCTGCTTCCTGCCCAAGCGCACAGACCCCGGGAGCACCGTGGTTTAGGGAAACAGTACCCTCACAAAACTCTGCCAACTGGGTCCCAGCGGCGCCACTGGGACGGGTTCACCAGTAACAAAGCCGTCCCTGGCAGTTGTTTTCTCCCAGAAAAATGTTAACGCTGGTTTGCTATGTCTATCCTCTCTTGCTTTCTCTCTGCTTCCTTTCTCTCTCCTGTTTCTGTGTACGGCTGTTCACTGACTCGTGCAAGATGGGGAGGAGAAGGCCTTGCTATTTGAAGCCCTTTCCTGAGTCACTCAGGTCCCGATCCAGCAAAACATTGAAGCACATGCAAGTGGTCCCAATGGGACTTAAAGTTAAGCACTGTTGCTGGATCATGCCTTGTGACCGTGATCCAAAGCCCACTAAGTCAATACACTCGTTGACATCACTGCACGGTGGGTAAGGCCTTATGAGTGAAATTCACTCCTGCACACAGGGCCAGAACAAGGGCTAGACACCACTTAGGCCTGGTGTGACGCTGTAAGTGGTGCTTGTAGCTGTATTCTGGGCATAGGGGAGAATTGCTTTCTATCCGCGGACCATTTTTGCGGATCGAATGTGGATACAAATTTTGTATCCGCGCAGGGCTCTAGGAATAGCTACTCTCTAGGAATTAACGAATTCAGCACACTTGGGTGAGAGGGTTTTGTGTGTGGACGCGAGCTGGGGTCAGGGCAACACCCGAGAAAGAGCCTGCATTAACTTGATAGTGAAGATGAACCCGAAGTGACTTAGGAGCTGAAGTCTCATTTCAAAAGTGGCTCAGACACCTGGGAGCGTAAGACCTGCTCTGCACTTGAAAATGTAACTGTTGTGTATGTTGGCAACAGGCATGAATTTTTGACCAATATGTAGCTATAACAATGCCAATATAAAGCTGCTATGTACTTGTATTCCCGTTCCCATATGGGAATAGCTATCCCTGTATAAAGCACCTTCTACACCAGTATAATTGCGTCCACACCAAGGCAGGTTGTATTGCTCTAACTACCCCGGAACAGTTCAAGCAGAACAACTTTCTAGTGTAGACAAGGCCTATGTCTCATTGAACGTCACTGGGGGCTTAGGCCTTTAAGTTGCTCTGGTACTTTTGCAGATGTTTCCCCTAGTGCCTATCTTTAGGTTCCCAAGTCAGAACATTTCTCTTCCAGTCTTACCCAGCTTGATATTTCCTTCAAACTGCCCTAGGGGTTGGGCCTGGATTCAGATCTGCCTTGTTCTGTGTGTTAGATTTTGGGCCATCCTACCCTGTCTTCTTTCTGTCTCTCTCTCTCTCTCTCTCTGTTTCCCGTCTTTCCCTTCCCTCCAAGGATCTGTGTCTCTGTCTGGCTCTCTCTGGAACCCAGCCGCCTGTTTCTCTTTCTCTCTCTGTCTCTCTTTTGTTTCCTGCCTCTCTGACAGTTTCTCTTGCTGACTCTCTTGTTCTCTCGACAGACGTTTCTTGCTTCCAGTGGCGGACTGTACTGCCTAAGCGGAGGCTGTAATGGCATTGTAAATATCAGCTGCATGTGCTTGCAGTGGGTCTCCTTATTTTTCTTCCTCTAGTTGTTTCTCTGCTGCACTCGGCTGCTGTGTTTGCGTGGATTGCATGGTGTGAATCCAGGGAGCTGCTCTGCAATGCACAGGGTGACTCTCCCATAGCGGAGCGGGGGTAGGAGCTAAAGACACCAATGGTCTGGGAGCAAACACACCCAACCTCTAGGAGATCTTCTTACCTCACATTGAAATGTGATCTCCATCCATCTGTCTATCCATCCACCCCTCCCTATCCCACCCCGACCCATCCATCCATATTACACTTTTCTTCTATCCATCCATCCTTCGTCCATGAAATACAGCAAAACTCAACCAGAGACAGAACCATCTAACTAAGGTTCCATCCAGCTGTTGTACAGACAGGACAGTCGCTCTATCTGTTCATTGTATCATCTAACGCAACGTTAGTTTGTAGAAGGTCTCTCCCCCCAGCTGTATGCGCACAGCTTCTTACAATGTGATTTGGTGCAATTGCAGGGATACGTTTCTCGAACCTCCCTTTCTCTGCGGAAGGTTAGTTTCCCTCCTGGCCTGACATTGCCCTGGGCTCTGGGTTCCCTCAGTCCCTGTTCGGCTGTGTATGGTACAGAGCCTGTGCTGGTGTCGGTGGTAATTGATCCCCTGGTGATGGACAAAAGTCAGGAGTCCCAGAAGCAATGTTCCCTCTAATTTTTCCCACCCATGTGCGGAATGAAGTTTGTTATGTGCACCAATATGGAGGTGACGTGTGACACATCACCTCCATATTGGTGAACATAACAAAATTCATGTGGTGGGGGTGGGGTTGAGGGGCTCGGAGTGTGGAAGGGGGCAGAGGGTTGGGGTGCAGGGGTGTGCGGGCTCCAGCTGGGAGTGTGGGCTCTGGGGTGGGGCCGGGGATGAGGGGCTTAGGGCTGGGGCAGAGGGTTGAGTGTAGGGGGTGAAGGTTCGGGCTGTGGGTGTAGCCTGATTTGGGGTGTGTTAGTAGTGTTAATTTAATGTATCCACTTAATTTAATTTTATTTAAATACATTTTTAATTAATTAATAAGTTTAATAATTTTACTAATTATTATTGTGGATATTAATTAGTATGGGTTTTGGCTCGCCAAGTTGTTTGATCAGAAGATAAAGTTCGTCCTGAATCAGGCTTCACAGAGTTTATAAAAGGAACTTCGGGGGTATGACAGGAAGTTTACACTGAGACAGATATAGTCATAAAGACCTTTTTATTAAAATCAATGAAGATAGTAAGCAAATGGTAAAACAGTTAGAATTACAGAGTTACAAATATCACAGTTCTTTAAGATATAGATATAGATATATGAATATAAGATTATAAGCTGCACAGTTGATTTAATACTCACACCCTGTTTTGATAACCCGGTGTTGGGAGATGTGATACCACGCCTATGGCAATTTCCGTTTTCACACCTCTGGCAGAGGAAGCTAATGCAGAGCTGTTTACTCTCTTTTAATTTAACTCTAAGCTGTACTAAAATAAAATATAAGGGAGCTCAAATCCCTATTTAACTTACAATTTGAAAAGAAATAGAAATATGGCCTATTAATAGTTAATAGCCGTGGTCGATGGGTAGCATCAATACGTAGTTGAGGCAATGAAGAGTAGACAGGAGCAGATAGGTGGGTAGATTGCCTGCCTAATGGTGAGCTGCTTCTCCTTTTTATAGGGCATTAGTCGGAAATCCTTCCTCTTATGCCCAAATTTCATTCTTCCCCCACGGAAATGTTAGGGTACACTTACCCCATAGGCTAGTATGTATGTGCGTATGGATGACAGGTATGTACGCATTTGTGGTGTATCTGTTAGAATTGTGGGCAAACCCCCCCTTTTTTACCCTTTATTGCTATTGGTTCAGGTAAAGGTCTCTAGACATCTGCGTGGGTGTTTTGTCTAATTTTACTTTTCTGTGCTCCTAAGTCACGTGGGCCCTTTAACACCTCCCCCCCCCCACAGTGAAGCTCTACATAGCCGCTTTCCTAGCCGCCTCAGACACTCTCCCCGTGCTCCACCCCAACAGCCGAGATCAGCTGAGACAGTCCCTGGCAGCCCCCAGCTTTGAATGCCGGGGGGACAAGAGTCTGGGGATCCTTAGTGCTGGGCAGGGGCCCTGACTGCAGTTTCCTTCCCCTCTTTGGTACAATGGGGCCCAGGGCTATTAGGCATTTGCCCAGGTGCTGGCTAGTTTTCTTTGGGCTCGGGGCAGTGCCGAGTTCTTTGGAGCTGGCGGTGCGTCACTGAGTCAGGTGTTTCGAGCGGCTGCACACACCCCTAGGGGAGATGGCAGGCAGTGTTTATGAATTGAGACAGAAAGAAAAGGGGAAAGAGAAGGCAAGAGAGAGAAAGGAAGGGAGGAGAAGGCAAGCGAGAAGCACGTTTTCCAGCTGAGATGTGACGTGCGATCAAAGCTCAGTGAAGCGGAATAGCACAGGGAGGCAATTTCCGACAGCCGGCGATGCAGAGGAGAAGGCTCTCGCGCCAGCAGTCATGAAGGAAGTCGGCGGTGGACAGATGGAGGGGAACAGATAGAAACAAACTCCATCAGTTTGGCTGGAACAAGTGGGGGTGTTTTAAAGCAGAAGGCGGTACCCAGAGACCTGGAAGGGCTTTTGCTGCTGGTGCTGATACTGCTCTGGGTGGACAGCAGCACGCTGGAACGTGAGGAGAGGCCAGAGATGGAGGCTGGGATGCGATTTGGGGCCGAGATGGAGCTGGGGCAGGGATCACAACAGGCTGATTTTTCAGACCAGGAGTCCTTTGGAGAGCAGAATTTGGGACACTTCACTAAACCCCTCGGGATAAACCCACTCTGTCCTTTGCAGAGCTCCCCCCATACGAGCCAGCCCCATGGCTATCAAGAGGGGCAGCTGGGGTTTCAGTGTGGCAACCTGGAGCGGCTGGAGATGACCTGCTGTTTTTGCTGGACTGCTGCCTCTGGCACTGGCACCACTGTGGTGTTAAAGCCTGGTGACCAAATGTCACTATCCCCATTGGGCAGCTGGGGAAACTGAGGCACAGAGCGGGTCAGTGATTTGCCCAAGGTCACCCAGCAAGTTGCTGGTGGAGTCGGGATTAGAACCCAGGACTCGTGGCTCCCCACATCGAGCATTAGGCCACAGCTGCCTTGTGGGGAGTGGGATCTTGTACTATGATCATCTGATCTCATGCCCATGGCCTGTGCCTGGCACACCCCCTCTGTCCATACAGGCAGGTCAGGTCTCTGCTCCCCCGTCTGCCCCACGCCGCCCAGTGAGTCAGTGTGCCAGCCACAGCAGCTCCTGGCTGCTCCCCAGCGAACGCTACCGAACAGGACGGTGCAATGAGACAAGACAACGCTGACGTGGGCGTGGCGGGGGCTTTTCCCCACAAGCTGTGATCCTGGCTGATCAGCACTATGGAGTGTTTGCTCAGCTTGTTCCAAAAGTTATTGGGAGCCTTTGCTCCGACGCAGACACCTGGGGCTCCTGGTGGGGAAGGCAGCGTGTGAGCTACAGGGAAGATGGGGTTAGGGCTCTAGCTAAGGAGACGGAAGGTCCAGGTTCAATTCCCTGCCCCAGGCTCCCTGGGGAAGTCACGCTGGGCCTCAGATCCCCGTCAGAACCTAGCCCTGCCTTACCGCCCGGCGGGTGCGAAGACTGGGATCTGTGAATTGCTTCGAGATCTGCTGACACGAAGAGCTAGGAGGTGTTATTACTGCAGGTCCCATGCCCAGCAGCGTTTGGCTACTCGAGCGGGTGTCGTGCTGTCAGTTGTGTGTCTGTGGCCCCTGTCGCGGAGCGGAGAGTTCCCACTCTTGCCAAGAGCTTTTCTCTCCTGATAGCCTCCTTTGCTGCACCTCCCCCTCGGGAGGGCTCCGATCCCCACTTCCCTCCAGACAGGGAGGGACTCGCGGGGACTTAGGGCAGCAATATCGTCTTTCGAAGGTCTCCCCCACCCTAACCTACCCTATTCCTTCCTTCCCTTCCTCCCACCCCACCCTGGTCGGCCCCGCTCTATGACCCCAAACCAAACATGCCCAGCCAGCTCAAACCCTTTGCCCCCTGCCGTAGACCTGCTGCAGCCAGGAGGCTCTCGGGCCCAGTGTGGTGGCAACCAGAGCCCCAGGTGAAGCAGGAGGGACCGGATTCCATCATGTAACCCTTGCCAGTGGAGCTGAGCATGGGGGAGGGAGGCTCTCTTCTGGATCACCCTCGCTGGAATGTACTGACTTGGTAGCACTCCTCCACCCTCACTACAGCATGCAGCTCCCCTGAGCCGGCCCAGCGAGTGGGCTTACTCTAACACACATAACACCCAACTGCAGGAGAGCCCTGAGCCGGGCTGCAGATCCGAGAGATCCCTGGGCTGTAGTGGTGAACAGTGGGGGAAATGCCACCAGTTCCGCACAGCAGTGGCTCCTCCCTGTGGCCAAGCAGCCCCGAAGAGCTCAGCAGGTCTCCTGGGCCTGCTCCCTCCCTCCCCTCCCTGGGGCTTCTGTTCCCACTGAGCAGCTAAGGGGCGTGCTTTGCCTGCAGGATTCTGCAGACAATACCCGCGTCTCCATCACCTTCTTCCGACGTTTCTGGGTGATGAGGTTGGTGAAGCTGTTGAGCCGGGGGGAAGGAGTCAGGACCCTGCTCTGGACCTTCATCAAGTCCTTCCAGGTGCGTATGGACCAATCCCCAGTGTGGCTGGGCAACTGGCTTTGAAGATGGGACCTTCAGCCCCAAAGCACAGGCCTCTACTGCTCAAGAGCTCCATTAGCCGGTAGCAGCAGCAGGCTGTTAACCTCGATATGGACTGGTCACTAGCTGGCACGCACTTGACATGTATGTTACCCAAGCATCTAGGAGTTCAGGAGGAGCCACGAAGGGCTTCCCAGATGCTCATTCATACTGGTGTCAGCATGTCTCAGAGCCTCAGCTGGCCCCATATTCCCCAGACCAGATCAGTAAGATCGCCAGCTCCCTTGGACAGGAACTTCCAGGACTGGAGGGGCGCTGAGGGTGCTCTCCAGCACCTCAGTCGTAGGCACCTCTTTGTGCTGAGATTGTGCATGTCCCTTTCTCCCTGCCCCCCCCCCCCCCCCCAGTGCTTTTCCTAGCTGCAGGGGCAGGGAGCTCCCTGTGCAGGCTGTGGAGTGAGTGACAGCAGCAGGAATGCTGGAGAACGGGTGTTTTTAGTGTCAACTTCCAGCCCCAGCCAGCAGCAGACAGCCTCACTCTCCGGCCAGCTGCCCCGCTGGAACCCTGGCTGGCACCAGAGCTTGGTAGCTCCAGCCCGGAGAACTCCTACTCCTAAAGCAGGCGGGATCCACAGCGGGGATAGGCTGCTCCCTCTCAGCTCCACTCCCACATGAGCCCTGGACCCTTTGTCTCACAGGCCCTGCCCTACGTGGCATTGCTGATCGTGATGCTGTTCTTCATCTACGTACGCTGTGATCGGGCTGCAGGTAAGGAGGTGGGGACAGCGCTGGGGCCCCGGCTGGCAGGGCGTGGGAGAGCCAGGATCCAGGGAGCAGGGGTCACCCCTCGGGCACTCCTGCCGCACGACAGATACAACCCCACTGTCTTTCCACCAGGGGGGTCTCAGAGTGCTCTGCAGTCACTAGTGAATCAAGCCCCAGCAGCCTCCCTGCCAGGGGGAGGCCACTGTTATTATCCCCATTCCGCTGATGGGGAAACTGAGGCACAGAGCTGTCAAACTCCCCCGGCTTCACACAGCAAGTCAGTCGCAGAGCTGGGAACACACCTTGGGCCCCTGACTCCCAGCGCTGTGCCCAGTCCACAAGGTCATCCTGCCAGGCCAGCCCTTTCCCTGTGGTGCCAGGCTATTGGCTGGAAAGGAGCCAGCGGGAGCAGTGGTGAGGCCAGGAGCGGGAGCACGTGGGGTGGAGGGTAGCAATGAATGCCTATGGCAGGGCGTTCCTCTGCAGGGCAGCTGGGACCTGAGCATGTCATTCACAGATGTTTGGGAAAAATCGCCCTGGTGGATGGAACCCAAATCAACCGGAACAACAACTTCCAGACCTTCCCACAAGCCATCCTGCTGCTCTTCAGGTCTGTGTAGGCTCCACCCCTTCCTCATCCCACCTCATCCCTTCCCATTCCATCCCCTGGGGGTGCCCGGTACAGCCAGCCTGGGGGCATTTGTAATGCAGAGCCACTGCTGGGGGAAGCCAGCCTGACTTCCTCGAGGAGCAAAGACCCCAGGCTAGTCCCTCACTCCCACGGGTCATTAAAGGGCCCCTCATATGTGCCATGAGGTTGCACTGGATCACAATGCACCAGTCCATGGTGGTGCAACACAAGGGCCTGGGTCTCCCTACACGGAAGCAACAATGAGGTGTAACCATCCTGGCACTGTCATCCTGGCCATCCCCAGGAGCTGGACCCAGCACCTCCAGAGCTGAACATGGAGCTTGTGCTGCGGGGCTACGATCCAGAGCCTCAAAGATATTTCGGCATCACACGCGGCCCCTGAAATCGGTGGCATCGAAATACCTTTGAGGATCTGGGCGTAAGTCCCGCAGCTGGCACGGGCTCGTCCTAGCCGCTGGGGACCTGGCACAGAGGGGGAAGTATGGCTCGCTGACCAGCTGGTTACGGTTGCAACAGGTTCCAGGGAAAATACACTGTGGGTTCAGGTTGTGGCCTGAATGTGCCTTGGGGCCCACACTGGGCTCCCCAGAACTCGCCCAAAGAAGACACATGAGCCCTGTTGGGGATGCCCACAGAGCCCCAGCCCATCAGTGGTGCCTGACTCACAAGTCAGAGGTCAGCTGGGCTTGGTGCTGAACGCAAGGCCAAGCTGGAGCAGAGCGGGTCGGAAAGTTTTAGTTTTTCACCACCCAAAGACGCTGTTGGGCTGAAATTGCAAAGTTTCTTGGGAACGTGTTGATTTCAACACCAGTTCTGATGGCAACGTTTCCAAATGATTTGAATCAAAACTTTAAAAATGTTTAATTCCTCGTCAGCTTAGGTTAGGTTTGTTTCCACGTTGTGGAAATGAAGTGGTGTGTTCTCCATGCAGTAGTTCTACTAGACAGGCTGTGAAACGCTCTCCGGCTTGGATTGGCTGCCCATCGTGTATCGATGTAAGGACCAAATTGTCCCTAACATTCGATGTTTCAGAAATGAAATACTTTTGACTGGAGCCCTGACTTCCACTCCTCTGTTCTAACTGCTAGACGTCACTCTTCTCCCAGATCCAGGGATTGAATCCAGGAGTCCTGACTCAGTCCCCTGTTTTACCTGCTGCATCGTACTCCCCTCCCCGAGCGGGGGCTAGGACCCAGGAGTCCGGACGCCTAGTCCCCTGCCCATCCACAGCTGGGACTAGCACCCAATAATATTGATTCTCGGCCCCTGCTGTAACCACTAGCTCCTGCTCCCTTCCAGCTAATCTCATCCCATACTTCCTGGGCAGGGTAGCCCTTCCCTGCAGAGCCTAGCTGGCATTCTCCCTTTCTCCCTAGGTGTGCGACAGGCGAGGCCTGGCAGGAGATCCTGCTGGCCTGCAGCTACGGGAAAAAGTGTGACCCCGAGTCTGACTGGACCCCAGGGGAGGAGTACACCTGTGGCACAGGTTTCGCCTACTTCTACTTCATCAGCTTCTCCATGCTCTGCGCCTTCCTGGTACGGCTCCTGATTCCGGATCCCCTGGTGTTTAGCTCCCGGTCCCTTCATTGTCCTTAACAGGAGAAGGGTGAAAGTGGAGGCCATAGGATTGTGCCAGCCGGGGACCAACCAGAGAGCGAATGCCAAGGCTTTCTCCCATGAGGTCTCCCGTGGCACCCCAGGTCCGGGGCAGTCCAGAGCAGTCCAGACAGGGTCCAAAGGGTTCAGGGTGTTCTGCAATGTGCAGCTGCCACCCCCCTTCCTGCGAGGCTGAGGGTATAGCACGCTTCATTCGCCAGTGGCAGAAGGAAGGCTGGGAAGAAAAACACCAGTGCTGCTCCAGAACTCAGTCACCAGGAGGCGCTGTCCTCCACCCTCCAGAGCCCACCCCCTGGCAAGCCACTGAGCTACCCACAGTCACGCTGGAGGGGTTGACATGAATGGGCTGCCATGCGGATTGAGGACAAATGTCAGCATCCATCTTGCAGGGGCGAGGGGAGGATTCGCCTGTGGTTGTCACAGGTTTTACTGGCTGGGTATGAAATATTTCCAGGGAGCTAAGGTCTGTTCCCTGCCCAACGGTAGCTGCAGACTCTGCTGGCTTCAGGAAACCCTCTCTGCTTGGCCCTCACTCAGCCCCTGCATGAGGGGATCCATCCACTGACCCTTTTCACCCTCTTTTTTCAGCCTGGGATCCTGTGGGGCACATGGGTCCTGGGTTGGGTCTTGCTCTGGTGAGAGCGAGGCATGTAAAAACGACCCTCTAGTGTGTTCTCCATGCAGTAGTTCTACTAGACAGGCTGTGAAACGCTCTCCGGCTTGGATTGGCTGCCCATCGCGTATCGATGTAAAGACCAAATTCTCCCTAATCCACACAGCAGGCCTGGTCCCTGCACGATGGGTCCCCCAGGGAGAAGACAGAGAATGTCTGAACGAGGATATCGGGGCGGAGATCTAGCAGGCAGGTTGGAGAGGAGAATTTTGTACAAAGTGTGTAATTTGTCAGAGGAGACCAACCAGTAGCAGTTTAGAGCACAGGGAAGATAGCAGGGCACCAGGCCGTGCGCTGTCATTTTATATACGTCCTTCACATTTGGAGACCTCATGTCCTGCCCTCTCTGGTGCATTGTGGGACAGACGCTCAGCTGACTTCAATGGGAGCTGCTTTGTGCCAGCTGAGGATCTGGCTCCGCATCTGGTCCCCTTCACGTACGCTCCTCTCTTGCCAGATTATCAACCTCTTTGTCGCTGTCATCATGGACAACTTTGACTACCTCACGCGGGACTGGTCCATCCTGGGTCCTCACCATCTGGACGAATTCAAAAGAATCTGGGCAGAATACGACCCGGAAGCCAAGTGAGTGAGCACTGGTCTGTGGCTGGCCTGGGTCTGAGTGGCAGCCAGGGAGGCCAGCGGATTATTTCCTTAAAAGGCTGAGAGAAGTTAGCACAGCTGGAAGGTGCTGGATTGGCAGCCTGTGGGACTGAAGTCCCCTGTTTATCCACAGCTCAGCCATAGCACAGTTAGCGTCAATACCAAGGACTGTGGCAGATTCTCCAGTGCTGGCAATTTTTAAATCAAGCCTGTACGTTTTTCAAGATGTGCATTAGTTCAAAAGGAATTATTTGGGGCAAGTTCTCTGGCCGGTATTATACAGGAGCGTTGACCGGTTCTATTCCCCGCTACCCAGAACGCACAGGGTCACAGACAGGCCCTTGAGCTTGAAAAAGAATGTCATTTCTTCACTGCTTCAGTGAGTGATCAGGCCACCGAAACAGGGCCAAACAGGCGCACCCCCAGGTTCAGGTACTCGCCTCGAATACATTGTTACAAAGTTATTCATTATATACGGTATAAACACTTTCCTGCCTAGCCGAGATTAGCTGGCTAAGTCAGTTGTTTACCTGATGAGGTTGCTGACCAAGATGTTCACTTGATTGAACTGCTGACCCAGTTGTTAAGCTGATCAGGTTGCTGGCTCATCTTTTCGCCCAGCTGTTCTCCCTCCCTGCCAGACCATGTCCCAACACCAAAAATATACATGCTACATGTTACATATCCTACAAGGAGGTCAGACTGGATGAGCACAGTAGGCTCTTTTGGCTTATGGCTCTAAAGCCCTGCTGAGATGATCATCCGAGGTGCTAGTTATAACAGTGGCTTTCTGAGACCTGTTAAGAACTGGCCTGAGACACACCAACTCATTTAACGCAGGCCCCCAAACTGCCCCCAGCTGGATTCTAGACTTGGGAGCTTCCAGTCCCCAGTGACATAATATTGAAGCATCCAGTCCCCAGTGACATAATATGTCAGCACTGTAGTGTCATTCTACAATGGCCTGCAATATGAAACCCCATCAGTTCCAAAATTATCTGTCTACCTACATACTTCTCTGCCCCCCATCTCTGTAGTGCCTGGGGGCCTTGCCTACATTAATGAATTTACCCTCGCACCAGTCTGTGCAGCACAGAAGTGTCCATGTTGAAGATGGAGTGTAGCAGTGAGGGACTCACCCCTGCGGCGCCTCCTGCTGGTTGTCCTTGGGAATTAGCTCTGCCAGCCTTGGAGCGCCCTCTGCAGGCTGGTGATCCGCCTTGCCACTGGCCCCGTGTCCCTCCCAGGACCCCAGTGCCCCTTTCTCTGGGTGCTGCCCCCTGGCAGTACCCCACAGTTCTGGGTCTCCCCCTCCCAGGGGAACCCCCACCCACTATCCCCACTTCGCCTCAGTCTTGGCTACTGCCCAGTCTCCGTCTAGCCCCCGTTCACTGGGGCAGACTGCAGTATCAGCCACTCATCACAGGCAAAGGGGTTCGGACCTGCTGCCTCTGCCTACCCACGGGCTGCCCCCTGCAACCCAGTACCTAATAGGCCTTACCAGGCCTGCAGCCTGGGGCTTTCCTAGGCCGGAGCCTCCCTGGCTCCCTTGGCCTTTCCCCAGCTCTGCTCCACTCCAGATATCTTGTTAACCTCCCTGCAGCCAGGCCCTTCTCTCTCTGAATGCAGAAAGAGGCTCCTGGCTCCCAGCCTCTTATACAGGCCAGCTGTGGCCTGATTGGGGTGTGGCTCAGCTACGGCCACTTCCCCAATCAGCCCGGCTTTTAGAGCACCAGCCCTCTCCAGGGCTGCTTTTACCCCTGCAGCCCTCCTTCAGGGCTGATTTCAAGCCCTTCAGGGCAGGAGCGGGTGTCCACCCTGCTACATGGAGAAACTGAAGTACAGACAGACTTAAAGCCCAGATTTTTCAAGGTTTTTGGCATTGCTGCACTGAGTTTTGCAATGCCTAATTGATTTAGGAGCCTAAGGTTCATTTTCAAAAGAGATTTAGGCCGTAAAGAGCCAAAAATCCCATTGCCAGCATCTATATCCCTTTGGAAACGAGCCTTTGGCTCCTGAATCAATTCGGTGTTGCATCACTCAGCGGAGCAACGTCTGATACCGTTAAAATCTGGGCCTAAGTGACTTCCCCAAGGTCACACAGGCAGTCAGTGGCTGAGCCACAGATCGGACCTTGAGCTCCTGCCCCCCAAGCCAATTAACTCCCCATCCCCAGCCAGGGTTTGCAATTCTACCACTGGAGCAGATGGGTAAAGCACAGCTGTCTCTTGACTCCTGCAGGGGAAGAATCAAACATCTGGATGTGGTGACCCTGCTGAGACGCATCCAGCCTCCCCTGGGCTTTGGGAAGTTCTGTCCGCACCACGTGGCTTGCAAGGTAACAACCCCTTTGCAAAGGGTAAGGTTCCATGATTGACATGCTGGACGGCTCTATCCCAGTCCCGGCCCCCTCCCTCCAGCACACCCTGCAGCCTCTGGGTTCCCCAGCTCCCACCGAAAGGGGCTGGGGAGAAATCCAGGGTTGGTTTTGTGTATCCTCATGATCTGATATCAAGTGTTTAATGGAGAAGGAGGCTTTTGGGGGGAGCGAGACAATTTAAACGGGCGGAGGCTGACACACTTCAGGTTTCCTGAATTATAATCCCCCATGGTACCGTCAGTCCAATACAAGGCAGAGGCCCCCAGCTCTGAGAAGACCCCCAAACTCTTGGTCAGACACAAATCTCAGCTAGAGATGGGTCCAAGCTGCACGGCTCAGCTCTAGTGTCCCCATGTTCAGGTCTGGGGTTGGGGACCAGGCCTTTCTTCAGCTTCGGTGGGTCCCATTGTAGCTGCATGAAAGCTCTTATGGTGGGAGTCCAAACTCCTCAGCGGGGAACGTGTCCCGTTGTCCGCAGGGGGCAGCTCTCCAAAAGCCGGGGGCTGCAGAGGGAGCAGGGAGAGTGGGCGGCACTTCTTCCTGCACCCGCTCATTCTCCACAGAGCATGGGAGACATTTCTGACTCATGCCATCAAAGCGTTAACAAAGCCACCCAGTTCCTGGGTCAGAGTTCAAGGCAGTTTTGCCATTTTAAACCAGCTGTGGATTCTGGAGCACTGGGTGAAATGGCATGTTATCAAAAGGCCATGCGGTCTTATCCCAGAATCCTTTGGGTTGGACGGGCTCTCTAGTGGATCTTCTAGTGCACCCCGCTGCCTTTGTGGTTGAATGGATTTCACTGATCCCATCCCTGATAGAAGGATGTCTTGGTCCTGCTTTGAGCAGGGGGTGGGACTAGATGGCCTCCTGAGGTCCCTTCCAACCCTGATATTCTATGATTCTATGTCTTCCCAATTCCCTCACCTTCGACATCTCCACTGGTGAGGCCACACCTGCCATATGCAGCCTGCCGAATAACCCAACCCGTCTGAGTTATAACCTTTAACCTGACTGTTCCCATGCAGCCTATGCCTCCGTGGTCTGTCTTTGCTGACTGGTGAGCTGTGCTCTGGAGAGCGTCCTTTGCACAAGTGCCGTGCAATAGAGACGGATCTCCGTTGTCATGAATATAAAGGGGACTCTCTCTAAGGGGGCTGCTGGACACAGATGGACCAGGAGGGTCTCTCTGGTTCCCTAGCTCTCAGACTGTGCTGCCATTGTCACGGCGCAGCATCTCCCTTAGGCCTGGCCTGAGCGGTCCTGCCGGGGTCTGCTGCCGGCCCTGTGCGTGGGAAGTGTGCTCCGGGCTGGGGGTGAACGCAGTTGTCATTTGTTGTGCAGCGCCTGGTGTGCATGAACATGCCTCTGAACAGCGATGGCACCGTCACCTTCAACGCCACTCTCTTCGCTCTGGTGCGGACAGCCCTCAAGATCAAGACGGAAGGTGAGGGACACGCTCTGTCTGCTTTGGTGCCCTGCCCTGCCAGCATAGCGCTGGCTGGTGCATCTATAGAGACCGCCTCCAGAATGCTTCCCTAGCCCCACCCATGCAGGGGTCCCTCCCCAGCCATCAGCGTGAGACGTGAGTAATATCGGCTACCCTGGTGCATTTCATCTGGGCACCGAGGGCCAGATCCTTTGCTGCTGCAAATCAGCATGACTTGACTTCAAAGGAGAGACGCCTGTTTACACCTGCTGGGAACTTGGCCCCTTATAATTTAGCCTCACATCGCCCATGTGAGGTAGGTGAGGGTTGTGTAGGGATCCTTTTACCCATCCACAGAATGCTGCCTTCTTCTTTGAGGAGTGTCCCTGGCGGTGCTCCACCCCGAGCACCTTTGATTGGAGATGTTCACTAGCAGTGCCTGTTCGTCCCATGCATGCACTCCAGACATCCCCGGGCTCCGTATTGAGGGTATATAGAGCTGCCCAGGCAAATTGCCCTCGATTCCTTCTCAACTACCCGCTGGCCTGAGACAGAGCGTCAAGCTTGCCCGCTTCCGCTTTGCTCTAGCTTAGCCTCGAGTTCCTAGTTCAAGGTTTAGTTTAGTTTACTTGCCTCTCTCCTTTATTTTATAATTGTCCCTCTTCGGTTAATTTGGGGAGGTTCTGCTTAATAGCCCCTTTTTTCCTCCTCCCCCTTTCTGAGGGGTTTGCCTTGGGGATTGTCATCAACCTGGTGTGCCGGGCTTCCTGGGATGCAAGCGCTGCCTTTCCCGCTGGGAATCGACCCTGGTCAGCGACGGACATTCCCAGTGTATCCGCTGTCTGGGACACGCCTCCAATTCCAGCCAACTCCAAGATCTGCTCAGCTTTTCAAAGCAGATCTAAAAACTCCTGGAGATTCAGCTTAGGATCCTCATGATGGAGCTCGCCGTCCAACCAGCTCAGGGTCCAGGCCCAAGAGACCCCCTGTACAGCCGCAGCCAAGTGAGCACAGTGCCCCTCAATCGCCGTACCCCGCTCGCCTCGGACTTTGCGGGTAGGAAGACAGAGCGCACTGCTAAAATTCCCAAGCGGAGTTCCGGCTCTCCTCCTGGACGGCCCACTTCAAACGACCCTCAGTCACCGTCAAGATTGACCGTTTCAGAGACCTCCTGTCCCAGGTGTCAGGAATGAGGGCCTGCAGCTGAGCCTGGGACTAGCTAGTCTCCAGGCATAGCAAGCCCAGATGGGCTGCAGCAGGACCGCCTGACTGGCTGAAGGGAACCAGCCAGTGTGCTTGTAAGCCCAGCAGCAGCAGCAGGTCACTGGCTGCTCAATGCTTTGCCCACAGCTGCAGTCACCCCAGACCTATCTTGCTCCAGCCTTGTTCTGCCCACTCCCAGCCCTGCCCCAGCCTGATTCCTGTTTAAACCCAGTTTACTCTGGCTCTGGACTCTGACTCCTTCTTCCTGACTCCGGTTCTGCCCCTTGGCTCCGGACTAAAGCTCTGATCCTTGGTTCTGGTTCCCAGTCCCTCCTTGCTCTGGCTCCAACTAGTAGGCTGGGCTGCCCCAGTCCTGACACCGGGAAGGGCACCGCTGAGGCTCCATCCTGCTATAGAAACGACCCTAAACGCTCTGCCTCTAAAAAGTCTGTAGCATAAACAGACTTTTCAATACCACCTCCGGTGCCTAAACATGTGACCCTGACAGCAACATCGGTTCCTCCGAGCTCAGCATCTTCAGTATCAGCGCTATTGACTAGACAGATACCACCAGAACAATCCACATCCTCGGTACTGACACTGGTCGCGTCAGAGCCCCATCCAGTCCAGGTTCACCCAGTACCACAGAAGTTTTAGATTCTCCAAAGACTTGTTGGAGTCTGATGAGCCAGAATGGGTACCACATGGGTATCGGTAGTGAAATCTGCAGGGCCTCTGAGACCTTACTTTCCTCCGGTACCCCCGGGTTCTCCTGTACCACCTGTCCCAGGTGGAGAACCATCCTCGCCTCCAATGTCTGCTCCTCCTCTGGACTGTGCTGAGGACTCCACTTCAGATTCTCAGCTATCTGTGCAGGGATCCCCTAGGTACCACCATAGCAGCATCTCTCCTGATACCTTTGTGACGGGCTGGACCCCCTGGGATGTCACCTGCTGTGCTGGGATTTCACTGAGTCAGACCATTCTGCCAGCCTGGGCCCCCCTTTACCTGGTCTTGCTGGGCTCGGCTCCCCCGTCTTTTCCAGCCCAGCACACAGGCAGGGCCACACCCATCTGCACAGAGAGACAGAGATCCGCTCTGGGAAGGCTCAGCTTAAGGAGCTTGCCACAGCACCCAGATGTCCACCCTCCCTTGGAGTACAAACCCGAAATTATATGAGATTCGCCTCTTCTCTCAGTGTGGAGGAGGGTGTGCACATCTTCCCCCCCCCCCCCCGTTAGAAATCACATCGACTGGGTTCTATTGTAAACCAGAAATAAATGTATTAACTAGAACAGGTGTATTTTAAGTAGTTAAGGAGGTAGCAGACAGAACAAAGCATATCTGCCCCAAGTGTTTTCTCCAAAGTCCTGGCAATAGTAGCTGTGCACAGGTGGGGAATAATCATCTTTCCTACCACGACAACTGGCTGTTCAAGGACCATTGTATGTCAAAGTCTTCTCTGCAATACAGAAGCCATCTGTAATGTCCACTTTGACTCCAGTTCAACAGATAAACTTCACAGGAGCATCTCTGAATGCCCTAAGATCCAGAGCTTACCTTCCTTCCGACAGATTTCTGATACTGATGAGTCTTAGTGCCAAGATTCAAATAACCCCCTGACAACAGCAAGAAATTGCCTCCAACTGCTGGCTCATATGGCAGCTTGTACTTTCATAACACAACATGCCAGGTTACATCTTGCTGCTTCCAGGGTTGGCTCAGAATAGTCTATCACCCGAACAAACAAACAGTCAAGACAATCTGGTGTCTGGCCCTCATCACGTGCTACACTCGCTCAAGTGAAGGACCTGTCCAAAGTCCGTGCAGGAGTACCTATCGCCCAGCCGCCTCCTACCATCGCCATAACTTTGGATGCCTCACTTGTGGGATGGGGAGTGCAGCTAATGGGACACACTGTCCAAGGGAAATGGTTGTCTCAAGAGTCTCTCCTGCACATCAACCTCCTAGAATTAGGAGCAGTCAGGAATGCCTGAATCCACTTCACTCCCTTAAGCAAGGGCCAATCCATGAAGGTCATGACAGACAATGTAACCTGCATGTTCCACGTAAATCTCAGGGAGGGGCGAGATCCCCTTCTCTTTGTGCTGAAGCAATAAAGCTATGGAATTGGTGTCAAGCCCCAGTCACATCCTCACAGCCGCTTACCTTCCGGGCATGCAGAGCACCATGGCCAATGATCTGAGCAGACATTTCTCCCACGATTACGAGTGGGAACTGGACCCTCAGATCCTCAAACAGAGATTCCTGACCTGGGGTTTACAGAAGCAGACATCTTTGCAATTACCGCCAACAGAAAGTGCAAGAAATTCTCCTTGAGAGGAGGACTGGGCCATCAGTCGTTGGGAGACACCTTTCTCATTCCTTGGGCCTACTCCATACATCTCTGACACCGTTGATTCAGAGGGTGTTGAACAAGATCAAACGAGACAAAGCCAGAGTCAGTCTAGTTGCACCAGCTGAGCTGAGGCAGGTCTGGTACCCTTCCATGACTCACTTCACTTCCTGTCCAGCATTGCAGCTTCCAGCCATGTCCTATGTGCTGTCCCAGGACTCCAGTCGGACTCTCCATCCCAACCTGGCCATCTGCTGACTCCGAGCTTGGTTCCTCAGTGGTTTTTGGGGATAGAGGTTTCCTGTTCGACAGAGAACCAACAGGTCCTATTAGAAACATCAGAAAGATCTCTATTAGAAATACCTTCAGAAATGGACCTTGTTCCTTCTTCCCTCTCCCCTGTTTTTGGTTATCTATTGGATTTAAAGTATTCAGCTCTTTCTGTGAGTTCCGTCAGAGTTCATTCATCAGCTACGACAGCCTTACGTTCCCCTGTGCAGGGATTCATTCAGGCTTTGCTCATCCCATGACAGCAAAATTCATCAAGGAATTGGTTAACCTTTTCCCGCAGAGCCTGCTCCCGTATGGGATTTGAACTGTCTCATGAAATCTCCCTTTGAGCTGCTCACTAAGTGCTCTCTGGTGCACTTACCTACGAAAGTGGCATTCTTAGAGGCAGCATTGGGGAATTAGGAGCATTGGGGAATTAGCACTGGGGAATTAGGAGCATTGATGGCTGATTTCCCGCCCCCCTTCCCTGTTTTCTTCAAGGATAACGTTTTGTTAGGCCCACATCCCAAGTTCATACCTAAAATATCCTCTGATTTGCTCATTAACCAAGTTATCCACCTTCCTGTGTTTCCCCCAGAACCACGCCAGACTAGAGAGGAAGCTGCCCTCCACAGCTTGGATGTTAGAGGGGCGGTAGCTTCTATTTGGACAGAACCAAGCCATTTAGACAGTCTCCCAGACTGTTTATCTCAGTTGTGGACAGATCCAAAGGATCCACAGTCTCCCCCCAGAGACTTTCAAAGTGGGTTCCCAGTTACATTCGTGCTCGTTACCAGGCTGCTAATGGTCATCCCCCTTCGAGAAGAATAGCCCATTCTCCAGCCTGCCTCCATGGCACTCTTAAAAATGCAGCCATTGCTGAAATTTGCAGAGTGACAACCGAGGCCTCGGTGCACACTTTTCCCGAACGCTGCGCCCTGGTACACGCCTCTAGGTCAGAGGCAGCTCCACTGTTCCCTCCTCCTTCAGGGGCTACTGCAGTGGAGCACCCATTGGGACACTCCTTGTAGAAGAAGGAGCGGTTACTCACCTTGTGCAGTAGCTGGAGGTCTTCAAGATGTGTGTTGTTATGGGTGCTCCACTACCCACTCTCCTTCCCCTCTGCTTTGGAGTTCTGTCTCACGGGACTTCAGGGTCAAGAAGGAACTGAGGGCAGTTCACTTGCGCAGCCCTGTTTATCCCCGGTACAGGGTAGGAGGCTGCTGGGAGGGCATGCATGGGCCGAATGGGAACGGCTACCAAAAATATCCAGTCAGAGGCGCATGGGGCACATGCGCACCTGAAGTGGAGCACCTATAGGGACACACCTCTCGAAGACCTCCAGTTACTGCACAAGGTGAGTAACCTCTCCTTCTCTGGGGGGGATACAGCAGCCGTCGGAGCGCAGGAAGCGACACCACCCAGCAGGTAAAGACAGGAAGGTGAACCGCAATTCCATCTATTTCAAATGGCAGAGGGAAATTCGGGAGGTGGGATTGAGATGGAAGTAGGGTTGCCAACTGTCTAATCCCACAAACCCAAACACCCTTGCCCTGCCTCTTCCTGAGGCCCCGCCTCTTCTTTGAGGTGCCCCCCTCTCACTCCATCCCCCCTTCCTCCGTTGCTCGCTCTCTTCCACCCTCACTCACTTTCACTGGGCTGGGGCAGGGGGTTGGGGTGTGGGAGGTGGTGCAGGCTTTGGGCTGGGGCTGAGGGGTTCAGAGTGTGGAAGGGGGCTGTGGGCTGAGCCTGGGGCAGGAGGTTGGGGTGCAGAAGGGGGTGCGGGCTCTGGAAGGGAGTTTGCATTTGGGAGGGGGCCCAGGGCTGGGGCAGGAGGTTGGGATGCAGGCTCCAGCCGGGCGGCACTTACCTCGGGCCACTCCCGAAAGTACCCGGCATGTCCGGCTCCTAGACTGCTCCGCGTGCTGCCCCTGCCTGCAGGCACCTCCCCCGCAGCTCCCATTGGCTGCAATTCCCAGCCAATGGGAGCTGCAGAGTCGGCACTCAGGGTGGGGGGAAGCGTGTAGAGACCCTCCCTGGCTGCCTCTCTGCCTAGAAGCTAGAGGGTCTTACCAGCTGCCTTTGGGAGCGGCGCAGAGCCAGGGCAGGTAGGGAGCCTACCTTAGCCCCGCTGCGCTGCCAGACTTTTAGTAGCCTAAAATCTCCCGGATTGGCGTCAGTAGCCTCTGGGAGATCGAGCCCGATTCCAGGAGACTCCCGGCCAATCCGGGAGGGTTGGCAACCCTAGATGGAAGCTGGGAAGGCCGTCAGGGTCAGCACTTGTAAAAAGGTGCCCTTGCATTTTTAATGGCCATAAATGGCCAAGGCAACAGTTTCGTATCTCAAAAACCAATAGCCTCGTCCACATGGTGACCCCTAACAGCCCTCTCTTAGGGCACTGACTACTTCCCATGTTACCAAAGCTGTTTCCTGTAGCATCCACAGCCAGGCCAGACTGTTCCCTGTTTAGCATGTTAAAGCCCAAGCTCACAGCCCAAGATAGCCATCACAGCATGCTGAGTGAGCCCCCTCCCTAGGCTCACCCCTCCCATTTTTCTAGGCTTGTCCCAGTTTCAACAAGGCCAGGGCGTGTCATCCCATCCTGCCGCCTCCCACTCTTCAGGCACCATGCCAGGACAGAGCCACAAAGTCAGGATGACAAGAGACAGTGGTTTTTTTCCCGAATGAACCTAACGCAAGTGGTGGGAACACAGACGCAGCTGCGAGGGGAACCCCGAGTGCTCTAGAAAACACGGATGGGCCTTCACGCGGGTGACCGCTGACAGGATGGATTTCACCCACTGCATCTTGGCTTTCCCTTTAGCCATTGGCTGTGTGCGGTGTTCCCTCGGGGCGGAACGAATGGATCGGTGGTTTGTTTCCCCACAGGTAACTTTGAGCAGGCCAACGAGGAGCTGAGGGCCATTATCAAGAAGATCTGGAAGAGAACTAGCATGAAACTCCTGGACCAGGTCATTCCACCAATTGGAGGTGCGTCTTTGCCATGCTCCCTGGCTTATTTCTCCCTGGCACCCTCTGCCTGCCCCCTCCGCTGCCCCACACCACTCGGACGGGGGCTGGGTATAGCCACTGGGCAGTGTTAATGGCCTCACTTGGCTTTCTCCCCTCCAGAGGATGAGGTGACCGTGGGCAAGTTCTACGCGACCTTCCTCATCCAGGATCACTTTAGGAAGTTCATGAAGCGCCAGGAGGAGTATTATGGGTATCGGCCCAAAAAGAACGCCATTGCTATCCAGGTCAGTGCAAACAGGTCTGGGGATCCCAGCCGCTCCTCTTGCCTGGATAAAGCAGCCAGCTTGTCCCTCCTGCACAAGGGCAGGGCAGGGCTCAGGGGGCAGAATTGCCTAGTGGATAGAGACCCGGGCTCGGCCACCAGCGCCGCTGGGCAAGTCATTTCCCCTCTCTGTTCCTCAGTTCCCCCAGCTGTAAAATTGGGATAGGGACACTGACCTCTGTGGTAAAGCACATTGGGATCTCCTCGTGAAAAGTGCTTCACAAGAGCTAGGTGGTGGTGTTGTTATATGCTGGGCAAGGTGGGAAGCAGGCCTAAGTATTTGAAGGTGTCGGTACGACACCTGGCCGAGGAATTCTCGAGGATGGCTGGAGAGGAAGCACTGGGACGGAGCTGAACAAAGGGAAATGGAGACAGGGGAACAGTCTGTGGGTGGAAGCTCTGTCCCTTAGAACACTGGAAATGGGGCTGCACAAAGGGTACGTTGCATGGGCAAGCCCGTGGATGACCCCAAACAGGTCTCAGTGTGTAAGTGAGGGGACCTCATGTTAAGAGGAACAGTCCTGAAACGGAGGAGGCTAGCCCGGCCTAAGGGAGCGCTTGGAGGCTGCCTCCTCGGGGCCTGGCAGTTGGTCTCTGCTGCACACAGCTTGGACTGGGGCCTTGACTGAGGTCTGGGCTTTCAAGGGCTTCCCATGATGGAATCTCAGAGCTGGTGCCCTCACACCACCCTTCCTGCAGCCCTGCTCCTTCCACAAGAGCCCAGGCTCAGTCTCTACTGAGGCAGCGCGCTCTAGAGGAGTAAGCACAGTGGTGAGCAGCAGGACTCCTGGGTTCTTTTCCCGCTCTGCCACTGACTCGTGTAGCCATGGGCAAGTCACTTCCCTCCTGTCTGCCTTGGTTTCTCCACCCATGAAATGGGGACAAAGAGGCAGGGACAAGGGGAAGGTCTGAGGCTCGTGTCGCTCCCTGCCCCCCGTTCTGGCTGATGGAACGAACAGCCCCACGCAAGAGTTTCAAACTGGAGTCCAGTCTCCCTGCATCAGAGGTCCTGGGGGGCATGTCCCAAGCACAGAGGACTCCTCCCCTGGGGAGATGGGGGCATTTCTCTTGTCCAACCTGGAATGGAGCCATGTCTCGGGCTTCCCATGGCCTCCCTGCGGGGTGTAGGATCATCTGTCCCTGGGTATTAAATCCAATTCCAACATGTGCAAGGTGAGATGTGCCAGCCCCCATGGCCCTGCGAGAGGGGCAGAGATGCCGCTGCCCTAGAGAGTCACCCCCCACCCCACGGCTCAGCCCGTTTACCCTCCTCCAGCCCCATTGTGTGAAGTCCCCCTTTCCTCCACACCCAGTGCACAGAGCTAGCGCCGTGGGAGAGGCTGCTGAACCAGCAGGCACCAGAGCGCCCCCTTTGGGAAGTAGGCAGGGCAGCCTGGGCTCGGTGAAGGCAGTTGCGGGGCCAGGGCTGAGGGTTCGGGGAAGGAAGCTGGAGCTGCCAGGCCACCGGACTTTGCTGAGCCTCCTTCTCCCCTTGCCCGGTGAGGAAAAGCTCACCCTGCCACCAGCAGCCCCGTGAGCGACCTCCCCATCTCTGTCCATCCCACCAGGCTGGTCTGAGAAGCATCGAAGAGGAAGCCGCGCCCGAGATACACCGAGCGATCTCTGGGGACCTGACCGCCGAGGAGGAGCTGGAGAGGGCCATGATGGAGGCAGCGATTGAGGAAGGGATATACAGGGTGAGCACAGTGGGAGGTACCACCCTCTAACCCCACACATACCAGCCCCACTGTCTGTGTCCCATGCAGAGCCTAGCACACTGAGAGGTGACTGCTGCAGACAGGGTAGGGGCCAGCCAGCAGGTGCCAGGGGTGAGTGATGATGCCCGAGATCATAGTCATATTGTCATGGCCGCTTGGTGCCAAACGCTTGGGCAGGACCCAGCTCTGTGTGAGCACGTGAGTTGGCTGGGGGGCACAAAGCCACTAGCACGGGAGATGCCACAGTCCGTGGAGATGGGCCTGATCACAGAGGAGAGTGTCAGTCACAGGAAACCACGTCACCGACTGGCTAGGTGGGTCCTGGGTCACCGTCTCCTCTGTTCCCAGGCGTTAGGGTGGGCAAAGTTTTTGGCCCGAGGGCCACATCTGGGTATAGAATTGTATGGCAGGCCCTGAATGCTCACGAAATTGGGGTTGGGGTGCGGGACGAGGTGAGGGCTCTGGCTGGGGGTGCGGGCTCCGGGGTGGGGCCAGAAATGAGGAGTTCAGGATGTGGGAGGGGGCTCCGGGCTGGGTCGGGGGGGTAGGGTGCAGGGGGTGTTGAGAGCTCCGGCTGGGGGTGCGGGCTCTGGGGTGGGGCTGGGAATGAGGGGTTTGGGGTGTAGGAGGGTGCTCTGGGCTGGGACCGAGGGGTTCGGAGCGTGGAAGGGGTATCAGGGCTGGGGCAGTGGGTTGGGGCATGGAGGGGGGGCTTAGGAGTGCAGGCTCCAGGCGGCACTTACCTCAAGCAGCTCCCAGAAGCAGCGACATGTCCCCCCTCTGGCTCCTATGTGGAGGCACGACCAGCCCCACCTGCAGGCGCCGCCCCTGCAGCTCCCATTGGCCGTGGTTCCCGACCAATGGGAGCTGCAGGGGCAGTGCTTGGGGCAGAAGCAGTGTGCAGAGCGGAGTCCCCTGGCTGCCCCTACGCATAGGAGCGGGGACATGCTGCTGCTTCCAGGAGCCACGTGGAGCGGCCCCTGACCCTGCTCCCTGGCTGGAGCGGGGCAAGCCCCAGACCCCGCTCCCCAGCAGGAACTTGAGGGCCGGATTAAAGCGGCTGGTGGGCCAGATCCGGCCTGCAGGCCATAGTCTGCCCACCCCTGTGTTAGGTGGAGCTGTGGGCTGGTGACCTGAGCTCAGGGATCTCTGGGTTCTAATCCCAGCACTGGTGTTATCTCCCTGGCTGTCCCTTCCCCTCCCCTGTACAATGGGGATAATGGTACTGACCCCCTCCCCCCCCCCCCCCCCCCCGGACTGCAGAGCGGGATATTAACCAGTTAACGTGATGGAAGAGTGCTGGTTCCTGGGATGGACTGGCTAGTGTGTATTGGCACCTCTGCCAGGTGCACAACTATGTGCACAGACCGAACACTGCTGACAGAGATTCCCTCTGCAATCACTATGCTGGGAGCTTCCAATTGGCTGTGGTGTAATGATAACCATGGCAACCCAGGTTGCCAGCAGTCTGTGACAGTGTCCTGCCCAGTCTCACTCCTCAGGGAATCCCTCACATTCAGAGCTGCCTGTGAGTATGGGAGGGTTTATCTGGTAGGAGAGGCAGTGCTGCCTAGTGGATGGGCTGGGACTGGGCTGCAACTCAGGAGACCTGGGTTCTATTCCCAGCTCTGCCATGGACCTACTGGGTAACCTAAGGCAACTCACTTCCCTGCTCTGTGCCTCAGTTTCCCCCACTGTGAAGTGAGGAGCTGACCCCCCTATTTATAAAGTGCTTTGAGAACAGCTCTGTAAGAACTGGGACTGTTATTACTGCTGCCCTGCTGTGCATGATCTTAAATTCAGCCATCATGACTGGCCTTTGCTGGCTCACCATGGGTCCAAACCCATCCGGACCGTCGGGCAGCATGTGCCTCGGGCAGCATGTGCCACAGGCAGGGAAGCCTCGAGAAGCACCACTGTCAAGGCCCGCTCTGACCTCTCCCCTCTTGGTTCCAGAGGACGGGTGGCTTGTTCGGTCATGTTGACTCCTTCATGGAGCGGAACAGCCCCCTGCAGCCCCACGTGACCAGCCAGAGACCCCTGCAGTTCACCGAAGTGGGGAGTGAAGACTTGGACTCCCCTGTCTTCCTCGATGACTTCCCCCCGGACAGGAACACCAACACCAACAACAGCAACACAGCCACACGGTAATGCTCGGCGGTCGGAGACAGCCCCCCAGGGCGTGTGGCAGTGGGGGCCACAAGGCAATGTGCAGTCTGTATAAACGGCGCAGTCTCCATAAGAGAGGAACCCGACTGCACGGCTGCTGTGACTTGGGGAGCAGGGGGAAGCTCGGCGCTCGGGGACTATGAGCCCGGGTGCAGCCGTGGGTGCTTGTGCGTGCGTGCACATGTGAGTGTGCACCCGTGCATATGTTTACTCTTGTGTGGGTCGGGCCAGACACTGGCCACCTTACTCCCCTTTAACCATGGGAGGGTGCAGTTTCTGCCTTCAGGTCTCAGGCAAAACCAGATGCCTGCATTGCCCAGGTCTCATTTACAGAGCATGGCACATGCCTCCCCATGGCCAGGCAGCTTCACCCCTTCACCAGTGGTTCTCAACCTATTTATCATTGTGGCCCACAAAGTGTTACCTGGGCCACAGGCTAAGAACCACAGGGCCCCCCATCTAATCCCCCCACAAACCCCTATGCTCAGTGCCCTCCGCCCACAGACCCCTCCACAGAGTGGGGGCAGAAGCGGAGAATTGGATGTGGGGTGTGGGGCAGGGACCCCAACCTGGACACTGCTGTGCGGGGACCCCTAACCCCAACCCCCACTGTGTGGGGCTGGGGGGCAGCCAGGACCCTGACTCCAGACCCTACCAGGACCCCACTGTACAGGGCCCAGCAGCAGCCGTCTGCCTGGACCCTGCCACGAGGTAGCTAGTTGCCTGGTCCCAGGGCCCGCCTTGCGGCCTCTATCACACAGCTGAGCGGGCCGCAGCTGTGTACTAATTGGGCCGCATGCGGCCCGCCTAGGGTGACCAGACAGCAAGTGTGAAAAATCGGGACGGAGGGTGGGGGGTAATAGGAGCCTATATAAGAAAGAGACCCAAAAATCGGGACTGTCCCTATAAAATCGGGACATCTGGTCACCCTACGCGGGCCACGGGTTGAGAACCGCTGTTCTACACTGTGCTTCCCATAGGGCACACGCGGGGTTAAGGAGAATACAGCGCCTCTTAAAAAAAGTGGGAGCACAGTCAGGGCCGGCTCCAGGGTTTTGGCCGCCCCAAGCAGCCAAACAAAAACAAAAACAAAAAAAGCCGCGATCGCAATCGCGATTGCAATCTGCGGTGGCAATTCGGCGGGAGGTCCTTGGCTCCGAGCAGGAGTGAGGGACCGTCCACCGAATTGCCGCCGAATAGCTGGACGTGCCGCCCCTCTCCGAAGTGGCCGCCCCAAGCACCTGCTTGGTAAGCTGGTGCCTGGAGCTGGCCCTGAGCACAGTGCCTTTGAAAGCGACTATCCCAGTACAGCCGGCGCAGATCCTGTTTACACCAGCAGATGTCAGACTAATCCCAGCAACAGGCACGGTGCAGCTGCCAGGCTGTTTTACCCCAGAGGAAGATGTGGCCCCAGATTATTGGTGGGGCACTTTAGAGTCTCGAACAGAGCAGAGAGCGATTTAGAGCAGCAGCGAGCAGAGCTGCTCTGACACCGGGGGCGGCTCAGCCCCACTTCGAATCGGGCCGCGTGATTTCAGGCGCCCAGGCTAAAGCTCTGGTCACTGAGACTAGTTCTGTGCGCAGATGTACAGCTTTTGTGAAGCCCCGGACAGCTGTAGGTGTAATGAATGGCGCCTGCTGGCAGACTGCCCCTCCAAGGCTGCCCCTGTGACTGTTATCCATATGGACGCTGCAAGGACCTTGGGCTGGCCCCAGGGCTGGCATAAGCAGCGTGACTCCTTTGGCCTGAACCCAGTTGTGCCCATCTGCATGTGGCTTTCGGTTTCCCAAACACTTCTTCGCTCCCTCTGGCCCTGGCGGTGATGTTATGTAGTTAGACAGCTCCAGAGAGTGCAGAAAAGACACAGCCACCGCCCAGAGCGCTTGTAATTGAAGCATGACATGCCCCTGGCAGGGTCATCAGCAGGGGTTGGTTGAGGAGGCGAACCTCGGATCTGAACGCATCAGCTGCTACTGCTTTAAGGCCTGTAGCTCAGCAGCAGCAGACCCAGGAATATCTTCGCATGGTCCAGCCAGCAGGGGGCGATAGACTGCAGCGTTGTGCTAGCCCGGGGCCCGGACACCTGGACAAAACAACACAGGAGGGACAGAAACAGGAGGGCGGCGAAATGGGGGGACAAGGGTTACCCCACAAACATAACTAGGTTGCCCTCATGAGTCCTTCCGCTATCCATCCTGGTGGGTGCTCCACCGTAGGATGTGTGCGTCCTGGACTGGAGCCTGCGACGTCGTGCTGGTGGGCCTGCGCCGGCTCCGAGCGACGGGATACAGGGAGGCGAGAGCCCACCGCCATTCAGTTCCTTCTCAGCCGCCTGTGGCTCGAGACCGAGTTTTCGGCGGGTAGCTGTGTTCTGCTTCCCGCCTTTCTCTCACCTTGGGACTTTTCTCGCGTATTTTCGTTTCTCATTTGTTTTCCTGCCCTATATTTTATTTTCATTTGTATTTCATCTGGCACGTTTCTGTGCTCTGGGAGAGGGGGTTCCCCATCTACTCCTGCACCTTTCTTTGTGCCGATCAATCTGTCGTGCCTAACACCCCAAGGGCTAAGCCCTTCCAGACTTGCCACAGGTCTTTTCCCCACAGTGACGGACATTGGAGTTACCTACGGTGTTTGGGGAACTCCCCCATCCCCTCAAAGTGTGTGATCTGTCTGGGGTTTGGGGGCAGGCCCCAAAATGACAGGGAGACGAGACTAGCAGTCCTGTTAATGGGACATGCTCTAGCTCTGGAGAGGTCCGCTTCCCCCCAGGCATTAGCACTGGCTCCTTCAGGCATCAGCCCAGCCTCAGCTGGGACCACGGAGACAAAGCCTTTGAAGAGGAGAAAGCACTCCTTCCCATCCAGAGACAGGGAGAAAAGGGGTAGGTCACCTCATAAGACCCACTCTCAGGAGCCCTCGTGTCCATTAAGGGTTACCGTAGAGGCTCCGACTGAGTCCGGTATCGAGGTGTCGGTACCATGTACCTGATCCTCCGTGGCACCATGATCCGCATGGGGCTACCGCACATCCCTTGGCATCGGCTTCTGACCCCAGCTCTGAAGTGATACAGGACCCTGCATCCGCCTCAGTACTGCAGCAGTCTCCATCTCAAGGTCCACATTTTCACCTCTGGCTGTCAGCGGCTGTCAGTGCCCTCCAGCTCCTTCCAGGTTTCAGTTATCTGAAGATCTCATCATTTCAGATGAGCCTGACGCCATTGCTATGGGATCCGTCAGAGCCTCCTCACCGGTACAGCCCAGGCACCTGCAGGCCAAAACCCACCCAAGCCTCCAGCAGTCAGCATCCGCCACATTACCTGAGCCATCAAGTAGCCTCTCAGGTCTCGGTACAGGAATCCTTCCTGGTGCCATACCATCCGGCTGCCAAGGGTCCCTGTACCAAGGAGGACCCTAGAGAACCCGCCAGGTCTCACAGACCCAGAGACGATAACTGTCATTGGGGACACTCTCCCTGTTCCTCCCCCCCATCAATAGGAGTCCTGGGGGCCATTTTGGTGACCAGTTCCACAGGATGCCAAGAAGAGATTACAGGCACCCACTGGTCCCATGCCATCCATGGCAAGCAGCTGTCTCTCTCCCAGTACCATGCACGTCTTCGGTACCGGACAATACACAGCAGGAGTCAGAGCCTCCACCTGAGGAGGTCTCACCTCCTTCAGCTGAGTCCTCTTCATCTGTGGCCCAGGCGGTAACGCCATCCCAGCCCTCCTCTGCTGATGAGTTCGAAACATTCCAGGAACTCATGAAGAGGCTGGCAGACTCTCTCCAAATCCCGCTAGAGGAAGTCCAGGAGTCATAACATTCTTTGGTGAATATCAATCCCCAAGGAAAGATTGCTCCCCCCGTTAATGAGGCATTGCTATCCCCAGCACAATTCCTCCCACCTGAGAGAGATCTGATAAGAAGTACTACATCCCACCAAAGGGGAGGGAGCACTTCTTTTCCCACCCTCGCACTAATTCCTTAGCAGCCAATGAAAGGAGCCGTCAGACTCGATCTAGACCCTCTCCAATAGACAATGAATCCAGGAGACTGGACGTATGGGGCAGAAAGCAACTCACCAGCTGCTCTTCAATTCCGTAGTGGCAATTTCGGGCCTGGGTGGTGAAATGGGACTTTACCACATACTCAGAACGTACACACTTCATTGAACATCTGCCACAAGACCAAAGAGACCGGTTTCAGTCCAGTGTTGTGGAGGTCCCATCCTTCCTCCTCCTGGGGCCAATCAAGCTGGTTCCAACAGCATCCATCAGGAAAGGATTCTATTCCAACTACTTCCTAGTTCCCGCGAGAGACGGAGGCGGGAGGCCGATTCTTGACCTCAGAAACTTGAGCAACTAAGTTCTAGCACAACAGTTCAGCATGGTGACACTCGCTCCCATTGTTGGATCCAGGACACGGGCTCGTCGCCCACGACCTACAGGACGCCCATCACCACAAGTGTTTGCTTTGCCTTGTAATTGGACCACGATCAACATCAAGTTCTCCCCTCCGGACTCTCCACGGTGCCGAGGGTGTTTACGAAGTTCCTCTTGGCAGTAGTAGCTGGTCTCTGTCAATGGGGGATCTTGGTATTCCCATATTTGGACACCTGGTTGATCAGGGGTTGATCACTCCAAGAGGTCCAACCAGCCATGGCCAAGGCGTTAACTAGGACTTCGCATCAATCACAAAAAATTGATACTAACTCCAGTGTAAAGGATAAACTGCATAGGAGCCACTCGAGCCCACAACAGCAAGAGCCTATCTATTCTGGGAGACATCTTCCACCCTACCTGGCCTAATCTTGGTGCTACAGTTCAGCCCATAAACAATCATGAGGGCTCGTCTTCCACTCTTGGGACATACATCCTCCTGCACGTTCATGACTTCCTATGTGAGACTCCATCTCAGATGTCTCCAGGATGTGGTTTAGAACAGTAAATATCCCAGACAGACACCACCTGTCCAAAGGGGTCACGGTGCCTCAGAAGGTGTTGGATTCCCTTACATGACAGAAAGACCCACATAGGGTCGGTGTGGGAACCCCATTCTTGCATCGCACACCATCAAAGATCCTCATGACAGATACGTCCTCTCTGAACCCCAGGGCCTGGCTCCCGAATGGTTCTCTCGACCATGGAGTTAACTCATTTGGCTGCAGTTCAGTCAGTTCGTTTGGCAGATGGCCCAGTACCGGCAAGACTTATCTCCGGAATGGAAACACTTTCACTCTTGATGCTCTCTTTCTTCTTCCCAAGCCCTAGAAGTTTCCCTTTCCAAACTACTTGACCGCCAGCTGGAATTAAAGATACAGGGTCTCTCCGTGAGCTTTGTTAGAGTGCAGGTGGCTGCTCTCACAGTTTTCCAGTCACCCATCCAGGGCTTCTCGGTTTTTGCCCACCCTGTCACAGCCAGATTCCTCCAGGCTCTATACAATTGGTTTCCTCCTGTTTGGGACCCAGTGGGACCTCAACCTGCTTCTTAATGCTCCAAGGAAAGTCTCCTTTGAACCAACGACCACCTGCTCTCTCCTCCATATCGCCTTCAAAATTTCATTCCTGGGCGCCATTACTTCAGCAAGACGAATTGGAGAGCGGGGGGCACTCCTGGCTGACACACCATATCCCACCCTTTCATAGGGACAAGGTTCTACTGTGTCCCCAGCCCTATTTTCTTCCTAAGGTCTCCTTGGAAGATCACATTAACCAGGAGATTCGCCTGCCAGTGTTCTACCCACATCCTCAGGCCTCCAGAGAGGTCTCAAGCCTTCATTCGCTGGATGTTTGATGGGCCCTTGCCTTCTCTGTGGACAGGACTAGGTCCTTGAGGGCCTCTCCCAGGCTACTTGTGTTGCTAACAGAATGAATGAAGGGCCAACCTGTTCCTAGTCCATACAGGGGTTGTCTGTGTGTTGCAGGTTGTATTTTAACCTGTTATGACAGAATGGGGGTGCGTCCCCCCCGCCCCCCACGGTGACAGCACATTCCACTGGAACTCAGTCCACATCCAGTACGTTCCCATAGCAGAAATCTGCAGGACTGCGACTGGTCTTCTGCCAGCCCTGTGCCAAGCATGTGCCATGTCCCCTGCTTCCAGAGAGGACGCTGCCTTTGGTGATATCGTTCTCCGAACAGTCCTTGACTCACCTCTGTGGCATGCCCCTCCTCTCTGAGTTACTGCTCTGGAGTGCCCTGCAGTGGGGCGCCACAGGGACATACGCTCGACGAAGAAGGGACGGTGACTTACCTTACATAACTTGAGTTCTTCGAGATGCTTTGTTCCTATGGGTGCTCCACCTTCCCGGCCTCCTTCCCCTCCGCTGCAGATACGTCGCCCCGTTTCCCTCCTTCAGAGTACAAGGTGTGACTCTGTGCAGGCCTGCCAGCACGACTGCCGTCTCCGCATGCACATCCTGTGGTGGAGCACCCATCGGGCCAGAACATCTCAAAGAACCCAGGTTTCAGAGGGGTAGCCATGTTAGTCTGTGTTCACCCCTGTTGATATTCACCCCTTCTTGTCCTCTGTTGGGAATGGGCCACATTCACCCTAATTGAATTGGCCTCGTTAGCACTGACCCCCCACTTGGTAAGGCAACTCCCATCTTTTCATGTGCTGTATATTTATACCTGCCTACTTTTTTTCACTTCATGCATCTGATGAAGTGGGTTCTAGCCCACGAAAGCTTATGCCCAAATAAATTTGTTAGTCTCTAAGGTGCCAAAAGAACCCAGGGTAAGTCACCTCTCCTTCTTCACACTTAGTGATGCTGTCCTGTCTGTCCCCATTCACCTCATCTATCTATCTATCTATCCCGAGACAGACCCTTCCATCATGTATCCATCCATCTGTCCATCTTACACATCCATCCATCCATCCATCCAGTACCTAGAGTGTCTGTCTGTCCAGTCATTGGTTCTCTCTCTAATACAAGTGGTGTTTGTGCTGTTTTTATTAATATGATTGGGTGGGGGGTGATTATGGCGGGGAGGAGATGAGCCCAGAGGTGCTGAAGAAGAGGATGGAGGGTAGAGGAGGGAGGGGAGGAGCCCAGAGGTGCTGAAGAAGAGGAGGGAGGGTAGAGGAGGGAGGGGATGAGGCCAGAGGTGCTGAAGAAGAGGAGGGAGGGTAGAGGAAGGAGGGGAGGAGCCCAGAGGTGCTGAAGAAGAGGAGGGAGGGTAGAGGAGGGAGGGGAGGAGCCCAGAGGTGCTAAAGAAGGGGATGGAGGGTAAAGGAGGGAGGGGATGAGACCAGAGGTGCTGAAGAAGGGGATGGAGGGTAGAGGAGGGAGGGGAGGAGACCAGAGGTGCTGAAGAAGGGGATGGAGGGTAGAGGAGGGAGGGGATGAGACCAGGGGTGCTGAAGAAGGGGATGGAGGGTAGAGGAGGGAGGGGATGAGACCAGAGGTGCTGAAGAAGAGGATGGAGGGTAGAGGAGGGAGGGGATGAGGCCAGAGGTGCTGAAGAAGAGGATGGAGGGTAGAGGAGGGAGGGGAGGAGCCCAGAGGTGCTGAAGAAGGGGATGGAGGGTAGAGGAGGGAGGGGATGTGGCCAGAGGTGCTGAAGAAGAGGATGGGGAGTAGAAGAGGGAGGGGAGGACACCAGAGGTGCTGAAGAAGAGCATGGAGGGTAGAGGAGGGAGGGGAGGAGGCCAGAGGTGCTGAAGAAGGGGAGGGGGGGTAGAGGAGGGAGGGGATGAGGCCAGAGGTGCTGAAGAAGAGGATGGAGGGTAGAGGAGGGAGGGGATGAGGCCAGAGGTGCTGAAGAAGAGGATGGGGGGGTAGAGGAGGGAGGGGAGGAGACCAGAGGTGCTGAAGAAGAGGATGGAGGGTAGAGGAGGGAGGGGAGGAGACCAGAGGTGCTGAAGAAGAGGATGGAGGGTAGAGGAGGGAGGGGAGGAGACCAGAGGTGCTGAAGAAGAGGAGGGAGGGTAGAGGAGGGAGGGGAGGAGACCAGAGGTGCCGAAGAAGAGGAGGGAGGGTAGAGGAGGGAGGGGAGGAGGCCAGAGGTGCTGAAGAAGAGGAGGGAGGGTAGAGGAGGGAGGGGAGGAGCCCAGAGGTGCTGAAGAAGAGGATGCGGGGTAGAGGAGGGAGGGGAGGAGACCAGAGGTGCTGAAGAAGAGGATGGAGGGTAGAGGAGGGAGGGGAGGAGACCAGAGGTGCTGAAGAAGAGGATGGAGGGTAGAGGAGGGAGGGGAGGAGACCAGAGGTGCTGAAGAAGAGCATGGAGGGTAGAGGAGGGAGGGGAGGAGGCCAGAGGTGCTGAAGAAGAGGAGGGAGGGTAGAGGAGGGAGGGGAGGAGACCAGAGGTGCCGAAGAAGAGGAGGGAGGGTAGAGGAGGGAGGGGAGGAGGCCAGAGGTGCTGAAGAAGAGGAGGGAGGGTAGAGGAGGGAGGGGAGGAGCCCAGAGGTGCTGAAGAAGAGGATGCGGGGTAGAGGAGGGAGCTGTGGTGGACAGAGGGCAGGAGGAAGTTAGGGTCTCGCATGGTGACTGACGCTTGTGAATGGAAGCCCTTGGAGGGGTGGCTGGGTGGTGGTCCCTGCGCCAGCCTGACGCTCTTTCCTGTCCCTGACAGGATGCAGTACGAGGACGAGCTGCGGAGGGAGAGGATGCTGCCGGCATCCTGCCAGCCACAGCCACAGCCACACTCTGCCCTGGGTCAGTACCTGCAGCATCGTCACACCGGGCACTTCCTGGCCTTACTGGGAGGGGTGTCCTGGGGGGGCAGGGTCATGGCCTGGGGAAACTCCCAGCTTGCCAGATGGGCATAGGGTGGGACCCCATGTTTCACCAAGTTGCCTGGAGGATGGACCCTCTTTTGTCAGAGGGTTGGGAGGGAGGCCCCCCTTTTATTGGGGGGACCCCATAAGGCGTGGAAGGGAGGGGCCCCATTTTATGTGGGGGTGGGACTCCATTTTTCACCAAGGCAGCTGGTGAGCCCCCTTTTATCGGGGAGCAGGGGCTGTCTCTTCATGGCCTAAGGATGAACTAAGCAATAGAAAGAGAAGCCAACACTGGAATTCCCTGCAGCAGCGAATGCAGATAACCTCCTTCCCTAGGGATGCCAGTTCGGGGGGGGGGGGTCCTTTTCCCAGGGCGCCATGGCCCTCAAGGGGAGGTGAAGCAGGAGGCTGAATTTCCTGGGGTGCTGCAGGCTGAGTTCCCCCTCAGCCGGCAGAGACAGGAGGTCGTGGTTCCCAGGAGGGGTCATCCAGGTCTCATCCAGGTCTCCGTTTTCCCATCCCCATGTGCAGGCCTCGCCGGGGGCAGGGGCGGGCTGGGTGTAAGGCCGAGGGAAGGCCCGTGCTCAGCTCTTTCCCTGTGAGCAAGGGGCGCATCCGGTTCCCTCTGCCTCTCTCGGGGGTTTGCCGGGGAGGGGGCTGGCCCAGGGCTGGCTGGGGCATGTGCACAGGACCTCCAAGTGCACCAGCTCTGCTTCCCCAGCCCCCGCACTAGTCAGCCCCTTCCCAGCTGGCACCCCCTATGCCTCAGGGCCACAGCAGTGCCCTTCCCGTGGGCTCCCCACGTGATGCCCCCGTTCCCTTCCCCTCAGGCCACAACCGCTCCTTCCGCCTGGAGAAGCGGCAGCGGTGGCTGGACAGGAGGCGTGCAGCCAGTGTCGGCGGATGCCCGGGATTGGAGCTGCAGGTAAATGGTGCTGGGATATCATTTGGCTCATCTGCGGCAGGGGGAGGCTAGTCCCCCTCCCACTTTGGGCTGGCCAAGACAACTGTGCACTAGAGGCGCCGGGTCCCCTGGGGCCAGCTAGCAGGAGATCCCAGCTTGGCATCTGCCTCGTGCGCTGCGTCCGCCCCAGCCTGGTTGGCCCCTGGGAAGCAGAACGGAGCCTGCACTCCTGGCCTATCCGCAGCAGAGACGCGGCCATGGGGCTGGAGGAAGCTGGGGGTGTCCCGGTGTCCAGCCACAAGCCCCCCGAATGGCTCAGGCGCAAAGACCCTCGTCTCCGGCACCCCTGCCCTCTTCCCAATGGCAACTGGAACTGGAACGGCCCACAGGGCTGGAGCCTCTGCCGGGGCCACCGGTGGCCAGGAGTGGGGATGGGCGTACCAGGGAATGGAGCACTGGGGGGCGGGGGTCGTGCCTTGTTATATCCAGGTAATCACGGCTCCGCTATGTAAGGAGATGAGGCTCTGTAGCCTTGCCCCTTCTCTGCCCATTCCCCTGTCCTCTTCCGCCCTGCGCTCCAGAGGAAAGAAGGCCCCTGGGGCTATGGACGGGGCTGTTGCTAGCCTGGGGGAGTTGGCCATTGACTCTACAGGAGCCAAGTTCAAGTGACTGGGCAGTATCCTGGAGCTCAGAGCTTGGTCCCTGCTCTAGTGCCCAGCCAGGCAGGACTGGCCCTCGGGTTCTGTACCATCGCCAATGATCGCCACCTCTCCTTAAACTAACCGGGGCACCCGGCTGTTCCCGGAGCCCGGCGTGGAGCAGGGCAGGCGCAGGTAGCGCTGTCCAAGTGCCGAGTCATTTCCCCGGAAGAGGCTGCGCTCTTCCTCCAAAGGGGTGCCACCGGGCGGCTAGCGGACGCCACGGCGGGCGAGAGGGATCTGAGCTGCTCTGCAAGCCTGGGGGGTGGCCCCTGGGCGATTCCACGGACCAGCCCCCACCTCGCCCACCTGTCGAGGCTGTTGCAGCACGTTCAGTATTGCTCACCCCCCAGGATGTGACTCTTGGCTCCTTCTCTGCCCAGCTGCCCAGAGAGGAGGCTGCTGCCCAGGAGCGGGGAGCGGACCTGACCTCCGAGTGCCAGCTGGATGGCGGCAGTGACATGAACGGGGAGGGAGACGCTGCTGCCTCCACCCCAGCCACCACCTTACTCATCCAGGAGGTAGCAGTGGGGCAGCACCCAGCAGGGGGACTGGCTGGGGTGGGACTGGAGAGACTGTTCCTGGGGGAGCGGTGAAAGGAGGAGAGAGGCCACAGCTCCTGGAGTGGGATGGGGTGAGGCCAGGGGGCGGGGGCAGAGGCAGGATGGGATGTGGGGAGTTGCCAGCCCTGAGCCTACGGATGGGATGGGAGCAGAGTTCATCCCCAGTTAGAGGGGTCGAAGGTCATCTATGGGGTGGTAAAGTAGGGGCAATGGGGGGACTTGGAGGGATCGGAATGGGGTGAAAGCAGAGATCAGCAATGGTGCTGGCACAGCGGTAAGACAGGCAGAAAGCCAGCTGTGGGATAGACACAGGAAGGGGGCTGTGGGTTGGGAGTGAGGAGCACCAGCGGAGCTGTGTGTGTGAGGAGCCCAAGGCTGGGATAGCAGAGGCTGTGGGTCGGGATTGAGGGGCACCGGTGGAGCTGGAGGGAGCCCAGGGCTGGGATAGCAGGGGCTGTGGGTCGGAATTGCGGGGCACTGGTGGAGCCGGGGGGGGTGGGGGGGGAGTCCAGGGTCCCAGGGCTGGGATAGCAGGGGGTTACAGGTCGGGATTGCGAGGCACCGGTGGAGCTGGGGGGAGCCCAGGGCTGGGATAGCAGGGGCTGTGGGTCGGGATTGAGGGGCTCCGGTGGAGCTGGGGCGAGCCCAGGGCTGGGATAGCAGGGGCTGTGGGTCGGGATTGAGGCGCACCGGCGGAGCTGCATATGGGGAATTTGCCGAGCATCTGCTCACACTTTGCTCTAGGCCCGGTTTGCTCCCGAGTGTGAACATTCCCAGCTCCACGGGTTTGTGCTAAGCTGGGAAGCGCAGGCATCAGCTGCACAGAGCCCAGAGGTCGTTTCTTCACAGCCCGAGCAGCCAGGCTATGCTGATCCCTTTCTTCTGCTGCAGGCTCTGCTCTCCAGGGGCCTGGGCGCTCTGGCCCGCGACCCATCCTTTGTGACGGCCATGAGAGCCGAGGTGGCTGCCACCTGCCAGCTGGAGATGGTGCTGATGGAAGAGGTCGTGGCCGAGCTGCTGAGGGGAAGGGAAAGCCCGGAGGGAGCAGAGGCCGGTTCCACCCACTGACACGCGTTGGCCACGTCCCTGCATAGCTCCCCTGGGCCCGGCACGCCTGGCTCCCAGAGGCCATCTCCAGCCCTGCCTGTGAGACGCTGCCGAGGATCCCCCTCGCCAACGGTGCCAGCCGGGAGGTGCTGCCCGTTTGTGGGCTTTGAGAGGGTTACCATGGAAACACAGCGCCATCTCCTCCCACGCACAGCCTTGACTGGTTGCTCTCTGCCCCGGGCCAGGCAGATGGGAGCCAGAGGAGGACTCGCCGGGCTGTTTGGGGAGGAGCGGTGAGGGCCTGAACTCCGGGGGCATTTCCTACAGGGGTGTCTGGTGCTGTGTGGGCAAGGTGCGCCCCCTGCCCTCTCAAGAGCTGTAACGTGTGCGCCGGACGGGTCATTAAATCCCTGGCACTGCGATCGCGCTGCTCCGCTCTGTCCTTCAGTGCTCTGGTCTTCGATCAGAGGGGGGCCAGCGGAGACCCTTGGGGGCCTGCTTTCCAGCAGTGCTGAGCACCCGCAGCTCCAGCCAACGCCAGCGGGAGGCGTGGGTGCCCGTCCCTCTGAACACCAGCCCCCCAGGTGTCTCCAGTCAGGCCTGCCGAATGAGCGGCCACTTTCCAACTGTGGGGCTGAACATACATAGCCAGAGCCGGCCCTTGCCATCTAGACAAGGCACCTGCTACAGATGGGGGACGAGGCCCAGCGAGGGGAAGGGGGAGATTCTCACTATTTATCTCGCTCCCTGTGACGTGCCGGGAGGCCTCGCCTCTCATTGTCACGTGAGCCTTTGCAAACCAACGCCGGCGTGACTGGCCGAAGGTCACAGGGGGAGTCTGTGGCCAACGTGGGAACTGACCCCACATCTGAGTCCCGGCCAGAGCCTTAACCACGAGCCCACCCTTCCTCTGACACGGCCTCCCTTCCTCTGTCCCAGGAGCCTCGGCCTGAGCCTGCCCTTGGCTTGGACCCTGAGCTGGGAGGGGCAGCTTGCCCTGTGGTGATTTATTATTGCTATTACCCTAGTGCCTAGGAGCCCCCGGCGTGATGCTCGGGGCTGTGCCAGCCCAGGACAGAAAGAAGGTCCGTGCCCTAAGGGGCCGGCTCACCACGTAAGCCCTGGGTCAATCTCCCGTGTCGCACTGTCTTCGCCCAGGACAGGTGGCATTTCCGGCCGCTGAGTAAAATCACACGTGTGGTCTAATCAGCCCAATAAAGAGGAGATTTGGTGCCTTTTGTGGTAAATTTCCCTGGCTGGGTTCAAAAGTGGGGCTGCCTCGCTCTGTTTCAAAGCAGGAATAAGTGCTCTAGGTGAAATCTAGCTCAGATACAGCGCCTCTTCTTAGTGTGTGGGGGTGGAAATTAACAATCAGAACAACTGCTGCATCTGGATGGCTCCTTCCAAAAACCACAAGGCAGGGGCTTGAGGCAGGAACAATGGGTTGAAATTCTCCAGCCTGGGTTAAACAGAAGGTCAGACGAGGGGAGCGCAGGGGTCCCTGCTGGGGTAAATCAGCATCGTGCCATTGCTGTCAATGGAGCTGGGCCAGCCGAGGATGTGGCTTCTCTGTGATTAGCTCAGGGGTCGGCAACCTTTCAGAAGTGCTGGGCCGAGTCTTCATTTATTCACTTTAATTTAAGGTTTCGTGGGCCGGTAATACATGTTAACGTTTTTTAGAAGGTCTCTCTCTATAAGTCTATATTATATAACTAAACTATTGTTGTATGTAAAGTAAACAAGGTTTTCGAAATGTTTAAGAAGCTTCCTTTAAAATTAAATTAAAATGCTGATCTTACGCCGCCAGCTTGCTCAGCCCGCTTCCAGCCTGGGGTTCTGTTCACCTAGGCCTGCAGCGGGCTGAGCGGGGCGACTCGAGGTCAGGGCAGAAGGCTGGGTGTGTGTGTGGAGGTGCAGGGCAGAAGGCTGGGTGTGGGGGGAGTGCAGGGCAGAAGGCTGGTGTGTGTGTGGAGGATCAGGGCAGAGGGCTGGGTGTGAGTGTGGAGGTGCAGGGCACAAGGCTGGGGTGTGTGTGGGGAGAATCAGGGCAGAGGGCTGGGGTGTGTGTGGGGAGAATCAGGGCAGAGGGCTGGGGTGTGTGTGGGGAGAATCAGGGCAGAGGGCTGGGGTGTGTGTGGGGAGAATCAGGGCAGAGGGCTGGGGTGTGTGTGGGGAGAATCAGGGCAGAGGGCTGGGGTGTGTGTGGGGAGAATCAGGGCAGAGGGCTGGGGGGAGGTGCAGGGCAGAGGGGTGGGGTGTGTGGAGGTGCAGGGCAGAGGGCAGAGGGGTGGGGGGGTGCAGGGCAGAGGGCAGAGGGGTGTGTGGGGGGGTGCAGGGCAGAGGGCAGAGGGGTGTGTGTGGAGGTGCAGGGCAGAGGGGTGTGTGTGGAGGTGCAGGGCAGAGGGCAGAGGGGTGTGTGTGGAGGTGCAGGGCAGAAGGCTGGGTGTTGGGGGGAGGTCAGGGCAGAGGGCTGGAGGGTGTGTGGGGGGGTTCAGGGCAGAGGGCTGGGGGGGGGAGGTGCAGGGCAGAAGGCTGGGGTGTGTGTGGAGGTGCAGGGCAGAGGGGTGGGGGGAGGTGCAGGGCAGAGGGGTGGTGTGTGTGTGGAGGTGCAGGGCAGAGGGGTGGGGGGGTGCAGGGCAGAGGGCAGAGGGGTGTGTGGAGGTGCAGGGCAGAGGGCTGGGGGTGCAGGGCAGAGGGGGGTGTGGAGGTGCAGGGCAGAGGGCTGGGTGTTGGGGGGAGGTCAGGGCAGAGGGCTGGAGGGTGTGTGTGGGGGGGTTCAGGGCAGAGGGCTGGAGGGGGGAGGTGCAGGGCAGAAGGCTGGGGTGTGTGTGGAGGTGCAGGGCAGAGGGGTGGGGGGAGGTGCAGGGCAGAGGGGTGGGGGGAGGTGCAGGGCAGAGGGGTGTGTGTGGAGGTGCAGGGCAGAGGGCAGAGGGGTGTGTGTGGAGGTGCAGGGCAGAAGGCTGGGTGTTGGGGGGAGGTCAGGGCAGAGGGCTGGAGGGTGTGTGGGGGGGTTCAGGGCAGAGGGCTGGGGGGGGGAGGTGCAGGGCAGAAGGCTGGGGTGTGTGTGGAGGTGCAGGGCAGAGGGGTGGGGGGAGGTGCAGGGCAGAGGGGTGGTGTGTGTGTGGAGGTGCAGGGCAGAGGGGTGGGGGGGTGCAGGGCAGAGGGCAGAGGGGTGTGTGGAGGTGCAGGGCAGAGGGCTGGGGTGTGTGTGGAGGTGCAGGGCAGAGGGCTGGGGTGTGTGTGGAGGTGCAGGGCAGAGGGCTGGGGGTGCAGGGCAGAGGGGTGTGTGGAGGTGCAGGGCAGAGGGCTGGGTGTTGGGGGGAGGTCAGGGCAGAGGGCTGGAGGGTGTGTGTGGGGGGGTTCAGGGCAGAGGGCTGGAGGGGGGAGGTGCAGGGCAGAGGGCTGGGGTGTGTGTGGAGGTGCAGGGCAGAGGGCTGGGGGGAGGTGCAGGGCAGAGGCGTGGTGTGTGTGTGTGGAGGTGCAGGGCAGAGGGGTGGGGGGAGGTGCAGGGCAGAGGGGTGGGGTGTGTGTGGAGGTGCAGGGCAGAGGGGTGGGGTGCAGGGCAGAGGGGTGTGTGGAGGTGCAGGGCAGAAGGCTGGGTGTTGGGGGGAGGTCAGGGCAGAGGGCTGGAGGGTGTGTGGGGGGGTTCAGGGCAGAGGGCTGGGGGGGGAGGTGCAGGGCAGAAGGCTGGGGTGTGTGTGGAGGTGCAGGGCAGAGGGGTGGGGTGTGTGTGGAGGTGCAGGGCAGAGGGGTGGGGGGAGGTGCAGGGCAGAGGGGTGGGGGGGTGTGGAGGTGCAGGGCAGAGGGCTGGGGGTGCAGGGCAGAGGGCTGGGTGTTGGGGGGAGGTCAGGGCAGAGGGCTGGAGGGTGTGTGTGGGGGGGTTCAGGGCAGAGGGCTGGAGGGGGGAGGTGCAGGGCAGAGGGCTGGGGTGTGTGTGGAGGTGCAGGGCAGAGGGCTGGGGTGTGTGTGGAGGTGCAGGGCAGAGGGCTGGGGGGAGGTGCAGGGCAGAGGCGTGGTGTGTGTGTGGAGGTGCAGGGCAGAGGGGTGGGGGGTGCAGGGCAGAGGGGTGGGGGGAGGTGCAGGGCAGAGGGCAGAGGGATGGGGGGAGGTGCAGGGCAGAGGGCAGAGGGATGGGGGGAGGTGCAGGGCAGAGGGCTGGGGTGTGTGTGGGGGTGCAGGGCAGAGGGCTGGGGTGTGTGTGGGGGTGCAGGGCAGAGGGCTGGGTGTTGGGGGTAGGTCAGGGCAGAGGGCTGGAGGATGTGTGTGGGGGGGTTCAGGGCAGAGGGCTGGGGGGGGAGGTGCAGGGCAGAGGGGTGGGGTGCAGGGCAGAGGGGTGTGTGGAGGTGCAGGGCAGAGGGGTGTGTGGAGGTGCAGGGCAGAGGGGTGTGTGGAGGTGCAGGGCAGAGGGCTGGGGGGTGTGAAGGTGCAGGGCAGAGGGCTGGGGTGCAGGGCAGAGGGCTGGGGTGCAGGGCAGAGGGCTGGGGTGCAGGGCAGAGGGCTGGGGTGCAGGGCAGAGGGCTGGGGGTGTGTGTGTGGGGGGGGTTCAGGGCAGAGGGCTGGGGTGTGTGTGGAGGTGCAGGGCAGAGGGGTGTGGAGGTGCAGGGCAGAGGGCTGGGGGGGGTGTGGGGGGGTTCAGGGCAGAGGGGGAGGTGCAGGGCAGAGGGCTGGGGTGTGTGTGGAGGTGCAGGGCAGAGGGCTGGGTGTTGGGGTGAGGTCAGGGCAGAGGGCTGGAGGGTGTGTGTGGGGGGGTTCAGGGCAGAGGGGGGAGGTGCAGGGCAGAGGGCTGGAGGGTGTGTGTGGGGGGGTTCAGGGCAGAGGGGGGAGGTGCAGGGCAGAGGGCTGGAGGGTGTGTGTGGGGGGGTTCAGGGCAGAGGGCTGGGGTGCTCGGCTCGTGGGAGTGCTCCCAGGCCCCCGCCCTGAGCGGCTCATGGCAGGGGGCTGGGAGGGATATGCCCTGTTCCACCCCCTTCCCCAAGGCCCGTCCCTACCTCTCTCTGCCTCCTCTACGGAGCAGGGAACACGCTGTTGCTGGGCTCCGCTCCCCCTCGTAAGGGCCGTCCCGGCAGGGGGGGGGGGGAGGAGGAGGAGGAGCCGGAATGCACCACGTTGTGGGGAGAAACGGGGGAGGGGGGGAGCTTGGCTGCCGCAGGACCAAGTTTCTGCCTCCTGCCCCCGCAGGGGAGAGCAGTGGGCGGGGGGGGGGGCTGAGGGGGGCGGGGGGCCGGGACCCCCCCCCGCTCTCCACTGCAGGGGCAGGAGGCAGAAGCTTGGTCCTGCGGCAGCCAAGCTCCCCCCCTCCCCCTTCTTCCCCCAGCGTGGCGCTTTCCGGCCGCTCCGCCCCTCCTCCTCCTCCTCCTCTCACCGGACAGGCAGCGTGCCACTCAGAATCGGCTCTTGTGCCGTGTTTGGCTCTTGTGCCGTGGGTTGCCGACCCCTGGATTAGTTGATAATCCAGCCCCGTTGCTTCTACGGCGACGAACCGGAGCCAAATTCATTCGTACCAGGAAAGGAACCCGATAGGGCTTGAAAGTCGTGGAGGGAGCAGATGTGCTGGGGTCGGGATTTGTAGCGAATGGCTGATCTGCTGAATTCGTCCTCTCCCTCGCTGTGCAAACTTGCCCAAGGAGCCCGATGCTGGGGACTGGGCTCTTGGGAGAATCTGGCCTGCCGTGGCTTCCAGGGGTCCGTGCTGTCCTGCCAGCGTGGCGTGATCTGGGACAAGGCCAGAGACACCCCACCCCAGCCAAGACAGCATTGCCCAGCCAGTGCTGCCAGGACGGCACTTCTGTCATGGTGTGCGGTGGGGGTGGCTGCACGGTACCCCCTGCTGGACAGTGCTTCTCCTCCCCTCTGGCCCCCTGGGCTGCACGCTCTGGTTTGAAGCAGTGCAAGCCCATTGCTAGCCCAGTCCCTGGCTCCTCCCCGGCTAATCTAGATTAAAATGCAGAGAAATTATGGGTCCCGTGGGACGTGCTGAATCATAGAATCATAGAATATCAGGGTTGGAAGGGACCTCAGGAGGTCATCTAGTCCAACCCCCTGCTCATGGCAGGACCAACACCAACTAAATCAACCAATCCCCAACTAAATCAGAGTTAGGCTTCTCTATAATCAAAGGACCACAGATGTCCCAACACCACTTCAGCCCCACTGCACGTTGGGCCAAGGGCTATGCGGCCTCTGCCTAAAGAGATAGGTGAGGCGGGCACAAGAGGGAAAAGAGAAAGGAGCCAGAATGAGGCTGTAGAGAATAGGAAAGAAAGGAGGACAATGGGGGTACATAGGAAGGAATCAATAGAGCCCATCTGCTCTCAGCCATGTTGTTTATTTATTAACTTAATAAACGGGAAGTGGCTGTCGCAGGGACCATCTGCGGCCAAGCCCTGGCGAGTGACAGCAGGGGGTCCCCCTGGGGGGGGGTGCGGGGGAGGGGAAAGGAGCCAGGCAGTCAGCGGCTCTCTGGGCAGGGCCGGCTCCAGGCACCAGCCTACCAGGCATGTGCTTGGGGCGGCACCTGGAGGGGGGCGGCGCTCAGGCCCGAGAGCGGGGCCGCGACTACCCGCGGTGCTCCGGCCAGCCGGGGAGAGCGGGGCCGCCCTCCCCCGGCGCTCCGGCCGGCCGGGGAGAGCGGGGCCGCGGCCGGGCTCTCCGCCCTCTGGCCGGTCGGGGAGAGCGGGGCCCGCGGCGGGCTCGCCGCCCTCCCCCCGGCTCTCCTGCCGCTAGGGAGAGTGGAGCCGCGGCGGGCTCGCCGCCCTCCCCCCGGCGCTCCGGCCGGTCGGGGAGAGCGGGGCCCCGGCCGGGCTCTCCGCCCTCTTGCGGCGCTCCTGCCGCCGGGGAGAGCGGCGCCACGGCGGGCTCGCCGCCCTCCTCCCGGCGCTCCGGCCGGTCCAGGAGAGCGGGGCCCGCGGCGGGCTCGCCGCCCTCCCCCCTCCACGGCGCTCCTGCCGCTGGGGAGAGCGGAGCCACGGCGGGCTCGCCGCCCTCCCCCAGGTGCTCCTGCCGCCGGGGAGAGTGGGCCCGCGGCTGGGCTCTCCGCCCTCCTCCCGGTGCTCCTGCCGGTCCAGGAGAGCAGGGCCCGCGGCGGGCTCGCCGCCCTCCCCCCTCCACGGCGCTCCTGCCGCCGGGGAGTGCGGAGCCGCGGCGGGCTCGCCGCCCTCCCCCAGGCGCTCCTGCCGCCAGGGAGAGCGGGCCCGCGGCCGGGCTCGCCGCCCTCCTCCCAGCGCTCCGGCCAGTCGGGGAGAGTGGGGCCCCGGCCGGGCTCGCTGCCCTCCCTGCGGCGCTCCGGCCGGCCGGGGAGAGTGGGGCTGCGGTGGGCTCGCTGCCCTCCCCCCTCCCCGGCGCTCCTGCCGCCGGGGAGAGTGGAGCCGCCGCGGGCTCGTCGCCCTCCCCCAGGCGTTCCTGCCGCCAGGGAGAGCGGGCCCGCGGCCGGGCTCTCCGCCCTCCTCCCGGCGCTCCGGCTGGTCGGGGAGAGCGGGGCCGTGGCCGGGCTCGGCGCCCTCCCCTGCTGCGCTCCCCGCCGGGGGGCGGGGAGGGGCGGCGGGAGGCTTTTTTGCCTGGGGCGGCAAAAAAGCCAGAGCCGGCCCTGTCTCTGGGGGTGGAGAGCCGGGGAGTTGGCAGGGAAATTAAGCCTGTGCTCAGACGGAACTCAGGGCTCTTCCCCCAGAAGTCAGTGGGCATCCCTGGGGGTTTAAGGAGTGGCTGGCCCCCCCGCGAAGTGTTTAATCAGACACACGCTGTAGGAACTGAGCATTGTCTAGAGGTTGGAACAGGGGACCGTGGGCCAGGCCTCCTGGAGTCTGTTCCCAGCTCTGGCACACTGTGTGCCCATGGGCAAATCACTCGCCCTGCTCCGTGCCTCAGTTTCCCTCCCTGTAATGTGGGGATAATGGTACCCATCTGCCTCACGGGGGAGTTGTGAAACTTCATTAATCATGATCCAGCCAGAGATCTTAAGGGTGTGTGGCTGAGGTGGGGGGAAACTGAGGCACAGCAAAAGGAAGTGACTTGCCCCGGGTCACACAAGGGAGTCAGTGTCAGAGCTGGGGACAGAATCCATGCCTCCTGGTCCCCAGTTCTGTGCCTGAGCCACACTGCTACTGTCAATAAGGAATGAGATCTATAATAATCCAGTGTATCATTATGCTTATCCTTCCTTTCTCCTCTCTGTAGCTCTGAAATCCTGGGCAGTGGCGGATTAGCTACTGGGCCAATGGGTCCCATGCCCATGGGCCTTGGCAATTGGGGGGCCCTGGAAAAATGGGCACCCCCGTGACCTGCTCTGCCCACCCAGCATTCCTGCCTGGGGGTGGGGAAAGCCCCCACGCCCTGACCCCATTTCCCTGGCAGGAGCACCAGGAGTGCAGGGGGGATGGGACTAGAGGCAGAAGAGGTGCTCTGACCCAGGGCCCCACAAAACCTTAATCTGCCTCTGGTCCTGGCTGCAGGCTACTGAGAACAGCTTGCATGGGGATGAGGCTCCAGCGGCTTTTTCACTCCTTAGTTTTGGGATGAGCCATTTGGATCAAGGCCACTTGGCCGGATAATTATGACCTCCTGGAGAGAGGCCTTCAGGCCTAGGAATGATTAGCTGGGGGTGCTGGCTCCTGTCTTCATACAAGACGGCCTGGGGACACAGAACAGGGAAGCTAGAGCCCATGTTTTGACCAGTAGGGCAGAGTCCCCCACCGGCAAACACTCCTTGGGGGCTCAGCTGCTCTTTAAATCAGTGAGCGCTTGTCCCAGCTGACACTGTGAGCCTCTTTCTTAGAGAGAGGGGAGGGGAGGGAATATCTTTAGTTGGCCCAACTCCTGCGGGTGAGAGAGAGGAGCGTTCGAGCTACACAGAGCTCTTCTACAGGTCCTGGTATCTCTCACCAAGAGAAGTTGGTCCAATCAAAGATATTCCCTCCCGCACCTTGTCTGTCTCATCGCCCGGGACCAACACAGCTAGGACAACACTGCAGATTCTTTCCCAGGTGTCCGGCTGCTGGGTCTTGCCCACATGTTCAGGGTCTAACTGGTCACTATATTTGGAGGTCAGGAAGGAATTTCCCCCCAGGTCAGATTGGCAGAGACCCTGGGGGGTTTTCGCCTCCTTCTGCAGCATGGGGCACGGGTCACTTGCAGGTTTAAACTAGTGTCAGTGGTGGATTCTCTGTAACGTGGAGTCGTTAAACCCTGATTTGAGGACGTCGGTAACTCAGCCAGAGGTGGTCAGACTAGCTGAATGATGATGGTCCCTTCTGGCCTTAAAGTATGTGTGCTGACCCGCGCCCAGGCAAGGGGACCTAGGGAGGCTGGGGCCATTGGAGCGGGGTAGAAAGAGTAACATGAAGGTGGAACAGAGCGAATGGGATTCCTGGGGACCTGAGCAAAATAGGCTTCATCAAACAATGGGGGCCCCTTAATCCGCTTGCGCTGTATGTTTAATGGGGGGTGGGGGGGGCACTGGGTTGCCAGCAAACGCGGGAGCTCTGTGCAGCAAGAGCCGGCCAGGACTATGACGCTCCCGGCTGGCCAAACTGGGGCCCTCTCCCTGCCGTAAAGAGCCCAAACGCTGCAGCTCATCTGGGGCTGGAGCATCGCCTGGTGCCAAGGAAACAAGTGGTTAACCTCAGCCCCGCTTCCCCTCCCCTTGAGCTGGGGCTGGGCTGGGGGGAGGCTGGGATCTGTGGTCGCAGGGCTGGGGAATGGGGGTACCTTTGGGGTGTCCTAGCTTAGCTTGCTTTAAACACGCCCTCTGTGGCAAAGGTCTTGCTTTCTGCCCTTGTGCGTTCCCTGTGGCCGGGACGTCCCAGCAGCACAAGGGATAAGGACTCGGGGTACACCTGTTGCAAGTGCTGGGACGGGCAGGTCGACCACCCTCTGCCAAGGGGAAGCACCAATACACTCAGGCCACAGCTGAATTCGGGAAACAACAAAGGCAAAACCCAGCTCCGGGAGCCTGGCTGAAAGGTTGAAGCTCAGGGCTGCGGGTGGGGTGCCCGAGCAGAGAACCCCAGACAGCACCCACTGCCTGCAGAGAGTCGGTGGACGCTGCGTGGAGGTGTGACACAACGAGGGATCGGAAACAGTCGCAGAGCAGCCTCCGCCCAGCGTCCTCCTCCTGCTGTGACGGCCGGTTGTCCTGCCCAGCGCCCGCAGGAGGTTGACCAGGAGGTCCCGCGATTTCCTGGGGCTCCGAATGGGCATGCGAGACTGAGCTAGTGAGGGGCAAAGTGCAGTGAGAGGCCCTGGAGGATCTGGCCGAGAGGCTGCAGCCTGGTGCACTCTACGGTGGTCTCAAGTTGCAGTGGGGGAGGTCTAGGCTGGATATTAGGAAACACTATTTCACTAGGGGGGTGGTGAAGCACTGGAATGGGTTACCTACAGGGCCGGCTCCAGGTTTTCTGCCGCCCCAAGCGGCAAAAAAAAAAAAAAAAGCCATGGCAGCGCGATCGCGCCGCTCCACTCTTCGGCGGCAATTTGGCGGCAGGTCCTTCGCTCCGAGAGGGACTGAGGGACCTGCCGCCGAATTGCCGCCGAAGACCCGGACACGCTGCCCCAATAGCGGACGGAGTGCCGCCCCTTGGTATTGGCCGCCCCAAGCACCTGCTTCTTTAGCTGGTGCCTGGAGCCGGCCCTGGTTACCTAGGGAGGGGGTGGAATCTCCATCCTTAGAGGTTTTTAAGGTCTGGCTTGACAAAGCCCTGGCTGGGATGATTTAGTTGGGGTTGGTCCTGCTTTGAGCAGGGGGTGGGACTAGATGATCTCCTGAGGTCTCTTCCAACCCTAATCTTCTATGATTCTCTGAGTCTATGATACACAGGTGGTGCCAGGATCTCCCTCGTGCCGCAGAAGCGGGAGTTGGGGTCTATTGGACTGAGCCAGGATGCCTGGGTTCCACTTCTGCCTCATTGCGTGACCTCAGGCCAGCCACTCTCGGCTGACTGCCAGAGCCTTCGTTCTGGGGAGCCCCAGTTGGAGACACTTGAGGCCTGATAGGAAGTGCCAAATGCCCTCTGCTCAAGCTGCAATCAATGGGCATTGCAGGGGCTCAGCACCCCTGGAACGTCCCGCCTGAGGTGCCTCAGGCTGGGCTCCCAAACCGAGGGTGGACTCGTCGAGGCGGGCTGTTAGCTCGTCCAGGCAGGACCTGTGCGACCAGCCCGGCAGGGCCCCGCTCTCGGCTGGGGTCTCCAGGGGTATGTCAGCACCGCAATGAAAACCACGCGCCACAAATCTCAGAGCCCGTGTCAACTGGCTCAGGCTGGGGCTAATAGCAGGGCAGACGTTCCCGCTTGGGCGGGAGCCCGGGATCTGAGACCCGGCGAGAGGGGAGGGCTCCAGCCCAAGTGGGAACGTCCACACTGCTGTTGTTAACCCCAGAGCATGACCCCACAAGCCTGAGCCCATTGTCCCAGGCTCTGAGACTTACTGTCATGGGGGGAGGGGGGTTCAGTGTGGATGTACCCCTAGGTGAAATACAAATACTAATGGCCTCAATCGCTTTGTGCCTCGGTTTCCCCACCTGACCTACCCATGGGGAGTGAGGTAAACTAGCCCATGTTTGTGGATGGGGCATCTGGGATGTAATTCAGACGTATCCTCATTAAAGGGGGCCGGTTGTCCAACTCCAAGTCTTACCCCTCCCTTTTGCTCAGGAGTTAACTCAGAAATTGGGGAGAGGCAGGTCCCACGGGGCAGGAAACCAGTTCCAAGAGCTTCAGGCCAGAAGGGACCGCAGTGACCAGCCTGCCTGGCCTCCTGCATCGCCCCGGATGGAGACTGTCCCCCAGTGATTCCTGCATCCAGCCCATGACTCCTGGCAGAGTTGGCGCCTGCTTCTGAGCCCGTCCCAGCTGATCCCCGTGCAAGATTCCAAGTGATGGTGAACGCACCCCGCCCTGGTGCGTTGTTCCACTGGCTAAGGGCCTTTTATCGGTGAAAAAGGGCCTCTTATGTTTAGCCTGAACGTCTCCAGCTTCAGCTTCCAGCCACCGAGTCTCCCCTTGGCTCGCCCCGTAGCACGAGCTTTGCAGGACACCCGCGACCTGCTGATCTCATTCCAGCTGACTCCCAGGAACAGCTCTCTCTGTGCAGCCAGATCCCCTCCTCCCCCCGCCGGACAGGCTGTTCCCACTTCCTGCCCCACAATGGGGCTTTGTCAGGGCCTCCCAGCGCCTCACTGGGCTCATGTGACCAAGGGGATCAGCCTCCACCCAGGGACATCAAAGCGCTGGCTCTGCGCCTAGGTGTCCCGTGCCCTGGGGACTGGCTGTGGTTCAGTGGGGGAGGTGGACGATGGGTGGCTCAGGGGGTCGCTGGCCTCCAGCCCGGTCTAGTGCGTTCCCCACTGAGCTGGTCAGCAGGGAGGAAAAAGCTTCCCACTCTCTACGTGCCTGGGATCAGCTCTTGGTTCAGGCCCGGCTCAAGTCTAAGCCGACACTCACCTATCAGTGCCAACCGCCCAAGCACTGCTGTGTCCCTCGGGGCAGGGGAGAGACCGGCCTGGCCTGTCATGGATACACAGGAGACCCTCCACTGAGGCTGCTGGACACAGCCAGACCCAGTGGTTCTCTCTGGTGTCTCCCTGCGTCCTGGCCTGGATGCAGCAGCGACGGCAGGCTGCTGCTGGCTAAACGACTCCAGCCCTGTCAGGGAGGCAAAGGGGGAGAGCTCTGAGGGGGTCTCCGGAGATTGGGTCATTGTGAGGGGCCTGGGTTGGAAATGGGCCCAGAAATCAAACCCACCCCAAGCCCAGCAGGAGGCGACGGCTGGGGCCGTGTGAAACGCGCTACACAAGCGCAGGTTGGACTCCCCTCCCAGAAACGTGATGGAGAAACTGACTCCCAGCTAACGTTTTCCAGGCAAGGGATCCTGCAAATGAGGCCAAACCATGTCTGCACTGCAGGGGCATTAAAAGCTCTGCTGCGTGGGCCCTTGTGCTTTGTAGCATGGCCCGAGCCGGCGTGGCAGGAGCTCTCTTGTGCTAACAGAGACACCGCAGACGCTCTGCCCTTGGTTGGCGAGCCTCGATCATCGGGACATCCGCAGCAGCCCGCCAGTGAGGACACCGGCCCGTCGCCGCTGGACAGCGAGGACCACACCTAATACAGGTGAGAACCTGCTCTGCTTTCCCCTTCCCCGTGTGTTCCTTTCTACCCCCCACCGTCTTCCTCCTGTCCTCTCTCTCTCTCTCTCTCTCTCTCCGCTTTTCACCTGATGTGAGACCATCAGCACGGCCCAACACCAGCATGACAGGAGGAGACAGTCCCCCCCGGCTCTGCCCTGCCAGCGAAGGAGAGGGACCAGACCAGCCAGATGACACCCCAGCCTGGGGAAGTGAGCTGGGGGGAGGCCGACCTGCCAGCCCAGGTATCAGCCAGTGACTTGTATCCTGAGAAGGTGGTGGAAAGCCGTACTGCCCCACCTTTACTACCCTGTCTCTTCTCCTTCTGCATCGGTCTCTTGGGTCAAAAGCCAGGAAAGTGATCCCCATTCACAGCAATCCAGCTACAGAACGAACCCTTTCCTGTCTGCTAAGAGGGACAGAATAAGCGACTCTAGCCAATGCCCTGTGATACATTGGATCGTTTCTCCTGCAGAACCACTCCGCGTCAATCGCAGAAGGCTTTCGGGTTTGGGTTTGAACCTGTTTCTCTTGTGTCCCCTGATCAATAATTCCCAGTCTTTGGCGTGAACTTTCGAGCTCATTTGCCATGGGACTAAGCAGGCCGAGGTCTCTGGACCTCAGACCTGGGGTGGTGACAGGCTCATGTTCACACCTCTGACTGTCTGGGGCCATTCATCCTTTGAAATTAACAGCTCCCTGGAAACCCCCACAAACCCGCTCCTTGTCCTGCAAATCCCTCCTTTGCTGTGATGCTGATAACACACTTGACAATGATTCCGGCTCTGAGCTCAGCCAGGGTGACCAGATGTCCTGATTTTACAGTGAGTCCTGATCGTTGGGGCTTTGTCTTATAGAGGCGCCTATTAACCCCCGCCCCCCATCCCCATTTTTCACACTTGCTCTTTGGTCCCTAGGTGCAGCACACCAGCTGCCATGGCGCTGATCAGGATTGTCTCATTGCTTCCTGGCTCTCTCTGTACCCGCCTGTTGGCGCTTGGGCCCACAGACCAGCTCTTTGGTGTGTGTTTGTACAGCCCCCCGCACAATGGAGGCACTCCGGTAACACAGACGAGAATAATGCACCTCTCTCAAGTGTAAGAGAGTTGGCTCTGTGTCATCAGGCAACATTTCCCCTCCTATAGGGGCAGCATGCTGTTTCACCTGCCTGTCATGTTGCACCCCAGAGCTGGCTGCATTTCAGAGGTGGGAGAAATTATTCAGGAATTTGAGGGGGTGAGTCTGGGCTGTAATTAACCCTGGTATGACGAGAGATACCCCGGAATATGCCCATCTGCAAAGCTAACGCTGAGGAGAGGAAGGGGGAGCTGCTTAACCAGAGCAAATACATGGGGTGATGGGAGGCAGGGATGTCTAGTGGTCACAGCATTGGACGGGGACACAGGAGACTCTGCCACTGGCCTGCTGGGTGACCTTGGGCATGTCACTTCCCTGCTCTGTGCCTCAGTTTCCTCTCCCACCCTTTGTCTGTTTAGCCTGTGAGCTCTTTGGGGCAGGGCCTGTCTCGCGCTGTGTGGCTGTGCAGTGCTTGGCACAGGGAGGCCCCACTCTTGGTTGGGCTCTCCAGCTGCTGTAATATTGAACAATGAGGCATGCTTGCTTTGCCTGGTGTCTGGGCTTCACCCAGCACCTCTCATTACAAAGGGCTGTCTGGGAGCGTATGTCACCGCACAGACCTGGGGTTCGGTGACTTGAAACACCAGGTGCTTGGTTCTCAGAGGGGCTGAGCACCCAGAATTCCCACTGACGTCTGGGTGATGCAGGCGTGCAGCCCTCGAGTCTGAGTCTGGCCCTAGGTCTGCTCCCCACCTTTACCTCGCAAGGCAGCACGTGTGCTGAGGACCCAGGAGTTCTGGCTGCTACCGCAGGCGCCCTTCCTACGTTAGCACAGCAGTGCAGAGGGGCTGCCACTCTACAGGGCGTCCGACTCTGGACAGGACTGGAATCAGTTGAGATATGTAAGAATAGGAAGGGGCTCCGGGGCCGGTTTTCAAGTCCTCGGCACAGCTGGGGCTGGCTCGTCTGCATCCGGGTTACCCAGCCAGCAGTGGCAATTTTTCAGTCGAGACTGGCTGGTTTCCCGAAAGATCTGCTCTACTGAGGCAGGAATTAATTCAGCTCGGTCCCCTGGCCCGTGCTACGCAGGAGCTCAGGCTAGCGATCACAATGGGCCTTCCCGCTGTACGATCTAAGCCTCTGTGCAAGCTACGTCTGTGTGTGTAAAGGGTTAATAGAGGACGGGGCTGGACAAGGAGCAGCACTGTAGCTGGGCTGACAAAATCCCCTGGTTCTTGTGCCCTGCAAATGGCTTCCCTTGCCAGGCTAGGGGAATGGCCAGCAACGGCCCTGGGCACTTAAGACAGAGCACAAGGAAGGCTGATGTTCGAAGCCAGCTCGCCTTGAAGCCAATGGGAGTTGAGAGCGTGCAAGCAGCCCGGGATCGGGCCCTCTCCAGCTGGCTCATGACAGGGGGTGCCGGGTGCCACAGTCTCTGAGTCCTGCTTTAATAAACGCTCTGGGACAGCAGGTTCCAATTCCAGTGGGGCTGCTTCAGTTCTCCCCCTCCCCCCCAGCACCCCGCCCCGTGCGTTGCCGAGTTCCTTGCCGCGCCTTAGTGACGAGACCGATTCAGCAGTGATGGCATGCAGCTCCCAGGGGACTTCCCTAAGCCAGGGGCTTGCCCCACTGTCCTAACCAAAAATCCCCCTCCTCTGCTGTCCTCTGGGCTGCTCTCAGGGGTGCTGGCTCTACACACAGCAGCTCTTTGGGTGCTCTATAAAAGCAGGCTCACACAACGCTTTCCAACTACCCTGTGTACAGCCGGCACCTGTGAAATGCAGCCACCTCTGGGGTGTGTGAGCACCACGCACACGCCACAGGGGGCTACTCCCCTGCAGACACCCCTTATCCTCATTCACTCGGCTTCTCTCTCTCGTGCACTGGAGCGAGAGAACGGGTCAGGAGCAGGGCAGTGCCTCTGCAGTGGAGTCGGGCAGGGTGCTTTGATCTCTCCAGCTGTCGCTCTTTCTCCTGTTTTCGCCTCCAGATTCTCCGTAACATCTGATTTATTGGTTTATTTTTTGTTCCGAGCCTGGCGGTCTCTCATGGTCGAGTTTCACCAGCTGGCCGGGACCATCGTGCTGCCGTGTGAACGGGATCGCCCAGGCGGCGACGGAGCTGTGCATGTGGAAGGAGCTTTGAAACCACACAGGCATGGCTGGGGCTGGACAGGAGGTGGGGAGCAGCTCCCATTCATGAGAAGCCTGTAGACATGCCTGCCACTGGGACAGTGCATGAGCCACTGTTAGGAACGTAGACGCTGCCAGATTGGGCCAGGCCCAGAGTCTACAGAGCCTACACAGCCCTCTCCCTACGAGTTAGAATGGCTTAAACCATGAAGCAGGAGGCTTTACATCCTGTGAGAAACAAGCTGTGGGCTCTGGATCCCCCCCCACCAACAAAGTCCCCTCTGGGATTGTCTCCTGTCTGACAGCACACGTCGTCCTTGGGCTGCCCGTGGAACTGGGGGAGGAGATCGTGGCCTGGATTCCTTTGCTTGCCCTGGGGTGGGGTCTGCAGAGCCACCCCCTGGGAGAACGGTCGGCAGCAGGTGGCTTTCTGTGCCCAGCTGGGGCTGAGAGGCTACAGCGAAGGGTGCCCCACAAACAGCAATAGACGGACAGACAAGTGCCTGTCCCCTGGCCGGGTTAAGGCAGAGAGGCCCAGGACGAGGTGCTACCTCTCCCCACCCCTGTCCATGTGGCGATGCCAGTATCTCAGCTTTCATTGTCGTTTCTAGTCTTCCTGCTAGCCGTGCTGCTGAGGGTAACCGTGATATCTGCCTGAGTCTGCAGCCAGCCTGCAGTGGAGGGGGAGCAGCAACCGCTCGCGCCAAGGAGGAAGCCAGGTGGCCGGAGACCCAGCCTCAGAAAAGCCTAGGCCCCCACTCTGCTTTGGGAGGGGGTGGGTCTCCTTCTGCTGGGGTGGTTGCTGTGGGGGATGTTTCCCCGTATGGCTTTGATCCAGACCTGCCTGTGCCCAGCTGAAATGGTCTCTGGGTAAGAGTCCATTGTGGATAATTGTATTCTTCCTATCTAGAGTCCCCTGCTAGTTCAACTAGCCAGGGTGTTCTTCGCTGCCTTTTAGCTTCTGTGTTGGTGTTACTGTCCATTGTTAAACAGCTGCTGAGTTCCACCCATAGCGGGCTGCATTTCAGGAGTGCAGGGAATTAGTCTTGCACGTGTAAGTGTGTAATGTTCAGGACAAAAAGCGTCCTATAAACGTGAACTACCATCAGTGGTGTGGCAACCGCTAAAGGCTATTTTTACAGGAGACTATTCTTCACTGGATACCACGTCAGTAAGAGCCAATGTTCATCTATTAGACTATTGGCTAGAAGAGTCTGAAGCGATTTAAACTCCTGTACTTAGATTGGAAACTCTCGGCGTCTGCGCGATGGGGCCTGGTCCATCTCTGGCGCTCCTGGGTGTCACTACAATACAGATAATAAATGATAAGAACATGGTCTTCACTCCCTTCCACTGTCATTTCTTCTTTTAATTTTTCTGTGGCAGCTTCAGTATTAAAAGGGCAGAGCTTTGGATTTCACACCTGGTTAACCCCCTGGAGCTAGCCAAAGGCATTCTGATTAATGGGTTTTATCCCCCCCGCAGTCTATTTCACCTGAGCAGCCGTTGTTCCCCTTCACAGTCGCTAGATGCAGTCAGTCTCCTGGGAGATGTCCCAATTACTTGGCATGCACGCTGCAGTCATTACATGCACTGGCCGCATAAGCAGCTGGGAAACCCTGACCAGCCACTATTGCTTCCTGTGCAGGTTTGGAGAGATGTGCAGCAGATCAACCTGCCCAAGCAAATGAGTGTGTGATAACAGAGCAGGGGAATTCAGTAAGAGGGTTTTGTGAGGGGAGCTTATTGGAATTTTAATTCTTAGTTCCTTCCCTCACCCAGATCTCTTAAATATCTTTATTTTTCTGACCAACTGCATTCGAGTTTTTAATCTGTTATAACAAAATGCTGGTCCCTTAAGACTTTAGGGTTCTGTCTGTCTAGGTACTAGCAGATAACGCCCGCTGAGCACCTTTGCTGCAGTATCTGAGCTCCGGATGGTTGTCATTACGCTGTACTAGGTGTGGTCACTTAGCATTGACAAGGACAGCAAGAATAAATCCTGATCCTCTTGCTCCAAAAGCACAGGCCCCACCACTTGAGCAAAAGTTAGCTAGTGGGTTTGCAGGACCTACGGTTTACAACTCAGCAGTTCTGGTTTATTCCAGGAGAGGGCAGTGATAACACATGCATATTAGCCTATCCCTTCTAATATTTTGTTAAATCAGCGTCAATGCAGTATTCCTCTGTTTTTTCCCCCAAAAAACCTTTTAAAACTGAGCATAGAAAATACTGTTTTCAAACAATAAATAGTACACTGTATCCCTTTGATTTATATTTAAACACAAAGGTAGTTTTTCTTGCATACAAATGCAGTGAAAAGCAGTGTACACAACTGGACTGTACCTTTCAAAACAGCTAACTTCTGGAATTCCAGGCTTATGAAACAGATTCTTATCTGTATTCTTATTTCCCCCCCATGAAGGTGCATTTTTGCACAGATGGAAGGGGAGCGCACACAGACAATTGTACCCAGGTGGGGAATTAGATATTCTGTCTATGGGCAGCACCTACAGAGGTGCTTGTTGGAGCCTAGATAAAGGAGTGGGGGGGATGGGGGGTACCAGGATAGGTGTTAAGTCTTCTTTGTCCGTTAAGGGACGGGAGAATAGGGGGTGTGACGGGTTCAGTCACAGAGACCACCTTGAGGCTGTCACCTGACGTGCTGGAATTACCTCTGAGCCCGTTTTCCCTGCCAGCTTGGGACTCCAGAACCCTGCCTTGTTGAGCCAGACATGCTAGTCTGCTGCAACACAGACCCAGGTCTAGTCCATGTCCCCAAAGCTGCTCAGCAAGTGCTCCTGTCTCCAGCACCCAGACACTTAGCTCCCAATGGGATCCAAATCCCAAATAAATCCATTTTACTCTGTATAAAGCTTATACAGGGTAAACTCATAAATTGTCCACCCTCTATAACACTGATAGAGAGATATGCACAGCTGTTTGCTCCCCCAAGTATTAATCACTTAGTCTGGGTTAATTAATAAACTAAAGGGATTTTATTAAGTATAAAAATCAGGATTTAAGTGGTTTCAAGTAATAACAGCCAGAACAAAGTAAGTTACCAAGCAAAAGAAAAGAAAACACGCATGTCTAAGCCTGATACATTTAAGAAACTGAATACAGGTAAATCTCACCCTCAGAGATGTTCCAATAAGCATCTTTCACAGACTAGACTCCTTCCTAGTCTGGGCCCAATCCTTTCCCTTGGTATAGTTCTTGTTAGTTCCAGTTTTGGTAGTAACTAGGGCTTTTCTCATGACTGCAGCCCCCTTTATTCTGTTCCACCCCCTTTTATAGCTTTGGCACAAGGCAGGAATCCTTTGTCTCTCTCTGGGTTCCCACCTTTCCTTCTAAATGGAAAAGCACCAGGTTTAAGATGGATTCCAGTATCATGTGATATGTTCACATGTCCTGTGAGCCTTCATTACCCACTGGCTGGCACACAGGGAGGCTTACAAGTAAACAGAGCCATTTACAACCAATTGTCCTAGTTAATGGAAGCCATCAAGATTCCAAGCCACCATTAATAGCCCACATTTTGCATAGTTACAATAGGACTTCAGAATAATACTTCATATTTCTAGCTTCAGATACAAGAATGACAGGATGAACACATTCAGTAGATTATAAGCTTTGTAATGATACCTTACAAGAGACCTTTTGCATAAAGCATATTCCAGTTACATTATATTTACACTCATAAGCATATTTCCATAAATATATGGAGGGCAACGTCACAGGGGGTGCCCTGGCCCACCCCATATGGCCAATCCCCCTGGCCAGCACCACAGCCTTGTCCTCCCCCAGAGTCCTGGCTGACAGTGATGGCGTGAGAGAGCTTGGCAGAGGCAGCAGGTGCTATGCATGGGAGGGAGGGGCAGGGGCTCTTTCTGGCCATAGAGCTGGCAGGGGTTGAGGAACCACAGTGTGAGGAAGAGGAAGGAGAAGAAATCCCAGGCACCTGGAGGCTGAAGCTCCGGTGATATTGATCCCTATAAAAGGTCTTTCATCCACAGAGTTCAAAAGCAGGTCTGGATCATTATCACCAACTAACTAGCAGGGAAACAAAGGAGGCCAGGGACTCCCCCAGGTCACACAACACCAGAGCTAGGAACAGAACCTCAGCTCCCTGCTCCTGAGCTTCAACCACTAGACCTCATGGCTGCACAACTTCCCTGCAGCTAGGCAGCAGACAGGCATGACAATAACCCCACACAAGCCAGAAGCAGCAGAGAGGAGACAAGGGGAAGCTGCAGAAAGGGACAGAGACAAACCCTCCCAAGGCTCAGTCCAGGGGCACTCTCCAAGCTGCTCCCCAAGACACCCGTCCTAGTTAGGAATGGAGGAAGAGTGTGAGGCTGAAGGAGCTCCTTGTAGTCCCTTCTTCCCTGCATGCGGGCTGAGCTCCGGCGCCCTACCTCTCCCCGGGAAACGCTTTTAGCTCCTGCATCCTTTCCCCTCCACCCAACTCCCAGTCAAGTCAGGAGAGGCTCCACCGCAAGGAGTTAATTGAAAGCACCAGGAAGGAGCGTGTCTCCAAAGTCCTAGTGCAGCAGGTTCGTTGACGCCGATGTGAGCCTCTAAGAGCCTACGGCTGGTGCAACTGGCACGGCCCAGCCCCTGCACAGCTCTGGAGCAGGGCATTGGAATGCTCTTCCCTGCCATGCCGCCAGTCCAGAGAGCTGAGATCCAGACCCCATCCAGCCCAGGACATCTTCCCTGGGCCCGGCCACTGGAGCACAATCCCTCACCCCGTCTACATCTGGGAGCTCAACAGGTCGTGGCGGCACCGCCAGGGCCCGGACGGGGCTAGCTCGGGCCCCCAGGTGAGGGCAGCTCTTGTGGGGAGGGAGACGAGTGCTGCGTAGGCAGAGGGAGCAGCCGTTCTGTGCTGGGCTGGGGCCTGCTCCCTCCTGGCTGGAAGCTGTGTTATTGAGGCAGGGATGGATTTGGCCTGGGACTATTGGCCTCAGCGCCAAGGCTCTTAGGAGGGACCCCAGAGCCAGAATCCCGGTGGAGGGGGAACAGAAGGGTGGCCCCCAGCATAGACAGGGTGAAGGGCCACAGGCAGGACTGGCACCGGGGGCAGCTGCCCTGGCACAAACCCCGAGCAGCTTAGTCCGTCTGCGCTAGGGCTTTGCACTACAGCAGCTGCTGGGGCAGGTCCCCGGGGTAGATGATCAGGCCCAAGGATGGGTGAAAGCAGGACCCAGCGCTGCAGCCCTTGGGGTGACTGGCTGGTGCACTGAGCCCCGCTGACACTGCTCCTAAGCCCAGATGTCTGCCCCTAACCTGAGGCCAGGATCGCGGCCCATGGTGCCCAGGGACATGGTATCCCCAGGGTGTTCTGTGTTCAGGGCCCAAGGTCACCACTGTGACGAGCTGCACCCTTTGGGGAGTCACCTGATGTGCCTGGAAATCACTGAGTTCCCCCACTTTCTGCCAGCCTAGGCTCCCTATTACCTGATCTTCCTGGGTCAGGCTCACTAGCCTCTCCCAGCCAAGCACATAGGCAGGGCCACGCCCAGCTGCACAGACAGAGACCAGCTTTAGGGCTTATTACAGCACCCAGGGACTCCCCCTTTAAGGGGTGCAGACCCAAAGGGTTTATGAAAGTTGCCCCCTCCCTCAGTGTGGAGAGAGATGTGCACAGCTCCCTGCCCCTGCCCAGATATTAACTGCACAAACTGGCTTATAGCATAAACAAGAAAAGTGTATTAACTAAAAGAAGGTACATTTTAAGTGGTTATAAGTGGTAACAAGCAGAATCACTTCAGTAAATAAACAAAACAGGCTTGCTATCCTTAGTACACTACAGAAATTGGCTACAACTAATATTTCTCACCCTAAATATTGTTCCAGGCAGATTCTTTCACAGGCCAGAAAGATCTTTCCAGCCTGGATCAGCAGCTGTTTCCTCCCTCAGTCCAGTCTTTTGTTCTCAGGTGTTTTCCAGTGTCTCTTTGTGCTGGAGTCAGGGGAGGAAGAACTGAAGACCCTGATTGCTTTTCTTCCCCGCCTTAAATAGAGTTGACATAAAGTGGGAACTCTTTGTTTGGTTCCCCCCACCTCACAGTGGAAAAGTTTGGTATTCCAAGATGGAGTCCAGTATCAGGTGACCAGACCACCGGACCCTATAGCATCACAGAGTCCCTGAGCCCAGGCAAGTCCACAGGAAGGCTAGACCTTTTCACCAGCTATTGTCCTTGTTGATGGGCCATCAGCACTGGCTGGCTTCTCCATTGTTATACCTGAAGTGTTAGCAGGGAGTGTCACCCAAGGTAGCAAAGTTTGAAATACAGATAAATAATTAATATTCTTAACTTCAGGTGTGAGGCTGTTATATGCATACAAATAGGATAACCATATTCAGTAAAACATAATCTTTCCAATGAAACCTTTGTGACAAAGTGGGACTGTTCTTAATGGTTCCTCTGAATACTGTGTGGGTGCCTCAGTTTCCCCTATGCATTTCTTAAGTCTCCAGTGTGCATAAATGGCCGACACTCTGTATCCTGGCAACAAATGGCCAGGGCCCTTCCCCCCTGCAAGGGAATAGCTAAAGGTGAACAAAGAGATCAGGTGACCTCCTGGCCCGGGAAAGAGACAAAGGCCAGAAAGGAGGGGCTGGAGGGGGTTTCAGTTTGGGTCTGGCTGGGGACGAGTAGTGAGTGCAGATGGGTTTGTCTGGCTCGCTGGGCCCCAGAATGGACCTGGCTGAGGAGTCCCGTTCTCTGTACCTACAAGCTCTGTTTTAGACCGTGTTCCTGTCATCGAATAAACCTCTGTTTTACTGGCTGGCTAAGAGTCACGTCTGACTGCAAAGTGGGGGTGCAGGACCCTCTGGCTTCCCCAGGACCCCACCTGGGGGGACTCGCTGTGGGAAGCACACGGAGGGGCATATGCTGCATGCTCCAAGGTCAGACACAGGATGGTGAAGCCGTGTGAGCTTCTTGCCCTGAAGACAGTCTGCTCCAAGGGAGAGGAGGCTCCCCAAAGTCCTGACTGGCTTTGTGGGGAGCAGTTCCAGAGCATCGCCCGGGGACTCCGTGACAACCTTACATGAGTTATCTTGCTGCAGTCCATTGGGGGGAGTGGCTCCTCCCCCTCTGGGTCTGTGGGCGACCAATCCGCCCCACTACGTCTCCGGGGGCCGCCTGACATGGGGAATAAGCGGGGTGACGGGAGACGTGAGCTCGGGCCTGTGATCAGGGCTGAACAACAAACAGTTACGGAGCCCCAGCCCCTGGTCGGGGTGGGGCAGCAAAGAGTCTCTGGCTCAGGCCTGCACTCAGGCTAGGCAGCAAACAGTCGGGCCTCCTAGCTCTGGTGGGGGGCCGACAAGCTCAGGCATCTTGCCTAAGGGAGGGGGAGGCTGCCACCCATGGCTTGGGGTGGCGGGGGGACGCAGGCGCACCCACTCCACTGTGTCCCGGCCCAGGGCCCTAGCAGTGGCAGAGCAGTCTGCCTCTGGGTCAGCAGGGATCCTGACCGCAACGTGCTGACTCACTCGCTGGCAGCGTTGCAGCCAGACAAGGGTTGGCTACCCCTGGGCCACTTCCCAGGTCCCCCTCAGGGTGTACCTGGCTCTGGAGAGGGTCGTCCTTGTCGTTGGGGAAGAAGGCCTCTGTCAGCGCTTGCAGCTCCTCCCTGCTTGGGTCTGTAAATGGCTCTGGCCAGTCCTCGGCTCCCTCGGGGTCTGCAGCAGCCTCCAAGCTCGGAGCTCACAGGAGGCGTCTGGCTCCTCCGGCGCCTGCCTCCCAGCTGAGTTCTCCAGCCCGCCTTTTGTACTTCCGCTCTCCTGTATGTGCCAGCTACAGGGGCTTGCTGCCCACCAAAGGCCTGGCAAGGAGGGGACGCTCTGGATGGGGTAGTCCAGAGCACTCAGCGGCAGCCTAACTCTGCTCCCATGGCGGGCGGGAGGGAAGGCACCGTTCTGTTGACCTGAGTGGGAGCAGAAGGAGGCCAGTGCTGAGCACATCTGCATAGGCCACCCAGTGTCTGAGAAATGCCACGAGCCCCCCAGGACTCGTGGCCTGTACCCGTAGTGCTGGGCTGCTCGCCAGCCCTGGAGACTGGAATTCCAGGTACCCGGTCCAGACCACCCCCCCACCGACATGCCTTATGCGAAGGTGCAAATCCTGGAACAGCCCCAGCTGAAAGCACAATGCTGCTTAATCATGGGAATAAGGGGCAGCCTTGTAATGTACAATCAAAGGGGAAGCACATTCCCCTAAACTATATATGCTGCACCCCTTCTGCGGGGCAGTAATTCGTAGCACACCCTCTGGCGTACCCCTGCTATTGTTTGTAGCTGGGGGCGTTAGCCTCTTAGAAGAAATGTGGAGTCATATTGGTTTCTTGTCTTCAAAATCTGCCTCCTAGTGATTGCATGTGATTGTGCTTTCAGGGGACAACACAGGCGAAAGGACAGCACAAATCAAGAGGTTCTTTTGGGTGAGGTTACCATATAAGTTGGGAAGACAGGGAAAAAATGCCTCCATGCAGGGGCAGTGAGTGACAGTAACTGTGACACTGGGAGAGTTTAACTGTGCCTGTCTATGGTGGGAAGCAGGTAACAGGGCAGGACAGCGAGGGCACAGGAGACCAATTCACTCCCAAGAGTCTCCTCAGCATTGGCACCAGTGCTGGGGGGAGGCTGTAGCTTAGTAACTCGGGGAGAAATGCAGAGAGGAGCCCAAGGTGGATGTAACCTCTCCCCGACCTCCTCTCTCTCCATCCCCCTTTCTGGCCCTGAAACCATCCAAGACTTGACAGGCCATTGGCTGCCTTCACCTACCCACTGCACAAGAAGGGGGTTGAATTCAGGGAGCGGCTCCAGGCCCTGGCCTTCATTGGGAGGGACAGTTCAGTGCAGGTAGCCTTCAGGGCTTTTGCAGCAATGGCGCCTCCTGCAGAACGATGGTGAAACTAACCAGTGGGGAGATGATGATGTAAGTTACAAGTCTGAGCTGCCTCCCTGGAATGGCTGTGGGCACTGCATGTACCCCTAGCGTGGCACTCAGGGGCCCTGTTCCTTTACCTGCTGTCTGTGCAGCCCCTGCTCATGCAGAGCTCTCCTGTGTGGCTGGGCGCAGGGAAATACGCCCTAACGGACACTGGAGACAATTGAGCTCAGTTGCTGCAGCCCTGTTTCTGCGGAATTCGCGCTACTTTGTCTCTGCCAGGCTCTTTTCTCCCCCACGACCACCCTTGTCCTTTCCCAGCCGTACGGGCCGTGCAGCTCCGTTCGCAGCACTGGCTGTGGTATCCTCCTGGAGTTGGGACTCACTCTGCCCCATCTGCTACCATGTGCGCTGCAGGGGCAGGGCTGACTAAGTCTAGCACCCCACGGCTCACCCCTTTCAGACCCCCGATTAGCTGTTAGCACCGTAGAGCCAGAGTGCTAGCCTCGTTCCCACTAATCACTGGTGACAGGGCACAGTGTCCAGTTCAGAAGCCGACTCCTTTAGCCCCCAAAGCCTTGGGGGAAGCCTGTGGTTCCGAGCAGTCCCATCCCTCATGCTCCTCAGGACAGAGTAGTAACCCCCCTTCTGAGGGCCCTGTTCTGCAGCCCTTATGTTGGGCAGGCCGTGCGCCTGCAGCAGGAGACTTTGCTTGGCAGTGCGCCCCAGCATAAGGGTTACAGACCTGGGGCCGCACTACTTGGAAGGTGGAGTCTTATGAGCAATGGGGTGTCCCAGCACTGACTTTCTCCCAGGACCCTGTTTCCTTCCTGGTCCTTTACACTCAGCCCTTCCACCTCCCGGTGACCCCCATTTCAGGTACGATCCCCCAAAGAGCACAAGGGTCAGATTTTTCTCTGAGCTGACAGCGTCTCCCATCCCACCACCCCCTTCAGCCCTAACAACAAAGTCACTTGCTTTAAGATTCCAAGGCAAAGTTTCTCTCCGGGGAGAGCTGGGTTGTGGGACCCAGGGGAGTAGGACAAATAGCCTTCATCGGTGGCCTCTTCAAAGGCAGTGGGCCAATGGCACTGGGACTGACCCAGAGCGGGGCTCATTCCACCCCTCCCTGCCATACCCCAAAGTTCCCACCCGGCGATTCTTCTGGTGCCCAGCCCTGCAACTCTTAGCTGAATTGTCCCATGCTTCACCCTGTTCGTCCAGGGGCTCCTCCACCTTCCACTACAGCCCTGCTTTACTCTGGGACAATGCCCAGCCTGGGGTGTAGTCTGTCTGCATGATCCCCACCAGGCACTGGCAGGAGCACTGCTTTACATTAAGGTTCTTTTGGTGATGGGCTAACCTTAGCCCGTCCTGCATTTCCAGTGTGAACAGCTGTAGATGGAAACCCAGACAGTAGAGTGTCACGGACTCACAGATCGTGCCCACTCTTGGCCCCGTGCGGTCCGTGGGGGGTGCCCCTTTTAGTGAGACAGCCCTTCTCAGGGGTCCACTCTCTCTCGGGGTCAGGCCCCTCCACCTCCTGGATCCGCACCTCTCTGAGCCTTAGCACGTCTGTCTCTGCCGTGGGCCCCCTCAGGGAGTCCACTCGCTCTGGACCCCCGGGGCCTCCACCCCCGAAGGGGTTGATGCAACCCTGTTCCCTAGACCGGAGTGACTCTCAGCCAGCATGAAACAGGAGGGTTTATTGAGAGTTGAACACAGCACAGGAAACTCTCTGACCCTCAGGCCTGGCCTCCCTCAGCACAGCACATCCCAGTCTCCCTGCATCCAGGTGGGCTCTGCCTGCTTCCCCTCTCCAGCCCAGAGCCGCCCTGCTCGCAGCTGGGCATCTGAGATCCCCGGCCCCAGGCCCCGCCTCTGTCCATTGTCTTCTCTCCAGGTAAACAGGGTCGTAAACCGGGGCCTCCTCTCCTGCTTCTGTCCTCTGGCTGGAACCGGCTGGTTAGGTCACTGGGTCCTCACTCTGCAGCCCATTGTCCTCCCACTGGCCAGAACCGGCTGCGTCTCCTCAGCTGGGCCTCTGGGTCACCAAGTCGCCAGGTCACCGGTCACTGGGGTATCCATCCTCCCGGCCATCGGCTGGGTCCCCACGTCCTCTCTCCGGTCCTCTGCAAAACACACTCCCTCTCCCCTCACCTCGTTAAACCAGTAACACCCAGGGAAACTGAGTCCCACCCCCTCCGCATGCAAACCATTGAAACTCCACAGAAAACAAGAAAACCCCCCACTTCGTCACATAGAGATGGAGCAGGACTAATCGTGGTCACTTTGTCTAGCCCTCACCCTGTGTCTATACTGTACAAGTGTTGCAAACAGCAGGTGCATTTTCCTGCCCTATGATTTTGGAGATGTTAACGCTTGCTACAGCTTTCTCGCTGTATGGGTTGTGGGATCCATTGGAGCGGTCTGTGTTCTGTGTACAGGACAAGATGTGTAGATCTTTTATACCTTGATGTATTACTGTAATTACAATTATTTAATCAATAAAATGAATAAAAGCATTAAAGTACATCAAAAAACATCAGAATGAAACAGAGGATTGCTATGAACAGGGTGGGGGATTGCATGTGAGTGATGTTCGTCCATCATTATCGATGAAGACCTCAACAACTCATGCTTTCGATGACCGGGCTCTGTGCGTCCGAAGATGACTGATCAGTCCGATTCGGGCGTGGAACGTCCTGTCACACCTCGGGCAGACATGTAATGGCACTGTCGATGATGTACAAGCAGCTCTGGACTTGCTCAGCTCACGCTTTTTTTCAGCCTCAGCAATACGCCTCACCTCAGAGGTATTACTGCCTGTGTGAATGAGGCTGCGCCATGTGGACGGTTCAGTGCGAAGGTTTCCCATGTGGCGGTGTTGATCTCGAAGGACTTCAAAGAGGTCTTCAGCGTGTCCTTGAACCGCTTCTTTTGTCCTCCATGGGAGCGCTTTCCCTGAGTGAGTTCTCCGTAGAAGAGCTGTTTAGGAATGCGTTCATCTGACATTCTCACGACATGTCCGGCCCACCTGGTCTGGGCTCTCATCAGCAATGTGTGAACTGACGGCAGACTGGCTCTAGTAAGGACATCAGTATCGGGCACTTTGTCCTGCCATCTGATTTTTAGAAGCTTTCGCAGACAGGAAATGTGGAAGTGATTGAGCCTTCGTGCATGACTCCGATAGACAGTCCACGTCTCGCAGGCGTACAGCAGAGTTGGAAGCACCACTGCTCGGTAGACCTTCAGCTTCGTTGGTAGGCTGATCCCTCGACGTTCCCAAACGTTGGAGCGCAATCGGCCAAATGCAGAGCTGGCTTTAGCAATTCTGCAGTTTACTTCATCATCGATTGACACTGCTCGGGAAAGGGTACTGCTCAGGTACATGAAGTGGTCCACTGTCTGAAGTCTCTGTCCATTTACAGTGATGGACGGTTCTGAGTACGGAGCGTGGGGAGCTGGCTGGTGCATGACCTCAGTCTTCTTGATGTTAATGGTGAGACCGAAGTTGTTGCATGCAGTTGAAAACTTGTCCATATTGGCTTGCATTTCTGGCTCTGTACTAGCATTCAGAGCACAATCATCGGCAAAGAGAAAGTCTCGAAGTACAGTTTGCTTCACCTTGGTGATGGCATGCAGTCGCCTCAGATTGAATAGTTTCCCGTCAGTTCTATACTTCATGCCTACTCCTTCAGAGCAGTGTTGAAAGGCATCAGTCAGAGTGGCAGAGAATATCATGCTGAACAAAGTGGGTGCTAAAACACACCCTTGCTTGACGCCGTTGGTGACTGGGAAGGCCTCAGATGTTTCACCGTCATCCAGGACACGAGCCATCATACTGTGATGAAATTGACGTACCATTCGTATAAATCTGTCTGGACAGCCAAATTTCGACATGATCCTCCACAGGCCCTGGCGACTGACAGAGTCAAATGCTTTCGTGAAGTCCACAAAAGTTGTGTAGAGTTCACGATTCTGCTCTTGACATTTCTCCTGTAGCTGACGCACAGCGAAGATCATGTCAATAGTCCCACGTCCCTTGCAGAAGCCACACTGTGATTCTGGCAGTAAGCCCTTCTCCAGGTGAGTGATCAATCAGTTCAACAGAACCCGTGCAAGAACTTTCCCCGCTGTAGAAAGCAGCGAGATTCCACGGTGATTGTCGCATACCTGGCGATTGCCCTTCCTCTTATAGAGGTGCAAGATGGACGCGTCTCTAAATTCTTGTGGAATGGTTCCCTGCTTCCAGAAGGACTGAAACAGCTCAGTGAGTTTCCGCAGCAGCATGGGTCCACCGACTTTGTACACCTCTGCTGGTATGGCATCTGACCCTGGGGCTTTGCCACTTGACAGCTGATTGATAGCTTTCTTCACTTCGTCCTCTTCTGGTGAAGCATCCATGGAGTCATTGACTGCAACCTGGGGCATCTTGTCAGTGGCCTCGTCATTGATGACTGAGGGGCGATTGAGAATTGCTTCAAAGTGTTCAGCACATCTCTGGAGAATCTGCGTCTTCTCTGTAAGGAGCACAGTACCATCAGAGTTCAGGAGGGGAAAGCTCCCAGAAGACTGTGGACCATAGAGTGTGTTGAGGGCTTCATAAAACTGCTTATAGTCGTTCCTGTCTGCATATGCCTGTATTTCATCTGCTTTGACGCTCAGCCACAAGTCCCGCATTTTGCGCAGTCGGTTCTGTACTGTTCTGCGAGCGTTGATAAAGGCAGTCTTCTTTGCCACTGAGGATGGATCGTTTTGATATGCACGATGCAGGCGGTGCTTCTCAGCAAGTAAGGCCTGGATTTCTGCATCATTTTCGTCAAACCAGTCTTGTTGCCTGCATGTGGAGGGCTCCAATATCTTCGATGCAGCTGTATGGACAGTGTTGCGGAATCGCTCCCAGTCTTTCTCAGCGTCATCCTCAATATGAAGATCAGCAAGCTCATTCTCTAGGTCTTCCGCTAGATTTTCAGTGATGCGGCTGTTCTTCAGCTTCGACACGTTGATCCTTTTGAGAGCCTTACAGCCTTGTGGTTGTCTCTTCAGCATGATACGGAGCTTTATTTTGAATACTATGAGCCTATGATCCATCCAACAGTCAGCGCCACACATAGTTTTTGTAACCCTGACATCTTGTCTGTCCCTTCTCCTGATGATGACATAATCGATCAAATGCCAGTGGTTGGAATGGGGATACATCCACGAAGTCCTGTTACGGGTAGGAAGGCGGAAGACCGTATTGCTGATCAGAAGGTCATGTGCTGCACAAGTTTTCAGCAGTAACAGGCCATTGCTGTTACACTTTCCCACTCCATTTTTCCCGATGACTCCTTCCCAGGCTGCGGCATCGCATCCAACTCTTGCGTTAAAATCGTCAAGCAGAATCAGCTTGTCTGTGCGGTGCACTGACGATAGCAGAGTATCTAGTTCTTCGTAGAATTTATCTTTCACATCCTCTGGGTTGGTCATTGTAGGAGCATATGCGCTGATCAAAGTAGCTTGTTTTCCTTTTTGAAGCGGAAGCTGCATTGTCATGAGCCGGTCATTCATACCCTTGGGGGAACTGGCAAGTTTCCAAACAAGATGATTCTTGATGGCGAAGCCAACTCCAGATTCGCGACGCTCATCACTGCTGCGGCCACTCCAGAAGAATGTATAGCCACCACCTGACTCGGACAGCTGTCCTTCATTAGCAAGGCGAGTTTCGCTAAGGGCTGCAATGTCAATGTTGTAGCGTGCGAGCTCTCTAGCGACAAGTGCTGTTCTTCTCTCCGGTCTGTCTGCCGTGATGTTGTCCAGTAACGTGCGCACATTCCATGTGCCAATAGCGATCGGTGTCACTCTAAGTTTTGTTTTTGTTTTTGTTCGACCGCTTTTGTGGGATCCCCGCCAGCCGCGATGTGCTGGCCAGGGTAAGGTGAAGCACAGGGCCGGCTTTAGGCCGATTCCACCGATTCCCCTGAATTGGGCCCCGCCCCTAAGAGGTCTCCGCGCAGATCGGGCAGCGTCCCTGCCTGAAGCAAAGCTCTGTGGCTCTCCGGGAAGCAGCAGCTGTTGCTGCTAGGCAACCAGAGACGCTGGCCGGCAGGGGGCTGAAGCAGAGGCAGCAGCGGCTGTTGCAGGTCAGGAGGGGGAGGGGGGGAGAAGGCACATGTGCTTTGCAGCCTTCCCCTCCCCTCCCCCCGGCACTCACCTGGAGGAGACACCGAGGGGGCTTCCGGTCCGGTGGGAGACAGGAATCTCTGCAGTGGACCTCACTCACCTTAGCAGCTGCTGGGGCTTCGGTCGGTGAGTGTTTGACCCCGTGATTCCCCATAGGTTTGTAATATTGGGTTGGTTTTGTGGTTTTCGGTGGTGTTGCTGTTTGAGGGTGAGTTTGTGCCTGCCTGTGTCTGTTTCAAAACTAAACTCGGGATCATGTAACCCAGGAAGAAAGCCCCGAGCCAGTACTTAGTGCTGTGAATTCCAGGTGAGAGAGAGAGGGAGGTTTGGAGGAGGAAATCAAATACATCCAGAGGGGAGAATGCAAAAGGTCTGCAACACGGCAGGTTGAGACTTTTATCTCTCCCCCCTCCCCCGAGAGAGGGAAACTGAGGCACGGAGTGATCTGATTCCCCTCCCCAAATTATTTTGCAAAGGAGGGGGACGGGGGCTCCTATCCAAACCAGTTCCCTTCCCATCAACTCTGCTTCCCCTGCTGCAAGACCACTGTAGGGGCTGAATATTTCCATTACTCTGGCTTCTTCATTTGCCCTGCAACAATAAAATAGACCGGTTTTGGGGGGGAGGAATATCCCCCCCCCCCCCCAAAGCTGTGTGGACATTAAGTTTTTTTTTGGGGGGGGGGGGGCACGGTAATATTCCAGATCGATCAAACACCCAGCTCAGCTTTCTAGCCATCCAGCAGCTCTAGGGCAGGGAAGGAAGGTGCTCTTGGTGCAGAGTGGTCGCAAAACAGGGGTGAATTTAGCGAGGGGGGGGTCCGGTTGAAATCCCACCCGATGCAGGCACACAGAATCGCTGGTGGCGCTAGGAGAGGCCAGGAGTGGAAGCAGGTGGCCCGGGGGTGGGGGGACATTTGCCCTCAGTCCTGGGCTCTGGGATGGACTAGGCTGGGTGGGTGGTGGGTTCAGTCTAGTCTTCCAGCCTGTTGCTCTCGCTGGGGTTTGTGGTTTTCATCTGGCTCCACCAGAAAGATCAAATAAGCCCAGTAGAAAAGGGGGGTGAGAGAGGCGGGAAGGGGTTTGTAAGGGGTTAAAGTGACCCATCAACGAAAGAGTAAAACCAGAGTTTGACTGGGTTTCCCCCCAGCCACCACTCCTGCAAACACTGGGCAAGGGGCAGCCCCATCCCGCACCGAGGCTATGGTGAGGGGCAGCAGGGGAGGAAGGAAGCCACGTGTGATGGCAGTCCCCTCCCCCCCAGCACCCACCACCCCCTCTCCGGCCCCCAAACTCTGTCCCAGAGCCTGCATCCACCCCTCCGCACTCCCTCCCAGAGCCTGCACCCCTCCACCCATCCTGCACCCCACACCATGCCCCAGCCCGGACCCTGCACCCAAACTCTGTCCCACTCAGCCCTGGGCAAAGCTCTCCTTGGCTGGCTCTCAGCCCCTCTCCAAGGGTTGCAGCTGTCTGGAAGTGCTGCCTTCCACACCTTCCTCATTCACACCTCATTCATTCAGGTCAATTGATTACAAAGTGGGGGGAAGATCTTATTCTACTTCTAGCAAAAAGACATTTTTCTTTTACCTTAATTATACTACCTTAGGGGCCAGCTATAACATTACCAAGGTTCAATACAAAGTCATATAAAAGTTATACAAAAATGCATAATGCAGCGATTTATCTACAACTGCACTGATTGACTGCTGTGTGCAGTAATATAGTGACCCCTGGGTCTTTGAATGAGGCTTTATACTTTGGGGGGGGGGCGAGCGGGTGGGCAAGCGGCGGGTGGGTAAAGAGGCAAGCAGTGAGCCAGCAGAGGTTCTAGGGGCGGGCATGGGGGTTTCTGGCAGGGGAGGGAGAAGGTGAAAGGAGGCAAGTGGTGGGTGGGGGACTGACTAGGAGGGATGCAGCAAGCCAGCGGGGGGCTAGGGGGTGAAGAGGGGTGTGATGGTGGGGCCGAGCGGGGAGGGGTCAGGTCCTATTTTACTGCTGTGATCTGGTCACCCTATGTGTGCCGTTTCTTTCCCCCCCCCCCCCCCACGCCAACCTTCCTTTTCGGCCCACAGCTGTTTCGGCAGGGCGGCGCTGGGGAAGCAGGGTTTGTTTCCGCGGGCCAGGAGGCGCTGGGAGGTGGGGGGGGAGGAGGGCACAATTTTATATTAATAAGGAAATATTTTATAAATTTTAATAAAATAAACATTATTGAAGAAAATCAGTTGTACAACTATCAAAATATAAATTATTTTCCTAATATGAAAGTGAAAATCAGCTAATTAATATATGATGCAATGTATGTAATATATAATTTTGTTATTATTTATATAGTCATGGAAAATAAATAATACATGGAAGAAATGAAAGGGTTCTTTTTAAGTGGCTTTTTTTTTAGTCATCCCTGCTGGGGCCCCGTCGAAACTGTTCAAATTGGGCCCCGCACTTCCTAAAGCCGGCCCTGGTGAAGCAGGCAATGTTTAGGGCACCTTTTCTAGCCCCCTCCTCATTCTACGGAGGTGAGCAGTGCAATCCTGAATAGGGCTGCTCAGTCGCTCAAGAAGATGCCGAGCTCCACTGCTGCTTCGGTCAATGAGGAACGACCATTATGCCTGAGCCGCCTATGTGCAGGTCCGCAGCTACAGCTCCCAGTGTATCCACACCTGCTGCTTCGTCGCTCGCCCATCGCCACAGGACTTGATATGATGTTCCTATCTGTATCCAGTGGCAGGACAGAAGTCGAGACGGCTGGAGATAGGGCAGGGCGCAGTGGATGACCAGGACGCCTACGTGTCTTGTCGTGCTCTTAAGCGTTCCACAACGCTTGCTGTCATCGCCTTCCTGACCATTGAACCAGGTTGAACCAGGTTGCCTCAGTCAGCCGGATCCAGCCTTCACATGCAATGGGTAGACAGGCCCTAACTCACCGAGAGTCTCATACTCATCAGCTACCCTCACCTGGTTTAGCCCGCCAGTCGAGACGGTCTCCGGGGTGTGGCCGCTGTCGCATCCTGACAGCTACTTGGAGCCACAGGTGGGAGCTGGGTGTTGTCAAGTGGGGACCAAAGTGGATGAGCTACTCCTAGGAGTACGACTGCTCCCCCATCAGAGGTACTACCCCTCCCTGACAACCCCATGTGAGTAGGTAACCGCTCGATAGCTTTCATCACCATATAGTTTTTGACAGGTTTCCACGCCCCGTCCCCATTGCCGGCGCCGTCCCCATTTTTCTGTGTTTGGCCGGGGTAAGGTTGCGTGCTTGTGTTTTGACATATTTAGAGAAAAAGTATGAAAGACTAGAAAGAGAGCCTGTAAGGGGTTTGCAGCTCCCTCCCCGTCCGTCTGGGCGGGAGACAACGCCCCTCGCTGTGATACTTGTGGGATACCTTGGTTCAGGGGAAAATTAGCTCAGTGTTAATGGTTCAGGCCTGCAGTCAGACCGAGCAAAGACAGAGAGTCTGTGTCGCACCGTCCCCATTTTTCTGTGTTTGGCCGGGGTAAGGTTGCGTGCTTGTGTTTTGACATATTTAGAGAAAAAGTATGAAAGACTAGAAAGAGAGCCTGTAAGGGGTTTGCAGCTCCCTCCCCGTCCGTCTGGGTGGGAGACAACGCCCCTCGCTGTGATACTTCTGGGATACCTTGGTTCAGGGGAAAATTAGCTCAGTGTTAATGGTTCAGGCCTGCAGTCAGACCGAGCAAAGACAGAGAGTCTGTGTCGCACCGTCCCCATTTTTCTGTGTTTGGCCGGGGTAAGGTTGCGTGCTTGTGTTTTGACATATTTAGAGAAAAAGTATGAAAGACTAGAAAGAGAGCCTGTAAGGGGTTTGCAGCTCCCTCCCCGTCCGTCGGGGCAGGAGACAACGCCCCTCGCTGTGATACTTCTGGGATACCTTGGTTCAGGGGAAAATTAGCTCAGTGTTAATGGTTCAGGCCTGCAGTCAGACCGAGCAAAGACAGAGAGTCTGTGTCGCAGGGCAACAATTCACCGGTGAGGGATGATCTCTTCCGGCCTCTAAGTGCCCTCTACAGGCTGGTGTCTCGCCTGCCGCCTGCCGCTGGTCCCGGTGTACCTCCCAGACCCCGGTGCCCCTCTACGTCAGGCTCCTGCCCCCGGCTTGCTGCCCCGCCCTGATCAAGCGCCAGGCAAATGGACCTTCTGGTGCTCTACCTGCCTGACCGTAGGCCAGAGCCCCTACTCAATTGCTGCCCTGCCCTGATTGATGGCCCCGGGCAAACAGACTCTCTACCATTACTTGGCCTTTATTTTGTATTATTTTTCTGTGTTTGGCCGGGGGAAGGTTGTGTGCCTGGGGGTATTACTTCCGGGGTCAAGGTGCCACCTGACCGGAAGCAAGGTGTGTCATGTGACCCCTCTAAGAACTCCCCCCCCACCCTCTACCAATCAGGAGGGGTTTCGTCCCGATAGGACCGCCCCGAGAGGAGATTTTGACCAATCAGGGGGACTTCCGGGGCGGGGGTGACCCGTCCGGAAGTGGGTCGTGTGACCCCTCTAAGAACTCCCCCTACTACCCTCTACCAATCAGGAGGGGTTTTGTGCCGAAAGAACCACCCCGAGAAGAGATTTTGACCAATCAGGGGGACTTCCGGGGCGGGGGTGACCCGTCTGGAAGTGGGTCGTGTGACCCCTCTAAGAACTCCCCCCACCACCCTCTACCAATCAGGAGGGGTTTCGTCCAGACAGGACCTCCCCGAGAGGAGATTTTGACCAATCAGGGTGACTTCTGGGTTGGGGTGACCCCTCCGGAAGGGAGTCGTGTGACCCCACTAAGAACGCCTCCCAAGGCCCTCCGCCAATCAGAGTGCAGCACCATTACCCCATAAGTCCCAGCACCAGACAGAGGAGGCGGCCATCTCTTACCAAGGACACGTGTTTTCGAAAGCGCGGAAAGGCTGCTGAGAGGAAACATGGACTCCTTCACCATCCCCGTGAGAACTTCGGACTTTGTTTTAGCCCCAACCGTCTTTGACCTTGTGTGGAGCAGGCGTTACATCAGCGACTGTTCCGAGGAGGAGGAGGGAGCGACCGAGGGGAGACCTTTGGCCCAGCTGTTGCTGGATACGCCGGAACCCGACCCCGAAACCCTCGTGAGACACCCCGATGAGCATGGCGGTCTCTCTTTGTCCACCCCCTCAGAGGTGGAAGGCGTAAAAAAGTCATGCGGACTATTGTACGCGTTGCTGTTTATGCTATCCTTAAACACTGCCTTAGGGAAAAGCTTTTTGAAGATTGTGAGGGCTGTGTCATAGATGTGCCAGGCCAAAGGCACCATGATTGTGTGACTTGCTACGTAGCAAAACCCTTGCTACGATGATGTAAGAAAAACACGCAGTGATAGCCGCAGGCGATGGAGCGGGGGTCTTGTAATTGTCTATTGTGAAACACCATGTCTGTGGCATTTTTGTTTAAAAATTTCATAATGCTTTTAGGAAACAACACACTGTTCGGGGGGTGCCCGTATGAGTCAAAAAACTCTCCACGGTTACGCTCCACCAGATACAAGGCGAGCCAGTGTTCACCCGGTTGGTTGTGTGGATGCGTGTTCACCACCAAGCCTAGGGGTCTCTGAGACAGCTTGCGTCCTGGGAGCCAATCGCAAGGGAACACATCTAAGAAATTCTTTTTCGTGTAAGGGTCCGTTGATAAGACACGAGAGCTGCACGGTGTCCATGTTCACATGTAGTCAAACAGAACGTTTCTCCTCTGATTTATTTCTATGACGTTGTCAAAAACCCCATACACAATCATATTGACGGTAACTGTTAAAGCCTTCCCAAAACGTATTTCTGCTCTCAGGTTCCCGGTTTTAATCAGGGAATAGTGATCAGCGCATTCCTGGTCGGGAGACAGGTCAAAGGCAAACAAGGTGTAACCCTGTGCAAACTCCTCACGGTCGATTAACAGAGAATGATCTTTCATGTGTTTACCAGCTGTCTGTACCAAATTCATGTATTCTCTCCCGCAGCGTCCTGCCTCGAAGTCCGGTTGCAGAGGCTTGGTCGGTATCTGTTCACCATCCACATACAAGGCCACAAAATTAATATCGTAATGTTTAAAATGAAAGGGATTTTTAGCGTAACTTCCGCTAAAGGCATCGTTATCCACAAACCCTAGGACAAGCATTTTGGGTAACTGTCCCAAGAACAGGTTCTCCTGGTTACTGACCCTGCTGCCCGCGGGGATGCTAAACACTTTCATTCCCACACGGTCCACGGGGTATTTAGCATTAGTGGTAAGCAGGGCCTCCGCGTGCCCCAGACGGACTCCCGGGGCCACCCGTACTTTCTTCACAAAAAGGGACGCTGATACAATGCGCAGTTTAAAGCCTTCAGCCGCACTGCCCATTAAACAGAAAGTGTCTTTACTGCGCGTCAGTTTAATTTTCACATCCACTCCGTTTAACAAAAGTTTTTCTTGAAAAAACAGGTCGCTATGTAAATGGCCCAGCAGCTCTACCGTTCTGCTCCCGGCCGTCAGCTTTGCACGCCTCACAAACCCTAGATTCCCTCCATCCAACTCTGTTTCTTCATGTTGTCCAGCAGTGTCTTTGTAAAACAGGCCGGCGGAAAATTGCGTGGCGAGGGTGTCGTCGCTGTAATTGAGCACCGATTCTATAAAGGCCCTGTAAGGGTAGCAGTTGTTGCTTTGGCTAATGAGGCGGTCTCCCAGCGTGACATCCAACTGACTGAAAATAGAGGCCACGGGGTAATTCACCAAACCCACTTCGGCATCCGCGGCGAGTTCACTTCCGTCTCCTTTTACAATCTTGCAACACAGGTACAGCAGCGTGTTGTTTAAATCCATATAATCTATGCCATTCCCTGCTATAAAAAAGTCAATGGGGGCAGACTCCGTAATGGCCGATAGAGGCGGCACCTCGATGTAGATGCTTTTCTCGATGCTGGTCTGCGTAGGGGCTATTTGAAACAAGTCTAGTTTGGATTTGGTGCACTCTTCAGACCCGCAGTGAACAAAAGCCATGTTGATTAAAAGATGTCTCTTTTACCAGGCAGAGCGCATCTCCTCTTTCGCCCAGGCTTCCTCTTGGACTTTCGCTTATGGCCGGCCCTGCGAGTCAAAGCCCTTCTTTTAAAGGGTTTCGGGGGACCTGTGCATCGCGGGTATGACGTATTTCTCTTTCTCTTCCTCCTTTTAATGTACATCACCCCCGATCCTTCCTGTGAAGCTGTATTCCCCACCTTCTCCAGAACAGCACGGGAGACATGACCTACCACATCTTTAGCTATGTTTTGAGCGGCGGTTTTTACGTGGGGTTTAATAATCTCTAGCCCCCTCCTCAAAAGCGGTACGGCTTTTCAAAAAAGGCTACGAAATATTCCACCCACACCCGCCCCGTACATCACGGGGGCCCCATGATATCCAGGAAGGGCGTATCCAGCCTGGGCTTTGTAATAGTTCCTGTAGATGGTGGGGTCGCCATAATTTTTTGGGATTGCCATAATAGGGTTTTGCTTTTTTAGAAACCTCGCTCTCTCCGCGGCCGCAGATGCAGCTTGACGATCACCTTGCCGAAGCGAAATGAGACATCTCTGTTCTGATCTGTCTTTATTTCAATGGTGATGGTGTCGATGTGGTGTTTACTGACAGGGACGTAATGAGGTTTGTCGTAGGTGATGGTAACAAACTCGTTGTTCCTTCCTCAGACAGGGACGCAGCATAACAGGGGAACAGAAAAGTCCCCCACAAACTGGTGTTCTACGATATCCGTGTATACATACAAGGAGTTAAAACCTCCTGTGATGTCTGCCGAGAAGGGAAATTTTTGGACGTTGCGTTTGTGGCCCAAACCCAGAATGTTAGCTAGCTCCCCACCAGTAGAAAACACGTACATAAAATCGGTAGATTTAAGTCTCACTTTTCTACCCACAGGGTCGTAGTTCATGACCACCTCAGGCGGTCCGGGATGACGAGCCACGTTGCTGTTCATATGCTCCAGTAATTCGGGTATGGTCGAGTAATAACCTCGTCGTAGAATGAAATTCCACGTTATAGCTCCAAAGGTGATTTCGAAAGGGGTTTCTTCGTTGATAGTATTCCAGCTGTGCGGGTATTGTATTTCCACTAACCCCACCTCCCAGGCACCCGGGAGATCCAAGGGCTTAATTAGCCGTATTGTAAAGTTCGAGATGGTGTTTTGGGGAAAAACTGCAGAGCTGCCATTGCTGGGCAAAGTAATGTAAAACCCGCCGTCACTCATTTTTCTTTCTCTCTGTCCTTGCAGAAGGAATCTTTTTGTTTGTTTGTTTGTTCGTGTCTAGATGTCACAGAGTTGAGAAGCTTCCACCCAGCTGTTAAACTTATCAGGCCACCCCAACCATTTCACCAGTAGCTGTTTTTTTCTCCCTTTTCCTTTCTCTGCTAGAACTTTTTCAATCCTGTAAATCCTGTCTTGTTTGGGGTTTACTTTTTGTAATTCTTCAGGGTAAAAAGATCCAGTAACTGCCTCACCCTCGTAATCTTTTAAGCGGTATACAGGTCTCTGGCCCCTGGTTAAGGCTTCATCCACTATGAATATCTCATCGGTAAACGTCTGTTCATAACCTTTTTCAAAAGCGCCTTTGGTTTTAGATAGTCTCACATGGTCACCTTTTCTAAAAGGGGCAACAACCGGTTTTATTTTAAAATCATCTCCGTAAACCGTTTTCCATACCTTCAGAGAATTTGAAGGGTTAACATCAACGGGTCTGGTACGTATAGTTCTGTGAAAGCTCTGGTTGTAACTCTTTATAAAGTCAGGTAAGACGTCAATGTAGCGAAAGGTGTTATGGGCTGTAAAATATCTCCACATCCTAGTTTTTAAAGTTCTGTTAAATCGCTCCACAACCCCTGCTTTGACTTCATTATTGGTAACAAAATGGTGAACTCCATGCCGCTTTAACAATCCACTTAAAGGTTTGTTTAAAAATTCTTTCCCCCGATCGGTTTGTAATTTTTGAGGCACGCGACCTTCACTGAAAATAGCTTTAAAGGCCTTGGATACCTCACCACTCGTCTTGTCTTTTAGGCCTAAGGCCCAGGCATATTTGGATAGAATGTCTATCACTGTTAAGATGTACTTAAAACCGCTGTTGTGTTTGGAGAACCGGTGCATATCCACCAAATCTGCTTGCCACTGCGCATCCACCTCTGAAACAATGGTCTTGTTTCTTTTAAAACGTATTCGAGCCGGTTTGTGTAAAGTGTAAGCATCCTGGTCTGAAAGCCATGCTGTTACCTGTCTTCTGTTTAAAGTTTTACTATGCTTTCTGGCCGCTTGAAAAAGAGGGTTGACCCCGCCGAAGCTCCCAACTTCCCCGGGGGCGTAATATATTTTCTTTAACAGCGCCGTCTGTGTAGACATGACTGTTACTGGTACCGTCTTTTACTACCACGAGTATGAAAGGGGACACATTCATATTGACACATTTAAATAAGTTTTATTAATCGCCTGGTTTAACATGACCTTTTACAGCCACCTATAAAATGGATGCCATGACCCCTACCATAAGGGAGTCTCAGATGGTTCATTCTTCCATTTTGTCCTTTTCGGCTTGAGATCTGTGTCTCAGACATGAGCAAAAGCAGCTGATGCACGATATGTTTATTCCCACAGGGCTTCCAATGTGTAAGTTCTTAAAGGCCTCTAAAAAGGCATCGTCGACCTGTTGAGAGATTTTCAGAAAAGAAACCCTGTAAGCACCCCCACTGCTTGTTTTTTTTTTTAATTTATGCAACCCCCGGTTCCTACCCCATTACCCACCCCTCCTTGACCGCCGCTTCTTAAGCATTCATTTACCTGAGCGCCGTCTTTTCCGTTCGCTTTGTCCGCCGGTGCCTCCCCCGAGCCGCGATCGCCTTCCACCTCTGAGGGGGTGGACAAAGAGAGGCCATCACGTTCATCGGGCTGTCTCACGAGGGTTTCGGGGTCGGGTTCCGGCGTATCCAGCAACAGCTGGGCCAAAGGTCTCCCCTCGGTCGCTCCCTCCTCCTCCTCGGAACAGTCGCTGATGTAACGCCTGCTCCACACAAGGTCAAAGACGGTTGGGGCTAAAACAAAGTCCGAAGTTCTCACGGGGATGGTGAAGGAGTCCATGTTTCCTCTCAGCAGCCTTTCCGCGCTTTCGAAAACACGTGTCCTTGGTAAGAGATGGCCGCCTCCTCTGTCTGGTGCTGGGACTTATGGGGTAATGGTGCTGCACTCTGATTGGCGGAGGGCCTTGGGAGGCGTTCTTAGTGGGGTCACACGACTCCCTTCCGGAGGGGTCACCCCAACCCAGAAGTCACCCTGATTGGTCAAAATCTCCTCTCGGGGAGGTCCTGTCTGGACGAAACCCCTCCTGATTGGTAGAGGGTGGTGGGGGGAGTTCTTAGAGGGGTCACACGACCCACTTCCAGACGGGTCACCCCCGCCCCGGAAGTCCCCCTGATTGGTCAAAATCTCTTCTCGGGGTGGTTCTTTCGGCACAAAACCCCTCCTGATTGGTAGAGGGTAGTAGGGGGAGTTCTTAGAGGGGTCACACGACCCACTTCCGGACGGGTCACCCCCGCCCCGGAAGTCCCCCTGATTGGTCAAAATCTCCTCTCGGGGCGGTCCTATCGGGACGAAACCCCTCCTGATTGGTAGAGGGTGGGGGGAGAGTTCTTAGAGGGGTCACATGACACACCTTGCTTCCGGTCAGGTGGCACCTTGACCCCGGAAGTAATACCCCCATGGGGTGGGACTTCCGGTGACAGGTGGGAGGGACCAAGGGGTCAAGGGGCGGGGATTAAGGGGTCAAGGGGCGGGGTTAGGGTTTGATTGATGGTAGGGCCCTTATACTACTATCATAGCAAAGGGCGTGGTCTCCCGCCCAGACGGACGGGGAGGGAGCCGTGAACCCCTTACAGTCTCTCTTTCTACTCATTCATACTTTTTCTCTAAATATGTCAAAACACAGGCACACAACCTTCCCCCGGCCAAACACAGAAAAATAATACAAAATAAATTTCCAAAATGGCCGACGGCGCCAAAAACATACACAACCGGAAACGGGGACGGAGGGCGGGACGTAAATGCTACACAGTGCATGGAAACCTGTCAAAAAGTACATGGTGATGTAAGCTATCGAGCAGTTAACTACTCACATGGCTGCGCAGGGCAGGCGGCCAATGGGGAAGAAGCCATGCTCTGGTACGAAGCTCCCAGGGAAGGGAGGCTGGCTTTTCCCAGAGCTAGGGCAGCTGGGCAGCTTCAATGACCGGGCTCTCCTTAGTACACGTTGTTCTTATCCAATGAAAAAATTTGCGTAGGCTGCAGCGGGCTGGAGGGTGGTTCTTGAACGCCTCCAGGATGAAGATGGTCTGAGAAGCCAGGCTTTGGACCGAGGAGTTGCTGTCCTCCTGCAAGCCTTTGAGCTCTAAGATTGAAAGGAAGGAAATGGAGGTCAGAGCCACAGCGCTCTGGAGAGCCCCAGCAGACCAAGCCAGCGCTGTACCTCTCGGCCTGTGACAAGGCAGGGGACTAGCAGGAACAACCAGCAACCCTCACTAAACATCCCTGCTGCCCTCCACAAATGGGGGAGCCTCCAGACACAGGCAAGAAGTCCCAATGAACCCCATTCACTCACTATTTCTAGGACTGCCCCGTCCCTGCAGTATCTGAGCACCTCATCCCTGCCTGTATTTACCCTCCGCCTTCCCCCAATGCACAGATGGGCACTTAGGTCCAGAGAGGGGGAGAGTCACAAAGGGGGCTTGGGCATTGTTAGGCTATGCCTAACTTTAGGTGCCCTGCTGCCATCCAGGAAATGCCGAGGAGGGAGCTCAGCCTTTCTCTAGCTCTGGTTGGGAGGCCCAGCTGTGAACCTGCTCTGGGAGTGAGGAGTCTGATCTATATCACCCCCGCCATTCGCCAACAAATGTGGAGATGCTGCTCTGCCCTGCGCTGCCCAGGGGTCCGGGCACGCAGCAAGGAGGTAGGTGACCGGACGTCACCTCGGCCTCATTTGGAGCAGTGGCTTGACCCCAGGCACCCCACGTGGAGGTGACTGCTCCAAACACTGGGCTAGTGAGTGCAAGGGGGGAGGCAGCACCCCACCTCGGCTGTGTTTGGGGGGGGGGGCAATCGTCTGCAAAGGCCAGCCAGCTCAGGCCCAGTTTGGGGATCTGCCAGGCCGCAGCTCTGAGGTCAGGGCTAAGTGCCTGGCACATGCCAACCAGCAGACACGACAGGGTGAGGGGGCAGCTGATCAGGGGTTTGGGGATCTACATTTTGCATCCCTTTGTGGCTCTCGCCCGAGATCATGTTGCTGGTGTCAGAGATCGAACCCAGCCCACGGCCCTGGGCCGTTCATCCCCCTAGCGCTCAGTGCTCAAAGCAGGTACCACTCACCGTTGCAGATGGCATCCAGCTTGTCCTGGCTCCTCTGGTCCAGCTGCCGGGCAGTGAGCCCTACACATACAAACAGCTCGTCACATCCCCGCATCCCCAGCGAGGGTGTCAAATGTCACCCTCCAAGCAACCCCTCGCTTCCCCCGCCCCTCGCTGGCCAGGACGCGCTCCCAAGTCCCCAGGGGAAAGGGTGAGTCCCCAGGGATGGTTACAGGGCTGGTTGCCAAAGGAGAGCACAGCACCTTGAGGGTCCACTACCAAGAGCCCATGGTGGGGTATGGGGGGGGGAATGCGGACTGCATGGGGAGCAGTGGGGTTAGAGGGGGCCCATCAGCCGATCAGGGCAGTTTGGGGTCAGCTTGCTCCTGCGGACTTCTGACACCCTTGATCCTTCATTAGACAATCAGGAGCCCAAGGGTTACTTCTCGCTGCTGGCAGGGACTGAGGAGAGCCTGGGACCGGATCCAGCCCCCCTGCTAAAGGGACCCCTGCTCTGTGGTTACCTATGAACCTGATGGCCGCTTCTCTAATTGGAGCCTGTGGGTTCTCCAGAAAGGCCATGGTCTGGCACAGAAAGTTGTTGGCTCTCCCCTTGTAGCGCATCAGCTAGGACCAGAACAAGGGAGCACAAGGTTATTAAAGGCCTTTCCGTCCCGCAGGCCGGGTTCCAGGTGTGTGGAGCGCACGTCCTGTTTTCACCCCTCCTTCCTGTGCCGGGGGGATCACGCAGAGGGACTACACCCAGGGCCAGGAGTGGTCCCGGGGCTGGGGCTCAGTGTGGGCACAGAGCCGGGCAATGGGGGGTGCCCTATCCACCGATTCCCCCGCTCCTACCAGCGAGGGCTGCGCAGTGAATGACCTGAGGGCTCCCTCACCAGGCAGTCACAGCTTTGCCAGGTATCCTTGTGCTGGATGAAGCCACCGAGCTGGTCCCACTTCAGGAATTCCGCAGCACTGCTGAGGGTGTCCCAACACACCTGCAAAACAAGTGGGGCCAGGGCGAGCCGGCCACGGTTACGGGAGCTGGAAGCCACTAGCCTCGTTACCCGGAGGCCGTGCGTGCTGAACACTTCCCGGCCCCAGGTTGCTTGCGGAAGGGCGGCGGTGTGGCTAAGGCAATGGCTGGAGACCTGACTCAATTCCCAGCTCTCCCTGCGGGAACTCAGGCAAGTTGCTTAGGCCCAGGGGTGCAAAGGGATTTAGGTGCCTAATGCCTATGGGTGATCAATACTTTTGAGGCGCTAGGCCTCATGCTGTGCCTCAGTTCCCCACCTCATGGTGAGTAGGAGGGTGAATTCATTAGTGCTGGTGGCATTTGGCTCCCAAGTGATGGTGGCCATGAGCGCTAGCATGTGCAGAGACACCTGGGGCGGGGGGAGGGGGGGCGGCTTGGGCATCTCATGTCTAGTACGGGCTGTCCAGGCCGCTTGGCCAAGGGCACACTGGGTCCTGCGCACCATCTGGAGACTGGGTAGCCCTGCTCCTGGTAGGGGCCATGGCCAGGGTTGTGCTCTTCCCACCAGCACAGCCAGGGAATGTGCGGAGGCCAGTGGCTGTAGGAGTGGTGAGGCGACCCCTCCCCCCACCCAATCTCTCTGCCTGGCTGCAGGGGGGGAGTGTTGGGCTCAGAGGATGCAGGGAAGACTCAGCAGTTGGGTGGGGCGCCATGGTCATGGCGCTACTGCACTCAACGTTCAAGTGATTTTGAGCGCCTGACTGTCACAGCACTGAGCACCTGCCCTCTGTCAGCGAGACCCTTTAAAGGGGGGGTGACACATGTTGCCCCCTCAAAACAAATTACTGGTCACTCTGTAACGGTATCCGCTGCAGGCTCCAGCCCGTGGCCTCACCTGGGACACGTTGGGACGCCCATCATGCACAAGGAGGAGCAGCGGGACCAGGCTCTGGAGCACATACTCCTTCATCTGCCTCCTGTTGCGCCCCCTTACAAGCTCCAGCAGGTGTTTAAAGAGGGTGATGGAGAGCACCCGGAGCCTGCTGGTCACCTGCAAGAGACGACATGGGGAGGAGACGCTGTGACAGTCATTCTCACCCAGCGGGGCGAGCGCTCACTGTGCCAGAGATGTCTGCCCTGCAGGGGGTATTGGTAACTCACCCCCAGCCATACAGCCACAGCTGGGGCCAGAGTCTCATGGGCATAGCGCCATTGAAGGCAATAGAGATGCAGATTTCCACCAGTTGAGGGGCTGGCCTGGTAACTTCTTGGCCAGGGAGAGCAGTAAGGTGGGGTGAGACTGCCCCTGGACTCTCACAGCCAGCTCTGGGCACACTGACATCAGCACACACCTGTGTCAGCCAAGGGGGAACGCGCAGGGCAGAGCAGCGCCAGGACAGGGGCGGCAGAGAGGGAGTGATGAGGAAAGATTCAAAGAGCAAAGGGGGGGGGTGTAGTTTGTCCTCCCGCTTTGCGGGCCCAGCTCACACTGCTGTTGACCCACAGCGGCCCTCTAGCCAGGCCAAGGGGGCCAGGCGTGGGGGGCAAATTCCTACACTGGTGTTTGTTTGAGCCACGCACAGGGACCTGGGGTGGATTTAACCAGGGCCAAGGGGTGGTAAATGTGCAGGAGCTCCCAGATAGGGGGCCTTGGAAGCCATGACTGGAAGCCACCCAGCCTCCAGGGGCTCGGGGTGGGGTGAGGGTTGCCCCACTCCTGTGCATGGGTTTCTTGTTAACTCAGAGCCGGCCCCGCTTGGTCACATGGTGCTGCTGGGCTCCCTCCCTGCATGGCTGCTGGCAGAGCTGAACCAGTCCAGTGACCAGGGAGGCTGGGCGAGCTGTGCCAAGCAGGGAGAACCAGGAGCAATAGCTGGATGCTGTAGGGAGGGGCCACTGCTTTCTGGGAGGTGAGGCTGAGGGGGCAGCCTGGGGACGGGGTGACTTGAGCTGTTCTGGGAGTGGCTGAACCTTTAAACGGTGACCCCCCAATCAGCAGTTACATGTCTGGGCACCAGGTTCTAGACCAGGCAGTTCTCTGCGTGACGTCTGTTGTAAAAGTGTTCATAAGTTCTTTTAGCCTGTTTATCTGATTTGGCTGCGCTCTTCCTGTCTGGCCACTTTGTAGTAGGTTCTTGGAACAGTAGTTCTGAGTTGTCTTTCCATGAGGAGTTGTGCTGGACTAGATGCAGGAGCTGCTGTTGGTGTTGATCTGTAATTCAGAGGAGCAAGGAATGGATCTTCCTGCTGTCAGATGTTTTTAGCTGCCTGCGCAGCTCTCTCAGCCTCTCCATTCGCTTGTGAGTAATGTGGGCTGCCAGTGATATGAGCAAAATCATATTTCATTCAGACTGACTTAAATTCTGCTGCAGTGAATTGTGGGACATTGTCCATCACTAGTTGTTCTGGATACAGAAATGAGCAAACGTACACTTCAGTTTCTCAATAACACTGCAACATGTTATGTCTTTCAAGTACATTATTTCTATATAGCTGGAAAAATAGTCCACAATGACCTGGCAATGATGTCCTCTGAATTCACAAAATCTGCAGCTAGTCTTTCCCAGTTCTCTCTCTTGTAGAGGTGGTTGTTCACTGGTTCAGCATTGCCTCTTAAGTTGATTTGGACTAGATCACCTTTCAAAAGCCCAATAGCATCAGATCCTCAAGTTCTTCCATCTTTCTCACTAGGCCCATCATGGCTGCTACACTGCAGCTGAGAAGGTTGTTGGTCTTTGATCCCATACACACTGAACGCAAAGCTTTTGTCTTTGTAAATTGGTTCGGTGATGAACTGGCCCATGCAGTTCAAAATCCCTTCAGGGAGGGTCAGAGCTGTGTGACATCAGCTCTCGAGTCAATTTTAAAGTCAATAGTCTTGCTTTGAATATTCAATGTCACTCTCCAGGCGGGCGCCATGTCATCACAAGTGATAGATCCCAGAATCAATGGGTCTTGATTGTCTGCAATATGAGTCAACTCCCTGACTGCTTCAGTGCAACGAACAGCTGCAAAATGTCCATATTTCAGGCATTTATTACAACATGCGCCTCTGGCTGGACATGTATCATCCCTTGGGATATGACTTTTCCACACCTTGTGCATGTAGACTGGCATTTGTCCCTCTTAGCCTGGGAATTCTCTCTCCTTACCTCAGGGAGTTTATGAGAAAGACTTTTAACACTTAAGTGTCTGTTTGTAGCTTTTAAGCTAGTTGCAGGTTTTTCAATTTGTTTTTGCCTGTTGTTTGAATAATTCTGACTCTTGCTAGCTGTATAGCTGTGGGTAGAGTTAAATCTCTCTTCGGCGGTAGCTGCTGTGAAAGGTTTTTTGCAGTGTTGTTGTAGCTGTGACAGTCCCAGGATATTAGAGGTAGGTGAGGGAATATCATTTAGACCTCACCTGGCTTGTCTCTATGAAAGGTTTTTATCTTTTAACCCAATAACCAGCCTGTTTCTGAAATTTTCATGTTTTACATTCCCCAAATCACAGTTTTCAGCCAGGGGATGCAGAGGTCTTATAAAACTTTCAACATTTTCCCCTGGTTCTTGAATTCTTTGCTGAAAACATGCTCTTTAATAAACCACATTTCCCTCGGTTATAAAGTGTGCATCAATCCTAACCACAACCCTTGCATAGTTGTCTTTGTGATGGTCTTCAGTAAAGTCAAAGGAGGTAAAGATATGCTCTGCGTGCTTCTCCATAGCCTAAATTAAAGTCAATACCTGTATATCCCCAGTTCCTTTGTGCAGCTTGTTTGCAATGCAAAATCGTGCAAAACATTGTTTCCAGTCTGTCCATTGTGAAGGGTTATGAAAGGTGACGTTCTCTGGGGAACCAGAGAGGGGCATGTTGATGAGGTCCTGCAAACTTTGTTGCTGTTCCTTCCGTCTGCAACCTGTGTTGCTGTTTTCCTTTGGTTTCTGTTCTTAGTTTACTCCTGACACCATATCATGTTCGGTACCAGATATGGACTGCCTACAGAGATTGTTTACACGCACCAGATGGAGAGTTCTTAATTTGTAATGAAAGAGGTGCTGGGGCTCAAGCAATTTTTTTACAATCATAACTGATGCAGCAAGCCCAGAGGTGCCAGGGCTTAGCCCTGGCAAGCCCTGGCACAAGTTGAGCACTGCAGATGGGTTCATCATAAGAACCGTTAATGCTCTGCTGGATACAGCTGAGGTTCATTTAAATAAGGTATTTTACAGAGCGTCACCTAGTAGCTGAACAGTATGATACAGGGTAACATGCCATTACACAGGTAGCCTGGCTTGTTTGCTAGACTCCATCCCATGTTAATCTTACTAGCCAGCTGCTCCTGCCCCCGGTGTCAGCTCAGAGCAGCCGGGCAGGCTCTGCACAAAACTTATGGGAGCGGTCTGGGGGCATCAGAGCTGCACTGCAGTGGGCATAGGCAGATGTTGAATTGGCACCTCGCTGGTCTTCCCTCCAGTTGTTGAGGCCTATTTGCCTTTCCCTGGTGATGGGCGTTGTGTTCATTAACACTATTTGGATTTAACACCCCCCCATAAAGAACCTGTTCTGTTCCCCCCGGGCCCGAGAGGGGGTTGGTTTGGAGGGCTCACCCCAGGGCGAGATCCTGCAGCTGGGGTCCAGGAGACCCTGGGAACAGCTTGAGCCGGGCCTGTGCCACTACTAAATAAAGAGCGGCAGGGTCCCAGCAGAGTTCGGCAGGGCTGAGGGTAGTATTTAGTGTTGTGAAAGCTGGGGAGGTGGGTGGACGCTCCAGGAGCCCCCACTGGGGGGTTACCCCTAGAAGGCAGTAATGGATGGGCCCCTTTCTCCTGCCCGCTTGCTGGATCTCACCATCCAGTGGGGGACTGGACATCAGTCTGGTGAACGTGCCGGCGGGGGCTAGTTTGTGGTTATGAAAGGCCTGGGGAGAACTAGGCCCTCCTTTGACGCTGCACTGCCATGAGAACGAAGGGGAGAGGAAAGGGTGGTAGCTGCAGAACCTACAAACGGAGCCGTTTCCTTATGGAGCTCCCAGACCAGCTGTGGGATTCCTGGCCAGGGAGGGGAGGGGCAGGATTTTCACCAGGGTACCATCACTTGTCACCCTGGAAGCCAGCAAGAGCATTGCAGCACCCTGTGCTGCAGAGGCCCCCTCGCTGCATGCAGACTCAGGAATGCATGTCCTTCCACAAGGGGAGCCTTGTCCCCAGGCTGCCCTGATCCTTGTCAGCAGGCCTGCAGGACACAAGGGTTCCCATCCTTTCTGCCATACGCTCTGATGGAGAGTGGGGTAGCAGAGGAAGGCGGGAATGGGCTCACGTCATTTACAACAATCCTTTTTCTGGCTAGGACCATAGCACAGGCCCTGCTAGCCCACCCGCCAGCCCCCATTCACAGGTCCGCAGTTTGAACGGTCTCCCATGGGCCACCGGGCCTTACATCATCAATGAAAGGCAGGAGTTTCTCAGCCACTTGCACAGCCGCACGGCTGGCGCTCTGCCTGTCCATGCCGTCAAGGATGTTTTTCAGCACGGTGATGGCCTTGGCGATGATTTCCCTGTCTACCTCGTGTAGTCGCTCCAGGACGTCTGGCAGCAGACGCTGGAGTTTCCCCACCTGCGTGAAATGAAGAGCTGCTTTACGAAACACCCTCCAGTGACCCACAAGCCATTTCCAAAACAACGTCCACCTCCCCTGCAGACAGAGGCACGGGAACTAAGGGTGTGGGGGGTGCTGCAGCACTCCCAGGTTTTACACGGGGCTCTGCTCCTGGCCCCGCACACAGGGTCCCAGCTGCCAGCCCTGCGCCAACCCCCATCTGTGGCCCCAGCCTCGGTCCCCTTGCTCCATCCACCTCCCCCCCCTCTCCTGGAGCCATGGCCCTGCTCCTGAGCCCAGCTCTTAGGGGTGGCAGGGGGTGTGGGCAGGGGTAAGGGGGGGCGCAGCACCTCCACTATAAAAAGTCTTCCAGCGCCCCTGCCTCCAGGTGACATGTTAGAGCCTCAAAGCCTTTGCACAGCCAGCTAGAATCACGGGCAGCGGGGCCGGCTACCTGCAACATAAGCAGCTGCTTCCTTGTACCCCAGATCTCAGGGGATGGTATTTATTAGCGGGTATCATCTGTGAAAGTTCTCTGCACAACACGTTGACCCCAAATAAATCAAGTCTATTATTGTTATAGGGGTTTGAATAGCACCTCGAGGGCCTATCTGCAATCAGGGCTTGTGCTGGGGGATTTCCAGGCACAGTAAGAGACGTCCCCTGCCCTAGAGCTTACAGGCTAGACACACAAAGGAAGGATTTCTATCCCCATTGTACAGACATGGAACTCAGGCACAGAGAAGCTACGTGACTCGCCCACGGTCACCCCGGGAGTCTGGCAGAGCCAGGAACCGAACCTGGGTTCTCCTGAGTCCCGGTCCTTACAGCCCAGCCTAGAGGAGGGAGCCAATTTTGCACACGAGTTCTAGGGTTGGTCTGTTACTAAAAGCCAGATTCAATCATTTCTGTATTTGGTTTTTGAACCTTTCAAAGACAGCCCCACAAAATTTTTTTGGAGAGGGTCCAGAGAAGAGCTTGAGAACATGACCTATGAAGGAAGGCTGAAAGAATTGTGTTTGTTTAGTTTGAAAAAGAGAAGACTGAGAGGGGACATGATAGCAGTTTTCAGGTATCTAAAAGGGTGTCATAAGGAGGAGGGAGAAAACTTGTTCACCTTAGTCTCTAAGGATAGAACAAGAAGCAATGGGCTTAAACTGCAGCAAGGGAGGTTTAGGTTGGACATTAGGAAAAAATTCCTAACTGTCAGGGTGGTGAAACACTGGAATAAATTGCCTAGGGAGGTTGTGGAATCTCCATCTCTGGAGGTATTTAAGAGTAGGTTAGATAACAGTCTATCAGGGATAGTCTAGACAGTATTTGGTCCTGCCATGAGGGCAGGGGACTGGACTCGATGACCTCTCGAGGTCCCTTCCAGTCCTAGAATCTATGAATCTATGAAAATCTCAACCGGCATCAGGGAAAAAATGTGTCAAATACAGGCTAACCGGTTCCGGAAGAAAAAATGAACCACAAGCAAGTGAAAACCAGGCTGAGGCGCATGGAACGATGGGAATAGTGTATGACAAAGAGAATTACAGTCACGCCCTCTCCATGTCTGATCTAATCATAGTCCGGGTTTAATAAACCGGACTGACCCGCTATTCTCAGGGTAAGTAAATTATCATTAGTGAGAGTTGCCTTCAGATTGTCTCCTCTTTACCAGGCTGCCAGATCTGTGTATTTAAGCCCCAAGAGTTTTCTCTGCCTTCACTATACTGTGTGTATCAAACTTGTTATGAGATCTTAGCAGCAAAAGGCCCCTGTAGAGCTCTTCAGAGGAGCAAGTGCTGCGGGACAGAGCTGTGACGTCAACAGTTAAAATCTATGAGGCTTTAAAAGCGGATTTGTAGGAAAAAATGGTTCCTAATTGAAGCGAAATGGCTCTGTCCGAGCGTCCCTGATCACTGGTGTCGCCAGCATTCCCTGGGGTCTAGAGTCCGCAGCTCTGCTGCTAATCTAGTGCTAGGGTTCTTTGGATCACAGAGACCCCAGACACAATCAGTGCCAGGTGCTGCACACACCCAGAGACACACCCCGCAGCAGCCAGGCCCTGCCCTGCAGAACAGCAGACAAAGGCCAGGCAGGGACTTGCCCAAGGTCACTCAGCAGGTCAGTCACAGAGCCAGGAATAGAAGCCAGGGCTCCTGACTCGAGGCCAGGGCCATGTCCCCTGGGAAGGTTTCAATGACCCCAGCCCTGCAGCAGCTCCCTGCGGTTCTGGGTTTATCCCCCAGCCCTCCTCCCCTCTCACCTTCTCTGGGCGCAGGGACAGGTACAGGAGGCCTTTGAGCGCCAGCCAGCGCACCACAGTGTTGGGGTCTCTCAGCTGCCCACTCAACCGGTCCAGGATGGCGTCTTCCCGCTCATTGCCAAGGTCAGGGCACTGGAGGAGCTAACACACCAACAGCGAAACAAGCTAGAGAACGGGGCTGGACCCTCACGACTCATCTCTGCCACGGGGCCCTTAGCTCCACCTGCCACGGGCGCGGCATGCGCTGTACGCCGGGCACCGCGATTGGTCACCGTGTGTGCCCCACTGAAATGCTGCTAGCGCAACGGCCCCTCGAGGCTCCAGCCGAGATCAAGGCCTACCCTGCTCCCTCACTAAGGCTCAGCTGCATGTGGAGCGGGGAGGGAGGGGGCTGCAGCCTTGTGTTCCAAAGGGCCGCCCGGTCTGCGGGGGGCAGGTGAATTGGCCGTGGATGGGGCCCGGCCTGCGCATGGCATACGGACGTCAGAGGGGGCTTGAGGGCCGAGGTCACACAAGGGACCATTCTATGGAGCTGAGCCTTGGGGAACAAGAGATACCCGACCCTGGGCTTTGCTCCAGCCCCGCGACACCAGCTGGGGCAGGTAACAATGTCCAGAGTCAGTGACTCCACCCCTAGGGCTCTAGGAGCTTTCCCTGCCCCTGGTCACCCACCCACCCCCAGAGCCTTCAGGGCTACCCCTCTCCTGGCCATAGGCATGGGCGGCGAGTTCTATGGGCCCCCGGTGCCTGGGCACCATGAGCCTCGGCCCCGCCTTCCGCCCCCGCGTCTCCCGGGCCATTTAAAAGAGCCCGGGGCCCCCACTCACCACCAGCAGTGCAGCGGAGCTGAGCGGCTTCCTGCCTGCTTGCTCCACATGGCTGCCGGCCCCTCCCTGCAGCCCCTGGGTGGGGTGGGTCTGTGTCCCACTGTCACGGAGTGTGGGGGAGTCAGGGCCCCGCACCCCCCACTTCCTGCGATTCACCGTGACTCTCACCAGCCAGTAAAACAGAAGGTTTATTAGATGACAGGAACACAGTCCCAAGCAGGGCTTGTAGGTACAACCAGGACCCCTTCAGCCAGGTCCCTCTGGGGGGCAAGGATCTTAGACCCCCCAGACTTGGGGTTCCCTGCCTCTTCCCACCCAGCCCAAAACTGAAACCAAAACCCCTCCCACAGGCTCTCTCCTCCTCCTTCTCTCCCCCTCGCCCCACCCCCCTTCCTGGCTCAGGTTACAGGCTCAGGTACTGTCCCTCACCTCAAGTCATCCCCTGCTCTCCCATCCCCCATGCAGACAGTCCAGTAAAACTAACCGACATACCCAGGTCAATCCACCCCGCTCCCTACTGCGTCACACCCACCCCAAGCGCCCCTGCAGCCAGTAGGAAGCTGCGCGGGCAGTGCCTGGGGGTAGCAGCACACGGAGGCCCCCAGGCCCGCCCTGCCTAGGAGCCCCAAGTAAGCGCCGCACCCTCCCAACTCCTCCCAGAGCCTGCACCCCCACCCCTTTCCCACACCCCACTCCGGCCCCCAAACTCCCTCCCAGAGCCTGCCCCCCCTCCCTCCGCACCCCCTCCTGCCCCCAAACTCCCTCCCAGAGCCTGTACCCCCTCCCTCCACACCCCCTCCTGCCCCCAAACTCCTCCCAGAGCCTGCACCCCTCACCCCCTCCTGCACCCCCACCCTCTGCCCCAGCCTGGAGCCTGCACCCAGCACCCAAACTCCATCCCAGAGCCTGCACCCCAGGCCCCTTCCCCACCCAAACTCCCTCCCAGGGCCCAACCTCTCACCCCTCCTGCACCCCAATCCCCTACCCCAGCCCAGTGCCTGTACCCCAGACCTCCTCCCCCCGCCCAAACTCCCTCCCAGAGACTTAGGCAGGTGGGGGGCAGGGTTTGGGGGGGCAGAGTTTGGAGGGGCGGGCTCTGCTGGTCACCACCAAAATTTCTACAAACCTGTCGCCCCTGGCCATAGGTCAGCCCCATGCCACAGTCACCGCTGGGCTAGGGCTGTTCTCACGACCCTCACCCGCCGGTGAGGCTCACCTGAATGAAGAACGCCATGGCCGGGATGTACCGCCTATCATCCCTGCAGTTGAAGATGGCCATCAGCTTGTGGAAAATCCAGCAACGCTCCTGGAAACTGACCGAAACCATGGCCCTGGCATGGGAAACACAAACACCACATCATCGAGGTGGGCAAGGACTGGTTCTCCATTTACAAATCTAACCAGACCAGTGCCACAGGACAGGGGATCCCGGGTGACTAGTCACGTGCAGCTGGCACGGACTAGTTCCTGCTGGCTTAAAATGCCCAGCGGCCTAACTGCTAGAGACCCAGACCCTTAATCACTCTACAGGGAGCCCTTCCATGAGGCCAGCTCCGAGCACGCAGCGCTGGGGCTGTGTGACGAAGTGGGACCGTTCTTAATGTTTCCTCTGAATACTGTGTGGGTGCCTCAGTTTCCCCTATGCATTTCTTAAGTCTCCAGTGTGCATAAATGGCTGACAATCTGTCTCCTAGCAACAAATGGCCAGGGCCCTTCCACCCTTGCAAGGGGATAGCTAAAGGTGAACAAAGAGATCAGGTGACCTCCTGGTCCAGGAAAGAGACAAAGGCCAGAAAGGAGGGGCTGGAGGGGGGTTTCAGTTGGGAGCTGGCTGGGGACCAGAAGTGAGTGCAGACGGAGTTGTCTGCCTCGCTGGGCCCCAGAATGGACCCGGCTGAGGGGTCCCGTTTGCTGTACCTACAAGCTCTGTTTTAGACTGTGTTCCTGTCATCTAATAAACCTCTGTTTTACTGGCTGGCTAAGAGTCACGTCTGACTGCGAAGTGGGGGTGCGTGCAGGATCCTCTGGCTTCCTCAGGACCCCACCTGGGGGGACTCGCTGTGGGAAGCGCACGGAGGGGCATATGCTGAATGCTCCAAGGAGAGACCCAGGAAGGTGAAGCCGTGTGAGCTTCTTGCCCTGAAGACAGTCTGCTCCGAGGGAGAGGAGGCTCCCCAAAGTCCTGACTGGCTTTGTGGGGAGCAGTTCCAGAGCATTGCCCGGGGACTCCGTGACAGGCTGCAAGAGAACTGCAGACAAAGAAGGGCGTCGGTGGGCTCGGTGGCCTTTCTCATGTGCCCAGATATTGGGTGATGAGAGACAGAAGGTGGGTTAGGGAATATCTTAGATTGGTCTAAGACAAGTGTTGGAGCTTTCTGTGTTAGCTTCTCTCTCTCACCCACAGATGCTGGGCCAGCCAAAGACATTCCCTCCCCCACCTTGTCTCTCTCATGTGCTGGGCCTGACAGGGCTACACCAACGCTGCAGTCAGACATGACGGAGGCTGTCTTTGCCCAACCACACCTGCCAGAGCCACGCAGGAAGCGGTTTACGCCAGGCAGTGCAGGGTGGAGAAGTAGCCGACTGACTCCTCGGCCAACAGCACAGAGGCTGCGGCCTGTTCCACGCAGGCGATTGGGAGCCGCGTCTCACCCAGCGGGGAAGGTGATGTGGCCGTGTCCTGGGCCCAGGGACGGGAGATGCTGCTGCGGTCAGTTCTGGGCAGCAGCCCCAGGGACAAGACACTCACCGGGCAAGCAGCAAGACGCCTTTGTGGTGCATGTCGGCGTTCATGAGCATGCCCCAGCCACCCTGCTTCTGGATGAACGTGGCCTGGTCCCCGTAGCCAGCACATTGGAGCAAGGCTTGCATGGCATTCACCGCACACCTGCATGCAGAGCGAGCCTCTTGTTACTGAGCGAGCCCAGGCCAGGCCCTGCCGCGTGCCTGCGGGCAACGGTGCAGAACCGAGGCGGGGTGTCGGGCTGGCAGTACCTGACGGGGCTGAGGGGTGCGAGCGTGTCCTCCTGGTTATGCACCCTCTGGTTATCCATGGACGGCTCCACCGTGTAGGTTATTTGGAAGAGCAGGGCGATGGAAAGCTGAGGGAAGAGCTCCTTCACCTTCTCCCTGGAGCCCTGCTGCTTGAGGATCTTGTACAGGACTCTGGTGGCCTGCAGCCAAGAACAGGAGACAGATGTCACTGCAGGGCCTTCGTCCTTCCCACACTCCCCCAAGGCACCTAGAGAGGAGGGGTGGGCTGGGGGCTAAGGCCTGGGATGCTGGGTTCAATTCCTAGCCTGTGTGACCTTGGCTAGAACCACAGAAGGGACTTGGGCTCAGCGTTGCCATGCCTAGCTTCATGTGCCCTGCTGCCCAGTGGACTCACAGCCCTGAGTTAAGTGCCCAGGCTCCATATACGCTCCAGAGGGAGAGTCAGTTGGGCCAATTGTTAAAGAGGGTAAACGGGATGGCCTGGGTAATTTCAGGCCTGTCAGCCTGACATCGATCCCAGGCAAGATAATGGAGCGGCTGGTACAAGATTAAATTAATAAAGAATTAAAGAAGATAATTTAATTAATGCAAATCAACATGGGTGTATGGAAAATATTTCCCGCCAAGATAATTGCGATCTGTTTTTCGATGAGATTACAAGTTTGGTAGAGAAAGGAAATAGCATTGGCATAATGTATGTAGACTTCTGTAAGGCGCTTGAGTTGGCGCCGCACTCCAGTTTGATCGGAATCCTAGAAGGATACAAAAGTAACGTGGCGCACATGAATTGGTTATAAACTGGCTGACAGGTCTCAAAATGTAATTGTAAACTGGGAATCAGCATTGCACTGGTGTGTTTCCAGTGTGGTCCCTGCAGGGATTGGGTCTTGGCCCTACGCGATTTAACATTTTTATCAATGACCTGGAAGAAAACATAAAATCATCACTGATAAAGTTTGCAGATGACACAAGAATTGGGTGAGTGGTAAATAATGAAGAGGACAAGTCACTGATACAGAGCGATCTGAATCGCTTGGTAAACTGGGGGGCAATCAAACAGTATGTGTTTTACTATGGCTCATTGTAAATGAATACATCTAGGAACAGGACGGGGGATTCTCTCCTGGGAAGCAGAGACTCTGAAAAGGACCTGGGAGTCCTGGTGGATAATCAGCTGAACAGGAGCTCCCAGTGTGGTGCTGTGGCCAAAAGAGCTCATGTGATCCTGGGATAAATAAACAGAAGAATCTCGAGTGGGAGTATTTGGCACTGGTGTGACCCACTGCTGGGATCCTGGGTCCTGTTCCAGTGCCCACAATGCAAGAAGAATGTTGATAAATTGCAGAGGGTTCAGAGAAGAGTCGTGAGAATGATTAAAGGATTAGAAACCATGTCTTATAGTGATAGGGTGACCAGACAGCAAGTGTGAAAAATCAGGACGGGGGTTGGGAGTAATAGGAGCCTATATAAGAAAAAGACCCTAAAATCAGGACTGTCCCTATAAAATTGGAACATCTGGTCACCCTACACAGTGAGAGACTCAAGAAGCTCGATCTATTCAGCTTAACAAAGAGAAGGTTGAGGGATGACTTGATTACTGTCTATAGGTATTTCCCTGGGGAACAAATATTTAATAATTGGCTTTTCAATCTAGCAGAGAAAGGTCTAACATGATCCAGTGGCTGGAAGTTGAAGGTAGACATTCAGATTGGAAATAAGGCATACACGTCACAGTGAGAGTAATTAATCATTGGAACAATTTACCCAGGGTGGTGATAGATTCTCCATCACTGACCATTTTTGAATCACGATGGGATGTTTTTCTTCAAAGACCTGCTCTAGGAATGTTCTGGGGGCAGTTCTCTGGCCTGTGTCATGCAGGGGATCTGACTAGATGATCACAGAGGTCCCTTCTGGCCTTGAAATCTATGAAGCTAAGAGTGGGGAGCTGCCTAAACCAGCCAATAGGAAATGCTGAGGAGAGGGGTGTGGCCTAAGCCCCACCCCCAAAGGGAATTCGGTATCTATCTCTACTTGGGAACACTTAAATAGTCATTGGAGCAGAGTTTAGACCCCGGGTCTCCCAGTTGGGTGCCCTAACCACTCGACTAGAGACAGTGGTGTAGTCCAAAATCTGAAGGTACTGGAATGCCACTAAAATATTGATTTTCATAAACATGAATTATACAAATTCACATTTTATTTGTCTACTGAATTTCTGGTACAGTAATTCTTGGCTAAACCAGGCATGGCTGAAGACAGGCCGGCTGTCTGAAATAACAAGGTATTGGATTTTTTTTTTAATTGTATACACCAGGGGTCGGCAACGTTTGGCACGCGGCTCGCCAGGGTAAGCACCCTGGCGGGCCGGGCCAGTTTATTTACCTGCTGACATGGCAGGTTCGGCCGATTGCGGCCCCCACTCGCCGCGGTTCGCCGTCCCGGGCCAATGGGGGCGGCGAGAAACCGCGGCCAGCACATCCCTCGCCCGCGCCGCTTCTCATCGCCCCCATTGGCCCGGGACGGCGAACCGCGGGCCAAACCTGCCACGTCGAACCGCGGGCCAAACCTGCCACGTCAGCAGGTAAATAAACTGGCCCGGCCCGCTAGGGTGCTTACCCTGGCGAGCCGCGTGCCAACCGTTGCCAACCCCTGGTACACACACACACACACACACACACACACACACACACACACACACACACACAGACACCTATAGTAGCTATTCAATTCATTTTAACTGTTGAAATCATTGTGCTGAAATGCCATTAATGTGTACACAGCACACTATGTAAAAGATATAAATCTAGACAGTACAGTGATAAAAACCCAATGAATGCATAGCATGTTTTCTTTTTACTTTAGCCTATAGGCTAATGAAAATACAAAATAAATCACGCTGCTGCACTATAGACATTAGTCTATCAGGCGGAAATAATAAAAGTTTATTTTAAATTGAAACTAGCTAATAGGCTACACAAGTAACACAAAATACATCAAGGCATAACAGGGGCTGTAGTAGCAAAGGCCTGCTGTAATGCATTTATCTAATTTCTACAAATATTTCCACAAAGCGTCTTTCTCCATCTTGTAATTTATGTGTCTGTGAATCAGAGGGAGAACGAGGATGTCTGAGCCAAGTTCTGGCACAGCTGAGAGGGTGCCACATGGAAAATGAAGGGCCACGTAGCTTGCTAAACATGAGATTTGACATATGCGGAATAAGCCGCTTGCCACATTTGCCATTCACAATCATAGTCATGTGGCTAAATCCACGCTCACACTCAGCCGTGCTGCATGAAATCACACGCGTGGAGCTGAACAGAGGTTTCAGCTGAGCTGGCACTTCTGACCAGTATAGTCAAGAAAGTCACGCTAGGCATTGACTATTCCTGTCACTGGTAGACCAAATCGGTTGCACAGCTGCCCTACCTCCTTTTCACTTTATCTAAGAATAATGGGTCACTACAAAAAGTAATTTTCCCTCTGCTGATACTCACATCTTCTTCTTGTTCTTTCTTGGTTTCAGGTGACCGGCAGTAAAGCGTATACAGTTTGTCAAAGAATTCCAAGTGATTTACAGCTCTTACTTCACTTAACGTTTCAGCAGCTGCCAAATCCAACCTGTGATTCACACACTACCTCGCTAGAACATTTGGGTACTTCTTCACAATACAGCTCGCTACGCCAGAGTTCTTCCGAAGCATAACACTAGCACCATCACTCGCAAATACTACAAGAGTAATTGTAATCAGAATTCGATTTATTGAGGCATTTCAGCTCACAATCTACAGTGCCTGAAGCCGTCTGATGTGGAAGTGCAATCAGATCAAGAAACATGAAGTGAGGATAATCATCCTTCAAAGTGTCACATTTTAAATAGATTCTAACTGTTGATTCATTGCTCAGAGTAGTTGATTCATCAACAGACATGGCTATCTTTCCGTCACTCTCCGGCATCTGAGCGCACATTCGTCATTTGCAAGGCTTTCGGTGCATTGCAGATGAGATAGGGTCTAGCATGTCTGTAGCACTGAATTGTGAACACAGACCGATACCAATATCTACACCATGCAGTATCTGGAATTCAGTTAAATCGGGACGATCAGAGTAGGGTCTGCCATGTTTAGCAATGTAATAGGCCATTCGCTTTACCTGCACAGTTGTGTCAAGTTCTGATTTTGTCATGTTAACCACTTCAACTTCAAAAGTTGAGGTTTCTGCTTCTGTTGAAAGCTGTAAAGCTACCTCAGATGCAGTTGAATCTTTGTGTTCCTTTATCTTCATTGGCAGAGATGTTAATCTGGACTCTCAGCTAGGTCCATAAGGAGAAACAGAAAACTACCACCACCCTACTGCTATGGAGAGAGAGACCTTGATGAAACTTTGCTACAGATAAGGCATCCAAGCTTACCATCATGGCAGGACAACCAAGGATAATCCCTCTTCTTCAGCATCCACTAATCAGAATTCATGCCAGCTGGTCCTTTGGCTGTTGAAGGGTAATCTTCACGGTTCGTTCTCACTGCAATAGCCACCTCAGTGAACTCCATTACAGGAAGAGCTCTGTTTTTGTGTTTGTGTCTGCAGTTGATGCACGGCTGCTGCTGTCTTCGTCAACACCTTTAGCCTTCTCAAAGAAGTAGTTAGGAAGAGAAGAATTTCCTAATGCTCTTTTTACTGCATCAGAGGACTGCTGGCTGTAACAGACAGTTGTGCCGGAGATGTGAATCATCTCATTTAGCTTGCCTACTATGTGCGTTCTGGCTCGATTACAATATTGTTGTCTGGTGTTGTTTCACATCTTTATTAATGACCTGGATGTAGATAGAGAGAGCAAACTGGTCAAGTTTGCAGATGACACAAAGCTAGGAGGAGTCACCAATACTTTAGAGGAAAGAGCTAAAATTCCGAGGGATCATGGTAAATTGGAGGACCGGGCTATAGACAACAAAATGAAATTCACCAAAGACAAATGTGAGGTGCTACATTTAGAGAAGAAAAATCAAATGCACAGATACAGAATGGGGGATAACCAACTTGGCCGTGGCACTTCTGAGAAGGATCTGGGAGCTGTGGTGGATCACAACCTCAGCATGAGTCAGCAATGCGATGCTGTTGCAAAAAAAGCAAATGCAATTTTAGGTTGCATTAACAGAGCTATAGCATGCAAGTTATGGGAGGCGATAGTACCGCTCTACTCAGCACTGATTAGGCCTCAGCTGGAGGACAGTGTCCAGTTTTGGTCACCAATGTCTAGAAAGGATGTGGAGAAACTGTAATGGATCCAGAGGCGAGTAACAAAGATGATCAGAGGGATGGAACACAAGCCATACGAGCAAAGGCTGAAGGAACTGGCTATGTGTCGTTTGGAAAAGAGGAGATTAAGGGGGGACTTGATAATGGTCTTCAGATACTTGGAAGGCTGCCATAAAAAAAGATGGAGAAAAGTTGTTCTCTCTTTCCACAGAGGGCAGGACAAGAGGCGATGGGGTCAAACTACAGCACAGCAGATGTAGATTAAACCTCAGGAAAAGCTTCCTAACGGTAAGAAGAGTAGGACAATGGGACAGACGCCTAGGGAGCTTGTGGAAACTCCTTCGCTGGAGGTTTTCAGAAGGGGGCTGGAGCCATCTGTCTGGGGTGGGTTAGACACAACAAGTCCTGCATCGTGGCAGGGGGCTGGACGAGCTGACCCTGCGATCCCTTCTCACCCTGTGGTTCTAGGAGTGCTGCTGAATAGCACCAGGAGAGCGTTTCGGCGTGTTCCGGCTCGACTATAGCACTGGCTAGAGTCACGCTCTCTCTTCGGCCCAATGACTACACCCCGTGGGAGACTGAGAGACACCCTCAGGCAGTGATGGGGACACACGGCGCTCCTTCCCTTGCTGCAGGGGCTGGTACTTACGGCCAAGGGCTCGTTTCTCTGAGAGATATGATGGTAGTAAAACGGCTGCTCCCGCAGCGTGTTGAGCAGCTCCTTTAGGATCTTTTCTGTGGTCTGGCAGTGGGATGTCAGCATCCTCCACATCTCCGCAGCAACGCTGCAAAGGGAGAGAGCCAATGGCACTTGGTCAGAGCCCCGCCAGCCTCCTGTACCCCCTCCCCCCCCCCGGCACCGGCACCCTGCTGGGTCTCCTCACACCGGCCAGTTCTTTGTTGCCCTCCCGCTGCTGCTGGTGCAGGCTGCCTAGGGACCGGGTCTGAGTGTCAGCCCCAGGGAAGGCTGAGGGATGCCATACAGGGTTTTGCAGGCTGGCCTGTCTCCAGGGCAAGCCAGCCTGCAAAACCCTCCAGGAGAAGCAGCAGCTCTGCAGGGAGCAGGAGATCTCTGGAAGGTTCTGCACTCCCCTGTCCCTGGCAGCGGGACCAGTCCGGGGGACCCGGAGCGCAAGCGGCGGCAGCCCCAGCCCCGTACCTGTCACATGACAGCGAGCAGCCCAGCAGGGTTCTGACCACCTCCTCGCTGTACTGGTTGCCCAGCACGAGAAGGGTCCTGAACAGCTCCCTCCGGGACAGCGGCTCGCTGATGGAGTCCAGGTTCTTGTAAATGCTCATCACAGCCTCCGACACCTGGAAGGGAAATGAGGAGATGGGGGCCTCGGCTTCCTCGCACTGCTATTGATCTGGGGTGCCAGGGACCTGCTGCACCTGAGAGCCATCTGCCCTCCCAGATCCTCTTCACCAGCCCCAGACCTAGAGCACAGGACCAGTTCCCGGCCTATCGATTCATAGACTGCAAGGCCACAAGCGGCCATGGTGATCACCTAGACCAGGGGTCTCAAACTCAAATGACCACAAGGGCCACATGAGGACTAGTACATTGGCCCGAGGGCCGCATTACTGACACCTTCTCCCCGCCGCCCTCGGCCCCACCCCCACTCCACCCCTTCCATGAGGCCCCACCCCTGTCCCGCCTCTTCCCACCCCTTCCCTGCCCCCATTCCAACCCCTTCCCCGAAATCCCCACCCCAACTCCGCCCCCTCCCTGCCCCCAGGGGGTGCAGGAGGGGTGTGGGGTGTGGCAGGGGCTCAGGGCAGGGAGTTGGGGTGTGGGGTGCAGGAGGGGTGAGGGGTGTGGCAGGGGGTCAGAGCAGTGGATTGGGGTGCAAGAGGGGTGCAGCAGGGGGCTCAGGGCAGTGGGTTGGGGTGCAGGAGGGGTGCAAGGTGCGTCAGGCGGCTCAGGGAAGGGGGTTGGGGTGCAGGAGGGGTGTGGGGTGCGACAGGGGCTCAGGGCAGGGGGTCGGGGTGCGGCGGGGGCTCAGGGAAGTGGGTTGGGGTGCAGGAGGGGTGTGGCAGGGGGTCGGGGTGCAGGATGCGGCAAGGGGCTCAGGGCAGGGCATTCGGCTGCAGGAGGAGTTCGGGGGGCGGGCTCTGGCCCGGCGCGCACCGGCGGCAGGCCAGACTCCCTGTCTGCCCTGCCCCGCCCCGTCCCCGCGCTGCTCCGGGATGTGTGTATTGCTGTTGCTTCAGGCACCGCCCCCAGCATCTCCCATTGGCCAGGAATGGGGAACCGCGGCCAATGGGAGCTGCTGGGGGCGGTGCCTGAAGCAACATCAACACACACAGCAATGTGCCCTCCCTTCCCCACGTTCCGGCCGCTTCCCGGCACGGCGCGGGGGCAGGGCAGGCAGGCAGGGAGCCTGCCCTGCCCCCGGTGCGCGTCGGGCCGGAGCCGCTCTAGGTAAACGCTGGGGGAGGGCAGGAGCAGGGGCTGCGAGGGGCTCATGGGCTGCAGAAAATTACCTCGCGGGCCGCATGTGGCTCATGGGCCGCGTGTTTGAGATCCCTGACCTAGACTGACCCCCCGCCCCCCCGCATTGCACAAGCCAGAGACCTGTCCCCCAATAACACCTAGAGTCTCCCACAGATGGGCTCCCCCAGCAGGGTGTTCTCACTGCAGCTCTTACCCCCTCCAACCTTGGGCCGGGGACCTCCAGGATCCCATGCAGCATGTGCCTGGCCACCACCGAGTCATGGACGCTGGTGTCTCTCATGCTGTCAATAGCAGTGAGGAGGAAGTCCATGCGCTCGGATCCATTGAAGTACTTCCCAAACATCTGAAACAAACCTGCCAGTGAAACCCCTTTTGCTGCCCAGCGCGGTTCCAGTCAGTGGCCGAGCAGCCAGGACTGGCCCAGCCAGGAGTGCAGGCAAACCCCACTCTGCCGGGACAGGGCTGGGTTACTGCACCTGGGCAGCACAGTACCCAGCCAGCAATCAGGAACTGTCGTGCATGGCAGAGGCCAGCCGGGCAGTGCACGGGGGCACAATACTGCACAGCACGGATACACTCTTTAGTGCTCAGCAGGGGCTGGGGCTGGTGCACAGATGCAATGATGCCTTTTATTGCATTAATCTCTGGGGAAGCTCCCACCATGCCTGACAAGGAGCTGGGATCAGGTTTGGATGAGCCCCAGTGCATCTTGGGATGTGGCATGTAGGGAGGCATATTGGGCTGCATTAGTAGAAGCATTGCCAGCAGATTGAGGGAAGTGATTATTCCCCTCTATTCGGCACTGGTGAGTTCACATCCGGAGTATTGCATCCAGTTTTGGGCCCCCCACAAGAGAAAGAATGTGGACAAATCGGAGAAAGTCCAGCAGAGGGCAACAAAAATGATTAGGGGGCTGGGGCACATGACTTATGAGGAGAGACTGAGGGAACTGGGCTTATTTAGTCTGCAGAAGAGAAGAGTGAGGGGGGATTTGATAGCAGCCTTCAACTACCTGCAGGGGGTGGGGGGTTCCAAAGAGGATGGAGCTAAGCTGTTCTCAGTGGTGGCAGATGAGAGAACAAGGAGCAATGGTCTCAAGTTGCAGTGGGGAAGTGTGACGTTATTGACATAAACTGGGACCATATAGATCATTGTTGCAACCAAGGTCCTGTAGTGGCACCCAAATCTTGTATAAAGGGGGTCAAATGGGGTGTCTAAGACAAGGTTATGGTTTACTGGTTATGATTATGCTGTCTATATGGGTGTATCAGTTTTGTAGTTGAAGTTATGAATATTGGCTCTATACTGTCTGTATGGCAAACTTATGCTATGCTTCTGGGTGACATCCCAGACAAGCTGGGATTAGCTCTGCCTAGCCTGCTTGATGGCCCATTAAGGACCATCAGCTATACAATGGACCCATTGAGAGAAGGCCAATATGCCTTCAGACTCAGCAAAGTATGCAGGGACTGGCCCATGTGACTCCAGGCTCCATTTTGCTGTAATTTTCCACAGTGAGAACAAAGAGGTGTTCTTACACCTGGAAAAGACTATATAAGGCTGATGCCTCATCTCCATTGGGTCTTCAATCCTGCTTCTTACCTCTGGAGGAACTTTGCTACAAGCTGAAGCTTTGAACAAAGGACTGAGGACCCATCCCAGCAGGGGATGTATTCCAGAGACTTGATTTGAACCTGCAGTTTATTCTATCGCTGCTGCAAGCCTGAACCAAGAACTTTGCCATTACTGTATGTAATTGATTCCATTTAACCAATTCTAACTCTCATCTCTATCTTTTTCCTTTTATGAATAAACCTTTAGATTTTAGGTTCTAAAGGATTGGCAACAGCGTGATTTGTGGGTAAGATCTGATTTGTATATTGACCTGGGTCTGGGGCTTGGTCCTTTGGGATCAGGAGAACCTTTTTCTTTTACTGGGGTATTGGTTTTCATAACCATTTGTCCCCATAACGAGTGGCACTGGTGGTAATACTGGGAAACTGGAGTGCCTAAGGAGATTGCTTGTGAGACTTGCGGTTAGCCAGTGGGGTGAGACCGAAGTCCTCCTAGTCTGGCTGGTTTGGTTTGCCTTAGAGGTGGAAAAAACCCCAGCCTTGGGCTGTTACTGCCCTATTTGAGCAATTTGTCCTGAGTTGGCACTCTCAGTTGGATTCCGCCAGAACTGCATCGTCACAGGAAGGTCTAGGTTGGATATTAGGAAAAACGATTTCACTAGGAGGGTGGTGAAGCACTGGAATGGGTTATCTGGGGAGGTGGTGGAATCTCCATCCTTAGAGGTTTTTAAGGCCCGGCTTGACAAAGCCCTGGCTGTGATGATTTAGTTGGGGTTGGTCCTGCTTTGAGCAGGGCGTTGGACTAGATGATCTCCTGAGGTCTATGATTCTATGAGGTGGAGTGGGCCAGAGGCAGGGCTCTGGCCCAGATGAATGGGCTCAGTCACACGCCTGAGTCTGTCCCTTCCCCCGACTCCTAGGGTGTTAATTTCTGACTCCTGATAACTCTGGGCACAACAATCCCATGAAGCACTGACTGTACTTACCCGTGTGATATCGCTGGTGTTGGTGAACAAGGTGTCCCAGGAGCCGTACAGGGTTTGCTCGTCCTCGAGGAACTGCCGATACTCTGCACTGTTCTTCACCATCATTGTGGCTGAACCAGGGTGGGGAAACAGACAGCAGGCAATATAAATCAGATGTTCGGTTAGCAAACGGGAGTTTTGCAAGAAAGTTTAGAGGGGGTGTGTGAGAGACAAGTACATCTAACAACCATACTGTAAACTCAGGCCAATAACCCCCTCCCCAAAAACAAAACTAAACAAACTAACCCCCCTGGAAGAGTAAAAATAAACCAGGCAGAAGGGCAGCAGCAGCATGGGGCTCGCCAGTTGATTGCACTGAATGCAGCATGTCTGATTACCAGCTCTGTGGGCAGGTAGCATATGTGGGCATTTGGCCCAAGGAGCTACTGGCCCTTGGAGACCAGGAGGCCAGAGGGGCTGAACTGGTGGAGCCAAGGGCGACAGCGAGGTACATAGAGGAGACTTTTAGGGACGCAGTAGAGTGGTCCCACCCCCAGTCTGACAGCCTCTGTGCTGCTGAGGAGGGTGAAAGTTTCGGGGAAGGAGAACATCGAGCTAGAGCAGAGGGAGACGATCCCATAGTTGGGACCCACCTTCCAGATGAAGTCATGATGTCCTCTCAAATTGAGGTAGGAACCCCAGTTACAAAGAAAAGCCAGGGATTCAATCAATAGACATATAAGCAGTTTGGTTTGTGATGACTGGGAGAACCACATGGTAAATTGCCTGCCTGGTGCAAAGGTTGCAGCTCTCACGAGACATCCAGACAGACTTATGTGCCCTGTGGTATGTAACCTAGCGTTTAAATCGGCCTCTGTATGAGATAGCTAATGTGACAGTGAATTTTTAAAAAGTCTCCAGATGTGATCCCTGGTAATACATAATACTCAATACTGACTTCAGTACCAGGCAAATTGTTGAAACTATAGGAAAGAACAGAATTATCAGACACGTCGGTGAACACAATTTGTTGGGGCAGAGTCAACATGGCTTTTGTAAAGGGAAATCATGCTTCACCAATCTACTAGAATTCTTTGAAGGGGTCAACAAGAATGTGGAGAAGGGTGATCCAGTGGATATAGTGTCCTTGGACTCCTTTGACAGGGTCCCTCACCAAAGGCTCTTAACCAAAGGAAGCTGTCATAGGATAAGAGGGAAGGTTCTCTCATGGGTCAGTGGTTAAAAGATAGGAAGCAAAGGACAGGAATAAATGGTCAGTTTTCACAGTGGAGAGAGGTAAATAGCAGGGTCCCCCAAGGATCTGTCTTGAGACCAGTGTAGTTCAACATAGTCATAAATGATCCAGAAAAAGGGGTAACCAGTGAGGTGGCAAAATTTGCAGATGATATGACTCAATAAGCGATGGTCACATAAATACCACCCTATACCGGAAACCTACTGACCGCTACACTTACCTACATGCCTCTAGCTTCCATCCAGGACACACCACACGATCCATTGTCTACAGCCAAGCTCTAAGATATAACCGCATTTGCTCCAATCCCTCAGATAGAGACAAGCACCTACAAGATCTCTATCAAGCATTCTTAAAACTACAATACTCACCTGCTGAAGTGAAAAAACAGATTGACAGAGCCAGACGAGTACCCAGAAGTCACCTCCTACAAGACAGGCCCAACAAAGAAAATAACAGAACACCACTAGCTGTCACCTTCAGCCCCCAACTAAAACCTCTCCAGCGCATCATCAGAGATCTACAACCTATCCTGAAAGATGATCCTTTACTCTCACAGGTCTTGGGAGACAGACCTGTCCTCGCTTACAGACAACCCCCCAACCTAAAGCAAATACTCACCAGCAACCACACATCACTGAACAAAAACACTGACCCAGGAACCTATCCTTGTAACAAAGCCCGATGCCAACTCTGTCCACATATCTATTCAAGTGACATCATCATAGGGCCTAATCACATCAGCCATACCATCAGGGGCTCGTTCACCTGCACATCTACCAATGTGATATATGCCATCATGTGCCAGCAATGCCCCTCTGCCATGTACATTGGCCAAACCGGACAGTCTCTACGCAAAAGAATTAATGGACACAAATCTGACATCAGGAATCATAATACTCAAAAACCAGTGGGAGAACACTTTAACCTGTCTGGCCATTCTATGACAGACCTGCGGGTGGCTATCTTAAAACAGAAAAACTTCAAAAACAGACTCCAACGAGAGACTGCTGAGCTGGAATTGATATGCAAACTAGACACAATCAACACAGGATTAAATAAAGACTGGGAATGGCTGAGCCATTGCAAACATTGAATCTATCTCCCCTTGTAAGTATTTTCACACTTGCTTCTTATCAAACTGTACTGAGCCATCTTGATTATCACTTCAAAAGTTTTTTTTCTCTTACTTAATTGGCCTCTCAGAGTTGGTAAGACAACTCCCACCTGTTCATGCTCTCTGTATGTGTGTGTATATATATCTCCTCAATATATGTTTCACTCTATATGCATCCGAAGAAGTGGGTTGTAGCCCACGAAAGCTTATGCTCTAATAAATTTGTTAGTCTCTAAGGTGCCACAAGTACTCCTGTTCTTTTTGAAAATGACTCAAGATAGTTAAATCCAAAGCAGACTGCGAAGAGCTACAAAGGGATGTCACAAAACCGGGGGACTGGGCAACAAAATGGCAGATGAAATTCAATGTTGATAAATGCAAAGTAATGCACATTGGAAATCATAATCCCAACTATATATACAAAATTATGGGGTTTAAATTACCACTCAAGAAAGAGATTTTGGAGTTATCGTAAATAGTTCTCTGAAAACATCCACTCAACATGCAGTGGCAGTTAAAAAAGCAAACAGAATGTTGGGAACCATTAGGAAAGGGATAGATAATAAAACAGAAAAATATCATAATGCCTCTATATAAATCCATGGTGCGCCCACACCTTGAATACTGCGTGCAGTTCTGGTCGCCCCATCTCAAAACAGATATACCAGAACTGTAAAAGGTGCAGAGAAGGGCGACAAAAATGGTTAGGGGGATGGAACAGCTTCCATATGAGGAAGGATGAAAAAGACTGGGGGCAAGTCTACACTTCAAACACTGTATCGCCTGTCGGAGAATAACAGAGTTCTCACTCTTTTGGTTGGGTACAGCACACGCCGTAGCTGCACCGGCGCTGTAGCATTTAAGTGAAGATGCTCCTATGCCAACAAGCTCTTAATCCACCTCCCGGAGCGGCGCTAGCTAGGTCAGTGGGAGAGGTGCTCCTGCCGACAGGGGTGTGGATTTTTCACACCCCTGAGCAATGTCGTTATAACAATATAGGTCTGTAGTATAGACCTGGGACCATTTAGTTTAGATAAGAGATGACTAACGGGGGATATGATAGAGGTCTATAAAATCATGACTGGTGTGAAGAAAGTGAATAGGAAAGTGTTATTTACCCCTGCACATAACACGAGAACTAGGGGTCACTTTATGAAATGAATAGGCAGCAAGTTAAAAACAAACAAAAGAAGGTATCTCTGCACACAATGCACAGGCAACCTGTGGAAATTGTTGCCGTGGGATGTTGTGAAGGCTAAAAGTATAATTGGGTTCAAGATAATCAGGGCATGCAAACCCATACTCTGCATGTCCCTAAACCTCTGACTACCAGAAGCTGGGACTAGATGTCAGGGGATGGATCACTCAAAATGTCCCTGTTCAGTTCATTCCCTCTGAAGCATGAGGCACTGGCCACTATCAGAAGACACAATACTGGGCTAGATGAACCATTGGTCTGAGTCAGTATGTCCATTCTTATGTGAGTTATGAAGAGTAGAATATAGATAGGGGAAGCTAAAGACATCAGGGGAAACTCCATGGCTTGCAGGACTAAGGATAATAAGGAGGTTTTTTTAAAAAAGTGTATTAGGAACAAAAGAAATCTTAGCAGTGGTGTAGGCTCATTACTAGATGGAGACTGTTTAAAAGGTTGCAGAAAAGGCAGAAGTGTTCAAGAAATACGTTTTCCGTGTTTGGAAACCCCATGTCAGTGTATTTAGGAAGGACAAGGGTCTCCAGGGCTCTTACATTTTAGCCGCAGCATGAAGAAGTAGAGGTGGTAAAATGCCAACATTGACGATTGGCAGATCTCCTGCTCCGGATGGCACAGAGTGACACACCCCACCAGCTGGCCCAGGACTCTGAACTCCTCCGCTCCCTGATGGAGAGAGGGCGCAAAGGGAGTCACTCGCCCCTGCAGGCCTAGCGCAGCGTGTCCCCCTGGCATTGCCCTAGCAATGGGTTAGAACTGGGGGAGGCAGAGCCCAGCGCAGAGAGACTGGGGACAATGAGAGCAGGAGGAGCCGTGGGGCCCATCACCAGGGGCTGAGGAAAGCTCAGCAGGGATGGGGAAATCTGGTCAGCAAAGTCAGCAAACCTTGCTCCCGAGTGGGGACCCGGGTAACGAATGAACTATCGTCCAGTCTCCATCTCAAGGGCAAGCGCCTAATCCCAGCCCCTTCTCCCATCCCCCTCCCTCCATTGACCTCAGGCCCAGGAGCTTGGGGTCACCTTGGACTCCTCTGCTCTGCATCCCGCCTCTCTCACTCCATCCTGGAGCTCCCCAGAGCCCTCCCTTTCTGCGCCATCCCCAGCCTGCCGGCTCTCTCCCGCCGGCTCTCTCCTGCAGCCTTGTCCTCTCGTCTCCCCCTCCTGCCAGACCTTCCCTTGCCCCTCCTGCAGCCCCTGCGCTGGCTCCCTGCTCTTCCCCACCTCGCACCAAGCCCCTTGCCCTCCTCTCCAGGGGTCTGCACAGCCTCCCCACACCCACTCCCCAGTGCTCTGGCTCCTTTGGCCCCTCCCATCCCTTTCAGTGTGTCCCCTCCCACCTCCCTCCTTCTGTTCTGCTGCCCCAGCCTCTGGGGGCACATCATCCAAGCGCCCCCCTCCAGCTGCCGGAGGGGAGGCCCTGACACAGGGGGGATGGAGCAGCTGGAGCAGCTCAGTGGCCCTGAGCACCCAGAGCAGGGGGCGTTCATCTGGCAGCCTGGCAGGAGCTGATGCCAAAGCATCCCGCGGGTGACTGACAAAGGGGGTGAACAGACACCTGGGTTCAGAGGCGGCTCTCAGGGCCATCCTGTGTAAATGCACTGACCCTGTGGAGCAGACTTTGGTGCTAGGGGAACCATGCTAGCGGGGAGAGTCCTTGGAGACAGAATTATGGGGCTCGACCCAAAGCCCACTGGAGTCAGAGGACAGACCCATTGACATCAGTGCTCGGTAGATTGGACTCCTGCCGAGGATCTTGCTGAGTCACTATTCTAGGCCCGGGTTTTCCCTGCCAGGGAGCGCTGCACCGCGAGGCTGCTCAGTGCAGTTAGGAGGCGGCCAGGGTCACAGGCTGCTCACCTTGAATTTGGGTTTTTCAGCCATGAATTTCGACAGGCAGGTGATCCTTTCCACTGCCCTCAGCCGCCCATGCACCTCCTTGGATGCGGTCCAGGGGAGCAGGACCTGAGAGAAACAAATTGGGACAAATTGCTGAGGAGAAGTACCAAAAAATAGCACAAGCACATAGGGAGAAAATCAGAAAGCTTAAGGCAAAAATGAGTTCTAACTGGCAAGGGACATAAAAGACAATCAGAAGCAGCTCTATAAATGCATTCGGAGCAAGAGAAAGACAAAGGAAAGTGAGGGGCCACTACTCAGCAGGGAAGGAGAGAAAATAATGGATGACACAGACAAAGCCAAGGTGTTTAATGCCTTTTTTGCTTCAGTTTTCACTAAAAAGGTTAATGGTGACTAGATGCTTAACACAATATTAACAACAAGGGGGAAGGAATACAGGCCAGACTCGGGAGAGAACAGGTAAAAGACGATTTAGGTCAGTTAGATGAATTCAAGCTGGCAGAGCCACATGATATTCACCCTAGATGGAGCTAGGCAAAGCAATCTCTGAACCGTTAGGAGGGCTGAGGTCTCAGAGGACTGGAGAAGGGCAGACACAGAACCTATCTTCAGAAAGGGGAACGAGGAGGCCCCAAGGAATTATAGACCTGTCAGCCTAACTTTGGTACCCAGAAAGATACTGAACAACTTATTAAACAGTTTGTAAGAACCTAGAGGAGATAATAGGGTGATAAGGAAGAGCACCATGGATTTGTCCAGAACAAACCATGCCAAACAAATCTAATTTCCTTCTTTGACAGGGTTACTTGCCTAGTGGATGGAAGGAGGCAGTATATGATGATGTATATGAAGTTTAGTAAGGCTTTTGACTCAGTTCCACAAGACATTCTCATAAGCCAACTAAGCCAGTATGATCCAGATGAGATTACTATAAAGTGGGCGCACAACTGATGGAAAGACCATACTCAAAGAGGAGTTATCACTGACTCGCTGGCAAAGTGGGAGGGTGTCTCAAGTGGGGTCCCCCAGGGGTGTGCCTGGGTCCAGTACTAGTCAATATTTTCATTAAGAACTTGGTTAATGGAGAGGTGAGTATGCTTGTAAAGTTTGCGGATGACACCAAGCTGGGAAGGGTTGCAAGCACTTTGGAGGACAGATTAGAATTCAAAATGAGCTTGCTAAATTGGAGAGTTGATCTCAAGTCAACAAGATGAAATTCAGTCAAAACAAATGTGACGTAACGCACTTAGAAAGGAAAAATCAAATGCATAAAAACAAAGTGGGGGATAACCGGCTAGGTGGCAGTACTGCAGAAAAGGATCTGGGGGTTATCATGGGTCTCACACTGAATATGAATCAACAGTGTGATGCTGTTGTGAAAAAGGGAAATGTCATTCTGAGGTGTATTAGCTTGTAGCACTGTGTCCAGTTCTGGGCACCACGCTTTAAGAAAGATGTGAACAAACTGGGGCCAGTCCAGAGGACAGCGACAAAAGTGATCAGCGGTTTAGAAAACCTGACCTGTGAAGAAAGGTTGAACAAACTGGGCATGTTTCGTCTTGAGAAGACGGAGGGGGCACCTGGTAACAGTCTTCAAATACGTTAAGGGCTGTTATACAGAGGATGGTGACGAATTGTTCTCCATGTCCCCTGAAGGTAGGACAAGAAGTAATGGGCTTAATCTGCAGCAAGGGAGATTTACGTTAAATAATAGGAAAAAGTCTAAGGGTGGCTAAGCACTGGAACAGGTGACCTAGGGAAGTGGTGGACTCCCCATCATGGAGGTTTTAAAAAACAGGCTGGACAAACACTCATCAGGGACGGTCTAGGAATGCTTGGCCCTGCCTCAGTGCAGGGGGTGGAGTAGATGACCTCTTGAGATCCCTTCCAGCCCTGCACTTCTCTGTTCCCTCTTCCCAGGCTCTGGAATCGAGGAGACCGAATCTCTGTCAAGGACATTTCCCTCTTTTTATCAGAGGGGTAGCCGTGTTAGTCTGAATCTGTAAAAAGCAACAGAGGGTCCTGTGGCACCTTTAAGACTAACAGAAGTATTGGGAGCATAAGCTTTCGTGGGTAAGAACCTCACTTCTTCAGATGCAAGTGAGGTTCTTACCCACGAAAGCTTATGCTCCCAATACTTCTGTTAGTCTTAAAGGTGCCACAGGACCCTCTGTTGCTTCCCTCTTTTTGGAGCACAAACCACCCACAGAATCTACTTCCTGTGGCCCCAGAACTAGAACGTTGGGGGAATCTAGCTCTGGGCTCTGGCCAGGTTGGTGGGGCCCATGGTGAACACAAATGAATGCCAGGGTCAGATGGGGGCTCAGTGGAGAACACGGCAGATCCTGCACTCCTCCACCCCCACCCCGTGCAGACGTTTTTCAGATATAGCGGGGGCACTTGGCCCTCCAGCCCAAGAAACTTTGTATAGAACGTACTTTGAGGAGCCAAAGGCACTGGGGGGGGGGGGGGGGAGTGTCCCATGCTTGGGATTAAATGGAGCCTTGGTCCCTGAGCCCCACCCCAGCTACAGGACTAGTCCCCTTCCTGCCCCCACGCCTCCAGACCTCCAAGATGTTCTCCACCACCAGAAGGTTGGGCTCCCGATCCTCGCACACCAAGGCCTTCACCATCTCGTCCATGGCTCTCAGAGTCTGTGTGCAGAGCAGAGGAGACACCAGAGCAAGTGGCGTTACCCAGCCAGGAGATGAACCAATGCCCTGGCGTGTGACACCCCCCAGGCCACAGCAGCCCCTGGTATTCCAGCTCACCCACTCACTTGTACCCACAGGGGACCTACTGCAAACTCCTCCTGGCAACAGGACGCCACCTGCCTTTGCTGTCCCCAGAAAGGCCATTGCATGCAGTCTAACCCACTGGAAGAGTCAGAAAGGACTGCACATTTGGGGGGGAGTTTTCCAGCCAAGCTTCGGTTCCCCTGGCCTGTGTGCGTCTGAAGCAGCCGATCGCAGGCCTGTGCCTCCAGCCAGGCACTGGGGATGAATGTGCTTGTGAAGGGAGTGTCTGTTCCCCACTAATTGTCGGTGCATGTGAAGGATAAATGCCTACTACTGCTACCCTATGAGGGAGTTACTCCTTTATCTGCAGCAGTGGGGCCTGTGCTTTGGTGCTGCAGGTCCTGAGCTGAAGTCCTGCCGAGGAGCTATGATTATTACACTCGTGTGCCAGTGCCAGGTTACCCAGGGGACAGGTACATGAGCGACTGGCAGGATTCCCACTCGGTTTGGGGCGGCTCCGCGTGGCCGATTTGGGGCTTACCTTGGTGTAGAGAGCAGCCTCCACGCCCTGCATGGTCTCTGCTGGAGGCAGGGAGAAGACACTGGAGAAGCAGGTAGCCAGCAGGCTGGATTGTTCCAGGCCCTGCAGCGGTGGCTTCACTTTGCTAAGAGAAGAGACACGTGCGGATTGGAGGGCTGAGGCGGGACTGATGCGCTAATGTTGGCGTCAGGCTCCCAGGACATGGAAACACCTGGGGGGGCTCCGGATGGGAGGTGGCGGATGAGAACAGGTCAGGGGGCGGTGGAGGGAGCTGGTGCTGCCTTCTCTCATACCAACAGGCAGGGACTTAGTGTAGCCTGCAGCTGTCTGCTGTGACCCCACCAGGACTCACCAGCTGGGGCAGAGATCGCTGCGCTTCGCCGAGAAACGACATCCCGCAAACGGCACGGACGGGAGACTAGAGCCTGCTGGCACCAAAGTGCCTCTGAAACAAGTGGCCACAGTGCAAAGGAGTCTGCCAGTCCTGTCCCGCTGGGGGCAAAGAGACCCTCCCACCAGAGCCGTCTGCACTGTGGCTGCACAGTCCAGGCCAGCAGAGAGATGCTGCATCAGCCCGCAGCAGGGCAGAATCCAGGCAGGGATCCAAGCCCTGACCCTTGACCAGAGCTCTCGGCCTGCTGGACATGGCACCCAGCTGTGTGCAGGGGGGCAGGAAGGTGGGGACAGCCCAGACAGCATTAACCCCTTCACCCCCACTGCCAGAGCATGGCCCCAGCACATGCAATGAGGTGCCAGGTGACTACTTGCCCCCTGCAGGACAGAGCCACGCCCCTCGTGGCAGGCGGCAGCCAGTGAGGAACAGCTACGCCCACTGCTGACGCAAATCCCCCCCCTCCGCCCCAGCAGAGATGGGATCGTGGCCAATGCCGTCGCCTGCCCCGCTGTCAGGAAGCCAGTGCCCAGTGGGGAGAGCCGCTCCAGCGCCTGCCCCGCCTCCCCCTCCCATTCCTGGGGAACCTATTGAGCCAACAGCGAGAGCCCAGCTCCAGCCCGCAGCATCTGCCACCTCCGGACGCCTGATGGGCAGGCTTCTGGGAAGCTCAGAGCAGGGCACCAGCGGCACTGAGAGAGAGCCCCCCATGGCACAGGCAGTGCCACGTGCCAGGGCTCAGCCTGCCCAACTTCTCAGCCACAGGGGGTCGCTGAGCTGCCGGTGTGACGCAGCTGGCACAGCTGGCAGTGACTTCGGTTGCTCCGCTCCAGCAGCACCCAACTGCCCCTCTCCCCCCAGAGCCATCGCCTGCGGGGTCCCAGAGGGGACCAGTCCTAACCCCCTCATTCCCTCCCCCACATCTTCATAAGGCCACGTGGAGAGGTCGCCAGGCACCGAAGAATCCTCCACCATCTACCCACTGGTGCCAGCCCACATGCACCAGCACCATCACCTGGTGCCACGTGCCCGGCGGAATCAGAAGCTGGGGGAGGAGCAGAGGGGGGAATGCCCTGGAGAACTGGCCATGCCAAGAGGCACTGGCTGGGGCTGGGCCGGGCGGGCTGGGTACCTCAGCTCCATGATGGCGAGCATCGCTTGCTGACGCACCACGCTGGTCAGGGAGTCGACGGACTCGTGATGAATCAGCTCCTGGGGAGACAACGTGGGGAAATGCCAGCCGGGCTCCAAGCTCCTGCAAGGCTCCGACTGGGGAGCAAAGCGCAGGGCCTGCAACATGTGGGCTCGGCAGCCAGGTCGTCCTACTGCGGACTTGATGGTGTGCAGGGCTCCAGCCGGGGAGCGCAGTGCAGGGCCTGTGGTCAGTGCCCCAGTGTCACGCGCCAGTGCACTGAAAGGCTCCATCAGCATTAGCACCCAGGGACACCACCTGAGATCAGGCCCCCTTGTGCCCAGTGCTGCACACACACAGTGAGAGCCAGTCCCTGCCCCAGAGAACTCACGAGCTAACTAGACGAGACAAGGCATGGGAGGGAAACTGAGGCACAGAGGGGGAAGTGACTTGCCCAAGGTCTTACTGCAGAACTGGGAGTAGAACCCGGGTGTGCTGAGCCCCAGCCCACTGGACCACCCACCAGCCCACGCTGTCCCACGTTCAGGGAAGGGAGGTGAGCTCTGGAAAGCTTTCTGCAGTGCTGGAGAGCAAAGACTTGCCAAATCTACGGAGCAGATTTGTTGCTAGTTCCCTAGTGGGCACTGACTGCGGAGTGTTGGGGCTCTGGGCAGGGAGACTGGCGTATACAGAGCGACCCGGTGACTTGGGAAGCTGGGTGCAAGGGAACACTCTACATTTCCATACAGTTATATGTTTAGGAACAAAGAATGCAGGCCACACTCACAGCATGGGGGGCTCTAACCTGGGAAGCGGTGACTCTGGAAAAGACTTGGCAGTCAGGGTAATCAGCTGCCCATGAACGCCCAGTGCGACGCTGGGGCCAAAAGGGCTAATGCCATCCTGGGATGTAGAAACAGGGCAAACTCCAGTTGTTAGAGAGGTTATTTTCCCTCTGTATTTGGCACTGGTGCGACCGCTGCTGGGATCCTGTGTCCAGGTCCGGTGCCCACAATTCAAGGAGAATGTTGATAAATTGGAGAGGGGTCAGAGAAGAGCCACAAGAGTGATTGGAGGATTGGGAAACATGTCTGATAGTGAGAGACTCAAGGAGCTCAATTAGTTCAGCTGAACGAAGAGAAGGTTACAGGGTGACTTGATGACAGTCTGTAAGTACCTACACGGGGAGCAAATATTTGATAATGGGCTCTTCAGTCTAACAGACAAACGTCTAACACGATCCAATGATTGGCAGCTCAAGTTAGACAAATCTGCAGAGATCTCCAGGCCAATCACTAAACCCGCCAGGTAACACAGCCCCAGTGTGTGTTTTACTCACCTTTATCTTCTCCACTAGCAGGGCTTTGCTGGTCACATTATCCATGTTTTTTTCTGGGCTCCTAGCCCAGATGGCTCTGCTGAGGATGATGATGTCCTTCAAAAATTTCAGTTTCTGGGCCTCGTCCTACGCCCCGCAGAGATTAGACACAAACAGGAAGGTTAGCGTGGAAAGGAGCTGCCAGTGGGAGAGATGTTAGAAAGCTTCCCCCCAGTGCTGCTCAGGCTTTGATATGCCGAATGGCAGAAGGCCATTCATCTGGTAACAGGAGTGACTATCTGGGGAGGGCAGGGCAGCTCTGTATGAAACCGGACCAGAGAGGGAGCAGATCTCACGGGGTAGGTGTCCAAAGAGGAACTGCAACATGGGGGCTAAGCAGCCAGACAGTGTTACTGGGGGCTTGACAGAGTGGGAGGAACAGCTGGGTGGGACACCCTGACACCCCAATATTCACCACTGTCATGTCATTAGGATATGTTTTGTACAAAGTACGTATTGTAAGGTATCATTCTAAAAGTCTTTATCTGCTAGACATTAATGTCTCATTGGATTGTATGTGCTATCGTTGTATGTGAAGTTATGAAGTTCAGCTATGTCTGTGTTCCTGAAACACGTTGTGAGGTTCAAAACAGCCTTTCAGGTACAACAGTAAAAACGCCAAACAATGGCTTAGTGAGGAAATGCACATAAGCAGCAGGGTTACCCCAGGAACTGTACTCAATAGAAACCTCTCCAAGAGAACGCTACACAATGGGAACTGTTGGACCCAGGTCACAGCAAAAGAGTTTTCCAGCGGGTGGGAAGAGGAGATAAAAGGTGAACAATGACATCGGGGGGGACCTCATGCTCCCTGCAATAAGACACCTGGAAACACCTGAGGGACAAAGATTGAACTATGAGAAGTGATGGTCCCAGGCTGGAGAGAGATTCCTAGCCTGTGTAAGAAAACCTGGGAAATCCAAGCTGCAAAGCCAAGGCAGCTTGTGCCTTAAGAATCTGCCCACCCGTTTATCACTCAGGGTAAGAATTTGCTAATGTAGAGCCTATCTATCCAGTGTGGAAAGCTTAGTTTGCGTGTTGTGTTTATTTACTAGTGCAATCTGCTTTGTACCATTTGCTATCTCTTATAACCACTTACAATCTACCTCTTGTAGTTAATAATCTTATTTCTTGTTTATATCATAACCCAGTTTGTGCAATTAGTAACTGGGTGGGAGGGGCAAAGAGTTGTGCATACCTCTCTCCACATCGAGGGAGGGGGCGAATTTCATAAAACCTTTGGGTCTGTACTCCAAAGGAGGTGGGCACCAGAGTACTGGGACAAGTCCCTTCAGCTGAGTCTTCCCAGAGCTGATCTCAGTGTCTGTGTCTTTCTGCAGCTGGGCGTGGCCCTGCCTGAGTGCATGGCTGGAAGAGGCTTGTGAGCCTAGCCCAGCAAGACAAGGTAAAGGGGGCCCAGGCTGGCAGAACAGGTGGGCTCGGTGGTATCCCGGTACATCAGGTGGCACCTCAAAGGGGGGCAACCCGTCACACTAGGGACGGGCCAAATCCAGTGCGCACAAGTCCACAAGGGGCTGGAAATTGAAGCTAGACAAATTCAGACTGGAAATGTACGTTTTTAACAGAGAAAGTAATAGACCATTGGAACAACTGAGCAAGGGGCATGGTGGGTGACCTTTTGTAACTCAAGACGGGACTTTTTAAGATGCTTTAGTTTAAACAGGAATTATTTGGGGGCAGGTCTCTGGCCTGTGTTATACAGGAGGTCACAGTGGTTCCGTCTGGCCTTAGAATCCATGCATCATCTGGAGAAGGGCAGATGTGCATGTGGACAGGGCACTAGCTGACAGATCAGAGGAGGGCTCTTGGTACCTGTTCATTGTCCTTCAGAAAGGCATCTATGCACTCCAGGGCCTCTTTCTCATTCAAGTCTGGCCCCTTAAAGCAGGAGGCGTCGTTACATGGGGATGGTGAATCTGATCAAAGACAGAGCAGTGGTAATACCTGGGTCTGCCAAGCTGCAGTCTGGGTGACAGAGATCTTAGAGAAAACCCTTGCCCCCACTCCCGCCCCAGCAGGGGAGCAGCCCCGATGCACGGCAGGGTCTGGCACAGCGATCCCTGGCTTCCCCACCTCTTTGCTGCCCAGCCCAGCAAAGACCCAGTCGGAGCCCTGGTTCCCAGCGGCCACCCCACTTCCCCACCCAGCATGCAGGCTCAGTCTGGGGATTTGGGGAGCGCCACACCTGGAAGGAGGGACGATGTCAGGCCATGAGGGGTGTCCCCACTCTCCGGGCCATTGCTGGAGGGGGCAGAGGGACTGGGAGTGAATCGGTCTGGTCCTTGCGGCAGGAGAGGGAACAGCTGCCCAGTCTGCATGGGATATGGGGACCCAGAGCCTGCCCGTTCTGCTTGTTCTGACTGCCTCTCCTGCCACCAACAGCCAGCCAGAGCCACTGGGTGTAACCTGGGCAGGCACTGGGCTCCCATCGTCAACACTCCCCCCCAAATGCCCTGTGCTGCGACATGCGACAAAGGAGCCAGCCAGCAGATGGGGCTGCAACATCAGGGAGCATCTTATGCTCTGGCCGGCGCCCTGCAATCCTAGGCTTTAACAACCCACCGTGCACCAAGCATCCCCTTCGACTGGTGGAAAACATCCTCCGACCCTGCAGCGTGACAGATCGGGGTGGGCGATTCAGTCAGTCTCCACCTGATGCTTCTGCCGCTATGCCCCGATCAGCTTTAGAGGCTGCAGTTGCTGCCAGCAGGAGGGGCCATTCCCCCCTGCCTGGGTTTTCCTGTCTCTCCATCTCGTGGCAGCCCAGAGCAGTACAAGGTCTATGGAGTCTTCTCCCCCCAGTGACACCCTAGTCTTGCCACCCAACCCCCACAGGGGCCAAGCCCCACCCCAATGCAGGGCCATGGCCCCGGTCATTTTTGCAGCCCCCTCCGCCCACCCAGAAGGCGCCCACTCACCGGCACGGAAGGGCTGAGGCACACACAGCTCCTGCTGCTGCCATGGCCTCTTCCGCCGACTCTTCCCTGGGGGAGGTTTTGTCTCCTCCCAGGCGCGCCTGGGCTCTGGGCGGCCCTCCTCAGCCATCCTACAAGAAGCCAGGACAAGGCATTGCTTGTGAGTGACGAGAGGCGATTGCCCCGTTCAGCATCAGGGCCAGCCCAGTTCTTTCTGTCCCACCAGCACCTCCAGATGCCAGCGGAGCTCAGGGCCCTGTTGCACCAGGTGCTGCAGACAATGGCTGGGCTGTAGGGCTCAGACTCTAACTAGCCAAGGCAGCCAGCAGGGAAACAAGGGAAGGGATGTGCTCAAAGTCACCCAGGATTAGAACCCAGGTCTCCGAACTCCCAGGCCAGCAGCCCATCCCACAGGCTCTGGGTCACGCCCACCTCTCCTTCTCCTGGTTCACAAGCTGCACAGCAGACAGGCTGGATCCAACCACTCAGGATTCTTCCTGCCCAATGAAATGACCCTGATCCCTTCCCCCCGGAATATTGGGGCCGTGGCAGTTCGCAGGTGGGCGAGGCCAGCGGGGTGGGGGAGCTGGGGCGGGCTCGTGAGCAGCAGGAGTTGCTCAGACACACCCGTGAAGGGGCAGGAGCAGAAGGCAGGAGAGCGGCAGGGAGGCTGGTACCTTCTCATCTAACCTCGGTGTGGTTGGCGATGCAATGGAAAAGCAGAGGCGGGCAATAGAAGATTCTCCTGCCTGGAGTCAGGAGTGGGCAGAAGCTGGCGTGTATATGGGCCACCCACTTTCTGCTGCCGGTGGCGGAGCTGAAATGGCTGGCTCAGCTTTCCCAGCGGCACGTGCCAGCTCTCGCTCTGCCAGAGCCAAGCCTGGCAGTGAGGGGATGAGGCTGTGCCAGCCAGCAGGGGGCGTGTCACAATGGGCAGGCGAGTCACAAGCCAGCCAGTGTGTGACTGCCCAGCCATGGGATGCCCCAGCCCAGACTAGTTCTGGCCTCGCCGGGGCTTTAGAGCCTCTCCTTCCCCACTGGGGTCATGGGAGGGACCTTCCGCTCCCCACAGTCACAGACGTTAGGCCGGAAGGGACCGCTGGGCTCATCTAGTCCCAGCTCCTGCAGACCCCAGGCCAGAGCCCCTCCTGGCGTCCATACAGCTGGAGCCGGGGGGGGGTCTCCGGATCCCCGAGTGGGAGAATCAGTTCCATCCCGGTTCCTCCTCCTTGTGACAGCGCAGAACAGGGGTTCCCGAACTCTCCCCTCCCCCAGCTCCCAGCCCACGCGGGCGGCTCTTTGCGCCTGCCCAAGCTGCTGGGCGCCTTGGCCGTAGGATGTAAAATGGCCCCATCTCTGCTTCCCCTCCCACCGCGGCAACGACACGGAAGCTGCTTTCATAGCCCCCCCCTGCCCCCCCCGCCGAACTGAGTCTCAGGCCTTGCTAGCCGCTCAGTGCCATGGCAGCCCCAGGAGATGATTGCTGCGGGAGTCTCGGCCCAGGGGGAGGCAGTGACTCCTAGAAGCAGGGAGAGCAGCAGCACCAGAGATCAGGGAGGTCTGGCAATGCCAGTGGCTGGCTGGGGTCTGACAGCCCAGGCACCCAGAGCAGACTGTCAACGGCCAAACCCCTCTCACCACCGGCTCTGTAGCTCCCCCTTGCTTTTGGTCTGTCTTAGGCACCATCCTGGCCCTCATCCCCGTGGCATCAGAGCACTGCCCAACCTCGATTGCATTTATTCTAACCGCCCCCTGCAGGGCAGGGCCTGGCTGCTACCCCCACTGAACAGACAGGGAACTGCAGCACAGAGGGAATAAGGGATTTGCCCGAGGCCACGCAGAGCATCTGTGGCAGAGCTGGGAATTGACTATGGGTCTCCTGGGTCCCAGGCCGGCACCTTCTCTTCCAACCTCCTGCCCCCTTTGTCCCTGGTTCAGTGTGAGCTGCGAGAGCTCTCTGGGGCACAGGAGCTGGCTGGTGCCCAGATGGAACTACATTGCCTATTGCACATATCTCGCTTCTCCCGAACATTGAGTCTGCTGCTACAACCATACCAGGGCCCGCCAGGATCCTTGCAGCTGGTCAGTGCTAAGTTTTGAACTGTGCTAAGTAGGGAAAACAAAATAGATCTTCCGCAGCTAGCGCAGCTCTGTGTTACTGGGGACTCACTGCTGGCTCAACCCAACCAGCCCTCCTCACACGGAGCCTGTAAATCCTCCAGCCCTGCTGTTCTCCTTTGTATTTCGGCAGTGCCCAGAGGGCTCAGTCCCTGATCAGGGCCCTGCAGTGCTAGACATTGTACACACACAGCCCGATTCCCCCCACGCTGGGTCTCCTGAATGGCTCCTGCCCGAAGGCGGGATGGCTCTATTCCTCACCCAATGTCTCCTGCTGGCAGAGATGCTCTGGGTCTCTGGGCTTCCCGGGCTGGGAGGCAAGTGTGGCTGTCTCCGGGCGGTTCTGCTGACTCTCCAGCAGCTGCACTTCACGTGCCCTAATGCAGCCCTAGTCCTCTCCAGCGCTCGGGGCACTGTCCTGGCATCGGACTGTCCTGGTAAATAGAACAATGGCTCCTGGCAACCTGAGAATGCCTGTTCCCCCGGCAACCTCAGTGCCATTCCCTATGGAAGTGATGGTGTCAGTAAAGGTGATGGAGGTGGTCAGGCCTAGTGGTTGGAGCTGGACTCAGGGGGCGGGGCAGGGCATGGGTGGAGCAAGGCTGCAGCGAGACCAGGGCTGGAGTAGGACTAGGAACAGGGCTGGAGCAGGCTCAGCCTGTTGCCTATGTCAGGCAGGAGCGAGTTCCTGGCCCTGGAGTGATGTTGAGCAGACTGAGCTGCTGCTGTGAGACTGATATACCTGCTCTGGGAGTCACAAGGCCAGTTCCTGGCTTGTGGATTAGCTGGAGCCCAGCACAGGAGGGAATCAGCACCTTACAGATGGCTCCCGGGACGCTTGGCTCCCGGCCCCGCTGGGTATTGACATGCCAGGTGCAGGGGGCGAGGTGCAGCGCCAGGGAGGAGATTGGGGAGGCAGGAGCACTGAGGTGGGGCTGAGCGGGCAGGTGCTGAGGCGCTGCGGCTGGCTGGCCAGCAGAGAGGAGGAGCAGCAGCTCGGCTCTGGAGGGCCCAGCTGCAGCTCCACACAGGGCGCTGCCAGAGCCTGGCAGGCGGCTGGCTGAAGTGGCACTTTGTGATCTGGCACGGGTGGGAGCTAGCTCCCCACAGCTGAACGCTCCGCAGCGCCGGTGGATTCAGATCCAAACCAGGATCTGGCTCCAAATTCACAGCTGGCCCCTTCCCCCGATCTGGAGCGGCCTGCACCGTGTGGGGGTGGTTGATTTCACAAGAGAGGGGGCTTCCCACAGACTCTCCAACTCCCTCACTGTGACGAAGTGGGACTGTTCCTAATGTTTCCTCTGAATACTGTAGGGGTGCCTCAGTTTCCCCTATGCATTTCTTAAGTCTCTAGGTGGGGGGATAAAGGCCAGTGTGCATAAATGGCCAACACTCTGTCTACTGGCAACTAATGTCCGGGGCCCTTCCCCCCTGCAAGGGGATAGCTAAAGGTGTTGGAGAACAAAGATCAGGTGACCTACTGGCCCGGGAAAGAGACAATGGCCAGAGAGAAGGGGCTGGAGAGTTTCAGTTTGGAGCTGCCTGGGGACGAGGAGTGAAGTGCAGATGTGTGTGTCTGGCTCACTGCCTCCCAAAATGGACCCAGCTGAGGGGTCCTGTTCTCTGTACCTACAAGCTGTTTTAGACCATGTTTCTATCATCTAATAAACCTCTGATTTACTGGCTGGCTAAGAGTCACGTCTGACTGCGAAGTGGGGGTGCAGGACCCTCTGGCTTCCCCAGGATCCCACCTGGGCGGACTCGCTGTGGGAAGCGCAAGGAGGGGCAGAGGATGCTGAATGCTCCAAGGTCAGACCCAGGAAGGTGGAAGCCCTTTGAGCTTCTGGCCCAGAAGACAGTCTGCTCACAGAGAGGAGACTTCACCAGAGTCCTGACTGGCTTCATAGGGAGCAGCTCCAGAGCATTGTCTGGGGACTCCATGACACACACCTCTCATGCTTCTTCCCATTTGCCTTTAATCACCCCCACATGGCCCATGTTGGCCACCAGCTACCTCCCTGTCTGTACCCTTAACTGGCCCCATCATGGCAGTGGCTGAGCACGCGGGTGTTGTTGTATTTAGCCTCTCAACCCCCCGCATGGAGCAGGGACGTGCTCTCCCTAGTTTGCTGAGGCCCAGAGCGACAGGGACTCACCTGATCTCACACAGAAGACTTACAGCAGAGCTGGGAACTGAACACCGCTCTCCTGAATCCCAGCCCAATGCCTCATCTACCAGCCTGTGTCGCCTTCCCGTGCCCTGCCACCAGCCCCGCCAAACCCTCCTCCCTGTCTCCATCCCCTCTGGGCTGGACTGGTGTGACCCCTTCTGTCTGGCCACCGCAGACTCCCTCCTGTGCGCATGCCACTGCCCACTTCCTCACTGGCACCAGGCTAGACAGCCGGCACCGGGGCACTTGGTAGACGTGCGCCGCCCAGCCAGGAGCTCGGGGAAGGCTCGGTGTGGCTGGCGATGCAATGGAAAAGCAGAGGCGGGCAATAAAAGATTCTCCTACCTGGAGTCAGGAGTGGACAGAAGCCAGCGTGTATATGGGCCACCCACTTTCTGCTACCAGTGGCAGAGCTGAAATGGCTGGATCAGTTTTCCCAGCGGCACGTGCCAGCTCTCGCTCTGCCAGAGCCAAGCCTGGCAGTGAGGGGATGAGGCTTTGGCAGCCAGCAGGGGGCATGTCACAATGGGCAGGCGAGTCACAAGCCAGCCAGTGTGTGACTGCCCAGCCATGGGATGCCCCAGCCCAGATTAGTTTTGGCCTGGCCGGGACTTTGAAAATTGAAATTAATTGAAATTAATGGAGATATCCCATCTCCTAGAACTGGAAGGGACCTTGAAAGGTCATCGAGTCCAGCCCCCTGCCTTCACTAGCAGGACCAAGTACTGATTTTGCCCCAGATCCCCAAGTGGCCCCCTCAAGGATTGAACTCACAACCCTGGGTTTAGCAGGCCAATGCTCAAACCACTGAGCTATCCCTCCCCCCAGACTTCAGAGCCTGTCCTTCCCCACCGGGGTCATGGGAGGGACCTGTGATGGGTTGGATCACAGAAACCCCCCGGGAGCTGCCACCTGATGTGCCAAGACTACCTCTGCTCCTGTTTTCCCTGCCAGCTCAGGACTCCAGCGCCCTGTGTTGCTGAGCCAGACACTCCCGTCTGCTCCAACAAAGACCCAGGGTCTGAATTACTTGCACCAAAGCTGCAGGTTTACCTGAAAGCAGCTCACAGAAGTGTGCTTGTCTTTAGCACTCAAATGCCCAACTCCCAATGGGGTCTAAACCCAAATGAATCCGTTTTACCCTGTATAAAGCTTATGCAGGGTAAATTCATAAATTGTTCACCCTCTATAACACTGATAGAGAGATATGCACAGTTGTTTGCTCCCCCAGGTATTAATACATACTCTGAGTTAATTAATAAGTAAGAAATGATTTTATTAAATACAGAAAGTAGGATTTAAGTGGTTCCAAGTAGTAACAGACAGAACAAAGTAAGTCACCAAGCAAAATAAAATAAAATGCGCAAATCTATATCTAATCAAACACTGAATACAGATAAGATCCTCACCAGTTCCAGAATGCTCCCTTTTACAGACTAATCTCCTTTTAGCCTGGGTCCAGCAATCACTCACACCCCTTTGTTCCAGTTTCTTCCAAGTATCCTGGGGGGTAGGGAGGCTCTCTCTTTAGCCAGCTGAAGACAAAAGGGAGGGGTCTCCCATGGGTTTAAATAGACTTTCTCTTGTGGGTGGCGACCCCCCTCCTCACTCCTATGTAAAGTCCAGCTCCAAGATGGAGTTCTGGAGTCACCTGGGGAAGTCACATGTCCTTGCATGACTCACAGTCTTTACAGGCAGAAGCCATTGTCCACATGGTATCTTGTATGTCTCCAGGAAGACTTCTTATGTGGATTGGAGCATTCCAAGATGCATTGTTCCCCAAGTGCTTCCTGATCGGGTACTTAACCTTGCGAATTCCTTCCTAAAGAAGCTGACCAAATGCCTCACAAAGCTTACTTAGAAATCAAGCAAGTATACGGCCAATATTCTTAACCTCAAGTACAAACTGATATATGTGTACAAATAGGATGAATAGATCTAGTAGACCATAACCTTTACAGAGATATATTACATGGCACAGGCAGCACAAAACATATTCCACTTCTGTCATATTTCCATAAAGCCTTATGGGAGGTACCGTCACAGGACCTTCCACTCCCCACAGTCACAGATGTTAGGCCGGAAGAGACCGCTGGGCTCGTCTAGTCCCAGCTCCTGCAGACCCCAGGCCAGAGCCCCTCCTCGTATCTCTGCAGCTGGAGCCGGGGGGGTCTCCGGATCCCCGAGTGGGAGAAGCAGTTCCATCCTGGCTCCTCCTCCTCATGACAGCGCAGAACGGGGGTTCCTGAACTCTCCCGACCCCCAGCTCCCAGCTCCCATGGGCGGCTCTTTGCACCTGCCCAGGCTGCCGGGTGCCTTGGCCGTGGGATGTAAAACGGCCCCATCTCTGCTTCCCCTCCCACCGCGGCAACAACACAAAAGCTGCTTTAAGAGCAGCCCCCCACCCCAGCTGAGTCTCAGGCCTTGCTAGCCGCTCAGTGCCACGGCAGCCCCAGGACTGAGACCATAGGCAGGAAACACCTGTGTGTGAGGGTAGAACCAATGGGCTGTTGTCACAGAGTGTGGGGTAGTCAGCGCCCGGTACCCCTCTTCCTGAGATTCACTGTGACTCTCAGCCAGCCAGTAAAATGGAAGGTTTATTGGACAATAGGAACGCAGTCTACAGCAGAGCTTGTAGGTACAACCCAGACCCCTCGATCAAGTCCTTCTGGGGGGTTCAGGGAGCTTAGACCCCAGCTTGGGGTTCCCTGCGTTCCACCACCCAGCCTAAACAGGAAAACTAAAAACCAAAACCCTCCAGCAGCTTTCTCCCCCCTCCCCTCTGCCCTTCTCTCCTTTGTTCCGTCTCCTGGGCAGAAGGTGTCATTTCTCCCAACCCCTGCTCCTGGCTCAGGTTACAGCTCAGGTATCTCCCTGCAAGGCCAGCCCCCAATCCCCAATGTAACTCCCCTGCTCCATCACAGCTGTGTTTGGAGTCTTTGAGTTTGACTTTTGGAGCTCTATTTACGTGTATACACGAGAACCCCAAGGAGGAGTAATGGAGTGGTAAAAAACCCATGGGTGAGGTTTGTTTCAGAAGCCTTTGAGGGAGAAATGGTTAGCAGGGCACTGCAGAGGCGCCTCTGTGCATGGGGAGGGGTGTGCACAGGAGGCAGCTGACCCCATTGCAAGGATGGAGACACGCAACCTCTCCCCCAGACCAACAAGAGCTCTGTTAAGGACTCTGGCTCCCTCCTCTCTGGGCTGGGAATGGAGAAAGGAAGGCTGTTATTGTGCTATCTTTAGCTGGCTGGGAAGTGCTCAGAGGCTGCAGTGGTGGGAGTCAGAGAGAAGGATACACCAGAGGGTGTTATACATTGCCAGGCGTTTGCAATCCATCAGTGGGTTGGACAGGTGACTCCATTACTCCTGTCAGCCTGCGGCAGTCATAGATTCCCCCCGCAGCACCTGCCATGTCCTGCTGAACCCAGCTAGTGGTTGGGAAAGGATCCTGGGGTGGAAAGGCTGATCTAGACAATGCATCTGACCCTGCATGATGTCCCAGGCAGGGGCTGCTGCAGTTCCTTGAACCACCCTGGGAGGCAGCTGGGCTTCATGATGCAAAGGCAGAACTGATGTTCCCCACTTGGGCCTGTGCATCCTCCCTCCCCCGCCTCCACATCCCAGAGCAGTGGCTGGCTCCACCAATAAGACCGCTCTCCAGAGCGAAGGAGGTGCCGGAGCTGACTCCTCTCCGGCCAGCATGGCTCCGCTGTGGCTAAGAGCCCAAAGGACCGCTGATGACCCCTCTGTTGGCAGGCTGGTATCTGGATTCCTCCTTCTCTTACCCAGCATGAGCGACGGACTGTTTCCTGGGCCGGTCTCGCAAACTCTTTTTTCCGTCACCACATGCCAGAGCCTCGGCGCCTTCCTCTCCCTCCCTGACTGCGTCAGCACTGCAGCCTCCGGATCCTCCCTCCCACACCCCACACTGTCTCCAGGCCACAGACTCCTCTGCACTTGAGATCTGAGGGCTGGGGTGGGGGGGGCAGCTTTTAATGAAGTGGCTCTAGGACTGGTAAAAGGAACTGGGTGAGAGTCCTGGAGACCAAAGCTCCCTGGTCTTCCACAGCTTGGCCTGGCAGGGACACTGGGCTCGGCTCACCTCTTCTCCCCAGGTACCTCAGCCCTAGCCTGGAGAGCCCACAGCTGGGCCTGAGAGGGGAGTTCAAGTCTCCAAGGCCCATTTGGTCCATGGCCTCTCTGGAAGGTGGTTCCATGGTGGGGATGCCTGGCCACTGCACTGAGTCCTACCAAATTCATTTCAGGTATGGGTCACCACACAGTAGCAACTTCTGGTACCTCCTAACCCGGGCCACATTTTACCCTTGGGGCAAAAGGTACACAGACTGTTGGTGGCTCCTCAAGCCATGTGCTTCTGTGGCATTCAGAGGTTTGGAAGTGATGGCCTTCTCCAGGAGAGGGATGAAGGACCGCATCCAAGGGCCAGACCCTCAGCTGGGGCAACTCCATGGAAGGCAGCCGAGCTACGTTAAATTACACCCGCTGGGGGGTCTAATCCCAACTTCTTAACACCCATGGAAGGACATGGGCTGGATGGGATGTTCTACCAAAGCAAATCTCCTTGTGATGAGTGACCCACTTCATCTGTCCCCATTGCACTTACCAGTCACATGGCCAGAAGCTCCAGGGCTGACATGAGAGAGTCTCTCTCTCTCTAGGAAAACAACGAGGAGTCCGGTGGCACCTTAAAGACTAACAGATTTATTTGTGCATAAGCTTTCGTGGGTAAAAAACCCACTTCTTCAGATGCATGGAGTGAAAATTACAGATGCAGGCATAAATATACTGTCCCATGAAGAGAAGGGAGTTACCTTACAAGTGGAGAACCAGTGTTAACAAGGCCAATTCAATCAGGGTGGATGTGGTCCACTCTCAATAATTGATGAGGAGGTATCAATTCCAGGAGAGGGGAAAGTTGCTTTTGTAATTAGCCAGCCACTCCCATTCCCTATTCAAGCCCAAATTTATGGTGTTAAATTTGCAAATGAATTTTAGTTCTGCAGTTTCTCTTTGAAGTCTGTTTCTGAAGTTTTTTGTGTTGAAGGATGGCTACTTTTAAATCTGTGATAGAATGTCCAGGGAGATTGAAGTGCTCTCCTACTGGCTTTTGTATGTTACTATTCCTGATGTCCGATTTGTGTCCATTTATTCTTTTACATAGAGACTGTGCAGTTTGGCCAATGTACATGGCAGAAACTGGGCATTGCTGGCACATGATGGTATATATCACCTTAGTAGATGTGCAGGTGAATGAGTCCCTGATGGTGTGGCTGATGTGGTTGGGTCCTATGATGGTGTCGCTGGAGTAGATATGGGGACAGAGTAGGCAATGAGGTTTGTTATAGGGAATGGGTCCTGGGTTAGTGTTTCTGTGTTGTGGTGAGTATTTGCTTCAGGTTGGGAGGCTGTCTGTAAGTGAGGACTGGCCTGCCTGCCTCCCAGGGCCTGTGAGAGTGAGGGATCGTTTTCCAGGATGGATTGTAGATCGTTGATGATGTGCTGGAGAGGTTTTATCTGGGGGCTGTATGTGATGGCCAGTGGTGTTCTGTTATTTTCCTTGTTGGGCCTGTCCTGTATCTATCTCTAGGGACACTTGTTTTCTGTTTCCCTGCTGTATGCTAGAGTGTGGGTTACCTGCCCTCCTTGGCAAGTGATGGGGTCTTGGCTCATCCTACCAGGGATCCACAGGCATTTCCATTGCCTATCCAGTACCGCGACAACATCCTGGCCACTTCAGAGCATTACTGACTCATAAGGTGTGACGAAGTGGGGGATTTTTTTATTTTTTCGTGGTTTTCCAATGGTTTGCATGCAGAGGGAGTGGGACTCAGTGTCCCTGGGTGTTACTGGTTTAACAAAGTGAGGGGAGAGGGAGTTTGTTGTTACAGAGGACCGGAGAGGGAACTTGGGACCCCAGCCGATGGCCTGGAGGAGGGACACCCCAGCAACTGGTGACCTGACAGAGACGCAGCTCAGGAGTCGCAGCCGGTTCTGGCCAGTAGGAGGACAATGGGCTGCGACGAGAGGACCCCATGACCTAACCAGCCGGATCCAGCCAGAGGAGGGCGGAGAGGAGAGGAGGCCCAGATGACCCTGTTTACCTGGAAAGAAGACAATGGACAGAGGCGGGGCCTGGAGCCGGTGAGATCAGATGCCCAGCTGGGAAGCAGGGGGGCTCGGGGCTGAAGATAGGAGGCAGGCAGGGCCAACTTGGATGCAGAGAGAGACTTGGATGTGCTGTGCTGAGGGAGGCCAGGCCTGAGGGTCAGAGAGTTTCCTGTGCTGTGTTCAATGCTCAATAAACCCTCCTGTTTTACGCTGGCTGAGAGTCACTCCGGTCTAGAGAACAGGGTTGCATCGTCCCCTTCGGGGGTGGGGGCCCCGGGGGTCCAGAGCGAATGGACTCCCTGAGGGGGCCCACGGCAAGACACAGATGTGCTAAGGCTGAGAGAGGTGCGGCTCCAGGAGGTGGAGGGGCCTGACCCCGAGAGAGAGTGGACCCCCGAGAAGGGCTGTCTCACTGGGCACCCCCCCACACGGACCGCACAGGGCCAAGAGTGGGCACGATCTGTGAGTCCGTGACATAAGGCGAAGTGGACTCTGGTGAATCAAGGAGCGATGGAAGCCAGGGAGAGACGGTTTGGGGGAGACAGGGATGGTAATGGGCTGGGGAATGGTTGCATAGAGCTGGCCCTGGGACAATGGAGTCAGGATGTGGGTGCATTGCCAGAGCTGTGGGGAGAAGGGAGAATCTGGGGCTGTGGTGTGGGTAGGGATTGAGGCATGGGCAGAGCTCAGGGGAGACAGTTGGGGTGGAACCCAGGTTGGGATAGCAGTGGGTGATGGGTCGTGCTTTTGGGGAATCAGCAGAGCTGGGCTGAGAGAGCTGGTTGAGGTGATGCTTGCTCAGCCTGGTAACTGTCTCCCCCTTTCATCCTCTCTGGGCCCTGAGGATCAGGTGGTGCGAGAGGGGGGAGCGCGGTGCATGTAAGGGAGGCCAGTACTAGGAAGAGAACGCTGGCTCTCGCCAGCGTGGGGATCCTTTGCCATATCTGAACGTGCCGGCCAATTCACCAGGCTGGCGGGGAAGCAAATGGCGCTGGAATTCACGTGGGGATGGATCCAGGATCTGCTGAGGCATCCTTCTGGGCAGCTAACTGCCTGTGATGATCTGTTTCCTTTGGACGTGTGCCTGGGGCTCTTGGGCAATGTTTTCCTTGGGTCCAGTGATATTTAACCAACACTTTGTGCAACAGCCTCTTTCGGAGGGGTTGGGCAATATCGGAGGCACGCATTCGATGCCAGCTTAGCAGCCTCCCTTGACTTGGATGTCTTGCGCTGCTGCTGCTTCGACCCACAAAGGCCAACTGAGGTCCTGTAGCCTGGCACCCTCTGCCCTAAGCACCCATGAGCCTGCCTGCTGCCCTCATCTCTGCAGTAAAAGGCTCAGTCTAAGAGCCAGCAGAGGGGCTTGACTAGACCAGGGCTCCAGCGATAAGGACTAGGCTGTAGGGGGGGGGGGGAGGGGGCTTCTTCCTGCTGGGTGGGGAAAGCATCATTACAAGAGGCCTGAAATGAAATGCTGGAGGTTTGGGGGGGGTGATTTCATGGGGTGTCCCCCTGGCTTTGCACAGCTGGATGCGGGGGGCTCAGCCTGGATCCCAGGGCATGGGTGGCTGGAGCGTAGCTTCCTCCCCCACACACTCCCACTGGTGCTAATTTGTCCCATACCCCAGTTGGCATTGTGACCAGAGAGACCCATGGACTGTGGAGACTGAACTGCCCTGGGACCTCAGTAGTGGGTCTCAGTGGCTCAGAGCTGAGGCACATCAATGCAGGCTGGTGTGGGGGCTTCATTCACAAGGGCTCCCTAGCCACCTCTTCTCGCCAACCAATGCCAGGGGTGGGGCTGGCCCTTGGGTTATGCTGAAGACGGGTTCCCACATGATTGGCTGATTATTTTTCCCCCCAACTCAAACATCTGCTCTCCCTGCACCTGCCTCCATGGATGGGGAAGCTCCACTGATTCAGCACTGGACGGGGCAGCCAGGACTTGGCCAGGCCTCTGGGAAGCCACTTACAACAAAAGAGCTGCTGGAGGCTACTTCCCTTCCAGGTAGGAGGCTGCAGAGAGATCCGCATGGGGCGAGTGACCCTGGCAGGCATAGGGTAGCTAAGTCCTGCAGCGGCTCACCCACTGGGCTCTGCAGCGCACCAAGGGCTGGGGCAGGGGTCCTCTACTCAACTATCAGCTTTATGGGGATGTTGTGAAGCCTGGTCATAGACTCCCAGACTCAGGGTGAGCTGGGAATGGAGGGGAGATGAGCGGGCAGTGCATGATTTAGAGGATCCTCTCCATCCCAGTGGCATAAAGGAGATCTGCCTGGAGCAGGGGGTGCAGGACATCAGGAGGAAGAAGGGATAGGAACTGTAGAGAGTCAGGGGAGGGTTTGGGGTGGGAGCTGGGAAGCAGCCCAGAATTCTTGTGGCCAGGTTGGTTTGGGGAGTGAGCCAGAGCTCTGCAATCCTGGCCTGTGGCTGGAAGGTTGGGAAGGGGAAGCTGTCACAGCTGTTTCATGTGGGTTTCCTTCCTCATCTCCTTGTGGCTGTTCACCCTGGAGTTATTAAGCAAGTTGCTGTGGTCTAGGGAAAGAGCTGCCACTCACACCTTGTGCTGCAGCTTCAACCTACAAAGGACCTGACTCCCATCCTGTCCCTTCCCAGCCTTGTGCCCAGCTGGCATCCCTGCCCTGAATGCCTGGCTGCCCCCCTCCCTCCCTAAGAGAAATGGCTTGGAGATGGAACCAGGAAAAGTTTCTGAGTCAAAATGCTAACCAGCCGTGACCCAGCTGGCCCAAATCAACCCAAACCATAGGAGGCTGGATGGGCAATCTGGCCTTGTGTGGCATGCTGCAGCACAGCCAGCCCAGGCTTCTTGTTCTGGCAGGTGGTGCTGTTACACATAGACTTAGAAATTCCTTTTCTTGGCGTGTGAGTGGCACACAGTCTTGGAAGACACGCTTAAGAAGTCCTGGTTAGCTTTGATGTGGATTCTTTCAGGGGCAGCTGTTGCAAGCAGCAGGAGAGTTTTCTCTGCCTTGAATGTCTCTAACTGGAGTCAGTTCTTGGGACCGAAGTTGCTCCCTGGGAAGTAGGCACCGGTGTCTGGGCTGAGGATTCTGATTGCGGTCTGACCCCCTCTGTCCCAGGACTGGTTTATACACAGCAACTAAACAAGCGGCACTAAGCCAGTACCCTGACTCCATATCACTGGCTTCCTACTGGAGGAGAAATCAACCTGTAGGGCCTGATATCCGCTCCTGCTCAGCAGAGGAGTGGCGTTATTAGTTTATTTTACAGTAGTTCTTTAGCAGCCCCAGCGGCAATCAGGCCCCCACCGTGCCAGTTGCTGAGCGAACGCAGTAAAACACAGTCCCTGCCCTAAAGAACTTGCATTGAAATTGTCAGGCCAAAGGAAGGATTCCTCTCCCACTTTGAATTGAGACCAAGAGCCTTAACTCCTCTTCAAGGTGCCATTTTTCTGGGAACATGGGGCAGCTGAATATGGATGGAGTCCTGCAGCTGAAGGTTCAGATTTGCTGCCTTCTGGCTATAAGCCAAATGGCTCCCCCACCATCATCACTGACCTTTCTGCTTCGTGCCCCCCTCCCTCCACATCCTGCTCCAGCTCAACACCAGCTTGAACGTGCAGGGAGCCTACAGGGCGTCCGTGGCCCAGATGCAAACTCACCTGGGCAGCAGCAAAAGCTGCCACTCTTCTTGAGAAGCTCAGCAGGGGAAGAGTCAAAGGGCAGGGCCTGCCTGAAGGAGGCAGGTTTGTGCCGGAGCGAGATGGGTGGTTTGGTTGCCCAAAGTCTCTGTCCAGCTGCCATGGTTCCCTATTGCAGCCCAGCCAGTGCCTGAGGTCTGGCACTGCGCCCGCCCTGGGCTCACTGAAAGATGTTTAGTAAACACTTAGACATGATTTGGTGGGAGCTCACAGAAGTGTCTCACACGGTCATTAAAGCCTTGGCTGCATTCTGGAAGTGACTCAGCCCCGGAGCCGTTAGACCAAAGGCAAACAACATGCTGTTCTGGAGGCCAGTGGGCCATTTCAAGGTAGACACATGAGCATAGCCTGACTCTGCTATTCCAGTGCTGGAATTCCCCTCACAGCTGTGCCAGTGCTCCACATCCTGCCCCACTGCAGCCCCCTGCCATCCCAGCTGTGGGCTCCCCTCACACAGCTCTGCCAATGCTCCTGAGACCTATTCCAGGCCTAGGCGTTTTCTAAGCCGAGACACTGCCAAAGCCTGGGAGGAGGAGAGAGCCAGGCTGTCCCCTCCCTGCCTGAGACCCCAGGAATGGTGGTGATGCGTGGATGGAGGATTGTGTGGGGTCTTCCAGGCCCTGCGCATGCAAGTTAAGCTCTGCAGCCTGTGGCTGGTCTGGGTTTTTCATTCCCAGCCTTCCAGTCTGCAATGTCCTAGAATCATAGAATATCAGGGTTGGCAGAGACCTCCGGAGATCATCTAGTCCAACCCTCTGCTCAAAGCAGGACCAACCCCAACTAAATCATCCCAGCCAGGGCTTTGTCAAACTGGGCCCTAAAAACCTCTTAAGGCTGGAGATTCCACCACCTCCCTAGGTAACATTCCGGTGCTTCACCACCCTCCTAGTGAAATAGTGTTTCCCAATATCCAGCCTAGGCCCTGTCTACACTGGCAAGTGGCTGCGCAGTAAAGCAGCTTTGAGCGCTGTAACTCCCGAGGTGTACACACTGCTAAGCCACTTGGTGCACAGAAACTGCACAGTTGGAGCGTTGTAAAAAACCCACCCCGACAAGAGGCGTACAGCTTTCTGCATCAGGGCTACAGTGCTGCGGTGCCAGTGTAGACACGCTGGTCGATTACAGCGCTGCGATTGGCCTACGGGAGGTGTCCCACAATGCCTGTTCTCATCTCTCTGGTCATCGGTTTGAACTCTACTGCCTTGCCCTCAGGTGACCAATTGTCATTCCCACCCCGTAAATTCCTTTGGAATTTTGAAAGTCCCCTTCCTGTTTGCTCTGTGATACATGCAGTGGTCTCAGCGCATCTTTCCAGGTGGCCATGCCTGCTCCACGCACCAGGCGATCCCCCACTTGGAGCAAGGCTGAGCTGCTGGACCTCATCAGCATTTGGGGAGAGGAGGTTGTTCGGTCCCAGCTGCGCTCCAGCTGTAGGAATTATGGACACATTTCACAATGTATGACAGAAAGGGGCCGTGACCGGGACACACTGCAGTGCAGGGTCAAAGTGAAGGAGCTGTGGAATGCCTACCGCAGGGCGCGGGAGGCAAACTGCTGCTCCGGTGCTGTGCCCATGAGCTGCCGGTTCTACAAAGAGCTGGACGCGATACTCCGCAGCGACCCCACCTCCACTGCTAACACCACTGTGGATACTTCGGAGGCTCGCGTGCCAGTGGAGAATGGACCAAGCCAGGAGGAGGAAATCTTGGACGAGGATGTGGAGTGAGAAGGGGACCCAGAGGCAGAGGATGACTCGGAGGTCAGAGATGCATGCAGCCAGGAGGTCTTTTCTACCCCTGGAGGAGCCTAGCCAGTCACAGCTGTCAGATGTTGGCAAAGCGCAAACAGGAGAAGAGGCCACTGGTAAGTGGAGTTGTTGGGGGCAGGAGGGTTGCAGAAAGCAGGCTTGTCTCTGTATGATGCACCTACCCCCACATGCCCAGTCTGAGCGGCGGAACAGGCTGTTGATTGACTCCCTCACTTCATGGGAATCTGCCTCTGAGATCTCCAGGAAACTCTCATGGAGATACTGGGCAATCCGCTGCCGCAGGTTCTTCATCAGAGCTGCTTTGTTTCTTGCCCCATTAACGGTAACCACACGACTGTGATCCGCATAAGGACCAGGGCAGAAGCTGCAGTTTTGGAGAAGACCCTCCTTTGATTCCCTGCTCACCCTCAGCAGCGAGGATATCTTCCATAATGATCACATCCTGTGGAAAATGCGGGGACAGGAATGATTATCAGGCCCCACCACTACAGTGCTGGCTCTCTCCAAGAGCCATGTGCCCAGTGTACAGTAGGATCCAGGAACACTGATTTACCCTACCCCTTTGGCTACTTGCCATTTTGGGGGTCTTGTGGCTCATGTGTGCTTGCCTAGGGTCAGCCAGTTAGTGACAGGTGTGTGAATACTGGCTGTTTTTTAAATCCCTGAATCAGTGGTCTCTGTGTTGCAAACAATACTGCTTCTGTAAAATGTTGCGTTTAAACTTCAGAGATGACCTTGGGAGCCCAGCCTCCCTCTTTGTTATTGCTGGCTGAAAGGCTGCGCAGAATTAGAAAGCGGCCACGCAGAACTAAGGAGGCCTTCCTGCGTGAGGTTATGATGCACTCTGCCGCCGAGAAACAGGAATTGAAGGAGTGGCGGGACAGCGAGAAGAGGGACCGAAAGGAGAAGGCGGCGCGCCAGAACGATGCCACAGAGCGGCTCTTAAACATTATGGAGCGTCAACCGGACACACTCCAGACGATACTAGCACTACAAACTGAGCAATTATGTTAAACATTCATATTGCATTGTCTGCACCAATCACCTCCTAGCATTACAAGCCCTGCACTCCCAAGTCTAGCAACAAATATTAGTGGCTTTCAGCTTCAAATTGCTGCCTCCAGGCATCCCTGATCCTTATGGCCCTGCGTTGTGCCTCTATAATAGCCCTGGTCTCTGGCTGTTCAAACTCAGCCTCCAGGTTCTGAGCCTCAGCAGTCTAGCCCTGAGTGAAGCTTTCATCCTTCCCTTCACAAATATTATGGAGTGTACAGCACGTGGCTATAAGCATTGGAATATTGTCATCGGTCAGGTCCAGCTTCCCATATAGGCAGCACCAGTGGGCCTTTAAACGGCCAAAAGCACACTCAACAGTCATTCGGCACTTGCTCAGCCTGTTGTTGAACCACTCTTTGCTGCTGTCAAGTTGCCGTGTGTATGGCTTCATAAGCCATGGCATTAAGGGGTAGGCGGGGTCTCCCAGGATCACAATGGGCATTTCAACTTCCCCTAAGGTGATCTTCTGGTCTGGGAAGAAAGTCCCTGCTTGCAGCTTCCTGAACAGGCCAGTGTTCCAAAAGATGCGTGCATCATGCACCTTTCCAGACCAGTCTGCGCTAGTGTCTGTGAAACGCCCACCGTGATCCACAAGCGCCTGGAGAACCATTGATAAATATCCCTGGCGATTAATGTACTCGGTGGCTAGGTGGTCTGGTGCCAGAATTGGAATGTGTGTGCCATCTATCACCCCTCTGCAGTTAGGGAAGCCCATTTGTGCAAAGCCATCCACAATGTCATGCAGGTTGCCCAGGGTCATGGTCTTTCAGAGCAGGTTGCGATTAATGGCCCTGCACACTTCTGTCAACACGAGTCCAACAGTCGACTTTCCCACTCCAAACTGGTTAGTGACCAATTGGTAGCAGTCTGGAGTAGCCAGCTTCCACAGTGCAATCGCCGCGCTCTTCTCCAACAGCAGGGCAGCTCTCATTCTCGTGACCTTGCGCCGCAGGGCTGGGGCGAGCTCATCACACAGTCCTATGAATGTGGCTTTCCTCATCCGAAAGTTCTGCAGCCTCTGCTCGTCATCCCAGATGTGCATGACGATGTGATCCCACCACCCAGTGCTTGTTTCCCGAGCCCAAAAGCGGCGTTCCACTGTGGTCAGCACATCCGGGAATGCCACAAACAATCTCGTGTTGTAGCTAGTACGAGCGGCGAGATCCATGTCTCACGCCTCTTGCCTTTGTAGTTTCAGGAATAACTCCACTGCTACTCGTGACGTGTTAGTCAGAGCGAGCAGCACACTGGTCAACAATGCGGGATCCATTCCTGAAGCCCAAAGAGGCAGAGCGCGCAGTACACAAACCATTGAAAGATGGCTCCAAATGCGGACAGAAGCACAGGGACTGCTGGGATGTGAAGCAATGCATCACAGGGCTTTGGGACAGGACTCAGGATGCCCCCTGACCCCCTCCGACTTCCCACAACTCCTAGCGGCAGAAGAGGAAGAGGTGCTCTGTGGGATAGCTGCCCAGAGTGCACAGCTGCAAGTGCCGCAAGTGTGAGCACGCTATTGCGCAGGCAGCTGACAGTGTGAACACACAACAGCGGTTTCCCTTCAGCGCTCTCTGAGCGGCGCTGTAACTGCTGGTGATGTAACTCTGCCAGTGTGGACAAGGCCCTAGATCTCCCCTCCCCCCCCCCCCCCACTGCAACTTGAGACCATTGTCCCTTGTTCTCCATCTCACTGAGCCACCCAGCACGCAGCAGCCGTGGCTACCCTGGGGCAGCTCCAACCTGGGGGGTGGGGGGAGAGCTGTTTATATGGCAGTGGGCTCTGTCTGCAAGTCCATTGCCTAGTGCAGAGAACTGGACGTCTGGGGTTCTGATTCTAAATCAGTGTGGTCTCTTCTGAACTGGATTTCTGCCTCATTGGACGCCAGTGAAGGCAAAGGCCAAACTAAGAAAAGATGCTTTATTGTAAATGCACTCCAGTCTCAAGAAAGCCCCACTTTACACAGAACCCAGTGCCTAAGAGGAAGTAGGGATAATGGTTAGAGCAGGGGGGTGGGTAGCAAGGACTTCTGGATTCTTGTTCTCAATCTGCATTGACTGACTGCATGGCCTAGAGCAAGTCACTTCCCCTCCTTGTGCCCTCAGGTTACTTGTCTGTAAACTGGGGACAATGATTAGAGCTGGCTGGAAAAGGCGATTATTGGGGGGGGGGGGTAGAGACTTCTGAATCTTTTTTGCAAGAAAATTTCCAGCTTTTAAACCCAAAATAGCTTTCAAAAATCAAACATTTTCAGTGAAAATCAAACCTCTTTATGGGGGGAAAATCATTTTTTTAGTGAAATAATGGAAAATTTCAACCAAAATGACAAAAAAAAAAAAGCGTATGGAACTTTTTCAAAGTGTTTTGGCCAACAAATTCAACCTGATCTAATGATATGTACCTAAGAGGGGTTATTTAATGTTTGTAAAGGGCTTTGAGCTCAGTGGATGATCTCAATGGGCAGAAAGCCTGGTCCTGCTGAAATCCATGACAAAACTTACATTGACTCCAATGGAGTCAGGATTTCACCCACTAGCTATAAATTATCAGTAGTTAATTCATTATTAACATCTCTCTCCTCTGTCCAGACAAAAACTGGCTTTAGTTTGTGTAAGCTGCAATTAAAAATGATTTAACATTTATATTACAATTGCACATGGTCCCTGTGCCAAAAATCTTGTTGTTCAAGCAGGCAAATGGTATACAAAGAGGGGAGAGGTAGACAGTTAAATATAGAGTATAAATAATGTTGCTCTTTTCAAATGTTTTCTACTAGACTAGGAATTATTTGAGGAAAGTTCTCTGGCCTGTTACACAGGAGGTCAGACTAGATGATCAGTGGTCCCTTCAAGCCTTCGACTCAGTGAATATCCATAGAGCCCAAAGTGCCTAAAAGCAAGGTCAATATCATTACCCCTGTTTTTATAGATTAGGGAAACTGAGGCACAGAGCAGGGACGTTCCTGGAAGCAGAAAGCAGCCCTTTATGGGTGTTTGGATTCAGCTGAATGCTAGGCCTGGTAGATGGGTCCAGAGCCCGGGATGCCAATCTACGTTTGGATGTGCTGCTTCCATCTGCAGCTCAGGTTTGCACCTGTCCTCAAGCACGGCAGTCTGAGGTGCCCAGTGCTTCCTGGGAGGTCACTGGGAGCTGGGGACTCTCACCCCTTGCAGACAGAGCTGTAAAAGTAGCTCAGCCCTGAGGTTTCTTCTCCCAGCCAGGCTCCTGGGGATAACAGCACTTCTGAGCGAAGAGGAGGAAAATGAAGCTTTGTAGCAGCAAAATAGCTGGGGAGCCAATAAAGGGACAAACCAGCAGAGCCGGGGTTAAATGCTGACAGCCATGCTAAGAAGGTTCCTGTCAGGACCAGGGCGTGCTGCGAAATCCTGATTCATTCAGTGTTTGGCAATTGCAGGAGACTCTGGGTTGGTTATTGCAGATTTATGGGCTCATGTTTTTTGTTTGTTTGTTTGTTTTTTAACCTGTTTGATTCAAGAAAACTTTGGGGGTTTTGCCCCCGAGTTTACCGCTCAGCTGCCAAAGCAGGGCCATTGTAATACAGGAATGTGATACCTGGGGCTTTGGACCCTGGTGTTGCCCACACGGTTCCCAGATGGCTCCTGAAATAGCCAACCCCAGCTGGGGCCCGGCAGAGACCAATTGCAGCATGCGAATATCCTGGGCCTTGTCAGCTGTTGCCCCAAGCCCTCTGTGGATAAGGAACTGGACTGTGATTCAGGGGATCTGGGTTCAAATTCTGCCTCTGTCCAGAGGCACAACCAGAATTTTCCTAAGGAGGGGGCCCAGGGGATGCTGATTTGGGGGGTGTCCCTGGGGCCAAGTACGTGACGGGGTGGCCCCATTGCACAGAGTTATGGCAGGGGCTTCGCCTTCGAGGGATCATAATCTCCTTGAGTTCCCATCAGCCCTGAGCTCCTCCCAGCCAGGTGTCCCGGTGCTGGACCATGGCCTGTATGGCTCTAGCCAGGCTGCGCTGTGGACTCGGCTGCCCTCGCAGCGGTGGGGGAAGCTCAGCAGCCTGGCCTTGCTCAGCAGCTCCATGTGGGGTCTGGAGCTCCGGATCCTGCACACAACACCTGTGCCATGGAGCTGCCCAGAGGTGTGTGTGTGTGGGGGGAAACGGGGGGCTGCTGGGTAGGGCTCTCTGCAGACCCTTAGGGGATGTGGCTCTAGGGGGGTTGAGCCCCGGGCAAGGTTAGGGGGACCTGTTGCAGTCTGAACCTTGACTGATGTCTTTGGCCAAGTGGGGAAAGGGAGCTGCCCCTGGCTCTGCCACAGACTCACCGTGTGAACTTGGGCAAGTCACTCAATCTCTCTGGGCCTGATCTTTGTTCATGTGCAGGCACAGAGAGGAGGCAGCTTGTGCCCCCTCCTGGGACAGAAGGGGGCTGATTCGATTCCTGGTTGTATCTGTATCTGGCTGCACAAGGCCTCTCTGGGCCTCACAGCAGCTGGAGGAATAGCCAGAGTTCAGGACCGCTTTGGCCTCACCCACTGAATGCTTCCTGCACTGGGTCTCTGGAGCAGGGGGTCCCATGTGGCTGCTTTGTGTCCCCTTTGCGCTGGAATACCTGGCTCAGAGGGGCTGCAGGGCAACAGTGAACTGGGCTCTTTCCATGCCCCAGTTTCCCTTTGACGGGGGATGATGATCTCCCCAGCGCATGTTGGTGGGGCTCAGATCCATGGTGAGGAGGACTACAAGGGGAGAGGAATCCAGACAGCTGGGCTTTTCTGCTAACAAGAGGCTTTTTTTTAATAGCAACCACTCACCGTCAGGCTGCCAGGAGCTGAGCTAAGGGTGGAGTTTTCCTAGGAGACCATCTGCTGCTGGCTGGAGACAGCAGGCTGAATAAACTCTCCGTGTGCACTATTAGCTCCATTTTTGTTTATTGCGGTTAAGAGCCCAGTTCCTTCAATCTGGGGGTCAGGAGGCTTTGAACAGCCGGCCCCAGGCTGTGCGCTGGGGACCCTGTTAGAGGGGAGAAGTTAAATTCAGGTAGAAGAGCAGTTTGTTTACTGATGTGGTAATGATTACATTTTATACTGCACCCTTCCAAGCTGGCCTAGAACTGCACTGCCTTTCTCCACCCCACCCCGATCTTGGGTTCAAATTAAATTTCACCATCGCTGCTCACGAGGTGTTTCCCTCGTTTCATTTTCCGATTAACTTCTCTCTAGCCTGAATCCCCATCCTCCCCTGCACCAGCCTTACACTGCTTGTCTCTCTCACATTCTCCTCACTGCTTCGTTGCCTTTGCAGCTTCCTCTTGTACCATGCCATCTCCCATGACCTCCAGACAAAAGTGGGCACATGTTTGCTTTTCCAAAAGTCCCAAGGGAGACAGAAGAATTCTTGGGAACATGAAGGGGTTGGATCTCGGGGAGGGGGAGGTCTAGCCTTACTTGCATTAGCTGGGGATCTGGCACAAGATACAGACTGTGATCTGGAATTGGAGTCCTAGCAATCTGCTCTACCCAATGCTTCCAACTTTCATGATGTTTAGTGCTGATCTTAAAGCCCCAGCTCCTGGAGTCAGGTGATGATTGGAAAATGTTGGCTTTCATTTTTGAAAACCAGTAAGTCTAGTCCTTGTGTCTACAGAGAAACGCTTGGATGTGATTCAAGTGGAGCTGGTCAGGAATTCTTCAACAAATGGTTCTTTGTTGAAAAATGCAGATCTGTTGAATCTCTAAAGCTGTTCATGACACAGGGCTGGGTTCAGCGAATGCTCTGGCTCAAAAACGTTGCAGGGGAAAAAATAGAAATTGTTGAAATGAAACATTGACACTCTTGTAAGGAAAATTCCAATTTCTGTTTTGAAATTTAAGACAATTAGACTGGGTGTGGAGCGGGGAGGCTGAAAACATTTTGAGTGGCCTGAAGCAAAACCAATTTTTTGGTTTGAATATTTCCAAGGCGTTTTTTTTTTTTTTAAATTTTTGTTCTGATTTGAGGAGAAAAAAATACAGCTTCAATAGCTGTGGGCCGGGAAACCCATTTCCCACAAAGTTCCAGAGCCGGGTGCACCCTCAATGCTCACAAATCAGAAAGCAAACGTCCCCAGTTTACTACTGTCTGCATAGTCTTATGACTTTCCAGCTGATCTCATGATTCTTAAAGGCTTGGGTTGGCAGTGGTAATTCCTCCTTTCTGCTCCAAGGCTGGCAGAGTAGGGGAGATCAGCTGGCTGTCTAGGGCAGGGTGACACCATATTCGGGTTCTCAGCTGCCCTGGGGTGGCTCAGGAGGGTGTGTGCAAGGCTCCGATGTGTGCTCAGGGTGGAGGCGTAGCAGCGAGATCTCCCACCGCTAATGACAGTGGATATGAGCCCGCACTGAGATGCTGAGCACTCTCCCCGCCCCCACCCCCACAGTGGCTTCCACAGGAGGCAAAGGGGATCAGCACCTGCAAGATCAGGCCCGTTCAGTGGGGATTGTGTCAGAGCTATGCCCAGAGGGAATGGGGAAGGACTACAGGAAGCAGGTGTGTGGCTCATGGGGAAAGGAGGTGCTGGGTTAGGGGTCTCATTGGATCACTCCTGCAGCTGATGCCCATGTAGCGGGGGCAGTTGCTTGTCCCTCATGGCTGCATTATTCACAAATCACTATGGTCAGTTACATCAATGGCCCTAGACACTGCAACTTCCCCCAGCCTTTGTGCAGCATTTGGGGCCATTACGGTAAATGGTGCACCACCCTCCTCCAGGTGCAGAGCCACCCTCGGACATCAAACTCCCCCGTACCCCTTCCACCTCCACACCAACCCGTCCAGGGAAGTGGCATCTGATTAGATGCAGATGTGGCTTCAGGCATTGGGGAAGAGGCTGGAAATCTTCCAGCTGGGCCTAACCACTGGTATGTCTTGCAGGGTCTTGCAGACTCTCTGTCAGCAAAGCCTGTATCCGTCCCCACGTCACCGAGGTGAAGTAGCAGGCTGACCACGGGGCAGCGGTTACCCAGACCTGCAATCTAATTGCAGGGTCCCGAGAAATCCTAGTGACTCCTCATCATTTCACGGCTGTGACTGAGACGCGTGCTGCCACTTAACCCTTTCATAGCTGGGCAAGAGGGTAGGCTTGATTTGTAACCGCTAAGAGCATTTGACCCAGTGAACTGGATGCAGTGGGCAGAGACTGCTGGTTCCTTGCAATATGCGCCCAAACCAAAGGCCTCTCTGGTCTCCCCAGGAACCTGCGGTGTTCTCTGTGCTGAGATCCATCCCTTCCTGCTTTCTCAGTGCTGCCAATGTGATCTCCAGTGCCCCCTTCTCTGCACTCTGCAGGGTCCTATCCCCACTTCTAAAGGCCAGGCAACCAAGAGCTGGCTCTAAGGTTGCTGCGGGGCTCTGATTTGGGGTTTCAGGGGTTAAGATCCAGCCCCCTGTGCCCCAGTTGAGTACAGGGCTTGGGGGGGGGGCATGGAGCTCTGCTGGCAGCACCCGCAAAAGTTAGGTGCAGGCAGAGTGTTCACCGCCAGGGGTTGTCTGCAGTGTGTCAGCGCTCTGACTCTGGAATAAGTCAGGCTGTGTCCAGCAATATCCACATTCACAGCAGGGACTAGAATGCAGCAATGTGCATCTATGCACTGTTCTGGGCCCAGTGACTATGAATCAAACCCCTCCCCTTCCCGGTGTGGCTCCCTAAGCCCAGCCCCACAATCGCTGTGACCCTGAAGTCCCTGTGGCTGTTCACAATCTCAGCCCCACGTTCTGTCACCTTTAAATCCCCCGGGGTCTTGCCCTGATCCAGGGCTGCGTTCTCTTAATCCAATTTCCCTGGGTGTTGTCCAGTCCCCTTTCTCACTCCCTGTGCATTTCCTGGAGCTGATGCTCAGAGGCAGCAGCTGTGCATTATCTGGTACAAACAAAAACAACAAGGAGTACTAGTGGCACCTTAAAGACTAACACATTTATTTGGGCACAAGCTTTCGTAGGCTAAACCCACTTCATAAGATGCATGGAGTGGAAAATACAGTAGGAAGATATATATAGCAGTACGTGAAAAGATGGGAGTTGCCTTACCAAGTCGGGGGGCGAGACAATTCAATTAAAGTGGGCTATTATCAACAGGATGAAAAATCACTTTTGTAGTGGTAAGCAGGGTGTCTCATTTCAAACAGTTGACAAGAAGGTGAGAGTAACAGTCGGGGGAAATTAGTGTTTAGTTCTTGTAGTGACTCATCCACCCCCCGTCTTTATTCAGGCCTAATTTGATGGTGTCCAGTTTGCAAATTAGTTCCAGTTCTGCAGTTTCTTGTTGGAGTCTGTTTTTGAAGTTTTTGTTGTTGAAGAATTGCCACTTTTAAGTCTGTTATTGAGTAACCAGGGAGGTTGAAGTGTTCTCCGACTGGTTTTTGAATGTTATAATTCTTGACGTCTGATTTGTGTCCATTTATTCTTTTGCGTAGAGACTGTCCGGTTTGGCCAATGTACATGGCAAAGGGGCATTGCTGGCACATGATGGCATATATCACAATTGGTAGATGTGCAGGTGAACAAGCCCCTGATGGTGTGGCTGATGTGGTTAGGTCCTATGATGGTGTCCCTTGAATAGATATGTGGACAGAGTTGGCAACGGGGTTTGTTGCAAGGATAGGTTCCTGGGTTAGTGTTTTTGTTGTATGGTGTGTAGTTGCTGGTGAGTATTTGCTTCAGGTTGGGGGCTGGACACCATCAAATTAGGCCTGAATAAAGACTAAGAGTGGATGAGTCACTACAAGAACTAAAAACTAATTTCCCCCGACTGTTACTCACACCTTCTTGTCAACTGTTTGAAATCACCCACCCTGATTACCACTACAAAAGTGACTTTTTGTCCTGTTGATAATAGCCCACTTTAATTGTATTGTCTCGCCCCCCGACTTGGTAAGGCAACTCCCATCTTTTCACATACTGCTATATATATCTTCCTACTGTATTTTTCACTCGATGCATCTGATGAAGTGGGTTCTAGCCCACGAAAGCTTGTGCCCAAACAAATTTGTTAGTCTCTAAGGTGCCACTAGTACTCCTCGTTGTTTTTGTTTTTGCTGATACAGACTAACACGGCTACCACTCTGAAACCTATTATCTGGTACATGCACTGTTGGTTTAGGCCGCAGTCGGTGGGATACACCACCTAGATTATTAGCCAGAGAAAACTTTGGCTTGTCCTACTTGAAATTTAAAGAGACAGCTTGTGTTTCATGGAGCAACCACTATCAAGCCACTCTTCCTTACCCCCTCCCCAGCCTGGCTGCAAAGAACATGCTCAGTATTTAGAGACATGTTGAGTCACACTTTCTCTCCTGAAATCCTGGTGCAGCGAATTAGCTTCTTTCTTGTCTGATCTTGGTTCAGACCAACCTGCGGTCAGCAGCATCTTTGCACCTTCCCCCCTTCTACACCCTCCAGGCCCCCAGAATCTCCCTTCTGCAAGCACCCTTGCTCTGCTGCTCCTTTGCAAATACTCAGCACCCATAAGCAATTTTCAGTGGATATGTACACACAGCCCTGCTTCTCCATTCAGATTCATAGCAGAGATGGTGAGCTTTGTAGTTGCAAAGAGTTCTTTCAGAAATAGTCCATAGGCTATAGTCCAATGTTTATATTTCAGGGCGATCCAGTTAGAACTGGGATCTCAGTCCTTGTGGCTTAGGCTTCACCTGCATGAAACTTTAAGCAGGTCTGAGATGACAGAATCAGGACCCAACGGTATTTTATACAGTGTTCTAGCATCCACTTGACCACACAGTCCCAGGTAAACAATATGCTTTCGATGTAACCTTCTGTTTTGTAAACACCACCAGTAATTAGTTACACAAATTAACATAGGGCAATTTATCCATTAGGCAGTCTATCACAAACTTCAAAGAGACATATACACAATGACGTTATTTCACCCAAGATTCATCTAAATGTTAATATTCCCTTTTGATCTCTGAATTAGTAGCTATAGCAGGGATCGGCAACCTTTGGCACGTGGCCCGTCAGGGAAAGCCGCTGGCGGGCCAGGACGGTTTGTTTACCTGCAGCATCTGCAGGTTCGGCCGATCGCTGCTCCCACTGGCCGCGGTTTGCCGTCCCTGGCCAATGGGGGCTGCAGGAAGCGGCGCAGGCCGATGGATGTGCTGGGCGCCACTTTCCGCAGCCCCCATTGACCAGGGATGGCGAATCGCGGCCAGTGGGAGCTGCGATCGGCCAAACCTGCGGACGCTGCAGGTAAACAAACCGTCCCAACCCGCCAGGGGCTTTCCCTGGCGTGCCCCATACCAAAGGTTGCTGATCCCTGAGCTATAGTGACAGATTGGAACTGTCTGTTTACAGGGGTAGCATTTAAGATGCACACAATTAGTATTACTTCTAACAATATAGGTTTGCATTTCAAAGTTCTAGTCTATTTACCAGGAATGGCTCTCATTATCATTCGCATACCTTTCTAACATGACTTTAAAGGTGAGCTCTGGGGCATTCAGCCTGCAAGTTGTTTAACTGTTTCTGGCCATGTATTATACTTTATATAAGATTCGTTGCAATTATATAACAGTGGTAGCAATAATGATTTGCAGGGTTATATTTTAATTAGACAACGTCACAGCCCCCTAAAATGCGGGGTACGATCTTGACTAGGAATTAAAGCAGGAGATGTAAAAGAGCCTGGGAAACTCTTTATTTTTCAAGATGTACCGGATGTGGCTTGAGTTGATTAAAACTGGATTGAAAAAGCTCTGGAGACCATGCTGTATCTTCCATCTCTAACTTCTATGGGTCAGATCCTTTTTCAGGTTCCTTGACTTCAGCTGGTTGAAAATGAGGGTTTTTTCCTGCAGAAAATGTCAATGTCTTGGCAGAAATTTGAATACTGAAAAATTTTGGCTGAAACCCAAAATTTGGGTTATGCCTCATGGGAGTTGTAGTTCAGATGTCTCATGCTCCCATTCTCCTTTATAGGCCAAGCTGTGTGGTCAGACTACATATCCCATGATGAACCACAGTTTGGCGAGGGGAGGCGGTGCATCACAGGAATCCCTGGCCATGGTGCATTATGGGAGATGTAGTCTGTCTGGGGAGCCTGGCCCATAGAAGAGAACGGGGACATGAGAAATCCTAACTATAATGCCAATGGTATGGCACGGCAGCATTTCTGTATCAAAACATTGAAATTTTCTGCGGAGAGCAGCTACTCTTCATGAATAAGTTCATAATGTCAAAAACGAACGTCAATGGACATTTTTTGACTAGTACTATCATTAACTTTGATGGGGATCCTGCCTGAGAGAAAGCTGAGTCAGGGCCTTAGGATTGGGCTCCACATTTTTTACTTACCATGTGCTATTTGCAGTAGAAATTGGGGTGGAAGCTTGTGCAGGCTTCATGAGTCCCCCAGATCATTTGCCCAACCCGCTGATGGGGTGGGTGGGTGATGCCCTTGCAATGTTTTGTGTAAGCTTTTGGAGAAGAGTGGTGAACTCTGAAGAATTTTGGAAACTTGCTCTTCTTTTCTTGGCAGAGCTCCGTGTTTCTTCCTACCCACAGACCCCAACCTCTTATCCAAATAAGAATCTGAAACAATTTTGTCCCTGCGGAGTGACCATATGTCCTCAGTGGAGAACAGCAGCTGGTCACCATGACATTGAAAGACCAGGTTATGTAGTGGTAGAGCTGGCTGGATAGTAAACTAGGTCGATTCACCAATAGTTTTGCAAATAGAAGTGTTATGTTCCGTTGACTGTGACTCATAGGGTTGTGTTATTTGTTATTCACAAGGATTTGGATGGCCGTCAGATATTGGGGGAAATGATCACGGATCCCAAAAGTTTTACTATATTTAGCAACAAGGATTATTTGTGCCACAAAGTGCCTTTTTCACTACTCACAACTTTCCAGTTTTTAAAAGTTTCTGACAATCCAATCAGGAAGCATAATCACCTCCATATGATTTGGACTTAGGTGGCCACTCACATAACACAAACCACAGGCAGCTGAAGCAATTTGCTCATGAACAACACCTGTACTGAACATTATTTGCCCGAACGGTCTGCCGAATCCAGCTGCAGTGTAGGCGTCTTCTCATGGGCCCTACCTCGGGCCTTCCCACAGGAACCCAAGTTTCTCCTTACGGTCCTGATCACAGTGTATTCACCGAATTATGAGGCCCAGGTGTTTGTCAGACTAATGCCTGTCCCCCTGAGCCCTGCTCCCTTTGCGTGGGATGCAGTTTATTTTGGGCAAGGTGGGGTTGACTGAACAGGGCTGGTTAACCACAGACCTCCTGGCACTTGAAGGCCGCCCTGTTACAGAGTGTAATAAGGAGGGGAGAGCAATGGGCTGTGCTATCGTATAGGGGCCACCTTGGCCTATTCTGCCCATCCCCCCACCCTTCACATCCCCGGACCCGCGCAATCTATGGCCTCAGGTTAAAGGAACATGTATCTCCATGGAATGAAAGACCCTTGGATGGCGGCATCTCCTGGCTTTAATCAGGGCTGCATTTCTTTTATGTCCGCCCTTGTTTTGGGGAAAGGACTCTGGATATTTATTTAGCTATTGGTTTGGAACTTTACAGCCAAATCCCATAACTCCATGGCTCAGCGGAAGGGAAATCTTTAAAATCCAGCTGGTGAAAGGCAATGAGGAGAGAAATGGATCAGTCCCTCTCTGGCTACCGCCAGAGTCAGCCTCATGGGACCCAAGTTGAGAAAGCAACAGAGATGTGTTGGTCCTTGTCCCCAGCAGATGCCACCCCAAGGGATATGAGGCTCTCCTTGGGCTGATTTCCCCCGGTAATTGTTTCCCGTATGCAAGTAATCGGTTGCAGAAATGAAAGGACATCACTCCTTTTCCAGTTAGAACTGAGCTTGCCCTCCAAGATATACTATTATTCACTGCAATAAATAACTCTCAGCTGAAACTGAAAGGCCCAGGAGCTAGGAATGGTTCAAAGGGGCAGTGGGTCATTTCTTGAAGATACTTAACCAACCATTCTTAATCGTCTGATGTCTTCTTGGTCTGTGAGAGTAAACATCCCTCCTCTGGAATTATTAATGATACGTTTATTGTTCTCTCTCTAATTCCTATTTTAGGGCATCTAGCCCGCCCACCTCCCCAGAGTCAAGGCCAGGTTGTTTTCTAGTGTTTTCTCCAGCCTTGCAGGAAGGCTGGATTGTCAATGGGAGTTCAAATTCCCACTGAATGGGATTTGGGGGCCTAGTTCCCTGAAGTTCCTTTGAAAATCCAAGCCTTACGCGCCCTCTCCCTTGGGGAGATATTCCACAGCCTGAGAGATCTCATCATTTTTCTTGATTCTCAGCCCATTTCCCCTTTCTGAAGGTCTGCTCTGACGCCTAGCCAATGAAAGACTCCTATTGACTTCAAGTGGGAGTTGGGTCAAGCTCTGAATTTCATCCCATTTCTCCTTGTGACACCTCCAGGGCTCCACTCCAAACGACTCTCCCTCCTCAGTGTTTACATTCTTCTGATATGTCTTGACAGTGACCATCTAACCCAGGTATCCGCCAGCCAGGCGAGACATAATGAGCTATTAATCTCCCCTTTTAAATCAATCCCTCCAGCCCCTGTGGTCATTTCTGTTGTTTCCCTATGAACTCCCTCACCCCAGCCATATGCAGAGGTTCTATCACGGGATTGCATAGGCGTAGCTGGGAGCAGAATTTGGTGCCTTGAGTAGTCTATGCCAAGAGCATGTCTGAGTGGCCGCCTCCTTTGTTTGCTATGTTGATAAGCTGCACAGGATGCTGGCACTGTATAAGGCCTGGTCTACACTAGGAGTTTATGTCGAATTTAGCGCCATTACATCGAATTAACTCTGCACCCGTCCACACCACGAAGCTATTTAGTTCGACATAGAGGTCTCTTAAATTCGACTTCTGTACTCCTCCCCAACGAGGGGAGTAACGCTAAATTCGACATGGCCATGTCGAATTAGGCTAGGTGTGGATGGAAATTGACGCTAATAGCTCCGGGAGCTATCCCACAGTGCACCACTCTGTTGACGCTCTGGACAGCAGTCCGAGCTCGGATGCTCTGACCAGCCACACAGGAAAAGCCCCGGGAAAATTTGAATTCCTTTTCCTGTCTGGGCAGTTTGAATCTCATTTCCTGTTTGGACATCGTGGCGAGCTCAGCAGCACTGGCAACGATGCAGAGCTCTCCAGCAGAGATGGCCATGCAATCTCAGAATAGAAAGAGGGCCCCAGCATGGACTGATCGGGAAGTCTTGGATCTGATCGCTGTGTGGGGCGATGAGTCCGTGCTTTCCGAGCTGCGATCGAAAAGACGGAACGCAAAGATCTACGAGAAGATCTCTAAAGCCATGGCAGAGAGAGGATACAGCCGGGATGCAACGCAGTGCCACGTGAAAATCAAGGAGCTGAGACAAGGCTACCAGAAGACCAAAGAGGCAAACGGACGCTCCGGATCCCAGCCCCAGACATCCCATTTCTACGAGGCACTGCATTCCATCCTAGGTGCAGCCGCCACCACTACCCCACCACTGACCGTGGACTCTGAGGATGGGATATTGTCGACGGCCGCTTCCTCGGACATGTTAGCGGACGGGGAAGATGAGGAAGGAGATGAGGAGGACGAGGCAGTCGACAGCGCTTACAACGCTGATTTCCCCGACAGCCAGGATCTCTTCATCACCCTTACAGAGATCCCCTACCAACCGTCCCCAGGCGTTAACCCGGACACAGAATCAGGGGAAGGATTAGCCAGTAAGTGTTTTAAACATCTAAACATTTATTTTTAACAGAACAGGAATATTAACAATATTAACAATGGGTTTTGCATGATTACTTTGCCCTAGGCGCTTAACGGTTCAGTCCCTGGCAGTGCAACTACTGAAAAAAATCTAACAATGTCCGGTTTAGCATGATTGTTCTGCCCAAGCCGCTCTACCGTTTAGTCCCTGCCAGTGCAGCTACAGTAAAATCCAGTCTGTATGTCCGGGGATAGAGCTGAAATCCTCCATGGACATGTCCACGAAGCTCTCCTGGAGGTAATTGGAAAGCCTTTGCATCAGGTTCCTGGGGAGAGCGGCCTTATTGGGTCCTCCGTAGTAGGAAACATTTCCGCGCCAGGAGACAAGCAAGTACTCCGGGATCATTGCCCTGCAGAGCATGGCGGCATACGGCCCTGGTCTTTGCAGGCTTTCCCGAAGCATCCTTTCTTTTTCCGTCTCTGAAATCCTCATCAGAGTGATGTCACTCATGGTGACCTGCTTTGAATTAGGTAGGGGAATGTTAGTATTGGGACTGCTTGCCTGTTCCTTTACAGAACTGTAACCGGCGGTTTACAGCCACGCGGTGGAGGCGGGAGAGGGGCAGCATACAGGGATCTTTCCCTGGGACAGCCGCGAGGGGGTGGGACAGGGGCAGAGTTCATGCTTGCCGGATTGCTGGCAGCAGGGACTGGCATTGCTTTCAGTGTGAAAGGAGGCCAGTGCTACTATTAAAGTTTTAAGCAGCCACAAGTCTACGGCTTACCATGTCGGCCTGCTACACAAATTCCGGTGTCCTGCCCCGCTTCTCTGATCTGCACTGCAAGACTCCAGGCACTGAATGCGAAGGCCGAAAATTCGACCTTGTCCTGAGTGCGCATGTGATAGGTGCTGTGCATGGTCTTGTTCACAGAGAAAGACTATGTTCTTTGTTCACAACTAAATTTATCTTTCTGAGGAATTCACTCCCTTTTTCCCATTCCCACAGCTGCGACTGTCTCCCAACCTAGCCTGGCATCACACTCCCAGAGGCTAGCGCAGATTAGGCGTAGGAAGAAGAGAACACGGGAGGACATGTTCTCGGAACTTATGGGCTGCTCCCGAGCCCAGGCAGCCCAGCAGACCCAGTGGAGGGATAACTTGTCCCAAATGCACCGATCACACATGGAATGGGAGGAGAGGTGGCGGCAGGAAGACCAGCAGGCGACTCAAATGCTGCTTGGACTAATGAGGGAGCAAACGGACACGCTCCGGTGCCTTGTGGATGTTCTGCAGGACCGGAGGCAGGAGGACAGAGCCCCGCTGCAGTCTATCTGTAACCGCCCTCCCCCGCCACCAAGTCCCATACCCCCCTCACCCAAAGTCCAAAGAAGGAGGGGTGGCAGAGTCCGTGAAAACTCTCACTCCACCCCTGCAGACTGCTCTAGTACTAGAAGGCTCTCATTCCCCAAAATTTGACAAGTCCTTTCCTTCCCGCCTCACCCAAGCCCCCGTCCAAGTTTCACCCCCCAGTTTCATGTGTAGTTGCTAATAAAAAATACGTTTCTGTTAATTACTGTTTCCATCATGTTCTTTTTGAGGAGAGTCTGTCTGAAGGGGGGCAAGGGGGTTGGTAATTGGACAGGACAGTCACCTTTACCAGGGTACAGAGGCGGGGGCAGGTTCAGCAGCAGGGCACACACACATTGCAGTCACTAGTTACCCTGGTCAGTCTGGGAGGTGGTTTTATTGTTCTGGGGGGGGGGGGGGGGCTCTGTGACTTTGTGGCGGGGGAGGGCAGTTCAAGATCTTATGCAGCGGTCCTTATCCTGGATCACAGAGCCACGCAGCAGGGGATCTGTAACCGTCCTCCCCCTGCCACAAAGTCACATAGCCCCCCCACACACAGAGTCCCGAACAGGAGGGGTGGCAGGCTCCGTTGAAACCACCAGTCCACCACTGCGGAGCCTGTCATTCCTGGAGTTTAGAAGCGTCATTTGCATCACTACACTACACCCGCTCCCCACCACAGTCTGCGTCCCAGGTTCAACACTTTCCCGCGAAAACAGTAATAAAGAAAACGGTGTTCGTTAACAAAATTCAAGTGATTTTATTTTTAAACGTGTGTTGGAAGGGGGGGAACGGGGTATGTAACTGGAGAGGATACTGAACATTTAGTGGGTAAAGAAACGGGGGCAAGTTCAGCTTCTCTGTACACAAACTTAAAAGTCACAGGTTACCCTGCTCACTCAGGAACCTAGCTTTCAAAGCCTCCCGGATGCACAGCGCCTCCCGCTGGGCTCTTCTAATCGCCCGGCTGTCTGGCTGGGCGTAATCAGCAGCAACCTCCCACCCCGCCATAAAGGTCTCCCCCTTGCTCTCACAGAGATTGTGGAGCACACAGCAAGCTGCAATAACAATGGGGATATTGGTTTCGCTGAGATCACAGCGAGTCAGTAAGCTTCTCCATCTCCCCTTGAGACGGCCAAAAGCACACTCCACCACCATTCTGCACTTGCTCAGCCGGTAGTTGAAGAGTTCTTTTTCAGTGTCCAGGGCGCCAGTATAGGGCTTCATGAGCCAGGGCATTAGCGGGTAGGCTGGGTCTCCGAGGATGACTATAGGCATCTCCACGTCCCCAAGAGTTATTTTGTGGTCTGGGAAGTAAATACCTTCCTGCAGCCGTCTAAACAGACCTGAGTTCCTGAAAACACGAGCGTCATGAACCTTGCCCGGCCATCCGACGTTGATGTAAAACGTCCCCTATGGTCCACCAGTGCTTGCAGCACCATTGAAAAGTAGCCCTTTCGGTTGATGTACTGGCTGGCCAGGTGGTCTGGTCCCAGGATAGGGATGTGAGTTCCATCTATAGCCCCACCGCAGTTTGGGAATCCCATCACGGCGAAGCCATCTATGATGACCTGCGCATTTCCAAGGGTCACTACCTTTGACAGCAGTACCTCAACGATTGCGTTGGCTACTTGCATGACAACAACCCCCACGGTAGATTTGCCCACGCCAAAGTGGTTCGCGACTGACCGGTAGCTGTCTGGCGTTGCAAGCTTCCAGAGGGCTATGGCTACTCGCTTCTGGACTGTCAGGGCTGCTCGCATCCGGGTGTCATTGCGCTTCAGGGCAGGGGACAGCAACTCACAAAGTTCCATGAAAGTCCCCTTCCGCATGCGAAAGTTTCGCAGCCACTGTGATTCATCCCAGACCTGCAGCACTATGCGGTCCCACCAGTCCGTGCTTGTTTCCCGGGCCCAGAATCGCCGTTCCACAACATCAACATGACCCATTGCCACCGTGATGTCCTCGGCGCGGGGTCCCGTGCTTTCTGACAGGTCTGTGCCACTCTCAGACTTCAGGTCCTCACCGCGGTGCCGTAGCCTCCTCGCCTGATTTCTCTGCGTCTGCCTCTGGGAAAGGTGGATGATAAGCTGCGAGGTGACAACGGCCATAACTGCAGCGATGGTCGCAGTGGGCTCCATGCTCGCAGTGCTGTGGCGTCCGCGCTGTCACTGACTAGAAAAGTGCGCGAACTGATTTCCCGCCGGCGCTTTCAGGGAGGGAGGGCGGTAGTGACGGACGGATGACGACAGTTACCCAAAAGCACCCTCGACACATTTTTTTACCCAGAAGGCATTGGCGGCTCGACCCAGAATTCCAATGGGCAGCGGGGACTGCGGGAACTATGGGATAGCTGCCCACAGTGCACCACTTCCAATGTCGACGCTTTCCCCGTTAGTGTGGACTCACAAAGTCGAATTACTGTCCTTAGTGTGGACACACACGTTCGATTTTGTAATATCGATTCCACATATTCGATTTAAGTAAAATCGAACTACTCTTGTAGTGTAGACATACCCTAAGCAATCATAAACAGAAACAAGACTGTAAAGGGCTATGCAGTCCTTGAACCCTGATCACTTGCACTTATTAAAGATCTGACTATCTGTCTCACAATAGGAGAGTTCTGGCTAGATTTCAGTTTGAGGAAGCACATTCTGCCTCTCTAGAGTTCCTTCTCCAGTTTTAGGCAGATGCAGGATTTTGTCTTCATTTCCTGTCCTGGACAGCAGCGTACTGCTGTTTGGTGTTATGCAACCTTCCCCTGTGTTCCACCCCAGAGGTTCTGCATTTCAGCTGGAGGGTGTGTGAGTGAAATGATTCTTGTAAAACACTTTGGGCCATTCAGCGTGGGAGGTGCTACATAATAAAAAAAAAATATTGCGGCCTAGGAAATGTAATAAAATGCCGACGTTCTCTAGCACCTTACATGCATGGGCCTTGTAGCAGGGTGCCCTGCCCCTTTAAGAGCTGACCAGACCCATACAGTTAGCCCTGTCTGCCACATCTGGGCTGAGATGTGGGGTTTAATTAGAAACAGCTGGGTATGGGGATGGGAGGAGGGTGCAGATGATTCCCCTATAAAGCAGTAGGAAGCTGTGGAGTGAAGGGGAAGCCTGGGAAATTGCAGTGTGTGGAACAGGGTCCTGCAGGGAAAACCCTGAGACCAGGGGAGTTCCCCCAACTAGGAAGGGCTGGGAATAACCTGCTAAAGCAGAGAAGACCCTGAGACACCAAAGCTGTGCCTAGCTTAAGGCAGGAGGGAAGATTTTTGTGTTTCATTTAGAACTTTAAGTTAATAAACCAGTCCCGAAGGAGGGCTTTTGTCATGGAACTTGTTAAAGTCCCTTTCTGGAGTACATTTGAGGAACCAAGTGGGGAAACTGAGGCAGGGCGCTGCTGCTTGTAGGGCCACCACTGGCCCTGGCGGGGGGTGGGTGCTTAGGAGGTGGCCACCCTGTCGGCACACCTCAGGACCCTTCACATACATTAATTGATACAAATTGCATGAAGAAGTAGGGAAGTCTGTTTATACCTATTTTACAGACGGGAGAAACTGAAGTATAGAGGCTAAGTGATTTGCCCAAGGTCTCACATGTGGCATAACTGAGAGTAGGGATCAAAGATTCATGCCTCCCGGCGCCCTGCACTAGACAATGCTATCCAGATGCACAGTAGGAAACAATTGTGAGCTGCCAGATATTTTTCCAGTTCTAATTTGAGCTGTCCTATTAATGTCTCTCATGTGGGGCCAGCTATCTAAACACTCACCATCCACAACTAAACCCAGATTTTCACCAGAGCTCTGCTCCCATTTAGGCATCCAAACAAAGGCCAAATTTTCCAAAGGGCGCAGCACTCAAAATGAGGAGCAAACCTGACAATCTGGCAGCTGGGTCAGGCAAATCAGGAATTGGTTGACATGATCTTTTTGCGTTGGAAAATGTCCGTTTGTCGAAGCCAAACCTTTTCACAGCAGCGTTGTCAGTTTTGTTGTACTTTTCTAGGTCCACAGTGGAATTCTGGGCAGAAGCAGAGAGAGACCCACCCCCAGAATAGATCGTTGGTTAGGACATTGATGTCAGGACCCAGGTCTAAATCCCTCCTGCACTAGATTCAGAGCAAGGATTTGACTTGGATGACCCATGTGCTCAGTGAGGGCCCTAACCACCGGGCTATTGGCTTTTCTGGGTGGCCTCTTTCTCATGTTTTATCATGAACATCTTTGAAAGGTCTCGTTTTCCTTCTGCATCAGAACAAAAACAAAATTTGAAACCCCCGAATTTTGCACCCAGCGGAATCCTCCTTTTCTGGCCAACCTTTGAGCTGAGCAGTGCTGAAAAATCCTGTCCCTAGTGGAGGGTTACCACCTTTGAAATGCAAAAATACCAGCCCTGCCCCTCTCCCCTCCCAGACAAGCCCACTGCAACCCCAACCACAAGGCAATGCCACAACCCCCCACCCCCGAACAGCCACTTATAGTATCTAGAGAGATAACACATATAGATAAGATTGTTACCAATCGGGTGTTTGTTTTATCAGCACATTTTGCCAGCCACTCTCTGTAATCTGTTTCAGAGGGGTAACCAGGTTAGTCTGTATCAGTAAAAACAACAAGGAGTCCTTGTGGCACCTTAGAGGTTGCACAGAAAATCTGCGACAGAGTTGGAAATAAAACCTAGATCTACAGATTCCTTAGACAGGAAGGAATGTCTTGTGTCTGGTGTTGCAAGACCTCTACTTCTCCCTTGACTGAAGCTGAGAATATTGTATTAAGAAATTTCTAACGCTTTGCCAGTTTACATCAAATTTTATACAGCTTTCCTAGTGAAAAATCCTGGGTGGGGTGGGGGTGGGGGTTTAAACTAATGCTGCTGAAATTCCTTTCCCAAGTTAGAGGCGGTGTCTTACTTTTTTGAGGGTGTTTCTGATGTCTTTTTGATTGCTGAATCTCTCTGTCTAGCTAGCAGTTTCTCAAAGGGCTGTTGCAATCAATAGTCTATGCTACCAACATCTGCTCTTTGTTTTCATTGCCCTGAGTAGCTGAAAACCTATCTGAGACAACCTCCCATTCTTAAATGTAAATGGTCACATATGTAGAATGACCAACAATTTATTGACATTAATAACAAAAACTAAGGACCTGTCCACATGGGGAAATTTACCAATAATAATTATACCATTATAGTTATACAGTTCCAATATAACATAAGCTAAATCACAACAATGCACTTTTATTCTGTAATAAGTGTCCACACAGGAGCTATTCTGATACAGTAATGCTGAAAAAATTTCCCCATGCAGACAAGCCCTAAGAGACAAGGAGCAGATATCAAAATAAAGAAATGCAGGAACATTACAACATACAGACTATAGACAGGAAAATGTGAAAGCTGACAGCACAGAGATGCATTAAATGGAAACTTCCACTCTTAAAAGAGAGCTCTATGTAGTTCATGTGGGCTAGACCCCCCTCTGAGTCCCCAGCAATCACATTTATCTTTTTTATATATAGCTTTTTTCCCCCCGCTCTCTTTTCCCTCTCCCTGTTGCTGTGAAAGATCCACACATAGTCAGAATCATTTCCCCCTCTACAAAAGAAACCATGGCACTGGCTGCATCCAAAGTGCTGTCAAATGTACAAAATAAACTGAAAAAAAGAGAGCTGTTTTCTTTCATTTTTTTTTCCAGTTAGAGTAACTTTATGTGCTACAAATACCTCTACATACAAACATTTCAGAAAGAAATGTGACTACTTTTTTAAAGTTATTGACGTCCTACTAAATGGACTGCAAGGTGAACCTTTTTACACCTGTCATAATTTCATGGTAACTGTAAGGAACAAGCACTCAGGTTTCAAGCCTCTAGTCTTCACCTGTCTCTGGACTGGGACCCACATCCCTCTCCTTCTGACCGGGGGGTAGGCTGCAGTCACTGTGCACTCATTGGGTATTTCTACACAGCTCATAGAAGTGAGCCTCGCAGCCTGGGTCAACAGACTTGGGCTAGAGGTGAGCTCACGCTCTATAAATAGCTGTGTGGACAGTGCTTTGAAGGTGAGGCTTGGGGCAGGTTGGTTAGTTTGTAGAGGAGTGTAGTAATCTTCTTCCCATGAAGTTGAATGCAATCCCTGGTCCACAATGGTAGATAGAACATTCATAAATTTAATATAATATGGTCTTCAGATACTGCATGTGGTTGCAATGCCTGTCACAACCACTGTCTAAACAGCAGAGGAAGTAAACTCAAATGTATATCAGGTAATTTGTTCTTCCAACCAGTCCCTTTTTATATTTGAGAGACTCTCCCCTTCCCATCCCAAGTGATCCCTTCCAAAAACTCCCTCTTTGAGTGACAGCTCCCCAGGCATGATCTGTCTCACATGCACATCTTTTGTGCTGTAAGACAGCACAATCTCCTTTCTCTCTGTCTCCCCTTCCTGTTAGGATTTAAACAGCATCCTTTACTTGGGTCCTGGTGGATTACTCTGACAGTTCCATATCATCTTCCCTTAGTGACAGTACAGTCTGTTGTCATACAGGAAAATAGAACATGAATTCAGGCCTTGTAGAGATGAGGCATGGTCCTTGCAAAACTGAAAATGGCAGAAAGAGGTCCACAGGGCAAGAAAGTCTGTCATATGCAGAAGATCAGTTAGATCTGTCAGAGGAGCAGGTGGATTCATTCATAACTCCCCATCACTCTAGTTATGCCATTGGGATTGTTACCAAGCATCCACTCTTACGACATCAGAAGAAATATCCTTTCTTGTATATTAGCAAAGATTGCTCATGTAGATGCCTCTCAAACAACTGCAGCCAGCCCTCGTAGACCCTAACCAGCTCATGCTACTTCTCATAGTGTACTTAGTATGTGTGTGTAATCTATTTCTTCTGGCTCTAGTAAAATCCCTCTGTGGTTTGGAAGCCTCACGTGTTCCTGCTGAGGAACTGTGACTGGGGAATCCTGTGACAGTAGCGATGAAATGGATGCTAAGGAAAGCACCAACGAGAGAACTGCCTCTAGAAAAAAGAAAAGCAAGAGGCACAAAGGTATGACTCCTTCACTCACCCAGTCAGCTCTGCAGAGTCCTTGCTGGGATCGTCTTCTGCGTTTGCCAAGCTAGTGACTGCTATTTAGAGATCAGCAATGTGTCTCTTCAAAGAGTTCAGTGAAGTGTGTTTGTGCATGTGTTTGTGCATGCACTTGTGTGCACAAACGCTTAACCAAAGGAATGCTAGGTAGGAGACGTGGTTCATCTCCCCTTTCTTACTGAAGGTGGATTGTTGCAGTTGATTGAATCATGCCTAATTGGTTGATTTCGACCACGTATGTGCTGCAGATAAAAACTTTCCTGAAACACTATATAAAATCCTACAGTTATGCCACATGAAAGGAGACCTGCAAAGAGAGAAACTTTGTGCCTTATTTATTATTTTGATGTCTCAGGAGAGCACTCCTCCCCCTTTAAAGAAAAATAAAGGGTGGCGATTGCTGAATTGTTTGTATAAAGTATCAGGTATTACCTGTTCTTGTGGGAGGATTCCTTGAATGACTAGAGAACAGGAGTGAGAGCTCTGAAAGCTGGTATAGGGTGTTGTATCTTTCACGCAGAGCTTATCTTCCAGTTGTTTATTAAGAATGTGAGTTAAATAGTCTGTTAACAAAAACAGACTTAAACAGTTGGGCTAAAAATTGCTGCCCTTGTCACTTGCACAGATTCCATTCTCATGCCTCTTGGGATGTTCTCCTAGCTCTGAGAAGTATTCCAGCAAAACAAGAAGCCCAGACTGTGTACTGCTAATGTAAAAAGCAAGCCAAAACCACTTTTGCCTTGGTGGAAGAGTTGGAAGCACAAGCCCAATTTCTTCCCTTTTTGGATATCACCTGTCATCCTGCAAACATGAAAGCGTTCAAGAAATGCAAAAGATAGGGATTCCATTAGCGTCATTAACTCTGCAACTTTTGCTGTTGTTACTTATTTAGCAGTTTAAGCAATAATTGAAAATCTATAAATGGGCATTGTGGGGAGATTAATGTTCATATTAAGAACATAAGAATGGCCATACTGGGTCAGATCAAAGGTCCATGTAGCCCAGTATCCTGTCTTCCGACTGTGGCCAATGCCAGGTGCCCCAGAGGGAATGAACAAAACAGGTAGTCATCAAGGGATCCATTTCCTGTCGCTCATTCCCAACTTCTGGCAAACAGAGGCTAGGGACACCATCCTTGCAAGCGCAGTTATACCCAGAAAAGTGACTGTAAACTGACACAACCTTCTAGCAGGCTAGCCCCAGTGTGTATTGGAATTAGTCCTGTTGATTTGCCGCTACAGTTAAAATGTAACTTTTTTTTAGTTGCTGTTAGCCTTACAGAATTAACACTGCTCAGGCTCATTCATCTTCAGCAGAGCTATCAACTAAATTTGATTATCAGGTCCAGCCTCATTGTCTTCAAATTACGATTTCAATTACATCTGTGAAACCCCATGGAAGTCACAGAATTGTATATCTGTAACTGAGAGCAGCATTTGCTCTGCATAATCCTTATTGCTGGCAACAATCATGGAATATCAGGGTTGGAAGGGACCTCGGGAGGTCATCTAATCCACCCCCCTGCTCAAGGCAGGGCCAATCCCCAGTTAGATTTTTGCCCCAGATCCCTAAATGGCCCCCTGAAGGATTGAACTCACAGCCCTGGGTTTAGCAGGCCAATGCATGAGCCTGAAAGAACACAGCTTGACTCTCAGATTCGAGCCTGAGTTTGTGAGGCTAGCAGTTCATTAAAGATGTTAGGGTGTCTTTTTATGGGGTCAACTGAGCAAATTTGGAGCAAAGGACCCAGAGTTGTGTTTTTTAGTCACTTCTGAATAAAGCTGTGTTTCAGCAATTCTATTTTGTGCAGCTCAGTAGGATGTAAGTTGTACCACAGTGCAGATAAGCTATATAGCTGCTATCAGGGTGGATTTGATTTAAATCACTAGACAGGAAGACTCCATTTAATCATGGATTCCTACATAAAAGTGCATTCTTATTGGTTGTTATAACCTTAATACATATTCTTCACAACTCAGAGATAGATGAGACCTAAACTGGGTCTCTCTTACAGCATGCTGCCATTATAGGTTTTCCTTTCTAGTGAGAGAATGGTATGGTAGCTCTCAAATCAATGAAGGCTACACTCAGAGAGACCTCAAGACTTCAGGAATATGCTGCTCAAACAGTTTCACTTTTGTTTCTACTGCCTGTCCCTCCCTTCTCACATTTATCTCCAGACTTCTTCTCCTTGTCCAGATGTATTCTTCCCCCAACAATCTTCTATTTATTGAACTTTTTGAAACTTTGCACTTTGAGAGAGAGGTAAGGGCTTGACTCTGTGCACACAAATTTGCAGAGGGACAATAGGGTTGAGGTCTGTTATTTCTAACCTCTATATATTATATTATTTATTTAAAAACACTTTTTCTGTTAACAAGCATGTTATCTCTGGAGACACAAATCCCCAGTTTGAGAACTGCAAAACTAAGCATCTCTGATGGTATCTTCTAGACTGAGCACTGAGTCCCATTGGGTAGATAGAAAGGTTAACCTAAATAATCTATACAGAAGCCCCTGGAACCCCATAAAACTGGGTCCCTAATCCATGAACTATTGGAACTCATTTACAAAACTTTTCTTAAACATTACATGAATATATTGTCTCATACTATAGAATTAGAATTTATAATCCCTATTCCATGATGAGATATCTTTGAGCTATAATGTTTCTTAATTAAAACGATCTTTAGATAGGTTTTTTCCTCAAAAAGCATTTTATCAAAAAAATCCGATTTAAATAAAGAAAATCCAATTTTTATTTATTTTAAATAATTGATTTTTATCCATCCTGGCTGCAATGCTGTGGATACAGGATTATGCAGCTTCACAGTGCAATGGTTAATATCCTAGCTGAAATTCAAACAGAATTTAATTGCATGTAGTTGAGAGGAAAACTGTAAGTTTTTATAAAGTAACTTTTAGTTAATTTTAAAGAAATTGACTTATGTGGTCCTTTCCATCTGAGAATCTCAAAGCATTTTACAAATAATAATGAATTTAGCTTCACAGCAATCCTGTAAGATAAGAAACAGTTCCCCATTTTAGAGATGACAAAATTGAGGCCAAGAGAGTTTCCAGGAGAAGAGGACTGGCACAATGGTCAGGGCGATACTCCAGGACTTGGGAGACGTGTGTTTAGTTTTTTGCTCTGCCTCAGACTTTCTGTGTGACCTTGGGCAAGTCACTTTTTAGTTTCTCTCTCTGTCTGTACAATGGGTAAGGCTGTAAAAAAAAAAAAAATATCCTGGGCTGTGATCTTGTTGCAGAAACCACAACGTTTAACACAGTTTTTTAGAGTAGCTGCAAATTTGAGTGGCATCGCTAACCCATGCACCAGGTCACATCATCATTCAAGTTTAGTCCAGCCACTCCTCCATCATGCTTGCCTTTGGGAGCCAAGTGGGACAACCAGTGTATCTTATCTGTTGCTGCCCTGCTTTGAAAGGTAGGCTGCATGCCTTGGAAAAACGTGCTGGCAATATTCCAGATAGGTAACTGCAACTTTAACGAAGTGTGGCAGCAACTTTTGAACCAAAAAATGCAAACAGCTTTCCACAGCCTTAACAATGGGAATAGGCGCACCTCCCTGCGTCACCAGGGGTGAGTGAGGACAAATATCTTAAAGATTGTGGGGCGCTCAGTATTTTAGCCTACAGAGGACCTGAATTTCCAAGGTAAACAAAGCAGTTTTTTACAATGCTCCTTTACCGTCATAAAGAAGAAAAAACATGCCGAAGCCCAAAGTGACATAAGTCAATAGAAGAGCCAAGATCGCCTGGACTTTCAGACATGAGTTTTAATTTCAAGACTATCATTCCTCCCCAAATTCTATCCCTCCTTGAGGATTAGCCACAGATTAGGTTTGAAATCTTTGGGCCCCAGACAGCCCCAACCTAACAGGGCGTGCATTACATCCAGGGTGGATTGATCTAAATCGTGATTTAAATCAGCAGGTGGGAGAAGCCTTGATGGATGGATGGATGTTTTTTTGTTTTAAATCATTGCTTTTAATCATGTTTTGCATTTGTACTTTTTAGTTCTTTTCCTAAAGAAAGGTTCATGCTTACTAGTTGATAGACATTAAAACAAGTTCATTTGCAACTAAATACAGCCTTTACACTAAATTTGGTGCTTCTTTTTGCTAACCGGGACGATGCACTATATCTATACACATTTATTTTAACAAATATATAGCGTAACTTATGTTTATTCTGATTCTTAATTTTTACATTTATCATGGTAGAAAATGGTGACTGATTCCTTTCTAATTTACTGGATGATGATTAAAAAGGTTATCAAAACATTTTACATTTAAAACTCATTTATTAAACAAAGGAAGTATTGTGTAGTTAATGAATTGAACAGATTTTCTGATCGCCATGTCCTTCAAGATTTTAGAGCTAGTAGATCATATCCTCTCACCTCTAGTTTTTATTCGTAGAGGGGAAGATGAAAACAAGCTTTCCAGCTTTCTCAACTTCCGAACCAGTGTCACAACTTTGAATGAACTAATAATTGAACTGAACTAGTTGAATAAACTGAAATTAAGAAAATACTCTTTCTGGACCTGCAAAAAGGCTACTGCAATGTTAAAAGCTGGTTTAGCCTTTGTTTGCCAGAAGCTGGGAATGAGCAACGGGGGATGGATTACTTGATGATTACCTGTTCTGTTCATTCCCTCTGGGGCACCTGGCATTGGCCACTGTTGGAAGACCAGATACTGGGCTAGATGGACTTTTGGTCTGACCCAACATGGCCGTTCTTATATTCTTCTTTTCTTATGTTAACAAACTTTGGTTCCAGGTGCTCAGCCAGTGACTTGACATTCTTTAAAACTTGGTAGCAAATATGTACTGCTTAATATTTTTTGTGTAAAATTTAAATAATTTTAACATATTTTAAAAAGTTTAGGCCTTAACACAGGTTGTCAATTTCAAATTTAATTTTAAATAGGATAATTAAAAAAAAAACACCTGTATTTAATTTAATTTTAAAAATTCTATTTGGGGATTAAAAAAAAAAATCATCAGTTTTTACCTACCCTTATTACATCCAAATGAAAGTTCTCTCCCACAGTTCTCAATGCTGAGTAAGGCCTGTAGAATCTATTGAGATATCCGTGTCCCAAAAGGTATCTTAACTTTTAAAACTTGAGCAAAATCCATCAGCATTGATAGTATTAGATTGTTGGAAAAATATATGTGCTTTGTGCACAGGTATCTCTAGGTGCATTTGGAATTAAACAAGTATGTGAAACTTTAGTCTAGTGGAACAGTTTTGAGAGCTCCGTGTGAGTGGAAATGGGTTGTTAATGACTAGAGAAGCCTTCCTGGAAGTGTTTGCTTTCCTGAAAGCTGTAATTGAAATGTAGATAAAACAAAGCACCTTTTAAAGGTGGGTTACACAAGAGATAATGACAGTCAAAAAGGGAAACTTTAAACTAGGCAACTCCCACCTTTTCATGTTCTCTGTATGTGTATATGTATCTCCTTACTATATGTTCCATTCTATGCATCTGATGAAGTGGGCTGTAGCCCACGAAAGCTTATGCTCAAATAAATTTGTTAGTCTCTAAGGTGCCACAAGTACTCCTGTTCTTTTTAATGACTAATACGTTTCTTTCTCTCTTTCTACATTTTGTTTATGCTGATAGTGAAATCCCACCGGTCCCCTAAAGCACCAGTGGGGCCTATGGGTGGGTCTACACTTAAAAAGCTGCAGCGATGCAGCTGCGCTGCTGTAGCGCTTTAGTAAAGATGCTGCCAAGCTGATGGGAGAGCTTCTCCTGTTGCCATAGGTGCTCCATGTCTGTGAGAAGTTCTCCCGTCAACATAGCGCTGTCTACGCCCGGGGTTAGATTAGCATAACGGTGTCACGCAGGGGTGTGGCTTTATCATACCCCTGAACAAGGTAGTTATACCCTACAGAGTGTAAAGTCTAGACCTGGCCTTAGTGTGTAAAAATGGTCCATCCTCAAACACTTGTTTCCAAGTCTTTTGGGAAGGTTAGTGTTGTATGAGATTTGGTGTAACAGATACCAGCGCTCCATAATGCTGCTCTGATGCCTCTTATAAAGAAAGAACTGACCCAAAGGGAGCGGCAGTCTCTATGGGGTAACAATATTTTGGAGTTCAGGTGCCTCTAGCCTTAAGTTTCTTCATGATGAGCTACTGTAAACAAGCGTATGGACTGAGCCCGTCTTTGGCTAATGTGGCCTCTGTGCTGTCCCACAGCCACCTCATTTACAGAGTGTGTGTGTTCATGGCAGGTCGTGCAGCACTTGCAGAATAGTGCTCAACTGAGAGGAGCCAATCAGCTCAATTTGCATGCCTTAAGGTTTATAATGCAGGAGCTGTGTTACATAATGTGTGTTTGCTATGCTTAGAAAACCCTGATGAGGCTGTTGGAGAGGATTATCCCATTGACATCTGGCTGTTGCTGGCCTCCTACATACGTCCAGAAGATACAGTGAAGTTTTCTCTGATTTGCAAAAAAGCCTGGACTGTCATTTGCACTGCTGCCTTTTGGACCAGACTCTACAGAAGGTGCGACCACAAAGAGTTTGTAAACATACGCTTCAGTATTTGTGGGTGTCCATCAGTGTCGGACCAGAATTTGCTACAGAGCTGTTAATAGGGATCTATCTCCTCATTGGGTCAGTCATGCTAGATGTTGGGACATGGTTCTTTTCTAATGTGGTTGCAGCATGTGTGCCTCTGTATCCTAGTCTGGGCTGTTTCTATTAAATGTTGGTTTGGAGAACTTTAAATAGTATTTCTTAAGAGATTTGCTTCCTATCCGGTCTGTTTCACAGTCTGAAAATAACCACTATTTGTAATCTTCCTGTATGTCTAATGTTTAAAAATGTGGTGAGCTCTAATTGTCAAGGCCTAAACACTCAAAAGAATGTCGTGCCCATAAGAGTACATCTTGTGTGCAAAGCTCTCACAAAATGCTTACAGGAAAGTAATGGCATTGCCTCATTTTGAAGGCTTAATTTTTGGGTGATGTTTTGCCTCTTAGTCTCAGGCATTCCTTGCGGTGATCTGCCCATAAATTAACAAGGGGCAGGACTTAATGAAAATAAAGGCATTGTATCAGACTGTGCCGGGTTTTAGGGGCAACCAGAAAGATGGTAGAAGTGGGAGATGGTGCAGAAGAGGAGGAGGGAATAGATGGAGAGCATATAGGTGTCAGCTCACTATGCAAAAGTTCAAGCTTCTTCCTCTGGTCACATCCTTGACTCTCCTTTTTCACTGGGAAGACTGACATTTATTCCTATTATTAAGCATATATATCAGACAAAATCAGCGTTCTTTTCCTATTTGTACTCTTGCCTGTTTTCTGTTTTGCTTCACAACCTCTTTGTACTCCGTGCCACACACTAAAGATACTAGAGATCTTGCTAAGTCTCACTCACAGCCTTGGCACATCGTGGTGCGAAGACCTTTTGAGACTGGCAGGCCATCTAATGCAGAAACAGTATGGCGCCCTTGCAGAATCTGAAGATGGCTGCAGGTCTCCAGACACCAGCTATATATGGAGGGCAATGTGACTGCCAAGAGATGTCAGTGGGTGATGTGGTATAAAAGCAGAGTTTGACCCCTTTGTTCAGTCACCTTCTTTAACACTTATTTTGTAGCTCCCTGAGATTTACCTGAAATCCAGTACAGTTATGGCTTTTCAAGGGGTGTTGGGTTTGTCCCTGTTTCCTTTAGGCACTACACTCTGGATGCGTACCTGCCTCTCCATTTACGGCCAGAATCTATGGAAAGGCTGCACTGCCTCCGTGCGTGTGTCATCTGTTCGTTATACCACATGTATAAACCTTTTGCTTCTCGTGTCTCCAGGAATCCGGCTGTTCCAGAGACTACCCCCAGCACTTTAAAGAATTCCAACGTAAGTAGTAGTGTTTGGGGAAGTGAACTACCACCTGTGTTCAGCTGGTACACTCTCTCTGCTTTTTGTTATTCCCCTTTCAGAGAAACAAATCTGATTCAGATGGATCCTAGTGAAATAAATGCACTGGATCAGTGATATACATAGGAAGCTAGGAAGAGTTTGACTTCTGAAGTTTTATCAATTACCTGTGTTTGTACAGCCCCTAGCACAATGGGGTCCTCGTGTGTAGCTCCTAAGCACTCCAGTAATACAAATTAGGAAAATGTCATTTTACAGTGATGGAAGCTCTGTCACTGACACAATCCACAATTGTCCCCTTCCCTCCTCTACACAACCCAGGTTCCAAAAGGAGTTTGAGCTAGGTAGGCATTTTTGTCTACTACTTGCACTGTTGTAACTATATTATTTTGGAATGTTTCTTCTGGGTCAGTGGCAGAGGATCACAAATGCCATTGACAGCCTCTAAAAGGAGAGTCCTTTCACACTGCGCTCCTGCAGACCATCACCTTTGGTTTCTCTGAAGGGGGGAGTGTCATGAGGTGCGGAGCTAGCGTGCGAAGCAAGTGCCTGCTTTGGGTGTGGCTGTGAAGCTGGGGAGAAATTGTCTGCTGTGTCATTGGGCAAAAACCAAACTGCAGTCCTTGCTTGGAGCATTTGTGTATCTAGCCACAGGTGGCTCTTTAATGTGTCTCTTGCAGCACATGATGTTAAAAAACTGTATCATTTAATTATTAACCAATCAGGATGCTTTTACTGTGTTATTAACCAATTGTCGAATACCCGCAGTCATTTTGCTGTGAGAGTAAATAAAACAATGAATTCCCACGACTGTGGCTTTTTGGGGTAATGTTGATGGGTGATTTGGCTCCTGAACCCCTGAGATCTGAGCATCACTGCTCTATGCAAACTACAACAAATCCATTTCTTTGCTGTGCGACATCTCTGCTGCTTCTGTCCTTCCCCACGTGAAGACACTGCTAAAGTGGCAAGTTGCCCTGAGATAAGACTGAGAACAGCGAGCAGCAACAGGTAGGTTGTGCTGCAGATCAGGATTAAGATGCATTTACAGCCTTTTGTGCACAAGTCCTCTGCACCTGTTTGCTCCCTGACCTAATAGGGAATATCACATTCAGGCAATGCCTTCCTTAAAAAGAAGGGAAAAAACCTGCAGTTCCACTAACCTCCTGTGGTCCCTCTGAATCTAACCACCCGTCAGAGCAGCCTGAACCCCATCCATCTATTGGTCTGATTAGTAGACCCCCCCTCCTCCCGCAGTGGAAGGGTCAGTGTCTGGGATTCATTCACGTTCACATCATAACGGCTTTGGTGCCCACTCCTGGTGCTTCTACCATACTAATAGTTTTGTAAAGATTCCTTGCGTGTAATACTTTTTTATTACCATTCACTTAAAAAAGGAAATTAAATGGTGATAAGCATTTGTTAGAATAACGGTAGAGGTCTGACTTCAACCCATCGAAGCATATGTAAGGGGACTGTTGCCCCCTTACTAACATTCAGTGGGGGTGTTTTGATTGGCTTGCTCCCAGTACTAAAAGGGGAAGGGTCGATGGCAAATCAGGAGCCTGAGACTGACAGTCCCCAGGAACAATGGGGAGAGGCCAATGCTCCAGATCAGCCTGATTGACAGGCTAATCAGAGGGTCAGGAGGCCCCGTCCTCCGTGTGAGCTGGAATTGCCTGGGTCAGACAGAGTGGGGCCGAGCTAAGGAGAAAGCAGGGGCCCAAGCTGAGCTGGAGAGCAGAACCGTGCCAGATCCAGAGGGGCCAGAGGCGCAGCCACAGAGCCAGAGACAAAGCCCAGGGAGAGCAGATCCTGAGCTGGGAGCAGAGCTGCAGCCCCAAAGCCAGAGCACAGCCAGGAGAGAGCAGGGGCCTGAGCTAAGTTGCTGGGAGCAGAGCTGCAGCCCCAAAGCCAGAGCACAGCCAGGAGAGAGCAGGGGCCTGAGCTAAGTTGCTGGGAGCAGAGCTGCAGCCCCAAAGCCAGAGCACAGCCAGGAGAGAGCAGGGGCCTGAGCTAAGTTGCTGGGAGCAGAGCTGCAGCCCCAAAGCCAGAGCACAGCCAGGAGAGAGCAGGGGCCTGAGCTAAGTTGCTGGGAGCAGAGCTGCAGCCCCAAAGCAGAGTTACAGAAGCAGCCTGCAGAGCAGACCTGCCCTGGGAGGAGAGCTGCAGCAACCAGAGCCAGAGGGGCCAGAGAAGCAGCCCAGGGAGCTGGAGGCAGAGCAGCAGCAGCAGCCGTGCTGAGGCAGAGTGGAGCTGGAGCTGGGGCTGGAGCAGTCCGGAGCTGGGTGCGGTGAGCAGCTGGGGAGAGTGAGGGGGACCCTGGCAGTGGGCCCAGCGCAGGGAGATACCTCAGCCAAGAGGCCTTGCAGGCCAGACTTGGAGGGGGATCGTAACCCTGACAGGGCAGGGGCGACGCTGGGAAGAAGGGTCCTGCCACCTAGAGCCTGAGAGCGTGTGGCCACCGCCAGAGCAAGTGTCCGACCCGCAGCGTCCCTGCAGCACAGCCAGGGCCTGAGAAGGAGGCCCGGGACCTACAAGGAACAGACTGTGAACTGCCCTGACGTTCCAGAGACACTGCTTGTGATATTCCCTGCCTCAGAGCAGGGTGATGTGTTTCCTTTAACCTTTTCCATTTTTCCTTATTCTTTTTTAAAAGTAATTGTTAATTAAATAACTTGTATTTGCTTTAAATTGTATAAAATGATCAGTGGGTCAGGGAGGTGCCCAGTGCAAAGAGAGTACCCCGGAGTGGGGACACCCTAGCCCCTGTCCTAGGTGACCACAGCAGGGTTGGGGGTCAAGCCCCCCAGGAATCCTGGGCCCAGCCTTGTCGGGGTTTACGAGGACTCTGCCAGACAGGAGAGTGGAAGGGGAGTCCTCAAGGGCAGGGAGGCCTCTGGGTAAAGGAAGTGGGAGCGAGGACTCGGATCCTTTCGTTAGCCCACTTCACCGGGGTAGTGCAGAAGCCAGGAAAGTTCCCCACAATAGCGGGACCATTCCCCCGCTTACACATACAAATGCCCTTGTACGTCTGGACTCCAGACTGGGTCCTCTTGGTTCCATGTGCTGCAATGCCTAGGCGCAGTGGTGTCCATTGAATGGGACCTTACATTGCCTCTGCGACTCCTTGCTTTCATGGGGTTTTGGTTAGACCCCTAGGGGTCTGTTAACACTGATGGGAGATGCTCGTGTAAACTGTGCATGCACCGAAGGGAGACTCAGACCCCTATATTACTGAATCCAGCTTTTCCTCGTTAATTTCCTTTCTTCTTTCCCTAGCGTAGCTTGTGTGGGACACTGGAGCCGTTGTGGTGTCAGCAGAAGTGTTTGCCCTTTAAAGACACCCCCATTATTTTTGGTGGAGCAGCAGGCCATACGGTGCACGTCTGAAGGGCAGGACGGCTGACACGCGGATGACATCCTCTGCCCCTTACCGTTTTGTGCTTAACTACTTGCCATGATCACATGAGCTGTTAGATGAAGCTGTGTCTGTAAGGGCACGCGCTGGCTCTGGGTCTCTAGACGTACACACACTGGCTCTGATCAAACTGGCATGCTAAAATAGAGTGGTCGTGTCATCGTGTGGCAGGAGGGACTAACCGCCCGAGTGTAACCCAGTCAGAAGTGGTAGGAAGGTACTTGGACAGCTAGCCTAAGCTCCCCCCATGGCCACGCTATTATTTTCAGCATGTTAACTTAATTCCAGCGAGTGCATGTAGGTCCGCCCACCCTGGGAATTACATCTCCAGCTGCAGTGTAGATGTACTCAGAAGGTGAACGGCAAACTCAACTGCAAATGGAATTAAGCCCAGCAGTATCTGCTGCATGCCCCCCGCTAAGCACGGTCCAGGGAGCAGTCAGTATTGTAATCGGTTAGAACTGTTTGCTGCCGCTGCTGCCTGGTGGGGGAGATCGTTTAGCCCATGCTCCTGAGCTTAACTGCTCTTCAGCTTTGTGCTTCACCTCTAGGGGATTCACCACTGCAGAGATCCTTCCAGCACTCCTGCCTGTGACTATGATTTAGAAGTGAAGTGAAAGGCCTTGTATCACTGCAAAGCCACACAGTAGGAGTGACCCAGGCTTGGTGCTAAGAGGGGTTACATGAGTCCCTCACCCCAACTAGAATTAAATTGCATTAAAAAGGTGCAGTTTGCATCAGCCCTTGTTCTCTTTTTTTTCCATCCATGAAAGCAATTAGTGCTGGTGCGGCCTCTCAGATTTGACAGTGTTAGTGACTGCAGCTAGCAGGTACAGCATTGGCAGATCAGTTTCCCCACATTGACCCAGAAGAGGCCTTAACTCTGACCCAGAGAGACCATCTCTGGGTGAGAGGGGAGTTTTCTCTATGACGCATGCCATTCTTTCCCTTCCTGCTGAGGCTGTTAGCAGGCCCACTTCAGGTCAGTTGTTATGGAAGGTATCTCTTGTGATGTGGACACTTACTCTCTGGCAACTGGACTGAGATTTGCCAGGCTCTCTCCTTATTGGCTACTGAATGGCTGTCAGATGACTGCAACTTCCAGTCACTGTCAGCTTATCGATATGATATTGGGCTCTATTTAACCTCCCCCCTCACCTGAATACAGTAGTTCTGCTAAGACTCTCCTATTTCATGGAGCATTGCATGCCAGGACATAGAATCTCACAGCTGTAAGGCTGTATAAAGGTGTGGCAGTCAGAGATTACACTATAGAATACCTGAGAGACCTTTGCCAGCAGATCCAGGCTTTGGTTGCCTCTGGCATTGAGGCATCGGACCCCATGTATTCATCCACCTTTAGAAAAGAAGCAATGTTCTGAGCCACTAGTTGAACTGTACAGCCAAAGCTTTGCTTTGTGATTTTGAAATACTAGGACGTTGCCTAATGGAGGGGAGTGTGACCTCTGGGTGCGCCTCCTCTCTCCTCCTCCCCCCCCCCCGTGCTTTTTCAGCTCTGTCCAGTCGCTTTTAACATTTGCCTCTCTTTGATTTCTCCTTCCCTGATCTGCTGTTTGCTCTCCCTCACTCCTGCTCTGTTCTGAGTGTGAGCTGAATGCATACATTGACCTGAGATTTTATCAATTTAATTTGGCTATTCCATGTAGTATGTAGAGGAGCAAAGTCCATTCTGCTTTCCTCTTCTATGTGGAATGGGTGAGCGGAACAGAGGAAGCACTGCTAGAGCCCAAGTCCTGTGTCACCCTCTGGTATAGCGAGGTTGCCACCTTCTGACTGACAAATGGAAAATGCCAGGTATGCATTAATGTTTGCAGTGTAGTTGTAGCTGTGTCGGTCCCTGGATATTGGAGAGAAGGTGGGTGGTCCAGTAAAAGAGATTACTTCACCCACCTTGTCTCTCAGGTATGCATTAATGTAACTAATGGGACCAGACTGCTGCCATCTCTTCAGCTGCTCCTGTGGTTTGTAGTTTGAGCTCTCTTTGCCTGTGTTGAAATTCACTAAAAATGAAATAATTAACTCTACTACTGTATTCCCCCCCCCTCCCCCCCATATCAGTGTTTGCTTTTCTGGTGCAGAAAGATTGAAGGGAACAGACGAGAACCTATGTGGGAATTTAACTTCAAATTCAAAAAACAGGTATGAAAGCTAACCACTTGCCATTGAAATGTCAGGGCGGTAAGGTTTTGAAGCCATAATGATTTTTCTTCCAGAGTTGTCATTGATGGGCGCAGTAGATCAATTAAAATCCGATCTCCTGGTAAAAGAAATACATCTTGCCAAATGCAGAGGTGGGCAGGTAAGGCACTTGTGGAGCTGCTGAGTAGGAAAACTAGAGCAGGAGGCAATTCTTACTGCTTTAAAACAGGCCAACGTTTTCAGTCTTGAGTGTCTAAAGGATTAGATCCCTATGGCCATATTTAGGCTGCTGATTGCCTGCCCCTAACCCAACGTGCTGAGTATCTATAGCTCCAAATACCTTCAGTGGGGAGTTGCGATGACTCGGCTCCTCTGAAAAGCCAGTCACTTTGATTTAGTGGCCTACGGTTAGGGACCCAAGTTTGAAATGTGTTGAATTAATGTCTTTTCTCTCTTCACACGGAAAGCCTTTCCAAAGCTAACCAACCCTTTTATCAGGGGGTGACAGTAATCTTTGTGAAACTCTCCTTTAACCAGACTCAGGATAAATGTATAATACCGAGCACCCTATCAGGACCTGCAGAGTCTGTCTTCAAAGAGACAGTCTTGCAAACCCTCCATCCCAGGGTTTTCATTGAACATGGAACCCTTTTGCCCGAACAGTTGGGCGTTAGGCAGGAATCTGCTGCTGAGCCAGGATGGTCTCTAGACATGAAGTGAAATTTCTGGTTGGCTTCAGTTTAGTTGAATGAACCGGTCTGTCTCGTTATGTCAAGCCTCCCAGATTGAAGAGTAACTGTTGCAAAGGTCTTCAGCCACCTGTTCAGTATGAGGATGTTCACACAAATCCTGATCAGGACTGCTGTCTGCTGCAAATCACCACCCTCAACTTCATCTTCCTGCCGGTAGTCATGGGTATGATATTTACCTTGGTAAGTGTTAAGAAATCTGCACATGTGCTAAGAAAATGGTCTGGTCATTACCGCATGTCTGTAAATCTTGCTGCACCAGCAGACTAATTAATATGCATTTCCCTAGTGCATTGGGGTCATCACTCAAGGATCTCTTCAGTTTAGTTTCTGCAAGTCACTAAACTCTCTGATGGTTGATGTAGATTCATGGCACCAGCCCTCGAGGCCCAACTAGAAGGGACGGTTTGTCAGCTGTCTTCAACGAAATGTGCTCCATTCCTGGGGGAAGGAAGGATGAGGATTTGTATTCTCATCGTGCCTAGGAGTCTTAGTCAGCAGCACCTAAAATACCCTAGATAACTTATGGCTATTAAAGGTAGAATTGGAGAATAGTGTCCAAGTTCTCTCACCTTTGCACTTCCGTAAGATCAAAGCTCCAAATAACATTTATTTCAACTTTAGAAGAGAGTTGGTTGATCTTTCAAATTTTGATGATGTCTTTCTGGTATCTTTTTTGTGAAAAGCATACTTTTTGGAGGCCCTCAATTTAAAAAAAAAGAAAAAGTATTTGAAAATATAAAGTTTAAATGTAAAACACCACAAAGAAAATGTTTGTCCAATAAGAATTAGGGATCAGCATTCACAGTAGTAGATAGTATTTGAAGAGAAATTAGGTACTGCTTCCAGAAAATGCCTAGATGTCTATTAAGGAAATTGCCAATTTTCTTCCCTGCAGTTCACAATAAACGTGAGCACTGACATGAGACATCACAGAGTGAGGTTGGTGTTCCAGGATTCTCCTGTCCGGAACGGCAAGAAGCCCCGACTTGACCAAGGAGTACAAGTTATCCTGGACCCTGTGCACAGTATACGTCTCTTGGATTGGTGGCACCCGCAGTACCCCTTTTCTCTGAAAGCTTAGCATGCTCCTACTGCATCTGTGAGTAGCCATGTCAGGCAGAAGACAATGTCTAGGAACTGGGAAATCCTGTTTTTATTTCCTGAATAAATTCTCCAATCTCCTTACAAATGAGTGAAGCTGCAATGCCAGTCTCTGTATATAATTTCCAGCCAGTAATGAGCAGAATCGAGTGTAAATGGAAATGATTTGTAAACACATTTCTATGTAAAGTTCACATTTTATGATTTGAAAGGAGCACCATGAAACTGTTCATTTAAAATCCTTTTGGTGTTAACGAAAGTCGTCCTGTGTTCTGTTGCGCAAAGGAAGCGGAAAGCGTGCTTCCAGATCCAATGTGGTCAGAGAGATTTTCAGACCAAGTGTCAATGAAATCAGTGTGCGTCTTACTGTAGCGTGATCAAACTCAAATGCAGCAGTATTATCCTACACTGATGCAGCAAGTGGAATAGCAGTGACAATCACTAGTCATGCTTCAATCTCTTATCTGCATGAGCACAATAAAGGCATAAATGATCAAGCAAAGAGATTGCCTTTACAGCTCACATTTAAATTAAATGTGTGTGGTGATAAGGCAAAGAAACACTTACAAAAGTTCGTATCCTGATGCTCTCTTTAAGAAAGAGAATCTAAAACACACATAATGGAAAGGCTCTTGTGGTATGTGGGAACTAAACAAAAACTAACCGCATGAGTTAATAAGTGCTCAGACTTCAGGCATTAGAAGAGTAAGATTGTCTGTGAGCTAAGCTAACAGTGTTTGGAGCTAGTGACTGGGGGAAAGCTATTAGGAACAAAGAGGAAGCATCCAGTTCCCAGCGGACAAATTAACTACCTGGGAAAAATAAACCCAACCCTTCTGGCTCTACTTGGTGGTGTGAGAGGGCTAAGCAGGGTACTGTCTACTTCAGCATATCTGGAGTTGCAGCACCACAATACCCAGAATAGATGGGGGCATGAGTTTTATGCAGAACCGTGGGGAAGTATCGTTCATCTTATGACAGGAAGAAGAGCTTCATAATTCCACCTAAAATCCTCTGATTTTGAGCCTCAAGGGATTTGAGATAATAGCTTCCCTGGCCCTGCAGACCATAGGGGCAGTTGAATCTCAGCGCAAAGTACATCTGCATGAGGGAGTGTGACTGGGGCTGAGTGCAGGGTGAGTTGATGCCCTGAAGTAACTACTGATGGAAACCGGGTGTTCTGCTTTGCAGCTTATCAGTGGAGGTGAGCCCAGTTAACTTATCGGTCCTGTTTCAACCCAAATCTTGTATTGTGCAGGGTAGAGGCAAGAAGTATGTGATCCACAGTGAATGCAACAGCCTGTCCTTGAAGGAAGCTGCTGGGATAGAGCAAATGGGATAGGTTAAAAAAAAAAAGGAGGGGGGGATTTTCCCTTCCCAACTTGAATCCAGTATGTAAATGCCTAAACGGGTGTACATGTCTTGTGTAGCTGTACCAGTGCTGGTGTTTGTCTTGCACAATAGTCACTTAAATCACCACAGATAGCTTATCTGTCCCAAGCACATTTCTGCGCCAGATTAACTCTTGTATTGCATCCCCCATTGGATTCTATTTGTGGCAAAACCTCAAACCTTCCCTTTTCACCTTTCCTGTGTGTCTATATTAAGAAGATAATGGGCAAGTTGTTTTCAAACCAAAATGCTCTGCTCAGTATTTTGGTTCCACCTTAGATGGACAATTACCCTGTTCATTTGTAGTGGAAACTGTCAGTTCATGAACTATACCATGATGGCCAGTTGCATTCCTATGGTCGTGGCTCTAAGCTTTACCTCAGTAGTTTTTCTTCAACTGATTGCACATGTGCATTCCGCTCTTGGTGTGTATGCGCCCTGCGCACACTCACATTTCCCTCAGTGGTACTCGTTGGGGAAGCTTGAGAGCCCTTTGCTCTCACACCCCACTGTGTGCTGGTATAAAGGACCCAGCAGCCCCAAAGCCCCATTCGGTTCCTTCTTACCATCCGTGACAGTCGCTGGAATTGCTTGGCTTGCCTTAGCAGATACTCTGTGTACAGCTCATTGTAAATTTCTTGTATATAGTTAACCAGTTTTATAGTTACTTAGGGTTAGTTATTAGGTACTATCTGTGGCACTTTTCTTTTTCAGTTCCCAGATCTGGGGTTTCCAGTTTTCAGTACCGAGCGATGCCTCAGTCACCGGGCTTCATGCCCTGCGTCTCTTTTCTAGGCCGATGCCCACGAGCAACCCACCCTCACGCTGCTTAACGTGTTTGGGGGAAGCTTGTGTTTGGGGTCGTTGCTAATATTGCAAAGATTCTAAGCCAAGGACTAAAAAAGACTGAAGACAGGCTGAACTTTTTGCTTATGAATGCAGCCCTGAGACTCCCTTAAAAACCCAGTCATCCTGACTCAGCACTAAGGGCTTCAGTTAGGAGTGCACCTCCTCTGCTGCCTAAGACCCAGCACAGCTCACCCTCTCCAGTGCCTAAGAAGAGTCTCTAGACACCCCGAGGGAGGAAGATCACCGACACCTAAATTTAATAAGCATGTGGAATCTAAAATCCACGCACTCCTCTTCTCAGATGGCGCCACGATGGGCACCATTCACTCCAGCACTGAGGCAGGCACCATTGAGTCCAGGGCCCCAAGTGGCACCTACATCTGCAGTACTGCAGCAACCCGAGATTGTCTCAGTACCAACCACGCTGAAGGCATTTGCAGCCACGAGAGATCTGCTGAGCCTGCTGGTGCTGGTATCCCTGGCAGTGCAGGATACTGCATTCCCAGTACCAGCAGACAGAGGGGCACCGGTGTTGGTGCTGTGACAACTTCCTGTGCTTTAGACTTCATGCCCATCAGTACTGTTGAAGGAGAAGCCTGTGATGTTGGCTGCTCTACGCTTTTCGCCGACTCGGTGCTGTTCTCCGACACCCTCAGGAGCTGCCCCCTTGGTGTGCACAGGGTGACTCATCCTCCTGAATTGGAGATTGGTGCCTATGATTCCCAGCGTTGGAGCCAGTCATGCTACTCTTCCCCTTCCTCCCCCCTGGGTAGTTACTATCCAGGTTGCCTCAAGATCCTTCAGGTGGAGTGGGATTGGGTATGTCATTGGGGCCGGCCACTGGTCCAGTGGCCCTTTTGGAACCCATAGGGTTGCCCCCTGTTTCTCGCTCCTGCACAAGACGTTCCTGCTGTGTCGTCAGAGAGGTGTGGGGAGACTATTCGCCAGGCACTACCCGTTCCTGATTCCAGTATTGAGCAGGAGCCGCCTGCGGGACAGCTAACGGAGAAGGGGCAGCCGCAACCTGTGCTGGCTTCGTGCTCTTCCTCTCCTGACTGGTAGTTTCTTCAGGAGGCATCTCACCCGCTCCTGATGATGATGATGATAGAGCTCACCGAGAAATGCCACCAGTTTTGTTCCCTACAAGGTCACAGTCCAGGTTCCATCATGGACGCTTTCCTGCTAACCTGGTCGAATAAGCTCTGCTACACTTTTCCTCCAATTCCAGTCCTACATCGAGTGTTGGCAAAGCTCAAACGGGACCATGCCCGGGCCCAGCATGGCCTTGGCAGCACTGGTTCTCCATTCTGCTGGATCTGTCAATGGAGCCTCTGATATTGCTTCCTTTGGACCCACGTGTAATTTCACAGGTTCCTGGTCAGCTGCTCCATCCAAACCTTCGGGTTCTCTGTTTAACAGCCTGGAGGCTCCCTGGCTAAATCCTAGAGAGGAGTCTTGCTCGGCTCAAGTTCAGGGTGTCTTGTTAAATAGTAGAAAGCCCTCCGTCAGGTCTACTTACGTGTCGAAGTGTGAGCCTGTGTGCACAGAGACTCCAATCCCTTCACTGCTTTGTGACTTGAGAGACACCGAGTGGAATGCACATGTGAAATCACTTAAAGAAGAAAAAAACTGTTACTAACCTCCCATAACGGTTGTTCTATGAGGTGTGTTGCACATGTTCCTTCTACGACCCGCCCTCCTTTGTTTTGGAGTTGTCCAGCAAGAAGGAACTGACAGAGCTCTGGGCCAGTGGGGCCCTTTAGACTGGCACACGGTGGTGTGCCATGGCAGAGGACACTTGAGCTGCCCCGGCAGGTACCCCTGAGGGAAAATTTCCAACAAGTGTACGCAGGGCACCTGCGCACTGAGAGTGGAATGCACATGTGCAACACATCTCAAAGAAAAACAGTCAGAAGGCTAGTAACTGTGACAATGGAGCCTCACTCTGACCCATCATCAAATCGCATCTAGGCTTGGCAGAATTGGATTCTTTTTTTTAAAATGTTGGCAATTAATATAGATTTTTAAGCTTTTTTTCCCTCAGTTTTTAACTATTTAATTTTCACAGTCGTGGGAAATTAATGGGGAGTTGAATTAGGGCAGTCCCCGCTGCAGGGGGCTCCCTGCCCGACCGAGGGGCCCAAGATACTCAGTCGCAGAGTGGAAGGGAGGCTGCGGTCCTCGCCTGGTGGAGCAGAGACCCCCGGTCAGGGCCACAAGGAGGAGGAGGAGCCTCCATCTGAGAGGGAGGCCAACCGCTGCTGAATGGTTCCCGCCCAGGGATGGCCATCACGCTCCCGGTCAGTGGGTGAGTGAGTGGGGCACGACAGTGGAGCTGCGGAGGGCTCCCCGTGCAGCCCCAGGTCCAGTGACAGCAGCTCACTACAGGTGCTACGTTCGGGGCAGACAACGCTTGCCAGCTGTTATTAATGGAAAGCTTTTAATCAATTTCTGTATGTCAGCGAAACTGACGTTTACCAGTGATTAAAAATTTAAATTGAATCCTGCCAAGCTACATGTCTAACTCACCCTGTGTCCTCCCTAAGGGGAGTGTTTGTTTTATCATTCTGTGAGCTCTCTAGATAATACTTCCTGTTCCTTTATTAATGCTCCCCAAAGACATGAGACTTGTCCAGGATGTTACTCACTGAAAGGCTATTAGCTGTCAGCTCTTTACTGTATCCCCTGGGAGCTGGTGCTGGTCTAGCAGGGTACAAATGGCAGCTTTCCAGATGTAAAGAGCCCTGGGTGCGTGCTGATTGAGAAGATGTTTCTTGCTGACTGAAGCTCTGTTCTCGAAATAGAAAGCGCTCTCGTTAGTTGGAGATGCATCCCCATCTAACACCGGCTGGTGTCTGTTGCACACGAGTTTTATGGACTAGCTCCCATTGCAAGAAAAATGGAAGTAGGTTGCAAAACTGCAGTGCACTGCTGGGTAGTTGAAGAGGGTTTATTTAGAGCTGAGCAAATAATTGATTTTTTTGTTTGTTTGTTTGTTTCAGTTGTTCAACCAAAAAAATCTCTCACACAATTAATTTGGGGTTGACCTAAAATGGGAATGTTACGTTTTTCTCACCAAAAGGAAAAACCAGTATCATTGTCGTGTGACTGCTGTGCTGGGAAGAGGTGCAGGGGTGAGCAGTGGCCAGTCCAGCGTCTATTGTCCTTCGGACCGGTTACCAGAGGAAGACGTAATGGATCGCCCATAGTTTCAATGTGTGCGCATAGCCGAGTCCTTGGATGTGACAGGTTCTTTGGGAGCGACAGCGGGGCTGAGATGTGACTCTGCAATGGAGTTCTAGGTTCAGTTCCCAGCTTGCGTAGCCTCTCACGGGGATAGTGGATACGGGTTGTGAAGGGCACAGAATTAGCAGCAGTATGTACAGCTTAAAAACTAGGGCAGCTGAAGTGCAAGGGTTGAACAGCAGGGGGCAGAGTGTGGAGTCCAGCGTGCCCCCTCCACCAGCCAGGACTGCATTAGGGGGACTCTAAACCTCCCCCGGCAGCTACAGCCAGGCAGCAGCATTTGGGGCTCTGTTCTCCTCTGCACTCATCCACCCACAATGGGATCATGCAGCGGCCAAGTCACATGAGATGCCAACTACTAGCAGCATGAGGCAGAGGAAGGTGTGTAAAAGCACCTTGATGTACAATGAGAAGAATGGACCACGCAGCCGCATCCCACCGGGGGCTGCAGGGACCCTGGGCCCACCAGTGTTCCACTCACAAGGCCTTGTGCACCCCTCACTCTGTCCTGCTCCCCTTGCACTCAGAGGAATGAAGCAGAAGAGGTGGAAGGGTTTACCCAGCTGCTAGAAGGGAACAAGCAGTTGTCCATCTCTCCCCCTGTATGCACTGACAGTAGAGGGAAGGTACAGGAGTCCCTGTGCCAGGGAATACGTGGATCCTCTACAGGGGGCAGTAACCTGCCTATGGGTCCCCAGGCCCCCTTTCCTTGCTCGAAGTGGCCCTCGTCTGGGTCTCAAAATGAATGGAATTCGTTTATAGGCCAAGAAACCCCCAAATATCAGTGTAATGTGCTCACAAGGGAGTCAGTCCTGGAGCTTCTTCCTCCCTCTGCTGGTGCTTTCTCATAGAACACTTAGTGCATTTGTTCGGTGACCCTTAACCACTTGCTGCTGCACTAGATTCCCTCGGTGCTGGGACTGGAGAGACGTTGCCCTTCCTGCTGTTCTGGGGGAGACAGATTACCCCATGCGTCAGAGCTGAATGGCTTTGAGATCCCAACGGCAGTAACGGTGCTGGCCTGCAGAGGTCAGTGCATGCCAGAGAACAGGCTGATGGGGAGAAGGAGCACTAGACAAGCTTGCACTGAACAGCTTGTTGGAGCAGAACTGGTGTCTTGGATTGTGAGCACTCGGGCAGGGGCTGTCCTCTGAGTGCATACAGTGCCTAGCACATCAGGGCACTCCTGGTAAACAAAGTGTTATACCACTAACCCCCTTTTCCATTTCTCTCCCCCCCGCTGCCTGCCTGAAAATCCCTGTAATGGTGGGAGGATGAGAACCTGAAGATGTTCCTAGGAGTTGCTCCCCTCGGGCAGGTGGGCTAGATCAGTAAGAATCCCAGACCTACAGCCCTTTAGGGTATGAGCTGGGGTGTCCATCTCTCCCCCGGCCCACGACGCCCCTTCCCGACTTTGCTGTTAATATGACAGCAGGAGCTGGAGTTAATATTACAATAGCAGCATTCTGCCGGCATGGTACGCACACGGGAAAAGAGGTGATTTCTGCCCCAAGAGCACATGCAGATAATGGGTGGGTGGAGGAAGGAAGCACCACTGAGCCTGTTTTACGGATGGAGAGACAAAGGGCCAGCTGTTCAGAGGCATTGAGGTGACAGATAACTAAGTAGGTTAGGTGCCTAAATCCCTTCTGTGCTCAATTGGAGTTAGGCACCTGACCTGCAGAGGCAGTTTTGAAAATCCCACTCGGTGCCTAAATGCCTTTGGCCAAGACGTGAAGGGCCAGGTCTCCCACCCTAGTTCTCAAGCACAAGGCCGTACTGCCTGCTAGGGGGGCCACTCCCGCATTCCCAGAATACCGGCCACCCCTGCCAGCGTGACCCTGCCCCTCCCGGCAAGTGGGCTTGCTGCATCAGGACGCCATTTTGAAGTGCACCCTGCTCCGCCCCTGCCAGCATGCCCTCATGCACGGCACATGCCAGGTCCCGCCGGCGGGAGTGGAGTGATGCACTCTTCAAATCGGTGTCCCCTGGCTGGTACCGGCCAAGACCACGTCCGGTTTTGTCTCAGTACCGGCCAGGGCACAAAGCACCTAAAACCGGCTGAATGGCCAACCTACTTCCTGCTCTGCTGCTGCTCGAGAGAGAAGTTTCTGTATGGCTTTGGACCCCAACTGTTACTTATCCCTGGCCATGGGCGGCTGGTGAAGCTTCCCCTGGGGGAGGCCAGCTCCCTGTCCCTCCTGCCTGCAGCCATGCCCGCACTCGGCCCCAGACCCCGCCACCGCTCACGCCCCCCCCTCACTGCTCGCTGCATTCCTCCTCTTCCCCCTCCCACCCCTGTGAGGCCCCCACCGCTTGCTGTGTCCCTCCCCCCCTCCCCTACAAGAACCCCACTGCTCCCCGCATCTCTCCTCCACAAACCCCTTCCCCCAAAGCCCCCGCTGCTCGTGCTCTCCATGTCCCGCCTCTCCTCCACCCCCTCCCCTGCGAGAACCCCACCGCCCACAGGGACACAGTGAGCGGTGAGTGGCAGATGGTGGTGGGGCTTGCAGGGGAGAGGGGGTGAAGGAAAGGTGGGACGTGGGAGCGGAGGGGACCTCTGGAGAGGGTGGGTGGAGTGGAGGAGAGGAGAGGAGGGACTCAGCCAGGCAGCTGGGCCCAATGGGGGCCTTGGGGAAGGGGCAGAGCAGGGACGGGAAGAGGCGAAGTACAGGTGGGGCCACCATGGCCCAGGCGTCCAGTGGTAGGTCGGGGGCGGCTGTGCTCGCTGCCCATGTGCCTGGCTCTGTAATGGGTCCTGTTTAATTTGTACTGATCTAACAGTTCCATCTGCCTCTTCATGTTCCCCTTTCTTTCTCCAGCCAGGTAATCATTAACGTGGGGTTTCTAGCCGCAGCAGTAAATTAAAAGACAGTAATTTTGTTTTAAGAGGGCTTATTAGAAAGATAAGCTGAAAACAAAACTGTGACAGACGACCTGCTCCTTGTCCTGGAGCTGGCGAACTAGTTAGCAGTTTTCAGAGTAGCAGCCGTGTTAGTCTGTATCCGCAAAAATAACAGGAGTACTTGTGGCACCTTAGAGACTAACAAATTTATTAGAGCATAAGCTTTCGTGGGCTACAACCCACTTCTTCGGATGTTGTTTGAGACCTTGGGAAAGCAGAGCTGTCCTCTATAATGACTCAGGATCATTGGATGATAACGCTGCAGAAAGTGTTTTACCCGCTTCTGGCCATAATTGGGATCCCATGTGAGTATGCGGGGCAGGAGGGGTGTGGCTGGATAGTCATCTTCATACATTTTAAGGCTGAAAGGAAGAATTGTGATCCTGCATCCATCTCATAGCTTCTGGTTGCCCTGGAGCAGGGCTTTAGAGAGACACACCCAGTCTTGACTTAAAGACTTCTAGTGATGGAGAATCCACCAAGTCCCTAGGTGAGTTACCCTCACTGTCAAAAAGGTGTGCCTTATATTCAATCTCTATTTGTCTAGCTTCAACTTCCAGCCACTGGATTTTTGACATGCCTTTGTCTGCTAGGTTAAAGAGCTCTCTACTATCAGAAATCATTTTCATGTATAGGTACCTGTAGACCCTGATCAAGTGGTTTCTTAATCTTCCCTCTGCTACCCTAAATAGACTGCGCTTCTGAAATCTCTAACTGTAAGGCAGGTTTTCCAGACCTAAGTTAATTCCAGTAACCTTTTTCTAAGCCCTTTCCAGTGTTTCAATTTCCTTTTTGAAATGTGGACACCTGGAGACGCTATTTCAAACCTGGGGAAACAACTTTGAATGGGGGTGGATTTTTCTAGCTCTAGCTATAAAATGGAAGATCACTTCTGAGCATGTTCCACACTGAACCCTGGGTTTCTAAGTGCAACAGGAGATAAAGGTGCTCAGGGAACAGGAGAACAGATGGGGGCATAAATAATAATAAATAAATTAATGGAGATATCCTATCTCCTAGAACTGGAAGGGACCTTGAAAGATCATCAAGTCCAGCCCCCTGCCTTCACTAGCAGGACCAAGTACTGATTTTTGCTCCAGATCCCTAAGTGGCCCCCTCAAGGATTGAACTCACAACACTGGGTTTAGCAGGCCAATGCTCAAACCACTGAACTATCCCTCCGGGATGTCTTCAATTATGGTGCAGTCAATGCCTCCGTCTGGTTGGTGGTCTCCTTCACCGTCAAGCGCTTCGTGGCTATCAACACCTTCAAGCTGAAGGCAAAGCTGTGCTCCCCGAGACGCACGCTCTACACGATCGCCTTGGTTCACATCTGCGGCTACCTAGTGGCTATCCCGTATTATTGGTCCAACAGATCAGAAAGGGTGAATGGGACGGGGCGGGCGATCTGCAAGTTTAATCCTGACCTTCCCAACTCCTACGTTGAGGGGCTGGTTTGGTTTCAGACCTCACTGGTCAACATTGTCCCTTATATCATCATCTTCACCTTGAACAGCCTGATCCTCAGGCAGATCGTCCTCAGCAACAAAGTGCACTGTGTGATGGCTGGAGGGCTCCACCGAATGAACTCTGGGACCCAATTCAGGTACCAGAAGAAGAAATCCATCCTCCTCCTTGTGACTGTCTCGATGATGTTCGCTTATCTGGGCGCCACCAGGTTCGTCACGCAGATTATTCTCAGGACCTGCCATTACGACATAGAGAGACAAGATTACTCCAAGGCCATTAACATTGCGGTGGACTTTGGTACTATGCTGGAACTGACCAACTCAGCTGTGAATGTGTATCTCTATGCCTGCACCCAGACTGCTTTCCGCAGGGAGCTAGTCCATTGCCTCAAGGCTCTCCTCTTTCCCTGCAAAGCACAGAGAACGCACCCATCAGCCATCTTCCAGGTATAATGCACATGTGCGCATACACGGAGCTGTCCCGCTACATGTCTTCCCAGAGGCAGGTATACCTCCCTGTGTTTAATGAGAGGACTTGCCTTACCCCAGCCAGGAGTGAGGATAAGAGAAATGGACCTAGCATTACGTATGTAAAATAATGTAGTCCAAATTAACATCTTCAGCAGATCGATACCAGGCCATACATTCCAGCTTTGTCATCGATTGGCATGGAGGGTTGGTAGTTCGGATGTAAAATAGCACATGGGTATCCCAGCCCCTCCGAGTGACTCTTTCAGCGCTCGGAGGAAAACTGGCTGTGATGTGTCAATGTTATAGGGGCTTAGGATTAGAGCTGGCCAAAATTCAGGATTTCTAGTTTGTGGGAAATTTCCGTATTTTAGAATTTGTTTCCTTCTGAATGGGAGCAAAACCAAATTTTTTTAAATTTCCCACAACTCAGAAATTCTGAAAGAAACAGGGACACACAATCTGCTCCTTGGGACCCCAGCAGCAGCTGAGTGAAACTGACTTGATTCTTGTCAGTTTCAGGCAGGGGCTGCCAGAGCTTGCAGGGTCTGTGGCTCCAGGGCTTTCAGACTCCTGGGCCAGCTGGCTCCCAGGGCTGCCAGCTCAGAAGCTGGGGTTCACAGAGCCAGGGCCAGCTCTACTGTTTTTGCCGCCTCAAGCAGCGCGCGGAATTGCCGCTGGGGACGGCGGGGGCAGTCCGTGTGCCGTTAGGGCCGGACACACATTTCCGCGGCGGCGCAATTCGGCGGCAGCTTCTGTCTTCAGCCGGAAGACAGAAGCTGCCGCCAAATTGCCGCCGCGGGCAGCTGAACATAGAAGCTGCCGCCGAATTGCCACCACTGCGGAAACTCACGTGCCGCCCTAATGGCACACGGACTGCCCCCGCCGTCTCTGGCAGCAATTCCGCGTGCCGCTTGGGGCTGCAAAAACACACGGACTGCCGCCCCTTGCAGATTGCCGCCCCAAGCACCTGCTTGGAAGGCTGGTGCCTGGAGCCGGCCCTGCACAGAGCTTCCAGGCTCCTTGCTGATTAGAGATGGAGATGGAACTCCCGGAGCTTTCAGGCTCCCAGGTCCCGCAGCAGGGATCCTGGAAGCCCTGGCATGGCAGTGCTGCCCTGGAGCATGGTCTCCAGCAGCCTGCCAGGAAAGTTAATCAAACCCAAGATGTTTCTGAAAAACATTTTGGGTTCAATGCATTGGTATGTTCCAGCAAAACTTTGTTGGAAATTTTCTATCCAGCAAAACTTAGACTGTGTTTTCATGTTTGCACACTGGATTTTTCAATGCAAGCCATTGACAGCCTGCTAACATTCTCCCAGTTCTGGACATGCTCAGGTAGCTGAGGAAAAATCGGAGGCAGGGGAAGGAGAATAAGCTATACTGATACATCAGCTGTATCCCAATATAACTAGGGTTTGTATCAGTGTAACTATTTTTTTTTTAAATCACATCCCTAATTGACATAGTTGTATCAATTCAAAATCTGTCTATAGATCAGGCCTAAGTGAAGTAAAAAATATAGGTTTCATGTTGTGCAGAGGGTTCTCGGACTCCATCTTAAGAGAGAGCTTGTCCTCCGATCTAATAGGGACCGGGGGCCGGATCGGATCATCAAAAATTTAGATAAGCCAGAGAATGGGAAAGTGTGAGGCTGCAGCGCCATCTGGTGGCCACAGGAGAGCTCGCCCACTTCTGGAGCTGGTTGTTGGGTTAATACGGAGAGTGGCTGGATAATGGAGGGTCGGATAAACGGAGTTCTACTGTATTCCCTTCGCAGCACCACGGGGGGCGGCCTGCTGGTCGATGTGAGGGCGGCAGTCAGGTGGCCTTCAGCGGCATGCCTGCGGGAGGTCCGCCGGTCCCGCGGTTTCGGCGGCAATTCGGCGGCAGGTAGGCTGAAGCCGCGGGACCGGCAGATGACCCGCAGAAACGCCGCCGAATCCGCGGGACCGCCACCGGCGGCCGCCTGACTGCCGTGCTTGGGGCGGCAAAACCCACAGAGCCGCCCCTGCAGCCAGCGGAGCAGTTCTTCTTCTGTGTCTCTGATTGTTAAGAGCAGGTCGGACAAACCCCTGTCCGGGACGGGCTAGAGAATACTGAGTCCTGCCATGAGGGCAGGCGAGTGGACTAGATGACCTCTCGAGGTCCCTTCCAGTCCTGGGATTCTATGAGATTTACCATATTGCTCTGGGTATTGCCTCTCGTGGGCATATTCCCAGCGTGTAGTGGGTGCCTACCTGCTGCTGCTACCATCAGCTGTCGTTCCTATCGTGCCAGGTCTGAAGCAGAGCTCTTTCCCAGCTGAGTCTAGCGGCGGTTGCCGGGCTGTGTTCTGGGGCGTTAAGCGCTGTACCGGAGGGTGATTTTGGTAGCATGTACGTAAATACTGAATTAGATGCTGACGCTGCAGATTTTCCCACAGAGGCGACAGTTCTCACGTCTTTGTTTGGAGTCATCCCTAGAGCCCCCTTCCTCAGTGCTCGCTGCCTTACTCCGAGAGCGATCCATGGGCTCCTTTGGCGGCAGCAGCCTGGCCACCCTGCCAGGTTTCGTTTGCTCATGAGATGGTTGCTCCTTTCCGAGTCTGCCTGGGCCAGAATGACCGGGGGGGGCGGCTGCAGCAGCAGGCGCGCAGTGTGTGGCTCCTTGGGCTGGCTGTGTCCCAGGAGGGTGTGAGGTGAAGCAGCAAAGAGATTCAGCCGCTGGTTGGAGTAAAAGATCTGATCTGGTTTCGTTCAGAACCCGTTTCCATGTCTGTTCCTACCGAAGCAGCCCCCTGCCCTGCGAACGGTCACCTGGCCTGGCTCCAGCGTGTGGAGACGATGTTGCTCGGATAATGAGCCCAACTTTAGGTTCAGAGTCAAGGCTAAGTTCTCCAGCCAGGGCTAGCTGCTGCATCCCTTGTGCTCCGCTCCCTGGCTTTTCTCACCCATTTCTCTGTCCAGCTGCTCATCAGATTTCATGTAACATTTACATAAAGGAATGTTCCTTGCGGGGCCACGAGGCTCTAGTGAGCTGGACTCGACCTAGGTTCAGTGACTGGTGAATCGGGCTCATGTTTATTTACGTAACTGTAGGAAAAGGCCGGTGTTTGCCCAGCAGCTTTGAACGAGAGCAGAGCGGCCGGGCAGCAGCAGGAACAGGACGTGCAACTTTATCTGGTGCCAACTGTGACGGGTTGGATCACAGAAACCCTCCTGGGAGCTGCCAACTGATGTGCCAAGACTACCTCTGCTCCTGTTTTCCCTGCCAGCTCGGGGCCCCAGCACCCTGTCTGGCTGAGCCAGACACTCCCGTCTGCTCCAACACAGACCTAGGGTCTGAATTACTTGCCCCTAAGCTGCAGGTTTACCTGAAAACAGCTCACAGAAGTGTGCTGGTCTTTAGCACTCAGATGCCCAACTCCCAATGGGGTCTAAACCCAAATAAATCCGTTTTACCCTGTATAAAGCGAATGCAGGGTAAACTCATAAATTGTTCGCCCTCTAGAACACTGATAGAGAGATATGCACAGTTGTTTGCTCCCCCAGGTATTAATACATACTCTGAGTTAATTATTATGTAAAAAGTGATTTTATTAAATACAGAAAGTAGGATTTAAGTAGTTCCAAGTAGTAACAGAACAAAGTAAGTCACCAAGCAAAATAAAATAAAATGCGCAAATCTATGTCTAATCAAACTGAATACAGATAATCTCACCCTCAGAGATGCTTCAGTAAGTTTTTTCCTCTGACTGGACACCTTCCAGGCCTGGGCACAATTCTTTCCCCTGGTACAGCTCTTGTCCCAGCTCAGGTGGTAGCTAGGGGATTCCTCATGATGGCTCTTTCCTCTCTTCCACCCCCTTATATAACTTTTGCATAAGGCGGGAATCCTTTTGTCCCTCTCTGAGTTCCCACCCCCTCCTTCTCAATGGAAAGACACCAGGGTAAAGATGGATTCCAGTTCAGGTGACATGATCACATGTCACTGCAAGACTTCATTACCCACTTGCCAGCACACAGATATATAGGAAGACTTACAGGTAAAACACAGCCATTTGCGGACAATGGTCCTAGTTAATGGGAGTCATCAAGATTCCAAACCACCATTAATGGCCCACACTTTGCATAATTACAATAGGCCCTCAGAGTTATATTTCATATTTCTAGTTTCAGATACAAGAGTGGTACATTTATACAAATCGGATGATCATACTCAGTAGATTATAAGCTTTGTAATGATACCTTACAAGAGACCTTTTGCACGAAGCATATCTCAGTTACATTATATTCACTTATTAAATGTTTATAAAACCATATAGACTGCACAACGTCACACCACCGCCCAGGCCAGCGCTGGGAGGCCACCTGTGAGATTCAGCTCCCTGCCCAGTCCAAGGCTCCAGCCCTGCCCTGTGATGCTGAGCCAGGACAGCAGGCAGGAAGGCCGAGTGCTGTGGACAAGAGGCTGCAGAGCTGGGCCCCATCCCACAGCAGGCTGGGATAGGGCTGGCCCTGCCCATGCCCTACTGTCCAGCCTTGTTCCTAGCCCATCCCAGTGGGCCCTGTGGGCTGGCCCCAGCCTCCATGACTCAATGTACCCGCCACTGGGGCTCCCCTACATTCCAGATTTAGCAACTGCCCTGGAATTCAGCAGCCGTTCGCCTCTCCTGTGCTCCACCCCAGGCCTCCTGGCTCTGCCCCTCGGGCTGCCCTCCATCCGCCCTCTGCTCCGGGCCAATCACCCGTTTGTCGCCATCCTCCCCCCGGCCCTTCGGCCAAGCCTACACAGTGTAGTTAGCGCCTAACAATTCTCCTTCCTCACTCAGCTCCTCCATCACCTGGCTCTTTCTCTGCACCTCCTCCGTGGCGTTCTGCTGCTGAAGGGCCTAGACCGGCAGAGGGGCATCCAGAGGACGGGCTGAGGCCTGAGGAGCCAAGTTCTCCCCAGCAGCGCGGCAGGGTGCCCGGCTCCCCCGCGGCACAGCTCCCGTTAGGGCTAACCCTGCAGAGACATGCTGGCAGCTGGGAGAGAGAAAAGCTGTTTGCTTTGCTGCTCTGCCAGCAGCTCAATTTCCTGGGAGGATGAAAGCCCTCAGCCAGCTCCCACGCCCAGTGCAGGCTGGTGAGACCCAGACAGTGCTAGGGGCTGGCGGGGAGGGGAGCGGGGACAAGGAAGGGGAGAGAAAGGGAGCGAATGAAGGGAGGGGTGGAAGGGCAGAGCGGGGAGGTGAGGCAAGCAGAGTGCTGTGGGGGGGACAGAGAAGGGGGGAAGGGAGGGGTCGGGGTTCCCGGGAATGATGTGCAGACAAAAGCTCCACCCAGGAATCTGCTGCTGCTGCCTAGCCAATAGCTGGGAGATCTGCTGTGCAGGGGTGGGGTGTGCAGTGGAAAGGGGTAATTCAGCGGGATGGGGTGTGCAGTGGGCAGAGGGGGGCTGTGCAGTGAGATGGGGTGTAGCAGACAAGGGGGCTGTGGAAGGGTAGAGGGGGCTGTGCAGTGAGATGGGGTGTAGGAGGCAGGAGGAGCTGTACAGTGAGGGGGTGTAGCAGGCGGAGGGCTGTGCAATGAGCTGGGGTGTAGCAGGCGGGAGGGGCTGTGCAGTGAGATGGGGTGTAATGGGCAGGGGACTGTGCAGTGAGGGGGTGTAGCAGGCAGGAGAGGCTGTGCAGTGGCAGAGGGGGCTGTGCATTGAGGGAGTGTAGCAGGCGGGAGGGGCTGTGCAGTGAGATGGGGTGTAGTAGGCGGTGGGACTGTGCAGTGAGGTGGTGTAGCAGGTGGGAGAGGCTGTGCAGTGAGCTGGGGTGTAGCAGGCGGGGGGGGGGGTCTGTGCTTTGAGGGGCTGTAGCAAGCAGGGGGGGGGGGCTCTGCAGGCGGGGGAAGAATGCCAAGCACATAACCCTGGTAACAGGCCCAGCCCACACACTGTCATTAACCCCTTCCTGTGGTGGCTGTGGCCGAGGCTGCGTGTCCCGTGCTCCGTGTTGCACACCTGGGACATGGGGCAGGGACTGGGGCTGCTGACTGATCCCTGGCTTCTCTGGTTCCCTTTCCCAGGAGGCTCTCTCCAAGACTCCCCTGGGATCTATCCCTGGTGCAGGAGCAGGGAGGTGCTCCTGGGGCGAGATCTTTGCCTGGGGAGCACCCTGCTGCCTGTCTCTCTCGGCCTCTTGTGAGATTCCAGGCTCCCATCCCGGGCCGGTGCAAGAAGCGATCAGGTTTTATTTGTTTTGGTCGGAACAAAGTCGCCTGGGCTGCAGTGGCCTTGGCTGGTTCGCTGCTCCCATTCGCCACCAAAGCACCCTGGCGGGCACAGCCTGACACTTGTTCCCGAGCCCCTCTGGGCCCATCTCCCCAACCCCGTGGCCCCTGGCTGTGGGGAGGGCTTGGCTCTGGGACGTGCCCCTTCCCTCCCAGCTTTTCTCCCCTGCCCGGGGAGCTGGGGGTATGGCAGGGTGAGGAGGAAGGACACAGTGGTGCCATCTGCTGGGATCCCAGGGCGTGCTCTGATTGCCCCTGACCCGATCACAGCAGAGTGGCCTTTGCCTGGCAGACGGAGCCCAGCTCCCGGGTCTGTGGGGCCATGCTGGGCTCTCTGCGTGGGTGCCCCAGGGCTCACCTCCCTGTCCTTGGCCTTAACCAGGTGTGACAGAATACAATGGCTGTGTTCACTTTGTACTAATGTCCGTGCAAGGGACGCCTTGTGGTGGGTCAGTTCACAACTCATAATTTGCTGATCAATAATCCGATGGCAACGTGCACGGAGCGGTGTGACCTGTGACCTGCTAAACACAAACTGAGCTCACGGCTAGAAGCATGTTGTCCAGAGAAGTCTAGATAGACAATGGCTAAACTGAGATCAAAAAGGACCAAAAAAAAAAAAAAAACCCCCAACAAAAAACCTGATGCCAAATGCTAACTTTCTAAAGGCCCAATTTTAAATCCATTTTCACTCCTAAACTAATAGATTGATTTGTAAATTCTTGAAGAATTCGGCCTCCGCTTGGAATGAGGGCTGTAATTTAGAGGGGATAGGCTGTGTTCTCTAGACATAATGAACAAGTTGAATCCTTGCTTTAAGAACACAATTCGGTCAGCTTTAACTATGGATCCATGACTGGCGCCTCCAGAACTCTTTAGATAGGTGTCATAAGCATGCCTGGCCCCTTTAAGGGGAGATGGGCCCAGCCCACCTGTGACTAATCCTCGCAGGCTGTGGGGCCAGGGCATCAGGTGATAGCTTGAAAAGCACCTGGTCTTTATAAAGGCCAGCAAGAGCTCAGTTGAGAGTGGCTGGGATCCTGATGCTTGCAGGAATTGCTGTGGTCAGGGAAAGAACCCAGCTGTCAGGTGACTCCCCGGTACACAGGTTGGGGGTGAGAGCTGCAGGAAGTAGCAAGGTTCCTATGGGAGTCCCTGGCTCTGTGCACTGGGTGAGGGAAGAGCTTGTAGGAGCTGGTGCCGGGCAGAGGCAGTACCTTATTTGGGGATTTTGCCTAAGTTCCTGGTTAATCAATAAATGATGCCTTGAGGGACGGGCCTGAAACAGGCTCTGGTGTGGTATCCGTCCTTCCTGGGCTGGCGAGGTAGCCACTGCAGGCAGAGGTGTGACTGTGGCATGGGTCGCGATACCGGAGCAAGCGAGCTAGCCCCAAGCTGTCGGGGCTTCACGGCTATTGCTTTCAAGCTAGCCAGACCCAAGCTAGCTGGGGGATGTCTATAGGAGCCGCAGTCGCCCCTCTGGCTGCGGGATAGCCATCCCTACAGAGGCTATCGAAAAGAAAGGGGGGGCTATTCCTGTACCAGGCACGGGGAGGAGTGCGCTTAAAACGAATAGAATGATGCTGCAGTGAGACCACTTGCCCACGTCGCATGCGGGTGGTACCCAAGGCCCGTGGAGGCAGTTTCCTTCATCCCATCGCACACGTCTCCGCCTCGGTAGCAGCCAGCAGGTAGTAGAAAGGGCAGGGTGAAGGGCTGTAATGTGTTTCGAGGGCATCTGCATCATTGGCCGAACAATTCCGTAACGTTTACAATCAGTGACTTAGCAAGTGTTGATTGCGGGCCCTGCCCATCCTCCCAAGGCAAAAGGGTCCTAGAGAGGACTAATAACCCCTCCTGCTGCCCACTAGCACCTGACTGGGGTCAGGGCGAAACTTCTGTGGGCAGGTTTGTCCGTATTGCTCATTAGGGGATTTCTTGCACCTTCCTCTGGAGCAGCTGGTGCCAGGAGCCTGGGCTGGCTGGATTCATGTGCTGAGCAGTTTGGGGTTCCTATTTACTGATGACCATCAAGTGCTGTGAGCAAGACCCTGCCATTCATATCCTTTAACACCTGAAGACTGGGTCTAGGGTCCAGTGCCTGGTGCATCCGCGTGCTCGTACCTGGGCTGGGATTCTAAGTGGTCGGAGAGGAGTTGAGAGACGTCTGGAGACACGAGAGGAGTTGAGACACGTCTGACGTTGTGCAGCTGCCTCTCCTCGCCCCGAATCTGCCCTTGCTTTTCATGCCAGATTCCTGCTGCAGGTAGCAGGCTGCGCCTGAGGGTGCTGCACAGCTGGGTGCTGGTAGCACTAGTCGCAACCCCGGCTCTCCAGGTATCACTCGAGAAGAGAGCCAACGTACTACAACAGCCAAATCATCAAAGGCTTTAGAGTGCAAAACAAACATTGTGTATTGCACCTGGGAAGCCAGGAGGTCAGAGCCACGCTAGGGTGTGCTCCTTTCACCTGTGTCGGCAGGCATGTTCTGCAGTAGCTGATGTTTCCTCGTGAACTTCGGGTGCAGCCCCCTGGACTAGTAGCTTTATTTTTCTGGCAGGGCCCGTGAGCTGCTGTGCACCGTACAAATGGATCTGTGCCTGCAGATCTTCCAGCGCTCAGTGCAGTGAGCGGATCTGGAGGTCGCAGCACCCCAGAGCTCTGCAGTGTACTGGGTTTTGTGGGACATCTCACAATTGGAGTTGGGAGGGGGGGAGAGACAGCACCTCTCCCTTCAAATATGCTATAGACCAGGGGGGGTGCACCCACCTGTCCAGAGTGCTGTTTATATGCGCAGGTGCTTTGCAGCCCTCCTCCCCCAGCCCTAGAAGGTAGCCAAGTATTCGCCTGTCCATGTGACAAATAAGTCAAAGGAGCTCATGTTGATATAAAATTATTCTACTTAACTGCCAGGGGGCAAATTTGTCACGTACACATGGAAGCTATACAGCACAGCTATAGCTATGTCTTAACTCAGGAAGTTCCTTCGAGAGGAAATGTAGCCAAACTCCAAACCTGGAGACAATGGAACTTTCTGTGCCTGCGTCCTGTAAATAGCTAACCGCTTGGTTTGCAAAATAAGCAAGGAGGGGGCAAATAAATAAACAATAAGAGGTCATAAGAGGGGCAGATACATGTAACTTGCTAATTATGTAAGGTAATAATGGCAAATTTTGGCCAATCATAGAGCGATAAATTATCATAAGCAACTGCATATAATGCTTTGGTGTAAGTGTTTTCTTTGTTCTTGCTGACTTATGAGCTCAAACCCAATTGCAATTGAAATAAACTGATCGCCCCTCCTGGGGCTCCTTGCTTAGCTAGTTGTGTCCGTCTCTCCTTATTCCTCAGCTGGAACGGACAGAAATTTCTATGACAATGTCATGTGACATAATTTAGTATGGCAGATCCCAAGTTTATTCAGTCAAGGGCCGCTCCCTGGCTAGGAGTTCAGTCTGTTTGTGGCGGTTTCTTCCTGGCCCCTGCAGAGCCAGCAAACACCCTCAGCTCCCCGCCGGGCCCCTCACCCTTATGGGTGTCCTGTGCCGGACCCTTGTCACGGAAGCTGGTGAGAGCTGCTTGGGACCCTGGCTCTCCGCGCTGTGAGAGCCGAGGCGCTGGCTGGCTCCCTGAGCAGGCCGCCTCTGCATGGCCAGGCGCTCCCCAGGCGGGACGGGCAGCGCTGCTCCGAACGGTGCCCCTCATGCACTCTTGCCTCTCCCCCGAAGGAGCCCGGCCGAAACTGGCAACGCCCCCAGGCGCCAGCCCCTGCCCGCGGAGCCCGGCTGCCATGAGATGCTTCCCAAAGCGCTTGCTCGCCACTGCCCTGACGCTCCTGGGTCTGCTCCTGCTCCTCAGCCTCTGCCTGCAGCGCCCGGAGGACCCACTGGTGGTAAGTACCAGGCTGGGCTGGGCGGAGACTCCGCCTGTGCCTGCCCCCGTGCTCCCTAACTGCTGTGTTCCCCTCCCCTGCCCCAGGGCTGCCCCACATCCCCTCGCTCTGGGGTCTGTGTTCCCCTGGCCCTGCCCCAGGGGCTGAGTGGCTTCCCCTCCTCTTGCTCTGGGGTCTGTGCTCCCCTGGCTCTGCCCCAAGGCTGCCCCACATCCCTTCCCCGTCCCTCCCCTTGCCCTGCCCCACATCCCCTCCCCTTGCTCTGGGGTCTGTGCTCCCCTGGCCCTGCCCCTGGGCTGTCCCGCATCCCCTCCCCGTCCTTCCCCTTGCCCTGCCCCACGGGCTTTCCCGCATCTCCTCCCCTCGCTCTGGGGTCCACGCTCCCCTCTCCTAACCCCACCTCCCATCCCTGAATTGGGGGCTTCATGGCCTCTCCTCCCTTGCCCCACTCCAGTGGAGATGTCTGAGCAGGAGGAGGGCGTGACTGGCTGGGTGGGGGGTGGAGCAGCACTACTAGGGGATGCTGTTCTCCAGCTCTAGCCCTCCTCTAGGAAGAGTGAGTATCCCAGGACCAGCCTGCTTTAGCCTCAGCATTCTCTGCCAGCAGCTGGATCTGGAGAGAGATGGTCTAGAGCTGTGGTTCTCAACCTTTTTGATACCACGGGGACTGACTTGCTGCCTTCCTAAACTGTGTCCGGGAGATCTCCGGGACTGGCGAGAAACGCTGGGTTAGAGGCACCAGCCATAGCGGAGCAGCTTTTGGGAAGCCAGCTGACGGATTTCTGCAACTGCTGCTCTGGCACCAATGCAGAATGGGGGATAACCGGCTTGGCAGCAGCACTGCTGAGAAGGATCTGGGAGCTGTGGTGGTTCATAACCTCAGCAGGAGTCAGCAATGCGATCCTGTTGCACAAAAAGCAAATGCAATTTTAGATTGCATTAACAGAGGCATACTCAGCGCTGGTTAGGCCTCAGCTGGAGGACGGTGTCCGTTTTTGGTCACCAATATCTAGAAAGGATGTGGAGAAACTGGAAAGGATCCATAGGCGAGTGACAAAGATGACCAAAGGGAAGGAATGCAGCCATACGAGCAAAGGCTGAAGGAACTGGCTATGTTTAGTTTGGAAAAGAGATTAAGGGGGCACATAACTGTCTTCAGATACTTGAAAGGCTGCCATAAAAAAGATGGAGAAAAGTTGTTCTCTCTTGCCACTGCTGTAGTTTGACCCCATTGCAATGGAGTCAAACTACAGCACAGCCACAGGCACCAACTTTTTTTGGTGCCGGTGGGTGCTCGCGCCGCCACCCCTTCCCACCCTGGCCCCGCCCCGACTCCACCTCTGCCCCAAAGTCCCCGCCCAAACTCCGCCCCTTCCTGCCCCTATTGGATCCCTCCCCAAATCCCTGCCCCGGCCCCGTCTCCTCCCCCAAGCACGCTGCGTTCCCCCTCCTCCCCCCTCCCTCCCAGGCTTGCCACATGAAACAGCTGTTTCGTGGCACCAAGTGCCGGGAGGGAGGGGGGAGAAGCAGGACGTGGTGGCGCGCTCAGGGGAGGAGGCGGAGCGGAGGTAAGCTGGAGCGGGGGGGCAGAGCGAGGAACTGCCGGTGGGTGCAGGGCACCCACCAATTTTTCCCCATGGGTGCTCCAGGCCCAGAGCACCCACAGAGTCAGCACCTATGAGCACAGCAGATGTAGATTAAACCTCAGGAAAAACTTCCTAACGGTAAGAAGAGTAGGACGATGGGACAGACGCCTAGGGAGCTTGTGGAAACTCCTTCGCTGGAGGTTTTCAGAAGGAGGCTGGAGCAGTCTGTCTGAGATGGGTTAGAGAAACAAGTCCTGCATTGTGGCAGGGGTCTGGATGAGCTGACCTTGCGATCCCTTCTCACCCTGTGGTTCTGAGTCTATACCTGTGTTCGGGTGCTGGGCTTGGCTGTCTTGCCCATGGCGGGGCTCGCCACCGTTTGAGAGGTCTGGGAGCAGCCTTGACGTTACTTGGAAGAATGGCGTGGGCTTTACTTGAGTTAACATCCTAGTGAAGACAAGGCAGGTTGTAGCTGTCACATGAGTCTGCAGGTCAAGTTAAAGGCTAGGCTCCCCTGTAGCCTCTACCTGTTAACTCCTCTGAAAGCTACAAGCTGCCACACCCTCACTAGGGCTCTAGCAAACACACGGCTGAGTCTCTCCGGAGCCTGGAATAGTGGCTGCAGACGTTTGTCATTGAGGAGCTATTCACGCCCACGGGAGAGGGCCCAAAACAGAAACAACAGTGGGCTGTGGCCTTCCCTCTGCTGCAAGTGGAGTGTGTGACACCCCCCCCCCCCCCCCCGCTCCCGGGTCCGAGACAAACCACAGGGCAGACTCGCGTAGGGTGCAAAAATCCACAGGAGTTTAGTGAGGCATTTCCCCACTGCTCCCAGACACAGGTTCCCTGCCGCAGTCTCGCTGGGCCCCACAGGCCTGGCCCAGGCAGCCTGCAAATCACTGCTTTGCTTTACTGCAGAAGGGGTTCCAAAACCAATCTCCACTGTCCCGCGCCAGGCCCACCTTCCCCCTAGAGCTCTGGCACCCAGTTAGCAGTCTCTGCAAAGGCTCTGGGCTGATCCTTTCCTCGGGAAGCAAAAGCTAAGAGATCTGTTCTCCTCCTGGGACAGCCACCCACAGACCTGTCCACTTCCCTTGGTAAATTTCTTCATTACCTGGCAGCGAATGCAGGTGCAGCGGGGCAGGGCTGAGCCCCATAGCCCTTGCCAGCTCAGTGTGGGGCTGGTGTCCCCCATCACAGCCGGGAAGGGAGTTTCCCCTTGGCATAGCTGGTGTGACACTGTCGCCCAGTGGGCAAAACGATCTGGCACAAGACGTACAGCTTCCTTCTAGCTCTGTTTGTGCAACTCTTGCTACTCCATGGCCACAGGGAGGCAGTTCTTCCTACCTGCTCCTGCTCTCCCTTGGGGAAGGGGACCAGCAGAAGAGAGAGGAGACCCTGTCCTGTCTTGTGTGTTGGTGGAGGGTTTTTTTGGTGGCACTAAAATTCTCATTTGCGTCAGTTTGGAGGTGCAGTGGGAGTGGTTGAGTCATCTGGGGCGAGGAGAGATGGCAGCTATTCCACTCTGATTAAACAACACGGGCTTGGAGCTTTTCACTGAGAGAGATTCGGTAGGACGCAAAGGGGAAATTAACAAGAAAACGTGATAAATAAGCAAGGGCGGGTACACACACATTTCTCCTGAAATTACTAGCATCATTAAACAATTCACATTTACCAGTGGGCTAGCTGCTGTACAAACAAATAGTACAATTTGCTTCCTGACTCCTAGAGCCTACCATTGAAATTCAGAAGACAGACACAAAGTTGGGGAAAGGAATAGAATCATAGAATATTAGGGTTGGAAGAGACCTCAGGAGGTCACCTAGTCCAATCTCCTACTCAAAGCAGCAGGGCCGGCTTTAGGGCAATTCACCCGATTCCCCCTAAGAGGGCCCCGCAACGTCCCTAAGGACCCTCCTCCGAATGCACCGGCAGCCAATAGAGCTGCCGCCGAAGTCCCGCCGCTGTCTTCAGCGGCAGCTCTTTTGAATCGGGCCCCGCAGTGCCTAAAGCCAGCCCTGCAAAGCAGGACCAACCCCAACTAAATCATCCCAGCCAGGGCTTTGTCAAGCCTGACCTTAAAAACCTCTACGGAAGGAGATTCCACCACCTCCTTAGGGAACCCGTTCCAGTGCTTCACCACCCTCCTAGTGAAATAGCGTTTCCCAATATCCAACCTAGACCTCCCCCGCTGCAACTTGAGACCATTGCTCCTTGTTCTGTCATCTGCCACCACTGAGAACAGCCGAGCTCCATCCTCTTTGGAACCCCCCTTCAGGTCGTTGAAGGCAGCTATCCATCTCAGGTGGGATGTAGCCAATCTGTCATAGGTAAGGCTGGGCACAACTCCCCGTAAAGGCCCAGCCATCCTCTGAGACCTTCAGTAGAGGGTGTCAGCCTGAGTTCAAACACAAGGACCTGCTATTGGCTTCTTGTGAAATCAGCCAGCCTCGCACCCTCACAGGTATTTAGGTGCCCAACTCTCCTGGATTTCAAAGGGAGTTAGGCCCCGAAATACCGTGAGGGTCTGAGCCTTACTGATGTGTCAGTGGTGCTCATGTCTGTCCTTTCATCCCTCCGTGTTTCAGAGTTCCTCACTGTGGGGCTGTCGTCTGTCAAGCGGAAGCGAGGCAACTACCTCCTGGACACGCTGAAGTCCATCTTCAAGCAGTCAATCCAGGAGGAGCTGGAGGAGATGGTGGTGGTGGTGCACCTGGCTGACCCAGACTCGGAGTGGAACACCCAGGTGGTGACGGACATTACCGCAAGATTCACTCCCCACCTCCTCCGGGGCCAGCTGCTGGTTATCCATGCCCCTCCGGAGTGCTACCCGCCCCTGGAAGGCCTGAAGAGGAACTACAATGATGCCGAGAATCGAGTGCAGTTCAGAGCCAAGCAAAACGTGGACTATGCGTATCTCCTCAGCTTCGCTGCCAACCTTTCCTCCTACTATCTCATGACTGAGGATGACGTGCAGTGCTCCAAGTCCTTCTTCACTGCCATCAGGAAGGCAGTGGCATCCCGGGAAGGCTCCTACTGGGTCACGCTGGAGTTCTCCATGCTGGGCTACATTGGCAAACTCTACCACTCCAGCGACCTGCCCCAGCTGGCCCAGTTCCTGCTGCTGTTCACACGGCATTTCCTGGTAGACTGGCTGCTGGGGCACTTCCGCCTGCTGCTCACCCAGAAGGAGGTGATTCGCTTCAAGCCGTCCCTCTTCCAGCACATCGGCCTGTACTCCTCCTTCCAGGGGGTGGTCAATCGGCTGAAAGACAACGACTTCGAGGCAGATTCCTTGGACTTGCCTGACAACCCCCCAGCTGTGATGTTCACAGACATAGACACCTTTGAGAACTACCTGCCCAGCAAGGCCTACGGCACGATGCCGGAGTACTTCTGGGGGAAAGCCCCATCTGCTGGCAGCCACTTCACCATCGTGTTCCACCAGCCTGCCCGTATCTCACGGCTCCAGGTCCACACCGGCTCCGAGGAGCGCCACACCGACTATCTCCACTCAGGGGCCGTGGAGCTGGGCAGCCAGCGGCAGGGGAAAGGCAAGGGCTGCTCTACATACACCCACGTCGGAGCCTTTGAGAAGGGACACTTTGAACGGAGCGGCTTGGAGAACAGCACGGCTGCCGCCCCGGAGTGCGTGCGGATCCTAGTGACAGAGAGTCAGAGCGAATGGCTGATCATCCGCAGCATCAGCATCTGGACCAAACCAAACAGCTAAGGGGGCTGCAGGGGACAGAGGCACGGCTGGTGACCCACACACCAGGGAGCTGGCTTCCCTTCTCAGGGGCAAGCAAGCGGTTTGGGGGTGTCTGAGGGGCAATGGAGGGTGGTGGCACTGCCCCTCCCAGGCAATGACACCCTGCGGGGGAGGCACAGTGAGGGCCTAGTGAGGAAGGAAGATGGGGCACTGAGGGTCAAGGCAGTGGCACAGCAGGATCCTGGTAGCATGGCAGGATGATGCATTAGAGCAAGAAATGGGAGCTAATGCAGCACATTGATACTCTGGCCTTTCAGGGCACCCTATGTCCTTGGGCACTAATTGCCGGTGGATAGGAGAGCCTGGCCCCACAGAGCTGACTGACTCCTCTGAACTACTTCCTGTGGGGGCCGTGCAGTCAGAACCAGGCCCGGGTAAGGCGTCCCGCTGGGCCAGACCCCAGGAGCGAGACCTGGAATGGTGCTTGCAGCAGACCGCTGGGGCTCTGGAGAGGTCAGGAGAGCCAGCAGTGCCCAGCTCGGGGCAGGTTCAGAGCATTGTCTACTGGGGAACTCTAGCCCAGACGTGGGCAAAACCAATGCCCCAGCGTGTGAGGCTGCTCCCAGGGCAGAGGCAGCCACGGGGGAAACCTTGGCTCAGGATCCTACTGCTCACAGTCGACCTGCTCTACCCCAATAGTTTAGAACTGGGCGTCCAACCTCTCCAGCCTGACGGCTAAAATGCTGTACCCCGAATGCCAGGGGGCTACATTCACGGTGGGAGGGGCAGGTTATTAATCACATTCATTACAGCAGTGCCTAGGAACCAACCAAAATCAGGGCCTGGTTGTGGTAGGTGCTGCACAAACACAGAGTGGCAGACAATTCCTGCCCTCAAGCACTTACAATCTAACTAGACAAGACAAGGCTGCTGCTCGCCAGCCCCCTCCTCGCTCCTGACTTCTTCCAAAACCACATTGAGCCCCTAGAAGCGGGGCCTTGTGTGGCCCCTGGCACCACGGGGCCAAATACAGGGGCAAGAATTCCTCCGTTCTGTGGCAGTGTTCATCTAGTGTATCCACTGTTAGCTCAAGCCTTTGACAATCGCAAGATTGGCTTAAAAGTCATGAGATTTTTACAAACATCATAAATATTTGGTTCTTTTCACTTGCCTTCTGGTGTCTGAGCTTTTAGGGTCACACTTGGCTCACGTTTTTAAACTTTTCTCCACCACAGGGAGGGTGAAAAGAATCCTTCATATTTGTTTGAAGTGCAAGCTGAGATTCTCTTGTATTCACCTGACTTCAGGCCTTATGAGGAGTAGCAAATATCATGACACAATAAAATCGTGGGAATTGGTAACATTGGGTATCCCCAGGGCACACCCGTCATTGCCAGTCCTAAGCGCACACAGCTGGCTCTCTGGGCCTTGGCTTCTAGAGGCCAGCCTGCACTTCTGGCCCGCTCCTCCACTCCTTGCCTACAAGCTAAATAAGCCTGGCAACCCAAACCCCCAGCCAGCTCTCAGAGGGCATGTCTACACTGCAATGTAAGGCATGGGTTAGTGGGACTTGAGTGCGTGGACCCTGCATTTGGGAGTGTCCATGCCCTAGGTTTACCATTTCAGGACACAGGCCCCAAAGCCGGGGCTCCAGCATCCACACTGCAGTACTCAAACCGGAGTCAAACCACCCTATCCCAGGCTTCCTAGCGCCCTCCCCAGCTGTGGCCACTCTAGCTCCTGGTTCAGTGTGGGAAAACGTGACTGTTCGCCCTGCACATGGCAGGAAGCTGTTACGGCCCATCGGGTTCCCAACGCATCCTGCCAAGCCGTCTTTTGGGTCTGCATGCTCCCGGCAACCAGAGCCAGCAACAGGGAGGAGTCCCCGTTTGAAGAGCTTCTCTTGCTTGTGCTTTCACTCCTGTTTCAGCAAACAGGTAGAGCATGCCGGAGACGTTGGTGGGCAGGGGCGTGGGCAGGAATTTCAATTTGACCACTTTTGGAAGGGCAAGTTAAACACATACATATTATACACATTAAACCATATCAACACACGCACCTACATCATCTGCATAGAAATAAACAGTGGTACACTCACCATTTCGACGGAAATCCATGCACCGGGGAGCCATCTGAATAAAGGTATCCACAGCCTCTTCTGTGTTAACGCTGTTGGTTACTTCAGTCTCTACTGCAAGAATTAACAGTTGCTGAAGACGAGCTTCTGTCAGGCGGCTGCAAAGTCTACCAAGTTTACACTTTTTAGCATTAAAACATTTTTCTGCAGTTGCAACTGTAACAGGTAATGTTGCCAAAAGCACCAATAGGTCAAATCCATCAGGATACAAAAGTTCCAGGTCATGTTCTTTACAGACCTTCATGAGTTCCAGAAAAGATATTCCACTGTCTGGTCCCTGAGCGTTTAAAATAGGTTCAGTGTGGTGTACTAATAAATCATATTGCATTTCAGGAACTCTGCACTGAAATTCTTCATTCAGCTTCACAAGTGCTTCTTTTCCTTTTGATATATGAACAGTTTTCAGGCTTTTTGCAGTGAGATAGGACACGCTTTGAGTATTAAATTGTCTGTCAATTTCACTTATTGCAGCATTGAGTGCAGGGAAAAAGAAATCGACTTTATATTTATTGTTTAAAGATTCCAAAAGGTAGGATGCGGTGTGACTGGGGTAAAAATGATCCAGAGTTTTTGCTGGTTGCCTCTTCCTGTAAGCTGGCATTTGCAGATTCAGTTCAGTAGCCTGCTGTTCAGCTTTGACGAAATACCTGTGGAACTTTTCATCCATTCTCAGGTTGTGCAAAACTTTTCAGCAACTCTCTATTGCATTTACTGCACAGGCAAAATCAATGTTTTCCCGCTGCAAGAAGGTGATAACATAATACACACATCCAAAAATACCAAGATGCAGATTGTGAATTCCAAATCCATCTGTACCATAAGCCCCTTTGCTTCTGCCAACACACTTGCTTTGCTGGCATTCTGCTGACTATTGATTAAAGTTTCTCTAGTAACAGAAAACTATTCTTCTGTGACCTGCAAAGCTTGGCAGTATGAATACCAGTGCACTTCATGAGGAGCCTGAAGACGTGTCTCTTGACCACTGTATTCATTGCTATTGACACTTGAAGTCCCTTCTGTCTGTATCATGGGCCTGGTCTACACTACGGGGTTAGGTCGAATTTAGCCGCATTAGGTCGATTTAAAAATGAATGCGTCCACGCAACCAACCCCATTCCGTCGACCAAAATGGCTCTTAAAATTGACTTCTGTACTCCTCCCCGACGAGGGGAGTAGCACTAAAATCGACTTTGCTGAGTCAAATTTGGGGTAGTGCTGATACAAATCAACGGTATTGGCCTCCGGAAGCTATCCCAGAGTGCTCCACTGTGACCGCTCTGGAAAGCACTTTGAACTCTGATGCACTAGCCAGGTACACAGGAAAAGCCCCGGGAACTTTTGAATTTCATTTCCTGTTTGGTCAGCGTGGCGAACTCAGCAGCACAGGTGAGTATGCGGTCCCCCCAGAATCATAGAGCGTAGAATGTTTCTACGCACTCGCGATGACATGTTTTCCGAGCTCATGCAGTCCTTTCGCACTGATAGGGCACAGCTTAATGCATGGAGGCATTCAGTGGCAGAGGCCAGGAAAGAATTAAGTGAGTGTGAAGAGCGGAGGCAGGATGCGATGCTGAGGCTAATGGGGGAGCAAACAGACATGATGAAGCATCTGTTGGAGCTGCAGGAAAGCCAACAAGAGCACAGACCCCCGCTGCATCCACTGTATAACCGCCTATCCTCCTCCCCATGTTCCATAGCCTCCTCACCCAGACGCCCAAGAATGCAGGCGGGGGGGGGGGGGGGGGGAGCTCCGGGCACCCAGCCACTCCACTGCAGAGGATGACCCAAGCAACAGAAGGCTGTCATTCAAACAGTTCGATTTTTAGTGTGGCTACAATAAGCAATGTGGCCTTGTCCTTCCCTCCTCCCCCACCCCACCCGGGCTACCTTGTCCGTTATCTCTTTAAAAAAAAAATTAATAAAGAAAGAATGCATGGTTTCAAAACAATAGTTACTTTATTTCGAAGGGGGGAGGGTGGTTGGCTTACAGGGAATTAAAATCAACAAAGGGGGTGTGTTTGCATCAAGCAGAAACACAACTGTCACACCGAAGCCTGGCCAATTATGAAACTGGTTTTCAAAGCCTCTCTGATCTGCAGCGCGCCTTGCGGTGCTCTTCTAATCGCCCTGGTATCTGGCACGAAATGATTGTCTGCTGTTGCTTTCATGGACGGAGAGGCAACTGACGACATGAATCCAAAACCACCCGCAACAATGTTTTTGCCCCATCAGGCATTGGGAGCTTAACCCAGAATTCCAGTGGGCGGCGGAGACTGCGGGAACGGTGGGATAGCTACCCACAATGCACCGCTCCGTAAGTCGATGCTTGCCACGGTAGTGATGACGCACTCCGCCAACTTAATGCGCTTTGTGTGGACATATGCAATTGACAATATAAAATCAATTTCTAAAAATCGACTTCTATAAAATCGACCTAATTTCGTAGTGTAGACATACCCATGGTGTCCTTCTGTATTTTTTTAAAGATGGTGCTGTGGTAACTACTAGGTGGAGGAAAGTATACAGGTTCTGAACAAGTCCAAAAAAGTTCTTGGAAACGGTATTAGAGCTCAAAGGAGCAACCACGACTAAATGTAGACAATGCGCATAGCAATGTGTGTAAACAGCACGTGGTTGTTTTGTTTGGTTGTTAACAACCATCCAGCAAGAGCCATTGATGGGATTCCCCCCCCCCTAACTTCTGTGTACGTGTGCCATGACATTACACCTCCCAGGTCTAAGCGACAGTGCAGGGCATCTCACAGACTAATTGAACCTTGTTAGTGTAGTTATTACCTTGGTTATCAATATGTGTAATTGTGTATTATATAAATGTTGGGGTTTTAAGAGTTATTGTTGTTAAGTTTTGGCTTGGAAGGGAAGATGTGGTATTGGGAGTTGTGCCTTCAAGGGCTGAGCTTCCCAGACAGAGAGTCTGGGCAGGGTGCCACAAAGCTCTTGTTTTGTACAGCAAGCTGGAACTAGGCATAGAATGCTGAAGCGCTTGTGAGCACCCTCAGCATTGAGGCCCAGATCCTCCAGGGCATTTCAGCTCCTAAATCCCATTGAAATCAATGGAATCACCTTTGTGGTCTGGATGTGATCTCTGAATGCCACAGTCCCCACTGGGCTCTGCTGAGGATTCTCAGGCCTCCAAGAGGAGCCTGCCAATTGGTGGATTTGATTGGAAGCCAGGTGCTACTCGGGGCTGGCACAGAGTTTGCCTCCTAACCCGGGGCAGTTTGGGCCGAATCTCCCTTGGCAGTTTGGGGCTGAGTCAAAGCCTGCAAACTCTTGAACCACAAAAAAGCACCTGCAAATCCAGCTCCGTGATGGTCCCATAGTACCATTCAGGACGATCTTGTGTCTTCTAGGGCTGGCGGTATCCCTGCCAGAGGCAGAGTCTGTCCAACTGGAGCCGGATGGAAACGTCGCCTCTGAATTTGCCATCTAGGCCTGATATTTCTTCACCTAGAGCCTTAGAAAACCCCAGGAGCCACCACCATGTCAGTCCTCTGCGGCTAACCCTTCCTGGCCAAGGGGATGGCACGGGGCAGGGAGCAGACCTTCCTTAGGCCTTCCATTCACACATTGCTGGATCTCTGTCTTTAAAAGCACACACCTAGTCAGTGATCAGTCAGTGTGTGCAATTACTTACAGCTGTGACTGGGGTGGAGGAAAACCATCTACCAAGGTGCGTGTACCAATTCCAAACTTGCCATACCCCCAGCTGGCCACGAGATGTCCCCAGAGACCCTTCCTAGCACTAGCAGCTGCTAGTGGCGCTGGAACAGGGCTGAGATCCTCAGAACTCCCCTCTGGGGCTGCAGCAGTAGCGGAGCTCATAGGTTGAATCCCAAGTGAAAGGGGACAGTGATTAGTGGGAGAAGGAGGGAGGGCAAAATGGGGACCCACTCAGGACTACAGTCAGATGTGGTGAACGCAGCCCATGATACCTCCAGGGACCCCATCATTTGGGGTGTGAGAAGGAATATTTGACCCTAAAATGTGGGAAAAGATTGGGGGTGTGTGCGTGTGTGGAATTAATGTTGCTAATTTTACCCCTTTACAGCTGAGCTGATTCTCCCAGAACATGCAGCAATGGACAGGAACAGCTGCAGCGTCTCCCCTCCCCCCATTGGTTAGCAGGCATGTAGCCAAGGGATTCTCCTTCAGGACTGTGTCGCACTGGGGTTGCTGGCCCTCAAATTGGGATGCTCCCAAGACAGGCAGTTCCATGGCAGATGACATGATCCTGAGATGGTATGAGCCTAGGGTGACCAGATGTCCCGATTTTATAGGGACAGTCCCGATTTTGGGGTCTTTTTCTTATATAGGCTCCTATTACTCCCCACCCCCTGTCCCGATTTTTCACATTTGCTGTCTGGTCACCCTATATGAGCCATAGCAGGGTGGTGGCAGAGTGGTTAGCACCTCCAGCTGCAAGGCAGGGAATGGGGGTTCTGTCCCTAGCCTGCTGTCTGGTGTGGGGCCAGTACCCCCATCATGTGGGCCTGTAGTTTCTCTGCTTGTAAAATAGGGACACTGATACGTTCTTTCTTTGTCAAGTGTTCGCAGAGCAGGGTTTAAAAGCGCAAGATATGGTTGTTTTGTCAGCTCTGCCGTGAGTTTGCTGCATGCCTCTGAGCACGTTGCCTCTCCAGGCCTCAGGTTCCCCACCTGTGAAATGGGGATATGTGACGAACTGGGACTGTTCTTAATGTGGTCTTTGAATGCTGACAGGGGAGTGTGGCTAAGACGGTCTGCATTGGGGGATGGGAGACTTGCCAAGGGAGGATATCTGAGCATGTAACCTGAGAACCCAGGAAGGGGTTAGAGGCCAGGTGACACCTTTGCCCGGGAAACTGAACAAAGGCTAGAGAGAGAGTTCAGAGCTGGCTGGTGATATGGCTGGGAGGCAGACGGGGCTCTGACCTCCCAAGGGGGCTGGGGTGCCCTGGGACCCCAAGATGGACCTAACTGAGGGGTCCTGTTGTCTGTGCCTGCAAGACATGTCTTGGACTGTATTCCTGTCATCTAAATAAACCTTCTGCTTTACTGGCTGGCTGAGAGTCATGGTGAATCGCAGGAAGCCGGGGGTGCAGGGCCTTGTGTCCCCCCACACTCCGTGACAGGATAATACGTCTGACCCAACTTTCTAAAGAGCTTTGACATCTGCAGATATAAGCCTCTGTAGGTGCTCGGTATTATTATCTAGTAATGTTTGTAAAACACATCCAGGGTAAAGGCCCCTGTAGCAGGGCAAAGTCTAATACATCTCCTGGAGTATTTAACTGTTTGTATGTAGACATTTCCCTAGGGGACATGCAGGCAGATCAGTCAGTGTAAAATGCAGCGATGCGACAGAGGGGGAAGACAAGATGTTGGGTGTTGGTGCTAGCCAGTCCTAGACCCTTTTAGGGGGTGAAATCCAGAACAAGCCCTGTAGAATCCTCGAAATGTGGGGCTGGAAGGGACCTTGGGAAGTCATCAAGTGCAGCCCCGTGTGCTGAGACAGGACCAGTAAACCTAGACCAGGTGTGTGTCCAGCCTGTTCTTTAAAATCTCCAGTGACAGGGATTCCACAGCCTCCCTTGGGAGCCTGCTCCAGATCTTAACCACTGAATTTCCCTGGCAGCCGAGCGGAGGCAGCAGGAGACATGGGCTGTGTTCCTCGCTCTGGATGAGGCTAACGGCACTGCTGACCCCCCTTTGCTGGGCAGGCCTTGGAGAAGTGCCTGCTAGTTACAGTCAGGATCCAGGGGCAAACGCTCCGAGTTCGGCACGTGCTTTCTGTGACTACTCTGCAATGCAGAAGGAGACACTCGGGGTTCCCGCCCTGGCGTGGGGCTCAGGAGAGCTGCGTTCCATTCCTGGCTCTGCTACTGGGACTTTGACCCAGATCCGCAAAGGCAGTTAGGTGCCTGATTCTCATTGAGCCCCGTGGGAGTTCGGTGCCCAAATACCTTTGAGGATCTGGCCCTCACTGCTCTGTTCCCCTTCTGCAAAGTGGGGATCAGAACTCTAACTTCCTCCCACTCGTGTCTGGTTAGATTCTACACTTGTTGGGACAGGGATTGTCGCTCATGTACGTGCAGCGCCTAGCACGGAGCGGTTTCCATACATTCCCTGATTCCGATTAGTAACAACATTTGCTTTGACGGGGAATGTTTGTCCTAACAAACGCACTGGCCGGAAGGATTACCGGAAAGTGAACACCAGAAGGGAGAGGCAAATGCATTTGCAAATGAGGTAGGATTTATCTGCAGCAGTCACCCAACCCAAGTGAGGACTGATATTTCATTCTTTAGATGCACCCTGGGCCCAGTCGGACAAAGCAGGCGGCTTGTGTTGTTTAAACAGCCTGATGATTCCTTGGGCTGCTTCAGAAGCCAGAGGGAGATGGGGAAGAGGGCCAGGGAGAGAGCTGAAGTGGGTTGAAGAGGGATTTTCGCCGAGTATTTCCCTCTTGAAGTGGGTCCCTCACCCCCACTCCCAACCTGGAGCCGTAGCTTGGGAAGCAGTTACCGGTGTTGGGATAAGCAACAGCTGCTGGGCTTCTTTTGCTGTCTCAGGAACTCTGACAGCACCAGAGAGCGGGGACGGAGTCTAATTTTAAACTCATGCCTGGTGCATTTGTGTATGTGTGAGTGCGATTTCCAGCCCCCCCTCACCCTCCGCCTCCCGCTCTGCACCGAGGAGACTGGCTCGGCAGAAGAGAACCAGAAGGGGCTTCGGGCTGGGGACGGGGGTCTCAGCTGTGGGAGGAGAGGACGGGGGGAGAAGAACTGGCGGAGGCAGCTAGGGAAGGAAGATCATGGAGCCTGCTTCTGCCCAGGATGATCAGAAGAAAAAGCAACAGAAAGAAAAGCCAAAGAAACCGGTGCCACCAGCAGCCCCCCGGCCAGCCAGGGCTCTGTTCTGCTTAATCCTTCAGCACCCGCTGCGGAAAGCCTGCATCGGCATTGTGGAATGGAAGTATCCTTTCCACCTAGGCGGGGAGGGGAGACGGGACCTGCGTGGGGGTGTCTAGAAACATGGGAGACGGACACCCGGCAAAGCACAAAGGAGGCATTAGAAAGCGTGTGGAGGGAATGCCTCGACCCAGCGGCGAGCGAGAGGAAAGTGCGTGCCCAAGGCACAGGAGAGAATGGGGCCGTTTGGTGGGTGTGGACAGGTTTAAACTCGGTGAGCGATCGATCTGGTTTTCCTGTTCCTGACGGCTGACGAAGTGCCTGTTTGTACCGTCTATCTCGCCGGTGATGCGAAAGAGCAGGGAAGGCTGAGGAAAGGCTAAATATAGCTGAGGGGCCCGGTTCTGTGATCCTGCTGCACTCAGTGGCATGAAGCCGGAGTCAGGGAGATCAGGATCTGGCCTGTGTTTTCTTGGGACGAGGTCGGAGATGGTAATTGATGTGTTCAGTGGAAGGGGGGCTGTTTGGGTGAGAGAAACCAAGGCAGTTTGGACACTGCGGTTTCTGTTCAGTCTATTTGGTACCAAGCGAAGATGGGGCCATGGGAAATAATCCCAAGGGTTCCCCTCTCCAGGGCGTTGTGCAGCCAGGCGAGCGGGAGAGACGTTGCTTTCACTTCAGGAGGGAAGTTATATACATGGTGCTGGCGGGAATCCAAGGAAGGCAGAAACCATTTTGGGGAAGGAATGCGAGAGGATCAACCAGTTTGGGGAGAGGGCTAGGAGGAGAGAACCGAAATGCAGGGGCCAGGGGCAGGAAGATGCCGGGTGATTGGAGAAGCCGGGGCAGAGATCGGGGTGTGGTGGGGAGAGGATGCACTTTGATCAGGAGGCAGGAAAGAGAAAAAGCTGGAGGTGGCCCGGAGCGGGGCGTAGGGGAGAAAATGTCAGACCGGGAAAGTAAAGTGTGTGTGTGGGGGGAAAGGGACTGAGAGGGACACTGCGAGCTGCTTGGAATAGCTCAGAGAGGGAGTCAGCCGCTCGCCGGCTGCCCGCAGCTGCTGTCTGACATCACAGATGGATGGCTCCCTTCGCCATTCCCTTCTCTCTCCCTCTTTCTTTCCTTCTCCCTTTTTCTCTCCTTCATTCTCCCCATCTCTTCCTCATTCTCTCTCCCCACCACCATCTCTCTGTCTTTCCCCTCCACCTCTCCCTCTCCATCCATCACTGCCCTAGGCTCCCCGCTCTCTGATCCCGGCTTTGCTAAAAGCCCAGCTCTAGCTCAAAGAGGAATGAGTTCAGGCCCTGTGTGATACAGAGGGTCAGACCAGATGGCCACAATGGGCCCTTCTGGCCTCAGATCGGGACCCTGCAGCAGGGATGACGGAATGGCAGCCCAGAGGGGCTGGGAGCTAACCCTGGGGGGCTGAAGAGGAGCCCATGGAGAGCGGAAGAACCTTTTGTGTGTTTGGATTCTTGTTACCTTGGAAGGGGTGAAGTTTTAGTCAGAGACTTGGCTGGAGGGCTGGGCCCCATCACCACCTCCAGCCTGGGTGGGGAAGGCTGAGGGTTGGGGACCACCTCGGAGGAAACTGAGGCAGGGAGTGCCTGTAGTGCCAGGCGTGGCCTGCAGAGAGTGCTACAGGCAGCCACACCGGTGACAAGTGTTTAGGAGGATGCCGCTGCTTCCAGCTCATAGCCCGAGGCCCAGAATTGGGAAGGTATTTAGGCACTGCTGTGCTCAGAACCCTACATATCATTTTCAAAAGGGACTTAGGAGCCAAAATCTCATTGGCAGTCAACGGCATTCCGGCTCCAACTGTGTCAATTACTAAATATGTAACAAGCTGGACCTTACTTCATTAGCTCAAATGACAGAGGCTGTTGCTTTTAGGATCCCAAAGGGCCCAGATTCAACCCAGGCGTACTAGGCTGCATTCTGGCCATCAGGCATGTCGTCTGGGTCCTTTCTTGACTTGAGGGCGCTATCTCACTCTGGGAGAAATCAATGAAACAAGGGGGGGGGGGTCGTCCTGTGGGTACATGCTGGCAGTTTGGCCATCAGAGTCCCTGTACTGTGGGCTGCAGGTATGGAACATGAAGCATGTTGGGTCTAGTCACGGCTTGGCTGGGAGATCATCCCGGGTGCAGCAGGAAGAGGTGTTAGTGACTCAAGAGGTGGCGTCAAGTATCAGGGGGTAGCCGTGTTAGTCTGTATCTACAAAAACAACAAGGAGTCTGGTGGCACCTTAAAGACTAACAGATTTATTTGGGCATAAGCTTTCGTGGGTAAAAACCTCACTTCTTCGAGGTGGCGCTTCTCTCATGGACTCAGTCCTGAAGCCTGGCACCCGGCCAGGTGCCCCGTGCTGCTGGATCAGACCTAAAGTGTGGGGCGTGGCCATTGAAGGCTCGGTGGTACCTTTTGGAAGAAATGGCGTGTGGGGCCTTTGTCTTGGGTACGCTCCAGTTTTGCACTCTCTGCCTCCCTAAAATCCTTCCTGCATAATAGCTGTTAGTGACTCCTCCTCCCTCCCTCCCTGCCAGGCAGTGTTCTACCCCAGAAGTGGCAGCATTTCAGTGGGGAGTGAGCAATCCCAGTCCTACTCTATGCAAAGGGCTCTGGGACCTGGTGGGTTTTTTGTATCCTTTTAATAATAACGCTCTAGGCTGCTTTTGCCCAAGGCTCTCTCACTGCCTTACAAACATTTAATGAATTAATTCTCACAACTGCTCCCCGCAGCTGTAACACAAGTAGTGCCCTCAAGCTACACATGGGACAAGAGACACAGAAAGCAGAAGTGACTAGCTCAGGGTCAGCCTGCAAATCAGTGGCACATCTGGGACTAGAACCTACGACTCCTAGGTCACTGCCGTAACCACTGAACCCCTTGTAGCCATGAGAGCGAATGGACCTGCTACTGAACACAGATTGGAAGGAGGAAAGAGACAGGTGTGCCAACAGGAAGGTCAAAGAAGCAGTCACTGCAAACAGGGTAGGGGACAGCATGAGTGTGAGAGAGAGATTCCTCTGCATCAGGTTACACTGGTACCCACAATGCAGCAGATTCTATCTATACCCACAATGCTCTGGGCACTATTTATACCCACAGTGCCCCTGGTTTGCTGCTTTGGGGTTGCAATGAGAGGAAGTGGCCTAGTTCTGGCCACTCAAGGTAGCATTTGCTCAAAGGTCAGACCGGTTGCTTGGTAGGGGGTTAATTGTAAGCGTGCTTTGTGAGCATGCTGGGGGTGTACGGAGTGGGGTTTGGGAGTGTTGGGGCGCTGGGGGGACATGTGCCCCATTACTGGTATACATGGCACCTGGACTCCACCCTCGCTTCACAATGCTCAGAAGGCAGGTTGCTTATCCGGTGCCCAGTGGAGCTTGCTCCCTGTCATGCCCCAGAGAACCTGGCTATAAAAGCCAGCAAATTTCCAGGCCTGGTGTGATTTAGGCTGCAGCTAGAGACAGGTTTATGATGCATGCTGCTGCTGCTGCCGCCAGGGCTGAGCTGATGCTCTCAAAGGGCTTCACCGGAGTCATAAATGGAGAGAAGCCAGGAGGGAACCCTGCCCCCACAGGATCCCAAACGGCTGTATTGGTTTAACTTGGCTGCATTTCCTGCCAGCAAAAGGGGCCAGGCTGGCACCCCTCGGCACTTCAGCCACAGACGAGTTAAGACCCGAGCATGCAGCAGGTTAGGACCAGAATTAGGGACAGAGCTCCTGGCTCCCAGGCCCCTGCTCCAACCACTAGGTAATACTTCTCTAGGGAGTATCTGGGAGGGAACTACATAGAGTAAATCCCCAAATGGCAGAGGCACAGAGAACAGTCCCAGGCTCCTTCCATCCTTGCGGGACAAAAGGCAGCGCATGCAGTGGGCGAAGCAGGGGACTAGGAGTTCCTGGGTTCAGTTTCCATTTCTGCCGCTGACTTTGGGTGTGACTCCAGGCGGGTCGCTCGATCCCTGTGTCCCTCCTTTAACTCCTCTGGAGAAGGGGAGAAAAACCCAAGGGAAGGGGGGGTTTCGTTCTCTGTAACAACTCATGAGCGCTTTCCCTCTGCAGATCTCCACGCAGGGCAGCACCGTTATTTCCAGGGAGCAAATGAGGGAAACGAGATGGTGGGGAAGGGACTTGAGTTTTTCAAGGCCCGAGAGCCTGGGATGGAAGGGCTACGGGAGGCTGCTGATGGTGATTGACAGTGAAGTGTGGGGTGAAATATACAGACTGCCAGCATGTCCACCTCGGGCACGCGACTAAAATTAAGGCAGCAGAGGATCATCTTTAGCAGCCATTGGCCTCCTTGTCAGCTGATTACGGCAGGTCTAGGCAGCAGGCGGATGCTGAACGGCCAGGAGATTTTATCCACGGGGCGAAGGGGTTGGTTCGTCGTCGAAAGACGTCGTCGCGGATATACATGGCTTCCTTTACCAAAGATATCTAAAGTGTTCATTTGGCCTGTGTAACAGGGCAGCTTGCCCCATTAAGGGCTGCAGGCCTGTGGCCAGCTGGCCCTGTTCACTAATAAGACCTAGCTGAGGAGAGACAGGTGCTTAGTTCACTCTAAGGAGGGGCAGGGAGGTGGGGTCTGCAGAGAGATGTTGTAGCAAAGGACAGTTGCTTGCAGGAGCCGCTGGAGAGAGGCCCTAGGCGCTGTGGCTGGGTAGAAAGCCCCAGCTGGGGCAGTTTTGTTTTCCTGGGGTGAGTTTGTGGTTGTTGGGATAATAAATGGAGCCCAGAGGGAAGGGACTAAGGATGGGGGTGTCAGACCTTGTCCTCAGCGTTGCTTATGCTTTACGCAGTTACCCCCGGGTGCAGGAGCGCGTGTGAAATTGCTGCAGGACAGGCCAGCACGCGGTAATTGAAAGCTGACTCCTATCAATCCCTCCCCCTCCCCACAGCCCTCATCAGGCAGGTGCCCTGGCAGGCAGAGACTCGGGTTGGGCCCAGGTGTATTCCAGGGAGGGGAGGAATGCCTTGTTGGGGAGCCCGGCCCCGGGGAGCCCCACTCTGAGGATCAGGCACCAGCTAATGTCCCCTGCAGTGTGAGTGTCCCAGGAGCAGCGCGGCCTCCCGGCCGTCGGGGCCCAGCCTGTCATCACTGTGGATGGTCTCCAGCCACGCAGTGACCTCAAGTGTGATGTGATCTTTAGCCCAATGGCTGGGCCTCTCCGGCTGTCACTGTCTGTAGCAGCTGACGTGTCTTAGGCCTTTGCCTCATCCCCTAGCCAGGCCACGCTGCTTCTCCTGGATTGAATCTTCGCCGCCTTGTTCTCAGCTTGGCCCCATGAAAGCAAACCCAGCACGCTCCGTGGGTGGGATGACAGAGGGACACGAGCTGTGTGTCCTGTGACACCCTTTCCCCCAGCCTCCCCCGCTATCTCCGATCCACCTCCACATACACAGCAGGCGCAGGATAGGCAGCCGCTGGGGAGCAAATCCCCAGCACCATCCCCCCAGGCTGTCGAGCAGAGGGGTGACTGGATCTGTTAAATGGCTGGAGAGCATTTGGATTGGTTTGCCTTGCAAAATTGCCCGGCGAGCATCATTTCCCAGCCCTCCCCGCTCCCCGGGGCTCTGGGTCCTGCTGCGGCAGAGGAACAAGTGGAGATGTTTGTGCAAGACCCTGCTTTTGTTTTGCTTTTCCTGTCTCTGTTACTAGGGAGCCGAGAGCAGTCCTGGGCCAAACAGGGGGCAGGTAGGTGCTAGACAAACCCCACACACCCAGCCCTGACCTCCAGCTCCTCTGCTATCCCAGCCGGCAGACCCCCAAACACAGCTCTGCCACTGCCCCTCAATCCTGACCTGCAGCCCCCAGACTTGGCAACGCCTTGGGGCCAAAAAGCAGCAGAGTTTGAATTTGCGCAAACTTGGACAAATGTGCATGAAATACTGTCTGGCGTGGGGGTGGGGACACTTCCAGCCTCTCCCTAAATTCAAATGAATGAACTCTGTGCCCAGCCGTGACGCTTCACACGGGTACCCGGGGTTGGGAGGCACCTTGCTACCACCTGCCCTTTGCTAGTGGGAGCCTCGTCTCTCCCCACCGGGGGTCAGCTCCTCACCTCCACTGGCACCCCAGCCTCTGCAGGTCCTGCTGTCACTGAAGGGTTAGCAATTGGCACACGCCAAGAGGACACTGGGAGGTTGGAGTGTGCTGATCGCTCACTGAGTGGTCCCAGGTTCGCTGCACCCAAAGCAGCTGTACACCACACCCCCCACAGCTCCCCAGTCCCACCTCCGATCGCTGCCCTGCTTTGCACACACTGGGTGTGTCCAGAGGGACACACGCAGCAGTTTATTTGATGCAGATCGTGTAGCACGTACAGGACGCTCCCTGTTATCCGAATAGCAGGTGGGACACGGATTTTATTTGGATAATCTAGCGGGCAGGAGCCACTCAGCAGCCGGGTGACCTCTCTTGCAGCTAGGGCTTGTCTTTCTCCTCCTCCTTTCAGTCCTGGCTGGGGGTCTCTGCGCTGCTCCGCTCGCTCCCTCCCCTGACAGCAGGGCAACAGAGGAGCTCTATTGTCTGAACTGCTGTGTTATCCAGCCTGTCTTGTCGCCCAGCATGGGAGACGTGCTGTGGGGGGCGTGTATTGGAAACCAATGGTTACATACAACGTAAAATCAGAGCGTGCATTCTAGAACCTAGACTCGATACTTTCATGTCGTACAGAGCAATGCTCACCCCAAAATCCTTCCAACCTTTTACAGCCTGTGATCCTTGTTTCATGAGACAAGTCATGCTGGCAGCTTGCCTCCTAAGTAAAGGAGCCCCCAGTGTCTCTTTTGCAGCCCAGGCTATCTCAAAACAGTCCTTTGATCTTTATTCGTAACCCAGACCCCCTGGTGCTAATTGCTCCTCCTGGTAGGTTTCAGAGTAGTTGCCGTGTTAGCCTGTATCAGCAAAAACAATGAGGAGTCCTTGGGGCACCTTAGAGACTAACACATTTATTTGGGCATAAGCTTTCGTGGGCTAGAACCCACTTCATCGGATGCATGGAGTGGAAAATACAGGAGCAGGTATAAATACATGAAAGGATGGGGGTTGCTTTGCCAAGTCTGAGGTCAGTCTAACGAGATAAATCAATTAACAGCAGGATACCAAGGGAGGGAAAATAACTTTTGAAGTGGTGAGAGAGTGGCCCATTACAGACAGTTGACAAGAAGGTGTGAGTAACAGTAGGGAGAAATTAGTATTGGGGAAATTAAGTTTAGGTTTTGTAATGACCCAACCACTCCCAGTCTTTATTCAGGCCTAATCTGATGGTGTCCAGTTTGCAAATTAATTCCAGTTCTGCAGCTTCACGTTGGAGTCTGTTTTTGAAGTTTTTTTGTTGAAGAATTGCCACTTTTAGGTCTGTTATTGAGTGACTAGAGAGATTGAAGTGTTCTACTGGTTTTTGAATGTTATGAATTCCTGATGTCAGAGTTGTGTCCATTTATTCTTTTGCATAGAGACTGTCCAGTTTGGCCAATGTACATGGCAGAGGGGCATTGCTGGCACATGATGGCATAGATCACATTGGTAGATGTGCAGGTGAACGAGCCCCGGATGGTGTGGCTGATGTGGTTAGGTCCCTATGATGGTGTCCCATGAATAGATATGTGGACAGAGTTGGCACCGGGGTTTGCAGCAGGGTTTGGTTCCTGGGTTAGTGTTTTTGTTGTGTGGTGTGTGGTTGCTGGTGAGTATTTGGTTCAGGTTGGGGGGCTGTCTGTAGGCGAGGACTGGTAGATTTTGCAGTCTCTTGTCAATTTTGTAATCTAGATTAGTTGCATACTGAGCCACAAGCTAGACTCCTGCTGTGAAGGGACCGTACACAATACAGACAAGGACCAGACGGGGAGATAAGTGTCTGTAACCCCTTCCCGAAAGGAACCTGTCTGAGATATGTCCCCTCATAGACTCATAGACTTTAAGGTCAGAAGGGACCATTATGGTCATCTAGTCTGACCTCCCGCATGATGCAGGCCACAAAAGCTGACCCACCCACTTTCCCTTAACTCAGCTGTTGAAGTCTCCAGATCGTGATTTAAAGACTTCAAGTCGCAGAGAATCCTCCAGCTTGCGACCCCTGCCCCATGCTGCGGAGGAAGGCGAAAAACCTCCAGGGCCTCTGCCAATCTACCCTGGAGGAAAATTCCTTCCCGACCCCAAATATGGCGATCAGTAGAACCCTGAGCATACAGGCAAGAATCTCCAGCCGAACCCTCATTTTACCAGCGATCGCACGTTATTGCCTAATTGACTAAAATCACGTTATCCCATCAAACCATTCCCTCCATGAACTTATCTAGCCTAATCTTGAAGCCAGGGAGGTCTTTTGCCCCCACCGTTTCCCTCGGAAGGCTGTTCCAAAATTTCACCCCTCTGACGGTTAGAAACCTTCGTCTAATTTCAAGCCTAAACTTCCCCACGGCCAGTTTATATCCATTTGTTCTCGTGTCCACATTAGTACTGAGCTGAAATAATTCCTCTCCCTCCCTGGTATTTATCCCTCTGATATATTTAAAGAGAGCAATCATATCCCCCCTCAGCCTTCTTTTGGTTAGGCTAAACAAACCGAGCTCCTCGAGTCTCCTTTCATAGGAAAGGTTTTCCATTCCTCGGATCATCCTAGTGGCCCTTCTCTGTACCCGTTCCAGTTTGAGTTCATCCTTTTTAAACATAGGAGACCAGAACTGCACACAGTACTCCAAATGAGGTCTCACCAGCGCCTTGTATAACGGAAGCAGCACCTCCTTGTCCCTACTAGAAATACCTCGCCTAATGCATCCCAAGATCGCATTAGCTTTTTTCACAGCCACGTCACATTGCCGACTCATAGTCATCCTGCGATCAACCAGGACTCCGAGGTCCTTCTCCTCCTCCGTCACTTCCAACCTATGCGTCCCCAGCTTATAACTAAAATTCTTGTTAGTCATCCCTAAATGCATCACCTTACACTTCTCACTATTAAATCTCATCCTATTATTATTACTCCAATTTACAAGGTCATCCAAGTCTCCCTGCAGAATATCCCGATCCTTCTCCGAATTGGCAATACCTCCCAACTTTGTGTCATCCGCAAACTTTATCAGCCCAGTCCTACATTCGGTTCCGAGGTCAGTAATAAATAGATTAAATAAAATCGGACCCAAGACCGAACCTTGAGGAACCCCACTGGTGACCTCCCTCCAACCTGACAGTTCACCTTTCAGTACTACCCGCTGCAGTCTACCCTTTAACCAGTTCTTTATCCACCTCTGGATTTTCATATCAATCCCCATTTTTTCCAATTTAACCAATAATTCCTCATGCGGTACAGTATCAAACGCTTTACTAAAATCAAGGTATATTAGATCCACCGCATTTCCTTTATCTAGAAGGTCTGTTACTTTCTCAAAGAAGGAGATCAGGTTGGTTTGGCACGATCTGCCTTTCGTAAACCCATGTTGTAATTTGTCCCAATTGCCATTCACCTCAAGGTCCTTAACTACTTTCTCCTTCAAAATTTTTTCCAAGACCTTGCATACTACAGATGTTAAACTAACAGGCCTGTAGTTACCCGGGTCACTTTTTTTCCCCTTCTTGAAAATAGGAACCACATTAGCTATTTTCCAGTCCAACGGTACCACCCCCGAGTTTACAGATTCATTAAAAATTATCACTAAGGGGCTTGCAATTTCTTGTGCCAGTTCCTTCAATATTCTAGGATGAAGATCATCCGGTCCGCCTGATTTAGTCCCGTTTAGCTGGTCAAGTTTGGCTTCCACCTCTGATGCTGTAATGTCAATCCCCCCTCCTTTATTCCCCTCTGTCCTGCTCCCTCTATTTCTAAGCCCTTCATTAGCCTTATTAAAGACCGATGCAAAATATTCATTTAGATATTGTGCCATGCCTAGATTATCCTTAATCTCCACTCCATCTACATTCTTCAGCGGTCCCACTTCCTCTTTCTTTGTTTTCTTCCTATTTATATGGCTATAAAACCTCTTACTATTGGATTTAATTCCCCTCGCAAGGTCCAACTCTACACGGCTTTTGGCCTTTCTCACTGTATCCCTACATGCTCTGACCTCAATAAGGTAGGTTTCCTTGCTGATCCCTCCCCTCTTCCATTCTTTGTACGCTTTCTGCTTTTTCTTAATCGCCCCTTTGAGACGCCCGCTCATCCAGCTAGGTCTAAATCTTCTGCCTACTAACCGTTTTCCCTTTCTCGGGATACAGGCCTCGGACAGCTCGTGCAACTTCAACTTGAAATAATCCCAGGCGTCATCTGCCTTTAGATCCCTAGGTATGTTAGCCCAATGCACTTCCCTAAGTAGTTGCCTTAATTTATTAAAGTTGGCCTTTTTGAAATCGTAAACCTTAGTCACAGTTTTATTTCTGTTAATCCTTCCATTTAGTTTAAACTGAATTAGCTCATGGTCACTCGAGCCAAGGTTGTCCCCTACAACCATTTCCTCAACGAGGTCCTCACTACTCACCAAAACCAAATCTAAAATTGCATCCCCCCTCATCGGTTCAGTTACTGCTTGATGGAGGAATTCATCTGCTAGCACGTCTAGGAACATCTGAGCCCTATTATTGTTACTAGCATTTGTTCCCCAATCTATATCTGGGAAGTTAAAGTCCCCCATGATTACACAGTTCTTATTAGTTTTTACTTCCCTAAAAACATTAAATAGTTCTGTGTCCGCATCCAGGCTAGATCCTGGCGGTCTATAGCACACCCCAAGCACTATCTCAGGGGAGGCTCTAGTAGTTCTTTTACCCAGTGTAATTATTGCCCAGACAGACTCCGTCTTATCCATTCCATCACTTATTATTTCTTTACATTTTACCTCATTATTGACATACAATGCCACTCCTCCTGATTACCTGCCACAGCTCCCGAGGCTTTAAGAACATAATTTTAAGTATAGAGACATAATTCCTTAAATATTATCCATGCATACATTTCAAAATTATTGTGATGACCAGTGGGCTACTGGCTGTTGCTGGAGACTGTCTTCTGGAGTACTAACGTGCATAGAACTGACCCAGGAGAGCCCTGTAAAACCCCCTGCACCTGCTGTGCCAGTTGGCATCAAGAGGTCACTGGGTCACAGCAGCCCCACAGCACTTACTAATGTGCTCCCACATTTCCCCACATCAGCTCTGTGCCTCCCCATCAGTCTTGTGCTCCTCTAGCTGCCCAATCTTCCCCAGCTCCCCCTCACTGCTGAGCCCCTCCCCCAGCCCCACATTTGCCCCTCTGCTCCTTATGCAGAGGTTTTTCATCCCCCCTCCTCAAGCTTCCCCTGCCCCAAGCGCCGCCCCCGCAGCTCCCATTGGCCGGGAACCACAGCCAATGGGAGCTGCGGGGGCGTTGCCTGCAGACAGGGCAGCATGCAGAGCCACTTGGTTGTGCCTCCGCATAGGAGTCGGAGGGGGGCATGCCACAGCTTCTGGGAGCTGCTTAAGGTAAGTGCCGCCTGGAGCCTGCACCCCTGACCCACTCCCCGTCCCCAACCCCCTGCTCCAGCCCTGATCCTCCTCCTGCCCTCAAAACCCCTCAGTGCCAGCACGGAGCAGCCTCCTAAACCCCAAACCCCTCATTCCCAGCACCACCCCAGAGCCCTCACCCCCCCCTGCACCCCAACCCCCTGCCCCAGCCCAGAGCCCCCTCCCACACCCTGAACCTCTCATTTCTGGCCCCATCCTGGAACTTGCACCCCCAGCTGGAGCCCTCACCCCCTCCCACACCCCAGCCCCCTGCCCCAGCCTGGTGAAAATGAGCGAGTGAGTGAGGGTGGGGAGAGCAAGCAACAGAGGGAGGGGGGATGGAGTGAGCAGGGGCGGGGCCTTGGAGGGGGTGGGGCAGGAGGTGGGGCAAGGTTGTTCGGTTTTGTGCGAGTAGAAAGTTGGCAACCCTAGGGTGGGAGGGAGATGGGGAGAAGCGGAGGCAGGAACCCATCCCCGTTCACAGGAGAGGATAGGGGGAGCCTTCCCCAAGGGGTGGGGCAGTAGGGAAGGCAGCCAATCGGAGGCTGATTTCCCTTTAGACTGATGGGCTGTGCCCCAGATCTGTAAGAGGCTCTGAAACTGTGGGAGTGTTGGCAGGTCTGATGACAACCGCACCCCGTGTTATTGCAGCCCTGGGTGTCCCCCCCAGCTCTGCCAGTGCCCCCAGCCCCCCTGGCTAGTCCATCCCTGGGCCTCTCCTGTGTAAATATGGCCGGTGCCATGGCATTGTACCAGCTGACGAGGTGGTTACCATTAATTGGTGCATATGCAGGGACTGCGCCTCAGCTCTGTGCTTCTCCTTAATGCCCACCCACAGACCCTTCGAGATCATTATCCTGATGACCATCTTTGCCAACTGCGTGGCGTTGGCCGTCTACCTGCCCATGCCGAACGATGATACCAACGCTTCCAACTCCAGCCTGGTAAGAGACAGCCTCGTCCTCGTGTTGTACAAACCCGCCCGGCGCCGCCTCACTCACGGCAAAGCCCCCGAGGCAAACCTTTTTCTTTCACTTGTGTTCCAAACTAACCTTTTAAAAATAGCCGGGGCATCAAGTCGAGGCAGCATGAAGGGGCTGAGCTCCTCGCCCACGAATGTTAGCGCCTGCCTGGCACTGAAATTTCACCCTCCAAGCCACCAGCACGTGAGCTGCATGATCTCCAGTTATGTAGTCGTGAAATTTGCACCTGAGCCTCTGAGTCCATAAGCAGGAAGGGAAGCTGGGACCCACAACACCAAGATACAGGTCTCTGCTCCCTGTTGCGTTGGGATGGGAGTGGCTGGCCCCACAAGTAAGAAGCTGTTTAGGGGGCTGAAATAATTAGGGGGCTGGGGCACATGACTTATGAGGAGAGGCTGAGGGAACTGGGCTTATTTAGTCTGCAGAAGAGAAGAGTGAGGGGGGATTTGATAGCAGCCTTCAACTACCTGAAGGGGGGTTCCAAAGAGGATGGAGCTCGGTTGTTCTTGATGGTGGCAGATGACAAAACAAGGTACAATGGTCTCACGTTGCAGTGGGGGAGGTCTAGGTTGGATATTAGGAAACACTGTTTCACAAGGAGGGTGGTGAAGCACTGGAATGGGTTACCTAGGGAGGTGGTGGAATCTCCATCCTTGGAGATTTTTAAGGCCAGGCTTGACAAAGCCCTGGCTGGGATGATTTAGTTGGGGTTGGTCCTGCTTTGAGCAGCGGGTTGGACTAGATGACCGCCTGAGGTCTCTCCCAACCCAAATCTTCTATGATTCTGTTAATAAAACATCTCTGTTGACTGTTAACAGCACTAAACCACTCCGTTATCCCCTTTGACCCGAGCAGCTACTGAAATTCTGGGGCCCTGCGGGTTGTCCAGTTGAGAGCATAAATTGATGATGGAATCTGAGATTATCTTCAATCTATGCAGTCTTGTGTGTTTGTCCCTTCCTTGTAAAGTCCTGCGTCCCTGAACACAGGAGGCACCAAAGTGGCCTCACTCATAGCACCCATTCAGCCAGCGCCCCACAAGCCCTCTCTAGGCTTTTTCCAGGGGGTTGGGGTGCAGGGGGTGGTGAGGGCTCTGGGGTGGAGCTGGGAATGAGGGGTTTGGGGTTTGCCGGCTCTTTGCTCAGCATCCCTCTCTTTCTTGTCTCTCATTCTGCTCCTCTCTGTCTCTTCCCCCCCCCCCGACAAACAGCCCCCAGTACAACCCTCTGCCCCCGTGGTGCTAATTTATGGGGGGGGGGCTATCCCTTAGGTGGGGGCTTGTGAGTAATTCATTTTAAATGAAGGCTGGTGGTGAAGCTTGTAACCAGTCTGTGTGGGCCAGAGGCTCATGTCAAGTTCCTGGTCACGACTCCTATTCTAGCAACCATCTTGTAAGGCTTTCATTTGAACCATTTCCCATATTCGCTTTAGCTCTAGAGCCTTTTCTAGGGGAAAACCCTGCTTGACGGTCTTTTAGATCAGTGGTTCCGCAACTTTTTCCATCCTGCCCCCCCTTACCCATAGTGGAACCTGTCCACATCCCGCCCCTGAGAACTGGAGCTGAGGCCGGGGCCGGAGCTGGGGCTGCAGCCGGGAGCAGAGCCATGGCTGGGGCCCGACCTTCAGCTGGGGCTGGGATTGGAGCCAAAGTGGAGCTGGGGGCAGAGCGGGGCGGGGTGGCATTCCCCCCCCCTGCGCTCTGTGCTGTGCCCCCCCCAAATGTTCCTCTGTGCCCCCCTCAGTTTGGCCACTTAAGAACTGCATAGTTGTCCCTCTGTTTCACACCGTGAGCGCTTAGAATTTCATAGTGACGGTGGGCTCCTAATTCAGATCATCTTGCTCCAGAAAGCCCAGGCCCCTACTTTCAGAGCAAAACGAAAATCTCCATTAGCTGTAAGCAGAGTAGGGGCTTGGGCACACAGTTGAGCAGTTGTGATTGCATCCAGTAGAGGGCAGTGGTCTCACACACACACACACACTTGCTGCACCTGCTGTGTGGATACAAAAGAGCGAAATCCCCGGAGATCTCAATCCAGCTGCTAGAGTCCCATGAACCTTGAAACAAGAAAAGGAATCCACACGCTCCTCTGCCTGCTCAGACCTCCCCGGAGATGATAGAGTGTCAGAGCCAGGGGCATGTGCAGGGGCTGCTATTGTTGCTTTTAAAGTGAATAAATAACTGGTAGCTGACAGTCCTGCAGCCTACCTCGGGGATCTGAGCGGGCAGCTAAGTTATGGCTGGGGGTCCCGTGTAGGTCCCAGAGTTAAGGCCCCGCTGACAGGGTTACAGAGGCCAGCCCTGACGGAGAAAAAGCGGCAAGGTTTATGACTGGGAGCTAAGGAGTCCATAAAGGGAAAGGCTCCTTATCGGAAGTGGCACCTCCACTCGCTCAGCTCCCAGGGAGAGTTATTGCTGCTTTGCAGCCTGTCTCAGGAGCCCTGGGATTCATCAAGCAAGGCCCCGTCACTTGTTTATGGGAGGAGAGGAGCAGTGGATGAGGGGGCCGGAGCTCTGGGGAAAGCTGAGTGTACAAGCCAGGAACTGGTCCTCAGCTCTTTCCTATGTGTTCCCCTGTATGCATTCCTCGCCGAGATCCCCCGTGATCTGCGTAGGGAGCCGTTCGAACAGGCAGCCTTCCAGCCGGGGTCTCCTAGCATCGAGAGGCTGTCTGGGTTGGAAATACTCCCCCTGGGTTCCTGCCTCCTGGGCACCGTTGGAAAAACGTCCGCCACGTGCTCTGGACCTAATGCCTGGTGCGTCCGTTCCTGCACTGGGAGCAGGGGGATTGAAACCCGCTGTGTTCTCAGGCGCCACCCCAGCCCGCAGTGGAACTTAGAGCAATCTCAGGGCTCTGTGGACTTGCATTCTGCTCCTAGTGCCTCCCTATGGGCCCAGGGAAGCAGAGAATAGCTGTAGTGCAGTGCTTTTGGGTCACTCCCCGACATGCTCCACATCCCCCCCATGCCGGGCCCTGGGGAGCTGGGAGCAGAGCCTGTATAGTGAGCCAGCTCTGCCCTGGCTGGCGAGGGAGTCCCCGTTCCCATCGCCCACGGCCCCTTGGCAATGCCAGACCAGGAGCTGCAGTCCGTGCCCCGGAGAGCTGACAGTTTAAGCTGTTAGGTTTGTTCGCAGGCATCCTGGCAAAAGAGAGTGTTGCGGAGGGACATGAAGGAGAAGAGGGAGCTTTGCGGGTGTTTACAGGGAGCTCCGCCCCAGCGGGAGAGGAAAGCAGAAAGGGGCTTGTTAGAAAACGTAACAGGAGGGCGATGGAGGCTGCCGTCATGTAGGGTGACCAGATGTCCCGATTTTATAGGGACAGTCCCAATTTTTGGGGGTCTTTTCTTATATATGTAAGCGGGGGAATGGTCCCGCTATTGTGGGGAACTTTCCTGGCTTCTGCACTACCCCGGTGAAGTGGGCTAGCGAAAGGATCTGAGTCCTCGCTCCCACTTCCTTTACCCAGAGGCCTCCCTGCCCTTGAGGACTCCCCTTCCACTCTCCTGTCTGGCAGAGTCCTCGTAAACCCCAACAAGGCTGGGCCCAGGATTCCTGGGGGGCTCGACCCCCAACCCTGCTGTGGTCACCCAGGCCAGGGGCTAGGGTGTCCCCACTCCGGGGTACTCTCTCTGCTCTGGGCACCTCCCTGACCCACTGATCATTTCATACAATTTAAAGCAAATACAAGTTGTTTAATTAACAATTAATTTTAAAAAAGAATAAGGAAAAATGGGAAAGGTTAAAGGAAACACATCACCCTGCTCTGTGGCAGGGAACATCACAAACAGTGTCTCTGGAACGTCAGGGCAGGTCACAGTCTGTTCCTTGTAGGTCCCAGGTCTCCTTCTCAGGCCCGGGCTGTGCTGCAGGGACGCTGCGGGTCGGACACTTGCTCTGGCGGTGGCCACACGCTCTCAGGCTCTAGGTGGCAGGACACTTTTTCCCAGCGTCGCCCCCGCCCTGACAGGGTTACGATCCCCCTTCAGGGGAGGGATAGCTCAGTGGTTTGAGCATTGACCTGCTAAACACAGAGTTGTGAGTTCAATCCTTGAGGGGGCCATTTAGGGAACTAGGGCAAAAATCTGTTTGGGGATTGGTCCTGCTTTGAGCAGGGGGTTGGACTAGATGACCTCCTGAGGTCCCTTCCAACCCTCATATTCTATGACCCAGAACCCATTGCAAGTCTGGCCTGCAGAGCCTCTTGGCTGAGGTCTCCCTGCACTGGGCCTGCTGCCCAGGGTCCTGCTCACCGCACCCAGCTCCACGCTGCTGCTGCTCTGCCTTCAGCTCCCTGGGCTGCCTCTCTGGCTCTGGTTGCTACAGCTCTGCCCCCAGGACAGGTCTGCTTCTGTGACTCTGCTCCCAGCTCTGACCTGCTTTCTGGCCCCTCTGGCTTTTGGGCTGCAGCTCTGCTTCCAGCAGCTTAGCCTGGGCCCCTGCTTTCTCCTTAGCTTGGCCCCACTCTGTCTGACTCAGGCCATTCCAGTTCACACGGAGGACGGGACCCCCCCGGCCTCCTGACTCTCTGATTAGCCTGCCCGCCCTGTCAATCAGGCTGATCTGGAGCATTGGCCTCTCCCCATTGTTCCTGGGGACTGTCAGTCTCAGGCTCCTGATTTGCCATCGACCCTTCCCCTTTTAGTGCTGGGAGCTAGCCAACCAAAACACCCCCACTGAGTGTTAGTAAGGGGGCAACAGTCCCCTTACATATAGGCTCCTATTACCCCCACCCCGTCCCGATTTTTCACATTTGCTGTCTGGTCACCCTACCGTCATGGTCCAGTCGGAGGCAGGAGTCGCCGTCTGGAATCTCGGGAGTGGGTGAGAGGGAGGGTGGGGAGAGGCCCTGGGGCCGTTGCCAATGAAGACAGTTAGCTTACCTACGATGCAGTAGAGACGAGGGAGGCAAAGAGAGGGGCAAGATGGCCCAAATGACGAGCTAGGACAGGGGTGGGCAAACTTTTTGGCCCGAGGGCAACATCGGGGTTGCGAAACTTTATGGAGGGCCGGGTAGGGAAGGCTGTGCCTCCCCAAACAGCCTGGCCCCTGCCCCATCCGCCCCGTCCCACTTCCTGCCCCCTGACTGCCGTCCTCAGAACCCCCGACTCATCCAAGCCCCCCTGCTCCTTGTCCACTGACTGCCCCCTTCCAGGACCCCCCGTCCTAACCACCCCCCCGGTACCCCAACCCCTATCCAACCCCCCTGCTCCCTGTCCCCTGACTGCCCCGACTTCTATCCAACTTCCCCCTCCCCCCAGCCCCCTTACCACGCCGCTCAGAGCGGCAGGAGCTTGCAGCCATGCCACCGTGCTGCCCGGCTGGAGCGGCGGGCCAGAGCGCTGGCAGCGCAGCACGCTGAGGCTGCGGGAGAGGGGGGACAGCGGGGGAGGGGCCGGGGGCTAGCCTCCCGGGCCAGGAGCTTGGGGCCGGGCAGGCCGGTCCCGCAGGCCGATGTGGCCTATGGGCTGTAGTTTGCCCACCTCTGGGCTAGGAGGTGATCTCTGCAGCAGCACTCTGCATGGACGTGAGCAGGGCTGGAGGGCATAGCTGGGAAACGCAGTGGCCCATCTTCTCAACCACTCTGTCCGCTGTGGGCCACTGGCCCCCTACAGCTGGGCTGAGGGGCCCTCTCTTTATCTTGATTCTGTAAAGTCCCTGCAGGTCTCCCCTCCAGGGCCTGCCTTAGCTTTGCATGTGAGACCCCTCCCAGCTCTGGGTGCTGAGGCTCCAGGAAAAGATGCCAGGGCCTGGTTCTCCTCTCGCTCCCCATTCACACCGGCGTAATCCGATTGGTGTCACACCTGATTGACAGTGGGCTGAGTAAGGAGCACAGGACCATGCTGTCCACAGACGCTCCTATCCTATCCCAGCTCTGCCACTGCGCTGCTGGATGCCCTTGGGCAACCTGGGGGTTGCAATGCCATTCACTGACGTGGCCTGCCGCCCCCCTGTACTGACAGATGGCGTTGTGACCTGGCACACAGGGCGTCTGTTGCTGTGCCGTGGAACACAGGGGAGTCCACCAAGAACTTGACCCCTGGCAGCACTGGCTCATACACTGTGTGGGTCAGAAAGTGGGGAGACTTCCCGGCCGAGGGAGACCCAGGGTCCCTGCAGGAGGAGGGGGTGGGATGAGCGGGGACCGGAATTTACACCCCTCCCCAATATCTGAACTGCCGTCACTGCTAGAGGGGCATTTTGAGCTGAGGTGCCTGGCACAGACTGGCAGGTTGGTGTGACTCACACACCCAGGGGGCGTGTTGGCCTGGCAGGAGGGATGCTTACATGTGTACTTGACACGTAGGACGAATGGGTATCAGAGGTGTGAGGGTCTATCCTATCTATGCATGTCTGGATCCTGCAGGTCAGCACTCTGGCTGCCAGATTTAACTGGGCCATGGCCCATGTCTGAGCAATTCCCTGCATACATCCTACCCTGGAAACCCCAATGCCTGCAGTGTCACCTACCTCCCTGCCTTGTCCCCTGTGTGTTGCCAGCGTGAATGCTGTGGCAGAGGGGATAGTAGTCCACTGGCAGTAGGAGGGGTGGCCTACTGGACAGCTATGAGACAAACATGTGCCACATGGCTAGCCAGTGTTGGTCTATAAGACAGTACTTCCTTGCTACATGGAGTGTATGGGCTGTGGTACAGACCCAAAGAGACTTGTAAAAAGCAGAGCCGGGGAGGGGACTCTGCTCTGCTTAAAAAGACTATAGAGACAAGGCGGGTGAGGGAATATCTTTTATTGGACCAACATCTGTTGGCGAGAGAGACAAGCTTTGGCGCTACACAGAGCTCTTCTTCGGGTCTGGGAAAGGTGCTCTGTACTAAATACAAGGTGGAACAGATGGTTTAGCATAAGTAGTTAACACATTCACCCCACCTAGTCTCGCACATATTCTAAGGGACCATTCAAGGTGAAGTGGCCCGTTACCACCTCTGCAGTCATGGGACAAACAAAGGGGGTTAGTGGGTTACAGATTGTTGTAATAAGCCATAAATCCAGTGTCATAGAATCAAAGACTTTAAGGTCAGAAGGGACCATTATGATCATCTAGTCTGACCTCCTGCACAACGCAGGCCACAGAATCTCACCCACCCACTCCTGTATCAAACCTGTGTCTGAGCCACTGAAGTCCTCAAATCATGGTTTAAAGACTTCAAGATGCAGACAATCTTCCAGCAAGTGACCCATGCCCCACGCTGCAGAGGAAGGCAAAAAAACCCCAGGGCCTCTTATTAAGATGGTGATTTTTGGTGTCTAGCAACGTTATGAATTTAAGCTCCCAGGCCTGGTCTACACTGGGGGGGGGGGGGTGTCGATGTAAGATATGCAACTTCAGCTACAGGAATACCGTAGCTGAAGTCGACATATCTTATTCCAACTTACCCCCCGTCCTCACGGCGCGGGATCGACGGCCGTGGCTCCCCCGTCGACTCCACTACCGCCGCTCACTCCGGTGGAGTTCCGGAATCGACGGGGAGCGCGTTTGGGGATTGATATATCACGTCTTAACAAGACTTAACGTACCCCCAGGCTCGTCTTTTGAAAGCGTCGTGCAGGTTTCCTTTGAGGTCAACAACTGAGAGGCCAGATACGGAGTGGTCGTTTGGTGAAAAGTGTTCGCCCGCAGGTGATTGGGTGTTTTTGTTTTTTATCATTTTACTGTGCAAGTTCATTCGAGAGTGTAGTGATTGTTTGGTTTCACCCACATAGTTGTTGTTGGGCACTTAGTGCCCTGGGTGAGGTACACCACTTGTTGTGATAGGCATGTGTAGGACCCATGGATCTTGAAAGGTGTGTTGTGTGGGGTGTTGGTCATCGCAGCAGTGGACCTATGTCTGCAGGTTTTACATCTGTTGTTCTGGCAGTTCTGGTGCCACTTTGAGTCGGTGTGTCCTGGTCTGTGGGGAGCTTGCTTCTGATGATGAGTTTGGAGAGGATGGGGGGTTGTTTGAAGGCCAGAAGAGAGAGTTCAGGAAAGCTCTTTCAGGATGTGGTCTCCATCGAGTATAAGTTGTAACTGTTCGATGATGTCCAATGATATGGGTTCCAGTGTGGGGTCGTTCCTTGATGTGATCTGTTTCTCTGGTGGAGTGCCCTTGTTTGGTGAAGGCAGTTTTAAGTTTGTAGCCCAGACTTCATAGATTTCCACCACACCTTAATCCATTCTATAAGACCATGTTTTCAGTATATATACTTTGGTCCTGCTTTGAGCAGGGGGTTGGACTAGATGACCTCCTGAGGTCCCTTCCAACCCTGATACTCGATGATTCTATGATTCTAACTCCTTACATAATATCAGTACATACATCTCACAATGATATCAATAACCAATGTGACACCGGCTTTCAGTGGAGACCTCTCATGACATTCTTGGGTGAATGAGAAGGTGCATACTGGCCTCAGGGTACACCTGTACCCCTCTGTACCTCCTTGTTGGTTGGCATTAACAGGTTCTCGGGTCACAATATGGAATGGGGCTTCTAGCTATAAAGTGATACCTGGCATGTTCGCTGTCTGTGTGGGGGTGAAAAGGGAGCTACGTGGGCTTTGGTCTGATTTCTTGCACAGCACCTAGAGGCGGGAGATTTCAATCCTGGGTCCCATCCTCTATTAGGGTGAATTCGCTCTTTCAGTTCTGGCATTTTCTAATCTACCAGTCAAATGAATACATAGCAAAATATGTGTGGGCCAAACCTGGCATGCACCCCTATTGATGGCAGCAGGAGATGGGCATCTGTCTTAGAGTCTGGCCCCGAAGAGCATTCAGGGTGTAATTCCAGGTGGGGTCAGGATTTCAGCGGCCCCCAGAGCAAACTGAAAGTGGGGAATCTCCCTGCCCTGTTATTGTGGGGTGTGAATGTAAAAACATCAATATAAATACCCCCCCCCCCCCATATCTGGCTGGTTCTAAAGTATTTAAATCCTGACCTGGAAGAGGCCCCAGCAACAGGCAGTGATTAGCGTCAGCTGGGGTGATGGACAGGCGGCCGGCACTGCTGTGCCCGGTGCAAAACGCAGCAACTATTCTGGGCCCTGATGGCCGCAGGCAGCTGCGCTGAGTCAGCTGAAGCGCCAGACAGCAAAGCCTCTGGACGAAGGCAGGAGAGGAGGGGGGCAGCATCCTCTCTGCCCAAATGGAGTTTAGAGTTCTCTCCCCTTCCCCTGGTTTGCCAAACCTCAGTTTCCTGCCACGAGTGGCAAGAGGGGCTCACAACACAAAGGGAGCTGGAATTAGGGTGACCAGACAGCAAGTGTGAAAAATCAGGACGGGGGTGGGGGGTAATAGCCACAAATATTGGGACTGTCCCTATAAAATCAGGACACCTGGTCACCCTAGCTCAAACCCATCAAGCACAGCCATGGGCAAAACCAGGGCTCAGTTTGGGTTTCGATGGGAGCGAGGGGCCCCACTGATGGGAAACTGGCTGAAGTGGGGGAAAGGGGCTCTGCTGGGGGGCCTGGCCAGAGTGGAGGTGAGGGGCCCAGATGGGAGAATTGGCCTCAGTGGGGCTGGGGGCAGCTGGGGGGACTGGCCGCAGTGGGGGTGAGGGACCCAGCTGGGGGGACTGGCCAGAGTGGGGGTGTGGGGCTCAGATGTCATATTCAACTGTACTTAATAAAGAGGGACAAGATCACGGTGGAATGGATCAGAGGGGGCCGGGCTCAGGAGGAAGACAGAGGCTACTTCTGGGGGGATTCTGCACCGAAATTTTAAAAATTCTGTGCCAAAATTTTAAAAATTCTGCATATTTTATTTGTCAAAATGACACAATATAATCACTTTAGTTTAAATTATTTTGGTAATTTATTTCAAAATACCTGTCAACAAGTATGTCAACAAAATACAGACAACAGCAAAAAAGATTCTCCCAGGAGTAGAGAATTAAAGAAACCCCTATGATGACCCAGTTCCAGTTGAGGGGTGCTGGAAGGAGTTGTGTGGGGCCCCCCAGAGCCCAGACACCTGCACTCCCATCAGGGCCGGCTCTAGGATTTTTGCTGCCCAAGGCAAAAACAATTTTGGCCACCCCCACCCCGTTTTTTAATTACCCCACCCCCGGCCCCGCCTCAACCCCGCCCCTTCCCTGCCTCCTCCCCCCAGGCTCTCAAGCCTAGGAGGGAGGGGGAGAAGCGGCGCCCGCGCCGCGGCCACTCGGAGTCTCCCCCTCCCTCCCAGGTTTGAGAGCCTGGAAGGGAGGGGGAGAAGCGGCACACGAGCGGCAGCAGCAGCGGAGGTGAGCTAGGGTGGCTGGGGCACATTTTTAGGGGCGGCATTCTGGCGCCGGCCATGCCGCCCCTAAAAATGTGCCTCCCCAAGCACCAGCTTGTTTTGCTGGTGCCTAGAGCCGGCCCTGACTCCCATCCCCCCAGAGCTGAGCCACACTGCACCCCCTGGCCCAGACACCAGCACCGCCTCCCCGCAGAGCCCAGCCGCAGGGCACTCCCTGCCCAGAGACCAACACCCCCTCCCCCCAGAGCCCAGTCGCAGGGCAGCCCCCGGCACAGACACCAGCACCCCCAGAGCCTTTACTCCCCCCAGCTTCTTTACTGTCCCACCGGGGGACATGGTGTGGTGCAGCCCTGTCCTTCCTCAGCCAGAGCTGGCTGCGTCTCCAAGGCCCTCTCCGTCCCTGGGAGAATGAGCATCAAAGTGCTCCACTCTGCAGAGTCCAGCGGCCCCTAGTGGCAGTTAGAAATTCTGCAGTGGCAACAGGGAATTCTGCAAAATTTTGCATTGTGTGGCGGCGCAGAATTCCCCCAAGGAGTAAGAGGCTGTGCGTGAGCAGGAGCAGCAGGTGTGGAGGTGACCTGGGAGTTGGCTGTGGAAGGAATGCTAGCTGGGTACAGAGTTATTGGGAGGCTATGGATGCAAATCACATGCAGACCAGCAAGCCACTTAGTGAGAGAGTGGGGGGCTTCTCTCAAAGAGTATTAAACTGGTTTGCTCCGTTTTCCCTCTTAACAACAGGGGATATGTGAATTAGAGATTCTCACCCAATAGCAGTATTGCCAACCTCAAGAGATCAAGAATCATAGAAGATCAGGGTTGGAGGAGACCTCAGGAGGTCATCTAGTCCAACCCCCTGCTCAAAGCAGGACCATGACTCACATCCTCTAAAATCATGTGATTGGCCCCACAATCAGTGAGATTTTTTTTAAAAAATCATCAAACTCTGTTTTTCAATCTGTCTTTTGCCTTTCGAACTCTCCTCTGCTTGTGTGTGTGTGTGTGTGAGAGAGAGAGAGAGAGAGAGAGAGAGATAATGTCCGGTTGACAAGTCAACCTTTAATAAACACGTGCCTCTCTCTGGCTGCTTGAATGGAAGCTGCAAGTAGACAGACATACTTCAGGAGAATTCAAAAGGAGAAGATGCAGAAGATGTATTTGGGCTAGTCCTCAGTACCAAGAGATTCATTTCAATATAATAATCGTGCTTCTGGTAATGGTTTCTCCTTATGAGGATGGAGCCCCTCAAAAGTATCCATTCCAAAAGGGAGAGCTACCGTAGAGGGAAGGCATCCACGCTGGTTGGAAAAAGGGGAGGATGTATGGGAAGTTCTTGTACACAGGTATAACCCTAAGTACTCAGTGGAGAGCTCTGTCGTGTGACAAAGTTACAATATGATAGAAAAACCTAATTCACACACATTTAGAAATAGACTGAATAAGGCCTATAACATGGAGCCGGCAAATGAGCAATGAACAGCTGAGAAACACAAAGCATTCTCTCTGTGCAGCACGTTTTCCAACGATTTTTGAATAATGAGGTGAGCTGTAAAGATCTTGACACGTAAGAAGATCTTTACAACAGCAAGCCCCTTTCAGAGCTTTCCTTAGCTCAGTGCAGTAGTTACAGTCATAATCCCTGAATATGATTTTTTTTTAAAAATAATCAATTCAGTCACATTCAAAGCATTTCGACAATAATTTAAACCGTCTTCTGTTGTTGTATAATTTTGATAACTACATACATATGTACATGATCCAGTAATTACAATGAATAATTTGGTTTTTAATTAATAATTGTCCAAATAACTAAAAATAAATCATTTTTTATTTTAAATAGTCTCTTTCGCAGCCTCCCCATCCCCCCATCAGTTCAGGCCCCCCATCAGTCCCCAACTCCTCAATCCAGCCCCCAGAGCCTCACCTCTGCTCCTCCTAGGTTTCCTCACCCCCCTTTCCCAGGCCTGGGGGTTGTAGTGGGGTCCCCTCTCATCTCCCCTTTCCCAGGCTGGGGGGTTAGGGATGGCTCCCTCTGTCCCTTTCCAGGCCAGGTGCTGGAGGGGAAAAGAGCAGAGGTCCTGCCCTGTCCATGTTTTTCACAGGATGGGAGGAGGGAACGGAGCCAGTGCTGGCTCAGCCAGCTTCCAGCAGGACCAAACTTCGCAAGGGGGCTGTAGCTTCTTGCGTCAATGCCAGACAGGCTCCAGACCGCCCTGAAATCCGGTCACCCACTATAAAATCAGAAGCATTGGCAATACTGCAATAAAGCTGCACTTTGCTGCATGACTGCTGTGGGGGGTCCCAGGGCTGCTGGGTCGTTCCCCCTCACTAGGCATCGCTGGTCTGTTACCCACCTCACTCCTGGTTCTCTCCTGCCCTTTGTCTCTCATAGGAGAAGATAGAGTACGTCTTCCTGATCATCTTTACCATTGAAGCCACACTCAAGATCATCGCCTATGGGTTTCTACTTCACACGGATGCCTACCTCCGAAACGGCTGGAACGTGCTGGACTTCGCCATTGTCTCTTTGGGGTAAAGGAGAGCTGGTTTGGCGGGGTGGGCAGAAGGTTTCTTAGAAAATGTCCTGTTTGTTCTTGGGGCGGGTTGTGAGACCACGGTAGGGAGAGCGTGACCAGGCCCGACACCTGGAGTTGGAGCCAAAGCTCACTGAAGCTGGTGGGAGCGTTTCTAGTGACTCCCCTTGGCGGAGGCTCACTTGCCTTTTCCAACACGGCGCCCCTCTGCCTGAGATGACTCCCCTGAGCTCACCCGCACGCCCTCTCCACTTTTAAGTCCTCCTTCGAGACCTACAGGTTCTGCACATGGGCTGGCTTTAAATCAGAGCTGGGAGAATAACCGATCTTTCGATTCACTGGCCATGCCGAAAAACAGAAAAAAAGCCTCACTGAACCGGTCTGAGATGAGGTTATGGTTTAGCTGTGCTGGCAGGGGCTGTGGTGTGAACTTCCCCGGTCCGGCCTGTACAGGGTGAGATTGACTTTCCTTGCTTGGATTTTTTTTTTTTACTGTCTCCTTCCCCCCTTTCCCTCCCCCTTCATGTTCCTTCTCTCGCCCCCCTCCTCCCCTTTCCCCTCTCTTCCCTGTCCCACTCCCTTCCTCACCCGCTCTGGCAGGCTGGTCACAGTGGTTGTGGAGCAGATCAACGTGATGCAGGGCATACCGCCGTCGGGGAAGGGCGGCTTTGACGTCAAAGCCCTGCGAGCCTTCCGCGTGCTGAGACCCCTGCGCCTGGTGTCCGGAGTGCCAAGTGGGTGAAAGCTGCCCGGACGGCAGGCGGCTCGCTGGCGGGAGGCTAGGGTCACAGCAGCTGCAGTAGGCTTCCCCTTCGCACGGGTCTGTGGCCAGCCCCCAGCTGGGCCTCAGCGGAATTCCAACCGATCAGCAAAGTCTAGATCAGGGGTGGCCAACCTGAGCCTGAGAAGGAGCCAGTAGTGACCAGTGTACATTGCCAAAGAGCCACAGTAATACGTCAGCAGCCCCCAATCAGCTCCCTCCCCCCCCGCATCCCAGAGCCTCCCACCCTCCGACAGCCCCGCCGATCAGCACCTCCCCCTTCCTCCCCGCACCTCCCGATCAGCTGTTTCGTGGCGTGCAGGAGGCTCTGGGGGCAGGGCCGGCTCCAGGGTTTTGGCCGCCCCAAGCAGCCAAACAACAACAAAAAAAAGCCGCGATCGCGATCTGCGGCGGCAATTTGGCGGGAGGTCCTTCGCTCCGAGCCGGAGTGAGGGATCGTCTGCCGAATTGCCGCCGAATAGCTGGACGTGCCGCCCCTCTCCGGAGTGGCCGCCCCAAGCACCTGCTTGACAAGCTGGTGCCTGGAGCTGGCCCTGTCTGGGGGGGAGGGGGAAGAGCGAGGGCACGGCAGGCTCAGGGGAGGGGGCAGGAAGGGGTGAAGTGGGGGCAGGGCCTATGGCAGAGCCAGGGGTTGAGCAGTGAGCACCCCCCGGCACATTGGAAAGTTGGCGCCTGTAGCTCCAGCCCCGGAGTCGGTGCCTATACAAGGAGCTGCATGTTAACTTCTGAAGAGCCGCATGTGGCTCCGGAGCCACAGGTTGGCCACCCCTGATCTAGATAGTCCCAGTGCTAGTGCCCCTCGTGGAGACATAACCCACCAAGACCCAGCATGCGCCAATCCCACCATAGCCTGTTGTGAAAGGAGCTGGTGGGGGTCACCCCAGTGTCTAGGAGCCAGATGCCCCCATCCTGAGACCATCTCCCAAGGAGATGGACTGCAGGGACTCAGCCTTCCCCGATCCCTCTGGGGCAGTGTGAGGGGGCCTGGAGCTGCTGCTGCCAGTAATGGGATTGAGAGATTTCAGTCACCACGGCTTTCCTTCTCACACACCCCCCTCCTGGGACATGTAGGGACACATGCTGGGGAGGAAGGATGGCCTAGTGGTTGACACCAGTGAGAGCTGGGCCCAGGTCCCTCCCTCTCTTCCCTGCCATGTGCTGCGGTGGCGAAGCGGTTCAATGTGTCTGTGAGACGCCGTGCTGCCAGTTAGGAGGGGAGGGGGTGTGACCTGTTACCCTTCTCTCTCTCTCTCTCGGCTGCAGGCCTGCAGGTGGTTCTGAACTCCATCATCAAGGCCATGGTGCCCCTGCTCCACATCGCCCTGCTGGTCCTCTTCATGATCATCATCTACGCCATTGTCGGGCAGGAGCTGTTCAAGGGAAAGTTGCACAAGACCTGCTACTACATCGGGACAGGTCTGGAACGTGGGCGACCCTCCCACCAGCCACACCATATCGCCATATAACCATATGACGTGGCTGGGAGGTGTATGCCATATCTGAGGGCATTGTATGACTACATGGCATGGCGGGGAGGTGTATGGCATGGCTGGGAGGTGTATGGCATGGTTGGGGGCATTATAAGGCTATATGGCATGACTGAGAGGTGTATGGCATATCTGGGGGCGTTATATGGCTGTATGGCATGGCTGGGAAGTGCATGGCATGGTTGGGGGCATTATAAGGCTATATGGTGTGGCTGGGAGGGTTATGGCATGGCTGGGGGCGTTATATGGCTATATGGTATGGCTGGGAGGGTTATGGCATGGCTGGGGGCATTATATGGCTATATGGCATGGCTGGGAGGTGTATGGCATGGCTGGGGGCGTTATATGGCTATATGGCATGGCTGGGAGGGTTATGGCATGGCTGGGGGCATTATATGGCTATATGGCATGGCTGAGAGAGTTATGGCATGGCTGGGGGCGTTATATGGCTATATGGTGTGGCTAGGAGGTATATTGCACTGCACCAGAGCCCTCCTCTGGGTGGGGCCGGGGGCTAAGGCACAAGCAGCAGCAGGAGTGTAGTTGTCCTTCTCCTCTGCTCAGCCTGACTTCTGTGCTTCGGTTTCACCCTCAGATATCATTGCCAAAGGGGAAATGGAGAAGCCATCCCCGTGCACCACCACCGGCCACGGGTATCACTGCACCCTCAACGGCACTGAGTGCAGGAGTGGGTGGCCAGGGCCCAACAACGGTATCACCCATTTTGATAATTTTGGCTTCGCCATGCTGACCGTGTACCAGTGCATCACCATGGAGGGATGGACGGAAGTTCTCTACTGGGTAGGTGCAGGCCTGAGCCCGCTGGCTGCGAGGGAGGAGACGCCGGCACGCTCTTTGAACAAGAACATGGTACTAAGCGGGTTGGGCTGGCCAGGCTTCCCAAAGGGTGGGAATCCTTCCAGGGCAGCGAGCCCCGCAGACTCTGCAGCTACTGGATGATGTATCCACTGAGCAATGAGCTCCCAGGGAGAAGGTGGCACCCGCCAGTGCAGCAGAGTGTTTGAACCCTGCCTAGCCAAGAGAGTCCCTGTCCAAGTACCGCTGAGACTCTCAAATGAACCCCACCCTTGCCTTAAAAGACAGGAGCCTGGTGGGAGCGAGTCCTCGGACGGCTCCTCAGCTCTGGAGCTCAGGTATAAGCGACCATAAACTTGCCCTCCAAGCCACGAAGAATGGTAGGGGAGGAAGGATGGTGTGACGGCTCAGGGACAGGCTGGGAATTGCAGAGCTGAGTTCCAGTCCCGCCTCTGCCTCTGGAAAGCGCTTGGTGTGTTACCCTTCTGGGTATCCTTTGTTCCCAGGAGTGTGGGCTGAGGGCAGCTTGAGACACAGGTTGCTGGGCCAGTGTCTGATATTGTATCTGGTGGCTTTTAATAATAACACCACCTAGCTCTTATACAGTGCTTTTCACCATTAGATCTTAAAGCATTTCACCGTCGTTAACCCCCCCTGCCCCACACCCACCCCACACCCCCGGGAGGCAGGCAGGACAGTGCTATTATCCCCATTGCACAGATGGGGAGCTGAGGCCCAGAGGCTAAGTGACTTGCTCAAGGTCACACGAGGAGTCTGTGGCAGAGTAGGGAGTTGGGTCTTCAAAGCCTTAAACTAGTGCCCTAACCACTGGGTTCCTGAGAGGAAGGCTGGTCAATGAGTAGGGACAAGTCTGAAACCTGGGAGACCCAGGTTCAATTCCCTGCTCTGCCACAGACTCCCATTGTGACCGTGGGCAAGTCTGTTAGTCGTTCTGTCTCAGTTCCCCATGCGTAAAGACTGTGAGATGCTCAGCTACTCCAGTAATGGGCTTACCTGAGCCCGGTGGATTTGGTTCTCCCCCTGGATCTTCATCTGCCTCTGTCCTGCTCAGGTGAACGACGCCATCGGGAACGAGTGGCCCTGGATCTATTTCGTCAGCCTCATTCTGCTGGGCTCTTTCTTCGTTCTCAACCTGGTGCTGGGCGTGCTCAGCGGGTAAGGCGTGTGGGCTGCATGGTGCCGCTCTCCTTTCTCTCTGTCCCAGCAGGGGTCTGCCCCGAGGGAGGGGCCGGGCCGGGCCCTTATTGAGTTTGGGGATATGAACAGAAAGTCTGAAGGGGGTTTTTAACCTTTTTCTTCCCTTTTCTTCTTCCCTTCTTCCTTGGTACCTTGGCTACCAAGTCTATCAAGCCTTGTCTTCCCTTTTCTCTTGGAGAACTCTTTGGATGACTCAGGAATGTGGAGCAGGGGCGCTCTCAGCCCTTAATTGAAGGGACAGGATGGCAGAATTCTTAACACAGAGAGCTTTTCTCCCCAGCCTTAACAAAACCAGACAATGAACACATTGTAATTACTCAGTTGTATTGTGGTAGCACCTAGCAGCCCCCATCCTGGCCCAGGACCCCATGGTGCTAGGTGCTGTGCAAACACAGAACAAAAAGACAGTCCCTGCCCCAATAGCAGTTTTAAATAGTCCCTGTAAAATTCCCTTCCCTTCTCAGTTAACCAGGTGTCACTTCCTTGGTCCCTGCAGTGTCACAATCTTACTAATCCTCGAGTCTTCCAGCGTAGCCAAGACATGAATTAAAGCAAACGGGTAAAATACCACTGAAAACAAACCCAGCCGTCCTTTCCAGGCCTGCTTTATCCCTCAGAAGGGAGCAAAAAAAGGCCAAGCCCGATGTTTTTCCCCCTTGACAGGTCACCTTTATTATGGAGAGTGTGGGAAAGTGGGCACAGCTGGTAATCTCTCTGTACCCTCCAGCTGTGTGAGCTTCCCCTTTAGCTCTGACACTCTGTTATGATTTCCTCAAGGCTTTCCAGTATCGGATACTCCTGTGTGCCTCAACAGCAGCAGTGGGGACAGCCATTAGTGCTTCTAATGTTAACCTGCCCTCTTTACAATCTAGCTGTAGTAGTTGGTTCTGTGGTGTCCTGTGGCAAGGAGTTCCACAGGATGATAAAAAAATGAGGAATAAGGAAGCATTTCCTGTTATTAGGTCTGTATTCCTCCCCCTCTCCCCACAATTTTGTATTATATAACAAAGGTAAAAGGCAGGACTGATCCATTCTCAGTCTTCAGTTGAGTTAAAGGAGTAATTCCACCAGCTGGCAGCAGTAGTAGGCTCTTGTCCTCTCTGGGGACTAGCCACTAGAATAGGACGTGGCACACACTTGATGAGTGTGTCCCATGAGCAAGGTCTGGATTGAAGCTGCCCGCAGAGCCCCCTCTCCATTGGCCTCATGCCAACCGTCTGGGTTTGTTCCAGGGAGTTCACCAAGGAGCGTGAGAAGGCCAAGTCACGGGGCACGTTCCAGAAGCTGCGGGAGAAGCAGCAGCTGGAGGAGGATCTGAAGGGCTACATGGACTGGATCACCCATGCCGAAGTCATGGACAGCCACCGGGCCAGGGGAGAAGGTACCATCCTCACCTGGGCAAAGCCAGGCAGGACACGCCCAGGCCTGGCTTCCCTCTCGCTTCTGGAGAATGGTTAAATCCTCCACCGGGGTGGGGAGCGGGGTTGTCTGTGGGATGAGCGGGGTGGGAGGCCGGGGAAAGGTGTGCACTTGCTCCTAGTTTACTCATTGAGGGAGGCTGCCCCTCCCTTGACATTATCCAGGTTCAAGGATTAGAAGCTGCTTCAGACCCTCCAGAGATGAAGAGTTTTTGGAGAGGAAAGACAGTCTTATGGCATAGGACAGGCCAAGGCCTTGGGAAGCCCGTCGGCTGTTCCTGGCTCTGCCACTGACTTACTGGGTGACCTCGGGCAAGTCACTTCACCAATCCGTGCCTCCGTTTCCCCATGTGTAGTGGGATGTACTAACACTTGCCCATTTTGGGCTGAAATTAGTCACATTTGCTAAGGGCTTTTGAGAACCTGAAGTGGAAGTTGCTATAGAAGAGAGTTATTGGCCCCCTTCCCCATTACCTCCCTGGGATGCTGTTATGTGCTTGGATATAATCCCTTGGCTCTTTGTTTACTCTGTGGGGCATTTTACACAGCTGTGGAGCTATATGTAATGATCACAATTCTGAACGCCATCACTGGTCCCCTGCGCACTCTTTAAGGGGCAGTGTCCTCTCCAGAGCATGCCACCGGTTACACTCCCGTGGTGTCTAGTATCACTCCATTTCTTCGCACATTACGATGCCAAAAAAAACCTCCTTCCCAAACTTGTTCTCTTGAGCGCGGACGTGTCTCTTGAGGAGGTTTGTGTCTCTTAGGGAGTTATTAGATGAGAACCCTTCCTTTGCAGATGTGCTTCTCAGGGTATAGCTACGCTGCAATCACTTTCATCTAGCCAGCTCGGTCACCAGAGCGGGTGACGCCGCAATAGCCCCGTGAGTGATTATGCGCCGATTTCACCGCCCCAGTATCGGAGCTAGCGAGATTAAAGTTCGCTCGGGTGCATCTGCACAAGCTGCGATCACACCTCCGATTGCAGTGTGGACATACCCTTAGAGTTCCCCTTCCCTCCCTGGTGGGAATCCATTGCCGACGTCCCCATGTGTCTCTTGAGGGGGTCCCCAGCTCACTGAAGATCTCTCTCTTTCATAGGGATGCTGCCATCAGAGGAAGGGGGTTCAGAGACCGAGAGCCTGTATGAAATTGAGGGCATGAACAAATGGATTCTCTTCTTGTGAGTACACACACACACACACACACACACACACACACACACACACACACACACACACACACACACACACACACACACACACACACACACACACACACACACACACACACAGAGTCTCTCTCTCCTGCCTGATCCTGACTCTCCTGCTCTTGGAATCAATCCTGTTGTAAGAGCCCCTATCGGAAGAGCTGGTAGTTTTGTTGGGGGGGGGGGGGGGATACACCATGTTCAGTGCAGCCCACGCAAAGGTGGATTTTGCTATGTCCGGCTCTGGAAAAAGGCTAGTTCAGGTGGTATCCCGCCTCTTCTTTTGGGGGACCATGCGTCAAGCTCCTCTCCACTATCCCTCCTTCTACCCAGCACACCCCAGGGCTCCGGGAACTGCATGAGTGGTGTCAGAAAATCCAAGGTCATTCCGACCGATGAACAGGTGAGGCCAGCGCACTCTTTAAGGGGCAGTGTCCTCTCCAGAGCATGCACAGGACCGGCCGCCATGCGGAAGGGAAGGCATCTCATGGATCCTGCGCTGGGCGAGCAGCCTGGACACCTGGGTTCTATTCCTTGGGCAAGTGCCTTAGTTTCACCATCTGTAAAATGGGGATAAATGAAGCACACTTCCCCAGGGCTTTGAAACAAGTTGTTCATTAACACACCAGCGTCTCCTTTGTTACCCTGGTGCATCCCCATTTGGCGTCGTGGTGATTGAGTGGGGACTTTGACCCCGTGCTGGTAATAGTTTGGGATGGAGGAAAGGTTGTAGAGAGGGGCAAAGCGGTATCCCTGCCTGCAGAACCCCTCTCCTATGCGTTTGCTTGGGTCCCTAGGAGCTGGTGGGCAGGGCGCTTTGCAATGACTCTGCCCTCTGGGGCTGGGGGCTGGGGGGGCAGGGAGCCCTGAAGTCACCCCTCTTGGCCCATCTCTCTAGCCGGCAGTGGAGGCGATGGAACCGCCTGTTCCGCAGGAAGTGCCGCGAGGTGGTGAAGTCCAAGTTTTTCTATTGGCTGGTGATCCTGCTCATCTCGCTGAACACCCTGTCAATCGCCTCCGAGCATCACTGGCAGCCCGAGTGGCTGACCCGTGTGCAAGGTGAGCAGGGCGGCCCGGGGCTGGGGATCCGCTGCCGGTTCAGTGCATCCACGGGCGTGCGTGCGCACACGCCTGCCCACACGTGAACACCCACATAGACACCCACACACACCAACGCACATACGTGCATGCGCCTGCGCACCACACACACACGCAAAAGTGCACGCACACCCCCGTGCCTGTGTGCACATGTAGTTTCCTCCCGGTCTTGTGTTTCCCCTCCTGCGCACAGACCCACCTCTTGCTGGGGTGGGGAAGGGAGCGTTCTGCTGCTGCTGCTCAGGGCTAGGAGCTGGGCAGGTAAATGTGAGTCAGGCTCCTCTTCCTCCCTGCTGCGCTGCCCCAGGATCGTAGGCTGGGGGAGAAGGAGGCAGCAGGGGGTGTAGTGAGAGGGCGGAGGAGGATGTGGTCTCATGAGCAGCTGCTAGTGGCCATCGGGGGATCTGCCGCCTCAGTACAGAGCGCTGACCGGCTGGGTTCGCTGCTTGCAGACAGCGCCAACTGGGTGCTGCTGGCGCTCTTTGCGGCCGAGATGCTGCTGAAGATGTACGCGCTGGGCCTGCGCCAGTACTTCATGTCCCTCTTCAACCGCTTCGACTGCTTCGTGGTGTGCGTCGGCATCCTGGAGATTATCCTAGTGGAGATCAACGTCATGTCACCCCTGGGCATCTCCGTCCTGCGGTGCATTCGCCTGCTGAGGATCTTCAAGATAACCAGGTGGGGGCACCTCTCCCCAGGGCCTGGGGTCAGGCAGTACAGGCAGGGGGGCTTGCACTGGGAGGCTGGGCTGTCCTTACCCCTTCTGAGGCCTCAGGCATGACTACAACTATGAGCTGCCAGAGGCTGAGGAAGGGGAACTGGTGAGTTCTCTGGCCTCTGTGTGGCCAGGGTCAGGATACCTAGTGTCTGTTTACAACTCTGGGAGGGGAGTGGGGTCTAGTGGTTATAGCAAGGGCTTAGGAGTGAGGACTCCTGGGTTCTATCCCAGCCACAGAAGGGGGGTGGGGTCTAGTGGTTAGAGCAGGGAGGCTGGGAGTCAGGACTCCTGGGTTCTGTTTCCAGCTCTGGGAGGGGAGTGGGGTCTAGTGGGTCAAAGCAGGGGGCGGGGAGCCAGGACTCCTGGGTTCTCTCCCTGGCTCTGGGAGGGGAGGGGAGGGGAGGGGAGGGGGGTCTAGTGGATCAAAGCAGGGGGCGGGGAGCCAGGACTCCTGGGTTCTCTCCCTGGCTCTGGGAGGGGAGGGGGGTCTAGTGGATCAGAGCAGGGGAGGTGGGGGGCTGGGACACAGAACTCTGGGGCTCTAATCTGACACTGACTCACCGCTATCAGCCCCCAGCTGATCAGGCTGTCCTGTGCGTGGTGGGGCAAACCACACTCTGAGTAGTTACCTGCGGCCCTGCTGGAAGGAGGGCGTGGAGAGTGCAGGGTCTGAGCCCTCCTGCCACGAGACAAACCAGCAGCTCAGCCTGTCCTTTGGGACCCAGCGAGGCTCCTCCCAGCTACCCGGAGCAGGAGCAGGAACCCGCTCTGCCAGAGGGGTCCCGGAGACACAACAGAGCTGGGAGCTGAGAATGCCACCGGATTCATGAACCTCACTTCCCTAGGTTGGGATATTTGGTGGCAATAATGAAAATGGGGGGAAGCTGGGCATGGGGTTCACCTGGCTCCCCAGATCTATCTAGGTAGGTACTTATCTGCCCTCATCACCATAACATCAGAGCAACGGATTCCTCCTCACGCCCCCTGTGCGGCAGGGCAGCATCCTTATTCCTGTTTCATGCATGGGGAACGGAGGCACGGAGGGGCTAAGTGCCAGGCCCATGGTTGCACAAGACATCTGTGGCGAAGCCAGGAACTGAGTACTAGGATGTGTTTCCTAATGGAGAGCACACTTGAATGGGAATCAGGAGACCTGGCTTCTACTCCCAGCTCTGCCACTGGCCTGCTAGGGGACCTGGGGCAAGTCATGTCCCTGCCCAGTGCCTCAGTTTCCCCACTTGTGAGATGGGGACAAGGAATCTGGCCTCCTTTGCAAAGCACTTTGAGATCTACTGATGAAAAGCTCCACAGAAGAGCTAGGCATTATTCTTATCATCTCCTGTCTAACACCTGGTCCCATGACCACACGGGAGACATTTGGCCAAGCGGAGATGAGATGATGGAGTGTCCCCCTCGAACTGAGCAGGGCATTCCCCTCATCACCCTGCCCCCCATTTCTGCTTGTGCGCCCCAGCGGCGCCCCTCGACGTAAGCAGCCTGTGTGCCTCTCCTCACGCTAGGTACTGGACCTCTCTGAGCAACCTGGTGGCATCCCTGCTAAACTCGGTCCGCTCCATCGCCTCCCTGCTCCTCCTTCTCTTCCTCTTCATCATCATCTTCTCCCTGCTGGGGATGCAGCTCTTCGGCGGGAAGTTCGACTTTGAAGACATGGAGGTGCGGCGCAGCACCTTCGATAACTTCCCCCAGGCGCTCATCAGTGTCTTCCAGGTACGGGGCATGGGGTGCAGAGGGCATCAATCCCGCTGGTCTAACGCATAGAGGAGGGGCTGAAGTCAGGATACCTGGGCTCTGGGGGACAGTGTGACTTAGTGGTTAGAGCAGGGAACAAGCAGTCAGGACTCCTGGGTTCTGTTCTTTCTGGTCCAGTGGAATGGTTCTACCTGACCTGTTCTTTCACTCACCCCGTCTCCCAGATCCTGACCGGAGAAGACTGGAATTCAATCATGTACAATGGGATCGTGGCTTATAAAGGGCCCTCCTTCCCCGGTGTGCTGGTATGCATTTACTTCATCATCCTCCTTGTCTGCGGGAACTGTATCCTCTTTCTAGTCAGTTGGGGAGTAACAGCTGGGCGTTTTCTTGTCTTATCCAGCACAGTCACATCTAGGTTCAAGTACACATCGGGGAAGGGCTATGGGGCTGGGTATGGTATGTTCAGACATCATAGTACCAGGAGTGAGGGAAATGGTGAAACAGGAGTGGGGGTTAAAAGGGATGAAAAAATCAGTTGGGTAGCTCTCTTGGTCTCATGGCTTTGGATCCCACTGAACACCAACAGAGATTCACTGGTGACAGCCAAGAGGCAGCTGTCATGGGTACACAGAGGGCTCGTTGCTGAACCTGGGGTTCTCCCCAGCTGCCTGCGTACATTGCTTAGTGTCACCACACAGGCTCTCGCTAAGCCTGGGCCATGGAAGGGACTCATTCCTTACATATGAGCATGCTCCCTAAGCTCCTTAGCCCCACCCCCTCTCAGATATCCTGCTCAATGTCTTCCTGGCCATCGCTGTGGACAATCTGGCCGAGGCCGAGAGCCTGACGTTGGCCCAGAAAGCCAAAGCCGAGGAGAAGAAGCGGAGGAAAATGTCCAGGTCGGTGCTGCTCTCTGCTGCTTAAAAGCGGGAACCCCCAAGGGCCCAGGGCTTGCAAATCAGTGTGAGCTGCTGGTCTTGGGCATCATCTCAGCAGCATTCATTGCGTCTCTGCCATGGCCTCACTCCTCACCTCTCCTTTTCGGTTCCCCCGTCCAGAAGTTACCCAGAGAAATCTGAGGAGGAACAGCTCCTGCTGGCCAAGAAGCTGGACAGAAAGCCAAGGCTGAAGGAATCCCCACCACAGCCAAGGTCAGTGCCGCGACCCCTCTGAGCTCGTCTGAACAAATGTCTAGGGGAACTTTCCCCGGCAGTTGAGGAGTACGGTACCGAGCAGTAATGTCTTCCCATTATTTGTCCTGTCGTGCATGAAAGGTGGATGGCCATGGGGGGAGGGAGGGAGATTTCCCCAGGGCCCACCGAATGACTGGGGACAAAATCCTGAGCTTCAGCAGACGCATCTCCAGAGACTTGTAGCAAGACATCCATTCTGTATGCCCTGTAGGCCCGGATCATTCCTCTGACGAGCGAGCCTGCTTTTCCTGCCCCCCCCCAAAACGCGTGGCGGGGGGACGGGGAGTGGGACTCAGTGGGTACAGGCCCAGGATCAAAGGTCCTGTATCAAAGGACTGTCTCGGTGGAGTTTCCACTCAAGATCTTTCTACACACACGTGTTCACAGACACACACACATGTAGGGCCCATCAGAGGCCCTTGTCCAACTGGCCAGTGATCCTGGCTCCCCTGCCTCGTGTTGTTTATTATTAATTATTTCTATTATGGTAGCGCCTAGGAGCAGTGGCAGATTAGTCACTGGGCCCGGGGCCCCAGCCAACTGGGGGGCCCCCGGAAAAAATCTGCCGGCGGCAGCGAAAGCCTGGAGCTGCGGCCGCCGGGCGGGTGAGGCTGGAAAGCCCCCACGCACTGACCCTGTTCCGTGGCAGAAGTGTTGGGCAGGGGAAGCCCCCTCCACAGCAGCCAGACCCTGGTCCCACAGAGAAGCACGGGGGTGGCGGGGGAAGCCTCAGCATCCAGATCCTGGGACTGAAGGAGCTCTCACACCCTGCCGTGGCACGGGACAGAGCTTCTTGGTCTTGGGGCGCAGTGGGGGGGGCAGAAAGGAGCAAAAGGGGTTGTGGGGCTGCAGTGGGGGGGCAGAATGAGGAGGACCCTGGGTGGAACAGGGGCGGGCCCCAGGGGAAGGGGCAGAAAGGGGTGGGGCTGTGGGTGGGGCCACAGGCGGAAGGGGTGGGGAGGGGCCCCCCACTTGCTCTGGCCCAAGGCCCCAGGGAACCTTAATCCGCCTCTGCCTAGGAGCCTCCATCGTGGGTCAGAGCCCCATTGTGCCAGGCACTGTACAAACACAGAACAAACAGATGGCTCCTGCCCCAATGGGAGATCGGGGGAGCTCTCCCTGCCTCTCGCCTGCAGCATTGTCCCGCTGGCCTGGGGAAGGCTGGCACGCAGAGCCCTGGCAGTGCCATGGGTGGTGTTTCTGGGATGCTCAGCTAGTCGCCTCTCTCTCTCCTTCTCAGTTAAAAGTGGACGAGTTTGAATCAAACGTGAATGAGATCAAAAACCCCTACCCTTCTGCTGACTTCCCAGGTAAGGCTCTGGCTTGATCCTTGCCTCCAGCCGGAGAGATTGAGGGAGCGATGGAAAGGGTTGGGGTGGCTTGCAGAGAGAAATCCCATTGGAGGGCTCTGGTCCCAAGAGTGCAGCTCAGCTAGTGGCTTATTACAATGCAGAAAGCCACATGGTTTGTTTCCAGCAGACGCCGAGCTGGAATAAACTCTGTGCAGTTCTCTGCAGCACTTGGTCTGTGTATGAGGGTAGGGGCGTGATCAGGGAGTTCTACGTCTCTCTGGGGAGGATACCAGACTCTGCACATGCCTCTTCCATTGCTTGTGGGGTGTTACTTGCCTCACTGACGGGTGAGTCCTGCTGGCCACTAGGGAGCGCACTAGGAGACATAAAATGGGGGATCCCCACACACACACTGAGAACAATGGGAGCTGGGTTTGGCCAGGAGGATTTGAAGTCAGGACGTCGGGGGATACCCCAGGGTTTTGTCCTATGGGTCTCTAATGGCAAGCAGCATCTTGCTCCACAGCGGGAGTGTGAGTACCCCCAGGGGCTGTGGGGTGCGAGGGGAGCCACAGCCCTTCATCTAACTGTGGTGGCCACAATCTCTCTGCCCAGCATAAAAGGAAACATGGCCAGATGTCAGGTTCCTGATCCCTGCATGGAGGGTCAGAGCTGTTCTGCTGACTCATCCTGCAGTTGGACCACGGGGGTCTCATCATCCCCAACTCCGGATGGTTAAGGAAACAATCCCTCATTGGCTGCCCAGGATGGGGAGGGGCCAAGTGATCCTTCTCTACCTCTAAGTTTCAGCTTCTGCTAAGTTTTTTTTTTTTTTTTTTGGCTGCTGCTAAGTGAATGACCCCAACATGCGAGCTCAAAGTGACTGACTATGTTTCCCTCCCTCTGGCTGCTCCACAGGTGACGATGAGGAAGATGAGCCCGAAATCCCCCTGAGCCCTCGGCCACGCCCCCTGGCAGAGCTGCAGCTCAAGGAGAAAGCAGTACCCATGCCCAAAGCCAGTGCCTTCTTCATCTTCAGCCCAACCAACAAGTAGGTGCTGCTTCTCCTCCCATCTGTCAGAAACCCAGCAGTGATCAGCGAGGATAGAACCTGGAACCTCCCGACTGAGCTATAAAGTAACACCTTTAACTATAATGGGCTGTTACAGCCTCTGGAGCCAGCTGTGCCCACAAGCTGTCCCAGGGTAGAAGCATGCCGGGCACACAGAATGAGGGGTGCCACCCCCGAGATTCACGCAGGGATCTCCCCAGCTGCACCAGTCCCCAAGCTCTAACCTGGGCTGTCACTCAGCCCCTTGGAGCTGACAATGCTTTGACTGCCTGCCTCCCCTCTCTCCCTTCCCCAGGATCCGAGTGCTGTGCCACCGAATCGTCAACGCCACCTGGTTCACCAACTTCATCCTGCTCAGCAGCGTCTCCCTGGCGGCTGAGGATCCCATCCGGCCTGTGTCCTTCAGGAACAAGGTTCCCAGGATGGGCTGTTGGGGAAAGCAGTTTGAGCCACCAGAAACGTGCAGCTTCAGGGGAGCTGCTTGCCAGGCTATTGCCTTGTGCCCAAGGAGAGTTTAGTGCAGGGGATGAGGAATCAGGAGTCCTTGGTTCTTTTCCTGGCTCTGGAAGGGAAACCTGTTCCAGGGCTGCAGCAGGGGATTCTGGGTTCTCATTCCTGGCCTGGCACTAACTTTACTTTGTGGCCCTGGGCAAGTCACTTCCTCTCTGTGCCTCACCATCCCAGTCTGTAGCAGAGGGATGATAAAGCTGCCCTGTGAGGTTACATTCGTTCCCCGCTGGGATCTGCTCGGCCCCTGTGGTGCAGGGAGCGGTAGGGATGCCCGCAGAGCAGTCCATTGCCCTGTGAAGCACTCGGAGACCCCACAAGTGTGGATGGAGTTATTCATCAGAACTCCACGGCTGGAGGTGGGCCATTGAGCAGGGTGCAGAGGTGGCACCGAGCATTCGTGCTCTCAGGCGCTCGGCTGGCTGGTTCTTGCTCACGTGCTCAGGGTCCAACCGATCACCATATTTGGGGTCAGGAAGGAGTTTCCCCCCAGGTCACACCGGCTGGCATCTTGGGGCTGGCTGGTTTTGCCTTCCTCTGGGGCACAGATCACTTGCAAGGACCCGCTGGGTATGTCTCAATAAAACAAATCCCTGCCATTGCAGGGGCCTGAGCCATTGGTGGGCCCCTCGATCACTGGACTGCTGGCTCAGGTTTCCGTGGAAACCTCAGCAGCGTGGGGCACACAGCTGAGGTAAAATGGGACTGCTCTAAAAAACTGGAATCAGGACTCCTGGCTTCTGCCCCTACCACTGCCACTAACTGCCTGTGTGATCACTGGCAAGTCACTTAACATCACTCTGTGCCTCAGATTCCCCACCTTTAAATGGTCTTGGATTGTAATACTGTGAATGTACAGAGCCTTTCATCTGAGGACCCCAAAGCACTGTCACTAACCTCGTTTTACACATAGGGAAACTGAGGCCCAGAGAGGGGAAATTACTTGCCCAAGGTCACCCAGCTAGATGCTTACAGAGCTGGGAAAAGAACCCAGGAATCCTGACACCTTAGGCCATGGTCCTTTCCCAGAACCAGGAATTGAACCCAGGAGTCCTGACCCTAAATCGCCAGCATTAACCACTAGAACACTGACTGGCGAGGCCACATCTGGAGTACTGTGTCCAGTTTTGGGCCCCCCACTACAAAAAGGATGTGGACAAATTGGAGAGAGTCCAGCGGAGGGCAATGAAAATGATCGGGGGGTTGGGGCACATGACTTACGAGGAGAGGCTGAGGGAACTGGGCTTATTTAGTCTGCAGAAGAGAAGAGTGAGAGGGGATTTGATAGCAGCCTTCAACTACCTGAACAGGGGTTCCAAAGAGGATGAAGCTCGGCTGTTCTCAGTGGTGGCAGATGACAGAACAAGGAGTAATGGTCTCAAGTTGCAGTGGGAGAGGTCTAGGTTGGATATTAGGAAAACCTATTTCACTAGGAGGGTGGTGAAGCACTGGAATGGGTTCCCTAGGGAGGTGGTGGAATCTCCATCCTTAGTGGTTTTTAAGTTCCGGCTCGACACAGCCCTGTCTGGGATGATTTAGTTGGGGTTGTTCCTGCTCTGAGCAGGGGGTTGGAATTGATGACCTCCTGAGGTCCCTTCCAACCCTAATCTTCTATGATTCTATGAACACTCTCCCCTCCCAAAGATGGGAACAGTAGCTAGGAATCCTGGCTCCCGGGCTCTAACCCTTGGACTGCTGTGCTCTGCCAAGGATAATCCTTTCCTGACTGCTGTGGGGGCTGGGAGGCTTAATTCATTAGTGTCGTAAAGATGCTGGCGTGAAAGAAGCAGTCACAGTGCAAAGCATGTATGTATTATTGTTGTATTTATTATTAGCACCAGGTGTGCAGTTTCCATTCAGCGGGCAGTGTGCCGTCTGTCTGCCAAAGCTCCCGGTTGTAGGACGTTCAAATAATATCTGGTCTCCTGAGTTACCAAAACCTCTGCCTGATTTTTATCTTCAGGTTCTGGGATATTTTGACATCGTCTTCACCTCCGTGTTCACAGTTGAAATAGTCCTGAAGGTGAGTCACACCCCATCTTTCTGGAGACGGTGCATAATGGGGTGATGCCGTGAGGGGAGCTGCTGATCGGGGCAGAGCAGAGGCAGGCGTCAGCAGTGGCTGCAGTGAATGGGGAATCTTTGATTGAGGCTGCTGCACACAGACAGACACTGGGGTTTCGCTGGCCAGCCTGTGCCACTTACTGTTACCACTAGGACGGCCTCCTCCGTACAGCTGGTCAGAACATTTTCCTCAAACGTTTTTCGTTAGTTTCTCCAAAACTGAAATTTGTCATGAAATTGTGTTGATTCTGACAAAAATTCCTGCCAAAAAAAAGAGGTTTGGAAATGTTCAAAATGTTGTTTAGAATTTGTTGTCCTTTCTTTTTTCATGTTTACATTATTTCATACCATGGCAGGAGTAACAGCGCATAATAGGTTTCCATCAATACGAACTAGCAACTGCCATTAATGTACGCCCATAATATGCCCTATTACTGTGACATGTCATAATATAATAGAAATTAGGGCTGTCAATTAATCGCAGTTAACTCATGCGATTAAATAAAAAAATCACGATTAGTCGCAGTTTTAATCGCACTGTTAATCAATAGAATGCCACTTGAAATTTGTTAAATATTTGTGGATGTTTTTCTACATTTTTAAATATATTGATTTCAATTACAACACAGAATACAAAGTGTACAGTGCTCACTTTATATTATTTTTGATTACAGATATTTGCACTGTAAAAATGATAAATAAAAGAAATAGTATTTTTGAGTTCACCTCATACAAGTACTGGAGTGCAATCTCTTTATTGTGAAAATGCAACTTACAAATGTAGATTTTTTTGGTTCCATAATTGCATTCAAAAACAAAACAATGCAAAACTTTAGAGCAGGGGTGGCCAACCTGTGGCTCCGGAGCCACATGCAGCTCTTCAGGAGTTAATATGCGGCTCCTTGTATAGGCACCGACTCCAGGGCTGGAGCTACAGGCGCCAACTTTCCAATGTGCCCGGGGGGTGCTCACTGCTCAACCCCTGGCTCTGCCACAGGCCCTGACCCCACTCCACCCCTTCCCACCCCCTCCCCTGAGCCTGCCGTGCCCTCGTTCCTCCCCCTACCCCCCCCCCCGAGCCTCCTGCATGCCACGAAACAGCTGATTGGGAGGTGCGGGGAGGGAGGGGGAGGCGCTGATCGGCGGGGCTGCTGGTGGGCGGGAGGTGGGGGGGGAGCTGATGTGGGGCTGCTGACATATTACTGTGGCTCTTTGGCAATGTACATTGGTAAATTCTGGCTCCTTCTCAGGCTCAGGTTGGCCACCCTTGCTTTAGAGCAGTGGCTCTCAAACCTTTTTTACTGGTGACCCCTTTCACATAGGAAGCTTCTGAGTGTGACCCCCATTATAAATTAAGAACACTTTTTAATATATTTAACACCATTATAAATGCTGGAGGCAAAGCGGGGTTTGGGATGGAGGTTGACCGCTCACAACCCCCCATGTAATAACCTTGTGACCCCCTGAGAGGTCCCAAACCCCAGTTTGAGAACCCCTGCTTTAGAGCCTACAAGTCCACTCAATCCTACTTCTTGTTCAGCCAATCACTAAGACAAAAAAGGTTTCAAAGTAGCAGCCGTGTTAGTCTGTATCCGCAAAAAGAACAGGAGTACTTGTGGCACCTTAGAGACTAACAAATTTATTTCAGCATAAGCTTTCGTGGGCTACAGCTCACTTCTTCGGATGCATAGAATGGAACACACAGACAGAAGATATTTATACATACAGAGAACATGAAAAGGTGGAAGTACGCATACCAACTGTAAGAGGCCAATCAATTGAGATGAGCTATCAGCAGCAGCAGAAAAAAAACCTTTGAAGTGATAATCGAGATGACCCATAGAAGGTGTGAGGAGAACTTAACATGGGGAAAAAAAATTCAATTAGTGTAATGACCCAACCATTCCCAGTCTCTAAAGTTTGTTTACATTGATGGGAGATACTGCTGCCTGCTTCTTATTTACGTCACCAGAAAGTGAGAACAGGCGTTCACATGGCACTTTTGTAGCTGGCATTACAAAGTATTTACGTGCCAGATATGCTAAATATTCGTATGCCCCTTCATGCTTCGGCCACCATTCCAGAGGACAGGCTTCCATGCTGATGACGCTCGTTAAAAAAATAATGCATTAATAAAATTTGTGACTGAACTCCTTGGGGGAGAACTGTATGTCTCTGGCTCTGTTTTACCCGCATTCTGCCATATATCATGTTATAGCAGTCTCAGATGATGACCCAGCACATGTTGTTCATTTTAAGAACACTTTTGCTGCAGATTTGACAAAACGCAAAGAAGGTACCATGTGAGATTTCTAAAGATAGCTACAGCACTCAACCCAAGGTTTAAGAATCTGAAGTGCCTTCCAAAATCTGAGAGGGACAAGGTGTGGCACATGCTTTCGGAAGTCTTAAAAGTGCAATATTCTGATGCAAAAACTACAGAACCCGAACCACCAAAAAAGAAAATCAACCTTCTGCTAGTGGCATCTGACTCAGATTATGAAAATGAACATGTGTCGGTCCGCTCTGCTTTGGATTGTTATCAGTCAGAACCCGTCATCAGCACGGACGCATGTCCTCTGGAATGGTGGATGAAGCATGAAGGGACATATGAATCTTTAGCGCATCTGGCATGTAAATAACTAGTGACTCCGGCTACAACAGTGCCATGAGAACACCTGTTCTCACTTTCAGGTGATATTGTAAATAAGAAGCGGGCAGCATTAGCTCCTGCAAATGTAAACAAACTTGTTTGTCTGAGCGATTGGCTGAACAAGAAATAGGACTGAGTGGACTTGTAGGCTGTAAAGTTTTACATTGTTTTATTTTTGAATGCAGTTATTTTTTGTACATAATTCTACATTTTTAAGTTCAACTTTCATGATAAAGAGATTGCACTACAGTACTTGTATTGGGTGAATTGAAAAATACTATTTCATTTGTTTTTTACAGTGCAAGTATTTGTAATCAAAAATAAATATAAAGTGAGCAGTGTGCACTTTGTATTCTGTGTTGTAATTGAAATCAATATATTTGAAAATGTAGAAAACATCCAAAAATATTTAAAGAAATGGTATTCTATTATTGTTTAACAGCAAGATTAATCAATATTAATTTTTTTAATCGCGATTAATTTTTTTAATCGCTTGACAGCCCTAGTAGAAATATTATTTTAATATAGTTTATTTTAAAACTCTTTAAGGGCAGCTGCCACTTAGCATGGATTGAAACAGCTTCGCTTTTCTTTTAGATCAAAATGTCTCCTGTTTGTGTTGTAATGAAATAGTTTGACACTGGAGTTACAATGCAAACAGCAGACGTTTTGACCCAGAAGAGAAGAGAAGATGTTTCAATCAGTGCTAAGTAGCAGCTGCCCTTAACTGTTTTAAAAATGCACAGATTAATCCATTCCAAGGCCAGAAGGCACCATTACGATCATCTGGTTTGACCTACTATGTGACACAGACCATAGAACGTAGAGAATGCCTTTAGAAAAACATCCCCTCTTGATTTAAAAATTGTCAGTGGTGGAGTCTCCACCACGTCCCTGGGTAAATTGCTCCAATGATTAATTACCTTCACTGTAAACAATTTACACCTTCTTTCCAGTCTGAATTTGTCTAGTTTCAACTTCCAGCCATGGGACTATATTATGCCTTTCTCTGCTAGACTGAAGCACCCGTTATTAAATATTTAAAATAAAATCAATAGAATAATTAAACGATTATGTCATTTTACGACACCAGTAGTAGTAGTGTATGCCACAGACATGTCATTAAATAATAGAAAAATAAAAATATTAAACAAACAAAACAAAAAAGAAATAAAATAAAATAAAACAAAACAAAATTTCAGTGTTCCAGAACCAACATTTTTCAAAACTTCCATTTCATGGGATATTTTGAAAATATTTTTTTTGTTCCAATCGGGACCAAAACCAAATAATGATGTGTCGAAATTTCCCCCGAAACAGAAATGCCGAGTTTTGACCAGCTCTGCTCCTGAGTCCTGCCCTAGACAGAGCAGTCAGAGAAGGCCCTGCGGGCCGTGCTCTACTGTGGCCGGTTGGGCGCCCAGGGAAGCATTTGTTTAGTGGCTGTCAGCCCAGTTCCTAGGCCACAGGTGTCTGCGTGAGAAAAGCACCATCACAATTGGCAGCTGGGCCAAGAACGGGCTGTGGAGAATGAACTCCCTGGAGAGACTCCTGTGGGGTGGGGCTGAGGCTCGCTGGCTCGGTGGTACATGATAAGCTTCCTTTACTGTGCCTATTCTGTGGATCTAGAGAGGACTTAAGTGTCCAGGGCTCCAATCTGGCTTCTTTCATGAGCAGCAGTCACTAAAAAGAAAGAGGATCAGAGGTGATCTGCCCCGTTCCCATTAACTCCCCTCTGCTCCCCTTCAGATGACCGCATACGGTGCATTCCTTCACAAGGGGTCCTTCTGCCGGAACTACTTCAACATCCTGGATCTGCTGGTGGTTGCTGTCTCCCTCATCTCCATGGGAATTGAGTAAGCACCTGTTGTAGCAACAGGTCTGCCTGTTCAGCAGAGGATAGGGCCATCTGCTGTGCTGTCATCTACGTTGGCAATAGAGACGTAGGATGGGTTAGGCCATTGGTCTGTCTAGCCTAGAATCTCACCTCCAGCAATGACCAGTAACTGATGCTGCAGATGGTAGGGATGCACCTGGGCAGACGCAGGGCTATAGATGGAGGGTGGGGAGTAATTCCCTCCTGATCCCTGTGACAATCATCCTGTGCCCAGAAGCATGTGAGTTGGTTGATTCCCCTTGCATTAGCATTCATACACTATTCAGTGCCACAAAGTCATCCAGCCACGCTGTTGGGAGTAAGGAAATAAACAACCCCTGAGAATAGGGAGGAGAGGCTATGCCATGAATTGGATACGCAAGGATTTTGTGGGCAGGCACCCACTTCAATCTGGAATTGCCTTCCTCCTCCCCCAAGTTCCTTCAGGACTCCTGGGTTCTGTTCCTCACGGTGGGTGGGAATGTGGCCTAGGGGCTAGGGCTCAGGACAGGGATGTCAGCGATCCTGGGGGCTAGGCCCAACTCTGCTACTGATGTACTGTGCAGCCGCCTGCCCCTTACAGGAATGGTGGGAAGCCCCTTACTGGAAGTGCTGCCCTTGGGGAGCTCTGTCAAACTGGATTGCAATCCCCTCCTAGAACACATGACAGCCTGGCCCCGCCAGAGCATGCTCCCGGCCTGTCCTCCTGCCCCTGCCGCTCCGCACCCCCCGGCCTGCCCCCTGCAGCACACCGCCAGCCGGCCCCCCCAGCACGCCCCTTCCCGCTCTGTACCTCCCGGCCTGCCCCCCAAGCATGCCCCCCATACTGCCCCCTCCTGCCCCTGCCACTCCACACCCTCCAGCCTGTCCCCTGCAGCACACCACCAGCCTGCCCCCCAGCATGCCCCCTCCTGCCCCTGCTGCTCTGCAACCCCCAGCCTGCCCTCCAAGCATGTCCCCCAGCCTGCCCCCTCCAGCATGCCCCCTCCTCCCCTGCCTGTCCCCCCAGTCTGCCCCCTCCTGGCCCTGGCAGGTACAGCTCCCCTGCCCATGTTGGAGGGGCACAGGTGTTGGCTCTCCCCCGATGCATCGCTGCAGGCCGGTTTGGCTCCTGACAGTGTGTGAGGAGCTGATTTTTCTGGCCAGACCCCAAGCTGGCTGAGTCACCCCATCTCCCCCCGCCCTCCCCAGGTCCAGCGCCATCTCCGTGGTGAAAATCCTGAGGGTGCTGAGAGTCCTGCGGCCGCTGCGGGCCATTAACAGAGCGAAGGGGCTGAAGGTGAGAGCAAGGCGGGGACAAGGGCCCTCCATAGGGGGTGGACACGGCCCCCCTCAGATCTGCCACAGGAATCCAGGGCCTGCCAGATCATGGGCCATCTGAGCAGGATCCCAGGACTGCACGTCCCAGGGCTCAGGCCACCTGATTTCACTCTCACCCGGGTGTTTTGTTAGGTGTCTGTGGGCAGCTGGGAGGCAACCCACTGGTTTTGTACTAGTTCCCCTGGCTGCATCTGGAACAGCCGCTTCCCCTGCACACCAGTGTGGTGCCGGGTCCCCCGTCCGTGTCTGGGATGGACGCTTCCCCTGGTGTGGTGCTGGGTCCCCCATCCGTGTCTGGGACGGCCGCGTCCCCTGCACACCAGTGTGGTGCTGTGTCCCCCGTCCGTGTCTGGGATGGCCCCTTCCCCTGCACAAGGGCACGGCCGATACCCACAGCAGGTCGTGGTGCTGCAGGCCTGGCCCATCTCTGCATTGGCCTCTCTCTCTCTCTAGCATGTAGTCCAGTGCGTGTTCGTGGCCATCAAGACCATCAGCAACATTGTGATTGTCACCACCCTGCTGCAGTTCATGTTCGCCTGCATCGGGGTGCAGCTCTTCAAGGTGAGAGCCCCTCCCGGCCAGAACCCAGCGCTGGTATCCCCCAACCCTCCCTGTCCTGGGGAGAGCTGGGGTGGAGCTGAGCTCAGGGAAGCACCAGGAAGTGGCTCCCCTTCGTTTCTTTTAAGAGAGGGGATTCTCCCATGTCAGAAATTCAGAGGGAGGCCGAGGACCATCCCCGGCCATCCCCTTGGGGGTACCAGCACGCTGCAGGCAGAACAGGGCAGTGTATGCATAATCTGTGCCCAAGCAAGGCAGCCCCATGGCCCAGTGGGAGTCAGCCAATTTGGGGGTCTCTTCCCAGCTTTGGTGCTGACCAGCCAGGTAGCCTTGGGCCAGTCCCTTCCCCACCTGTGACTCGGTTTCCCCCGCCCACTCCAGCTCCCCACCGTGTTGCAGGATCACAGGTGTTTCCTCCTGACCACCCGTGGCACTGCAGGCAGGTCTGCGCTTGCGCTGTTGTGCGAATGGATGAGGTTGACGTGACTCTTTGGCTAGAAGTGCTACGGGTTGCTGCAGCAGTGGTCTGGCCTTCGGGCCCTGCAGGGCTCCTAGGGGTTGTTGGTGCTGCTGACTGCGCAGGGAGAGTTGAGGGCTGGCACATCTGGCTGGGCTCTAACCACCTCTAAGGAAAGGCCCAGCTGGGGTAGGGCCCAGACGCTCACGGCCGGCACTAACCAGCCCCCTTTCAGGCTGGAATGGGCCGTGGAGACGCTGCCCCCTGGGTCGGGGCCAAGCCGTGGGGTCATGTCAGGATGTACTGCAGTTGCCAGCAGCTGCCCTTGTCCTTGCTCCCCAGGTCTATCAGTCAGGCCCCCTGCGGTTCACAGTACAATCCCTGATTCTTCTGCTCTCTGCTTAAACCTAGGGGAAGTTTAGCAGCTGTACGGATCCAGCCAAGATGACAGAAGAGGAATGCAGGTAGGCGCCCCCTGTCGTCACTGCATGTACCTCACAGCCAGAGCGCAGGGACCGGGGGTGTCATTGCCTGAGGGGGGACTGGTGGGGAAGGCGAGGAACCAGTCCTGGTTTGTTGTCTCTTGTGCTCACAGCCTGCTCCCGGGAGCCTGCTGAGCAGAGGAGCCCAGGCGTGGGTCTCTATGCAGAGCAAAGCCTGCAGCACAGGGCAGTTTGCTCTAGGGGTCAGAGAGCCGATGGGAGTGTTGAATGGCCAGGACCAAGGAGGAGTTGGGCTCGTAAGCCAGAGGAAGGCCAGGCCAACGGTTAAGGCACTAGCAGGGTTGCCAGGTGTCCGGGTTTTGACCGGAACACCTGGTCGAAAAGGGACCCTGGTGGCTCCGGTCAGCACCACTGACCAGGCCATTAAAAGTCCAGTCAGCGGCACAGCAGGGATAAGTCAGCCGCGGCTTCTGGAAGCAGGAGCATGTCCCCTCTTTGGCTCCTATGTGTAGGGGCAGCCAGGGGGCTCCATACGCTGTCCCCGCCCCAAGTGCCAGCTCTGCAGCTCCCATTGGCCAGAAACTACAGCCAATGGGAGCTGCAGGGGGGGTGCCTGCGGACAGGGCAGCACGCAGAGCCACCTGGCCGCGCCTTCGCATAGGAGCCAGAGGGAGGACAAGCCACTGCTTCCGGGAGCTGCTTGAGGTAACCGCCGCCCAGAACCTGCACCCCTGACCCCATCTCACGCCCCAACCCCCTGCCCCAGCCCTGATCCCCCTCACGCCCTTGGCTCGGAGCACCCTCCTGCACCCCAAACCCCTCATCCCCAGCCCCACCCCAGAGTCTGCACCTCCACCCCCCAACCCCCTGCCCCAGCCCGGAGCCCCCTCGCGCACCCTGAACCCCTCATTTCTGGCCCCACTCCGGAACACACACACCCAGCCCAGAGCCCGTACCCCCTCCCACCCCCCAGTCCCCTGCCTCAGCCCGGAACCCCCTCCCATACTCCGAACCCCTCGGCTCCATCCCCCAGCCCGGAGCCCCTCCTACACCTCAAACCCCTCATTTTTGGCCCCACCCCAGAACCCGCATCCCCAGCCGGAGCCCTCACCCCCTCACGCATCCCAACCTCTTGCCCCAGCCTGGTGGAAATGAGGGAGTGAGTGAGGGTGGGGAGAGCGAATGACAGAGGGAGTGAGCGGGGAGCGGGGCCTGGGAGGCAGGGCAGGGCTGTTCAGTTTTGTGTGAGTAGAAAGTTGGCAACCCTAAGCCTGGGACTGGCTTGTGTTTTATGGAACGACCTGGAAAAGCTCTTTCAGGCCTTCTTCACTCATCATCAAAAGCAGGAGCAGAAGATGGCAGCCCCCAGGCATGGGTGGTGGGTATAAGAGGCCAGAGGGAGCTAAGCCTCCCCAAACAGATGGCCTGCTGCCTTTGGAGCGCACCGCTGCCAAAAGGGTGGGCACCCTGGCTGTGGTCCTGCCCGCACTCCACTTGAGCTCCCGCTCCCACTCATCCTCTTCCTGTCCCCAGTCTGCTTGCAGGGGAGCCTTGCGGGAGGGGGTGAAGAGACACACGCATGCACGAGGGGTGAGCGGCCGGAAGCCGGTGGGCAGGCAGGGGAACCGCAGGGGAGGGGCCGAAGAGGCGCAGGCGGGGATGAGTGGGGCAGGAGCTGGAGCAGGGGCGGGGCCATGGTCTGGGCACACGCAGCCTCCCCAAATGGAGGAGTCACGTGCCGCCCATATCCCCAGGTGTTATGTCACCTTTGCAGGTCCCCTTTCAGACACGCTAGTGGGTGAAGTACGTGTCTGGGTGTATAGGGGGCTGCCCTGGGGCATGAGTCTCCCTGGCTGTGGAAGGGCAGAGCTCATCCCGGACGGCAGGATTTGCCATGCATGAGGTGGGATTTGCCAAGCTGCTCCAGCCTGTAGATCCAGGCTGCCACCTGATCCCAGGTACTCCGGGGAGAGGCACCAAGGGTGGATCTTGGTGAGGCTGCTGGGCAGGTTGTAGACGGGTTGTAGCCCTGGCATCCACAGGTGATCCTTCCTCAGCACACCCTGATTGCATGACTGCCGATTCCTGTTATTGTCAGAACTCGCATACTCGGCCATGGTGCTTGTCGCGACCAGCACTGGCCTCTGGCTTCCTGCAGCTGTGAGTTCCCCAGGTTGATTTGGTGAGACAGTAACGTGCTCTGAGAAGCATGGAGTCTTCAGCAGGCAGGCACGTGTGTGTCATGGGCAAGGGGACTGGAGAGTTTCTGGGCCCAGTCCCCCGCTCGCTCACCCCTCGTCTGTAAATGCGCCGCTGCCTCCCGTTCCAGAGGCAACTTCATCGTGTACATGGACAGCGGCCCCAAGCAGCAAGAGCTGTACCCGCGCGAGTGGGTGCACAACGACTTCCACTTCGACAACGTCCTCTCAGCCATGATGTCGCTCTTCACCGTCTCCACCTTCGAGGGCTGGCCGCAGTGAGTCCGCTGGGGGGAGCACGCAGCATGGGGGCCGGGCACTGGGTCAGGCTGCACGGGGGGAGATCCCAGCACCCCACTGGCGCTGCTGCCTGGCTGGGGAATGCCATGTGAGGGGACTTCTCCCGAAGATGGAGAGAGGGGTCAGACCCCCCCCACCCCCGATCAGGGGCACAGAGGTGCCAGTGCAGTCAAAGGGGAAGCAGCTGTCTGGGATGTCCTGACCTCTCTGCCTTAGCTCAGCTGGACTGAGCCGCCCCCCCATGCAGCTCTCTACTCGCTACCCCCCCAGGCTGCTGTACAAGGCCATTGACACCCACACCGAGGACACGGGCCCCATCTACAACTACCGGGTGGAGATCGCCATCTTCTTCATCATCTACATCATCCTCATCGCCTTCTTCATGATGAACATCTTCGTCGGCTTTGTCATCGTCACCTTCCAGGAGCAGGGCGAGAGCGAATACAAGAACTGCGAGCTGGACAAGAACCAGGTACTCCCCGTGGAATCCCCCTCATGGAACCTCCCCCACCCTGCAGAGACCTCCCTCCGACCCCCCAGTCTCCTCCCACCCCAGCCCCCATGACCTGGGTAACTCTCGGTTCCAGGGATGCCCAGGCTCTGGGTGCGAGGAGCCAGTTGTACCAGAGCTAGGTGCCAGGGTCTGGACGTGGCTAAGCGTGCGGGATGAGTGCCAGCCGGACGAGAGCCGGGGTGCCCTAGCTGGGTGTGAACTAGGCAAGACCAAGGGACCCCAGGCAGGAGAGGCCGGGAGCCCAGGCACGAGGGTGTGTCCAAGCTGCAGAGTTGAAAGACGAGACCCCCTGTTCTTCTGTGCCTCTCTCTGTCTGCTCTCTGACACCTTCACCGACACATCCAGGCTTGGCCACCACACTGGGAGCCCAGGATGGTTCCCATAAGCCAGGCTGCACAGACCACTAACTTAGGGTTACCATATTTCCACAATCAAAAAAGAGGACACTGGGGGGGGGGGGAAGTCCCGCTCTAGCCCCGCCCTGCCCCCATCCACTCCAACCCACTTCCCACCCCCTGACTGCCCCCCTCAGAACCCCCAACCCCCCTCCCCGCTCCTTGTCCCCTGTCTGCCCCCTCCTGAGAACCCCCCACCCTAACTGCCCCTCTAGGACCCTACCTGTCCCCTGACTGCCCCGACCCTTATCCACATCCCCACCCCATATTCACACCCCCGCCCCCAGACAGACTCCCGGGACTCCCATGCCCTATCCAACTGCTCCCCGCCCCCTGACAGGACCCCCAGAACTCCCGACCCATCCAACCCCCTCTGCTCCCTGCCTGCCTCGACCCCTCTCCACACCCCTGCCCCCCGACAGTCCCCCCAGAATCCCCAACCCATCTAACCCCCCCTGCTCCCTGTCCCTGTCCCTGACTGTTCTAACCCCTCTCCACACCCCTGCCCCTCTGACAGCCCCCCCAGAACCCCCGACCCATCCAACCCTCCCCTCCGCTCCCTGTCCCCTGACTGCCCCCCTTACCGTGCCGCTCAGCTTAGAGCAGGTGTCTGGCTCCGCCCCGCCCGAGCGGCGTGCTGAGGCTGTGGAGGAGGGGGGGCAGCGGGGGAGGGGCTCTGGCCACCGCTGCCAGCCCCGCCGCCGCGTTCCCTCACAGGCGCACAGCCCCGCCCCCCAGCGTTGCCGGGCGGCGTGGTAAGGCTGCAGGGGATGGGGGGAGCTGGGAAGGGGCTTTGACTGCCGAGGCCCCAATGCGAGCGGCGCTCGGCCGCCCTGTCAGCCGCTTTTCGCTCTTTAAATAGCCGACCGGGGGAAATCCCGGACATTTTTAGATTTTTAGAAATCCCCCCCGGACGGCTATTTAAAGAGCGAAAAGCCGGACATGTCCGGGGAAACCTGGACATATGGTAACCCTACACTAACTAGTTGTGACGGAGCGAGACTCACCACCATGGCGCCTCCTGCTGGCCATTCTGGAATTAGCTCAAATCCTTCCACAGGGCGGCCTCCTCCGGTGGTGTCTCGCTCGCCGTTACTCCCGCTTTGCTGTCTCCACCACTCTGTGACCCGCGTTGCTCCCCGGCGTCCTCTTCTCTCCGCTGTCTCCCACCCCTTTCGGGGGGACTGGCAGTCTATAGTCCAGCCACTCGCCTCAGTGGCCTGCTGCAGTCACCAGTCTAGTCCCTTGCTCCAGGGGCAAACTGCAGTCTGTGTGGGCCACTTCCCTCAGGGCAAGTGGGGGGCAGCCCTAGCATGTTGTCTGCCCTTCCTCCGGGGCCTCAGTCTGGCAGCGGTCAGCCAGAAGCTCCTTCTGCTCTGCTACCCTGCCCAGCACTACTCTAGCCACGGTGCTCCTAGTCACCCAATCCTTCTCCCTAGCAGGCCAGGGAGAGACTGCCTTTTGCTCTGTTGAGCAGCCCTTTATATATGGCTTCTGCTGGCCCTGATTGGCCGCTGCAACAAGCCTCCTGATTGGCTCGCCTCTCTAATGGGAGGGTTCTGCGCAGGCTCCCTCTGGCCTGCTTTAATCCTTCCTCCCTGTGTGGGGCAGCCGCCCCACCACACTAGCGTATTGGCTATGTGGGAGCAGCACAGTATCGACCCTTTGAGCTGCAGTGGGGGCCTGCCCCAAGTCAGTAGGGTGACCAGACTTTCCCGATATTTAACTCTCTGTCCTGTGTCCCGACCGATGTATGATGGACATGAATCCTGCATGACAGTCGTGGCGGGAACTAGCACCACTGGGAATGCCGGAGGTCCTTCATGTGGTGTGGCTCGGGCCCAGCTGCGAGGCCAGTGTGCAACGGTGGGAGCATTTTCTGCACCTTCTTAAAGGGAGCAGCAGGTCCCACTCCCGAGGGGGCTCCTCACCCCATTTATCCCAATATTGTAAGGCTGCCAGGCCTCCGGTTGGTGCAGAGCTGGTAGGCTCCCTACCCAGATGGCTAGTGGTAAAATCTCCCTCTGGGTCCTAGGTGCAGGGACGGCCAGGGGGGCTCTGCGCACTGCCCCGCCATGAGCACCGGCTCCGCAGCTCCCATTGGCTGGGGACCGCGGCCAATGGGAGATGCTGTGGCGGCACCTGTGGGCGAGGCAGTGCACAGAGCCACCTAACCGCCCCTCTGCCTAGAAGCCAGAGGGAGATGTTGCTACTTCTGGGGAGCTGCCTGATGTAAGCGCCGCCCGGAGCCCGCACCTCTGCCCCAGCCCTGAGCCCCCTCCCGCACCCAAATTCTCTCCCGGAGTCAGCACCCCGAACCCCCTTCCTGCGCCCCAACCCCCTGCACCAGCCCTGTGACCCCCTCTTGCGGCGGGGGCCAGAGCAAGGCCGTGCGTCCCCGACCTGCGGCTTGCAGAGGGGGCCGGAACCGGAGCCATGTGTCCCCGACCCGCGGCTTGCAGAGGGGGCCGGAGCCGGGGCCATGCACCCCCCTCGCAGCTTCCTAGGGTTGTGCACTCCCCTCCCCCATGCCTCCGGTGTGCCCCCCCATGTGTCCTGATATTTTACTCTTGAGATCTGGTCACCCTACAGGTCAGTGACTGGCGGTGGCCTGCCAACAAGGGGTGGCGGTGGGCTGGGGAGCCCCCTCGGGAGTGGGACCTGCTGCTCCCTTTAAGAAGGTGCAGAAAATGCTCCCACCGTTGCACACTGGCCTCGCAGCTGGGCCCCAGCCACACCCCATGAGGGACCTCCGGCATTCCCAGTGGTGCTAGTTCCCGCCACGACTGTCATGCAGGATTCATGCTGCCCCCGTGCCCTCTCCCCCGCCCAAGGAAAGCTAGAATATGGCCCTATATGGCCCATTCCTGCCTGGGAGTGCAAGGGGCTCCGGCTTCCCACTCAGACTAATAACTGGTTAGAACTGGGTCCAGGGAGGGCAAAGTCCAGGAATGAGCCGAGGGTCAGAAGCCAAATGCCAGAGCCGAAGGCGTGGTAAGCCATGGGCAGAGCTGGGGATCGAAGCCAGAAATTTGAAGCTGGAAAGGAGCAGGGACTGGAACAAGGGCAAGTGCTGCTGCAGGCAAGGTACCCGGTAGGCAGCTGCTAATCTGCGGTGGGGGCCGGGCTTAGAACCGTCAGGGGCTGTGACTCTCTGTCAGTTCCAAGGTAGTGCAGATAGGCTCACTGATTGCTTTGCAGCGAAGTTAGTCAGGGACTAGGCCAGCGGCTGGTCCTAGCTGGTCTGATACCTGACAGCACCCCGCTTCTTTTAGGGTTGCCTCCCTGGAGCCCTTGGGCTGGATTTCTTGGGGAGCCTGCAGGAGGTCCAGGGCATGGACGTGTTCCAGGGATTCCCACAAATGCTCTTCTGGGCCGCATCCCTCCCCATCACTCAGCTATTGGAGTCGCCCCCGGACTTGGCGGGAGTCCCGAATCCGCTGGCCCATGCGTTCCTCTTGGCCCAGCCCAGTTATTGGCAGAGGGGGAGGAGTAGCATGTGGTGGGAAGGGATTCTCGGTGAAAGGTTTCAGGAAGGAGATGTGGAACAAGGGGTGGACCCTGAGGGATTCTGGCAGCTGCAATCAAAAGGTTACCGGGTCAAGTTTTTCTGTGATCACAAATGGCCCTATGGACTTGTGGTCCAGCTTCACAGAGGAATGGGTGGATTCCAGATCCTGAGCTCCTGAGGTTGTTATGAGTCTCATGCCCAATGTGCAAGAACAGAGGGAGTTAACCCAGGCGACCTGGGCCAGAAGGGGCCGAGAGCAGAATGCCCAAGCGATTGCTGGTAACCGTGCACCAGGGCAGCCTGGAGTCAGAGAGGGGCAGAAATGTTTCATCACAATTCTCCTGTGGAAAATGCTGATGCTGTTGAAAACGTGTCCCTTCTGATGAAATATCATTTGGAACCCCCTCCCGCAATGAAGCGTTTTGCTAGCGTCAGCCATTCAGCCATTTTCTGAATGGAATGTTTGGGGGGTTTTGGGTTTGATTTTTCATTTCGAAACAAACCACAGATTTAAGCTGACGAAGGTCGAAGGCGGCGGGAAACATTCCCGTTTTCTCAGAGCAAAACATTTAGATCGGCTCCAAACACAACTTTTGTTTCATGGGAACTTTCTAATTTTTATGTTTTCAGAACAGGGAAAAAAATGTTCAAAATCACAGGATTTCCTGCGCAGTGAGAAATCGGGTCTGGCCTGGCTCTGCAGGGGAGAGGGGCAGGGAGCGGAGCTGGAGGTTTTATAGCTGGGAGTGTTTCATAATTGCCCACGGTGCCACCTCTGCTCCACGGGCGTCAACGCTTGACCTTTTTCCTCCTGTCGCCCCAGCGCCAGTGTGTCCAGTACGCGCTGAAAGCCTGCCCTCTGAGACGCTACATCCCCAAGAACCCCTATCAGTACCAGACCTGGTATGTGGTGACCTCCTACTACTTCGAGTACCTCATGTTCTTCCTGATCATGCTGAACACCATCTGCCTGGGCATGCAGGTGAGGAGGGAGCAAAGCTAACGACCTCGCTGTTGGGTGGCAACCTTTGATCACTGTCCATGGGGCCTGGGGGTGGGGTGTCCGAGACCACCCTGCTCTTGATAGCAGACTAGCAAGCCATCAAAGTGAGACTCAGGCTGGGCCACTGGTCGGGTGCCCCTGGATATCTGGGTTTGGATCTTGGCTTGTGTCATAACTATAAAGGGAAGGGTAACAGCTCTCCTGTGTACAGTACTAAAATCCCTCCTGGTCAGAGACTCCAAAATCCTTTTACCTGTAAAGGGTTAAGAAGCTCGGGTAACCTGGCTGACACCTGACCCAGAGGACCAATAAGGGGACAAGATACTTTCAAATCTTGGGGGGGGGAAAGGCTTTTGTGTGTGCTCTTTGTTTTAAGGGGTTGTTCGCTCTTGGGACTGAGAGGGACCAGACATCAATCCAGGTTCTCCCCATCTTTCTAAACAAGTCTCTCTTATTTCAAAATTGTAAGTAAAAGCCAGGCAAGGCGTCTTAGATTTACTTTGTTTTTCTCAACTTGTAAATGTACCTTTTACTAGAGTGCTTATCTTTGTTTGCTATACTTTGAACCTAAGACAGAGGGGGTTCCTCTAAGCTCTTTAAGTTTGATTACCCTGTAAAGTTATTTTCCATACTGATTTTACAGAGATGATTTTTACCTTTTTCTTTAATTAAAAGCCTTCTTTTTAAGAACCTGATTGATTTTCTCCTTGTTTTAAGATCCAAAAGGGGTTTGGATCTGTATTCACCAGGAGTTGGTGAAAGGAAGGAGGGGGGAAGGGTCAATTTCTCCTTGTTTAAGATCCAAGGAGTTTGGATCTGTATTCACCAGGGAATTGGTGAAAGGTTTCTCAAGGCTTCCCAGGGAGGGAATTCTTGAGATGGTGGCAGCGGACCAGAGCTAAGCTGGTAGATAAGCTTAGAAGTTTTCATGCAGGCCCCTACATTTGTACCCTAAAGTTCAAAGTGGGGATACAGCCTTGACAGCTTGGAATACTTCAGGCAGTTCAGCATCACTGCTCCAGGGAGGCCCCTCCTATGGAAAAGCCGCGGGTGCTATAGGTGAGGAGGGAGGGACGGTGGCACAGCTGTGTGTGAGTGCGGAGATGCCCCGGGCTGCGGATCAGGAGTCAGGAACATCTACAGAGCTGTGGGGCAGGACCCAGGGCTGGAACAGGGAGGGGGCTAGGGGGCAGGACTATTGGCAGAGCTGTGTGTGGAATGGGGGAAAGCATCACAACTTCTGCTCACATTCCAACCCCGCCAGAGCTCTAGGTTTGTATGTTGGTCTCAGGCTCTCACATCTGGCCCAGAATCTGAGAGCCCAGCCCCATACCTGCTCCCCATAGCCCAGTGGGCTAACCTGTGCCTCTTCCTGGCTCCCCAGCACTACAACCAGTCAGCTGAGATGAACCACCTCTCGGACAACTTGAACGTGGCCTTCACCATCCTCTTCACCCTGGAGATGTTCCTCAAGCTCATGGCCTTCAAAGCCAAGGTGAGTGTGGGGTGAAAGTCTGGGGGGCATGAGTCTGGAGATGGGTGCTGGGGGGGTGAATAACGTGACCAGGATGTGGGCAGCCGTGCCCAGTGGTTGGAGCAGGAGTCAGAGCCCAGTGTCAGAACCGAGTTACCTGAGCTGAGACAAGGCAGGAGCTGTCCCAGCCATGGACAAATGCTTTGAGTAGCCACTGGACTGCTGCTACTGCCGCTGCTGGGCTTAAGAGCTTGTCTGCTGGCTCTCCCCACCCCTCAAGCGCGGTATCCACAGGCAGCCTGCTGCAGGCCAGCTGTGCTCGCTGGGTTGCCTGGAGACTGGCTCCGCTGCAGACCCCGATTCCTGACTGGCAGGTGCGAGTCCGGAGGGGGGCCCAGAGGGTGTGAATCTGGAGGAGGGCAGGGGCTCACCCCAAGCGGTGGGCATGGCATTTTCTCCCCATGCGGCGTCCCGGGAACACAATCCCCTCGGAGCCTGGGGCCCCGGAGAGACCTGCCCACGCCCAGTCACTCATGTGGACAGTGCCACTGAAGTCACCTGGGCAAGGGCTGCAGGCTGACCTGGCAGCTCCTGAGGGGAAGAGCAGGGCCAATCCAGGCCACAAGGGGGAGCCCTTCCTCCAGCTACCTGTTCGCCCAACACCCCCACCCCCACTCCGCTGCTCTCACTGTCCTGGGTGTCTCTCCAATGGGGGTGGGAGGCTAGTGGTCCTCCCTGGAGCTCTCCGGACCCCCCATCAAACCAGGCTTGCGTGTGAGTGGCCCTGGGAGAGCCCCTGAACCTCCCCCCACCACAGCCACTGAGCCACGTGAGAGGCGAGGCAGAGCCCCCCGGCCCGCCCCGCAGGCCTGTCCCCAATGCCACTGAGAGACGGCCATCACCTCCGTGGTCCCTGTCGATGTGCCCGGAGGGGAATCCCTCCCCTGCCCGACCTCACGAGCGATTCAGTCACGTGAGCCGCTGCTCCATGGGCTGCCTTGGCATCCAATGGTCGCTTTTCCCTGAACCCCACCAATGCCAGCCCTCGGGGGTAGAGAACCCCAAATGTGGATGGTCCTCTGGGAACCAAGCCCCCTCCAGGTCATCCCTCTGAGCGTAAGGGATAATCACAGGTTGTCTTGCTGCCATTTGGTTCAAACAGATCCATGCCCACCGGGCACTTACCTAGTACAAGAACAGCCTCCTCCAGCCTCCCCCTGCCTTCCCTATACGCCTGTAGCCCCAGGCAGCCAGCGTGGGGCATGCCGCAAGAGCCGCTGCTTGCGACCCATACACAGTGATGTGGGCCGGGGCAGGTGCACTGCAGGGAATGTTTCCCAGTGCAGCTCCTTGGTCACACACCTCCCCTGTACTTGCGAGCCGTGTCTTCCCCGCCATCCCAGCCCTGACTCGAGCTCCCTTGATGGACAATCACACTGTTGCTGGGCCTGTTGGGGGCTAGGAGCATTCGTTCCCTGGCGTGCCAAGGACTCGCCCAGAATAAGCATCGGCACCAATCAGCTGGGAAGGTCTGACCCCAAGAGCTCAGTGGGTGCTGGGTGCCAGCGGATAGGAGTAGACATGGAAGGAAATCTAAATCCAAGCTCTGCAGTGCTCTCTCCATCTCGAGGCATGGGGGGCAGGCTGGCCATGCTGGCTGTGTTCTGTGTGGGCGAACGGAGACCCTCCCTCTGGCGCGGTGAGCGGGGCAGCGGTTTGCAAGGGAGAAAGCGCGCTGCGCTCAGGAACGGCAGGTCTCCTCCGCAGGGAGTTTATAACCCCCCTGTCTGACCCTCAGCTTCTTCCTTTCCTTTCCCCCTGTTCGGCCCCCCCAGTCATTCCCACCTCATTACTCTCTCCAATCTCAGGGCTATTTCAGCGACCCCTGGAACGTCTTTGATTTCCTCATCGTCATCGGTAGCATCATCGACGTCATCCTGAGCGAGATCGATGTAAGTGCCGCGATGGGCGGAGGGAACGTGTCCGAGAGCACGGGCAGGACAGTGATGTCATGGCAGTGACAGCCTTGGCAGGCTGCCAGCGTCCCACTGTCCCATGGGAGGCCCGGGTTCCTGCAGGACTGCGTGGGACACCGGTCCGGCTGGCAGAGCAACCTGGGCCGGGCAGAAGGAGAATGGGGCAGGGGCATGGGCACACGGGTTAACCTTCTCCTTGCTGTTTAAGAGACAGCGCTGACGGGATCTCTCCTCAGCCATTACACAGCCATGGTGGACCCCCCCAGCCTCAGTGGCCCTCGCCCCACCCCTCCTCCTGAATCTGCCTGGAGAGGTACCCTGTGGAAACTGCCCTTGTCCTGGGACAGAACCAGAACCTCAAGCTGACTCTGCAGTGACATATGCCAGTACTCCCCAGAGGCTGCACCCATGCCGTGCCCTGCCCGTGTTCTTTAAACTCATGCCCAGATGGCTAGTAATCAGCTCATTGGCCTGAGATCACCATAGAGATGGCTGAAAGGGTTCCCCTTGCCTCATGGTCCCTATAAGAAGTTTCTGCCCTGCGCTCTGTGAGGGTCAGGCACCGTTTCAATCTGCTGCGTGTGCTTGGAGTGTGTCAGTGTGTATGACGATTGCCACATATACCCGGTGCCTACTCTGTATATGTGTGCCTGTATATCCAATATACACCGGAGTATATTCGGTATATACCGTCTACATGATACCACACGTGTACGCTGCAGTGTGTATGTACTGAGCAGCCTGCATACAGAAGCATTGTCAGAGAGGCGTGCACGGTGCATTGCTGGGAGCTGTGTACCTCGTTGCTAGCACGTGGCATGGAAACCGGCTCCATACACACATCGGGTGTGCGGTGCGTACAATCGACCCAGCTGTAGTCGGAGAAGTAGCTTCCGAAGTGAGCACTCCAGTGGGGTTAGCACGTCCTCGCTAATAAAAAGGCCCATCCAGTTGTCACTGCAGAGTCCCCGCTCTTTGTGCTGTCCCAGAGTAGCATTGATCCGTTCCCCCGCATCTGAGAGCGAACCATCGGCAAGGAGATCCGGCCCGGAGGAGATGAAATGTCATCCTCTCCTGTTCTCGGGCACAGCTTCCCAGCCCCAATGCACACCAGTCCTGCATGGTGGATTGCCATCCCTACAGCCCAGAGGAGCCCTCTGGCTGGCTCCGTTCTCCTGGGGCAACTGCACTGGCTGAGCGAGCTGCCGAACTCCAGAGAGCAGGACTCCTCAGAGCCGCCCCCCACCGGGTATTGGGTCATTGGCTCCATTCCCATGTCACCACCAGCTAACAGCAACCAAAAGCCCTCCTAAGCAGGACTGCCACCCCGGCTTTAGTGACCGGCACTGTGTCAGCCCCTCTGCTTTTTCACCATTCCCAGCCAGCACAAAGGACAAACCCCTTAGGGAGCTTGCAGAGGTCCCCAAATTGCCTGCTCATTTGGGCAGTTGCCAGCTGCTGTCAGGAGTTCCAGGCAGAACAGCAGCTACCAGCCCCTTTCCCCAAGCACCGAGCTGCCATCAAGCGGCTCTGTGCCCACGGAGTGCTCTCTGTCTGCCCGGGGGGCCTTGAAACACGTTCTGCGCTGCTGTGTCCTTCCCAGCAGTTCTCAGACATGAGGGCACCTGGGCTCCAGATCCCATTGTTGCTTGGGAAGGGATCCACTGGAGCTCTGGCTTCCCACTGGAAAGAGCTTGGCATTCAGTGGGTATCGAGAAACACTAACGGGTTGGGCACGCTGCCCAAGTCACCCCACATCCCCTCCTCCAACAAGAGACCTCGGGGCTGGTTTTTTGGTCTCGTTCCAGAGGGTTCACTCGGCCACCCCACAATCCCCCCACCCCTCATTTCCCCCTTGACATCGCTCCCAGGCACGCACCTTGACAGCCCCCCTCATGGCCACTGTCAAAGCTCCAGGGGTAAGGGGAGATCCTGTCTGGCCACCAGGAGCTAAGGGACCCAGAGTTCTAGGGACCGTGCTGGAGGTTTTGGTTAGGGGGAACTAGGCTTAGTGAAGCCGGGCATGTAGCTGGAGAGCATCAACCCCACCCGGTAAGTACTCCTCTCTGCCCGCCGTTGGCAGCTGGGGTTTCTGGGTCATTGCAAGTGGTCATTGCCCATCAGGGTATGTGTTTGCACCTGTCTCACCTGGAGTCTGTAGCCTTGTCTGCTCTGGAGACTGAGCGATTGCTTAGGGCCCCAAGCAGCTGATGGGGGCTCCCTACTGGCTTTTTCAGTATGTGCTGTGTGGGGGCCCCTCAGAATGTTCCTGCTTAGCCCAATGGGCTAGCACTGCCTCTGGCTCTGGAATGCTGCTTCCTGCCCAAGCGCACAGACCCCGGGAGCACCGTGGTTTAGGGAGACAGCACTCTCATGAAACTCTGCCAACTGGGTCCCAGCAGCGCCAATGGGACAGGTTCTCCAGTAACAAAGCCGTCCCTGGCAGTTGTTTTCTCCCAGAAAAATGTTAACGCTGGTTTGCTATGTCTATCCTCTCTTGCTTTCTCTCTGCTTCCTTTCTCTCTCCTGTTTCTGTGTACGGCTGTTCACTGACTCGTGCAAGATGGGGAGGAGAAGGCCTTGCTATTTGAAGCCCTTTCCTGAGTCACTCAGGTCCCGATCCAGCAGAACATTGAAGCACATGCAAGCGGTCCCAATGGGACTTAAAGTTAAGCACCGTTGCTGGATCATGCCTTGTGACCGTGATCCAAAGCCCACTAAGTCAATACACTCGTTGACATCACTGCACGGTGGGTAAGGCCTTAGGAGTGAAATTCACTCCTGCACACAGGGCCAGCACAAGGGCTAGACACCACTTAGGCCTGGTGTGACGCTGTAAGTGGTGCTTGTAGCTGTATTCCGGGCATAGGGGAGAATTGCTTTCTATCCGCGGACCATTTTTGCGGATCGAATGTGGATACAAATTTTGTATCCGCACAGGGCTCTAGGAATAGCTACTCTCTAGGCATTAACGAATTCAGCACACTTGGGTGAGAGGGTTTTGTGTGTGGACGCGAGCCGGGGTCGGGGCAACACCCGAGAAAGAGCCTGCATTAACTTGATAGTGAAGATGAACCTGAAGTGACTTAGGAGCTGAAGTCTCATTTTCAAAAGTGGCTCAGACACCTGGGAGCGTAAGACCTGCTCTGCACTTGAAAATGTAACTGTTGTGTATGTTGGCAACAGGCATGAATTTTTGACCAATATGTAGCTATAACAATGCCAATATAAAGCTGCTATGTACTTGTATTCCCGTTCCCATATGGGAATAGCTATCCCTGTATAAAGCACCTTCTACACCAGTATAATTGCGTCCACACCAAGGCAGGTTGTATTGCTCTAACTACCCCGGAACAGTTCAAGCAGAACAACTTTCTAGTGTAGACAAGGCCTATGTCTCATTGAACGTCACTGGGGGCTTAGGCCTTTAAGTTGCTCTGGTACTTTTGCAGATGTTTCCCCTAGTGCCTATCTTTAGGTTCCCAAGTCAGAACATTTCTCTTCCAGTCTTACCCAGCTTGATATTTCCTTCAAACTGCCCTAGGGGTTGGGCCTGGATTCAGATCTGCCTTGTTGTGTGTGTTAGTTTTTGGGCCATCCTACCCTGTCTTCTTTCTGTCTCTCTCTCTCTCTCTCTGTTTCCCGTCTTTCCCTTCCCTCCAAGGATCTGTGTCTCTGTCTGGCTCTCTCTGGAACCCAGCCGCCTGTTTCTCTTTCTCTCTCTGTCTCTCTTTTGTTTCCTGCCTCTCTGACAGTTTCTCTTGCTGACTTCTTGTTCTCTCGACAGACGTTTCTTGCTTCCAGTGGCGGACTGTACTGCCTAAGCGGAGGCTGTAATGGCATTGTAAATATCAGCTGCATGTGCTTGCAGTGGGTCTCCTTATTTTTCTTCCTCTAGTTGTTTCTCTGCTGCACTCGGCTGCTGTATTTGCGTGGATTGCATGGTGTGAATCCAGGGAGCTGCTCTGCAATGCACAGGGTGACTCTCCCATAGCGGAGCGGGGGTAGGAGCTAAAGACACCAATGGTCTGGGAGCGAAACACACCCAACCTCTAGGAGATCTTCTTACCTCACATTGAAATGTGATCTCCATCCATCTGTCTATCCATCCACCCCTCCCTATCCCATCCCGACCCATCCATCCATATTACACTTTTCTTCTATCCATCCATCCTTTGTCCATGAAATACAGCAAAACTCAACCAGAGACAGAACCATCTAACTAAGGTTGCATCCGGCTGTTGTACAGACAGGACAGTCGCTCTATCTGCTCATTGTATCATCTAACGCAACGTTAGTTTGTAGAAGGTCTCTCCCCACAGCTGTATGCGCACAGCTTCTTACAATGTGATTTGGTGCAATTGCAGGGATACGTTTCTCGAACCTCCCTTTCTCTGCGGAAGGTTAGTTTCCCTCCTGGCCTGACATTGCCCTGGGCTCTGGGTTCCCTCAGTCCTGTTCGGCTGTGTATGGTACAGAGCCTGTGCTGGTGTCGGTGGTAATTGATCCCCTGGTGATGGACAAAAGTCAGAGTCCCAGAAGCAATGTTCCCTCTAATTTTTCCCACCCATGTGCGGAATGAAGTTTGTTATGTGCACCAATATGGAGGTGACGTGTGACACATCACCTCCATATTGGTGAACATAACAAAATTCATGTGGTGGGGGTGGGGTTGAGGGGCTCGGAGTGTGGAAGGGGGCATAGGGTTGGGGTGCAGGGGTGTGCGGGCTCCAGCTGGGAGTGTGGGCTCTGGGGTGGGGCCGGGGATGAGGGGCTTAGGGCTGGGGCAGAGGGTTGAGTGTAGGGGGTGAAGGTTCGGGCTGTGGGTGTAGCCTGATTTGGGGTGTGTTAGTAGTGTTAATTTAATGTATCCACTTAATTTAATTTTATTTAAATACATTTTTAATTAATTAATAAGTTTAATAATTTTACTAATTATTATTGTGGATATTAATTAGTATGGGTTTTGGCTCGCCAAGTTGTTTGATCAGAAGATAAAGTTCGTCCTGAATCAGGCTTCACAGAGTTTATAAAAGGAACTTCGGGGGTATGACAGGAAGTTTACACTGAGACAGATATAGTCATAAAGACCTTTTTATTAAAATCAATGAAGATAGTAAGCAAATGGTAAAACAGTTAGAATTACAGAGTTACAAATATCACAGTTCTTTAAGATATAGATATAGATATATGAATATAAGATTATAAGCTGCACAGTTGATTTAATACTCACACCCTGTTTTGATAACCCGGTGTTGGGAGATGTGATACCACGCCTATGGCAATTTCCGTTTTCACACCTCTGGCAGAGGAAGCTAATGCAGAGCTGTTTACTCTCTTTTAATTTAACTCTAAGCTGTACTAAAATAAAATATAAGGGAGCTCAAATCCCTATTTAACTTACAATTTGAAAAGAAATAGAAATATGGCCTATTAATAGTTAATAGCCGTGGTCGATGGGTAGCATCAATACGTAGTTGAGGCAATGAAGAGTAGACAGGAGCAGATAGGTGGGTAGATTGCCTGCCTAATGGTGAGCTGCTTCTCCTTTTTGTAGGGCATTAGTCGGAAATCCTTCCTCTTATGCCCAAATTTCATTCTTCCCCCACGGAAATGTTAGGGTACACTTACCCCATAGGCTAGTATGTATGTGCGTATGGATGACAGGTATGTACGCATTTGTGGTGTATCTGTTAGAATTGTGGGCAAACCCCCCCTTTTTTACCCTTTATTGCTATTGGTTCAGGTAAAGGTCTCTAGACATCTGCGTGGGTGTTTTGTCTAATTTTACTTTTCTGTGCTCCTAAGTCACGTGGGCCCTTTAACACCTCCCCCCCTCCCCCCCACAGTGAAGCTCTACATAGCCGCTTTCCTAGCCGCCTCAGACACTCTCCCCGTGCTCCACCCCAACAGCCGAGATCAGCTGAGACAGTCCCTGGCAGCCCCCAGCTTTGAATGCCGGGGGGACAAGAGTCTGGGGATCCTTAGTGCTGGGCAGGGGCCCTGACTGCAGTTTCCTTCCCCTCTTTGGTACAATGGGGTCCAGGGCTATTAGGCATTTGCCCAGGTGCTGGCTAGTTTTCTTTGGGCTCGGGGCAGTGCCGAGTTCTTTGGAGCTGGCGGTGCGTCACTGAGTCAGGTGTTTCGAGCGGCTGCACACACCCCTAGGGGAGATGGCAGGCAGTGTTTATGAATTGAGACAGAAAGAAAAGGGGAAAGAGAAGGCGAGAGAGAGAAAGGAAGGGAGGAGAAGGCAAGTGAGAAGCACGTTTTCCAGCTGAGATGTGACGTGCGATCAAAGCTCAGTGAAGCGGAATAGCACAGGGAGGCAATTTCCGACAGCCGGCGATGCAGAGGAGAAGGCTCTCGCGCCAGCAGTCATGAAGGAAGTCGGCGGTGGACAGATGGAGGGGAACAGATAGAAACAAACTCCATCAGTTTGGCTGGAACAAGTGGGGGTGTTTTAAAGCAGAAGGCGGTACCCAGAGACCTGGAAGGGCTTTTGCTGCTGGTGCTGATACTGCTCTGGGTGGACAGCAGCACGCTGGAACGTGAGGAGAGGCCAGAGATGGAGGCTGGGATGCGATTTGGGGCCGAGATGGAGCTGGGGCAGGGATCACAACAGGCTGATTTTTCAGACCAGGAGCCCTTTGGAGAGCAGAATTTGGGACACTTCACTAAACCCCTCGGGATAAACCCACTCTGTCCTTTGCAGAGCTCCCCCCATACGAGCCAGCCCCATGGCTATCAAGAGGGGCAGCTGGGGTTTCAGTGTGGCAACCTGGAGCGGCTGGAGATGACCTGCTGTTTTTGCTGGACTGCTGCCTCTGGCACTGGCACCACTGTGGTGTTAAAGCCTGGTGACCAAATGTCACTATCCCCATTGGGCAGCTGGGGAAACTGAGGCACGGAGCGGGTCAGTGATTTGCCCAAGGTCACCCAGCAAGTTGCTGGTGGAGTCGGGATTAGAACCCAGGACTCGTGGCTCCCCACATCGAGCATTAGGCCACAGCTGCCTTGTGGGGAGTGGGATCTTGTACTATGATCATCTGATCTCATGCCCATGGCCTGTGCCTGGCACACCCCCTCTGTACATACAGGCAGGTCAGGTCTCTGCTCCCCCGTCTGCCCCACGCCGCCCAGTGAGTCAGTGTGCCAGCCACAGCAGCTCCTGGCTGCTCCCCAGCGAACGCTACCGAACAGGACGGTGCAATGAGACAAGACAACGCTGACGTGGGCGTGGCGGGGGCTTTTCCCCACAAGCTGTGATCCTGGCTGATCAGCACTATGGAGTGTTTGCTCAGCTTGTTCCAAAAGTTATTGGGAGCCTTTGCTCCGACGCAGACACCTGGGGCTCCTGGTGGGGAAGGCAGCGTGTGAGCTACAGGGAAGATGGGGTTAGGGCTCTAGCTAAGGAGACGGAAGGTCCAGGTTCAATTCCCTGCCCCAGGCTCCCTGGGGAAGTCACGCTGGGCCTCAGATCCCCGTCAGAACCTAGCCCTGCCTTACCGCCCGGCGGGTGCGAAGACTGGGATCTGTGAATTGCTTCGAGATCTGCTGACACGAAGAGCTAGGAGGTGTTATTACTGCAGGTCCCATGCCCAGCAGCGTTTGGCTACTCGAGCGGGTGTCGTGCTGTCAGTTGTGTGTCTGTGGCCCCTGTCGCGGAGCGGAGAGTTCCCACTCTTGCCAAGAGCTTTTCTCTCCTGATAGCCTCCTTTGCTGCACCTCCCCCTCGGGAGGGCTCCGATCCCCACTTCCCTCCAGACAGGGAGGGACTCGCGGGGACTTAGGGCAGCAATATCGTCTTTCGAAGGTCTCCCCCACCCTAACCTACCCTATTCCTTCCTTCCCTTCCTCCCACCCCACCCTGGTCGGCCCCGCTCTATGACCCCAAACCAAACATGCCCAGCCAGCTCAAACCCTTTGCCCCCTGCCGTAGACCTGCTGCAGCCAGGAGGCTCTCGGGCCCAGTGTGGTGGCAACCAGAGCCCCAGGTGAAGCAGGAGGGACCGGATTCCATCATGTAACCCTTGCCGGTGGAGCTGAGCATGGGGGAGGGAGGCTCTCTTCTGGATCACCCTCGCTGGAATGTACTGACTTGGTAGCACTCCTCCACCCTCACTACAGCATGCAGCTCCCCTGAGCCGGCCCAGCGAGTGGGCTTACTCTAACACACATAACACCCAACTGCAGGAGAGCCCTGAGCCGGGCTGCAGATCCGAGAGATCCCTGGGCTGTAGTGGTGAACAGTGGGGGAAATGCCACCAGTTCCGCACAGCAGTGGCTCCTCCCTGTGGCCAAGCAGCCCCGAAGAGCTCAGCAGGTCTCCTGGGCCTGCTCCCTCCCTCCCCTCCCTGGGGCTTCTGTTCCCACTGAGCAGCTAAGGGGCGTGCTTTGCCTGCAGGATTCTGCAGACAATACCCGCGTCTCCATCACCTTCTTCCGACGTTTCTGGGTGATGAGGTTGGTGAAGCTGTTGAGCCGGGGGGAAGGAGTCAGGACCCTGCTCTGGACCTTCATCAAGTCCTTCCAGGTGCGTATGGACCAATCCCCAGTGTGGCTGGGCAACTGGCTTTGAAGATGGGACCTTCAGCCCCAAAGCACAGGCCTCTACTGCTCAAGAGCTCCATTAGCCGGTAGCAGCAGCAGGCCGTTAACCTCGATATGGACTGGTCACTAGCTGGCACGCACTTGACATGTATGTTACCCAAGCATCTAGGAGTTCAGGAGGAGCCACGAAGGGCTTCCCAGATGCTCATTCATACTGGTGTCAGCATGTCTCAGAGCCTCAGCTGGCCCCATATTCCCCAGACCAGATCAGTAAGATCGCCAGCTCCCTTGGACAGGAACTTCCAGGACTGGAGGGGCGCTGAGGGTGCTCTCCAGCACCTCAGTCGTAGGCACCTCTTTGTGCTGAGATTGTGCATGTCCCTTTCTCCCTGCCCCCCCCCCCCAGTGCTTTTCCTAGCTGCAGGGGCAGGGAGCTCCCTGTGCAGGCTGTGGAGTGAGTGACAGCAGCAGGAATGCTGGAGAACGGGTGTTTTTAGTGGCAACTTCCAGCCCCAGCCAGCAGCAGACAGCCTCACTCTCCGGCCAGCTGCCCCGCTGGAACCCTGGCTGGCACCAGAGCTTGGTAGCTCCAGCCCGGAGAACTCCTACTCCTAAAGCAGGCGGGATCCACAGCGGGGATAGGCTGCTCCCTCTCAGCTCCACTCCCACATGAGCCCTGGACCCTTGGTCTCACAGGCCCTGCCCTACGTGGCATTGCTGATCGTGATGCTGTTCTTCATCTACGTACGCTGTGATCGGGCTGCAGGTAAGGAGGTGGGGACAGCGCTGGGGCCCCGGCTGGCAGGGCGTGGGAGAGCCAGGATCCAGGGAGCAGGGGTCACCCCTCGGGCACTCCTGCCGCACGACAGATACAACCCCACTGTCTTTCCACCAGGGGGGTCTCAGAGTGCTCTGCAGTCACTAGTGAATCAAGCCCCAGCAGCCTCCCTGCCAGGGGGAGGCCACTGTTATTATCCCCATTCCGCTGATGGGGAAACTGAGGCACAGAGCTGTCAAACTCCCCCGGCTTCACACAGCAAGTCAGTCGCAGAGCTGGGAACACACCTTGGGCCCCTGACTCCCAGCGCTGTGCCCAGTCCACAAGGTCATCCTGCCAGGCCAGCCCTTTCCCTGTGGTGCCAGGCTATTGGCTGGAAAGGAGCCAGCGGGAGCAGTGGTGAGGCCAGGAGCGGGAGCACGTGGGGTGGAGGGTAGCAATGAATGCCTATGGCAGGGCGTTCCTCTGCAGGGCAGCTGGGACCTGAGCATGTCATTCACAGATGTTTGGGGAAAATCGCCCTGGTGGATGGAACCCAAATCAACCGGAACAACAACTTCCAGACCTTCCCACAAGCCATCCTGCTGCTCTTCAGGTCTGTGTAGGCTCCACCCCTTCCTCATCCCACCTCATCCCTTCCCATTCCATCCCCTGGGGGTGCCCGGTACAGCCAGCCTGGGGGCATTTGTAATGCAGAGCCACTGCTGGGGGAAGCCAGCCTGACTTCCTCGAGGGGCAAAGACCCCAGGCTAGTCCCTCACTCCCACGGGTCATTAAAGGGCCCCTCATATGTGCCATGAGGTTGCACTGGATCACAATGCACCAGTCCATGGTGGTGCAACACAAGGGCCTGGGTCTCCCTACACGGAAGCAACAATGAGGTGTAACCATCCTGGCACTGTCATCCTGGCCATCCCCAGGAGCTGGACCCAGCACCTCCAGAGCTGAACATGGAGCTTGTGCTGCGGGGCTACGATCCAGAGCCTCAAAGATATTTCGGCATCACACGCGGCCCCTGAAATCGGTGGCATCGAAATACCTTTGAGGATCTGGGCGTAAGTCCCGCAGCTGGCACGGGCTCGTCCTAGCCGCTGGGGACCTGGCACAGAGGGGGAAGTATGGCTCGCTGACCAGCTGGTTACGGTTGCAACAGGTTCCAGGGAAAATACACTGTGGGTTCAGGTTGTGGCCTGAATGTGCCTTGGGGCCCACACTGGGCTCCCCAGAACTCGCCCAAAGAAGACACATGAGCCCTGTTGGGGATGCCCACAGAGCCCCAGCCCATCAGTGGTGCCTGACTCACAAGTCAGAGGTCAGCTGGGCTTGGTGCTGAACGCAAGGCCAAGCTGGAGCAGAGCGGGTCGGAAAGTTTTAGTTTTTCACCACCCAAAGACGCTGTTGGGCTGAAATTGCAAAGTTTCTTGGGAACGTGTTGATTTCAACACCAGTTCTGATGGCAACGTTTCCAAATGATTTGAATCAAAACTTTAAAAATGTTTAATTCCTCGTCAGCTTAGGTTAGGTTTGTTTCCACGTTGTGGAAATGAAGTGGTGTGTTCTCCATGCAGTAGTTCTACTAGACAGGCTGTGAAACGCTCTCCGGCTTGGATTGGCTGCCCATCGTGTATCGATGTAAGGACCAAATTGTCCCTAACATTCGATGTTTCAGAAATGAAATACTTTTGACTGGAGCCCTGACTTCCACTCCTCTGTTCTAACTGCTAGACGTCACTCTTCTCCCAGATCCAGGGATTGAATCCAGGAGTCCTGACTCAGTCCCCTGTTTTACCTGCTGCATCGTACTCCCCTCCCCGAGCGGGGGCTAGGACCCAGGAGTCCGGACGCCTAGTCCCCTGCCCATCCACAGCTGGGACTAGCACCCAATAATATTGATTCTCGGCCCCTGCTGTAACCACTAGCTCCTGCTCCCTTCCAGCTAATCTCATCCCATACTTCCTGGGCAGGGTAGCCCTTCCCTGCAGAGCCTAGCTGGCATTCTCCCTTTCTCCCTAGGTGTGCGACAGGCGAGGCCTGGCAGGAGATCCTGCTGGCCTGCAGCTACGGGAAAAAGTGTGACCCCGAGTCTGACTGGACCCCAGGGGAGGAGTACACCTGTGGCACAGGTTTCGCCTACTTCTACTTCATCAGCTTCTCCATGCTCTGCGCCTTCCTGGTACGGCTCCTGATTCCGGATCCCCTGGTGTTTAGCTCCCGGTCCCTTCATTGTCCTTAACAGGAGAAGGGTGAAAGTGGAGGCCATAGGATTGTGCCAGCCGGGGACCAACCAGAGAGCGAATGCCAAGGCTTTCTCCCATGAGGTCTCCCGTGGCACCCCAGGTCCGGGGCAGTCCAGAGCAGTCCAGACAGGGTCCAAAGGGTTCAGGGTGTTCTGCAATGTGCAGCTGCCACCCCCCTTCCTGCGAGGCTGAGGGTATAGCACGCTTCATTCGCCAGTGGCAGAAGGAAGGCTGGGAAGAAAAACACCAGTGCTGCTCCAGAACTCAGTCACCAGGAGGCGCTGTCCTCCACCCTCCAGAGCCCACCCCCTGGCAAGCCACTGAGCTACCCACAGTCACGCTGGAGGGGTTGACATGAATGGGCTGCCATGCGGATTGAGGACAAATGTCAGCATCCATCTTGCAGGGGCGAGGGGAGGATTCGCCTGTGGTTGTCACAGGTTTTACTGGCTGGGTATGAAATATTTCCAGGGAGCTAAGGTCTGTTCCCTGCCCAACGGTAGCTGCAGACTCTGCTGGCTTCAGGAAACCCTCTCTGCTTGGCCCTCACTCAGCCCCTGCATGAGGGGATCCATCCACTGACCCTTTTCACCCTCTTTTTTCAGCCTGGGATCCTGTGGGGCACATGGGTCCTGGGTTGGGTCTTGCTCTGGTGAGAGCGAGGCATGTAAAAACGACCCTCTAGTGTGTTCTCCATGCAGTAGTTCTACTAGACAGGCTGTGAAACGCTCTCCGGCTTGGATTGGCTGCCCATCGCGTATCGATGTAAAGACCAAATTCTCCCTAATCCACACAGCAGGCCTGGTCCCTGCACGATGGGTCCCCCAGGGAGAAGACAGAGAATGTCTGAACGAGGATATCGGGGCGGAGATCTAGCAGGCAGGTTGGAGAGGAGAATTTTGTACAAAGTGTGTAATTTGTCAGAGGAGACCAACCAGTAGCAGTTTAGAGCACAGGGAAGATAGCAGGGCACCAGGCCGTGCGCTGTCATTTTATATACGTCCTTCACATTTGGAGACCTCATGTCCTGCCCTCTCTGGTGCATTGTGGGACAGACGCTCAGCTGACTTCAATGGGAGCTGCTTTGTGCCAGCTGAGGATCTGGCTCCGCATCTGGTCCCCTTCACGTACGCTCCTCTCTTGCCAGATTATCAACCTCTTTGTCGCTGTCATCATGGACAACTTTGACTACCTCACGCGGGACTGGTCCATCCTGGGTCCTCACCATCTGGACGAATTCAAAAGAATCTGGGCAGAATACGACCCGGAAGCCAAGTGAGTGAGCACTGGTCTGTGGCTGGCCTGGGTCTGAGTGGCAGCCAGGGAGGCCAGCGGATTATTTCCTTAAAAGGCTGAGAGAAGTTAGCACAGCTGGAAGGTGCTGGATTGGCAGCCTGTGGGACTGAAGTCCCCTGTTTATCCACAGCTCAGCCATAGCACAATTAGCGTCAATACCAAGGACTGTGGCAGATTCTCCAGTGCTGGCAATTTTTAAATCAAGCCTGTACGTTTTTCAAGATGTGCATTAGTTCAAAAGGAATTATTTGGGGCAAGTTCTCTGGCCGGTATTATACAGGAGCGTTGACCGGTTCTATTCCCCGCTACCCAGAACGCACAGGGTCACAGACAGGCCCTTGAGCTTGAAAAAGAATGTCATTTCTTCACTGCTTCAGTGAGTGATCAGGCCACCGAAACAGGGCCAAACAGGCGCACCCCCAGGTTCAGGTACTCGCCTCGAATACATTGTTACAAAGTTATTCATTATATACGGTATAAACACTTTCCTGCCTAGCCGAGATTAGCTGGCTAAGTCAGTTGTTTACCTGATGAGGTTGCTGACCAAGATGTTCACTTGATTGAACTGCTGACCCAGTTGTTAAGCTGATCAGGTTGCTGGCTCATCTTTTCGCCCAGCTGTTCTCCCTCCCTGCCAGACCATGTCCCAACACCAAAAATATACATGCTACATGTTACATATCCTACAAGGAGGTCAGACTGGATGAGCACAGTAGGCTCTTTTGGCTTATGGCTCTAAAGCCCTGCTGAGATGATCATCCGAGGTGCTAGTTATAACAGTGGCTTTCTGAGACCTGTTAAGAACTGGCCTGAGACACACCAACTCATTTAACGCAGGCCCCCAAACTGCCCCCAGCTGGATTCTAGACTTGGGAGCTTCCAGTCCCCAGTGACATAATATTGAAGCATCCAGTCCCCAGTGACATAATATGTCAGCACTGTAGTGTCATTCTACAATGGCCTGCAATATGAAACCCCATCAGTTCCAAAATTATCTGTCTACCTACATACTTCTCTGCCCCCCATCTCTGTAGTGCCTGGGGGCCTTGCCTACATTAATGAATTTACCCTCGCACCAGTCTGTGCAGCACAGAAGTGTCCATGTTGAAGATGGAGTGTAGCAGTGAGGGACTCACCCCTGCGGCGCCTCCTGCTGGTTGTCCTTGGGAATTAGCTCTGCCAGCCTTGGAGCGCCCTCTGCAGGCTGGTGATCCGCCTTGCCACTGGCCCCGTGTCCCTCCCAGGACCCCAGTGCCCCTTTCTCTGGGTGCTGCCCCCTGGCAGTACCCCACAGTTCTGGGTCTCCCCCTCCCAGGGGAACCCCCACCCACTATCCCCACTTCGCCTCAGTCTTGGCTACTGCCCAGTCTCCGTCTAGCCCCCGTTCACTGGGGCAGACTGCAGTATCAGCCACTCATCACAGGCAAAGGGGTTCGGACCTGCTGCCTCTGCCTACCCACGGGCTGCCCCCTGCAACCCAGTACCTAATAGGCCTTACCAGGCCTGCAGCCTGGGGCTTTCCTAGGCCGGAGCCTCCCTGGCTCCCTTGGCCTTTCCCCAGCTCTGCTCCACTCCAGATATCTTGTTAACCTCCCTGCAGCCAGGCCCTTCTCTCTCTGAATGCAGAAAGAGGCTCCTGGCTCCCAGCCTCTTATACAGGCCAGCTGTGGCCTGATTGGGGTGTGGCTCAGCTACGGCCACTTCCCCAATCAGCCCGGCTTTTAGAGCACCAGCCCTCTCCAGGGCTGCTTTTACCCCTGCAGCCCTCCTTCAGGGCTGATTTCAAGCCCTTCAGGGCAGGAGCGGGTGTCCACCCTGCTACATGGAGAAACTGAAGTACAGACAGACTTAAAGCCCAGATTTTTCAAGGTTTTTGGCATTGCTGCACTGAGTTTTGCAATGCCTAATTGATTTAGGAGCCTAAGGTTCATTTTCAAAAGAGATTTAGGCCGTAAAGAGCCAAAAATCCCATTGCCAGCATCTATATCCCTTTGGAAACGAGCCTTTGGCTCCTGAATCAATTTGGTGTTGCATCACTCAGCGGAGCAACGTCTGATACCGTTAAAATCTGGGCCTAAGTGACTTCCCCAAGGTCACACAGGCAGTCAGTGGCTGAGCCACAGATCGGACCTTGAGCTCCTGCCCCCCAAGCCAATTAACTCCCCATCCCCAGCCAGGGTTTGCAATTCTACCACTGGAGCAGATGGGTAAAGCACAGCTGTCTCTTGACTCCTGCAGGGGAAGAATCAAACATCTGGATGTGGTGACCCTGCTGAGACGCATCCAGCCTCCCCTGGGCTTTGGGAAGTTCTGTCCGCACCACGTGGCTTGCAAGGTAACAACCCCTTTGCAAAGGGTAAGGTTCCATGATTGACATGCTGGACGGCTCTATCCCAGTCCCGGCCCCCTCCCTCCAGCACACCCTGCAGCCTCTGGGTTCCCCAGCTCCCACCGAAAGGGGCTGGGGAGAAATCCAGGGTTGGTTTTGTGTATCCTCATGATCTGATATCAAGTGTTTAATGGAGAAGGAGGCTTTTGGGGGGAGCGAGACAATTTAAACGGGCGGAGGCTGACACACTTCAGGTTTCCTGAATTATAATCCCCCATGGTACCGTCAGTCCAATACAAGGCAGAGGCCCCCAGCTCTGAGAAGACCCCCAAACTCTTGGTCAGACACAAATCTCAGCTAGAGATGGGTCCAAGCTGCACGGCTCAGCTCTAGTGTCCCCATGTTCAGGTCTGGGGTTGGGGACCAGGCCTTTCTTCAGCTTCGGTGGGTCCCATTGTAGCTGCATGAAAGCTCTTATGGTGGGAGTCCAAACTCCTCAGCGGGGAACGTGTCCCGTTGTCCGCAGGGGGCAGCTCTCCAAAAGCCGGGGGCTGCAGAGGGAGCAGGGAGAGTGGGCGGCACTTCTTCCTGCACCCGCTCATTCTCCACAGAGCATGGGAGACATTTCTGACTCATGCCATCAAAGCGTTAACAAAGCCACCCAGTTCCTGGGTCAGAGTTCAAGGCAGTTTTGCCATTTTAAACCAGCTGTGGATTCTGGAGCACTGGGTGAAATGGCATGTTATCAAAAGGCCATGCGGTCTTATCCCAGAATCCTTTGGGTTGGACGGGCTCTCTAGTGGATCTTCTAGTGCACCCCGCTGCCTTTGTGGTTGAATGGATTTCACTGATCCCATCCCTGATAGAAGGATGTCTTGGTCCTGCTTTGAGCAGGGGGTGGGACTAGATGGCCTCCTGAGGTCCCTTCCAACCCTGATATTCTATGATTCTATGTCTTCCCAATTCCCTCACCTTCGACATCTCCACTGGTGAGGCCACACCTGCCATATGCAGCCTGCCGAATAACCCAACCCGTCTGAGTTATAACCTTTAACCTGACTGTTCCCATGCAGCCTATGCCTCCGTGGTCTGTCTTTGCTGACTGGTGAGCTGTGCTCTGGAGAGCGTCCTTTGCACAAGTGCCGTGCAATAGAGACGGATCTCCGTTGTCATGAATATAAAGGGGACTCTCTCTAAGGGGGCTGCTGGACACAGATGGACCAGGAGGGTCTCTCTGGTTCCCTAGCTCTCAGACTGTGCTGCCATTGTCACGGCGCAGCATCTCCCTTAGGCCTGGCCTGAGCGGTCCTGCCGGGGTCTGCTGCCGGCCCTGTGCGTGGGAAGTGTGCTCCGGGCTGGGGGTGAACGCAGTTGTCATTTGTTGTGCAGCGCCTGGTGTGCATGAACATGCCTCTGAACAGCGATGGCACCGTCACCTTCAACGCCACTCTCTTCGCTCTGGTGCGGACAGCCCTCAAGATCAAGACGGAAGGTGAGGGACACGCTCTGTCTGCTTTGGTGCCCTGCCCTGCCAGCATAGCGCTGGCTGGTGCATCTATAGAGACCGCCTCCAGAATGCTTCCCTAGCCCCACCCATGCAGGGGTCCCTCCCCAGCCATCAGCGTGAGACGTGAGTAATATCGGCTACCCTGGTGCATTTCATCTGGGCACCGAGGGCCAGATCCTTTGCTGCTGCAAATCAGCATGACTTGACTTCAAAGGAGAGACGCCTGTTTACACCTGCTGGGAACTTGGCCCCTTATAATTTAGCCTCACATCGCCCATGTGAGGTAGGTGAGGGTTGTGTAGGGATCCTTTTACCCATCCACAGAATGCTGCCTTCTTCTTTGAGGAGTGTCCCTGGCGGTGCTCCACCCCGAGCACCTTTGATTGGAGATGTTCACTAGCAGTGCCTGTTCGTCCCATGCATGCACTCCAGACATCCCCGGGCTCCGTATTGAGGGTATATAGAGCTGCCCAGGCAAATTGCCCTCGATTCCTTCTCAACTACCCGCTGGCCTGAGACAGAGCGTCAAGCTTGCCCGCTTCCGCTTTGCTCTAGCTTAGCCTCGAGTTCCTAGTTCAAGGTTTAGTTTAGTTTACTTGCCTCTCTCCTTTATTTTATAATTGTCCCTCTTCGGTTAATTTGGGGAGGTTCTGCTTAATAGCCCCTTTTTTCCTCCTCCCCCTTTCTGAGGGGTTTGCCTTGGGGATTGTCATCAACCTGGTGTGCCGGGCTTCCTGGGATGCAAGCGCTGCCTTTCCCGCTGGGAATCGACCCTGGTCAGCGACGGACATTCCCAGTGTATCCGCTGTCTGGGACACGCCTCCAATTCCAGCCAACTCCAAGATCTGCTCAGCTTTTCAAAGCAGATCTAAAAACTCCTGGAGATTCAGCTTAGGATCCTCATGATGGAGCTCGCCGTCCAACCAGCTCAGGGTCCAGGCCCAAGAGACCCCCTGTACAGCCGCAGCCAAGTGAGCACAGTGCCCCTCAATCGCCGTACCCCGCTCGCCTCGGACTTTGCGGGTAGGAAGACAGAGCGCACTGCTAAAATTCCCAAGCGGAGTTCCGGCTCTCCTCCTGGACGGCCCACTTCAAACGACCCTCAGTCACCGTCAAGATTGACCGTTTCAGAGACCTCCTGTCCCAGGTGTCAGGAATGAGGGCCTGCAGCTGAGCCTGCGACTAGCTAGTCTCCAGGCATAGCAAGCCCAGATGGGCTGCAGCAGGACCGCCTGACTGGCTGAAGGGAACCAGCCAGTGTGCTTGTAAGCCCAGCAGCAGCAGCAGGTCACTGGCTGCTCAATGCTTTGCCCACAGCTGCAGTCACCCCAGACCTATCTTGCTCCAGCCTTGTTCTGCCCACTCCCAGCCCTGCCCCAGCCTGATTCCTGTTTAAACCCAGTTTACTCTGGCTCTGGACTCTGACTCCTTCTTCCTGACTCCGGTTCTGCCCCTTGGCTCCGGACTAAAGCTCTGATCCTTGGTTCTGGTTCCCAGTCCCTCCTTGCTCTGGCTCCAACTAGTAGGCTGGGCTGCCCCAGTCCTGACACCGGGAAGGGCACCGCTGAGGCTCCATCCTGCTATAGAAACGACCCTAAACGCTCTGCCTCTAAAAAGTCTGTAGCATAAACAGACTTTTCAATACCACCTCCGGTGCCTAAACATGTGACCCTGACAGCAACATCGGTTCCTCCGAGCTCAGCATCTTCAGTATCAGCGCTATTGACTAGACAGATACCACCAGAACAATCCACATCCTCGGTACTGACACTGGTCGCGTCAGAGCCCCATCCAGTCCAGGTTCACCCAGTACCACAGAAGTTTTAGATTCTCCAAAGACTTGTTGGAGTCTGATGAGCCAGAATGGGTACCACATGGGTATCGGTAGTGAAATCTGCAGGGCCTCTGAGACCTTACTTTCCTCCGGTACCCCCGGGTTCTCCTGTACCACCTGTCCCAGGTGGAGAACCATCCTCGCCTCCAATGTCTGCTCCTCCTCTGGACTGTGCTGAGGACTCCACTTCAGATTCTCAGCTATCTGTGCAGGGATCCCCTAGGTACCACCATAGCAGCATCTCTCCTGATACCTTTGTGACGGGCTGGACCCCCTGGGATGTCACCTGCTGTGCTGGGATTTCACTGAGTCAGACCATTCTGCCAGCCTGGGCCCCCCTTTACCTGGTCTTGCTGGGCTCGGCTCCCCCGTCTTTTCCAGCCCAGCACACAGGCAGGGCCACACCCATCTGCACAGAGAGACAGAGATCCGCTCTGGGAAGGCTCAGCTTAAGGAGCTTGCCACAGCACCCAGATGTCCACCCTCCCTTGGAGTACAAACCCGAAATTATATGAGATTCGCCTCTTCTCTCAGTGTGGAGGAGGGTGTGCACATCTTCCCCCCCCCCCCCATTAGAAATCACATCGACTGGGTTCTATTGTAAACCAGAAATAAATGTATTAACTAGAACAGGTGTATTTTAAGTAGTTAAGGAGGTAGCAGACAGAACAAAGCATATCTGCCCCAAGTGTTTTCTCCAAAGTCCTGGCAATAGTAGCTGTGCACAGGTGGGGAATAATCATCTTTCCTACCACGACAACTGGCTGTTCAAGGACCATTGTATGTCAAAGTCTTCTCTGCAATACAGAAGCCATCTGTAATGTCCACTTTGACTCCAGTTCAACAGATAAACTTCACAGGAGCATCTCTGAATGCCCTAAGATCCAGAGCTTACCTTCCTTCCGACAGATTTCTGATACTGATGAGTCTTAGTGCCAAGATTCAAATAACCCCCTGACAACAGCAAGAAATTGCCTCCAACTGCTGGCTCATATGGCAGCTTGTACTTTCATAACACAACATGCCAGGTTACATCTTGCTGCTTCCAGGGTTGGCTCAGAATAGTCTATCACCCGAACAAACAAACAGTCAAGACAATCTGGTGTCTGGCCCTCATCACGTGCTACACTCGCTCAAGTGAAGGACCTGTCCAAAGTCCGTGCAGGAGTACCTATCGCCCAGCCGCCTCCTACCATCGCCATAACTTTGGATGCCTCACTTGTGGGATGGGGAGTGCAGCTAATGGGACACACTGTCCAAGGGAAATGGTTGTCTCAAGAGTCTCTCCTGCACATCAACCTCCTAGAATTAGGAGCAGTCAGGAATGCCTGAATCCACTTCACTCCCTTAAGCAAGGGCCAATCCATGAAGGTCATGACAGACAATGTAACCTGCATGTTCCACGTAAATCTCAGGGAGGGGCGAGATCCCCTTCTCTTTGTGCTGAAGCAATAAAGCTATGGAATTGGTGTCAAGCCCCAGTCACATCCTCACAGCCGCTTACCTTCCGGGCATGCAGAGCACCATGGCCAATGATCTGAGCAGACATTTCTCCCACGATTACGAGTGGGAACTGGACCCTCAGATCCTCAAACAGAGATTCCTGACCTGGGGTTTACAGAAGCAGACATCTTTGCAATTACCGCCAACAGAAAGTGCAAGAAATTCTCCTTGAGAGGAGGACTGGGCCATCAGTCGTTGGGAGACACCTTTCTCATTCCTTGGGCCTACTCCATACATCTCTGACACCGTTGATTCAGAGGGTGTTGAACAAGATCAAACGAGACAAAGCCAGAGTCAGTCTAGTTGCACCAGCTGAGCTGAGGCAGGTCTGGTACCCTTCCATGACTCACTTCACTTCCTGTCCAGCATTGCAGCTTCCAGCCATGTCCTATGTGCTGTCCCAGGACTCCAGTCGGACTCTCCATCCCAACCTGGCCATCTGCTGACTCCGAGCTTGGTTCCTCAGTGGTTTTTGGGGATAGAGGTTTCCTGTTCGACAGAGAACCAACAGGTCCTATTAGAAACATCAGAAAGATCTCTATTAGAAATACCTTCAGAAATGGACCTTGTTCCTTCTTCCCTCTCCCCTGTTTTTGGTTATCTATTGGATTTAAAGTATTCAGCTCTTTCTGTGAGTTCCGTCAGAGTTCATTCATCAGCTACGACAGCCTTACGTTCCCCTGTGCAGGGATTCATTCAGGCTTTGCTCATCCCATGACAGCAAAATTCATCAAGGAATTGGTTAACCTTTTCCCGCAGAGCCTGCTCCCGTATGGGATTTGAACTGTCTCATGAAATCTCCCTTTGAGCTGCTCACTAAGTGCTCTCTGGTGCACTTACCTACGAAAGTGGCATTCTTAGAGGCAGCATTGGGGAATTAGGAGCATTGGGGAATTAGCACTGGGGAATTAGGAGCATTGATGGCTGATTTCCCGCCCCCCTTCCCTGTTTTCTTCAAGGATAACGTTTTGTTAGGCCCACATCCCAAGTTCATACCTAAAATATCCTCTGATTTGCTCATTAACCAAGTTATCCACCTTCCTGTGTTTCCCCCAGAACCACGCCAGACTAGAGAGGAAGCTGCCCTCCACAGCTTGGATGTTAGAGGGGCGGTAGCTTCTATTTGGACAGAACCAAGCCATTTAGACAGTCTCCCAGACTGTTTATCTCAGTTGTGGACAGATCCAAAGGATCCACAGTCTCCCCCCAGAGACTTTCAAAGTGGGTTCCCAGTTACATTCGTGCTCGTTACCAGGCTGCTAATGGTCATCCCCCTTCGAGAAGAATAGCCCATTCTCCAGCCTGCCTCCATGGCACTCTTAAAAATGCAGCCATTGCTGAAATTTGCAGAGTGACAACCGAGGCCTCGGTGCACACTTTTCCCGAACGCTGCGCCCTGGTACACGCCTCTAGGTCAGAGGCAGCTCCACTGTTCCCTCCTCCTTCAGGGGCTACTGCAGTGGAGCACCCATTGGGACACTCCTTGTAGAAGAAGGAGCGGTTACTCACCTTGTGCAGTAGCTGGAGGTCTTCAAGATGTGTGTTGTTATGGGTGCTCCACTACCCACTCTCCTTCCCCTCTGCTTTGGAGTTCTGTCTCACGGGACTTCAGGGTCAAGAAGGAACTGAGGGCAGTTCACTTGCGCAGCCCTGTTTATCCCCGGTACAGGGTAGGAGGCTGCTGGGAGGGCATGCATGGGCCGAATGGGAACGGCTACCAAAAATATCCAGTCAGAGGCGCATGGGGCACATGCGCACCTGAAGTGGAGCACCTATAGGGACACACCTCTCGAAGACCTCCAGTTACTGCACAAGGTGAGTAACCTCTCCTTCTCTGGGGGGGATACAGCAGCCGTCGGAGCGCAGGAAGCGACACCACCCAGCAGGTAAAGACAGGAAGGTGAACCGCAATTCCATCTATTTCAAATGGCAGAGGGAAATTCGGGAGGTGGGATTGAGATGGAAGTAGGGTTGCCAACTGTCTAATCCCACAAACCCAAACACCCTTGCCCTGCCTCTTCCTGAGGCCCCGCCTCTTCTTTGAGGTGCCCCCCTCTCACTCCATCCCCCCTTCCTCCGTTGCTCGCTCTCTTCCACCCTCACTCACTTTCACTGGGCTGGGGCAGGGGGTTGGGGTGTGGGAGGTGGTGCAGGCTTTGGGCTGGGGCTGAGGGGTTCAGAGTGTGGAAGGGGGCTGTGGGCTGAGCCTGGGGCAGGAGGTTGGGGTGCAGAAGGGGGTGCGGGCTCTGGAAGGGAGTTTGCATTTGGGAGGGGGCCCAGGGCTGGGGCAGGAGGTTGGGATGCAGGCTCCAGCCGGGCGGCACTTACCTCGGGCCACTCCCGAAAGTACCCGGCATGTCCGGCTCCTAGACTGCTCCGCGTGCTGCCCCTGCCTGCAGGCACCTCCCCCGCAGCTCCCATTGGCTGCAATTCCCAGCCAATGGGAGCTGCAGAGTCGGCACTCAGGGTGGGGGGAAGCGTGTAGAGACCCTCCCTGGCTGCCTCTCTGCCTAGAAGCTAGAGGGTCTTACCAGCTGCCTTTGGGAGCGGCGCAGAGCCAGGGCAGGTAGGGAGCCTACCTTAGCCCCGCTGCGCTGCCAGACTTTTAGTAGCCTAAAATCTCCCGGATTGGCGTCAGTAGCCTCTGGGAGATCGAGCCCGATTCCAGGAGACTCCCGGCCAATCCGGGAGGGTTGGCAACCCTAGATGGAAGCTGGGAAGGCCGTCAGGGTCAGCACTTGTAAAAAGGTGCCCTTGCATTTTTAATGGCCATAAATGGCCAAGGCAACAGTTTCGTATCTCAAAAACCAATAGCCTCGTCCACATGGTGACCCCTAACAGCCCTCTCTTAGGGCACTGACTACTTCCCATGTTACCAAAGCTGTTTCCTGTAGCATCCACAGCCAGGCCAGACTGTTCCCTGTTTAGCATGTTAAAGCCCAAGCTCACAGCCCAAGATAGCCATCACAGCATGCTGAGTGAGCCCCCTCCCTAGGCTCACCCCTCCCATTTTTCTAGGCTTGTCCCAGTTTCAACAAGGCCAGGGCGTGTCATCCCATCCTGCCGCCTCCCACTCTTCAGGCACCATGCCAGGACAGAGCCACAAAGTCAGGATGACAAGAGACAGTGGTTTTTTTCCCGAATGAACCTAACGCAAGTGGTGGGAACACAGACGCAGCTGCGAGGGGAACCCCGAGTGCTCTAGAAAACACGGATGGGCCTTCACGCGGGTGACCGCTGACAGGATGGATTTCACCCACTGCATCTTGGCTTTCCCTTTAGCCATTGGCTGTGTGCGGTGTTCCCTCGGGGCGGAACGAATGGATCGGTGGTTTGTTTCCCCACAGGTAACTTTGAGCAGGCCAACGAGGAGCTGAGGGCCATTATCAAGAAGATCTGGAAGAGAACTAGCATGAAACTCCTGGACCAGGTCATTCCACCAATTGGAGGTGCGTCTTTGCCATGCTCCCTGGCTTATTTCTCCCTGGCACCCTCTGCCTGCCCCCTCCGCTGCCCCACACCACTCGGACGGGGGCTGGGTATAGCCACTGGGCAGTGTTAATGGCCTCACTTGGCTTTCTCCCCTCCAGAGGATGAGGTGACCGTGGGCAAGTTCTACGCGACCTTCCTCATCCAGGATCACTTTAGGAAGTTCATGAAGCGCCAGGAGGAGTATTATGGGTATCGGCCCAAAAAGAACGCCATTGCTATCCAGGTCAGTGCAAACAGGTCTGGGGATCCCAGCCGCTCCTCTTGCCTGGATAAAGCAGCCAGCTTGTCCCTCCTGCACAAGGGCAGGGCAGGGCTCAGGGGGCAGAATTGCCTAGTGGATAGAGACCCGGGCTCGGCCACCAGCGCCGCTGGGCAAGTCATTTCCCCTCTCTGTTCCTCAGTTCCCCCAGCTGTAAAATTGGGATAGGGACACTGACCTCTGTGGTAAAGCACATTGGGATCTCCTCGTGAAAAGTGCTTCACAAGAGCTAGGTGGTGGTGTTGTTATATGCTGGGCAAGGTGGGAAGCAGGCCTAAGTATTTGAAGGTGTCGGTACGACACCTGGCCGAGGAATTCTCGAGGATGGCTGGAGAGGAAGCACTGGGACGGAGCTGAACAAAGGGAAATGGAGACAGGGGAACAGTCTGTGGGTGGAAGCTCTGTCCCTTAGAACACTGGAAATGGGGCTGCACAAAGGGTACGTTGCATGGGCAAGCCCGTGGATGACCCCAAACAGGTCTCAGTGTGTAAGTGAGGGGACCTCATGTTAAGAGGAACAGTCCTGAAACGGAGGAGGCTAGCCCGGCCTAAGGGAGCGCTTGGAGGCTGCCTCCTCGGGGCCTGGCAGTTGGTCTCTGCTGCACACAGCTTGGACTGGGGCCTTGACTGAGGTCTGGGCTTTCAAGGGCTTCCCATGATGGAATCTCAGAGCTGGTGCCCTCACACCACCCTTCCTGCAGCCCTGCTCCTTCCACAAGAGCCCAGGCTCAGTCTCTACTGAGGCAGCGCGCTCTAGAGGAGTAAGCACAGTGGTGAGCAGCAGGACTCCTGGGTTCTTTTCCCGCTCTGCCACTGACTCGTGTAGCCATGGGCAAGTCACTTCCCTCCTGTCTGCCTTGGTTTCTCCACCCATGAAATGGGGACAAAGAGGCAGGGACAAGGGGAAGGTCTGAGGCTCGTGTCGCTCCCTGCCCCCCGTTCTGGCTGATGGAACGAACAGCCCCACGCAAGAGTTTCAAACTGGAGTCCAGTCTCCCTGCATCAGAGGTCCTGGGGGGCATGTCCCAAGCACAGAGGACTCCTCCCCTGGGGAGATGGGGGCATTTCTCTTGTCCAACCTGGAATGGAGCCATGTCTCGGGCTTCCCATGGCCTCCCTGCGGGGTGTAGGATCATCTGTCCCTGGGTATTAAATCCAATTCCAACATGTGCAAGGTGAGATGTGCCAGCCCCCATGGCCCTGCGAGAGGGGCAGAGATGCCGCTGCCCTAGAGAGTCACCCCCCACCCCACGGCTCAGCCCGTTTACCCTCCTCCAGCCCCATTGTGTGAAGTCCCCCTTTCCTCCACACCCAGTGCACAGAGCTAGCGCCGTGGGAGAGGCTGCTGAACCAGCAGGCACCAGAGCGCCCCCTTTGGGAAGTAGGCAGGGCAGCCTGGGCTCGGTGAAGGCAGTTGCGGGGCCAGGGCTGAGGGTTCGGGGAAGGAAGCTGGAGCTGCCAGGCCACCGGACTTTGCTGAGCCTCCTTCTCCCCTTGCCCGGTGAGGAAAAGCTCACCCTGCCACCAGCAGCCCCGTGAGCGACCTCCCCATCTCTGTCCATCCCACCAGGCTGGTCTGAGAAGCATCGAAGAGGAAGCCGCGCCCGAGATACACCGAGCGATCTCTGGGGACCTGACCGCCGAGGAGGAGCTGGAGAGGGCCATGATGGAGGCAGCGATTGAGGAAGGGATATACAGGGTGAGCACAGTGGGAGGTACCACCCTCTAACCCCACACATACCAGCCCCACTGTCTGTGTCCCATGCAGAGCCTAGCACACTGAGAGGTGACTGCTGCAGACAGGGTAGGGGCCAGCCAGCAGGTGCCAGGGGTGAGTGATGATGCCCGAGATCATAGTCATATTGTCATGGCCGCTTGGTGCCAAACGCTTGGGCAGGACCCAGCTCTGTGTGAGCACGTGAGTTGGCTGGGGGGCACAAAGCCACTAGCACGGGAGATGCCACAGTCCGTGGAGATGGGCCTGATCACAGAGGAGAGTGTCAGTCACAGGAAACCACGTCACCGACTGGCTAGGTGGGTCCTGGGTCACCGTCTCCTCTGTTCCCAGGCGTTAGGGTGGGCAAAGTTTTTGGCCCGAGGGCCACATCTGGGTATAGAATTGTATGGCAGGCCCTGAATGCTCACGAAATTGGGGTTGGGGTGCGGGACGAGGTGAGGGCTCTGGCTGGGGGTGCGGGCTCCGGGGTGGGGCCAGAAATGAGGAGTTCAGGATGTGGGAGGGGGCTCCGGGCTGGGTCGGGGGGGTAGGGTGCAGGGGGTGTTGAGAGCTCCGGCTGGGGGTGCGGGCTCTGGGGTGGGGCTGGGAATGAGGGGTTTGGGGTGTAGGAGGGTGCTCTGGGCTGGGACCGAGGGGTTCGGAGCGTGGAAGGGGTATCAGGGCTGGGGCAGTGGGTTGGGGCATGGAGGGGGGGCTTAGGAGTGCAGGCTCCAGGCGGCACTTACCTCAAGCAGCTCCCAGAAGCAGCGACATGTCCCCCCTCTGGCTCCTATGTGGAGGCACGACCAGCCCCACCTGCAGGCGCCGCCCCTGCAGCTCCCATTGGCCGTGGTTCCCGACCAATGGGAGCTGCAGGGGCAGTGCTTGGGGCAGAAGCAGTGTGCAGAGCGGAGTCCCCTGGCTGCCCCTACGCATAGGAGCGGGGACATGCTGCTGCTTCCAGGAGCCACGTGGAGCGGCCCCTGACCCTGCTCCCTGGCTGGAGCGGGGCAAGCCCCAGACCCCGCTCCCCAGCAGGAACTTGAGGGCCGGATTAAAGCGGCTGGTGGGCCAGATCCGGCCTGCAGGCCATAGTCTGCCCACCCCTGTGTTAGGTGGAGCTGTGGGCTGGTGACCTGAGCTCAGGGATCTCTGGGTTCTAATCCCAGCACTGGTGTTATCTCCCTGGCTGTCCCTTCCCCTCCCCTGTACAATGGGGATAATGGTACTGACCCCCTCCCCCCCCCCCCCCCGGACTGCAGAGCGGGATATTAACCAGTTAACGTGATGGAAGAGTGCTCGTTCCTGGGATGGACTGGCTAGTGTGTATTGGCACCTCTGCCAGGTGCACAACTATGTGCACAGACCGAACACTGCTGACAGAGATTCCCTCTGCAATCACTATGCTGGGAGCTTCCAATTGGCTGTGGTGTAATGATAACCATGGCAACCCAGGTTGCCAGCAGTCTGTGACAGTGTCCTGCCCAGTCTCACTCCTCAGGGAATCCCTCACATTCAGAGCTGCCTGTGAGTATGGGAGGGTTTATCTGGTAGGAGAGGCAGTGCTGCCTAGTGGATGGGCTGGGACTGGGCTGCAACTCAGGAGACCTGGGTTCTATTCCCAGCTCTGCCATGGACCTACTGGGTAACCTAAGGCAACTCACTTCCCTGCTCTGTGCCTCAGTTTCCCCCACTGTGAAGTGAGGAGCTGACCCCCCTATTTATAAAGTGCTTTGAGAACAGCTCTGTAAGAACTGGGACTGTTATTACTGCTGCCCTGCTGTGCATGATCTTAAATTCAGCCATCATGACTGGCCTTTGCTGGCTCACCATGGGTCCAAACCCATCCGGACCGTCGGGCAGCATGTGCCTCGGGCAGCATGTGCCACAGGCAGGGAAGCCTCGAGAAGCACCACTGTCAAGGCCCGCTCTGACCTCTCCCCTCTTGGTTCCAGAGGACGGGTGGCTTGTTCGGTCATGTTGACTCCTTCATGGAGCGGAACAGCCCCCTGCAGCCCCACGTGACCAGCCAGAGACCCCTGCAGTTCACCGAAGTGGGGAGTGAAGACTTGGACTCCCCTGTCTTCCTCGATGACTTCCCCCCGGACAGGAACACCAACACCAACAACAGCAACACAGCCACACGGTAATGCTCGGCGGTCGGAGACAGCCCCCCAGGGCGTGTGGCAGTGGGGGCCACAAGGCAATGTGCAGTCTGTATAAACGGCGCAGTCTCCATAAGAGAGGAACCCGACTGCACGGCTGCTGTGACTTGGGGAGCAGGGGGAAGCTCGGCGCTCGGGGACTATGAGCCCGGGTGCAGCCGTGGGTGCTTGTGCGTGCGTGCACATGTGAGTGTGCACCCGTGCATATGTTTACTCTTGTGTGGGTCGGGCCAGACACTGGCCACCTTACTCCCCTTTAACCATGGGAGGGTGCAGTTTCTGCCTTCAGGTCTCAGGCAAAACCAGATGCCTGCATTGCCCAGGTCTCATTTACAGAGCATGGCACATGCCTCCCCATGGCCAGGCAGCTTCACCCCTTCACCAGTGGTTCTCAACCTATTTATCATTGTGGCCCACAAAGTGTTACCTGGGCCACAGGCTAAGAACCACAGGGCCCCCCATCTAATCCCCCCACAAACCCCTATGCTCAGTGCCCTCCGCCCACAGACCCCTCCACAGAGTGGGGGCAGAAGCGGAGAATTGGATGTGGGGTGTGGGGCAGGGACCCCAACCTGGACACTGCTGTGCGGGGACCCCTAACCCCAACCCCCACTGTGTGGGGCTGGGGGGCAGCCAGGACCCTGACTCCAGACCCTACCAGGACCCCACTGTACAGGGCCCAGCAGCAGCCGTCTGCCTGGACCCTGCCACGAGGTAGCTAGTTGCCTGGTCCCAGGGCCCGCCTTGCGGCCTCTATCACACAGCTGAGCGGGCCGCAGCTGTGTACTAATTGGGCCGCATGCGGCCCGCCTAGGGTGACCAGACAGCAAGTGTGAAAAATCGGGACGGAGGGTGGGGGGTAATAGGAGCCTATATAAGAAAGAGACCCAAAAATCGGGACTGTCCCTATAAAATCGGGACATCTGGTCACCCTACGCGGGCCACGGGTTGAGAACCGCTGTTCTACACTGTGCTTCCCATAGGGCACACGCGGGGTTAAGGAGAATACAGCGCCTCTTAAAAAAAGTGGGAGCACAGTCAGGGCCGGCTCCAGGGTTTTGGCCGCCCCAAGCAGCCAAACAAAAACAAAAACAAAAAAAGCCGCGATCGCAATCGCGATTGCAATCTGCGGTGGCAATTCGGCGGGAGGTCCTTGGCTCCGAGCAGGAGTGAGGGACCGTCCACCGAATTGCCGCCGAATAGCTGGACGTGCCGCCCCTCTCCGAAGTGGCCGCCCCAAGCACCTGCTTGGTAAGCTGGTGCCTGGAGCTGGCCCTGAGCACAGTGCCTTTGAAAGCGACTATCCCAGTACAGCCGGCGCAGATCCTGTTTACACCAGCAGATGTCAGACTAATCCCAGCAACAGGCACGGTGCAGCTGCCAGGCTGTTTTACCCCAGAGGAAGATGTGGCCCCAGATTATTGGTGGGGCACTTTAGAGTCTCGAACAGAGCAGAGAGCGATTTAGAGCAGCAGCGAGCAGAGCTGCTCTGACACCGGGGGCGGCTCAGCCCCACTTCGAATCGGGCCGCGTGATTTCAGGCGCCCAGGCTAAAGCTCTGGTCACTGAGACTAGTTCTGTGCGCAGATGTACAGCTTTTGTGAAGCCCCGGACAGCTGTAGGTGTAATGAATGGCGCCTGCTGGCAGACTGCCCCTCCAAGGCTGCCCCTGTGACTGTTATCCATATGGACGCTGCAAGGACCTTGGGCTGGCCCCAGGGCTGGCATAAGCAGCGTGACTCCTTTGGCCTGAACCCAGTTGTGCCCATCTGCATGTGGCTTTCGGTTTCCCAAACACTTCTTCGCTCCCTCTGGCCCTGGCGGTGATGTTATGTAGTTAGACAGCTCCAGAGAGTGCAGAAAAGACACAGCCACCGCCCAGAGCGCTTGTAATTGAAGCATGACATGCCCCTGGCAGGGTCATCAGCAGGGGTTGGTTGAGGAGGCGAACCTCGGATCTGAACGCATCAGCTGCTACTGCTTTAAGGCCTGTAGCTCAGCAGCAGCAGACCCAGGAATATCTTCGCATGGTCCAGCCAGCAGGGGGCGATAGACTGCAGCGTTGTGCTAGCCCGGGGCCCGGACACCTGGACAAAACAACACAGGAGGGACAGAAACAGGAGGGCGGCGAAATGGGGGGACAAGGGTTACCCCACAAACATAACTAGGTTGCCCTCATGAGTCCTTCCGCTATCCATCCTGGTGGGTGCTCCACCGTAGGATGTGTGCGTCCTGGACTGGAGCCTGCGACGTCGTGCTGGTGGGCCTGCGCCGGCTCCGAGCGACGGGATACAGGGAGGCGAGAGCCCACCGCCATTCAGTTCCTTCTCAGCCGCCTGTGGCTCGAGACCGAGTTTTCGGCGGGTAGCTGTGTTCTGCTTCCCGCCTTTCTCTCACCTTGGGACTTTTCTCGCGTATTTTCGTTTCTCATTTGTTTTCCTGCCCTATATTTTATTTTCATTTGTATTTCATCTGGCACGTTTCTGTGCTCTGGGAGAGGGGGTTCCCCATCTACTCCTGCACCTTTCTTTGTGCCGATCAATCTGTCGTGCCTAACACCCCAAGGGCTAAGCCCTTCCAGACTTGCCACAGGTCTTTTCCCCACAGTGACGGACATTGGAGTTACCTACGGTGTTTGGGGAACTCCCCCATCCCCTCAAAGTGTGTGATCTGTCTGGGGTTTGGGGGCAGGCCCCAAAATGACAGGGAGACGAGACTAGCAGTCCTGTTAATGGGACATGCTCTAGCTCTGGAGAGGTCCGCTTCCCCCCAGGCATTAGCACTGGCTCCTTCAGGCATCAGCCCAGCCTCAGCTGGGACCACGGAGACAAAGCCTTTGAAGAGGAGAAAGCACTCCTTCCCATCCAGAGACAGGGAGAAAAGGGGTAGGTCACCTCATAAGACCCACTCTCAGGAGCCCTCGTGTCCATTAAGGGTTACCGTAGAGGCTCCGACTGAGTCCGGTATCGAGGTGTCGGTACCATGTACCTGATCCTCCGTGGCACCATGATCCGCATGGGGCTACCGCACATCCCTTGGCATCGGCTTCTGACCCCAGCTCTGAAGTGATACAGGACCCTGCATCCGCCTCAGTACTGCAGCAGTCTCCATCTCAAGGTCCACATTTTCACCTCTGGCTGTCAGCGGCTGTCAGTGCCCTCCAGCTCCTTCCAGGTTTCAGTTATCTGAAGATCTCATCATTTCAGATGAGCCTGACGCCATTGCTATGGGATCCGTCAGAGCCTCCTCACCGGTACAGCCCAGGCACCTGCAGGCCAAAACCCACCCAAGCCTCCAGCAGTCAGCATCCGCCACATTACCTGAGCCATCAAGTAGCCTCTCAGGTCTCGGTACAGGAATCCTTCCTGGTGCCATACCATCCGGCTGCCAAGGGTCCCTGTACCAAGGAGGACCCTAGAGAACCCGCCAGGTCTCACAGACCCAGAGACGATAACTGTCATTGGGGACACTCTCCCTGTTCCTCCCCCCCATCAATAGGAGTCCTGGGGGCCATTTTGGTGACCAGTTCCACAGGATGCCAAGAAGAGATTACAGGCACCCACTGGTCCCATGCCATCCATGGCAAGCAGCTGTCTCTCTCCCAGTACCATGCACGTCTTCGGTACCGGACAATACACAGCAGGAGTCAGAGCCTCCACCTGAGGAGGTCTCACCTCCTTCAGCTGAGTCCTCTTCATCTGTGGCCGAGGCGGTAACGCCACCCCAGCCCTCCTCTGCTGATGAGTTCGAAACATTCCAGGAACTCATGAAGAGGCTGGCAGACTCTCTCCAAATCCCGCTAGAGGAAGTCCAGGAGTCATAACATTCTTTGGTGAATATCAATCCCCAAGGAAAGATTGCTCCCCCCGTTAATGAGGCATTGCTATCCCCAGCACAATTCCTCCCACCTGAGAGAGATCTGATAAGAAGTACTACATCCCACCAAAGGGGAGGGAGCACTTCTTTTCCCACCCTCGCACTAATTCCTTAGCAGCCAATGAAAGGAGCCGTCAGACTCGATCTAGACCCTCTCCAATAGACAATGAATCCAGGAGACTGGACGTATGGGGCAGAAAGCAACTCACCAGCTGCTCTTCAATTCCGTAGTGGCAATTTCGGGCCTGGGTGGTGAAATGGGACTTTACCACATACTCAGAACGTACACACTTCATTGAACATCTGCCACAAGACCAAAGAGACCGGTTTCAGTCCAGTGTTGTGGAGGTCCCATCCTTCCTCCTCCTGGGGCCAATCAAGCTGGTTCCAACAGCATCCATCAGGAAAGGATTCTATTCCAACTACTTCCTAGTTCCCGCGAGAGACGGAGGCGGGAGGCCGATTCTTGACCTCAGAAACTTGAGCAACTAAGTTCTAGCACAACAGTTCAGCATGGTGACACTCGCTCCCATTCTCCCATTGTTGGATCCAGGACACGGGCTCGTCGCCCACGACCTACAGGACGCCCATCACCACAAGTGTTTGCTTTGCCTTGTAATTGGACCACGATCAACATCAAGTTCTCCCCTCCGGACTCTCCACGGTGCCGAGGGTGTTTACGAAGTTCCTCTTGGCAGTAGTAGCTGGTCTCTGTCAATGGGGGATCTTGGTATTCCCATATTTGGACACCTGGTTGATCAGGGGTTGATCACTCCAAGAGGTCCAACCAGCCATGGCCAAGGCGTTAACTAGGACTTCGCATCAATCACAAAAAATTGATACTAACTCCAGTGTAAAGGATAAACTGCATAGGAGCCACTCGAGCCCACAACAGCAAGAGCCTATCTATTCTGGGAGACATCTTCCACCCTACCTGGCCTAATCTTGGTGCTACAGTTCAGCCCATAAACAATCATGAGGGCTCGTCTTCCACTCTTGGGACATACATCCTCCTGCACGTTCATGACTTCCTATGTGAGACTCCATCTCAGATGTCTCCAGGATGTGGTTTAGAACAGTAAATATCCCAGACAGACACCACCTGTCCAAAGGGGTCACGGTGCCTCAGAAGGTGTTGGATTCCCTTACATGACAGAAAGACCCACATAGGGTCGGTGTGGGAACCCCATTCTTGCATCGCACACCATCAAAGATCCTCATGACAGATACGTCCTCTCTGAACCCCAGGGCCTGGCTCCCGAATGGTTCTCTCGACCATGGAGTTAACTCATTTGGCTGCAGTTCAGTCAGTTCGTTTGGCAGATGGCCCAGTACCGGCAAGACTTATCTCCGGAATGGAAACACTTTCACTCTTGATGCTCTCTTTCTTCTTCCCAAGCCCTAGAAGTTTCCCTTTCCAAACTACTTGACCGCCAGCTGGAATTAAAGATACAGGGTCTCTCCGTGAGCTTTGTTAGAGTGCAGGTGGCTGCTCTCACAGTTTTCCAGTCACCCATCCAGGGCTTCTCGGTTTTTGCCCACCCTGTCACAGCCAGATTCCTCCAGGCTCTATACAATTGGTTTCCTCCTGTTTGGGACCCAGTGGGACCTCAACCTGCTTCTTAATGCTCCAAGGAAAGTCTCCTTTGAACCAACGACCACCTGCTCTCTCCTCCATATCGCCTTCAAAATTTCATTCCTGGGCGCCATTACTTCAGCAAGACGAATTGGAGAGCGGGGGGCACTCCTGGCTGACACACCATATCCCACCCTTTCATAGGGACAAGGTTCTACTGTGTCCCCAGCCCTATTTTCTTCCTAAGGTCTCCTTGGAAGATCACATTAACCAGGAGATTCGCCTGCCAGTGTTCTACCCACATCCTCAGGCCTCCAGAGAGGTCTCAAGCCTTCATTCGCTGGATGTTTGATGGGCCCTTGCCTTCTCTGTGGACAGGACTAGGTCCTTGAGGGCCTCTCCCAGGCTACTTGTGTTGCTAACAGAATGAATGAAGGGCCAACCTGTTCCTAGTCCATACAGGGGTTGTCTGTGTGTTGCAGGTTGTATTTTAACCTGTTATGACAGAATGGGGGTGCGTCCCCCCCGCCCCCCACGGTGACAGCACATTCCACTGGAACTCAGTCCACATCCAGTACGTTCCCATAGCAGAAATCTGCAGGACTGCGACTGGTCTTCTGCCAGCCCTGTGCCAAGCATGTGCCATGTCCCCTGCTTCCAGAGAGGACGCTGCCTTTGGTGATATCGTTCTCCGAACAGTCCTTGACTCACCTCTGTGGCATGCCCCTCCTCTCTGAGTTACTGCTCTGGAGTGCCCTGCAGTGGGGCGCCACAGGGACATACGCTCGACGAAGAAGGGACGGTGACTTACCTTACATAACTTGAGTTCTTCGAGATGCTTTGTTCCTATGGGTGCTCCACCTTCCCGGCCTCCTTCCCCTCCGCTGCAGATACGTCGCCCCGTTTCCCTCCTTCAGAGTACAAGGTGTGACTCTGTGCAGGCCTGCCAGCACGACTGCCGTCTCCGCATGCACATCCTGTGGTGGAGCACCCATCGGGCCAGAACATCTCAAAGAACCCAGGTTTCAGAGGGGTAGCCATGTTAGTCTGTGTTCACCCCTGTTGATATTCACCCCTTCTTGTCCTCTGTTGGGAATGGGCCACATTCACCCTAATTGAATTGGCCTCGTTAGCACTGACCCCCCACTTGGTAAGGCAACTCCCATCTTTTCATGTGCTGTATATTTATACCTGCCTACTTTTTTTCACTTCATGCATCTGATGAAGTGGGTTCTAGCCCACGAAAGCTTATGCCCAAATAAATTTGTTAGTCTCTAAGGTGCCAAAAGAACCCAGGGTAAGTCACCTCTCCTTCTTCACACTTAGTGATGCTGTCCTGTCTGTCCCCATTCACCTCATCTATCTATCTATCTATCCCGAGACAGACCCTTCCATCATGTATCCATCCATCTGTCCATCTTACACATCCATCCATCCATCCATCCAGTACCTAGAGTGTCTGTCTGTCCAGTCATTGGTTCTCTCTCTAATACAAGTGGTGTTTGTGCTGTTTTTATTAATATGATTGGGTGGGGGGTGATTATGGCGGGGAGGAGATGAGCCCAGAGGTGCTGAAGAAGAGGATGGAGGGTAGAGGAGGGAGGGGAGGAGCCCAGAGGTGCTGAAGAAGAGGAGGGAGGGTAGAGGAGGGAGGGGATGAGGCCAGAGGTGCTGAAGAAGAGGAGGGAGGGTAGAGGAAGGAGGGGAGGAGCCCAGAGGTGCTGAAGAAGAGGAGGGAGGGTAGAGGAGGGAGGGGAGGAGCCCAGAGGTGCTAAAGAAGGGGATGGAGGGTAAAGGAGGGAGGGGATGAGACCAGAGGTGCTGAAGAAGGGGATGGAGGGTAGAGGAGGGAGGGGAGGAGACCAGAGGTGCTGAAGAAGGGGATGGAGGGTAGAGGAGGGAGGGGATGAGACCAGGGGTGCTGAAGAAGGGGATGGAGGGTAGAGGAGGGAGGGGATGAGACCAGAGGTGCTGAAGAAGAGGATGGAGGGTAGAGGAGGGAGGGGATGAGGCCAGAGGTGCTGAAGAAGAGGATGGAGGGTAGAGGAGGGAGGGGAGGAGCCCAGAGGTGCTGAAGAAGGGGATGGAGGGTAGAGGAGGGAGGGGATGTGGCCAGAGGTGCTGAAGAAGAGGATGGGGAGTAGAAGAGGGAGGGGAGGACACCAGAGGTGCTGAAGAAGAGCATGGAGGGTAGAGGAGGGAGGGGAGGAGGCCAGAGGTGCTGAAGAAGGGGAGGGGGGGGTAGAGGAGGGAGGGGATGAGGCCAGAGGTGCTGAAGAAGAGGATGGAGGGTAGAGGAGGGAGGGGATGAGGCCAGAGGTGCTGAAGAAGAGGATGGGGGGGTAGAGGAGGGAGGGGAGGAGACCAGAGGTGCTGAAGAAGAGGATGGAGGGTAGAGGAGGGAGGGGAGGAGACCAGAGGTGCTGAAGAAGAGGATGGAGGGTAGAGGAGGGAGGGGAGGAGACCAGAGGTGCTGAAGAAGAGGAGGGAGGGTAGAGGAGGGAGGGGAGGAGACCAGAGGTGCCGAAGAAGAGGAGGGAGGGTAGAGGAGGGAGGGGAGGAGGCCAGAGGTGCTGAAGAAGAGGAGGGAGGGTAGAGGAGGGAGGGGAGGAGCCCAGAGGTGCTGAAGAAGAGGATGCGGGGTAGAGGAGGGAGGGGAGGAGACCAGAGGTGCTGAAGAAGAGGATGGAGGGTAGAGGAGGGAGGGGAGGAGACCAGAGGTGCTGAAGAAGAGGATGGAGGGTAGAGGAGGGAGGGGAGGAGACCAGAGGTGCTGAAGAAGAGCATGGAGGGTAGAGGAGGGAGGGGAGGAGGCCAGAGGTGCTGAAGAAGAGGAGGGAGGGTAGAGGAGGGAGGGGAGGAGACCAGAGGTGCCGAAGAAGAGGAGGGAGGGTAGAGGAGGGAGGGGAGGAGGCCAGAGGTGCTGAAGAAGAGGAGGGAGGGTAGAGGAGGGAGGGGAGGAGCCCAGAGGTGCTGAAGAAGAGGATGCGGGGTAGAGGAGGGAGCTGTGGTGGACAGAGGGCAGGAGGAAGTTAGGGTCTCGCATGGTGACTGACGCTTGTGAATGGAAGCCCTTGGAGGGGTGGCTGGGTGGTGGTCCCTGCGCCAGCCTGACGCTCTTTCCTGTCCCTGACAGGATGCAGTACGAGGACGAGCTGCGGAGGGAGAGGATGCTGCCGGCATCCTGCCAGCCACAGCCACAGCCACACTCTGCCCTGGGTCAGTACCTGCAGCATCGTCACACCGGGCACTTCCTGGCCTTACTGGGAGGGGTGTCCTGGGGGGGCAGGGTCATGGCCTGGGGAAACTCCCAGCTTGCCAGATGGGCATAGGGTGGGACCCCATGTTTCACCAAGTTGCCTGGAGGATGGACCCTCTTTTGTCAGAGGGTTGGGAGGGAGGCCCCCCTTTTATTGGGGGGACCCCATAAGGCGTGGAAGGGAGGGGCCCCATTTTATGTGGGGGTGGGACTCCATTTTTCACCAAGGCAGCTGGTGAGCCCCCTTTTATCGGGGAGCAGGGGCTGTCTCTTCATGGCCTAAGGATGAACTAAGCAATAGAAAGAGAAGCCAACACTGGAATTCCCTGCAGCAGCGAATGCAGATAACCTCCTTCCCTAGGGATGCCAGTTCGGGGGGGGGGGGGGTCCTTTTCCCAGGGCGCCATGGCCCTCAAGGGGAGGTGAAGCAGGAGGCTGAATTTCCTGGGGTGCTGCAGGCTGAGTTCCCCCTCAGCCGGCAGAGACAGGAGGTCGTGGTTCCCAGGAGGGGTCATCCAGGTCTCATCCAGGTCTCCGTTTTCCCATCCCCATGTGCAGGCCTCGCCGGGGGCAGGGGCGGGCTGGGTGTAAGGCCGAGGGAAGGCCCGTGCTCAGCTCTTTCCCTGTGAGCAAGGGGCGCATCCGGTTCCCTCTGCCTCTCTCGGGGGTTTGCCGGGGAGGGGGCTGGCCCAGGGCTGGCTGGGGCATGTGCACAGGACCTCCAAGTGCACCAGCTCTGCTTCCCCAGCCCCCGCACTAGTCAGCCCCTTCCCAGCTGGCACCCCCTATGCCTCAGGGCCACAGCAGTGCCCTTCCCGTGGGCTCCCCACGTGATGCCCCCGTTCCCTTCCCCTCAGGCCACAACCGCTCCTTCCGCCTGGAGAAGCGGCAGCGGTGGCTGGACAGGAGGCGTGCAGCCAGTGTCGGCGGATGCCCGGGATTGGAGCTGCAGGTAAATGGTGCTGGGATATCATTTGGCTCATCTGCGGCAGGGGGAGGCTAGTCCCCCTCCCACTTTGGGCTGGCCAAGACAACTGTGCACTAGAGGCGCCGGGTCCCCTGGGGCCAGCTAGCAGGAGATCCCAGCTTGGCATCTGCCTCGTGCGCTGCGTCCGCCCCAGCCTGGTTGGCCCCTGGGAAGCAGAACGGAGCCTGCACTCCTGGCCTATCCGCAGCAGAGACGCGGCCATGGGGCTGGAGGAAGCTGGGGGTGTCCCGGTGTCCAGCCACAAGCCCCCCGAATGGCTCAGGCGCAAAGACCCTCGTCTCCGGCACCCCTGCCCTCTTCCCAATGGCAACTGGAACTGGAACGGCCCACAGGGCTGGAGCCTCTGCCGGGGCCACCGGTGGCCAGGAGTGGGGATGGGCGTACCAGGGAATGGAGCACTGGGGGGCGGGGGTCGTGCCTTGTTATATCCAGGTAATCACGGCTCCGCTATGTAAGGAGATGAGGCTCTGTAGCCTTGCCCCTTCTCTGCCCATTCCCCTGTCCTCTTCCGCCCTGCGCTCCAGAGGAAAGAAGGCCCCTGGGGCTATGGACGGGGCTGTTGCTAGCCTGGGGGAGTTGGCCATTGACTCTACAGGAGCCAAGTTCAAGTGACTGGGCAGTATCCTGGAGCTCAGAGCTTGGTCCCTGCTCTAGTGCCCAGCCAGGCAGGACTGGCCCTCGGGTTCTGTACCATCGCCAATGATCGCCACCTCTCCTTAAACTAACCGGGGCACCCGGCTGTTCCCGGAGCCCGGCGTGGAGCAGGGCAGGCGCAGGTAGCGCTGTCCAAGTGCCGAGTCATTTCCCCGGAAGAGGCTGCGCTCTTCCTCCAAAGGGGTGCCACCGGGCGGCTAGCGGACGCCACGGCGGGCGAGAGGGATCTGAGCTGCTCTGCAAGCCTGGGGGGTGGCCCCTGGGCGATTCCACGGACCAGCCCCCACCTCGCCCACCTGTCGAGGCTGTTGCAGCACGTTCAGTATTGCTCACCCCCCAGGATGTGACTCTTGGCTCCTTCTCTGCCCAGCTGCCCAGAGAGGAGGCTGCTGCCCAGGAGCGGGGAGCGGACCTGACCTCCGAGTGCCAGCTGGATGGCGGCAGTGACATGAACGGGGAGGGAGACGCTGCTGCCTCCACCCCAGCCACCACCTTACTCATCCAGGAGGTAGCAGTGGGGCAGCACCCAGCAGGGGGACTGGCTGGGGTGGGACTGGAGAGACTGTTCCTGGGGGAGCGGTGAAAGGAGGAGAGAGGCCACAGCTCCTGGAGTGGGATGGGGTGAGGCCAGGGGGCGGGGGCAGAGGCAGGATGGGATGTGGGGAGTTGCCAGCCCTGAGCCTACGGATGGGATGGGAGCAGAGTTCATCCCCAGTTAGAGGGGTCGAAGGTCATCTATGGGGTGGTAAAGTAGGGGCAATGGGGGGACTTGGAGGGATCGGAATGGGGTGAAAGCAGAGATCAGCAATGGTGCTGGCACAGCGGTAAGACAGGCAGAAAGCCAGCTGTGGGATAGACACAGGAAGGGGGCTGTGGGTTGGGAGTGAGGAGCACCAGCGGAGCTGTGTGTGTGAGGAGCCCAAGGCTGGGATAGCAGAGGCTGTGGGTCGGGATTGAGGGGCACCGGTGGAGCTGGAGGGAGCCCAGGGCTGGGATAGCAGGGGCTGTGGGTCGGAATTGCGGGGCACTGGTGGAGCCGGGGGGGGTGGGGGGGGAGTCCAGGGTCCCAGGGCTGGGATAGCAGGGGGTTACAGGTCGGGATTGCGAGGCACCGGTGGAGCTGGGGGGAGCCCAGGGCTGGGATAGCAGGGGCTGTGGGTCGGGATTGAGGGGCTCCGGTGGAGCTGGGGCGAGCCCAGGGCTGGGATAGCAGGGGCTGTGGGTCGGGATTGAGGCGCACCGGCGGAGCTGCATATGGGGAATTTGCCGAGCATCTGCTCACACTTTGCTCTAGGCCCGGTTTGCTCCCGAGTGTGAACATTCCCAGCTCCACGGGTTTGTGCTAAGCTGGGAAGCGCAGGCATCAGCTGCACAGAGCCCAGAGGTCGTTTCTTCACAGCCCGAGCAGCCAGGCTATGCTGATCCCTTTCTTCTGCTGCAGGCTCTGCTCTCCAGGGGCCTGGGCGCTCTGGCCCGCGACCCATCCTTTGTGACGGCCATGAGAGCCGAGGTGGCTGCCACCTGCCAGCTGGAGATGGTGCTGATGGAAGAGGTCGTGGCCGAGCTGCTGAGGGGAAGGGAAAGCCCGGAGGGAGCAGAGGCCGGTTCCACCCACTGACACGCGTTGGCCACGTCCCTGCATAGCTCCCCTGGGCCCGGCACGCCTGGCTCCCAGAGGCCATCTCCAGCCCTGCCTGTGAGACGCTGCCGAGGATCCCCCTCGCCAACGGTGCCAGCCGGGAGGTGCTGCCCGTTTGTGGGCTTTGAGAGGGTTACCATGGAAACACAGCGCCATCTCCTCCCACGCACAGCCTTGACTGGTTGCTCTCTGCCCCGGGCCAGGCAGATGGGAGCCAGAGGAGGACTCGCCGGGCTGTTTGGGGAGGAGCGGTGAGGGCCTGAACTCCGGGGGCATTTCCTACAGGGGTGTCTGGTGCTGTGTGGGCAAGGTGCGCCCCCTGCCCTCTCAAGAGCTGTAACGTGTGCGCCGGACGGGTCATTAAATCCCTGGCACTGCGATCGCGCTGCTCCGCTCTGTCCTTCAGTGCTCTGGTCTTCGATCAGAGGGGGGCCAGCGGAGACCCTTGGGGGCCTGCTTTCCAGCAGTGCTGAGCACCCGCAGCTCCAGCCAACGCCAGCGGGAGGCGTGGGTGCCCGTCCCTCTGAACACCAGCCCCCCAGGTGTCTCCAGTCAGGCCTGCCGAATGAGCGGCCACTTTCCAACTGTGGGGCTGAACATACATAGCCAGAGCCGGCCCTTGCCATCTAGACAAGGCACCTGCTACAGATGGGGGACGAGGCCCAGCGAGGGGAAGGGGGAGATTCTCACTATTTATCTCGCTCCCTGTGACGTGCCGGGAGGCCTCGCCTCTCATTGTCACGTGAGCCTTTGCAAACCAACGCCGGCGTGACTGGCCGAAGGTCACAGGGGGAGTCTGTGGCCAACGTGGGAACTGACCCCACATCTGAGTCCCGGCCAGAGCCTTAACCACGAGCCCACCCTTCCTCTGACACGGCATCCCTTCCTCTGTCCCAGGAGCCTCGGCCTGAGCCTGCCCTTGGCTTGGACCCTGAGCTGGGAGGGGCAGCTTGCCCTGTGGTGATTTATTATTGCTATTACCCTAGTGCCTAGGAGCCCCCGGCGTGATGCTCGGGGCTGTGCCAGCCCAGGACAGAAAGAAGGTCCGTGCCCTAAGGGGCCGGCTCACCACGTAAGCCCTGGGTCAATCTCCCGTGTCGCACTGTCTTCGCCCAGGACAGGTGGCATTTCCGGCCGCTGAGTAAAATCACACGTGTGGTCTAATCAGCCCAATAAAGAGGAGATTTGGTGCCTTTTGTGGTAAATTTCCCTGGCTGGGTTCAAAAGTGGGGCTGCCTCGCTCTGTTTCAAAGCAGGAATAAGTGCTCTAGGTGAAATCTAGCTCAGATACAGCGCCTCTTCTTAGTGTGTGGGGGTGGAAATTAACAATCAGAACAACTGCTGCATCTGGATGGCTCCTTCCAAAAACCACAAGGCAGGGGCTTGAGGCAGGAACAATGGGTTGAAATTCTCCAGCCTGGGTTAAACAGAAGGTCAGACGAGGGGAGCGCAGGGGTCCCTGCTGGGGTAAATCAGCATCGTGCCATTGCTGTCAATGGAGCTGGGCCAGCCGAGGATGTGGCTTCTCTGTGATTAGCTCAGGGGTCGGCAACCTTTCAGAAGTGCTGGGCCGAGTCTTCATTTATTCACTTTAATTTAAGGTTTCGTGGGCCGGTAATACATGTTAACGTTTTTTAGAAGGTCTCTCTCTATAAGTCTATATTATATAACTAAACTATTGTTGTATGTAAAGTAAACAAGGTTTTCGAAATGTTTAAGAAGCTTCCTTTAAAATTAAATTAAAATGCTGATCTTACGCCGCCAGCTTGCTCAGCCCGCTTCCAGCCTGGGGTTCTGTTCACCTAGGCCTGCAGCGGGCTGAGCGGGGCGACTCGAGGTCAGGGCAGAAGGCTGGGTGTGTGTGTGGAGGTGCAGGGCAGAAGGCTGGGTGTGGGGGGAGTGCAGGGCAGAAGGCTGGTGTGTGTGTGGAGGATCAGGGCAGAGGGCTGGGTGTGAGTGTGGAGGTGCAGGGCACAAGGCTGGGGTGTGTGTGGAGGTGCAGGGCACAAGGCTGGGGTGTGTGTGGAGGTGCAGGGCACAAGGCTGGGGTGTGTGTGGAGGTGCAGGGCACAAGGCTGGGGTGTGTGTGGGGAGAATCAGGGCAGAGGGCTGGGGTGTGTGTGGGGAGAATCAGGGCAGAGGGCTGGGGTGTGTGTGGGGAGAATCAGGGCAGAGGGCTGGGGTGTGTGTGGGGAGAATCAGGGCAGAGGGCTGGGGGGAGGTGCAGGGCAGAGGGGTGGGGTGTGTGGAGGTGCAGGGCAGAGGGCAGAGGGGTGGGGGGGTGCAGGGCAGAGGGCAGAGGGGTGTGTGGGGGGGTGCAGGGCAGAGGGCAGAGGGGTGTGTGTGGAGGTGCAGGGCAGAGGGGTGTGTGTGGAGGTGCAGGGCAGAGGGCAGAGGGGTGTGTGTGGAGGTGCAGGGCAGAAGGCTGGGTGTTGGGGGGAGGTCAGGGCAGAGGGCTGGAGGGTGTGTGGGGGGGTTCAGGGCAGAGGGCTGGGGGGGGAGGTGCAGGGCAGAAGGCTGGGGTGTGTGTGGAGGTGCAGGGCAGAGGGGTGGGGGGAGGTGCAGGGCAGAGGGGTGGTGTGTGTGTGGAGGTGCAGGGCAGAGGGGTGGGGGGGTGCAGGGCAGAGGGCAGAGGGGTGTGTGGAGGTGCAGGGCAGAGGGCTGGGGGTGCAGGGCAGAGGGGGGTGTGGAGGTGCAGGGCAGAGGGCTGGGTGTTGGGGGGAGGTCAGGGCAGAGGGCTGGAGGGTGTGTGTGGGGGGGTTCAGGGCAGAGGGCTGGAGGGGGGAGGTGCAGGGCAGAAGGCTGGGGTGTGTGTGGAGGTGCAGGGCAGAGGGGTGGGGGGAGGTGCAGGGCAGAGGGGTGGGGGGAGGTGCAGGGCAGAGGGCAGAGGGGTGTGTGTGGAGGTGCAGGGCAGAAGGCTGGGTGTTGGGGGGAGGTCAGGGCAGAGGGCTGGAGGGTGTGTGGGGGGGTTCAGGGCAGAGGGCTGGGGGGGGGAGGTGCAGGGCAGAAGGCTGGGGTGTGTGTGGAGGTGCAGGGCAGAGGGGTGGGGGGAGGTGCAGGGCAGAGGGGTGGTGTGTGTGTGGAGGTGCAGGGCAGAGGGGTGGGGGGGTGCAGGGCAGAGGGCAGAGGGGTGTGTGGAGGTGCAGGGCAGAGGGCTGGGGTGTGTGTGGAGGTGCAGGGCAGAGGGCTGGGGTGTGTGTGGAGGTGCAGGGCAGAGGGCTGGGGGTGCAGGGCAGAGGGGGGTGTGGAGGTGCAGGGCAGAGGGCTGGGTGTTGGGGGGAGGTCAGGGCAGAGGGCTGGAGGGTGTGTGTGGGGGGGTTCAGGGCAGAGGGCTGGAGGGGGGAGGTGCAGGGCAGAGGGCTGGGGTGTGTGTGGAGGTGCAGGGCAGAGGGCTGGGGGGAGGTGCAGGGCAGAGGCGTGGTGTGTGTGTGGAGGTGCAGGGCAGAGGGGTGGGGGGAGGTGCAGGGCAGAGGGGTGGGGTGTGTGTGGAGGTGCAGGGCAGAGGGGTGGGGTGCAGGGCAGAGGGGTGTGTGGAGGTGCAGGGCAGAAGGCTGGGTGTTGGGGGGAGGTCAGGGCAGAGGGCTGGAGGGTGTGTGGGGGGGTTCAGGGCAGAGGGCTGGGGGGGAGGTGCAGGGCAGAAGGCTGGGGTGTGTGTGGAGGTGCAGGGCAGAGGGGTGGGGTGTGTGTGGAGGTGCAGGGCAGAGGGGTGGGGGGAGGTGCAGGGCAGAGGGGTGGGGGGGGGTGTGGAGGTGCAGGGCAGAGGGCTGGGGGTGCAGGGCAGAGGGCTGGGTGTTGGGGGGAGGTCAGGGCAGAGGGCTGGAGGGTGTGTGTGGGGGGGTTCAGGGCAGAGGGCTGGAGGGGGGAGGTGCAGGGCAGAGGGCTGGGGTGTGTGTGGAGGTGCAGGGCAGAGGGCTGGGGTGTGTGTGGAGGTGCAGGGCAGAGGGCTGGGGGGAGGTGCAGGGCAGAGGCGTGGTGTGTGTGTGGAGGTGCAGGGCAGAGGGGTGGGGGGTGCAGGGCAGAGGGGTGGGGGGAGGTGCAGGGCAGAGGGCAGAGGGATGGGGGGAGGTGCAGGGCAGAGGGCAGAGGGATGGGGGGAGGTGCAGGGCAGAGGGCTGGGGTGTGTGTGGGGGTGCAGGGCAGAGGGCTGGGGTGTGTGTGGGGGTGCAGGGCAGAGGGCTGGGTGTTGGGGGTAGGTCAGGGCAGAGGGCTGGAGGATGTGTGTGGGGGGGTTCAGGGCAGAGGGCTGGGGGGGGAGGTGCAGGGCAGAGGGGTGTGTGGAGGTGCAGGGCAGAGGGCTGGGGGGTGTGAAGGTGCAGGGCAGAGGGCTGGGGTGCAGGGCAGAGGGCTGGGGTGCAGGGCAGAGGGCTGGGGTGCAGGGCAGAGGGCTGGGGGTGTGTGTGTGGGGGGGGGTTCAGAGCAGAGGGCTGGGGTGTGTGTGGAGGTGCAGGGCAGAGGGGTGTGGAGGTGCAGGGCAGAGGGCTGGGGGGGGTGTGGGGGGGTTCAGGGCAGAGGGGGAGGTGCAGGGCAGAGGGCTGGGGTGTGTGTGGAGGTGCAGGGCAGAGGGCTGGGTGTTGGGGGGAGGTCAGGGCAGAGGGCTGGAGGGTGTGTGTGGGGGGGTTCAGGGCAGAGGGCTGGGGTGCTCGGCTCGTGGGAGTGCTCCCAGGCCCCCGCCCTGAGCGGCTCATGGCAGGGGGCTGGGAGGGATATGCCCTGTTCCACCCCCTTCCCCAAGGCCCGTCCCTACCTCTCTCTGCCTCCTCTACGGAGCAGGGAACACGCTGTTGCTGGGCTCCGCTCCCCCTCGTAAGGGCCGTCCCGGCAGGGGGGGGGGGGGAGGAGGAGGAGGAGCCGGAATGCACCACGTTGTGGGGAGAAACGGGGGAGGGGGGGAGCTTGGCTGCCGCAGGACCAAGTTTCTGCCTCCTGCCCCCGCAGGGGAGAGCAGTGGGCGGGGGGGGGGGGCTGAGGGGGGCGGGGGGCCGGGACCCCCCCCGCTCTCCACTGCAGGGGCAGGAGGCAGAAGCTTGGTCCTGCGGCAGCCAAGCTCCCCCCCTCCCCCTTCTTCCCCCAGCGTGGCGCTTTCCGGCCGCTCCGCCCCTCCTCCTCCTCCTCCTCTCACCGGACAGGCAGCGTGCCACTCAGAATCGGCTCTTGTGCCGTGTTTGGCTCTTGTGCTGTGGGTTGCCGACCCCTGGATTAGCTGATAATCCAGCCCCGTTGCTTCTACGGCGACGAACCGGAGCCAAATTCATTCGTACCAGGAAAGGAACCCGATAGGGCTTGAAAGTCGTGGAGGGAGCAGATGTGCTGGGGTCGGGATTTGTAGCGAACGGCTGATCTGCTGAATTCGTCCTCTCCCTCGCTGTGCAAACTTGCCCAAGGAGCCCGATGCTGGGGACTGGGCTCTTGGGAGAATCTGGCCTGCCGTGGCTTCCAGGGGGCCGTGCTGTCCTGCCAGCGTGGCGTGATCTGGGACAAGGCCAGAGACACCCCACCCCAGCCAAGACAGCATTGCCCAGCCAGTGCTGCCAGGACGGCACTTCTGTCATGGTGTGCGGTGGGGGTGGCTGCACGGTACCCCCTGCTGGACAGTGCTTCTCCTCCCCTCTGGCCCCCTGGGCTGCACGCTCTGGTTTGAAGCAGTGCAAGCCCATTGCTAGCCCAGTCCCTGGCTCCTCCCCGGCTAATCTAGATTAAAATGCAGAGAAATTATGGGTCCCGTGGGACGTGCTGAATCATAGAATCATAGAATATCAGGGTTGGAAGGGACCTCAGGAGGTCATCTAGTCCAACCCCCTGCTCATGGCAGGACCAACACCAACTAAATCAACCAATCCCCAACTAAATCAGAGTTAGGCTTCTCTATAATCAAAGGACCACAGATGTCCCAACACCACTTCAGCCCCACTGCACGTTGGGCCAAGGGCTATGCGGCCTCTGCCTAAAGAGATAGGTGAGGCGGGCACAAGAGGGAAAAGAGAAAGGAGCCAGAATGAGGCTGTAGAGAATAGGAAAGAAAGGAGGACAATGGGGGTACATAGGAAGGAATCAATAGAGCCCATCTGCTCTCAGCCATGTTGTTTATTTATTAACTTAATAAACGGGAAGTGGCTGTCGCAGGGACCATCTGCGGCCAAGCCCTGGCGAGTGACAGCAGGGGGTCCCCCTGGGGGGGGGTGCGGGGGAGGGGAAAGGAGCCAGGCAGTCAGCGGCTCTCTGGGCAGGGCCGGCTCCAGGCACCAGCCTACCAGGCATGTGCTTGGGGCGGCACCTGGAGGGGGGCGGCGCTCAGGCCCGAGAGCGGGGCCGCGACTACCCGCGGTGCTCCGGCCAGCCGGGGAGAGCGGGGCCGCCCTCCCCCGGCGCTCCGGCCGGCCGGGGAGAGCGGGGCCGCGGCCGGGCTCTCCGCCCTCTGGCCGGTCGGGGAGAGCGGGGCCCGCGGCGGGCTCGCCGCCCTCCCCCCGGCTCTCCTGCCGCTAGGGAGAGTGGAGCCGCGGCGGGCTCGCCGCCCTCCCCCCGGCGCTCCGGCCGGTCGGGGAGAGCGGGGCCCCGGCCGGGCTCTCCGCCCTCTTGCGGCGCTCCTGCCGCCGGGGAGAGCGGCGCCACGGCGGGCTCGCCGCCCTCCTCCCGGCGCTCCGGCCGGTCCAGGAGAGCGGGGCCCGCGGCGGGCTCGCCGCCCTCCCCCCTCCACGGCGCTCCTGCCGCTGGGGAGAGCGGAGCCACGGCGGGCTCGCCGCCCTCCCCCAGGTGCTCCTGCCGCCGGGGAGAGTGGGCCCGCGGCTGGGCTCTCCGCCCTCCTCCCGGTGCTCCTGCCGGTCCAGGAGAGCAGGGCCCGCGGCGGGCTCGCCGCCCTCCCCCCTCCACGGCGCTCCTGCCGCCGGGGAGTGCGGAGCCGCGGCGGGCTCGCCGCCCTCCCCCAGGCGCTCCTGCCGCCAGGGAGAGCGGGCCCGCGGCCGGGCTCGCCGCCCTCCTCCCAGCGCTCCGGCCAGTCGGGGAGAGTGGGGCCCCGGCCGGGCTCGCTGCCCTCCCTGCGGCGCTCCGGCCGGCCGGGGAGAGTGGGGCTGCGGTGGGCTCGCTGCCCTCCCCCCTCCCCGGCGCTCCTGCCGCCGGGGAGAGTGGAGCCGCCGCGGGCTCGTCGCCCTCCCCCAGGCGTTCCTGCCGCCAGGGAGAGCGGGCCCGCGGCCGGGCTCTCCGCCCTCCTCCCGGCGCTCCGGCTGGTCGGGGACAGCGGGGCCGTGGCCGGGCTCGGCGCCCTCCCCTGCTGCGCTCCCCGCCGGGGGGCGGGGAGGGGCGGCGGGAGGCTTTTTTTGCCTGGGGCGGCAAAAAAGCCAGAGCCGGCCCTGTCTCTGGGGGTGGAGAGCCGGGGAGTTGGCAGGGAAATTAAGCCTGTGCTCAGACGGAACTCAGGGCTCTTCCCCCAGAAGTCAGTGGGCATCCCTGGGGGTTTAAGGAGTGGCTGGCCCCCCCGCGAAGTGTTTAATCAGACACACGCTGTAGGAACTGAGCATTGTCTAGAGGTTGGAACAGGGGACCGTGGGCCAGGCCTCCTGGAGTCTGTTCCCAGCTCTGGCACACTGTGTGCCCATGGGCAAATCACTCGCCCTGCTCCGTGCCTCAGTTTCCCTCCCTGTAATGTGGGGATAATGGTACCCATCTGCCTCACGGGGGAGTTGTGAAACTTCATTAATCATGATCCAGCCAGAGATCTTAAGGGTGTGTGGCTGAGGTGGGGGGAAACTGAGGCACAGCAAAAGGAAGTGACTTGCCCCGGGTCACACAAGGGAGTCAGTGTCAGAGCTGGGGACAGAATCCATGCCTCCTGGTCCCCAGTTCTGTGCCTGAGCCACACTGCTACTGTCAATAAGGAATGAGATCTATAATAATCCAGTGTATCATTATGCTTATCCTTCCTTTCTCCTCTCTGTAGCTCTGAAATCCTGGGCAGTGGCGGATTAGCTACTGGGCCAATGGGTCCCATGCCCATGGGCCTTGGCAATTGGGGGGCCCTGGAAAAATGGGCACCCCCGTGACCTGCTCTGCCCACCCAGCATTCCTGCCTGGGGGTGGGGAAAGCCCCCACGCCCTGACCCCATTTCCCTGGCAGGAGCACCAGGAGTGCAGGGGGGATGGGACTAGAGGCAGAAGAGGTGCTCTGACCCAGGGCCCCACAAAACCTTAATCTGCCTCTGGTCCTGGCTGCAGGCTACTGAGAACAGCTTGCATGGGGATGAGGCTCCAGCGGCTTTTTCACTCCTTAGTTTTGGGATGAGCCATTTGGATCAAGGCCACTTGGCCGGATAATTATGACCTCCTGGAGAGAGGCCTTCAGGCCTAGGAATGATTAGCTGGGGGTGCTGGCTCCTGTCTTCATACAAGACGGCCTGGGGACACAGAACAGGGAAGCTAGAGCCCATGTTTTGACCAGTAGGGCAGAGTCCCCCACCGGCAAACACTCCTTGGGGGCTCAGCTGCTCTTTAAATCAGTGAGCGCTTGTCCCAGCTGACACTGTGAGCCTCTTTCTTAGAGAGAGGGGAGGGGAGGGAATATCTTTAGTTGGCCCAACTCCTGCGGGTGAGAGAGAGGAGCGTTCGAGCTACACAGAGCTCTTCTACAGGTCCTGGTATCTCTCACCAACAGAACTTGGTCCAATCAAAGATATTCCCTCCCGCACCTTGTCTGTCTCATCGCCCGGGACCAACACAGCTAGGACAACACTGCAGATTCTTTCCCAGGTGTCCGGCTGCTGGGTCTTGCCCACATGTTCAGGGTCTAACTGGTCACTATATTTGGAGGTCAGGAAGGAATTTCCCCCCAGGTCAGATTGGCAGAGACCCTGGGGGGTTTTCGCCTCCTTCTGCAGCATGGGGCACGGGTCACTTGCAGGTTTAAACTAGTGTCAGTGGTGGATTCTCTGTAACGTGGAGTCGTTAAACCCTGATTTGAGGACGTCGGTAACTCAGCCAGAGGTGGTCAGACTAGCTGAATGATGATGGTCCCTTCTGGCCTTAAAGTATGTGTGCTGACCCGCGCCCAGGCAAGGGGACCTAGGGAGGCTGGGGCCATTGGAGCGGGGTAGAAAGAGTAACATGAAGGTGGAACAGAGCGAATGGGATTCCTGGGGACCTGAGCAAAATAGGCTTCATCAAACAATGGGGGCCCCTTAATCCGCTTGCGCTGTATGTTTAATGGGGGGTGGGGGGGGCACTGGGTTGCCAGCAAACGCGGGAGCTCTGTGCAGCAAGAGCCGGCCAGGACTATGACGCTCCCGGCTGGCCAAACTGGGGCCCTCTCCCTGCCGTAAAGAGCCCAAACGCTGCAGCTCATCTGGGGCTGGAGCATCGCCTGGTGCCAAGGAAACAAGTGGTTAACCTCAGCCCCGCTTCCCCTCCCCTTGAGCTGGGGCTGGGCTGGGGGGAGGCTGGGATCTGTGGTCGCAGGGCTGGGGAATGGGGGTACCTTTGGGGTGTCCTAGCTTAGCTTGCTTTAAACACGCCCTCTGTGGCAAAGGTCTTGCTTTCTGCCCTTGTGCGTTCCCTGTGGCCGGGACGTCCCAGCAGCACAAGGGATAAGGACTCGGGGTACACCTGTTGCAAGTGCTGGGACGGGCAGGTCGACCACCCTCTGCCAAGGGGAAGCACCAATACACTCAGGCCACAGCTGAATTCGGGAAACAACAAAGGCAAAACCCAGCTCCGGGAGCCTGGCTGAAAGGTTGAAGCTCAGGGCTGCGGGTGGGGTGCCCGAGCAGAGAACCCCAGACAGCACCCACTGCCTGCAGAGAGTCGGTGGACGCTGCGTGGAGGTGTGACACAACGAGGGATCGGAAACAGTCGCAGAGCAGCCTCCGCCCAGCGTCCTCCTCCTGCTGTGACGGCCGGTTGTCCTGCCCAGCGCCCGCAGGAGGTTGACCAGGAGGTCCCGCGATTTCCTGGGGCTCCGAATGGGCATGCGAGACTGAGCTAGTGAGGGGCAAAGTGCAGTGAGAGGCCCTGGAGGATCTGGCCGAGAGGCTGCAGCCTGGTGCACTCTACGGTGGTCTCAAGTTGCAGTGGGGGAGGTCTAGGCTGGATATTAGGAAACACTATTTCACTAGGGGGGTGGTGAAGCACTGGAATGGGTTACCTACAGGGCCGGCTCCAGGTTTTCTGCCGCCCCAAGCGGCAAAAAAAAAAAAAAAAGCCATGGCAGCGCGATCGCGCCGCTCCACTCTTCGGCGGCAATTTGGCGGCAGGTCCTTCGCTCCGAGAGGGACTGAGGGACCTGCCGCCGAATTGCCGCCGAAGACCCGGACATGCTGCCCCAATAGCGGACGGAGTGCCGCCCCTTGGTATTGGCCGCCCCAAGCACCTGCTTCTTTAGCTGGTGCCTGGAGCCGGCCCTGGTTACCTAGGGAGGTGGTGGAATCTCCATCCTTAGAGGTTTTTAAGGTCTGGCTTGACAAAGCCCTGGCTGGGATGATTTAGTTGGGGTTGGTCCTGCTTTGAGCAGGGGGTGGGACTAGATGATCTCCTGAGGTCTCTTCCAACCCTAATCTTCTATGATTCTCTGAGTCTATGATACACAGGTGGTGCCAGGATCTCCCTCGTGCCGCAGAAGCGGGAGTTGGGGTCTATTGGACTGAGCCAGGATGCCTGGGTTCCACTTCTGCCTCATTGCGTGACCTCAGGCCAGCCACTCTCGGCTGACTGCCAGAGCCTTCGTTCTGGGGAGCCCCAGTTGGAGACACTTGAGGCCTGATAGGAAGTGCCAAATGCCCTCTGCTCAAGCTGCAATCAATGGGCATTGCAGGGGCTCAGCACCCCTGGAACGTCCCGCCTGAGGTGCCTCAGGCTGGGCTCCCAAACCGAGGGTGGACTCGTCGAGGCGGGCTGTTAGCTCGTCCAGGCAGGACCTGTGCGACCAGCCCGGCAGGGCCCCGCTCTCGGCTGGGGTCTCCAGGGGTATGTCAGCACCGCAATGAAAACCACGCGCCACAAATCTCAGAGCCCGTGTCAACTGGCTCAGGCTGGGGCTAATAGCAGGGCAGACGTTCCCGCTTGGGCGGGAGCCCGGGATCTGAGACCCGGCGAGAGGGGAGGGCTCCAGCCCAAGTGGGAACGTCCACACTGCTGTTGTTAACCCCAGAGCATGACCCCACAAGCCTGAGCCCATTGTCCCAGGCTCTGAGACTTACTGTCATGGGGGGAGGGGGGTTCAGTGTGGATGTACCCCTAGGTGAAATACAAATACTAATGGCCTCAATCGCTTTGTGCCTCGGTTTCCCCACCTGACCTACCCATGGGGAGTGAGGTAAACTAGCCCATGTTTGTGGATGGGGCATCTGGGATGTAATTCAGACGTATCCTCATTAAAGGGGGCCGGTTGTCCAACTCCAAGTCTTACCCCTCCCTTTTGCTCAGGAGTTAACTCAGAAATTGGGGAGAGGCAGGTCCCACGGGGCAGGAAACCAGTTCCAAGAGCTTCAGGCCAGAAGGGACCGCAGTGACCAGCCTGCCTGGCCTCCTGCATCGCCCCGGATGGAGACTGTCCCCCAGTGATTCCTGCATCCAGCCCATGACTCCTGGCAGAGTTGGCGCCTGCTTCTGAGCCCGTCCCAGCTGATCCCCGTGCAAGATTCCAAGTGATGGTGAACGCACCCCGCCCTGGTGCGTTGTTCCACTGGCTAAGGGCCTTTTATCGGTGAAAAAGGGCCTCTTATGTTTAGCCTGAACGTCTCCAGCTTCAGCTTCCAGCCACCGAGTCTCCCCTTGGCTCGCCCCGTAGCACGAGCTTTACAGGACACCCGCGACCTGCTGATCTCATTCCAGCTGACTCCCAGGAACAGCTCTCTCTGTGCAGCCAGATCCCCTCCTCCCCCCGCCGGACAGGCTGTTCCCACTTCCTGCCCCACAATGGGGCTTTGTCAGGGCCTCCCAGCGCCTCACTGGGCTCATGTGACCAAGGGGATCAGCCTCCACCCAGGGACATCAAAGCGCTGGCTCTGCGCCTAGGTGTCCCGTGCCCTGGGGACTGGCTGTGGTTCAGTGGGGGAGGTGGACGATGGGTGGCTCAGGGGGTCGCTGGCCTCCAGCCCGGTCTAGTGCGTTCCCCACTGAGCTGGTCAGCAGGGAGGAAAAAGCTTCCCACTCTCTACGTGCCTGGGATCAGCTCTTGGTTCAGGCCCGGCTCAAGTCTAAGCCGACACTCACCTATCAGTGCCAACCGCCCAAGCACTGCTGTGTCCCTCGGGGCAGGGGAGAGACCGGCCTGGCCTGTCATGGATACACAGGAGACCCTCCACTGAGGCTGCTGGACACAGCCAGACCCAGTGGTTCTCTCTGGTGTCTCCCTGCGTCCTGGCCTGGATGCAGCAGCGACGGCAGGCTGCTGCTGGCTAAACGACTCCAGCCCTGTCAGGGAGGCAAAGGGGGAGAGCTCTGAGGGGGTCTCCGGAGATTGGGTCATTGTGAGGGGCCTGGGTTGGAAATGGGCCCAGAAATCAAACCCACCCCAAGCCCAGCAGGAGGCGACGGCTGGGGCCGTGTGAAACGCGCTACACAAGCGCAGGTTGGACTCCCCTCCCAGAAACGTGATGGAGAAACTGACTCCCAGCTAACGTTTTCCAGGCAAGGGATCCTGCAAATGAGGCCAAACCATGTCTGCACTGCAGGGGCATTAAAAGCTCTGCTGCGTGGGCCCTTGTGCTTTGTAGCATGGCCCGAGCCGGCGTGGCAGGAGCTCTCTTGTGCTAACAGAGACACCGCAGACGCTCTGCCCTTGGTTGGCGAGCCTCGATCATCGGGACATCCGCAGCAGCCCGCCAGTGAGGACACCGGCCCGTCGCCGCTGGACAGCGAGGACCACACCTAATACAGGTGAGAACCTGCTCTGCTTTCCCCTTCCCCGTGTGTTCCTTTCTACCCCCCACCGTCTTCCTCCTGTCCTCTCTCTCTCTCTCTCTCTCTCTCTCTCTCCGCTTTTCACCTGATGTGAGACCATCAGCACGGCCCAACACCAGCATGACAGGAGGAGACAGTCCCCCCCGGCTCTGCCCTGCCAGCGAAGGAGAGGGACCAGACCAGCCAGATGACACCCCAGCCTGGGGAAGTGAGCTGGGGGGAGGCCGACCTGCCAGCCCAGGTATCAGCCAGTGACTTGTATCCTGAGAAGGTGGTGGAAAGCCGTACTGCCCCACCTTTACTACCCTGTCTCTTCTCCTTCTGCATCGGTCTCTTGGGTCAAAAGCCAGGAAAGTGATCCCCATTCACAGCAATCCAGCTACAGAACGAACCCTTTCCTGTCTGCTAAGAGGGACAGAATAAGCGACTCTAGCCAATGCCCTGTGATACATTGGATCGTTTCTCCTGCAGAACCACTCCGCGTCAATCGCAGAAGGCTTTCGGGTTTGGGTTTGAACCTGTTTCTCTTGTGTCCCCTGATCAATAATTCCCAGTCTTTGGCGTGAACTTTCGAGCTCATTTGCCATGGGACTAAGCAGGCCGAGGTCTCTGGACCTCAGACCTGGGGTGGTGACAGGCTCATGTTCACACCTCTGACTGTCTGGGGCCATTCATCCTTTGAAATTAACAGCTCCCTGGAAACCCCCACAAACCCGCTCCTTGTCCTGCAAATCCCTCCTTTGCTGTGATGCTGATAACACACTTGACAATGATTCCGGCTCTGAGCTCAGCCAGGGTGACCAGATGTCCTGATTTTACAGTGAGTCCTGATCGTTGGGGCTTTGTCTTATAGAGGCGCCTATTAACCCCCGCCCCCCATCCCCATTTTTCACACTTGCTCTTTGGTCCCTAGGTGCAGCACACCAGCTGCCATGGCGCTGATCAGGATTGTCTCATTGCTTCCTGGCTCTCTCTGTACCCGCCTGTTGGCGCTTGGGCCCACAGACCAGCTCTTTGGTGTGTGTTTGTACAGCCCCCCGCACAATGGAGGCACTCCGGTAACACAGACGAGAATAATGCACCTCTCTCAAGTGTAAGAGAGTTGGCTCTGTGTCATCAGGCAACATTTCCCCTCCTATAGGGGCAGCATGCTGTTTCACCTGCCTGTCATGTTGCACCCCAGAGCTGGCTGCATTTCAGAGGTGGGAGAAATTATTCAGGAATTTGAGGGGGTGAGTCTGGGCTGTAATTAACCCTGGTATGACGAGAGATACCCCGGAATATGCCCATCTGCAAAGCTAACGCTGAGGAGAGGAAGGGGGAGCTGCTTAACCAGAGCAAATACATGGGGTGATGGGAGGCAGGGATGTCTAGTGGTCACAGCATTGGACGGGGACACAGGAGAGTCACAGGGGACTCTGCCACTGGCCTGCTGGGTGACCTTGGGCATGTCACTTCCCTGCTCTGTGCCTCAGTTTCCTCTCCCACCCTTTGTCTGTTTAGCCTGTGAGCTCTTTGGGGCAGGGCCTGTCTCGCGCTGTGTGGCTGTGCAGTGCTTGGCACAGGGAGGCCCCACTCTTGGTTGGGCTCTCCAGCTGCTGTAATATTGAACAATGAGGCATGCTTGCTTTGCCTGGTGTCTGGGCTTCACCCAGCACCTCTCATTACAAAGGGCTGTCTGGGAGCGTATGTCACCGCACAGACCTGGGGTTCGGTGACTTGAAACACCAGGTGCTTGGTTCTCAGAGGGGCTGAGCACCCAGAATTCCCACTGACGTCTGGGTGATGCAGGCGTGCAGCCCTCGAGTCTGAGTCTGGCCCTAGGTCTGCTCCCCACCTTTACCTCGCAAGGCAGCACGTGTGCTGAGGACCCAGGAGTTCTGGCTGCTACCGCAGGCGCCCTTCCTACGTTAGCACAGCAGTGCAGAGGGGCTGCCACTCTACAGGGCGTCCGACTCTGGACAGGACTGGAATCAGTTGAGATATGTAAGAATAGGAAGGGGCTCCGGGGCCGGTTTTCAAGTCCTCGGCACAGCTGGGGCTGGCTCGTCTGCATCCGGGTTACCCAGCCAGCAGTGGCAATTTTTCAGTCGAGACTGGCTGGTTTCCCGAAAGATCTGCTCTACTGAGGCAGGAATTAATTCAGCTCGGTCCCCTGGCCCGTGCTACGCAGGAGCTCAGGCTAGCGATCACAATGGGCCTTCCCGCTGTACGATCTAAGCCTCTGTGCAAGCTACGTCTGTGTGTGTAAAGGGTTAATAGAGGACGGGGCTGGACAAGGAGCAGCACTGTAGCTGGGCTGACAAAATCCCCTGGTTCTTGTGCCCTGCAAATGGCTTCCCTTGCCAGGCTAGGGGAATGGCCAGCAACGGCCCTGGGCACTTAAGACAGAGCACAAGGAAGGCTGATGTTCGAAGCCAGCTCGCCTTGAAGCCAATGGGAGTTGAGAGCGTGCAAGCAGCCCGGGATCGGGCCCTCTCCAGCTGGCTCATGACAGGGGGTGCCGGGTGCCACAGTCTCTGAGTCCTGCTTTAATAAACGCTCTGGGACAGCAGGTTCCAATTCCAGTGGGGCTGCTTCAGTTCTCCCCCTCCCCCCCAGCACCCCGCCCCGTGCGTTGCCGAGTTCCTTGCCGCGCCTTAGTGACGAGACCGATTCAGCAGTGATGGCATGCAGCTCCCAGGGGACTTCCCTAAGCCAGGGGCTTGCCCCACTGTCCTAACCAAAAATCCCCCTCCTCTGCTGTCCTCTGGGCTGCTCTCAGGGGTGCTGGCTCTACACACAGCAGCTCTTTGGGTGCTCTATAAAAGCAGGCTCACACAACGCTTTCCAACTACCCTGTGTACAGCCGGCACCTGTGAAATGCAGCCACCTCTGGGGTGTGTGAGCACCACGCACACGCCACAGGGGGCTACTCCCCTGCAGACACCCCTTATCCTCATTCACTCGGCTTCTCTCTCTCGTGCACTGGAGCGAGAGAACGGGTCAGGAGCAGGGCAGTGCCTCTGCAGTGGAGTCGGGCAGGGTGCTTTGATCTCTCCAGCTGTCGCTCTTTCTCCTGTTTTCGCCTCCAGATTCTCCGTAACATCTGATTTATTGGTTTATTTTTTGTTCCGAGCCTGGCGGTCTCTCATGGTCGAGTTTCACCAGCTGGCCGGGACCATCGTGCTGCCGTGTGAACGGGATCGCCCAGGCGGCGACGGAGCTGTGCATGTGGAAGGAGCTTTGAAACCACACAGGCATGGCTGGGGCTGGACAGGAGGTGGGGAGCAGCTCCCATTCATGAGAAGCCTGTAGACATGCCTGCCACTGGGACAGTGCATGAGCCACTGTTAGGAACGTAGACGCTGCCAGATTGGGCCAGGCCCAGAGTCTACAGAGCCTACACAGCCCTCTCCCTACGAGTTAGAATGGCTTAAACCATGAAGCAGGAGGCTTTACATCCTGTGAGAAACAAGCTGTGGGCTCTGGATCCCCCCCACCAACAAAGTCCCCTCTGGGATTGTCTCCTGTCTGACAGCACATGTCGTCCTTGGGCTGCCCGTGGAACTGGGGGAGGAGATCGTGGCCTGGATTCCTTTGCTTGCCCTGGGGTGGGGTCTGCAGAGCCACCCCCTGGGAGAACGGTCGGCAGCAGGTGGCTTTCTGTGCCCAGCTGGGGCTGAGAGGCTACAGCGAAGGGTGCCCCACAAACAGCAATAGACGGACAGACAAGTGCCTGTCCCCTGGCCGGGTTAAGGCAGAGAGGCCCAGGACGAGGTGCTGCCTCTCCCCACCCCTGTCCATGTGGCGATGCCAGTATCTCAGCTTTCATTGTCGTTTCTAGTCTTCCTGCTAGCCGTGCTGCTGAGGGTAACCGTGATATCTGCCTGAGTCTGCAGCCAGCCTGCAGTGGAGGGGGAGCAGCAACCGCTCGCGCCAAGGAGGAAGCCAGGTGGCCGGAGACCCAGCCTCAGAAAAGCCTAGGCCCCCACTCTGCTTTGGGAGGGGGTGGGTCTCCTTCTGCTGGGGTGGTTGCTGTGGGGGATGTTTCCCCGTATGGCTTTGATCCAGACCTGCCTGTGCCCAGCTGAAATGGTCTCTGGGTAAGAGTCCATTGTGGATAATTGTATTCTTCCTATCTAGAGTCCCCTGCTAGTTCAACTAGCCAGGGTGTTCTTCGCTGCCTTTTAGCTTCTGTGTTGGTGTTACTGTCCATTGTTAAACAGCTGCTGAGTTCCACCCATAGCGGGCTGCATTTCAGGAGTGCAGGGAATTAGTCTTGCACGTGTAAGTGTGTAATGTTCAGGACAAAAAGCGTCCTATAAACGTGAACTACCATCAGTGGTGTGGCAACCGCTAAAGGCTATTTTTACAGGAGACTATTCTTCACTGGATACCACGTCAGTAAGAGCCAATGTTCATCTATTAGACTATTGGCTAGAAGAGTCTGAAGCGATTTAAACTCCTGTACTTAGATTGGAAACTCTCGGCGTCTGCGCGATGGGGCCTGGTCCATCTCTGGCGCTCCTGGGTGTCACTACAATACAGATAATAAATGATAAGAACATGGTCTTCACTCCCTTCCACTGTCATTTCTTCTTTTAATTTTTCTGTGGCAGCTTCAGTATTAAAAGGGCAGAGCTTTGGATTTCACACCTGGTTAACCCCCTGGAGCTAGCCAAAGGCATTCTGATTAATGGGTTTTATCCCCCCCGCAGTCTATTTCACCTGAGCAGCCGTTGTTCCCCTTCACAGTCGCTAGATGCAGTCAGTCTCCTGGGAGATGTCCCAATTACTTGGCATGCACGCTGCAGTCATTACATGCACTGGCCGCATAAGCAGCTGGGAAACCCTGACCAGCCACTATTGCTTCCTGTGCAGGTTTGGAGAGATGTGCAGCAGATCAACCTGCCCAAGCAAATGAGTGTGTGATAACAGAGCAGGGGAATTCAGTAAGAGGGTTTTGTGAGGGGAGCTTATTGGAATTTTAATTCTTAGTTCCTTCCCTCACCCAGATCTCTTAAATATCTTTATTTTTCTGACCAACTGCATTCGAGTTTTTAATCTGTTATAACAAAATGCTGGTCCCTTAAGACTTTAGGGTTCTGTCTGTCTAGGTACTAGCAGATAACGCCCGCTGAGCACCTTTGCTGTCTATGGTTGTCATTACGCTGTACTAGGTGTGGTCACTTAGCATTGACAAGGACAGCAAGAATAAATCCTGATCCTCTTGCTCCAAAAGCACAGGCCCCACCACTTGAGCAAAAGTTAGCTAGTGGGTTTGCAGGACCTACGGTTTACAACTCAGCAGTTCTGGTTTATTCCAGGAGAGGGCAGTGATAACACATGCATATTAGCCTATCCCTTCTAATATTTGTTAAATCAGCGTCAATGCAGTATTCCTCTGTTTTTTCCCCCAAAAAACCTTTTAAAACTGAGCATAGAAAATACTGTTTTCAAACAATAAATAGTACACTGTATCCCTTTGATTTATATTTAAACACAAAGGTAGTTTTTCTTGCATACAAATGCAGTGAAAAGCAGTGTACACAACTGGACTGTACCTTTCAAAACAGCTAACTTCTGGAATTCCAGGCTTATGAAACAGATTCTTATCTGTATTCTTATTTCCCCCCCATGAAGGTGCATTTTTGCACAGGTGGAAGGGGAGCGCACACAGACAATTGTACCCAGGTGGGGAATTAGATATTCTGTCTATGGGCAGCACCTACAGAGGTGCTTGTTGGAGCCTAGATAAAGGAGTGGGGGGGATGGGGGGTACCAGGATAGGTGTTAAGTCTTCTTTGTCCGTTAAGGGACGGGAGAATAGGGGGTGTGACGGGTTCAGTCACAGAGACCACCTTGAGGCTGTCACCTGACGTGCTGGAATTACCTCTGAGCCCGTTTTCCCTGCCAGCTTGGGACTCCAGAACCCTGCCTTGTTGAGCCAGACATGCTAGTCTGCTGCAACACAGACCCAGGTCTGGTCCATGTCCCCAAAGCTGCTCAGCAAGTGCTCCTGTCTCCAGCACCCAGACACTTAGCTCCCAATGGGATCCAAATAAATCCATTTTACTCTGTATAAAGCTTATACAGGGTAAACTCATAAATTGTCCACCCTCTATAACACTGATAGAGAGATATGCACAGCTGTTTGCTCCCCCAAGTATTAATCACTTAGTCTGGGTTAATTAATAAACTAAAGGGATTTTATTAAGTATAAAAATCAGGATTTAAGTGGTTTCAAGTAATAACAGCCAGAACAAAGTAAGTTACCAAGCAAAAGAAAAGAAAACACGCATGTCTAAGCCTGATACATTTAAGAAACTGAATACAGGTAAATCTCACCCTCAGAGATGTTCCAATAAGCATCTTTCACAGACTAGACTCCTTCCTAGTCTGGGCCCAATCCTTTCCCTTGGTATAGTTCTTGTTAGTTCCAGTTTTGGTAGTAACTAGGGCTTTTCTCATGACTGCAGCCCCCTTTATTCTGTTCCACCCCCTTTTATAGCTTTGGCACAAGGCAGGAATCCTTTGTCTCTCTCTGGGTTCCCACCTTTCCTTCTAAATGGAAAAGCACCAGGTTTAAGATGGATTCCAGTATCATGTGATATGTTCACATGTCCTGTGAGCCTTCATTACCCACTGGCTGGCACACAGGGAGGCTTACAAGTAAACAGAGCCATTTACAACCAATTGTCCTAGTTAATGGAAGCCATCAAGATTCCAAGCCACCATTAATAGCCCACATTTTGCATAGTTACAATAGGACTTCAGAATACTTCATATTTCTAGCTTCAGATACAAGAATGACAGGATGAACACATTCAGTAGATTATAAGCTTTGTAATGATACCTTACAAGAGACCTTTTGCATAAAGCATATTCCAGTTACATTATATTTACACTCATAAGCATATTTCCATAAATATATGGAGGGCAACGTCACAGGGGGTGCCCTGGCCCACCCCATATGGCCAATCCCCCTGGCCAGCACCACAGCCTTGTCCTCCCCCAGAGTCCTGGCTGACAGTGATGGCGTGAGAGAGCTTGGCAGAGGCAGCAGGTGCTATGCATGGGAGGGAGGGGCAGGGGCTCTTTCTGGCCATAGAGCTGGCAGGGGTTGAGGAACCACAGTGTGAGGAAGAGGAAGGAGAAGAAATCCCAGGCACCTGGAGGCTGAAGCTCCGGTGATATTGATCCCTATAAAAGGTCTTTCATCCACAGAGTTCAAAAGCAGGTCTGGATCATTATCACCAACTAACTAGCAGGGAAACAAAGGAGGCCAGGGACTCCCCCAGGTCACACAACACCAGAGCTAGGAACAGAACCTCAGCTCCCTGCTCCTGAGCTTCAACCACTAGACCTCATGGCTGCACAACTTCCCTGCAGCTAGGCAGCAGACAGGCATGACAATAACCCCACACAAGCCAGAAGCAGCAGAGAGGAGACAAGGGGAAGCTGCAGAAAGGGAAAGAGACAAACCCTCCCAAGGCTCAGTCCAGGGGCACTCTCCAAGCTGCTCCCCAAGACACCCGTCCTAGTTAGGAATGGAGGAAGAGTGTGAGGCTGAAGGAGCTCCTTGTAGTCCCTTCTTCCCTGCATGCGGGCTGAGCTCCGGCGCCCTACCTCTCCCCGGGAAACGCTTTTAGCTCCTGCATCCTTTCCCCTCCACCCAACTCCCAGTCAAGTCAGGAGAGGCTCCACCGCAAGGAGTTAATTGAAAGCACCAGGAAGGAGCGTGTCTCCAAAGTCCTAGTGCAGCAGGTTCGTTGACGCCGATGTGAGCCTCTAAGAGCCTACGGCTGGTGCAACTGGCACGGCCCAGCCCCTGCACAGCTCTGGAGCAGGGCATTGGAATGCTCTTCCCTGCCATGCCGCCAGTCCAGAGAGCTGAGATCCAGACCCCATCCAGCCCAGGACATCTTCCCTGGGCCCGGCCACTGGAGCACAATCCCTCACCCCGTCTACATCTGGGAGCTCAACAGGTCGTGGCGGCACCGCCAGGGCCCGGACGGGGCTAGCTCGGGCCCCCAGGTGAGGGCAGCTCTTGTGGGGAGGGAGACGAGTGCTGCGTAGGCAGAGGGAGCAGCCGTTCTGTGCTGGGCTGGGGCCTGCTCCCTCCTGGCTGGAAGCTGTGTTATTGAGGCAGGGATGGATTTGGCCTGGGACTATTGGCCTCAGCGCCAAGGCTCTTAGGAGGGACCCCAGAGCCAGAATCCCGGTGGAGGGGGAACAGAAGGGTGGCCCCCAGCATAGACAGGGTGAAGGGCCACAGGCAGGACTGGCACCGGGGGCAGCTGCCCTGGCACAAACCCCGAGCAGCTTAGTCCGTCTGCGCTAGGGCTTTGCACTACAGCAGCTGCTGGGGCAGGTCCCCGGGGTAGATGATCAGGCCCAAGGATGGGTGAAAGCAGGACCCAGCGCTGCAGCCCTTGGGGTGACTGGCTGGTGCACTGAGCCCCGCTGACACTGCTCCTAAGCCCAGATGTCTGCCCCTAACCTGAGGCCAGGATCGCGGCCCATGGTGCCCAGGGACATGGTATCCCCAGGGTGTTCTGTGTTCAGGGCCCAAGGTCACCACTGTGACGAGCTGCACCCTTTGGGGAGTCACCTGATGTGCCTGGAAATCACTGAGTTCCCCCACTTTCTGCCAGCCTAGGCTCCCTATTACCTGATCTTCCTGGGTCAGGCTCACTAGCCTCTCCCAGCCAAGCACATAGGCAGGGCCACGCCCAGCTGCACAGACAGAGACCAGCTTTAGGGCTTATTACAGCACCCAGGGACTCCCCCTTTAAGGGGTGCAGACCCAAAGGGTTTATGAAAGTTGCCCCCTCCCTCAGTGTGGAGAGAGATGTGCACAGCTCCCTGCCCCTGCCCAGATATTAACTGCACAAACTGGCTTATAGCATAAACAAGAAAAGTGTATTAACTAAAAGAAGGTACATTTTAAGTGGTTATAAGTGGTAACAAGCAGAATCACTTCAGTAAATAAACAAAACAGGCTTGCTATCCTTAGTACACTACAGAAATTGGCTACAACTAATATTTCTCACCCTAAATATTGTTCCAGGCAGATTCTTTCACAGGCCAGAAAGATCTTTCCAGCCTGGATCAGCAGCTGTTTCCTCCCTCAGTCCAGTCTTTTGTTCTCAGGTGTTTTCCAGTGTCTCTTTGTGCTGGAGTCAGGGGAGGAAGAACTGAAGACCCTGATTGCTTTTCTTCCCCGCCTTAAATAGAGTTGACATAAAGTGGGAACTCTTTGTTTGGTTCCCCCCACCTCACAGTGGAAAAGTTTGGTATTCCAAGATGGAGTCCAGTATCAGGTGACCAGACCACCTGACCCTATAGCATCACAGAGTCCCTGAGCCCAGGCAAGTCCACAGGAAGGCTAGACCTTTTCACCAGCTATTGTCCTTGTTGATGGGCCATCAGCACTGGCTGGCTTCTCCATTGTTATACCTGAAGTGTTAGCAGGGAGTGTCACCCAAGGTAGCAAAGTTTGAAATACAGATAAATAATTAATATTCTTAACTTCAGGTGTGAGGCTGTTATATGCATACAAATAGGATAACCATATTCAGTAAAACATAATCTTTCCAATGAAACCTTTGTGACAAAGTGGGACTGTTCTTAATGGTTCCTCTGAATACTGTGTGGGTGCCTCAGTTTCCCCTATGCATTTCTTAAGTCTCCAGTGTGCATAAATGGCCGACACTCTGTATCCTGGCAACAAATGGCCAGGGCCCTTCCCCCCTGCAAGGGAATAGCTAAAGGTGAACAAAGAGATCAGGTGACCTCCTGGCCCGGGAAAGAGACAAAGGCCAGAAAGGAGGGGCTGGAGGGGGTTTCAGTTTGGGTCTGGCTGGGGACGAGTAGTGAGTGCAGATGGGTTTGTCTGGCTCGCTGGGCCCCAGAATGGACCTGGCTGAGGAGTCCCGTTCTCTGTACCTACAAGCTCTGTTTTAGACCGTGTTCCTGTCATCGAATAAACCTCTGTTTTACTGGCTGGCTAAGAGTCACGTCTGACTGCAAAGTGGGGGTGCAGGACCCTCTGGCTTCCCCAGGACCCCACCTGGGGGGACTCGCTGTGGGAAGCACACGGAGGGGCATATGCTGCATGCTCCAAGGTCAGACACAGGATGGTGAAGCCGTGTGAGCTTCTTGCCCTGAAGACAGTCTGCTCCAAGGGAGAGGAGGCTCCCCAAAGTCCTGACTGGCTTTGTGGGGAGCAGTTCCAGAGCATCGCCCGGGGACTCCGTGACAACCTTACATGAGTTATCTTGCTGCAGTCCATTGGGGGGAGTGGCTCCTCCCCCTCTGGGTCTGTGGGCGACCAATCCGCCCCACTACGTCTCCGGGGGCCGCCTGACATGGGGAATAAGCGGGGTGACGGGAGACGTGAGCTCGGGCCTGTGATCAGGGCTGAACAACAAACAGTTACGGAGCCCCAGCCCCTGGTCGGGGTGGGGCAGCAAAGAGTCTCTGGCTCAGGCCTGCACTCAGGCTAGGCAGCAAACAGTCGGGCCTCCTAGCTCTGGTGGGGGGCCGACAAGCTCAGGCATCTTGCCTAAGGGAGGGGGAGGCTGCCACCCATGGCTTGGGGTGGCGGGGGGACGCAGGCGCACCCACTCCACTGTGTCCCGGCCCAGGGCCCTAGCAGTGGCAGAGCAGTCTGCCTCTGGGTCAGCAGGGATCCTGACCGCAACGTGCTGACTCACTCGCTGGCAGCGTTGCAGCCAGACAAGGGTTGGCTACCCCTGGGCCACTTCCCAGGTCCCCCTCAGGGTGTACCTGGCTCTGGAGAGGGTCGTCCTTGTCGTTGGGGAAGAAGGCCTCTGTCAGCGCTTGCAGCTCCTCCCTGCTTGGGTCTGTAAATGGCTCTGGCCAGTCCTCGGCTCCCTCGGGGTCTGCAGCAGCCTCCAAGCTCGGAGCTCACAGGAGGCGTCTGGCTCCTCCGGCGCCTGCCTCCCAGCTGAGTTCTCCAGCCCGCCTTTTGTACTTCCGCTCTCCTGTATGTGCCAGCTACAGGGGCTTGCTGCCCACCAAAGGCCTGGCAAGGAGGGGACGCTCTGGATGGGGTAGTCCAGAGCACTCAGCGGCAGCCTAACTCTGCTCCCATGGCGGGCGGGAGGGAAGGCACCGTTCTGTTGACCTGAGTGGGAGCAGAAGGAGGCCAGTGCTGAGCACATCTGCATAGGCCACCCAGTGTCTGAGAAATGCCACGAGCCCCCCAGGACTCGTGGCCTGTACCCGTAGTGCTGGGCTGCTCGCCAGCCCTGGAGACTGGAATTCCAGGTACCCGGTCCAGACCACCCCCCCCACCGACATGCCTTATGCGAAGGTGCAAATCCTGGAACAGCCCCAGCTGAAAGCACAATGCTGCTTAATCATGGGAATAAGGGGCAGCCTTGTAATGTACAATCAAAGGGGAAGCACATTCCCCTAAACTATATATGCTGCACCCCTTCTGCGGGGCAGTAACTCGTAGCACACCCTCTGGCGTACCCCTGCTATTGTTTGTAGCTGGGGGCGTTAGCCTCTTAGAAGAAATGTGGAGTCATATTGGTTTCTTGTCTTCAAAATCTGCCTCCTAGTGATTGCATGTGATTGTGCTTTCAGGGGACAACACAGGCGAAAGGACAGCACAAATCAAGAGGTTCTTTTGGGTGAGGTTACCATATAAGTTGGGAAGACAGGGAAAAAATGCCTCCATGCAGGGGCAGTGAGTGACAGTAACTGTGACACTGGGAGAGTTTAACTGTGCCTGTCTATGGTGGGAAGCAGGTAACAGGGCAGGACAGCGAGGGCACAGGAGACCAATTCACTCCCAAGAGTCTCCTCAGCATTGGCACCAGTGCTGGGGGGAGGCTGTAGCTTAGTAACTCGGGGAGAAATGCAGAGAGGAGCCCAAGGTGGATGTAACCTCTCCCCGACCTCCTCTCTCTCCATCCCCCTTTCTGGCCCTGAAACCATCCAAGACTTGACAGGCCATTGGCTGCCTTCACCTACCCACTGCACAAGAAGGGGGTTGAATTCAGGGAGCGGCTCCAGGCCCTGGCCTTCATTGGGAGGGACAGTTCAGTGCAGGTAGCCTTCAGGGCTTTTGCAGCAATGGCGCCTCCTGCAGAACGATGGTGAAACTAACCAGTGGGGAGATGATGATGTAAGTTACAAGTCTGAGCTGCCTCCCTGGAATGGCTGTGGGCACTGCATGTACCCCTAGCGTGGCACTCAGGGGCCCTGTTCCTTTACCTGCTGTCTGTGCAGCCCCTGCTCATGCAGAGCTCTCCTGTGTGGCTGGGCGCAGGGAAATACGCCCTAACGGACACTGGAGACAATTGAGCTCAGTTGCTGCAGCCCTGTTTCTGCGGAATTCGCGCTACTTTGTCTCTGCCAGGCTCTTTTCTCCCCCACGACCACCCTTGTCCTTTCCCAGCCGTACGGGCCGTGCAGCTCCGTTCGCAGCACTGGCTGTGGTATCCTCCTGGAGTTGGGACTCACTCTGCCCCATCTGCTACCATGTGCGCTGCAGGGGCAGGGCTGACTAAGTCTAGCACCCCACGGCTCACCCCTTTCAGACCCCCGATTAGCTGTTAGCACCGTAGAGCCAGAGTGCTAGCCCCGTTCCCACTAATCACTGGTGACAGGGCACAGTGTCCAGTTCAGAAGCCGACTCCTTTAGCCCCCAAAGCCTTGGGGGAAGCCTGTGGTTCCGAGCGGTCCCATCCCTCATGCTCCTCAGGACAGAGTAGTAACCCCCCTTCTGAGGGCCCTGTTCTGCAGCCCTTATGTTGGGCAGGCCGTGCGCCTGCAGCAGGAGACTTTGCTTGGCAGTGCGCCCCAGCATAAGGGTTACAGACCTGGGGCCGCACTACTTGGAAGGTGGAGTCTTATGAGCAATGGGGTGTCCCAGCACTGACTTTCTCCCAGGACCCTGTTTCCTTCCTGGTCCTTTACACTCAGCCCTTCCACCTCCCGGTGACCCCCATTTCAGGTACGATCCCCCAAAGAGCACAAGGGTCAGATTTTTCTCTGAGCTGACAGCGTCTCCCATCCCACCACCCCCTTCAGCCCTAACAACAAAGTCACTTGCTTTAAGATTCCAAGGCAAAGTTTCTCTCCGGGGAGAGCTGGGTTGTGGGACCCAGGGGAGTAGGACAAATAGCCTTCATCGGTGGCCTCTTCAAAGGCAGTGGGCCAATGGCACTGGGACTGACCCAGAGCGGGGCTCATTCCACCCCTCCCTGCCATACCCCAAAGTTCCACCCGGCGATTCTTCTGGTGCCCAGCCCTGCAACTCTTAGCTGAATTGTCCCATGCTTCACCCTGTTCGTCCAGGGGCTCCTCCACCTTCCACTACAGCCCTGCTTTACTCTGGGACAATGCCCAGCCTGGGGTGTAGTCTGTCTGCATGATCCCCACCAGGCACTGGCAGGAGCACTGCTTTACATTAAGGTTCTTTTGGTGATGGGCTAACCTTAGCCCGTCCTGCATTTCCAGTGTGAACAGCTGTAGATGGAAACCCAGACAGTAGAGTGTCACGGACTCACAGATCGTGCCCACTCTTGGCCCCGTGCGGTCCGTGGGGGGTGCCCCTTTTAGTGAGACAGCCCTTCTCAGGGGTCCACTCTCTCTCGGGGTCAGGCCCCTCCACCTCCTGGATCCGCACCTCTCTGAGCCTTAGCACGTCTGTCTCTGCCGTGGGCCCCCTCAGGGAGTCCACTCGCTCTGGACCCCCGGGGCCTCCACCCCCGAAGGGGTTGATGCAACCCTGTTCCCTAGACCGGAGTGACTCTCAGCCAGCATGAAACAGGAGGGTTTATTGAGAGTTGAACACAGCACAGGAAACTCTCTGACCCTCAGGCCTGGCCTCCCTCAGCACAGCACATCCCAGTCTCCCTGCATCCAGGTGGGCTCTGCCTGCTTCCCCTCTCCAGCCCAGAGCCGCCCTGCTCGCAGCTGGGCATCTGAGATCCCCGGCCCCAGGCCCCGCCTCTGTCCATTGTCTTCTCTCCAGGTAAACAGGGTCGTAAACCGGGGCCTCCTCTCCTGCTTCTGTCCTCTGGCTGGAACCGGCTGGTTAGGTCACTGGGTCCTCACTCTGCAGCCCATTGTCCTCCCACTGGCCAGAACCGGCTGCGTCTCCTCAGCTGGGCCTCTGGGTCACCAAGTCGCCAGGTCACCGGTCACTGGGGTATCCATCCTCCCGGCCATCGGCTGGGTCCCCACGTCCTCTCTCCGGTCCTCTGCAAAACACACTCCCTCTCCCCTCACCTCGTTAAACCAGTAACACCCAGGGAAACTGAGTCCCACCCCCTCCGCATGCAAACCATTGAAACTCCACAGAAAACAAGAAAACCCCCCACTTCGTCACATAGAGATGGAGCAGGACTAATCGTGGTCACTTTGTCTAGCCCTCACCCTGTGTCTATACTGTACAAGTGTTGCAAACAGCAGGTGCATTTTCCTGCCCTGATATGATTTTGGAGATGTTAACGCTTGCTACAGCTTTCTCGCTGTATGGGTTGTGGGATCCATTGGAGCGGTCTGTGTTCTGTGTACAGGACAAGATGTGTAGATCTTTTATACCTTGATGTATTACTGTAATTACAATTATTTAATCAATAAAATGAATAAAAGCATTAAAGTACATCAAAAAACATCAGAATGAAACAGAGGATTGCTATGAACAGGGTGGGGGATTGCATGTGAGTGATGTTCGTCCATCATTATCGATGAAGACCTCAACAACTCATGCTTTCGATGACCGGGCTCTGTGCGTCCGAAGATGACTGATCAGTCCGATTCGGGCGTGGAACGTCCTGTCACACCTCGGGCAGACATGTAATGGCACTGTCGATGATGTACAAGCAGCTCTGGACTTGCTCAGCTCACGCTTTTTTTCAGCCTCAGCAATACGCCTCACCTCAGAGGTATTACTGCCTGTGTGAATGAGGCTGCGCCATGTGGACGGTTCAGTGCGAAGGTTTCCCATGTGGCGGTGTTGATCTCGAAGGACTTCAAAGAGGTCTTCAGCGTGTCCTTGAACCGCTTCTTTTGTCCTCCATGGGAGCGCTTTCCCTGAGTGAGTTCTCCGTAGAAGAGCTGTTTAGGAATGCGTTCATCTGACATTCTCACGACATGTCCGGCCCACCTGGTCTGGGCTCTCATCAGCAATGTGTGAACTGACGGCAGACTGGCTCTAGTAAGGACATCAGTATCGGGCACTTTGTCCTGCCATCTGATTTTTAGAAGCTTTCGCAGACAGGAAATGTGGAAGTGATTGAGCCTTCGTGCATGACTCCGATAGACAGTCCACGTCTCGCAGGCGTACAGCAGAGTTGGAAGCACCACTGCTCGGTAGACCTTCAGCTTCGTTGGTAGGCTGATCCCTCGACGTTCCCAAACGTTGGAGCGCAATCGGCCAAATGCAGAGCTGGCTTTAGCAATTCTGCAGTTTACTTCATCATCGATTGACACTGCTCGGGAAAGGGTACTGCTCAGGTACATGAAGTGGTCCACTGTCTGAAGTCTCTGTCCATTTACAGTGATGGACGGTTCTGAGTACGGAGCGTGGGGAGCTGGCTGGTGCATGACCTCAGTCTTCTTGATGTTAATGGTGAGACCGAAGTTGTTGCATGCAGTTGAAAACTTGTCCATATTGGCTTGCATTTCTGGCTCTGTACTAGCATTCAGAGCACAATCATCGGCAAAGAGAAAGTCTCGAAGTACAGTTTCCTTCACCTTGGTGATGGCATGCAGTCGCCTCAGATTGAATAGTTTCCCGTCAGTTCTATACTTCATGCCTACTCCTTCAGAGCAGTGTTGAAAGGCATCAGTCAGAGTGGCAGAGAATATCATGCTGAACAAAGTGGGTGCTAAAACACACCCTTGCTTGACGCCGTTGGTGACTGGGAAGGCCTCAGATGTTTCACCGTCATCCAGGACACGAGCCATCATACTGTGATGAAATTGACGTACCATTCGTATAAATCTGTCTGGACAGCCAAATTTCGACATGATCCTCCACAGGCCCTGGCGACTGACAGAGTCAAATGCTTTCGTGAAGTCCACAAAAGTTGTGTAGAGTTCACGATTCTGCTCTTGACATTTCTCCTGTAGCTGACGCACAGCGAAGATCATGTCAATAGTCCCACGTCCCTTGCAGAAGCCACACTGTGATTCTGGCAGTAAGCCCTTCTCCAGGTGAGTGATCAATCAGTTCAACAGAACCCGTGCAAGAACTTTCCCCGCTGTAGAAAGCAGCGAGATTCCACGGTGATTGTCGCATACCTGGCGATTGCCCTTCCTCTTATAGAGGTGCAAGATGGACGCGTCTCTAAATTCTTGTGGAATGGTTCCCTGCTTCCAGAAGGACTGAAACAGCTCAGTGAGTTTCCGCAGCAGCATGGGTCCACCGACTTTGTACACCTCTGCTGGTATGGCATCTGACCCTGGGGCTTTGCCACTTGACAGCTGATTGATAGCTTTCTTCACTTCGTCCTCTTCTGGTGAAGCATCCATGGAGTCATTGACTGCAACCTGGGGCATCTTGTCAGTGGCCTCGTCATTGATGACTGAGGGGCGATTGAGAATTGCTTCAAAGTGTTCAGCACATCTCTGGAGAATCTGCGTCTTCTCTGTAAGGAGCACAGTACCATCAGAGTTCAGGAGGGGAAAGCTCCCAGAAGACTGTGGACCATAGAGTGTGTTGAGGGCTTCATAAAACTGCTTATAGTCGTTCCTGTCTGCATATGCCTGTATTTCATCTGCTTTGACGCTCAGCCACAAGTCCCGCATTTTGCGCAGTCGGTTCTGTACTGTTCTGCGAGCGTTGATAAAGGCAGTCTTCTTTGCCACTGAGGATGGATCGTTTTGATATGCACGATGCAGGCGGTGCTTCTCAGCAAGTAAGGCCTGGATTTCTGCATCATTTTCGTCAAACCAGTCTTGTTGCCTGCATGTGGAGGGCTCCAATATCTTCGATGCAGCTGTATGGACAGTGTTGCGGAATCGCTCCCAGTCTTTCTCAGCGTCATCCTCAATATGAAGATCAGCAAGCTCATTCTCTAGGTCTTCCGCTAGATTTTCAGTGATGCGGCTGTTCTTCAGCTTCGACACGTTGATCCTTTTGAGAGCCTTACAGCCTTGTGGTTGTCTCTTCAGCATGATACGGAGCTTTATTTTGAATACTATGAGCCTATGATCCATCCAACAGTCAGCGCCACACATAGTTTTTGTAACCCTGACATCTTGTCTGTCCCTTCTCCTGATGATGACATAATCGATCAAATGCCAGTGGTTGGAATGGGGATACATCCACGAAGTCCTGTTACGGGTAGGAAGGCGGAAGACCGTATTGCTGATCAGAAGGTCATGTGCTGCACAAGTTTTCAGCAGTAACAGGCCATTGCTGTTACACTTTCCCACTCCATTTTTCCCGATGACTCCTTCCCAGGCTGCGGCATCGCATCCAACTCTTGCGTTAAAATCGTCAAGCAGAATCAGCTTGTCTGTGCGGTGCACTGACGATAGCAGAGTATCTAGTTCTTCGTAGAATTTATCTTTCACATCCTCTGGGTTGGTCATTGTAGGAGCATATGCGCTGATCAAAGTAGCTTGTTTTCCTTTTTGAAGCGGAAGCTGCATTGTCATGAGCCGGTCATTCATACCCTTGGGGGAACTGGCAAGTTTCCAAACAAGATGATTCTTGATGGCGAAGCCAACTCCAGACTCGCGACGCTCATCACTGCTGCGGCCACTCCAGAAGAATGTATAGCCACCACCTGACTCGGACAGCTGTCCTTCATTAGCAAGGCGAGTTTCGCTAAGGGCTGCAATGTCAATGTTGTAGCGTGCGAGCTCTCTAGCGACAAGTGCTGTTCTTCTCTCCGGTCTGTCTGCCGTGATGTTGTCCAGTAACGTGCGCACATTCCATGTGCCAATAGCGATCGGTGTCACTCTAAGTTTTGTTTTTGTTTTTGTTCGACCGCTTTTGTGGGATCCCCGCCAGCCGCGATGTGCTGGCCAGGGTAAGGTGAAGCACAGGGCCGGCTTTAGGCCGATTCCACCGATTCCCCTGAATTGGGCCCCGCCCCTAAGAGGTCTCCACGCAGATCGGGCAGCGTCCCTGCCTGAAGCAAAGCTCTGTGGCTCTCCGGGAAGCAGCAGCTGTTGCTGCTAGGCAACCAGAGACGCTGGCCGGCAGGGGGCTGAAGCAGAGGCAGCAGCGGCTGTTGCAGGTCAGGAGGGGGAGGGGGGGAGAAGGCACATGTGCTTTGCAGCCTTCCCCTCCCCTCCCCCCGGCACTCACCTGGAGGAGACACCGAGGGGGCTTCCGGTCCGGTGGGAGACAGGAATCTCTGCAGTGGACCTCACTCACCTTAGCAGCTGCTGGGGCTTCGGTCGGTGAGTGTTTGACCCCGTGATTCCCCATAGGTTTGTAATATTGGGTTGGTTTTGTGGTTTTCGGTGGTGTTGCTGTTTGAGGGTGAGTTTGTGCCTGCCTGTGTCTGTTTCAAAACTAAACTCGGGATCATGTAACCCAGGAAGAAAGCCCCGAGCCAGTACTTAGTGCTGTGAATTCCAGGTGAGAGAGAGAGGGAGGTTTGGAGGAGGAAATCAAATACATCCAGAGGGGAGAATGCAAAAGGTCTGCAACACGGCAGGTTGAGACTTTTATCTCTCCCCCTCCCCCGAGAGAGGGAAACTGAGGCACGGAGTGATCTGATTCCCCTCCCCAAATTATTTTGCAAAGGAGGGGGACGGGGGCTCCTATCCAAACCAGTTCCCTTCCCATCAACTCTGCTTCCCCTGCTGCAAGACCACTGGAGGGGCTGAATATTTCCATTACTCTGGCTTCTTCATTTGCCCTGCAACAATAAAATAGACCGGTTTTGGGGGGGAGGAATATCCCCCCCCCAAAGCTGTGTGGACATTAAGTTTTTTTTGGGGGGGGGGGCACGGTAATATTCCAGATCGATCAAACACCCAGCTCAGCTTTCTAGCCATCCAGCAGCTCTAGGGCAGGGAAGGAAGGTGCTCTTGGTGCAGAGTGGTCGCAAAACAGGGGTGAATTTAGCGAGGGGGGGGTCCGGTTGAAATCCCACCCGATGCAGGCACACAGAATCGCTGGTGGCGCTAGGAGAGGCCAGGAGTGGAAGCAGGTGGCCCGGGGGTGGGGGGACATTTGCCCTCAGTCCTGGGCTCTGGGATGGACTAGGCTGGGTGGGTGGTGGGTTCAGTCTAGTCTTCCAGCCTGTTGCTCTCGCTGGGGTTTGTGGTTTTCATCTGGCTCCACCAGAAAGATCAAATAAGCCCAGTAGAAAAGGGGGGTGAGAGAGGCGGGAAGGGGTTTGTAAGGGGTTAAAGTGACCCATCAACGAAAGAGTAAAACCAGAGTTTGACTGGGTTTCCCCCCAGCCACCACTCCTGCAAACACTGGGCAAGGGGCAGCCCCATCCCGCACCGAGGCTATGGTGAGGGGCAGCAGGGGAGGAAGGAAGCCACGTGTGATGGCAGTCCCCTCCCCCCCAGCACCCACCACCCCCTCTCCGGCCCCCAAACTCTGTCCCAGAGCCTGCATCCACCCCTCCGCACTCCCTCCCAGAGCCTGCACCCCTCCACCCATCCTGCACCCCACACCATGCCCCAGCCCGGACCCTGCACCCAAACTCTGTCCCACTCAGCCCTGGGCAAAGCTCTCCTTGGCTGGCTCTCAGCCCCTCTCCAAGGGTTGCAGCTGTCTGGAAGTGCCTGCCTTCCACACCTTCCTCATTCACACCTCATTCATTCAGGTCAATTGATTACAAAGTGGGGGGAAGATCTTATTCTACTTCTAGCAAAAAGACATTTTTCTTTTACCTTAATTATACTACCTTAGGGGCCAGCTATAACATTACCAAGGTTCAATACAAAGTCATATAAAAGTTATACAAAAATGCATAATGCAGCGATTTATCTACAACTGCACTGATTGACTGCTGTGTGCAGTAATATAGTGACCCCTGGGTCTTTGAATGAGGCTTTATACTTTGGGGGGGGCGAGCGGGTGGGCAAGCGGCGGGTGGGTAAAGAGGCAAGCAGTGAGCCAGCAGGGGTTCTAGGGGCGGGCATGGGGGTTTCTGGCAGGGGAGGGAGAAGGTGAAAGGAGGCAAGTGGTGGGTGGGGGACTGACTAGGAGGGATGCAGCAAGCCAGCGGGGGGCTAGGGGGTGAAGAGGGGTGTGATGGTGGGGCCGAGCGGGGAGGGGTCAGGTCCTATTTTACTGCTGTGATCTGGTCACCCTATGTGTGCCTTTTCTTCCCCCCCCCCCCCCACGCCAACCTTCCTTTTCGGCCCACAGCTGTTTCGGCGGGGCGGCGCTGGGGAAGCAGGATTTGTTTCCGCGGGCCAGGAGGCGCTGGGAGGTGGGGGGGAGGAGGGCACAATTTTATATTAATAAGGAAATATTTTATAAATTTTAATAAAATAAACATTATTGAAGAAAATCAGTTGTACAACTATCAAAATATAAATTATTTTCCTAATATGAAAGTGAAAATCAGCTAATTAATATATGATGCAATGTATGTAATATATAATTTTATTATTATTTATATAGTCATGGAAAATAAATAATACATGGAAGAAATGAAAGGGTTCTTTTTAAGTGGCTTTTTTTTTAGTCATCCCTGCTGGGGCCCCGTCGAAACTGTTCAAATTGGGCCCCGCACTTCCTAAAGCCGGCCCTGGTGAAGCAGGCAATGTTTAGGGCACCTTTTCTAGCCCCCTCCTCATTCTACGGAGGTGAGCAGTGCAATCCTGAATAGGGCTGCTCAGTCGCTCAAGAAGATGCCGAGCTCCACTGCTGCTTCGGTCAGTGAGGAACGACCATTATGCCTGAGCCGCCTATGTGCAGGTCCGCGGCTCCAGCTCCCAGTGTATGCACACCTGCTGCTTCGTCGCTCGCCCATCGCCACAGGACTTGATATGATGTAATATGATATGATATGATGTCGAGACTTGCGCGTGAATTGGATTAAAGTGAGGGAGAGTTGCGCGACGTCAGCCTCACTCTGTCTTCCCAGTTCCTATCTGTATCCAGTGGCAGGACAGAAGTCGAGACGGCTGGAGATAGGGCAGGGCGCAGTGGATGACCAGGACGCCTACGTGTCTTGTCGTGCTCTTAAGCGTTCCACAACGCTTGCTGTCATCGCCTTCCTGACCATTGAACCAGGTTGAACCAGGTTGCCTCAGTCAGCCGGATCCAGCCTTCACATGCAGTGGGTAGACAGGCCCTAACTCACCGAGAGTCTCATACTCATCAGCTACCCTCACCTGGTTTAGCCCGCCAGTTGAGACGGTCTCCGGGGTGTGGCCGCTGTCGCATCCTGACAGCTCCTTGTGTTGTACTCAAAGTACTATACAGGATCTTTTCAGGGGGATTAAGGCAAAACGCCACATACTCAAAGTACTATACAGGATCTTTTCAGGGGGATTAAGGCAAAACGCCACATTTATTAGTAATACCGGTATTAATTAATACTCTACAATATGCATATGAGATATATATCACAGTCATGCATTCACACACACACACACATACAAACACACTCCGTCTTGCTGTTGTTACCAACTAGTTGCTCCCCTTAACTGCACTGGCCAGGTGAGTTAGATGGGGGAGGGGTGGAGCCGGGCTTCTGCCGATCCGGATCGATGCTCCGATGGTGACAAGACGAGACCCGGGGTCCTCCTGCAAGACACCTCATATTTATAGCAGCTTCCCTCTTATGCAAATCTAGACCAGATTCAAAATCTGGGTCTGTGTCCATTGGTCTGTGTCCGTTGGTCTTTGTGCTGCTTTTCTCTGGGTGTTGTCCCAATGCTGCTCAAAGAGGGTGTTTTCTAAAGAAGGTGCTTGCTTCTAATCCCTGAGGCCGTCAATATGTCTGCTCTTCTTTGTGGGGCCCACTTGACAAGTTGTATTGTCCTTTGCTCTGGCTCTCATTCCCTCTGCAACTGTTGTAGCTGTCTGGAGGTGGGTGTCTTCCAAGCCTCACTCATTCACACCTCGTTCAGTCAATAGGGCAATTGATTACAGAGTGGAGGGAAGATCTTATTCTACTTCTAGAAAAAAGGCTTTTACTTTAACTATACTATCCTTAGGGGCTATAACATTTGATACAAAGTTTTCTACCAATTTTCTATATAGGGATCTAATACAAAGTTGTATGAAAATAGAGAGGCACAATGCCAAGTCATATGAAATACAAAATAACATCATGCAAGATGCAATGTCATAAAGATACTTAATACAAAATGTCATAAAGAAAGATACTTAATACAGAATAACACAATGCAACATCATAAAGATTTATAGAGATAGTTAATACAGAGATTTCTCTACATTGTCCCCCTTTTGACCTCTCAAGAACAATTCTTGAGTGGTCACCATTTAAAATCTCTGTTTCAAAGCTATGTATTGGGTCATGATTTCAGAATGTGGTTTTAATTTGGAATACATCTGCTTTATCCAGCAGCACATGCAGAGCATTAGAACTAACATAACAGTTAGGATTATTAATAGAACAATGATGGGATGGAAAGCTATGTTTAGGACTGCTGACCAGGTGGGTGACCATCCTTTAAACACATCGTACCAGTGGTGGATACTTAATTGTTTTGCCTGTTCAGCCACCCTGAGTATTTCTCCTCCCTCATGGAGGATAGCCAAACTTCTTGTTTGGATTTTCTCTCGAGTGGATTTTGTTAGTTCACTAATTTGTTTGTTATTGTATATCCATCCATATAGGCCTGCCCAATTAATGCCTAGGGAGAAATCAGGGTCAAGGTTTTCCAGGTCCAAGGTCCCCATATCTATTTCTTTTTCTTTGTATGTTGGGAAATAGAATACTAGTTTAGGGGTATGTAGTATGGAGACATTACACATACATTTCTGCACCGGGGGACCTGAATGAAATTTGTTTTGCCATAATACAGGTTCCAGACCTACAACACAGACACAATTCTTTCCATTAAAATATACTTTGGTGGTGGAATTATCCATTTCATCCCAGAAACATGTAACTAATTCTCTGTTTTGGAGGGAGCATGGCTCCTCCAGGACAGGGAGTGTGTGGCACACCCATTGTTGTGGGGACCACTCCTCACACCCTCTATGGTCTACTATATCCCCTTTAACATTCATGTAAGTTCCAGCTAGCCGGGGAACCCAGATATGTTGTCCTTGGATTACTGGCAGTGCTGAGAATGGCCAAAGTACTGTAGTTACCTGTGCATCTCGGGCTCTTAGCACTTGGACTGAAATACTTCCGCTCAGTTGTTGTACATTAAGGGAAGAATGTAATGGTTTGTACCATCCAGCAATATATGGTGTAAATAGATTACTTTGATGGCGTGTCAATAAAGGGGCTAGGACCATCATATCTTTGGCCCGTACCCAGTCCATTTCCCTCTCCATCAACATTATGGAAAGGATTTGTTGTTCTGAGCACCACAGAGCCATGGCAGTTTTATCTGCGATCTCTCTCATGGTAGCATATTCTGCCCAGAAAGTATGATTTATATGCTGCCATGTATACCATTGTAGATCTACAGTATCTATATCTGTTTGCACTAACTGAGCAATTTGGTGTTCCTGCCCCTTAGTTATCGAGTAGTGCAGGGTTTCCATGGCACTAACTTTATTTCGTAGTGCTTCAAGGTCTATGGAGTTTAGGGCACTAGTTCCTGTTCCTATTCCCCCCAGTATGGTATCAGCTATACTTCTAGTCCTTCTTCTAGGAGTATGTTCTCGTAATAATGCCCGGTACCATGCATCAAATATGGGGGAACTGTATGGGGCACACTCGGGCTTCACCTCAGCCAAGTTGCTCTTATTCCAGCTCATGGTGACATGTAGGGTATAAATCATGGGGGCCACTTGCACCCGAATACAGGGTTGTCTTCGGAGCAAGTGGGGGAAGTTCACAGTTTCTGGATCTGGACCATTTATAATGAGAAAGGTTACATTTCCAACAGGAAGAGTCTCATTTACCCAGATCATTATTGTTCTTGTTTCTGTTGGCTCTGGTTTAAAAGGGGGGATGGTTAGAGTTCCAGGGTGGCCAGGTTTACAGGAGGGGTTGGAGCCCCACCTAGAGTCCCCTGGGGCTGACACAGCATAGGTGCATCCATAATCACCAGGAGTCATGTTTACCCAGACTTGGACTGATATGAGTGCGAAGATCCCCTGCAGCGTGTTGTTGGTCACTGGTATTTCCTGTGGTGTGTCCCAACTGGTCCAGTTATACCATTGAATTCCCCATTGTGGGTCCGGTTGTTGTTCTGTTTCCAATGCGTGAATTATCATCAAAGTTACTGGAATCCAAATGCTCCATGCCTTGAGCGCCATCTGCTGGTTTGGGTTCGTTAGTGGTGTTGGTATCTGTAGCTTAAGAAAACAATTTTAGTTGCGAGATATGAGCCCATTTTAGCTTGCCCTGTTTATCTATCCGGTACACCAAAGGGCTGAGCCGGTCCACAATAGAATATGGACCTATCCATTTAGATTCCAAATTGTGCTCCCTTCTACCCAATTTTAAATACATAACCAGATCTCCGGGCTCCCAGAGCTGGGAGTTACCAGCTTTTTGCTTATGGAGTCTGTTATTCATTTTATCAATGGCCTCATTGATCCGGTATTGCAAGGTTAATTTGTCCTCCTGTAATTGTTTGAGCCACTGAAAATAATCATGTTGTGGTGTTACCACATCTATTTCCCCTGATCCTAAACCCATCTGTGTGGGATCAATCATCAGTTTCATCGGCTGTCCAAATAAAATTTGAAATGGCTGGATTTTTGTTTTTAGCCGGTTGCTACTGCGGATGGCAGCCAGAATTAGAGGCAGCTTCTCTGGCCAATTTTTCCCAGTATTACTTACCACCTTCCTTAGGGCTTCTTTAATGGTGCGGTTCATGCGCTCTACTTGCCCTGATGATTGAGGGCGATAGGGGATGTGAAATTTTTGTTTAATACCCAAGGCTTGTAATAAGCTAGTAAACATTTCCCCTACAAATGCTCCTCCATTGTCTGAATCTATTATCTCCGGAGTTCCATAACGACAGACCACCTCAGTAAATAATTTTTTTGCAGCTTCTGTGGTGGTGTTTCTTCTAGTGGGGAATGCCTCTACCCACCCAGAGAAAGCATCTATGATTACCAGTAGGTACTGGAATCCCTCTTTGCTCCGTGGCAATTTGTCTATGTAGTCAATTTGTATTCTATGCCAGGGACCTACTCGTCTCTGGTGCATAAGGGGCTGGTAATGTGGTGGCCGGGCTTTATCCTGAGCACACCTGATGCAATTTTGAACCCAAGTTTTAACATCATCTTCCATACCTTTCCACTGGGCTACCTCTTTTAGCCTGCTTAGTGTCCCTTCCACTCCCTCATGCATGAACTGATGTGCAACATTAACCAGTTCCTGTTTTTCTATCTTTCCTGGGGTTCTGTGTGGGGAATGTAAACAGTTATTGTCATCAATAAATTCATCAATTGACTGCGGATCCCCCATTACCTTTCCCTCCTGACTTCTAGTCACTACTGCAGCTATATCATACTGCCGTGCTATACCATCTACTTTATTATTCCAAAGAGCCTCTGGAGTGTTCTGTCTGCTATGTGCCTTTACATGCCTGACCTTTAAACAGCCAGGATGTTGTGTTACCCATTGGTAAATCCATTTCCACTCCTCTACATATGAAATGCTTTTCCCATCTGCTGCCTTCCACCCATTTCTTTCCCAGTCATGCATCCAGTATTGTATTCCCTTGACACAGAAATCACTGTCTGCATAGATAAACACAGGTCTGGGGTTGTTCTGATATTGCTGTAGTACCCGATATATGGCATGGAGTTCAGCATGCTGGGCTGACCCATGATCCAAATAGCCCTGTAGTATTTCCTCTTCTAAGTTAATTGCTGCATATTTAATTTTCCTTATGCCTTTAAGCACCATTGAGCTCCCATCTGTGAACCACACGTGTCCCTCTATCCCAATGGTATCTAGCTCCTCCAAGGGGGGTGCCTGTATCAGGGCTATTCTTTGCTCTAATGTAACCTCGGGGCAGTCATGTTTATTTCCTTTTTCAATCAGAGCGTGAGTCAATAGGTCAGGTCTAGACACGGTCTCGGTGGTGACTCCTCTGTTTATCAGTGTGAGGGTCCACTGAGCCATGCGGGTGTTTGAGACCTTGCCCCCAACCAGTTTCCCAGACAGAATGTACTTTAAAGGGGTGTGGGTACTTTGGATTGTTAGGGGAGCCGTTCCAGTTAGGGGTTCAAAAGACTGGACTGCCCACACCGCTGCCAAACATTCCCTCTCACAGGGATCAAAATTCATTTCTGGCCCCTGTAACTTCCTAGATTCGTAAGCTACCGGGACCAGTTTATCTTCTTCATTCTTTTGGAGGAGAGTAGCTGCTAATGCCAGGTCGTTAGCCGCGAGTCGGATTACAAACGGCTGGGACTCATCTGGGAATCGCAGAGCAGGGGCTGTCAGGGCTTTTTGTTTAAGCACCCTTAGAGCCTCCTCTTGCTCTGACCCCCACTCCCATTTTACCTTTTTCTTAAGCAATTTCCACAAGGGCAGTGTAATCTCAGCATATTTATAAATATGAGGTCTTAGAAAATTAAACCCTCCCAACAGGACCCGTAGGGAATGTTGGTCGGTAGGAGCCGGCATTTCTATCAGGGCTCTTACTTTTCGTTGATCTACCTGCCTCCCTTCCTTTCCTATAACAATGCCTAGATAAGTCACTTGAGACTGGACCAACTGGGCTTTTTCTAAGCTAACTTTAAAACCAGTCTCTTGAATTAGAGCCAAAACATTTTCAGTTAATCGTTGTACCTGTGCCTCAGTTTCCCCAAAAATTAAAATATCATCTACGTAGGAAAACACAAAGGACCGATCTTGTGGGCTAAGGCGATCCAGCATGTCTATGACATGTTTGTGAGCTATAGCTGGGCTATTGTGAAATCCTTGGGGTAGACGCTGGAATGCCCATTGCTGCCCATTGACCGTGAAGGCAAATCTATCCTGTGAGTCTGGGTGCAATGGGATAGCAAAGAAGCAATTAGCCAAATCAATGACTGAGAAATACTTTGAAGTAGCCTGAACCTTTTGAATTACCTGGGTCATATCGGCTACTATAGGGGCCATAGGGATTGTGCCTTTGTTAACACGCCTATAGTCAATAGTTAAACGCCAAGATTTGCCGTCTGCCTTGAGGACTGGCCAGACAGGAGAGTTAAAAGGGGAGTTAGTTTTTCGAATGACCCCCTGCTGTTCTAAGTCCCGGACTGTTTGCTGTAACTGTGTTTCAGCCTCCTTGGGATAGGGGTATTGTTTTTGAGGGGGTACCAAATCCCCAATGATTTTTACACAAGCCTGTATTTTCCCACAGTCCGTTTTCTTTTGAGTCCAGACAGTGGGGAATTTTGAGCGCCACACCTCAGCTTGCTGAGTTATTGTGGTGGTGGCTACTGGTCCCCCTTTGGTTAGAGGGGTCCTCTGTTCCACTTTTCCCTTATGGGGAGGGGGCATGTCCAGTTTCCATAAAGTGCCCCGTGGTAAATCAATCACTATGCAATTTTTAAATAGCCAGTTTGTGCCAAGAATCATATCATTTGTCATGTCTGGGGTCTGGATCAGATCTCCGTGGGTTCTAAACCCTTGCACGGAGAAAGGCACTTCTGCCCACTCCCATCCTGTACTGGGCTTCCCTTGAAAGGACTGCAGTGTGACTTGTTTGATTCTAGTGCCGGCTGGTGGCTGAGTTCTAATTAGCGAGACTGCAGCTCCTGTGTCAATTAAAGCCAATGTAGGAGCACATGTGCCCTGCTGGATATAAATACATGGTCGACCTTCAGGGTCCCATGCAATTTTACTGATGAACCTCCAACGTGGTGCTCCTACATATGGAGGAGGTTCAATATCCAGAGGGTCTCCCTATGCCGTATCTCCTGGGAATGGGAGGGGGTCCGTAAATACAGAAGGAGTAGGGGGAGGGAGAGGAGCTGTCGGTGTTAGTATGCTTGCTACTCTCCCCTCCTTAGAAAGCATCTGAAGTTTAAAAGCTTCTGCCAATAAGTTCTGTGTGGGTGCCCATCCCACTTGTCTCTATCTGCCCCGTATTGCATTAACACCTTCCAGGCCATGCGGGGAGCGTCTCTTTCAGTTAACTCTTCCTTGCCTGGAGCTGGGGTGTTTGTTTTAATTTTCTGGAGGTCTGGGTACAAATTATCCCTTTGTCTTCCTCCATAATACCCTCTACCCCGAGATCTACCTCTAGTGTGTGTTCCCCGTGCCCCAGTTATGCCTTTATTGCCGCTTTCATTAGAATAAGTAACCGAGGGCTCTAATGCTGCAACATACGCCACTCGTTCCTTTTTTATGGTAGGGGCAGGACCGGAATATGTAAGTATTTGCCGGACCATTTCTCTTAGTTCCCGTAATGTGGCAGGCTGGCCGGGTTGCCACACTCCCAGTCTCATTGCATAAAACGGTTGTAAGGAGGCAGCACATTCTCTTAAAGAATCTACACTGAAAGGCACCAGGTCCAGTTTAGTGGCCGTATCACGTGTAACTAAGCCAGCCATCATCTGCATGAGACCCCATCGGGTTAAAAACGTTTCGGGGTCCTCATCAGTTTCCTGTGAAATCACAATGGCTTGGGCCACGAAATTACGCCTGCCCATTAGTTCTGCAAATTTTGTCAGAACATCCATTAGGTGGTAATCCTCACCAATCCTGAACCTGTCTAGAAGCCCCCGCATATCTGGGGCTGCACAAATGCTCATTAAGCGGTGCAGCTCTTGTGAGTTGAGATCCTCCCTCTCTCCCAGTAGAAGAGCATTCACACTCCATCTAGAGAAATTTTCCCGTTTTAAAATCCCCAGCCACTTTGCCATGGCCTGGAGATCGGAGGCAGAAACAGGCACTGTGGTTACTGTTTCACTCCCACCATCCTCCCTCGTGGTGGTGACTGTTCTCTTCGTTATTGTTGAAATGGCATTTTGGCTCTCGGAGGGGGAATCTACCCAAATATCCCCTTCCCAATCTCCAGAGGGGTCTAAAAAGTCTGCCCCTTCTGGGGTTTCAAATATCCCTTCTCCTGAAGTTACTGCTGCAACTTGTCTGTTTGCAAATCCCACTTTTTGTTTTAGTTGGTTGATAAGTGATTTACAGTGGCTATGGTCAATAGGGGCTTTCCCCTGTTCTAAAGTTAACTTTTTGACCATTCCCTGTAATACCTGATTTTCTTTTTCAATTCTTTCCTTCTCTTTGGTATGCTCCTGTAAGATTTGAGAGTGTTGTTTTAACTCTCTGTACCCATCCTTAAGGGAGTCTAGCTGGGTTTGGCTGCTAATGGACAAACATTTCCACTTCTCTGCTTCTGCAGCAGAGGTTTGTAAATCCTGCTGCAGCTTCTCCTTTTCATTTTCACATTCAGCCAATCAAAGGAATACCTCATTACAGGTCTTCCATAGAAGCCAAACTGCAGCTGCTTCTTTTTTCATTGGGGTTGAAGGTTTATATATTAACATATATTGAGCCAATTTATCTTCTAGGTCCGAAATCGTATGGACATCAGCTAACACTTGATCAGACCAAGGGCTGTGTCCAAATTTTTGCAAAATTCGTTCAAAAGGGGTAACATTTTTTACAAACGCCAATTTTTCAGTCCCCTCTCTGGGAGCCTTCTTAAAAGACTGCTTAACTGTAAACATTTTCTGGTATACCCAACCTCCTATTGGGACTAAAACAGCAATGCTTATCCTTTTTATTAATACCTCTTAATATACCCAACCTCCTATTGGGACTAAAACAGCAATGCTTATCCTCTTCGCCTGGAGCAAGAAATTTAATTCTTCTCCCTTCTTTTCTACTGCCGGCACTCTACGACCGGGGGAGCGAGAAAGCTACTTCTCCTCCTCTCTATACCCGGCCTCCTACCACCGGGGGTGTGCACACCTTAATGATCGATCACTTTTCAATACTTTTCAATACTCAATATCAAAGTTTGTTTCTTTACTCAATAAATGCTCGTGGTACCTTTCCCCCTTTCGCAATTCTCCACCAAAATGTTGTACTCAAAGTACTATACAGGATCTTTTCAGGGGGATTAAGGCAAAACGCCACATTTATTAGTAATACCGGTATTAATTAATACTCTACAATATGCATATGAGATATATATCACAGTCATGCATTCACACACACACACACATACAAACACACTCCGTCTTGCTGTTGTTACCAACTAGTTGCTCCCCTTAACTGCACTGGCCAGGTGAGTTAGATGGGGGAGGGGTGGAGCCGGGCTTCTGCCGATCCGGATCGATGCTCCGATGGTGACAAGACGAGACCCGGGGTCCTCCTGCAAGACACCTCATATTTATAGCAGCTTCCCTCTTATGCAAATCTAGACCAGATTCAAAATCTGGGTCTGTGTCCATTGGTCTGTGTCCGTTGGTCTTTGTGCTGCTTTTCTCTGGGTGTTGTCCCAATGCTGCTCAAAGAGGGTGTTTTCTAAAGAAGGTGCTTGCTTCTAATCCCTGAGGCCGTCAATATGTCTGCTCTTCTTTGTGGGGCCCACTTGACAAGTTGTATTGTCCTTTGCTCTGGCTCTCATTCCCTCTGCAACTGTTGTAGCTGTCTGGAGGTGGGTGTCTTCCAAGCCTCACTCATTCACACCTCGTTCAGTCAATAGGGCAATTGATTACAGAGTGGAGGGAAGATCTTATTCTACTTCTAGAAAAAAGGCTTTTACTTTAACTATACTATCCTTAGGGGCTATAACATTTGATACAAAGTTTTCTACCAATTTTCTATATAGGGATCTAATACAAAGTTGTATGAAAATAGAGAGGCACAATGCCAAGTCATATGAAATACAAAATAACATCATGCAAGATGCAATGTCATAAAGATACTTAATACAAAATGTCATAAAGAAAGATACTTAATACAGAATAACACAATGCAACATCATAAAGATTTATAGAGATAGTTAATACAGAGATTTCTCTACACTTGGAGCCACAGGTGGGAGCTGGGTGTTGTCAAGTGGGGACCAAAGTGGATGAGCTACTCCTAGGAGTACAACTGCTCCCCCATCAGAGGTACTACCCCTCCCTGACAACCCCATGTGAGTAGGTATCCGCTCGATAGCTTTCATCACCATATAGTTTTTGACAGGTTTCCACGCCCCGTCCCCATTGCCGGCGCCGTCCCCATTTTTCTGTGTTTGGCCGGGGTAAGGTTGCTGTAGTGAGTCCATATTGGTCCATATTGGTTGACCGGGAGGTGGGCGGGCTCCCCTCCTGTCCTGAAGAGGGAGCACCGGCGCAAACACCCAAGTGGGCGGAGCCTCCGCCTCCTGTCCCCGCCCCCCGGAAGTCACGGGGCGGGACAGGAAGTATAAAGGCCGGCAGCCAGAGCTCAGTCAGGCGCCGGCCACCGCAGGGAGCAGACGTGCGGTCGGGAGCTCCCCGCCAGGATACCTCGGAGGCCCGTGGTGGATGCCCTAGCTGGCCGGAGCTGCCCCGAGCTCATTACGAGGAGGAGCCGCCGGAGCCCGTCCGCTCCCGTCGCTGGGAGGCGCCCGTGGAACTCCCCCACAGCAACCCTGAAGGGGAGGCCCCGCCAGAATCCTTGCAGCCCTGCTGTTATCCAGAGGAGCCGCCCGAGGGCCAGTGGCCGGGTTTCCCTACGGAGCTACCGGATCTGCCACCAAGCCCCGGCCGAGAGGAGGCTCCACTGATGGACTGGACCGCAACCGGTGCCACAGACGAGGTAGGCCCCGAGGGGGATAATGGAAGCAGCCCGGGGGTAGCCGACCCCAGTCAGGCTACAGAGGCCTGTGAGCCCATGGCAGTGTGTTTCGGTCAGGATACCCCACTGACCGGCAGCGACACTAATTGCTGCTAGGGCCCCGGGCTGGGACACAGTGGAGTGGGCGGGCCTGTGTCCCCCCCTGCCACCCCTACACACGGGTGGCAGGCTTCCCCCTCACCCAACGCTCAGGTAGGAACCTGAGCCCCTTACCTGCCGGAGCTAATTGCTTGTTTGTGCTCCGCCCTGAACCAGGGCCGGAGCTACTACACTGCTTGCCTGCTCAGCCCCTGCTCCAGAGGGCCTGAGCGAAATTGACTGGTTGTGCTCCGCCCTGACCCAGGGCCAGAGCTAATAGACTACTTGGGTGCTCAGCCCCTGCTGCAAAGGGCCTGGGCTTATTGACTGCTTGTGCTCAGCCCCTGCATCCAAGGGCCTGAGCTTACTGACTGTTGGCGCTCAGCCCCTGCACCCAAGGGCCCGAGCTTATTGCCTGTTTGTGCTCAGCCCCTGCTACAGGAGGGCCTGAGCTAATTAACTGCTTGTGCTCAGCCCCTGCACCCAAGGGCCCGAGCTTATAGACTGTGTGTGCTCAGCCCCTGCTGCAAAGGGCCTGAGCTTATTGACTGTTTGCCAGCCCAGCCCTGCGTCAGAGGGCCTGGGTTCTTCGACTGTGGTTTACTCAGCCCCCTGGACCAGAGGGCCTGAGATCTGAGCTAACTGACTGTTTAAACCGTGCAGTAGGGAGTCGGTGTGGCTCCCCTCCTGTCCTGAAGGGTCGAGCCCCGGCGCAAACCCTTTTACAGTTGCGTGCTTGTGTTTTGACATATTTAGAGAAAAAGTATGAAAGACTAGAAAGAGAGGCTGTAAGGGGTTTGCAGCTCCCTCCCCATCCGTCTGGGCGGGAGACAACGCCCCTCGCTATGATACTTCTGGGATACCTTGGTTCAGGGGAAAATTAGCTCAGTGTTAATGGTTCAGGCCTGCAGTCAGACCGAGCAAAGACAGAGAGTCTGTGTCGCAGGGCAACGATTCACCGGTGAGGGATGATCTCTTCCGGCCTCTAAGTGCCCTCTACAGGCTGGTGTCTCGCCTGCCGCTGGTCCCGGTGTACCTCCCAGACCCCGGTGCCCCTCTACGTCAGGCTCCTGCCCCCGGCAGTAACCCACTATCTGGGTGTCCAGGGGCCCAGGGGAACCCCCAACCCTCTAACCACACCTTGCCTCAGTGGCTACTGCCAGTCACTGTCTAGCCCCCGCTCACTGGGGCGGACTGCAGTATATAAACCACGCATCATCGGCAAGGGGGGTTGGATCAGCTGCCTCTGCCTATCTCTGGGCTGCCCCTCTGCAGCCCGAGTACCTTTTGTAGGCCTTTATCTAGGCCTGGGGTTTTGCCCAGAGCCCTCAATCAGGGCTGGGTCAGAGCCGCTGCCGCCCTGCAAAGGGGCGATCGTTGGGTACCAGGTACCGGGGCAAGCGACTCGCTGGGCAGCCTCTGGAGGCCGTCTCAGCCCGGGGCACGGTCTGAGTGGGCAGGGACAGCGAGAGAGGGAGGGAGCATCAGGGGGCATCATCCAGGTGTCATTATCCATCTCTACTGCCCCTCCCGGAGCGCCGACTCCTGCCCCAGAGCGAGGGGCACCTCGCCCCCACTCTCCAGCTCCTCCCTGGCCCTCCCTGAGCTTTCCCCCTTTATGGCCAGTTGGGAGATTAAAACTACTCAATCCCTCCTGTCTGCAGCATTGCATACATCTTGCTGCGTGCCCCTGCGCTGCGGGCTCTGACCCGGCTCCTGCCTGGCGCAGCATGCGGCTCCGTGCCCCTGCGCTGCGGGCTCTGACCCGGCTCCTGCCTGGCGCAGCATGCGGCTCCGTGCCCCTGCGCTGCGGGCTCTGACCCGGCTCCTGCCTGGCGCAGCATGCGGCTCCGTGCCCCTGCGCTGCGGGCTCTGACCCGGCTCCTGCCTGGCGCAGCATGCGGCTCCGTGCCCCTGCGCTGCGGGCTCTGACCCGGCTCCTGCCTGGCGCAGCATGCGGCTCCGTGCCCCTGCGCTGCGGGCTCTGACCCGGCTCCTGCCTGGCGCAGCATGCGGCTCCGTGCCCCTGCGCTGCGGGCTCTGACCCGGCTCCTGCCTGGCGCAGCATGCGGCTCCGTGCCCCTGCGCTGCGGGCTCTGACCCGGCTCCTGCCTGGCGCAGCATGCGGCTCCGTGCCCCTGCGCTGCGGGCTCTGACCCGGCTCCTGCCTGGCGCAGCATGCGGCTCCGTGCCCCTGCGCTGCGGGCTCTGACCCGGCTCCTGCCTGGCGCAGCATGCGGCTCCGTGCCCCTGCGCTGCGGGCTCTCACCCGGCTCCTGTCTGGCGCAGCATGCGGCTCCTGTCATGGAGTGTGGGAGGGCTGTGGCCTACAGGCAGGCAGGCAGAGCAACAGAAGGTCCATTTGCCTGGCCATTGATCAGGGTGGGGCAGCAATCAAGTAGGGGGGCTCTGGCCTACAGTCCAGCAGAGCTGTGGCAGTCTAGGGGAGGTTATCTCTCTGGTGAGAGAGTCAGCACAACCGTCTGGCGTCCGGATTCAGGTGGGAGCCAGACCAATGCAGGCCTCCTGACAACCAGGTGGGGAGGCTACCGCTCCTGATGGTGGGTTGCCAGGGGTAGGGGAACCCAGGCCCTCCCACTCACCTACGTCCCATCCCAGGGCCCTAATAGAAGCAGAGTGGCCTGCCACTGGGTCAGCGGGGAAAATCCGACTGCAACACACTGGCCGGCTTGTAGTCAATGACACAGCTGAATCTGATTCGGCTTCCCTGGGCTCCTTCCTACACGACCATTCTTTGTGTACATAGGTTCCAGGGTTGTTGTTTGCTTCGGACCACGAAAAAGTTCAAGGAGCTGAGATTACAGAAAAGTCCCATAAAATGTAAAAGGGCTTAAAGCCAATGGGGTTCTCTCTCCCTCTCTTTCTCTCTCCACATACACCACATCTATCTATCTATCTATCTATCTATCTATCTATCTATCTATCTATCTATCTATCTATCTATCTATCTATCTATCTATCTATCTATCTATCTATCTATCTATCTATCTCTCTATCTATCTATCTATCCCCATACACAACCCCTCTATCTATCTCTCTATCTACCCCGATACACCCCCTCTATCTATCTAATCTCTCTATCCCCATACACAACCCCTCTATCTATCTCTCTATCTACCCCGATACACCCCCTCTATCTATCTAATCTCTCTATCCCCATACACCCCCTCTATCTATCTAATCTCTCTATCCCCATACACCCCCTCTATCTATCTAATCTATCTATCCCCATACACCCCCTCTATCTATCTAATCTATCTATCCCCATACACCCCCTCTATCTATCTATCTCTCTATCCCCATACACCACATCTATCTATCTATCTCTCTCTCCCCATACACCACATCTATCTATCTATCTATCTCTCCCCATACATCCCCTCCCCTCTCTCTCTCTCTCTCTCTCTCTCTCTCTCTCCCCATACACCCCCCCCCTCTCTCTCTCCCCATACACCCACCCCCCTCTCTCTCTCTACACTCTCTCTCTCTATCTATCGGGAAAGATGCTTGGGGCCTGTTTTTTTAGATAAGAATAAGGCAGTTAAAGGGGATGCGTAGTGAGGGGAGGGGAGGGAGAGGGCTATTGTTTAAAAATCTTGGATTGATAGGATTGGTTCAGGAAAATGCATTCTATGACTCAGCTGTAGAACATTTTCTGATTGGTCCGCCCGAGAGGCGGAGATAACCATGCTGTGGGCTGTGAGCCTTGGGAGCTCTCTCTTTTCCCGGGGGGCAGCCGCAAGGATAAGTTCTCTTCCCCACCCCCACCCCACCCCCGCCCTCCCTTCAGCTTTCTATACTTTCCTTCTCTCACTAAGCCAAAAGGATCTCTTGCTGTTTTCTATACTCTCCCTCTCTCAGGTCTGGTCTACACTAGTCGTTTATTTCGGAATTAGCTGAGTTAATTCGAAAAAAAAAAATCATTCCGTCCACACGATCAAACCGTTTTCTTCGATTTAAAGGGCTCTTTAATCCGATTTCTGTACTCCACCTTGGCAAGTGGAGTAGTGCTTCAATCGAGATCGCAATCCCGGGTTAAAGGTATTGTGGACGCAATTCGACGTTATTGGCCTCCGGGAGCTATCCCAGAATGCTCCCTTGTGACCGCTCTGGACAACACTCTCAACTCCGATGCACTAGCCGGTGGGCAGGAAAAACCCCGGGAACTTTTGAATTTCATTTCCTGTTTGGTCACCAGCAGCACAGGTGACCAGCAGCACAGTCCACCATCACAGGAGATCATGCAGTCCCAGATTCGCAGACGAGATCCAGCATGGTCCGAACGGGAGGTACTGGATCTCATCGCATGTTGGGGAGATGACTCTGTTATGGTAGAACTACATTCCAAAAAAAGGAATGCAAATACGTATGCTAAAGTCTCCAGAGCCATGACGGAAAGAGGCTACTCCAGGGACACAGTGCAGTGTCGTACAAAAATCAAGGAGCTCAGGCAAGCATACCAATAAGCCAGGGAGGCGAATGGGCGCTCTGGGTCACAGCCCCATACATGCCGCTTCTACTGTGAGCTGCATGCAATTATGGGGGGTGACAACACCACTACCCCACCACTGTCCATGGATACCTCCAAGGGGGGAGTTGAACGGAGCAAGGAGGATGAGTTATTGGAGGACGAAGAGGAGGAGGACAGTGCATAGGCGGCAAGTGGGGAATCCGTTTTCACCCCTAGCCAGGAACTATTCTTAACGCAGGAGCCAATAGCCCGCCCCCCAACTCCCAAGGCGGGCTCCCGGACCATGACCCTGGAGAAGGTACTTCTGGTGAGTGAGCCTGATCGGAGCCATGAGGTGGGGGGCTGGGGGGAAACACAGCCACACTGGGCTGTTCGCATTTAGTTTAAAGGGCTCATCCCTGCTCAGAGCCTCGTCGGAGCCACGCGGTGGGTGCGGGGGGGGGGGGGTGAAGCGATCATCCCAGAGAGCCCGCAGGCCCTCCTTTTATATTGCAAACCCACCAGGCATTGCTTGCTATGGGAAAGGGGGCCTGGCAGTTTGAAAGCATTGAAATGAATGCGGAAGAAGCAGAACCCCGCGTGCCCCTAGGGCTTACCATGGCTGGCTGCAAGCTAAATTCTGTTGCCCGGCCATGTGTGATGTGCTGTGTACTATGAATTGCCCGTTTCACTGAGAAACAGTGTGTCCTTTGTTCTCTGAAATGTATCTTTTAAAATACTACCCTCCCTTTTTCTCCTCCCACAGGTGCAGATGTTTCAACGTGGCCCCTATCTACTCCATCCAAGAGGCTGGTCCAGATTAGAAGGTGGAAAAAATGAACTCAGGACAACATGTTCGCCGAGCTCATGCAGTCCTCCAGCATTGATAGGGCCCAGCTGAATGCATGGTGGCAAACAATTGCGGAGTCCCATAAAGCATTACAGGAACACGAAGAGAGGAGGGACGCATGCGATGAGAGCAGGCAGGATGCTGTGGTCAAGCTCATGGGGGAGCAAACTGACATGCTGCACTGTATGGTGGATCTAATGCAGGAAAGGCAGCAAGACCACAGACTGCCGCTGCAGCCCCTGTTTAACCGCCCTCCCTCCTCCCCAAGTTCCATAGCCTCCTCACCCAGATGCCCAAGAACACGAGGGGGGAGGCTATGGGGACCCACACACTCAACCCCAGAGGATCGCCCAAGTAGCAGAAAGCTGGCATATGCGAACTTTTGATTTGGTTTCTGGACTTGTCCTTCCCTCCTCCTCCACCCCCATAACCCAACCCCCCCCCCCATCTACCTTCTTATTTCTCTCAATGTGTTGTGCAACAAATAATAAACAACAGTTTTAAAACAATTGTGACTTTATTTCCTTTCATATATATATAGGGGGCGGGTAACTTCAAGATAAACAAACACAACTGTCACACTGTACCCTGGCCAGTCATGAAACTGTCTTTCAAAGCTTCTCAGATGCGCAGCGTGCCCTGCTGCGCTCTTCTAATTGCCCTGTTGTCTGGCTGTGCGAAATTGGCCGCCAGACCAGTTGCCTCAATCTCCCACCCCGCCATAAACGTCTCCCCCTTACTCTCACAGATATTGTGGAGCACACAACAAGCAGCAATTACAACTGGAATATTGGTTGTGCTGAGATCTAACCGAGTCAGTAAACTGGGCCAGCGTGCTTTCAAACATCCAAAAGCACATTCTACCACCAACCTGCACTTGCTCAGCCTATAGTTGAACTGCTCCTTACTACTGTCCAGGGTGCCTGTGTACGGCTTCATAAGCCATGGCATTAAGGGGTAGACTGGGTCCCCGAGGATAACTATAGGCATTTCAACATCCCCAACAGTAATTTTCTGGTCTGGGAAGTAAGTCCCTTCCTGCAGCTGTTCAAACAGACCAGAGTTCCTGAAGATGCGAGCGTCATGCACTTTTCTCGGCCATCCCACGTTGATATCGGTGAAATGTCCCTTGCGATCCACCAGTGCTTGCAGCACCATGGAAAAGTACCCCTTACGGTTTACGTACTGGCCGCCCTGGTGTGCCGGGGCCAAGATAGGGATATGCGTTCCGTCTATCACCCTGCCGCAGTTAGAGAAACCGAGAGCATTAAAGCCATCCACAATGGTCTGCACATTTTCCAAAGTCACTACCCTTGATAGCAGCTGGTCAATGATTGCGTTGGCTACTTGCAGCACAGTAGCCCCCACAGTAGATTTGCCCACTCCAAACTGATTCCTGACTGACCGGTAGCTGTCGGGCGTTGCAAGCTTCCACAGTACTATGGCCACTCGCTTCTCAACTGTGAGAGCTGCTCTCATTTTGGTGTCTTTCCACTTCAGGGCAGGGGACAGCAAGTCACAAAGTTCCATGAAAGTGGCCCTATGCATACGAAAGTTTCACAGCCACTGGGAATCATCCCAGACCTGCAACACTATGCGGTCCCACCAGTCTGTGCTTGTTTCCCGGGCCCACAATCGGCATTTCATGGCATGAACCTGGCCCAACGCCACCATGATCTCCCAATCGCCACATGCCGTGCTTCTAGGAACGTAGGTGTCCATGTCCTCATCAGTATAGTAATCGCGCTGTCGTTGCTTCCTCGCCCGTTTTTGCAGATACTGCACATACTGCTGGATAATGTGCGAGGTATTTACAATGGTCAAGACTGCACCGGAGATCTGAGCGGGCTCCATGCTTGCCGTGCTATGGCGCCTGCACGGGTAATCCTGGAAAAATGGCACAAAACGTAGGATAGCTGTTCGGTTCAAGATGGCTGATAAAAGGTGGGAAATGGTTGCCTTCTGTAGCTTCCACATGAGCCCAGCACCGACAACATGTAGAAATTTGCTAGCGATGCAAGAATGGGGGAGCAGAGTTTGCGGCGGAAGCTGTGCTGCTCGGTTCACGATGGCCAAACAACAGCGGGAAATGGTAAGGATCTTTCTCTCTTTTGCACAGCTCTGTTTTCTGCTTACTAACAAAAAAGGATCTTTCTCTCTCTTGCGGTTTTCTGTACTTTACACAGCCCTGTGTCACTGACACAGGATCTCTTGCTAATTTTTCTGCCATGTGATTTCTTTCACCCAACCTTCTCAACCTTCCTTTATATTTCCCTCTTTTATTTAATTAGCCTTTACTTTTTAAAATTTATTTCAACTTTTTTACTCTTATTATTTTTTAGTCCCAACAAAAATAACCTTTTACCACATTCTTACTAATCTATAAAACAAACTCCTCTCTCTTGTTGCTTTCTCTAGTTTCCCCTCTTTCTTCTATTTAAAATAACCTTTCTTTCCTTTTTTCCTCTAAGCCTAACCAATCTTTCTTTTTTTAAAACTCCTTTCCTTTAAGGCCTCTGTAGCGAGGGGGCGTGGTCTCCCGCCCTGACAGACAGGGAGGGAGCCATGAACGCCCCCTGTTGGGCAGAACCAGCACTTCCGCGGCCACCCCACCGGAAGCAGAAGGGCGGGACAGGAAGCGGAACTATAAAAGGCTGGTCCTCCAGCTCAGTCGGGAGAGAGCTGCCGGAGGAGCAGGACGTCTCTTCCCCGCTGCGTGACCCCAGACCTAATGGAGACCGCTATCCTGACAGAGACCCAGAGGGGCTGACAGAGCTGCAAGACGCCAGGGTCTCCGACGAGCTGGTGGGGCTGCCACTAGCCGTCTACCCCAGCGAAGCAAACAACAACCCTGGAACCCATGTACACATGGAATCGAATGTAGGAAGTAGCCCAGGGAAGCCAAATCAGATTCAGCTGTGTTATTGACTACAAGCCGGCCAGCACGTTGCGGTTGGACTTTTGCCGCTGACCCAGTGTCGGACAACTCCACTGCAGTTAGGGCCCTGGGCTGGGACGCAGTGGAGCGGGAGGGCCTGGGTTCCTCTACCCCCACCACCCCAACGTCAGGAGTGGTAGCCTCCCCACCTGGTTGTCAGGAGGCCTGCATTGGTCTGGCACCTGCCTGAATCCGGATGCCAGACAGTTGTGCTGACTCTCCCACCAGAGAGCTAACCTCCCCTAGACTGCGACAGCTCTGCCGGACTGTAGGCCAGAGCCCCCCTACTTGCTTGCTGCCCCGCCCTGATCAAGCGCCAGGCAAATGGACCTTCTGGTGCTCTACCTGCCTGACCGTAGGCCAGAGCCCCTACTCAATTGCTGCCCTGCCCTGATTGATGGCCTCGGGCAAACAGACTCTCTACCATTACTTGGCCTGACTGCAGGCTAGAACCATTAACACTGAGCTAATTTTCCCCTGAACCAAGGTACCCGGAAGTATCATAAGTAGTATAAGAGCCCTACCATCAATCAAACCCTAACCCCGCCGCTTGACCCCTTAAGCCCCGCCCCTTTACCCCTTGGTCCCTCCCACCTGTCACCGGAAGTCCCCCCCCACTACCCTCTACCAATCAGGAGGGGTTTTGTGCCGAAAGAACCACCCCGAGAGGAGATTTTGACCAATCAGGGGGACTTCCGGGGCGGGGGTGACCCATCTGGAAGTGGGTCGTGTGACCCCTCTAAGAACTCCCCCCACCACCCTCTACCAATCAGGAGGGGTTTCGTCCCGACAGGACCTCCCCGAGAGGAGATTTTGACCAATCAGGGTGACTTCTGGGTTGGGGTGACCCCTCCGGAAGGGAGTCGTGTGACCCCACTAAGAACGCCTCCCAAGGCCCTCCGCCAATCAGAGTGCAGCACCATTACCCCATAAGTCCCAGCGCCAGACAGAGGAGGCGGCCATCTCTTACCAAGGACACGTGTTTTCGAAAGCGCGGAAAGGCTGCTGAGAGGAAACATGGACTCCTTCACCACCCCCGTGAGAACTTCGGACTTTGTTTTAGCCCCAACCGTCTTTGACCTTGTGTGGAGCAGGCGTTACATCAGCGACAGTTCCGAGGAGGAGGAGGGAGCGACCGAGGGGAGCCCTTTGGCCCAGCCGTTGCTGGATACGCCGGAACCCGACCCCGAAACCCTCGTGAGACACCCCGATGAGCATGGCGGTCTCTCTTTGTCCACCCCCTCAGAGGTAGAAGGCGTAAAAAAGTCATGTGGACTATTGTACGCGTTGCTGTTTATGCTATCCTTAAACACTGCCTTAGGGAAAAGCTTTTTGAAGATTGTGAGGGCTGTGTCATAGATGTGCCAGGCCAAAGGCACCATGATTGTGTGACTTGGACTTCAGTGGATATAAACTGCAAGCTCCGGGGCCTGTGTGCTGAGCTGTGTTTGGAAAGCTTATTAAACACTGTTGTTGCCATAGGTTATGGTATGCAATGTCTGTGCCTAACCCAAGAACATTTAGCGCAAGGGGTGACCTTGATAAATGCTGTGCAATTCAGTGCAGACCCTGACCGTGTTCTAAGGAAAATGACCAAACCGGAAGATGCCTGCTTAGAGCATTATCTTGACCGTCTAGTCCGCACAAAGAGTTACAGAACCCTGCTTAAGAAAAAAACTATTTGTAAGAAATCTAAAAGGATTAAGTTAGAGAATGGTGAGGGGACAAACATGCGATATAAAACTTGGTAGCTGTAAATTTTTTAAAAAGGGGGGTTTGTGACTATTGTGTTTTGTTAGAAGGCCTTTGGCCTTTAAGTGAGCTAAAAAGTTTTAATGAAGCATCTTGGTTTTGTTTTCAAGAAGCTGTATGTTTTTTAAATAAAAAAATTAATTGTTTGTGAGAATTAGCTCTTGTGTTTTTTGTGTGTGTGTATAGCAAAAAGCTGAAATGTATGTTGTGGTGGGGAAGGGGAAAAAATCCTAAAAATGTGCTTACAATAAAACAACCATGCCTATCATAGCAAAGGGCGTGGTCTCCCGCCCAGACGGACGGGGAGGGAGCCGTGAACCCCTTACAGTCTCTCTTTCTACTCATTCATACTTTTTCTCTAAATATGTCAAAACACAGGCACACAACCTTCCCCCGGCCAAACACAGAAAAATAATACAAAATAAATTTTCAAAATGGCCGACGGCGCCAAAAACATACACAACCGGAAACGGGGACGGAGGGCGGGACGTAAATGCTACACAGTGCATGGAAACCTGTCAAAAAGTACATGGTGATGAAAGCTATCGAGCAGTTAACTACTCACATGGCTGTGCAGGGCAGGCGGCCAATGGGGAAGAAGCCATGCTCTGGTACGAAGCTCCCAGGGAAGGGAGGCTGGCTTTTCCCAGAGCTAGGGCAGCTGGGCAGCTTCAATGACCGGGCTCTCCTTAGTACACGTTGTTCTTATCCAATGAAAAAATTTGCGTAGGCTGCAGCGGGCTGGAGGGTGGTTCTTGAACGCCTCCAGGATGAAGATGGTCTGAGAAGCCAGGCTTTGGACCGAGGAGTTGCTGTCCTCCTGCAAGCCTTTGAGGTCTAAGATTGAAAGGAAGGAAATGGAGGTCAGAGCCACAGCGCTCTGGAGAGCCCCAGCAGACCAAGCCAGCGCTGTACCTCTCGGCCTGTGACAAGGAGGCAGCAGGCTGGGAGGCGGGAGGCAGGGGACTAGCAGGAACAACCAGCAACCCTCACTAAACATCCCTGCTGCCCTCCACAAATGGGGGAGCCTCCAGACACAGGCAAGAAGTCCCAATGAACCCCATTCACTCACTATTTCTAGGACTGCCCCGTCCCTGCAGTATCTGAGCACCTCATCCCTGCCTGTATTTACCCTCCGCCTTCCCCAATGCACAGATGGGCACTTAGGTCCAGAGAGGGGGAGAGTCACAAAGGGGGCTTGGGCATTGTTAGGCTATGCCTAACTTTAGGTGCCCTGCTGCCATCCAGGAAATGCCGAGGAGGGAGCTCAGCCATTCTCTAGCTCTGGTTGGGAGGCCCAGCTGTGAACCTGCTCTGGGAGTGAGGAGTCTGATCTATATCACCCCCGCCATTCGCCAACAAATGTGGAGATGCTGCTCTGCCCTGCGCTGCCCAGGGGTCCGGGCACGCAGCAAGGAGGTAGGTGACCGGACGTCACCTCGGCCTCATTTGGAGCAGTGGCTTGACCCCAGGCACCCCACGTGGAGGTGACTGCTCCAAACACTGGGCTAGTGAGTGCAAGGGGGGAGGCAGCACCCCACCTCGGCTGTGTTTGGGGGGGGGGCAATCGTCTGCAAAGGCCAGCCAGCTCAGGCCCAGTTTGGGGATCTGCCAGGCCGCAGCTCTGAGGTCAGGGCTAAGTGCCTGGCACATGCCAACCAGCAGACACGACAGGGTGAGGGGGCAGCTGATCAGGGGTTTGGGGATCTACATTTTGCATCCCTTTGTGGCTCTCGCCCGAGATCATGTTGCTGGTGTCAGAGATCGAACCCAGCCCACGGCCCTGGGCCGTTCATCCCCCTAGCGCTCAGTGCTCAAAGCAGGTACCACTCACCGTTGCAGATGGCATCCAGCTTGTCCTGGCTCCTCTGGTCCAGCTGCCGGGCAGTGAGCCCTACACATACAAACAGCTCGTCACATCCCCGCATCCCCAGCGAGGGTGTCAAATGTCACCCTCCAAGCAACCCCTCGCTTCCCCCGCCCCTCGCTGGCCAGGACGCGCTCCCAAGTCCCCAGGGGAAAGGGTGAGTCCCCAGGGATGGTTACAGGGCTGGTTGCCAAAGGAGAGCACAGCACCTTGAGGGTCCACTACCAAGAGCCCATGGTGGGGTATGGGGGGGGGAATGCGGACTGCATGGGGAGCAGTGGGGTTAGAGGGGGCCCATCAGCCGATCAGGGCAGTTTGGGGTCAGCTTGCTCCTGCGGACTTCTGACACCCTTGATCCTTCATTAGACAATCAGGAGCCCAAGGGTTACTTCTCGCTGCTGGCAGGGACTGAGGAGAGCCTGGGACCGGATCCAGCCCCCCTGCTAAAGGGACCCCTGCTCTGTGGTTACCTATGAACCTGATGGCCGCTTCTCTAATTGGAGCCTGTGGGTTCTCCAGAAAGGCCATGGTCTGGCACAGAAAGTTGTTGGCTCTCCCCTTGTAGCGCATCAGCTAGGACCAGAACAAGGGAGCACAAGGTTATTAAAGGCCTTTCCGTCCCGCAGGCCGGGTTCCAGGTGTGTGGAGCGCACGTCCTGTTTTCACCCCTCCTTCCTGTGCCGGGGGGATCACGCAGAGGGACTACACCCAGGGCCAGGAGTGGTCCCGGGGCTGGGGCTCAGTGTGGGCACAGAGCCGGGCAATGGGGGGTGCCCTATCCACCGATTCCCCCGCTCCTACCAGCGAGGGCTGCGCAGTGAATGACCTGAGGGCTCCCTCACCAGGCAGTCACAGCTTTGCCAGGTATCCTTGTGCTGGATGAAGCCACCGAGCTGGTCCCACTTCAGGAATTCCGCAGCACTGCTGAGGGTGTCCCAACACACCTGCAAAACAAGTGGGGCCAGGGCGAGCCGGCCACGGTTACGGGAGCTGGAAGCCACTAGCCTCGTTACCCGGAGGCCGTGCGTGCTGAACACTTCCCGGCCCCAGGTTGCTTGCAGAAGGGCGGCGGTGTGGCTAAGGCAATGGCTGGAGACCTGACTCAATTCCCAGCTCTCCCTGCGGGAACTCAGGCAAGTTGCTTAGGCCCAGGGGTGCAAAGGGATTTAGGTGCCTAATGCCTATGGGTGATCAATACTTTTGAGGCGCTAGGCCTCATGCTGTGCCTCAGTTCCCCACCTCATGGTGAGTAGGAGGGTGAATTCATTAGTGCTGGTGGCATTTGGCTCCCAAGTGATGGTGGCCATGAGCGCTAGCATGTGCAGAGACACCTGGGGCGGGGGGCGGGGGGGCGGCTTGGGCATCTCATGTCTAGTACGGGCTGTCCAGGCCGCTTGGCCAAGGGCACACTGGGTCCTGCGCACCATCTGGAGACTGGGTAGCCCTGCTCCTGGTAGGGGCCATGGCCAGGGTTGTGCTCTTCCCACCAGCACAGCCAGGGAATGTGCGGAGGCCAGTGGCTGTAGGAGTGGTGAGGCGACCCCTCCCCCCACCCAATCTCTCTGCCTGGCTGCAGGGGGGGAGTGTTGGGCTCAGAGGATGCAGGGAAGACTCAGCAGTTGGGTGGGGCGCCATGGTCATGGCGCTACTGCACTCAACGTTCAAGTGATTTTGAGCGCCTGACTGTCACAGCACTGAGCACCTGCCCTCTGTCAGCGAGACCCTTTAAAGGGGGGGTGACACATGTTGCCCCCTCAAAACAAATTACTGGTCACTCTGTAACGGTATCCGCTGCAGGCTCCAGCCCGTGGCCTCACCTGGGACACGTTGGGACGCCCATCATGCACAAGGAGGAGCAGCGGGACCAGGCTCTGGAGCACATACTCCTTCATCTGCCTCCTGTTGCGCCCCCTTACAAGCTCCAGCAGGTGTTTAAAGAGGGTGATGGAGAGCACCCGGAGCCTGCTGGTCACCTGCAAGAGACGACATGGGGAGGAGACGCTGTGACAGTCATTCTCACCCAGCGGGGCGAGCGCTCACTGTGCCAGAGATGTCTGCCCTGCAGGGGGTATTGGTAACTCACCCCCAGCCATACAGCCACAGCTGGGGCCAGAGTCTCATGGGCATAGCGCCATTGAAGGCAATAGAGATGCAGATTTCCACCAGTTGAGGGGCTGGCCTGGTAACTTCTTGGCCAGGGAGAGCAGTAAGGTGGGGTGAGACTGCCCCTGGACTCTCACAGCCAGCTCTGGGCACACTGACATCAGCACACACCTGTGTCAGCCAAGGGGGAACGCGCAGGGCAGAGCAGCGCCAGGACAGGGGCGGCAGAGAGGGAGTGATGAGGAAAGATTCAAAGAGCAAAGGGGGGGGTGTAGTTTGTCCTCCCGCTTTGCGGGCCCAGCTCACACTGCTGTTGACCCACAGCGGCCCTCTAGCCAGGCCAAGGGGGCCAGGCGTGGGGGGCAAATTCCTACACTGGTGTTTGTTTGAGCCACGCACAGGGACCTGGGGTGGATTTAACCAGGGCCAAGGGGTGGTAAATGTGCAGGAGCTCCCAGATAGGGGGCCTTGGAAGCCATGACTGGAAGCCACCCAGCCTCCAGGGGCTCGGGGTGGGGTGAGGGTTGCCCCACTCCTGTGCATGGGTTTCTTGTTAACTCAGAGCCGGCCCCGCTTGGTCACATGGTGCTGCTGGGCTCCCTCCCTGCATGGCTGCTGGCAGAGCTGAACCAGTCCAGTGACCAGGGAGGCTGGGCGAGCTGTGCCAAGCAGGGAGAACCAGGAGCAATAGCTGGATGCTGTAGGGAGGGGCCACTGCTTTCTGGGAGGTGAGGCTGAGGGGGCAGCCTGGGGACGGGGTGACTTGAGCTGTTCTGGGAGTGGCTGAACCTTTAAACGGTGACCCCCCAATCAGCAGTTACATGTCTGGGCACCAGGTTCTAGACCAGGCAGTTCTCTGCGTGACGTCTGTTGTAAAAGTGTTCATAAGTTCTTTTAGCCTGTTTATCTGATTTGGCTGCGCTCTTCCTGTCTGGCCACTTTGTAGTAGGTTCTTGGAACAGTAGTTCTGAGTTGTCTTTCCATGAGGAGTTGTGCTGGACTAGATGCAGGAGCTGCTGTTGGTGTTGATCTGTAATTCAGAGGAGCAAGGAATGGATCTTCCTGCTGTCAGATGTTTTTAGCTGCCTGCGCAGCTCTCTCAGCCTCTCCATTCGCTTGTGAGTAATGTGGGCTGCCAGTGATATGAGCAAAATCATATTTCATTCAGACTGACTTAAATTCTGCTGCAGTGAATTGTGGGACATTGTCCATCACTAGTTGTTCTGGATACAGAAATGAGCAAACGTACACTTCAGTTTCTCAATAACACTGCAACATGTTATGTCTTTCAAGTACATTATTTCTATATAGCTGGAAAAATAGTCCACAATGACCTGGCAATGATGTCCTCTGAATTCACAAAATCTGCAGCTAGTCTTTCCCAGTTCTCTCTCTTGTAGAGGTGGTTGTTCACTGGTTCAGCATTGCCTCTTAAGTTGATTTGGACTAGATCACCTTTCAAAAGCCCAATAGCATCAGATCCTCAAGTTCTTCCATCTTTCTCACTAGGCCCATCATGGCTGCTACACTGCAGCTGAGAAGGTTGTTGGTCTTTGATCCCATACACACTGAACGCAAAGCTTTTGTCTTTGTAAATTGGTTCGGTGATGAACTGGCCCATGCAGTTCAAAATCCCTTCAGGGAGGGTCAGAGCTGTGTGACATCAGCTCTCGAGTCAATTTTAAAGTCAATAGTCTTGCTTTGAATATTCAATGTCACTCTCCAGGCGGGCGCCATGTCATCACAAGTGATAGATCCCAGAATCAATGGGTCTTGATTGTCTGCAATATGAGTCAACTCCCTGACTGCTTCAGTGCAACGAACAGCTGCAAAATGTCCATATTTCAGGCATTTATTACAACATGCGCCTCTGGCTGGACATGTATCATCCCTTGGGATATGACTTTTCCACACCTTGTGCATGTAGACTGGCATTTGTCCCTCTTAGCCTGGGAATTCTCTCTCCTTACCTCAGGGAGTTTATGAGAAAGACTTTTAACACTTAAGTGTCTGTTTGTAGCTTTTAAGCTAGTTGCAGGTTTTTCAATTTGTTTTTGCCTGTTGTTTGAATAATTCTGACTCTTGCTAGCTGTATAGCTGTGGGTAGAGTTAAATCTCTCTTCGGCGGTAGCTGCTGTGAAAGGTTTTTTGCAGTGTTGTTGTAGCTGTGACAGTCCCAGGATATTAGAGGTAGGTGAGGGAATATCATTTAGACCTCACCTGGCTTGTCTCTATGAAAGGTTTTTATCTTTTAACCCAATAACCAGCCTGTTTCTGAAATTTTCATGTTTTACATTCCCCAAATCACAGTTTTCAGCCAGGGGATGCAGAGGTCTTATAAAACTTTCAACATTTTCCCCTGGTTCTTGAATTCTTTGCTGAAAACATGCTCTTTAATAAACCACATTTCCCTCGGTTATAAAGTGTGCATCAATCCTAACCACAACCCTTGCATAGTTGTCTTTGTGATGGTCTTCAGTAAAGTCAAAGGAGGTAAAGATATGCTCTGCGTGCTTCTCCATAGCCTAAATTAAAGTCAATACCTGTATATCCCCAGTTCCTTTGTGCAGCTTGTTTGCAATGCAAAATCGTGCAAAACATTGTTTCCAGTCTGTCCATTGTGAAGGGTTATGAAAGGTGACGTTCTCTGGGGAATCAGAGAGGGGCATGTTGATGAGGTCCTGCAAACTTTGTTGCTGTTCCTTCCGTCTGCAACCTGTGTTGCTGTTTTCCTTTGGTTTCTGTTCTTAGTTTACTCCTGACACCATATCATGTTCGGTACCAGATATGGACTGCCTACAGAGATTGTTTACACGCACCAGATGGAGAGTTCTTAATTTGTAATGAAAGAGGTGCTGGGGCTCAAGCAATTTTTTTACAATCATAACTGATGCAGCAAGCCCAGAGGTGCCAGGGCTTAGCCCTGGCAAGCCCTGGCACAAGTTGAGCACTGCAGATGGGTTCATCATAAGAACCGTTAATGCTCTGCTGGATACAGCTGAGGTTCATTTAAATAAGGTATTTTACAGAGCGTCACCTAGTAGCTGAACAGTATGATACAGGGTAACATGCCATTACACAGGTAGCCTGGCTTGTTTGCTAGACTCCATCCCATGTTAATCTTACTAGCCAGCTGCTCCTGCCCCCGGTGTCAGCTCAGAGCAGCCGGGCAGGCTCTGCACAAAACTTATGGGAGCGGTCTGGGGGCATCAGAGCTGCACTGCAGTGGGCATAGGCAGATGTTGAATTGGCACCTCGCTGGTCTTCCCTCCAGTTGTTGAGGCCTATTTGCCTTTCCCTGGTGATGGGCGTTGTGTTCATTAACACTATTTGGATTTAACACCCCCCCATAAAGAACCTGTTCTGTTCCCCCCGGGCCCGAGAGGGGGTTGGTTTGGAGGGCTCACCCCAGGGCGAGATCCTGCAGCTGGGGTCCAGGAGACCCTGGGAACAGCTTGAGCCGGGCCTGTGCCACTACTAAATAAAGAGCGGCAGGGTCCCAGCAGAGTTCGGCAGGGCTGAGGGTAGTATTTAGTGTTGTGAAAGCTGGGGAGGTGGGTGGACGCTCCAGGAGCCCCCACTGGGGGGTTACCCCTAGAAGGCAGTAATGGATGGGCCCCTTTCTCCTGCCCGCTTGCTGGATCTCACCATCCAGTGGGGGACTGGACATCAGTCTGGTGAACGTGCCGGCGGGGGCTAGTTTGTGGTTATGAAAGGCCTGGGGAGAACTAGGCCCTCCTTTGACGCTGCACTGCCATGAGAACGAAGGGGAGAGGAAAGGGTGGTAGCTGCAGAACCTACAAACGGAGCCGTTTCCTTATGGAGCTCCCAGACCAGCTGTGGGATTCCTGGCCAGGGAGGGGAGGGGCAGGATTTTCACCAGGGTACCATCACTTGTCACCCTGGAAGCCAGCAAGAGCATTGCAGCACCCTGTGCTGCAGAGGCCCCCTCGCTGCATGCAGACTCAGGAATGCATGTCCTTCCACAAGGGGAGCCTTGTCCCCAGGCTGCCCTGATCCTTGTCAGCAGGCCTGCAGGACACAAGGGTTCCCATCCTTTCTGCCATACGCTCTGATGGAGAGTGGGGTAGCAGAGGAAGGCGGGAATGGGCTCACGTCATTTACAACAATCCTTTTTCTGGCTAGGACCATAGCACAGGCCCTGCTAGCCCACCCGCCAGCCCCCATTCACAGGTCCGCAGTTTGAACGGTCTCCCATGGGCCACCGGGCCTTACATCATCAATGAAAGGCAGGAGTTTCTCAGCCACTTGCACAGCTGCACGGCTGGCGCTCTGCCTGTCCATGCCGTCAAGGATGTTTTTCAGCACGGTGATGGCCTTGGCGATGATTTCCCTGTCTACCTCGTGTAGTCGCTCCAGGACGTCTGGCAGCAGACGCTGGAGTTTCCCCACCTGCGTGAAATGAAGAGCTGCTTTACGAAACACCCTCCAGTGACCCACAAGCCATTTCCAAAACAACGTCCACCTCCCCTGCAGACAGAGGCACGGGAACTAAGGGTGTGGGGGGTGCTGCAGCACTCCCAGGTTTTACACGGGGCTCTGCTCCTGGCCCCGCACACAGGGTCCCAGCTGCCAGCCCTGCGCCAACCCCCATCTGTGGCCCCAGCCTCGGTCCCCTTGCTCCATCCACCTCCCCCCCCTCTCCTGGAGCCATGGCCCTGCTCCTGAGCCCAGCTCTTAGGGGTGGCAGGGGGTGTGGGCAGGGGTAAGGGGGGGCGCAGCACCTCCACTATAAAAAGTCTTCCAGCGCCCCTGCCTCCAGGTGACATGTTAGAGCCTCAAAGCCTTTGCACAGCCAGCTAGAATCACGGGCAGCGGGGCCGGCTACCTGCAACATAAGCAGCTGCTTCCTTGTACCCCAGATCTCAGGGGATGGTATTTATTAGCGGGTATCATCTGTGAAAGTTCTCTGCACAACACGTTGACCCCAAATAAATCAAGTCTATTATTGTTATAGGGGTTTGAATAGCACCTCGAGGGCCTATCTGCAATCAGGGCTTGTGCTGGGGGATTTCCAGGCACAGTAAGAGACGTCCCCTGCCCTAGAGCTTACAGGCTAGACACACAAAGGAAGGATTTCTATCCCCATTGTACAGACATGGAACTCAGGCACAGAGAAGCTACGTGACTCGCCCACGGTCACCCCGGGAGTCTGGCAGAGCCAGGAACCGAACCTGGGTTCTCCTGAGTCCCGGTCCTTACAGCCCAGCCTAGAGGAGGGAGCCAATTTTGCACACGAGTTCTAGGGTTGGTCTGTTACTAAAAGCCAGATTCAATCATTTCTGTATTTGGTTTTTGAACCTTTCAAAGACAGCCCCACAAAATTTTTTTGGAGAGGGTCCAGAGAAGAGCTTGAGAACATGACCTATGAAGGAAGGCTGAAAGAATTGTGTTTGTTTAGTTTGAAAAAGAGAAGACTGAGAGGGGACATGATAGCAGTTTTCAGGTATCTAAAAGGGTGTCATAAGGAGGAGGGAGAAAACTTGTTCACCTTAGTCTCTAAGGATAGAACAAGAAGCAATGGGCTTAAACTGCAGCAAGGGAGGTTTAGGTTGGACATTAGGAAAAAATTCCTAACTGTCAGGGTGGTGAAACACTGGAATAAATTGCCTAGGGAGGTTGTGGAATCTCCATCTCTGGAGGTATTTAAGAGTAGGTTAGATAACAGTCTATCAGGGATAGTCTAGACAGTATTTGGTCCTGCCATGAGGGCAGGGGACTGGACTCGATGACCTCTCGAGGTCCCTTCCAGTCCTAGAATCTATGAATCTATGAAAATCTCAACCGGCATCAGGGAAAAAATGTGTCAAATACAGGCTAACCGGTTCCGGAAGAAAAAATGAACCACAAGCAAGTGAAAACCAGGCTGAGGCGCATGGAACGATGGGAATAGTGTATGACAAAGAGAATTACAGTCACGCCCTCTCCATGTCTGATCTAATCATAGTCCGGGTTTAATAAACCGGACTGACCCGCTATTCTCAGGGTAAGTAAATTATCATTAGTGAGAGTTGCCTTCAGATTGTCTCCTCTTTACCAGGCTGCCAGATCTGTGTATTTAAGCCCCAAGAGTTTTCTCTGCCTTCACTATACTGTGTGTATCAAACTTGTTATGAGATCTTAGCAGCAAAAGGCCCCTGTAGAGCTCTTCAGAGGAGCAAGTGCTGCGGGACAGAGCTGTGACGTCAACAGTTAAAATCTATGAGGCTTTAAAAGGGGATTTGTAGGAAAAAATGGTTCCTAATTGAAGCGAAATGGCTCTGTCCGAGCGTCCCTGATCACTGGTGTCGCCAGCATTCCCTGGGGTCTAGAGTCCGCAGCTCTGCTGCTAATCTAGTGCTAGGGTTCTTTGGATCACAGAGACCCCAGACACAATCAGTGCCAGGTGCTGCACACACCCAGAGACACACCCCGCAGCAGCCAGGCCCTGCCCTGCAGAACAGCAGACAAAGGCCAGGCAGGGACTTGCCCAAGGTCACTCAGCAGGTCAGTCACAGAGCCAGGAATAGAAGCCAGGGCTCCTGACTCGAGGCCAGGGCCATGTCCCCTGGGAAGGTTTCAATGACCCCAGCCCTGCAGCAGCTCCCTGCGGTTCTGGGTTTATCCCCCAGCCCTCCTCCCCTCTCACCTTCTCTGGGCGCAGGGACAGGTACAGGAGGCCTTTGAGCGCCAGCCAGCGCACCACAGTGTTGGGGTCTCTCAGCTGCCCACTCAACCGGTCCAGGATGGCGTCTTCCCGTTCATTGCCAAGGTCAGGGCACTGGAGGAGCTAACACACCAACAGCGAAATAAGCTAGAGAACGGGGCTGGACCCTCACGACTCATCTCTGCCACGGGGCCCTTAGCTCCACCTGCCACGGGCGCGGCATGCGCTGTACGCCGGGCACCGCGATTGGTCACCGTGTGTGCCCCACTGAAATGCTGCTAGCGCAACGGCCCCTCGAGGCTCCAGCCGAGATCAAGGCCTACCCTGCTCCCTCACTAAGGCTCAGCTGCATGCGGAGCGGGGAGGGAGGGGGCTGCAGCCTTGTGTTCCAAAGGGCCGCCCGGTCTGCGGGGGGCAGGTGAATTGGCCGTGGATGGGGCCCGGCCTGCGCATGGCTATACGGACGTCAGAGGGGGCTTGAGGGCCGAGGTCACACAAGGGACCATTCTATGGAGCTGAGCCTTGGGGAACAAGAGATACCCGACCCTGGGCTTTGCTCCAGCCCCGCGACACCAGCTGGGGCAGGTAACAATGTCCAGAGTCAGTGACTCCACCCCTAGGGCTCTAGGAGCTTTCCCTGCCCCTGGTCACCCACCCACCCCCAGAGCCTTCAGGGCTACCCCTCTCCTGGCCATAGGCATGGGCGGCGAGTTCTATGGGCCCCCGGTGCCTGGGCACCATGAGCCTCGGCCCCGCCTTCCGCCCCCGCGTCTCCCGGGCCATTTAAAAGAGCCCGGGGCCCCCACTCACCACCAGCAGTGCAGCGGAGCTGAGCGGCTTCCTGCCTGCTTGCTCCACATGGCTGCCGGCCCCTCCCTGCAGCCCCTGGGTGGGGTGGGTCTGTGTCCCACTGTCACGGAGTGTGGGGGAGTCAGGGCCCCGCACCCCCCACTTCCTGCGATTCACCGTGACTCTCACCAGCCAGTAAAACAGAAGGTTTATTAGATGACAGGAACACAGTCCCAAGCAGGGCTTGTAGGTACAACCAGGACCCCTTCAGCCAGGTCCCTCTGGGGGGCAAGGATCTTAGACCCCAGACTTGGGGTTCCCTGCCTCTTCCCACCCAGCCCAAAACTGAAACCAAAACCCCTCCCACAGGCTCTCTCCTCCTCCTTCTCTCCCCCTCGCCCCACCCCCCTTCCTGGCTCAGGTTACAGGCTCAGGTACTGTCCCTCACCTCAAGTCATCCCCTGCTCTCCCATCCCCCATGCAGACAGTCCAGTAAAACTAACCGACATACCCAGGTCAATCCACCCCGCTCCCTACTGCGTCACACCCACCCCAAGCGCCCCTGCAGCCAGTAGGAAGCTGCGCGGGCAGTGCCTGGGGGTAGCAGCACACGGAGGCCCCCAGGCCCGCCCTGCCTAGGAGCCCCAAGTAAGCGCCGCGCCCTCCCAACTCCTCCCAGAGCCTGCACCCCCACCCCTTTCCCACACCCCACTCCGGCCCCCAAACTCCCTCCCAGAGCCTGCCCCCCCTCCCTCCGCACCCCCTCCTGCCCCCAAACTCCCTCCCAGAGCCTGTACCCCCTCCCTCCACACCCCCTCCTGCCCCCAAACTCCTCCCAGAGCCTGCACCCCTCACCCCCTCCTGCACCCCCACCCTCTGCCCCAGCCTGGAGCCTGCACCCAGCACCCAAACTCCATCCCAGAGCCTGCACCCCAGGCCCCTTCCCCACCCAAACTCCCTCCCAGGGCCCAACCTCTCACCCCTCCTGCACCCCAATCCCCTACCCCAGCCCAGTGCCTGTACCCCAGACCTCCTCCCCCCGCCCAAACTCCCTCCCAGAGACTTAGGCAGGTGGGGGGCAGGGTTTGGGGGGGCAGAGTTTGGAGGGGCGGGCTCTGCTGGTCACCACCAAAATTTCTACAAACCTGTCGCCCCTGGCCATAGGTCAGCCCCATGCCACAGTCACCGCTGGGCTAGGGCTGTTCTCACGACCCTCACCCGCCGGTGAGGCTCACCTGAATGAAGAACGCCATGGCCGGGATGTACCGCCTATCATCCCTGCAGTTGAAGATGGCCATCAGCTTGTGGAAAATCCAGCAACGCTCCTGGAAACTGACCGAAACCATGGCCCTGGCATGGGAAACACAAACACCACATCATCGAGGTGGGCAAGGACTGGTTCTCCATTTACAAATCTAACCAGACCAGTGCCACAGGACAGGGGATCCCGGGTGACTAGTCACGTGCAGCTGGCACGGACTAGTTCCTGCTGGCTTAAAATGCCCAGCGGCCTAACTGCTAGAGACCCAGACCCTTAATCACTCTACAGGGAGCCCTTCCATGAGGCCAGCTCCGAGCACGCAGCGCTGGGGCTGTGTGACGAAGTGGGACCGTTCTTAATGTTTCCTCTGAATACTGTGTGGGTGCCTCAGTTTCCCCTATGCATTTCTTAAGTCTCCAGTGTGCATAAATGGCTGACAATCTGTCTCCTAGCAACAAATGGCCAGGGCCCTTCCACCCTTGCAAGGGGATAGCTAAAGGTGAACAAAGAGATCAGGTGACCTCCTGGTCCAGGAAAGAGACAAAGGCCAGAAAGGAGGGGCTGGAGGGGGGTTTCAGTTGGGAGCTGGCTGGGGACCAGAAGTGAGTGCAGACGGAGTTGTCTGCCTCGCTGGGCCCCAGAATGGACCCGGCTGAGGGGTCCCGTTTGCTGTACCTACAAGCTCTGTTTTAGACTGTGTTCCTGTCATCTAATAAACCTCTGTTTTACTGGCTGGCTAAGAGTCACGTCTGACTGCGAAGTGGGGGTGCGTGCAGGATCCTCTGGCTTCCTCAGGACCCCACCTGGGGGGACTCGCTGTGGGAAGCGCACGGAGGGGCATATGCTGAATGCTCCAAGGAGAGACCCAGGAAGGTGAAGCCGTGTGAGCTTCTTGCCCTGAAGACAGTCTGCTCCGAGGGAGAGGAGGCTCCCCAAAGTCCTGACTGGCTTTGTGGGGAGCAGTTCCAGAGCATTGCCCGGGGACTCCGTGACAGGCTGCAAGAGAACTGCAGACAAAGAAGGGCGTCGGTGGGCTCGGTGGCCTTTCTCATGTGCCCAGATATTGGGTGATGAGAGACAGAAGGTGGGTTAGGGAATATCTTAGATTGGTCTAAGACAAGTGTTGGAGCTTTCTGTGTTAGCTTCTCTCTCTCACCCACAGATGCTGGGCCAGCCAAAGACATTCCCTCCCCCACCTTGTCTCTCTCATGTGCTGGGCCTGACAGGGCTACACCAACGCTGCAGTCAGACATGACGGAGGCTGTCTTTGCCCAACCACACCTGCCAGAGCCACGCAGGAAGCGGTTTACGCCAGGCAGTGCAGGGTGGAGAAGTAGCCGACTGACTCCTCGGCCAACAGCACAGAGGCTGCGGCCTGTTCCACGCAGGCGATTGGGAGCCGCGTCTCACCCAGCGGGGAAGGTGATGTGGCCGTGTCCTGGGCCCAGGGACGGGAGATGCTGCTGCGGTCAGTTCTGGGCAGCAGCCCCAGGGACAAGACACTCACCGGGCAAGCAGCAAGACGCCTTTGTGGTGCATGTCGGCGTTCATGAGCATGCCCCAGCCACCCTGCTTCTGGATGAACGTGGCCTGGTCCCCGTAGCCAGCACATTGGAGCAAGGCTTGCATGGCATTCACCGCACACCTGCATGCAGAGCGAGCCTCTTGTTACTGAGCGAGCCCAGGCCAGGCCCTGCCGCGTGCCTGCGGGCAACGGTGCAGAACCGAGGCGGGGTGTCGGGCTGGCAGTACCTGACGGGGCTGAGGGGTGCGAGCGTGTCCTCCTGGTTATGCACCCTCTGGTTATCCATGGACGGCTCCACCGTGTAGGTTATTTGGAAGAGCAGGGCGATGGAAAGCTGAGGGAAGAGCTCCTTCACCTTCTCCCTGGAGCCCTGCTGCTTGAGGATCTTGTACAGGACTCTGGTGGCCTGCAGCCAAGAACAGGAGACAGATGTCACTGCAGGGCCTTCGTCCTTCCCACACTCCCCCAAGGCACCTAGAGAGGAGGGGTGGGCTGGGGGCTAAGGCCTGGGATGCTGGGTTCAATTCCTAGCCTGTGTGACCTTGGCTAGAACCACAGAAGGGACTTGGGCTCAGCGTTGCCATGCCTAGCTTCATGTGCCCTGCTGCCCAGTGGACTCACAGCCCTGAGTTAAGTGCCCAGGCTCCATATACGCTCCAGAGGGAGAGTCAGTTGGGCCAATTGTTAAAGAGGGTAAACGGGATGGCCTGGGTAATTTCAGGCCTGTCAGCCTGACATCGATCCCAGGCAAGATAATGGAGCGGCTGGTACAAGATTAAATTAATAAAGAATTAAAGAAGATAATTTAATTAATGCAAATCAACATGGGTGTATGGAAAATATTTCCCGCCAAGATAATTGCGATCTGTTTTTCGATGAGATTACAAGTTTGGTAGAGAAAGGAAATAGCATTGGCATAATGTATGTAGACTTCTGTAAGGCGCTTGAGTTGGCGCCGCACTCCAGTTTGATCGGAATCCTAGAAGGATACAAAAGTAACGTGGCGCACATGAATTGGTTATAAACTGGCTGACAGGTCTCAAAATGTAATTGTAAACTGGGAATCAGCATTGCACTGGTGTGTTTCCAGTGTGGTCCCTGCAGGGATTGGGTCTTGGCCCTACGCGATTTAACATTTTTATCAATGACCTGGAAGAAAACATAAAATCATCACTGATAAAGTTTGCAGATGACACAAGAATTGGGTGAGTGGTAAATAATGAAGAGGACAAGTCACTGATACAGAGCGATCTGAATCGCTTGGTAAACTGGGGGGCAATCAAACAGTATGTGTTTTACTATGGCTCATTGTAAATGAATACATCTAGGAACAGGACGGGGGATTCTCTCCTGGGAAGCAGAGACTCTGAAAAGGACCTGGGAGTCCTGGTGGATAATCAGCTGAACAGGAGCTCCCAGTGTGGTGCTGTGGCCAAAAGAGCTCATGTGATCCTGGGATAAATAAACAGAAGAATCTCGAGTGGGAGTATTTGGCACTGGTGTGACCCACTGCTGGGATCCTGGGTCCTGTTCCAGTGCCCACAATGCAAGAAGAATGTTGATAAATTGCAGAGGGTTCAGAGAAGAGTCGTGAGAATGATTAAAGGATTAGAAACCATGTCTTATAGTGATAGGGTGACCAGACAGCAAGTGTGAAAAATCAGGACGGGGGTTGGGAGTAATAGGAGCCTATATAAGAAAAAGACCCTAAAATCAGGACTGTCCCTATAAAATTGGAACATCTGGTCACCCTACACAGTGAGAGACTCAAGAAGCTCGATCTATTCAGCTTAACAAAGAGAAGGTTGAGGGATGACTTGATTACTGTCTATAGGTATTTCCCTGGGGAACAAATATTTAATAATTGGCTTTTCAATCTAGCAGAGAAAGGTCTAACATGATCCAGTGGCTGGAAGTTGAAGGTAGACATTCAGATTGGAAATAAGGCATACACGTCACAGTGAGAGTAATTAATCATTGGAACAATTTACCCAGGGTGGTGATAGATTCTCCATCACTGACCATTTTTGAATCACGATGGGATGTTTTTCTTCAAAGACCTGCTCTAGGAATGTTCTGGGGGCAGTTCTCTGGCCTGTGTCATGCAGGGGATCTGACTAGATGATCACAGAGGTCCCTTCTGGCCTTGAAATCTATGAAGCTAAGAGTGGGGAGCTGCCTAAACCAGCCAATAGGAAATGCTGAGGAGAGGGGTGTGGCCTAAGCCCCACCCCCAAAGGGAATTCGGTATCTATCTCTACTTGGGAACACTTAAATAGTCATTGGAGCAGAGTTTAGACCCCGGGTCTCCCAGTTGGGTGCCCTAACCACTCGACTAGAGACAGTGGTGTAGTCCAAAATCTGAAGGTACTGGAATGCCACTAAAATATTGATTTTCATAAACATGAATTATACAAATTCACATTTTATTTGTCTACTGAATTTCTGGTACAGTAATTCTTGGCTAAACCAGGCATGGCTGAAGACAGGCCGGCTGTCCGAAATAACAAGGTATTGGATTTTTTTTTTAATTGTATACACCAGGGGTCGGCAACGTTTGGCACGCAGCTCGCCAGGGTAAGCACCCTGGCGGGCCGGGCCAGTTTATTTACCTGCTGACATGGCAGGTTCGGCCGATTGCGGCCCCCACTCGCCGCGGTTCGCCGTCCCGGGCCAATGGGGGCGGCGAGAAACCGCGGCCAGCACATCCCTCGCCCGCGCCGCTTCTCATCGCCCCCATTGGCCCGGGACGGCGAACCGCGGCCAGTGGGGGCCGCGATCGGCCAAACCTGCCACGTCAGCAGGTAAATAAACTGGCCCGGCCCGCCAGGGTGCTTACCCTGGCGAGCCGCGTGCCAAACGTTGCCAACCCCTGGTACACACACACACACACACACACACACACACACACACACACACACACACACACAGACAGACACCTATAGTAGCTATTCAATTCATTTTAACTGTTGAAATCATTGTGCTGAAATGCCATTAATGTGTACACAGCACACTATGTAAAAGATATAAATCTAGACAGTACAGTGATAAAAACCCAATGAATGCATAGCATGTTTTCTTTTTACTTTAGCCTATAGGCTAATGAAAATACAAAATAAATCACGCTGCTGCACTATAGACATTAGTCTATCAGGCGGAAATAATAAAAGTTTATTTTAAATTGAAACTAGCTAATAGGCTACACAAGTAACACAAAATACATCAAGGCATAACAGGGGCTGTAGTAGCAAAGGCCTGCTGTAATGCATTTATCTAATTTCTACAAATATTTCCACAAAGCGTCTTTCTCCATCTTGTAATTTATGTGTCCGTGAATCAGAGGGAGAACGAGGATGTCTGAGCCAAGTTCTGGCACAGCTGAGAGGGTGCCACATGGAAAATGAAGGGCCACGTAGCTTGCTAAACATGAGATTTGACATATGCGGAATAAGCCGCTTGCCACATTTGCCATTCACAATCATAGTCATGTGGCTAAATCCACGCTCACACTCAGCCGTGCTGCATGAAATCACACGCGTGGAGCTGAACAGAGGTTTCAGCTGAGCTGGCACTTCTGACCAGTATAGTCAAGAAAGTCACGCTAGGCATTGACTATTCCTGTCACTGGTAGACCAAATCGGTTGCACAGCTGCCCTACCTCCTTTTCACTTTATCTAAGAATAATGGGTCACTACAAAAAGTAATTTTCCCTCTGCTGATACTCACATCTTCTTCTTGTTCTTTCTTGGTTTCAGGTGACCGGCAGTAAAGCGTATACAGTTTGTCAAAGAATTCCAAGTGATTTACAGCTCTTACTTCACTTAACGTTTCAGCAGCTGCCAAATCCAACCTGTGATTCACACACTACCTCGCTAGAACATTTGGGTACTTCTTCACAATACAGCTCGCTACGCCAGAGTTCTTCCGAAGCATAACACTAGCACCATCACTCGCAAATACTACAAGAGTAATTGTAATCAGAATTCGATTTATTGAGGCATTTCAGCTCACAATCTACAGTGCCTGAAGCCGTCTGATGTGGAAGTGCAATCAGATCAAGAAACATGAAGTGAGGATAATCATCCTTCAAAGTGTCACATTTTAAATAGATTCTAACTGTTGATTCATTGCTCAGAGTAGTTGATTCATCAACAGACATGGCTATCTTTCCGTCACTCTCCGGCATCTGAGCGCACATTCGTCATTTGCAAGGCTTTCGGTGCATTGCAGATGAGATAGGGTCTAGCATGTCTGTAGCACTGAATTGTGAACACAGACCGATACCAATATCTACACCATGCAGTATCTGGAATTCAGTTAAATCGGGACGATCAGAGTAGGGTCTGCCATGTTTAGCAATGTAATAGGCCATTCGCTTTACCTGCACAGTTGTGTCAAGTTCTGATTTTGTCATGTTAACCACTTCAACTTCAAAAGTTGAGGTTTCTGCTTCTGTTGAAAGCTGTAAAGCTACCTCAGATGCAGTTGAATCTTTGTGTTCCTTTATCTTCATTGGCAGAGATGTTAATCTGGACTCTCAGCTAGGTCCATAAGGAGAAACAGAAAACTACCACCACCCTACTGCTATGGAGAGAGAGACCTTGATGAAACTTTGCTACAGATAAGGCATCCAAGCTTACCATCATGGCAGGACAACCAAGGATAATCCCTCTTCTTCAGCATCCACTAATCAGAATTCATGCCAGCTGGTCCTTTGGCTGTTGAAGGGTAATCTTCACGGTTCGTTCTCACTGCAATAGCCACCTCAGTGAACTCCATTACAGGAAGAGCTCTGTTTTTGTGTTTGTGTCTGCAGTTGATGCACGGCTGCTGCTGTCTTCGTCAACACCTTTAGCCTTCTCAAAGAAGTAGTTAGGAAGAGAAGAATTTCCTAATGCTCTTTTTACTGCATCAGAGGACTGCTGGCTGTAACAGACAGTTGTGCCGGAGATGTGAATCATCTCATTTAGCTTGCCTACTATGTGCGTTCTGGCTCGATTACAATATTGTTGTCTGGTGTTGTTTCACATCTTTATTAATGACCTGGATGTAGATAGAGAGAGCAAACTGGTCAAGTTTGCAGATGACACAAAGCTAGGAGGAGTCACCAATACTTTAGAGGAAAGAGCTAAAATTCCGAGGGATCATGGTAAATTGGAGGACCGGGCTATAGACAACAAAATGAAATTCACCAAAGACAAATGTGAGGTGCTACATTTAGAGAAGAAAAATCAAATGCACAGATACAGAATGGGGGATAACCAACTTGGCCGTGGCACTTCTGAGAAGGATCTGGGAGCTGTGGTGGATCACAACCTCAGCATGAGTCAGCAATGCGATGCTGTTGCAAAAAAAGCAAATGCAATTTTAGGTTGCATTAACAGAGCTATAGCATGCAAGTTATGGGAGGCGATAGTACCGCTCTACTCAGCACTGATTAGGCCTCAGCTGGAGGACAGTGTCCAGTTTTGGTCACCAATGTCTAGAAAGGATGTGGAGAAACTGTAATGGATCCAGAGGCGAGTAACAAAGATGATCAGAGGGATGGAACACAAGCCATACGAGCAAAGGCTGAAGGAACTGGCTATGTGTCGTTTGGAAAAGAGGAGATTAAGGGGGGACTTGATAATGGTCTTCAGATACTTGGAAGGCTGCCATAAAAAAAGATGGAGAAAAGTTGTTCTCTCTTTCCACAGAGGGCAGGACAAGAGGCGATGGGGTCAAACTACAGCACAGCAGATGTAGATTAAACCTCAGGAAAAGCTTCCTAACGGTAAGAAGAGTAGGACAATGGGACAGACGCCTAGGGAGCTTGTGGAAACTCCTTCGCTGGAGGTTTTCAGAAGGGGGCTGGAGCCATCTGTCTGGGGTGGGTTAGACACAACAAGTCCTGCATCGTGGCAGGGGGCTGGACGAGCTGACCCTGCGATCCCTTCTCACCCTGTGGTTCTAGGAGTGCTGCTGAATAGCACCAGGAGAGCGTTTCGGCGTGTTCCGGCTCGACTATAGCACTGGCTAGAGTCACGCTCTCTCTTCGGCCCAATGACTACACCCCGTGGGAGACTGAGAGACACCCTCAGGCAGTGATGGGGACACACGGCGCTCCTTCCCTTGCTGCAGGGGCTGGTACTTACGGCCAAGGGCTCGTTTCTCTGAGAGATATGATTGTAGTAAAACGGCTGCTCCCGCAGCGTGTTGAGCAGCTCCTTTAGGATCTTTTCTGTGGTCTGGCAGTGGGATGTCAGCATCCTCCACATCTCCGCAGCAACGCTGCAAAGGGAGAGAGCCAATGGCACTTGGTCAGAGCCCCGCCAGCCTCCTGTACCCCCTCCCCCCCCCCGGCACCGGCACCCTGCTGGGTCTCCTCACACCGGCCAGTTCTTTGTTGCCCTCCCGCTGCTGCTGGTGCAGGCTGCCTAGGGACCGGGTCTGAGTGTCAGCCCCAGGGAAGGCTGAGGGATGCCATACAGGGTTTTGCAGGCTGGCCTGTCTCCAGGGCAAGCCAGCCTGCAAAACCCTCCAGGAGAAGCAGCAGCTCTGCAGGGAGCAGGAGATCTCTGGAAGGTTCTGCACTCCCCTGTCCCTGGCAGCGGGACCAGTCCGGGGGACCCGGAGCGCAAGCGGCGGCAGCCCCAGCCCCGTACCTGTCACATGACAGCGAGCAGCCCAGCAGGGTTCTGACCACCTCCTCGCTGTACTGGTTGCCCAGCACGAGAAGGGTCCTGAACAGCTCCCTCCGGGACAGCGGCTCGCTGATGGAGTCCAGGTTCTTGTAAATGCTCATCACAGCCTCCGACACCTGGAAGGGAAATGAGGAGATGGGGGCCTCGGCTTCCTCGCACTGCTATTGATCTGGGGTGCCAGGGACCTGCTGCACCTGAGAGCCATCTGCCCTCCCAGATCCTCTTCACCAGCCCCAGACCTAGAGCACAGGACCAGTTCCCGGCCTATCGATTCATAGACTGCAAGGCCACAAGCGGCCATGGTGATCACCTAGACCAGGGGTCTCAAACTCAAATGACCACAAGGGCCACATGAGGACTAGTACATTGGCCCGAGGGCCGCATTACTGACACCTTCTCCCCGCCGCCCTCGGCCCCACCCCCACTCCACCCCTTCCATGAGGCCCCACCCCTGTCCCGCCTCTTCCCACCCCTTCCCTGCCCCCATTCCAACCCCTTCCCCGAAATCCCCACCCCAACTCCGCCCCCTCCCTGCCCCCAGGGGGTGCAGGAGGGGTGTGGGGTGTGGCAGGGGCTCAGGGCAGGGAGTTGGGGTGTGGGGTGCAGGAGGGGTGAGGGGTGTGGCAGGGGGTCAGAGCAGTGGATTGGGGTGCAAGAGGGGTGCAGCAGGGGGCTCAGGGCAGTGGGTTGGGGTGCAGGAGGGGTGCAAGGTGCATCAGGCGGCTCAGGGAAGGGGGTTGGGGTGCAGGAGGGGTGTGGGGTGTGACAGGGGCTCAGGGCAGGGGGTCGGGGTGCGGCGGGGGCTCAGGGAAGTGGGTTGGGGTGCAGGAGGGGTGTGGCAGGGGGTCGGGGTGCAGGATGCGGCAAGGGGCTCAGGGCAGGGCATTCGGCTGCAGGAGGAGTTCGGGGGGCGGGCTCTGGCCCGGCGCGCACCGGCGGCAGGCCAGACTCCCTGTCTGCCCTGCCCCGCCCCGTCCCCGCGCTGCTCCGGGATGTGTGTATTGCTGTTGCTTCAGGCACCGCCCCCAGCATCTCCCATTGGCCAGGAATGGGGAACCGCGGCCAATGGGAGCTGCTGGGGGCGGTGCCTGAAGCAACATCAACACACACAGCAATGTGCCCTCCCTTCCCCACGTTCCGGCCGCTTCCCGGCACGGCGCGGGGGCAGGGCAGGCAGGCAGGGAGCCTGCCCTGCCCCCGGTGCGCGTCGGGCCGGAGCCGCTCTAGGTAAACGCTGGGGGAGGGCAGGAGCAGGGGCTGCGAGGGGCTCATGGGCTGCAGAAAATTACCTCGCGGGCCGCATGTGGCTCATGGGCCGCGTGTTTGAGATCCCTGACCTAGACTGACCCCCCGCCCCCCCGCATTGCACAAGCCAGAGACCTGTCCCCCAATAACACCTAGAGTCTCCCACGGATGGGCTCCCCCAGCAGGGTGTTCTCACTGCAGCTCTTACCCCCTCCAACCTTGGGCCGGGGACCCTCAGGATCCCATGCAGCATGTGCCTGGCCACCACCGAGTCATGGACGCTGGTGTCTCTCATGCTGTCAATAGCAGTGAGGAGGAAGTCCATGCGCTCGGATCCATTGAAGTACTTCCCAAACATCTGAAACAAACCTGCCAGTGAAACCCCTTTTGCTGCCCAGCGCGGTTCCAGTCAGTGGCCGAGCAGCCAGGACTGGCCCAGCCAGGAGTGCAGGCAAACCCCACTCTGCCGGGACAGGGCTGGGTTACTGCACCTGGGCAGCACAGTACCCAGCCAGCAATCAGGAACTGTCGTGCATGGCAGAGGCCAGCCGGGCAGTGCACGGGGGCACAATACTGCACAGCACGGATACACTCTTTAGTGCTCAGCAGGGGCTGGGGCTGGTGCACAGATGCAATGATGCCTTTTATTGCATTAATCTCTGGGGAAGCTCCCACCATGCCTGACAAGGAGCTGGGATCAGGTTTGGATGAGCCCCAGTGCATCTTGGGATGTGGCATGTAGGGAGGCATATTGGGCTGCATTAGTAGAAGCATTGCCAGCAGATTGAGGGAAGTGATTATTCCCCTCTATTCGGCACTGGTGAGTTCACATCCGGAGTATTGCATCCAGTTTTGGGCCCCCCACAAGAGAAAGAATGTGGACAAATCGGAGAAAGTCCAGCAGAGGGCAACAAAAATGATTAGGGGGCTGGGGCACATGACTTATGAGGAGAGACTGAGGGAACTGGGCTTATTTAGTCTGCAGAAGAGAAGAGTGAGGGGGGATTTGATAGCAGCCTTCAACTACCTGCAGGGGGTGGGGGGTTCCAAAGAGGATGGAGCTAAGCTGTTCTCAGTGGTGGCAGATGAGAGAACAAGGAGCAATGGTCTCAAGTTGCAGTGGGGAAGTGTGACGTTATTGACATAAACTGGGACCATATAGATCATTGTTGCAACCAAGGTCCTGTAGTGGCACCCAAATCTTGTATAAAGGGGGTCAAATGGGGTGTCTAAGACAAGGTTATGGTTTACTGGTTATGATTATGCTGTCTATATGGGTGTATCAGTTTTGTAGTTGAAGTTATGAATATTGGCTCTATACTGTCTGTATGGCAAACTTATGCTATGCTTCTGGGTGACATCCCAGACAAGCTGGGATTAGCTCTGCCTAGCCTGCTTGATGGCCCATTAAGGACCATCAGCTATACAATGGACCCATTGAGAGAAGGCCAATATGCCTTCAGACTCAGCAAAGTATGCAGGGACTGGCCCATGTGACTCCAGGCTCCATTTTGCTGTAATTTTCCACAGTGAGAACAAAGAGGTGTTCTTACACCTGGAAAAGACTATATAAGGCTGATGCCTCATCTCCATTGGGTCTTCAATCCTGCTTCTTACCTCTGGAGGAACTTTGCTACAAGCTGAAGCTTTGAACAAAGGACTGAGGACCCATCCCAGCAGGGGATGTATTCCAGAGACTTGATTTGAACCTGCAGTTTATTCTATCGCTGCTGCAAGCCTGAACCAAGAACTTTGCCATTACTGTATGTAATTGATTCCATTTAACCAATTCTAACTCTCATCTCTATCTTTTTCCTTTTATGAATAAACCTTTAGATTTTAGGTTCTAAAGGATTGGCAACAGCGTGATTTGTGGGTAAGATCTGATTTGTATATTGACCTGGGTCTGGGGCTTGGTCCTTTGGGATCAGGAGAACCTTTTTCTTTTACTGGGGTATTGGTTTTCATAACCATTTGTCCCCATAACGAGTGGCACTGGTGGTAATACTGGGAAACTGGAGTGCCTAAGGAGATTGCTTGTGAGACTTGCGGTTAGCCAGTGGGGTGAGACCGAAGTCCTCCTAGTCTGGCTGGTTTGGTTTGCCTTAGAGGTGGAAAAAACCCCAGCCTTGGGCTGTTACTGCCCTATTTGAGCAATTTGTCCTGAGTTGGCACTCTCAGTTGGATTCCGCCAGAACTGCATCGTCACAGGAAGGTCTAGGTTGGATATTAGGAAAAACGATTTCACTAGGAGGGTGGTGAAGCACTGGAATGGGTTATCTGGGGAGGTGGTGGAATCTCCATCCTTAGAGGTTTTTAAGGCCCGGCTTGACAAAGCCCTGGCTGTGATGATTTAGTTGGGGTTGGTCCTGCTTTGAGCAGGGCGTTGGACTAGATGATCTCCTGAGGTCTATGATTCTATGAGGTGGAGTGGGCCAGAGGCAGGGCTCTGGCCCAGATGAATGGGCTCAGTCACACGCCTGGGTCTGTCCCTTCCCCCGACTCCTAGGGTGTTAATTTCTGACTCCTGATAACTCTGGGCACAACAATCCCATGAAGCACTGACTGTACTTACCCGTGTGATATCGCTGGTGTTGGTGAACAAGGTGTCCCAGGAGCCGTACAGGGTTTGCTCGTCCTCGAGGAACTGCCGATACTCTGCACTGTTCTTCACCATCATTGTGGCTGAACCAGGGTGGGGAAACAGACAGCAGGCAATATAAATCAGATGTTCGGTTAGCAAACGGGAGTTTTGCAAGAAAGTTTAGAGAGGGTGTGTGAGAGACAAGTACATCTAACAACCATACTGTAAACTCAGGCCAATAACCCCCTCCCCAAAAACAAAACTAAACAAACTAACCCCCCTGGAAGAGTAAAAATAAACCAGGCAGAAGGGCAGCAGCAGCATGGGGCTCGCCAGTTGATTGCACTGAATGCAGCATGTCTGATTACCAGCTCTGTGGGCAGGTAGCATATGTGGGCATTTGGCCCAAGGAGCTACTGGCCCTCGGAGACCAGGAGGCCAGAGGGGCTGAACTGGTGGAGCCAAGGGCGACAGCGAGGTACATAGAGGAGACTTTTAGGGACGCAGTAGAGTGGTCCCACCCCCAGTCTGACAGCCTCTGTGCTGCTGAGGAGGGTGAAAGTTTCGGGGAAGGAGAACATCGAGCTAGAGCAGAGGGAGACGATCCCATAGTTGGGACCCACCTTCCAGATGAAGTCATGATGTCCTCTCAAATTGAGGTAGGAACCCCAGTTACAAAGAAAAGCCAGGGATTCAATCAATAGACATATAAGCAGTTTGGTTTGTGATGACTGGGAGAACCACATGGTAAATTGCCTGCCTGGTGCAAAGGTTGCAGCTCTCACGAGACATCCAGACAGACTTATGTGCCCTGTGGTATGTAACCTAGCGTTTAAATCGGCCTCTGTATGAGATAGCTAATGTGACAGTGAATTTTTAAAAAGTCTCCAGATGTGATCCCTGGTAATACATAATACTCAATACTGACTTCAGTACCAGGCAAATTGTTGAAACTATAGGAAAGAACAGAATTATCAGACACGTCGGTGAACACAATTTGTTGGGGCAGAGTCAACATGGCTTTTGTAAAGGGAAATCATGCTTCACCAATCTACTAGAATTCTTTGAAGGGGTCAACAAGAATGTGGAGAAGGGTGATCCAGTGGATATAGTGTCCTTGGACTCCTTTGACAGGGTCCCTCACCAAAGGCTCTTAACCAAAGGAAGCTGTCATAGGATAAGAGGGAAGGTTCTCTCATGGGTCAGTGGTTAAAAGATAGGAAGCAAAGGACAGGAATAAATGGTCAGTTTTCATGTGGAGAGAGGTAAATAGCAGGGTCCCCCAAGGATCTGTCTTGAGACCAGTGTAGTTCAACATAGTCATAAATGATCCAGAAAAAGGGGTAACCAGTGAGGTGGCAAAATTTGCAGATGATATGACTCAATAAGCGATGGTCACATAAATACCACCCTATACCGGAAACCTACTGACCGCTACACTTACCTACATGCCTCTAGCTTCCATCCAGGACACACCACACGATCCATTGTCTACAGCCAAGCTCTAAGATATAACCGCATTTGCTCCAATCCCTCAGATAGAGACAAGCACCTACAAGATCTCTATCAAGCATTCTTAAAACTACAATACCCACCTGCTGAAGTGAAAAAACAGATTGACAGAGCCAGACGAGTACCCAGAAGTCACCTCCTACAAGACAGGCCCAACAAAGAAAATAACAGAACACCACTAGCTGTCACCTTCAGCCCCCAACTAAAACCTCTCCAGCGCATCATCAGAGATCTACAACCTATCCTGAAAGATGATCCTTTACTCTCACAGGTCTTGGGAGACAGACCTGTCCTCGCTTACAGACAACCCCCCAACCTAAAGCAAATACTCACCAGCAACCACACATCACTGAACAAAAACACTGACCCAGGAACCTATCCTTGTAACAAAGCCCGATGCCAACTCTGTCCACATATCTATTCAAGTGACATCATCATAGGGCCTAATCACATCAGCCATACCATCAGGGGCTCGTTCACCTGCACATCTACCAATGTGATATATGCCATCATGTGCCAGCAATGCCCCTCTGCCATGTACATTGGCCAAACCGGACAGTCTCTACGCAAAAGAATTAATGGACACAAATCTGACATCAGGAATCATAATACTCAAAAACCAGTGGGAGAACACTTTAACCTGTCTGGCCATTCTATGACAGACCTGCGGGTGGCTATCTTAAAACAGAAAAACTTCAAAAACAGACTCCAACGAGAGACTGCTGAGCTGGAATTGATATGCAAACTAGACACAATCAACACAGGATTAAATAAAGACTGGGAATGGCTGAGCCATTGCAAACATTGAATCTATCTCCCCTTGTAAGTATTTTCACACTTGCTTCTTATCAAACTGTCTGTACTGAGCCATCTTGATTATCACTTCAAAAGTTTTTTTTCTCTTACTTAATTGGCCTCTCAGAGTTGGTAAGACAACTCCCACCTGTTCATGCTCTCTGTATGTGTGTGTATATATATCTCCTCAACATATGTTTCACTCTATATGCATCCGAAGAAGTGGGTTGTAGCCCACGAAAGCTTATGCTCTAATAAATTTGTTAGTCTCTAAGGTGCCACAAGTACTCCTGTTCTTTTTGAAAATGACTCAAGATAGTTAAATCCAAAGCAGACTGCGAAGAGCTACAAAGGGATGTCACAAAACCGGGGGACTGGGCAACAAAATGGCAGATGAAATTCAATGTTGATAAATGCAAAGTAATGCACATTGGAAATCATAATCCCAACTATATATACAAAATTATGGGGTTTAAATTACCACTCAAGAAAGAGATTTTGGAGTTATCGTAAATAGTTCTCTGAAAACATCCACTCAACATGCAGTGGCAGTTAAAAAAGCAAACAGAATGTTGGGAACCATTAGGAAAGGGATAGATAATAAAACAGAAAAATATCATAATGCCTCTATATAAATCCATGGTGCGCCCACACCTTGAATACTGCGTGCAGTTCTGGTCGCCCCATCTCAAAACAGATATACCAGAACTGTAAAAGGTGCAGAGAAGGGCGACAAAAATGATTAGGGGGATGGAACAGCTTCCATATGAGGAAGGATGAAAAAGACTGGGGGCAAGTCTACACTTCAAACACTGTATCGCCTGTCGGAGAATAACAGAGTTCTCACTCTTTTGGTTGGGTACAGCACACGCCGTAGCTGCACCGGCGCTGTAGCATTTAAGTGAAGATGCTCCTATGCCAACAAGCTCTTAATCCACCTCCCGGAGCGGCGCTAGCTAGGTCAGTGGGAGAGGTGCTCCTGCCGACAGGGGTGTGGATTTTTCACACCCCTGAGCAATGTCGTTATAACAATATAGGTCTGTAGTATAGACCTGGGACCATTTAGTTTAGATAAGAGATGACTAACGGGGGATATGATAGAGGTCTATAAAATCATGACTGGTGTGAAGAAAGTGAATAGGAAAGTGTTATTTACCCCTGCACATAACACGAGAACTAGGGGTCACTTTATGAAATGAATAGGCAGCAAGTTAAAAACAAACAAAAGAAGGTATCTCTGCACACAATGCACAGGCAACCTGTGGAAATTGTTGCCGTGGGATGTTGTGAAGGCTAAAAGTATAATTGGGTTCAAGATAATCAGGGCATGCAAACCCATACTCTGCATGTCCCTAAACCTCTGACTACCAGAAGCTGGGACTAGATGTCAGGGGATGGATCACTCAAAATGTCCCTGTTCAGTTCATTCCCTCTGAAGCATGAGGCACTGGCCACTATCAGAAGACACAATACTGGGCTAGATGAACCATTGGTCTGAGTCAGTATGTCCATTCTTATGTGAGTTATGAAGAGTAGAATATAGATAGGGGAAGCTAAAGACATCAGGGGAAACTCCATGGCTTGCAGGACTAAGGATAATAAGGAGGTTTTTTTAAAAAAGTGTATTAGGAACAAAAGAAATCTTAGCAGTGGTGTAGGCTCATTACTAGATGGAGACTGTTTAAAAGGTTGCAGAAAAGGCAGAAGTGTTCAAGAAATACGTTTTCCGTGTTTGGAAACCCCATGTCAGTGTATTTAGGAAGGACAAGGGTCTCCAGGGCTCTTACATTTTAGCCGCAGCATGAAGAAGTAGAGGTGGTAAAATGCCAACATTGACGATTGGCAGATCTCCTGCTCCGGATGGCACAGAGTGACACACCCCACCAGCTGGCCCAGGACTCTGAACTCCTCCGCTCCCTGATGGAGAGAGGGCGCAAAGGGAGTCACTCGCCCCTGCAGGCCTAGCGCAGCGTGTCCCCCTGGCATTGCCCTAGCAATGGGTTAGAACTGGGGGAGGCAGAGCCCAGCGCAGAGAGACTGGGGACAATGAGAGCAGGAGGAGCCGTGGGGCCCATCACCAGGGGCTGAGGAAAGCTCAGCAGGGATGGGGAAATCTGGTCAGCAAAGTCAGCAAACCTTGCTCCCGAGTGGGGACCCGGGTAACGAATGAACTATCGTCCAGTCTCCATCTCAAGGGCAAGCGCCTAATCCCAGCCCCTTCTCCCATCCCCCTCCCTCCATTGACCTCAGGCCCAGGAGCTTGGGGTCACCTTGGACTCCTCTGCTCTGCATCCCGCCTCTCTCACTCCATCCTGGAGCTCCCCAGAGCCCTCCCTTTCTGCGCCATCCCCAGCCTGCCGGCTCTCTCCCGCCGGCTCTCTCCTGCAGCCTTGTCCTCTCGTCTCCCCCTCCTGCCAGACCTTCCCTTGCCCCTCCTGCAGCCCCTGCGCTGGCTCCCTGCTCTTCCCCACCTCGCACCAAGCCCCTTGCCCTCCTCTCCAGGGGTCTGCACAGCCTCCCCACACCCACTCCCCAGTGCTCTGGCTCCTTTGGCCCCTCCCATCCCTTTCAGTGTGTCCCCTCCCAGCTCCCTCCTTCTGTTCTGCTGCCCCAGCCTCTGGGGGCACATCATCCAAGCGCCCCCCTCCAGCTGCCGGAGGGGAGGCCCTGACACAGGGGGGATGGAGCAGCTGGAGCAGCTCAATGGCCCTGAGCACCCAGAGCAGGGGGCGTTCATCTGGCAGCCTGGCAGGAGCTGATGCCAAAGCATCCCGCGGGTGACTGACAAAGGGGGTGAACAGACACCTGGGTTCAGAGGCGGCTCTCAGGGCCATCCTGTGTAAATGCACTGACCCTGTGGAGCAGACTTTGGTGCTAGGGGAACCATGCTAGCGGGGAGAGTCCTTGGAGACAGAATTATGGGGCTCGACCCAAAGCCCACTGGAGTCAGAGGACAGACCCATTGACATCAGTGCTCGGTAGATTGGACTCCTGCCGAGGATCTTGCTGAGTCACTATTCTAGGCCCGGGTTTTCCCTGCCAGGGAGCGCTGCACCGCGAGGCTGCTCAGTGCAGTTAGGAGGCGGCCAGGGTCACAGGCTGCTCACCTTGAATTTGGGTTTTTCAGCCATGAATTTCGACAGGCAGGTGATCCTTTCCACTGCCCTCAGCCGCCCATGCACCTCCTTGGATGCGGTCCAGGGGAGCAGGACCTGAGAGAAACAAATTGGGACAAATTGCTGAGGAGAAGTACCAAAAAATAGCACAAGCACATAGGGAGAAAATCAGAAAGCTTAAGGCAAAAATGAGTTCTAACTGGCAAGGGACATAAAAGACAATCAGAAGCAGCTCTATAAATGCATTCGGAGCAAGAGAAAGACAAAGGAAAGTGAGGGGCCACTACTCAGCAGGGAAGGAGAGAAAATAATGGATGACACAGACAAAGCCAAGGTGTTTAATGCCTTTTTTGCTTCAGTTTTCACTAAAAAGGTTAATGGTGACTAGATGCTTAACACAATATTAACAACAAGGGGGAAGGAATACAGGCCAGACTCGGGAGAGAACAGGTAAAAGACGATTTAGGTCAGTTAGATGAATTCAAGCTGGCAGAGCCACATGATATTCACCCTAGATGGAGCTAGGCAAAGCAATCTCTGAACCGTTAGGAGGGCTGAGGTCTCAGAGGACTGGAGAAGGGCAGACACAGAACCTATCTTCAGAAAGGGGAACGAGGAGGCCCCAAGGAATTATAGACCTGTCAGCCTAACTTTGGTACCCAGAAAGATACTGAACAACTTATTAAACAGTTTGTAAGAACCTAGAGGAGATAATAGGGTGATAAGGAAGAGCACCATGGATTTGTCCAGAACAAACCATGCCAAACAAATCTAATTTCCTTCTTTGACAGGGTTACTTGCCTAGTGGATGGAAGGAGGCAGTATATGATGATGTATATGAAGTTTAGTAAGGCTTTTGACTCAGTTCCACAAGACATTCTCATAAGCCAACTAAGCCAGTATGATCCAGATGAGATTACTATAAAGTGGGCGCACAACTGATGGAAAGACCATACTCAAAGAGGAGTTATCACTGACTCGCTGGCAAAGTGGGAGGGTGTCTCAAGTGGGGTCCCCCAGGGGTGTGCCTGGGTCCAGTACTAGTCAATATTTTCATTAAGAACTTGGTTAATGGAGAGGTGAGTATGCTTGTAAAGTTTGCGGATGACACCAAGCTGGGAAGGGTTGCAAGCACTTTGGAGGACAGATTAGAATTCAAAATGAGCTTGCTAAATTGGAGAGTTGATCTCAAGTCAACAAGATGAAATTCAGTCAAAACAAATGTGACGTAACGCACTTAGAAAGGAAAAATCAAATGCATAAAAACAAAGTGGGGGATAACCGGCTAGGTGGCAGTACTGCAGAAAAGGATCTGGGGGTTATCATGGGTCTCATGATAACCCCCAGATATTCATATTCATATCCCACTGAATATGAATCAACAGTGTGATGCTGTTGTGAAAAAGGGAAATGTCATTCTGAGGTGTATTAGCTTGTAGCACTGTGTCCAGTTCTGGGCACCACGCTTTAAGAAAGATGTGAACAAACTGGGGCCAGTCCAGAGGACAGCGACAAAAGTGATCAGCGGTTTAGAAAACCTGACCTGTGAAGAAAGGTTGAACAAACTGGGCATGTTTCGTCTTGAGAAGACGGAGGGGGCACCTGGTAACAGTCTTCAAATACGTTAAGGGCTGTTATACAGAGGATGGTGACGAATTGTTCTCCATGTCCCCTGAAGGTAGGACAAGAAGTAATGGGCTTAATCTGCAGCAAGGGAGATTTACGTTAAATAATAGGAAAAAGTCTAAGGGTGGCTAAGCACTGGAACAGGTGACCTAGGGAAGTGGTGGACTCCCCATCATGGAGGTTTTAAAAAACAGGCTGGACAAACACTCATCAGGGACGGTCTAGGAATGCTTGGCCCTGCCTCAGTGCAGGGGGTGGAGTAGATGACCTCTTGAGATCCCTTCCAGCCCTGCACTTCTCTGTTCCCTCTTCCCAGGCTCTGGAATCGAGGAGACCGAATCTCTGTCAAGGACATTTCCCTCTTTTTATCAGAGGGGTAGCCGTGTTAGTCTGAATCTGTAAAAAGCAACAGAGGGTCCTGTGGCACCTTTAAGACTAACAGAAGTATTGGGAGCATAAGCTTTCGTGGGTAAGAACCTCACTTCTTCAGATGCAAGTGAGGTTCTTACCCACGAAAGCTTATGCTCCCAATACTTCTGTTAGTCTTAAAGGTGCCACAGGACCCTCTGTTGCTTCCCTCTTTTTGGAGCACAAACCACCCACAGAATCTACTTCCTGTGGCCCCAGAACTAGAACGTTGGGGGAATCTAGTTCTGGGCTCTGGCCAGGTTGGTGGGGCCCATGGTGAACACAAATGAATGCCAGGGTCAGATGGGGGCTCAGTGGAGAACACGGCAGATCCTGCACTCCTCCACCCCCACCCCGTGCAGACGTTTTTCAGATATAGCGGGGGCACTTGGCCCTCCAGCCCAAGAACCTTTGTATAGAACGTACTTTGAGGAGCCAAAGGCACTGGGGGGGGGGGGGAGTGTCCCATGCTTGGGATTAAATGGAGCCTTGGTCCCTGAGCCCCACCCCAGCTACAGGACTAGTCCCCTTCCTGCCCCCACGCCTCCAGACCTCCAAGATGTTCTCCACCACCAGAAGGTTGGGCTCCCGATCCTCGCACACCAAGGCCTTCACCATCTCGTCCATGGCTCTCAGAGTCTGTGTGCAGAGCAGAGGAGACACCAGAGCAAGTGGCGTTACCCAGCCAGGAGATGAACCAATGCCCTGGCGTGTGACACCCCCCAGGCCACAGCAGCCCCTGGTATTCCAGCTCACCCACTCACTTGTACCCACAGGGGACCTACTGCAAACTCCTCCTGGCAACAGGACGCCACCTGCCTTTGCTGTCCCCAGAAAGGCCATTGCATGCAGTCTAACCCACTGGAAGAGTCAGAAAGGACTGCACATTTGGGGGGGAGTTTTCCAGCCAAGCTTCGGTTCCCCTGGCCTGTGTGCGTCTGAAGCAGCCGATCGCAGGCCTGTGCCTCCAGCCAGGCACTGGGGATGAATGTGCTTGTGAAGGGAGTGTCTGTTCCCCACTAATTGTCGGTGCATGTGAAGGATAAATGCCTACTACTGCTACCCTATGAGGGAGTTACTCCTTTATCTGCAGCAGTGGGGCCTGTGCTTTGGTGCTGCAGGTCCTGAGCTGAAGTCCTGCCGAGGAGCTATGATTATTACACTCGTGTGCCAGTGCCAGGTTACCCAGGGGACAGGTACATGAGCGACTGGCAGGATTCCCACTCGGTTTGGGGCGGCTCCGCGTGGCCGATTTGGGGCTTACCTTGGTGTAGAGAGCAGCCTCCACGCCCTGCATGGTCTCTGCTGGAGGCAGGGAGAAGACACTGGAGAAGCAGGTAGCCAGCAGGCTGGATTGTTCCAGGCCCTGCAGCGGTGGCTTCACTTTGCTAAGAGAAGAGACACGTGCGGATTGGAGGGCTGAGGCGGGACTGATGCGCTAATGTTGGCGTCAGGCTCCCAGGACATGGAAACACCTGGGGGGGCTCCGGATGGGAGGTGGCGGATGAGAACAGGTCAGGGGGCGGTGGAGGGAGCTGGTGCTGCCTTCTCTCATACCAACAGGCAGGGACTTAGTGTAGCCTGCAGCTGTCTGCTGTGACCCCACCAGGACTCACCAGCTGGGGCAGAGATCGCTGCGCTTCGCCGAGAAACGACATCCCGCAAACGGCACGGACGGGAGACTAGAGCCTGCTGGCACCAAAGTGCCTCTGAAACAAGTGGCCACAGTGCAAAGGAGTCTGCCAGTCCTGTCCCGCTGGGGGCAAAGAGACCCTCCCACCAGAGCCGTCTGCACTGTGGCTGCACAGTCCAGGCCAGCAGAGAGATGCTGCATCAGCCCGCAGCAGGGCAGAATCCAGGCAGGGATCCAAGCCCTGACCCTTGACCAGAGCTCTCAGCCTGCTGGACATGGCACCCAGCTGTGTGCAGGGGGGCAGGAAGGTGGGGACAGCCCAGACAGCATTAACCCCTTCACCCCCACTGCCAGAGCATGGCCCCAGCACATGCAATGAGGTGCCAGGTGACTACTTGCCCCCTGCAGGACAGAGCCACGCCCCTCGTGGCAGGCGGCAGCCAGTGAGGAACAGCTACGCCCACTGCTGACGCAAATCCCCCCCCCTCCGCCCCAGCAGAGATGGGATCGTGGCCAATGCCGTCGCCTGCCCCGCTGTCAGGAAGCCAGTGCCCAGTGGGGAGAGCCGCTCCAGCGCCTGCCCCGCCTCCCCCTCCCATTCCTGGGGAACCTATTGAGCCAACAGCGAGAGCCCAGCTCCAGCCCGCAGCATCTGCCACCTCCGGACGCCTGATGGGCAGGCTTCTGGGAAGCTCAGAGCAGGGCACCAGCGGCACTGAGAGAGAGCCCCCCATGGCACAGGCAGTGCCACGTGCCAGGTCTCAGCCTGCCCAACTTCTCAGCCACAGGGGGTCGCTGAGCTGCCGGTGTGACGCAGCTGGCACAGCTGGCAGTGACTTCGGTTGCTCCGCTCCAGTAGCACCCAACTGCCCCTCTCCCCCCAGAGCCATCGCCTGCGGGGTCCCAGAGGGGACCAGTCCTAACCCCCTCATTCCCTCCCCCACATCTTCATAAGGCCACGTGGAGAGGTCGCCAGGCACCGAAGAATCCTCCACCATCTACCCACTGGTGCCAGCCCACATGCACCAGCACCATCACCTGGTGCCACGTGCCCGGCGGAATCAGAAGATGGGGGAGGAGCAGAGGGGGGAATGCCCTGGAGAACTGGCCATGCCAAGAGGCACTGGCTGGGGCTGGGCCGGGCAGGCTGGGTACCTCAGCTCCATGATGGCGAGCATCGCTTGCTGACGCACCACGCTGGTCAGGGAGTCGACGGACTCGTGATGAATCAGCTCCTGGGGAGACAACGTGGGGAAATGCCAGCCGGGCTCCAAGCTCCTGCAAGGCTCCGACTGGGGAGCAAAGCGCAGGGCCTGCAACATGTGGGCTCGGCAGCCAGGTCGTCCTACTGCGGACTTGATGGTGTGCAGGGCTCCAGCCGGGGAGCGCAGTGCAGGGCCTGTGGTCAGTGCCCCAGTGTCACGCGCCAGTGCACTGAAAGGCTCCATCAGCATTAGCACCCAGGGACACCACCTGAGATCAGGCCCCCTTGTGCCCAGTGCTGCACACACACAGTGAGAGCCAGTCCCTGCCCCAGAGAACTCACGAGCTAACTAGACGAGACAAGGCATGGGAGGGAAACTGAGGCACAGAGGGGGAAGTGACTTGCCCAAGGTCTTACTGCAGAACTGGGAGTAGAACCCGGGTGTGCTGAGCCCCAGCCCACTGGACCACCCACCAGCCCACGCTGTCCCACGTTCAGGGAAGGGAGGTGAGCTCTGGAAAGCTTTCTGCAGTGCTGGAGAGCAAAGACTTGCCAAATCTACGGAGCAGATTTGTTGCTAGTTCCCTAGTGGGCACTGACTGCGGAGTGTTGGGGCTCTGGGCAGGGAGACTGGCGTATACAGAGCGACCCGGTGACTTGGGAAGCTGGGTGCAAGGGAACACTCTACATTTCCATACAGTTATATGTTTAGGAACAAAGAATGCAGGCCACACTCACAGCATGGGGGGCTCTAACCTGGGAAGCGGTGACTCTGGAAAAGACTTGGCAGTCAGGGTAATCAGCTGCCCATGAACGCCCAGTGCGACGCTGGGGCCAAAAGGGCTAATGCCATCCTGGGATGTAGAAACAGGGCAAACTCCAGTTGTTAGAGAGGTTATTTTCCCTCTGTATTTGGCACTGGTGCGACCGCTGCTGGGATCCTGTGTCCAGGTCCGGTGCCCACAATTCAAGGAGAATGTTGATAAATTGGAGAGGGGTCAGAGAAGAGCCACAAGAGTGATTGGAGGATTGGGAAACATGTCTGATAGTGAGAGACTCAAGGAGCTCAATTAGTTCAGCTGAACGAAGAGAAGGTTACAGGGTGACTTGATGACAGTCTGTAAGTACCTACACGGGGAGCAAATATTTGATAATGGGCTCTTCAGTCTAACAGACAAACGTCTAACACGATCCAATGATTGGCAGCTCAAGTTAGACAAATCTGCAGAGATCTCCAGGCCAATCACTAAACCCGCCAGGTAACACAGCCCCAGTGTGTGTTTTACTCACCTTTATCTTCTCCACTAGCAGGGCTTTGCTGGTCACATTATCCATGTTTTTTTCTGGGCTCCTAGCCCAGATGGCTCTGCTGAGGATGATGATGTCCTTCAAAAATTTCAGTTTCTGGGCCTCGTCCTACGCCCCGCAGAGATTAGACACAAACAGGAAGGTTAGCGTGGAAAGGAGCTGCCAGTGGGAGAGATGTTAGAAAGCTTCCCCCCAGTGCTGCTCAGGCTTTGATATGCCGAATGGCAGAAGGCCATTCATCTGGTAACAGGAGTGACTATCTGGGGAGGGCAGGGCAGCTCTGTATGAAACCGGACCAGAGAGGGAGCAGATCTCACGGGGTAGGTGTCCAAAGAGGAACTGCAACATGGGGGCTAAGCAGCCAGACAGTGTTACTGGGGGCTTGACAGAGTGGGAGGAACAGCTGGGTGGGACACCCTGACACCCCAATATTCACCACTGTCATGTCATTAGGATATGTTTTGTACAAAGTACGTATTGTAAGGTATCATTCTAAAAGTCTTTATCTGCTAGACATTAATGTCTCATTGGATTGTATGTGCTATCGTTGTATGTGAAGTTATGAAGTTCAGCTATGTCTGTGTTCCTGAAACACGTTGTGAGGTTCAAAACAGCCTTTCAGGTACAACAGTAAAAACGCCAAACAATGGCTTAGTGAGGAAATGCACATAAGCAGCAGGGTTACCCCAGGAACTGTACTCAATAGAAACCTCTCCAAGAGAACGCTACACAATGGGAACTGTTGGACCCAGGTCACAGCAAAAGAGTTTTCCAGCGGGTGGGAAGAGGAGATAAAAGGTGAACAATGACATCGGGGGGGACCTCATGCTCCCTGCAATAAGACACCTGGAAACACCTGAGGGACAAAGATTGAACTATGAGAAGTGATGGTCCCAGGCTGGAGAGAGATTCCTAGCCTGTGTAAGAAAACCTGGGAAATCCAAGCTGCAAAGCCAAGGCAGCTTGTGCCTTAAGAATCTGCCCACCCGTTTATCACTCAGGGTAAGAATTTGCTAATGTAGAGCCTATCTATCCAGTGTGGAAAGCTTAGTTTGCGTGTTGTGTTTATTTACTAGTGCAATCTGCTTTGTACCATTTGCTATCTCTTATAACCACTTACAATCTACCTCTTGTAGTTAATAATCTTATTTCTTGTTTATATCATAACCCAGTTTGTGCAATTAGTAACTGGGTGGGAGGGGCAAAGAGTTGTGCATACCTCTCTCCACATGGAGGGAGGGGGCGAATTTCATAAAACCTTTGGGTCTGTACTCCAAAGGAGGTGGGCACCAGAGTACTGGGACAAGTCCCTTCAGCTGAGTCTTCCCAGAGCTGATCTCAGTGTCTGTGTCTTTCTGCAGCTGGGCGTGGCCCTGCCTGAGTGCATGGCTGGAAGAGGCTTGTGAGCCTAGCCCAGCAAGACAAGGTAAAGGGGGCCCAGGCTGGCAGAACAGGTGGGCTCGGTGGTATCCCGGTACATCAGGTGGCACCTCAAAGGGGGGCAACCCGTCACACTAGGGACGGGCCAAATCCAGTGCGCACAAGTCCACAAGGGGCTGGAAATTGAAGCTAGACAAATTCAGACTGGAAATGTACGTTTTTAACAGAGAAAGTAATAGACCATTGGAACAACTGAGCAAGGGGCATGGTGGGTGACCTTTTGTAACTCAAGACGGGACTTTTTAAGATGCTTTAGTTTAAACAGGAATTATTTGGGGGCAGGTCTCTGGCCTGTGTTATACAGGAGGTCACAGTGGTTCCGTCTGGCCTTAGAATCCATGCATCATCTGGAGAAGGGCAGATGTGCATGTGGACAGGGCACTAGCTGACAGATCAGAGGAGGGCTCTTGGTACCTGTTCATTGTCCTTCAGAAAGGCATCTATGCACTCCAGGGCCTCTTTCTCATTCAAGTCTGGCCCCTTAAAGCAGGAGGCGTCGTTACATGGGGATGGTGAATCTGATCAAAGACAGAGCAGTGGTAATACCTGGGTCTGCCAAGCTGCAGTCTGGGTGACAGAGATCTTAGAGAAAACCCTTGCCCCCACTCCCGCCCCAGCAGGGGAGCAGCCCCGATGCACGGCAGGGTCTGGCACAGTGATCCCTGGCTTCCCCACCTCTTTGCTGCCCAGCCCAGCAAAGACCCAGTCGGAGCCCTGGTTCCCAGCGGCCACCCCACTTCCCCACCCAGCATGCAGGCTCAGTCTGGGGATTTGGGGAGCGCCACACCTGGAAGGAGGGACGATGTCAGGCCATGAGGGGTGTCCCCACTCTCCGGGCCATTGCTGGAGGGGGCAGAGGGACTGGGAGTGAATCGGTCTGGTCCTTGCGGCAGGAGAGGGAACAGCTGCCCAGTCTGCATGGGATATGGGGACCCAGAGCCTGCCCGTTCTGCTTGTTCTGACAGCCTCTCCTGCCACCAACAGCCAGCCAGAGCCACTGGGTGTAACCTGGGCAGGCACTGGGCTCCCATCGTCAACACTCCCCCCCAAATGCCCTGTGCTGCGACATGCGACAAAGGAGCCAGCCAGCAGATGGGGCTGCAACATCAGGGAGCATCTTATGCTCTGGCCGGCGCCCTGCAATCCTAGGCTTTAACAACCCACCGTGCACCAAGCATCCCCTTCGACTGGTGGAAAACATCCTCCGACCCTGCAGCGTGACAGATCGGGGTGGGCGATTCAGTCAGTCTCCACCTGATGCTTCTGCCGCTATGCCCCGATCAGCTTTAGAGGCTGCAGTTGCTGCCAGCAGGAGGGGCCATTCCCCCCTGCCTGGGTTTTCCTGTCTCTCCATCTCGTGGCAGCCCAGAGCAGTCAAAGGTCTATGGAGTCTTCTCCCCCCAGTGACACCCTAGTCTTGCCACCCAACCCCCACAGGGGCCAAGCCCCACCCCAATGCAGGGCCATGGCCCCGGTCATTTTTGCAGCCCCCTCCGCCCACCCAGAAGGCGCCCACTCACCGGCACGGAAGGGCTGAGGCACACACAGCTCCTGCTGCTGCCATGGCCTCTTCCGCCGACTCTTCCCTGGGGGAGGTTTTGTCTCCTCCCAGGCGCGCCTGGGCTCTGGGCGGCCCTCCTCAGCCATCCTACAAGAAGCCAGGACAAGGCATTGCTTGTGAGTGACGAGAGGCGATTGCCCCGTTCAGCATCAGGGCCAGCCCAGTTCTTTCTGTCCCACCAGCACCTCCAGATGCCAGCGGAGCTCAGGGCCCTGTTGCACCAGGTGCTGCAGACAATGGCTGGGCTGTAGGGCTCAGACTCTAACTAGCCAAGGCAGCCAGCAGGGAAACAAGGGAAGGGATGTGCTCAAAGTCACCCAGGATTAGAACCCAGGTCTCCGAACTCCCAGGCCAGCAGCCCATCCCACAGGCCAAACGGCCTCCTCTGGGTCACGCCCACCTCTCCTTCTCCTGGTTCACAAGCTGCACAGCAGACAGGCTGGATCCAACCACTCAGGATTCTTCCTGCCCAATGAAATGACCCTGATCCCTTCCCCCCGGAATATTGGGGCCGTGGCAGTTCGCAGGTGGGCGAGGCCAGCGGGGTGGGGGAGCTGGGGCGGGCTCGTGAGCAGCAGGAGTTGCTCAGACACACCCGTGAAGGGGCAGGAGCAGAAGGCAGGAGAGCGGCAGGGAGGCTGGTACCTTCTCATCTAACCTCGGTGTGGTTGGCGATGCAATGGAAAAGCAGAGGCGGGCAATAGAAGATTCTCCTGCCTGGAGTCAGGAGTGGGCAGAAGCTGGCGTGTATATGGGCCACCCACTTTCTGCTGCCGGTGGCGGAGCTGAAATGGCTGGCTCAGCTTTCCCAGCGGCACGTGCCAGCTCTCGCTCTGCCAGAGCCAAGCCTGGCAGTGAGGGGATGAGGCTGTGCCAGCCAGCAGGGGGCGTGTCACAATGGGCAGGCGAGTCACAAGCCAGCCAGTGTGTGACTGCCCAGCCATGGGATGCCCCAGCCCAGACTAGTTCTGGCCTCGCCGGGGCTTTAGAGCCTCTCCTTCCCCACTGGGGTCAAGGGAGGGACCTTCCGCTCCCCACAGTCACAGACGTTAGGCCGGAAGGGACCGCTGGGCTCATCTAGTCCCAGCTCCTGCAGACCCCAGGCCAGAGCCCCTCCTGGCGTCCATACAGCTGGAGCCGGGGGGGTGTCTCCGGATCCCCGAGTGGGAGAATCAGTTCCATCCCGGTTCCTCCTCCTTGTGACAGCGCAGAACAGGGGTTCCCGAACTCTCCCCTCCCCCAGCTCCCAGCCCACGCGGGCGGCTCTTTGCGCCTGCCCAAGCTGCTGGGCGCCTTGGCCGTAGGATGTAAAATGGCCCCATCTCTGCTTCCCCTCCCACCGCGGCAACGACACGGAAGCTGCTTTCATAGCCCCCCCCTGCCCCCCCGCCGAACTGAGTCTCAGGCCTTGCTAGCCGCTCAGTGCCATGGCAGCCCCAGGAGATGATTGCTGCGGGAGTCTCGGCCCAGGGGGAGGCAGTGACTCCTAGAAGCAGGGAGAGCAGCAGCACCAGAGATCAGGGAGGTCTGGCAATGCCAGTGGCTGGCTGGGGTCTGACAGCCCAGGCACCCAGAGCAGACTGTCAAAGGCCAAACCCCTCTCACCACCGGCTCTGTAGCTCCCCCTTGCTTTTGGTCTGTCTTAGGCACCATCCTGGCCCTCATCCCCGTGGCATCAGAGCACTGCCCAACCTCGATTGCATTTATTCTAACCGCCCCCTGCAGGGCAGGGCCTGGCTGCTACCCCCACTGAACAGACAGGGAACTGCAGCACAGAGGGAATAAGGGATTTGCCCGAGGCCACGCAGAGAATCTGTGGCAGAGCTGGGAATTGACTATGGGTCTCCTGGGTCCCAGGCTGGCACCTTCTCTTCCAACCTCCTGCCCCCTTTGTCCCTGGTTCAGTGTGAGCTGCGAGAGCTCTCTGGGGCACAGGAGCTGGCTGGTGCCCAGATGGAACTACATTGCCTATTGCACATATCTCGCTTCTCCCGAACATTGAGTCTGCTGCTACAACCATACCAGGGCCCGCCAGGATCCTTGCAGCTGGTCAGTGCTAAGTTTTGAACTGTGCTAAGTAGGGAAAACAAAATAGATCTTCCATCACTAGCGCAGCTCTGTGTTACTGGGGACTCACTGCTGGCTCAACCCAACCAGCCCTCCTCACACGGAGCCTGTAAATCCTCCAGCCCTGCTGTTCTCCTTTGTATTTCGGCAGTGCCCAGAGGGCTCAGTCCCTGATCAGGGCCCTGCAGTGCTAGACATTGTACACACACAGCCCGATTCCCCCCACGCTGGGTCTCCTGAATGGCTCCTGCCCGAAGGCGGGATGGCTCTATTCCTCACCCAATGTCTCCTGCTGGCAGAGATGCTCTGGGTCTCTGGGCTTCCCGGGCTGGGAGGCAAGTGTGGCTGTCTCCGGGCGGTTCTGCTGACTCTCCAGCAGCTGCACTTCACGTGCCCTAATGCAGCCCTAGTCCTCTCCAGCGCTCGGGGCACTGTCCTGGCATCGGACTGTCCTGGTAAATAGAACAATGGCTCCTGGCAACCTGAGAATGCCTGTTCCCCCGGCAACCTCAGTGCCATTCCCTATGGAAGTGATGGTGTCAGTAAAGGTGATGGAGGTGGTCAGGCCTAGTGGTTGGAGCTGGACTCAGGGGGCGGGGCAGGGCATGGGTGGAGCAAGGCTGCAGCGAGACCAGGGCTGGAGTAGGACTAGGAACAGGGCTGGAGCAGGCTCAGCCTGTTGCCTATGTCAGGCAGGAGCGAGTTCCTGGCCCTGGAGTGATGTTGAGCAGACTGAGCTGCTGCTGTGAGACTGATATACCTGCTCTGGGAGTCACAAGGCCAGTTCCTGGCTTGTGGATTAGCTGGAGCCCAGCACAGGAGGGAATCAGCACCTTACAGATGGCTCCCGGGGCGCTTGGCTCCCGGCCCCGCTGGGTATTGACATGCCAGGTGCAGGGGGCGAGGTGCAGCGCCAGGGAGGAGATTGGGGAGGCAGGAGCACTGAGGTGGGGCTGAGCGGGCAGGTGCTGAGGAGCTGCGGCTGGCTGGCCAGCAGAGAGGAGGAGCAGCAGCTCGGCTCTGGAGGGCCCAGCTGCAGCTTCACACAGGGCGCTGCCAGAGCCTGGCAGGCGGCTGGCTGAAGTGGCACTTTGTGATCTGGCACGGGTGGGAGCTAGCTCCCCACAGCTGAACGCTCCGCAGCGCCGGTGGATTCAGATCCAAACCAGGATCTGGCTCCAAATTCACAGCTGGCCCCTTCCCCCGATCTGGAGTGGCCTGCACCGTGTGGGGGTGGTTGATTTCACAAGAGAGGTGGCTTCCCACAGACTCTCCAACTCCCTCACTGTGACGAAGTGGGACTGTTCTTAATGTTTCCTCTGAATACTGTAGGGGTGCCTCAGTTTCCCCTATGCATTTCTTAAGTCTCTAGGTGGGGGGATAAAGGGGCACTTGGTAGACATGCGCCGCCCAGCCAGGAGCTCGGGGAAGGCTCGGTGTGGCTGGTGATGCAATGGAAAAGCAGCGGCGGGCAATAGAAGATTCTCCTACCTGGAGTCAGGAGTGGGCAGAAGCCAGCGTGTATATGGGCCACCCACTTTCTGCTATCAGTGGCGGAGCTGAAACGGCCGGATCAGCTTTCCCAGCGGCACGTGCCAGCTCTCGCTCTGCCAGAGCCAAGCCTGGCAATGAGGGGATGAGGCTTTGGCAGCCAGCAGGGGGCATGTCACAATGGGCAGGCGAGTCACAAGCCAGCCAATGTGTGACTGCCCAGCCATGGGATGCCCCAGCCCAGATTACTTTTGGCCTGGCCGGGGCTTTAGAGCCTGTCCTTCCCCACCCAGAGCAGACTGTCAAAGGCCAAACCCCTCTCACCACTGGCTCTGTAGCTCCCCCTTGCTTTGGTCTGTCTTAGGCACCATCCTGGCCCTCATCCCCGTGGCATCAGAGCACTGCCCAACCTCTATTGCATTTATTCTAACCGCCCCCTGCAGGGCAGGGCCTGGCTGCTACCCCCACTGAACAGACAGGGAACTGCAGCACAGAGGGAATAAGGGATTTGCCCGAGGCCACGCAGAGCATCTGTGGCAGAGCTGGGAATTGACTATGGGTCTCCTGGGTCCCAGGCTGGCACCTTCTCTTCCAACCTCCTGCCCCCTTTGTCCCTGGTTCAGTGTGAACAAGTGATGGTGTCAGCAAAGGTGATGGAGGTGGTCAGGCCTAGTGGTTGAAGCTGGACTCAGGCGGCGGGGCAGGGCATGGGTGGAGCAAGGCTGGAGCGAGACCAGGACTGCAGTAGGACTAGGAACAGGGCTGGAGCAGGCTAAGACTGTTGCCGATGTCAGGCAGGAGCGAGTTCCTGGCCCTGGAGTGATGTTGAGCAGACTGAGCTGCTGCTGTGAGACTGATATACCTTCCCTGGGAGTGGGAGGGTGAGAGGCCAGGGCTGGTGTGGGGGCAGCCAAAAATTTTTTTGCTTGGGGTGGCCAAAAACCTAGAGCCGGCCCTGGGTTCACCCTCCCACCCTCTCCTTGCCCCGCGAGGTTCTTACTTGTCCAGCGCGGAGCCCTGGCTCTGGTTGCTGTTGAGGCGGGAGAAGACGCCACGGTCGTTTTGATGCCGGTGCCTGAGCGCACGGGGAGAGCAGGGGCGCAGGCACCGCTCCGTGGTACTGCTGGAAAACGTCTGCGACTCGCGTGCCCTGGGTGCACACGCCCCTACAGTGGAACGTCTACAGGCACAGCACAGCCTGAAGAACGCCAGCTCCTGGGTAAGGGAAGTCACCGTTTTTTTTACAAGAGCTGGAAACTGACATTGCATAAGCCAGGAACTCCTGATCGACACTTAGGTTCCTCCAGGAGACCGACCCATCTAGTGCAGAAAACGGGGGGACAAAGGCTGAGCTGAAGCTAGATTCGTGCTCTCCAGGATGCCGGGGCGCCCTCGTGCTCTAGCTGAAGACGGCCTGGGAGTTCCCAGCATTGCCCTCCTGCCATTTGTCTCTGGGAGCCCTCGCCCCGCAGCCTGGCCTGTCTGTTCTCAGGAGGCTGCGTGCTGCCAGGTGCACATCCCCAGCGCGGAGTCCCTTGTTTAATGCCAGGGGACGGCGACTGGGAAGGAAATGTACTGCCATGCCAAGCCTGGGAACGGGCTGGTGATAAGGCCCTGGGGCACCTGGCATGTCAGTACCCAGCGGGCCCGAGAGCCAAGCGCACCCTGGAGCCATCTGTAAGGTGCTGAGTCCATCCTGTGCTAGGCTCCAGCCAATCCACAAGCCAGGAACTGGCCCCGTGACTCCCCTCTCGCCCCTGGGACTCCTTGGATCAGGGGGAGGCAGTGGGGGGGAGGAGCCGTGGGGTTCCTCTGCTGAGGACAGGAAGGTCCCGCAGCATCACATGCTCCTGCCTCCTCCCGCAGATTGGAGCTGCAAAATGTGGAACCTGGTGACGGGCCAGGAAATCGCCTCGCTGAAGGGCCACCCCAATAATGTGGTGTCCATCAAGTACTGCAGCCACTCAGGGTTGGTCTTCACCATCTCCACCTCCTACATCAAGATGTGGGACATCCGGGACTCGGCCAAGTGCATCCGCACCCTCACATAAGTACCGGGTGCACTGAGGCTGCCCTGTGGGCCTGGCCAAGCTCGACGTGCTGCCCTGCCAGCGTCCTGCACCCAGGGCAGCTTTGCAAAGGCCAGGCAGCCGGGCTGGTCTGCAGGCCTGAGTCTAGGAATGCTGCAATGCTGGTCGCTCTAGGCTGGCCTGGCTCGTGGAGGCTCCGTGGCTTGGTGCTCTGCTGGGATAGCCTGTCCCTAGGAGCAGTGTCTGTGACTTTAGTTGTGATGGTGAGCTCCACTACTCAGGGTAGCCACTAGGAGGCATAGAGCAAGGAGTTAAGGGTCTATGTGAGCAGAAAGCCAGGCTGGCATCAGGGCCGGCTCCAGGGTTTTGGCCGCCCCGAGCAGCCAAACAAAAAAAACCAACCAAACAAAAAAAAGCCGCGATCGCGATCTGCGGCGGCAATTCGGCGGGAGGTCCTTCGCTCAAGTTTATTTAAACCCTGCAACCTCCAGACCTAGGCGCTCTTCTAAACACACTGCTGAAACACGCAGCCTTCCCCTAACCGGGCTGCTGAATCGCTCGTGGCCAGGCCGAGCGCCTGTTATCCCCACAGCTGCTGGGGCTGCTCCCCTCTGCCCTGTTAGGTGGGAAGGGTGCACACTCCCTAGAGCCACAGGGGCTGGCTCTGGTTTGAATTTGGCACTAGCTTTGCAGGTGGGGTGGAGAGAGACGTGTAGCCAGAGAGAACAGCCTGGGTCTTGTGTGAGTGCATAGAATCATAGAAGATTAAGGTTGGAAGAGTTCTCAGGAGGTCATCTAGTCCAACCCCCTGCTCAAAGCAGAACCGACCCCAACTAAATCATCCCAGCCAGGCTTTGTCAAGCCGGGCCTTAAAAATCTCTAAGGATGGAGATTCCACCACCTCCCTAGGTAACCCATTCCAGTGCTTCGCCACCCTCCTAGTGAAATAGTGTTTCCTGATATCCAGCCTAAACCTCCCCCACTGCAACATGAGACCATTGCTCCTTGTTCTGTCATCTGGTACCACTGAGAACAGCCTCGCTCCATCCTCTTCGGACCCCCCCTTCAGGTAGTTGAAGGCTGCTATCAAATCCCCCCTCACTCTTCTCTTCTGCAGACTAAATAACCCCAGTTCCCTCAGCCTGTCCTCATAAATCATGTGCCCCAGCCGCCTGATCATTTTCGTTGTCCTCCGCTGGACTCTCTCCAATATGTCCACATCCTTTCTGTAGTGGGGGGCTAAAAACTGGATGCAACACTCTAGATGTGACCTCACCAGTGCCAAATAGAGGGGAATAATCACTTCCCTCGATCTGCTGGCAATGCTCCTACGAATGCAGCCCAATATGCTGTTAGCCTTCTTGGCAACAAGGGCACACTGCTGATTCATATCCAGCTTCTCGTCCACTGTAATCCCTAGGTCCTTTTCTGCAGAACAGCTGCCTATCCCCTCGATCCCTAGTCTGTAGCAGTCCATGGGATTCTTCCGTCCTAAGTGCAGGACTCTGCACTTGTCTTTGTTGAACCTCATCAGATTTCTTTTGGCCCAATCCATCTAGGTCACTCTGGACCCTATGCCTACCCTCCAGCGTATCTACCTCTTTCTCCCCGCCCCCCAGCTTAGTGTCATCTGGGAACTTGCTGAGGGTGCAATCCATCCCATCATCCAGATCATTAATGAAGATATTGAACAAAACTGGCCGTAGGACTGACCCCTGGGGCACTCCGCTTGATACTGGCTGCCAACTAGACATGGAGCCATTGATCACTACCCGTTGAGCCCGACGATCTAGCCAGCTTTCTATCCACCTTATAGTCCATTCATCCATCCCATACTTCTTTAACTTGCCGGTAAGAATACTGTGGGAGTCTGTATCAAAAGCTTTGCTAAAGTCAAGCTATATCACATCCACCGCTTTCCCCACATCCACAGAGCCAGTTATCTCCTCATAGAAGGCAATTAGGTTAGTCAGGCATGACTTGCCCTTGGTGAATCCATGCTGACTGTTCCTGATCACTTTCCTCTCCTCTAAGTGCTTCAAAATGGATTCCTTGAGGACCTGCTCCATGATTTTTCCAGGGACTGAGGTGAGGCTGTAGTTCCCTGGATCATCCTCCTTCCCTTTTTTAAAGATGGACTCTCTATTTGCCTTTTTCCAGTCTTCCAGGATCTCCCCTGATTGCCACAGTTTTTTAAAGATAATGGCCAATGGCTCTGCAATCACATCAGCCAAGTTCCTCAGCACCCTCGGATGCATTATATCTGGACCCATGGACTTGTGCACGTCCAGCTTTTCTAAATAGTCTTTAACCTGTTCTTTCACCACTGAGGGCTGCTCACCTCCTCCCCATACTGTGCTGTCCAATGCAGCAGTCTGGGAGCTGATCTTGTCTGTGAAGACCGAGGCAAAAAAAGCATTGAGTACTTCAGCTTTTTCCACATCCTCTGTCACTAGGTTGCCTCCCCCATTCAGTAAGGGTCCCACACTTTCCCTGACCACCTTCTTGTTGCTAACATATCTGTAGAAACCCTTCTTGTTCCCCTTCACATCCCTTGCTAGCTGAAACTCCAATTGTGCTTTGGCCTTCCTGATTACACCCCTGCATGCTCGAGCAATATTTTTATACTCCTCCTTAGTCATCTGTCCAAGTTTCCACTTCTTGTAAGTTTCCTTTTTGTGTTTAAGCTCACCAAAGATTTCTCCGTTAAGCCAAGCTGGTCGCCTGCCATATTTGCTATTCTTTCTGCACATCGGGACGGTTTGTTCCTGTGCCCTCAATAAGGTTTCTTTAAAATACAGCCAGATCTCCTGGACTCCTTTCCCCCCTCATATTAGCCTCCCAGGGGATCCTGCCCATCAGCTCCCTGAGGGAGTCAAAGTCTGCTTTTCTGAAGTCCAGGGCCCGTATTCTGCTGCTCTCCTTTCTTCCTTTTGTCAGGATCCTGAACTCAACCATCTCATGGTCACTGCCTCCCAGGTTCCCATCCACTTTTGCTTCCCCTACTAATTCGTCCCTGTTTGAGCAGCAGGTCAAGAGGAGCTCTGCCCCTAGTTGGTTCCTCCAGCACTTGCGCCAGGAAGTTGTCCCCAACACCTTATAAAAACTTCCTGGATTGTCTGTGCACCGCTGTATTGTCCTCCCAGCAGATGTCAGGGTGATTGAAGTCCCCATGAGAACCAGGGACTGTGATCTGGAAACTTCCGTTAGTTGTCCGAAGAAAGCTTGGTCTGGTGGTCTATAGCAGACACCCACCACGACATCACCCTTGTTGCTCTCGCCTCTAAACTTAAGACTGTTGAGAGTCTTTGGGTTTTCTCCATTTTCATACTGGAGCTCTGAGCAATCCTACTGCTCTCTTACATACAGTGCAACGCCTCCACCTTTTCTCCCCAGCCTGTCCTTCCTGAACAGTTTATACCCATCCATGACAGTGCTCCAGTCACATGAGTTACCCCACCAAGTCTCTATTATTCCAATCACATCATAGTTCCTTGACTGTGCCAGGACTTCCAATTCTTTCTGCTTCTTTCCCAGGCTTCTTGCATTCGTGTACAGGCACCTAAGATAATTAGCCAATTGCCCTGCTTTCTCAGTATGAATCAGGAGGCCTCCCCGTTGCACCCTCCTCCCAGTATCCCACTTCCCCACTTACCTCAGGGCTTAAGTCTCCATACTCCGGTGAACCTAGTATAAAACCCTCCTCACTAGGTTAGCAAGCCTGCCTGCAAAGATGCTCTTCCCTTTCTTTGTTAGGTGGATCCCATCTCTTCTTAGCAATCCTTCTTCCTGGAACAACATCCCAGGGTCGAGGAATCCAAAGCCCTCTCTCCGACACCACCTGCGTAACTACGCGTTTACCTCCACAATTCGATCGTCCCTACCTGGGCCTTTTCCTCCAACAGAGTGCATGCCAATTGCAGCCCGTCCTGCTGGCCTTGGGTGATGCTGAGCAAAAGCCAGGGCTGTGCTGAGAACATATGTCCCCCTTGGAGCAGGGTTGCTGGGGGAAGGGAGCAGAAGCACTGCCAGGCCTGCCCAGGATGGGGCGTTGGCATCTCTGCTGTCACAGGTGGTGCTAACGTTACCAGCAGAGATCGGCTGTGAGGGGCGGGGGGAGAGGATTAGGGTCTGGGCTTGGCTGTCTGTGCTGTCTGAGATCTCCTAGGAGGCTGGCTGGCAAACCAAAGAGGTTCTGGGCTTTTCAAGGCAGCAGAGGAGGAGATGAATCCAATTCCAGCTCCACTTACTGCCATTCTGGTGCAGGTGGCGGAATGAGAATTGGCCAACTGCTATGTTAAAAGGACCCTGCCACTGGGTGCCCCCAGGGCAGAGAAGATGACTTGAGATTGTGTGGGAGATGCCAGGCCAGGATCTTGGTCTTTCTACTCATTGTAGATGTTGGCATCTAGCATTTGTTTGGTTTGTTGGGGGGGGGGGGGGGGAATTGAAACAGTTGAATAAATAATTTTTTTAAAGGAAGATACCAGACCAGTATGAACATGGACACCAGTGATGATCCCAGGATTTTTAAACTGGGAGCAGTGGTGGAAACTCGTTTCTGAGTGGGTGATAACCCTTAGAGGATCCTAGCACTGGCATGTGTGGGCAAAGCCTCTTTCTGCGCGGATTCTCGTAACCCTGGCCAAGGGGCGGCAGGCTGGGATCCCTGCTTCAGAGCCGGCTCTGGTGCGTTACCAACGGAAAGCACCTGGATCTGGGGAGGGCTGTGGAAGTGCAGGGTGGGTGCTGACGAGAGCCCAAGGAGATGACCATGGTGGGAGGCCCTAGTGACCAAGGGATGCGGCCCTGCAGTGGCCACAGGCGAGAGCTGAAACCTGCAGGCAGGCTGCCCATGTTGCAAATCCTCCAGTTGGGGAGCATCCCAAAGCCCCTAGCTGGCCTCTGGGCCATGACATGGGGCAACATCTGCCGCCTCTTTAATTGTCACTAGAACTCCGGTGGGTCTCGCCATCCCTAGGAATGCCTGACTGTTGTGAATCCCGCTACGCTTTGGGGCTCAGTGAAATCTTGTGGCAGTGAGTTCCACAGGCCGTGTCCGTCCACAGGCCGTGTGTGTGTGAGAAAAATATGTATTTCCATCTCTTTGAAACATGCTGCTTTTTCATCCTATTGACTGTCCCCTCGTCCTTCCACTAGGAGAGGGGCTGAATAGCAGGGGCTGACCAGCCTTCTGTGCCCCATTCGTTGTTATGGACACTGGCTTCACGTCCCCTCTCTACGCTCACCAGCCCCAGTCCCTCAGATGAGCGGCTCTTGTGGCCTGTCTCTGAACCCCATCTCCCTCCGCTCTGCCCCCTTGAAGATGGGCTGACCAGACCTGGGCCCTGGGCTCTAGGGCCCAGAGCTGCATTGTGACCCTCACTGCTAGACTGGCTGAGGGCTATCTCTGCAGCCCTGCTCCCTACACGGAAGGGAATTCAGTGCAGCCACAGCTAATCTGCCACCCCCCCTGCCTCCTCCATTTGGGGTCCCTAGTGGGCTTAGTGTCCTGCTGCTTCGATCCCCGTGTGGGGAAGGTGCAGAATCCTGTGGGGAGGAAGCTTTCCCGTGGTAATTAGCTGATCGTTTACTCAAATTACAAGTGGAATTAGCTGCTCAGGGAGGTGGCAACTGCCTTAGATGGGAATCTGAATCGGAGGGGTGGGGGGGTGGGGGGGGTGCGTCAGGTGGGTCTCTGGGAGCTGGGGCAGGTGGGACGTCACGTCTGCGCTTGGAGAAGTTCACGGCAGCTCAGTTTATCCCCCAGGTGCAGGGGATGGAGCAGGGTGCTCAGGAATTGTTGGGCTGGCCCTGGTCGCACACCCTCCATTGCCGGTCCGTATTCTAAACCCTGGGGAATGCTTTGCGGGCTGTGGGGAGAGCTAGATGAGGAAGCTCCCCAGCCCTTAAGGGAAGAAAGCAATGAATGGCTTTTTGTACCCTCATGGGTGTAACTGACTTCAGGCTAACCCCAGGAGTTTCTCTAACCCTCAGGTTTCAAGTCCTTCGGTGCCTGGAGCCAGGGGTTCATATTACACCCTCTCCCGCCTCTAACAGCCAGCCTGGATCCAGCACGTTCCTAGTATTAACCCTTGACAGAGTGCTCCTTGGGGTGGGGCTCTCATGGCCCTTCCTGGGGTGGGAGTGTGTCTTGAAGGCCACGTCGCTGGCACGGAGGGTCTTCCAGAGGCAGGAGTAAAAGCCCCTGTTCAATGGGGCCTGCATCTAAATAGGGATAGGTGGCCCAGAGGTTAAGGTGCTTGCCTGGCACTTAGAAGAACTGCGTTCAATTCCCTGCTCTGCCACAGACTCTGTGTGTGACCTTGGGCAAGTCACGTGACCTCTCTATGGCTTTGTTCCCTGTCCGTACCATGGGGATAAGAGCATGGGGGTGAGGGTAAACACGTTTCGTGAGGCATACAATGATGGAGGGGGGGCATATAAATACCTTAGATGATCCAATAGCTTTTTTAGTGCTACCTAAAATAGTCTTCAGCATCCTGATCCAAGCTGGACCCAAGACTCCTTCGGTCTTGTGAGCAGCCCATTTGCTGCAGCTGAAGAAGAATCAGTGTCTTGTGATTTGGGATCCGAGCCGGACCAGAACAGTGGGCGCTGGGTCGGCTCTCTGAACCGGTGGGAAGGGGTCGTCCCTGATCTGATGGGCCTCTTTGGTCTGGTTCCCTGTCGGTGGGGTTTATGTGGCCTCCTGCCCTTGGCCAGGTTAGATACAAAGTCCTAACGGGCTGACGTCCGTTGTCACCGCAGCCTTAGGAAGCCAGGCAGGCCTGCTGCGGCTCTGGGCCGTGCCCTCTCAGGATGGGGTGAGTGAGGCTGAAAACAGGGTGCCTGCAGCCTGGCAGGGCCAGCGCTAATGTAGGCTGAAAAAGTAAGTGTGTGTGTGGGGGGGGAGGGGGGGTCTGTTATTGGCTCTGGACATGAGTGACGTCCCATCTGCCTGTCCTCCCCAGTCCCTGCCCCCTCCAGACCCACTGTGAGCCTCTCGGGTTCTGCCCTCCCAGGCCTGGGGGAGCTGCAGCCAGGCTCCCTGTATTGGGGGGCACATCCCGTTACTCACAGGGTGGGAGCGGGGAGGAGAGAATAGAGTCACCCCAAGCTGCGTCTGCAGCACCCCTGACTGGCTACTCTTCCCCAGGGGGCGTGATTCCCCCTAGGCAGGCTGAACTGTAGCCCCTCAGCGACTGGCTCGAGCTGTGGTCCCAGGTTCTCAGCCCGGCGTGGTGTGAGCCCTGCGCATGGCAGAACGGGAGCCCCTCCCACCCCCACCCCCATCTTCCTCCTGGGGCAGAGAGGAGGGGACGTGCTGTGATGCTCTTCACACTACAAAACCACTGGGGATGGGGGTGCAGATGGGGGAGGAGGAGGTGACATGGGCTGGGGAGGGGGATGAGGAGACAGAGCCGGACAGGCTGGAAGGAAAATGCGGGAAACTCAGTAAAAGCTCCTTGGAAAAGGTAACTGTTCCAGCCAATGGCAGGGGCCCCAGGGCCTGGGATCCCACCTGCAGAGATGGGGGATGGGTGGGAGGTCACTGCCCCTCCTGGCCTAGTGTTGGCTCCAGTGGGGGAAGTGAACCCCGATGCTCTCAACCGCCCTGCAGGGCTAGGGGCTTCTAACTATTTCATCTTGCAAGCAGCTGCAATCCCACTCATCCCTGCCCCCCCCCCCCCCCCCGCTGGCTCAGACCTCTTTGAATCTGGGTTGGCCGGTGCATCCCCCGCAGCCACAACCTGCCCTGGGCTGCCCCAGCCCCCGGGAAGGCGAAAGCAGCCAGTGTCTTGGCTGGGGGTTATGAGGATGGGGCCCAGGCACGCACATGAGATAGGGCAGAGGGAGATAAACAGGCGTGATCGTGGTGAATGGCTGCAGGAGATTCAGGGGAGAAGGGCGGGGGCTCTGCGGGAGATAGCAGTGCCCTCTCTCTGCAGCTGTCCGGTCTCCTGCTCAGGACTGTTGGCCCAGGGGGTTGGGTGTGGTGGCTGCAGGTTTTCAGGGAGCTCAGTAGTGTGAAGGATCAGCTGGCCCAGCTTCTCTCTAGGCAGGATTCAGGCCTGTGATGGGCACAGGGGAAACGAGCTGTGATATCTCTGCATTGTCCCAGGGGGTCTCTGGCCACTCTGCGCCCTGCCAGCTGGCTTCTGTTCAGGAGAGTTGCCGGACAGGAGGCAGCAGGTCAGAAACGCCCAGAGCTAGAACAAGAGTGGGGCTGTGGGTCAGCGCTGAGTGGAGGAGGAGCGTTAGCCAAGGCTTTGCTCTGCTCCAGCCAGGGCTGTTTGGCTTTGCATTTTCATGAGCAATAAAGTTCACCCAGTATCTATTCCCCTAACTCCAAACCACTGTAAAGAGACCGGAGCTCCAGTTCCCTGGGGGCTGGAACCACTGCAATCTCCACCTTAGGAGGTAGCAAATCTTTGCGTGGCTGAGGGCTGGGGTGGTGTGACCTCGTAGAGCAGAAACGTCGAGAAACCGCAGATCCCATGGGGGCCTGAAGAGCGAGTGTTTGGGGGTCTGGCCATGTGCAGCTGCAGCCTCCCCTTTTAGGTACATGGATATAGCAAGGGGAGACCTGTCCTGGTAGCGAAGCTGCAAGGGAGTCTGATGGGAATTGTTGCCTGATGCCATCTGACCCAGACTAGACAGGGACAACTAGACCAGTCAGTTTCTCTTTCGTAGCTAGTCAGTTTCACTTCCGGGTTCCCATGCGCTAGCAGAGCGCTGTGGTGTGTTTGGTGTCCATTGCTGCAGAGGAGCGGTTCAAATCAGCCGCTTAAAACAGTCATAAGAACTCACCAGGGCGGGTGCAGCGTCGAGTCACCCACCCTTTCCGCTGCCGGCTAGGAGGGAGTCGGGTGACTCATTCCGGTGCAGTGCAATGATGGTGGAAGAATAAAGAGCAATTGACTTGCTCAGTAAAAAGTCACTTGTCATAACTGTATGGCTGAGCTGGAGTTTTACAAAGCTGGCTTCTATCAGCCACATTGATCTACGTATTTCACGTCAGTTAGAAAAAATCTCTCGTTGGTATTGGGTTTTGCTAAACCTACATTTTGGGGCTAAAATACCTGACCGTGCCCCCTTTGATTTAAACAAGATAGAATATTCCATGGTCTGGGAGCCTCTTCCCAGGAGTGACAGGCGTCCTTCACTGGCTGTGCGATGCGTACATTCAAAAGTGATTTAGGGGCTCATTGAAAGTCAGTGGGATTTAGGCATCTAAGTCCCTTTGGTGCTTTTGAAAATGTTACCCACTGTATCTAGCCCATGTGGCAATGCCTCCAAGTTCTCTAGACTCGCTCTTTCCTGGTGCATTTACAGCATAAAGTGGGGCAGGTGCTGTTTGCAATGCTCCGTCTCCGCACTATGAATATCCCCCGCCCCATCTCTGTAGCCAACACCTCCAGGTCCAAAGCACAGACCGTTACCCCGACGCTTCCGAAGTAACTTCAGTAACTGACAGCAGTAGTAGACTCTTATCCTCTATGAGGACCAACCAGTAGAGGGGACAAAACACACTTCGCTATTCCTATTTGGTGCCTTTCAGCCTTGCACAAGAAGAACCAGGTAATTTCCATTTGAATAACCTTAATTTTATACTAAGGACGAAAGAGAGTTCTGCATATGAGAGAGGTGTGTGTTATCCTCCTCCTTTTCCTGGGCTTGGATCTCGCCTGGAAAAGGAGCCCCCCCCCCCCCCCATGGAGACCAGTGCTATTCCATGGGCTGCACCCTGCAAGGTGGAAAACAGGGATCAGGGGAGATTTTAAGGCTACAGGACTGGGTTGTGGCAGTTCTGACAGTGTCGTCCTGGCGGTTAGGAATGTTAATTATGGTCAAGCAGCATAATTGTGGTGGAGGTTGTGGGAGAAAATGACAGAAGGCAAAACTCTAAGAAAATACCACCCTGCTCAAAATAAGAATCTGACACATCTGTTGTGGGGGGGAGGGCACTTTTCCCAGTGGACCCTGGTGCTAATTGAAAAGCAGGCAAGCTCCTTGTTTTGCCCAGCCCTTCCCCGCACTTGTCAGGCAGGCCCTTTTGGTCCCGGAGGGGATATCCCCTACCAGAGGCTGTCAAAATACGACCATGTTGTTAGATTAAACAGCCGAGAGGCTTGGGACCTGCCTGATTGCAATGGGAGGTCACGCGGGACTCGGCCACAGAGGTCTCCCTGTTGGGAGGTGCGCAGTGGGGGGAGAACTGTGTGCAGCTGGGCTGTTTCCGCCTATGTTAAGTGCTAGCAGGTTTCCCCCTAGCCACAGTTTCGGTTGGAGGTTAAGCATGTGACCCTGCCGTACCCCGGTGATTCTCTTAGCAGGCGCGTGGCTCGCACTCTGCAGGTGCTGGGGGTCGCTTTCCCGGGACAGCTCATTTTCCACGACTCAAATGGGTTGGCTATGTGGGCGCTCGGCCCATTAAGCAGATCGGCCGCTGTCTGTCGGGCTTCCCTTCTGCACACAGTGGGTTTATTCCCAGCATCCTGCTTTAACCAGAGTTAATATGTTGGGAGAAAAAAATCAAGCCCTGCTGTTTCTCTCTGCTGCCTGAGAAGGTGGGGCTCAGACCCAGCCGCTTATCGGCCAGGCTGTGCATGAATTGGGGTGCTGACCCAGGGGACGCCGTCCCCTTTGTAACCATGATGCTTTTGTTTTCTGCGGGCTGTCCCTTTAAACCTGCAAGGACTCGGCTGTTTATCTCTACGGATAGTCCTTGCGAGTGCAGGCTGTGTTCTGTTTCTTGCACGTCTCTGGCCCTCAGTTGTGTAGTATCTGAGCACAGCAGGGCTTTTACTGTCTTTATCCTCAGACAGCCCTGCACGGTAGGGCGGTGCTGTTATCCCCATTGCGCAGATAACAACACCTAGCTCTTCTCTAGCACTTGTCGTCCATAGATCTCGAAGCACTTGACAAAGGAGGTCAAGTTTCATTGTTCCCATTTTACAGCGGGGGAAACTTAGGCACAGAACGACTAAAGGGTTTGTCCACATAGGGAAATTGGCCAGAACAGCTCCCCATGTGGACACTCTGGTTCTGGAATAAGAGTGCCTTTTTCTGGTTTAAGGCAGGGTGTGAATTTAATCTGGATTAAGTTCCCTGTGTAGACAACCCTGAGTGACTTGCCCAAAGTCGCACAGGGAGTCGGAGGTGGAGCAGGAAGCTGAACCTGCGTCTCAGGAGTTCCAGGCCAGTGCCCTGACCCTGGGCCATCCTTCCTCCCTTTTTCTCATTTTGTTCCCTCTTGACCCAAGGGAAGGTCATTTGGGCTGGGTCGGCTGGTCTTTGTGCAATGGCAGTACCCAGCTTTGCCCACCTCTGATACAGCACTGAGTCTGTCACGCCGCGCTTCCCGTCTGCCCCTCGCCCTATGACACAAGAACATGTTGGCAGGAGCCTCTTCTGGATCAGACTTTTCCGGGGCCGTGGTCCGTTTCCAAGCCTTGCCTTGTGGGCCAGAGCGCGGTGAAATGTTTTGAAACAGACAGTTTGCTGACCAACGCGGTTTCGGCCAACCCAAGACGATGCGCGTATTTGAATGAATAATTTTGGCCCTTCACAAGATGGCCAAAGGAGAAGGGGCCACCCCCACGCCCCTTCTCCTCCCCACCACCCTGCCCTTACTAACCTTTAGCCAGGTGATCGGGGCACTCAGCTGGGGTGTGGGAGACCCAGGTTCAAATCCCTGCTCTGGAACAGACCCCAAATGGACGTTTTCAACTCACTGAAAAGTCCAAAAAGCTTCAGAGTCTGTTCAACATGAACGGAATATTTATTATTATTTATTTATTCATTATTTTTTTGGATGGGGGTAAGGAGGAAAGCTGCTGCCAAACCAAACGTTCAGTTCTTCCCCCAGCTCTGCTGTGGTCCTCAAGGGGCAAAGCGCCCACGGACGTCACAGGCGCCTTGGCTGGGATCAGGCCCTGTGGTTCTCTCCCTGCTCGGCTCGCTCTGACCCGCGTGCTCTGGCTAACCCTGCACTGGCGCCTCCCGCTCGCCTGCCGGTGGCCTGGCTCTCTTCAGTGTGGCACTGCTGCCTGCCTGGCCATCCAGCGGGTCCCTGCCATGGGGCTGGCCTAGTCCAGGAGAGTCTCCCTGAAGGAAACCTAGGGGCCATCGGGTAGGTCCGCATGGGCCACAGGGGTTTTTCACTGGCTTGCAGTGCTGATAGGGTGACCAGATGTCCCGATTTTATAGGAACAGTCCCGATTTTGGGGTCTTTTTCTTATATAGGCTCCTATTACACACACCCCGGTCCTGATTTTTCACACTTGCTGTCTGGTCACCCTAAGTGCTGCTCTCCCAAGGCCATTGTAGGGCAGCATGGTGCTCCGTGTCCCCTTGCCAGGGCTTGCCAGCGGCATCCCCTGCCCCACCCTGACCTCTCTCCCTATGAATGGAGGGAAGAGCCCATGAAATTAACTGATCTTCCTCTCGGGAAAGGCCCCGGCCACAAGCCTGGGGTGGCGTCGCTTTCAAAGCCGCTCCAAACAGCGTGGGTCATGTGTAGACCTGGGACAGTGACTGCAAACTCCAGCCCCGAGCCCCCAGCTGCTCGATGAGTGAAGGACCCCCGGCCTCTCTTGCAGCCGGGGCTTTGCCGCAGCAAGTGGCGGGCGGAGGAAGGGAGCCGTGGGCCCCTCCCTTGGGGAGAGGTTCCCGAGGGAGCGTTATCCCTCAATGGCCTGACCTTTACCACCGAGGGACAAAGCCTCCCGTTATGGCTCCCACTGGGCCCCTTCTGCTGTCTCAGCTGGAGCAGCCTCAGGTCTGCTGCCCGCGTCTGGGTCTGGTGGGCACAGAATGAATCCGCCCCTGTGTGTGTCTGAGCACAGAGCGCCCGGGCCAGCCCCCTCCCTGAGCCAGCTGTGCGATGCTGGTGGTGGCAGCAGGAAAGGCTGGCTGGAGGGGAGCCTGGGTGATGAGAGAGAGCTCTTAACTCTCGCCCCCGGGGGCGTGATCCCCCGCGCTCGGGGCTTGTGTCTGTATTAGCCATCCTAGTGCTCTGGCCCTCAAAGGTATTTAGGTACTTCAGAGTGAGGAACAAGAAATGCCCCCTAGTGGACAATTATGGAATAACCTGCCCACGGGGGAAGCTTCCTCCTGACCCCTGTCAGTCAATGGCTGGTGCATGCCCTGAAACATGAAGGTTCATATCCCTTAGGCACGTGTGTCCTGTCCAACAGAACCGTGAGTGACCGTTTTTAAAGGGCCCCTGCCAAAGCTCTAACTCCCCCATTCCTCCTTGGCTTGTGCAGGCATCACCCTGGTGGTGATCACGGCCGTGTAAGTCTGTGCGTAGGGTGTGAGCCCTCCAGGGCAGGGTCAGTGAACTATTCCGTGTCTGTACAGCGCCTACCACAGGGAGGCCAGGCTATTAGGTGCTACCTCCATAGACCTGTCATTCAAATGGGAAGGTGCCAATCCATCTCCAGAGCCGTTCCTTAGTCTGAATCGAGCTGAACCTTTTGCCAGGTGGCGCTTGTGTGTATTACGGTTTTTCACAGAGTCCATGGCCGGAAGGGAGCAGTGACCATCCAGTCTGACTCCCTGCATAGCGCACCCCCCACCATAAACCCAACAGCAGATTGCTCAGAAAAAACCTCCCCTCTGGATTTAAAAATTGCTAGGGATGGAGAAGCCACCACAGCTCCAGGGTGGAAGGATGGCTCTGGTTAGGGCACTCGCCAGAGACCCGGGTTTGATACCCTGATGTCCTGCCTGACCTTGAGCAAGCAAACCCCTTAGTGTCTCTGGGGCTCCATCTGTCCAATGGAGATGGCAGCACTGCCCTATCTCTGGGGGAGGTGAGGATAAATACAATGAAGACTGGGAGGTGCTCAGATTCTGCTGAGGGGGGCCTTAGATGGACAGACGTGGCCCCTTTGTGCTGGGCACTGCACGCTTGCATAACAAAAAGCAGGGCCCTGCTCCAACGAGCTTGCTGTCGAAGTCACTGACTGATAGAAGCCTTTCCAGCCCAAAGCCCGCGACCAGGGAGTGCTTTCGGTGAAACAGGACAGCGGCGGCGCTCAGCGGGATTCACCCGGAAGTGAAGCAGGCATTTGTGAAAGCCAAGACAGCGTGTCGTACACATGGCAGTCGCCTCGCCCAAACGGTGAAGTGCAGCTACCTCTGGGGTGGGAGGTAGCAGCTGTTTGACAGTGCACAGGGACATGATGCTGGGTGACAAGGAGGGAATGAGGGGTCCCACTGAAGCGCTGAACTGGCTGTATTCCTGCCCCTGCTCCTATGGCCCTTGCGGGAGTGTTTAAATCCCTTTTCTGCAATATATTTACAGTCAAATGAGCTGCTATTTCCCTACCCAATGCCCTACTCCGTTGGAATTCCCTTCCCTGGCCGCTGGGCAGGCTGGCCTCAGAGCCTCGTGCCCTGCAGTGCCCCTGTGGCTGTGGTTTAATATGACATGCTTCCTTCCTCCCTCTGGGGGCAGCCAAAGGGCTCTTGCAAACCTGCTGCCCCATCAAGCAAAGCATGTGTGCAGGGTGCTGTAGTCACTAAGGGAGTGAGACCCCGGAGCACGTAGCCTTGGCCTCGTGTGTGGCTGAGAAGGCAGCTGACTACAGGACTTTTGGTTCGACCTTGTTTCTCCTCTGGCCGGCCCAGCGCCTTCTACCTTCTATTGACCAGCGAGGAGAAACAGTCCAGAAAGGGTCAGGTCAGCCAGGGCACCGGGACGGGAGCCGGGGCTAGAACTGCAGCAGCTGGAGTTCTTAGCATGGGCTCAAAGAAGTGGAGAGGGATTGGGATGATGCCCAGCTGCCGTCCCTCACCACAGCACTCCGAATGGGATGGGCAGGTTAGCATGGCAGCTGAGAACGGCAGCATGGCATGTAGCAAAGGCAATGGGGATAATGCGCTTCATTGTCCTGGCAGATTTCTGCATGAATCAGATTGAGGGGAGGGGGGTGTTAAAAAGCTGGCGGATACTTGCCCTACGGCTGGGGGTTCCTGCACATCAGCTGTAGTAAGATGTGTGGAACAGGCTCAGAATCCAGGAGGGCCTAATCTGGGATAACATCAGGGGCTCAGCAGTGCAAATTGGACCAGGCTGCGACCAGCCAAATACCAGCCCCTAGCAGTGCACTCTGCTTCTTGCTAATGAAATACCTTGGCCGTGAGCTGTGTGTATGAACCTCCAGTGCTGGGGGCTGTCTGTCTGGTTTTCACAGAACTACTGACCTGCAGCTCCGGTGGTGGTGGGGGGCTTGCTCAAAGTGTATGTGGGTTGTTGATGTCCCCCCGTGGGTCTGCACTGGGAGGGGGGGGGAATGTTAATGCTCTCAGTGCAGATCAGCGCTCTCTGCTCTTCCCTCTCTGCTGGGAGTGGCAGGCACTTGGACTGAGGGTAGTCTCTGCTGCGGCTGGGAGCCAGGCTCCGGCCTAGGCAGACAGCTGTGTGCCAGCGCACTAAAAACAGCAATGCTGCTGTTGCGACTCGGGCTCCGAAGCCTCCCTGACTGGAGAGTTTGTGCCGAAATGGCCACGCCGCTACTTTTAGCGTGATAGCACGAGTCTTGTCCGCCCACCTGGGCTGGGAGAGTCACTCCCTCCCGGCAGCAGGGTAAATGTTCCCTGCCCCGATCGCCTGTCTCTTGCCTTGCTTGGCTGGAATGGGAGTGTGTAACTTACAAGCTCGTTAGGGTCGCTCCTTGCATTGTCTCCTGTATCACCGCCACACGTGGCGTGAAATGCTGCTTAGACGGGAAGCTCTTTGGGGCCTGGACCATGTCTGTGTTGTTTGTCCAGCGCCTAGCACAGTGGGGTCCTGGTCCGAGACTGGGGCTCAGAGGTGCTACTGTGATATAAATAGTAACACATTCTAATAGTGCGACTTGGCTTGCACGGGCACGAGAGGAGAATGCCATTTGCACTTGTATTGCATGGCTGGAAATGCCGATGTAGAGGGCGGGGCCGTGAGTGGAGTTTTTAATCTCTTATCCTGTTCACAACAGAGTGAGAGCTCTTCCCATCCCCTTGGGGGAAGAGTGGATGGGGGAGGTCAGTCCAGAAAATAGGGGAGCAGAGGGCACCCCCACCTTCTACTCGGTGAGACGCTCGGGCTCCGATGGCCCCAGCTCCCCCCTGTGCCTGCGGTTGAGCAGAGCTGGTTTGTTATGACAAATGGGCCCCTCTGGACCAGGTTGCTGGAGTCTCTGCACATCTATATTTCATGGTAATATCCCTCGATGGCTTCCTTGCTCCATCCTGCATTGATTTATTCCGGGACAGCCAGTAGCCAGGAGCTGTTGTAACACCGACAGACTCCTGTTGTCAGCGAGTGGGATCGAACCTGGGACCTCTGGAGCTTAATGCATGAGCCTCTGCTGCATGAGCTAAAAGCTACATGGCCCCTCACTAAGGCTGAAGCGGACTCATTAATCTCTAAGTGGTCTCGGTGCCACTACATGGGACAGAGCACTGCACCCCGGAGGTGTGTGGGTTACGGTGCCTTGAGATTCTGACCCACTGCACAAAGGACCCATTCCCAGTGCTGGGGCAGGGTCTTGTTTCGACCCATGGGTGCAGTGGGGTTGACCCCGTCCATGGGTTCGGGTTCCAGGCCAGGATTCTGGGAGACCGCCAGGTCGGTCTGTGTCCGGTAGCCTCAATAAAGCATCCTGTGTGTATTCATCTCCGCCCAGCCCTGCCCTCCTGCTCTGCTCTGGTGTCCCTGCGTGGAGCCTGGAGATGGGAACTAGCTCTCCAAGAGCCAGGCACTCTGAGAACATGGAAAGCCTTCAAAGCTTCCCGCTGTGGAAAAGCAAAAAATCCAGCAACCCCTTCTCCCTCCCTTCCCTGCCCCCCCTGGGTGCTGCACTGCCTTGCCCTCCCCTGCTCCCACCCTTCCCTGCCCCCCCTGGCTGCTGCACTGCCTCTGCCCTCCCCTGCTCCCACCCTTCCCTGCCCCCCCTGGCTGCTGCACTGCCTCTGCCCTCCCCTGCTCCCACCCTTCCTGCCCTCCCCCCCCCCGGATGGGACCCTGAGCGGAATGCCGAGGCGCTGCAGGAGAGGGTGCTGGCGATCCAGTAGGAGGTGCTTTTCCCTCTGGATCTGCCTGGCACCCGTCCCCCATCAGTCAGTAGTAGTAGTAATAGTGCCTGCCTACCACCCCAGTCATGGACCGGGTCCCCATTGTGTAGGTCCTGGATAAACACTGACCAAAAGGCCCCCCAAGGAACTGACACTTCATGTAATAAGCCGCTCCAATTTTGGCAAGGACTTGAGATACTCCAAGCCCCTCTGGCTTGTGCATGGGATAAGTCAGCCGGCCACGTGCACACGGCCCATTTGAAGGCAGGGGTCAGGGAGGAGAAAGCCTTGGGCCTGCGGGACAGGTGTGGGGCTGCAAGGAAATAGGAGCTGCTGCCAGTTCTGCAGGTGGCAGTGGAGTTCCTCTGCAGTGTCACTGGTATAACAGAGCATGGACCAGCCTCTGCTTTCGCACAAATATTTCAGGGGCTGGTAGGGATGGGGGCCCAGAATCTCCCCAAAGGGCGTGGAGGGCGGCTCCGGATCAGAACTCCACCCGTCTCTGGGAGGGTAGAAATACCCAGTAGAGTCCAGAATTTGTGTTCAGCAGTGCCTAGGGACCAGGGCCCCATTGTGCTAGGGGCTGTACAAACACACAGTAAGAGACAAGCTGCCACTTGGCTGCAGGAGAGGGCTGAAACAGACAAGCCAAGCCATCGGAGAGGAGCTGCAAAGGGCACGTCAGCGCGATTCTTTCTGCAGGGATGGGTTGGTGTGTGTGTGTGTGTGTGTGTGTGTGTGTAATATATATATAAAATTTTTTTGTTTTTGTTAAGCTCCTTTAGTGTGTGGCTCTAGACTCCAGTACAAATACGGACGGCCTTGGGTGCTGCTGTTCGAGACTCCACTGAGGATCCGGACGGCAGAAGCCTATAGCTGGCCTGCCAGCCCCTCAGCCCTGCGTGAGGCTAGCTTACGCATGGAGCACTGGCTGCTAATGTTTGCCCCTTGTATTCCTCTGCTGGGGTTTTGGTTGGGCCCCTGAGGGTGGAGTTTCCCTTCTGCGGGGTCTTCTCTGGTTTAAAGCCTGTATGTTTGTTCCTCTCTGAAAACCAGTCTCCTGCCCGCCCAGAGCCTGCTGCAATGAAACACGGAGGGCAGGCGGCGTGGCTCAGCACAGGTGTACCATGCCAGAGCTAACGAGCTGCACGTGTGGGCTGCCCAATGCCTGATTTAAAGGGCTTCCCTAAGCCTGGGGAAGCCCAGAGACAGGGATTATAGGGGCCAGGCAGCTATGCATTCTGGGAAATGGGGCTCAAGAGAGGCAGAGGGGGCAGGCCCTGCGGCTCCTGAATGGCTGGAGGGGTTGGGGGGGAGGGAGAGGAGCAGTCCCCAGCCTCTGGGGGAAGTTAGGGTGTTTCCTGGTCTACTCCCCAGGGATGAGGGAAGGAATTGAACCTGGGCCTTGTGGAGGGCAGGGCAGGGAGTGCCCCCTGGAAGGATTGCTCCTGCTGGGCAAAGGCTGCATTGAGCTGGGTCCTTACAGGGATCTGTGGCCAAACTGAACTTGTAGGGAGTACCATGTTGGAGACAACCCTGGTAACGTGGGGGGTGCCCCTTAGTGCAGCCCCCTGCACAGGAACAAGAGAGGACCTGCTCTGGGGTGAGGGATCCCCCAGTCTGACCTGTGTAACCCAGGCCACAGGGCTCCCCTGCATTAATTCCTGGTGGAACTAGAGCAGGGCTTTGAGCAAACCACCCCGTCCTGATTTAACACTTGCCAGTGCTGGAGAATCCAGCCCTTGGGAGGTGGTTCCAAGGGTTAATGACCCTCCCTGTTTGCGTTTGTCTAGCATCAAGTTCCAGCAGCTGGATCTCATTAGACCATCCTCTGCTAGGCGGACGAGCCCGTTATCATCAGCCTCGGGTTCCCTGGGTAGATGGTTGTAGACTGGGATCAAGTTGCCCTTTAACCCTTTGGTTAAATTAAACACGTTGAGCTCTCCCTTATCTGGCCCCCACCTCTGGGGTATCTGAGCCCCTCAAGCCATTCATGTATTTACTCTCTATCTCCCCCCACCCCCGGCAGGGCAGTGCTGTTACCCCAGAGCACAGATTGGGAAACTGAGGCACAAAATTGATGACAGGGTGTGCCCAAAGTCCCACAAGAACTCTGCGGCAGAGCCAGGAATTGAACCCAGATCTGCTGAGTCCCGGTTGAGTGCCCTAGACGCTAGGCCATTCTGTCCGGTCGTAGGCTCTGCCTGCTGCTGGAGGTCTTCCTAGAACCTCCGCACAAAGCTCAAACGTCCAATCCCCGCTTCAGGCAGGCGCGCTGAGGACCAAGTTAATGCCCTGCTGGGAGGTGACTAATGGTGTCTTTTAATCTGAGTCATAGGGGAGAGCGCTGGCTGATCAGGCCCGACAGTCCTGTGGGAGCCTCATTTGATTTTCTCCAGTTGCCTGAGCTGCCTTCTGGCTGCTGTAATTAAATGCTTCACTTTGGCTTGAATTTGGTCCAAACCAACCAGAGAGTCCCATGTGCAGACAGCAAACTCTTCTTCCCCTCCCACCCCATGTACAGGGCCCAACCCAACCCACACCTAAGCCAGTGACTCCTCCTTCTCCTTCCCCCATGTGGGAACTTGGCCCCTTCCCTCCAGAGGACAAAGTGGTCCCAGCATCTCTCCCCAGCCCCACAGGGAAAGCCCCAGATCTGGAGCGGAGGTTCGGCTGAGCTGCTTGCTGCAGCAGAGGAAGAATGGCCAGTGGATAGGGGGCTAGCCTGGGACTCTGGAGACCTGGGTTCCAGTCCCCCCTCTGCCACAGACACTCCGTATGCCCTTGGGCAAGTCTCTCAGCCTTGCATAGCTGCTCTGGGCCTCACTTCACCTCAGTACAATGGGGTAATAGCAACGCCCTGGCAGTGGGTTTGATGGTCAGTGCACCCCAGTAAGGGGGGTTGCGTAAGTACCTTGGAGAGAACCCATCTGAACATGTCTACCGATCCTCTTTCTCCCCTCCCTCCCCCCCCCGCCCAAGGGAGGCTGGCAGCCCTCTCTTGCTGTAGTCAGAGGCTTAGTCCTCTGCTGGCAAGATGTTGCCGTGGTCAGAGCTACAGCATGCACATCAGCCTGATTCTCCCCATCTCACACCTTGTGCCACCATGTACGCTAAGGTGAAATGCTACCACCGGGCCGAGTGATCAAGGGCACATGGTGACATGAGGGAGGTGGGGATCAAGGCCTTTCACTGTGGTCTCTGGGTAGCAGCAGCTCTCCTGGGTGTGTCCCAAGGTAGCCGGTCTGTCTGGGCACTTGCACCTGCTCAACACTGTGGATCTGGACCTTGGCAGCAGACCTTGTGCCTTGTGCTGTGGGGGGGGGGGGGTCGCTCTGGGTCGATCTTACCAGTGCCAGAACAAGAGGCCTTGTTCTCTTGCCACTTGAGAGGCGATTCCATTCTCCTTGGAATCTCTTGCATCCTTTCTGCAATGGACGAGGGACCAACGTGTGAAACAGAGACTGGGACAGGAGAATGGCAAAGCGGTGGTGAAAAATGGGTCATGGCTATCCTGTTGCTGCAGTACGGTGCACTTACAATAGTAACAGCATATGGACCAAAGCGTTCGGGAGGCGATACTGGGTCCAGTCCTAGTCAATATTTTTAATTAGCGACCTGGAGAATATTAATCACACTGGTGGCCAATAAGTTTGACCTAGGCGCTTATGCTGCCCTCAAACAGTATCCGGGTGCCTTCTAAAATCAGGAGCGACCCCTAAGCTGGGGAGGATGCATGGGGCTGAGCAGCAGCACTGAGATGCCGGCTGGAACAGAGGCCCCCGTAGCGTGGTTCAGATGCCCAATGAGAATGGAGGGGACTGGCTAGGCAGGCAGTCGCACCACATCGAAAGCTCAGGGGGATTGGAGCGGGTGGCGGATTCAGTGTGAGTCATCCACGCACGGCTGCTGCAGAAATAGACCAGCACAGCCTCTGCTGTCGACGAGGTGCCAGGAGCCAGAGCTGCAGCGGAGCAGATGTAGGTTACACGTTAGGCAGCGCTCTGCTCAGGCAGGGTCTGCTCTGCCCTTCCAAGCTAGAAAAACAGGCCAGGGCATGTGGCTAGAACCAGGACTGGATTCCTCCAAGTTGCTTTGACCCTCTGGGCTGATCCAGAGAGGACACGAGTCTGGGACTGTTCGCTGTCTGTAGCTCATACTTCTAGCTGTGGGCGTCCCTGGTGCATTGGCCAAGATGGAAGTGTTCACGCTTGCGATCCTCACCCCGCCCACAGCCAAGCTACAACTGTGTTTGCCCTCCATGCATCTGATGAAGTGGGTTATAGCCCACAAAAGCTTTTGCCCAAATAAATTTGTTAGTCTCTAAGGTGCCACAAGGACTCCGCGTTGTTTTTGTTTGCCCTGTTGCTGCTCCATACCTGACCTCCGAGGTCTCTGCCAGGGGCAGATGGTGCTAACATAGCAGCAACACCCCATCCAAATTCCAGCGGGGCCAACGTTAGCCATGTTTGAGTGGTACAGGGTAGAAACCCCCAAGGACTCTGAGCAGCCTGTCCACTCGGCTAGTCTAATCCCTTTGAAAAGTGGAGCTAGCTGGACTAAACAAGAAAACCCTCTGTCTGAGCCAGCTGCTGGCTGAGTGCACCAAAGAGACATTTCTATCCTCCCTAAATGTATGGCTTCCTGCTCCACCATGTAGGGGATCTCTCCCCCCCCCCCCATCTTACGTCAGAATCTTCTGTCTTTCGAGGTAATCTTTGGCCTGGATACTGACTTGCGTTGAACAGAGGTTTTCTTGCCTCCAGACCATTGATTGTTCATCAATCGGGTGTTTTTGTGTGAAAACTCGTGTGTGTGTGTGTGTGTGTGTGTGTGTGTGTGTGTGTGTGTGTGTGTGTGTGTGTGTGTGTGTGTGTGTGTGTGTGTGTGTGTGTGTGTGTGTGTGTGTGTGTGTGTGTGTGTCTTGAGCCGCTAAGGGGAGAGTTCCCTGGTCAGGTGCATTGCAGCCCCGAGACCTTGCATTGTTTTTATTTAATGATTCTGTCACTCTGCCTGCCCTGCTGTCCAGTGCAGGGTGACCCTTGGACCTCTACAGCCACATCCATACAGCAGCTGCTCTGGGCAACTGTGCAAACAGCATTAGCAGGCCCTAGCTTGAGCTACAGGTTACCAAGCCCTCGTGTGGACGTGTGACCAGACAGCATGGCAAACTCTAATGCTACTAGTGGGCACAGCTCGGTGGGTGTCTCGGTGGGTTTTGGGGTGAGATCTTAAAAACTGTCTGCTTTGCGTGGGTGATAAATAATTCTTTCCCCCTGTGATAAATGGGGGTGGGGGGGGTAGCTCCCTTTTATGAACACCCAGCCACTTAGTTATAAAATCCCTCATAGTAGTTGTTCTCTACTTGCTTTACCTGTAAAGGGTGAAAAAGTCTCCCTGCATAGGTAAAAGGAAGGGAGTGGGCACCTGACCAAAAGAGCCAATGGGAGGGCTAGAACTTTTTAAAATTGGGGAAAACTTTCCCTTTGTCTCTCTCTGCTCTCCGGAGAGAGGGGACAGAGCAGAGACAGGGCTGGAGCTAATCTGTAAAAAGCTGTGGGCCAGGTATGGAAATCACCAGATCATACCTAGAAACTTACTTATTTGAAACCCCAGATATGTAAGTGGATCAGGAAATGTCTAGGAAGATGCAATCAGGTTTATCACTTTTTATTTCTTTATGGCTTGTGGACAGCTCTGTGCTAACCCCAGGTGTTTTTGTTTTGCTTGTAACCTTTAAGCTGGACCTCAGGAGAGCTATCTTGTTGCTTAATCCTTGTAATAGGCTTTTTGCTAGATTAAACAACAAAGTTCCAAATGCATTTTCTTTCTTGTTTGTTTTTAATAAAATTTACCTTTTTTAAGAATAGAATTGGATTATTGTGTCCTAAGAGGTTTGTGCACATGTTGTTTAATTAGCTGGTGGAAACAGCTGATTTCCTTTGTTTTCTTTCTCAGCTCTTCCCTGGAGGGGGGTGACAGGGCTTGAGGGTACCCCACAGGAAGGAATTTCCAAGTGCGCCTTCCTGGGTTCCAAAAGGGGGGGGTTGCACTTGGGTGGTGGCAGAATCTACCCATCCAAGGTCAGAGAGAAGCTGTAACCTTGGGAGTTTAATACAAGCCTGGAGTGGCCAGTATTCCTTTTTAGAATCCTTGCGGGCCCCCACCTTCTGCACTTGACATGCCAGAGTGGGGAAACAGCCTTGACACACACACCCCCCCATTTCACCTGCCTGGTGGGACACTTCTCATAAGAGCAGAGGGTTTGCCCAAGTGTCCAAGGTTGTGTTTTTTCTCTTCCCCTGTTCATGCTGCATGCAGTCTAATGGTGCCTCTGCCCCAGAAGTGGCTGCATTTCCATGTTGCTGTACACTTACCATGCTGGGAGTGGGGGGGAGGGAGGAGGAGGAGGCAGTGGAGATTTAATTTAGTGCCAGATTTTCAAAACTACTCAGCTCCCAGTGGGTGGTGGGGGCTGTTGGGAGCTGAGATCTCTTGAAAGCCTAGGCCAGGTCTGTGCTGGGCTGTTCAAGTGTTAATTGGCAAAGTGCTGTGGGCAGAACGGAGTTTGATAGATGTAAAATATTCCCATAGAGAGAATTTAGCAATGGAAGGGGAAAGGTGACTGGAGAGGTGACTGGACAGCACCCTCTCTAGAACTTCGGCAGATCATCTGGGTTTGTGCCCTGAGCTTCAGGGGACCCAAGTCCTAGGGTCTGAGTTGCGCAGACTTCATCCGCAATGATGCTGTGCGCAAACAGGGCTTCAAAAGACTCTTATCAAATCAAACGCTTCTTAGTGGCCCCTGATGAGCTGTGTACGGCGGGACAAGGGGACATCCCCTTTTTAAAACACTGGTTTCCCTCCCTGTCTGGTCCATGGTGCGGTTGGGTTATTGATTGACACCTGGAGTGCTGGGTGCCATACAGAACATTTGGGGAATGAACCCCTGGTCTTCCAGACTATCCCATGGAGCCTGGGACCCGTCTGACGCGGTTCTGTGGAATCGTAGTATCTTTCTGGACCAGCTATTTCTCTGCAGTGGGTCGCTGAGGCCTCTTACTAGGAGGAAGCGAGGTGGGGGAAGGCTCCCTGAATCGCTCGCTGCTGGCGTGGGGACTGCGCACTCGCTCTTAGGCCAGTGCCCATTCAAGACTTTGGACTCCAGCCCAATTGGTTCCCCCTCTGTAAATGTTGGCTTATGGTGACGGAGCTGAACAAGCTGGCCATTGTGCGTCTCCGGGCCACTGAAGAAATTGACCGGGGATTTTTATAAGTGTGTGTGCGTCAGTGTCAGTCAAAGCTTTTCACCCTTTCGGGTTTAGTGTCCCGCTCCCTCCTCCTCTCCCGGCAGATGCTTGGTTGCCATGACAATCTTGCCATGGTGACAGCTGCTTTCACATCCTGCCAGCAAAGAAAGAAAAGACAGAGGCTCCCAGTCGGGGCGCCCCCTGTGCCGCCTCTCTTGCTTTATAAACTGCTCTGTGTGTCTCTCTTTCCTTGTCTAGTCTGGCTCCGGCGCAGCCCGGATGCAGGATAGGGGCTCCCTGGCACACAGTGCCACTTTGCGAGACAGCAGCCTCCTGGCTCTGGGGGCCCAGCACTGTCAGTCATCGGCCCAGCGAGAGCTCCCAGTTGGAAAGGGCAAGCTCTCTCCCCCTGCCCATGTCTCTGTCTCTACCACTGTGTCTGTCAGCCTGCAGCTCTCTGCCTTGTGTGTTCCTGGCTCTCTCAGCTGGCCCAAGCCTAGGTTTGCAAATAGACCAGCCCTGCAGGAAGGATCTGCAGCTCCGTCCGGCCGTGTCAGTCAGCCCTGGTGCTCCAATGGTCCTTGCTCGGACCAGATCTATTTGCTGCCTTCCCACCACCCGCGCCTCCAAACAGTTCAGCCAGCTGGATGTGCCTTAGTGGGGCGGGGGACTCTTGTCCTCTCCTCTTCCCCCAACCCCTCTTGCACCCAGCTGTGGCATCCGTCACACCCCCACCTCTTCCCTCCGGAGGGTCAGGAAGGCTCCAGCCGGAGTGTCGTGCAGGGCTGTTTGCTAACAGTGAACGCTGTGCGGTCCTTTGTGTCCATCTCCTTTCCCTCTCCCCCTCCCTGAACCCCCGGCGCCGGTGATCCCATGGTGAATAGGTTTGTCTATGGGCTTGTCGGCCAGTTTGACTGCATCCAGCCCCAAGGGTTGCTGTACTCCCAGAATGCATTGCCAGTGCCCCCTGGATGCTGTTGGTGTCATGTCTGCTGTGGGGCCATCAGCAGGAGGGAGCGGGTGCTGAGCCAGGGCTGGTGCTCACACCCCACTCCTAATAGGGCTCTGGGAACTTTCAAGCCCCTTCTACCCTAGAAAAGTGGCTGACAGCTGTTGTGCCCCTGAAATGGAGACTGGAAGCGGCTCATGTGGCTGGAACAAGCCCCGTCCTGTGCTCCGGTGTAGAAGGCGCAACTGGCAGTAAAACTGTTCTCAGCACCAGTGCAGATGGGGCTCGGGTCTGATCCTTTCTGGGCAGTGCCTGCAGGAGGCTGCCTCCCCTCTGGCCCGATGGATGATTTCCCTGCCTGTGAAGCCCTGGTCTGTTTTAGGTGCCGCTTTGGGACCAGTGGGTAACTCCCTAACTGCCAAAGGGGCTTAGGCATCTGGGCGGACAAGTGCGATGCTTGATGCATTTTGGAGCAGCCCCTGCAGTTACTGGAAGTCTTGGCTCTGACTCCCGTGGGTTTGGGATCAGGTTGGGAGCGAAGTCCCCGCCCCGCTTTGCTGTTTGGGCTGCATGGATTCTGACGGGACCTTCCAACGTCCGTAGCATCCCGCCACTCCTCAGCACGGCTTTAATAACCAAGAGGGAGCCGCACGGAGGCCTCATGCCACTCTGACCTCAATGGGCCAAATTCACCTCTGGTGCAACTTCACTGCTTTCATTACGAACACTTTCCTGGCCTGGGGTCTCAGTGTGCTTTGCAAACACTGCTGGATCCAATTTCCTGGCTCTGTGTGAGGCTGGTCAGTGTGATTAGCCCCATTGAGCGGGTGGGGAAACTGAGGCATAGCGAGGTTGAGGCAAGGTCACATGATGGGTCAGTGGCAGATCTGGGATTACAACCCTGAGTGTTGATTTGTAAGGGTCTAGTCTTGTCCCTGGCTTTATTTTAATCTTCTGTGAACATAGATCTGCTGGGCCTTATCCTACCCACCTGAGGCATGACAGTGACTAGAATGGCACCATCTGTCTGGCCTCATTAGTGCTGTAATACTGTAACCGTTAGACACATGATCAGGCAAGTTCGTTAGTTATACAGGGTAATCGTGTGGCTATTTCCGTCTCTAATTTGTTATTGGGAGCTCTCAAGAATGCAGCTGAGACAAGGCATGGAGCGAGCATTACAGGGGCTGTGCAAGGTGAACAAATCCGTGTGCTCTGCTAATCCTACTGGAGGTTTCTTCCATCTCTAATGTCAGTAGGTCCGGTCCCGTCCATCTGCCTGCTCCCCGGCCAGCACAGGTTTAGGAACTGGCATAGTCCAGTTTCCCATTTCCAATAGGGGGCAGCTCCAGCTGCTTCAGAGGAAGGTAGAAGAAACCCACCAAGTTGAAAATTAAGGAATAACCTGCCCACAGAAAGTTTCTTCCTGACCCTCATCACTTAGAAGTTGGCTCATGCCCTGAAGCATGAGGTTTTATAATTTTTTTTTTAAAAGAACCTTCTCAAATTATCACTATCTTTGTAAATATCCAGCCCTCTTTTGAGTCCAACTAAGCTCTTGGCATCTGGGCTACGTGATAGCCTGTGGAACTCATTGCTAACTCTGTGCTGGGTAATAAAGGATTATTCTCTTCTTATATTCTTCATGACTTTTGTTCTGCATTTCCTGATGTTCAGTCTTGATTTCCTTTGCTCAGTTTTATCCCAGTGCTCCTAGCTCTCATGCCCTTGCCCCATCCTTCCCTGTCACACTGAACACATCCCCTGCCTCTTCATTTTACACCACCCTTCAGGTCCCCTTGGTTTAAAAGATCTCTGGTATGGGGTGATGTGCTAAGTGCATTTGCCTGGTGAAGTTATACAGCACCTGCCACTGTAAGGTTGTCACCCATCCGGTTTTTGGCTTCTGTGTCTGGGTGCCATTTGACAAGCCCTGGTGGTTTTTTGTTTTTTAATCTGGGGAAGAGGCGGGGAAGGGGGCGGGGCCTCGGGGAAGAGGCAGCGCAGGGGGCGGGGCCTCAGGGGTCCGATTACCAGCCATTAGAAAGGTGGCAACTCTGCAGTCACTATAGGGCCTCTATCCTGACTTGTACCTCTAGGCACTCCCAGAACTTCAGTGTTAGCTGACACCAGGCATTGGCCTGAGGCAGGATTCTGAGTGGTTGGGCGGGGTATCTGGTGGGATCAGGTCTGAGGACTCAGCCAGGAATACCTTGCCTAGCTCAGACCCTCTGGCTCAGCTTATTGGTCTAAGCTTGAGCCCTGCAACACTGTGGGTCCTGTCTGCCTCCCTTAGCACAGAAGCAGAGCAGCGAACAGCAGGCCTGGTGCCAGCTCTCCCAGCTGTACGGGGTGGCATAGGGAAGCAGGGCAGGGGAGGGGAAGAGCAGGGTGCTACTGGGCATTAGGGTGAAAGCCAAAGCATTTAACAGTAGCTTCTTGTGACTCGGGAGAGATCTCAGGGAGGGTGCAGCTGGCCATGCAAAGTTGCAGTCGGCCAGAATATTCAGAAGAGCTCGGCAGCCACAGCTGGGGCTAGCTATTCCTGCTGCTCCCATTGTGACCCTTACAACCCGGCTTTCACGCAAGTTGTGCATGTCGGGTGCTGGTTGAAAGCTCCCCATTCTTTTTGCAAGAAATATTTTAAAACCTTTTACTCCCCTCCCCCCCCAAGAAACAATGAAAATGTTGACCAAAAATGTTTCTCTCTCACACACACACACACACACACACACAGCCCCTCCACCCGCATCGTTTTTGTCAAAAAGCCTTTTTTTTTTTTTTTTTTTTTTTGGTCCAAGGGGACAGGGAAGGAAACGTCTTTGGGGAGAAGAAACCTGAGCGGCCCCAGTGCTGAGCCCTTCTGAAAATCTGAACCTTGCTGTGGTCGCTGAGCTCTGTCTGGAAATTCTGGCCCAAAGGGCCCAGTTGAGCCTTCTGCTGTTTGTAGGCTTTAAACAAAGTGCCAGCCTGGGAACCCTGGAGAAAAGCCCCCACTTAGTGAGACTTTTGTGCTGGCATAATCTGATACCCTTTTCCATCCTTCAGTGATACACAAACTATCCACAGAGGATTCTTTCCCAGGTGTCTGGCTCGTGGGTCTTGCCCACATGCTCAGGGTCTACCTGGTCGCCAGATTTGGGGTCTAGAGGGAATTTTCCCCGGGTCAGATTGGCAGAGACCCTGGGAGGTTTTTGCTTTCCTCTGGAGCATGGGGCACTTGCAGGTTTAAACTAGTGTAAACAGTGGATTCTCTAACTTGAAGTCTTTAAACCATGATTTGAGGACTTCAGTAACTCAGCCAGTAGTTAGGGGTCTATTACAGGATTGGGTGGGGTTTTGCGGCCTGCGATGTGCGGGAGGCCAGGTGAGATGATCAAGATGGCCCCTTCTGGCCTTAAAGTCTGAGTCTATCACACCTAGCGCTTACACAGTATCTTTCATCCAGAGATTTCAAAGAGCTTTACAAAGGTATTTGATATCATTATCCCTGCTTTACAGATGGGGAAACTGAGGCACAGAGTGGCCATGCAGGATTTGCTTCACCCATGGCTAAAGTACATTAAACAGTAGCTGAGGATAATATCGGACACTATTTGATAAGCCCCACTTAGTGAGAGGGTGGTGGTATTAATCATGTGGTCCATTCTATTGGCTTCCATGGCTTTAAAGGAATTAATATAAGTATTTATAAAACAGCCAATGAGGGAAGTTTTGTCAATAAGTCTCCAAAAAGAGTTTTTATCAGGGTATTTGGTGTCATGTTTTTTCTCCCTGATTCTTCCCAGGCAAGCCAGCTTCAGAGCTGCCAGGCCGATCCCCTGAAAATAGGAGACTTTAAAATCTCAGCAAAAGCAGCTGTTTTACCAAGTGTAAGGGGACTGTTGCCCCCTTACTAACATTCAGTGGGGGTGTTTTGGTTGGCTAGCTCCCAGCACTAAAAGGGGAAGGGTCGATGGCAAATCAGGAGTCTGAGACTGACAGTCCCCAGGAACAATGGGGAGAGGCCAATGCTCCAGATCAGCCTGATTGACAGGCTAATCAGAGGGTCAGGAGGCCAGGGAGGTCCCGTCCTCCGTGTGAGCTGGAATTGCCTGGGTCAGACTGAGTGGGGCCGAGCTAAGGAGAAAGCAGGGGCCCAAGCTGAGCTGGAGAGCAGAACCGTGCCAGATCCAGAGGGGCCAGAGGCGCAGCCCCAAAGCCAGAGCACAGCCAGGACAGAGAGGGGCCTGAGCTAAGTTGCTGGGAGCAGAGCTGCAGCCCCAAAGCCAGAGCACAGCCAGGAGAGAGTAGGGGCCTGAGCTAAGTTGCTGGGAGCAGAGCTGCAGCCCCAAGGCAGAGTTACAGAAGCAGCCTGCAGAGCAGACCTGTCCTGGGGGCAGAGCTGTAGCAACCAGAGCCAGAGAGGCCAGAGAAGCAGCCCAGGGAGCTGGAGGCAGAGCAGCAGCAGCAGCCGTGCTGAGGCAGAGTGGAGCTGGAGCTGGGGCTGGAGCAGTCCGGAGCTGGGTGCGGTGAGCAGCTGGGGAGAGTGAGGGGGACCCTGGCAGTGGGCCCAGCGCAGGGAGATACCTCAGCCAAGAGGCCTTGCAGGCCAGACTTGGAGGGGGATCGTAACCCTGACAGGGCGGGGGCGACGCTGGGAAGAAGGGTCCTGCCACCTAGAGCCTGAGAGCGTGTGGCCACCGCCAGAGCAAGTGTCCGACCCGCAGCGTCCCTGCAGCACAGCCAGGGCCTGAGAAGGAGGCCCGGGACCTACAAGGAACAGACTGTGAACTGCCCTGACGTTCCAGAGACACTGCTTGTGATATTCCCTGCCTCAGAGCAGGGTAATGTGTTTCCTTTAACCTTTCCCATTTTTCCTTATTCTTTTTTTTTTAAAAATAATTGTTAATTAAACAATTTGTATTTGCTTTAGATTGTATAAAATGATCAGTGGGTCAGGGAGGTGCCCAGTGCAAAGAGAGTACCCCGGAGTGGGGACACCCTAGCCCCTGTCCTAGGTGACCACAGCAGGGTTGGGGGTCAAGCCCCCCAGGAATCCTGGGCCCAGCCTTGTCGGGGTTTACGAGGACTCTGCCAGACAGGAGAGTGGAAGGGGAGTCCTCAAGGGCAGGGAGGCCTCTGGGTAAAGGAAGTGGGAGCGAGGACTCGGATCCTTTCGCTAGCCCACTTCACCGGGGTAGTGCAGAAGCCAGGAAAGTTCCCCACAATAGCGGGACCATTCCCCCGCTTACACAAGCAAAGCTGCAGGTCATTTTGTTAGCAGTACATTTCTCTTTGTTGATTCCCGTGTAACAGCAGTATTTTAGGTGTGTGTGTGAAATTACGATTACTTGATCTGATTTGGGTTGTGCGGATGCTGGGGTGGCGCTAATGGCCTGTGAGCTACAGAGGTCAGACTGGCTCATGGTCTCTTCTGGCCTTCAGCGCTGTGATTTAGAAGGTAATGAAGAACTTGAGAGCGAGTACTGAAAAGACCCTTAGCCGAGCTCTTCCCTTCCTGGCTCAGATTGGGTTGATTTTCATCTCTGGCTTCCCCGGTCTCGCTCATGTGGGGTTTGTATTGTCTCTTTCCCTTGTCTGTTTTGATTAGCAATATTCGGATTACCCCAGGGTTTATTTTTAATGACTGATTTTGGGCAAAAATGTTTAAGCCTCGAATTTGTACGATGGGAAACTGCGTCAAGGGAGCTTTTAATGATGTGGATTGAACATGTGCACTGCAGTAGTCTATCTGACAAAGGAACGATGAGTTCTACCGGCTGGGAGCTGACATCAGATGAATTCAGGCTGGACATAAAGCACAGGTTTGTGTTTTATTTGAACAGTGAGGGTAAGTAGACACCAGAACCACTTACCCAGGGCTGTGGTGGATACTCCATCCCTTGAAGCTTTGAAATCAAGAATGTGCATCTCTAATACATCTGCTTTAGCTCACCCACATATCATGGGATTGATTCCGAAGTTACTGGGGAAAGCCTGTGTTATGCCGGAGATGAGACTGTGTGATCAGAATGGTCCCTCTAGGAATTTATAAATAACATTTTAAATGAGTGAGCATGCATTCTTCTAGATCCCTGAATTGGGTGTGCAGTTTGGGGCTGTGCGCAGATGTGGGGGGCTACGTACCTATGCCTTGCAGATTGAGGATCTGCATATCTAAACCAGGTGTTACCTGTCCTAGTAGTTTGTACGTGCCCAGGTCATCCAAACCCGTATTCCAGTTAGGACACTCTGATGCACCCACTGCCATAAATTAGCAGCTGGGACCCCTACGTATCTAATGGGGTGAGGGGTTGCAAGCAGTAAAGGAGTGGGAGAGAGGTCTGGAAGGAGAAATAATCCACCCGAGGGCCCAAGTTGCCCCTGGGAACAGTCTTTAGGGAGCATCCAGCATCTTCTGACCTGACCCACTTATTGTGCAAATGAAAATGGGAGCTGGTCAACACAAACTTTCAATAGCAGCCACGGATTTGGGGTGCCTCTGCTTCTGGGGGGCCCAGCCTGAGACACAGTGGGCCTTGATATTTTTTTTTTCCAGAGGGTTTGAGCACAAGGAAATCCAGCTGACGTCAGTGGGAGCTGCGGGACAGTCAGTACCTCTGGGAATTGGGCCCCAATTGTCTCAAAATGGGCTCCCCAGAAAGAGAAGCCTCCAGAATCAGAGGCCAGTGCTGAAAACATGGGTCTTGCTCTTTCTAGCAGAATGTGAGGAGGAGGGAGATAGGCGTCTGACTAGGCCAGGGAGCCATTAATAAATAGGAAAGGTGCTTCTAAGGGCTGGTCCACACTATCCGCCTAATTCGGCGGGTAGAGATCGATCTTCTGGGATCGATTTATCGCGTCTCATCTGGACGCGATAGATCGATCCCAGAAGCGCTCCCCCGTCGACTGCGGAACTCCTGCTCGCCGAGAGGAGGAAGCGCTGTCGACGGGGGAGCCTGCCTGCGCCGCGTGGACCCGAAGTAAGTACTTTTAGTTCGATATAGGAAACGTCGACTTCAGCTACGCTATTCTCGTAGCTGAAGTTGCGTTTCCTATATCGATCCCCCGCCTCAGTGTGGACCAGCCCTAAGACTTCTGTTAGCCTTGGGCAGGGCCGTGTTTCCTTGTGCTCGTCGTCTGTCAGCAGCCGCCTGTGGTCTCTTGTCTCACAATTGATCATCAGCTCTTTGGGGCAGGGACCCTCTTCTTGTTCTGTGTTTGTACAGTGCCTGGCCCCAGGGGGTCATGATCCATAACTTGGGCTCCTATGAGCTACTGCAAGACCAATAATCATAAGGAACTGTTTTTGTAATAGCAGAAGGATATTTTCCATAAACCTTCCCCCACAATTTACTGTCCCTCATATACCAGTGTGTGTATATTGGGGCCCACCAATATCACTTGCTACGGGCCAAGCAACCATCACATGGGAATTGCTGTCAGTAGCTACTGACTGGGGGGATTTGAACCAGCAACATTGAGGTGACAGTAACACCTCGGTCCCTACCCTTTGTGTGGTCTCTAAGTATCTTACTGCATTAGTCTCAAGAGTCGGGGGGCCACCCTGACCAAATTCCAGCTGCCTTTCTAAAGCCTGCATCCCGCAGGTTCACCTGGGTGTGGTATTCCTGTTCCAGACTGTTACTTTGTGTGGTTAAGCAGCTGCTGCCAGGTTGCAGCCCAGAGGTGGCTGCATTTCACTGGTGGGCAAGGTGGTCCCCCTTGCTGCAGGGATGCAGGGTGCTCTGGGAGAAGTAAGATTGTTGTGTCCTCAGTTGTCTGTCTTCTCCCGCTGGCAGGATCCGTCCCCAGCTGTCAAAGGAGAAGATTGAGGGATGCCACATCTGCACTTCAGTGACGCCTGGGGAGCCCCAGGTGCTGCTGGGAAAGGACAAGGCGTTCACCTATGACTTTGTGTTCGACCTGGACACGTGGCAGGAGCGGATCTACACCACCTGCGTCAGCAAACTCATCGAGGGCTGCTTCGAAGGCTACAATGCCACTGTGCTGGCGTATGGCCAGGTACCGGCTGTCCCCGTCCTGTGTCTCGGCGGTAAACCTGGGCTGTTGCACTGAAGCCAGGCTCGGCTGTTAGCAGTTGTGGGCTATCTGGCTGCGCCAGCAAAGCCATGCGGGAAGGTGCTTGGCTGGGCCTGCAGGTCGGAGTTGAGGCTCGTTGGTGGGGTGCAGGGGCAGAGGCCCAGGGCTGGAATATTGGGGGGGCCGTGGGTTGGGATTTTGGGGCATCAACAGAGCTGTTGGGGAATAGTCAGGGAGGGGCGGGTGCAGGTTGGGTTTGGCAGCCCAGGGCTGGAGCTGCAGGGGGCTGCTCTTAGGTTGATGCGCCCTGGGGCTGTCTAAGTGCCCGTCCTGTGCCCTTTCAGACCGGCGCTGGGAAGACGTACACCATGGGCACCGGCTTTGACACAAACATCTCGGAGGAGGAGCACGGGATCATCCCGCGGGCCATCTCCCATCTCTTCAGCGGCATCGAGCGGCGCAAGCGGGCAGCGCAGGAGCGTGGCACAGCCGTGCCAGAGTTCAAAGTCAGCGCCCAGTTCCTGGAGGTGGGTGTGAGCGAGGGGGGAGCAAGCTGGGGCCCCAGAACATGAGGAGCTGCCATTCCCACACCCCGAAACAGGGTATGGGTGGGGGTGTCTGTCCCAGCGACCGCAAACCACAGCTGCTCATGCACTGCTTCAGGGGGGCACGTGCTGTGGGCCCTACATAAAATGGTGCTGACTGTTTATGTTCTGGCTTCTCTGGGAGGCAGTGGTGCTGGTTATCTGTGCCCCCTCTGTGTCTGGGAGCTGGAGGGCTGGCTCCACTGCAGTCCGTGTACTCTGCATCCACTTGTCTGCATCCAGATTTGGGCCAAAGTCCAGTTTCTGTACAAAGGATGCAGGTTTTCCCAGCCTTCCCCAGCTGAGCAGGAATTCTCAAGCGCCTTCCACCCCATCTATTGCTTCAGGCTTTCTCATCACCTTGAAAGTAACGTACTGGCCCTTCCCACCTCTTTGCCCTGTTTCTCAGTCTCCAGAGCCTAATTTTAGCATGTTCCTATCATTATCCAAACCTTTCTTATTGCACCTTTCATCTAGAACGATCCCATCATGCCTTGCAGACTGTGTACTTTGTGATTGCTTCAGCTCTTACCCACACGCAGCTAGTTCTGGGGTGGAATATGAAAAAACCAAATGCAGCATCCATCAGCAGTTCAGGACAGGAATGGGTTTAGAATGACTTATCTGGGCGAATGCAGGAAGGCTGTATATAGCTAGCCCCACTGTTCTGACAAAGTTTCTATTTTGGTAATGCCCCAAACGCATGTGGAAAAGCCAGGAGCTTTTCAAAGGATTGGCTTTGCATTTTACTTTCGGATCATGTTGATAGAGAAATGTGTGCTGTGGTATAATCGATCCAGACTATGCCATCCTTGTGTTTAGTGACTAGAGCTGGGTGAGAGGGATTTTGTGAAATCACGGAAAACCACTGTGACACTATTTTGCCAAATCACTTTTGCGTAATTTCATGGAATCCTGAAACTTGAGCTTTTTTTTTAGAATGTGTAAAATCTCAAGTGATCTGAAAACTAGTCCCACTTCAACATAGAAATGCCTCCCCTGTTGGAAAAGTGTAGAGGAGAAAGCATCTGCTGTAAGGCTATATAGCCTAGAAAGGACTGAAAGATTGGGAGCAGGGAGGTCCTGAGTCTAATCCCACTGCTGACACAGTGCCCTCAATGATCCTTGTATATCTATCCCTTCAGAGGAGTATTTTCTTGGGCTTCACAACACCTTGATGAATTAGATAAATACCAATGGTCCATTTTACAATGGAGGTACAGATAGTGACTGGCCAAAGATCAGGCAAGCCTGGGTCCGAACCAGAAGTGGATTGCACATCTCCAGATGATCAGGCCCAAACCACTAGAGCACAGAGTTCCCCCTGGAAAGTCTCTGAGCTCCATTTTCTCCATCTGGGCAAAGAGTTGAGACCCGTATGACTTCAGACCCCTGTACCTGGCTGGGTAAGTTACCCCAATAGGAAACCTTCCCGGCTTCCATGACACCCTCCTCATCTCTTCTGCCCCAGATCTGAAGCAGCCGGAAGTGCGACCGTGTTCCCAAGGATCTCTAGCCTTGGCAGGGCTTTGGCTCTTCCCTGAGTGCCTGTGAGCTGGCACGGAAGCAGGACGCGGGAAGACTTCCTGCTCATTGGCACCTCCTTTGAAATCCCTTTGTCGGGGCGAGGCTATTCTGAGTGGTGGTTAACCCTGCTTCTCATTCAGTACGGCGGGGAGTGCCCCTCCGCCAGCAGCGTTGTGTGACTGCCCAGCCCTGGGCATGAGCTATAGGATCCGACACAAGTGCTGCAGTGAACCCTGTGAGATCCCGTCTCCCCCTCCTATAGCATCTTCCCCAGAGCCAGCCAGTCCTGCTTGTGAATGCCACAGGGTGCTGGGACTCCCACCGCGTAAGTCGCCAAAGGAGATCTCGCTGTTGTCGAAACCTCCTGCTATTCAGCCTACATTTCCCTTTGCTCGATCCCTTTCCTCCCAGCGACACCCACTTTGGGAACGCCCTGTTAGAGTTTATGGGCTTGGGTAACTCCAGTGACTTCAATGAAGCTATGTCTGAGGATCTGGCCCCACTGCACTGGCATGTGGAGAGTTTGTGCAAACTTGGCCAACGCCGTGGCTGCCACGGGGTGGCTGGTGGACCCTTTACGTGGACTGAACCATCCCACCTAGGCTAAGAGGAGCTACATCTGAAAACCCTTCTCCTTGGCCTTGCTGCAGCTCTGTAGGTTCAGCACCAGAAGCCGTCCAGTCTGAAGGCCGGGCTGGCAGATGCTAGCTTCTCGGCTATAGAGAAGCTTTGACAAAGCCCAGAGGCTGCTGGGGCGACAGCAGAGACTCCAGCGCTGCAAGGGTTAATGACACTGGCAGTGCTGGAGCTGGGGGCTGCCTGCTGAGTTTATTGTGTCCTGTCTGTTTTCTGGTCAGGATATTTTTGCCTGTTAAATAGTTTCAGAAACTTAGATGTCTGGGCTTCTGGAGCCTCCAGTCCCAGCATGAGGCAGGAGTTTCCTCCAGACAAACCCCTCTGGTCTATTTCAGAGTCACCCGTTCGTATTCCCCCGGCAGGCTGTGCCCAGCCTTGCTCGCTCCAGGCGATCCACAGAATCACAGTGACCGCGAAGGCCCTAGTGTAGGCAGAGCTCAGGCTTTACCGTCGCATCATCGAGACCCAGCTGGTATCTAGCGCTTTGCCTCAGGAGAGCTCAAGGTGCTTTACAAAGGAAGATCAGTATCATGATCCCATTTTACAGATGGGCAAACTGAGGCACTGAGAGGGGGAGTCACTCACCCAGCAGGCCAGTGGCAGAGCTGGGAACAGACCAGAACCCAGGTCTCTGTAGTCCTAGGCCAGTGCTCTAGCCACTAGGCCACACTACCGGCTCCTCGGCTGGCTGGCTGGCTGCAGCTGCACGAGATGGCCAGGGTAGATAAGGCCTTCTTTAGCTGCCTGCTTGGCTGCTTTGCCAGAACATCACTACGCATGCAGGGACCGGCTCAGCTGGCCTATAGCGCCTGTCGTCTCCACGCTGAACACCCACGCTCCCTGCAAACCCAGCAGGGTAGCGCAGTCCTGTGGGGACTGGTTTGCCCCAATGTCCCCTCTCCCGCAGTGGGGTGTGCTGATAGCTGCCCTCCACCCCAGAGGTGGCTGCATCTCGGTGCCGTGGTATGCACAGCTGGAATAAAAGGTGCTCTCGTTGGGGTGATAGTGGGGGTCCGTTAAAGCTCCCGAGGCTGCCAGCATGCAAGGTAATTACCTGTGCTGTTGTTACTGCTGTGCTCTTACCCGTGTCCTGTGACCTCTCCGGGCAGGTTCATTAGAGGGGAGGCTTTACTGCTCTGGAGCTAACTTCCAGGGACAGTGGAACGGATTAGCCTTATCTTCAGAGCCGCTCTGCGGTGCTTTCCCGCTAGCCCCTGAGCTGGGATCCTTGCAATGAACTGCGTACGGGCCTAATGCCAGCCAGGTGCCAGGACTCCTGGCTTCTACCCCTGGTTCTGCCCCTGACTTGGCATGTGGCCTTGGTGAACTCACTGCTCCACTCTGTGTCCTGGGCCAGGGCCCAGACCCTGTGATCGGAACATGGCCTCCCAGCATCTCTGGCGAAGGCCGGGTGGGCGAGAGGCCCAGGTTGAGATCTGCAGCCTGTCTAGCACCACAAGCAGTGAGGCCCCAGCCCAGCTTCCTTCTGGGACTTCAGCGCACCACCCACCCTGTTAATGATTCGCTGGATTCTCGTCACTTACGCAAATGGGCAGGTCCCAGCCTGTGCCACCCATAGAACTGTCAGCCAGCCGGGCGAAGGAATGGGAGGCCAGGCACGCCCACCACTCCAGGGCAGGATCCCATCTGCAGGTGGTGGCTGGGGAAGGGGGACGGCCGGGTCACTTTACCTATCCCTCGTGTAGGGTCACAGCCTGGATCAGCCCTACGGCAGGATTTCGGAGACCTGGGGTTTTCCTCCCTGCTCTGCCATGCATGCCCAAGGTAACTCTCTGGGCACGTCCCTTGGTCTCTCTGGCCTCCGTTCCCCATCTGTACAATGAGGCGTGAGGATAAATACGGTAGATTGTTAGGTGCTTGCATATTAGGGTAAAGAGGGGCCTGTTAATATCGTAGATGGGGTGAAGCCTGTCTGTTCTACACTGCTCTGCCAAGGAGGAGCCACTACATAGCCCCTCTGGACCTGGCCTTCAGGGGGCTTCCTCTGAGCCCACCCGTTCTCCTGCCCTGTAGTGACTGGGATGGGCTCAATGCACCTGCCCTGCTGTTCTTGCCCCTTCCCCCGATTAGCCACAGGCACTAAATCCATTTCTCCTCCGCCGCCGCCTTCTGCTCAGTGCTCGCCCCTTCCATGTTGCTCCTGCTCCCAGCAGGGGAGCAGTAGCTGGGCTGGTGATACACCGCTTGCTTGCAAAGCTAATCCAGGGCAAGGTGCAGAATTGGCTCTGGCTTCCCTGCCTTTGGGGACCTCCCGGCTTGGAGCCCTAATTAGCCCCTTTCTCCACCGGGGCAGGTCAATCTGTCAGTGATGACACCCCCCACCCCCACCCCACCCCCGGCAGGCCAGGCCTGACTTGCTGGGCTCTGGATAATTACCCTGCTCGGACTCTAGTCCCAGATAACTAGGGGGACAGCAGGGTCCCCAGACGTACGGACAGTGCTGGGTGACTGACGGCCATGGCGATGGGGGGAATGCCAGGTGCGGTGAGCTGGCTCCTCGGCCTCCTGTCTGCTCTCTGAGAGCTTTTAAGGAGAGAGCAAGGCCTAGTGGGCATGGCCTGGAGCTAGGATGCCTGGGTTCTTTCTATTCCTGGTTCTGCCACTGGTTTGGCGCATGGCCTTGGGGAACTCACTGCTCCAGTCTGTGCCCTTAGCTAGGGATCATCGGGACAGCACGCTGGCACTGTGCTGCTCTGCGTGTGCTGGGTAGGGGAGGCCTTGAGGAGGGGGGGGACCCAAGAGGCATTGGGGGGGAGGTTGGGAGTACCTGGAGGAGAGGTGGGGGGGACGACCCAGGAGGCATATGGGGGAGGTCGGGTTACCTGGAGGGAGCCAGGAGGCCCCAGGGGTCTGAGCACGGCCCCTGTGCACCCCGCAGTGGCGGGAGGTAAGTTGTGAAGCCCCATGCCAGGCTCTGCAGCAAGCCTCGTGCCGCCCAGTAACCCACTGCCCTGTCTCCCTCCCCCACAGCTCTACAACGAGGAGATCCTGGACCTGTTCGACAGTGCCCGGGACCCTGACTCCCGCCACCGCAAGTCCAACATCAAAATCCATGAGGATGCCAGCGGCAGCATCTACACCACGGGTGTCACCTCCCGCCTCATCAGCTCCCAGGATGAGGTGGGTGACGCCCGGGACCTGGCTGCTGCGGGGGGGTCGGCTGCTCTGGATCGCCGGAGAGCGGGCAGGGGCAGAATGGAGGGGCCGGGTGCTGTGAGGGGCAGAGCCCCCAGTGACGACAAGGGGAGTCAGGAGCTAGCGTGCCCCAGCCCCAGGGCAGAAGCTCTCCTAGCCAGCTGTCCGAGGCTCTGGCTGCCGCCGCCCTGGGACAGACACACTCAGGGTGTGGCATTGACATGTGCCCGGCTGATGCGCCCCTGGGTGGCATCAGGGCACTGCACCAGGATGCCGAACGCTTTGGATTTTCCTGTGGTGGCTTCGCGGTACAACTGTGCCCCTGCTCCCAAAGCTGGTCTGGAGGGGCGGAGGGGGATGGACTGTGAATGGATTTTCCCCCCCCCCCCAAAAACTGCTCTACTAGCCCCCCCTCGAAGGAGAATTGTCCCCCTGCTGATCCCAGCCCTCTCCTGTTGCCCACACTCAGCAGCCCCCCTTGCAGCAAGAAGGGAGCCCAGCTTGGACAGAGTTAACTCTCTCCTTGCCAGTCCCCAGAGGGGAGGGATAGCTCAGTGGTTTGAGCATTGGCCTGCTAAACCCAGGGTTGTGAGCTCAATCCTTGAGGGAGCCATTTAGGGAACTGGGGTAAAAATCTTTCTGGGGATTGGTCCTGCTTTGAGCAGGGGGTTGGACTAGATGACCTCCTGAGGTCCCTTCCAACCCTGATATTCTATGATTCACTCCCTACCCCTTCAATCTGTGTGCTTGGATCCTTCCTTCTCTCCAGGCCCCCGCTCCTGCCCTCTGTGCCATGTGGTGCAGGGCCTAGCGAGAGCCATCCCGCTGGCATCCTCAGTGCCCACGTGCTCGTCCCCTGTTACCCGAGGGCAGGCGTCTGGGCTCCATGCCCAGCCCTCCCATGCCCCCTTGTGTCGTTGGCACGTGGTACCTGTCTCCCATGGGAGCAGCGTCCTGGGGCGAAGGGGGGGTGGGAATGCAGCCCCCATCCTGTAGCGCCGGGGCGAGGGAATCGCTCACCTAGCACGCAGTACGAGCCGTTTGTTAACCAGGCATCGCTGCAGGAGGCTCTGGTCCCAGGGGAGATGAGTCAGGCCCAAAGACAGGACTGTGAGCACGTGAAGCCGGGACGCGTCTCTACTGCTGCCTCAAGTGGGTAGCTCCTGGCACAAGCGCATGGAGGGGGTTGGTCCTGGAGAAGCCCTTGCCCTGTGCGTTGTCTGTGAGCGGGAACGTCTCCCAGCCACTGGGGATAGCAGAAACGACCCTCAGGACCTGGAGGTCAAATGCCTCCTCTGCTGCCCCTGGACACTTCGTGTGCAGCAGAGAGCACAGGGGGCAGCGTAGATCAGTGCTTAGGACTCTGGGCTGGGCCCTGGGAGAGCTGGGTTGTTACCCACCGGGCCACTTGCTGCGGCGTAACCTTTGCAAGTCCCTTCTCTGTCAGTTGCGTGGGGCTGGGGCTGGGGTGGTCTCTCAGCATTTGTACAGCACCTAGCACACCAGGGCCTCGGTCTGTAGAGTGTCACGTTACTCGCCATGGCTGTGCATGGGCGGGTTCCCAATCCCGTCTCCGAGCACACAGACCCTGAGTTAGCCTCCGCCCTGGCCTCTTGCCTGGGGTTTGGCTTTCCTGGTGACTCGTGAGCGGGGCTGTTCCGGGGTCTCCCTACAGTGCCTGCTCCCTTGTTCCCTGTGGCCACTGGGCAGGGATCTCCCAGCGCGGGGCCCTGGCACCCGGGCCTGGATGGCTCGGCAGGAGAGCCTGCATGCCATGCAGGGGCTCGGCTGCCCCCATCCCAGGGTGACTATGGCACATTGACCTAGGGTGCGCTCCCCACTCTGGCATCTCCCCACCTCCCAGCAGGCTGGGGTGGACATTTCTTTGAACCCTTTCCTTGTTGTTGCAGCTGATCCAGTGCCTGAAGCAGGGAGCTCTGTCCCGCACAACCGCCAGCACCCAGATGAATGTCCAGAGCTCCCGCTCCCACGCCATCTTCACCATCCACCTGTGCCAAATGCGAGTCTGTGCCCAGCCCGACCTGGTGAGACTGCGCGAGAGGGACAGGGGAGCGCCCTTCGCCCCACAGCACGGCAGGCGTGAGCCGCTGTCAGGCTAGTTCCTACGTCTCCCTGCCACGTGCTGGTTGACAGCGGAGCCGCAGCGGGCTGCTCTGCGAGGGGGCGGGTTGGGATCTATCATAGCAGAGGGATAAAGCCCCGTTCCCCTGCGGGAGGCGCTGACGCTGCAGCCTGTCTGCTTGCCAGGTGACCGGCCTTCCAGAGGGATCCCAGGCCACCAGCGAGTACGAGACCCTCACCGCCAAGTTCCACTTCGTCGACCTGGCTGGCTCGGAGAGGCTGAAGCGGACGGGAGCTACGGGCGAGAGAGCCAAGGAGGGCATCTCCATCAACTGCGGCCTGGTAGGCTCTTAGCGGGTGGAGGAGACTGGGACAGGCTGCAGTGGATATAAAGGGGCTGCTGGACACAGACAGACCCTGCCTGGCTCACTAGCTCCCAGACTGAGCCACCACGGGTCACCACTAGGGGTCGCGCGGTGGACTCGGTGGTGAGGGATGGGGCAACTAGCTGCGCTACCCAGCACTGTCCCCAGTAGGGGTAGATTCCTGGATCTGGGGGCTCAGGAATAACGTGGAGGCAGGAGAGGGGCTGCACACTGGCTGGCTGGTATAGCTGCACTGACTGGCTGCTAGTGCATTGGTCCAGAGCCCCCCGCTCCCTGGAAAGAGGTGGCTCTGATCACCCTGAACTTTGTTTTCTACAGGGAGGGGCCCTCCCCAGCACGGGGCGAAAACTCAGTCCCTTCCGTTTTTTGTTGGCAGCTGGCGTTGGGAAACGTCATAAGCGCCCTTGGAGACCAGAGCAAGAAAGCGGTGCACGTACCCTACCGAGACTCCAAACTGACCCGGCTCCTCCAGGACTCGCTTGGGGGGAACAGGTAACAGGCACCCTGAGCCAGGGCGTGGGGTCACCCAGCGGGTGTCCGCTTCAGCTGGGTGTGTGTGACCCAGAATGGAAGAGCTGTGCCCTCGCTGGGTCTGCACCCTGGGAGTGTTGCCTGAGGCGGGTGGGGGATTTCTGAGTAACAGGAGGGCCGGTCGGGCTCAGGGATGGACCTGAAGTGCCGTGTGGGTTTCCTGGGGTGGCGTGTTGCTGAGGGTCCGGTGGAGTCTCCATAGTGACTTTTCGAAGGTAATTATCTCGGCTCTCTTGGTCCCGGGCCCCAGACGCAATTAGGCAGCTTTCGTGGAATTAGCTCTTGCAAAATGCGTCTGAGCCCTTCGTGATCTGGGACTTGGCAGCTGAGTTTCCCAGCACGGGATTGCTCTAATCCCTCCCCCTTCCTGTCTCAGTGATGCCCCGAATGCCCTGCCGTGGGCTGCCCGGGGTGGCGACTCCCTGAACACCACTTTGTAATGAGCAGGGGAGGCCACCCGGGGTTCTCTTTGCCAGCGCAAAGCAGGCTGCTGCCTGAGCCACACTCCCAGCCTGTGCCGGCCCAGGGTGGAAGGGGCCCACACCCCGTTTATAAAGTAAATAAAGGCCAAAGGGGGTTGTGGCTGGAGCTGCCAATAGGCACCCATGTGCCAGCGTTGGAATTGGCTGATCTGACGTGGCCCAGGTGCTGCATTGTTTGATGGCAGCTCCAGCTGACCCCGTTGGCTCTCCGTCCTCCCTAGCCAAACCATCATGATCGCCTGCATCAGCCCCTCTGACCGGGACTTCATGGAGACCTTAAACACGCTCAAGTACGCCAACCGGGCTCGCAACATCAAGAACAAGGTGGTGGTGAACCAGGACAAAACCAGCCAGCAGATCAGCGCCCTGCGGGCCGAGATCGCCCGCCTCCAGATGGAGCTCATGGAGTACAAGGCGGTAAGGGGCGGCTGAGCAGGCGAAGCCTCGTGTGTGTACGGCCCACTCGGGTCACCAGCGAGGATCGAACCCAGGACCTTCCACGCCGGCCCCTGCCGCTTGGGCTAATGGAGTAACTCCACTAACTGAGTTTGTGGCAGGCTGTTGTGGTTGCTGGGGCTGGCTGCTAGAGGGAGACCTACTTGCATGTACAAAGCCTGGGTATGACCTGGACTCCTCGCTGTCACAGGTTCAAATCCCAGCTGTAGCAACTCAGCCTCGAATGGCATGGGGAAAGTATTCCTGCCTCCCCTGCACAGATCTGGCCCCATACTGTGTGTACAGCTACTCCTCTGCTGGCCTTGGCCAGCACCATGCCCTCCTGGGTGCGGTGTATGCTGTGGCACTGGGCTCCACCCCACTGGGCTCCACTCCACTGGGCTCCACAGATGGCTGTGTTTCAATGGTGCTGTAGTTTGTGGGTAGGATGCAAGGGACTATGGCGAGGTAGGCTGTTAAAGGGCTGTATGTCATGTCTGAACAGGGAGAAGGCTTCAGGGTATCTTTCGGAGCTGGGAAGGCACCTCCTGCTTTATATCCCTGTCCTGTGGGCATATCAGACATCCTGCTTCATGCTGAGCTTGTCTGGACTGGTTTCCCATGAGCACCAGCCCTTAAGCAGCCAGAGGTTGCTATTGAGCTGAGTCATGTATCTCCCCAGCCCGAGAGGAAGGATGGCCCAGTGGTCATGGCACTGGCCTGGGACTTGGGAGCCCTGCGTTCAATTCCTTGCTCTGCCACAGACTCCCCGTGTGACCTTGGGCAACTCCCTTAGCCTCAGGGCCTCAATCCCCATCTGCCCAGCCGGGGTCAGAGCACTGCCCTGCCCACTGGGGGTGCATGAGGGTAAATGCATTAAACTGGGAGGTGCTCAGCTCCTGCCATCATGGGGCTCAGATCAGAACCTTACCTGAGTAAAAGGCACTTACAGCATGTCAGCTGCTCCCTGTTTCTGCCGTCCCCCGAGCACGGCCTTCCCACGGGCACGCCTGCCATTTTTTGAGTCTCTACCTTTTCCCTGCTCCTCTTGCTGTGACCCATCTTTAAGGTGACCATATTTCCCACAGGGAAACCAGAACACCCCGTGGGGCTGGCCTGAGCCCCTCCTCCTCCTCCCCCGCCCCCCACGGGGCTGCCTCGAGCCACTCGCCTGAGTCCCTCCCCCCATGTGGGGCTGGCCTGAGCCACTCACGCGAGCCCCCCTCCCTGTGCAGAGGGTAGGCAGGGCTGGGGCGAGCAGCAAAGCACATATGGGATAGGTCGACTATTTCCCAAAGGCTGGGGCTGGCGTCGCTGCTCACCCGAGCCCTGCCTGCCCCCTGCTGGATCCCGGCCTCCCCCCCACGTTCCTCTGCACCCCACTTTCTTGACAAAACTGGGTGTTTGTCCCGTTTGCCCTTGGAGACAAATGCCCACTTTTGCCAAAAAAAAAGTCGGGACGCCCGGGACATGGCTTAAAAAAGGGACTTGTCCCAGCCGAAACGGGACGTAGGGTTACCCTACCCATCTTCCTCAGTGCGGCGCCATTGAGCACGTGGCCGGCTGGGTTCGGCCAGGGCTGACGGACGCTGTGGCTTTGCCCTCTCTGCATCTCCCTTTCTCCTCTCCCCGCAGGGCAAACGTGTGATCGGGGAGGACGGCGCCGAGGGCTACAGTGACTTGTTCCAGGAGAACGCCATGCTCCAGAAGGAGAATGCCACCTTGCGCATGAGGGTGAAGGCCATGCAGGAGGCCATTGATGCCATCAACAGCCGGGTCACCCACCTGATGAGCCAGGAGGCCAATTTGATACTGGCCAAGGCAGGTGAGGATGGGCACCTCCGGAGGACGTGTATGCGAGGTGGGGCATGCGGATCGGTCCCACGAAAATTACAGCCACCCCGGAGCTCAGGTCCAAGGGCAGCTGAGTGGCAGCCCAGCTGCTAGGAGTTTCTGATCTAGTCCGTGATCCTAATTCTGTCCCTCCAGGTGATGGCAACGAGGCCATCGGCGCCCTGATCCAGAACTACATCCGGGAGATCGAGGAGCTCAGGTGGGCGTGGGCCACGTTCTCTCCTTCCGCCCGTCTGGGGGGGCCACGTATCGCGTGCAGCTTGAGAGGACCTGCAAAGAGGCAGTGCGGGCTAGCGGGGGGGCTGCTGACCTGGGGCTCTGGAGGCCCAGATTCCCTCTCTGGCTCTGCCGCTCCCGGTGCCGCGGGCACTGGGTTCAAATAGTAGGCTGGCATCGCAGCTCTGCCAATGACCTTGGGCAAGTCACTTCCCCTCTCTCTTGCCTTTGGTCTGATGCGACCATTTAGATTGTCGGCACTTTGGGGCAGCGCCCGTCTCACGGGTGTGTGCAGCACCTGGCACAACAGGGCCTTGATCCCGTCTCTCTCGGTGCTGCTGAAATATAAATAAAAGCCCCACATTCGAGATGGAAATGTCTCCATCCTGTAGGGCGTCCTGTCCGGCCCTTGTGCTCCCAAGCTTTCTCTGGAGCCTTGGCTGATCCAGACTTAAATGCCTCCCAGGGGTACATTGAAATGCAGTCTGATAGCTAGTGCTGCTCATAAATGTGGATTCCGTGCTGGAGAAACTGACAACCCCGGAGACAGGAATCCCCTCACTCATTCTGGGCCAGATTCTCAGCTGGTGTAAAATCAGCTTTGTCCCACTGGGGTCCCTGGAGCAATGCCGATTTACCCCCCTCCCGCTGAGGATCCAGACCCCTGTCCGTAATGCTAGAAAACAGAGGTGCCCCACCCTGTCTAGCGCAGCCGCTGCTGAAGATTAACCCTTAGGCTGCCATGTCAGCGTATCACCGTGGCTGTTGAGAACTGGCTGTCGGCCATAGGGTTGCTTCTCTCCCGTTAGCGTTCAGGCCTGGTGGGAAGCCCTGGGGCCTTTGTGACGAGGCCTGGGCTGCATTGCCATCTAAGGGAAGGCACTAAATCCGTGAAGTGGCATCTGCTGTGACTCTTTGCTCCCACAAGAGGCATGCAGATGGTTAGTGGTGGCCATGCCAGCTTTCCTTCCCTGCGATGTCCTTCTGCAGCCCCCCTCCCCGGGAGCAGAGCCCTGAGCCCCTTTGACCAAGCTGAGCGAGGGCAGTTTAGGTTCCAGACACACACTCTCCCGGTCACCCCTCCTTAGAGGTTGGGGGGAGGGGGTGTCTTTTCCCCTGGGGTGTCTGGACATCTGCCCAGGGCAGCAGATCTCCGTAACCAAAAGCCCCTCCGATCCCCAGGACAAAGCTCTTGGAGAGCGAAGCCATGAACGAGTCGCTCCGCCGGAGTCTGTCGCGGGTCTCCTCCAGGCCCCCGTACTCCCTGGGCTCGTCTCCAGGCCCAGGCCTGGGGGCGCTCAGCAGCCCCGTGGTCTCCATGGAGGCAGAGGCCACCGAAGTCCTCCGGCGGGCCAAGCAGGACCTGGAGCGGCTGAAGAAGGAGACCAGGCAGCGGAGGAAGAGGTGATGGCCAACTCCTTGCTGGGGACAGAGGGGGGGGGGGCTGTTCTGGGTGCTCCCACCCCTGGCTCTTCATTATTATGGCTATTGGGATGCCCACTTCTCCCTTGGCTTCCAGCCCTGGCACCCTCCAGCCCCCATCAGCCCTGCTGGTCCAGACATTGTCCTGCCCCATCCCTGGGAAGCCAAAGCCATACAGCAGAGAATCAGGACTCCTGGGTTCTTTTCTCAGCTCTGCCTCTGACGTGCCACATGACCTTGGGTGAGTCCCTTCCCCTCCTTGTGCCTCAGTCTCCCCATCTGGTAACACTGCCTGGCCCGTCTCTCTGGAGGGCAGTGAAGCTGGGTTCCTGAAGGGCTCTGAGATGGAGGGTGTTGGGGATGTATGGTCTAAGGGGACCGTGTGCCAGGGCTCCCCTGTCACCGGGGTTCATCCCGTCTCTTCCTGGCAGCCCGGAGAAGGAGGCCTTTAAGAAGAGGCCAAAGCTGCAGCAGGAGAACGGGGAGGAGACGGACGAGAACGAGGAGGTGAGGGAGGCTTCCCCCGTGGAGTGGGGGGTGGGAGCCCGGTTGCTAGCCAGAATGCCAGCGGCCTTCTCTGTGCCTCGCCGGCGCTTGGGGCAGCTGTGTCCTGCCGCACCCCTCCGTGAATGGGGCTCGGCCCGTCAGGTCAGACCAGTGCTTCCGAATCCGTGTCCCCCGCGGCCTCCTTCCGTGCTTGGCCCTCAGGCCCCGGGCTCCTGGGTGTTAGATGGGAGCGGAGTTCTGTGGGAACACGGGAAACGATCGCTCTATCATCGTGGGCGACTCTGCCATGTGGTTTGACACGTGAGACTCTCCACATTGGCTGGAGGCAGACCTGATGTGTAAATGCCCCTCTGTCCTGAGCACTAGCGGGCGTGATGGCCGAGCGCCTGCCCGGTGGAAGCCCCCTGACCATGTCCCATCCCACTGCAGGAAGAAGTTCCCAAAGAAGGGGATGAGCCAGACCTTCAGCAAGGCGGCCCGGCTCAAGTGGCAGTCGCTGGAGCGGCGCATCTTTGACGTCGTCATGCAGAGGATGACCATCGTCAACCTGGAGGCAGACATGGAGCGGCTGATCAAGGTGAGGTGTGGGGGGCAGTGCCCTGGTGGGGATTGGATGGCCTGAGCATGACCGAGGGCCAGGAGTGCTGGGAGGCTGCTGGCACCTGGACGGCGCCGGCTGAGGCGTTTCCTTCCCACCCGCCCCCCAGAAACGCGAGGAGCTGGCGCTGCTGCAGGAGGCACTGCAGGGGAAGAGGGGAAAGCTGCAGGCGGAGAGCCCAGAGGAGCAGAAGGGCCTGCAGGAGCTGAACGAGGAGATCGAGGTGCTGACAGCCAACATCGACTACATCAACGACAGTATCGCCGACTGCCAGGCCACCATCATGCAGCTGGAGGAGACCAAGGTGCCGGGGGAGGGGGCCTGCAGGCGGGGGCAAGGTGCAGGGGGTCTGTATATGGGGAGTTGGTCTCACGGGAGGGGGAGCGGGGGAGATCACCCCAGGGCATTGTGTGCTGTAAGGGAAAGGGGGTGCTCTGGGGGCTGGTTGATAGTTGGGGTGGGGGCTGGGCGTGAGCAGGAGGCTGGCTGGCTGGACTCTTCCTCTAGGCAGTTTAAGCATAAGGGGTGCAGGAGGCAGGTTTGCAGGGTCCTCTTGCTTTCTAAGCTCCAACTTCTGGGCTGAAACGTTCTGTCGTGGGTCACGCAGGGAGTCAGGGCCGAGCTGGCTCCCTGCTCTTAGCCCCCAGAGCTCGCCCCCTCCCTACAGAAACGTCACAGAGCAGCTGTTGCAGTCTGGCTGCTTTCTCTGCTTGTTTGCTGATGACGGCTGTATAAGGCCCAGTTCAGCAGGTGCCTGAGCACTCACGGGGCTGGTGCGATAGGCTGCCGTAGGCCCGTGGGCGCCAGGCTTGGCTTGGACCAGCAGAGGCCAAGAATCAGCCCTCTTCAGCTGCACGGTCTGCAAGGCCGGGGCCAGGATTTAGGAGGCCCCTAATATGTTGGTCCGCCAGGGTCTCCATCGGTGCTGGATGGTTTGTTTGTGGAAGGGACGGCTGCGGAGAGCATGATGTCCACCACCAGCTGCTAGGCCCAACAGCCCTGATGGGAGTTCTGCACATGCTGGAGTCAGTGGAAGCCCTGTCCGTACCATGGGACAAATGTACCCATGGTGTACCCAGTGCTGCGGGCAAGGCGTGGTCTAGCCATGCTCAATCCTCTCTGTGTGCACAGAAAAACCCATGTCAGCACCAGGCTCCAGCCTGGGTCGCCGCCAAACATGCTTAGAACTTGGGCTTTCTCCATTCCCTGCGTATACGGCAACACAACCTCCTGTGAGAAACTGCCTCGACCCAGCCCAGTTCCACAGTGGCGTTCCTGTAGCCTAGACCGAAGCCAAGCACGGGGGGCAGCCCGGTATTCAGAGCCAACTCCAGGTGTAGCCACGAGAGAGGGTTGAAGATGCTGTTTGCTTTTGTAGGAAATCTCAAACCCTTTTAGTTTTTCTTTTGAAATTTCCCAGGGGGAAGAAAAAATCAGTTTCTCCTCTTCCCCCACCCCCCCGCCCCACCCCCTGAGAAACTGGAATTTTTGTGGTTTTTGAAAATCAGTTTTGATGGTTTAAGGCAAAAAAATTGGGGGTCTTGGGAAAGAGTTTCCCTATTCTGAAACCGCGAACTTGTGCTGAAAGCTATTGTCAAACATTGAGTCTCTTTTCTGATGTCAAATGTTTGTAAAGGGAGGGTGGGATTTTGACCAAAAAGGAAATTTTTGTTTAATCAAATATTTCCACAGAGAAAGAATAGCCTAATAATGAGGCCTTTCTCCCTGGCACCTGTCGGGTGTCTGTGCTGCAAGGAAAACCCCACAGCACAAGTCTCACAGCCTGGATCCATTGCCTTGGGCTCGCAGGGCTACGGGGCTAAAACGAAGAGTGTAGACATTCGCACAAGGGCTGGAGCCTGGGCTCTGGAGGGTCTCGGAGCCCATGAGCGGGAATGTCTACACTGCTACTTTTAGCCCCGTAGTGCAAGCCCGAATCCTTTGGCCAGAGGCTCGCTGCTGTGGGTTTTTCTTTGCTGTGTGGACGCACCGTTAATGACATGTGGGGTCTGACCCAGGTTCAGCACAGTGTAGCTCTCTGCTCCCCTCCTAGCAGCTGGAGGTCGTAAACAAGTTTTTAGTATATGTCTACGCTTAATCTGCTACAGCTGCAAGGCTTTAGGTGTAGACGCTCCCCGTCGGAGTAGGTAATCCACCTCCCAAGGAGGTGGCTGTTTAGTTCGGTCGGCAGAGCTACACTCTCCGGGATCGGGGGGCAGGGGGCAGGATTTTCACACCCTGGAGAGACATAGCTATGCTGGTATAAGTTCCCAGTGTAAACCTGCCCTTGGTCTGCTCTGGTCACCTGGCTAGCGAGCAGCTCCTGCCATCCAGGCGGTAGAAGCTCCTCTTCTTTAGATCCGCAGGTGTGTGGTTCAGGCCCCATAGATGGCCCAATCAGGGGCCTGGTTCCAGGCACACATCCAGTGCGAGTGCTCATGCACAGTATTGGCATGCAAGTCGTCTTCCCCGCCGCCTGCTCGCAGAGCACCTGTGTCCCTGCCGGCGTCAGCCAGTCAAGGAAACCCCCCCCTGTTCCGTGGCGCTGGTGTCTCTGCTGGCCCTCTGCTTTCTGCCCTTCACCGCCCTCAGCGCCGTTCTAATTCCCCTCCCTCGGGGCCTCTCCTGCACCGTAGGAGGAGCTGGACTCCACCGACACCTCCGTGGTCATCAGCTCCTGCTCCTTGGCCGAGGCACGCCTCCTGCTGGACAACTTCCTCAAGGCTTCCATCGATAAGGTCAGGCAAAGGGCCTTCCAGTGGGGGTGCAGCTCTGGGGGGCGGGTCGCAGAACATGGGATCCCAGGAGGCCCCCTGTTGGGGTGGGATCACAATTGCTGCAGGTCAGGTTTGGAGCCAGGGCTATTTGGCTGCGCCTGGGGCATCCTTTGTGCGTGGGTGAGGGAGACTGAGAGGCTGGCCTGGCCTGTGTGCTGTTGGACCCAGGGCGGGGAATGGGTTACAAGCAGCAGCTGAGTGAGGCTGGTGTGGAACTTGCATCTGTGCCCAGGGACAGGGATTGAAGCCAGGAGCTGATTCCCCATCCCACCCACTGGCCCGTCCTGTGTGCTGGACGGAAGGTAACCTCCTGCTCCCGCCAAACAGGGGCTGCAGGTGGCTCAGAAAGAAGCCCAGATTCGCCTGCTGGAAGGGCGCCTGAGACAAACGGATGTGACCGGCTCCTCCCAGAACCATGTGATCCTGGATGCCCTGCGGGAGAAAGCGGAGTCCCACCCCGAGCTGCAGGCGCTCATCCACAACGTGCAGCAAGGTGGGTGCTGGGCTCTTCCCTCCTGGGGACCCCCGTGAGTACTGGGCATTGGCTGGCAAAGCAGCCGGCAGTGGGGCCTGGGGCTGGCAGCAGCTGGGAAGGCTTGGGGTGTTTCCCTGCCCCTACAGATGGCACGTCTGCCCATTGGGACAGATGGAGCCCACCCCAGGGCTCTTGGCATTGCTCTGACCCTGTGGGCAGGAGTGATAGGCCCACTTCATCCAGACGTATCAGCCCACATGGTCACAGCCTGTCCAGCCGTGAGGATGCACTGATGGCGCTTTGGTGGCAAAGAGTTAATGATACGATAGCAGTGGTCTGGGGGGGTCCCAAGGACCTAAAGGGCCACACGCTGATTGGCGACCGCCTGCTGGCTGGCTCTGATCGGACCGGCCCAGTGCGGTGCCCTCCCACCCTCTGTCGCGTTGACGCACCCTTGTCGGCTGTTCCTTGTGCAGAGAACGGCTACGCCAGCACGGACGAGGAGATCTCGGAGTTCAGCCTGGCCTCGGAGGGGAGGTAAGCGCACCAGGGAGCATGCAGTGTCCCAGCCTCGTGCGCCCCTGAGCGGCGGGATCTATGGAGGGAGGGGGGCGCATCTCTGTGGCACTCATTGGCAAGGTAGACCCGTTAGAACTTGGCAGCTAAATTCTCCAGGTTCTGTCTGCACCGAGCATGCTCCAGCCCCTCAGAGCTCCTACGTGTGACCCGACGGTGCACAGGCTACCCACACGCGATGACTGGCCATGCTCAAACCCAGGCGTGCAGGGGCTGTACAGAACTGTCCCAGTAATCGTTCCTCTTGAGGGCCAGGGGCAAGATGGAACTGGGAGGGAAGAGGGCCCCGAAAGGGACCGGGGGATGGGCTGTACCTCGGGGAATGGGAGGAGGAACCGTAGCCGGGCTGGTGATAGGGTGTTATGGGGTGGAGGTGATGGGCAGTGGTTTCTTCCTTTAGCTTTAAGTTAAGCCTTAAAGGGGATCGGCCATTTAACCCTTTGTTTCCTACAGCTTCTCCCAGTCTTTCACCATGAAGGGCTCGGCCAGCCAGGACGACTTCAAGTTCAAGGTCAGTTCACAGCCACAGACAGGGCCATTTAACGTCCAGATGTGGGGTCTTTGGTCCATTGTACCCCCTCTCCCTTTGTGCTCACGGCTGGGCGGTGGCCCTTGGCGGGAGTCTTCTCCATGGGCGGAATGTCTTGGGTCTGGAACTGAAATAGCCCGGGGTCTGGTCTCCTGGTGACGGCCGTGCCTGGCGTGTTACTTTGGCCCTATAAATGGCTCCTTGAGTCGTAGAGCCCACTTTAAACCCCCAAATGCCACATCATTGAGCTGTACTGGGCTTCCCTGAATCCAGGCAAGGTGCCCTGGTGCTGTCTAGCCCTCCTCTGGGAGCAAATAAAACCCATGTGACACCCTGGTGCTGTGCGCCCTTCCCAGCAGCTAATTGACTGGACCAGTCCCTCCATGTGCCGAATCCTCCTGGGAGAGCTGCTCCGGAACTCTGGGCCATACACGTTTCAGCCTTGCACAGGGGGTACTTCCTGTTGCCCTCATTAATGAGCTCATGAAACGTTAATGCTGGCAACCGGGGCCCAACTGAAAGGTTTCTCTAGATCTGCCACTGCTGGGTGCTTGGCCTCAGAGGCTTCTTGGAACTGAATGGCCAAGGGGCGCCAGCGTCTCAGACTCGCTCCACGTGCTACCCTCGGGGCAGTGAACTCCTCGCCTCTCAGCTCTCCCCTCCCTGTGCCACGCCATAGGGGGAACCCAAGCTGTCAGGCCAGATGAAGGCTGTGTCGGCCGAGTGCCTGGGACCCACGCTGGACATCTCCACCAAGAACATCACCAAGTCCTTGGTGTCCCTCATGGAGATCAAGGAAGACGGGATCGGCTTTTCCATCCGGGATTCCTACTACAAGGATAAGGTCTCCCGCACCATCAGCCTGCCCACCCGCGGCAGCACCTTGTAAGCCCTGGCAAGCGTGGGAAGACGTACACCATGGGCACCGGCTTTGACACAAACATCTCGGAGGAGGAGCACGGGATCATCCCGCGGGCCATCTCCCATCTCTTCAGCGGCATCGAGCGGCGCAAGCGGGCAGCGCAGGAGCGTGGCACAGCCGTGCCAGAGTTCAAAGTCAGCGCCCAGTTCCTGGAGGTGGGTGTGAGCGAGGGGGGAGCAAGCTGGGGCCCCAGAACATGAGGAGCTGCCATTCCCACACCCCGGAACAGGGTATGGGTGGGGGTGTCTGTCCCAGCGACCGCAAACCACAGCTGCTCATGCACTGCTTCAGGGGGGCACGTGCTGTGGGCCCTACATAAAATGGTGCTGACTGTTTATGTTCTGGCTTCTCTGGGAGGCAGTGGTGCTGGTTATCTGTGCCCCCTCTGTGTCTGGGAGCTGGAGGGCTGGCTCCACTGCAGTCCGTGTACTCTGCATCCACTTGTCTGCATCCAGATTTGGGCCAAAGTCCAGTTTCTGTACAAAGGATGCAGGTTTTCCCAGCCTTCCCCAGCTGAGCAGGAATTCTCAAGCGCCTTCCACCCCATCTATTGCTTCAGGCTTTCTCATCACCTTGAAAGTAACGTACTGGCCCTTCCCACCTCTTTGCCCTGTTTCTCAGTCTCCAGAGCCTAATTTTAGCATGTTCCTATCATTATCCAAACCTTTCTTATTGCACCTTTCATCTAGAACGATCCCATCATGCCTTGCAGACTGTGTACTTTGTGATTGCTTCAGCTCTTACCCACACGCAGCTAGTTCTGGGGTGGAATATGAAAAAACCAAATGCAGCATCCATCAGCAGTTCAGGACAGGAATGGGTTTAGAATGACTTATCTGGGCGAATGCAGGAAGGCTGTATATAGCTAGCCCCACTGTTCTGACAAAGTTTCTATTTTGGTAATGCCCCAAACGCATGTGGAAAAGCCAGGAGCTTTTCAAAGGATTGGCTTTGCATTTTACTTTCGGATCATGTTGATAGAGAAATGTGTGCTGTGGTATAATCGATCCAGACTATGCCATCCTTGTGTTTAGTGACTAGAGCTGGGTGAGAGGGATTTTGTGAAATCACGGAAAACCACTGTGACACTATTTTGCCAAATCACTTTTGCATAATTTCATGGAATCCTGAAACTTGAGCTTTTTTTTTAGAATGTGTAAAATCTCAAGTGATCTGAAAACTAGTCCCACTTCAACATAGAAATGCCTCCCCTGTTGGAAAAGTGTAGAGGAGAAAGCATCTGCTGTAAGGCTATATAGCCTAGAAAGGACTGAAAGATTGGGAGCAGGGAGGTCCTGAGTCTAATCCCACTGCTGACACAGTGCCCTCAATGATCCTTGTATATCTATCCCTTCAGAGGAGTATTTTCTTGGGCTTCACAACACCTTGATGAATTAGATAAATACCAATGGTCCATTTTACAATGGAGGTACAGATAGTGACTGGCCAAAGATCAGGCAAGCCTGGGTCCGAACCAGAAGTGGATTGCACATCTCCAGATGATCAGGCCCAAACCACTAGAGCACAGAGTTCCCCCTGGAAAGTCTCTGAGCTCCATTTTCTCCATCTGGGCAAAGAGTTGAGACCCGTATGACTTCAGACCCCTGTACCTGGCTGGGTAAGTTACCCCAATAGGAAACCTTCCCGGCTTCCATGACACCCTCCTCATCTCTTCTGCCCCAGATCTGAAGCAGCCGGAAGTGCGACCGTGTTCCCAAGGATCTCTAGCCTTGGCAGGGCTTTGGCTCTTCCCTGAGTGCCTGTGAGCTGGCACGGAAGCAGGACGCGGGAAGACTTCCTGCTCATTGGCACCTCCTTTGAAATCCCTTTGTCGGGGCGAGGCTATTCTGAGTGGTGGTTAACCCTGCTTCTCATTCAGTACGGCGGGGAGTGCCCCTCCGCCAGCAGCGTTGTGTGACTGCCCAGCCCTGGGCATGAGCTATAGGATCCGACACAAGTGCTGCAGTGAACCCTGTGAGATCCCATCTTCCCCAGAGCCAGCCAGTCCTGCTTGTGAATGCCACAGGGTGCTGGGACTCCCACCGCGTAAGTCGCCAAAGGAGATCTCGCTGTTGTCGAAACCTCCTGCTATTCAGCCTACATTTCCCTTTGCTCGATCCCTTTCCTCCCAGCGACACCCACTTTGGGAACGCCCTGTTAGAGTTTATGGGCTTGGGTAACTCCAGTGACTTCAATGAAGCTATGTCTGAGGATCTGGCCCCACTGCACTGGCATGTGGAGAGTTTGTGCAAACTTGGCCAACGCCGTGGCTGCCACGGGGTGGCTGGTGGACCCTTTACGTGGACTGAACCATCCCACCTAGGCTAAGAGGAGCTACATCTGAAAACCCTTCTCCTTGGCCTTGCTGCAGCTCTGTAGGTTCAGCACCAGAAGCCGTCCAGTCTGAAGGCCGGGCTGGCAGATGCTAGCTTCTCGGCTATAGAGAAGCTTTGACAAAGCCCAGAGGCTGCTGGGGCGACAGCAGAGACTCCAGCGCTGCAAGGGTTAATGACACTGGCAGTGCTGGAGCTGGGGGCTGCCTGCTGAGTTTATTGTGTCCTGTCTGTTTTCTGGTCAGGATATTTTTGCCTGTTAAATAGTTTCAGAAACTTAGATGTCTGGGCTTCTGGAGCCTCCAGTCCCAGCATGAGGCAGGAGTTTCCGCCAGACAAACCCCTCTGGTCTATTTCAGAGTCACCCGTTCGTATTCCCCCGGCAGGCTGTGCCCAGCCTTGCTCGCTCCAGGCGATCCACAGAATCACAGTGACCGCGAAGGCCCTAGTGTAGGCAGAGCTCAGGCTTTACCGTCGCATCATCGAGACCCAGCTGGTATCTAGCGCTTTGCCTCAGGAGAGCTCAAGGTGCTTTACAAAGGAAGATCAGTATCATGATCCCATTTTACAGATGGGCAAACTGAGGCACTGAGAGGGGGAGTCACTCACCCAGCAGGCCAGTGGCAGAGCTGGGAACAGACCAGAACCCAGGTCTCTGTAGTCCTAGGCCAGTGCTCTAGCCACTAGGCCACACTACCGGCTCCTCGGCTGGCTGGCTGGCTGCAGCTGCACGAGATGGCCAGGGTAGATAAGGCCTTCTTTAGCTGCCTGCTTGACTGCTTTGCCAGAACATCACGACGCATGCAGGGACCGGCTCAGCTGGCCTATAGCGCCTGTCGTCTCCACGCTGAACACCCACGCTCCCTGCAAACCCAGCAGGGTAGCGCAGTCCTGTGGGGACTGGTTTGCCCCAATGTCCCCTCTCCCGCAGTGGGGTGTGCTGATAGCTGCCCTCCACCCCAGAGGTGGCTGCATCTCGGCGCCGTGGTATGCACAGCTGGAATAAAAGGTGCTCTCGTTGGGGTGATAGTGGGGGTCCGTTAAAGCTCCCGAGGCTGCCAGCATGCAAGGTAATTACCTGTGCTGTTGTATCTGCTGTGCTCTTACCCGTGTCCTGTGACCTCTCCGGGCAGGTTCATTAGAGGGGAGGCTTTACTGCTCTGGAGCTAACTTCCAGGGACAGTGGAACGGATTAGCCTTATCTTCAGAGCCGCTCTGCGGTGCTTTCCCGCTAGCCCCTGAGCTGGGATCCTTGCAATGAACTGCGTACGGGCCTAATGCCAGCCAGGTGCCAGGACTCCTGGCTTCTACCCCTGGTTCTGCCCCTGACTTGGCATGTGGCCTTGGTGAACTCACTGCTCCACTCTGTGTCCTGGGCCAGGGCCCAGACCCTGTGATCGGAACATGGCCTCCCAGCATCTCTGGCGAAGGCCGGGTGGGCGAGAGGCCCAGGTTGAGATCTGCAGCCTGTCTAGCACCACAAGCAGTGAGGCCCCAGCCCAGCTTCCTTCTGGGACTTCAGCGCACCACCCACCCTGTTAATGATTCGCTGGATTCTCGTCACTTACGCAAATGGGCAGGTCCCAGCCTGTGCCACCCATAGAACTGTCAGCCAGCCGGGCGAAGGAATGGGAGGCCAGGCACGCCCACCACTCCAGGGCAGGATCCCATCTGCAGGTGGTGGCTGGGGAAGGGGGACGGCCGGGTCACTTTACCTATCCCTCGTGTAGGGTCACAGCCTGGATCAGCCCTACGGCAGGATTTCGGAGACCTGGGGTTTTCCTCCCTGCTCTGCCATGCATGCCCAAGGTAACTCTCTGGGCACGTCCCTTGGTCTCTCTGGCCTCCGTTCCCCATCTGTACAATGAGGCGTGAGGATAAATACGGTAGATTGTTAGGTGCTTGCATATTAGGGTAAAGAGGGGCCTGTTAATATCGTAGATGGGGTGAAGCCTGTCTGTTCTACGCTGCTCTGCCAAGGAGGAGCCACTACATAGCCCCTCTGGACCTGGCCTTCAGGGGGCTTCCTCTGAGCCCACCCGTTCTCCTGCCCTGTAGTGACTGGGATGGGCTCAATGCACCTGCCCTGCTGTTCTTGCCCCTTCCCCCGATTAGCCACAGGCACTAAATCCATTTCTCCTCCGCCGCCGCCTTCTGCTCAGTGCTCGCCCCTTCCATGTTGCTCCTGCTCCCAGCAGGGGAGCAGTAGCTGGGCTGGTGATACACCGCTTGCTTGCAAAGCTAATCCAGGGCAAGGTGCAGAATTGGCTCTGGCTTCCCTGCCTTTGGGGACCTCCCGGCTTGGAGCCCTAATTAGCCCCTTTCTCCACCGGGGCAGGTCAATCTGTCAGTGATGACACCCCCCCCCCCACCCCACCCCACCCCCGGCAGGCCAGGCCTGACTTGCTGGGCTCTGGATAATTACCCTGCTCGGACTCTAGTCCCAGATAACTAGGGGGACAGCAGGGTCCCCAGACGTACGGACAGTGCTGGGTGACTGACGGCCATGGCGATGGGGGGAATGCCAGGTGCGGTGAGCTGGCTCCTCGGCCTCCTGTCTGCTCTCTGAGAGCTTTTAAGGAGAGAGCAAGGCCTAGTGGGCATGGCCTGGGAGCTAGGATGCCTGGGTTCTTTCTATTCCTGGTTCTGCCACTGGTTTGGCGCATGGCCTTGGGGAACTCACTGCTCCAGTCTGTGCCCTTAGCTAGGGATCATCGGGACAGCACGCTGGCACTGTGCTGCTCTGCGTGTGCTGGGTAGGGGAGGCCTTGAGGAGGGGGGGGACCCAAGAGGCATTGGGGGGGAGGTTGGGAGTACCTGGAGGAGAGGTGGGGGGGACGACCCAGGAGGCATATGGGGGAGGTCGGGTTACCTGGAGGGAGCCAGGAGGCCCCAGGGGTCTGAGCACGGCCCCTGTGCACCCCGCAGTGGCGGGAGGTAAGTTGTGAAGCCCCATGCCAGGCTCTGCAGCAAGCCTCGTGCCGCCCAGTAACCCGCTGCCCTGTCTCCCTCCCCCACAGCTCTACAACGAGGAGATCCTGGACCTGTTCGACAGTGCCCGGGACCCTGACTCCCGCCACCGCAAGTCCAACATCAAAATCCATGAGGATGCCAGCGGCAGCATCTACACCACGGGTGTCACCTCCCGCCTCATCAGCTCCCAGGATGAGGTGGGTGACGCCCGGGACCTGGCTGCTGCGGGGGGGTCGGCTGCTCTGGATCGCCGGAGAGCGGGCAGGGGCAGAATGGAGGGGCCGGGTGCTGTGAGGGGCAGAGCCCCCAGTGACGACAAGGGGAGTCAGGCGCTAGCGTGCCCCAGCCCCAGGGCAGAAGCTCTCCTAGCCAGCTGTCCGAGGCTCTGGCTGCCGCCGCCCTGGGACAGACACACTCAGGGTGTGGCATTGACATGTGCCCGGCTGATGCGCCCCTGGGTGGCATCAGGGCACTGCACCAGGATGCCGAACGCTTTGGATTTTCCTGTGGTGGCTTCGCGGTACAACTGTGCCCCTGCTCCCAAAGCTGGTCTGGAGGGGCGGAGGGGGATGGACTGTGAATGGATTTTCCCTCCCCCCCCAAAAAAAACTGCTCTACTAGCCCCCCCTCGAAGGAGAATTGTCCCCCTGCTGATCCCAGCCCTCTCCTGTTGCCCACACTCAGCAGCCCCCCTTGCAGCAAGAAGGGAGCCCAGCTTGGACAGAGTTAACTCTCTCCTTGCCAGTCCCCAGAGGGGAGGGATAGCTCAGTGGTTTGAGCATTGGCCTGCTAAACCCAGGGTTGTGAGCTCAATCCTTGAAGGAGCCATTTAGGGAACTGGGGTAAAAATCTTTCTGGGGATTGGTCCTGCTTTGAGCAGGGGGTTGGACTAGATGACCTCCTGAGGTCCCTTCCAACCCTGATATTCTATGATTCACTCCCTACCCCTTCAATCTGTGTGCTTGGATCCTTCCTTCTCTCCAGGCCCCCGCTCCTGCCCTCTGTGCCATGTGGTGCAGGGCCTAGCGAGAGCCATCCCGCTGGCATCCTCAGTGCCCACGTGCTCGTCCCCTGTTACCCGAGGGCAGGCGTCTGGGCTCCATGCCCAGCCCTCCCATGCCCCCTTGTGTCGTTGGCACGTGGTACCTGTCTCCCATGGGAGCAGCGTCCTGGGGCGAAGGGGGGGTGGGAATGCAGCCCCCATCCTGTAGCGCCGGGGCGAGGGAATCGCTCACCTAGCACGCAGTACGAGCCGTTTGTTAACCAGGCATCGCTGCAGGAGGCTCTGGTCCCAGGGGAGATGAGTCAGGCCCAAAGACAGGACTGTGAGCACGTGAAGCCGGGACGCGTCTCTACTGCTGCCTCAAGTGGGTAGCTCCTGGCACAAGCGCATGGAGGGGGTTGGTCCTGGAGAAGCCCTTGCCCTGTGCGTTGTCTGTGAGCGGGAACGTCTCCCAGCCACTGGGGATAGCAGAAACGACCCTCAGGACCTGGAGGTCAAATGCCTCCTCTGCTGCCCCTGGACACTTCGTGTGCAGCAGAGAGCACAGGGGGCAGCGTAGATCAGTGCTTAGGACTCTGGGCTGGGCCCTGGGAGAGCTGGGTTGTTACCCACCGGGCCACTTGCTGCGGCGTAACCTTTGCAAGTCCCTTCTCTGTCAGTTGCGTGGGGCTGGGGCTGGGGTGGTCTCTCAGCATTTGTACAGCACCTAGCACACCAGGGCCTCGGTCTGTAGAGTGTCACGTTACTCGCCATGGCTGTGCATGGGCGGGTTCCCAATCCCGTCTCCGAGCACACAGACCCTGAGTTAGCCTCCGCCCTGGCCTCTTGCCTGGGGTTTGGCTTTCCTGGTGACTCGTGAGCGGGGCTGTTCCGGGGTCTCCCTACAGTGCCTGCTCCCTTGTTCCCTGTGGCCACTGGGCAGGGATCTCCCAGCGCGGGGCCCTGGCACCCGGGCCTGGATGGCTCGGCAGGAGAGCCTGCATGCCATGCAGGGGCTCGGCTGCCCCCATCCCAGGGTGACTATGGCACATTGACCTAGGGTGCGCTCCCCACTCTGGCATCTCCCCACCTCCCAGCAAGCTGGGGTGGACATTTCTTTGAACCCTTTCCTTGTTGTTGCAGCTGATCCAGTGCCTGAAGCAGGGAGCTCTGTCCCGCACAACCGCCAGCACCCAGATGAATGTCCAGAGCTCCCGCTCCCACGCCATCTTCACCATCCACCTGTGCCAAATGCGAGTCTGTGCCCAGCCCGACCTGGTGAGACTGCGCGAGAGGGACAGGGGAGCGCCCTTCGCCCCACAGCACGGCAGGCGTGAGCCGCTGTCAGGCTAGTTCCTACGTCTCCCTGCCACGTGCTGGTTGACAGCGGAGCCGCAGCGGGCTGCTCTGCGAGGGGGCGGGTTGGGATCTATCATAGCAGAGGGATAAAGCCCCGTTCCCCTGCGGGAGGCGCTGACGCTGCAGCCTGTCTGCTTGCCAGGTGACCGGCCTTCCAGAGGGATCCCAGGCCACCAGCGAGTACGAGACCCTCACCGCCAAGTTCCACTTCGTCGACCTGGCTGGCTCGGAGAGGCTGAAGCGGACGGGAGCTACGGGCGAGAGAGCCAAGGAGGGCATCTCCATCAACTGCGGCCTGGTAGGCTCTTAGCGGGTGGAGGAGACTGGGACAGGCTGCAGTGGATATAAAGGGGCTGCTGGACACAGACAGACCCTGCCTGGCTCACTAGCTCCCAGACTGAGCCACCACGGGTCACCACTAGGGGTCGCGCGGTGGACTCGGTGGTGAGGGATGGGGCAACTAGCTGCGCTACCCAGCACTGTCCCCAGTAGGGGTAGATTCCTGGATCTGGGGGCTCAGGAATAACGTGGAGGCAGGAGAGGGGCTGCACACTGGCTGGCTGGTATAGCTGCACTGACTGGCTGCTAGTGCATTGGTCCAGAGCCCCCCGCTCCCTGGAAAGAGGTGGCTCTGATCACCCTGAACTTTGTTTTCTACAGGGAGGGGCCCTCCCCAGCACGGGGCGAAAACTCAGTCCCTTCCGTTTTTTGTTGGCAGCTGGCGTTGGGAAACGTCATAAGCGCCCTTGGAGACCAGAGCAAGAAAGCGGTGCACGTACCCTACCGAGACTCCAAACTGACCCGGCTCCTCCAGGACTCGCTTGGGGGGAACAGGTAACAGGCACCCTGAGCCAGGGCGTGGGGTCACCCAGCGGGTGTCCGCTTCAGCTGGGTGTGTGTGACCCAGAATGGAAGAGCTGTGCCCTCGCTGGGTCTGCACCCTGGGAGTGTTGCCTGAGGCGGGTGGGGGATTTCTGAGTAACAGGAGGGCCGGTCGGGCTCAGGGATGGACCTGAAGTGCCGTGTGGGTTTCCTGGGGTGGCGTGTTGCTGAGGGTCCGGTGGAGTCTCCATAGTGACTTTTCGAAGGTAATTATCTCGGCTCTCTTGGTCCCGGGCCCCAGACGCAATTAGGCAGCTTTCGTGGAATTAGCTCTTGCAAAATGCGTCTGAGCCCTTCGTGATCTGGGACTTGGCAGCTGAGTTTCCCAGCACGGGATTGCTCTAATCCCTCCCCCTTCCTGTCTCAGTGATGCCCCGAATGCCCTGCCGTGGGCTGCCCGGGGTGGCGACTCCCTGAACACCACTTTGTAATGAGCAGGGGAGGCCACCCGGGGTTCTCTTTGCCAGCGCAAAGCAGGCTGCTGCCTGAGCCACACTCCCAGCCTGTGCCGGCCCAGGGTGGAAGGGGCCCACACCCCGTTTATAAAGTAAATAAAGGCCAAAGGGGGTTGTGGCTGGAGCTGCCAATAGGCACCTATGTGCCAGCGTTGGAATTGGCTGATCTGACGTGGCCCAGGTGCTGCATTGTTTGATGGCAGCTCCAGCTGACCCCGTTGGCTCTCCGTCCTCCCTAGCCAAACCATCATGATCGCCTGCATCAGCCCCTCTGACCGGGACTTCATGGAGACCTTAAACACGCTCAAGTACGCCAACCGGGCTCGCAACATCAAGAACAAGGTGGTGGTGAACCAGGACAAAACCAGCCAGCAGATCAGCGCCCTGCGGGCCGAGATCGCCCGCCTCCAGATGGAGCTCATGGAGTACAAGGCGGTAAGGGGCGGCTGAGCAGGCGAAGCCTCGTGTGTGTATGGCCCACTCGGGTCACCAGCGAGGATCGAACCCAGGACCTTCCACGCCGGCCCCTGCCGCTTGGGCTAATGGAGTAACTCCACTAACTGAGTTTGTGGCAGGCTGTTGTGGTTGCTGGGGCTGGCTGCTAGAGGGAGACCTACTTGCATGTACAAAGCCTGGGTATGACCTGGACTCCTCGCTGTCACAGGTTCAAATCCCAGCTGTAGCAACTCAGCCTCGAATGGCATGGGGAAAGTATTCCTGCCTCCCCTGCACAGATCTGGCCCCATGCTGTGTGTACAGCTACTCCTCTGCTGGCCTTGGCCAGCACCATGCCCTCCTGGGTGCGGTGTATGCTGTGGCACTGGGCTCCACCCCACTGGGCTCCACTCCACTGGGCTCCACAGATGGCTGTGTTTCAATGGTGCTGTAGTTTGTGGGTAGGATGCAAGGGACTATGGCGAGGTAGGCTGTTAAAGGGCTGTATGTCATGTCTGAACAGGGAGAAGGCTTCAGGGTATCTTTCGGAGCTGGGAAGGCACCTCCTGCTTTATATCCCTGTCCTGTGGGCATATCAGACATCCTGCTTCATGCTGAGCTTGTCTGGACTGGTTTCCCATGAGCACCAGCCCTTAAGCAGCCAGAGGTTGCTATTGAGCTGAGTCATGTATCTCCCCAGCCCGAGAGGAAGGATGGCCCAGTGGTCATGGCACTGGCCTGGGACTTGGGAGCCCTGCGTTCAATTCCTTGCTCTGCCACAGACTCCCCGTGTGACCTTGGGCAACTCCCTTAGCATCAGGGCCTCAATCCCCATCTGCCCAGCCGGGGTCAGAGCACTGCCCTGCCCACTGGGGGTGCATGAGGGTAAATGCATTAAACTGGGAGGTGCTCAGCTCCTGCCATCATGGGGCTCAGATCAGAACCTTACCTGAGTAAAAGGCACTTACAGCATGTCAGCTGCTCCCTGTTTCTGCCGTCCCCCGAGCACGGCCTTCCCACGGGCACGCCTGCCATTTTTTGAGTCTCTACCTTTTCCCTGCTCCTCTTGCTGTGACCCATCTTTAAGGTGACCATATTTCCCACAGGGAAACCAGAACACCCCGTGGGGCTGGCCTGAGCCCCTCCTCCTCCTCCCCCGCCCCCCACGGGGCTGCCTCGAGCCACTCGCCTGAGTCCCTCCCCCCATGTGGGGCTGGCCTGAGCCACTCACGCGAGCCCCCCTCCCTGTGCAGAGGGTAGGCAGGGCTGGGGCGAGCAGCAAAGCACATATGGGATAGGTCGACTATTTCCCAAAGGCTGGGGCTGGCGTCGCTGCTCACCCGAGCCCTGCCTGCCCCCTGCTGGATCCCGGCCTCCCCCCCACGTTCCTCTGCACCCCACTTTCTTGACAAAACTGGGTGTTTGTCCCGTTTGCCCTTGGAGACAAATGCCCACTTTTGCCAAAAAAAAAGTCGGGACGCCCGGGACATGGCTTAAAAAAGGGACTTGTCCCAGCCGAAACGGGACGTAGGGTTACCCTACCCATCTTCCTCAGTGCGGCGCCATTGAGCACGTGGCCGGCTGGGTTCGGCCAGGGCTGACGGACGCTGTGGCTTTGCCCTCTCTGCATCTCCCTTTCTCCTCTCCCCGCAGGGCAAACGTGTGATCGGGGAGGACGGCGCCGAGGGCTACAGTGACTTGTTCCAGGAGAACGCCATGCTCCAGAAGGAGAATGCCACCTTGCGCATGAGGGTGAAGGCCATGCAGGAGGCCATTGATGCCATCAACAGCCGGGTCACCCACCTGATGAGCCAGGAGGCCAATTTGATACTGGCCAAGGCAGGTGAGGATGGGCACCTCCGGAGGATGTGTATGCGAGGTGGGGCATGCGGATCGGTCCCACGAAAATTACAGCCACCCCGGAGCTCAGGTCCAAGGGCAGCTGAGTGGCAGCCCAGCTGCTAGGAGTTTCTGATCTAGTCCGTGATCCTAATTCTGTCCCTCCAGGTGATGGCAACGAGGCCATCGGCGCCCTGATCCAGAACTACATCCGGGAGATCGAGGAGCTCAGGTGGGCGTGGGCCACGTTCTCTCCTTCCGCCCGTCTGGGGGGGCCACGTATCGCGTGCAGCTTGAGAGGACCTGCAAAGAGGCAGTGCGGGCTAGCGGGGGGGCTGCTGACCTGGGGCTCTGGAGGCCCAGATTCCCTCTCTGGCTCTGCCGCTCCCGGTGCCGCGGGCACTGGGTTCAAATAGTAGGCTGGCATCGCAGCTCTGCCAATGACCTTGGGCAAGTCACTTCCCCTCTCTCTTGCCTTTGGTCTGATGCGACCATTTAGATTGTCGGCACTTTGGGGCAGCGCCCGTCTCACGGGTGTGTGCAGCACCTGGCACAACAGGGCCTTGATCCCGTCTCTCTCGGTGCTGCTGAAATATAAATAAAAGCCCCACATTCGAGATGGAAATGTCTCCATCCTGTAGGGCGTCCTGTCCGGCCCTTGTGCTCCCAAGCTTTCTCTGGAGCCTTGGCTGATCCAGACTTAAATGCCTCCCAGGGGTACATTGAAATGCAGTCTGATAGCTAGTGCTGCTCATAAATGTGGATTCCGTGCTGGAGAAACTGACAACCCCGGAGACAGGAATCCCCTCACTCATTCTGGGCCAGATTCTCAGCTGGTGTAAAATCAGCGTTGTCCCACTGGGGTCCCTGGAGCAATGCCGATTTACCCCCCTCCCGCTGAGGATCCAGACCCCTGTCCGTAATGCTAGAAAACAGAGGTGCCCCACCCTGTCTAGCGCAGCCGCTGCTGAAGATTAACCCTTAGGCTGCCATGTCAGCGTATCACCGTGGCTGTTGAGAACTGGCTGTCGGCCATAGGGTTGCTTCTCTCCCGTTAGCGTTCAGGCCTGGTGGGAAGCCCTGGGGCCTTTGTGACGAGGCCTGGGCTGCATTGCCATCTAAGGGAAGGCACTAAATCTGTGAAGTGGCATCTGCTGTGACTCTTTGCTCCCACAAGAGGCATGCAGATGGTTAGTGGTGGCCATGCCAGCTTTCCTTCCCTGCGATGTCCTTCTGCAGCCCCCCTCCCCGGGAGCAGAGCCCTGAGCCCCTTTGACCAAGCTGAGCGAGGGCAGTTTAGGTTCCAGACACACACTCTCCCGGTCACCCCTCCTTAGAGGTTGGGGGGAGGGGGTGTCTTTTCCCCTGGGGTGTCTGGACATCTGCCCAGGGCAGCAGATCTCCGTAACCAAAAGCCCCTCCGATCCCCAGGACAAAGCTCTTGGAGAGCGAAGCCATGAACGAGTCGCTCCGCCGGAGTCTGTCGCGGGTCTCCTCCAGGCCCCCGTACTCCCTGGGCTCGTCTCCAGGCCCAGGCCTGGGGGCGCTCAGCAGCCCCGTGGTCTCCATGGAGGCAGAGGCCACCGAAGTCCTCCGGCGGGCCAAGCAGGACCTGGAGCGGCTGAAGAAGGAGACCAGGCAGCGGAGGAAGAGGTGATGGCCAACTCCTTGCTGGGGACAGAGGGGGGGGGGGCTGTTCTGGGTGCTCCCACCCCTGGCTCTTCATTATTATGGCTATTGGGATGCCCACTTCTCCCTTGGCTTCCAGCCCTGGCACCCTCCAGCCCCCATCAGCCCTGCTGGTCCAGACATTGTCCTGCCCCATCCCTGGGAAGCCAAAGCCATACAGCAGAGAATCAGGACTCCTGGGTTCTTTTCTCAGCTCTGCCTCTGACGTGCCACATGACCTTGGGTGAGTCCCTTCCCCTCCTTGTGCCTCAGTCTCCCCATCTGGTAACACTGCCTGGCCCGTCTCTCTGGAGGGCAGTGAAGCTGGGTTCCTGAAGGGCTCTGAGATGGAGGGTGTTGGGGATGTATGGTCTAAGGGGACCGTGTGCCAGGGCTCCCCTGTCACCGGGGTTCATCCCGTCTCTTCCTGGCAGCCCGGAGAAGGAGGCCTTTAAGAAGAGGCCAAAGCTGCAGCAGGAGAACGGGGAGGAGACGGACGAGAACGAGGAGGTGAGGGAGGCTTCCCCCGTGGAGTGGGGGGTGGGAGCCCGGTTGCTAGCCAGAATGCCAGCGGCCTTCTCTGTGCCTCGCCGGCGCTTGGGGCAGCTGTGTCCTGCCGCACCCTGGGAGGTGGGGCAAATCCCAGCCTGTCTGTGGGAGTCGCAGGGGATCCGGGGGGCAGGGGCAGGGTCCATGACCACCCCCCCATAGGGCAGCCAGTCTGCTGCTGTTTGGCCCCGCATAGGTGTGGAGAATGGGGGCAGGGCATGGCTGAGGATGGCGGGTAAGACAGTCCCCTCTGCCCCCTGGCAGTGCCCTGTGCCATCTGACACCCTGGCAACAGGTGGGGCAGGGCAACTAGCCACAGGCCTTTCCATGCAGCTGGGCTTTGTCCCGTGAACCGTGTCCCCTCTGCCCCAGCCGTCCCGGAGGTTCTCATCAGGCCCTTCATTTTCAGCTGCCATCTCAGCGGGAAGGGTGGGGGGAGCTCCCCAGACATGGCCCACTCCCTTTGCACACAGGGATCAGCCCTGCCCCTGGCCCCGGGTCAAACGTCCTCTCTCCTGCCTCTGCCTGGCACTGGTTTCCGAGGCAATCGCTTTAATTCCCCCACATCTGGGGGTGGCGGATGGGGAGAGGCCTGAGCCCCTGCGACGATAGGAGAGGGGCCGAAGGCTCCTGATCTCTGCCCTAACCCTGCGCTTGTTTCCCAGGAGGAGGAGGAGCGGGAGGAGAGTGGCTGTGAGGATGAGGACGAGGATTCGGGCAGCGAGGAGAGCCTGGTGGACTCGGACTCCGATGTGGAGGAGAAGGGTAACTCGGAGGGCACGGCGCCCAGCTCTGTGCTCAGGCTGGGACCGGGGATATCTGCAGTGACTCAGGGCTGTGCCCCTTTTGGGGAGGTGGTAGGCGGCTGCAGTGGGCCTGTAGGGTGAGCTGGGCAGGTCTTGGCTGGAGGTGCACAAGGTGCCAGTCAGGGTGGTAAGGTGGTCCGGCTCAGCTGGTGCTCAGTGGCACAGGCCTGGCTGCCAAGCTCTGTCCCTTCCTCCTCAGCCCCCCGCATTCGCCTCCGGGTACCCAGGCAAGGCTAAGACCGCAGGAGCGAGATGCCATCCCCTCTGAGTCCTGCCTCATCTGCCTCCTTTCCTCTGCAACGCCAGAGTCCATAGGGGACCCGTGAGCCAGGCACTGCCCCTCCCCTCTCCAGGCCGGCCCAGGGCTGCCTGGCTCTCTCCTCCTGACCTCCCCGGGGCTGCCTGGCTGACTGACTCTCCCCCCACCTCTAGTGGTGAATTTCCAGGCTGATCTGGCCGACCTGACCTGCGAGATCGAGATCAAGCAGAAGCTGATTGACGAGCTGGAGAACAGCCAGCGGCGCTTGCAGACCCTCAAGCACCAGTACGAGGAGAAGCTAATCCTGCTGCAGAACAAGATCCGCGACACCCAGCTGGAGAGGGACCGGGTGCTGCAGAACCTCAGTACGGGCAGTGCCCCCTCCACCCCCCCGGCTCATCCCACCGCACGGGTCCTCTGAGCCAGCGCTGGCAGGAGAAACCCTGGGGTTCTCCCGGCGCCCAATGAGGCCCAAACTGGGCCGCTGCCCCCTGCATTCCATGCCCCTCTTGCGGTCCCCAGAGATTCCCGCTGGCTGCTCAGTGTCTGGCTTCCCAGCTCCTGGGATCGATCCTTCTCCTCAGCTGTGTGCCACTTGTCCCGCCTCTTGATCAGGGCTGGGCCTGGTGACCCCGTGACCTCCCAGCTGTGCAGCCCGCTGGCTGTGGGGAGACAGTGGGTGTAGGGCCCAGGGAAAGTCCCTTCCCTCGGAGGAGCTCCAAGCTCTGACACGCGTCAGGGAGACAGGGCCAGGCAAAGAGGCAAAGCCACCTGGCATCTGTGGCCAAGCTCCCAGCTGCTCCCGACTTCCTCCCAGCGAGGAAACTGTGGCTCTCCAATGCAGGAGCAGCAGCGTAGCCTGCCCATGCAGAGAGCTCCATCTCCAGGGCTTTTCAGTCCTGGGCATCTTCCCCGAGTGGGGCAGCTGATGCTATAACTGAGACTTTAGTGATTGAGACACCTGCCCCCAGCTGAGTCCCACCAAACTCATTTCAGCAGCATCCCCTTCTGGGCTGAACAGCAATGGCTGCCTGGAGGAGAACAGTGTGCACCCAGTCCCTGGAGCGGTGCGGTCCCTGGCACACGCCTGGCACTGCTCTGCTGCCGGGGTTATTGGTCTAAAATAGGCCCATGGTTCTGGCTTGCAGGCAATGACTGGTCTGGGCTACTCGGCCATTGAACATCTCTTGAGCTGCTGGACCAGGCAGGCTTGTCCCTGGAGGCCAAGAGTTAATCTAAAGTGCCCCCCACTGAGGGTGCTTTCCCTGGGGGCCTGGTGGGTCCAGGGGGCAGCTGGGTGGGATGGAGCGTGATGGGCTCGGCCTAGCCTGGCACTCTGAGCGTCTCTGCGCCACCCCCTTCAGGCACCATGGAATGCTACACGGAGGAGAAGGCCAACAAGATCAAGGCGGACTACGAGAAGCGGCTGAAGGAGATGAATCGGGACCTGCAGAAGCTGCAGGCAGCCCAGAAGGAACACGCTCGCCTGCTCAAGAACCAGTCGCGCTATGAGCGGGAGCTCAAGAAGCTGCAGGCTGAGGTGGCAGAGATGAAGAAGGCGAAGGTACCTGGCTGGGCAGAGGAGGAGGGGGCTGGAGGGGCATGGCCCGCTTGTGCTAGCTCTTCAAACTGGGGAGGGGCGGTGGATGGGCACAGCCCCTTGTGCACACTCCTTATGCTGGGTGTGGCTGTCGGGGGGCCCGCAGGTGGCACTGATGAAGCAGATGCGGGAGGAGCAGCAGCGGAGGCGGCTGGTGGAGACCAAGCGGAATCGGGAGATCGCCCAGCTGAAGAAGGAGCAGCGCAGGCAGGAGGTGAGAACCCAGCTCCTCGCCAGGGCTCTGCAGAAAGGGCAGCTCTGGCTGGGGCCTGCGCCCCTCACTCGGCTCTGAGCTCCCACACCAGCTGGCCAGGGTGCAGCGGGGAGTGCGGGTTCTCCAAGGGGTCTGGGCCTTTCCTGGGGAGATGCCCCAAGCCAGGCTCCTTGGGACCAGATGGGGAGGGTGCTGGAGAGCCCTCGCTGATGCATGATGTGTCAGGTCCCCTCCCCTGTGCACAGGTGAGCAGTTACCTGGGTGAGGCAGCCTGCACCCAGAGCCCCTGACGCAGGGTGGGGCAGGGGCAGGGGAGCCCCTGTGACGGGGCAGGGCTGAGACAGGGAGTGGGGCCATTCGGGATATGGGGCAGCAGGGGAGCCCTGCAAAGCTGGGGCTGAGCCGCAGGGATGGCTGAGCAAGGCGATGGGAAATCTGGAGCAAGCGCTGCACCAACAGAGGACCAGATTCCTCTCTCTATTACGCTCGTTGTAAATCTGGAGTAACTGCATTGACATTAGCGGAGTCGCTCCAGATTTACACTGCTGCTGCTGCGATGTGAATCCAGCCGTCGCCTGCATCAAGAACATTCCACGTTCAGTCCTGCCCTACCTCTGCTCGACAGTGTGTTAGAGCTCTTCCGGGTGCCCGGCCGCTGGAATCAGTGCCCGGCTTGGCATCCAGGCCCGCTCCTTTCAGAGCCCGTGTTGGGCCACTGGCCGGCCAAGGCCTGCAGGTCCTGTGAAGCCAGGAATGGGGCCGGCAGCATAGAACAGCGTAAAACCCTGCCTGGTTGGGGAGCTGTGTGCTGGGAACCCTGTGCGGAAACCAGCCACCCCACTGTCTGTCTGGGGACTCCTCCCCCTGCTGAAGGCGCAGCATGTCCCCTCCCCCAACCACATGTCCATATGTCTGTCCATCCCTTGAGATCAGCACCTGGTGGGGTGGCAGGTTCCGCCTTCCCCAGGTCAGAGGAGGTGATTGCTTCCTCCTGCATCTCTGGTTGCTGCTCAGGGCAGGTACAAATGCCACAGTGCTGCCATCGGTTACAGCAGAATAAATCCAGGTTTTACACCGCTGCTGGGTGAGATCAAAATCTGGCCCATGGCCTGCACTGAGAACATCCCACGTGCTGGCCTCAGGCAAGGGGGTGGGGGAGCCCTGGGTCCCCTCCCCTTCCCCCATTGCTGCCATGGGTTCTACCCCAGACCCTGGGTTCCTCTTTAGCGGCTCACGCCCGCTCAGGACTCGACTGAGGCTTGGCTTCTCTCCCGCGCAGTTTCAGATCCGGGCTCTGGAGTCTCAGAAGCGGCAGCAGGAAATCGTGCTGCGAAGGAAAACCCAGGAGGTGAGTGCCAGCCCCTGCACCTGCGGGGGTCTGGAGAGCCGCTCGCGGGGCCGTGACTGGGTGGGCGCTGAGGCCTAGCTCCTGGATTGGGCCGTTGGCAGGGCAGGGCCCTGGGGCCTCTCCAGACAGAATAGTCCCCTCTGCTGTCCCAGTGGGTCGTGCTCCGCCAATGCTGGGTTGTTCCCAAGGTGCTGGCCCTGGGTGGGGTGGATTTCCCACAGAGCCTGGTGGTTTTATGGCTAGGAGTAACCAGGCAGGAGATGACAGTGATTGCGGGGGAGGAAACGCCTGCCTCCGGGGGCAGCTGATCTTCTGGGGTCAGGAAGGAGGAATTCTCTGCGTGCCATGTGTGACTGTGCACAACAGGCTGTGTCCCCCTCCCTCCTTCCTGGAGCTGGGTCCTGGCAGCCGAGTTGGTCACGTGACTCGTCCAGGCTGCCTCCTGCCCCAGCACCCGTACAGCTCGCGGGACGGTACGGTGCTTCGATCCCAGCCCCTTCCCAGCCCCTCCTGATGCATTCTGGGAAACTGCTATCCAAGGGTACCGGACCTTCACCCAGCCCAGATAGGCTCAGCTCTCTTGAAAGGTGCTCAGCTGCTCCCGGGCTCACTTTGCCACCTGAGAAGCGTTGGAGTCGCTCTGCCACTGGGGTGGCTGGGGGGCGATGCCCCCTGCGGGTGTTCCCAGGAGGCCCAGCCCTCAGGCACTGCTCTCACCCAGGTCTCTGCTCTGCGCCGCCTGGCCAAGCCCATGTCGGACCGGGTCTCTGGGAGGCTGAGTCAGAAGCCCGCCATGCTGGACTCGGGTGCGGAGGTGTCCGCCAGCACCACCTCCTCGGAACCGGAGTCCGGCTCTCGCTCGGTCTCCAGCATCGTGCGCCAGTGGAACCGGAAAATCGACCACTTCCTGGGAGACCCTTCGCCCTCCGTGAACGGGGCTCGGCCCGTCAGGTCAGACCAGTGCTTCCGAATCCGTGTCCCCCGCGGCCTCCTTCCGTGCTTGGCCCTCAGGCCCCGGGCTCCTGGGTGTTAGATGGGAGCGGAGTTCTGTGGGAACACGGGAAACGATCGCTCTATCATCGTGGGCGACTCTGCCATGTGGTTTGACACGTGAGACTCTCCACATTGGCTGGAGGCAGACCTGATGTGTAAATGCCCCTCTGTCCTGAGCACTAGCGGGCGTGATGGCCGAGCGCCTGCCCGGTGGAAGCCCCCTGACCATGTCCCATCCCACTGCAGGAAGAAGTTCCCAAAGAAGGGGATGAGCCAGACCTTCAGCAAGGCGGCCCGGCTCAAGTGGCAGTCGCTGGAGCGGCGCATCTTTGACGTCGTCATGCAGAGGATGACCATCGTCAACCTGGAGGCAGACATGGAGCGGCTGATCAAGGTGAGGTGTGGGGGGCAGTGCCCTGGTGGGGATTGGATGGCCTGAGCATGACCGAGGGCCAGGAGTGCTGGGAGGCTGCTGGCACCTGGACGGCGCCGGCTGAGGCGTTTCCTTCCCACCCGCCCCCCAGAAACGCGAGGAGCTGGCGCTGCTGCAGGAGGCACTGCAGGGGAAGAGGGGAAAGCTGCAGGCGGAGAGCCCAGAGGAGCAGAAGGGCCTGCAGGAGCTGAACGAGGAGATCGAGGTGCTGACAGCCAACATCGACTACATCAACGACAGTATCGCCGACTGCCAGGCCACCATCATGCAGCTGGAGGAGACCAAGGTGCCGGGGGAGGGGGCCTGCAGGCGGGGGCAAGGTGCAGGGGGTCTGTATATGGGGAGTTGGTCTCACGGGAGGGGGAGCGGGGGAGATCACCCCAGGGCATTGTGTGCTGTAAGGGAAAGGGGGTGCTCTGGGGGCTGGTTGATAGTTGGGGTGGGGGCTGGGCGTGAGCAGGAGGCTGGCTGGCTGGACTCTTCCTCTAGGCAGTTTAAGCATAAGGGGTGCAGGAGGCAGGTTTGCAGGGTCCTCTTGCTTTCTAAGCTCCAACTTCTGGGCTGAAACGTTCTGTCGTGGGTCACGCAGGGAGTCAGGGCCGAGCTGGCTCCCTGCTCTTAGCCCCCAGAGCTCGCCCCCTCCCTACAGAAACGTCACAGAGCAGCTGTTGCAGTCTGGCTGCTTTCTCTGCTTGTTTGCTGATGACGGCTGTATAAGGCCCAGTTCAGCAGGTGCCTGAGCACTCACGGGGCTGGTGCGATAGGCTGCCGTAGGCCCGTGGGCGCCAGGCTTGGCTTGGACCAGCAGAGGCCAAGAATCAGCCCTCTTCAGCTGCACGGTCTGCAAGGCCGGGGCCAGGATTTAGGAGGCCCCTAATATGTTGGTCCGCCAGGGTCTCCATCGGTGCTGGATGGTTTGTTTGTGGAAGGGACGGCTGCGGAGAGCATGATGTCCACCACCAGCTGCTAGGCCCAACAGCCCTGATGGGAGTTCTGCACATGCTGGAGTCAGTGGAAGCCCTGTCCGTACCATGGGACAAATGTACCCATGGTGTACCCAGTGCTGCGGGCAAGGCGTGGTCTAGCCATGCTCAATCCTCTCTGTGTGCACAGAAAAACCCATGTCAGCACCAGGCTCCAGCCTGGGTCGCCGCCAAACATGCTTAGAACTTGGGCTTTCTCCATTCCCTGCGTATACGGCAACACAACCTCCTGTGAGAAACTGCCTCGACCCAGCCCAGTTCCACAGTGGCGTTCCTGTAGCCTAGACCGAAGCCAAGCACGGGGGGCAGCCCGGTATTCAGAGCCAACTCCAGGTGTAGCCACGAGAGAGGGTTGAAGATGCTGTTTGCTTTTGTAGGAAATCTCAAACCCTTTTAGTTTTTCTTTTGAAATTTCCCAGGGGGAAGAAAAAATCAGTTTCTCCTCTTCCCCCACCCCCCCGCCCCACCCCCTGAGAAACTGGAATTTTTGTGGTTTTTGAAAATCAGTTTTGATGGTTTAAGGCAAAAAAATTGGGGGTCTTGGGAAAGAGTTTCCCTATTCTGAAACCGCGAACTTGTGCTGAAAGCTATTGTCAAACATTGAGTCTCTTTTCTGATGTCAAATGTTTGTAAAGGGAGGGTGGGATTTTGACCAAAAAGGAAATTTTTGTTTAATCAAATATTTCCACAGAGAAAGAATAGCCTAATAATGAGGCCTTTCTCCCTGGCACCTGTCGGGTGTCTGTGCTGCAAGGAAAACCCCACAGCACAAGTCTCACAGCCTGGATCCATTGCCTTGGGCTCGCAGGGCTACGGGGCTAAAACGAAGAGTGTAGACATTCGCACAAGGGCTGGAGCCTGGGCTCTGGAGGGTCTCGGAGCCCATGAGCGGGAATGTCTACACTGCTACTTTTAGCCCCGTAGTGCAAGCCCGAATCCTTTGGCCAGAGGCTCGCTGCTGTGGGTTTTTCTTTGCTGTGTGGACGCACCGTTAATGACATGTGGGGTCTGACCCAGGTTCAGCACAGTGTAGCTCTCTGCTCCCCTCCTAGCAGCTGGAGGTCGTAAACAAGTTTTTAGTATATGTCTACGCTTAATCTGCTACAGCTGCAAGGCTTTAGGTGTAGACGCTCCCCGTCGGAGTAGGTAATCCACCTCCCAAGGAGGTGGCTGTTTAGTTCGGTCGGCAGAGCTACACTCTCCGGGATCGGGGGGCAGGGGGCAGGATTTTCACACCCTGGAGAGACATAGCTATGCTGGTATAAGTTCCCAGTGTAAACCTGCCCTTGGTCTGCTCTGGTCACCTGGCTAGCGAGCAGCTCCTGCCATCCAGGCGGTAGAAGCTCCTCTTCTTTAGATCCGCAGGTGTGTGGTTCAGGCCCCATAGATGGCCCAATCAGGGGCCTGGTTCCAGGCACACATCCAGTGCGAGTGCTCATGCACAGTATTGGCATGCAAGTCATCTTCCCCGCCGCCTGCTCGCAGAGCACCTGTGTCCCTGCCGGCGTCAGCCAGTCAAGGAAACCCCCCCCTGTTCCGTGGCGCTGGTGTCTCTGCTGGCCCTCTGCTTTCTGCCCTTCACCGCCCTCAGCGCCGTTCTAATTCCCCTCCCTCGGGGCCTCTCCTGCACCGTAGGAGGAGCTGGACTCCACCGACACCTCCGTGGTCATCAGCTCCTGCTCCTTGGCCGAGGCACGCCTCCTGCTGGACAACTTCCTCAAGGCTTCCATCGATAAGGTCAGGCAAAGGGCCTTCCAGTGGGGGTGCAGCTCTGGGGGGCGGGTCGCAGAACATGGGATCCCAGGAGGCCCCCTGTTGGGGTGGGATCACAATTGCTGCAGGTCAGGTTTGGAGCCAGGGCTATTTGGCTGCGCCTGGGGCATCCTTTGTGCGTGGGTGAGGGAGACTGAGAGGCTGGCCTGGCCTGTGTGCTGTTGGACCCAGGGCGGGGAATGGGTTACAAGCAGCAGCTGAGTGAGGCTGGTGTGGAACTTGCATCTGTGCCCAGGGACAGGGATTGAAGCCAGGAGCTGATTCCCCATCCCACCCACTGGCCCGTCCTGTGTGCTGGACGGAAGGTAACCTCCTGCTCCCGCCAAACAGGGGCTGCAGGTGGCTCAGAAAGAAGCCCAGATTCGCCTGCTGGAAGGGCGCCTGAGACAAACGGATGTGACCGGCTCCTCCCAGAACCATGTGATCCTGGATGCCCTGCGGGAGAAAGCGGAGTCCCACCCCGAGCTGCAGGCGCTCATCCACAACGTGCAGCAAGGTGGGTGCTGGGCTCTTCCCTCCTGGGGACCCCCGTGAGTACTGGGCATTGGCTGGCAAAGCAGCCGGCAGTGGGGCCTGGGGCTGGCAGCAGCTGGGAAGGCTTGGGGTGTTTCCCTGCCCCTACAGATGGCACGTCTGCCCATTGGGACAGATGGAGCCCACCCCAGGGCTCTTGGCATTGCTCTGACCCTGTGGGCAGGAGTGATAGGCCCACTTCATCCAGACGTATCAGCCCACATGGTCACAGCCTGTCCAGCCGTGAGGATGCACTGATGGCGCTTTGGTGGCAAAGAGTTAATGATACGATAGCAGTGGTCTGGGGGGGTCCCAAGGACCTAAAGGGCCACACGCTGATTGGCGACCGCCTGCTGGCTGGCTCTGATCGGACCGGCCCAGTGCGGTGCCCTCCCACCCTCTGTCGCGTTGACGCACCCTTGTCGGCTGTTCCTTGTGCAGAGAACGGCTACGCCAGCACGGACGAGGAGATCTCGGAGTTCAGCCTGGCCTCGGAGGGGAGGTAAGCGCACCAGGGAGCATGCAGTGTCCCAGCCTCGTGCGCCCCTGAGCGGCGGGATCTATGGAGGGAGGGGGGCGCATCTCTGTGGCACTCATTGGCAAGGTAGACCCGTTAGAACTTGGCAGCTAAATTCTCCAGGTTCTGTCTGCACCGAGCATGCTCCAGCCCCTCAGAGCTCCTACGTGTGACCCGACGGTGCACAGGCTACCCACACGCGATGACTGGCCATGCTCAAACCCAGGCGTGCAGGGGCTGTACAGAACTGTCCCAGTAATCGTTCCTCTTGAGGGCCAGGGGCAAGATGGAACTGGGAGGGAAGAGGGCCCCGAAAGGGACCGGGGGATGGGCTGTACCTCGGGGAATGGGAGGAGGAACCGTAGCCGGGCTGGTGATAGGGTGTTATGGGGTGGAGGTGATGGGCAGTGGTTTCTTCCTTTAGCTTTAAGTTAAGCCTTAAAGGGGATCGGCCATTTAACCCTTTGTTTCCTACAGCTTCTCCCAGTCTTTCACCATGAAGGGCTCGGCCAGCCAGGACGACTTCAAGTTCAAGGTCAGTTCACAGCCACAGACAGGGCCATTTAACGTCCAGATGTGGGGTCTTTGGTCCATTGTACCCCCTCTCCCTTTGTGCTCACGGCTGGGCGGTGGCCCTTGGCGGGAGTCTTCTCCATGGGCGGAATGTCTTGGGTCTGGAACTGAAATAGCCCGGGGTCTGGTCTCCTGGTGACGGCCGTGCCTGGCGTGTTACTTTGGCCCTATAAATGGCTCCTTGAGTCGTAGAGCCCACTTTAAACCCCCAAATGCCACATCATTGAGCTGTACTGGGCTTCCCTGAATCCAGGCAAGGTGCCCTGGTGCTGTCTAGCCCTCCTCTGGGAGCAAATAAAACCCATGTGACACCCTGGTGCTGTGCGCCCTTCCCAGCAGCTAATTGACTGGACCAGTCCCTCCATGTGCCGAATCCTCCTGGGAGAGCTGCTCCGGAACTCTGGGCCATACACGTTTCAGCCTTGCACAGGGGGTACTTCCTGTTGCCCTCATTAATGAGCTCATGAAACGTTAATGCTGGCAACCGGGGCCCAACTGAAAGGTTTCTCTAGATCTGCCACTGCTGGGTGCTTGGCCTCAGAGGCTTCTTGGAACTGAATGGCCAAGGGGCGCCAGCGTCTCAGACTCGCTCCACGTGCTACCCTCGGGGCAGTGAACTCCTCGCCTCTCAGCTCTCCCCTCCCTGTGCCACGCCATAGGGGGAACCCAAGCTGTCAGGCCAGATGAAGGCTGTGTCGGCCGAGTGCCTGGGACCCACGCTGGACATCTCCACCAAGAACATCACCAAGTCCTTGGTGTCCCTCATGGAGATCAAGGAAGACGGGATCGGCTTTTCCATCCGGGATTCCTACTACAAGGATAAGGTCTCCCGCACCATCAGCCTGCCCACCCGCGGCAGCACCTTGTAAGCCCTGGCAAGCGTGGGCCCCACGTGCTTACAGGCCCTTGGGGGAAGAGGTGGGCTGGGCCATCGTATTCTGCCCTTGGAGCCTTGAGTCTGGACTCCTCTCGGTCGACCCAGCCTGTCCCAGCATGCAGTGGTGGGGCCAGCTTGCTCTGCCATCTTGGATTGCCAGTGTCCACAAACTGCCCGTCGGGGGGATGGGGCCTGGGGAAGGCGGGCACAAACCGGGTTCTGCTGTCGGACAGAGTTGGGCGTCCAGTCTCCACAGCCCTCTTATCGAAGGCACGGAGCTGCCTTCTCCGGCAGCAGTCTCGGTGATGAAGCCAACAGGACCTGCGCTCACAGCGCAAACCCTTAGCCGGGGCCGCTGGCCTGGCCTTGGGCCCTGCCGGGGCCTGATCCAGCCCGCTGGACCCCTGGCTCGGGAGGTGGATCTGTGCGCTGCCCCAGGGCTCTCGGCTCGCTTGCTCTGGGGTAGGCCTGTTCAGTGCTGAAGGGCCCTGGCCCCAAGGAGGGGCGATTGCTGATCTGGTCTTGCTCTGTTCCAGCCCTAGGCAGTCCCGTGGCTCGGACACCTCGCCTCTGACCCGCAGGAAATCCTATGACCGGGGGCAGCCTGCCAGGTGAGTGGGGAGAGGCTGGAGAGCACGTGGGCCTAGCTCCCCATCGGGGACCGGCCTGTGCACTCGGCTGTGCCCAGGCACGACGCTGGGTGCTGGATCCAGCTGTGCCATAGAATCCTAGAATATCAGGGTTGGAAAGGACCTCAGGAGGTCATCTAGTCCAACCCCCTGCTCAAAGCAGGACCAATCCCCAACTAAAGCATCCCAGCCAGGGCTTTGTCAAGCCGGACCTTAAAAACCCCTAAGGAAGGAGATTCCACCACCTCCCTAGGGAACCCATTCCAGTGCTTCACCGCCCTCTTAGTGAAATCGTTTTTCCTAATATCCAACCTAGACCTCCCCCATTGCAACTTGAGACTATTGCTCCTCATTCTGTCATTTGCCAAGCTCCATTCTTTTTGGAACCCCCTCCTTCAGGTAGTTGAAGGCTGCTATCAAATCCCCCCTCACTCTTCTCTTCTGCAGACTAAACAAGCCCAGTTCCCTCAGCCTCTCCTCATAAGTCATGTACCCCAGCTCCCTAATCATTTTTGTTTCCCTCCGCTGGACTCTCTCCAATATGTCCACATTCTTTCTGTAGCGGGGGGCCCAAAACTGGATGCAATACTCCAGGTGTGACTTCACCAGTGCCGAATAGAGGGGAATAATCACTTCACCATGGGCTGGCACTGCAGGCCTCCCTGTGCTGAGTGGAGGTGCGGGGCAGGGGGTAGATCCCCGGACCAGGCTTGTGATCATGGGTCTCTTTCTGAACACCCCGGCTCAGGACTTCGGACGTTGGCTTCACGCCTCCCTCATCCCCTCCCACCAGGCCACGCAATGACCGCAACGTCTTCTCCCGCCTCACCAGCAACCAGAGCCAGGGCTCCGCGCTGGACAAGTAAGAGCCTCGCGGGGCAAGGAGCGGGTAGGGGGGTGAAGCTCCAGGGAGCCCAGCCCCAAGAGCAGTGAATGGCAGACGGTGACTCCCATGGCTGTCCCCAGGTACCGTCCCCGCTCTGCCTCGGGCCCGGCAGTCCCAGCTGGAGTCAGCCCCAGGCTCCTGCCGGGCTCGTGAAGCGACCAGGGCGAAGGCAGAGAGCTGCAATACCGGTGCAGTAGAACTTCACATGGGGCAGCATCTCCCTGGGCAGGGGCCCTATGCCAGACCTGTCTATAACCCCATTGATATGGGGGGGGGGGTCTTTGGCCCCCCTCTACTGGCTAGACCTTGTCTCGGGGCTGCCCCTGAGCTGCCAAGCCTGGGCCTTTAGCTCAGGCAGAAGCAGCTGCTGTTGAGAGCCTGGGGTGGCAGATGCCCTCCCTGTAGATGATCCAGCTGGAGGCTCGTCGTTACATTGCACTGCTAGAGCCCTCAGAACAGGCCCGAAGCGGTGCCCTGGCCTTTAGCGTTGTGTGCATACACGTGGCAGTGCCTGGTCCCCCGCTGGGCCCGTGGGGATCCCCTGGGGGGCTGGGGCTGTCACAGGCCCCACTAGCGGCCCTGGGCTCTTTAGCTCCTGCTGGTAGCTCTGGAGGGCCCTGGTTCAGGCCCCAGTGTGTTGGCCAAGATGGCAGCTGTCACACTGGCTGCCAGCAGAGGAGAATTTCACCCGCAGGGACGCTGCTGGGTGGGTTTGGCTGCAGTTATAAAGCGGGTGAGGTGGGTCCAGGGGGCTGCTAGCTGAGGACACTAAGCCACCATCCCGTCCCCAGCGAAGCGTGGGGCTCATCGGCGCTGGGCTTGGCAGGGGTCCCCAGGCGGTGGGGAAGCCATTTCCCAGTCGGCCCTACCCCGGTTCTGTGGGGCACTGGCTGTGCCATTGCACCTGCCCCTTCTGGGCCCTGCTCCCTCTCCCGCTGTGCTCTGTGGGGAGATGCCGGCTGCTCACAGGTCCCGGTCCCCCTCAGGAGGTGACATGGCTGCTCTGGGTGGGGCGAGCTTTCCGCCAGGGGCCCGTAGGTGCTCCGATTGCTCCTGGTGCCAGGGGCTGTGACCCTTCGGAGGTGGGGTGGGGGTGCTCTCCAGTGGCAGCCTGTGGTTTCTACGGAGGAACGAGCCCACCTTAGGACTGCCTTTGACCGTCACGGGCCAGCCCCTGCACGGGTGCAAATTGGCCTAGCTGCCATGGGGGCAGCAGAGCGGCTTTGAATTACAGCCCCTGAGGACCTGGCCCTATGGGAGCTGGTAGCAACCACCTCCCATCTGCCTCCCTGCAGAATCCCAGTTTGGCAGCGATGTTCTAACCGGCGGGAGCCCATGGCGCTGCCTGCAACTCGGGAACAGCCCCTGGTCCCCATCCCACCTGCTAGCAGACCGCACGATAGCGCAGAGCCGGACCGTGTCAGAACGCCCCAGCCGTACCCCAAAACCAGGAGTGCGGAACCTGAGGGGCTAGGTTGGATGGCTGGTGGCAGTGATGAGACGGGGGGACCATGGGAAGATTAAATGAAGACTGGATGCAGGAATCCCCGGGCGAGGCCTCAGGCCTGCACTGTACTGGTCAGACTGGGTGATTGTAACAGTCCCTTCTGGCTGAATGACTCCAGTCCAGCCTGAAAGATCTTGTGTCCGAGCCACGTGTCCCTTCCTGCTCCTCTGCCCCTTTCCTCTCTGGTTTTCTGTGTCCGCTCCTCCCTCTCTACCCCGCTAGCTTGGATGCAATAACAACACTCCACTCTCTGACTCCGCTGCTGCCTCTCTCATCCGGGATTTTTTCTCCCGTAATCCTGCTAATTTTCCGTCCCTAGGTCTGATGACAGCGATTCCTCTGTCTCGGAGGTGCTGAGGTACATACAACTTTCTATTGATTAGAACTCTCCTGCTTCTCGCATTTCCCTCCCCCTGCCCTGCATGCTGAATCCGTGCTGGCCAAACTCTGGGCCTTGCTTCTTTGCTAAATCTATTGGGACTCTGTCCTGGTGCTGCTCTTGCTCGCTGTGTGTCCCTCTTTCCTTCTCTCTGCTTCCCCGCATGGCCCTGGCATGCCGTATCCGGCTGTGGAAGTCCCTTTCTGCCTCTGGTCTCCAGTGCCTTAAGGTCTGAGCCATCGTCTTGAAATGCAGTGCTGGGTGTTTAAGCGGATAGCGTACGGTGCTTTCACTGAATGGGGGCAGCTGCATGCTCTATTCTGCCTCGAGGGCAGGGCGGGTAGTGATGATATCTTGCGCTGTGTCTGGCCTAGCTGCAAGAGGCAGGGCAGGCCAGCTGTTGGAGCCGGTGGATGCTTGGAGGGTCCAGGCTACGATGCTTTTTTTTTTTTTTTGGTCTTCTCTCGCACCTTCAGTTCAGACATCTCAATGCACTTGACAAATGTGGCTTCAGCCTCCCAGCACCCATGGCGAGGCTGGTCAGGATTGTTATCCCTGTCTTGTGTCTCGGTTTCCCCATCTGCAAAGAGTAAACACCTGGGGTGCAGCCTCTTGGCACCGAGGATCCTGTGGCTGCTGCTGAGGCCTGTGCAGCCTCCCAGATATATTAGAGCAGCCTTGGGGTTGCTCTAACTCACTGCAACCTCCCAAAGGGCTGCTTGCCAGCTATGCCACAACCCAGAGTTCCCCTAATGGGGTGTGCTAAGGCCCTGGCTCTGCCCCCAGCATGCCTGGGTTTGCAACACAAGCCACATAGAACCAATTACGCTAGCCCAAGGCAGTGTCTGTGCCAGGACAACTCTCCTCCCCCCATTCCCTGCACATCAAAAGGGCCAGGCTGGCAGAGGAGCATCTCCCCACCGGCCTTTGGGTGCCTATTTGAGACACCGTGGGCCTGACTCTGACACCCTGAGCACCATCAGCTGGAGTAGTGGGTGCTCAGCGCCCCTCAAAAAATCCATTCCAACCATGCCACAAATGTGCCGTGTGACCCTGGGCTAGCCCTTTCCCCTCCCGTTGCCTCAGTGTCCCCACCTGTAATCCAACCCTGCTGGGAGGAGGGGAGGTGCTTAGAGATCCTGGCTGGGATGCTGCTTTGGGGCTATCAACCCTCTCCATGATGGGTTCTTCCACCTGGGCTCTTTCCTCAGGGGTGTCGATTCTCATGTGCTCAGCGCTCTAGAACCTCCCTCTGAACTCTGCTCACAGCCCCATTGGCTGTTGCTGGGGCAAAGCCTAGAACTGGTTTGAGACAGGATTGTCTCCTGGCCAGGGAGCCAGGATTCCTGGGTTCTCTCCCTGTTCTCGGGGGATTGAGAACTCCTGGGCTCCGTTCCCAGCTCTGCCATTGATCCGCCACGTGACCTGTTAAAAATCCCTTCCCCATCTGCCAAAGCAGGGTGAAGCTCATTGCAAAACCGGAGTGGGTCAGATGAAGAGAGGGCGCTTCCCCCCCCCCCCCCCCCCGCTGGCCACGGGGTGGTGCCCTTATGCCCCACATAGCACGGCTGGAGCAGGGCCCCAGTTTGTTCAAGCCCGGAGGTTCTGGGGGTTGGGTCCGGAGCCAGCCTGTCCCTGCTAGTCTCTGACTCCACAGGGGATGGGGCAGCGTGTGCCATGCAGCAGCCTGGACTCTGTTGGCTTTGGGATCTTGCCTGGATGGGGCACAGGGGCCACCCACAGCTCTCACGGGGGGAGGGGGTAGCTCATCTGTGCCAGCAGTGAGATGGCCAGGGGGTGAAGCCCGTTTCCTTTCCAAGCCCCTGCCCCAAGCCAAGGCAGGGTCTGCACGAGTCCCTGAGCCCTTAGCACCAACGGGGTGTGACCTGCCCCCGGGGGGCCTGTCTGGGGAGCAGGCTGCCCAGCAGCTTCTGTCTGTGGTTTGCTTTGCTCCGGAGCCCCACTAGCAGGCCCTGGCAGCCTCGTGGGGCGGGATCTGGCTTCGTCCTGGGTCACCCAGCCAGCGCCCCCCTGCTGACGCCCTTGCTCTCTCTCTCTCCCACGGAAGGGGCCTCATTAACCCCGTGGGCGGAGCCAGGAGCACCCGGACGGCCCCGCTGCAGTGCATCTCCGTGGCGGAAGGACACTCCAAGCCCGTTCTCTGTGTGGACGCCACCGACGAGCTGCTCTTTTCCGGATCCAAAGGTGCGCGTCTCGGGGGTGGGCCGGCTGCTGAGCTCTGGGTGTGATCACTGGGGAGTGAGCCTGTTACCCAGGGGAGGGGCTGAGCCACCCCAAAGTGCGGGGGCAGGACAGGAGCCTCTTGCTCGGATGGCACCGGCCTGCCTGAAAGCCACAACGGGCCGGTGCAGTTCTGGGTCCCCCCAGCAGAGGGCAGCAATGCTGCACGAGTCCTTATGCTGAACAGCTGTGTGGTGACATCCCTGAAGCGAGTTGTTGGGGCCTCTACACGGTTCCTAGTGGCTGGATGTTCACCTCGCACCTGGCACTAATAGACCCTCCCCCCGTTGGCAGGTCTGGCGGAGGTGCCAGGGGCTGGATGGGCCACAGGGACTGAGCTCCCCTGGGGCACTCGTGGGAGCAGGGGGTGGCGGGGGGGGAGGGAGGGAGGAAGCCATGGGGATCCTTTGCTGAGGACAGGAAGGGTCCCGCAATGTCATGTGCTCCTGCCTCCTCCCGCAGACCGGAGCTGCAAAATGTGGAACCTGGTGACGGGCCAGGAAATCGCCTCGCTAAAGGGCCACCCCAATAATGTGGTGTCCATCAAGTACTGCAGCCACTCAGGGTTGGTCTTCACTGTCTCCACCTCCTACATCAAGGTGTGGGATATCCGGGACTCGGCCAAGTGCGTCCGCACCCTCACGTAAGTACCTGACGCACCGAGGCTGCCCTGTGGGCCTGGCCAAGCTCGACGCGCTACCCTGCCAGCGTTCTGCACCCAGGGCAGCATTGCAAAGGCCAGGCAGCCGGGCTGCTCTGCAGGGCTGAGTCTAGGAATGCTGCAATGCTGGTCGCTCTAGCCTGGCCTGGCTCGTGGAGGCTCCGTGGCTTGGTGCTCTGCTCTCAGGGCAGTTGCTCCTCTCGTCTGTTTCGGGGGGCACCGTGCACCCTACAGTTGCTTTGATCAGGGATGGGTAATGACCCATCTGCAGCTGCCAGCACCGTTTCCAGACCCCAGCGTATCAGCCCCTCTCTCTGGTGCCCAGCCACAGACTGAGACTTCTCTTCTAGGCCTCCCCAATCTGACTGGCGGGAACAGGAGCGGCGCCAGGGTTTTTGGCGCCCTAGGCGGGGGTCCTTCCGTGCTCCCGGTCGTCGTCGGCAATTCAGCGGCGGGGGGGTCCTTCCATGCTCCCGGTCTTCGGGGCACTTCGGCGGCGGGTCCTGGAGCAAGTGAAGGACCCGCTGCAGAATTGCCGCTGAACACCCGGAGCGCGGAAGGACCCCCCGCCGCCGAATTGCCGCCCCCCCCCCCCCCCCCCAAATCCTGGTGCCCTAGGCGACCGCCTAGGTCGCCTAAAAGGAAGCGCCGGCCCTGGGCGGGAATATGCCTGGGCTGCCTGTCAACATCAACTCCAGGCCAGGGGTGGGGTTTGTGTCGCTCCGCCCTGGGCGTGGAGCTGGCACGCCTGCTGGTACGGGTCTGGCTGGCTGCGCGGCAAGGCACCTCCCTTGGGTGCCGAAAGCTGCTGCCTGGGTCACCCTTGCTGTGCCATTGCTCCTGGCTTGAGGGGACGTGGGGGTCTCATCCTGGCACCACTGGCACTGCATGTGGCCAGGAAGTGGCGTTGCTTCACCCTATAGATGGCTGGGGACAGACGCTCTCCAGCCTTCTAATCAGTCCACAACAGGCTAGATCTTCCATTCCACACTGTGTAAATTGCCCCCTCCCTCCCGCGAGGGTCTCTGCCTTGAGGCTCACCTGTTTCTGTCTCTTTGGCTTAGCTCTTCAGGTCAGGTGATCTCTGGGGACGCCTGTGCCGGGACCACCACCCGCACCATCGCTAGCGTGCAGGGCGAGCACCAGATCAACCAGATCGCACTCAACCCCGCCGGCACCATGCTCTACGCTGCCGCCGGGAACTCTGTCCGCATCTGGGAGCTCAACAGGTCCGGGCGGGGCTAACTTGGGCCCCCAGGCAAGGGCAGCTCTTGTGGGGAGGCAGACGGGTGCTGCGTAGGCAGAGGGAGCAGTCGTTCTGGGCTGGGCGGGGGCCCGCTCCCTCCCGGCTGGAAGCTGTGTTATTGAGGCAGGGGCGGATTTGGACTGGCACCGGGGGAAGCTGCACTGGCACAAACCCCAGCGTGGAGCAGCTTAGCCTGTTTGCTCCTGGGCTTTGCACTACATCAGCCCCAGCAGCTGCTGATCACGCCCAAGGGTGGCTGAAAGCAGGACCCAGTGCTCCTCTCCCAGCTGCAGCCCTTAGGGCAGGGGTGGGGAACCTTTTCTCTGTCACTGGCCATTGACCCACAGAAAAAATCAATCACGGGCCACTTGCCTGCCAGGGGGGCGCGGAGGCTTGGGGCTTCCCCTGCAGCGGGTGGTGGGAGAGGGCGCCACGGGTCAGATGAAATTAACCAACGGGCTGGATCCAGCCTGCGGGCCGTAGCTTTCCCCGCCCCTGCCTTAGGAGATCGGTGGACAAGACGGTCACCCCCTGACACCGCATCTGAGCCCAGCTCCCTGCCCCTAGCCCAAGGCCACAATCACGGCCCATGGTGCTGAGGGATGTGGTATCCCTGAGATTGCTCCGTGCTCTGCGCCCCGGAGCCCGAGGTCCCCGCTTCTGCTTGGGATGGTGGAGAGGGGCCTGGGGCTGGGAGGGTCCCTGCTGGGAGCCTTGGAGACTGGGCCAGCGAAGAGCGCCTCCTGCTGAGCGCACCCCACACCCTGAGGCCCCGGGCTCCTGCTTGTAGGTTGCAGCCTATCGGGAAGCTGACCGGCCACATCGGGCCTGTGATGTGTCTCACTGTGAACCAGACCGTGAGCAACCCTGACCTGGTCGTCACCGGCTCCAAGGATCACTACGTCAAGGTACCCTGGGACCCTCCCTCCCTCCCTCCCGCTCACAGGCAGCACAAGGGGCCTTTGAGCCCAGGAACTGCTGCTTGTGCCAGCCCTCCCCACCCCCATGCATAGCCGCTCTCCTGTAGGTGCCAGCTACAGGGGCTCGCTGTCCACCAAAGGCCTGGCGAGGAGGGGACGCGCTGGGTGGGGTTGTCCAGAGCGCCCAGCGTCGGCCTAACTCTGCTCCCATGGGGGGCGGGAAGGAGCCGTTCTGTTGATCGCAGCGGGCGCAGAGGGAGGCCAGTACTGAGCACATTTGCAAATGCCACCAGGGTCTGAGAAATGCCATGAGCCCCCCAGCGCTCGTGGCCTGAAGGACCTGGTGGCTTTGCAGCTGGCCAGCGTTCCTGTCCCCACACCTGCCAGGTGTGTCTGTGGGTCACGGGGAGCAGGGTCTGTGCACTGCCCCTAAGAGCGTCCTGGAACCCAGATCCGGGAAATGATGGAGGAGCTGCCATGTCTCAAAGTGCTGGGCAGCTCGGCAGCCGTGGAGACCAGAATTCCAGGTGCCCGGCCCAGGCCTCCCCTCCGCACCCCCCGCTTCCTCCTGACGCCTCCTGCGTGGAAGGTGGAACCCACCTCCTCCTGCCCTCCGTGGCCTCTGCTGAACCTGCTGCCAAGGAGGCTATTTTGTCTTTGCAACGTGGCCCCCTGCCAGCCGGACGCTGAGCTGTGCCCGCACGTTGGCCACCAAACCATTGGAGGAGGCGGAGATTTCCAGTCCCAGCTGAGCCGGGCGAGGTTCGAACCCGCGACCTGTATCTCAGCCCTAGTGCTGAGCCATTGTGTCCCCACATGGCCTCTGCCCAAGGATCCCAGCGTGGCGTAAGCAGGCAGAACCCTGCCGCTGCCAATCCATCCCTGTCTCATTTCACTGGGCCGTGGCTCAGCATCCCAGTGGTAGCTGTGTGGTCGGACGCTCTCGCCATCCCCGCCTTGCTGAAAGGGCTGTTGCTGGCCTAATGACCTGAGAGCGACTGGTCTCCTTTGCCACCGGGGTTCACAGCAGCTGCCCTCCGGGCTGTTGCCTTGCAGATGTTTGAGATTGCGGACAGCGTGGTGGGGAACGTCGGCCCCACCCATAACTTCGAGCCCCCACACTACGATGGCATCGAGTGTCTGGCCATCCAGGGCGACGTGCTCTTCAGCGGCTCCAGGGACAACGGGATCAAGAAGTGGGACCTGGAGCAGCAGGAGCTCCTCCAGGTACGGAGGGGGACGAGCAGGAAGGCCCTGCTGCTGGGCGGGGGGCAGAGAGATGGGCTAGACCCGCAGCGTGCCGTTTCAAGGGCCAGTGCCAGGGTCTGGAGCGAGGACTTAGAACCTGCTGGAGAGTCACTGTCCAGTCTGGAGCGTGCTCCCGCCGTCCTGGGGGCAGAGGATCAGAGGGCAGACACAGGGACCCCATCCCTACGTTGCACATGGGGCCTCCAGGCAATGGAAGAGCCCCGGGGGTTGCAAACGACAGTGGCTGGCAGGGTGGGTCCCGAAGGCAGTTTACAGCCGTGGGCAATGCACGGTAGCCAGTTCTATAGGGCTGGGCCCCACCTGCTGCGGTTAAAGGGCTCAGTGGCCTATGGGGAAGGGGGACAGGTTGGTCTGGGGGTAGATAGCGCTCGGCGTTGTCCCTATTTCTGACCCCGGTGAGTGTGGCTGTCTGGTCTCCGGGCCCCATAGGCCGCAGTGCCTGGCTCTCCAGGTCAGTGGTGGCGCGCAGCAGTGCGGGGACGGCCTCCGGTGGGTCTGGGATAGAGCAGCAGCTGAAGGGGGCGTGCAGGCCGGTGCTGGGAGGCAGGAGGTCTGGCTCTGCCATGAGACTTGGCTAACATTTCAGAGACCTCCATTGATTTTTTTTTATTTTTATTTTTTGGTGGGGGGGCGGGGAGGCTCTGTTTTGGAGAACCTACTGTGTGCCCGCCCAGGGCCGGGTTGTTCAGAGGAGCTGGGCACTGTGGGAGTCGAGGGGAGCAGTGGGGGCTCCACCCCTCTGAAAATGGGGTGGTCGGGGTGTCCCCCAAAATGGAGCTGCCCAGAGCTAGTCACCATTTGTGGCTGTGTGACCCTCCCCCACAGTCTCTCCCCTATGAAATGAGGCTAATGCTCATTTTTCTTCCCACTGGAGCGCTGAGGATTGATGGCAGACAAATAATTAGAGAGATGGGGGTGGGGGGGAATCTCTTTTATTGGACCAGCTCCTGTGCGTGGAAGGGACAAGCTTTCAAGCCCCACCCTGGAAGAAGAGCTGAGTTTGCAGACTTGTCCCTCCCCCCCCCCCCCCACACACACAGAAATTGGTCCAATCAAAGAGATTCTCTCCCCCATCTTGTGTGTCTCGTATCCGGGTTGCCAGCACAGCTTGGATTGATCGGAGCTTGGAGATCCCCTGGCCAATCCCAATGAGCCATTGTCTCATAAAAGAAGCAGTGAGAGATAAAAAGACTTCCTTTAAAAAGTGGAAGTCAAATCCTAGTGAGGCAAATAGAAAGGAGCACAAACACTGCCAACTTAAGTGCAAGAGTGTAATAAGAAAAGCCAAAGAGGAGTTTGAAGAACGGCTAGCCAAAAACTCCAAAGGTAATAACAAAATGTTTTTTAAGTACATCAGAAGCAGGAAGCCTGCTAAACAACCAGTGGGGCCCCTTGACGATGAAAATACAAAAGGAGCGCTTAAAGATGATAAAGTCATTGCGGAGAAACTAAATGGATTCTTTGCTTCAGTCTTCACGGCTGAGGATGTTAGGGAGATTCCCAAACCTGAGCTGGCTTTTGTAGGTGACAAATCTGAGGAACTGTCACAGATTGAAGTATCACTAGAGGAGGTTTTGGAATGAATTGATAAACTCAACATTAACAAGTCACCGGGACCAGATGGCATTCACCCAAGAGTTCTGAAAGAACTCAAATGTGAAGTTGCGGAACTATTAACTAAGGTTTGTAACCTGTCCTTTAAATCGGCTTCGGTACCCAATGACTGGAAGTTAGCTAATGTAACGCCAATATTTAAAAAGGGCTCTAGGGGTGATCCCGGCAATTACAGACCGGTAAGTCTAACGTCGGTACCGGGCAAATTAGTTGAAACAATAGTAAAGAACAAAATTGTCAGACACATAGAAAAACATAAACTCTTGAGCAATAGTCAACATGGTTTCTGTAAAAGGAAATCGTGTCTTACTAATCTATTAGAGTTCTTTGAAGGGGTCAACAAACATGTGGACAAGGGGGATCCGGTGGACATAGTGTACTTAGATTTCCAGAAAGCCTTTGACAAGGTCCCTCACCAAAGGCTCTTACGTAAATTAAGCTGTCATGGGATAAAAGGGAAGGTCCTTTCATGGATTGAGAACTGGTTAAAGGACAGGGAACAAAGGGTAGGAATTAATGGTAAATTCTCAGAATGGAGAGGGGTAACTAGTGGTGTTCCCCAAGGGTCAGTCCTAGGACCAATCCTATTCAATTTATTCATAAATGATCTGGAGAAAGGGGTAAACAGTGAGGTGGCAAAGTTTGCAGATGATACTAAACTACTCAAGATAGTTAAGACCAAAGCAGATTGTGAAGAACTTCAAAAAGATCTCACAAAACTAAGTGATTGGGCAGCAAAATGGCAAATGAAATTTAATGTGGATAAATGTAAAGTAATGCACATTGGAAAAAATAACCCCAACTATACATACAACATGATGGGGGCTAATTTAGCTACAACGAGTCAGGAAAAAGATCTTGGCGTCATCATGGATAGTTCTCTAAAGATGTCCACGCAGTGTGCAGAGGCGGTCAAAAAAGCAAACAGGATGTTAGGAATCATTAAAAAGGGGATAGAGAATAAGACTGAGAATATATTATTGCCCTTGTATAAATCCATGGTACGCCCACATCTCGAATACTGTGTACAGATGTGGTCTCCTCACCTCAAAAAAGATATTCTAGCACTAGAAAAGGTTCAGAAAAGAGCAACTAAAATGATTAAGGGTTTAGAGAGGGTCCCATATGAGGAAAGATTAAAGAGGCTAGGACTTTTCAGTTTGGAAAAGAGAAGACTAAGGGGGGACATGATAGAGGTATATAAAATCATGAGTGATGTTGAGAAAGTGGATAAGGAAAAGTTATTTACTTATTCCCATAATACAAGAACTAGGGGTCACCAAATGAAATTAATAGGCAGCAGGTTTAAAACAAATAAAAGGAAGTTCTTCTTCACGCAGCGCACAGTCAACTTGTGGAACTCCTTACCTGAGGAGGTTGTGAAGGCTAGGACTATAACAATGTTTAAAAGGGGACTGGATAAATTCATGGTGGCTAAGTCCATAAATGGCTATTAGCCAGGATGGGTAAGAATGGTGTCCCTAGCCTCTGTTCGTCAGAGGATGGAGATGGATGGCAGAAGAGAGATCACTTGATCATTGCCTGTTAGGTTCACTCCCTCTGGGGCACCTGGCATTGGCCACTGTCGGTAGACAGATACTGGGCTAGATGGACCTTTGGTCTGACCCAGGACGGCCTTTCTTATGTTCTTATGTCCTGGGGCGGAGCCCTCTTCTCTCCTGCTGAGCTGCTTCTGTAGCTCACCAGAGTCCGGTTGTCTTGAATTCAAATCCTCGGCTGCTGCTTGATGAGAAATCGAGCGGAGCTTAAAAATTCCAGCTCTCAGCCACGGTACAGATGTGGGGGGTTTGCATCAGCCCATTACAGAGCCAGCAGCCAGCTGCAAACCCAGCATCTGGCTCTGGCTGCTGGCCTGACCCTGCCCTGGAGCTCAGGGGGCGGTTTGAGTCTTGATGGCCCCGGCTGGCAGTGTGGATCGTGTTCTGTTGGCCCCAGGGCCCTCACTGGCTCTGCCCTGTCTCTGTGCCTGCCAGCAAATCCCCAACGCGCACAAGGACTGGGTCTGCGCCCTGGCCTTCGTCCCCGGCCGCCCCATGCTGCTGAGCGCCTGCCGCGGGGGCGTGGTGAAGGTCTGGAACGTGGAGAACTTCACACCTGTTGGGGAGATCAAGGGCCACGACAGCCCCATCAATGCCATCTGCACCAATTCCAAGCACATATTCACTGCTTCCAGGTGAGGGCGGTGGGCAGGGCTAGGCCCCTGCGGCGGGGGGCAGGGAGGTCTGACCCCCAACTCACCCCGGTGCAGCAGAGCCTCAGGAGCTCTCCAAATCCACTGTTGCTCCCCCCATGTGGCAGGGCCTGGAATGGCACTGGGAGCGATGGATGGGAACAGCGCCGGAGCCGGGCTGCAGGCGGTTTGGTGTGGGGCAGCAGTCGGCTGCAGGGCCCCCAACCCCTCCCCATCTAGCCTCTCGTCTCCTCCATCTCTCAGCCGTTGTTAGGTCGCCCCACAGTGAGGCTCTTCTGCCCCATCCAGTTATGCCAAGCGCTGGTCCTGCCCCGCCATGCTTTTGGGATGCTCTTGCCAGCTCCTTCGATGTGCCGGGACTAGCCAGACATGGTGCTGCTGGCCCTGCCACCCTCAGTGCAGAGAACGGGCTTCCTGCCAGCCGGGCACCAGCTCCTCCTCGAGGGCACCTTGTGCATCTCCAATGAGAGCACCACCGCCCCCTCCTTCCGCTCCCCGGCCCCTGTGCACAGCCCTGGCCCCCAGAGAGGGTCCCCGGGCTCACAATGTCTCTGGCACGGTCTCTGATCTCCTCTTTTCCGACCATGTCCCTTTTCTCCTTTCCTTTCTCTTCCTCTCTTCCCCCCTCTGTTTCTCTCTGTGCCGCAGTGACTGCCGGGTAAAGCTATGGACTTACGTGCCTGGGCTCACCCCCTGCCTTCCTCGCCGCGTCCTTGCCATAAAGGGGCGTGCCACTAGCCTGCCTTGACCCTCCTCCTGCTCCCTCTGGCTCTCACCCCCTCTCTGGCTCTCTCTCTCCTTTTTTCTCTCTCTGTCTCTTCTCTCTCCGCTCTGGTCTCAGCTGCTTCTTAACGGTATGAGATTCTTTTGGATTTCCCCCCCATGTAGAGCTCTTTGCAAGAGGAGACTGCCTCTTGCCCCCCCCCCCCCAGGTGATTGGATCCAGCGGCCAGCTCGGTGCTGCATGGGGTTTGCCCATCTGACTACTGCTCCTCCTGGGCCACTGCTGGGGGGATCCCTGCCCCATCCCCACCCCCCACTGCGTCACTGGCCACTGCCAGTGAGGTGCCACTGGCTGAGCCTGCGCTCTGGCAGAGTGCCCCGTTACTGGCGCTCTGGGGGATTATCCCGCTGGCGGGCAGCTGGGCGCATCTGCTCCCTCCTTGCGCTGGTGCCCGCCCGCCTGGGGCACAGCGGCCTTGCTCTCCTGGGCTGCAGCGTGATGCATTTGGGGGTGGGGGAGTTGGGGGCAGGGCGTGGCCCGTAGCTGATTGTACTCGCTGTGCTGCCTCTCCCAGCTGGGGCGGGGGCAGCCCCCGGCCTCACTTCCTCTCTCTCTTCCTTCCCCAGCGACCTGACAGTGAAGCTCTGGAGCAGGAGAAGATTGCTGAACGGCCCAACCTAGGCACTGGAAAGGCCGGAACCAGGGCGACTGTCAGGCTCCCTGGCGGGCCCAGGCCCCAGCCCCTCTCCCTGGCTGTGAAGAGCTGGGAGCGGCCTGGCCTGTGTGTGCTCCAGTTTCCAGGACTCTGGGGTGACGGTGTCTCAGCTGGGGCTTTGTGAACTGCCAGCTCCCACGGCTAGGGGGCGTCGTTCCCGTCCAGCCCCACGCTGGGTTTCCATGATGCATAGGGCTTTCTGCTGACCAGGGCAGTGCTTTGGGACATGGTCTTGCCAGCCACAGGGAGGACCCCAAGCTGAGAGACTCAACGGGATCATTCCAGTCTGTCCCGCAGCCCGTTCAGCAGCCCCAGAGCCTGGATGTGCGAGAGGGATCCTGCCACCTGCATCCTGCTGCTGGCCTCTGCACCTCCTGGGTGCCTGGGGTCTCATTCCTTCTGCAAGCGGCTGCAGGCCCCTCTCCACACTTCGTCGTTCAGCAGAGCTGGGATCTGCCGGCCGGTACCGAAATACGGAGAGGGCTTGTGTGCTGCCGACCCCAGCCTAGCACCAGCAGGGTGCATGGAGCACCGCTGGGGAATGACCCGCTCCCAAAGACGGCTTCCGAGTCCCGGCACTGCACTGGGGCTCCTTGCAAGGGGCTCCGGCAGCAGCTCCATCGCTGGGTCTCCTGACCAAATCCCCATGCTGCCTGGCAATTGTCGACCTCTGCATCTGACCCACCTCGTTCTGAGCCAGGATGCCCCCCCTTCTGCCCCGGGGGTGGAGAGAAGGAAGCTGGCACATGGGGATAATCCCTGTGGGTGTCTCCAAGGAAAAGCGGAATTTCTGGATCTGTTCACTCTGGGTACCCCTTGACCTGACTGAGCCTTAATTCCGCACTGGTCTGTTCGCTGTTCCCTGTGGTCCCCTCACTGCCCATTTGGACACCCGGCTTGGTGCCATCTCTGCTGTGCGTGGGACTAGCTCATTCCCAGCTGCTGCGGGAAGGGATCGAAGCTTTTATAGTGGGGTTTTAAAGAATGTTTTAAGCACCCTTGAGAACTGATTGGGACCTGGGGATTTTTAATAGCCGGGAAAGGCTTTAATGCTGGGAAAAGGGCTAAGCTCTCCACACCATCTCACAGGAGGGGTTTAGGTTTGCTTGGGGCAGTTCCCTGCCTGCCGGCCTGTGGGGCCTGGCTCGGGAGAGGTCTGGGATTAGAGTAGTGGAAGGGCGGGCAGGGGGTGGTTATATGGGCAGGAGAGAGGTGCGTTGGCAAAGGCAGAGGGCATGGGGCGCTCTGGATGGGATCTGCAGCAGGGAGCGGGGCAGGGCTAGAATGGAGCTGGATGAAGGGGAGGACGGGGGTAGCGGGAGGGGCCCACATGAGACTTGAGGTGCATTAGCAGAGCTGGGGGGGGCAATGAGGGGTTGCCCATGGCCTGCCCATGCTCTGCTTGCCACCCACCTGCACTGCCAGTCTGGCACGAGACACTAAATCACCAAGGTCACCCCAGATTTGGGTTTTATAAAGGTCAAAATTCCGTAAGGTCTCTCGCCACCATCTCCTGCCATGCTTGGGTGCCCCCCTTCCTCCGGGGCATCCGCAGCCAAGTGCCTGCAGCTGCCAGAGCCACGTGGGCACCCCACAGCGCTGCATTCCCCAGAGCACATGGACTCACTTTCACTGGGGTCTTTCGCTACCTTCACTCCCTCCCCTAAGGACTGGCTAAGGTGTCCCAGTCCCACGCAGCCAACGCCCAGTGCAGTCGCACCCTTCGTCAGCCAGCTTCTCGCTGCTGCTTAACGCCCTGGGGGTGCAGAACTTGCCGCGAATCGGACCTGAGGGAACCGCAGCAGCCTGGCCGTTTTCCCCGGGTGCGTTTCTTGTGTCGCTCTGCACGTCATGTAGGAAGCGGCGGTTGGAGTCTGGTTATACGGATTGATTCCCGTTGATGTGCTGGGGGCGGTGAAGTGTTGGCTTTTCAGCTAACCCCATCAGCAGTGGATTGTGTGTTCTCTGGGATCCAAGAGCGTCAGTATCCTTGGTTAACAGGTGATTTCCCCTGGTGTCCTTCTACACGGCAGCTCGAAGGACAACACCAAGGGGTTCTTACCCCAGATTTGACCTCCTTTCAAACTTATAAACGGAATGGGAAATGTTTCCACTTTCTAAACATCAGCAGCCTCTTTATTTATTTGTTTTGCCTTTTGATAATCCAGCTGCCCTGTCTTGCAGTAGCAAACCCTACAAAAACTGTGATTGATCGCCCCCTGCTGGACAAAGTAAAAATTGCCTCCAATCGCTGCTGCTCTGTGGAAACAAAGCAGTGTTTCTGAGGTGGGAAAATGTGTTCATTTGCATCATGCCTCTGAGCATCGGGCTACTGACCAGTATGGGGAGCTTGGAAGTCCTGCCAGGGTGCTGGCTCTGGGGGATCCAAACACAGTGACTTGGTTTGCTCAGCTACGCATGACAACCACCCGTCATTCTCCCACTCCTGCCCCCAACGAAAGGAGAAGCGTCCCCAGGCTCTGCCGATGCCATGGGGGAGGGGAATGCAGGTTAAAGTGATGCGTTCCAGCTACCGAGAGAGTGGGTTATATCCAAGATCCCACCCCATGGAACAGGATTAAACTGGCTGGGAGAGAAAAGATGGACTTTTTTCCCATTTGGCAACAAGAGGGACAAGCAAACGTGAATTGTCTGAAATGAAGAGGATGGGAGCTAGGGGCTCTGAGTTGCCACTCATATCACTGGGGTGTGGGTGGGTGGCCTGTACCCTGGAGGAGGATGTCTGAGTCTCTGCTTGGCACAGCGGCTGTTGAATGCAACTGCTCTCATGGGGTAACACTTGACATCCGCTCTGCCCTGGCAGGTGTGACTGGCTCTGGGGGCAGGAGGCAGCCAGGGCAGGGGTGTCTCTGCTTTAATGGGGCTTCATCTGCTCTTTAAGAGCCTGATCCGAAGCCAGCCGAAAGTCTTCCATTGACCTCCATGGAGTTTGGATCACGCGCTCAGTGGGGGTCGCTGCATGAGAAGGGAAGATTTCACCTGCATGTAGCCCAGTGGCCACCTCTTGGGATTCCCCGGTTCTTTCCCTCGGGGCTAATCCCAGGCAACGCCACTCCAGTGACCCGCAGCACGTCGCAAGACCGAGCGCTCATGGGGGCTGGGCCTCTGTCTCGCACCAAGCGATTGCATCTCGTGGCGTTCCCGGCCAGCGAAACCCTACAGGAGGTCAATAGGAACAAGCAGGTTGAAAGATGGAAATTTCCTCCTAAGTTGTCCCGAGGCCATGGCTGGCGCCCAGCCAGCCGGCATCAGATGATCCAGTTCAGAGCACCTGGCGTGTGTCCACTGTCAGCTCCCATGTGCTGGGCAAAGCCCTTCCCCTGAGGTGCCCCTGCCGGCTCCTCTCCCTGTGTGGCAGGGAGAGCAGGCGGGGGCCGTGTTGTACTGTAGTTGTGTGTGCACGTGCGGTCTTTTTTCATTGGAGGGGGTGTCATATGGGGGGTTCTTTTGGTTAAGCTACCTCACGGTCTGAGCCTTTTTTTTTTTTTTTTTTTTTTTTTAATGATTTTGAAACTTGAATTTGTCCTGGAAACGCACAGTCTGCTGACACCTGCGTTGCTGAGCCGCTCGGGCCCTGGGGGCTTGTCCTGCCTTAGCATTGCAGTGTGACATACCGCACCTTGCTCTGCTTGAAAAATGCCCCCCTTAGCCTTTGAAAAAGGGCCTCTGATTGTTGGAGGGCCCAACTTGACACTTGACAGGGGCCTGACCTCCAGCCAGGGGGTGCTCAGGGCTTTCTCTTTAAGGGGTCATGGGCTGGGCCCCTGAAACAACTAGCCACTCTTGAAAATCATGACCCTGACTCTTACATGGGGACCCTGTCTGCAGGTTGTCAAGAGGAGTCTGAATGCCACCCTGAGCCAGCGTGGGCTGGGCGGACATCGGAATGCCTCTCGAACCCACAATAACCCTGCCGCGAGCCCAGAAGGGCCCGGGCCAACCCCCCGGCTGCCTGTTCTTGAAAGCACTGACGTAGCCTGACGCTGATTCGGCTGAAGCTGAGGACCTGGGAAGTGGGGCCCTCTGAGATTTAAAGTGAAATCGATATGCGCCCCCATGACCCTCCTGGTCCTGACGCTGGCTGTGGCCACCTGGGAATGGCTCCTTGTCTGGAACCATGCAGTGACCGATTTTACCATGATCTGGCTGCACTTAACCCTAATTTAACAAGAGCCTCCTGTGGCATCATATTCAGGACCCATGTGAGAGCAGGGGTATGGCGTTTCCCCTAAGCTCATGTTGTATACAGCTTGTGTTTGGCTGAAATGGCCCCTAACAGGGACTCTTTCCCAGCCGCCGGATTAATGTCCATTTCTTTCTGAATCCAAAGGCCCTCGGGTCAGATTCTCAGCTGGTGAAAATGGTCACAGCTTCATGGATGGAGCGAGGATGGTTTACACCAGCTGAGGATCTGCTCCCTGGATTTTTAGCCACAAAACTATCCTTCCTCTTAACCAGGGAGCAAATCCTGGAACAGCCCCAGCTGAAAGCACAATGCCACTTAATCATGGGAATAAGGGGCAGCTTTGTAATGTACAATCAAAGAGGAAGCACATTCCCCTAAACTATATATGCTGCACCCCTTCTGGGGGCCAGTAACTCAAAGCACACCCCCTGATGTACCCCTGCTGTCCTTGGTAGCTGGGCGTGTTAGCCTCTTGGAAGAACTAAAGAGTCATATTTTGTTCCTTGTCTTCAAAATCTGCCTGCTCGTGATTGTGCTTTCAGGCAGCAGCACAGGCAAAAGACAGTACAAATCAAGAGGTCCCTTTGGGTACAGTCATCCTGATGTTACCATGTAAGGTGGGGAGATGGGGAACAAATGCCTCCATGCAGGGGCAGTGGGTGACAGTAACGGTGACTGTGTGTGAGCTGGGAGAGTTTAATTGGATGTGTCTATTCTGGGAAGCAGATAACAGGGCAGGACAGCCAGGGCTCAGGAGATAAATTCACCCCCACGAGTCTCCTTGGTGTTGGCACCAGCACCCGGGGGTGGGGAGGGAGGGGGGCTGTAGCCCAGTAACTCAGAGGCTGAAAGGAGCCCAACGTGGATGCCTGATTCTGATCCTGACCTGTCACTGCAGTGTCTGTGGGGCCGCGAGAGTCAGGCCCATAGACACACACTCATTTATGGATGCGTAACCTACACCCTTACAAATGGCATCTGCATCTGACCACCAACCTCTCCCCACCCTGCTCCCACCTCCTCTCTCTCCATCCCCCTGTCTGGCCCTGAAACCATCCAAGACTTGACAGGCCATTGGCTGCCTTCCCCTATGCACTGCACGTGAAGGGGGTTTGAATTCAGGGAGTGGCTCCACTGGCCTTCAATGGGAGGGACAGGTCAGCGCAGGTAGCCCTCAAGGCCACTGCAGCAATGGCGCCTCCTGCAGACGGATGGTGAAATTGACCAGTGGGGAGATGATGCAAGTTAAAGTCTGAGCTGCCTGGAATGACTTTCCTTTTTGTTTACACTGCAGGGCACTGCATGTACCCCTAGCGTGGCACCCAGGGGCCCTGTTCCCTTACTTGCTGTCGGTGCAGCCCCTGCTCATGCAGAGCTCTCCAGGGGGGCCAGGCCCAGGCCCTAACTGACAGTGGAGACAATTGAGTGCAGCAACCGCGAGTTATTTCCTCTGCTTTCTCTCTAGACTCCTGCCAGACTCTCCCCACCTCCCCCCCCCCCAAAATGCTCCACCCTTGTCCTCTCCTGGCCGTACGGGCCATGCAGCTCCGTTCACAGCGCTGGCTGCGGTACCCTCCTGGAGCTGGGACTCACTCTGTCCCATCTGCTACCATGTGCGCTGCAGGGGCAGGGCTGACTAAGGTCTAGCACCCCACGGCTCACCCCTTTCAGGCCCCCAATTAGCTGTTAGCACCATAGAGCCAGAGTGCTAGCCCCGTTCCCACTAATCACTGGTGACAGGGCACAGTGTCCAGTTCAGAAGCCGACTCCTTTAGCCCCCAAAGCCTGGGGGGAACCTGTGGTTCCGACAGGTCCCATCCCTCATGCTCCTCAGGACACAGTAGTAACCCCCCTGCTGGGGGCTCCATTCTGCAGCCCTTATGTTGGGCAGGGACGGGTGCCTGGGGCAGGGGCCTTCACTTGTCAGTGCTCCCCAGCGAAAGGGTTACAGACCTGGGGCCATACTATTTGGAAGGTGGAGTCTCATGAGCAACGGGATGGCCTGGCACTGACCCTCTCCCAGGACCCTGCTTCCTTCCTGGTCCTTTACAATCAGCCCTTCCACCCCCTCGCACTGCCGACCGCATTCCCATCATGCCGCCCGCTGACCCCCGTTTCAGGTACGATTCCCCCAAAGAGCACAAGGGTCAGGTTTCTCTCTGAGCTGACTGGTGCCATCACATGGTCAGTGTCTCCCCTTCCCTTCTCACCCTTAACAACAAAGTTGCTTCCTTTAACATTCCTGGGCAAAGCTTCTCTCCTGGGGGAGCTGGGTTGCGAGACCCAGGGGAGTAGGACAAACGGCCTTCATCGGTGGCCTCATGCCTCTGCAAAGGCAGTGGGCCATTGGCACTGGGACTGACCCAGAGCAGGGATCCTTCCACCCCTCCCTGCCATGCCCCAAAGTTCCACCAGGAGATTCTTCTGGTGCCCAGCCCTGCAACTCTTAGCTGCATTGTCCCAGGCCTCACCCTGTTCGTCCAGGGGCTCCTCCACCTTCCACTACAGCCCTGCTTTACCCTGGGATGATGCCTGGCCTTTGGTGTAGTCATCTGCGTGATTTCTCCCCCACCCCAAGCACAGAAAGGAGCACTGCTTTACATTGAGGTTCTTTCTTTTGGTGATGGGATAGCAACCTTACCCCCACCCTGCATTTTGAGGGTGAACAGCTGTGTATGGAACCTCAGACAGTAGAGATGGAGCAGACCTAACACTGGTCACTGAGTCTCACGCTCACCCTGTGTCTATACTGTACAAGTGTTGCAAACAGCAGGTGCCTTTTCTTGCCCTGAGATGGTTTTAGAGATGTCAATGCTTGCTGAGGCTTTTCTCTCTGTCTGGGTTGTGGGACCCAGCGGCACGGTCTGTGTATAGGACAAGGTGTGTATAGATTTTATACCTCGCTGTATTACTGTAAATGGGGTTATTTAAGCCTCATGCTGTACATGTTTTTTTCCAATGGATGTGTCTGTTCCTTGCGCTATCTTCATAAAATAAATGCATCAAAATGAAATTGAGGATTGGGGCTGCTCTGTACGAGGAGGGATTGCACACAGCGGGGCAGGCGGCCGATGGGGAAGAAGCCAGAGTGGTGGGAAGAGCCCTGCTCAGGCAGGCTCACGAAGCCCCAAAGGAGGGAGGCTGGCTTTTAGCGGAGCGGGGGCAGCCGGCAGCTCCAGTGACTGGGCTCTACCTAGCACACATCCTTCTGATCCTGCGGGCGAAGGTCTGTAGGTTGCAGCCGGAGGGGGGTTGGTCCCTGAAGGCATCTAGGATCAGGATGGTCTGAGAAGCCAGGCAGCGGACCTAGGACTTGCTGTCCTGCTGCAAGCCTTTGAGGACTACGACTGAAAGGAAGGAAGCAGAGGTCAGAGCCAAGGCGCTCAGGAGAGCCCCGGCAGACCAGGCCAGTACTGTATCTCTCAGCCCGCGACAAGGAGGCAGCAGGCTGGGATGGCGGGAGGCAGCAGACTAGTGGGAACAATCAGCAACCCTCGTTAAATGTCCCCTCCACAGCTGAGGGGGGGCCTCCAGGCACAGTCAAGAAGTCACAACAAACCCCATTCACTCACTATTTCTAGGACTCCCCCATCCCTGCAGTATCTGAGCACCTCGTCCCTGCCTGTATTTACCTGTAACCCCCACACCTTCTGGGTGTGGTGTTCTGTCCGCTCTAGTGACACTGAGACCACTTAGAGACAGAGAGGTAAAGTAAGTCTGCGCTACAGCCTTAGCTAAGAGCCATACACTAAGCTCCACAGGTCCCAGGTTCGATCCCGCCTGCTGACGACCGGGGTCTGTCACCATTACACGTGGGGGCTTGTCCGGGATGGAACCTGGGACCTTGGGAGCTTAGTGTATGAGCTAAAAGCCAACTGGCTCTTAGCTAAGGCTGTAGAGCAGACTCATTTCCGCCCCCCCCCCCACCTTCTAAGTGGGCTCAGTGCCACTAGCTGGGCCAGAACTCCACACCCAGAAGGTGTGTGGGTTACATACCCTCCCCCTGCCCCCCAGTGCACCGATAGGCACTTAAGTGCAGCCTGACAACACCTGAGCCCCCTTTGTGGATCTCCCCCTCCCTGGGCCTAAGTGTAGGTGCCCTCCTGCTGCCACCCAGCTCCCTGGAGGCCAGCCTGTTGAGCGACCCCTTGGAAATGCCATGGGGAGGGTATGCACTAAGCCCGGCCTGCCCAAGGAGCTCTGCCCTTATCTAGCTCCAGTTGGGAGGCCCAGCTGTGAACCTGCTCTGGGAGTGAGGAGACTGAGCTATGTCATCCCCTGATTTCTCCCAACAAATGTGGAGGAGACGCTGGCCCAGGGCTCCGGGCACACAGCAGGGAGGTGGGAGATTGGACGTCACCTTGTGGCCTCATTTGGAGCAGTGGCTTGACCCCAGGCACCCCACATGGAGGTGACTGCTCCAACCACTGGGCTAGTGAGTGCAAGGGGGGAGGCAGCACCCCACCTTGGCTGTGTTTTGGGGGGACCCAATTGTCTGCAAAGGCCAAGCAGCTGAGGCCCAGTTTGGGGATCTGTCAGGCCGCAGGCTCTGAGGTCAGGACTCGGGTGCCTGGGCACGTGCCCACACACGCAGGCATCTACAGGGTGAGGGGGCAGCTGATCAGGGGGCTTGGGGGATCTACTTTTGCAGTTAGGTACCTTAATCCCTTTGTGGTTTCTTCTATCCTGGGTAATGGATAGGCATCCTTTCTGGTAATGCTGTTCAGTTTTCTATAATCCACCACCATCCCAAGGGCTCCGGTCTTCTTACGCACCAGCACATGTTTGTTAGTCCCACAGACGAACTTTGGGAATCATATCTTCAAGGTTATGTATCCCAGATATGGAACCATTTGCCCTCCTGCCCCTTCTATCTGAACTATACTGCCAATTGCCTGTAACTTTCGATAAGATAAATGCTCATTACGGAAAGTTTCACATATGCAAGTAACTTGAGACCCAGTATCTGTTAGGCAGGTACTCTTTACTCCACCTAGGTATACAGAGCCATGACAAGCAGGTCCCACTAACTGCCGGATGGCCTCACTGACACCCATTTGGGTAACATCTGTTTCCTGAACCCATTGACTAGCAGCCTTGCTCTGAGAGGAGTTAGTTTCTTTTCTTGCTGGCTCAAACTTGCTCTGATTTGAATGTCTACCAGTCAGCTCCTGATGTATTAAATTGGGGTTAGGAGAATTCTGACATTCATTTTGAAAATGTCCTATTTGCCCACAGTTAAAACAAAGGATTTCTTCTGTTAAATCTTGGTATTGCTTGTTTATTAAATTCTTTGGGTCTTTGAGGAGTATATCGTGTATCTGCAATGGACATTTCAGAACTTGGCTGGGTCAACTGCAGTCCTTCCAACTGCTGCTCAGCCTGCAGATATTTCTTCTTCCAGTCTATTGCAGTGACTTCTTCATGGGCACTGGGAGTATTTTCATAGGCTTTCATCAAGTGCAAACTACTCCTACTCAAAGGCCTTCCTTTTTCTTCTAGTTCTTGTTGAAGTTTTCTCTTCTGTTTATCAGAGTGCTCCCTTTCAATGGATCTCACCTCAAAAAGGAGTGTGGCATAAAAGACGCTCTTTTTTCTACCACTACAATTAATCCCTTTTAATAAGAGTGTATTTAATAAGGATTCATGCCAACAACCACGGAAAAATTGATTTTGTATATGAGTCCAATTCAGTATCTTTTACCCCACTGGCCTCCAAAACTTCTTTGGACTAATGTGTGTAGTCCAGTCAGGTACATAGAAGGTGGTTCTCTAGTGAGTCTCAGAAAATTGAGCCTTAAGCTCAGATGCGTTTATGACACTTCCATGTGCCTTCTCTAAAATATCAAAGCATTCTACAGCGGATGCCTTGTTACCAGCTCCTAAAGCCACCTTCAATGCTGGGGGTAATAAACTTTCAATAATCTTCCTCCTTTTGAATTTGTCAGAAATCTCACTGTCTTCCATCGTCTCTTTGGCTTGTGCTCGCCAAGTAGGATAATCTTCTTCTCCACTGGGTCTGGGTGAACTACCCAAAACCACATTTCAGTTTAATTTTCACATCAGTCACAGTTTCATTGGCAGATTTCAGCACCCTCTCTAACAAAAACTGTTGCATGTCAGGAGGGAGACTCACAGCAGGAATAGAGGCTTCTACTGGATCGTGGTCTATAACTGGTGTAGCATCTGTTAACCACCTAGTCTGTCTGTCAGCCACAGGTGTAATCACAGCCTGTGTCTCAGTTTTGAACCCTCTGTCAGAATACACAGAATATCCCAGATTCCTGCACTGAGGTACTCTGGGCACAGAACCAGTGGATATAAATGGCAAAATCTCAAAATGAATAGGAGTCACATCCCGTTTCTGCCCTAGCTTCTGCAACACACATTTCCTTCCTATGTGTCTCACAGAAAAAAAGTCTTCAAATTCATAGAATCGTATCTTTTTGTTCTCCGTTCACCCGCCTCATATTAGTCACATGACCAAAGATTCTAATAGCCCTCTTCATTTCTGCTGTACTATCAACAGGGGACATATCACTGACCAAAATGAGCCTATAGGGATCTAACGCTAACTGTGTACAAGTTTCCATTATCTTCATTATATTATACAGTGCACAAATTCAATACTATTCAATGCCACATTCTTTTATAAGTAACGGCACTATTCCTCAAAAGAATTCAGAGGTGAGCTTTGAGCAATCCTCAAGTCCCTGTCTGTTCAGGTGCCAATTTGTAACCTCACTTCATTTCCCGGCTCCAGTGCCTTAAATAAAAAATCCCAACTCCCATAGAAAGTAGCTGGAGACCCAGAGTTCAGTCTCTAAGGATTTTCAGCAAGGATTGCACAGGGTCAACCTCCCCACATTCAAGTCCCACAAGGAACTAAAGAAATGAATTTAATTAAATAACTTTATAGAATCTTATGATAGAGACAAATAATCATCTAATTGTTACAGCATGACATGGCTATTTTATAATCCACAGACATTACCTTCACAGTTATACATAAAGAAAACTAATTAAAATCTGAACAGTTCAGTCCCCACAGAAATACAGTGAGAAGAAACTGAAAGTTCCCAAACGCTTCGGTTTTGTTCATCTAAGTCTCAGAGTGGTTGATCACCAAATCTAGACAGTCTGCTGAGTCTCAAACAACATCTTCCCTCCATTGCTTGTAGGAATCTTCAGCTGGAATCCAGGCAGACTCTTCCGCTGCTGAAATCCCTGCTAGCCAGCCAGCTGACTGATTAACCAGCCACTCAGTTACGTGTCTAGATTTAAAGAAAATCCTGTTACAAGAAAATACAAAACTGAGAAGAGCAAACTAGATATTACTGCATTTAAAGAAAAGTTGGTGACTCAGACGAGTTGAGACAATGTAACTAGAACAGTTTGGCTAAAATCAAAACAATATTCAAAACATACAATTAAAATAGAAGTTATTTTCCCTCCCAATTTCCCCTGGCCATAGCAGCATTGCCCATGCTTCCCTGTTCGAGGGTTCACAATATCACTCACCTGCTGCAAAATGCTTCAGAGTTCGGGGCACCAGCTTGCTTCCTGCACTGACTGCTCGCCCTCCTGGAGTCTGACCCCAGCAATGGGGAACCTATTGGCGCAGACCCAAAACTACCACCCCCAATTCCAGAAGCTTCTGGATGTGGAGTACTTAATCTGTCTAGCACTAACTCCTCACTCCTACCTCCCCGCAGTGGATCTCTTAAAGAGATATCTCCCTATTAGGCACATGGGTTACACTGGTAGACCACTGACCAGAGAGAGTCTGGAAGCCCTGGGTTTCCTGGCTGGTGGTGGGACTGCCTTGGGGCCACAGACCTGGGGAGCCAGGCTCCCAGCTCCATGGAAAGGAATCTGAGCTCCCAGCTCCATGGAAAGCTCTGAGCCCCTGCTTGAGCCAGGGCACTCAGGGTTTCTAGGCTATGGCTCAGCAGCAGGAAGCTTGGCTGAGCTAGCAGCCTAGCCAGCTTTGAGAGCCCTAGCTCCAGCCCCGCTCTGGGGGCGGGCAGGCTCCCTGCTGCAGATCAGGGAATGTCACAGCTGTGAGAACTCCTCCAGCCAGTGCTCTGCTGTGGGGCTGTCCACCCTGGAACACCAGCAGGTTTCCATGGAAACCTGCCTATGTTTTGTGGAATCTGCAACAGTCTTGATAAAACATTTTGCTCCAGCAAATTGGCATTTTCCAACTCAACTAAGTTTCCCGCCCACTCTACTTGGAAGCCCTGTCAATCCTAGACACTTTAATTAGTGGTATTACAGCAATTGCTGTCAGTCGTTCACCTGCACGGGCAGTAGCAACAGCATGAGCACTAGAGCATGTTGCAGGCACAGAGGCCCGAGGACAGCAACAGCGAGGTTCGTTGCCCGGCGTGCTTCGCGCCCATAAACATACCGGGGTGGAGAAACAATCAAAGTTTATTTGAGATCTCAAAGTGGTGCAAGGAGACAGGCAAGTCTCAAATCAAGCACACCAGAACAAAACAGCTTCTCTCCTCTTATACTTTACAACTAAGCCCCCCCTTCTCTCCACCTTCACCACCCCCCCTCTACTCCCCCTCCCCTCTCTACCGAAGGCATGTTTATACATTTAAGCCGTTAAATCATTCTAGGGCTATACATCTAGCTTGTTAGTAACATTCCTCTAAAAAGTCACATTTGGTTCTGTTTACCCTTAGTTTACTACCCCTCCTCCAGCTAGAAACATGCAAACCTCATCTTTATTGCTTAGGACCTGGTTATGAGTAAGGTCGTAATTGGTAACTGGCTATTTACACATTCCAATTCCTGTCCTTGGCTCTTGAGGTCGATTAGAGTTAAACATGGAAGGACAGAGTTTAAACATGGAAGAACTTTGGTTCATATATATAGGCCTAGTGACGTCAACAAGCAGACAGGCTGTTTTAACCGCTGTGTCTGGAAAACCATCTCTGCGCAATTTCCCATGACATGGTGGTAATAACTCCTTTGAGTGCTGCCTGCATTAGTGCCTTAGTACCTGTTGCTGCCGGACCGTTCCTCAGTGTAGAAACACCTCGAGGGATGAGTGCTTCTTTCGGAGTCACAAATACTAGCTTTTGTAGCTCCCTGGGTTGCCTCTGGGCTATTTCATCACAAGGATTGTGTCCAGGTCATGTGGAGTGAAACTATGTCACAGAGCACGTTTCCCAGAACAAACCATTCAAGAAGAGATTCTCAAAAAATCTGCAATAAAGATTTTAAAGCCAATGGTAGGATTTAATTCAAAACAATGCAAGAACACCGTGACCTAGAAGGGAAGGTGGACCTCTTTCTTTCTACTTCCTTCAACACGTTGTTTTCTAGCTCAGATCTTGAAGTAGCACATGAACATGGATGTCATGTTCACGAGGGGTGTTCTGGTGCAGTTTATTCCTGGCCTGCTCCTCACAGGAGTCTCAAATCTCTCCCCAGTTGCAAGGAAATGATGTACTGAGAAGTAGCATGTGTATCCATTGGGAGTTCTTACTGTGCCAAGCAGCTGCAAGGATGTGTGGTGCTGAAGTAACTCAGCAAGGCAATCTGGATGCAATGCATTTAAGATGACTGGATGACAACAGTTCTTTGTCTTCCCTTCTGTTCCACACATCAAGAAAAGGTGACTAGTGTCCATCACACTACGTGAAAGTCAGAATCGTTTTAACCTGGGCTTCTCTTGGGTTTAGCTTTATGGCAGCTGTTTCAAGTTTCTTATTGGAATTTAAATTCTTCGTTCCTTCCCTCACCCAGATCTCTTAAATATCTTTATTTTTCTGACCACAATGTTTAAAAACTTCATTCGAGTTTTTAATCTGTTATAACAAAATGCTGGTCCCTTAAGACTTTAGGGTTCTGTCTGTCTAGGTACTAGCAGGTAACTCCCGCTAAGCACCTTTGCTGCAGTATCTGAGCTCCGGATGGTTGTCATTACACTGTACTAGGTGTGGTTACTTAGCATTGACAAGGACAGCAAGAATAAATCCTGATCCTCTTGCTCCAAAAGCACAGGCCCCTACCACAAGGAGAATCCCTGTTAGCTAGTGGGTTTGCAGGACCTATGGTTTACAACTCAGCCGTTCTGGTTTATTCCAGGAGAGGGCAGTGATATCCCTTCTAATATTTGTTAAATCGGCCTCAATGCAGTATTCCTCTGGTTTTTTTCCAAAAACATTTTAAAACTGAGCATAGACAATAATGTTTTCAAACAATAAATAATACACTGTATCCCTTTGATTTGTATTTAAACACAAAGGTAGTTTTTGTTGCATACAAATGCAGTGGTAAACAACTGGACTGTACCTTTCCCAACAAGGAGGAAGTGAACAGCCAAAAAAAACCACCCAGCTAACTTCTGGAATTCCAGGCTTATGAAACAGATTCTTATCTCCTTCCTGGCTGCCTGAATGGAACTGAGGCTTTGGGAGATAGTGAAGTTTTCATGCAGATTAGTCTCTTTCAAACCTCATTCCCAGAGTGTCCAACAAAAGTGCATGCCCCCCTCCCCCATCAAGGTGCATTTTTGCACAGATGGAAGGGGAGCACACACAGACAGTTGTACCCAGGTGGGGAATTAGATATTCTGTCTATGGGCAGCACCTACAGAGGTGCTTGTTGGAACCTGGAGTGGGGGGGGTGTCCCAGGATAGGTGTTAAGTCTTCTTTGTCAGTTAAGGGATGGGAGAATAGGGGGTGTGATGGGTTCGGTCACAAAGACCGCCTTGAGGCTGTCACCTGACGTGCTGGAATTACCTCTGAGCGCATTTTCCCTGCCAGCTTGGGACTCCAGAACCCTGCCTTGTTGAGCCAGACACGCTAGTCTGCTGCAACACAGACCCAGGTCTGGTCCACGCCCCCAAAGCTGCTCAGCAAGTGCTCCTGTCTCCAGCACCCAGACACTTAGCTCCCAATGGGATCCAAATCCCAAATAAATCCATTTTACTCTGTATAAAGCTTATACAGGGTAAACTCATAAATTGTCCACCCTCTATAACACTGATAGAGAGATATGCACAGCTGTTTGCTCCCCCAAGTATTAATCACTTACTCTGGGTTAATTAATAAAAAAAAAAGTGATTTTATTAAGTATAAAAATCAGGATTTAAGTGGTTTCAAGTAATAACAGCCAGAACAAAGTAAGTTACCAAGCAAAAGAAAAGAAAACACACATGTCTAAGCCTGATACATTTAATAAACTGAATACAGGTAAATCTCACCCTCAGAGATGTTCCAACAAGCATCTTTCACAGACTAGACTCCTTCCTAGTCTGGGCCCAATCCTTTCCCTTGGTATAGTTCTTGTTAGTTCCAGCTTTGGTAGTAACTAGGTTTTCTCATGACTGCAGCCCCCTTTATTCTGTTCCACCCCCTTTTATAGCTTTGGCACAAGACAGGAATCCTTTGTCTCTCTCTGGGTTCCCACCTTTCCTTCTAAATGGAAAAGCACCAGGTTTAAGATGGATTCCAGTATCATGTGATATGTTCACATGTCCTGTGAGACTTCATTACCCACTGGCTGGCACACAGGTAGGCTTACAAGTAAACAGAGCCATTTACAACCAATTGTCCTAGTTAATGGAAGCCATCAAGATTCCAAGCCACCATTAATAGCCCACATTTTGCATAGTTACAATAGAACTTCAGAATAATACTTCATATTTCTAGCTTCAGATACAAGAATGACAGGATGAATACATTCAGTAGATTATAAGCTTTGTAATGATACCTTACAAGAGACCTTTTGCATAAAGCATATTCCAGTTACATTATATTTACACTCATAAGCATATTTCCATAAATATATGGAGGGCGACGTCACAGGGGGTGCCCTGGCCCACCCCATATGGTCAATCCCCCTGGCCAGCACCACAGCCTTGTCCTCCCCCAGAGAGCTTGGCAGAGGCAGCAGGTGCTATGCATGGGGGAGAGGGGCAGGGGCTCTTTCTGGCCATGGAGCTGGCAGGGGTTGAGGAACCACAGTGTGAGGAAGAAGAAATCCCAGGCACCTGGAGGCTGAAGCTCCGGTGATATTGATCCCTATAAAAGGTCTTTCATCCACAGAGTTCAAAAGCAGGTCTGGATCATTATCTCCAACTAACTAGCAGGGAAACAAAGGAGGCCAGGGACTCCCCCAGGTCACACAACACCAGAGCTAGGAACAGAACCTCAGCTCCCTGCTCCTGAGCTTCAACCACTAGACCGCATGGCTGCACAACTTCCCTGCAGCTAGGCAGCAGACAGGCATGACAATAACCCCACACAAGCCAGAAGAAGCAGAGAGGAGACAAGGGGAAGCTGCAGAAAGGGACAGAGACAAACCCTCCCAAGGCTCAGTCCAGGGGCACTCTCCAAGCTGCTCCCCAAGACACCCGTCCTAGTTAGGAATGGAGGCAGAGTGTGAGGCTGAAGGAGCTCCTTGTAGTCCCTTCTTCCCTGCATGCGGGCTGAGCTCCGGCGCCCTACCTCTCCCCGGGAAACGCTTTTAGCTCCTGCATCCTTTCCCCTCCACCCAGCTCCCAGTCAAGTCAGGAGAGGCTCCACCACAAGGAGTTAATTGAAAGCACCAGGAAGGAGCGTGTCTCCAAAGTCCTAGTGCAGCAGGTTCGTTGACGCCGATGTGAGCCTCTAAGAGCCTACGGCTGGTGCTACTGGCCCGGCCCAGCCCCTGCACAGCTCTGGAGCAGGGCATTGGAATGCTCTTCCCTGCCATGCCACCAGTCCAGAGAGCTGAGATCCAGACCCCATCCAGCCCAGGACATCTTCCCTGGGCCCGGCCACTGGAGCACAATCTCATGCCCTCCATGAGCCATCCCTCACCCCGTCTACATCTGGGAGCTCAACAGGTCGGGGCAGCACCGCCAGGGCCCAGACGGGGCTAGCTCGGGCCCCCAGGTGAGGGCAGCTCTTGTGGGGAGGGAGACGGGTGCTGCGTAGGCAGAGGGAGCAGCCGTTCTGGGCTGGGCTGGGGCCTGCTCCCTCCCGGCTGGAAGCTGTGTTATTGAGGCAGGGATGGATTTGGCCTGGGACTATTGGCCTCAGCGCCAAGGCTCTTCAGAGGGACCCCAGAGCCAGAATCCCGGTGGAGGGGGAGCAGGAGGGTGGCCCTCAGCCTAGACAGGGTGAAGGGCCACAGGCAGGACTGGCACCGGGGGCCGCTGCCCTGGCACAAACCCTGAGCAGCTTAGTCTGTCTGCGGTAGGGCTTCGCACTACAGCAGCTGCTGGGGCAGGTCCCCGGGGTAGATGATCAGGCCCAAGGATGGGTGAAAGCAGGACCCAGCGCTGCAGCCCTTGGGGTGACTGGCTGGTGCGCTGAGCCCCTCTGACACTGCTCCTAAGCCCAGATGTCTGCCCCTAACCTGAGGCCAGGATCGCGGCCCATGGTGCCCAGGGACATGGTATCCCAGAGTGCTCTGTGTTCGGGCCCCACAGCCCAAGGTCACCACTGTGACGAGCTGCACCCTTTGGGGAGTCACCTGATGTGCCTGGAAATCACTGAGTTCCCCCACTTTCTGCCAGCCTAGGCGCCCTATTACCTGATCTTCCTGGGTCAGGCTCACTAGCCTCTCCCAGCCAAGCACATAGGCAGGGCCACGCCCAGCTGCACAGATAGAGACCAGCTTTAGGGCTTATTACAGCACCCAGGGACTCCCCCTTTAAGGGGTGCAGACCCAAAGGTTTTATGAAAGTTGCCCCCTCCCTCAGTGTGGAGAGAGATGTGCACGGCTCCCTGCCCCTGCCCAGATATTAATTGCACAAACTGGCTTATAGCATAAACAAGAAAAGTGTATTAACTAAAAGAAGGTAGATTTTAAGTGGTAACAAGCAGAATCACTTCAGTAAATAAACAAAACAGGCTTGCTATCCTTAGTACACTACAGAAATTGGTTACAACTAATATTTCTCACCCTAAATATTGTTCCAGGCAGATTCTTTCACAGGCCAGAAAGATCTTTCCAGCCTGGATCAGCAGCTGTTTCCTCCCTCAGTCCAGTCTTTTGTTCTCAGGTGTTTTCCAGTGTCTCTTTGTGCTGGAGTCAGGGGAGGAAAAACTGAAGACCCTGATTGCTTTTCTTCCCCGCCTTAAATAGAGTTGACAAAGTGGGAACTCTTTGTTTGGTTCCCCCCACCTCACAGTGGAAAAGTTTGGTATTCCAAGATGGAGTCCAGTATCAGGTGACCAGACCACCTGACCCTATAGCATCACAGAGTCCCTGAGCCCAGGCAAGTCCACAGGAAGGCTAGACCTTTTCACCAGCTATTGTCCTTGTTGATGGGCCATCAGCACTGGCTGGCTTCTCCATTGTTATACCTGAAGTGTTAGCAGGGAGTGTCACCCAAGGTAGCAAAGTTTGAAATACAGATAAATAATTAATATTCTTAACTTCAGGTGCGAGGCTGTTATATGCATACAAATAGGATAACCATATTCAGTAAAACATAATCTTTCCAATGAAACCTTTGTGACAAAGTGGGACTGTTCTTAATGGTTCCTCTGAATACTGTGTGGGTGCCTCAGTTTCCCCTATGCATTTCTTAAGTCTCCAGTGTGCATAAATGGCCGACACTCTGTATCCTGGCAACAAATGGCCAGGGCCCTTCCCCCCTGCAAGGGAATAGCTAAAGGTGAACAAAGAGATCAGGTGACCTCCTGGCCCGGGAAAGAGACAAAGGCCAGAAAGGAGGGGCTGGAGGGGGTTTCAGTTTGGGTCTGGCTGGGGACGAGTAGTGAGTGCAGATGGGTTTGTCTGGCTCGCTGGGCCCCAGAATGGACCTGGCTGAGGAGTCCCGTTCTCTGTACCTACAAGCTCTGTTTTAGACCGTGTTCCTGTCATCGAATAAACCTCTGTTTTACTGGCTGGCTAAGAGTCACGTCTGACTGCAAAGTGGGGGTGCAGGACCCTCTGGCTTCCCCAGGACCCCACCTGGGGAGACTCGCTGTGGGAAGCACACGGAGGGGCATATGCTGAAAGCTCCAAGGTCAGACACAGGATGGTGAAGCCGTGTGAGCTTCTTGCCCTGAAGACAGTCTGCTCCAAGGGAGAGGAGGCTCCCCAAAGTCCTGACTGGCTTTGTGGGGAGCAGTTCCAGAGCATCGCCCGGGGACTCCGTGACAACCTTACATGAGTTATCTTGCTGCAGTCCATTGGGGGGAGTGGCTCCTCCCCCTCTGGGTCTGTGGGCGGCCAATCCGCCCCACTACGTCTCCGGGGGCCGCCTGACATGGGGAATAAGCGGGGTGACGGGAGACGTGAGCTCGGGCCTGTGATCAGGGCTGAACAACAAACAGTTACGGAGCCCCAGCCCCTGGTCGGGGTGGGGCAGCAAAGAGTCTCTGGCTCAGGCCTGCACTCAGGCTAGGCAGCAAACAGTCGGGCCTCCTAGCTCTGGTGGGGGGCCAACAAGCTCAGGCGTCTTGCCTAAGGGAGGGGGAGGCTGCCACCCATGGCTTGGGGTGGCGGGGGGACGCAGGCGCACCCACTCCACTGTGTCCCGGCCCAGGGCCCTAGCAGTGGCAGAGCAGTCTGCCTCTGGGTCAGCAGGGATCCTGACCGCAACGTGCTGACTCACTCGCTGGCAGCGTTGCAGCCAGACAAGGGTTGGCTACCCCTGGGCCACTTCCCAGGTCCCCCTCAGGGTGTACCTGGCTCTGGAGAGGGTCGTCCTTGTCGTTGGGGAAGAAGGCCTCTGTCAGCGCTTGCAGCTCCTCCCTGCTTGGGTCTGTAAATGGCTCTGGCCAGTCCTCGGCTCCCTCGGGGTCTGCAGCAGCCTCCAAGCTCGGAGCTCACAGGAGGCGTCTGGCTCCTCCGGCGCCTGCCTCCCAGCTGAGTTCTCCAGCCCGCCTTTTGTACTTCCGCTCTCCTGTATGTGCCAGCTACAGGGGCTTGCTGCCCACCAAAGGCCTGGCAAGGAGGGGACGCTCTGGATGGGGTAGTCCAGAGCACTCAGCGGCAGCCTAACTCTGCTCCCATGGCGGGCGGGAGGGAAGGCACCGTTCTGTTGACCTGAGTGGGAGCAGAAGGAGGCCAGTGCTGAGCACATCTGCATAGGCCACCCAGTGTCTGAGAAATGCCACGAGCCCCCCAGGACAAGTGGCCTGTACCCGTAGTGCTGGGCTGCTCGCCAGCCCTGGAGACTGGAATTCCAGGTACCCGGTCCAGACCACACCCCCCACCGACATGCCTTATGCGAAGGTGCAAATCCTGGAACAGCCCCAGCTGAAAGCACAATGCTGCTTAATCATGGGAATAAGGGGCAGCCTTGTAATGTACAATCAAAGGGGAAGCACATTCCCCTAAACTATATATGCTGCACCCCTTCTGCGGGGCAGTAACTCGTAGCACACCCTCTGGCGTACCCCTGCTATTGTTTGTAGCTGGGGGCGTTAGCCTCTTAGAAGAAATGTGGAGTCATATTGGTTTCTTGTCTTCAAAATCTGCCTCCTAGTGATTGCATGTGATTGTGCTTTCAGGGGACAACACAGGCGAAAGGACAGCACAAATCAAGAGGTTCTTTTGGGTGAGGTTACCATATAAGTTGGGAAGACAGGGAAAAAATGCTTCCATGCAGGGGCAGTGAGTGACAGTAACTGTGACACTGGGAGAGTTTAACTGTGTCTGTCTATTGTGGGAAGCAGGTAACAGGGCAGGACAGCGAGGGCACAGGAGACCAATTCACTCCCAAGAGTCTCCTCAGCATTGGCACCAGTGCTGGGGGGAGGCTGTAGCTTAGTAACTCGGGGAGAAATGCAGAGAGGAGCCCAAGGTGGATGTAACCTCTCCCCGACCTCCTCTCTCTCCATCCCCCTTTCTGGCCCTGAAACCATCCAAGACTTGACAGGCCATTGGCTGCCTTCACCTACCCACTGCACAAGAAGGGGGTTGAATTCAGGGAGCGGCTCCAGGCCCTGGCCTTCATTGGGAGGGACAGTTCAGTGCAGGTAGCCTTCAGGGCTTTTGCAGCAATGGCGCCTCCTGCAGACGGATGGTGAAATTGACCAGTGGGGAGATGATGATGTAAGTTACAAGTCTGAGCTGCCTCCCTGGAATGGCTGTGGGCACTGCATGTACCCCTAGCGTGGCACTCAGGGGCCCTGTTCCTTTACCTGCTGTCTGTGCAGCCCCTGCTCATGCAGAGCTCTCCTGTGTGGCTGGGCGCAAGGAAATCGGCCCTAACGGACACTGGAGACAATTGAGCTCAGTTGCTGCAGCCCTGTTTCTGCGGAATTCGCGCTACTTTGTCTCTGCCAGGCTCTTTTCTCCCCCACGACCACCCTTGTCCTTTCCCAGCCGTACGGGCCGTGCAGCTCCGTTCGCAGCACTGGCTGTGGTATCCTCCTGGAGTTGGGACTCACTCTGCCCCATCTGCTACCATGTGCGCTGCAGGGGCAGGGCTGACTAAGTCTAGCACCCCACGGCTCACCCCTTTCAGACCCCCGATTAGCTGTTAGCACCGTAGAGCCAGAGTGCTAGCCCCGTTCCCACTAATCACTGGTGACAGGGCACAGTGTCCAGTTCAGAAGCCGACTCCTTTAGCCCCCAAAGCCTTGGGGGAAGGCTGTGGTTCCGAGCGGTCCCATCCCTCATGCTCCTCAGGACAGAGTAGTAACCCCCCTTCTGAGGGCCCTGTTCTGCAGCCCTTATGTTGGGCAGGCCGTGCGCCTGCAGCAGGAGACTTTGCTTGGCAGTGCGCCCCAGCGTAAGGGTTACAGACCTGGGGCCGCACTACTTGGAAGGTGGAGTCTTATGAGCAATGGGGTGTCCCAGCACTGACTCTCTCCCAGGACCCTGTTTCCTTCCTGGTCCTTTACACTCAGCCCTTCCACCTCCCGCTGACCCCCATTTCAGGTACGATCCCCCAAAGAGCACAAGGGTCAGATTTTTCTCTGAGCTGACAGCGTCTCCCATCCCACCACCCCCTTCAGCCCTAACAACAAAGTCACTTGCTTTAAGATTCCAAGGCAAAGTTTCTCTCCGGGGAGAGCTGGGTTGCGGGACCCAGGGGAGTAGGACAAATAGCCTTCATCGGTGGCCTCTTCAAAGGCAGTGGGCCAATGGCACTGGGACTGACCCAGAGCGGGGCTCATTCCACCCCTCCCTGCCATACCCCAAAGTTCCACCCGGCGATTCTTCTGGTGCCCAGCCCTGCAACTCTTAGCTGAATTGTCCCATGCTTCACCCTGTTCGTCCAGGGGCTCCTCCACCTTCCACTACAGCCCTGCTTTACCCTGGGACAATGCCCAGCCTGGGGTGTAGTCTGTCTGCATGATCCCCACCAGGCACTGGCAGGAGCACTGCTTTACATTAAGGTTCTTTTGGTGATGGGCTAACCTTAGCCCGTCCTGCATTTCCAGTGTGAACAGCTGTAGATGGAAACCCAGACAGTAGAGTGTCACGGACTCACAGATCGTGCCCACTCTTGGCCCCGTGCGGTCCGTGGGGGGTGCCCCTTTTAGTGAGACAGCCCTTCTCAGGGGTTCACTCTCTCTCGGGGTCAGGCCCCTCCACCTCCTGGATCCGCACCTCTCTGAGCCTTAGCACGTCTGTCTCTGCCGTGGGCCCCCTCAGGGAGTCCACTCGCTCTGGACCCCCGGGGCCTCCACCCCCGAAGGGGTTGATGCAACCCTGTTCCCTAGACCAGAGTGACTCTCAGCCAGCATGAAACAGGAGGGTTTATTGAGAGTTGAACACAGCACAGGAAACTCTCTGACCCTCAGGCCTGGCCTCCCTTACCACAGCACATCCCAGTCTCCCTGCATCCAGGTGGGCTCTGCCTGCTTCCCCTCTCCAGCCCAGAGCCCCCCTGCTCGCAGCTGGGCATCTGAGATCCCCGGCCCCAGGCCCCGCCTCTGCCCATTGTCTTCTCTCCAGGTAAACAGGGTCGTAAACCGGGGCCTCCTCTCCTGCTTCTGTCCTCTGGCTGGAACCGGCTGGTTAGGTCACTGGGTCCTCACTCTGCAGCCCATTGTCCTCCCACTGGCCAGAACCGGCTGCGTCTCCTCAGCTGGGCCTCTGGGTCACCAGGTCGCCAGGTCACCGGTCACTGGGGTATGCATCCTCCCGGCCATCGGCTGGGTCCCCACGTCCTCTCTCCGGTCCTCTGCAAAACACACTCCCTCTCCCCTCACCTCGTTAAACCAGTAACACCCAGGGAAACTGAGTCCCACCCCCTCCGCATGCAAACCATTGAAACTCCACAGAAAACAAGAAAACCCCCCACTTCGTCACATAGAGATGGAGCAGGACTAATCGTGGTCACTTTGTCTAGCCCTCACCCTGTGTCTATACTGTACAAGTGTTGCAAACAGCAGGTGCATTTTCCTGCCCTGATATGATTTTGGAGATGTTAACGCTTGCTACGGCTTTCTCGCTGTATGGGTTGTTGGATCCATTGGAGCGGTCTGTGTTCTGTGTACAGGACAAGATGTGTAGATCTTTTATACCTTGATGTATTACTGTAATTACAATTATTTAATCAATAAAATGAATAAAAGCATTAAAGTACATCAAAAAACATCAGAATGAAACAGAGGATTGCTATGTACAGGGTGGGGGATTGCATGTGAGTGATGTTCGTCCATCGTTATCGATGAAGACCTCAACAACTCATGCTTTCGATGACCGGGCTCTGTGCGTCCGAAGATGACTGATCAGTCCGATTCGGGCGTGGAACGTCCTGTCACACCTCGGGCAGACATGTAATGGCACTGTCGATGATGTACAAGCAGCTCTGGACTTGCACAGCTCACGCTTTTTTTCAGCCTCAGCAATACGCCTCACCTCAGAGGTATTACTGCCTGTGTGAATGAGGCTGCGCCATGCTGGACGGTTCAGTGCGAAGGTTTCCCATGTGGCGGTGTTGATCTCGAAGGACTTCAAAGAGGTCTTCAGCGTGTCCTTGAACCGCTTCTTTTGTCCTCCATGGGAGCGCTTTCCCTGAGTGAGTTCTCCGTAGAAGAGCTGTTTAGGAATGCGTTCATCTGACATTCTCACGACATGTCCGGCCCACCTGGTCTGGGCTCTCATCAGCAATGTGTGAACTGACGGCAGACTGGCTCTAGTAAGGACATCAGTATCGGGCACTTTGTCCTGCCATCTGATTTTTAGAAGCTTTCGCAGACAGGAAATGTGGAAGTGATTGAGCCTTCGCGCATGACTCCGATAGACAGTCCACGTCTCGCAGGCGTACAGCAGAGTTGGAAGCACCACTGCTCGGTAGACCTTCAGCTTCGTTGGTAGGCTGATCCCTCGACGTTCCCAAACGTTGGAGCGCAATTGGCCAAATGCAGAGCTGGCTTTAGCAATTCTGCAGTTTACTTCATCATCGATTGACACTGCTCGGGAAAGGGTACTGCTCAGGTACATGAAGTGGTCCACTGTCTGAAGTCTCTGTCCATTTACAGTGATGGACGGTTCTGAGTATGGAGCGTGGGGAGCTGGCTGGTGCATGACCTCAGTCTTCTTGATGTTAATGGTGAGACCGAAGCTGTTGCATGCAGTTGAAAACTTGTCCATATTGGCTTGCATTTCTGGCTCTGTACTAGCATTCAGAGCACAATCATCGGCAAAGAGAAAGTCTCGAAGTACAGTTTCCTTCACCTTGGTGATGGCATGCAGTCGCCTCAGATTGAATAGTTTCCCATCAGTTCTATACTTCATGCCTACTCCTTCAGAGCAGTGTTGAAAGGCATCAGTCAGAGTGGCAGAGAATATCATGCTGAACAAAGTGGGTGCTAAAACACACCCTTGCTTGACGCCGTTGGTGACTGGGAAGGCCTCAGATGTTTCACCGTCATCCAGGACACGAGCCATCATACTGTGATGAAATTGACGTACCATTCGTATAAATCTGTCTGGACAGCCAAATTTCGACATGATCCTCCACAGGCCCTGGCGACTGACAGAGTCAAATGCTTTCGTGAGGTCCACAAAAGTTGTGTAGAGTTCACGATTCTGCTCTTGACATTTCTCCTGTAGCTGACGCACAGCGAAGATCATATCAATAGTCCCACGTCCCTTGCAGAAGCCACACTGTGATTCTGGCAGTAAGCCCTTCTCCAGGTGAGTGATCAATCAGTTCAACAGAACCCGTGCAAGAACTTTCCCCGCTGTAGAAAGCAGCGAGATTCCACGGTGATTGTCGCATACCTGGCGATTGCCCTTCCTCTTATAGAGGTGCAAGATGGACACGTCTCTAAATTCTTGTGGAATGGTTCCCTGCTTCCAGAAGGACTGAAACAGCTCAGTGAGTTTCCGCAGCAGCATGGGTCCACCGACTTTGTACACCTCTGCTGGTATGGCATCTGACCCTGGGGCTTTGCCACTTGACAGCTGATTGATAGCTTTCTTCACTTCGTCCTCTTCTGGTGAAGCATCCATGGAGTCATTGACTGCAACCTGGGGCATCTTGTCAATGGCCTCGTCATTGATGACTGAGGGGCGATTGAGAATTGCTTCAAAGTGTTCAGCACATCTCTGGAGAATCTGCGTCTTCTCTGTAAGGAGCACAGTACCATCAGAGTTCAGGAGGGGAAAGCTCCCAGAAGACTGTGGACCACAGAGTGTGTTGAGGGCTTCATAAAACTGCTTATAGTCGTTCCTGTCCGCATATGCCTGTATTTCATCTGCTTTGACGCTCAGCCACAAGTCCCGCATTTTGCGCAGTCGGTTCTGTACTGTTCTGCGAGCGTTGATAAAGGCAGTCTTCTTTGCCACTGAGGATGGATCGTTTTGATATGCACGATGCAGGCGGTGCTTCTCAGCAAGTAAGGCCTGGATTTCTGCATCATTTTCGTCAAACCAGTCTTGTTGCCTGCATGTGGAGGGCTCCAATAGCTTCGACGCAGCTGTATGGACAGTGTTGCGGAATCGCTCCCAGTCTTTCTCAGCGTCATCCTCAATATGAAGATCAGCAAGCTCATTCTCTAGGTCTTCCGCTAGATTTTCAGTGATGCGGCTGTTCTTCAGCTTCGACACGTTGATCCTTTTGAGAGCCTTACAGCCTTGTGGTTGTCTCTTCAGCATGATACGGAGCTTTATTCTGGATACTATGAGCCTATGATCCATCCAACAGTCAGCGCCACACATCGTTTTTGTAACCCTGACATCTTGTCTGTCCCTTCTCCTGATGATGACATAATCGATCAAATGCCAGTGGTTGGAATGGGGATACATCCACGAAGTCCTGTTACGGGTAGGAAGGCGGAAGACCGTATTGCTGATCAGAAGGTCATGTGCTGCACAAGTTTTCAGCAGTAACAGGCCATTGCTGTTACACTTTCCCACTCCATTTTTCCCGATGACTCCTTCCCAGGCTGCGGCATTGCATCCAACTCGTGCGTTAAAATCGTCAAGCAGAATCAGCTTGTCTGTGCGGTGCACTGACGATAGCAGAGTATCTAGTTCTTCGTAGAATTTATCCTTCCCATCCTCTGGGTTGGTCATTGTAGGAGCATATGCGCTGATCAAAGTAGCTTGTTTTCCTTTTTGAAGCGGAAGCTGCATTGTCATGAGCCGGTCATTCATACCCTTGGGGGAACTGGCAAGTTTCCAAACAAGATGATTCTTGATGGCGAAGCCAACTCCAGACTCGCGACGCTCATCACTGCTGCGGCCACTCCAGAAGAATGTATAGCCACCGCCTGACTCGGACAGCTGTCCTTCATTAGCAAGGCGAGTTTCGCTAAGAGCTGCAATGTCAATGTTGTAGCGTGCGAGCTCTCTAGCGACAAGTGCTGTTCTTCTCTCCGGTCTGTCTGCCGTGATGTTGTCCAGTAACGTGCGCACATTCCATGTGCCAATAGCGATCGGTGTCACTCTAAGTTTTGTTTTTGTTCGACCGCTTTTGTGGGATCCCCGCCAGCCGCGGTGTGCTGGCCAGGGTAAGGTGAAGCACAGGGCCGGCTTTAGGCCGATTCCACCGATTCCCCTGAATTGGGCCCCGCCCCTAAGAGGGCCCCGCGCAGATCGGGCAGCGTCCCTGCCTGAAGCAAAGCTCTGTGGCTCTCCGGGAAGCAGCAGCTGTTGCTGCTAGGCAACCAGAGACGCTGGCCGGCAGGGGGCTGAAGCAGAGGCAGCAGCGGCTGTTGCAGGTCAGGAGGGGGAGCGGGGGAGAAGGCACATGTGCTTTGCAGCCTTCCCCTCCCCTCCCCCCAGCACTCACCTGGAGGAGACACCGAGGGGGCTTCCGGTCCGGTGGGAGACAGGAATCTCTGCAGTGGACCTCACTCACCTTAGCAGCTGCTGGGGCTTCGGTCGGTGAGTGTTTGACCCCGTGATTCCCCATAGGTTTGTAATATTGGGTTGGTTTTGTGGTTTTCGGTGGTGTTGCTGTTTGAGGGTGAGTTTGTGCCTGCCTGTGTCTGTTTCAAAACTAAACTCGGGATCATGTAACCCAGGAAGAAAGCCCCGAGCCAGTACTTAGTGCTGTGAATTCCAGGTGAGAGAGAGAGGGAGGTTTGGAGGAGGAAATCAAATATATCCAGAGGGGAGAATGCAAAAGGTCTACAACACGGCAGGCTGAGACTTTTATCTCTCCCCCCTCCGCCGAGAGAGGGAAACTGAGGCACGGAGTGATCTGATTCCCCTCCCCAAATTATTTTGCAAAGGAGGGGGACGGGGGCTCCTATCCAAACCAGTTCCCTTCCCATCAACTCTGCTTCCCCTGCTGCAAGACCACTGGAGGGGCTGAATATTTCCATTACTCTGGCTTCTTCATTTGCCCTGCAACAATAAAATAGACCGGTTTTGGGGGGGAGGAATACCCCCCCCCAAAGCTGTGTGGACATTAAGTTTTTTTGGGGGGGGCCACGATAATATTCCGGATCGATCAAACACCCAGCTCAGCTTTCTAGCCATCCAGCAGCTCTAGGGCAGGGAAGGAAGGTGCTCTTGGTGCAGAGTGGTCGCAAAACAGGGGTGAATTTAGCGAGGGGGGGGTCCGGTTGAAATCCCACCCGATGCAGGCACACAGAATCGCTGGTGGCGCTAGGAGAGGCCAGGAGTGGAAGCAGGTGGCCCGGGGGTGGGGGGACATTTGCCCTCAGTCCTGGGCTCTGGGATGGACTAGGCTGGGTGGGTGGTGGGTTCAGTCTAGTCTTCCAGCCTGTTGCTCTTGCTGGGGTTTGTGGTTTTCATCTGGCTCCACCAGAAAGATCAAATAAGCCCAGTAGAAAAGGGGGGTGAGAGAGGCGGGAAGGGGTTTGTAAGGGGTTAAAGTGACCCATCAACGAAAGAGTAAAACCAGAGTTTGACTGGGTTTCCCCCCAGCCACCACTCCTGCAAACACTGGGCAAGGGGCAGCCCCATCCCCCACCGAGGCTATGGTGAGGGGCAGCAGGGGAGGAAGGAAGCCACATGTGATGGCAGTCCCCTCCCCCCCAGCACCCACCACCCCCTCTCCGGCCCCCAAACTCTGTCCCAGAGCCTGCATCCACCCCTCCGCACTCCCTCCCAGAGCCTGCACCCCTCCACCCATCCTGCACCCCACACCATGCCCCAGCCCGGACCCTGCACCCAAACTCTGTCCCACTCAGCCCTGGGCAAAGCTCTCCTTGGCTGGCTCTCAGCCCCTCTCCAAGGGTTGCAGCTGTCTGGAAGTGCCTGCCTTCCACACCTTCCTCATTCACACCTCATTCATTCAGGTCAATTGATTACAAAGTGGGGGGAAGATCTTATTCTACTTCTAGCAAAAAGACATTTTTCTTTTACCTTAATTATACTACCTTAGGGGCCAGCTATAACATTACCAAGGTTCAATACAAAGTCATATAAAAGTTATACAAAAATGCATAATGCAGCGATTTATCTACAACTGCACTGATTGACTGCTGTGTGCAGTAATATAGTGACCCCTGGGTCTTTGAATGAGGCTTTATACTTTGGGGGGGGCGAGCGGGTGGGCAAGCGGCGGGTGGGTAAAGAGGCAAGCAGTGAGCCAGCAGGGGTTCTAGGGGCGGGCATGGGGGTTTCTGGCAGGGGAGGGAGAAGGTGAAAGGAGGCAAGTGGTGGGTGGGGGACTGACTAGGAGGGATGCAGCAAGCCAGCGGGGGGCTAGGGGGTGAAGAGGGGTGTGATGGTGGGGCCGAGCGGGGAGGGGTCAGTGTGACGGGTTGGATCACAGAAACCCCCTTGGGAGCTGCCACCCAATGTGCAAAGACTACCCCTGCTTCTGTTTTCCCTGCCAGCTCAGGATTCCAGCACCCTGTCTCGCTGAGCCAGACACTCCAGTCTGCTCTAACAAAGACTCAGGGTCTGAATCACTTGTCCCAAAGCTGCAAGTTTACCTGAAAACCAGCTCACAGGAGTGTGCTTGTCTTTAGCACTCAGATGCCCAACTCCCAATGGGGTCTAAACCCAGATCAATCCGTTTTACCCTGCATAAAGCTTATGCAGGGCAAACTCATAAATTGTTCGCCCTCTATAACACTGATAGAGAGATATGCACAGTTGTTTGCTCCCCCAGGTATTAATACATACTCTGAGTAAATTACTAAATAAAAAGTGATTTTATTAAATACAGACAGTAAGATTTAAGTGGTTCAAAGTAGTAACAGACAGAACAAAGTAAGTCACAAGCAAAATAAAATAAAATGCGCAAATCTATGCCTAATCAAACTAAATACAGATAATCTCACCCTCAGAGATGCTTCAGTAAGTTTTTCTCAGACTGGACACCTTCCAGGCCTGGGCACAATTCTTTCCCCTGGTACAGCTTTTGTTCCAGCTTACGTGTTATCTAGGGGATTCTCCATGATGGCTCCTCTCTCTCTCTGTTCTCTTCCACCCCTTTATATATCTTTTGCATAAGGCGGGAACCCTTTGTCTCTCTCAGTTTCCACCCCCCCTCACTGGAAAAGCACCAGGTTAAAGATGGATTCCAGTTCAGGTGACATGATCACATGTCACTGCAAGACTTCATTACTCACTTGCCAGCACACACATATACAGGGAGACTCACAGGTAAACAGCCATCTGCAGACAATGGGAGTCATCAAGATTCCAAACCATCATTAATGGCCCACACTTTACATAATTACAATAGGCCCTCAGAGTTACATTTTATATTTCTAGTTTTAGATACAAGAGTGGTACATTTATACAAATCAGATGATCATACTCAGTAGATTATAAGCTTTGTAATGATACCTTACAAGAGACCTTTTGCATGAAGCATATCCCAGTTACGTTACATTCACTTATTGTCAAATTTTTCTAAAACTATCCCAGTTACATTATATTGACTTATTATCAAGTTTTTATAAAACCATATAGACTGCACAACGTCACACCCTCCTCCTGAACTTACTGCCAGAGACTTGGACACTGACCATGGCGGAGGCAGTATACCTAAAATTCGTTTTTGGGCTCCCCTACTGGGCAGACACTCCTGTGTCCCCCAAAAGGGAAAGAGACCCTGACCCAGCTGTAGGCTCACAGCTACCAGCTATGAGGGACCTTTCGCTGGCCAGCAAAATCCCCCCCCTTTCACTCAGGTTGGGTTTGCTTCCAGCTAGAGTCCTTGGGGTTTGTTCCCACCGCAGCAGTCACCAGGACCCCAACTTCCAGCTCCAGGATACATGTCTCTGTGCACCTCTTCCACTCCATTACAGCCAGGTCATGCTTCTGGGTCTTACTTGCTTTGTCTCTTAAGTCCAGGCTGGTGGGCAGCCTTTTCTTTTTCCAGGTCAGCCTTTTTCCAGGCAAATTGTACATCAATTTCCATTTGTTTTCCCTTGAGACCATCACTTGATGAGCTGGGATACCACAGAGAACACCCTCCTGCCAGAACAGGCACCCCTCCCCTCCTGTCTTGCTAGGTTAGACACTCCAGTCAGCTTCAGCACAGACAGAGGTTGGGCCACACCCATCTGCAGTTCACTGAAACTGAGATGCTCTCAGCTCAGGGGCTTCTTAGTTAACAGAGACATCCCCAGCGCCCATTGTTCAGTCTTTCTGGGCAATTTGCAACTTGTGTAGTTTTAGCTTCTTTTGATCTTCATTCTTACTTATTTTGCTTCCTTTTCTGTCCCTACTTCCCTTTCCCGAAATAAGCAAACAGAAAATAACAAACCAGTAACCACTTTGTCTGTTCTCCAGCCACCACACTTAAAACTCACTTAAAATCACTACCAGTATCTCAAAGCAATCAGCTGTGCACAGATCCTGCTCGACTACGCCACTGTGACGGGTTAGATCACAGAAACCCCCTTGGGAGCTGCCACCCAATGTGCAAAGACTACCCCTGCTTCTGTTTTCCCTGCCAGCTCAGGATTCCAGCACCCTGTCTCGCTGAGCCAGACACTCCAGTCTGCTCTAACAAAGACTCAGGGTCTGAATCACTTGTCCCAAAGCTGCAAGTTTACCTGAAAACCAGCTCACAGGAGTGTGCTTGTCTTTAGCACTCAGATGCCCAACTCCCAATGGGGTCTAAACCCAGATCAATCCGTTTTACCCTGCATAAAGCTTATGCAGGGCAAACTCATAAATTGTTCGCCCTCTATAACACTGATAGAGAGATATGCACAGTTGTTTGCTCCCCCAGGTATTAATACATACTCTGAGTAAATTACTAAATAAAAAGTGATTTTATTAAATACAGACAGTAAGATTTAAGTGGTTCAAAGTAGTAACAGACAGAACAAAGTAAGTCACAAGCAAAATAAAATAAAATGCGCAAATCTATGCCTAATCAAACTAAATACAGATAATCTCACCCTCAGAGATGCTTCAGTAAGTTTTTCTCAGACTGGACACCTTCCAGGCCTGGGCACAATTCTTTCCCCTGGTACAGCTTTTGTTCCAGCTTACGTGTTATCTAGGGGATTCTCCATGATGGCTCCTCTCTCTCTCTGTTCTCTTCCACCCCTTTATATATCTTTTGCATAAGGCGGGAACCCTTTGTCTCTCTCAGTTTCCACCCCCCCTCACTGGAAAAGCACCAGGTTAAAGATGGATTCCAGTTCAGGTGACATGATCACATGTCACTGCAAGACTTCATTACTCACTTGCCAGCACACACATATACAGGGAGACTCACAGGTAAACAGCCATCTGCAGACAATGGGAGTCATCAAGATTCCAAACCATCATTAATGGCCCACACTTTACATAATTACAATAGGCCCTCAGAGTTACATTTTATATTTCTAGTTTTAGATACAAGAGTGGTACATTTATACAAATCAGATGATCATACTCAGTAGATTATAAGCTTTGTAATGATACCTTACAAGAGACCTTTTGCATGAAGCATATCCCAGTTACGTTACATTCACTTATTGTCAAATTTTTCTAAAACTATCCCAGTTACATTATATTGACTTATTATCAAGTTTTTATAAAACCATATAGACTGCACAACGTCACAGTCAGGTCCTATTTTACTGCTGTGATCTGGTCACCCTATGTGTGCCTTTTCTTCCCCCCCCCCCCCCCCACGCCAACCTTCCTTTTCGGCCCACAGCTGTTTCGGCGGGGCGGCGCTGGGGAAGCAGGATTTGTTTCCGCGGGCCAGGAGGCGCTGGGAGGTGGGGGGGAGGAGGGCACAATTTTATATTAATAAGGAAATATTTTATAAATTTTAATAAAATAAACATTATTGAAGAAAATCAGTTGTACAACTATCAAAATATAAATTATTTTCCTAATATGAAAGTGAAAATCAGCTAATTAATATATGATGCAATGTATGTAATATATAATTTTATTATTATTTATATAGTCATGGAAAATAAATAATACATGGAAGAAATGAAAGGGTTCTTTTTAAGTGGCTTTTTTTTTAGTCATCCCTGCTGGGGCCCCGTCGAAACTGTTCAAATTGGGCCCCGCACTTCCTAAAGCCGGCCCTGGTGAAGCAGGCAATGTTTAGGGCACCTTTTCTAGCCCCCTCCTCATTCTACGGAGGTGAGCAGTGCAATCCTGAATAGGGCTGCTCAGTCGCTCAAGAAGATGCCGAGCTCCACTGCTGCTTCGGTCAGTGAGGAACGACCATTATGCCTGAGCCGCCTATGTGCAGGTCCGCGGCTCCAGCTCCCAGTGTATGCACACCTGCTGCTTCATCGCTCGCCCATCGCCACAGGACTTGATATGATGTAATATGATATGATATGATGTCGAGACTTGCGCGTGAATTGGATTAAAGTGAGGGAGAGTTGCGCGACGTCAGCCTCACTCTGTCTTCCCAGTTCCTATCTGTATCCAGTGGCAGGACAGAAGTCGAGACGGCTGGAGATAGGGCAGGGTGCAGTGGATGACCAGGACGCCTACATGTCTTGTCGTGCTCTTAAGCGTTCCACAACGCTTGCTGTCATCGCCTTCCTGACCATTGAACCAGGTTGAACCAGGTTGCCTCAGTCAGCCGGATCCAGCCTTCACATGCAGTGGGTAGACAGGCCCTAACTCACCGAGAGTCTCATACTCATCAGCTACCCTCACCTGGTTTAGCCCGCCAGTCGAGACGGTCTCCGGGGTGTGGCCGCTGTCGCATCCTGACAGCTCCTTGTGTTGTACTCAAAGTACTATACAGGATCTTTTCAGGGGGATTAAGGCAAAACGCCACATACTCAAAGTACTATACAGGATCTTTTCAGGGGGATTAAGGCAAAACGCCACATTTATTAGTAATACCGGTATTAATTAATACTCTACAATATGCATATGAGATATATATCACAGTCATGCATTCACACACACACACACATACAAACACACTCCGTCTTGCTGTTGTTACCAACTAGTTGCTCCCCTTAACTGCACTGGCCAGGTGAGTTAGATGGGGGAGGGGTGGAGCCGGGCTTCTGCCAATCCGGATCGATGCTCCGATGGTGACAAGACGAGACCCGGGGTCCTCCTGCAAGACACCTCATATTTATAGCAGCTTCCCTCTTATGCAAATCTAGACCAGATTCAAAATCTGGGTCTGTGTCCATTGGTCTGTGTCCGTTGGTCTTTGTGCTGCTTTTCTCTGGGTGTTGTCCCAATGCTGCTCAAAGAGGGTGTTTTCTAAAGAAGGTGCTTGCTTCTAATCCCTGAGGCCGTCAATATGTCTGCTCTTCTTTGTGGGGCCCACTTGACAAGTTGTATTGTCCTTTGCTCTGGCTCTCATTCCCTCTGCAACTGTTGTAGCTGTCTGGAGGTGGGTGTCTTCCAAGCCTCACTCATTCACACCTCGTTCAGTCAATAGGGCAATTGATTACAGAGTGGAGGGAAGATCTTATTCTACTTCTAGAAAAAAGGCTTTTACTTTAACTATACTATCCTTAGGGGCTATAACATTTGATACAAAGTTTTCTACCAATTTTCTATATAGGGATCTAATACAAAGTTGTATGAAAATAGAGAGGCACAATGCCAAGTCATATGAAATACAAAATAACATCATGCAAGATGCAATGTCATAAAGATACTTAATACAATCCGAAGAAGTGGGTTGTAGCCCACGAAAGCTTATGCTCTAATAAATTTGTTAGTCTCTAAGGTGCCACAAGTACTCCTGTTATTTTTGCGGATACAGACTAACACGGCTGCTACTCTGAAACCTGTCATAAAGAAAGATACTTAATACAGAATAACACAATGCAACATCATAAAGATTTATAGAGATAGTTAATACAGAGATTTCTCTACATTGTCCCCCTTTTGACCTCTCAAGAACAATTCTTGAGTGGTCACCATTTAAAATCTCTGTTTCAAAGCTATGTATTGGGTCATGATTTCAGAATGTGGTTTTAATTTGGAATACATCTGCTTTATCCAGCAGCACATGCAGAGCATTAGAACTAACATAACAGTTAGGATTATTAATAGAACAATGATGGGATGGAAAGCTATGTTTAGGACTGCTGACCAGGTGGGTGACCATCCTTTAAACACATCGTACCAGTGGTGGATACTTAATTGTTTTGCCTGTTCAGCCACCCTGAGTATTTCTCCTCCCTCATGGAGGATAGCCAAACTTCTTGTTTGGATTTTCTCTCGAGTGGATTTTGTTAGTCCACTAATTTGTTTGTTATTGTATATCCATCCATATAGGCCTGCCCAATTAATGCCTAGGGAGAAATCAGGGTCAAGGTTTTCCAGGTCCAAGGTCCCCATATCTATTTCTTTTTCTTTGTATGTTGGGAAATAGAATACTAGTTTAGGGGTATGTAGTATGGAGACATTACACATACATTTCTGCACCGGGGGACCTGAATGAAATTTGTTTTGCCATATTACAGGTTCCAGACCTACAACACAGACACAATTCTTTCCATTAAAATATACTTTGGTGGTGGAATTATCCATTTCATCCCAGAAACATGTAACTAATTCTCTGTTTTGGAGGGAGCATGGCTCCTCCAGGACAGGGAGTGTGTGGCACACCCATTGTTGTGGGGACCACTCCTCACACCCTCTATGGTCTACTATATCCCCTTTAACATTCATGTAAGTTCCAGCTAGCCGGGGAACCCAGATATGTTGTCCTTGGATTACTGGCAGTGCTGAGAATGGCCAAAGTACTGTAGTTACCTGTGCATCTCGGGCTCTTAGCACTTGGACTGATATACTTCCGCTCAGTTGTTGTACATTAAGGGAAGAATGTAATGGTTTGTACCATCCAGCAATATATGGTGTAAATAGATTACTTTGATGGCGTGTCAATAAAGGGGCTAGGACCATCATATCTTTGGCCCGTACCCAGTCCATTTCCCTCTCCATCAACATTATGGAAAGGATTTGTTGTTCTGAGCACCACAGAGCCATGGCAGTTTTATCTGCGATCTCTCTCATGGTAGCATATTCTGCCCAGAAAGTATGATTTATATGCTGCCATGTATACCATTGTAGATCTACAGTATCTATATCTGTTTGCACTAACTGAGCAATTTGGTGTTCCTGCCCCTTAGTTATCGAGTAGTGCAGGGTTTCCATGGCACTAACTTTATTTCGTAGTGCTTCAAGGTCTATGGAGTTTAGGGCACTAGTTCCTGTTCCTATTCCCCCCAGTATGGTATCAGCTATACTTCTAGTCCTTCTTCTAGGAGTATGTTCTCGTAATAATGCCCGGTACCATGCATCAAATATGGGGGAACTGTATGGGGCACACTCGGGCTTCACCTCAGCCAAGTTGCTCTTATTCCAGCTCATGGTGACATGTAGGGTATAAATCATGGGGGCCACTTGCACCCGAATACAGGGTTGTCTTCGGAGCAAGTGGGGGAAGTTCACAGTTTCTGGATCTGGACCATTTATAATGAGAAAGGTTACATTTCCAACAGGAAGAGTCTCATTTACCCAGATCATTATTGTTCTTGTTTCTGTTGGCTCTGGTTTAAAAGGGGGGATGGTTAGAGTTCCAGGGTGGCCAGGTTTACAGGAGGGGTTGGAGCCCCACCTAGAGTCCCCTGGGGCTGACACAGCATAGGTGCATCCATAATCACCAGGAGTCATGTTTACCCAGACTTGGACTGATATGAGTGCGAAGATCCCCTGCAGCGTGTTGTTGGTCACTGGTATTTCCTGTGGTGTGTCCCAACTGGTCCAGTTATACCATTGAATTCCCCATTGTGGGTCCGGTTGTTGTTCTGTTTCCAATGCGTGAATTATCATCAAAGTTACTGGAATCCAAATGCTCCATGCCTTGAGCGCCATCTGCTGGTTTGGGTTCGTTAGTGGTGTTGGTATCTGTAGCTTAAGAAAACAATTTTAGTTGCGAGATATGAGCCCATTTTAGCTTGCCCTGTTTATCTATCCGGTACACCAAAGGGCTGAGCCGGTCCACAATAGAATATGGACCTATCCATTTAGATTCCAAATTGTGCTCCCTTCTACCCAATTTTAAATACATAACCAGATCTCCGGGCTCCCAGAGCTGGGAGTTACCAGCTTTTTGCTTATGGAGTCTGTTATTCATTTTATCAATGGCCTCATTGATCCGGTATTGCAAGGTTAATTTGTCCTCCTGTAATTGTTTGAGCCACTGAAAATAATCATGTTGTGGTGTTACCACATCTATTTCCCCTGATCCTAAACCCATCTGTGTGGGATCAATCATCAGTTTCATCGGCTGTCCAAATAAAATTTGAAATGGCTGGATTTTTGTTTTTAGCCGGTTGCTACTGCGGATGGCAGCCAGAATTAGAGGCAGCTTCTCTGGCCAATTTTTCCCAGTATTACTTACCACCTTCCTTAGGGCTTCTTTAATGGTGCGGTTCATGCGCTCTACTTGCCCTGATGATTGAGGGCGATAGGGGATGTGAAATTTTTGTTTAATACCCAAGGCTTGTAATAAGCTAGTAAACATTTCCCCTACAAATGCTCCTCCATTGTCTGAATCTATTATCTCCGGAGTTCCATAACGACAGACCACCTCAGTAAATAATTTTTTTGCAGCTTCTGTGGTGGTGTTTCTTCTAGTGGGGAATGCCTCTACCCACCCAGAGAAGGCATCTATGATTACCAGTAGGTACTGGAATCCCTCTTTGCTCCGTGGCAATTTGTCTATGTAGTCAATTTGTATTCTATGCCAGGGACCTACTCGTCTCTGGTGCATAAGGGGCTGGTAATGTGGTGGCCGGGCTTTATCCTGAGCACACCTGATGCAATTTTGAACCCAAGTTTTAACATCATCTTCCATACCTTTCCACTGGGCTACCTCTTTTAGCCTGCTTAGCGTCCCTTCCACTCCCTCATGCATGAACTGATGTGCAACATTAACCAGTTCCTGTTTTTCTATCTTTCCTGGGGTTCTGTGTGGGGAATGTAAACAGTTATTGTCATCAATAAATTCATCAATTGACTGCGGATCCCCCATTACCTTTCCCTCCTGACTTCTAGTCACTACTGCAGCTATATCATACTGCCGTGCTATACCATCTACTTTATTATTCCAAAGAGCCTCTGGAGTGTTCTGTCTGCTATGTGCCTTTACATGCCTGACCTTTAAACAGCCAGGATGTTGTGTTACCCATTGGTAAATCCATTTCCACTCCTCTACATATGAAATGCTTTTCCCATCTGCTGCCTTCCACCCATTTCTTTCCCAGTCATGCATCCAGTATTGTATTCCCTTGACACAGAAATCACTGTCTGCATAGATAAACACAGGTCTGGGGTTGTTCTGATATTGCTGTAGTACCCGATATATGGCATGGAGTTCAGCATGCTGGGCTGACCCATGATCCAAATAGCCCTGTAGTATTTCCTCTTCTAAGTTAATTGCTGCATATTTAATTTTCCTTATGCCTTTAAGCACCATTGAGCTCCCATCTGTGAACCACACGTGTCCCTCTATCCCAATGGTATCTAGCTCCTCCAAGGGGGGTGCCTGTATCAGGGCTATTCTTTGCTCTAATGTAACCTCGGGGCAGTCATGTTTATTTCCTTTTTCAATCAGAGCGTGAGTCAATAGGTCAGGTCTAGACACGGTCTCGGTGGTGACTCCTCTGTTTATCAGTGTGAGGGTCCACTGAGCCATGCGGGTGTTTGAGACCTTGCCCCCAACCAGTTTCCCAGACAGAATGTACTTTAAAGGGGTGTGGGTACTTTGGATTGTTAGGGGAGCCGTTCCAGTTAGGGGTTCAAAAGACTGGACTGCCCACACCGCTGCCAAACATTCCCTCTCACAGGGATCAAAATTCATTTCTGGCCCCTGTAACTTCCTAGATTCGTAAGCTACCGGGACCAGTTTATCTTCTTCATTCTTTTGGAGGAGAGTAGCTGCTAATGCCAGGTCGTTAGCCGCGAGTCGGATTACAAACGGCTGGGACTCATCTGGGAATCGCAGAGCAGGGGCTGTCAGGGCTTTTTGTTTAAGCACCCTTAGAGCCTCCTCTTGCTCTGACCCCCACTCCCATTTTACCTTTTTCTTAAGCAATTTCCACAAGGGCAGTGTAATCTCAGCATATTTATAAATATGAGGTCTTAGAAAATTAAACCCTCCCAACAGGACCCGTAGGGAATGTTGGTCGGTAGGAGCCGGCATTTCTATCAGGGCTCTTACTTTTCGTTGATCTACCTGCCTCCCTTCCTTTCCTATAACAATGCCTAGATAAGTCACTTGAGACTGGACCAACTGGGCTTTTTCTAAGCTAACTTTAAAACCAGTCTCTTGAATTAGAGCCAAAACATTTTCAGTTAATCGTTGTACCTGTGCCTCAGTTTCCCCAAAAATTAAAATATCATCTACGTAGGAAAACACAAAGGACCGATCTTGTGGGCTAAGGCGATCCAGCATGTCTATGACATGTTTGTGAGCTATAGCTGGGCTATTGTGAAATCCTTGGGGTAGACGCTGGAATGCCCATTGCTGCCCATTGACCGTGAAGGCAAATCTATCCTGTGAGTCTGGGTGCAATGGGATAGCAAAGAAGCAATTAGCCAAATCAATGACTGAGAAATACTTTGAAGTAGCCTGAACCTTTTGAATTACCTGGGTCATATCGGCTACTATAGGGGCCATAGGGATTGTGCCTTTGTTAACACGCCTATAGTCAATAGTTAAACGCCAAGATTTGCCGTCTGCCTTGAGGACTGGCCAGACAGGAGAGTTAAAAGGGGAGTTAGTTTTTCGAATGACCCCCTGCTGTTCTAAGTCCCGGACTGTTTGCTGTAACTGTGTTTCAGCCTCCTTGGGATAGGGGTATTGTTTTTGAGGGGGTACCAAATCCCCAATGATTTTTACACAAGCCTGTATTTTCCCACAGTCCGTTTTCTTTTGAGTCCAGACAGTGGGGAATTTTGAGCGCCACACCTCAGCTTGCTGAGTTATTGTGGTGGTGGCTACTGGTCCCCCTTTGGTTAGAGGGGTCCTCTGTTCCACTTTTCCCTTATGGGGAGGGGGCATGTCCAGTTTCCATAAAGTGCCCCGTGGTAAATCAATCACTATGCAATTTTTAAATAGCCAGTTTGTGCCAAGAATCATATCATTTGTCATGTCTGGGGTCTGGATCAGATCTCCGTGGGTTCTAAACCCTTGCACGGAGAAAGGCACTTCTGCCCACTCCCATCCTGTACTGGGCTTCCCTTGAAAGGACTGCAGTGTGACTTGTTTGATTCTAGTGCCGGCTGGTGGCTGAGTTCTAATTAGCGAGACTGCAGCTCCTGTGTCAATTAAAGCCAATGTAGGAGCACATGTGCCCTGCTGGATATAAATACATGGTCGACCTTCAGGGTCCCATGCAATTTTACTGATGAACCTCCAACGTGGTGCTCCTACATATGGAGGAGGTTCAATATCCAGAGGGTCTCCCTATGCCGTATCTCCTGGGAATGGGAGGGGGTCCGTAAATACAGAAGGAGTAGGGGGAGGGAGAGGAGCTGTCGGTGTTAGTATGCTTGCTACTCTCCCCTCCTTAGAAAGCATCTGAAGTTTAAAAGCTTCTGCCAATAAGTTCTGTGTGGGTGCCCCGTCCCACTTGTCTCTATCTGCCCCGTATTGCATTAACACCTTCCAGGCCATGCGGCGAGCGTCTCTTTCAGTTAACTCTTCCTTGCCTGGAGCTGGGGTGTTTGTTTTAATTTTCTGGAGGTCTGGGTACAAATTATCCCTTTGTCTTCCTCCATAATACCCTCTACCCCGAGATCTACCTCTAGTGTGTGTTCCCCGTGCCCCAGTTATGCCTTTATTGCCGCTTTCATTAGAATAAGTAACCGAGGGCTCTAATGCTGCAACATACGCCACTCGTTCCTTTTTTATGGTAGGGGCAGGACCGGAATATGTAAGTATTTGCCGGACCATTTCTCTTAGTTCCCGTAATGTGGCAGGCTGGCCGGGTTGCCACACTCCCAGTCTCATTGCATAAAACGGTTGTAAGGAGGCAGCACATTCTCTTAAAGAATCTACACTGAAAGGCACCAGGTCCAGTTTAGTGGCCGTATCACGTGTAACTAAGGCCTGGTCTACACTAGGCTTTTATGTCGAATTTAGCGCCGTTACATCGAATTAACCCTGCACCCGTCCACACCACGAAGCTATTTAGTTCGACATAGAGCTCTCTTAAATTCGACTTCTGTACTCCTCCAAAACGAGAGGAGTAGCGCTAAATTCGAAATGGCCATATCGAATTAGGCTAGGTGTGGATGGAAATCGACGGTAATAGCTCCGGGAGCTATCCCACAGTGCACCACTCTGTTGACGCTCTGGACAGCAGTCCGAGCTTGGATGCTCTGATCAGCCACACAGGAAAAGCCCCGGGAAAATTTGAATTCCTTTTCCTGTCTGAGCACTTTGAATCTCATTCCCTGTTTGGACAGCGTGGCGAGCTCAGCAGCACTGGCAACGATGCAGAGCTCTCCAGCAGAGATGGCCATGCAATCTAATAGAAGGAGGGCCCCAGCATGGACTGATCGGGAAGTCTTGGATCTCATCGCTGTGTGGGGCGATGAGTCCGTGCTTTCAGAGCTGCGCTCCAAAAGACGGAATGCAAAGATCTACGAGAAGATCTCTAAAGCCATGGCAGAGAGAGGATACAGCCGGGATGCAACGCAGTGCCGCGTGAAAATCAAGGAGCTGAGACAAGGCTACCAAAAAACCAAAGAGGCAAACGGACGCTCCGGATCCCATCCCCACACATCCCGTTTCTACGAGGCACTGCATTCCATCCTAGGTGCGGCCGCCACCACTACCCCACCACTGACCGTGGACTCTGAGGATGGGATATTGTCCGCGGCAGGTTCCTCGTCGGACATGTTAGCGGACGGGGAAGATGAAGAAGGAGATGAGGAGGACGAGGCAGTCGACAGCGCTGGCACCGCTGATTTCCCCGACAGCCAGGAGCTCTTCATCACCCTTACCGAGATCCCCTACCAACCGTCCCCATCCCTTACCCCGGAGACAGAATCAGGGGAAGGATCAAGCAGTGAGTGCTTTAAATATCTAAACATTTATTTTTACAAGAACTGGAATATTTATAATATTAACAATGGCTGTTTATTCAAGTGCTTAAACATGTAAACAATTATCTGCAAAAAAACTGGAATATTTACAATCGTAACAAAGGGTTTTTCATGATTTGTCTGCCTTAGGCTCTTCACAATTTAGTCCCAAGTATTTAAAATTTTTTTTACAATGTCCGGTAAGTCATGATTATGCTGCCCAAGACGCTCCACTCTTTAGTCCCAGTGCACCTACGCGAAAATCCGGTCAATATGGCCGGGGATGGAGGCGAAATCCTCATAGGAGAACTCCTCGTAGGTCTCAAGAAGGTACATTTCCAGCCTGTTCATCAGGTTCCTGGGTAGGGCGATCTTAGTGGGCCCTCCGTGGTAGGACACGTTACCGCGCCACGACACCATCAGATAGTCTGGTATCATCGCCCTGCAGAGCATAGCGGCAAACGGCCCTGGTTTCTGAAGGCTTTCTCGAAACATCCTTTCCCTCTGGGACTCCGAGATCCTCAGCAGGGTGATGTCGCTCATTACGCCCTGCTTTGAATTAGGGAGGGGAATGTTAGTATTGGGACTGCTTTACAGCCACGCGGTGGAGGGAGAGGGGCAGCATACAGGGATCTTTCCCTGGAACAGCCGCGAGGGGGTGGGACAGGGGCATAGTTCATGCTGTCCTGATTGCTGGCAGCAGAGACTGGCATTGCTTTCAATGTGAAAGGAGGCCAGTGCTACTAGTACAGTTTTAAGCAGCCAGAAGTCTACGGCTTACCATGATTGCACGCTACAGAAGTTCAGGTGTCCTGCCACGCTTCTCAGATAACTGCAAGACCACTGCAGGACCCCAGGCACTGAAGGCGATGGCCGAAAATTCGACCTTGTCCTGAGTGCGCATGTGAGAGGTGCAGTGCATGGTCTTGTTCACAGAGAAAGACTAGGTTCTTTGTACACAACTTCATTTATCTGTCTCAGGAATTCACTCCATTTTTCCCATTCACACAGACACATCTGCGACTGTCTCCCAACCCAGCCTGTCAGCACACTCCCAGAGGCTAGCGCAGATTAGGAGGAGGAAGAAGAAGACGCGGGAGGACATGTTCTCAGAACTAATGAGCTGTTCCCGAGCCCAGGCAGCCCAGCAGACACAGTGGAGGGAGAACTTGTCCCAAATGCACCGAGCAGTCATGGAACGGGAGGAGAGGTGGCGTCAGGAGGACCAGCAGGCTACTGAAAAGCTGCTTGGACTTCTGAGGGAGCAAACGGACACGCTCCGGCGCCTTGTGGATGTTCTGCAAGACCGGAGGCAGGAGGACAGAGCCCCGCTGCAGTCTATCTCTAACCGCCCTCCCCCGCCACCAAGTCCCACACCCCCCTCACCCAAAGTACAAAGAAGGAGGGGCGGCAAGGGCCGTTAAAACTTTCAGTCAACCCCTGCAGACTGCTCTAGCACTAGAAGGCTCTCATTCCCCAAAATTTTAAAAGTCCTTTCCTACACACCTCACAGAAGCCCCCGTGCAAGTTTCAACCCCCACGTTTCATGTCTGGTTCATAATAAAATATTCGTTGCTGTTAATTACTGTTTCCATGATTTTATTTTGGAGGAGAGTATGTCTGAACGAGGGGAAGGGGCATGGTAATTGGACAGGACAGTCACCTTTACCAGGGTACAGAGGCGGGGTCAGGTCCAGGATCAGGACACATACCCAGTGCAGTGACTAGTGACCCTGTTCAATCTGGGAGGTGGTTTTCGTGTTCTGGGGGGGGGGGGGGTTGCTCTGTGACTTTGTGGCGGGGGAGGGCAGTTACAGATCTAATGCATCACAGAGCCCCGCAGCAGGGGAGCTGTAACCCTCCTCCCCCTGCCAGACAGTCACATAGCCGACACATACACGCTGTCCCGCCCAGGAGGGCTGGCAGGCTCTGTTGAAACAACCAGTCCACCGCTGCGGAACCCGTCATTCCTGGAGTTTAGAAGCATCATTTGCATCACAACAGTAAACCCGCACCCCGCCACAGTCTGCGTCCCAGGTTTAAAACATTCCCGCGAAAACAGTAATAAAGACAACGGTGTTCATTAACAAAACAGAACAGATTTTATTTTTTGGGAAGGGGGTGAAGGGGGTATGTAACTGGAGAGGATAGTCAACGGTAACTGGGTAAAGAAACGGTGGCAAGTTCAGGTTCTGAGTCCACAAACTTAAAATTCACTGGTGACCCTGCTCAGTCTGGAAACTGTCTTTCAAAGCCTCCCGGATGCACAGTGCGTCCCGCTGGGCTCTTCTAATCTCCCGGCTGTCTGGCTGGGAGTAATCAGCAGCCAGGCGATTTGCCTCAACCTCCCACCCCACCATAAAGGTCTCCCCCTTGCTCTCACAGAGATTGTGGAGCACACAGCAAGCTGCAATAACAATGGGGATATTGGTTTCGCTGAGATCACAGCGAGTCAGTAAGCTTCTCCATCTCCCCTTGAGACGGCCAAAAGCACACTCCACCACCATTCTGCACTTGCTGAGCCGGTAGTTGAACAGTTCTTTTTCTGTGTCCAGGGCGCCAGTATAGGGCTTCATGAGCCAGGGCATTAGCGGGTATGCTGGGTCCCCGAGGATCACTGTAGGCATCTCCACATCCCCAAGAGTTATTTTGTGGTCCGGGAAGTAAATACCTTCCTGCAGCCTTCTAAACAGACCAGAGTTCCTGAACACGCGAGCGTCATGAACCTTGCCCGGCCATCCAACGTTGATGTTAGTAAAACGTCCCTTATGGTCCACCAGTGCTTGCAGCACCATTGAAAAGTAGCCCTTTCGGTTGATGTACTGGCTGGCCTGGTGGTCCGGTCCCAGGATAGGGATGTGAGTCCCATCTATAGCCCCACCGCAGTTTGGGAATCCCATCGCGGCGAAGCCATCTATGATGGCCTGCGCGTTTCCCAGGGTCACTACCTTTGACAGCAGTACCTTCACGATTGCCTTGGCTACTTGCATGACAACAACCCCCACGGTAGACTTGCCCACGCCAAACTGGTTCGCGACTGACCGGTAGCTGTCCGGCGTTGCAAGCTTCCAGAGGGCTATGGCCACTCGCTTCTGGACAGTCAGGGCTGCTCGCATCCGGGTGTCCTTGCGCTTCAGGGCAGGGGACAGCAACTCACAAAGTTCGAGGAAAGTCCCCTTCCGCATGCGAAAGTTTCGCAGCCACTGGGATTCATCCCAGACCTGAAGCACTATGCGGTCCCACCAGTCCGTGCTTGTTTCACGGGCCCAGAATCGCCGTTCCACAGTATCCACAAGACCCATTGCCACCGTGATGTCCTCGGCACTGGGTGTCGTGGTTTCAGACAGGCGTGTGCTACTCTCGGAGTTCAGGTCCTGACCCCGGTGCCGTAGCCTCCTCGCCTGATTTCTCTCTATCTGCCTCAGTGAAAGGTCGATGATGAGCTGCGATGCGTTGACAACGGCCACAACTGCAGCGATGGTCACAGCGGGATCCATGCTCGCAGTGCTGTGGCGTCCGCGCTGTCACTGACCAGAAAAGTGCGCGAACTGATTTCCCGCCGGCGCTTTCAGGGAGGGAGGGCGGGAGTGACGGTTGGATGACGACAGTTACCCAAAAGCACCCTCGACACATTTTTTTACCCAGAAGGCAATGGCGGCTCGACCCAGAATTCCAATGGGCAGCGGGGACTGCGGGAACTGTGGGATAGCTGCCCACAGTGCACCGCTTCCAATGTCGACGCTTGCCCCGTTAGTGTGGACTGACAAAGTCGAATTACTGTCCTTAGTGTGGACACACACGTTCGACTTTGTAATATCGATTCCACATATTCGATTTAACTAAAATCGAACTACTCTCGTAGTGTAGACATACCCTAAGCCAGCCATCATCTGCATGAGACCCCATCGGGTTAAAAACGTTTCGGGGTCCTCATCAGTTTCCTGTGAAATCACAATGGCTTGGGCCACGAAATTACGCCTGCCCATTAGTTCTGCAAATTTTGTCAGAACATCCATTAGGTGGTAATCCTCACCAATCCTGAACCTGTCTAGAAGCCCCCGCATATCTGGGGCTGCACAAATGCTCATTAAGCGGTGCAGCTCTTGTGAGTTGAGATCCTCCCTCTCTCCCAGTAGAAGAGCATTCACACTCCATCTAGAGAAATTTTCCCGTTTTAAAATCCCCAGCCACTTTGCCATGGCCTGGAGATCGGAGGCAGAAACAGGCACTGTGGTTACTGTTTCACTCCCACCATCCTCCCTCGTGGTGGTGACTGTTCTCTTCGTTATTGTTGAAATGGCATTTTGGCTCTCGGAGGGGGAATCTACCCAAATATCCCCTTCCCAATCTCCAGAGGGGTCTAAAAAGTCTGCCCCTTCTGGGGTTTCAAATATCCCTTCTCCTGAAGTTACTGCTGCAACTTGTCTGTTTGCAAATCCCACTTTTTGTTTTAGTTGGTTGATAAGTGATTTACAGTGGCTATGGTCAATAGGGGCTTTCCCCTGTTCTAAAGTTAACTTTTTGACCATTCCCTGTAATACCTGATTTTCTTTTTCAATTCTTTCCTTCTCTTTGGTATGCTCCTGTAAGATTTGAGAGTGTTGTTTTAACTCTCTGTACCCATCCTTAAGGGAGTCTAGCTGGGTTTGGCTGCTAATGGACAAACATTTCCACTTCTCTGCTTCTGCAGCAGAGGTTTGTAAATCCTGCTGCAGTTTCTCCTTTTCATTTTCACATTCAGCCAATCGAAGGAATACCTCATTACAGGTCTTCCATAGAAGCCAAACTGCAGCCGCTTCTTTTTTCATTGGGGTTGAAGGTTTATATATTAACATATATTGAGCCAATTTATCTTCTAGGTCCGAAATCGTATGGACATCAGCTAACACTTGATCAGACCAAGGGCTGTGTCCAAATTTTTGCAAAATTCGTTCAAAAGGGGTAACATTTTTTACAAACGCCAATTTTTCAGTCCCCTCTCTGGGAGCTTTCTTAAAAGACTGCTTAACTTTAAACATTTTCTGGTATACCCAACCTCCTATTGGGACTAAAACAGCAATGCTTATCCTTTTTATTAATACCTCTTAATATACCCAACCTCCTATTGGGACTAAAACAGCAATGCTTATCCTCTTCGCCTGGAGCAAGAAATTTAATTCTTCTCCCTTCTTTTCTACTGCCGGCACTCTACGACCGGGGGAGCGAGAAAGCTACTTCTCCTCCTCTCTATACCCGGCCTCCTACCACCGGGGGTGTGCACACCTTAATGATCGATCACTTTTCAATACTTTTCAATACTCAATATCAAAGTTTGTTTCTTTACTCAATAAATGCTCGTGGTACCTTTCCCCCTTTCGCAATTGTCCACCAAAATGTTGTACTCAAAGTACTATACAGGATCTTTTCAGGGGGATTAAGGCAAAACGCCACATTTATTAGTAATACCGGTATTAATTAATACTCTACAATATGCATATGAGATATATATCACAGTCATGCATTCACACACACACACACATACAAACACACTCCGTCTTGCTGTTGTTACCAACTAGTTGCTCCCCTTAACTGCACTGGCCAGGTGAGTTAGATGGGGGAGGGGTGGAGCCGGGCTTCTGCCGATCCGGATCGATGCTCCGATGGTGACAAGACGAGACCCGGGGTCCTCCTGCAAGACACCTCATATTTATAGCAGCTTCCCTCTTATGCAAATCTAGACCAGATTCAAAATCTGGGTCTGTGTCCATTGGTCTGTGTCCGTTGGTCTTTGTGCTGCTTTTCTCTGGGTGTTGTCCCAATGCTGCTCAAAGAGGGTGTTTTCTAAAGAAGGTGCTTGCTTCTAATCCCTGAGGCCGTCAATATGTCTGCTCTTCTTTGTGGGGCCCACTTGACAAGTTGTATTGTCCTTTGCTCTGGCTCTCATTCCCTCTGCAACTGTTGTAGCTGTCTGGAGGTGGGTGTCTTCCAAGCCTCACTCATTCACACCTCGTTCAGTCAATAGGGCAATTGATTACAGAGTGGAGGGAAGATCTTATTCTACTTCTAGAAAAAAGGCTTTTACTTTAACTATACTATCCTTAGGGGCTATAACATTTGATACAAAGTTTTCTACCAATTTTCTATATAGGGATCTAATACAAAGTTGTATGAAAATAGAGAGGCACAATGCCAAGTCATATGAAATACAAAATAACATCATGCAAGATGCAATGTCATAAAGATACTTAATACAAAATGTCATAAAGAAAGATACTTAATACAGAATAACACAATGCAACATCATAAAGATTTATAGAGATAGTTAATACAGAGATTTCTCTACACTTGGAGCCACAGGTGGGAGCTGGGTGTTGTCAAGTGGGGACCAAAGTGGATGAGCTACTCCTAGGAGTACAACTGCTCCCCCATCAGAGGTACTACCCCTCCCTGACAACCCCATGTGAGTAGGTAACCGCTCGATAGCTTTCATCACCATATAGTTTTTGACAGGTTTCCACGCCCCGTCCCCATTGCCGGCGCCGTCCCCATTTTTCTGTGTTTGGCCGGGGTAAGGTTGCTGTAGTGAGTCCATATTGGTCCATATTGGTTGACCGGGAGGTGGGCGGGCTCCCCTCCTGTCCTGAAGAGGGAGCACCGGCGCAAACACCCAAGTGGGCGGAGCCTCCGCCTCCTGTCCCCGCCCCCCGGAAGTCACGGGGCGGGACAGGAAGTATAAAGGCCGGCAGCCAGAGCTCAGTCAGGCGCCGGCCACCGCAGGGAGCAGACGTGCGGTCGGGAGCTCCCCGCCAGGATACCTCGGAGGCCCGTGGTGGATGCCCTAGCTGGCCGGAGCTGCCCCGAGCTCATTACGAGGAGGAGCCGCCGGAGCCCGTCCGCTCCCGTCGCTGGGAGGCGCCCGTGGAACTCCCCCACAGCAACCCTGAAGGGGAGGCCCCGCCAGAATCCTTGCAGCCCTGCTGTTATCCAGAGGAGCCGCCCGAGGGCCAGTGGCCGGGTTTCCCTACGGAGCTACCGGATCTGCCACCAAGCCCCGGCCGAGAGGAGGCTCCACTGATGGACTGGACCGCAACCGGTGCCACAGACGAGGTAGGCCCCGAGGGGGATAATGGAAGCAGCCCGGGGGTAGCCGACCCCAGTCAGGCTACAGAGGCCTGTGAGCCCATGGCAGTGTGTTTCGGTCAGGATACCCCACTGACCGGCAGCGACACTAATCGCTGCTAGGGCCCCGGGCTGGGACACAGTGGAGTGGGCGGGCCTGTGTCCCCCCCTGCCACCCCTACACACGGGTGGCAGGCTTCCCCCTCACCCAACGCTCAGGTAGGAACCTGAGCCCCTTACCTGCCGGAGCTAATTGCTTGTTTGTGCTCCGCCCTGAACCAGGGCCGGAGCTACTACACTGCTTGCCTGCTCAGCCCCTGCTCCAGAGGGCCTGAGCGAAATTGACTGGTTGTGCTCCGCCCTGACCCAGGGCCAGAGCTAATAGACTACTTGGGTGCTCAGCCCCTGCTGCAAAGGGCCTGGGCTTATTGACTGCTTGTGCTCAGCCCCTGCATCCAAGGGCCTGAGCTTACTGACTGTTGGCGCTCAGCCCCTGCACCCAAGGGCCCGAGCTTATTGCCTGTTTGTGCTCAGCCCCTGCTACAGGAGGGCCTGAGCTAATTAACTGCTTGTGCTCAGCCCCTGCACCCAAGGGCCCGAGCTTATAGACTGTGTGTGCTCAGCCCCTGCTGCAAAGGGCCTGAGCTTATTGACTGTTTGCCAGCCCAGCCCTGCGTCAGAGGGCCTGGGTTCTTCGACTGTGGTTTACTCAGCCCCCTGGACCAGAGGGCCTGAGATCTGAGCTAACTGACTGTTTAAACCGTGCAGTAGGGAGTCGGTGTGGCTCCCCTCCTGTCCTGAAGGGTCGAGCCCCGGCGCAAACCCTTTTACAGTTGCGTGCTTGTGTTTTGACATATTTAGAGAAAAAGTATGAAAGACTAGAAAGAGAGGCTGTAAGGGGTTTGCAGCTCCCTCCCCATCCGTCTGGGCGGGAGACAACGCCCCTCGCTATGATACTTCTGGGATACCTTGGTTCAGGGGGAAATTAGCTCAGTGTTAATGGTTCAGGCCTGCAGTCAGACCGAGCAAAGACAGAGAGTCTGTGTCGCAGGGCAACGATTCACCGGTGAGGGATGATCTCTTCCGGCCTCTAAGTGCCCTCTACAGGCTGGTGTCTCGCCTGCCGCTGGTCCCGGTGTACCTCCCAGACCCCGGTGCCCCTCTACGTCAGGCTCCTGCCCCCGGCAGTAACCCACTATCTGGGTGTCCAGGGGCCCAGGGGAACCCCCAACCCTCTAACCACACCTTGCCTCAGTGGCTACTGCCAGTCACTGTCTAGCCCCCGCTCACTGGGGCGGACTGCAGTATATAAACCACGCATCATCGGCAAGGGGGGTTGGATCAGCTGCCTCTGCCTATCTCTGGGCTGCCCCTCTGCAGCCCGAGTACCTTTTGTAGGCCTTTATCTAGGCCTGGGGTTTTGCCCAGAGCCCTCAATCAGGGCTGGGTCAGAGCCGCTGCTGCCCTGCAAAGGGGCGATCGTTGGGTACCAGGTACCGGGGCAAGCGACTCGCTGGGCAGCCTCTGGAGGCCGTCTCAGCCCGGGGCACGGTCTGAGTGGGCAGGGACAGCGAGAGAGGGAGGGAGCATCAGGGGGCATCATCCAGGTGTCATTATCCATCTCTACTGCCCCTCCCGGAGCGCCGACTCCTGCCCCAGAGCGAGGGGCACCTCGCCCCCACTCTCCAGCTCCTCCCTGGCCCTCCCTGAGCTTTCCCCCTTTATGGCCAGTTGGGAGATTAAAACTACTCAATCCCTCCTGTCTGCAGCATTGCATACATCTTGCTGCGTGCCCCTGCGCTGCGGGCTCTGACCCGGCTCCTGCCTGGCGCAGCATGCGGCTCCGTGCCCCTGCGCTGCGGGCTCTGACCCGGCTCCTGCCTGGCGCAGCATGCGGCTCCGTGCCCCTGCGCTGCGGGCTCTGACCCGGCTCCTGCCTGGCGCAGCATGCGGCTCCGTGCCCCTGCGCTGCGGGCTCTGACCCGGCTCCTGCCTGGCGCAGCATGCGGCTCCTGTCATGGAGTGTGGGAGGGCTGTGGCCTACAGGCAGGCAGGCAGAGCAACAGAAGGTCCATTTGCCTGGCCATTGATCAGGGTGGGGCAGCAATCAAGTAGGGGGGCTCTGGCCTACAGTCCAGCAGAGCTGTGGCAGTCTAGGGGAGGTTATCTCTCTGGTGAGAGAGTCAGCACAACCGTCTGGCGTCCGGATTCAGGTGGGAGCCAGACCAATGCAGGCCTCCTGACAACCAGGTGGGGAGGCTACCGCTCCTGATGGTGGGTTGCCAGGGGTAGGGGAACCCATGCCCTCCCACTCACCTACGTCCCATCCCAGGGCCCTAATAGAAGCAGAGTGGCCTGCCACTGGGTCAGCGGGGAAAATCCGACTGCAACACACTGGCCGGCTTGTAGTCAATGACAGCTGAATCTGATTCGGCTTCCCTGGGCTCCTTCCTACACGACCATTCTTTGTGTACATAGGTTCCAGGGTTGTTGTTTGCTTCGGACCACGAAAAAGTTCAAGGAGCTGAGATTACAGAAAAGTCCCATAAAATGTAAAAGGGCTTAAAGCCAATGGGGTTCTCTCTCCCTCTCTTTCTCTCTCCACATACACCACATCTATCTATCTATCTATCTATCTATCTATCTATCTATCTATCTATCTATCTATCTATCCCCATACACAACCCCTCTATCTATCTCTCTATCTACCCCGATACACCCCCTCTATCTATCTAATCTATCTATCCCCATACACCCCCTCTATCTATCTAATCTATCTATCCCCATACACCCCCTCTATCTATCTAATCTATCTATCCCCATACACCCCCTCTATCTATCTCTCTATCCCCATACACCACATCTATCTATCTATCTCTCTCTCCCCATACACCACATCTATCTATCTATCTATCTATCTATCTCTCCCCATACACCCCCTCCCCTCTCTCTCTCTCTCTCTCTCTCTCTCTCTCTCTCCCCATACACCCCCCCCCTCTCTCTCTCCCCATACACCCACCCCCCTCTCTCTCTCTACACTCTCTCTCTCTATCTATCGGGAAAGATGCTTGGGGCCTGTTTTTTTAGATAAGAATAAGGCAGTTAAAGGGGGTGCGTAGTGAGGGGAGGGGAGGGAGAGGGCTATTGTTTAAAAATCTTGGATTGATAGGATTGGTTCAGGAAAATGCATTCTATGACTCAGCTGTAGAACATTTTCTGATTGGTCTGCCCGAGAGGCGGAGATAACCATGCTGTGGGCTGTGAGCCTTGGGAGCTCTCTCTTTTCCCGGGGGGCAGCCGCAAGGATAAGTTCTCTTCCCCACCCCCACCCCACCCCCGCCCTCCCTTCAGCTTTCTATACTTTCCTTCTCTCACTAAGCCAAAAGGATCTCTTGCTGTTTTCTATACTCTCCCTCTCTCAGGTCTGGTCTACACTAGTCGTTTATTTCGGAATTAGCTGAGTTAATTCGAAAAAAAAAAAATCATTCCGTCCACACGATCAAACCGTTTTCTTCGATTTAAAGGGCTCTTTAATCCGATTTCTGTACTCCACCTTGGCAAGTGGAGTAGTGCTTCAATCGAGATCGCAATCCCGGGTTAAAGGTATTGTGGACGCAATTCGACGTTATTGGCCTCCGGGAGCTATCCCAGAATGCTCCCTTGTGACCGCTCTGGACAACACTCTCAACTCCGATGCACTAGCCGGTGGGCAGGAAAAACCCCGGGAACTTTTGAATTTCATTTCCTGTTTGGTCACCAGCAGCACAGGTGACCAGCAGCACAGTCCACCATCACAGGAGATCATGCAGTCCCAGATTCGCAGACGAGATCCAGCATGGTCCGAACGGGAGGTACTGGATCTCATCGCATGTTGGGGAGATGACTCTGTTATGGTAGAACTACATTCCAAAAAAAGGAATGCAAATACGTATGCTAAAGTCTCCAGAGCCATGACGGAAAGAGGCTACTCCAGGGACACAGTGCAGTGTCGTACAAAAATCAAGGAGCTCAGGCAAGCATACCAATAAGCCAGGGAGGCGAATGGGCGCTCTGGGTCACAGCCCCATACATGCCGCTTCTACTGTGAGCTGCATGCAATTATGGGGGGTGACAACACCACTACCCCACCACTGTCCATGGATACCTCCAAGGGGGGAGTTGAACGGAGCAAGGAGGATGAGTTATTGGAGGACGAAGAGGAGGAGGACAGTGCATAGGCGGCAAGTGGGGAATCCGTTTTCACCCCTAGCCAGGAACTATTCTTAACGCAGGAGCCAATAGCCCGCCCCCCAACTCCCAAGGCGGGCTCCCGGACCATGACCCTGGAGAAGGTACTTCTGGTGAGTGAGCCTGATCGGAGCCATGAGGTGGGGGGCTGGGGGGAAACACAGCCACACTGGGCTGTTCGCATTTAGTTTAAAGGGCTCATCCCTGCTCAGAGCCTCGTCGGAGCCACGCGGTGGGGGGGGGGGGGGGGCTGAAGCGATCATCCCAGAGAGCCCGCAGGCCCTCCTTTTATATTGCAAACCCACCAGGCATTGCTTGCTATGGGAAAGGGGGCCTGGCAGTTTGAAAGCATTGAAATGAATGCGGAAGAAGCAGAACCCCGCGTGCCCCTAGGGCTTACCATGGCTGGCTGCAAGCTAAATTCTGTTGCCCGGCCATGTGTGATGTGCTGTGTACTATGAATTGCCCGTTTCACTGAGAAACAGTGTGTCCTTTGTTCTCTGAAATGTATCTTTTAAAATACTACCCTCCCTTTTTCTCCTCCCACAGGTGCAGATGTTTCAACGTGGCCCCTATCTACTCCATCCAAGAGGCTGGTCCAGATTAGAAGGTGGAAAAAATGAACTCAGGACAACATGTTCGCCGAGCTCATGCAGTCCTCCAGCATTGATAGGGCCCAGCTGAATGCATGGTGGCAAACAATTGCGGAGTCCCATAAAGCATTACAGGAACACGAAGAGAGGAGGGACGCATGCGATGAGAGCAGGCAGGATGCTGTGGTCAAGCTCATGGGGGAGCAAACTGACATGCTGCACTGTATGGTGGATCTAATGCAGGAAAGGCAGCAAGACCACAGACTGCCGCTGCAGCCCCTGTTTAACCGCCCTCCCTCCTCCCCAAGTTCCATAGCCTCCTCACCCAGATGCCCAAGAACACGAGGGGGGAGGCTATGGGGACCCACACACTCAACCCCAGAGGATCGCCCAAGTAGCAGAAAGCTGGCATATGCGAACTTTTGATTTGGTTTCTGGACTTGTCCTTCCCTCCTCCTCCACCCCCATAACCCAACCCCCCCCCCCCCCATCTACCTTCTTATTTCTCTCAATGTGTTGTGCAACAAATAATAAACAACAGTTTTAAAACAATTGTGACTTTATTTCCTTTCATATATATATAGGGGGCGGGTAACTTCAAGATAAACAAACACAACTGTCACACTGTACCCTGGCCAGTCATGAAACTGTCTTTCAAAGCTTCTCAGATGCGCAGCGTGCCCTGCTGCGCTCTTCTAATTGCCCTGTTGTCTGGCTGTGCGAAATTGGCCGCCAGACCAGTTGCCTCAATCTCCCACCCCGCCATAAACGTCTCCCCCTTACTCTCACAGATATTGTGGAGCACACAACAAGCAGCAATTACAACTGGAATATTGGTTGTGCTGAGATCTAACCGAGTCAGTAAACTGGGCCAGCGTGCTTTCAAACATCCAAAAGCACATTCTACCACCAACCTGCACTTGCTCAGCCTATAGTTGAACTGCTCCTTACTACTGTCCAGGGTGCCTGTGTACGGCTTCATAAGCCATGGCATTAAGGGGTAGACTGGGTCCCCGAGGATAACTATAGGCATTTCAACATCCCCAACAGTAATTTTCTGGTCTGGGAAGTAAGTCCCTTCCTGCAGCTGTTCAAACAGACCAGAGTTCCTGAAGATGCGAGCGTCATGCACTTTTCTCGGCCATCCCACGTTGATATCGGTGAAATGTCCCTTGCGATCCACCAGTGCTTGCAGCACCATGGAAAAGTACCCCTTACAGTTTACGTACTGGCCGCCCTGGTGTGCCGGGGCCAAGATAGGGATATGCGTTCCGTCTATCACCCTGCCGCAGTTAGAGAAACCGAGAGCATTAAAGCCATCCACAATGGTCTGCACATTTTCCAAAGTCACTACCCTTGATAGCAGCTGGTCAATGATTGCGTTGGCTACTTGCAGCACAGTAGCCCCCACAGTAGATTTGCCCACTCCAAACTGATTCCTGACTGACCGGTAGCTGTCGGGCGTTGCAAGCTTCCACAGTACTATGGCCACTCGCTTCTCAACTGTGAGAGCTGCTCTCATTTTGGTGTCTTTCCACTTCAGGGCAGGGGACAGCAAGTCACAAAGTTCCATGAAAGTGGCCCTATGCATACGAAAGTTTCACAGCCACTGGGAATCATCCCAGACCTGCAACACTATGCGGTCCCACCAGTCTGTGCTTGTTTCCCGGGCCCACAATCGGCATTTCATGGCATGAACCTGGCCCAACGCCACCATGATCTCCCAATCGCCACATGCCGTGCTTCTAGGAACGTAGGTGTCCATGTCCTCATCAGTATAGTAATCGCGCTGTCGTTGCTTCCTCGCCCGTTTTTGCAGATACTGCACATACTGCTGGATAATGTGCGAGGTATTTACAATGGTCAAGACTGCACCGGAGATCTGAGCGGGCTCCATGCTTGCCGTGCTATGGCGCCTGCACGGGTAATCCTGGAAAAATGGCACAAAACGTAGGATAGCTGTTCGGTTCAAGATGGCTGATAAAAGGTGGGAAATGGTTGCCTTCTGTAGCTTCCACATGAGCCCAGCACCGACAACATGTAGAAATTTGCTAGCGATGCAAGAATGGGGGAGCAGAGTTTGTGGCGGAAGCTGTGCTGCTCGGTTCACGATGGCCGAACAACGGCGGGAAATGGTTGCCTTCTGTAGCTTCCACTGGAGCCCAGCACTGACAACATGGAGACATTTGCTAGCGATGCAAGAACGGGAGAGCAGAGTTTGCGGCGGAAGCTGTGCTGCTCGGTTCACGATGGCCAAACAACAGCGGGAAATGGTAAGGATCTTTCTCTCTTTTGCACAGCTCTGTTTTCTGCTTACTAACAAAAAAGGATCTTTCTCTCTCTTGCGGTTTTCTGTACTTTACACAGCCCTGTGTCACTGACACAGGATCTCTTGCTAATTTTTCTGCCATGTGATTTCTTTCACCCAACCTTCTCAACCTTCCTTTATATTTCCCTCTTTTATTTAATTAGCCTTTACTTTTTAAAATTTATTTCAACTTTTTTACTCTTATTATTTTTTAGTCCCAACAAAAATAACCTTTTACCACATTCTTACTAATCTATAAAACAAACTCCTCTCTCTTGTTGCTTTCTCTAGTTTCCCCTCTTTCTTCTATTTAAAATAACCTTTCTTTCCTTTTTTCCTCTAAGCCTAACCAATCTTTCTTTTTTTAAAACTCCTTTCCTTTAAGGCCTCTGTAGCGAGGGGGCGTGGTCTCCCGCCCTGACAGACAGGGAGGGAGCCATGAACGCCCCCTGTTGGGCAGAACCAGCACTTCCGCGGCCACCCCACCGGAAGCAGAAGGGCGGGACAGGAAGCGGAACTATAAAAGGCTGGTCCTCCAGCTCAGTCGGGAGAGAGCTGCCGGAGGAGCAGGACGTCTCTTCCCCGCTGCGTGACCCCAGACCTAATGGAGACCGCTATCCTGACAGAGACCCAGAGGGGCTGACAGAGCTGCAAGACGCCAGGGTCTCCGACGAGCTGGTGGGGCTGCCACTAGCCGTCTACCCCAGCGAAGCAAACAACAACCCTGGAACCCATGTACACATGGAATCGAATGTAGGAAGTAGCCCAGGGAAGCCAAATCAGATTCAGCTGTGTTATTGACTACAAGCCGGCCAGCACGTTGCGGTTGGACTTTTGCCGCTGACCCAGTGTCGGACAACTCCACTGCAGTTAGGGCCCTGGGCTGGGACGCAGTGGAGCGGGAGGGCCTGGGTTCCTCTACCCCCACCACCCCAACGTCAGGAGTGGTAGCCTCCCCACCTGGTTGTCAGGAGGCCTGCATTGGTCTGGCACCTGCCTGAATCCGGATGCCAGACAGTTGTGCTGACTCTCCCACCAGAGAGCTAACCTCCCCTAGACTGCGACAGCTCTGCCGGACTGTAGGCCAGAGCCCCCCTACTTGCTTGCTGCCCCGCCCTGATCAAGCGCCAGGCAAATGGACCTTCTGGTGCTCTACCTGCCTGACCGTAGGCCAGAGCCCCTACTCAATTGCTGCCCTGCCCTGATTGATGGCCTCGGGCAAACAGACTCTCTACCATTACTTGGCCTGACTGCAGGCTAGAACCATTAACACTGAGCTAATTTTCCCCTGAACCAAGGTACCCGGAAGTATCATAAGTAGTATAAGAGCCCTACCATCAATCAAACCCTAACCCCGCCGCTTGACCCCTTAAGCCCCGCCCCTTTACCCCTTGGTCCCTCCCACCTGTCACCGGAAGTCCCCCCCCACTACCCTCTACCAATCAGGAGGGGTTTTGTGCCGAAAGAACCACCCCGAGAGGAGATTTTGACCAATCAGGGGGACTTCCGGGGCGGGGGTGACCCATCTGGAAGTGGGTCGTGTGACCCCTCTAAGAACTCCCCCCACCACCCTCTACCAATCAGGAGGGGTTTCGTCCCGACAGGACCTCCCCGAGAGGAGATTTTGACCAATCAGGGTGACTTCTGGGTTGGGGTGACCCCTCCGGAAGGGAGTCGTGTGACCCCACTAAGAACGCCTCCCAAGGCCCTCCGCCAATCAGAGTGCAGCACCATTACCCCATAAGTCCCAGCGCCAGACAGAGGAGGCGGCCATCTCTTACCAAGGACACGTGTTTTCGAAAGCGCGGAAAGGCTGCTGAGAGGAAACATGGACTCCTTCACCACCCCCGTGAGAACTTCGGACTTTGTTTTAGCCCCAACCGTCTTTGACCTTGTGTGGAGCAGGCGTTACATCAGCGACAGTTCCGAGGAGGAGGAGGGAGCGACCGAGGGGAGCCCTTTGGCCCAGCCGTTGCTGGATACGCCGGAACCCGACCCCGAAACCCTCGTGAGACACCCCGATGAGCATGGCGGTCTCTCTTTGTCCACCCCCTCAGAGGTAGAAGGCGTAAAAAAGTCATGTGGACTATTGTACGCGTTGCTGTTTATGCTATCCTTAAACACTGCCTTAGGGAAAAGCTTTTTGAAGATTGTGAGGGCTGTGTCATAGATGTGCCAGGCCAAAGGCACCATGATTGTGTGACTTGGACTTCAGTGGATATAAACTGCAAGCTCCGGGGCCTGTGTGCTGAGCTGTGTTTGGAAAGCTTATTAAACACTGTTGTTGCCATAGGTTATGGTATGCAATGTCTGTGCCTAACCCAAGAACATTTAGCGCAAGGGGTGACCTTGATAAATGCTGTGCAATTCAGTGCAGACCCTGACCGTGTTCTAAGGAAAATGACCAAACCGGAAGATGCCTGCTTAGAGCATTATCTTGACCGTCTAGTCCGCACAAAGAGTTACAGAACCCTGCTTAAGAAAAAAACTATTTGTAAGAAATCTAAAAGGATTAAGTTAGAGAATGGTGAGGGGACAAACATGCGATATAAAACTTGGTAGCTGTAAATTTTTTAAAAAGGGGGGTTTGTGACTATTGTGTTTTGTTAGAAGGCCTTTGGCCTTTAAGTGAGCTAAAAAGTTTTAATGAAGCATCTTGGTTTTGTTTTCAAGAAGCTGTATGTTTTTTAAATAAAAAAATTAATTGTTTGTGAGAATTAGCTCTTGTGTTTTTTGTGTGTGTGTATAGCAAAAAGCTGAAATGTATGTTGTGGTGGGGAAGGGGAAAAAATCCTAAAAATGTGCTTACAATAAAACAACCATGCCTATCATAGCAAAGGGCGTGGTCTCCCGCCCAGACGGACGGGGAGGGAGCCGTGAACCCCTTACAGTCTCTCTTTCTACTCATTCATACTTTTTCTCTAAATATGTCAAAACACAGGCACACAACCTTCCCCCGGCCAAACACAGAAAAATAATACAAAATAAATTTTCAAAATGGCCGACGGCGCCAAAAACATACACAACCGGAAACGGGGACGGAGGGCGGGACGTAAATGCTACACAGTGCATGGAAACCTGTCAAAAAGTACATGGTGATGAAAGCTATCGAGCAGTTAACTACTCACATGGCTGTGCAGGGCAGGCGGCCAATGGGGAAGAAGCCATGCTCTGGTACGAAGCTCCCAGGGAAGGGAGGCTGGCTTTTCCCAGAGCTAGGGCAGCTGGGCAGCTTCAATGACCGGGCTCTCCTTAGTACACGTTGTTCTTATCCAATGAAAAAATTTGCGTAGGCTGCAGCGGGCTGGAGGGTGGTTCTTGAACGCCTCCAGGATGAAGATGGTCTGAGAAGCCAGGCTTTGGACCGAGGAGTTGCTGTCCTCCTGCAAGCCTTTGAGGTCTAAGATTGAAAGGAAGGAAATGGAGGTCAGAGCCACAGCGCTCTGGAGAGCCCCAGCAGACCAAGCCAGCGCTGTACCTCTCGGCCTGTGACAAGGAGGCAGCAGGCTGGGAGGCGGGAGGCAGGGGACTAGCAGGAACAACCAGCAACCCTCACTAAACATCCCTGCTGCCCTCCACAAATGGGGGAGCCTCCAGACACAGGCAAGAAGTCCCAATGAACCCCATTCACTCACTATTTCTAGGACTGCCCCGTCCCTGCAGTATCTGAGCACCTCATCCCTGCCTGTATTTACCCTCCGCCTTCCCCAATGCACAGATGGGCACTTAGGTCCAGAGAGGGGGAGAGTCACAAAGGGGGCTTGGGCATTGTTAGGCTATGCCTAACTTTAGGTGCCCTGCTGCCATCCAGGAAATGCCGAGGAGGGAGCTCAGCCATTCTCTAGCTCTGGTTGGGAGGCCCAGCTGTGAACCTGCTCTGGGAGTGAGGAGTCTGATCTATATCACCCCCGCCATTCGCCAACAAATGTGGAGATGCTGCTCTGCCCTGCGCTGCCCAGGGGTCCGGGCACGCAGCAAGGAGGTAGGTGACCGGACGTCACCTCGGCCTCATTTGGAGCAGTGGCTTGACCCCAGGCACCCCACGTGGAGGTGACTGCTCCAAACACTGGGCTAGTGAGTGCAAGGGGGGAGGCAGCACCCCACCTCGGCTGTGTTTGGGGGGGGGGCAATCGTCTGCAAAGGCCAGCCAGCTCAGGCCCAGTTTGGGGATCTGCCAGGCCGCAGCTCTGAGGTCAGGGCTAAGTGCCTGGCACATGCCAACCAGCAGACACGACAGGGTGAGGGGGCAGCTGATCAGGGGTTTGGGGATCTACATTTTGCATCCCTTTGTGGCTCTCGCCCGAGATCATGTTGCTGGTGTCAGAGATCGAACCCAGCCCACGGCCCTGGGCCGTTCATCCCCCTAGCGCTCAGTGCTCAAAGCAGGTACCACTCACCGTTGCAGATGGCATCCAGCTTGTCCTGGCTCCTCTGGTCCAGCTGCCGGGCAGTGAGCCCTACACATACAAACAGCTCGTCACATCCCCGCATCCCCAGCGAGGGTGTCAAATGTCACCCTCCAAGCAACCCCTCGCTTCCCCCGCCCCTCGCTGGCCAGGACGCGCTCCCAAGTCCCCAGGGGAAAGGGTGAGTCCCCAGGGATGGTTACAGGGCTGGTTGCCAAAGGAGAGCACAGCACCTTGAGGGTCCACTACCAAGAGCCCATGGTGGGGTATGGGGGGGGGAATGCGGACTGCATGGGGAGCAGTGGGGTTAGAGGGGGCCCATCAGCCGATCAGGGCAGTTTGGGGTCAGCTTGCTCCTGCGGACTTCTGACACCCTTGATCCTTCATTAGACAATCAGGAGCCCAAGGGTTACTTCTCGCTGCTGGCAGGGACTGAGGAGAGCCTGGGACCGGATCCAGCCCCCCTGCTAAAGGGACCCCTGCTCTGTGGTTACCTATGAACCTGATGGCCGCTTCTCTAATTGGAGCCTGTGGGTTCTCCAGAAAGGCCATGGTCTGGCACAGAAAGTTGTTGGCTCTCCCCTTGTAGCGCATCAGCTAGGACCAGAACAAGGGAGCACAAGGTTATTAAAGGCCTTTCCGTCCCGCAGGCCGGGTTCCAGGTGTGTGGAGCGCACGTCCTGTTTTCACCCCTCCTTCCTGTGCCGGGGGGATCACGCAGAGGGACTACACCCAGGGCCAGGAGTGGTCCCGGGGCTGGGGCTCAGTGTGGGCACAGAGCCGGGCAATGGGGGGTGCCCTATCCACCGATTCCCCCGCTCCTACCAGCGAGGGCTGCGCAGTGAATGACCTGAGGGCTCCCTCACCAGGCAGTCACAGCTTTGCCAGGTATCCTTGTGCTGGATGAAGCCACCGAGCTGGTCCCACTTCAGGAATTCCGCAGCACTGCTGAGGGTGTCCCAACACACCTGCAAAACAAGTGGGGCCAGGGCGAGCCGGCCACGGTTACGGGAGCTGGAAGCCACTAGCCTCGTTACCCGGAGGCCGTGCGTGCTGAACACTTCCCGGCCCCAGGTTGCTTGCAGAAGGGCGGCGGTGTGGCTAAGGCAATGGCTGGAGACCTGACTCAATTCCCAGCTCTCCCTGCGGGAACTCAGGCAAGTTGCTTAGGCCCAGGGGTGCAAAGGGATTTAGGTGCCTAATGCCTATGGGTGATCAATACTTTTGAGGCGCTAGGCCTCATGCTGTGCCTCAGTTCCCCACCTCATGGTGAGTAGGAGGGTGAATTCATTAGTGCTGGTGGCATTTGGCTCCCAAGTGATGGTGGCCATGAGCGCTAGCATGTGCAGAGACACCTGGGGCGGGGGGCGGGGGGGCGGCTTGGGCATCTCATGTCTAGTACGGGCTGTCCAGGCCGCTTGGCCAAGGGCACACTGGGTCCTGCGCACCATCTGGAGACTGGGTAGCCCTGCTCCTGGTAGGGGCCATGGCCAGGGTTGTGCTCTTCCCACCAGCACAGCCAGGGAATGTGCGGAGGCCAGTGGCTGTAGGAGTGGTGAGGCGACCCCTCCCCCCACCCAATCTCTCTGCCTGGCTGCAGGGGGGGAGTGTTGGGCTCAGAGGATGCAGGGAAGACTCAGCAGTTGGGTGGGGCGCCATGGTCATGGCGCTACTGCACTCAACGTTCAAGTGATTTTGAGCGCCTGACTGTCACAGCACTGAGCACCTGCCCTCTGTCAGCGAGACCCTTTAAAGGGGGGGTGACACATGTTGCCCCCTCAAAACAAATTACTGGTCACTCTGTAACGGTATCCGCTGCAGGCTCCAGCCCGTGGCCTCACCTGGGACACGTTGGGACGCCCATCATGCACAAGGAGGAGCAGCGGGACCAGGCTCTGGAGCACATACTCCTTCATCTGCCTCCTGTTGCGCCCCCTTACAAGCTCCAGCAGGTGTTTAAAGAGGGTGATGGAGAGCACCCGGAGCCTGCTGGTCACCTGCAAGAGACGACATGGGGAGGAGACGCTGTGACAGTCATTCTCACCCAGCGGGGCGAGCGCTCACTGTGCCAGAGATGTCTGCCCTGCAGGGGGTATTGGTAACTCACCCCCAGCCATACAGCCACAGCTGGGGCCAGAGTCTCATGGGCATAGCGCCATTGAAGGCAATAGAGATGCAGATTTCCACCAGTTGAGGGGCTGGCCTGGTAACTTCTTGGCCAGGGAGAGCAGTAAGGTGGGGTGAGACTGCCCCTGGACTCTCACAGCCAGCTCTGGGCACACTGACATCAGCACACACCTGTGTCAGCCAAGGGGGAACGCGCAGGGCAGAGCAGCGCCAGGACAGGGGCGGCAGAGAGGGAGTGATGAGGAAAGATTCAAAGAGCAAAGGGGGGGGTGTAGTTTGTCCTCCCGCTTTGCGGGCCCAGCTCACACTGCTGTTGACCCACAGCGGCCCTCTAGCCAGGCCAAGGGGGCCAGGCGTGGGGGGCAAATTCCTACACTGGTGTTTGTTTGAGCCACGCACAGGGACCTGGGGTGGATTTAACCAGGGCCAAGGGGTGGTAAATGTGCAGGAGCTCCCAGATAGGGGGCCTTGGAAGCCATGACTGGAAGCCACCCAGCCTCCAGGGGCTCGGGGTGGGGTGAGGGTTGCCCCACTCCTGTGCATGGGTTTCTTGTTAACTCAGAGCCGGCCCCGCTTGGTCACATGGTGCTGCTGGGCTCCCTCCCTGCATGGCTGCTGGCAGAGCTGAACCAGTCCAGTGACCAGGGAGGCTGGGCGAGCTGTGCCAAGCAGGGAGAACCAGGAGCAATAGCTGGATGCTGTAGGGAGGGGCCACTGCTTTCTGGGAGGTGAGGCTGAGGGGGCAGCCTGGGGACGGGGTGACTTGAGCTGTTCTGGGAGTGGCTGAACCTTTAAACGGTGACCCCCCAATCAGCAGTTACATGTCTGGGCACCAGGTTCTAGACCAGGCAGTTCTCTGCGTGACGTCTGTTGTAAAAGTGTTCAAAAGTTAAAAGGTTCAGTGACTAAAGTGAAATCCCTGCAAGTTGCGTGGGCCCTTTTTAAAGACACCATAATAGAGGCTCAACTTCAATGTATACCCCAAATTAAGAAAAACAGTAAAAGAACTAAAAAAGAGCCACCGTGGCTTAACAACCATGTAAAAGAAGCAGTGAGAGATAAAAAGACTTCCTTTAAAAAGTGGAAGTCAAATCCTAGTGAGGCAAATAGAAAGGAGCACAAACACTGCCAACTTAAGTGCAAGAGTGTAATAAGAAAAGCCAAAGAGGAGTTTGAAGAACGGCTAGCCAAAAACTCCAAAGGTAATAACAAAATGTTTTTTAAGTACATCAGAAGCAGGAAGCCTGCTAAACAACCAGTGGGGCCCCTTGACGATGAAAATACAAAAGGAGCGCTTAAAGATGATAAAGTCATTGCGGAGAAACTAAATGGATTCTTTGCTTCAGTCTTCACGGCTGAGGATGTTAGGGAGATTCCCAAACCTGAGCTGGCTTTTGTAGGTGACAAATCTGAGGAACTGTCACAGATTGAAGTATCACTAGAGGAGGTTTTGGAATTAATTGATAAACTCAACATTAACAAGTCACCGGGACCAGATGGCATTCACCCAAGAGTTCTGAAAGAACTCAAATGTGAAGTTGCGGAACTATTAACTAAGGTTTTTAACCTGTCCTTTAAATCGGCTTCGGTACCCAATGACTGGAAGTTAGCTAATGTAACGCCAATATTTAAAAAGGGCTCTAGGGGTGATCCCGGCAATTACAGACCGGTAAGTCTAACGTCGGTACCGGGCAAATTAGTTGAAACAATAGTAAAGAACAAAATTGTCAGACACATAGAAAAACATAAACTCTTGAGCAATAGTCAACATGGTTTCTGTAAAGGGAAATCGTGTCTTACTAATCTATTAGAGTTCTTTGAAGGGGTCAACAAACATGTGGACAAGGGGGATCCGGTGGACATAGTGTACTTAGATTTCCAGAAAGCCTTTGACAAGGTCCCTCACCAAAGGCTCTTACGTAAATTAAGCTGTCATGGGATAAAAGGGAAGGTCCTTTCATGGATTGAGAACTGGTTAAAGGACAGGGAACAAAGGGTAGGAATTAATGGTAAATTCTCAGAATGGAGAGGGGTAACTAGTGGTGTTCCCCAAGGGTCAGTCCTAGGACCTATCCTATTCAATTTATTCATAAATGATCTGGAGAAAGGGGTAAACAGTGAGGTGGCAAAGTTTGCAGATGATACTAAACTACTCAAGATAGTTAAGACCAAAGCAGATTGTGAAGAACTTCAAAAAGATCTCACAAAACTAAGTGATTGGGCAACAAAATGGCAAATGAAATTTAATGTGGATAAATGTAAAGTAATGCACATTGGAAAAAATAACCCCAACTATACATACAACATGATGGGGGCTAATTTAGCTACAACGAGTCAGGAAAAAGATCTTGGCGTCATCGTGGATAGTTCTCTAAAGATGTCCACGCAGTGTGCAGAGGCGGTCAAAAAAGCAAACAGGATGTTAGGAATCATTAAAAAGGGGATAGAGAATAAGACTGAGAATATATTATTGCCCTTATATAAATCCATGGTTCGCCCACATCTCGAATACTGTGTACAGATGTGGTCTCCTCACCTCAAAAAAGATATTCTAGCACTAGAAAAGGTTCAGAAAAGAGCAACTAAAATGATTAAGGGTTTAGAGAGGGTCCCATATGAGGAAAGATTAAAGAGGCTAGGACTCTTCAGTTTGGAAAAGAGAAGACTAAGGGGGGACATGATAGAGGTATATAAAATCATGAGTGATGTTGAGAAAGTGGATAAGGAAAAGTTATTTACTTATTCCCATAATACAAGAACTAGGGGTCACCAAAAGAAATTAATAGGCAGCAGGTTTAAAACAAATAAAAGGAAGTTCTTCTTCACGCAGCGCACAGTCAACTTGTGGAACTCCTTACCTGAGGAGGTTGTGAAGGCTAGGACTATAACAATGTTTAAAAGGGGACTGGATAAATTCATGGTGGCTAAGTCCATAAATGGCTATTAGCCAGGATAGGTAAGAATGGTGTCCCTAGCCTCTGTTCGTCAGAGGATGGAGATGGATGGCAGGAGAGAGATCACTTGATCATTGCCTTTTAGGTTCACTCCCTCTAGGGCACCTGGCATTGGCCACTGTCGGTAGACAGATACTGGGCTAGATGGACCTTTGGTCTGACCCAGTACGGCCTTTCTTATGTTCTTATGTTCTTATGTTAAGTTCTTTTAGCCTGTTTATCTGATTTGGCTGCGCTCTTCCTGTCTGGCCACTTTGTAGTAGGTTCTTGGAACAGTAGTTCTGAGTTGTCTTTCCATGAGGAGTTGTGCTGGACTAGATGCAGGAGCTGCTGTTGGTGTTGATCTGTAATTCAGAGGAGCAAGGAATGGATCTTCCTGCTGTCAGATGTTTTTAGCTGCCTGCGCAGCTCTCTCAGCCTCTCCATTCGCTTGTGAGTAATGTGGGCTGCCAGTGATATGAGCAAAATCATATTTCATTCAGACTGACTTAAATTCTGCTGCAGTGAATTGTGGGACATTGTCCATCACTAGTTGTTCTGGATACAGAAATGAGCAAACGTACACTTCAGTTTCTCAATAACACTGCAACATGTTATGTCTTTCAAGTACATTATTTCTATATAGCTGGAAAAATAGTCCACAATGACCTGGCAATGATGTCCTCTGAATTCACAAAATCTGCAGCTAGTCTTTCCCAGTTCTCTCTCTTGTAGAGGTGGTTGTTCACTGGTTCAGCATTGCCTCTTAAGTTGATTTGGACTAGATCACCTTTCAAAAGCCCAATAGCATCAGATCCTCAAGTTCTTCCATCTTTCTCACTAGGCCCATCATGGCTGCTACACTGCAGCTGAGAAGGTTGTTGGTCTTTGATCCCATACACACTGAACGCAAAGCTTTTGTCTTTGTAAATTGGTTCGGTGATGAACTGGCCCATGCAGTTCAAAATCCCTTCAGGGAGGGTCAGAGCTGTGTGACATCAGCTCTCGAGTCAATTTTAAAGTCAATAGTCTTGCTTTGAATATTCAATGTCACTCTCCAGGCGGGCGCCATGTCATCACAAGTGATAGATCCCAGAATCAATGGGTCTTGATTGTCTGCAATATGAGTCAACTCCCTGACTGCTTCAGTGCAACGAACAGCTGCAAAATGTCCATATTTCAGGCATTTATTACAACATGCGCCTCTGGCTGGACATGTATCATCCCTTGGGATATGACTTTTCCACACCTTGTGCATGTAGACTGGCATTTGTCCCTCTTAGCCTGGGAATTCTCTCTCCTTACCTCAGGGAGTTTATGAGAAAGACTTTTAACACTTAAGTGTCTGTTTGTAGCTTTTAAGCTAGTTGCAGGTTTTTCAATTTGTTTTTGCCTGTTGTTTGAATAATTCTGACTCTTGCTAGCTGTATAGCTGTGGGTAGAGTTAAATCTCTCTTCGGCGGTAGCTGCTGTGAAAGGTTTTTTGCAGTGTTGTTGTAGCTGTGACAGTCCCAGGATATTAGAGGTAGGTGAGGGAATATCATTTAGACCTCACCTGGCTTGTCTCTATGAAAGGTTTTTATCTTTTAACCCAATAACCAGCCTGTTTCTGAAATTTTCATGTTTTACATTCCCCAAATCACAGTTTTCAGCCAGGGGATGCAGAGGTCTTATAAAACTTTCAACATTTTCCCCTGGTTCTTGAATTCTTTGCTGAAAATATGCTCTTTAATAAACCACATTTCCCTCGGTTATAAAGTGTGCATCAATCCTAACCACAACCCTTGCATAGTTGTCTTTGTGATGGTCTTCAGTAAAGTCAAAGGAGGTAAAGATATGCTCTGCGTGCTTCTCCATAGCCTAAATTAAAGTCAATACCTGTATATCCCCAGTTCCTTTGTGCAGCTTGTTTGCAATGCAAAATCGTGCAAAACATTGTTTCCAGTCTGTCCATTGTGAAGGGTTATGAAAGGTGACGTTCTCTGGGGAACCAGAGAGGGGCATGTTGATGAGGTCCTGCAAACTTTGTTGCTGTTCCTTCCGTCTGCAACCTGTGTTGCTGTTTTCCTTTGGTTTCTGTTCTTAGTTTACTCCTGACACCATATCATGTTCGGTACCAGATATGGACTGCCTACAGAGATTGTTTACACGCACCAGATGGAGAGTTCTTAATTTGTAATGAAAGAGGTGCTGGGGCTCAAGCAATTTTTTTACAATCATAACTGATGCAGCAAGCCCAGAGGTGCCAGGGCTTAGCCCTGGCAAGCCCTGGCACAAGTTGAGCACTGCAGATGGGTTCATCATAAGAACCGTTAATGCTCTGCTGGATACAGCTGAGGTTCATTTAAATAAGGTATTTTACAGAGCGTCACCTAGTAGCTGAACAGTATGATACAGGGTAACATGCCATTACACAGGTAGCCTGGCTTGTTTGCTAGACTCCATCCCATGTTAATCTTACTAGCCAGCTGCTCCTGCCCCCGGTGTCAGCTCAGAGCAGCCGGGCAGGCTCTGCACAAAACTTATGGGAGCGGTCTGGGGGCATCAGAGCTGCACTGCAGTGGGCATAGGCAGATGTTGAATTGGCACCTCGCTGGTCTTCCCTCCAGTTGTTGAGGCCTATTTGCCTTTCCCTGGTGATGGGCGTTGTGTTCATTAACACTATTTGGATTTAACACCCCCCCATAAAGAACCTGTTCTGTTCCCCCCGGGCCCGAGAGGGGGTTGGTTTGGAGGGCTCACCCCAGGGCGAGATCCTGCAGCTGGGGTCCAGGAGACCCTGGGAACAGCTTGAGCCGGGCCTGTGCCACTACTAAATAAAGAGCGGCAGGGTCCCAGCAGAGTTCGGCAGGGCTGAGGGTAGTATTTAGTGTTGTGAAAGCTGGGGAGGTGGGTGGACGCTCCAGGAGCCCCCACTGGGGGGTTACCCCTAGAAGGCAGTAATGGATGGGCCCCTTTCTCCTGCCCGCTTGCTGGATCTCACCATCCAGTGGGGGACTGGACATCAGTCTGGTGAACGTGCCGGCGGGGGCTAGTTTGTGGTTATGAAAGGCCTGGGGAGAACTAGGCCCTCCTTTGACGCTGCACTGCCATGAGAACGAAGGGGAGAGGAAAGGGTGGTAGCTGCAGAACCTACAAACGGAGCCGTTTCCTTATGGAGCTCCCAGACCAGCTGTGGGATTCCTGGCCAGGGAGGGGAGGGGCAGGATTTTCACCAGGGTACCATCACTTGTCACCCTGGAAGCCAGCAAGAGCATTGCAGCACCCTGTGCTGCAGAGGCCCCCTCGCTGCATGCAGACTCAGGAATGCATGTCCTTCCACAAGGGGAGCCTTGTCCCCAGGCTGCCCTGATCCTTGTCAGCAGGCCTGCAGGACACAAGGGTTCCCATCCTTTCTGCCATACGCTCTGATGGAGAGTGGGGTAGCAGAGGAAGGCGGGAATGGGCTCACGTCATTTACAACAATCCTTTTTCTGGCTAGGACCATAGCACAGGCCCTGCTAGCCCACCCGCCAGCCCCCATTCACAGGTCCGCAGTTTGAACGGTCTCCCATGGGCCACCGGGCCTTACATCATCAATGAAAGGCAGGAGTTTCTCAGCCACTTGCACAGCTGCACGGCTGGCGCTCTGCCTGTCCATGCCGTCAAGGATGTTTTTCAGCACGGTGATGGCCTTGGCGATGATTTCCCTGTCTACCTCGTGTAGTCGCTCCAGGACGTCTGGCAGCAGACGCTGGAGTTTCCCCACCTGCGTGAAATGAAGAGCTGCTTTACGAAACACCCTCCAGTGACCCACAAGCCATTTCCAAAACAACGTCCACCTCCCCTGCAGACAGAGGCACGGGAACTAAGGGTGTGGGGGGTGCTGCAGCACTCCCAGGTTTTACACGGGGCTCTGCTCCTGGCCCCGCACACAGGGTCCCAGCTGCCAGCCCTGCGCCAACCCCCATCTGTGGCCCCAGCCTCGGTCCCCTTGCTCCATCCACCTCCCCCCCCTCTCCTGGAGCCATGGCCCTGCTCCTGAGCCCAGCTCTTAGGGGTGGCAGGGGGTGTGGGCAGGGGTAAGGGGGGGCGCAGCACCTCCACTATAAAAAGTCTTCCAGCGCCCCTGCCTCCAGGTGACATGTTAGAGCCTCAAAGCCTTTGCACAGCCAGCTAGAATCACGGGCAGCGGGGCCGGCTACCTGCAACATAAGCAGCTGCTTCCTTGTACCCCAGATCTCAGGGGATGGTATTTATTAGCGGGTATCATCTGTGAAAGTTCTCTGCACAACACGTTGACCCCAAATAAATCAAGTCTATTATTGTTATAGGGGTTTGAATAGCACCTCGAGGGCCTATCTGCAATCAGGGCTTGTGCTGGGGGATTTCCAGGCACAGTAAGAGACGTCCCCTGCCCTAGAGCTTACAGGCTAGACACACAAAGGAAGGATTTCTATCCCCATTGTACAGACATGGAACTCAGGCACAGAGAAGCTACGTGACTCGCCCACGGTCACCCCGGGAGTCTGGCAGAGCCAGGAACCGAACCTGGGTTCTCCTGAGTCCCGGTCCTTACAGCCCAGCCTAGAGGAGGGAGCCAATTTTGCACACGAGTTCTAGGGTTGGTCTGTTACTAAAAGCCAGATTCAATCATTTCTGTATTTGGTTTTTGAACCTTTCAAAGACAGCCCCACAAAATTTTTTTGGAGAGGGTCCAGAGAAGAGCTTGAGAACATGACCTATGAAGGAAGGCTGAAAGAATTGTGTTTGTTTAGTTTGAAAAAGAGAAGACTGAGAGGGGACATGATAGCAGTTTTCAGGTATCTAAAAGGGTGTCATAAGGAGGAGGGAGAAAACTTGTTCACCTTAGTCTCTAAGGATAGAACAAGAAGCAATGGGCTTAAACTGCAGCAAGGGAGGTTTAGGTTGGACATTAGGAAAAAATTCCTAACTGTCAGGGTGGTGAAACACTGGAATAAATTGCCTAGGGAGGTTGTGGAATCTCCATCTCTGGAGGTATTTAAGAGTAGGTTAGATAACAGTCTATCAGGGATAGTCTAGACAGTATTTGGTCCTGCCATGAGGGCAGGGGACTGGACTCGATGACCTCTCGAGGTCCCTTCCAGTCCTAGAATCTATGAATCTATGAAAATCTCAACCGGCATCAGGGAAAAAATGTGTCAAATACAGGCTAACCGGTTCCGGAAGAAAAAATGAACCACAAGCAAGTGAAAACCAGGCTGAGGCGCATGGAACGATGGGAATAGTGTATGACAAAGAGAATTACAGTCACGCCCTCTCCATGTCTGATCTAATCATAGTCCGGGTTTAATAAACCGGACTGACCCGCTATTCTCAGGGTAAGTAAATTATCATTAGTGAGAGTTGCCTTCAGATTGTCTCCTCTTTACCAGGCTGCCAGATCTGTGTATTTAAGCCCCAAGAGTTTTCTCTGCCTTCACTATACTGTGTGTATCAAACTTGTTATGAGATCTTAGCAGCAAAAGGCCCCTGTAGAGCTCTTCAGAGGAGCAAGTGCTGCGGGACAGAGCTGTGACGTCAACAGTTAAAATCTATGAGGCTTTAAAAGGGGATTTGTAGGAAAAAATGGTTCCTAATTGAAGCGAAATGGCTCTGTCCGAGCGTCCCTGATCACTGGTGTCGCCAGCATTCCCTGGGGTCTAGAGTCCGCAGCTCTGCTGCTAATCTAGTGCTAGGGTTCTTTGGATCACAGAGACCCCAGACACAATCAGTGCCAGGTGCTGCACACACCCAGAGACACACCCCGCAGCAGCCAGGCCCTGCCCTGCAGAACAGCAGACAAAGGCCAGGCAGGGACTTGCCCAAGGTCACTCAGCAGGTCAGTCACAGAGCCAGGAATAGAAGCCAGGGCTCCTGACTCGAGGCCAGGGCCATGTCCCCTGGGAAGGTTTCAATGACCCCAGCCCTGCAGCAGCTCCCTGCGGTTCTGGGTTTATCCCCCAGCCCTCCTCCCCTCTCACCTTCTCTGGGCGCAGGGACAGGTACAGGAGGCCTTTGAGCGCCAGCCAGCGCACCACAGTGTTGGGGTCTCTCAGCTGCCCACTCAACCGGTCCAGGATGGCGTCTTCCCGCTCATTGCCAAGGTCAGGGCACTGGAGGAGCTAACACACCAACAGCGAAATAAGCTAGAGAACGGGGCTGGACCCTCACGACTCATCTCTGCCACGGGGCCCTTAGCTCCACCTGCCACGGGCGCGGCATGCGCTGTACGCCGGGCACCGCGATTGGTCACCGTGTGTGCCCCACTGAAATGCTGCTAGCGCAACGGCCCCTCGAGGCTCCAGCCGAGATCAAGGCCTACCCTGCTCCCTCACTAAGGCTCAGCTGCATGCGGAGCGGGGAGGGAGGGGGCTGCAGCCTTGTGTTCCAAAGGGCCGCCCGGTCTGCGGGGGGCAGGTGAATTGGCCGTGGATGGGGCCCGGCCTGCGCATGGCTATACGGACGTCAGAGGGGGCTTGAGGGCCGAGGTCACACAAGGGACCATTCTATGGAGCTGAGCCTTGGGGAACAAGAGATACCCGACCCTGGGCTTTGCTCCAGCCCCGCGACACCAGCTGGGGCAGGTAACAATGTCCAGAGTCAGTGACTCCACCCCTAGGGCTCTAGGAGCTTTCCCTGCCCCTGGTCACCCACCCACCCCCAGAGCCTTCAGGGCTACCCCTCTCCTGGCCATAGGCATGGGCGGCGAGTTCTATGGGCCCCCGGTGCCTGGGCACCATGAGCCTCGGCCCCGCCTTCCGCCCCCGCGTCTCCCGGGCCATTTAAAAGAGCCCGGGGCCCCCACTCACCACCAGCAGTGCAGCGGAGCTGAGCGGCTTCCTGCCTGCTTGCTCCACATGGCTGCCGGCCCCTCCCTGCAGCCCCTGGGTGGGGTGGGTCTGTGTCCCACTGTCACGGAGTGTGGGGGAGTCAGGGCCCCGCACCCCCCACTTCCTGCGATTCACCGTGACTCTCACCAGCCAGTAAAACAGAAGGTTTATTAGATGACAGGAACACAGTCCCAAGCAGGGCTTGTAGGTACAACCAGGACCCCTTCAGCCAGGTCCCTCTGGGGGGCAAGGATCTTAGACCCCAGACTTGGGGTTCCCTGCCTCTTCCCACCCAGCCCAAAACTGAAACCAAAACCCCTCCCACAGGCTCTCTCCTCCTCCTTCTCTCCCCCTCGCCCCACCCCCCTTCCTGGCTCAGGTTACAGGCTCAGGTACTGTCCCTCACCTCAAGTCATCCCCTGCTCTCCCATCCCCCATGCAGACAGTCCAGTAAAACTAACCGACATACCCAGGTCAATCCACCCCGCTCCCTACTGCGTCACACCCACCCCAAGCGCCCCTGCAGCCAGTAGGAAGCTGCGCGGGCAGTGCCTGGGGGTAGCAGCACACGGAGGCCCCCAGGCCCGCCCTGCCTAGGAGCCCCAAGTAAGCGCCGCGCCCTCCCAACTCCTCCCAGAGCCTGCACCCCCACCCCTTTCCCACACCCCACTCCGGCCCCCAAACTCCCTCCCAGAGCCTGCCCCCCCTCCCTCCGCACCCCCTCCTGCCCCCAAACTCCCTCCCAGAGCCTGTACCCCCTCCCTCCACACCCCCTCCTGCCCCCAAACTCCTCCCAGAGCCTGCACCCCTCACCCCCTCCTGCACCCCCACCCTCTGCCCCAGCCTGGAGCCTGCACCCAGCACCCAAACTCCATCCCAGAGCCTGCACCCCAGGCCCCTTCCCCACCCAAACTCCCTCCCAGGGCCCAACCTCTCACCCCTCCTGCACCCCAATCCCCTACCCCAGCCCAGTGCCTGTACCCCAGACCTCCTCCCCCCGCCCAAACTCCCTCCCAGAGACTTAGGCAGGTGGGGGGCAGGGTTTGGGGGGGCAGAGTTTGGAGGGGCGGGCTCTGCTGGTCACCACCAAAATTTCTACAAACCTGTCGCCCCTGGCCATAGGTCAGCCCCATGCCACAGTCACCGCTGGGCTAGGGCTGTTCTCACGACCCTCACCCGCCGGTGAGGCTCACCTGAATGAAGAACGCCATGGCCGGGATGTACCGCCTATCATCCCTGCAGTTGAAGATGGCCATCAGCTTGTGGAAAATCCAGCAACGCTCCTGGAAACTGACCGAAACCATGGCCCTGGCATGGGAAACACAAACACCACATCATCGAGGTGGGCAAGGACTGGTTCTCCATTTACAAATCTAACCAGACCAGTGCCACAGGACAGGGGATCCCGGGTGACTAGTCACGTGCAGCTGGCACGGACTAGTTCCTGCTGGCTTAAAATGCCCAGCGGCCTAACTGCTAGAGACCCAGACCCTTAATCACTCTACAGGGAGCCCTTCCATGAGGCCAGCTCCGAGCACGCAGCGCTGGGGCTGTGTGACGAAGTGGGACCGTTCTTAATGTTTCCTCTGAATACTGTGTGGGTGCCTCAGTTTCCCCTATGCATTTCTTAAGTCTCCAGTGTGCATAAATGGCTGACAATCTGTCTCCTAGCAACAAATGGCCAGGGCCCTTCCACCCTTGCAAGGGGATAGCTAAAGGTGAACAAAGAGATCAGGTGACCTCCTGGTCCAGGAAAGAGACAAAGGCCAGAAAGGAGGGGCTGGAGGGGGGTTTCAGTTGGGAGCTGGCTGGGGACCAGAAGTGAGTGCAGACGGAGTTGTCTGCCTCGCTGGGCCCCAGAATGGACCCGGCTGAGGGGTCCCGTTTGCTGTACCTACAAGCTCTGTTTTAGACTGTGTTCCTGTCATCTAATAAACCTCTGTTTTACTGGCTGGCTAAGAGTCACGTCTGACTGCGAAGTGGGGGTGCGTGCAGGATCCTCTGGCTTCCTCAGGACCCCACCTGGGGGGACTCGCTGTGGGAAGCGCACGGAGGGGCATATGCTGAATGCTCCAAGGAGAGACCCAGGAAGGTGAAGCCGTGTGAGCTTCTTGCCCTGAAGACAGTCTGCTCCGAGGGAGAGGAGGCTCCCCAAAGTCCTGACTGGCTTTGTGGGGAGCAGTTCCAGAGCATTGCCCGGGGACTCCGTGACAGGCTGCAAGAGAACTGCAGACAAAGAAGGGCGTCGGTGGGCTCGGTGGCCTTTCTCATGTGCCCAGATATTGGGTGATGAGAGACAGAAGGTGGGTTAGGGAATATCTTAGATTGGTCTAAGACAAGTGTTGGAGCTTTCTGTGTTAGCTTCTCTCTCTCACCCACAGATGCTGGGCCAGCCAAAGACATTCCCTCCCCCACCTTGTCTCTCTCATGTGCTGGGCCTGACAGGGCTACACCAACGCTGCAGTCAGACATGACGGAGGCTGTCTTTGCCCAACCACACCTGCCAGAGCCACGCAGGAAGCGGTTTACGCCAGGCAGCGCAGGGTGGAGAAGTAGCCGACTGACTCCTCGGCCAACAGCACAGAGGCTGCGGCCTGTTCCACGCAGGCGATTGGGAGCCGCGTCTCACCCAGCGGGGAAGGTGATGTGGCCGTGTCCTGGGCCCAGGGACGGGAGATGCTGCTGCGGTCAGTTCTGGGCAGCAGCCCCAGGGACAAGACACTCACCGGGCAAGCAGCAAGACGCCTTTGTGGTGCATGTCGGCGTTCATGAGCATGCCCCAGCCACCCTGCTTCTGGATGAACGTGGCCTGGTCCCCGTAGCCAGCACATTGGAGCAAGGCTTGCATGGCATTCACCGCACACCTGCATGCAGAGCGAGCCTCTTGTTACTGAGCGAGCCCAGGCCAGGCCCTGCCGCGTGCCTGCGGGCAACGGTGCAGAACCGAGGCGGGGTGTCGGGCTGGCAGTACCTGACGGGGCTGAGGGGTGCGAGCGTGTCCTCCTGGTTATGCACCCTCTGGTTATCCATGGACGGCTCCACCGTGTAGGTTATTTGGAAGAGCAGGGCGATGGAAAGCTGAGGGAAGAGCTCCTTCACCTTCTCCCTGGAGCCCTGCTGCTTGAGGATCTTGTACAGGACTCTGGTGGCCTGCAGCCAAGAACAGGAGACAGATGTCACTGCAGGGCCTTCGTCCTTCCCACACTCCCCCAAGGCACCTAGAGAGGAGGGGTGGGCTGGGGGCTAAGGCCTGGGATGCTGGGTTCAATTCCTAGCCTGTGTGACCTTGGCTAGAACCACAGAAGGGACTTGGGCTCAGCGTTGCCATGCCTAGCTTCATGTGCCCTGCTGCCCAGTGGACTCACAGCCCTGAGTTAAGTGCCCAGGCTCCATATACGCTCCAGAGGGAGAGTCAGTTGGGCCAATTGTTAAAGAGGGTAAACGGGATGGCCTGGGTAATTTCAGGCCTGTCAGCCTGACATCGATCCCAGGCAAGATAATGGAGCGGCTGGTACAAGATTAAATTAATAAAGAATTAAAGAAGATAATTTAATTAATGCAAATCAACATGGGTGTATGGAAAATATTTCCCGCCAAGATAATTGCGATCTGTTTTTCGATGAGATTACAAGTTTGGTAGAGAAAGGAAATAGCATTGGCATAATGTATGTAGACTTCTGTAAGGCGCTTGAGTTGGCGCCGCACTCCAGTTTGATCGGAATCCTAGAAGGATACAAAAGTAACGTGGCGCACATGAATTGGTTATAAACTGGCTGACAGGTCTCAAAATGTAATTGTAAACTGGGAATCAGCATTGCACTGGTGTGTTTCCAGTGTGGTCCCTGCAGGGATTGGGTCTTGGCCCTACGCGATTTAACATTTTTATCAATGACCTGGAAGAAAACATAAAATCATCACTGATAAAGTTTGCAGATGACACAAGAATTGGGTGAGTGGTAAATAATGAAGAGGACAAGTCACTGATACAGAGCGATCTGAATCGCTTGGTAAACTGGGGGGCAATCAAACAGTATGTGTTTTACTATGGCTCATTGTAAATGAATACATCTAGGAACAGGACGGGGGATTCTCTCCTGGGAAGCAGAGACTCTGAAAAGGACCTGGGAGTCCTGGTGGATAATCAGCTGAACAGGAGCTCCCAGTGTGGTGCTGTGGCCAAAAGAGCTCATGTGATCCTGGGATAAATAAACAGAAGAATCTCGAGTGGGAGTATTTGGCACTGGTGTGACCCACTGCTGGGATCCTGGGTCCTGTTCCAGTGCCCACAATGCAAGAAGAATGTTGATAAATTGCAGAGGGTTCAGAGAAGAGTCGTGAGAATGATTAAAGGATTAGAAACCATGTCTTATAGTGATAGGGTGACCAGACAGCAAGTGTGAAAAATCAGGACGGGGGTTGGGAGTAATAGGAGCCTATATAAGAAAAAGACCCTAAAATCAGGACTGTCCCTATAAAATTGGAACATCTGGTCACCCTACACAGTGAGAGACTCAAGAAGCTCGATCTATTCAGCTTAACAAAGAGAAGGTTGAGGGATGACTTGATTACTGTCTATAGGTATTTCCCTGGGGAACAAATATTTAATAATTGGCTTTTCAATCTAGCAGAGAAAGGTCTAACATGATCCAGTGGCTGGAAGTTGAAGGTAGACATTCAGATTGGAAATAAGGCATACACGTCACAGTGAGAGTAATTAATCATTGGAACAATTTACCCAGGGTGGTGATAGATTCTCCATCACTGACCATTTTTGAATCACGATGGGATGTTTTTCTTCAAAGACCTGCTCTAGGAATGTTCTGGGGGCAGTTCTCTGGCCTGTGTCATGCAGGGGATCTGACTAGATGATCACAGAGGTCCCTTCTGGCCTTGAAATCTATGAAGCTAAGAGTGGGGAGCTGCCTAAACCAGCCAATAGGAAATGCTGAGGAGAGGGGTGTGGCCTAAGCCCCACCCCCAAAGGGAATTCGGTATCTATCTCTACTTGGGAACACTTAAATAGTCATTGGAGCAGAGTTTAGACCCCGGGTCTCCCAGTTGGGTGCCCTAACCACTCGACTAGAGACAGTGGTGTAGTCCAAAATCTGAAGGTACTGGAATGCCACTAAAATATTGATTTTCATAAACATGAATTATACAAATTCACATTTTATTTGTCTACTGAATTTCTGGTACAGTAATTCTTGGCTAAACCAGGCATGGCTGAAGACAGGCCGGCTGTCCGAAATAACAAGGTATTGGATTTTTTTTTTAATTGTATACACCAGGGGTCGGCAACGTTTGGCACGCAGCTCGCCAGGGTAAGCACCCTGGCGGGCCGGGCCAGTTTATTTACCTGCTGACATGGCAGGTTCGGCCGATTGCGGCCCCCACTCGCCGCGGTTCGCCGTCCCGGGCCAATGGGGGCGGCGAGAAACCGCGGCCAGCACATCCCTCGCCCGCGCCGCTTCTCATCGCCCCCATTGGCCCGGGACGGCGAACCGCGGCCAGTGGGGGCCGCGATCGGCCAAACCTGCCACGTCAGCAGGTAAATAAACTGGCCCGGCCCGCCAGGGTGCTTACCCTGGCGAGCCGCGTGCCAAACGTTGCCAACCCCTGGTACACACACACACACACACACACACACACACACACACACACACACACACACACACACAGACAGACAGACACCTATAGTAGCTATTCAATTCATTTTAACTGTTGAAATCATTGTGCTGAAATGCCATTAATGTGTACACAGCACACTATGTAAAAGATATAAATCTAGACAGTACAGTGATAAAAACCCAATGAATGCATAGCATGTTTTCTTTTTACTTTAGCCTATAGGCTAATGAAAATACAAAATAAATCACGCTGCTGCACTATAGACATTAGTCTATCAGGCGGAAATAATAAAAGTTTATTTTAAATTGAAACTAGCTAATAGGCTACACAAGTAACACAAAATACATCAAGGCATAACAGGGGCTGTAGTAGCAAAGGCCTGCTGTAATGCATTTATCTAATTTCTACAAATATTTCCACAAAGCGTCTTTCTCCATCTTGTAATTTATGTGTCTGTGAATCAGAGGGAGAACGAGGATGTCTGAGCCAAGTTCTGGCACAGCTGAGAGGGTGCCACATGGAAAATGAAGGGCCACGTAGCTTGCTAAACATGAGATTTGACATATGCGGAATAAGCCGCTTGCCACATTTGCCATTCACAATCATAGTCATGTGGCTAAATCCACGCTCACACTCAGCCGTGCTGCATGAAATCACACGCGTGGAGCTGAACAGAGGTTTCAGCTGAGCTGGCACTTCTGACCAGTATAGTCAAGAAAGTCACGCTAGGCATTGACTATTCCTGTCACTGGTAGACCAAATCGGTTGCACAGCTGCCCTACCTCCTTTTCACTTTATCTAAGAATAATGGGTCACTACAAAAAGTAATTTTCCCTCTGCTGATACTCACATCTTCTTCTTGTTCTTTCTTGGTTTCAGGTGACCGGCAGTAAAGCGTATACAGTTTGTCAAAGAATTCCAAGTGATTTACAGCTCTTACTTCACTTAACGTTTCAGCAGCTGCCAAATCCAACCTGTGATTCACACACTACCTCGCTAGAACATTTGGGTACTTCTTCACAATACAGCTCGCTACGCCAGAGTTCTTCCGAAGCATAACACTAGCACCATCACTCGCAAATACTACAAGAGTAATTGTAATCAGAATTCGATTTATTGAGGCATTTCAGCTCACAATCTACAGTGCCTGAAGCCGTCTGATGTGGAAGTGCAATCAGATCAAGAAACATGAAGTGAGGATAATCATCCTTCAAAGTGTCACATTTTAAATAGATTCTAACTGTTGATTCATTGCTCAGAGTAGTTGATTCATCAACAGACATGGCTATCTTTCCGTCACTCTCCGGCATCTGAGCGCACATTCGTCATTTGCAAGGCTTTCGGTGCATTGCAGATGAGATAGGGTCTAGCATGTCTGTAGCACTGAATTGTGAACACAGACCGATACCAATATCTACACCATGCAGTATCTGGAATTCAGTTAAATCGGGACGATCAGAGTAGGGTCTGCCATGTTTAGCAATGTAATAGGCCATTCGCTTTACCTGCACAGTTGTGTCAAGTTCTGATTTTGTCATGTTAACCACTTCAACTTCAAAAGTTGAGGTTTCTGCTTCTGTTGAAAGCTGTAAAGCTACCTCAGATGCAGTTGAATCTTTGTGTTCCTTTATCTTCATTGGCAGAGATGTTAATCTGGACTCTCAGCTAGGTCCATAAGGAGAAACAGAAAACTACCACCACCCTACTGCTATGGAGAGAGAGACCTTGATGAAACTTTGCTACAGATAAGGCATCCAAGCTTACCATCATGGCAGGACAACCAAGGATAATCCCTCTTCTTCAGCATCCACTAATCAGAATTCATGCCAGCTGGTCCTTTGGCTGTTGAAGGGTAATCTTCACGGTTCGTTCTCACTGCAATAGCCACCTCAGTGAACTCCATTACAGGAAGAGCTCTGTTTTTGTGTTTGTGTCTGCAGTTGATGCACGGCTGCTGCTGTCTTCGTCAACACCTTTAGCCTTCTCAAAGAAGTAGTTAGGAAGAGAAGAATTTCCTAATGCTCTTTTTACTGCATCAGAGGACTGCTGGCTGTAACAGACAGTTGTGCCGGAGATGTGAATCATCTCATTTAGCTTGCCTACTATGTGCGTTCTGGCTCGATTACAATATTGTTGTCTGGTGTTGTTTCACATCTTTATTAATGACCTGGATGTAGATAGAGAGAGCAAACTGGTCAAGTTTGCAGATGACACAAAGCTAGGAGGAGTCACCAATACTTTAGAGGAAAGAGCTAAAATTCCGAGGGATCATGGTAAATTGGAGGACCGGGCTATAGACAACAAAATGAAATTCACCAAAGACAAATGTGAGGTGCTACATTTAGAGAAGAAAAATCAAATGCACAGATACAGAATGGGGGATAACCAACTTGGCCGTGGCACTTCTGAGAAGGATCTGGGAGCTGTGGTGGATCACAACCTCAGCATGAGTCAGCAATGCGATGCTGTTGCAAAAAAAGCAAATGCAATTTTAGGTTGCATTAACAGAGCTATAGCATGCAAGTTATGGGAGGCGATAGTACCGCTCTACTCAGCACTGATTAGGCCTCAGCTGGAGGACAGTGTCCAGTTTTGGTCACCAATGTCTAGAAAGGATGTGGAGAAACTGTAATGGATCCAGAGGCGAGTAACAAAGATGATCAGAGGGATGGAACACAAGCCATACGAGCAAAGGCTGAAGGAACTGGCTATGTGTCGTTTGGAAAAGAGGAGATTAAGGGGGGACTTGATAATGGTCTTCAGATACTTGGAAGGCTGCCATAAAAAAAGATGGAGAAAAGTTGTTCTCTCTTTCCACAGAGGGCAGGACAAGAGGCGATGGGGTCAAACTACAGCACAGCAGATGTAGATTAAACCTCAGGAAAAGCTTCCTAACGGTAAGAAGAGTAGGACAATGGGACAGACGCCTAGGGAGCTTGTGGAAACTCCTTCGCTGGAGGTTTTCAGAAGGGGGCTGGAGCCATCTGTCTGGGGTGGGTTAGACACAACAAGTCCTGCATCGTGGCAGGGGGCTGGACGAGCTGACCCTGCGATCCCTTCTCACCCTGTGGTTCTAGGAGTGCTGCTGAATAGCACCAGGAGAGCGTTTCGGCGTGTTCCGGCTCGACTATAGCACTGGCTAGAGTCACGCTCTCTCTTCGGCCCAATGACTACACCCCGTGGGAGACTGAGAGACACCCTCAGGCAGTGATGGGGACACACGGCGCTCCTTCCCTTGCTGCAGGGGCTGGTACTTACGGCCAAGGGCTCGTTTCTCTGAGAGATATGATTGTAGTAAAACGGCTGCTCCCGCAGCGTGTTGAGCAGCTCCTTTAGGATCTTTTCTGTGGTCTGGCAGTGGGATGTCAGCATCCTCCACATCTCCGCAGCAACGCTGCAAAGGGAGAGAGCCAATGGCACTTGGTCAGAGCCCCGCCAGCCTCCTGTACCCCCTCCCCCCCCCCCGGCACCGGCACCCTGCTGGGTCTCCTCACACCGGCCAGTTCTTTGTTGCCCTCCCGCTGCTGCTGGTGCAGGCTGCCTAGGGACCGGGTCTGAGTGTCAGCCCCAGGGAAGGCTGAGGGATGCCATACAGGGTTTTGCAGGCTGGCCTGTCTCCAGGGCAAGCCAGCCTGCAAAACCCTCCAGGAGAAGCAGCAGCTCTGCAGGGAGCAGGAGATCTCTGGAAGGTTCTGCACTCCCCTGTCCCTGGCAGCGGGACCAGTCCGGGGGACCCGGAGCGCAAGCGGCGGCAGCCCCAGCCCCGTACCTGTCACATGACAGCGAGCAGCCCAGCAGGGTTCTGACCACCTCCTCGCTGTACTGGTTGCCCAGCACGAGAAGGGTCCTGAACAGCTCCCTCCGGGACAGCGGCTCGCTGATGGAGTCCAGGTTCTTGTAAATGCTCATCACAGCCTCCGACACCTGGAAGGGAAATGAGGAGATGGGGGCCTCGGCTTCCTCGCACTGCTATTGATCTGGGGTGCCAGGGACCTGCTGCACCTGAGAGCCATCTGCCCTCCCAGATCCTCTTCACCAGCCCCAGACCTAGAGCACAGGACCAGTTCCCGGCCTATCGATTCATAGACTGCAAGGCCACAAGCGGCCATGGTGATCACCTAGACCAGGGGTCTCAAACTCAAATGACCACAAGGGCCACATGAGGACTAGTACATTGGCCCGAGGGCCGCATTACTGACACCTTCTCCCCGCCGCCCTCGGCCCCACCCCCACTCCACCCCTTCCATGAGGCCCCACCCCTGTCCCGCCTCTTCCCACCCCTTCCCTGCCCCCATTCCAACCCCTTCCCCGAAATCCCCACCCCAACTCCGCCCCCTCCCTGCCCCCAGGGGGTGCAGGAGGGGTGTGGGGTGTGGCAGGGGCTCAGGGCAGGGAGTTGGGGTGTGGGGTGCAGGAGGGGTGAGGGGTGTGGCAGGGGGTCAGAGCAGTGGATTGGGGTGCAAGAGGGGTGCAGCAGGGGGCTCAGGGCAGTGGGTTGGGGTGCAGGAGGGGTGCAAGGTGCATCAGGCGGCTCAGGGAAGGGGGTTGGGGTGCAGGAGGGGTGTGGGGTGTGACAGGGGCTCAGGGCAGGGGGTCGGGGTGCGGCGGGGGCTCAGGGAAGTGGGTTGGGGTGCAGGAGGGGTGTGGCAGGGGGTCGGGGTGCAGGATGCGGCAAGGGGCTCAGGGCAGGGCATTCGGCTGCAGGAGGAGTTCGGGGGGCGGGCTCTGGCCCGGCGCGCACCGGCGGCAGGCCAGACTCCCTGTCTGCCCTGCCCCGCCCCGTCCCCGCGCTGCTCCGGGATGTGTGTATTGCTGTTGCTTCAGGCACCGCCCCCAGCATCTCCCATTGGCCAGGAATGGGGAACCGCGGCCAATGGGAGCTGCTGGGGGCGGTGCCTGAAGCAACATCAACACACACAGCAATGTGCCCTCCCTTCCCCACGTTCCGGCCGCTTCCCGGCACGGCGCGGGGGCAGGGCAGGCAGGCAGGGAGCCTGCCCTGCCCCCGGTGCGCGTCGGGCCGGAGCCGCTCTAGGTAAACGCTGGGGGAGGGCAGGAGCAGGGGCTGCGAGGGGCTCATGGGCTGCAGAAAATTACCTCGCGGGCCGCATGTGGCTCATGGGCCGCGTGTTTGAGATCCCTGACCTAGACTGACCCCCCGCCCCCCCGCATTGCACAAGCCAGAGACCTGTCCCCCAATAACACCTAGAGTCTCCCACGGATGGGCTCCCCCAGCAGGGTGTTCTCACTGCAGCTCTTACCCCCTCCAACCTTGGGCCGGGGACCCTCAGGATCCCATGCAGCATGTGCCTGGCCACCACCGAGTCATGGACGCTGGTGTCTCTCATGCTGTCAATAGCAGTGAGGAGGAAGTCCATGCGCTCGGATCCATTGAAGTACTTCCCAAACATCTGAAACAAACCTGCCAGTGAAACCCCTTTTGCTGCCCAGCGCGGTTCCAGTCAGTGGCCGAGCAGCCAGGACTGGCCCAGCCAGGAGTGCAGGCAAACCCCACTCTGCCGGGACAGGGCTGGGTTACTGCACCTGGGCAGCACAGTACCCAGCCAGCAATCAGGAACTGTCGTGCATGGCAGAGGCCAGCCGGGCAGTGCACGGGGGCACAATACTGCACAGCACGGATACACTCTTTAGTGCTCAGCAGGGGCTGGGGCTGGTGCACAGATGCAATGATGCCTTTTATTGCATTAATCTCTGGGGAAGCTCCCACCATGCCTGACAAGGAGCTGGGATCAGGTTTGGATGAGCCCCAGTGCATCTTGGGATGTGGCATGTAGGGAGGCATATTGGGCTGCATTAGTAGAAGCATTGCCAGCAGATTGAGGGAAGTGATTATTCCCCTCTATTCGGCACTGGTGAGTTCACATCCGGAGTATTGCATCCAGTTTTGGGCCCCCCACAAGAGAAAGAATGTGGACAAATCGGAGAAAGTCCAGCAGAGGGCAACAAAAATGATTAGGGGGCTGGGGCACATGACTTATGAGGAGAGACTGAGGGAACTGGGCTTATTTAGTCTGCAGAAGAGAAGAGTGAGGGGGGATTTGATAGCAGCCTTCAACTACCTGCAGGGGGTGGGGGGTTCCAAAGAGGATGGAGCTAAGCTGTTCTCAGTGGTGGCAGATGAGAGAACAAGGAGCAATGGTCTCAAGTTGCAGTGGGGAAGTGTGACGTTATTGACATAAACTGGGACCATATAGATCATTGTTGCAACCAAGGTCCTGTAGTGGCACCCAAATCTTGTATAAAGGGGGTCAAATGGGGTGTCTAAGACAAGGTTATGGTTTACTGGTTATGATTATGCTGTCTATATGGGTGTATCAGTTTTGTAGTTGAAGTTATGAATATTGGCTCTATACTGTCTGTATGGCAAACTTATGCTATGCTTCTGGGTGACATCCCAGACAAGCTGGGATTAGCTCTGCCTAGCCTGCTTGATGGCCCATTAAGGACCATCAGCTATACAATGGACCCATTGAGAGAAGGCCAATATGCCTTCAGACTCAGCAAAGTATGCAGGGACTGGCCCATGTGACTCCAGGCTCCATTTTGCTGTAATTTTCCACAGTGAGAACAAAGAGGTGTTCTTACACCTGGAAAAGACTATATAAGGCTGATGCCTCATCTCCATTGGGTCTTCAATCCTGCTTCTTACCTCTGGAGGAACTTTGCTACAAGCTGAAGCTTTGAACAAAGGACTGAGGACCCATCCCAGCAGGGGATGTATTCCAGAGACTTGATTTGAACCTGCAGTTTATTCTATCGCTGCTGCAAGCCTGAACCAAGAACTTTGCCATTACTGTATGTAATTGATTCCATTTAACCAATTCTAACTCTCATCTCTATCTTTTTCCTTTTATGAATAAACCTTTAGATTTTAGGTTCTAAAGGATTGGCAACAGCGTGATTTGTGGGTAAGATCTGATTTGTATATTGACCTGGGTCTGGGGCTTGGTCCTTTGGGATCAGGAGAACCTTTTTCTTTTACTGGGGTATTGGTTTTCATAACCATTTGTCCCCATAACGAGTGGCACTGGTGGTAATACTGGGAAACTGGAGTGCCTAAGGAGATTGCTTGTGAGACTTGCGGTTAGCCAGTGGGGTGAGACCGAAGTCCTCCTAGTCTGGCTGGTTTGGTTTGCCTTAGAGGTGGAAAAAACCCCAGCCTTGGGCTGTTACTGCCCTATTTGAGCAATTTGTCCTGAGTTGGCACTCTCAGTTGGATTCCGCCAGAACTGCATCGTCACAGGAAGGTCTAGGTTGGATATTAGGAAAAACGATTTCACTAGGAGGGTGGTGAAGCACTGGAATGGGTTATCTGGGGAGGTGGTGGAATCTCCATCCTTAGAGGTTTTTAAGGCCCGGCTTGACAAAGCCCTGGCTGTGATGATTTAGTTGGGGTTGGTCCTGCTTTGAGCAGGGCGTTGGACTAGATGATCTCCTGAGGTCTATGATTCTATGAGGTGGAGTGGGCCAGAGGCAGGGCTCTGGCCCAGATGAATGGGCTCAGTCACACGCCTGGGTCTGTCCCTTCCCCCGACTCCTAGGGTGTTAATTTCTGACTCCTGATAACTCTGGGCACAACAATCCCATGAAGCACTGACTGTACTTACCCGTGTGATATCGCTGGTGTTGGTGAACAAGGTGTCCCAGGAGCCGTACAGGGTTTGCTCGTCCTCGAGGAACTGCCGATACTCTGCACTGTTCTTCACCATCATTGTGGCTGAACCAGGGTGGGGAAACAGACAGCAGGCAATATAAATCAGATGTTCGGTTAGCAAACGGGAGTTTTGCAAGAAAGTTTAGAGAGGGTGTGTGAGAGACAAGTACATCTAACAACCATACTGTAAACTCAGGCCAATAACCCCCTCCCCAAAAACAAAACTAAACAAACTAACCCCCCTGGAAGAGTAAAAATAAACCAGGCAGAAGGGCAGCAGCAGCATGGGGCTCGCCAGTTGATTGCACTGAATGCAGCATGTCTGATTACCAGCTCTGTGGGCAGGTAGCATATGTGGGCATTTGGCCCAAGGAGCTACTGGCCCTCGGAGACCAGGAGGCCAGAGGGGCTGAACTGGTGGAGCCAAGGGCGACAGCGAGGTACATAGAGGAGACTTTTAGGGACGCAGTAGAGTGGTCCCACCCCCAGTCTGACAGCCTCTGTGCTGCTGAGGAGGGTGAAAGTTTCGGGGAAGGAGAACATCGAGCTAGAGCAGAGGGAGACGATCCCATAGTTGGGACCCACCTTCCAGATGAAGTCATGATGTCCTCTCAAATTGAGGTAGGAACCCCAGTTACAAAGAAAAGCCAGGGATTCAATCAATAGACATATAAGCAGTTTGGTTTGTGATGACTGGGAGAACCACATGGTAAATTGCCTGCCTGGTGCAAAGGTTGCAGCTCTCACGAGACATCCAGACAGACTTATGTGCCCTGTGGTATGTAACCTAGCGTTTAAATCGGCCTCTGTATGAGATAGCTAATGTGACAGTGAATTTTTAAAAAGTCTCCAGATGTGATCCCTGGTAATACATAATACTCAATACTGACTTCAGTACCAGGCAAATTGTTGAAACTATAGGAAAGAACAGAATTATCAGACACGTCGGTGAACACAATTTGTTGGGGCAGAGTCAACATGGCTTTTGTAAAGGGAAATCATGCTTCACCAATCTACTAGAATTCTTTGAAGGGGTCAACAAGAATGTGGAGAAGGGTGATCCAGTGGATATAGTGTCCTTGGACTCCTTTGACAGGGTCCCTCACCAAAGGCTCTTAACCAAAGGAAGCTGTCATAGGATAAGAGGGAAGGTTCTCTCATGGGTCAGTGGTTAAAAGATAGGAAGCAAAGGACAGGAATAAATGGTCAGTTTTCACAGTGGAGAGAGGTAAATAGCAGGGTCCCCCAAGGATCTGTCTTGAGACCAGTGTAGTTCAACATAGTCATAAATGATCCAGAAAAAGGGGTAACCAGTGAGGTGGCAAAATTTGCAGATGATATGACTCAATAAGCGATGGTCACATAAATACCACCCTATACCGGAAACCTACTGACCGCTACACTTACCTACATGCCTCTAGCTTCCATCCAGGACACACCACACGATCCATTGTCTACAGCCAAGCTCTAAGATATAACCGCATTTGCTCCAATCCCTCAGATAGAGACAAGCACCTACAAGATCTCTATCAAGCATTCTTAAAACTACAATACCCACCTGCTGAAGTGAAAAAACAGATTGACAGAGCCAGACGAGTACCCAGAAGTCACCTCCTACAAGACAGGCCCAACAAAGAAAATAACAGAACACCACTAGCTGTCACCTTCAGCCCCCAACTAAAACCTCTCCAGCGCATCATCAGAGATCTACAACCTATCCTGAAAGATGATCCTTTACTCTCACAGGTCTTGGGAGACAGACCTGTCCTCGCTTACAGACAACCCCCCAACCTAAAGCAAATACTCACCAGCAACCACACATCACTGAACAAAAACACTGACCCAGGAACCTATCCTTGTAACAAAGCCCGATGCCAACTCTGTCCACATATCTATTCAAGTGACATCATCATAGGGCCTAATCACATCAGCCATACCATCAGGGGCTCGTTCACCTGCACATCTACCAATGTGATATATGCCATCATGTGCCAGCAATGCCCCTCTGCCATGTACATTGGCCAAACCGGACAGTCTCTACGCAAAAGAATTAATGGACACAAATCTGACATCAGGAATCATAATACTCAAAAACCAGTGGGAGAACACTTTAACCTGTCTGGCCATTCTATGACAGACCTGCGGGTGGCTATCTTAAAACAGAAAAACTTCAAAAACAGACTCCAACGAGAGACTGCTGAGCTGGAATTGATATGCAAACTAGACACAATCAACACAGGATTAAATAAAGACTGGGAATGGCTGAGCCATTGCAAACATTGAATCTATCTCCCCTTGTAAGTATTTTCACACTTGCTTCTTATCAAACTGTCTGTACTGAGCCATCTTGATTATCACTTCAAAAGTTTTTTTTCTCTTACTTAATTGGCCTCTCAGAGTTGGTAAGACAACTCCCACCTGTTCATGCTCTCTGTATGTGTGTGTATATATATCTCCTCAATATATGTTTCACTCTATATGCATCCGAAGAAGTGGGTTGTAGCCCACGAAAGCTTATGCTCTAATAAATTTGTTAGTCTCTAAGGTGCCACAAGTACTCCTGTTCTTTTTGAAAATGACTCAAGATAGTTAAATCCAAAGCAGACTGCGAAGAGCTACAAAGGGATGTCACAAAACCGGGGGACTGGGCAACAAAATGGCAGATGAAATTCAATGTTGATAAATGCAAAGTAATGCACATTGGAAATCATAATCCCAACTATATATACAAAATTATGGGGTTTAAATTACCACTCAAGAAAGAGATTTTGGAGTTATCGTAAATAGTTCTCTGAAAACATCCACTCAACATGCAGTGGCAGTTAAAAAAGCAAACAGAATGTTGGGAACCATTAGGAAAGGGATAGATAATAAAACAGAAAAATATCATAATGCCTCTATATAAATCCATGGTGCGCCCACACCTTGAATACTGCGTGCAGTTCTGGTCGCCCCATCTCAAAACAGATATACCAGAACTGTAAAAGGTGCAGAGAAGGGCGACAAAAATGATTAGGGGGATGGAACAGCTTCCATATGAGGAAGGATGAAAAAGACTGGGGGCAAGTCTACACTTCAAACACTGTATCGCCTGTCGGAGAATAACAGAGTTCTCACTCTTTTGGTTGGGTACAGCACACGCCGTAGCTGCACCAGCGCTGTAGCATTTAAGTGAAGATGCTCCTATGCCAACAAGCTCTTAATCCACCTCCCGGAGCGGCGCTAGCTAGGTCAGTGGGAGAGGTGCTCCTGCCGACAGGGGTGTGGATTTTTCACACCCCTGAGCAATGTCGTTATAACAATATAGGTCTGTAGTATAGACCTGGGACCATTTAGTTTAGATAAGAGATGACTAACGGGGGATATGATAGAGGTCTATAAAATCATGACTGGTGTGAAGAAAGTGAATAGGAAAGTGTTATTTACCCCTGCACATAACACGAGAACTAGGGGTCACTTTATGAAATGAATAGGCAGCAAGTTAAAAACAAACAAAAGAAGGTATCTCTGCACACAATGCACAGGCAACCTGTGGAAATTGTTGCCGTGGGATGTTGTGAAGGCTAAAAGTATAATTGGGTTCAAGATAATCAGGGCATGCAAACCCATACTCTGCATGTCCCTAAACCTCTGACTACCAGAAGCTGGGACTAGATGTCAGGGGATGGATCACTCAAAATGTCCCTGTTCAGTTCATTCCCTCTGAAGCATGAGGCACTGGCCACTATCAGAAGACACAATACTGGGCTAGATGAACCATTGGTCTGAGTCAGTATGTCCATTCTTATGTGAGTTATGAAGAGTAGAATATAGATAGGGGAAGCTAAAGACATCAGGGGAAACTCCATGGCTTGCAGGACTAAGGATAATAAGGAGGTTTTTTTAAAAAAGTGTATTAGGAACAAAAGAAATCTTAGCAGTGGTGTAGGCTCATTACTAGATGGAGACTGTTTAAAAGGTTGCAGAAAAGGCAGAAGTGTTCAAGAAATACGTTTTCCGTGTTTGGAAACCCCATGTCAGTGTATTTAGGAAGGACAAGGGTCTCCAGGGCTCTTACATTTTAGCCGCAGCATGAAGAAGTAGAGGTGGTAAAATGCCAACATTGACGATTGGCAGATCTCCTGCTCCGGATGGCACAGAGTGACACACCCCACCAGCTGGCCCAGGACTCTGAACTCCTCCGCTCCCTGATGGAGAGAGGGCGCAAAGGGAGTCACTCGCCCCTGCAGGCCTAGCGCAGCGTGTCCCCCTGGCATTGCCCTAGCAATGGGTTAGAACTGGGGGAGGCAGAGCCCAGCGCAGAGAGACTGGGGACAATGAGAGCAGGAGGAGCCGTGGGGCCCATCACCAGGGGCTGAGGAAAGCTCAGCAGGGATGGGGAAATCTGGTCAGCAAAGTCAGCAAACCTTGCTCCCGAGTGGGGACCCGGGTAACGAATGAACTATCGTCCAGTCTCCATCTCAAGGGCAAGCGCCTAATCCCAGCCCCTTCTCCCATCCCCCTCCCTCCATTGACCTCAGGCCCAGGAGCTTGGGGTCACCTTGGACTCCTCTGCTCTGCATCCCGCCTCTCTCACTCCATCCTGGAGCTCCCCAGAGCCCTCCCTTTCTGCGCCATCCCCAGCCTGCCGGCTCTCTCCCGCCGGCTCTCTCCTGCAGCCTTGTCCTCTCGTCTCCCCCTCCTGCCAGACCTTCCCTTGCCCCTCCTGCAGCCCCTGCGCTGGCTCCCTGCTCTTCCCCACCTCGCACCAAGCCCCTTGCCCTCCTCTCCAGGGGTCTGCACAGCCTCCCCACACCCACTCCCCAGTGCTCTGGCTCCTTTGGCCCCTCCCATCCCTTTCAGTGTGTCCCCTCCCAGCTCCCTCCTTCTGTTCTGCTGCCCCAGCCTCTGGGGGCACATCATCCAAGCGCCCCCCTCCAGCTGCCGGAGGGGAGGCCCTGACACAGGGGGGATGGAGCAGCTGGAGCAGCTCAATGGCCCTGAGCACCCAGAGCAGGGGGCGTTCATCTGGCAGCCTGGCAGGAGCTGATGCCAAAGCATCCCGCGGGTGACTGACAAAGGGGGTGAACAGACACCTGGGTTCAGAGGCGGCTCTCAGGGCCATCCTGTGTAAATGCACTGACCCTGTGGAGCAGACTTTGGTGCTAGGGGAACCATGCTAGCGGGGAGAGTCCTTGGAGACAGAATTATGGGGCTCGACCCAAAGCCCACTGGAGTCAGAGGACAGACCCATTGACATCAGTGCTCGGTAGATTGGACTCCTGCCGAGGATCTTGCTGAGTCACTATTCTAGGCCCGGGTTTTCCCTGCCAGGGAGTGCTGCACCGCGAGGCTGCTCAGTGCAGTTAGGAGGCGGCCAGGGTCACAGGCTGCTCACCTTGAATTTGGGTTTTTCAGCCATGAATTTCGACAGGCAGGTGATCCTTTCCACTGCCCTCAGCCGCCCATGCACCTCCTTGGATGCGGTCCAGGGGAGCAGGACCTGAGAGAAACAAATTGGGACAAATTGCTGAGGAGAAGTACCAAAAAATAGCACAAGCACATAGGGAGAAAATCAGAAAGCTTAAGGCAAAAATGAGTTCTAACTGGCAAGGGACATAAAAGACAATCAGAAGCAGCTCTATAAATGCATTCGGAGCAAGAGAAAGACAAAGGAAAGTGAGGGGCCACTACTCAGCAGGGAAGGAGAGAAAATAATGGATGACACAGACAAAGCCAAGGTGTTTAATGCCTTTTTTGCTTCAGTTTTCACTAAAAAGGTTAATGGTGACTAGATGCTTAACACAATATTAACAACAAGGGGGAAGGAATACAGGCCAGACTCGGGAGAGAACAGGTAAAAGACGATTTAGGTCAGTTAGATGAATTCAAGCTGGCAGAGCCACATGATATTCACCCTAGATGGAGCTAGGCAAAGCAATCTCTGAACCGTTAGGAGGGCTGAGGTCTCAGAGGACTGGAGAAGGGCAGACACAGAACCTATCTTCAGAAAGGGGAACGAGGAGGCCCCAAGGAATTATAGACCTGTCAACCTAACTTTGGTACCCAGAAAGATACTGAACAACTTATTAAACAGTTTGTAAGAACCTAGAGGAGATAATAGGGTGATAAGGAAGAGCACCATGGATTTGTCCAGAACAAACCATGCCAAACAAATCTAATTTCCTTCTTTGACAGGGTTACTTGCCTAGTGGATGGAAGGAGGCAGTATATGATGATGTATATGAAGTTTAGTAAGGCTTTTGACTCAGTTCCACAAGACATTCTCATAAGCCAACTAAGCCAGTATGATCCAGATGAGATTACTATAAAGTGGGCGCACAACTGATGGAAAGACCATACTCAAAGAGGAGTTATCACTGACTCGCTGGCAAAGTGGGAGGGTGTCTCAAGTGGGGTCCCCCAGGGGTGTGCCTGGGTCCAGTACTAGTCAATATTTTCATTAAGAACTTGGTTAATGGAGAGGTGAGTATGCTTGTAAAGTTTGCGGATGACACCAAGCTGGGAAGGGTTGCAAGCACTTTGGAGGACAGATTAGAATTCAAAATGAGCTTGCTAAATTGGAGAGTTGATCTCAAGTCAACAAGATGAAATTCAGTCAAAACAAATGTGACGTAACGCACTTAGAAAGGAAAAATCAAATGCATAAAAACAAAGTGGGGGATAACCGGCTAGGTGGCAGTACTGCAGAAAAGGATCTGGGGGTTATCATGGGTCTCACACTGAATATGAATCAACAGTGTGATGCTGTTGTGAAAAAGGGAAATGTCATTCTGAGGTGTATTAGCTTGTAGCACTGTGTCCAGTTCTGGGCACCACGCTTTAAGAAAGATGTGAACAAACTGGGGCCAGTCCAGAGGACAGCGACAAAAGTGATCAGCGGTTTAGAAAACCTGACCTGTGAAGAAAGGTTGAACAAACTGGGCATGTTTCGTCTTGAGAAGACGGAGGGGGCACCTGGTAACAGTCTTCAAATACGTTAAGGGCTGTTATACAGAGGATGGTGACGAATTGTTCTCCATGTCCCCTGAAGGTAGGACAAGAAGTAATGGGCTTAATCTGCAGCAAGGGAGATTTACGTTAAATAATAGGAAAAAGTCTAAGGGTGGCTAAGCACTGGAACAGGTGACCTAGGGAAGTGGTGGACTCCCCATCATGGAGGTTTTAAAAAACAGGCTGGACAAACACTCATCAGGGACGGTCTAGGAATGCTTGGCCCTGCCTCAGTGCAGGGGGTGGAGTAGATGACCTCTTGAGATCCCTTCCAGCCCTGCACTTCTCTGTTCCCTCTTCCCAGGCTCTGGAATCGAGGAGACCGAATCTCTGTCAAGGACATTTCCCTCTTTTTATCAGAGGGGTAGCCGTGTTAGTCTGAATCTGTAAAAAGCAACAGAGGGTCCTGTGGCACCTTTAAGACTAACAGAAGTATTGGGAGCATAAGCTTTCGTGGGTAAGAACCTCACTTCTTCAGATGCAAGTGAGGTTCTTACCCACGAAAGCTTATGCTCCCAATACTTCTGTTAGTCTTAAAGGTGCCACAGGACCCTCTGTTGCTTCCCTCTTTTTGGAGCACAAACCACCCACAGAATCTACTTCCTGTGGCCCCAGAACTAGAACGTTGGGGGAATCTAGTTCTGGGCTCTGGCCAGGTTGGTGGGGCCCATGGTGAACACAAATGAATGCCAGGGTCAGATGGGGGCTCAGTGGAGAACACGGCAGATCCTGCACTCCTCCACCCCCACCCCGTGCAGACGTTTTTCAGATATAGCGGGGGCACTTGGCCCTCCAGCCCAAGAACCTTTGTATAGAACGTACTTTGAGGAGCCAAAGGCACTGGGGGGGGGGGGGGGAGTGTCCCATGCTTGGGATTAAATGGAGCCTTGGTCCCTGAGCCCCACCCCAGCTACAGGACTAGTCCCCTTCCTGCCCCCACGCCTCCAGACCTCCAAGATGTTCTCCACCACCAGAAGGTTGGGCTCCCGATCCTCGCACACCAAGGCCTTCACCATCTCGTCCATGGCTCTCAGAGTCTGTGTGCAGAGCAGAGGAGACACCAGAGCAAGTGGCGTTACCCAGCCAGGAGATGAACCAATGCCCTGGCGTGTGACACCCCCCAGGCCACAGCAGCCCCTGGTATTCCAGCTCACCCACTCACTTGTACCCACAGGGGACCTACTGCAAACTCCTCCTGGCAACAGGACGCCACCTGCCTTTGCTGTCCCCAGAAAGGCCATTGCATGCAGTCTAACCCACTGGAAGAGTCAGAAAGGACTGCACATTTGGGGGGGAGTTTTCCAGCCAAGCTTCGGTTCCCCTGGCCTGTGTGCGTCTGAAGCAGCCGATCGCAGGCCTGTGCCTCCAGCCAGGCACTGGGGATGAATGTGCTTGTGAAGGGAGTGTCTGTTCCCCACTAATTGTCGGTGCATGTGAAGGATAAATGCCTACTACTGCTACCCTATGAGGGAGTTACTCCTTTATCTGCAGCAGTGGGGCCTGTGCTTTGGTGCTGCAGGTCCTGAGCTGAAGTCCTGCCGAGGAGCTATGATTATTACACTCGTGTGCCAGTGCCAGGTTACCCAGGGGACAGGTACATGAGCGACTGGCAGGATTCCCACTCGGTTTGGGGCGGCTCCGCGTGGCCGATTTGGGGCTTACCTTGGTGTAGAGAGCAGCCTCCACGCCCTGCATGGTCTCTGCTGGAGGCAGGGAGAAGACACTGGAGAAGCAGGTAGCCAGCAGGCTGGATTGTTCCAGGCCCTGCAGCGGTGGCTTCACTTTGCTAAGAGAAGAGACACGTGCGGATTGGAGGGCTGAGGCGGGACTGATGCGCTAATGTTGGCGTCAGGCTCCCAGGACATGGAAACACCTGGGGGGGCTCCGGATGGGAGGTGGCGGATGAGAACAGGTCAGGGGGCGGTGGAGGGAGCTGGTGCTGCCTTCTCTCATACCAACAGGCAGGGACTTAGTGTAGCCTGCAGCTGTCTGCTGTGACCCCACCAGGACTCACCAGCTGGGGCAGAGATCGCTGCGCTTCGCCGAGAAACGACATCCCGCAAACGGCACGGACGGGAGACTAGAGCCTGCTGGCACCAAAGTGCCTCTGAAACAAGTGGGCACAGTGCAAAGGAGTCTGCCAGTCCTGTCCCGCTGGGGGCAAAGAGACCCTCCCACCAGAGCCGTCTGCACTGTGGCTGCACAGTCCAGGCCAGCAGAGAGATGCTGCATCAGCCCGCAGCAGGGCAGAATCCAGGCAGGGATCCAAGCCCTGACCCTTGACCAGAGCTCTCAGCCTGCTGGACATGGCACCCAGCTGTGTGCAGGGGGGCAGGAAGGTGGGGACAGCCCAGACAGCATTAACCCCTTCACCCCCACTGCCAGAGCATGGCCCCAGCACATGCAATGAGGTGCCAGGTGACTACTTGCCCCCTGCAGGACAGAGCCACGCCCCTCGTGGCAGGCGGCAGCCAGTGAGGAACAGCTACGCCCACTGCTGACGCAAATCCCCCCCCTCCGCCCCAGCAGAGATGGGATCGTGGCCAATGCCGTCGCCTGCCCCGCTGTCAGGAAGCCAGTGCCCAGTGGGGAGAGCCGCTCCAGCGCCTGCCCCGCCTCCCCCTCCCATTCCTGGGGAACCTATTGAGCCAACAGCGAGAGCCCAGCTCCAGCCCGCAGCATCTGCCACCTCCGGACGCCTGATGGGCAGGCTTCTGGGAAGCTCAGAGCAGGGCACCAGCGGCACTGAGAGAGAGCCCCCCATGGCACAGGCAGTGCCACGTGCCAGGTCTCAGCCTGCCCAACTTCTCAGCCACAGGGGGTCGCTGAGCTGCCGGTGTGACGCAGCTGGCACAGCTGGCAGTGACTTCGGTTGCTCCGCTCCAGCAGCACCCAACTGCCCCTCTCCCCCCAGAGCCATCGCCTGCGGGGTCCCAGAGGGGACCAGTCCTAACCCCCTCATTCCCTCCCCCACATCTTCATAAGGCCACGTGGAGAGGTCGCCAGGCACCGAAGAATCCTCCACCATCTACCCACTGGTGCCAGCCCACATGCACCAGCACCATCACCTGGTGCCACGTGCCCGGCGGAATCAGAAGATGGGGGAGGAGCAGAGGGGGGAATGCCCTGGAGAACTGGCCATGCGAAGAGGCACTGGCTGGGGCTGGGCCGGGCAGGCTGGGTACCTCAGCTCCATGATGGCGAGCATCGCTTGCTGACGCACCACGCTGGTCAGGGAGTCGACGGACTCGTGATGAATCAGCTCCTGGGGAGACAACGTGGGGAAATGCCAGCCGGGCTCCAAGCTCCTGCAAGGCTCCGACTGGGGAGCAAAGCGCAGGGCCTGCAACATGTGGGCTCGGCAGCCAGGTCGTCCTACTGCGGACTTGATGGTGTGCAGGGCTCCAGCCGGGGAGCGCAGTGCAGGGCCTGTGGTCAGTGCCCCAGTGTCACGCGCCAGTGCACTGAAAGGCTCCATCAGCATTAGCACCCAGGGACACCACCTGAGATCAGGCCCCCTTGTGCCCAGTGCTGCACACACACAGTGAGAGCCAGTCCCTGCCCCAGAGAACTCACGAGCTAACTAGACGAGACAAGGCATGGGAGGGAAACTGAGGCACAGAGGGGGAAGTGACTTGCCCAAGGTCTTACTGCAGAACTGGGAGTAGAACCCGGGTGTGCTGAGCCCCAGCCCACTGGACCACCCACCAGCCCACGCTGTCCCACGTTCAGGGAAGGGAGGTGAGCTCTGGAAAGCTTTCTGCAGTGCTGGAGAGCAAAGACTTGCCAAATCTACGGAGCAGATTTGTTGCTAGTTCCCTAGTGGGCACTGACTGCGGAGTGTTGGGGCTCTGGGCAGGGAGACTGGCGTATACAGAGCGACCCGGTGACTTGGGAAGCTGGGTGCAAGGGAACACTCTACATTTCCATACAGTTATATGTTTAGGAACAAAGAATGCAGGCCACACTCACAGCATGGGGGGCTCTAACCTGGGAAGCGGTGACTCTGGAAAAGACTTGGCAGTCAGGGTAATCAGCTGCCCATGAACGCCCAGTGCGACGCTGGGGCCAAAAGGGCTAATGCCATCCTGGGATGTAGAAACAGGGCAAACTCCAGTTGTTAGAGAGGTTATTTTCCCTCTGTATTTGGCACTGGTGCGACCGCTGCTGGGATCCTGTGTCCAGGTCCGGTGCCCACAATTCAAGGAGAATGTTGATAAATTGGAGAGGGGTCAGAGAAGAGCCACAAGAGTGATTGGAGGATTGGGAAACATGTCTGATAGTGAGAGACTCAAGGAGCTCAATTAGTTCAGCTGAACGAAGAGAAGGTTACAGGGTGACTTGATGACAGTCTGTAAGTACCTACACGGGGAGCAAATATTTGATAATGGGCTCTTCAGTCTAACAGACAAACGTCTAACACGATCCAATGATTGGCAGCTCAAGTTAGACAAATCTGCAGAGATCTCCAGGCCAATCACTAAACCCGCCAGGTAACACAGCCCCAGTGTGTGTTTTACTCACCTTTATCTTCTCCACTAGCAGGGCTTTGCTGGTCACATTATCCATGTTTTTTTCTGGGCTCCTAGCCCAGATGGCTCTGCTGAGGATGATGATGTCCTTCAAAAATTTCAGTTTCTGGGCCTCGTCCTACGCCCCGCAGAGATTAGACACAAACAGGAAGGTTAGCGTGGAAAGGAGCTGCCAGTGGGAGAGATGTTAGAAAGCTTCCCCCCAGTGCTGCTCAGGCTTTGATATGCCGAATGGCAGAAGGCCATTCATCTGGTAACAGGAGTGACTATCTGGGGAGGGCAGGGCAGCTCTGTATGAAACCGGACCAGAGAGGGAGCAGATCTCACGGGGTAGGTGTCCAAAGAGGAACTGCAACATGGGGGCTAAGCAGCCAGACAGTGTTACTGGGGGCTTGACAGAGTGGGAGGAACAGCTGGGTGGGACACCCTGACACCCCAATATTCACCACTGTCATGTCATTAGGATATGTTTTGTACAAAGTACGTATTGTAAGGTATCATTCTAAAAGTCTTTATCTGCTAGACATTAATGTCTCATTGGATTGTATGTGCTATCGTTGTATGTGAAGTTATGAAGTTCAGCTATGTCTGTGTTCCTGAAACACGTTGTGAGGTTCAAAACAGCCTTTCAGGTACAACAGTAAAAACGCCAAACAATGGCTTAGTGAGGAAATGCACATAAGCAGCAGGGTTACCCCAGGAACTGTACTCAATAGAAACCTCTCCAAGAGAACGCTACACAATGGGAACTGTTGGACCCAGGTCACAGCAAAAGAGTTTTCCAGCGGGTGGGAAGAGGAGATAAAAGGTGAACAATGACATCGGGGGGGACCTCATGCTCCCTGCAATAAGACACCTGGAAACACCTGAGGGACAAAGATTGAACTATGAGAAGTGATGGTCCCAGGCTGGAGAGAGATTCCTAGCCTGTGTAAGAAAACCTGGGAAATCCAAGCTGCAAAGCCAAGGCAGCTTGTGCCTTAAGAATCTGCCCACCCGTTTATCACTCAGGGTAAGAATTTGCTAATGTAGAGCCTATCTATCCAGTGTGGAAAGCTTAGTTTGCGTGTTGTGTTTATTTACTAGTGCAATCTGCTTTGTACCATTTGCTATCTCTTATAACCACTTACAATCTACCTCTTGTAGTTAATAATCTTATTTCTTGTTTATATCATAACCCAGTTTGTGCAATTAGTAACTGGGTGGGAGGGGCAAAGAGTTGTGCATACCTCTCTCCACATGGAGGGAGGGGGCGAATTTCATAAAACCTTTGGGTCTGTACTCCAAAGGAGGTGGGCACCAGAGTACTGGGACAAGTCCCTTCAGCTGAGTCTTCCCAGAGCTGATCTCAGTGTCTGTGTCTTTCTGCAGCTGGGCGTGGCCCTGCCTGAGTGCATGGCTGGAAGAGGCTTGTGAGCCTAGCCCAGCAAGACAAGGTAAAGGGGGCCCAGGCTGGCAGAACAGGTGGGCTCGGTGGTATCCCGGTACATCAGGTGGCACCTCAAAGGGGGGCAACCCGTCACACTAGGGACGGGCCAAATCCAGTGCGCACAAGTCCACAAGGGGCTGGAAATTGAAGCTAGACAAATTCAGACTGGAAATGTACGTTTTTAACAGAGAAAGTAATAGACCATTGGAACAACTGAGCAAGGGGCATGGTGGGTGACCTTTTGTAACTCAAGACGGGACTTTTTAAGATGCTTTAGTTTAAACAGGAATTATTTGGGGGCAGGTCTCTGGCCTGTGTTATACAGGAGGTCACAGTGGTTCCGTCTGGCCTTAGAATCCATGCATCATCTGGAGAAGGGCAGATGTGCATGTGGACAGGGCACTAGCTGACAGATCAGAGGAGGGCTCTTGGTACCTGTTCATTGTCCTTCAGAAAGGCATCTATGCACTCCAGGGCCTCTTTCTCATTCAAGTCTGGCCCCTTAAAGCAGGAGGCGTCGTTACATGGGGATGGTGAATCTGATCAAAGACAGAGCAGTGGTAATACCTGGGTCTGCCAAGCTGCAGTCTGGGTGACAGAGATCTTAGAGAAAACCCTTGCCCCCACTCCCGCCCCAGCAGGGGAGCAGCCCCGATGCACGGCAGGGTCTGGCACAGTGATCCCTGGCTTCCCCACCTCTTTGCTGCCCAGCCCAGCAAAGACCCAGTCGGAGCCCTGGTTCCCAGCGGCCACCCCACTTCCCCACCCAGCATGCAGGCTCAGTCTGGGGATTTGGGGAGCGCCACACCTGGAAGGAGGGACGATGTCAGGCCATGAGGGGTGTCCCCACTCTCCGGGCCATTGCTGGAGGGGGCAGAGGGACTGGGAGTGAATCGGTCTGGTCCTTGCGGCAGGAGAGGGAACAGCTGCCCAGTCTGCATGGGATATGGGGACCCAGAGCCTGCCCGTTCTGCTTGTTCTGACAGCCTCTCCTGCCACCAACAGCCAGCCAGAGCCACTGGGTGTAACCTGGGCAGGCACTGGGCTCCCATCGTCAACACTCCCCCCCAAATGCCCTGTGCTGCGACATGCGACAAAGGAGCCAGCCAGCAGATGGGGCTGCAACATCAGGGAGCATCTTATGCTCTGGCCGGCGCCCTGCAATCCTAGGCTTTAACAACCCACCGTGCACCAAGCATCCCCTTCGACTGGTGGAAAACATCCTCCGACCCTGCAGCGTGACAGATCGGGGTGGGCGATTCAGTCAGTCTCCACCTGATGCTTCTGCCGCTATGCCCCGATCAGCTTTAGAGGCTGTAGTTGCTGCCAGCAGGAGGGGCCATTCCCCCCTGCCTGGGTTTTCCTGTCTCTCCATCTCGTGGCAGCCCAGAGCAGTACAAGGTCTATGGAGTCTTCTCCCCCCAGTGACACCCTAGTCTTGCCACCCAACCCCCACAGGGGCCAAGCCCCACCCCAATGCAGGGCCATGGCCCCGGTCATTTTTGCAGCCCCCTCCGCCCACCCAGAAGGCGCCCACTCACCGGCACGGAAGGGCTGAGGCACACACAGCTCCTGCTGCTGCCATGGCCTCTTCCGCCGACTCTTCCCTGGGGGAGGTTTTGTCTCCTCCCAGGCGCGCCTGGGCTCTGGGCGGCCCTCCTCAGCCATCCTACAAGAAGCCAGGACAAGGCATTGCTTGTGAGTGACGAGAGGCGATTGCCCCGTTCAGCATCAGGGCCAGCCCAGTTCTTTCTGTCCCACCAGCACCTCCAGATGCCAGCGGAGCTCAGGGCCCTGTTGCACCAGGTGCTGCAGACAATGGCTGGGCTGTAGGGCTCAGACTCTAACTAGCCAAGGCAGCCAGCAGGGAAACAAGGGAAGGGATGTGCTCAAAGTCACCCAGGATTAGAACCCAGGTCTCCGAACTCCCAGGCCAGCAGCCCATCCCACAGGCCAAACGGCCTCCTCTGGGTCACGCCCACCTCTCCTTCTCCTGGTTCACAAGCTGCACAGCAGACAGGCTGGATCCAACCACTCAGGATTCTTCCTGCCCAATGAAATGACCCTGATCCCTTCCCCCCGGAATATTGGGGCCGTGGCAGTTCGCAGGTGGGCGAGGCCAGCGGGGTGGGGGAGCTGGGGCGGGCTCGTGAGCAGCAGGAGTTGCTCAGACACACCCGTGAAGGGGCAGGAGCAGAAGGCAGGAGAGCGGCAGGGAGGCTGGTACCTTCTCATCTAACCTCGGTGTGGTTGGCGATGCAATGGAAAAGCAGAGGCGGGCAATAGAAGATTCTCCTGCCTGGAGTCAGGAGTGGGCAGAAGCTGGCGTGTATATGGGCCACCCACTTTCTGCTGCCGGTGGCGGAGCTGAAATGGCTGGCTCAGCTTTCCCAGCGGCACGTGCCAGCTCTCGCTCTGCCAGAGCCAAGCCTGGCAGTGAGGGGATGAGGCTGTGCCAGCCAGCAGGGGGCGTGTCACAATGGGCAGGCGAGTCACAAGCCAGCCAGTGTGTGACTGCCCAGCCATGGGATGCCCCAGCCCAGACTAGTTCTGGCCTCGCCGGGGCTTTAGAGCCTCTCCTTCCCCACTGGGGTCATGGGAGGGACCTTCCGCTCCCCACAGTCACAGACGTTAGGCCGGAAGGGACCGCTGGGCTCATCTAGTCCCAGCTCCTGCAGACCCCAGGCCAGAGCCCCTCCTGGCGTCCATACAGCTGGAGCCGGGGGGGGGTCTCCGGATCCCCGAGTGGGAGAATCAGTTCCATCCCGGTTCCTCCTCCTTGTGACAGCGCAGAACAGGGGTTCCCGAACTCTCCCCTCCCCCAGCTCCCAGCCCACGCGGGCGGCTCTTTGCGCCTGCCCAAGCTGCTGGGCGCCTTGGCCGTAGGATGTAAAATGGCCCCATCTCTGCTTCCCCTCCCACCGCGGCAACGACACGGAAGCTGCTTTCATAGCCCCCCCCTGCCCCCCCGCCGAACTGAGTCTCAGGCCTTGCTAGCCGCTCAGTGCCATGGCAGCCCCAGGAGATGATTGCTGCGGGAGTCTCGGCCCAGGGGGAGGCAGTGACTCCTAGAAGCAGGGAGAGCAGCAGCACCAGAGATCAGGGAGGTCTGGCAATGCCAGTGGCTGGCTGGGTCTGACAGCCCAGGCACCCAGAGCAGACTGTCAAAGGCCAAACCCCTCTCACCACCGGCTCTGTAGCTCCCCCTTGCTTTTGGTCTGTCTTAGGCACCATCCTGGCCCTCATCCCCGTGGCATCAGAGCACTGCCCAACCTCGATTGCATTTATTCTAACCGCCCCCTGCAGGGCAGGGCCTGGCTGCTACCCCCACTGAACAGACAGGGAACTGCAGCACAGAGGGAATAAGGGATTTGCCCGAGGCCACGCAGAGCATCTGTGGCAGAGCTGGGAATTGACTATGGGTCTCCTGGGTCCCAGGCCGGCACCTTCTCTTCCAACCTCCTGCCCCCTTTGTCCCTGGTTCAGTGTGAGCTGCGAGAGCTCTCTGGGGCACAGGAGCTGGCTGGTGCCCAGATGGAACTACATTTCCTATTGCACATATCTCGCTTCTCCCGAACATTGAGTCTGCTGCTACAACCATACCAGGGCCCGCCAGGATCCTTGCAGCTGGTCAGTGCTAAGTTTTGAACTGTGCTAAGTAGGGAAAACAAAATAGATCTTCCATCACTAGCGCAGCTCTGTGTTACTGGGGACTCACTGCTGGCTCAACCCAACCAGCCCTCCTCACACGGAGCCTGTAAATCCTCCAGCCCTGCTGTTCTCCTTTGTATTTCGGCAGTGCCCAGAGGGCTCAGTCCCTGATCAGGGCCCTGCAGTGCTAGACATTGTACACACACAGCCCGATTCCCCCCACGCTGGGTCTCCTGAATGGCTCCTGCCCGAAGGCGGGATGGCTCTATTCCTCACCCAATGTCTCCTGCTGGCAGAGATGCTCTGGGTCTCTGGGCTTCCCGGGCTGGGAGGCAAGTGTGGCTGTCTCCGGGCGGTTCTGCTGACTCTCCAGCAGCTGCACTTCACGTGCCCTAATGCAGCCCTAGTCCTCTCCAGCGCTCGGGGCACTGTCCTGGCATCGGACTGTCCTGGTAAATAGAACAATGGCTCCTGGCAACCTGAGAATGCCTGTTCCCCCGGCAACCTCAGTGCCATTCCCTATGGAAGTGATGGTGTCAGTAAAGGTGATGGAGGTGGTCAGGCCTAGTGGTTGGAGCTGGACTCAGGGGGCGGGGCAGGGCATGGGTGGAGCAAGGCTGCAGCGAGACCAGGGCTGGAGTAGGACTAGGAACAGGGCTGGAGCAGGCTCAGCCTGTTGCCTATGTCAGGCAGGAGCGAGTTCCTGGCCCTGGAGTGATGTTGAGCAGACTGAGCTGCTGCTGTGAGACTGATATACCTGCTCTGGGAGTCACAAGGCCAGTTCCTGGCTTGTGGATTAGCTGGAGCCCAGCACAGGAGGGAATCAGCACCTTACAGATGGCTCCCGGGACGCTTGGCTCCCGGCCCCGCTGGGTATTGACATGCCAGGTGCAGGGGGCGAGGTGCAGCGCCAGGGAGGAGATTGGGGAGGCAGGAGCACTGAGGTGGGGCTGAGCGGGCAGGTGCTGAGGCGCTGCGGCTGGCTGGCCAGCAGAGAGGAGGAGCAGCAGCTCGGCTCTGGAGGGCCCAGCTGCAGCTTCACACAGGGCGCTGCCAGAGCCTGGCAGGCGGCTGGCTGAAGTGGCACTTTGTGATCTGGCACGGGCGGGAGCTAGCTCCACACAGCTGAACGCTCCGCAGCGCCGGTGGATTCAGATCCAAACCAGGATCTGGCTCCAAATTCACAGCTGGCCCCTTCCCCCGATCTGGAGCGGCCTGCACCGTGTGGGGGTGGTTGATTTCACAAGAGAGGGGGCTTCTCACAGACTCTCCAACTCCCTCACTGTGACGAAGTGGGACTGTTCTTAATGTTTCCTGTGAATACTGTAGGGGTGCCTCAGTTTCCCCTATGCATTTCTTAAGTCTCTAGGTGGGGGGATAAAGGCCAGTGTGCATAAATGGCCAACACTCTGTCTCCTGGCAACTAATGTCCGGGGCCCTTCCCCCCTGCAAGGGGATAGCTAAAGGTGTTGGAGAACAAAGATCAGGTGACCTACTGGCCCAGGAAAGAGACAAAGGCCAGAGAGAAGGGGCTGGAGAGTTTCAATTTGGAGCTGCCTGGGGACGAGGAGTGAAGTGCAGATGTGTGTGTCTGGCTCACTGCCTCCCAAAATGGACCCAGCTGAGGGGTCCTGTTCTCTGTACCTACAAGCTGTTTTAGACCATGTTTCTATCATCTAATAAACCTCTGATTTACTGGCTGGCTAAGAGTCACGTCTGACTGCGAAGTGGGGGTGCAGGACCCTCTGGCTTCCCCAGGATCCCACCTGGGCGGACTCGCTGTGGGAAGCGCAAGGAGGGGCAGAGGATGCTGAATGCTCCAAGGTCAGACCCAGGAAGGTGGAAGCCCTTTGAGCTTCTGGCCCAGAAGACAGTCTGCTCACAGAGAGGAGACTTCACCAGAGTCCTGACTGGCTTCATAGGGAGCAGCTCCAGAGCATTGTCTGGGGACTCCATGACACACACCTCTCATGCTTCTTCCCATTTGCCTTTAATCACCCCCACATGGCCCATGTTGGCCACCAGCTACCTCCCTGTCTGTACCCTTAACTGGCCCCATCATGGCAGTGGCTGAGCACGCGGGTGTTGTTGTATTTAGCCTCTCAACCCCCCGCATGGAGCAGGGACGTGCTCTCCCTAGTTTGCTGAGGCCCAGAGCGACAGGGACTCACCTGATCTCACACAGAAGACTTACAGCAGAGCTGGGAACTGAACACCGCTCTCCTGAATCCCAGCCCAATGCCTCATCTACCAGCCTGTGTCGCCTTCCCGTGCCCTGCCACCAGCCCCGCCAAACCCTCCTCCCTGTCTCCATCCCCTCTGGGCTGGACTGGTGTGACCCCTTCTGTCTGGCCACCGCAGACTCCCTCCTGTGCGCATGCCACTGCCCACTTCCTCACTGGCACCAGGCTAGACAGCCGGCACCGGGGCACTTGGTAGACGTGCGCCGCCCAGCCAGGAGCTCGGGGAAGGCTCGGTGTGGCTGGCGATGCAATGGAAAAGCAGAGGCGGGCAATAAAAGATTCTCCTACCTGGAGTCAGGAGTGGACAGAAGCCAGCGTGTATATGGGCCACCCACTTTCTGCTACCAGTGGCAGAGCTGAAATGGCTGGATCAGTTTTCCCAGCGGCACGTGCCAGCTCTCGCTCTGCCAGAGCCAAGCCTGGCAGTGAGGGGATGAGGCTTTGGCAGCCAGCAGGGGGCATGTCACAATGGGCAGGCGAGTCACAAGCCAGCCAGTGTGTGACTGCCCAGCCATGGGATGCCCCAGCCCAGATTAGTTTTGGCCTGGCCGGGACTTTGAAAATTGAAATTAATTGAAATTAATGGAGATATCCCATCTCCTAGAACTGGAAGGGACCTTGAAAGGTCATCGAGTCCAGCCCCCTGCCTTCACTAGCAGGACCAAGTACTGATTTTGCCCCAGATCCCCAAGTGGCCCCCTCAAGGATTGAACTCACAACCCTGGGTTTAGAAGGCCAATGCTCAAACCACTGAGCTATCCCTCCCCCCAGACTTCAGAGCCTGTCCTTCCCCACCGGGGTCATGGGAGGGACCTGTGATGGGTTGGATCACAGAAACCCCCCGGGAGCTGCCACCTGATGTGCCAAGACTACCTCTGCTCCTGTTTTCCCTGCCAGCTCAGGACTCCAGCGCCCTGTGTTGCTGAGCCAGACACTCCCGTCTGCTCCAACAAAGACCCAGGGTCTGAATTACTTGCACCAAAGCTGCAGGTTTACCTGAAAGCAGCTCACAGAAGTGTGCTTGTCTTTAGCACTCAAATGCCCAACTCCCAATGGGGTCTAAACCCAAATGAATCCGTTTTACCCTGTATAAAGCTTATGCAGGGTAAATTCATAAATTGTTCACCCTATAACACTGATAGAGAGATATGCACAGTTGTTTGCTCCCCCAGGTATTAATACATTCTCTGAGTTAATTAATAAGTAAGAAATGATTTTATTAAATACAGAAAGTAGGATTTAAGTGGTTCCAAGTAGTAACAGACAGAACAAAGTAAGTCACCAAGCAAAATAAAATAAAATGCGCAAATCTATATCTAATCAAACACTGAATACAGATAAGATCCTCACCAGTTCCAGAATGCTCCCTTTTACAGACTAATCTCCTTTTAGCCTGGGTCCAGCAATCACTCACACCCCTTTGTTCCAGTTTCTTCCAAGTATCCTGGGGGGTAGGGAGGCTCTCTCTTTAGCCAGCTGAAGACAAAAGGGAGGGGTCTCCCATGGGTTTAAATAGACTTTCTCTTGTGGGTGGCGACCCCCTCCTCACTCCTATGTAAAGTCCAGCTCCAAGATGGAGTTCTGGAGTCACCTGGGGAAGTCACATGTCCTTGCATGACTCACAGTCTTTACAGGCAGAAGCCATTGTCCACATGGTATCTTGTATGTCTCCAGGAAGACTTCTTATGTGGATTGGAGCATTCCAAGATGCATTGTTCCCCAAGTGCTTCCTGATCGGGTACTTAACCTTGCGAATTCCTTCCTAAAGAAGCTGACCAAATGCCTCACAAAGCTTACTTAGAAATCAAGCAAGTATACGGCCAATATTCTTAACCTCAAGTACAAACTGATATATGTGTACAAATAGGATGAATAGATCTAGTAGACCATAACCTTTACAGAGATATATTACATGGCACAGGCAGCACAAAACATATTCCACTTCTGTCATATTTCCATAAAGCCTTATGGGAGGTACCGTCACAGGACCTTCCACTCCCCACAGTCACAGATGTTAGGCCGGAAGAGACCGCTGGGCTCGTCTAGTCCCAGCTCCTGCAGACCCCAGGCCAGAGCCCCTCCTCGTATCTCTGCAGCTGGAGCCGGGGGGGTCTCCGGATCCCCGAGTGGGAGAAGCAGTTCCATCCTGGCTCCTCCTCCTCATGACAGCGCAGAACGGGGGTTCCTGAACTCTCCCGACCCCCAGCTCCCAGCTCCCATGGGCGGCTCTTTGCACCTGCCCAGGCTGCCGGGTGCCTTGGCCGTGGGATGTAAAACGGCCCCATCTCTGCTTCCCCTCCCACCGCGGCAACAACACAAAAGCTGCTTTAAGAGCAGCCCCCCACCCCAGCTGAGTCTCAGACCTTGCTAGCCGCTCAGTGCCACGGCAGCCCCAGGACTGAGACCATAGGCAGGAAACACCTGTGTGTGAGGGTAGAACCAATGGGCTGTTGTCACAGAGTGTGGGGTAGTCAGCGCCCGGTACCCCTCTTCCTGAGATTCACTGTGACTCTCAGCCAGCCAGTAAAATGGAAGGTTTATTGGACAATAGGAACGCAGTCTACAGCAGAGCTTGTAGGTACAACCCAGACCCCTCGATCAAGTCCTTCTGGGGGGTTCAGGGAGCTTAGACCCCAGCTTGGGGTTCCCTGCGTTCCACCACCCAGCCTAAACAGGAAAACTAAAAACCAAAACCCTCCAGCAGCTTTCTCCCCCCTCCCCTCTGCCCTTCTCTCCTTTGTTCCGTCTCCTGGGCAGAAGGTGTCATTTCTCCCAACCCCTGCTCCTGGCTCAGGTTACAGCTCAGGTATCTCCCTGCAAGGCCAGCCCCCAATCCCCAATGTAACTCCCCTGCTCCATCACAGCTGTGTTTGGAGTCTTTGAGTTTGACTTTTGGAGCTCTATTTACGTGTATACACGAGAACCCCAAGGAGGAGTAATGGAGTGGTAAAAAACCCATGGGTGAGGTTTGTTTCAGAAGCCTTTGAGGGAGAAATGGTTAGCAGGGCACTGCAGAGGCGCCTCGGTGCATGGGGAGGGGTGTGCACAGGAGGCAGCTGACCCCATTGCAAGGATGGAGACACGCAACCTCTCCCCCAGACCAACAAGAGCTCTGTTAAGGACTCTGGCTCCCTCCTCTCTGGGCTGGGAATGGAGAAAGGAAGGCTGTTATTGTGCTCTCTTTAGCTGGCTGGGAAGTGCTCAGAGGCTGCAGTGGTGGGAGTCCGAGAGAAGGATACACCAGAGGGTGTTATACATTGCCAGGCGTTTGCAATCCATCAGTGGGTTGGACAGGTGACTCCATTACTCCTGTCAGCCTGCGGCAGTCATAGATTCCCCCCGCAGCACCTGCCATGTCCTGCTGAACCCAGCTAGTGGTTGGGAAAGGATCCTGGGGTGGAAAGGCTGATCTAGACAATGCATCTGACCCTGCATGATGTCCCAGGCAGGGGCTGCTGCAGTTCCTTGAACCACCCTGGGAGGCAGCTGGGCTTCATGACGCAAAGGCAGAACTGATGTTCCCCACTTGGGCCTGTGCATCCTCCCTCCCCCGCCTCCACATCCCAGAGCAGTGGCTCCACCAATAAGACCGCTCTCCAGAGCGAAGGAGGTGCCGCAGCTGACTCCTCTCCGGCCAGCATGGCTCCGCTGTGGCTAAGAGCCCAAAGGACCACTGATGACCCCTCTATTGGCAGGCTGGTACCTGGATTCCTCCTTCTCTTACTCAGCATGAGCGACGGACTGTTTCCTGGGCCGGTCTCGCAAACTCTTTTTTCCGTCACCACATGCCAGAGCCTCGGCGCCTTCCTCTCCCTCCCTGACTGCGTCAGCACTGCAGCCTCCGGATCCTCCCTCCCACACCCCGCACTGTCTCCAGGCCACAGACTCCTCTGCACTTGAGATCTGAGGGCTGGGGTGGGGGGGGCAGCTTTTAATGAAGTGGCTCTAGGACTGGTAAAAGGAACTGGGTGAGAGTCCTGGAGACCAAAGCTCCCTGGTCTTCCACAGCTTGGCCTGGCAGGGACACTGGGCTCGGCTCACCTCTTCTCCCCAGGTACCTCAGCCCTAGCCTGGAGAGCCCACAGCTGGGCCTGAGAGGGGAGTTCAAGTCTCCAAGGCCCATTTGGTCCATGGCCTCTCTGGAAGGTGGTTCCATGGTGGGGATGCCTGGCCACTGCACTGAGTCCTACCAAATTCATTTCAGGTATGGGTCACCACACAGTAGCAACTTCTGGTACCTCCTAACCCGGGCCACATTTTACCCTTGGGGCAAAAGGTACACAGACTGTTGGTGGCTCCTCAAGCCATGTGCTTCTGTGGCATTCAGAGGTTTGGAAGTGATGGCCTTCTCCAGGAGAGGGATGAAGGACCGCATCCAAGGGCCAGACCCTCAGCTGGGGCAACTCCATGGAAGGCAGCCGAGCTACGTTAAATTACACCCGCTGGGGGGTCTAATCCCAACTTCTTAACACCCATGGAAGGACATGGGCTGGATGGGATGTTCTACCAAAGCAAATCTCCTTGTGATGAGTGACCCACTTCATCTGTCCCCATTGCACTTACCAGTCACATGGCCAGAAGCTCCAGGGCTGACATGAGAGAGTCTCTCTCTCTCTAGGAAAACAACGAGGAGTCCGGTGGCACCTTAAAGACTAACAGATTTATTTGTGCATAAGCTTTCGTGGGTAAAAAACCCACTTCTTCAGATGCATGGAGTGAAAATTACAGATGCAGGCATAAATATACTGTCCCATGAAGAGAAGGGAGTTACCTTACAAGTGGAGAACCAGTGTTAACAAGGCCAATTCAATCAGGGTGGATGTGGTCCACTCTCAATAATTGATGAGGAGGTATCAATTCCAGGAGAGGGGAAAGTTGCTTTTGTAATTAGCCAGCCACTCCCATTCCCTATTCAAGCCCAAATTTATGGTGTTAAATTTGCAAATGAATTTTAGTTCTGCAGTTTCTCTTTGAAGTCTGTTTCTGAAGTTTTTTGTGTTGAAGGATGGCTACTTTTAAATCTGTGATAGAATGTCCAGGGAGATTGAAGTGCTCTCCTACTGGCTTTTGTATGTTACTATTCCTGATGTCCGATTTGTGTCCATTTATTCTTTTACATAGAGACTGTGCAGTTTGGCCAATGTACATGGCAGAAACTGGGCATTGCTGGCACATGATGGCATATATCACCTTAGTAGATGTGCAGGTGAATGAGTCCCTGATGGTGTGGCTGATGTGGTTGGGTCCTATGATGGTGTCGCTGGAGTAGATATGGGGACAGAGTAGGCAATGAGGTTTGTTATAGGGAATGGGTCCTGGGTTAGTGTTTCTGTGTTGTGGTGAGTATTTGCTTCAGGTTGGGAGGCTGTCTGTAAGTGAGGACTGGCCTGCCTGCCTCCCAGGGCCTGTGAGAGTGAGGGATCGTTTTCCAGGATGGATTGTAGATCGTTGATGATGTGCTGGAGAGGTTTTATCTGGGGGCTGTATGTGATGGCCAGTGGTGTTCTGTTATTTTCCTTGTTGGGCCTGTCCTGTATCTATCTCTAGGGACACTTGTTTTCTGTTTCCCTGCTGTATGCTAGAGTGTGGGTTACCTGCCCTCCTTGGCAAGTGATGGGGTCTTGGCTCATCCTACCAGGGATCCACAGGCATTTCCATTGCCTATCCAGTACCGCGACAACATCCTGGCCACTTCAGAGCATTACTGACTCATAAGGTGTGACGAAGTGGGGGATTTTTTTATTTTTTCGTGGTTTTCCAATGGTTTGCATGCAGAGGGAGTGGGACTCAGTGTCCCTGGGTGTTACTGGTTTAACAAAGTGAGGGGAGAGGGAGTTTGTTGTTACAGAGGACCGGAGAGGGAACTTGGGACCCCAGCCGATGGCCTGGAGGAGGGACACCCCAGCAACTGGTGACCTGACAGAGACGCAGCTCAGGAGTCGCAGCCGGTTCTGGCCAGTAGGAGGACAATGGGCTGCGACGAGAGGACCCCATGACCTAACCAGCCGGATCCAGCCAGAGGAGGGCGGAGAGGAGAGGAGGCCCAGATGACCCTGTTTACCTGGAAAGAAGACAATGGACAGAGGCGGGGCCTGGAGCCGGTGAGATCAGATGCCCAGCTGGGAAGCAGGGGGGCTCGGGGCTGAAGATAGGAGGCAGGCAGGGCCAACTTGGATGCAGAGAGAGACTTGGATGTGCTGTGCTGAGGGAGGCCAGGCCTGAGGGTCAGAGAGTTTCCTGTGCTGTGTTCAATGCTCAATAAACCCTCCTGTTTTACGCTGGCTGAGAGTCACTCCGGTCTAGAGAACAGGGTTGCATCGTCCCCTTCGGGGGTGGGGGCCCCGGGGGTCCAGAGCGAATGGACTCCCTGAGGGGGCCCACGGCAAGACACAGATGTGCTAAGGCTGAGAGAGGTGCGGCTCCAGGAGGTGGAGGGGCCTGACCCCGAGAGAGAGTGGACCCCCGAGAAGGGCTGTCTCACTGGGCACCCCCCCACACGGACCGCACAGGGCCAAGAGTGGGCACGATCTGTGAGTCCGTGACATAAGGCGAAGTGGACTCTGGTGAATCAAGGAGCGATGGAAGCCAGGGAGAGACGGTTTGGGGGAGACAGGGATGGTAATGGGCTGGGGAATGGTTGCATAGAGCTGGCCCTGGGACAATGGAGTCAGGATGTGGGTGCATTGCCAGAGCTGTGGGGAGAAGGGAGAATCTGGGGCTGTGGTGTGGGTAGGGATTGAGGCATGGGCAGAGCTCAGGGGAGACAGTTGGGGTGGAACCCAGGTTGGGATAGCAGTGGGTGATGGGTCGTGCTTTTGGGGAATCAGCAGAGCTGGGCTGAGAGAGCTGGTTGAGGTGATGCTTGCTCAGCCTGGTAACTGTCTCCCCCTTTCATCCTCTCTGGGCCCTGAGGATCAGGTGGTGCGAGAGGGGGGAGCGCGGTGCATGTAAGGGAGGCCAGTACTAGGAAGAGAACGCTGGCTCTCGCCAGCGTGGGGATCCTTTGCCATATCTGAACGTGCCGGCCAATTCACCAGGCCGGCGGGGAAGCAAATGGCGCTGGAATTCACGTGGGGATGGATCCAGGATCTGCTGAGGCATCCTTCTGGGCAGCTAACTGCCTGTGATGATCTGTTTCCTTTGGACGTGTGCCTGGGGCTCTTGGGCAATGTTTTCCTTGGGTCCAGTGATATTTAACCAACACTTTGTGCAACAGCCTCTTTCGGAGGGGTTGGGCAATATCGGAGGCACGCATTCGATGCCAGCTTAGCAGCCTCCCTTGACTTGGATGTCTTGCGCTGCTGCTGCTTCGACCCACAAAGGCCAACTGAGGTCCTGTAGCCTGGCACCCTCTGCCCTAAGCACCCATGAGCCTGCCTGCTGCCCTCATCTCTGCAGTAAAAGGCTCAGTCTAAGAGCCAGCAGAGGGGCTTGACTAGACCAGGGCTCCAGCGATAAGGACTAGGCTGTAGGGGGGGGGGGGGGGGGGCTTCTTCCTGCTGGGTGGGGAAAGCATCATTACAAGAGGCCTGAAATGAAATGCTGGAGGTTTGGGGGGGGTGATTTCATGGGGTGTCCCCCTGGCTTTGCACAGCTGGATGCGGGGGGCTCAGCCTGGATCCCAGGGCATGGGTGGCTGGAGCGTAGCTTCCTCCCCCACACACTCCCACTGGTGCTAATTTGTCCCATACCCCAGTTGGCATTGTGACCAGAGAGACCCATGGACTGTGGAGACTGAACTGCCCTGGGACCTCAGTAGTGGGTCTCAGTGGCTCAGAGCTGAGGCACATCAATGCAGGCTGGTGTGGGGGCTTCATTCACAAGGGCTCCCTAGCCACCTCTTCTCGCCAACCAATGCCAGGGGTGGGGCTGGCCCTTGGGTTATGCTGAAGACGGGTTCCCACATGATTGGCTGATTATTTTTCCCCCCAACTCAAACATCTGCTCTCCCTGCACCTGCCTCCATGGATGGGGAAGCTCCACTGATTCAGCACTGGACGGGGCAGCCAGGACTTGGCCAGGCCTCTGGGAAGCCACTTACAACAAAAGAGCTGCTGGAGGCTACTTCCCTTCCAGGTAGGAGGCTGCAGAGAGATCCGCATGGGGCGAGTGACCCTGGCAGGCATAGGGTAGCTAAGTCCTGCAGCGGCTCACCCACTGGGCTCTGCAGCGCACCAAGGGCTGGGGCAGGGGTCCTCTACTCAACTATCAGCTTTATGGGGATGTTGTGAAGCCTGGTCATAGACTCCCAGACTCAGGGTGAGCTGGGAATGGAGGGGAGATGAGCGGGCAGTGCATGATTTAGAGGATCCTCTCCATCCCAGTGGCATAAAGGAGATCTGCCTGGAGCAGGGGGTGCAGGACATCAGGAGGAAGAAGGGATAGGAACTGTAGAGAGTCAGGGGAGGGTTTGGGGTGGGAGCTGGGAAGCAGCCCAGAATTCTTGTGGCCAGGTTGGTTTGGGGAGTGAGCCAGAGCTCTGCAATCCTGGCCTGTGGCTGGAAGGTTGGGAAGGGGAAGCTGTCACAGCTGTTTCATGTGGGTTTCCTTCCTCATCTCCTTGTGGCTGTTCACCCTGGAGTTATTAAGCAAGTTGCTGTGGTCTAGGGAAAGAGCTGCCACTCACACCTTGTGCTGCAGCTTCAACCTACAAAGGACCTGACTCCCATCCTGTCCCTTCCCAGCCTTGTGCCCAGCTGGCATCCCTGCCCTGAATGCCTGGCTGCCCCCCTCCCTCCCTAAGAGAAATGGCTTGGAGATGGAACCAGGAAAAGTTTCTGAGTCAAAATGCTAACCAGCCGTGACCCAGCTGGCCCAAATCAACCCAAACCATAGGAGGCTGGATGGGCAATCTGGCCTTGTGTGGCATGCTGCAGCACAGCCAGCCCAGGCTTCTTGTTCTGGCAGGTGGTGCTGTTACACATAGACTTAGAAATTCCTTTTCTTGGCGTGTGAGTGGCACACAGTCTTGGAAGACACGCTTAAGAAGTCCTGGTTAGCTTTGATGTGGATTCTTTCAGGGGCAGCTGTTGCAAGCAGCAGGAGAGTTTTCTCTGCCTTGAATGTCTCTAACTGGAGTCAGTTCTTGGGACCGAAGTTGCTCCCTGGGAAGTAGGCACCGGTGTCTGGGCTGAGGATTCTGATTGCGGTCTGACCCCCTCTGTCCCAGGACTGGTTTATACACAGCAACTAAACAAGCGGCACTAAGCCAGTACCCTGACTCCATATCACTGGCTTCCTACTGGAGGAGAAATCAACCTGTAGGGCCTGATATCCGCTCCTGCTCAGCAGAGGAGTGGCGTTATTAGTTTATTTTACAGTAGTTCTTTAGCAGCCCCAGCGGCAATCAGGCCCCCACCGTGCCAGTTGCTGAGCGAACGCAGTAAAACACAGTCCCTGCCCTAAAGAACTTGCATTGAAATTGTCAGGCCAAAGGAAGGATTCCTCTCCCACTTTGAATTGAGACCAAGAGCCTTAACTCCTCTTCAAGGTGCCATTTTTCTGGGAACATGGGGCAGCTGAATATGGATGGAGTCCTGCAGCTGAAGGTTCAGATTTGCTGCCTTCTGGCTATAAGCCAAATGGCTCCCCCACCATCATCACTGACCTTTCTGCTTCGTGCCCCCCTCCCTCCACATCCTGCTCCAGCTCAACACCAGCTTGAACGTGCAGGGAGCCTACAGGGCGTCCGTGGCCCAGATGCAAACTCACCTGGGCAGCAGCAAAAGCTGCCACTCTTCTTGAGAAGCTCAGCAGGGGAAGAGTCAAAGGGCAGGGCCTGCCTGAAGGAGGCAGGTTTGTGCCGGAGCGAGATGGGTGGTTTGGTTGCCCAAAGTCTCTGTCCAGCTGCCATGGTTCCCTATTGCAGCCCAGCCAGTGCCTGAGGTCTGGCACTGCGCCCGCCCTGGGCTCACTGAAAGATGTTTAGTAAACACTTAGACATGATTTGGTGGGAGCTCACAGAAGTGTCTCACACGGTCATTAAAGCCTTGGCTGCATTCTGGAAGTGACTCAGCCCCGGAGCCGTTAGACCAAAGGCAAACAACATGCTGTTCTGGAGGCCAGTGGGCCATTTCAAGGTAGACACATGAGCATAGCCTGACTCTGCTATTCCAGTGCTGGAATTCCCCTCACAGCTGTGCCAGTGCTCCACATCCTGCCCCACTGCAGCCCCCTGCCATCCCAGCTGTGGGCTCCCCTCACACAGCTCTGCCAATGCTCCTGAGACCTATTCCAGGCCTAGGCGTTTTCTAAGCCGAGACACTGCCAAAGCCTGGGAGGAGGAGAGAGCCAGGCTGTCCCCTCCCTGCCTGAGACCCCAGGAATGGTGGTGATGCGTGGATGGAGGATTGTGTGGGGTCTTCCAGGCCCTGCGCATGCAAGTTAAGCTCTGCAGCCTGTGGCTGGTCTGGGTTTTTCATTCCCAGCCTTCCAGTCTGCAATGTCCTAGAATCATAGAATATCAGGGTTGGCAGAGACCTCCGGAGATCATCTAGTCCAACCCTCTGCTCAAAGCAGGACCAACCCCAACTAAATCATCCCAGCCAGGGCTTTGTCAAACTGGGCCCTAAAAACCTCTTAAGGCTGGAGATTCCACCACCTCCCTAGGTAACATTCCGGTGCTTCACCACCCTCCTAGTGAAATAGTGTTTCCCAATATCCAGCCTAGGCCCTGTCTACACTGGCAAGTGGCTGCGCAGTAAAGCAGCTTTGAGCGCTGTAACTCCCGAGGTGTACACACTGCTAAGCCACTTGGTGCACAGAAACTGCACAGTTGGAGCGCTGTAAAAAACCCACCCCGACAAGAGGCGTACAGCTTTCTGCATCAGGGCTACAGTGCTGCGATGCCAGTGTAGACACGCTGGTCGATTACAGCGCTGCGATTGGCCTACGGGAGGTGTCCCACAATGCCTGTTCTCATCTCTCTGGTCATCGGTTTGAACTCTACTGCCTTGCCCTCAGGTGACCAATTGTCATTCCCACCCCGTAAATTCCTTTGGAATTTTGAAAGTCCCCTTCCTGTTTGCTCTGTGATACATGCAGTGGTCTCAGCGCATCTTTCCAGGTGGCCATGCCTGCTCCACGCACCAGGCGATCCCCCGCTTGGAGCAAGGCTGAGCTGCTGGACCTCATCAGCATTTGGGGAGAGGAGGTTGTTCGGTCCCAGCTGCGCTCCAGCTGTAGGAATTATGGACACATTTCACAATGTATGACAGAAAGGGGCCGTGACCGGGACACACTGCAGTGCAGGGTCAAAGTGAAGGAGCTGTGGAATGCCTACCGCAGGGCGCGGGAGGCAAACTGCTGCTCCGGTGCTGTGCCCATGAGCTGCCGGTTCTACAAAGAGCTGGACGCGATACTCCGCAGCGACCCCACCTCCACTGCTAACACCACTGTGGATACTTCGGAGGCTCGCGTGCCAGTGGAGAATGGACCGAGCCAGGAGGAGGAAATCTTGGACGAGGATGTGGAGTGAGAAGGGGACCCAGAGGCAGAGGATGACTCGGAGGTCAGAGATGCATGCAGCCAGGAGGTCTTTTCTACCCCTGGAGGAGCCTAGCCAGTCACAGCTGTCAGATGTTGGCAAAGCGCAAACAGGAGAAGAGGCCACTGGTAAGTGGAGTTGTTGGGGGCAGGAGGGTTGCAGAAAGCAGGCTTGTCTCTGTATGATGCACCTACCCCCACATGCCCAGTCTGAGCGGTGGAACAGGCTGTTGATTGACTCCCTCACTTCATGGGAATCTGCCTCTGAGATCTCCAGGAAACTCTCATGGAGATACTGGGCAATCCGCTGCCGCAGGTTCTTCATCAGAGCTGCTTTGTTTCTTGCCCCATTAACGGTAACCACACGACTGTGATCCGCATAAGGACCAGGGCAGAAGCTGCAGTTTTGGAGAAGACCCTCCTTTGATTCCCTGCTCACCCTCAGCAGCGAGGATATCTTCCATAATGATCACATCCTGTGGAAAATGCGGGGACAGGAATGATTATCAGGCCCCCCCACTACAGTGCTGGCTCTCTCCAAGAGCCATGTGCCCAATGTATAGTAGGATCCAGGAACACTGATTTACCCTACCCCTTTGGCTACTTGCCATTCTGGGGGTCTTGTGGCTCATGTGTGCTTGCCTAGGGTCAGCCAGTTAGTGACAGGTGTGTGAATACTGGCTGTTTTTTAAATCCCTGAATCAGTGGTCTCTGTGTTGCAAACAATACTGCTTCTGTAAAATGTTGCGTTTAAACTTCAGAGATGACCTTGGGAGCCCAGCCTCCCTCTTTGTTATTGCTGGCTGAAAGGCTGTGCAGAATTAGAAAGCGGCCACGCAGAACTAAGGAGGCCTTCCTGCGTGAGGTTATGATGCACTCTGCCGCCGAGAAACAGGAATTGAAGGAGTGGCGGGAGAGCGAGAAGAGGGACCGAAAGGAGAAGGCGGCGCGCCAGAATGATGCCACAGAGCGGCTCTTAAACATTATGGAGCGCCAACCGGACACACTCCAGACGATACTAGCACTACAAACTGAGCAATTATGTTAAACATTCATATTGCATTGTCTGCACCAATCACCTCCTAGCATTACAAGCCCTGCACTCCCAAGCATAGCAACAAATATTAGTGGCTTTCAGCTTCAAATTGCTGCCTCCAGGCATCCCTGATCCTTATGGCTCTGCGCTGTGCTCCTTTAATAGCCCTGGTCTCTGGCTGTTCAAACTCAGCCTCCAGGTTCTGAGCCTCAGAAGTCTAGCCCTGAGTGAAGCTTTCATCCTTCCCTTCACAAATATTATGGAGTGTACAGCACGTGGCTATAAGCATTGGAATATTGTCATCGGCCAGGTCCAGCTTCCCATATAGGCAGCACCAGTGGGCCTTTAAACGGCCAAAAGCACATTCAACAGTCATTCGGCACTTGACAGGTTTCAGAGTAGCAGCCGTGTTAGTCTGTATCCGCAAAAATAACAGGAGTACTTGTGGCACCTTGCATATTGTGGCTATATGCATCCGAAGAAGTGGGTTGTAGCCCACGAAAGCTTATGCTCTAATAAATTTGTTAGTCTCTAGGTGCCACAAGTACTCCTGTTATTTATTCGGCACTTGCTCAGCCTGTTGTTGAACCACTCTTTGCTGCTGTCAAGTTGCCGTGTGTATGGCTTCATAAGCCACGGCATTAAGGGGTAGGCGGGGTCTCCCAGGATCACAATGGGCATTTCAACTTCCCCTAAGGTGATCTTCTGGTCTGGGAAGAAAGTCCCTGCTTGCAGCTTCCTGAACAGGCCAGTGTTCCAAAAGATGCGTGCATCATGCACCTTTCCAGACCAGTCTGCGCTAGTGTCTGTGAAACGCCCACCGTGATCCACAAGCGCCTGGAGAACCATTGATAAATACCCCTGGCGATTAATGTACTCAGTGGCTAGGTGGTCTGGTGCCAGAATTGGAATGTGTGTGCCATCTATCACCCCTCTGCAGTTAGGGAAGCCCATTTGTGCAAAGCCATCCACAATGTCACGCAGGTTGCCCAGGGTCATGGTCTTTCAGAGCAAGTTGCGATTAATGGCCCTGCACACTTCTGTCAACACGAGTCCAACAGTCGACTTTCCCACTCCAAACTGGTTAGTGACCAATTGGTAGCAGTCTGGAGTAGCCAGCTTCCACAGTGCAATCGCCACGCTCTTCTCCAACTGCAGGGCAGCTCTCATTCTTGTGACCTTGCGCCGCAGGGCTGGGTCGAGCTCATCACACAGTCCTATGAATGTGGCTTTCCTCATCCGAAAGTTCTGCAGCCTCTGCTCGTCATCCCAGATGTGCATGACGATGTGATCCCACCACCCAGTGCTTGTTTCCCGAGCCCAAAAGCGGCGTTCCACTGTGGTCAGCACCTCCGGGAATGCCACAAACAATCTCGTGTCGTAGCTTGTACGTGCGGTGAGATCCATGTCTCACTCCTCTTGCCTTTGTAGTTTCAGGAATAACTCAACTACCACTCGTGACGTGTTAGTCAGAGCGAGCAGCACACTAGTCAACAGTGCGGGATCCATTCCTGAAGCCCAAAGAGGCAGAGCGCGCAGTACACAAACCGTTAAAAGATGGCTCCAAATGCGGACGGAAGCACAGGGACTGCTGGGATGCGAAGCAATGCATCACAGGGCTTTGGGACAGGACCCAGGATGCCCCGTGACCCCCTCCGACTTCCCACAACTCCTAGCGGCGGAAGAGGAAGAGGTGCTCTGTGGGATAGCTGCCCAGAGTGCACCGCTGCAAGTGCCGCAAGTGTGAGCACGCTATTGCGCAGGCAGCTGACAGTGTGAACACACAACAGCGGTTTCCCTTCAGCGCTCTCTGAGCGGCGCTGTAACTGCTGGTGATGTAACTCTGCCAGTGTGGACAAGGCCCTAGATCTCTTCCCCCCCCCCCCCCCCCCTGCAACTTGAGACCATTGTCCCTTGTTCTCCATCTCACTGAGCCACGCAGCAGTGACTACCCTGGGGCAGCTCCAACCTGGGGGGTGGGGGGAGAGCTGTTTATATAGCAGTGGGCTCTGTCTGCAAGTCCATGGCCTAGTGCAGAGAACTGGACATCTGGGGTTCTGATTCTAAATCAGTGTGGTCTCTTCTGAACTGGGTTTCTGCCTCACTGGACGCCAGGCCAAACTAAGAAAAGATGCTTTATTGTAAATGCACTCCAGTCTCAAGAAAGTCCCACTTTACACAGAACCCAGTGCCTAAGAGGAAGTAGGGATAATGGTTAGAGCAGGGGGGGTGGGTAGCAAGGACTTCTGGATTCTTGTTCTCAATCTGCATTGACCGACTGCATGGCCTAGAGCAAGTCACTTCCCCTCCTTGTGCCTCAGGTTACTTGTCTGTAAACTGGGGACAATGATTAGAGCTGGCTGGAAAAGGCGATTATTGGGGCGGGGGGGTAGAGACTTCTGAATCTTTTTTGCAAGAAAATTTCCAGCTTTTAAACCCAAAATAGCTTTCAAAAATCAAACATTTTCAGTGAAAATCAAACCTCTTTATGGGGGAAAAATCATTTTTTGGTGAAATAATGGAAAATTTCAACCAAAATGACTGACACACACACACAGAGCGTATGGAACTTTTTCAAAGTGTTTTGGCCAACAAATTCAACCTGATCTAATGATATGTACCTAAGAGGGGTTATTTAATGTTTGTAAAGGGCTTTGAGCTTAGTGGATGATCTCAATGGGCAGAAAGCCTGGTCCTGCTGGAATAAATCCATGACAAAACTTACATTGACTCCAATGGAGCCAGGATTTCACCCACTAGCTATAAATTATCAGTAGTTAATTCATTATTAACATCTCTCTCCTCTGTCCAGACAAGAACTGGCTTTAGTTTGTGTAAGCTGCAATTAAAAATGATTTAACATTTATATTGCAATTGCACATGGTCCCTGTGCCAAAAATCTTGTTGTTCAAGCAGGCAAATGGTATACAAAGAGGGGAGAGGTAGACAGTTAAATATAGAGTATAAATAATGTTGCTCTTTTCAAATGTTTTCTACTAGACTAGGAATTATTTGAGGAAAGTTCTCTGGCCTGTTACACAGGAGGTCAGACTAGATGATCAGTGGTCCCTTCAAGCCTTAGACTCAGTGAATATCCATAGAGCCCAAAGTGCCTAAAAGCAAGGTCAATATCATTACCCCTGTTTTTATAGATTAGGGAAACTGAGGCACGGAGCAGGGACGTTCCTGGAAGCAGAAAGCAGCCCTTTATGGGTGTTTGGATTCAGCTGAATGCTAGGCCTGGTAGATGGGTCCAGAGCCCGGGATGCCAATCTACGTTTGGATGTGCTGCTTCCATCTGCAGCTCAGGTTTGCACCTGTCCTCAAGCACGGCAGTCTGAGGTGCCCAGTGCTTCCTGGGAGGTCACTGGGAGCTGGGGACTCTCACCCCTTGCAGACAGAGCTGTAAAAGTAGCTCAGCCCTGAGGTTTCTTCTCCCAGCCAGGCTCCTGGGGATAACAGCACTTCTGAGCGAAGAGGAGGAAAATGAAGCTTTGTAGCAGCAAAATAGCTGGGGAGCCAATAAAGGGACAAACCAGCAGAGCCGGGGTTAAATGCTGACAGCCATGCTAAGAAGGTTCCTGTCAGGACCAGGGTGTGCTGCGAAATCTTGATTCATTCAGTGTTTGGCAATTGCAGGAGACTCTGGGTTGGTTATTGCAGATTTATGGGCTCACATTTTTTTGTTTGTTTGTTTGTTTTTTAACCTGTTTGATTCAAGAAAACTTTGGGGGTTTTGCCCCCGAGTTTACCGCTCAGCTGCCAAAGCAGGGCCATTGTAATACAGGAATGTGATACCTGGGGCTTTGGACCCTGGTGTTGCCCACACGGTTCCCAGATGGCTCCTGAAATAGCCAACCCCTGCTGGGGCCCGGCAGAGACCAATTGCAGCATGTGAATATCCTGGGCCTTGTCAGCTGTTGCCCCAAGCCCTCTGTGGATAAGGAACTGGACTGTGATTCAGGGGATCTGGGTTCAAATTCTGCCTCTGTCCAGAGGCACAACCAGAATTTTCCTAAGGAGGGGGCCCAGGGGATGCTGATTTGGGGGGTGTCCCTGGGGCCAAGTACGTGACGGGGTGGCCCCATTGCACAGAGTTATGGCAGGGGCTTCGCCTTCGAGGGATCATAATCTCCTTGAGTTCCCATCAGCCCTGAGCTCCTCCCAGCCAGGTGTCCCGGTGCTGGACCATGGCCTGTATGGCTCTAGCCGGGCTGCGCTGTGGACTCGGCTGCCCTCGCAGCGGTCGGGGAAGTTCAGCAGCCTGGCCTTGCTCAGCAGCTCTATGTGGGGTCTGGAGCTCCGGATCCTGCACACAACACCTGTGCCATGGAGCTGCCCAGAGGTGTGTGTGTGTGGGGGGGGAAACGGGGGGCTGCTGGGTAGGGCTCTCTGCAGACCCTTAGGGGATGTGGCTCTAGGGGGGTTGAGCCCCGGGCAAGGTTGGGGGACCTGTTGCAGTCTGAACCTTCACTGATGTCTTTGGCCAAGTGGGGAAAGGGAGCTGCCCCTGGCTCTGCCACAGACTCACCGTGTGAACTTGGGCAAGTCACTCAATCTCTCTGGGCCTGATCTTTGTTCATGCGTAGGCACAGAGAGGAGGCAGCTTGTGCCTCCTCCTGGGGCAGCAAGGGGCAGATTCGATTCCTGGTTGTATCTGTATCTGGCTGCACAAGGCCTCTCTGGGCCTCACAGCAGCTGGAGGAACAGCCAGAGTTCAGGACCGCTTTGGCCTCACCCACTGAATGCTTCCTGCACTGGGGCTTCTTGCAGAGGGTCTCTGGAACAGGGGGTCCCATGTGGCTGCTTTGTGTCCCCTTTGCGCTGGCATACCTGGCTCAGAGGGGCTGCAGGGCAACAGTGAACTGGGCTCTTTCCATGCCTCAGTTTCCCTTTGACGGGGGATGATGATCTCCCCAGCGCATGTTGGTGGGGCTCAGATCCATGGTGAGGAGGACTACAAGGGGAGAGGAATCCAGACAGCTGGGCTTTTCTGCTAACAAGAGGCTTTTTTTTAATAGCAACCACTCACCGTCAGGCTGCCAGGAGCTGAGCTAAGGGTGGAGTTTTCCTAGGAGACCATCTGCTGCTGGCTGGAGACAGCAGGCTGAATAAACTCTCCGTGCACTATTAGCTCCATTTTTGTTTATTGCGGTTAAGAGTTCAGTTCTTTCAATCTGGGGGTCAGGAGGCTTTGAACAGCCGGCCCCAGGCTGTGCACTGGGGACCCTGTTCGAGGGGAGAAGTTAAATTCAGGTAGAAGAGCAGTTTGTTTACTGATGTGGTAATGATTACATTTTATACAGCACCCTTCCAAGCTGGCCTAGAACTGCACTGCCTTTCTCCACCCCACCCCGATCTTGGGTTAAAATTAAATTTCACCATTGCTGCTCACGAGGTGTTTCCCTAGTTTAATTTTCCGATTAACTTCTCTCTAGCCTGAATCCCCATCCTCCCCTGCACCAGCCTTACACTGCTTGTCTCTTTCACATTCTCCTCGCTGCTTCGTTGCCTTTGCAGCTTCCTCTTGTATCATGCCATCTCCCATGACCTCCAGACAAAAGTGGGCACATGTTTGCTTTTCCAAAAGTCCCAAGGGAGACAGAAGAATAATTGGGAACATGAAGGGGTTGGATCTCGGGGGGGGGGAGGGGGAGGTCTAAGCTTACTTGCATTAGCTGGGGATCTGGCACAAGATACAGACTGTGATCTGGAATTGGAGTCCTAGCAATCTTCTATACCCAATGCTTCCAACTTGCATGATGTTTAGTGCTGATCTTAAAGCCCCAGCTCCTGGAGTCAGGTGATGATTGGAAAATGTTGGCTTTCATTTTTTAAAACCAGTAAGTCTAGTCCTTGTGTCTACAGAGAAACGTTTGGATGTGATTCAAGTGGAGCTGGTCAGGAATTCTTCAACAAATGGTTCTTTGTTGAAAAATGCAGATCTGTTGAATCTCTAAAGCTGTTCATGACACAGGGCTGGGTTCAGCGAATGCTCTGGCTCAAAAACGTTGCAGGGGAAAAAATAGAAATTGTTGAAATGAAACATTGACACTCTTGTAAGGAAAAATTCCAATTTCTGTTTTGAAATTTAAGACAATTAGACTGGGTGTGGAGGGGGGAGGCTGAAAACATTTTGAGTGGCCCGAAGCAAAACCAATTTTTTGGTTTGAATATTTCCAAGGTGTTTTTTTTTTTTTTTTAATTTTTGTTCTGATTTGAGGAGAAAAAAATACAGCTTCAATAGCTGTGGGCCGGGAAACCCATTTCCCACAAAGTTCCAGAGCCGGGTGCACCCTCAAGGCTCACAAATCAGAAAGCAAACGTCCCCAGTTTACTACTGTCTGCATAGCCTTATGACTTTCCAGCTGATCTCATGATTCTTAAAGGCTTGGGTTGGCAGTGGTAATACCTCCTTTCTGCTCCAAGGCTGGCAGAGTAGGGGAGATCAGCTGGCTGTCTAGGGCAGGGTGACACCATATTAGGGTTCTCAGCTGCCCTGGGGTGGCTCAGGAGGGTGTGTGCAAGGCTCCTATGTGTGCTCAGGGTGGAGGCGTAGCAGCGAGATCTCCCACCGCTAATGACAGTGGATATGAGCCCGCACTGAGATGCTGAGCACTCTCCCCGCCCCCACCCCCACAGTGGCTTCCACAGGAGGCAAAGGGGATCAGCACCTGCAGGATCAGGCCCGTTCAGTGGGGTTTGTGTCAGAGCTATGCCCAGAGGGAATGGGGAAGGACTACAAGAAGCAGGTGTGTGGCTCATGGGGAAAGGAGGTGCTGGGTTAGGGGGCTCATTGGATCACTCCTTCAGCTGATGCCCATGTAGCGGGGGCAGTTGCTTGTCCCTCATGGCTGCATTATTCACAAATCACTATGGTCAGTTACATCAATGGCCCCAGACACTGCAACTTCCCCCAGCCTTTATGCAGCATTTGGGGCCATTACGGTAAATGGTGCACCACCCCTCCTCCAGGTGCAGAGCCACCCTCGGACATCAAACTCCCCCCTACCCCTTCCACCTCCACACCAACCCGTCCAGGGAAGTGGCATCTGATTAGATGCAGATGTGGCTTCAGGCATTGGGGAAGAGGCTGGAAATCTTCCAGCTGGGCCTAACCACTGGTATGTCTTGCAGACTCTGTCAGCAAAGCCTGTATCCGTCCCCACGTCACCGAGGTGAAGTAGCAGGCTGACCGCGGGGCAGCGGTTACCCAGACCTGCAATCTAATTGCAGGGTCCCGAGAAATCCCAGCGACTCCTCATCATTTCACGGCTGTGACTGAGACGCGTGCTGCCACTTAACCCTTTCATAGCTGGGCAAGAGGGTAGGCTTGATTTGTAACCGCTAAGAGCATTTGACCCAGTGAACTGGATGCAGTGGGCAGAGACTGCTGGTTCCTTGCAATATGCCCCCAAACCAAAGGCCTCTCTGGTCTCCCCAGGAACCTGCGGTGTTCTCTGTGCTGAGATCCATCCCTTCCTGCTTTCTCAGTGCTGCCAATGTGATCTCCAGTGCCCCCTTCTCTGCACTCTGCAGGGTCCTATCCCCACTTCTAAAGGCCAGGCAACCAAGAGCTGGCTCTAAGGTTGCTGCGGGGCTCTGATTTGGGGTTTCAGGGGTTAAGATCCAGCCCCCTGTGCCCCAGTTGAGTACAGGGCTTGGGGGGGGGGGGCACGGAGCTCTCCTGGCAGCACCCGCAAAAGTTAGGTGCAGGCAGAGTGTTCACCGCCATGGGTTGTCTGCAGTGTGTCAGCGCTCTGACTCTGGAATAAGTCAGGCTGTGTCCAGCAATACCCACATTCACAGCAGGGACTAGAATGCAGCAATGCGCATCTATGCACTGTTCTGGGCCCAGTGACTATGAATCAAACCCCTCCCCTTCCCTGTGTGGCTCCCTAAGCCCAGCCCCACAATCGCTGTGACCCTGAAGTCCCTGTGGCTGTTCACAATCTCAGCCCCACGTTCTGTCACCTTTAAATCCCCCGGGGTCTTGCCCTGATCCAGGGCTGCGTTCTTTTAATCCAATTTCCCTGGGTGTTGTCCAGTCCCCTTTCTCACTCCCTGTGCATTTGCTGGAGCTGATGCTCAGAGGCAGCAGCTGTGCATTATCTGGTACAAACAAAAACAACAAGGAGTACTAGTGGCACCTTAAAGACTAACACATTTATTTGGGCATAAGCTTTCGTAGGCTAAACCCACTTCATAAGATGCAAGGAGTGGAAAATACAGTAGGAAGATATATATAGCAGTACGTGAAAAGATGGGAGTTGCCTTACCAAGTCGGGGGGCGAGACAATTCAATTAAAGTGGGCTATTATCAACAGGATGAAAAATCACTTTTGTAGTGGTAAGCAGGGTGTCTCATTTCAAACAGTTGACAAGAAGGTGAGAGTAACAGTCGGGGGAAATTAGTGTTTAGTTCTTGTAGTGACTCATCCACCCCCCGTCTTTATTCAGGCCTAATTTGATGGTGTCCAGTTTGCAAATTAGTTCCAGTTCTGCAGTTTCTCATTGGAGTCTGTTTTTGAAGTTTTTGTTGTTGAAGAATTGCCACTTTTAAGTCTGTTATTGAGTGACCAGGGAGGTTGAAGTGTTCTCCGACTGGTTTTTGAATGTTATAATTCTTGACGTCTGATTTGTGTCCATTTATTCTTTTGCGTAGAGACTGTCCGGTTTGGCCAATGTACATGGCAAAGGGGCATTGCTGGCACACGATGGCATATATCACAATTGGTAGATGTGCAGGTGAACAAGCCCCTGATGGTGTGGCTGATGTGGTTAGGTCCTATGATGGTGTCCCTTGAATAGATATGTGGACAGAGTTGGCAACGGGGTTTGTTGCAAGGATAGGTTCCTGGGTTAGTGTTTTTGTTGTGTGGTGTGTAGTTGCTGGTGAGTATTTGCTTCAGGTTGGGAGCTGGACACCATCAAATTAGGCCTGAATAAAGACTAAGAGTGGATGAGTCACTACAAGAACTAAAAACTCATTTCCCCCGACTGTTACTCACACCTTCTTGTCAACTGTTTGAAATCAGCCACCCTGATTACCACTACAAAAGTGACTTTTTGTCCTGTTGATAATAGCCCACTTTAATTGTATTGTCTCGACCCCCGACTTGGTAAGGCAACTCCCATCTTTTCACATACTGCTATATATATCTTCCTACTGTATTTTTCACTCCATGCATCTGATGAAGTGGGTTCTAGCCCACGAAAGCTTGTGCCCAAACAAATTTGTTAGTCTCTAAGGTGCCACTAGTACTCCTCGTTGTTTTTGTTTTTGCTGATACAGACTAACACGGCTACCACTCTGAAACCTATTATCTGGTACATGCACTGTTGGTTTAGGCCGCAGTCGGTGGGATACACCACCTAGATTATTAGCCAGAGAAAACTTTGGCTTGTCCTACTTGAAATTTAAAGAGACAGCTTGTGTTTCATGGAGCAACCACTATCAAGCCACTCTTCCTTACCCCCTCCCCAGCCTGGCTGCAAAGAACATGCTCAGTATTTAGAGACATGTTGAGTCACACTTTCTCTCCTGAAATCCTGGTGCAGCGAATTAGCTTCTTTCTTGTCTGATCTTGGTTCAGACCAACCTGCGGTCAGCAGCATCTTTGCACCTTCCCCCCTTCTACACCCTCCAGGCCCCCAGAATCTCCCTTCTGCAAGCACCCCTGCTCTGCTGCTCCTTTGCAAATACTCAGCACCCATAATCGGGGCCAGATTTTCAGAGGAGCGCTGCATGCTCTCAGCATGCTGGGTGTTAAGCTCTTGTTAAAACTTTCACAATGGGAGCCAGGCTCTTTTGAAAATCTGACTCTTATTTAGATCCCTAAATGGGAGCTGGACTCTTGAACACAGTCCTAGTTGTGGGTGCCGAGTGCTTGGAAATCTGGTCTCCGCGGCAAAGACCGCATCCCAGGGATCCCCAGTGCAAACAGCTCAGTCCTTCTACAAACACTCCCATCTCAACACCCAGTTTCTGCAGGCTCCTAGGCATTGCTGAAGGTACGTGGCTAGCTGCTCGTTTGCTGGGTAGGTTTCTTTAGACAGCTGGGCTAAAGTCATTTAGGGGCCTGAGTTCTACTGCAAGCCAAAGGGACTGAGGCTATGTCTAGACTTCAAAAAAAGACCTGGGTTGGCGAGTCTGAGCCTGGGTCAGCTCCCTGGGCTTGTGCTACAGGGCTAAAAATAGCAGTGTAGACACTTGGGCTGGAGCCCAGTGTCTGAGGGCCACCCCCCATCCCTGGGTTTGAGTCCCAGCTCCAGCTATTTTTAGCAGGTCTATTTTTGCAGATTAGACCTACCCTGAGACTCCTAAATCACTTAGGTGCTGCTGATAATGCTACCTGTGGGGCCAGACCTGGGGTTGAGGTAAGTTGGTGCAGGTCAATTGACTTTACTGGAGCTTCACCAGCTCTGGGCCAATTGACACCAGCTGAGCGCCTGCCGTCATTGTTGTTACCACCAGTAAAGGTCTCCAACCTGGTGTAAGCAGGGGCACCAACTATTGACTTCCATGGGAGTTACAGCTGCTTACCCCAGGGCTGGCATTTGCACATACTCTTTCTTTTATTCCCCTTGGAGCCGATGACTAATTCCATTCTCCCTGAATGAGACGAGGAGTTCTGTGCAAGGGCTGTTGTAACAACTGTGGTCTCACTTCCATGATTCTGGGAATCCTGAGAAACCGGGAGGGTGCATCGCGGGAGACAATCTGTCCCTTCCTGTGAAAACATCATAACAGAGGTACGAGATGGGGACTGTGATGGTCACCGCTGCTGTGAGTGAACAGTGAGCAGGCTGAACACCACGATGCTTGGACAGAAATCCACCAATGCTACCAATCCTCTGACTTCTTCCTATGGCTTCAGGGAGAGACTTCCGTCCCATGGCTCATCCAGGAACTCCCCGCTTCAGGTGCCTAGCAGGAGACAGCAGCTGGCTCCAATTAGCCTTCATGATTTGTCTCCATAAAATGATTTATTTTTGTTTAAAGAAAAACAGACAAAGCCACAACCAAACAGAGTTGTGGGCCCTGCATTTCCACTCCCAGTTTCCTGCTTCCCTCCAGTCGAGTTTCAATAAACAGTTGATGTGAATGGGGTTGTATGTTGGGAACCAGCCGGAAGCCCGGTTGTCTCTGTGGTTTGTCTGCATTGCTCGCTGTTTCGTGGCTTAATTTCTTCCTGTCGATGGCATAGTCTACGCCATGGTCCTTGCAGTCCAGCCAAGGTCTAGCTACACTCACCTCCAGCTACCATGGATTCCAGATTGGTGCTCTTCATCTGTGGGGCCAGCGTTCTTCAAGCTCATGGTCGGGTCTTGTGAGCTCCAAAGGCATAAGCAGGACTCACATGGTGCATAGACTTCGCAGTGACGCAAGGATCTACCACAGCCAAGCAGGTTGAGTTAGTTAGTGGCATGAGTTCACAGCGGGTGAAGGATTTAGGTCGGGGGGGGGGGGGGCGGAGGGGAAGGATCTAATACAAGGATTCAAAATGGAAAGTGGTACAAGCCATCTAGCCGAGAAGACAGAGCGGCTGAGGTCTGCTGAGCGAGCGGTGGAGCTGGGGCGTCTCACTGCACGTCCCAAGCACTTTCCCATGGGGAGCGCCGCATGGATCGTCTGCCACTTGCTCCTTCCATTCCACATGTAGGGTGATATTAATGGGAATCTGTGAATTCCTGCCTGCACTCATCAGCCCATGACTAACAGCTTCCCGACTCAAGCTCTTTATAATCTGCAGGAAACTGGCCGGACCAGTTCTGAAGTTTAGCTTCTGTGGCTCTTATCGGAAGACCATTAGTCTTGCTCAGTTGCAGCATCAGTGCTGGGAAATGAAGGAGTATGTCCCTCTGCCCTCCCCTGGAGGGAATCGCCTTCTGTTAAGGTGAGGGTGGAAAAGAATTGAATCTCCATCTTCCTTTAGCCTTAATTTTTTTCCCTAGCTGCTCTACCACTGAACCCGAACTCTGGTTCAGATTGAGCACGTACCTATAGGATGCAAGGAGGAATTTAGCCTCCGGGTTTACTCAGTGCTGGATATTCCCCATTCTTCTTGGCCAGTAGAATCAAACTCTGCCCTGGATGACAGTCACTAGAGGCTGTCTGCAGAGCTACAGTAGCTTTGTCCCATCCATGAGCTACTCTATGTCCCTTGAATCACAGGTCCTAGCCAATCCCACCAAGAAGAAATTCTTCCATACAGCAGTGGCGATGCAGTGTAACTCAACTTGTTTGTTGTGGTGTCTTTCAACTGTATCTATCCCAAAAGACTATACAGGTCAGAGGAAGGATGGCTAAGATACTGGATAGAGATCTGGGTTCTAATCCTAACTCTGCCGAGGTGTATGACCTTGGGAAAGCCTCTCACTTCTATAAAACAGGGATAACAAAGCTCGCAAGCTCTTCCGTGCAGAGACTGCCTTCGTATGTGTCTGCACAGTATCTGGTCTTGATTAGTATTGTGATAAAATATCGTTGGTCAATAGTACAATTAAACAGCAGGGAAAATGAGAAATTAAGGGTGGGATTTTTCAAGGGGCCTAAATCAATTGGATTTGGTGCTAATTTCCCTGGGACCCTTTGAAAACCTCAGTTTAAGAGCCACAAGCAACGAGGGCTGGGAGAAAGCGGGCTGTTTTAGAGGAGACTGGAAAAGCTCGCAGCATGGAGATGGACAGGGAAGCTGTTCCAGGGGGCAGGAGCTGGTCTTGCACCAGCTTGATGAGACTGGGAAATGACACGAAGAACAAGCTAGTACCGGATGGCTGGAGGGAAGGGCGAGAAAGGAAGGCACGAAATACTATAGGCTGGAGCAGAAATGGGGAGAGTTTGGAACTGCATCCCGAGATGGGCAGGGAGCCAGAAGAATGGACTGAGAATGCAGGCCACATGGCTGTGTTGCTTGCAAGGGATGGCTGTGCAGCAGCCTTCTATAGCTGCTAGAGGTTGGAGACATGGGACTTGGGAAGGTGGCCACCACACTTGTGTGACAGACAATAGAGATGACGACGGCTGCTGCTATTGTTTCAGATACATGGCTCTACAAAAAAGCTTAATTGTTTCTTACACTTATCCTGAATGGAGGGCAGTAGTTACACACCCTGCTTTCAAAAGCATTTAACCCAACCCATAATAATACAAAGATGCAGCATTTAGAAGGCTCCCGGGCCAGGATTGCACTAGAGGGAAGAATAATGAAAGTCTGGGAATTGATTTTATTTTCCCTTTTGCAGCTGATCCTTCCATTCACCCTGGCACAAAGCTTCATGGCTTATCCTACCAGGGCAAGCAGGCTTGAAGAAAGGAAGCTTCTGTGAAAGCAATTGTCTCCAGCCCAGATCTATGTTCAAGACCACCCTTGAGATGTGGGGGCTTCATCCCCTGATGGGCAATTGACTGACTCATCCAAGGCAGTGTCTAGCAACTGACTTTGTTTTCTTTTCTTAACCTTATGACTTTATGTCCAGCATGGTTATGGGGCAGTCATTCTCACCAGGGCTGAGAGGACGTGTGCCACCGGCTATGAATTTATCTGAAGCAGAAGAACGTTAACCTTCAAAAACCACCAGTGGGAGGCATCTGGAATTATTGGGAGGTCCTTGCACCGGCATCTCCCAGCTGGGGATGGGAGGAGAGGAGCAAGCGGTTTCCATAGGAACTCTCGCTTTCTCCATGGCATCAGCAAAACAACCCACGCTAGTTAGGGGATTTCCAGTCAACCAGAGGTTGAGGGAGGGTATCGGAAACAGATCTATTTAATTAGAGAAGATGAACACATGGGAACAAACAGGTTATGGCCTGGTCTGTAACCACTGTCACAGTGTGGCCTTTGCAACACTGCTAGGTCTCTCTAGGCGAGGCACAGCCAGCAGGACTGGTGCAGCGTCAGGTACTATAATAGATTAGCTGCTAGCAGAGGACAGAAGTGTGCATGCTCATAGAGGCCAGCAGTGTGTCCCCAGGCTGAGCTCTTCAGTGGAAGAAGCTTGGGGTACTTAAGATTCCATCAGTCCTGAGGAAGAGTATTTTTTTTTCAAACAGGAGCCCAATGTTATTCAATAGTAATCCACCTGCCCTGCAGGGTGAATCCACTAATATTCCTCATACCCCTCTGTATTTCTTATAAGAGACCAGCACAGGCTATCAATGATCGCGGAGGGCTTATTATCAAAGCACCAGAGGATATGCCAGTAATGCACCGATCATGGTGGAGAACATGCCCACCTTCTAGGTAAGACTTTTTTGTCCAAGAGTACTGTTGCCTTGTGCTACAGAAACTTCACCTACAGATGGTCACCAGCAGGAACAGCACACATCAAAAGAGAGAGCAACAGGGATATTTTCTTACAGCCCTAATTGGAGGGGAGCAGGGAGCATTAGAGTAACTGTCTTTTTCTTCTTGGTGCCTGTGCACAGGAACAAACAGGCTTTCCTGCTGCAGGGCTTTGTGTGTCAGAATATTTCACTATATAGTAACAAGGGCCCACCTCTTTCGAGGCATTATAAAGTGCTCTTGCTTGCTCTGTTGAGAAATTAAACACAGGGGTGGGGGTTTGGGAACTAGGACTCCTGGCTTCTATTCCAGATTCTGCCACACAGGATAGGCTCAGACAGTCTGGAAAACAGCACCTATACGACATGACCCATTGTAACCAGACAAAGATTTGCCTTGATGTTCTTTTTGCTTTGGTGCAGTTTTTTTTGGTTGGAAAAAAATTCTCAGATTTTGGTGAAAATGTCATGACTGCAAAAACCCAAGCAATTTAATTGGAAAAACTTATTTTTTGTGGATCTGTCAGTGAGCCCACGATGGTGATTTAGATCTCAATTCAGATCTCGATTCAGGAAAGTACTTAAGCATGTGCTTAACTTTTAAGCACATGTTTAAATCCTGTTGACTTCCATGGGATTTAAGCACAGGTGTAAGGGCTGATCTGAATATAGATGCTTCCTGAATCGTGGCGTCAGTCCTATCCGCTGAGGGAAGATGGGGCTCTCATGACTGGTAGCTCCCACTCCCTCCAGGATTCAGAGTGGTAGCCATGTTAGTCTGTATTAGCAAAAACAGTGAGGAGTCCTTGGGGCACCTTAGAGACTAACAAATTTATTTGGGCATAAGCTTTCATGGGCTAAAACCCACTTCATCAGATGCATGTATTTTCCACTCCACGCATCTGATGAAGTAGGTTTTAGCCCAGGAAAGCTTATGCCCAAATAGCATTACAAAAGTAATTTTCCTCCTTTGATATTCACCCCTTCTTGTCAACTGTTCAGAATAGGCCACTTCTACCTTAATTGAATTAGCCTCATTAGCACTGACCTCCCCCCACTTGGTAAGGCAACTTCGATCTTTTCATGTGATGTAATATTTATACTGCTTACTGTATTTTTCACTCCATGCATCTGATGAAGTGGGTTTTAGCCCACGAAAGCTTATGCCCAAATAAATGTGTTAGTCTCTAAGGTGCCACAAGGACTCCTCGTTGTTTTCACTCCAGGATGTTACTCAGCCACTGAAGCAATTTTCAGTGGATATGTACACACAGCCCTGCTTCTCCATTCAGATTCATAGCAGAGATGGTGAGCTTTGTAGTTGCAAAGAGTTCTTTCAGAAATAGTCCATAGGTTATAGTCCAATGTTTATATTTCAGGGCGATCCAGTTAGAACTGGGATCTCAGTCCTTGTGGCTTAGGCTTCACCTGCATGAAACTTTAAGCAGGTCTGAGATGACAGAATCAGGACCCAACGGTATTTTATACAGTGTTCTAGCATCCACTTGACCACACAGTCCCAGGTAAACAATATGCTTTCGATGTAATCTTCTGTTTTCTAAACACCACCAGTAATTAGTTACACAAATTAACATAGGGCAATTTATCCATTAGACAGTCTATCACAAACTTCAAAGAGACATATAGACAATGACGTTATTTCACCCAAGATTCATCTAAATGTTAATATTCCCTTTTGATCTCTGAATTAGTAGCTATAGCAGGGATCGGCAAACTTTGGCACGTGGCCCGTCAGGGAAAGCTGCTGGCAGGCCAGGACGGTTTGTTTACCTGCAGCATCTGCAGGTTCGGCCGATCGCAGCTCCCACTGGCCGCGGTTTGCCGTCCCTGGCCAATGGGGGCTGCGGGAAGCGGCGTGGGCCGATGGATGTGCTGGGCGCCACTTTCCGCAGCCCCCATTGACCAGGGACGGTGACCAGGGCGGCCAGTGGGAGCTGCGATCGGCCAAACCTGCAGACGCTGCAGGTAAACAAACCGTCCCAACCCGCCAGGGGCTTTCCCTGGCGTACCCCATACCAAAGGTTGCCGATCCCTGAGCTATAGTGACAGATTGGAACTGTCTGTTTACAGGGGTAGCATTTAAGATGCACACAATTAGTATTACTTCTAACAATATAGGTTTGCATTTCAAAGTTCTAGTCTATTTACCAGGAATGGCTCTCATTATCATTCGCATACCTTTCTAACATGACTTTAAAGGTGAGCTCTGGGGCATTCAGCCTGCAAGTTGTTTAACTGTTTCTGGCCATGTATTATACTTTGTATAAGATTCGTTGCAATTATATAACAGTGGTAGCAATAATGATTTGCAGGGTTATATTTTAATTAGACAACGTCACAGCCCCCTAAAATGCGGGGTACGATCTTGACTAGGAATTAAAGCAGGAGATGTAAAAGAGCCTGGGAAACTCTTTATTTTTCAAGATGTACCGGATGTGGCTTGAGTTGATTAAAACTGGATTGAAAAAGCTTTGGAGACCATGCTGTATCTTCCATCTCTAACTTCTATGGGTCAGATCCTTTTTCAGGTTCCTTGACTTCAGCTGGTTGAAAATGAGGGTTTTTTCCTGCAGAAAATGTCAATATCTTGGCAGAAATTTTAATACTGAAAAATTTTGGCTGAAACCCAAAATTTGGGTTCTGCCTCATGGGAGTTGTAGTTTAGATGTCTCATGCTCCCATTCTCCTTTATAGGCCAGAATGTGTGGTCAGACTACATATCCCATGATGAACCACAGTTTGGCGAGGGGAGGCGGTGCATCACAGGAATCCCTGGCCATGGTGCATTATGGGAGATGTAGTCTGTCTGGGGAGCCTGGCCCATAGAAGAGAACGGGGACATGAGACAACCTAACTATAATGCCAATGGTATGGCACGGCAGCATTTCTGTATCAAAATATTGAAATTTTCTGTGGAGAGCAGCTACTCTTCATGAATAAGTTCATAATGTCAAAAACGAACGTCAATGGACATTTTTTGACTAGTACTATCATTAACTTTGATGGGGATCCTGCCTGAGAGAAATCTGAGTCAGGGCCTTAGGATTGGGCTCCACATTTTTTACTTACCATGTGCTATTTGCAGTAGAAATTGGGGTGGAAGCTTGTGCAGGCTTCATGAGTCCCCCAGATCATTTGCCCAACCTGCTGATGGGGTGGGTGGGTGATGCCCTTGCAATGTTTTGTGTAAGCTTTTGGAGAAGAGTGGTGAACTCTGAAGAATTTTGGAAACTTGCTCTTCTTTTCTTGGCAGAGCTCCGTGTTTCTTCCTACCCACAGACCCCAACCTCTTATCCAAATAAGAATCTGAAACAATTTTGTCCCTGCGGGGTGACCATATGTCCTCAGTGGAGAACAGCAGCTGGTCACCGTGACATTGAAAGACCAGGTTATGTAGTGGTAGAGCTGGCTGGATAGTAAACTAGGTCGATTCACCAATAGTTTTGCAAATAGAAGTGTTATGTTCCGTTGACTGTGACTCATAGGGTTGTGTTATTTGTTATTCACAAGGATTTGGATGGCCGTCAGATACTGGGGAAAATGATCACGGATCCCAAAAGTTTTACTATATTTAGCAACAAGGATTATTTGTGCCACAAAGTGCCTTTTTCACTACTCACAACTTTCCAGTTTTTAAAAGTTTCTGACAATCCAATCAGGAAGCATAATCACCTCCATATGATTTGGACTTAGGTGGCCACTCACATAACACAAACCACAGGCAGCTGAAGCAATTTGCTCATGAACAACACCTGTACTAAACATTATTTGCCCGAACGGTCTGCCGAATCCAGCTGCAGTGTAGGCGTCCTCTCATGGGCCCTACCTCGGGCCTTCCCACAGGAACCCAAGTTTCTCCCTACGGTCCTGATCACAGTGTATTCACCGAATTATGAGGCCCAGGTGTTTGTCAGACTAATGCCTGTCCCCCTGAGCACTGCTCCCTTTGCGTGGGATGCAGTTTATTTTGGGCAAGGTGGGGCTGACTGAACAGGGCTGGTTAACCACAGACCTCCTGGCACTTGAAGGCCGCCCTGTTACAGAGTGTAATAAGGAGGGGAGAGCAATGGGCCGTGCTATCGTATAGGGGCCATCTTGGCCTATTCTGCCCATCCCCCCACCCTTTACATCCCCGGACCCGCGCAATCTATGGCCTCAGGTTAAAGGAACATGCATCTCCATGGAACGAAAGACCCTTGGATGGCGGCATCTCCTGGCTTTAATCAGGGCTGCATTTCTTTTATGTCTGCCCTTGTTTTGGGGAAAGGACTCTGGATATTTATTTAGCTATTGGTTTGGAATTTTACAGCCAAATCCCATAACTCCATGGCTCAGCGGAAGGGAAATCTTTAAAATCCAGCTGGTGAAAGGCAATGAGGAGAGAAATGGATCAGTCCCTCTCTGGATACCGCCAGAGTCAGCCTCATGGGACCCAAGTTGAGAAAGCAAACAGAGATGTGTTGGTCCTTGTCCCCAGCAGATGCCACCCCAAGGGATATGAGGCTCTCCTTGGGCTGATTTCCCCCGGTAATTGCTTCCCGTATGCAAGTAATCGGTTGCAGAAATGAAAGGACATCACTCCTTTTCCAGTTAGAACTGAGCTTGCCCTCCAAGATATACTATTATTCACTGCAATAAATAACTCTCAGCTGAAACTGAAAGGCCCAGGAGCTAGGAATGGTTCAAAGGGGCAGTGGGTCATTTCGTGAAGATACTTAACCAACCATTCTTAATCGTCTGATGTCTTCTTGGTCTGTGAGAGTAAACATCCCTCCTCTGGAATTATTAATGATACGTTTATTGTTCTCTCTCTAATTCCTATTTTAGGGCATCTAGCCCGCCCACCTCCCCAGAGTCAAGGCCAGGTTGTTTTCTAGTGTTTTCTCCAGCCTCGCAGGAAGGCTGGATTGTCAACGGGAGTTCAAATTCCCACTGAATGGGATTTGGGGGCCTAGTTCCCTGAAGTTCCTTTGAAAATCCAAGCCTTACGTGCCCTCTCCCTTGGGGAGATATTCCACAGCCTGAGAGAGCTCATCATTTTTCTTGATTCTCAGCCCGTTTCCCCTTTCTGAAGGTCTGCTCTGACGCCTAGCCAATGAAAGACTCCTATTGACTTCAAGTGGGAGTTGGGTCAAGCTCTGAATTTCATCCCATTTCTCCTTGTGACACCTCCAGGGCTCCACTCCAAACGACTCTCCCTCCTCAGTGTTTACATCCTTCTGATATGTCTTGACAGTGACCATCTAACCCAGGTATCCGCCAGCCAGGCGAGACATAATGAGCTATTAATCTCCCCTTTTAAATCAATCCCTCCAGCCCCTGTGGTCATTTCTGTTGTTTCCCTATGAACTCCCTCACCCCAGCCATATGCAGAGGGACTATTACGGGATTGCATAGGCGTAGCTGGGAGCAGAATTTGGCGCCTTGAGTAGTCTATGCCAAGAGCATGTCTGAGTGGCCACCTCCTTTGTTTGCTATGTTGATAAGCTGCACAGGATGCTGGCACTGTATAAGCAATCATAAACAGAAACAAGACTGTAAAGGGCTATGCAGTCCTTGAACCCTGATCACTTGCACTTATTAAAGATCTGGCTATCTGTCTCACAATAGCAGAGTTCTGGCTAGATTTCAGTTTGAGGAAGCACATTCTGCCTCTCTAGAGTTCCTTCTCCAGTTTTAGGCAGATGCAGGATTTTGTCTTCATTTCCTGTCCTGGACAGCAGCGTCGTACTGCTGTTTGGTGTTATGCAACCTTCCCCTGTGTTCCGCCCCAGAGGTTGCTGCATTTCAGCTGGAGGGTGTGTGAGTGAAATGATTCTTGTAAAACACTTTGGGCCATTCAGCATGGGAGGTGCTACATAATAAAAAAAAAAAAATATTGCGGCCTAGGAAATGTAATAAAATGCCGACGTTCTCTAGCACCTTACATGCATGGGCCTTGTAGCAGGGTGCCCTGCCCCTTTAAGAGCTGACCAGACCCATACAGTTAGCCCTGTCTGCCACATCTGGGCTGAGATGTGGGGTTTAATTAGAACAGCTGGGTATGGGGGTGGGAGGAGGGTGCAGATGATTCCCCTATAAAGCAGTAGGGAGCTGTGGAGTGAAGGGGAAGCCTGGGAAATTGCAGTGTGTGGAACAGGGTCCTGCAGGGAAAACCCTGAGACCAGGGGAGTTCCCCCAACTAGGAAGGGCTGGGAATAACCTGCTAAAGCAGAGAAGACCCTGAGACGCCAGAGCTGTGCCTAGCTTAAGGCAGGAGGGAAGATTTTTGTGTTTCATTTTGAACTTTAAGTTAATAAACCAGTCCCGAAGGAGGGCTTTTGTCATGGAACTTGTTAAAGTCCCTTTCTGGAATACATTTGAGGAACCAAGTGGGGAAACTGAGGCAGGGCGCTGCTGCTTGTAGGGCCACCGCTGGCCCTGGCGGGGGGTGGGTGCTTAGGAGGTGGCCACCCTGTCGGCACACCTCAGGACCCTTCACATACATTAATTGATACAAATTGCATGAAGAAGTAGGGAAGTCTGTTTATACCTATTTTACAGACGAGAGAAACTGAAGTATAGAGGCTAAGTGATTTGCCCAAGGTCTCACATGTGGCATAACTGAGAGTAGGGATCAAAGATTCATGCCTCCCGGCTCCCTGCACTAGACAATGCTATCCAGATGCACAGTAGGAAACAATTGTGAGCTGCCAGATATTTTTCCAGTTCTAATTTGAGCTGTCCTATTAATGTCTCTCATGTGGGGCCAGCTCTCTAAACACTCACCATCCACAACTAAACCCAGATTTTCACCAGAGCTCTGCTCCCATTTAGGCATCCAAACAAAGGCCAAATTTTCCAAAGGGCGCAGCACTCAAAGTGAGGAGCAAACCTGACAATCTGGCAGCTGGGTCGAGCAATTCAGGAATTGGTTGACACGATCTTTTTGCGTTGGAAAATGTCCGTTTGTCGAAGCCAAACCTTTTCACAGCAGCGTTGTCAGTTTTGTTGAACTTTTCTAGGTCCACAATGGAATTCTGGGCAGAAGCAGAGAGAGACCCACCCCCAGAATAGATCGTTGGTTAGGACATTGATGTCAGGACCCAGGTCTAAATCCCTCCTGCACTAGATTCAGAGCAAGGATTTGACTTGGATGACCCATGTGCTCAGTGAGGGCCCTAACCACCGGGCTATTGGCTTTTCTGGGCGGCCTCTTTCTCATGTTTTATCATGAACATCTTTGAAAGGTCTCGTTTTCCTTCTGCATCAGAACAAAAACAAAATTTGAAACCCCCGAATTTTGCACCCAGCGGAATCCTCCTTTTCTGGCCAACCTTTGAGCTGAGCAGTGCTGAAAAATCCTGCCCCTAGTGGAGGGTTACCACCTTTGAAATGCAAAAATACCAGCCCTGCCCCTCTCCCCTCCCAGACAAGCCCACTGCAACCCCAACCACAAGGCAACGCCACAACGCCACAACCCCCCACCCCCGAACAGCCACTTATAGTATCTAGAGAGATAACACATATAGATAAGATTGTTACCAATCGGGTGTTTGTTTTATCAGCACATTTTGCCAGCCACTCTCTGTAATCTGTTTCAGAGGGGTAACCAGGTTAGTCTGTATCAGTAAAAACAACAAGGAGTCCTTGTGGCACCTTAGAGACTGACAAATTTATTTGTGCATAAGCTTTCCTGGGCTAGAACCCACTTCATCAGATGCATGGAGTGGAAAATACAGTAAGCAGGTGCCAGATAAATACTGTATTTATCTGTATTTAAATAATACTGTATTTAAATAATGTGCTTACTGTATTTTCCACTCCATACATCTGATAAAGTGGGTTCTAGCCCACGAAAGCTTATGCCCAAATAAATTTGTTAGTCTCTAAGGTGCCACAAGGACTCCTCGTTGTTTTTCTCTGTAATATGTTTAGTTTCACCAGGTGTCACTGAATGTGCAGTTTCTGATGCAAGGGCTTTTTTCAGTGATGTAGTAGGATCACTCGCACCACTGCACTGATCTTCCATTATTTAATATGCCTCGCACGTCTCCAACCCTCTCTCACACCCGCGCGGTGCATTTGCTTGTCGGTGGGCAGACAGCTGATGTATTTTCAGCAGTTTTGATCTGTTCTCACTTAAACTGCGGAAGTGGGAACACTGCAGCATCATTAGCTGGACACAGAAACTTTTAACATTAGATATCCCGGTGCATTGTGATAGTCATGCAAATCTTTAGACCCATGTAAAAAAAACCCCAACAGATTAAATTATTTATCTGGCAACTGGCAAATCCATAAAAATACCGGCCAGGCTGGTCAAATACCAGCCAGCTGGTAACCCTACTAATGGTGACCCCCCCAGTTCTGCAGACAGGGGCATTAGTACCACAGGAAGAGGGTAGCAAGAACTTCCTGGTCTGGCTGACATCTCTAAATCATCTGCAAGGCACACATGGGGCTGGGGTTGTGGGAGTGCATTCAGCACTCATGACAAACCTGGGCATCCGCTCTGAGCCTCTTAGTGGTTTTCCAGATAGATGGGGAGATTTTACTACAGATCCTGAGTCAGGCATCAGTCACGCTCATTTAACAGCAGCTGGTACAACAGCCCCAGCTGCCACTCAGCAGGGATGTCTCTCAACATCCTCCAAGGAGCCGTGATGGATGTCCTCTTTCCTGAAGGTTTCAGAGTAGCAGCCGTGTTAGTCTGTATCCGCAAAAATAACAGGAGTACTTGTGGCACCTTAGAGACTAACAAATTTATTAGAGCATAAGCTTTCGTGGGCTACAACCCACTTCTTCGGATGCATATAGAGTGAAACATATATTGAGGAGATATATATACACACATACAGAGAGCATGAACAGGTGGGAGTTGTCTTACCAAGTCTGAGAGGCCAATTAAGTAAGAGAAAAAAAACTTTTGAAGTGATAATCAAGATAGCCCAGTACAGACAAATAAATTTGTTAGTCTCTAAGGTGCCACAAGTACTCCTGTTATTTTTCCAGTACAGACAGTTTGATAAGAAGCAAGTGTGAGAATAGTTACAAGGGGAGATAGATTCAATGTTTGTAATGGCTCAGCCATTCCCAATCCCTATTTAGCCCTGAGTTGATTGTGTCTAGTTTGCATATCAATTCCAGCTCAGCAGTCTCTCGTTGGAGTCTGTTTTTGAAGTTTTTCTGTTTTAAGATAGCCACCCGCAGGTCTGTCAAAGAATGGCCAGACAGGTTAAAGTGTTCTCCCACTGGTTTTTGAGTATTATGATTCCTGATGTCAGATTTGTGTCCATTAATTCTTTTGCGTAGAGACTGTCCGGTTTGGCCAATGTACATGGCAGAGGGGCATTGCTGGCACATGATGGCATATATCACATTGGTAGATGTGCAGGTGAACGAGCCCCTGATGGTATGGCTGATGTGATTAGGACTCTTTCCTGAAGTACTTGCCTTTAGAATCTGGGAAAGAGCAGGCCTCAAGGCTGCATCAGACAGGGGGTTAACTCCTCAGCTGGTGTAAATGGAGAGCTGGGCCCCAGAGAGGATCCAGCTGCTTTTGCTTCCCCTCTTGTCCTGCCCACGCACCAGCTAAGGAGAGGGAGCTCGGCGATGGAGGGAGGGTGGTGCTCCCCAGCATCTGTAGGAGGGTGAGGGAGCTGAAGAATGGTGGGATAGCCAGACTGGAGAGGCCGTCCACTGGCTCGGAGCCCAGTGCTCCAGCAGACGCACTTCAGGCTCGGTTTTTCCCATGAAACTTCCCTGCCCCCACCACCCTGGTCTCTGGACTTCCACTTCCTGCTTCAGCCCCTGCAGTTGAAAACTGTAGCCCTGAGGCCCAGATCCTCCAAAAGGAGCAAGCAAGGCCCCTCCCGACCCACTCCCATGGCAGAAATGGCAGACATGCTTCTGTTCTCAGGGCGACGAGAAGGAGGCGTGTGGGGTTAATAAAATAAAAGAGCGCTGAGGATGCTTGCCTTGTTCAAATTAGGAACGTAATGAAACAACCAAACAACACAGTTCTAAGAACTGCACCGATCTACATCACTGATATTAACCACAGCCACCATCTTCATGGTGGAAATAGAACTGAGAAAGAATGGGCCTTTAAAATGAAACCGTCTGCAGCTCTCCTTTATCTGGATAGGTGAGGGGAACACAGCCCAGAATAAGGCCAGGGCAGGTGGGTGGAGGGAGAGTAGATGAGTGTGTTGGAAGATAAAGGGGGGAGGGAGACGGGTGTGAGCGGAGAGGGAGGGATGAATGGATGGTGAGTAGACAGGGAAGGCAACGGATGTGAGTTGGTGAGTAACAGGGCCGGCTCCAGGCACCAGGCAACCAAGCTGGTGCTTGGGGCGACACCTGGAGGGGGGCGGCGCGGCGCTCGGGCCGCCGGGGAGAGCGGGGCCACAGCCGGGCTCGCCGCCCTCCCCCCGGCGCTCTGGCCGCCCTCCCCCCCGCGCCCTCCCCCCGGGTGCCGGGGGGAGAGCGGCGAGCCCGCCCTGCGCTCTGGCCGCCGGGGGGAGAGCCGAGCCCCAGCCGGGGCTCGCCGCCCTCTCGCCACCCTGCCCCCGGCGCTCTGGCCGCCGGGGGGAGAGCCGAGCCCCCGCCGGGGCTCGCCGCCCTGCCCCCGCCGGGGCTCGCTGCCCTGCCCCCGCCGGGGCTCTGGCCGCCGGGGGGGGGGGGGGAAGAGCCGAGCCCCCGCCGGGGCTCGCCGCCCTCCTCCCAGGGCTCCGGCCGCCGCCCCTCCGCGGCGGGAGAGCGGAGCCGAGTAAGGGGCAGTGGGGTGAAGAGAGGTGGAAAAGGCTGAGGCTGGGAAGGAGGGAGAGAAAGAAGGAAGCCACATGATCATTGCTGGAATCCTGACGGAGGCGGGTGAGAAAAGAACCAAAAGATGCTACATTCCACAGAATGGGGCTGTACAACATCTGTTCCCCTTTCACTGGCTTGCCAAAGCCTGAGCTCAGGGGCTCTGTGGTTCCTCTGCTTCGGGGGATGGCAGCTCCGGGAGTTACAACAACAGCTGGGGCAGGCGGTACTGAAGGGCGGAGAGCACTTGCTGAGTCCCTTTTAAACAGTGGCATTTGAAAGCGACATGCATGCTGGGAAAGGCCTATTTGAGCTGGGTTGGAGGGATGGCCCCTGAAAGGGGTCGCCTACGGGAACACCAGTGACCGCCCCCTCCTCTGAAGGGAGGGGCCAAAGAAGTTAACTATAACGGCGTCACAAAGCAAACATGCACGGCTGGGGTGAGGTCAAAGATGCAGCAGGAAGGGACCAGAGTGGGACACTGGGCAGAGAACCGCCAGGTGGAAAAAGCTGCTGGTGTATCTGACCACCCACCTGCATAGATAGCAAAGCCCCACCCCCAGAGAAAGGGCAGGGCTTGTCGAACAGCTGTGTGGGGCAATGGAAGAAGAGCCAGGATGGGCATGATGTCAAAGGGGGACGTTTGAGGGGAGTGCCCCAGCCCAAGGGAAGGTGCTTGTTGAACAGCCCTGGAGACTGATCAGCGTCTCCTATTTTAATATCTGTAACCTAGATAAGATCTCTCCAGGGTCGCTCATCACAGCCCAGTATAGCTCGCCCCAAAGCCCTTCTGAGAGGGGAGCTCAGCCCCCGTGGCCCGTTCCATCTTTGGCCCCTCTCGGCTAATGCTCCTGACAAAGGTGACTGCTCTTTGGGGATGTGGACACCTGTCCATCAGCACTTCAATGCTGCTCTATAAATGCCTGTGGTAGAGAGGAACTGGGCTGAGAACACCTACCTGTGACAATCTGACAATCCCCTGGACACACCTTATGGAAGTTAGATAAACTCTTCCTCATTTATTGCAAGGTGATGAGTCATCCTTGAACTGGAGCCTGATTAAGGCACCTGCACTGATGTGTCACTCCTGTGCTAGGCTCCAGCCAATCCACAAGCCAGGAACTGGTCTGGTGACTGTCAGGGCAGGTATATAAGCCTCACAAGAGGCTGGAATGGTAACTCAGTCTGCTCAAGGTTGCTTTAGGCTTCTCCCTGGCCTTAGTCTGTTCCAGCCCCACTCTGGCTGCCTGAATGTGGCTCTGACCACTAGGTTTCTGACACTTAATGAATTAGGGTTAGTTACCTTTGGGATCCACTGTATTCCAAATGCAATTGTGTACCTGGTGTTGTGGAATTATGTGCCACTCCTCTAGGAGGAGGGGGGATGCTAATGTTATTCCTTCATTATCAGCAGTTTGGAGGTTCACATACTAGTTCCAACTGGATTCTCCAGGGACTGACAAACAAACAAAAAGGGGGGGGGGGGGTTGGACAAATAGCCTTGTTTTAAACTGGCTTGGGGCCTTCTCCCTGATCCAGCAAATGGACAGGACCCCTAGTCCACAGCAGGCCCCACTCCCAAGAGAAGGGTTGGATGGACTGGGCCTACTGAGGCCTATAAGAGTGGGGCTTGTTCTGAACTGAAGCTGTGATGAACTTCAGACCACAAGGAAACCCTTGGGGGAGGTGCTGAAGGATGACTCCTGCCAGAGACCTGCTAGGGCTGGAGTAATCTCTGGTAAGTTTATTACCGTGCATGTTGATTCTTTTACTACTTTTAATAGGTTTTTCTCTGTAGTGCTTTTCCTTAAATTAGGCTTGCATAAAAAAGCCATGTAGTAATTATAGCTGTGGGCAGCCACACTCTGTCTCTAAAAAGCAAATAGGTCTGCTAGGGGAGCCCGTCTCTGCTGAAAATAACAGTGAAAGCAAAAAAACTGTTCATCCTGGATATACCCCAGTCAGAAGGGAGAGAGACGCCAGGGCTCTACCAAGAAAAGTAACGGCAAGGGGAGCTGAAAACCTAAGCGTGGGTGCCCTTGCTGGACTACTGAGGAAAAAGTCAGGTGCAGTTGCCCTGAAATGTGACCCTACCCCTCTTGCATGTCATGAATGAAATCAGATAGCTAGAACACTGGACTTGGACTCAGAAAGCCTCAGTTCTGTTTCCAGCTGTGCCACTGGCCTGGGGCACCTGCCACTGGGTAACCTGGGGCAAGTCTCTGTGCCTCAGTTTCCCCATTTATCAAATGAGGATAATACAACTGACCTTTTGTGTGAGCTTGATTGATGAAAAGGACCAAGTATTATTATTACAGGAGTGTCTTGGGCCAACTGAGAATAGGGCCTTATTGTGCTAGGTGCTGTACAAACATAAAATAAGAGATGGTCCCTGTCCCAAACACAGAACTGAGATTTGGTCCCTTCTGACCAGCACTGGATTTGAACTGGTGACTGAGAAAAGCTGTATGCCTTTGCCAGCCAGCCACGCGCTAATCCTGCTTCCCCCTCTCCCTCTGCATCTGCCTGTGGAGTCTCTTTATGACTCAGGTGCCCCGACTGGTTTTTCTACTAATTGATCTTTTCTCAGTCCACCCAGAGCATATTAAACATTGTTTGGATTTGGTGGCTTTCATTTGACATGAACAGTGGCATTTTTACCCAGGCCTTGGTTGCGAATTGCAGGTGCCTCTGGCAAAGCTGTCAGGCTGTATCGGGTAGGGGGTGTATTTGGCACAGGAGGGCTGTGTCATGCGGCTGTCAGGCTGTGTACTTGGAATCTGTAGTCACACGCACATGACGGAAGCTAAGTAATTGATCTATGCGGAGAGGAAGTGGCTTTGAGTGTTTCCTCAGACACTTCCCTGTCTGTCTGTCTGTCTCCACCTGCTGCTTCTTAGTTTATACTTGGACTGGAAGCTGGTGCAGAGACTGTCTTTTTGTTTGGGGGTCCTGGTAAATGGGGCCTTCTAAGCGTGCCTACAAAACTAAGGCGAAGAAAGCAGGGCCCTTGGAGTTAGAAGATGTGGGGTCTAATCCCAGCTCTGCCACTGACTAACTCTTAGGCAAGTCACTTAACCTGCCTGTGCCTTGTGTTCCGTGTCTGTCTGTGAAATGGAGACGATAATGCACACCTCCCTCCCAGAAGTGCAGGGGCCAAATACTGGTGTCTGAAGCATGCTGTGACCTGAGTCAGAGAAGGGCCATGGATCATCCTCTGACCTGCGGTTTGCATTCTCCGAACTAATAGGTCCCCCTCCGCTGCTGGGAAGCAGGAGTGGGCTGTCTGTTGCTGAGACACTGAAGGCCTCTTTGGCTTAGTCATGCTCAAGCTCCCTCAGGCCTGTGGCCCCAAGCTGTTGCTGGCCTTGCTGGTTCAGAGGCTCACTGGGATCCTAGCTTGGCCTGAGTCCTGTTTCCTTGGCTGCTATTAGTAAGAGTTAAGCCATGGCTGCAGCAGCAGGGCAGATAACCCCCAGGGAGCTGGCAGGAAACAGTGGCGTCCAAGAGCAAAACCCCGCAGCAATGCAAAGAGAAGCCGCTTCCGAGTAACAGAATGAGCCGGTCTCAGCTGGGGCAGCCCACACCAGATCCTTGCAGCCCATGGCAACCTGCTCTCCGTCTCATCCGGGACTGGTACCCCTCCCAGCTGAGCCCGCTCCAGATGGAGGAGGCAGAATGAGACTGGTTCAGGGGCCTGGGGAAATGTAGAGCTTGATTTATTGTTGCCAGTGAGGCTGATGCAAAAAAGAATCATAGAATCATCGAATCTCAGGGTTGGAAGGGACCTCAGGAGGTCATCTAGTCCAACCCCCTGCTCAAAGCAGGACCAATCCCCAACTAAATCATCCCAGCCAGGGCTTTGTCAAGCCTGACCTTAAAAACCTCTAAGGATGGAGATTCCACCACCTCCCTAGGTAACCGCAGGGCAGCACCAAACCACCCCAGGGAACAACGCAGTGCTGTCTCCACAGCAGCCCTGGGTGTGTGTGTGGGGGGGAGATGGGAGGTATTGGGCTGTGGGTGCAGTGGAGGTGAGGCATGGGCAGGCCAGAGGAAGCAGGGAGTGTGGCTAAGGGTAGATATATCACCAACCCCAGCAAAGCCCCCTAGGGGACCCTGGGGCAGGTGCAAAACTTAGAGTAGCCCTTGTGCCAGGGGCTCGGCCAGTCCCTGAATAAAGGAGGCACAAGCTGCCTCCCTCTTGTCCGTGAGGAATGCATCCGGGCCAGTATATTCAGCGCCCTTCCCGCCATCTCTGGAATTGGCTCTGAAGCCAGAGCTGCTACGCCCTGACATTACAGCCCCAGCAACCATGTGCCTCTGTCAGCTGCGTCCGGTGCTTCTCAGGCTGCATCCACTGAGCCCTTCGTAGTTTTTCAAGAACCATGCTGAGGGAGGCTGTGGGGTCTGCCTAGGGGAGGGTGCCTAACTTAGGAAGGGATTCTGTGACGGGATGTTCACCCCATCCTAGCCTAGAAAGGGTTGATGAGGCTGAGATGGGGCCAATTAACTGGATAGGCCCCAGGCGAGGGGTATTAGGTGGCCTAAATAGTCCCCTGAATGATGGTGGAGCCCAGCTGAGAAGAAACAGGCAAGGCCAGGAAGCTAGCTGCAGAAAAGAGCTGCCGTGAGAGAGCCTGCAGCCCCTCTCTGAATGGTTGAGAGGGAAGGTGAGAGGCCCAGGGGAGAGGGTGGCTTTGGGAAATAGCAGCAAGGTTTAAGATGGTGCCGACCTTGGCTGCTGATTAGCAGGTCCCTGAGCTGAAACCTGGGGTAGAGGGTGGTCCCAGGTTCCTCCGCCACCCACTGGGGAAGTGGCACCCATCTGGGCAGTGAATGGGAAGACGGCTAGAGACGGTTTGTACAGAAAGACTTTGATACCCTGGAAGGGGGAAAGGACGACAATGACCTGGCCGGAGGGCCAAGCCAAGAAGAGAGGGCACCCTGAGTTGCAGGGAGTGAGTGAGAGAGGTGGCAGAAGGGGGCATCGGTCCTGGAAAGAGCTAATCCCCAGAGTGGCCAGGAGGAGGCACACAGCAGTGAGCGGAACCCTGTTACAGATCCCCACAATGGGAAAGCTGGAGTGCCCTGACTTTCTCCAATAGGGGAAGGGAGCAGAAGGATATTGTGGGTGGGGATTGCGAGGTCTGAATTATGGCAGGGTCATTAGTGCCTGGGTCGCCTCATGCTCAGTAATGGGAACCTGGATAGCGCAGCGAGTTGGAGGCAGGGTAGCAGGTGGCACAGGGACACACAGGCTGCCACACTGGCTCACTTCACTGGAAGCCAGGGGCGACTGCATTAAAGCCAATGGAGTTGGGCTGGTGTGAGCAAGAGAGCATCAGGCCTGCAGGGAGCGCTCTCTTGCACACACACACAGGCCTCCATACACAAGGAATACATGTGCAAACACATGACCGGCTCACAAAGACACAGAACATTTGCAGTGTTTTCCTCAGGAATTGAAATTAGGGGGGCTGTTTGAATTTATGGGGGGGAATCAGGGCCGACGAGGGTTGAGACCGTGAGGGTGAAGGTGGGCTGTATGGCACCATAGTAAAAACTGAAAAACGTTTCACGATCATTTTATTAGATTTAACTCATGTTTTAAAATCATCACACAAATTAAAGTTGGCTACTCAAGCCTTCTATGAAGCACGACATCTACATCCTTCTTGGTTTCTTGTTATAATTTTGCACAACTCTGTTAATGAACTTCTTGAATGCAGTGCATTCATCTTCGGTGGCTTCTCGTGTGTCATGGGCAGGAATGGTGTCCCCAGCCTCTGTTTGCCAGGAGCTGGGAATGAGCGACAGGGGATGGATCACTTGATGATTACCTGTTCTATTCATTCCCTCTCTGGCACCTGGCATTGGCCTATTTCTGAAGACAGGATACTGGGCTAGATGGACCCTTGGTCTGACCCAGTAGGGCACTTCTTGTGTTCTTATGTGTCCGGTACTTCCATTCCTTCAATTGATATGCTCATTAGTTCATTCACATGATCAGGCAGAGGGCGACTTCTTTCAGAACACAAAATTCTATTCAATAATGAAAAAGAACACTCAACTGTAGCTGTTGTGACTGGGAGTAGCAAGAGATGAATTCCTACTTCTTTCATCCCAGGAAACATAGCACAAAGATCGGGACGAGCCACTAGTGATGATAAAAAAGAAGTTGAAGTCAAATCTTCATTCAGTCGTCATATGATATTTCACTCTGTGTTCAAATTTTCTATTCTGTCCTGAGCACATGGCAGCCCCATTGCTGGTAGTGCTTCACTCCACTCAACTGTCGGCGTTTTGTAGGGCAGGAATCTGTAAAAGCTACGTAGAGGTTGAATAGAATCTAGAAGTTGCTGTTGTAGATTTTTAAGAATCAAGTCTATGTACTTTTTCAATTATCTTAACAAACACTTCTTGTCCTCTTCTCTTAAGGATTCAATATAAATGCCTTCATTAGTCAACTTCTGGACCGAAGTTTTTGCTTCTTCCAATACTTTTTCAATGGATAGCTCTGATTGATCCAAATGTAGCTTCTATTGCTGGACAAAGATCTACTACTGTTGTAGCAGATGCCTGGATGGCATTGTGTAATGACCCAAGTGGTTTTAACAGTAGACTTACAAGAGAGAGAATAGCTTTTTTAATGTCTTTTGAAGAGTCTGCAGCTCGTACTGGCACTAGTTGGAATAGATGGCCTCTGCAATGTGTATAGGAGAGATTAGGGTTACACTTTTCTCTGAGCAAAGCTTGTACTTCACCATGTCTTCTAGAGAAGTTTGCAGCTCCATCAAATGCACAAGCAGCCATCTGTCTGGGGTCCAATTGACAAGCATTTAACTCTAAGATGTGGGTTGTCACAGATGCAGCCGATATGTCTTCTATAACCTGAACATCTAGAAATGAATCTACTGGCCTACCACTGACATCAAGGTAACGTACACAATGACTTAATACTTGATGCCCATTTGCATCGGTGCATTCATCAGCCATGTATGCAAATTTTTTGAATGTGGTGAGAGAGTTCTTCACTTTTTCAACTGTTGAGTCTTTCACTGGTGCACCGCATGCTTACTGTGTGCAGTTCTGGACACCCCATCCCAAAAGAGAGATATTGGAATTGGAAAAGGTACAGAGATGGGCAACTAAAATGATTGGGGGTATGAAACAGGAGGAGAGATTAAAATGACTGGGACTTTTCAGCTTAGAAAAGAGATGACTAAGGGGGGGATATGATAGAGGTCTATAAAATCTTGACTGGTGTGAAGAAAGTGAATAAGGAAATGTTATTTAATCCTTCACATAACACAAGAACTAGCAGTCACCAATGAAATTAACAGGCAGCAGGTTTAGAACATAAGAACATAAGAACGGCCGTACCGGGTCAGACCAAAGGTCCATCTAACCCAGTATCCTGTCTACTGACAGTGGCCAATGCCAGGTGCCCCAGAGGGAGTGAACCTAACAGGTAATGATCAAGTGATCTCTCTCCTGCCATCCATCTCCACCCTCTGACAAACGGAGTCTAGGGACACCATTCCTTACCCATCCTGGCTAATGGGCATTAATGGACTTAACTTCCATGAATTTATCCAGTTCTCTCTTAAATGCTGTTATAGTCCTAGCTTTCACAACCTCCTCAGGCAAGGAGTTCCACAGGTTGACTGTGCGCTGTGTGAAGAAGATCTTCCTTTTATTTGTTTTAAACCTGCTGCCTATTAATTTCATTTGGTGACCCCTAGTTCTTGTATTATGGGAATAAGTAAATAACTTTTCCTTATCTACTTTCTCCACATCACTCATGATTTTATATACCTCTATCATATCTCCCAAAGGAAGTATTTCTTCACACAACATAAAGTCAACCCATGGAACTCTTTGCCAGGGGATGCTGTGAAGACCAAAATTATAACAGGATTAAAAAAAGAACTAGATAAATTCCTGGAGAATAGGTCCATCAGTGGCTATTAGCCAGGATGGGGAGGGATGCAACACCATGCTCTGAGTGTCCCTAGCCTCTATTTGCCAGAAGTTGGGAATGGGCGACAGGGGATGGATCACTTCATTCCCTCTGGGGCACCTGGCCTTGACCACTGATGGAAGACAGGATACTGGGCTATATGGACCATTGGTCTGACCCAGTATGGCTATTCTTATGTAAAAATTAATTATAATAATAAAAATGTTTAGTACAGAAACTCCCCAACGTAATGACCTCTCAAGATAGCAATGATGTGAGATAACAACCTTGGCAAATAATGCATTTTAAAAATCTTGGCCTACTAGTAAACATATTTATATAAATTTCCATTCCCAGTCACAAATCTGGCATTCTGGAGAAAAGTCACTAAAATATCATCCAAGAAACAAATGTTTATTTAACTTGCTCCTCACTTTTACCTATACCCTCAGCCATGCCTGCTAGCCCAGGTTTAAAGCAACCTCAAGCCTTGGTTAGAGACTTTCTGTGTGAACAGAAATGGGGCTAGGGAGGCAAACTCTGCAGTGAAGATCTCCCCTAAAGGGGACCAGTATACACACTGTGTTAGCATGGGACACACGTACCAGCAAAGGTGCAGCTCATTCCTCATCCAGACAGACACAGTGGAGGCATGTTCTGCCTCCGGCTCTGGCCTCTCTATGCCACAAACTCCAGAATTGTGCCACAAGGGGCCAGGGAAGAATTCCCTTTGTACTGGCGAAATTTAACAGCCCTATGCTGGCCCCTTACGAGCGTTGGTGCAAGGTTGGTGTTGGGGGCAGGAAGGGGAGTCTCTGTGCATGCCACTCCAGAGATTCTGGGCTGAGTCCTTGGGAGGCTGCTGCAAATTAGGGTACGTCTTCACTTACATCCGGGTCCGGATGTAAGCAATCGATTTTCTGAGTTCGATTTATCGCGTCTGGTTAAGACGCGATAAATCGATCCCGGATCGATCCCGGAAGTGCCCCGGATCGATCCCGGAAGTGCTCGCCTTCGACGCTGGTACTCCAGCTCGGCGAGCGGAGTACGCAGCATCGACGGGGGAGCCTTCCTGCCGCGTCTGGACCGCGGTAACTTCGGACTAAGGTACTTCGAATTCAGCTACGTTATTAACGTAGCTGAATTTGCGTACCTTAGTCCGAAGTGGGGGGGTTAGTGTAGACCAGCCCTTAGAGTATCTTTGGGGTTGCTCTAACATACACCAAGGAGCGCTTTGGCCCTTGGAGCAGCCTAGGATCCCCAGAGTGGAACAGTGTCTTAAATCCACTTTTGTCCCACCAGGGCTGAGCTTTCTGGGCTGGCCCTCAAAGGGGCACAGCATGGAATGTTAACCTAGGTGCCAGGAGGGAGTAACAGCCCATTCTACTGATGCTGAAGGTTGAACCCAAGGCATGAGGAGGGGAAGCTGCCACCCATTGTACTAGGGACAGCTCCCATCGCAGAGATGGAGAGGTCACTAGAGTGGCTGATTGCCTCACGTGAGGTCTGTCCAGCTCTCCTTAGCATTCCTTCCCAGTAAGCATTTACCTTATGTCTGAGCCCTTGCAGTCCACATTAATCGATGCTGGCCAAGCACATCTTCTCAGCAGTTCTACAATCGTACTACAACATTGTTGATTTTTCAAATCTAAACAAGTGCTAAGCTTTTGCTATCCACTTCCCAAATGCTGGGGTATTTCACATGAAGTTACCTCGCAGCTGGGAGCTTAACAGCCAACCCGTTCCCAAGCTATAATCTATACAGTTTATAATATTATTAATAGGGCTGGCAGATTCATAATCACATGCTGCAGTCCAGATCGCTGCCCTCTGCACAACATGCTGCAAGCAGACAGCTGCTGGTGCATCAATTTCATAGGCCTATTTCTGATCTCACGCTGGTTTTACCCTAATGTCACGCTGTTGATTTCAGTGGTGTTGCAACTGAGACAAACCGGGGTGAGGTGAGATGGGAATTAGATGAGTGAAAGTAACACAGAGGACTTACCGGTACAGGGGCCGGCTCTGGCCCACGGAAGGGGCGGGGCTGGGGGGTCAGCGTCCCCCAGCCAGCCCATCTGCGCTGCCTGTCCGCGCCACCCGGGGCTCCAGCAGCGATTTAAAGGGCCCAGGGCTCTGATGGCTGCCGCGGTAGCAGCAGCGGCGGCAGCCAGAGCTCTGGGCCCTTTTAAGTCGCCGGCCCCGGGGCAGCTGCTTTAAAGTCAGCTGCGTATGGGCCGGTACCCGTGGCCACGCTTTACCGGTACACTGTACCAGCCCGTACCGGCTTACTTTCACCCCTGGAATCAGACCAAATAGACTTGCTCCTGATTTACAGCTGTGTGACTGACAGGAGAATCTGGCCCATTGGGGTTACTCCTGATTTACACCAGGGTAACTCAGATCACAGTTAGACCCGCAGCATGTCTTCCTGTATTCAGAACAACCAAAAAATGTTGCAAGGTTTCCTGTTTCAAATGACGCTATTCAGCAGCGCTGACACACACTGCCGTGAATTTTCTTGTTAAACTCTAATCAGTCACACTTTCTCTTGCTTCAGCCCAGCAATGACTCCCCCGAGTTACTTCTCCCACCCCAGTACATTCCTGGGTAGCCAGTAGAAGGGTCATTTAGAAGGCTTCATTCCCCTCCTCCCCCTCCAGCCAGGGCTGAGTGTGATTCAGCAGTGAAGCCTTTGTGGAATGCATGAGCAATGTACAGAGCGCCTTACAGATCGGAGCACAGGGTAGGCAGTGGGCCGTTACTATGAAATCCACTCCACGGGCTCCTTCGTTAAACAAAACAACCCACTCGCACTTGGAGCAAAGACTGCTGGGGGACTGCAAAGGCTCAGGTCCTGGAAGGTATTTAGGCACCTAAATACCTTTGAGGTTCTGGGCTAAAGTATTTCACAAGCAGGATTAATTAACCCACAATGCCCCTCCCAGCAGGGCAGGATGCTCTTATCCGTGTTTCACAGATGGGGAAATTGAGGCACATGAGGGTGACCCGACTTGCCCAAGGTTAACCAGGGAATCAGTGCAGAACCAGGGAGAGAACCCAGAAGTCCTGGTTCCCAGTCCCCTACTCTAACCACTGAAGACAGTACATCTTCCCAAGATTGTATAGCCCCACACAGAGCCAAGGAGAATGTGATGAGCAGAGGTAACATTTCTCTCTCCCGGAAAATGCTGCTGTTGCATCCAGAGGCTGATCTCACATCCTCCTGCCTCTCTCATGCTTGCCACTGACAAAATTCCCCTTTGGCCTGCATGCCTGTATGCGTAGGTGTTACCAGATTTGCCCATTACTTTGGGGTATGCTCATTTATTCGGGTTACTTTTCTGGGGAAGGGGATTCTGTAATCCTATCAATGTATTGCTTGTGTCACTTGTGTTTTCATATGGAGTTCTACTTCTCCCTTCTGCAAGTCCCCTCCCAATGGAGCTATCCTGAAGGACCTAGGTTCCCCAGGGCTGGGTTACTCCAGCCCCAGAACCGGATGAACACCCACACATACATTAATAGAGCAAGTCTGAGCGGACCGGGTCAATCAGCACTTTCAAGCTGAGCCCTTATATGTCTCTGGACTCACTGGGCTGGAGGAAGCAGCACTTTCAAGCTGCCTCTCCTTATATGCCCCTGGGCTCCATGGACTGGGTCAAGCAGCACTTTCAAGCTGTTACCCTTATGCGTCCCAGATTCAGCACGTCCCTATCCCCACTCTCACAACACAATTGTACTGGCAGTAACCTACTTGATGAGCAAACCCCACAGTATTTTGGGCGCTGCAGGGATCGTTAGCTTAGGTAAAAGAAGCGTCGCTGTAGAGTGAATGGGGGAAGCTAAAACACAAACGAGTAAAGTTCAGCAAGAGAGAGAGAAGCAACCAACTTAACCATAAAAGTTATTTATTGAATAATAGTTATTAAAATTTTTATTAGAGAATATTTTAAAATAAACGGTACAAAAGATTTGAAGAGTCAGTTGTCGATCATTGGGGGGAACATACAGAGTATGGGGGGGATGTTGTTATGTTGGGGTTGGCAGCACACATAATACATACAGACTGTAATGTCTCCAATGGGGGGGTAAGCGGTGGGCGAGATCAAGACACAGTTGATAAGCGGTGAGGGTCAATCATCCACACAGGGGGTACAAATAGCCATGGGTACAAGTAGGTGGGCTGGGTAATGGTGATGGGGCGACCCTCACGTGGTGGGATTCAGTTAGGTTGGGTAGGTTCGGGGTTCAGGGGAAAAGGCCCAGCGGGGGGGGTTTAATAGGTCCCTTCCCCCTTGCGGGTGGGCGAGGTCTCCCTGGCTCACTCTTTGGCATTGGCGGTGGCCGGTGAGGTTGGGTGGGTTCAGGGCTCAAGAGATAAGGCCCATCGGGGGGGGGTATATAGGCCTCTTCCCCCTTGTGGTGGGCAAGGTCCCCTCGGCTCACTCTCGTTATTGGCGGTGGCTGGTGGGGTTGGGCGGGTTCAGGGCTCGGGGGGGGGGGGTGTAAGGTCCAGCGGGGCGGGGGGGGGGATACGGGTCCCTTCCCCCTTGCGGGTGGGCGAGGTCTCCCCGGCTCACTCACGGAATTGGCGGTGGCCGGTGAGGTTGGGTGGGTTCGGGGCTCCGGGGATAAGGTCCCGTGGTGGGGGGGTTATAGGTCCCTTCCCCCTTGCGGGTGGGCAAAGTCTCCCTGGCTCATTCTCGGCATTGGTAGTGGCCGGTGAGGTTGGGTGGGGTTGGGGCTCAGGGGATAAGGTCCCCTCCCCCTTGTAGGTGGGTGAGGTCTCCCTGGCCTAAACCAACATAACATACATGATTAAAGGCTAATACCTAAGGTAGACAGGAAAACGAAGAGAGAGCGAGAAAGAGAAGGGGGTCTCACCGCTCCCTGAAGCTTGAACTGGTCGGGATTCCCAGATGATGTTGGTAGCTGAGGGTCCTGAGGGCAAGAGACAGGCAGAGTCCCCAGCACCATCAGTCAGGAGAAAATGGACTCCCAGTGGAACTGATGCATAGTTTGGATCTAAGCATCAGAACCCTGACTAGAGGGTGAGTAGGGATTTTTGTAGAGAAAATACAATTGTTCAAGGGAGAACAATAGATTTGTTTATAGGTAAGCTGGTGACTCAAGGGTTTTCTTTAGACTAGACAATAGGAGCTGATCACTCTTGGCTATGGGTGGTGTTTTCTTCCAGGGAGTCAGAATGCAACTAGGTTGCTTCAGTATTTGGATATCAATTAAGGATTCATTACTAGAATTGGTCTGATAATTGCTGAGCTGGGTGTGTGCAAACATAGGTTCATTAGCATCTGGAGCAGAGATGCCCATGATGCAGTGCTTCCCTGCTTTTTCTGGTCCCAGAATTCAGTGTGGTTCTCTGTTCTCCATTCTTTATGTAAATTGAGATGTCTTCCTGTCCCATCTTTCATGCAGATGAGGCTAGGGGAGTTGTCTCTGCTCTCCATTCTGTATGCTAATGGAGATGTCTTAATCTTGTCACCCTTGTCAGGAGGGGTCTAGGTGTGTCTCCCAACGCCATTCACTGCTCTCTGCAAGTTTTTTCCTCTGATGGGTTTTGGTTTAAGCAGAGGCTGGGGGGGGGGGGGGTGTCTTTCATGAGTCAGGCTGGATACTGCACCCTGGTTCCCCAAGAACACAGAGGTGTCTGGTATCAAGTCCCCCCATTGATAGGGTGCTTGTGCTGAGCGAGTATCCCCATCACCTCCTTCTTCCGTGGTACCGGGTCTGATCTTCCATCCATTGCAGCCACCGCATCAGTCGTTGTATCCAACAAACCAGCAGAACCAGACCAATTGCGAGTATAATTTGGAAACCAATGATCACCACAATGGGGTGAAGCATGATATTCAAAAGACCTGTTGCACTGGGGCTCCACCCAAGCAAAGTCTCCCACCAGGAGTGATGGCCTGTGTTTTTAACTGTGGCTGCCAGCCTAGATATCTCCTGGTTGTGGTGTTGAATCTCGAGTTTGCCATTCTCCCCCAAAGTTCTGAGCCTCTGCAGCTCAGCTTGTAAGGAGGGATGAGTTAATAGTCCGTTAATGGCAGTGAGACCCATTCCCAGTGAAATGGGGGAAACCTCCTTGTAGAGCTCAGGATAGGCATTTAGATGTTGTACAGTCCACATAGGTACAGTAAACTTAATATCACAACTAACAATGGTGGTTACATTACAGAAACAGCAATTAACATAAGGCACCATGGGTTGGATCCAATGTCCATTAATTAATACTATATTACATCTTGTCCTTACACACACACATGCTTTACCAACATAGACAATAACAGACCTCTCTTCCTGGACAACATCGAAGGAACATTGAGACTTATTCCCAGGTTGTGGGAAGAAGCATTCATCATGTTCCTCCAATGCTTGGTCTTCACAGATATAGCCCAAACCTTCTTTTCTCTTACACCCTTTTACATTTACTGTGTTCCACACATTATCTTTCTGCCAGGCCCAAGTGTTAGGATCTCTGGAGTATGTTACTGAGTTATCATCAATCTGCAATCCCGGTGGGACTACTGGGTGGATTACTCTAATTTCTTTGCCTGCCACAGTTATCAGGAATAACTGCAAGCTTTGCTGGTGGTGATTGTACGAAGCGTTAACTAGTCTCCACCAGGGGTGGAGGGCTAATTCTTCCTCGGTTACATGGGGCCGAATTAAGTTGATTGCCTCCCTGGGAATTTGTCCTGCAACAGCTTGCCGAATCATTCCCATGACTACGTTTTGGGTGAGAGCCTGCGCTTGCTCACACGCTGAAGCCAATGAGATATTATTTTGGAGGGACTGTACACCAGACATCATTAACTCTTCATCCTTTTCTATTAGTCTTTCCCATCCAGGGAATGCCTTACTTATTAACTGCTGTTCCTCACTTAACTGTTTCAAAGATGCTGTTAATGGGGTTCCCATCTTCCCTATATTTTCGGTGGGATATGACAGTTTATTAGCCAGAACTTCTATATTTGCGGCATCAACTAAAGAGATTCCTGTTCCTACAGGTGCAATCCAATCACTTAATTCCCTTTTTACTCTATTTACATGGTTGGCCCCTTGCCACATTTTTACCCATTCACTCCAACCCTTTTGGCCAGTTCCAATCAAGGGAGCACATGCAGGTGCAATGTGAGAGATATTCATGCCCTCTAAGTGGATTTGAACCTCCTTCAGAGAAGTCTGAGGTTGCAGAACCAAATGTTCTTGTTGATCCAATTTCAACACATGGGGTCCTGAAATTGGGGCGCTTAAATGTTGGAGGGGAGCAAGGTTTGTGATCAGAGGGTCGAAGTTTAAAACTGTTTTTTGTTGTTGGCCCAATTCCACTCTATACAAACCGGGCTTATGAAACCCCCCTGAAATGGCAATATGCCCATAGAATTTAAACCAAATTGCTGGCATGAGCTTTCACAATGTGCGCCCTTTAAGGGGACTACCCAGTCTGGGGGACCTTGCTGAATCAAGTCATGCCCAGCTAAAGTCCAGTTCAGCGGTTCCCAGTTTACGAGGAACCATGTGATGTTTTTGCCTGCTGGGTGATCAGAGACAGCTGCAGTTCATCTCCGGGTAACGGAGGTGTCTGAGTTCCGATGACAATGATGACTCGTAGGGGCATGGTTGTTTCCCAAACAGAGGAGGAAACCAGGGCTACCCTGCACCTTCCGCCACCCAGGAGGCTGTCACTGGGTGTGTTTGACGGTGTTTGTCCCGTTCGAGACCACAACGGCTTACAGAAGAATGGGATGGAGTCTGGGGTGGTCTTAGTTTCATAACAAAATTTGAGTGACTCTCCGGTGGCACTCTGCGTGCAATTGGCAACGCTTTTCCAGGGGCAACCCAAGGAGTTGCCAACAGCGTAGAACTGGTAGCGACGCTGCAGAGCCAGGGGGTTGCTTCCATTCCCATAGAATCCATGCATGTGGCACAGCAATTTGACTTCCTGGGCTCCAGCTGGCAAGCACCTCCAGAGGCTCAGAGGGATCACAGGTACAGCATAGAGCCTGGATCGCATCAGACTCCAGACACTTAGGAACAGCAGGGTGCTGATGCACCAGTGGGATGTCATGGCTCGTGTTCGGGACTTGTGAGGGGGCAGAGAAGAGAGAACAAATTCCCACATTCCCCCTGTATATACTGGGAGAATCTGGGACCAATATTACAGAGTGATAGCTCAGTGGCTTGAGCATTGGCCTGCTAAACCCAGGGTTGTGAGTTCAATCCTTGAGGGGGCCACTTAGGGATCTGGGGCAAAATCAGTACTTGGTCCTGCTAGTGAAGGTAGGGGGCTGGACTCAATGACCTTTCAAGGTCCCTTCCAGTTCTAGGAGATAGGATATCTCCATTTATATATATATATATATATATATATAATATATATATATATATATATATATATATAATATATATATATATATATATATATAAAAAAAGTAGGGACCTACGTGAGGGTGGCCATAATAAGTCAAGGACTTTTCTGGCCTTTTCCTGTCTTAACATCGAGGTAGGCACCGACCAGCCCACTTGATGCGTATTTTCCAACGACTCAAAGCCGTTCCTTCTTGCTGGCCAAGAAGGGCAGCCGACAGGGTGGAGAAGACAGTTATGATATTCCTTGAGGCTTCCACTCTTTGAGCTGCGAGGAGTGAAACCATTTCTGCCAGGGTTTCCCATTTTTTCCATTTAGGATTTCTACCTGATAAACACTGGGGCTGGCCCGATTCACAATAAAGCAGGGGCCATCCCAGGTGTGTGTCAAAGACTGCTCCTTTGCTGAAAACTTTCTGTACATTACTGGTTGGCCTAGTTCCCATATCAAAGGAGGTTTTCCCCAGCCTAGTTTTTTGTCTGTGTTTTGCTGTACTATACCTAGCTGTGTTGCCACTTGCTTGTGCAAAGCAGCTATTGTCTCCACTAAGGTTTGTACCCATTCATCTGTTACCACCTTCCCTTCCCAGGCACTAGGCAGTTCCACTCCCAACCACCAGCTTTCAGGCATGCGCATTTCTCTTCCAGTCATAACTTTAAAGGGAGTGTACCCATGTATCGCCTTAGAGCCTCTTAGGGCCATTAAGATAATTGGTAGCTTTTCATCCCAATCCCTCCCTGAGCTCTTTACTTGTTTTCTCAAAGCTTCCTTTAGAGTGCGATTGGTTCGTTCAACTTGTCCAGAGGACTCAGGGTGTCCAGCTATGTGGAAACGTTGCTTAATGCCCAAAGCCTTACATAGTTCTTGCATAACATCTCCCACAAAATGGGATCCCAAGTCTGAATCGATTACTCTGGGAATTCCCATTCTTGAGAAAACTATGTTAAAGAGCTGTTTAGCAGTGACAGAGGCCATGTTGGTTTTAGTAGGGATAGCTTCCACCCATTTGGAGAAGGGATCTACTATTACCAGGCAGTATTTATTCCCTCTACTGGTGGTGGGCAAAGGGTCTATGTAATCTATTTGAATCCGAGACCAGGGACCCTCTATTCTTTGGTGCCCCGATGCATTCTTTTGAACCTGGCGATCAGCATTAACCATGGCACACTGCAGACAGTTATCACACCATTGATCTATATCTGTTTTCATGCCTGGCCACCATCCTGTATCTTTAACCCTGTTCAAAGTATCTTGTTTCCCTCTATGCCCTTGCTCATGCACGAATTGAATCAGGTCCCCTCGTACCTGGCTGGGGACTATCCAGTGCCTTCACCCATCTGCATCCACTGCCCACCAGACATCTCCAACCTGCTCAATCCTGTATTTTCCTGTGGAGTCTTTCCCTGCCTTGGCTAAGAACCGGATTTCTGTATCCTCATCCTGAAGGGTACTTATGTCTAAGGTATCTATCCCTTTGCCTAAAGTTTTTCCCCGGGAGGACACTGCCTCTATTTGCTCTACCTGGTCTGTGTCTCCATTGTGGTTACTAATAGCAGCAGCTTTGGCTAAGGCATCAGCTCTATTGTTCCAGTGTGCCTCTTCTGAGTGATTTTTTTGATGCCCCTTTGTGTGAGTCACCCAGGTGTCTCCAGTTCTTTCCTTGATCAGATTAGCAATTTGTCTCCATTTGTCTGAATGAGAGAGAGAGCGCCCATCTGCAGCTACCATCTCTCTATTCAGCCAAAGGGGGAGCCACACAGTGATTGCTCTGGCTGGCCAGTCAGAGTCAGTGTAAATAGCAACGGAAGTGTCCCGATTCAGAAGCAAGGACAGCTCTAACTGCCTCCACCTCAGCTCTTGGGCCGAACGGGGGCCGAATGGTCCTTGGAGCATCTCCCCGTCGTTTAGGCGGATGGCTCCATACCCTGTTCGGGGATGACCCATATGGTAGAAACTTGAGCCATCTGTAAACCAAATTACGAACCCCTTCTGTTTAGCATCTGCAAGCCTCATGCCTCCCTTGACTGGCCACTCAAGGTGTTTTACCAGGGGGAGGGGGCAGGTATGCTCCTCTCCTTCTATAATTAGCCCATATGGGGCTGGTGACACGGCTTGTTCTTTTCTAAACTCGACTCCTCGGTTTATTAGGGCGAGGATCCATTGAGCAATGCGGGGGTTAGAGACCTGGCCGTCCTGTATTTTCCCTGATATGATGTACTTGAGTTGTGAGTGCACAGTCTGAACAATGACCTTCAGCCCTCCAATAATACATTCCCAATGTGTGAGGCTCCAGACCAATGCAAGACGCTCCTTTTCACAGGGGGTAAAGCCTTGCTCTGTTTGATCCAGGAGCCTGGAGGCATATGCGATGACTCTGAGCTTGTCGCATTGCCTTTGATTGAGAGTGGCTCCGATGCTTGTCTCTGAAGAGGCCAATTGAATCACAAAGGGCAGGGCAAGGTCAGGATAAGCCAGGGCGGGAGCACTGGCTAACTCTTGTTTCAAGGTGGCCAGGGCAGTTTGTTGATCTGGTCCTCATTCCCAAATCCTGTTTTTCTTTAATAATTGGTACAGAGGCTTGGCTTTGTCCGAGAACATTTCAGTGAACTCTCTGGAGAAATTAAAAGTTCCCACGAGAGCTTGTAGGGAGTGTACGTCTGTGGGCGCAGGCAGCCTTTCTATCGTTTCTACCCTTTGTTGATCAGGAGTCCTGCCATCCTCCCCAAGACACACACCCAGGTACTTTACTTGTTGCTGCTAAGTGAGACTTTTCTCTATTTACCTTAAATCTGGTTTCCTGCACTATAGTCAGTACCTCCCTGGTGATTTCCCTGTTCATTTCTGAAGTGGGGATGTGTATTAAAATGTCATCCACGTATGAAATTACGTGTGAGAGGTGGTCAGGGCGCAACTGGTTCCACATCTTAGTGACATGGGCATGACAAATACTAGGGGAAGAATGGAAACCTTGGGGGGTCCGGGTGAAGGCATATTGTTGTCCCCTATAGGTAAAAGCAAACTTATACCAGCATGAAGGATGGAGGGGGATAGCCATGAAGGTATTAGCCAAATTGATCACAGAGAACCATTTTGAGCCAGCTGCTACTGCCGCTACTATTTTGTTGTATTTAGCTACTATCGGGGCTGCTGCAGGGGTGGCCGCATTTAATGCACGGAAGTCTATTGTCATTCTGTAAGTGACCCCGTCCGCCTTAAGGACTAGCCATACTGGTAAATTGCAGATACTTTGCATAGGCACGAGCACCCCTTGCTCCACGAGACAGTCTACCGTATTTTTAATGCCCTCCTCTGCTGCAGCTGGGTATTTATATTGCCTTTGAGGAGGGGGATCAATTAAAACCTCAGCGTTTATTTTTCCACACTCTGCTTTGTTTTTAGTCCATACACTGGGAAATTCCTGTACCCGTGGATCACTAACGGAGGTTAGAGTGGCTGTGGGTGCCTTTATAGCAGCACAACGATGCACAGCAGAGATTTCTACAGGCCCTCCTTCCAATTTCCATAACGCTCCATTAGCGAGATCCACAGTTAGCTGAAATACTCGGAGGAAAGGAACACCTAGGATTCCCTTCTCATTTCCCTTATAAGCACAGCATTCTCCTTGTCCCTGTAGTCTGTCAGTCTGCAAGGGAACATTCTGCCAGACCGGAGCTTCCGGGATTTCTCCCCCATACCTGCTGAGCTGAACCCGTTTGGTGGTGGGTTTCCCTCCGGAGACCCACCGGGGACTTAGAATATTTACTGATGCTCCGGTGTCTACTAGTAATTGGGCTAATATCCCAGGGTTCCCCACTGTAGCCCTCACAGTGGGTCTCCCCCATACGTCACAATGAAGTCTTGCGATCAGTTGGGGAGGCCCACGGGGAACTGGGCACCCCTACTGATCGTCCGACTCCCTTGAGAGCCTCCCCTCAGAAGAGGGGGCAGGGATCTGGCTTTGACAGGGAGTGGGCGTGGGGAAGACACTCTGAACCAGGGCAGTGGGTTGTGGGGGAGTTCCTTGCATTAACTCCGTTCTCCGCATGACCTGAGACAAAGCATTAATCGGGATGCTGAGGGGCTGGCGATCATATTTTCCCATATCCTCCCCTAAATTCGCTAGCTCCTTCCAAATCACGTTCCTAAGGGTCTCCTTGGGTCGGCGCTGCCCAGTGTTGTGGGAGGTAGGGGAATTAGAATTGGGAGGGTGCCTGGCAGAGTGAGGACCATTATTTGTAAACGTGATAGCCTGCACGGGCTCTGAGGTAGTCTTTTTGCTGACTTCTCTTTTTAAGACACCAGTTTCTCGCAGTAAATCTCCTGCCTGTTTGATTTTTGCCACTAGTTCACTCCAGGTAAGGTGTTCTAAATCCACAGTCCCCATGGTCATTTTTGTCTGAGTATTTAGTCCTGCATAAGTGCTCAGTTCTAATTCGTGTCCCTGATACTGGAAAGTGATAATCCCATTCTCTTCTGTCTGGGGTAATGAATCAGAGAGAGCTGCCAGCATTTTCTTTCGAATTAGGTAAGCTTCTGGGGCCTCTCCTGGTTTCTGCTCTTCCATTATATACAGTTTCTTAAGGGAAAATGCAGGCAGTAATATTTTAAGAGCACTTATCATCCATTCCCAGGGTCCAGTGGCAGTCCGCTCCCAAGAACCTATGCCTATGTCTAGAGCATCTGCATCACAAGGAGAGGCGCATAACTGAGCCAATTGGGTTAACTCCATGCCATCAGCAGAGGGGTACATTTGCTAAACACGGGCCAGCCATGCAATGGCTGTGTCACGGTTCAGTGGCCCCAGTCTCAGCAATAGCCTTGGCTTGATTAGGGGACCACCTTACTACATCCGTGACCAGCTCTGTTGTGGGAAGATCAGCTCCTGCAACTATGTGTTTAACCTCCCTTGTGGAAACAGGGGCAACATTATGCCTGTGTGGCCAGTCAGAGGTGAAAGTAAGCCGGTACGGCTGCCGGGCTCAGGCGGGGATTTAAAGGGCCCGGGGCTCCCCGCAGCGGCAGGAGCCCCGGGGCCTTTAAATCACCACCGTGGAAGCCGGTCCAGTCTGGCACGGAGTACTGGCTCTTGCTGGTACGCCGTACCGTACCGTACAGGCTTACTTTCACCTCTGACTGTGCATATGTGATCTTCTAGGGCATCAGTCATTATGCGCTCCAAGTAGATGTTGAACAGTGTGGGTGAAAGAAGGCAGCCTTGCCGGACTCCAACAGTGGTGCTAAACCACTCTCCTTTGATGATTGATGAGAACTGCACTGCTGGCCTCGGTATACAGTTGTTTAATGGTAAGAATAAGCTTACAACCAACATTGTACTACTTCATGGTTGCCCAGAGAGCTTCGTGCCATACTCTGTCAAACGCCTTCTTGAAGTCAACAACGACGTGGTAGATGTCCTGCTGGTTGTAAGGACTTCTCACATAGTACACGAAGGTTGAAAATCTGTTCTGTGGTACTTCTTCCAGTACGAAAGCCAGCCTGTTCTTCAGTGATGATGTTCTCGGCTTGTGGCTTCAGTCTGTTCAATATGACTTTGAACATCACTTTGCTGGGATGGCTAATTAAGCTAATGGTCCGGTAATTTTGACATAATTGCAAGTTGCCTTTCTTTGGCAGAGTGATGATTAGTGACTGTGTCCACATGGCAGGCCACTCACCGGTCTGCCAGATGTTGCAGATTTTGGTGAGTACATATATTACTGGCTAAGCAGCAGTTCTGCAGAAAAGGACCTGGAGATTACATTGGACGAGAAACTGAATATGAGTCAGCAGTGTGCCTGTGTTGCCAAGAAGGCTAATGGCATATTGGGTTGCATTAGTAGGAGCATTGCCAGCAGATTGAGGGAAATGATTATTCCCCTCTATTCGGCACTGGTGAGGTCACATCTGGAATATTGCGTCCAGTTTTGGGGCCCTCCCCCCAGGATGGGGACAAATTGGAGAGAGTCCAGCGGAGGGCAATGAAAATGATTAGGGGGCTGGGGCACATGACTTACGAGGAGAGGCTGAGGGAACTGGGCTTGTTTAGTCTGCAGAAGAGAAGAGTGAGGGGGGGATTTGATAGCAGCCTTCAACTACCTGAAGGGGAGTTCCAAAGAGTATGGAGCTCGGCTTTTCTCAGTGGTGGCAGATGACAGAACAAGGAGGAATGGTCTCAAGTTGCAGTGTGGGAGGTCTAGGTTGGATATTAGGAAACGCTATTTCACTAGGAGGGTGGTGAAGCACCGGAATGGGTTACCTAGGGAGGTGGTGGAATCTCCATCCTCAGAGGTTTTTAAGGCCCGGCTTGACAAAGACCTGGCTGGGATGATTGAGTTGGGGTTGGTCCTGCTTTGAGCAGGGGGTTGGACTTAGATGACCTTCTGAGGTCTCTTCCAACCCTAATCTTCTATGATTCTATGATTTCTCCTCCAAATTTCATCACTTCGGCTGGGATGTTGTCAATACCGGTAGCCTTTCTGTTCTTGAGTGATTTCACAGCTTTCTTCACGTAGTATTGGAAAGTCATCCTTCTCTGTTGAATCTGGGCTGTCTAAGACTCTAGGATCTCCATTTGTCTGATGGTTGTATAGATCAGAGCAGTAGTTTGTCAACCTATTGATGATGTCCTTTTCTTCTGTAAGACTGTTCCCTTCTTTGTCTTGAATTGCATTAGCTTTGGTCCATCTTTCCTTCGTCAGATCTTTTACAACCTGGAAGACTCATTTGCTATTTTTATCATTGATACACTCTTCAATTTTAAAGCATTGTTTTTCAATCCATATCTCCTTGGCCACCTTCATTCCTTTCTTGATCTTTCTGCCAGTCACTCTGAATTTATCAGCTCCCTCAGTGCTGTTCTCGTCTCTCTTAAGTTCTCTTCTAATGTCACACATTTGTAGTATTTCATTTGTGACCCATGGTTTTGTCTTCTAACGATGTCCATTGCTGCCTCATTCATTACAGCGTTGAAATTGTTGTCATTGTTTCTACGTCTTCCTCTAGAGCAAGCAGCAGGGCAAATTTTCTGATGATCATTGCTTGGAATGACTCTACAATGCTTCGGTCTCCAAGTCTTTCTAAGTCAAACTTGGTTCTCGTGAACTTTGGCCTGACAGTTTTCCTTAGCCGCAGCCAAAAATTTAGCATCACAAGGTCGTGATCACTTCCAATATCCGCACTGGGGAAGTTCCTTGTTTTAGCTCTGTTAATCCCAGAATGAAATCGGTTTTCCACCAGGATGTAGTCGATCTGGCTGTGATGTAGACCGTTAGATGTGTGCCATGTTGATCACTTGGATGCTTTCTATGTTCCTAATGTGTTTGCAAGAACCAGATTGTTATAGCTGGCAAACTCCAAAAGTTTCAATCCTCTTTCATCGGTTACCGTATTATAGAAAGGGCCACAATAATCTCGCCAATTTGCCTGTGCGTCAGTACCCGCTTTAGCATTCCAGTCTCCCTGTACCATCAGAATATCTTTCTTGTGTAACTTATCGATGATGTCTTGGAGCTGATTGTAGAAATCTTAAATTTGCTCATTGTCATAGTCTGTTGTAGGGGCGGAGACTTGTACCACTCTGATGTTGAACGGTACTGCCTTTAGACAGATGGAAATAAGCCTGCTGGACGTTGGTTGGCATCCTAATACTGAATACTTGATATCTTTATGCACAAGAAACAGTACCAGATTTACCATGGGGCCACGCCATGGCGCTGGGCCCACACTCCAAAGGAGCCCCAGCCCGGCCCGTTCTTCTCCGCCCACCGCTCGCTCCTGCGGGGGCAGCGGGCAGAAGCTTGGTCTTGCCAGTTCCTGCTGCAGCAGGGCAGGCTCCCCCGGCAGCCAAGCTCCCCACTCCCCTACTTCTTCCCCTAGCGTGCTGCATTCCTGCCCCTCCCAGCGCTTCCCCCGCCACCGAACAGCTGTTCGCCGGCGCAAGGGAGGGGGAGGAGCAGGGCCGCAGCACGCTCGCTGCTCGGGGGAGGAGGCGGAGAAGGGGCGGGGGTGGGGTCTTGGGGAAGGGGGTGGAATCAGGGCATACCCCTTCCAGCCCCCTGCCGTGAGCCACTCAGGGCAGGGGGCTGGGAGCAGCCCCACACCCCCAGCCCACACCCCCAGCCCTCTGCCTGGACCCCTTCACCCCCCTCACACACTCCCGCGACCCCAGCCCACACCCCCAGCCCTGTCTCCTGCACCCCACACCCCCATCCAGCCCCCTGCCCTGACTCCTGCACTCCTCCACACCCCCACGACCCCAGCCCTAACTCCTGCACCCCACACACATCCCCAGCTCCCCCCGACCTCGTGCCCTGACTCCTGCACACACACCCCCCACATCCCCACCCTCACCCTGAGCACCAAACGGGAGCTCCTGCACACACACCCCACATTCCCACCTGCACCCCTCGCACCAAATGCGAGCTGCCCCAGGTAAGCGCTCCACACCCAAACCTCCTGCCCCAGCCCTGAGCCCCCTCCCTCACCCTAGCTCCTGGCCAGACCCTGCACCCCAACCCCCATCCTGCTCCTGCATCCTAACTCCCTCCCTGACCCTGCACCCCCAGCCCTGTGCTCAGTGCACCCCCACCCTCAGCTCGGTGAGGAGAGAGACGAAGAGAATGAGCTAGAACCAGGGAGAAGGTAGGTACACGCTCTATGTGGGCAGGGGCAGGGGAGATCCTGTTTACCCCTCCCCAGCCCTGCTGCGCTTGCAGTTTATCCCTGGCCCCTGCCTTGCTCCAGGGACCAACCCTAGCTCCCGCCCCACTGTGTTTTTGCCTCCGGCCTCTGCCTTGCTCCACTCAGCAGGGACTAATCCTCCCCCCATTCCCCACTGTGCTCTTGCCCCTGCCTCGCTCCAGCTGGGGACCAATCCTTCCCCCCCCCCACCATGCCCCACTGTCAAGGTGGATAAATATCAATGACTTTTTAAAAAAAATTAAAAAATCGGATTTTTTTTTTTTAAATCGGATTTTTGAGGGAAAAAACCTATCTAAAGATAGTTTTAATTAAGATACATTATATCTCATCATGGAATAGGGATTATAAATTTTAATTCTATAGTATGAGACAATATATTCATGTAATGTTTAAGAAAAGTTTTGTAAATGAGTTCTAATAGTTAATGGATTAGAGACCCAATTTTATGGGGTTTCACAGGCTTCTGTATAGATTACTTCTGTATAGATTCTTTCTATCTACCCAATGGGACTCAGTGCTCAGTCTAGAAGACACCATCGGAGATGCTTAGTTTTACAGTTCTCAAACTGTGGATTTGTGTCTCCAGAGGTAACATGCGTGTTAACAGCAAAAATGTTTTAAATAAATAAATAATATAGAGAGGTGAGAAATAACAGACCTCAACTCTATTGTCCCTCTGCAAATTTGTGTGCACAGAGTCAATCCCTTACCTCTCTTTAAAAGTGAAAAGTTTCAAAAAGTTCAATGAATAGAAGATTGTTAGGGGCGGAATAGACCTGGACAAGGAGAAGAAGTCTGGAGATCAATGTGAGAAGCGAGGGACATATGCTTTTTTGTTAAAATATTATGTTTGCTGTTGAAGAAAAAAATCCAGAATACTGAACGTTGTTGTTTTATTTAAATAAAACAATTTAAATGTCTGGTGATGTTCTCCTCCTAATACAGTCGGACACGAAAATCCTCCAAATATTAATGATTAACCTGTTGAATTGGAGATAGTTCACCTCCCAGTGACTTCATAAATATCTGCTTCAGTTACACTGCTCTACAGCCAAAATGCTTCTGAAATAAATGTAGTCAAACTTTACTAATTCTGGGTCACTGAGAACGAAAATGATGCTTAAAATTGTTGATTGGCTCTAGTTTTCAAGATATGCTATTGGGTCAGTATATACGACCCTTGACTTGGGAATGGCGGAGGATAAGTGAGTTATAAAGGGAAGGGATCTCAATTTAAACCAGAAATGACTAAAATACATCTTTGACTGGATCTATGAATAAATTTATGACTGGGTTTGGACAGTACTTGCTTTTTAGGCAAAACAATGAATGATGCAATCTGAAGCTGGTATTGCATCATACATGATATGAATTGCATCATGTTATTCCTAGAAGTCATGGACGATGCAATCATAACGAAGCTTACATCACTCTGCTGAACAAATTGCCCTATATCAGCTCTAGAAATCATACAGTGTCGTGCTCTCTTATTTGTCAGTGTTTGATTTTGCAAAGGGACACATTTCTGTTTAGCCAAAGTGAGCAGAGATGCCTCGTACTTGTGTGAACACTGCAGATAACTTCTGCTATGTTTGTGGTGAAGTGACTTTTGCATCACAAAAGTGCAGTATAACCACTATGGTTAAGAAAGCCTATCACGTTTATTTTGGCTGCAAAATTGGAGATCAGGACAAGAGGTGGGCCCCACACATATGCTGCAACACTTGTGCAACAAATCTTCACCAGTGGTTGAACAGGAAAAGGAAATCTATGCCTTTTGCAGTGCCAATGATTTGGAGAGAGCCAACAGATCATACCAGCAATTGTTACTTCTGCATGGTGCCTCCAGTTGGGAAAGGTGTGTCAAAGAAGAAAAAGTGGACTGTGCATTATCCAAACATTCCATCAGCTATACGCCCAGTACCCCACGGAGAAGGACTGCCGGTTCCTGATGCACCAGAATCATTCTCACTTGAGTCAGACGAGGAAGAGGAAGAGGATGAAACTTCTGGTCCTGAACCATCAATGTCACAGGACCCACATTTTCTCCCATCCTCCTCCTCTGAACCACACCTCATAACACAAGGTGAACTGAATGACCTTGTCAGGGATTTGGAACTACCCAAGAGTAAGGCAGAGCTGTTGGGCTCCAGACTACAGCAGTGGAATCTCCTGGCAGGTGATGTTAGGGTTTCCATGTTCCGTGACCGTCAAAAGGATCTTGTCCCATTCTTCTTCATGGAAGGTGATCTTGTAGCCTGCAACAACATCGATGGTGTGATGGCAGTCCTCAACATCGTTCACGATCTAGATGAGTGGAGACTGTTCATTGATTCATCGAAGACGAGTCTTAAAGCTGTTTTACTGCATAATGGCAATGTTTTGCCATCAATTCCAGTTGGTCATGCAGTCCATATGAAGGAAACCTATGACAACATGAAACAACTTTTGAGGTGCATAAACTATGACCAACATCAGTGGCAGCTTTGTGGCGATTTGAAGGTTGTTGCTCTCTTGCTTGGTCTGCAGACTGGATACACAAAGTACTGCTGTTTTCTCTGCGAATGGGATAGTCGTGCAAGAGATTCCCACTACATCAAGAAAGATTGGCCACTCCGACAGTCATTGGAGCCTGGGAGGAAAAGTGTTCAGCATCCACCACTTGTTGAATCAAGGAAGATTTTGTTACCACCCTTACACATCAAGCTGGGTCTGATGAAGAACTTTGTCAAGGCCATTGACAAAACACAAGCAGCTTTCAAGTACCTCCGTGGAAAATTTCCAAGGTTAAGTGAAGCTAAGCTAAAGGAAGGTGTCTTTCTTGGTCCTCAGATTCGTGAACTTCTTCGAGATGATGCATTTGACCATGCACTGCGTGGCAAGGAAAAGACGGCATGGAAAGCCTTCCAGTTAGTGGCAATAAATTTTCTCGGAAACAACAAGGCAGACAACTACAGGTTGTTGATGGAAAACCTCCTCAAGGCATACAAAAGCCTTGGTTGCAACATGTCACTAAAGATACATTTTTTGCACTCTCATCTAGATTTTTTTCCACCGAACTGCGGAGCAGTGAGCGACGAGCATGGCGAGCGATTTCACCAGGACATTGCAACAATGGAGAAACGCTATCAGGGCAAATGGAGCCCATCAATGCTTGCAGACTATTGCTGGACAGTGACAAGAGATGCTCCATTTAATGAATACAAGAGACAAGCCAAGAAGCGCCGAGTAAACACTGAATAGGACTAAACTATGTACATAATAGTTTTTTGCCTTTTGTTTCATAATAAATTTTATTTATATAACCCTTTTGCTGATTTTTAAAGTGTTACGTAAACAGGACAGGTGAAATATTATCATGTAAAGCAACCATAAACACATGAAAAGACCTAGGTTTACAATTTATGATTAAAACTCTATCTACACAATATACATAAACATAAAATGTAAAAACTGAAATATCTTAGAAACAGTAGCCAATTGGTTGTTTTAATTGTCATATTTGAATTCAGCACATCAAAATACATAATAAATAGCACATTTTATCTCTGAAGCAGACGACTTCTCAAAAATTGTAGACCAGTGTTATCTTTGGTAAATGAAATAACCAATCAATCATTCATTTTCTGATATAATTGTAAAACTCATCTGAAAAGTTTTCAAAATAAATCGCTGTTTAAAAATGTATAGTGTGTACCTTCTAAAAATGAAACCTACATCTGTCTCTGAGTTGTGAAGAATGTGTGTTAAGGTTATAACAACCAACAAGAATGCACTTTTATGTAGAAAACCATGATTAAATCAAGTCTTCCTGACTAGTGATTTAAATCATGATTTAAATCAAATCCACCCTGCCTGCTGTGCTCTTGCCCCTGGCCCCTTCACTTCAGGGGGGCCCACAAATATGGTTGGCACTGGGCCCACTAAAAGTTAAGCCAGCCCTGACAAGAAATGCTATGCCGTTGACATTTGTCCTCTCCGCTGTAGTAGAGCACATGACCTTCTTCCGTTAGTACTTCTCCACAGTTCTTCCATCTGACATCAGAGATTCCTAGGAGGTGCCAGGTGTATTGCTCCATTTCGTACGTGAGTTCTTTCAACCTCCCTATTTGTCTCAATGTCCTTACATTCCATGTGGCTATGGTGATGTTATCTCTTCCACGGATCCTCTCTGTTGGAGTTACACCAGTAGTATACTTGTCGCGTCTGCCCGGGTGGCATGATCATTATTAACCCAGGCTGCGATCAATCCGGAATGGACATCGTTGACTTGCTCATCATATGGTGTGTCTTGGGCAAATTTCTAACCTGGCCGAGCCCATCCCTCTCCAGGCAGCCCCCTTTTAGGGACCAAGACTCCACTGTGCTGTGTGCTGGACAAACACAAAACAAAAACATGGTCCTGGCCCCCAGGAGTTTACAATCTAGCCTTTTCAGCTTTGTGTATATAGCCATTCTCTCCTGCTGAACGGACTGTCCTGCCTGGTGTTGTCTTGTCTCTGCTCTGTCATTACATGGACCTACAACAAGCCTGCAGATCCAGGTTTGATCCCGAATACACAGCTCATCATGGGCCAAACGCCCTGAAATTTGGGATAGTGTGGACTTGGGTGGACTTGCTTGAGGGTCAAGACACGAGATTTGGATTTGGATCCATAGTTTGCATCCAGTGGCTCTGCCCATTATAGAGATGTGAAATGTGAACAGCGGATTTCAGTTCTGTGTGGTCTGAAGAGATGAGGTTTGGATTTAGATGTGCTATTTGGGTTTGGATCTCGAGTTCAGATCTGGGGCTTTGGCCCTGTCCATGTTAGAGATAAATAGTTGGGAATTACTGCCCTTCCATGAAACGTGGCCATTCTGACCAACAAGGGGATTAGCATGGAATGCTAATGAAAATGAAAAGTATATTTCATGGATCATTCGGGGAAAAAAGTCATTTTTATAAATTGTTTTTTATGAAAAATATCTAAAGTTCTTTTTTTTGACTGAAAACATTCATTCTGGTTTTTCGTTTTTGAAGGTGTTTGCCTTATTTTTCTCCATTTTTTCTTTACTTCCCCCACACACACCCGAAAAGAAGGAAAAGGCAGAAGGTGAGAGAAAACACACATACTAGTAAGAAAACAACTTTGAAAAGCTGAGGGGAAGGGAATATTTGTTTCATCCTGAAATTTTGTCATCAAAAAATGAAAAACTTTGATCAAAATGAGAATTTTCTATGAAAATACTTCAAAAAAATGCCCTTTTTGACCAAAGAGTAATAACAATAGGCTTGGATGGACAGTTTTTGACCAGCTCTAGTGTAGGGATTTGAAGCCCAGGCATTGCAGACCCAGAAACCCAAACTGAAACTGACCCTGCACTTCTTGAAAACCCTAAAGCATCAAGAGCCTTGTGAGTGATGAGAAACCACAACGGTCCTTGAAACCGAGCCATGTCACTAAGGGTATGTCTACACTACGAGAGTAGTTCGATTTTACTTAAATCGAATATGTGGAATCGATATTACAAAGTCGAACGTGTGTATCCACACTAAGGACAGTAATTCGACTTTGTGAGCCCACACTAACGGGGCAAGCGTCGACATTGGAAGCGGTGCACTGTGGGCAGCTATCCCACAGTTCCCGCAGTCCCCGCTGCCCATTGGAATTCTGGGTCGAGCCGCCAATGCCTTCTGGGTAAAAAAATGTCGAGGGTGGGTTTGGGTAACTGTCGTCATCCAACTGTCACTCCCGCCCTCCCTCCCTGAAAGCGCCGGCGGGAAATCAGTTCGCGCACTTTTCTGGTCAGTGACAGCGTGGACGCCACAACACTGCGACCATCGCTGCAGTTATGGCCGTTGTCAACACCTCGCACCTTATCATCCACCTTTCCCAGAGGCAGATGCTGAGAAATCGGGCGAGGAGGCTACGGCAGCGCGGTGAGGACCTGAAGTCTGAGAGTGGCACAGACCTGTCACAAAGCACGGGACCCCGCGCCAAGGACATCATGGTGGCAATGGGTCATGTTGATGTTGTGGAACGGCGATTCTGGGCCCGGGAAACAAGCACGGACTGGTGGGACCGCATAGTGCTGCAGGTCTGGGATGAATCCCAGTGGCTGCGAAACTTTCGCATGTGGAAGGGGACTTTCCTGGAACTTTGTGAGTTGCTGTCCCCTGCCCTGAAGCGCAAGGACACCCGGATGGGAGCAGCCCTGACTGTCCAGAAGCGAGTGGCCATAGCCCTCTGGAAGCTTGCAACGCCAGACAGCTACCGGTCAGTCGCGAACCACTTTGGCGTGGGCAAATCTACCATGGGGGTTATTGTGATGCAAGTAGCCAACGCAATCGTTGAGCTACTGCTCTCAAAGGTAGTGACCCTGGGAAACGTGGAGGTCATCATAGATGGCTTCGCCGCGATGGGATTCCCAAACTGCGGTGGGGCTATAGATGGAACTCACATCCCTATCCTGGGACCGGACCACCAGGCCAGCCAGTACATTAACCGAAAGGGCTACTTTTCAATGGTGCTGCAAGCACTGGTGGAACATAGGGGACGTTTTACAAACATCAACGTCGGATGGCCGGGCAAGGTTCATGACGCTCGTGTTTTCAGGAACTCTGGTCTGTTTAGACGGCTGCAGGAAGGTATTTACTTCCCGGACCACAAAATAACTCTTGGGGATGTGGAGATGCCTATAGTGATCCGCGGGGACCCAGCCTACCCGCTAATGCCCTGGCTCATGAAGCCCTATACAGGCGCCCTGGACAGTGAAAAAGAACTCTTCAACTACCGGCTGAGCAAGTGCAGAATGGTGGTTGAGTGTGCTTTTGGACGTCTCAAGGGGAGATGGAGAAGTTTACTGACTCGCTCTGATCTCAGCGAAACCAATATCCCCATTGTTATTGCAGCTTGCTGTGTGCTCCACAATCTGTGTGAGAGCAAGGGGGAGACCTTTATGGCGGGGTGGGAGGTTGAGGCAAATAGCCTGGCTGCTGATTACGCCGAGCCAGACAGCCGAGCAATTAGAAGAGCCCAGCGGGACGCGCTGTGCATCCGGGAGGCTTTGAAAGCTAGGTTCCTGAGTGAGCAGGGTAACCTGTGACTATTAAGTTTGTTTACAGAGAAGCTGAACCTGCCCCCGTTTCTTTACCCAGTAAATGTTCACTATCCTCTCCAGTTACATACCCCGTTCACCCCGTTCCCCCCCTTCCAACACACGTTTAAAAATAAAATCACTTGAAATTTGTTAATGAACACCGTTTTCTTTATTACTGTTTTCGCGGTAAAGTGTTGAACCTGGGATGCAGACTGTGGTGGGGAGCGGGTGTAGTGTAGTGATGCAAAGGACGCTTGTAAACTCGAGGAATGACAGGCTCCGCACTGGTGGACTGGTTGTTTCAACGGAGCCTGCCACCTCTCCTGTTCGGGACTCTGTGTGTGGGGGCTATGTGACTTTGTGGCAGGGGGAGGACGGTTACAGATCCCCTGCTGCGTGGCTCTGTGATCGAGGATAAGGACCGCTGCATTAGATCTCTAACCGCCCTCCCCCGCCACAAAGTCACATAGCCCCCACACACACACATAACATGAAAACCACCTCCCAGACTGACCAGGGTAACTAGTGACTGCAATGTGTGTGTGCCCTGCTGCTGAACCTGCCCCCGCCTCTGTACCCTGGTAAAGGTGACGGTCCTGTCCAATTACCAACCCCCTTCCTCCCCTTCAAACAGACTCTCCTCTAAAAGAACATGATGGAAACAGTAATTAACAGAAACGTATTTTTTATTAGCAACAACACAGTTAGGGGATAAAACTGGGACGGGGGCTTGGGTGAGGCGGGAAGGAAAGGACTTATCAAATTTTGGGGAATGACAGCCTTCTGGTACTTGAGCGGTCTGCAGGGGTGGAGTGAGAGTTTTCACGGACTCTGCCGCCCCTCCTTCTTGGGACTTTGGGTGAGGGGGGTATGGGACTTTGTGGCGGGGGAGTGCGGTTACTGATAGACTGCAGCGGGGCTCTGTCCTCCTGCCTCCGGTCCTGCAGAACATCCACAAGGCGCCGGAGCGTGTCTGTTTGCTCCCTCATTAGTCCAAGCAGCGTTTGAGTCGCCTGCTGGTCTTCCTGCCGCCACCTCTCCTCCCGTTCCATGTGTGATCGGTGGATTTGGGACAAGTTCTCCCTCCACTGGGTCTGTTGGGCTGCGTGGGCTCGGGAGCAGCCCATAAGTTCTGAGAACATGTCCTCCCGTGTCCTCTTTTTCCTACGCCTAATCTGCGCTAGCCTCTGGGAGTGTGATGCCAGGCTAGGTCGGGAGACAGTCGCAGCTGTGGGATGGGAAAAAGGGAGTGAATTCCTCAGAAAGATAATTTTTTTTGTGAACAAAGAACATAGTCTTTCTCTGTGAACAAGACCATGCACAGCACCTATCACATGCGAACTCAGGACAAGGTCGAATTTTCGGCCTTCGCATTCAGTGCCTGGGGTCTTGCAGTGCAGATCAGACAAGCGGGGCAGGACAGCGGAATTTGGGTAACAGGCTGACCTGGTAAGCTGTAGACTTGTGGCTGCTTAAAACTTTAATAACTTTAATAATAGTACTGGCCTCCTTTCACGTTCAAAGCAATGCCAGTCCCTGCTGCCAGCAATCCGGCAAGCATGAACTCTCCCCCTGTCCCACCCCCTCGCGGCTGTCCCAGGGAAAGATCCCTGTATGCTGCTCCTCTCCCGCCTCCACCGCGTGGCTCTAAACCGCCGGTTACAGTTCTGTAAAGGAACAGGCAAGCAGTCCCAATACTAACATTCCCCTACCTAATTCAAAGCAGGTCACCATGAGCGACATCACTCTGATGAGGATTTCAGAGACGGAGAAAGAAAGGATGCTTCGGGATAGCCTGCAAAGACCAGGGCCGTATGCCGCCATGCTCTGCAGGGCAATGATCCCGGAGTACTTGCTTGTCTCCTGGCGCGGAAATGTCTGCTACTACGGAGGACCCAATAAGGCCGCTCTCCCCAGGAACCTGATGCAAAGGCTTTCCAATTACCTCCAGGAGAGCTTCGTGGAGCTGTCCCAGGAGGATTTCTACTCTATCCCCAGACATATAGACCGGATTTTACTGTAGCTGCACTGGCAGGGACTAAACAGTAGAGCGCCTAGGGCAAACCAATCATGCTAAACCGGACATTGTTAGGTTTTTTTTCAGTAGTTGCACTGCCAAGGACTGAAACGTTAAGCGCCTAGGGCAAACTAATCATGAAAAACCCATTGTTAATATTGTTAATATTCCTGTTCTGTTAAAAATAAATGTTTACATGTTTAAAACACTTACTGACTGATCCTTCCCCTGATTCTGTGTCCGGGTTAACGCCTGGGGACGGTTGGTAGGGGATCTCTGTAAGGGTGATGAAGAGATCCTGGCTGTCGGGGAAATCAGCGTTGTAAGCGCTGTCGACTGCCTCGTCCTCCTCATCTCCTTCCTCATCTTCCCTGTCCGCTAACATGTCCAAGGAAGCGGCCGTCGACAATATCCCATCCTCAGAGTCCACGGTCAGTGGTGGGGTAGTGGTGGCGGCCGCACCTAGGATGGAATGCAGTGCCTCGTAGAAACGGGATGTCTGGGGCTGGGATCCGGAGCGTCCGTTTGCCTCTTTGGTCTTCTGGTAGCCTTGTCTCAGCTCCTTGATTTTCACGCGGCACTGCGTTGCATCCCGGCTGTATCCTCTCTCTGCCATGGCTTTTGAGATCTTCTCGTAGATCTTTGCATTCCATCTTTTCGATCGCAGCTCGGAAAGCACGGACTCATCGCCCCACACAGCGATCAGATCCAAGACTTCCCGATCAGTCCATGCTGGGGCCCTCTTTCTGTTCTGAGATTGCATGGCCATCTCTGCTGGAGAGCTCTGCATCGTTGCCAGTGCTGCTGAGCTCGCCACGATGTCCAAACAGGAAATGAGATTCAAACTGCCAGACAGGAAAAGGAATTGAAATTTTCCCGGGGCTTTTCCTGTGTGGCTGGTCAGAGCATCCGAGTTCGGACTGCTGTCCAGAGCGTCAACAGAGTGGTGCACTGTGGGATAGCTCCCGGAGCTATTAGCGTCGATTTCCATCCACACCTACCCTAATTTGACATGGCCATGTCGAATTTAGCGCTACTCCCCTCGTTGGGGAGGAGTACAGAAGTCGAATTTAAGAGAGCTCTATGTCGAACTAAATAGCTTCGTTGTGTGGACTGGTGCAGAGTTAATTCGATGTAACGGCGCTAAATTCGACAAACTCCTAGTGTAGACCAGGCCTAAGAAGCTTTAGTACAGCAGCTGGTCGGGAACTTAAAACATTTTTTTTTTTTTTTTGTTGGAACAATCAGTTCCTTGAAACTGAAACTTTTCACGGGAATGAGCCAGCTTTGATGGGAAAAGTTCACAGCTTCAGGGTGGAATTTCTGGGCAGACAGTGAACCCACCTGTGTGTAGCCAAATGGTTAGGACGCTCATCTAGGGAGATGTATGTTCAACTCCTGCGGTAGTGAATATTTAATTATTTCTACAGGAGAGTTTGAGAGCGCCTCACCCCCTATAGCATGGTGTCATTGTGGGCACTCACCTGGGATGCACAGGTTCAAGGCCCTGCTTCAATTCTGGTAGAGCAGGGATTTGAACCTGGGTTTCCTATCTCCCCAGTGAGTGCTCTAACCACTGGGCAATTGGCTATTCAGGGGTTTGCTCTGTTTTTTTCCCCCACCAAAAAATAACCTCAAAAAGTCTGTTTCATCCCACTGTGAAACAGGAACATTTTCACAGGATGGGAAAACCATTTCTCACCCAGCTATGTGGCCTAGTGGATAGAGCACTGGACTGGAATTTAGAATCCAAGTCTCCTATTCCCTGGTCTGCTGGGTGAACTTGGCCAAGTCATTTCCCTGCTGCATGCCTCAGTTTCCCCATCAATACAATGGGGATAAAGCCGCTCCCCTCCTTTGTAAAGCACTAGCTGAGTTATGCATGGACAGGACATCACAGGAAACTATGCAGAAGAGTAATATGGTCACTGGGTTGTCACACAATAAACTCTGTAAGTAGCTTGAAAAATACAGATGTGATATTTATAGCCCAGCTGTGTGATAACAGCTCTGTCTCCCGTCTGTTTGCATCCATAAACAGAGAATGTGGGAGAAAGGTTTTAACAGCCTGAGGGTCTGATGATTGACCGTACTACTAGTAAGCAGCAAAGGGATGATAATAATAGCTTGATGTTACACTGTCATGTGGTTTGTTTATACAACATGTGTGACAGAGAAACTATTTTAGAAATGGTTTAAAATCTCTTACTGGCATTATTTTTCATCTTCCTCCTCCTGTAAAACCAGTTTCCCTGAGTACCGTGGGCTGGATCCTCAGCTAGCACAGACGGGCATAGCTCCATTAACTTCAGTGTACCTACGCCAACATATGCAAGCTGAGATCCAGATCCCTGTCTTTAGCCCTGATGGCTTGCCAGATTTTAAGCCATAATCTGGTTGCAGTTCCAGGACTGAATATTACCTATCATGCACCTCAGACCAGTGAAACTTTGGGGGGAAACTGCACATTTTTGTGGGGAGGGAAGTAGGTTTGCTGAGAGGTTTGGAATGTTGGAGGTAGTCCCAGCAGAGAGAGGACGGTGGGCAGAGTACAGGTGAAGTTGCTAAAGGTGGATGATAAAGGCAGGTGATTATATGAATATCGTTTCCACAACATGTGTAGATTAACCACACCTGCACGTATCCCTGTTGTTAGAGCTCATCGGAAAATGGAATTTTCTGTTCCACAAGAAATGCCAACATTTTGAACAAAACGGCAAAAATCCTCAATTTCTTGTGCAATGAAAATTCCAAACAGATTTCAATTTGGGATTATCAAACTGTTTAGACAATGTCAAAATATTTTCTTTAGATAATGTCAAAACATTTAGTTTTGATAAGGTAAAAATGCTTTGTTTGCATATTATCAAAACACTGTAATATAATGATCAGTGTTCCTGGGTACTACAATAATTATAAAATAACAATGATTTATTTTATATATCAGAAAAATGTATCTATAGATACAATATTAAAATTTGATATTTTAAAGTCATGTGAAAGTCAAGAGGAAATGAATCAAAACAATGTCAAAACAAAACATTTTACCTTGTTGAAACAAAACATTTCACTGTTACCAAACCGAGAGAGTCAAAATGATTCATTTAGACTTTTCCCCATCAAATTTTGTTAAAATGGACACGTTCCCATGAAATGTCTCATTTTCAACTAAATGGCATTTTCCGTCAGAAATTTTGTGACCAGCTCTGTGCATTCCAGCAAATCCTGGTTAACCAAACCTGCTAATCAAATCATGGTGAGTTGCCATCCTGAACATCAGCGTTCGTCCCATGTAACTCCCACGCTTATGCAAAAGTTCCTGAAACTGTCTAGCTGATTGGCTTGCAATTAGGGTGACCAGATGTCCCGATTTTATAGGGACAGTCCCGATTTTTGGGTCTTTTTCTCACATAGGCACCTCCTGTCCTGATTTTTGACACTTGCTGTCTGGTCAGCCTACTTGCAATGGATGTAAACAGAGAGGGTTAATTGAATTCAGTGGATTTACACCAGGGCTGAATTTTGCCTAGAGACTGAAATTCACCCCAGGCCTATGGACAACACAAGTTGTGTGCAACAATGAAATCCCACTTAATCTTAGATTCCAGGGGTACCCTTGTGCTGGTTCTCTGCACTAGGAGGGTTCCTCCCAGAGAGAGAGGTTTAGATGGGACTCTGCCACACATATTAGTGCCACAAATGTGGCAGAACTCACTGTGCCTTGGTTGGAATATGCCAGGCATGAGCCTATGACATCTGATGCCCTACCCCTGGGAGGGCTTGTGCAAAGTCCAAGCACTGGGGATGGATGTTGGATTAATAGATCCATACAGATTTTAAACCAGAGAACTTCATGCAGTGATTCCTGTACTGAGCCTATAACTAGAACAGATCTTTTAGAAAGGGATCTAGACTCCATGTAATGACTCCAAGTGATGGCGCGTCCAGCACATGTCTAGCGAAGTTGTTCCAATCGTTAACAACGCTCCTTGTTAAGTGTTGTGCCTGTATGGCTTGGAAATGAATAATTTACTCCTGGTTTTGGCACATCCATAGCTGTTAATTTCACTTCCATGGAAAAGGGTAACTATAGGACACAGCCTGCCTTGTGGGTCCAGTATGTGACCATGTGTCTGTGTTATGATTCATTGGGCTGGGAATGTAGAAGATGTTGAGTCCTGGCCGTAGGGAAAGATCACACTTTATCCTGAGTCAATGGGGGTGTGTGTGTTGCTCAAGGGACAGACTGTGTGCCTGAGTGTGAATGCGGTTTTCATTCTGTGTGTGTATATTTATTTGTGTGTATCAGCGTGGCTGTGGCCACATGCACAATCTGTGCACCTGTGTGCATGTGTCTCCTGTTGTGCATGTGCGGTGCCCATCCATGAGTCTATCTGTCAATCTGCTTTTGCAGCACAGTTGTTGTTAACTTCCCCCCAGCCCCTGCTCCTCGGAGGCAGGAGTGAGCTCTGAGTTACTGGGGGGACATGCTGCATTATGAATATCTGGTCGGGCTCTTTGGCCTGGTTCTAGCATGCAGAATGCAAGGCTCTGACCCACAGTAAGTAGCTTTGGAGTAGAATGCAAGCAAACGGATGTTTTCTGGCCTGGGCTGTGCAGTATGGTGGCCAATGGGATAGAGGCAGAATCCGGAACAAGAAGGGATGCTACCTACCAAACACTTCCCTTGAGCTTCAGAATCAGACACTCTCATACCAGTCAGTCTTTGCTTATGCCAGCTCATCAGGGCAAGAATCCGAGTGGAATTCTAGGGCAGGCTCAGGGGTGGGGAATGGCCAGGCGAGGTGACTCCAGGACAGGGGTGAGGGGAATGCTCAGGGGAGGTCTGGACAAAATGGGGTGGGAAGGGGCTAGGACAGTGGTTCTCAGCCTTTCCAGATTACTGTACCCCTTTCAGGAGTCTGATCTGTCTTGCTTACCCCCAATTTTCACCTTACAAAATCGGACACAAAAATACAAAAGTGTCACAGCCTTCTATTACTGAAAAACTACTTCCTTTCTCATTTGGTTTGTATGATATTATAGTTTGTACTCACTTTGCTAGTGTTTTTTATGGAGCCTGTTGTAAAACTGGGCAAATAGCTAGATGAGTTGATGTACCCCCCGGAAGACCTCTGTGTACCCCCAAGGGTACATGTACCCCTGGTTGAGAACTACTGGGCTAGGATGCTGTGGGACAGCATTGGCCTTCCGCTTCTCTTGCTTACCCCTTTACTGTTACAAGTGTGGCTGGGTAACAGGATATTCTATTACATCACCTGCAATGTTGATATTTGGGGTGTCATTGCCTTCTTCTAGACCATGGTGTAGGCTGCTCTTACAAGGAGCAGCCCCTCGACACAGCTCCCTGGCTGGTGGCGGCAGAAGTGGGATTCACAGCAGGCATGTGTCTGGTACATTTCACATATGTTTGCTTCACTCAGGGAATTTCGTTCCCTGAGCTGAGCCTTCAAGGAACCTGCCAGTTGCAATCGCCAAGGGGGAAGCTTGCTTTCTCCAGTACCATCATATGGAGAGGAAGCAGCTGGAAAGGAAACCACAGGCAGTTTCTATAGAATTTTATTAACCTAGCACATGTGACAGGGCTTCTGTTTTCTGGTTGCCCCGACCAACTGCTGAGTCTCTGTGATTGCAAGGTCTGCTGATGATTCTTGGGGCTGGATAATGGGAGGACGTGGGGTGAGGTCAAGGAGGGTACCAGGGCTATGAATGCCATATGGTGTGACAAAGGGGGGTTGACCACTTCAAGGCCAGGGGGCCTGGGGCTGGTCAGCCCTGTTCTGAAACCAAGCCCCTTTAAGAACAGGTGACTAGGCCTGATAGAGGGGATGATTAGACCCAGCTGGGAAGGGATCAGGTGAGTGCCTGATGAGCATCTGATTCTTATAAAGGCTGAAAGAGCTCAGCTGAGGGGGCCAGCAACAGGAAATAGGTTGGCAAGGGACAGCTCCTGAATGGTTTTATCTGGAGGTTTGCTGAAGATGGTTGTGCATGGAGACGGGATGTATTGTGTTAATCGGGAGCAGGTTTCTAACAGGATTTGTAACTCTGAAGCCACAGGCAGGGTGTGGATGGCCAACAGCATGGGGTGCGGCTGTTGCTTCTATTGGCTGGTGTTAGACCATGACGGGGGGGGCAAAGGGGCCTTGCTTGCCACCATGTTGTTTACAGCCTGCAGGTTGGGGCCAGGTGCTGGATGCCAAGGAAAGAGGAAACTAATGTGTGAGGAGAAAGGGAATCACATTACCTGATGTAACTTAGAGAAGGTTGGATAGCCATCTGTCTTGAGTGGTTTAGATACATGTTGGCAGGGGGTTAGACTAGACGGCCCTGTTAGTCCCTTCTAACCCTATGATTCTATTATGTGAAGGGGTCCACATGAGAACGGCCATACTGGGTCAGACCAATGGTCCATCTAGCCCAGTATCCTGTCTTCACTCCCTCTGAAGCGTCTGGCACCAGTCACTGTGGGAACAGAACAGAGCAATTCTTGAGTGATCCGTCCCCTGTCGTCTAGTCTCAGCTGCTGGTAGTCAGAGGCTTAAGGACACCAAGAGCATGGGGTTGCATCCCTGCCCATCTTGGCTAATAGCCACTGATGGACCTATCCTCCATGAACTTAGCTAATTCTTTTTTTTTTTTTTTAACCCAGTTATAATTTTGGCCTTCACAACATCCCCTGGCTCTGAGTTCCACAGGATGACTGTGTGTTGTGTGAAGTACTTCCTTGTATTGCTTTTTAAACCTGCTGCCTGTTAATTTCATCAGGAAACCCCTAGTTCTTGTGTTACACGATGGAGAAAATAACCCTTCCCTAGTCACGTTCTCCACACCAGTCATAATTTTATAGACCTCTATCGTATCCCCCCTGAGCTGCCACAAAAGCAGCTGGCCATGCACCAAGGGGCTTAGTGCAAAGACAAAGTAGGGGGAGGAGACAGTGGGATCCAATTGTCCGTGTGTGTAGCGTGGGCTCTTCACCACGGACTATAGGGGAGCTGGTGCTGTAGCAGCTTTGCTTTTATCTTGGGAGATCCAAGGTTCAATCCCTGCCGATGACCAAGATGCCTATCGTCATGCAGTCCTTACTCAGGAATGCCTCCTGATGACCTCAGCCCTGGTTTTGCCCAAATAAGAACTTCAGGCTTTCGTTTCTCCCTTGGGGGGGGGGGGGGATTCCATGCCTGATGGAAGAAAAGACTGAAGCTTTAATTTGGGGGAAATGACTTCAAGCCCTGCTTCTTCCCCCTACTTAAGCAATGACAACCTTGCTGCAAGGCATTAGGGGATTTACTGCTGCTCTGGAGGAAGTGACTAATCCTAGTGATGTGTCATTAGACCCTGGGAGGGGTCCCCCATTTTGGCTCCTGAGAACTATTTTTAAGTAATTTCCCTATTCCTTTCTAGCGTGGGGCATGTGATTAATAGAATCCAAGGCCAGAAGGGACCAGTGTGATCATCTAGTTTGACCTCCTGTATAGCACAGGGCATAGAAGTTCCCCAAAATAATTCCTAGAGCAGAGCTTTTGGGAAAATATCTGGCCTTCATAGGCGCCAACTTCTGCTGGCGCCGGTGGGTGCTCGACCCCCCTCTGCCCCTGGCCCCGCCCCAACTCCACCCATTCCCTGCCCCCATCCCCGCCTCCTCTCCCGAGCTTGCTATGCCACCAAACAGCTGTTTGGTGGCAGCAAGCACTGGGAGGTAGGCGGAGGAGCGGGGATGTGGCATGCTCGGGGGGGGGAGGAGGAGGAGGAAGAGAAAGAGGTGGGGGGGTGAGGGGAGCTTGGCTGCTGGTGGGTGCAGAGCATCCACTAATTTTTTCCCGGTGGGTGCTCCAGCCCTGGAGCATCCACAGAGTCGGTGCCTATGCTAGCCTTTATTTAAAAATTGTCAGTGATGGAGAATCTACTGCAGCCCTTGGGAAATTGTTTGAACTATTAAAAATTTACACCTTATTTTCAGTCCAAGTTTGTTTAGCTTCAACTTCCAGCCATTGGATCAAGTTACACTTTTCTCGAAAGAGACCGTTATTAAATATTTGTTCCCCACGTAGGTGCTTGTAGACTGTAAATAAATCACCCCTTACTGTCTCTTTGTTAAGCTAAACAGGTTGACTTCCTTGAGTCTATCACTGTAAGGAAAGTTTTTAATCCTTTAATCATTCGTGTGGCTTTTCTCTGATCCCTCTCCAATTTATCAACAGTCTTCTTGAATTGTGGGCACCAGACCTGGACACAGGATTCCAGCAGTGGTCACATCAGTGCCAAATACAGAGGAAAAATAACCTCTCTACTCCCACTCGAGATTCCTCCGATTATGTACCCAAGGACTGCATTAGCCCTTTCGGCCAGAGCATCACACTAGAAGCTCATGTTCAGCTGATTATCCACCATAACTCCCATTCTTTTTCCCCCAGAGTCACTGCTTCCCAAGATGAAGTTCCCCACCCTGTATCTATGGTCTACATTCTTTGTTCCTAGATGTCTACATTTACCTTTAGCTGTATTGAAAAGCGTATTGTTTGCTTGTGGCTGGTTTACCAAGTGATCCTGACCTGTCCTTTTCATTATTTACCCCTTCCCCAATTTTTGTGTCTTCTGCCAACTTTATCAGTGATTATCTTACGTTTTCTTCCAGGTCATGGATAAAAATGTTAAGTAGCATAGGACAAAGAGACGATGCTTGCAGGACCCCACTGGAAACACCTCCACTCAATGATGATTCCCTGTTTTACAATTATATTTCGAGACATATCAGCCAATTTTTAATCCATTTAATATGTGCCATGTTCATTTTATATCACCCTAATTTGTAATCAAAAAGTCATGTAGTACCAAGTCAAACACCTTACAGAAGTCTAAATATATTACATCAGTACTATTGCCTTTATCAATTGAACTTGTAATCTCATAAAAATATTAAATCTATTTTCCACAAACCCGTGTTGATTTGCATTGATTACATGACCCCCCTTTAATTCTTTATTAATCAATTCCCATATCAGCCCTTCCATTATCTTGCCCAGAATTGATGTCAGACCGACAGGCCTATAATTACCCGGAACATCTCATTTATCTTTCAAAAATATTGGCACAACATTATATTTCTTCCAATCTCCTGGAACTTATCCAGTGTTCCAAGACTTACTGAAAATCAACACTAACAGTCCAGTGAGCTCACCAGCCAGCTCTTTTAAAACTCTTGGAGGCAAGTTATCTGGACTGGCTGATATTTAAAATGTCTAATTTTAGGAACTGGTATTTAACATCCTCCTGTGCTACTAGTGGAATGGAAAGAGTGTTATCATCATTATATATGATATGATATAACTATTTTCCCCAAATTCAGAACAGAGATATTTGTTGAAAGTTTCTGCCTGTTCTGCATTATTACTGATAATTCTAACATGTCCATACGCTAATGGACCAATATCACTGTTAGGATTCTTTTTATTCCTTATACATTTTTTTTAAAAACCTCCTTATTGTCCTTAACTCTGCTAGCCTTAGATTTCTCCTTGTGTCCCTTTACTTCCCTTATCAATATTCTACAGGTTTAAGCTTCTGATTTATATTCATTACTATTGCTGATGAGGTCCCCAATGCACCATTTAATCAGAGGACTGGGCCAGTGCTTAATTTGTGCCAGGGCTGAGCTTGGCAGTTCATAGCCCCGGCACCTCTGGGCTTGACATGTCAGTTATGAACGTAAAAATATTGCTTGAGCCCTGCTACCTCTTTCATTACAGATAAAGCACTGGTCTGAGCATGCCTAGAGTTTCTAGCAACTAAATCCCCAGCCACTCTTGGCCAGTCTGTTCATCAGACACAGATGGTCCAGTTCTCTGAGAATTCTTTATATTTCTATCACAACTTAGTGATGTTCCTGTGGGAGCTCTTGGAGGCACATCCTTCCATCTACCTAACCAACCAACCACAGCCAGGAGCAGCAGTCTGAGTACCGGACACTGGAGATTGGCCATAACAAGAATCATTTCTTCTGCACACGTCAAGGGTTCAGAAACAAGATGTTTAGATGCCACAGTAGTGAGGGTGGGATTGGACTGGATAGAAAATAGGACATGGATCCTGATTTTGGCTTTGACTTTGCAAACTCTGACTGATGGGCAAACCTTACAGTGTCTGAAGGTTTAGTGAATCCTATAGATCTGTGCTGACGTGGTCCAGCCGAGGATCCGGCCCAGTTTCTTTAACAAGTTTTTGGTTGAATAAGACCCTTTTGCGTCATGTGTTACGTTAAGATTCTACTTCTAAACAGCGTTCTGGCAGATGGCACTGTCACACACAGGCCTGGTCTACACTAGGAGTTTATGTCGAATTTAGCACCGTTACATCGAATTAACTCTGCACCCGTCCACACCACGAAGCTATTTAGTTCGACATAGAGGTCTCTTTAATTCGACTTCTGTACTCCTCCCCAACGAGGGGAGTAGCGCTAAATTCGACATGGCCATGTCGAATTAGGCTAGGTGTGGATGGAAATCGACGGTAATAGCTCCGGGAGCTATCCCACAGTGCACCACTCTGTTGATGCTCTGGACAGCAGTCCGAGCTCGGATGCTCTGACCAGCCACACAGGAAAAGCCCCGGGAAAATTTCAATTCCTTTTCCTGTCTGGGCAGTTTGAATCTCATTTCCTGTTTGGACATCGTGGCGAGCTCAGCAGCACTGGCAACGATGCAGAGCTCTCCAGCAGAGATGGCCATGCAATCTCAGAATAGAAAGAGGGCCCCAGCATGGACTGATCGGGAAGTCTTGGATCTGATCGCTGTGTGGGGCGATGAGTCCGTGCTTTCCGAGCTGCGCTCCAAAAGACGGAATGCAAAGATCTACGAGAAGATCTCTAAAGCCATGGCAGAGAGAGGATACAGCCGGGATGCAACGCAGTGCCGCGTGAAAATCAAGGAGCTGAGACAAGGCTACCAGAAGACCAAAGAGGCAAACGGACGCTCCGGATCCCAGCCCCAGACATCCCGTTTCTACGAGGCACTGCATTCCATCCTAGGTGCGGCCGCCACCACTACCCCACCACTGACCGTGGACTCAGAGGATGGGATATTGTCGACGGCCGCTTCCTCGGACATGTTAGCGGACGGGGAAGATGAGGAAGGAGATGAGGAGGACGAGGCAGTCGACAGCGCTTACAACGCTGATTTCCCCGACAGCCAGGATCTCTTCATCACCCTTACAGAGATCCCCTACCAACCGTCCCCAGCCGTTAACCCGGACACAGAATCAGGGGAAGGATCAGCCAGTAAGTGTTTTAAACATGTAAACATTTATTTTTAACAGAACAGGAATATTAAGAATATTAACAATGGGTTGTGCATGATTACTTTGCCCTAGGCGCTTAACGTTTCAGTCCTTGGCAGTGCAACTACTGAAAAAAAATCTAACAATGTCCGGTTTAGCATGATTGTTCTGCCCTGGCCGCTCTACTGTTTAGTCCCTGCCAGTGCAGCTACAGTAAAATCCGGTCTATATGTCCGGGGATAGAGCTGAAATCCTCCAGGGACATTTCCACGAAGCTCTCCTGGAGGTAATTGGAAAGCCTTTGCATCAGGTTCCTGGGGAGAGCGGCCTTATTGGGTCCTCCGTAGTAGGAAACGTTTCCGCGCCAGGAGACGAGCAAGTACTCCGGGATCATTGCCTTGCAGAGCATGGCGGCATACGGCCCTGGTCTTTGCAGGCTATCCCGAAGCATCCTTTCTTTCTCCGTCTCTGAAATCCTCATCAGAGTGATGTCGCTCATGGTGACCTGCTTTGAATTAGGTAGGGGAATGTTAGTATTGGGACTGCTTGCCTGTTCCTTTACAGAACTGTAACCGGCGGTTTAGAGCCACGCGGTGGAGGCGGGAGAGGAGCAGCATACAGGGATCTTTCCCTGGGACAGCCGCGAGGGGGTGGGACAGGGGCAGAGTTCATGCTTGCCGGATTGCTGGCAGCAGGGACTGGCATTGCTTTCAACGTGAAAGGAGGCCAGTGCTATTATTAAAGTTTTAAGCAGCCACAAGTCTACGGCTTACCATGTCGGCCTGCTACACAAATTCCGGTGTCCTGCCCCGCTTCTCTGATCTGCACTGCAAGACCCCAGGCACTGAATGCAAAGGCCGAAAATTCGACCTTGTCCTGAGTGCGCAAGTGATAGGTGCTGTGCATGGTCTTGTTCACAGAGAAAGACTATGTACTTTGTTCACAACTAAATTTATCTTTCTGAGGAATTCACTCCCTTTTTCCCATCCCACAGCTGCGACTGTCTCCCGACCTAGCCTGGCATCACACTCCCAGAGGCTAGCGCAGATGAGGCGTAGGAAGAAGAGGACACGGGAGGACATGTTCTCGGAACTTATGGGCTGCTCCCGAGCCCAGGCAGCCCAGCAGACCCAGTGGAGGGAGAACTTGTCCCAAATCCACCAATCACACATGGAACGGGAGGAGAGGTGGCGGCAGGAAGACCAGCAGGCAACTCAAACGCTGCTTGGACTAATGAGGGAGCAAACGGACACGCTCCGGCGCCTAGTGGATGTTCTGCAGGACCGGAGGCAGGAGGACAGAGCCCCGCTGCAGTCTCTCTCTAACCGCCCTCCCCCGCCACCAAGTCCCATACCCCCCTCACCCAAAGTCCCAAGAAGGAGGGGCGGCAGAGTCCGTGAAAACTCTCACTCCACCCCTGCAGACTGCTCAAGTACCAGAAGGCTGTCATTCCCCAAAATTTGATAAGTCCTTTCCTTCCCGCCTCACCCAAGCCCCCGTCCCAGTTTTATCCCCTAACTGTGTTGTTGCTAATAAAAAATACGTTTCTGTTAATTACTGTTTCCATCATGTTCTTTTAGAGGAGAGTCTGTTTGAAGGGGGGGGGAAGGGGGTTGGTAATTGGACAGGACAGTCACCTTTACCAGGGTACAGAGGCGGGGGCAGGTTCAGCAGCAGGGCACACACACATTGCAGTCACTAGTTATCCTGGTCAGTCTGGGAGGTGTTTCATGTTGTGTGTGGGGGGGGGCTATGTGACTTTGTGGCGGGGGAGGGCGGTTAGAGATCTTATGCAGCGGTCCTTATCCTCGATCACAGAGCCACGCAGCAGGGGATCTGTAACCGTTCTCCCCCTGCCACAAAGTCACATAGCCCCCAAACACAGAGTCCCGAACAGGAGGGGTGGCAGGCTCCGTTGAAACAACCAGTCCACCACTGCGGAGCCTGTCATTCCTGGAGTTTAGAAGCGTCCTTTGCATCACTACACTACACCCGCTCCCCACCACAGTCTGCGTCCCAGGTTCAACACTTTACCGAGAAAACAGTGATAAAGAAAACGGTGTTCATTAACAAAATTCAAGTGATTTTATTTTTAAACGTGTGTTGGAAGGGGGGAACGGGGTATGTAACTGGAGAGGATAGTGAATATTTACTTGGTAAAGAAACGGGGGCAGGTTCAGCTTCTCTGTACACAAACTTAATAGTCACAGGTTACCCTGCTCACTCAGGAACCTAGCTTTCAAAGCCTCCCGGATGCACAGCGCATCCCGCTGGGCTCATCTAATCGCCCGGCTGTCTGGCTGGGCGTAATCAGCAGCCAGGCTATTTGCCTCAACCTCCCACCCCGCCATAAAGGTCTCTCCCTTGCTCTCACAGAGATTGTGGAGCACACAGCAAGCTGCAATAACAATGGGGATATTGGTTTCGCTGAGATCACAGCGAGTCAGTAAGGTTCTCCATCTCCCCTTGAGACGTCCAAAAGCACACTCCACCACCATTCTGCACTTGCTCAGCCGGTAGTTGAAGAGTTCTTTTTCAGTGTCCAGGGCGCCAATATAGGGCTTCATGAGCCAGGGCATTAGCGGGTAGGCTGGGTCCCCGAGGATGACTATAGGCATCTCCACATCCCCAAGAGTTATTTTGTGGTCCGGGAAGTAAATACCTTCCTGCAGCCGTCTAAACAGACCAGAGTTCCTGAAAACACGAGCGTCATGAACCTTGCCCGGCCATCCGACGTTGATGTTTGTAAAACATCCCCTATGGTCCACCAGTGCTTGCAGCACCATTGAAAAGTAGCCCTTTCGGTTAATGTACTGGCTGGCCTGGTGGTCCGGTCCCAGGATAGGGATGTGAGTTCCATCTATAGTCCCACCACAGTTTGGGAATCCCATCGCGGAGAAGCCATCTGTGATGACCTGCGCGTTTCCCAGGGTCACTTCCTTTGAGAGCAGTACCTCAACGATTGCGTTGGCTACTTGCATGACAACAACCCCCACGGTAGATTTGCCCACGCCTAAGTGGTTCGCGACTGACCGGTAGCTGTCCGGCGTTGCAAGCTTCCAGAGGGCTATGGCCACTCGCTTCTGGACACTCAGGGCTGCTCGCATCCGGGTGTCATTGCGCTTCAGGGCAGGGGACAGCAACTCACAAAGTTCCAGGAAAGTCCCCTTCCGCATGCGAAAGTTTCGCAGCCACTGGGATTCATCCCAGACCTGCAGCACTATGCGGTCCCAACAGTCCGTGCTTGTTTCCCGGGCCCAGAATCGCCGTTCCACAACATCCACATGACCCATTGCCACCGTGATGTCCTCGGCGCGGGGTCCCATGCTTTCTCACAGGTCTGTGCTACTCTCAGACTTCAGGTCCTCACCGCGCTGCCGTAGCCTCCTCGCCCGATTTCTCAGCATCTGCCTCTGGGAAAGGTGGATGATAAGGTGCGAGGTGTTGACAACAGCCATAACTGCAGCTATGGTCGCAGCGGGCTCCATGCTCACAGTGCTGTGGCGTCCGCGCTGTCACTGACCAGAAAAGTGTGCGAACTGATTTCCCGCCGGCGCTTTCAGGGAGGGAGGGCGGGAGTGACGGTTGGATGACGACAGTTACCCAGAAGCACCCTCAACACATTTTTTTACCCAGAAGGCATTGGCGGCTCGACCCAGAATTCCAATGGGCAGCGGGGACTGCGGGAACTGTGGGATAGCTGCCCACAGTGCACCGCTTCCAATGTCGACGCTTGCCCCGTTAGTGTGGACTCACAAAGTCGAATTACTGTCCTTAGTGTGGACACACACGTTCGACTTTGTAATATCGATTCCACATATTCGATTTAAGTAAAATCGAACTACTCTCGTAGTGTAGACATACCCACAGTCTTCCCAGTTCTCTCTCTTAGCATGCGAGCAAGGTTTTTGTCTGGAGGAAATGCTTCTGGTGAATTTATTCTGTGCCTTTGTTTTCCTGGGAACCTGGCATTGGTGTTGCGCTGAGATTTCTGGGAGAAGAAATTGTCCTGCATGCTGTTTGACCACTGCTGTGCCAGGACTGGCATATATGGAAATAAAACAAGTTACTTTGACTACACCTAGACTCTGAATCACTGATTTGTCCTCCATTGGGAAGCTGACCTGTAAAGTCCCAGAATTTGTCTATCATTTGGCAGAGGGCTGACTCTGGTGTCCGAAGAAGGGGTAACAGTAGCTTATAAATTAACATATGATTAACAGATGCCATAAGCATATAATAGATATGTCCAGAATGTATAGATGGCTTTAAGCATATTGGAAGGTCTTCTAGATTGTTATAAGTATCAACCCATGGTACTCTGACAGTCTATAACAATTTATTACATCTATTAATCACTTAAAAAGAGTTAATAAATGACTTGTAACTGGAATCTTAATACAACGTGCGGCCTGTTTTTAGTTTCACAAGGCATCGTTCCTCAAATTTAAGCCACTGTTTTTCTAGTAAAATTGAATTTTCTAAAAGTCATGTTTCTAACTACCATCCTTGGAAGCCTGTTCTCGAGTAACAGGAAAGAGCCTCGGATAAATAACCATTGCTCATGTTTCTTAGGCTTTCGTGGCAATAAATTAAGAGCGAGGCAACATTTTCCGTGGCATTCTGTTCTAATTGGGGATACCTGGGTAGGAGCTGAATGGGGCTTTCTAGTTGGATGCTCTTGTGAGATCTGGCAAAGGGCTAACAAAAGGGAGAGTGGAGAACAATGGTGAGGAATGTTCCAGGAAAGGAAGAAATGCCTATGGAAGTGGAGTACTGGCTGCCTAGATGCTATGGTGATGGGCAGATAGATAATAATTTGCAATTACATCCTCAGAGCTCTTAAAAACATTAATTTGTCTTCACCCCCCCAGGCAATAAAGTATCATTATCCCCATTTCGCAGAGGGGGAAACAGTCCTGCAGAGGAATGGGGCCTGATCCAACTGCTATGGGAGTCTTTCCATTGCCTCGAATGGCAGTTGGATTGGGCTGTAAGTGATCTGTCCCAAGCCTTATGATTTAATTGTATTCCAGTAGTGCCTAGCAGCCCCAGCCATGGACCAGGACCCTACAGTGCTAGGTGCTGTACAAACACCAAACAAGAAGACCCTGGCCCAAAGAGCTTCCAATCTAAGTAGGTGACAGAGGGAGTCAGTGGCAGGACTAGAATGAAGCCTCTGATCCTCCTGGCTCTCAGTTCAATGCTTAACTCATTAGTGTGTGTTGCATCTTGACAAAGATGGGCCGAATTCTGCTCTGTGTGATGCCAGTGCAACTCCACTGCTGTAAATGAGAAGAGAATTTGGCCTAAGTGTATATAAGCTGCACTCCTTGCTGTAACGTGGTCTGTCTTCTCAGTTACCCCCTCGTCAAATTCTGTGTCCAACCCGTTACACCAGTGCAGGAATCGACTGCAAGCACATTAACCTGTAAAATGCCAATACCCAACATTAGACCTTGCACAGTCAAGGAAATGGGGTTGTCAGACCATTCTGCAAACACAACAGAGCAAAGCCAGCTCCCAGCTGTGTCATGGAAGGAACCATTTATTCTGTAGAGAAATGCCAGGACCCCAACCCCTTTGCAGTGCTCTGGGCAGCGGGCAGATGCTGGAAGAGTCCCTGGTGCTGCCTGACCTGGACAATAGCCCTGACCCTGAGATTTTGGCGTCTCCTTTGAGGGCTGTAATGGAGTCTCTCAGCTAACCTTACTCTGACTTAAATCTGTTCCAGGCCCTGGCAAAGAAAGATTCTGATTATGCATCAGGTTCCTTTGAACTCCTATCTGGTGCAGCAGATTGTGCACCAATGCAAGTCCAGATTTCCTCTCCCTCATCGCTGCTGTCATCATATGAGGAGGAGGCTTTCTTCCCCTCCTTGTACTGACTCCCTCAGGGTCTCCATGGAGACACACAATGAGGAACCCTCATGACCGGATGTTTATTGCACAGTGCCCATTTAGAAATCTAAGCAGGACGGCTACGGGGTCATAGATGACAAATGAGTTCCACTGTGTTGCAGCATTGTGTGGTATTTTGAACCATGGCATTGCATTGATGTGTGCGGAAATTATGTTACTGTGATGCAGTGTGAATCTAATCTTATCTAGATATCATCCCCGTAGACATCCCCCTACCCCGCTATGGATTATTTAGCACCAATCCCCATGACAGCTAACGTAGTACCTGCGTGGTAATACTACATTATCATCAAGTAATGACTAGCATGACATGAAGACACCTCATCCTAGTGTCAGACTGCCTCCTGAATCTACCTCACAACAGCTCAAGGCCCAGAATAAATCCAAGAGTCATTAACAGCCCTGCAAAATGAGTTTGGGGGAAAATATGAAGTAGAGTCATGATGGTGAGGACTGTCCCATGCAGCTTTGCGATGGGTGGAGATCTTTATGTACATGCGGAGACTGATCAGGTGTTTTGTTTGGTAGTGTCTGGTGTTTGAATTGCTGTTACTGGGAGGTGATATCATGCACTTGGCTTAGGTGTATGTCCCTGGGCCCGGGCACATAGGCAGAGTTTGCTTACCAGAAGTTAGTTCTGTAGGGTGGGATCTTCAAAGGAGCCAACGTGGCTTTGGTGCACATGTTCCGTTGACTTTTTTTTTAAGGGGATTCGTGCTCCTAAGTCACTTAGGTGCTTTTTGAAGATCTACCCCTTGAAGCCAACGGAGGGACTTGCCCCAACTTCAGTGGGCTCTGGATCAGGCTTTGCAGTAGTACATCCTCTCTGCTAAATGTCATGCTCCTCTGGCCATCACAGCAACCGCCCGTACGTCCCAACTATGACTTTCCATACATCCAAGTGGCGTTGCCCAGCTTCCGTTCCCCCAGGGCCAACCCAGCGTGAGAAAAGCAGAGAGGAGAAGGGTGCTGAGGATGGAAACCCAAATTGCCTTCCAAGAATGGAGGGAGGCTGAGCTCACACGGCCCTCTGTGGAATGCTCAGCGCACTAAGACCCTGATCCAAAGCCCATGGAAGTGTCTCCGTGGACGTCACTAGGTTTTGGATGAAGCCCTTAGCTATTCCAATAAGAGGTGCCTTAGATAGGTTGGATCGGCTTTGCTTTAGGAATCATAAACGGTTTCAATAGCGAATGGACAAAATCTTGCCACTCTCCACTTAGCCAGAGCGATTCCCAAGGGATCTCTATTCATCATGCCATTAACAACAAAACATGGGCAGAGCCAGCATGCTGCTAGTTTTATGAGGTGAATCTAGGCCAAGTGTCATGTAAAATAATATTTTTAAGAGGTTTGTTCACTGGTCCTTCGGTCTAATGAATCTGCTGTCGGGGATCCAAAACACTGGACCACAAGATATAAAAGTTGAGTCATAAAGAGACAGAATCTATGATCACAGCCATATTAGAACAGAGTTAGCCTTTTAAATGGCCTAGTTAAACAAGGAGCAGGCAAGATTAGCTTGCTTTCCCTCTGCAATTTATCATTCCACGCATTGGAGATGTGACCGGTGGGGAATAATCCATGTTCACCTTAATTTTCTCTGCTATTTAAATGGACACGTGATTTTCTTTCCAAGTGTGGCTCTTGTCTCATGGTTACTGAAGGACACTGGGAGCCAAGCTAGTTCCGGTTCTTGGCAGTGCCACTGCCTCGCTGCAGAACCTTGGATAAATCAGTCCCCTGCCTCAGCATCTCCAGCTGTAAAACAGAGATGATATTTCTCTGTTTCACCCGGATTTTGTGATCCTTACAGCATGGGCCAAAGTGAGCTCTCGGTGACACGGTGTAAATCAGGAACGATCCGAGGGAAGAGAACCAAGAGCATTGGAATTGTGTCCTGGCAGTGTGTGATTGTGCGGCAAGGATTACATGGGAGCTTCCTTTTTTGGTTGCTGCCTTTTACTGGAGTGAAGCCAGAAAGCCTTGATAAGGCCATTGAGTGTCTTGTGTCTCTCAGCTGGCCTCCCCACTAAGGCCCTTTCTCTGTTCGTGGCCCACTAAGCAAAATCCTTCCCTCTGGATTTGCTCTGGTCCTTTTCCCTGCCTGACAACCCTTTAAACCTGGGCCAGAGGAGTGAGGGGTGTGTTGGGGCTGGACAGGCTCTTTTAGAACCGATCCTGTAGAGGAACAAGGAGGGGGATAGGTTGGCATCAGGAGCAGAGAAAGAGAAAGAGAAAGTGTCAGCCTGGGAAATCTACAGTGAGGAAAGAGCCCAGGGCCGAGGGGATGTGACTGCTGGACTGACCAGGCCCACATGTAGCGAAATCCTTTGCCAAGAGAGTGCATTGGCTTAGAACGAATCCAGGCGTGGGGCCCGCTCTATGGTCTGAAAAGAGGGAGGTACGTAAAGATGGCACAGAGCCTGTCACTTTCCCTTAGTGGGGAGCCAGGGGATTTTCCTCTGGGAGGTGTTGGGAGAGGATAAGGGGATGACACCCACAACTTAACACTTTGGCCCAGATCCTCAAAGGTCTATATTGAGTCCCCAGAAGGTCATGTGCTAAGATCCAGAATGCCGGGGTCAGGGATGCTTGCCCAGAAAGTATTGCTGTTCACGCAACTAAGAGCAGGGCTAGAACCAGCCAGGCTGCTGGCTCTGTGCATGCACACATGATATGCACTGAGGTGGATAACTCACTTGCAGCTGCTCACCCACATTGGGCTGAGTGTAATCCGCGCATCTCTGTAGTGAAGCCAGGCTCTTGGACCCAGTTCCCAGCTGCCTAATACCTTTCTGGGACCTGGGCCGAGGCGTCTCTACCCTTCTGAAGTCCTATCAGGCTCAGGATGGGAGTCCTCACGCTCTCTCCTGAGTCTGTCTCAGGCAAGAACATGTAGCAATAACCCACCACTGGGCTAACCATCCCCCACAATAGGCTCGCTGCTGCATAAGAACGCTCTCCGCTGCTCGGAGCAGGTGAGGGATCTCTCCGGAGCTCCTGGTTGTTGAGGGAGGAGATGGGCCTCCCATGATAACCGCTGCCTCTGAGGAACACCAGGCTCCCTCAGACAAAGCAGGCTGCTCTGCCCCTTGCAGCAGCTTGAGCAATGCTTGGAATTCCAGGCAAGCATCCATTTCATTTCAGCGCCAGCCAGGCAGGGCTGCTGGGGAGGGGAGGAATCAGGGATTTTTTTTCTCCAATCTCTGCAGCATGGGTTGTTGGTTTTGGTTTGGGGCTTCCCCAGGGCACCCCCTTGCTCCGGGCAGGGGGCTTTCAGAGGAACCAGATGGGAGACGTTGTCTCACTGTGGGACTTTTTTCATCCAGCTTCGCCCTAAACAGAGGTGGATTTTGTTTTTTGTTTTCCCCTCCCCCTCCAAGATCTCAGCACCAGGAAGGTCTTCCCCCACCTTCTTCCTGGCTATCCCCTGGAGGAGGGTTTTCCCCACACGGAGTGCACTTCACCCGGGGGTGGAGGAGCTACACAAGGCTTTCCTGGCCCTTTAAGCCTTGTGGTGGTGTTGTCCAAACGGGCTGCTCAGGGCACCTTTGCACCCTCCTAGCCTGCAGACGCCAGCATTCTAGCTCACAAGGGTGAAGGATGGTCTTGTGGATAGGACGTTAGCCCAGGAGCCTCTAGTTCAGTTCGCTGCTCTGCTACAGCCCTCCTGTGTGATCTTGGGCAAGTCCTTCAGCCTTCTGGGCCTCAGGTCCCCATCTGTACAATGGGGCTAAGACAACTAACCCACTTCCTGGAGCTGTGCAGAAGGATAAACATGGTAAGGACTGAGATGCTTGGATACTCCAAGCACGGGGGGCAGATAACTACCCTAGATAGGGCAGGGGACGCTGCCCTGGGTTCTGAGCTTCACTCCCCCTATGCCTCTGCTGCGTGACTTGGGCTCCCAGGTGCTTTGGCACTACTGCTAATCAAGCCAAACGACAGGGGCTTTTTGTAGTTGTTTGTGCAAGTCTCTGCAGTCAGAATGAGCAGCGCTTTGCAGCCCATGCGACTTTGTTTTAAATCCAAAGCAGTGTATTTCAGTGTAACGCCTCCCCTACCCCATGGCAGGTTGTAAGACCTCTCTGAGCTAAAGGAACGACTCCCTTTACTAAAGGAGTAACAGTAGTAGGCTGTTATCCTACAGACTTGAATTCAGCTCTGCCACTGAATTGCCTTGTGACCTGGCACAAGCCCCTTTCCCTTATCTGTGCCTTGGTTTCCCCATTGGTTCCACAGGGATAATGATACTCACTTCCACAAAGCCCAGCGAGACCTCTGGCTGGGAAGCACAATAGAAGGTCAAGGTGTTACCAAGACATCATGGAGACTTTTCTCTAACACCAGCAGAAGTTACAGGGCCCGGTGCAGGAATCCCTGGGTGAGGTTCTCCAGCCTGTGTTAGAGGAGATCGGACTAGATGGTCCGAATGGTCCCTCCTGGTTCTAGAATCTATGAATCCTCTCCGTGGTTCAGTCACCAGACGTGGACATGAATCCCACGTGACAGGCATGTTGCCCAGATGCCCCTGAAGTGTGAGGGGCAGGGCAGTGCAGAATCCGGATCTGGCCCGTCGTGGGAGCCCTTGGGTTGTCGGGCAGAACAGGAGCCTCCCTGGGGAGCGAAGGGCCCTGTGGCCTGGTTTGCGGCCCAGACTGAGGGTGGGGGTGGGGACAGGCTTGTGCCAAGCTCCATAGTCACTGCTCTGTTCATGGCGCTGGGAGCAGGAGGCCGGCAGCTGGCAGGCTGCAGGTGGCTGATGTAAACAGCCTTCTTTGCAGATAAACAACCAGCCCGTGGAGGACAAGGAGAATCAGTGCCTCTTTGTTTGTGCTGTTCTCTGAACCAGCTTCATCCCATCCCTGTCCCAGGAGCCTGCTTTGGGCCTCCACCCATAGTCCCAGCCTGTTTAACCAGGAGGCCCAACCTTGGGGCAAACAGTAGCCTCCCCTTGAGTCAGACGAGAGGGGCCAGCTGGGAAATGGGGTTCACGGAGGGCAAAAGGGCTGGAGTCGTCGGCAGGGTTAAATGCGCACAAGGGGGGAATGGTGAGCAGAGAACACCACTGCTCAAGAGGGACCCACCAGGCTGCGCTTGGGTGAATATGTGGGAATAGGCTTTCCCCCCATCTGCCAGCTAGCAGCCAAACCCTGGAGGGGATTTAACCCATGTGCACCATCTGTGTGTGACCTTTGTTCTACAACAGGGAGGGCTCAAATCGGGAGCCTTGTGAACTTGCTAGCAACAGAGCAACCCCCTCGCCCGCCGCTGAGCTTTCTGGACCCTCGCTCAGCTGCTCTTTGCATCCCAGGTTCACTGGGTTCTAGTTTTACTAGAGAGCCGAACAGGACTGAAGCTGGGCAGAGTTTGGATCAGGATCCCCTCGGGCCCGTCCCGTGGGTTCCACCCATGTGTCGCTGGTGTGTTTCCAGCGCTGCACAGTGAAACGCATCCCGCCCACAAGCAGCTGCGCCAGCTGCCGTGACACTGCGCCTGGCGAAATCTGCTCGCATTCCTGCCGCTTTGTGAGGTCAGCGAGGGCTCCCCAGGGGGAAGAATCTGTCAGAGTCCTTAGAAGGCAAGACCCTTTCTGCCAATGTCATGGTTTCCTGGAGAGCATCCAGCTGCGCTCCCCCACGCTTCCGATGCCTCTGCCGGTTCCCCTTGACACAGAGTCATGCTTCTCCGTTCACATCTTCCCCCACCCCTCAATACCACTCACAATACTGCACATGCTAGACTACGTGGTGCTGCGCCTGCTCATGATCCCTCCTGCCCCTCATTCCCCAGGATTGGGCACAGCTGCCACCCGACCCACAAAAAACAGCCTAGTCCTGCTTTGATCCCGTTAATGGCTGGGATGCTGGTGGAAGATGCTGCATCAAAAATGCTATCCTCAGATTAAATGCACACACCTCTGTACTGCCCCCAGTCAGTTAGAGATTGGGTGGGCCTTAAGTGGGTGAGTTTATAGCCCTTCCCAGCCTCTAGGTTATTACCGAAAATTTACTATTGTGACTCTGGATGTTCATGTTATTCACATAAATATCCAGTCCTTTTTTGGAAGCCTGCTAAGTTCTTGGCCACATCAATGTCTTGTGGCAGTTAGTTCCGCAGGTGAACGTTTTGTCTGATAGGCCCGTATCCCTTTGTAAAAAAGGCCGTGCACTGATAAATGGTTTGCCTGAACAGGAGCACATCTCAGCTGCATCTCGCAGCATGGTGTAAAAAGGAGCAACTCCCTGGGCTCAAATAGAGATCTATCTGCTTTCACCACAGCGAGACTTGGCCCCTGATCTCTGTTCGGATCTGGGCAACTTCTTAAATGTTTGGCCCCTTGTCACGGTCCCATAGAGTATTTCCTAAAGGCAGCCAAGCTGATGGAGAGCACAGTGTAGGCTGCATTGGACCAGTATCGCTGAGGACAGTCTAGAATTCAGACCTATGGAGCCCTGGCAGCAGGCTCGGGGCAGGGAGCGACAGCACGGTCTCTTCCGTGGGGCCAGCTTTGGTCTCACAGTGACCTATTGGGTCTGAGTGATCTGGGCAGAAACGAGGGAGCTCTGCCCCAAACTATTGGGGCAGAGGGATCTTGTGTGAGCTCCTCCTCCCCCCACCCCACATCCTCTTGGGTCTGCAGGATCCACTCCAGGCTCTGAGCAGGGAGCTGCCACCCATCCTCTGAGGATTAGAATGAAGACATTAGGAAAAACTTCCTGTCAGGTGGTTAAGCACTGGAATAAATTGCCCAGGGAGGTTGTGGAATCTTCATCACTGGAGATTTTTAAGAGCAGGTTGGACAAACACCTGTCAGGGATGGTCTAGATAATAGTCCTGCCATGAGTGCAGGGGACTGGACTAGACGACCTCTCGAGATCCCTTGCAGTTCTATGGTTCTATGAGGGGTTGAGACCATGAGCGAGGAGCTGCCCCCCACCTATTGGGCTCGATCCATGGCTGTTATCCCTTGCACACCAGTGGTAGGCTTCCCTGTGACTCTGCAGCTGATCCCTAGGCCCAGCGAGGGAAGTGCATTCCGCAGCCTTGACAGGGCTGCCTGCCCGTGGGAGGGTCCATCCCTTACAGCCAGGCCGGCCAGCTGGCAGCCAAGCGTGACTCAGTGGTAACGCCTTTGCAGAATGGCAGGAGGAGTGATGAGTGTGCCGGCTTTGCAGAGACCCTCTGCCCAGTCCCCTGATTGCCGCACTGTCATCGTCCTGCAGCCGGGGCTGAGGGAAAGTGCTGGGTCACTGTTGGCTAGGGAGGACGCCTGGTTCCTGTCAAGTTTCGGACATCCTCTGGAGGAAAGGGGGAGGGACACCCCAGCTGCAGATGACATTAGGAGCCTCCTGCCAGATGCCTGTTTAGGAGGCGGCTTTCCCTGTTTGATAAGCCAAATATTTATCCTCTTGCCCCATCGCTCTGTCCTGCCCCAACAATCTCTCCCAGCACACTGGGGATGGTCCCTGAGAGTACTAGTGGGAGAGGAGAGGCAGGGCTGGGCTACATTGGCTATAAAGGGCACTCCCTATTGAGGCTGCTGGACTCAGACAGAACCTGTGGTTCTCTCTAGCTGCCAGCCTGTGCTGCCTAGTGTTACCACACCAGGGCCTCCCTAAGTCCTGGTCCAGGCTCGGCGGCTCTGGGAGGTGCATGGTGACTATACTATAGGCCTGAGTCCTGAGCCACGAGTGATTGTGGGTGCTTCCATTCTGGGGGGGGGGGCCCACCTTGAGACACCTTAAAGGGGCCTGGTTTTCGGAAAGTGCTGAGCACCCGCCCCCTGAAAATGTCTTTAAATCGTGAGTTCCTATTGCAAACCTTGGCCCCGAACCAAATGACTGCTCAGATCTGAGCCCGTTTCCAAACATCTCCGGTGCCCCTTTGTCTCAAACAGGCAGAACCAGAACCCTGGATCCAAAGACTCCTGGACTCTCACATGGTTTGCATCTGGCTCTGAACTGCTGTGAGGTGGGTCCCTATTTATAGCTCTCCAGAGCTGGCACTCCCCGTGGGATTCAGAGACAATGGGAAGCAGTGGGAAATTCCCTGCGGCTCTAGAGCAGGGGGAGGGGGTTGTTGTGAGGTAGCAGTGGGTTCCCACTTTTCTGGGTGCTCTCTGCGTTGGGAGCTCCTCCCTAGATGAAGGCTCCCTGCTTTGTCACCTTGCATGCTTGGCAGTAGGGAAGGATGCCAGAAGGAAAGGCCAGGAGGCCCTGTGCTGTGCTGTTAACCATTTCACCTCTGAGGCACTCCTCCTGCTGCTGCATGATGTTGGAACAGGCAGCTGGCAGGGCTCCCCGTGTTGGTGGATTCACATCAGTCTGGTGCAAACGTTCCCGCCAGCAGGAGCCGGCGGCTCAGATGCTCACGGAATTGCAAAGCAGCCATGAGAGTGGAATTGTCTGCAGGTCCAAGTGCAATGAGCTTAGACGGAGGAAACCACAGGAGCTGGGCTGTTGGCATTTGTAGTCTGAGTCCCCAGGAAGCAGGTGAGTAATGCAAACCACTCCCCATGAATATCCACTCGGACCTGCAGATAATTCCACACTCACGCCTGCTTCACCATTCTGTGAGCATCTGAGTCATCAACTTCTGCTAGCCAGGAAAGTTTGACTGATCTGAATGCACCAGCACTGGGGAGCCCTGCCAGCTGCATTCATCCAATCAGGGAGAAGAAGCAAAACCATGTGACTTAGCTGGCCAATGTCTGCAAAACAACAGAGCTTGACTATTGGTGATCAATCCATGGAATAAAGATTTGAGGAGGCAGCCATGCGTTAAATTGCAGCCGTGAGTGAATTGGAGGAAATTGCAGCCAGACCATGGATATCCTGCCAGAGAGGAAAGAAGCTATGTTCAGTGGATTCATTAGCCATTGCCATTAATAAACTCTGGTCTAATCCTGATTAACCTGGATCCATGAGGAGCAGAGAGGCCTTGGTACAGCTCATCAAAGCTCCACTGAGCCCTGGAAGAAGGAGGATTCTGGGGAGGTATTTTCCTAGGGTGACCAGATGTCCCGATTTTATAGGGACAGTCCCGATTTTGGGGTCTTTTTCTTATATAGGCTCCTATTACCCCCCACCCCCGTCCCGATTTTTCACATTTGCTGTCTGGTCACCCTATATTTTCCCCTCTGCTACACAGCACAGTGCCAAGGAACTGCCGTAATTGAGATACAACAGACAGGAACCTGCAGCACCAAGACACGACTTCATCCCTCTATGATCAGGCTCCTAGCATTCTAGGAGGGGATTTCCAGCTGGTGGGACGTGTGACTATTCAGTGGGCTGTGGGAGTTACCTCCGCCCATCTTGCTTCTGGAGACCTCTCTTTACCAGCTCCCCTCTTGCACAGTCACCTCTCATCAAGGGTTTGCTTTTCCATGAATACATAATCCACTTTCTCCCAGCTCCGGAGAGAGACGCACACAAACTCCTGTCCTCCGGAACACCTCTTCTAGCTTGAGCTTACTCACCCCTTCCTTGGTTTTGTGAATGTGTTGGTTTGTCACCAGCTGTTCTATTTAGAGCTGAGATGCCGGGACTGACAGATCTGAGAGATAAGAAAGGGCCAAACTGACTTGTCCGATTTCAAACAATGGCCCTCTTTTGCCCCCGCTGTAATGAATCATCAAGGAAGGAAATTAACTAAGATCTCAGGCACTTTCTCTCTGAAAAATAGCCTACTCTGGGAAACGCTGGGCTGGTTTTCAGGGATACGAATTCCTGAGATGAGGTTCGATGCTGATTGTTCCCGGTCTTAGACAATGCAACGGCTGGCCAGCCAGAAGGTATCTGGCATCACGCTTATCCTGGAGAGAAACTGGAATCTCTTCCCCCATCTCATTCTGCATCCGATTGTCTTGCCCCTTCTCCGATGTGGATCTGCTTGCAGCTTTCCACCAAGAATCCAGCCGGTCAGGTTATTTCAATGCTGCACATAATGCTCCCCAAAAGACTGAAGCTGTTCTAATGTAACTACAGAGAAAGGTGTGCAATTGACCCTGGAGCTGGACCAACTTCTGTCTGCATTCACATTGGTGTCAATGAGGAGTGTATCCCCCCTGGAGTCAATGGAAACTGAGGGTGCTGAGCACCTCCGAAAATCAAGCCACTCAGGGCTTGGACCAAAGCCGTTTGAAGTGAATGGCTGCCCAATGGGAGGCAGTGGGATGTAGTGGTTAGGGCACTAGCTTGTGAGATAGGAGACATGAGTTCTATTCCTGGCTCTCCCTCTGACCTGGGGCAAGTCATAAGAACGGCCCTACTGGGTCAGACCAAAGGTCCATCTAGCCCAGTATCCTGTCTTCTGACAGCAGCCAATGCCACGTGCATCAGGGGGAATGAACCTGACGCTCACGTTGCACATCTGACAGAGATCTACCGTTTTGCACACACGCCTTTGCATACCCAGCTCCATGACTATGCACTGGTTAAATCTATTCCCTGGGGCCCTCTGACCCTCGGAAGGGACAGGTAAGCCGGCACCAGCTGTGCATGGGTTTCCATGGGAGCTCTAACTCCGTTTCCTGCCAGAGGATGTCAAAGAAGTGGTGGATGGAAGAGGATGGGAAAGGGTTCATTTGAAAACCAGAAGGTGCTATGTGCCTGAAGATTACTGACTTCAAAGAGCTTTGGATCAGGCCTTGTGTGAGCACAACATAGGGTAAGGTCCATATCTCATGCATATAGACTTAGAGAGAACTCACTCTTTCTCCCAGCTTCACTGATGCCTCCCCAGGAAAGCCAACAGATGGAGAACTGTGCTGGCAAATTGAATCATACTAAAGGCCCAGCTGCACTGTGAAGTTGCATGTTCAGATTATGCTGAATTCTGGGAGGAGATGGAAGGGTTGAAGAGGAACGCGTAGAGCTCAGTTGCGAAGCCATCGGCTCCAACCTCAGTGCTGACAGAAAGAAAGCCGGGCAGACACAACAAACCCCACATCCTTTGGACAGTCGCGGGACAGGGAGCTGCCGAGCTGGCAAAGGGCCCTGGTCTAGACAATGAAGGACAGGCAATTGAGGAGCACCAGGAATGTCAGAGTAAACATAGTCAGTGCGGGAGCATGCCAAGGTAGGGACGCAGTGGGCAGATGAGGCAATGCCCTGGTGGGATTGTGCTCCTGGTATTGCTGCCTTCCACACTGTAAACAAGAGGCACTGGAAATGGTACAAAGCACAGCGCAGTGAAATCCTGTGTGCTGAAGCGTGTGAACTGGAGCGTGCCCCCCACTGCCCCGCTAACTGCAGCGCAGCCTGGAGAGAGACAAGAAATGTGCCCTGACTACCCAGGGACCACAGCTGTATTTCTCCCCCTTCCATTAGGGGCAAATGCCAAGGCCAGCCCCTGACTAGGGCAGCTGGTCCAGGCGCTGCCAGATGCACCACACACAGCAGGGTGATGGTCGGCCAGCAGGTGAAGGGGCCACTGCCGCCCCCCATGCATTGCCCCATGGAGGGGGGGGAAATGAACACGCTTTACTGGCATGGCTGCTCATGGAATATGGGAGCCAGGTCCTCTGCTGGTATAAATTGCTGTAACTCCAGCAGAGTCAATGGGCCAGATCCCCAATTGGCACAGCTCTACTGGGGTAACTGACCCAAATCCTCAGCTGGTGTAAATCAGTGTCGCTTCAGTGCGAAGCGATATGTGCATCCAATCAGGGCTCACAAACGTGCCATATGCGCTAGGTGTTCCGGCAAAACTATCCCGCGCCGATCAGCAGTTGGCGATTGAATGCTCACAATAAGCTGCCCACACGCAGCCTATAACTACAAACGCTGAGCGGCAAGTGTCCAGCAAATAGTCACGTACGGCAAATAAACGCAAGACACTCACACACTGCCAGTGCGGGAGGTAAGTATTATCATCAGCCCCGTTTTACAGATGAGGAAAGCAGCGCACAGGGACTTGCCTAAGGACCCCCTCCCCTTCCGCCCCCCCGTGAGTCAGAGGCGAGATGAGGCCCAAGGTCTCCTGACTCCTAGTCTTATGTTCTAACCATTAGACTATGTTGTTTCCTAGAAATGTGAATGAGGCTCCTTCTGCATTTCCGATGACTGAATTTGAACTGGCCTACGCCATTCACACTGTGAAGATGCCGCCGTATTGTAAGACATTCCCCATGGCCCATGAACTTGAGGTATTACAGAACACTGACATGTCATATAAACAAACCACATTTTTATTGCTATTAGTTTCATTTCCTCTCCTCAGGGTTCCTGCCGATGGTCACAGAGGCTAATTTTGTGCTTTTTAATATTCCCACCACCAGTCCGAGAGGAAGTACACACATATATGCAATACAAAGGGAGAGGTATTTATAGAAAGGAGCCTAAATCCCAGGTTTGGAGCCAGATTCTGATCTGGAAATCAACTTTGTGGCTGGTCACCTCCCCTCACCATGAAATGTGGGGAAGTTCAAATCCCTGTCTGCCCTGCGGCTCAAGGTGAGCTCCTCAGACGAATGTCAATTTAATGATCATTAGTAATAACTCAGGAGCATTTGGTACCCAGGACTCAGCTGCTTCTCCATCAGCTACTCCCCTGGGCCTTCCTGAAATGGTTAATGTGTTGACATTTTTACATCTGATGTGGATGGGAGGAGACGATCAGGAGTCGGTTTGTGCAGGTTTGCAGATCCTGGAGCAAACCCAGAAGTACCAGCCAAAAGAATAGCATCGGCTTCTCTTCAGTGAGTGGTATGAGCCCGCGGGTGGATGATCAGATATAACACAGTGCAGGGATTTCCTCCACTTTGCCCTAAATAGCCTGCAGCACAATGAATACACAACAGGTAGCTCACCACATGACAGTCTTCCACCCACTTAAAAGGAAACAACTTGGAGAAATTAAAGAAATAGGGCCAGATCCTCAGAAAAAGTCAGCTTCATTCGGTGGAAACATGGGCAAATGAGTACACAAGACTAGCATAAGCATGTAGGGACAAAATGAGAAAGGCTAAGGCACAAAAGGAGTTGCCCCTAGCAAGGGGCACAAAAGGCAATCAGAAGAGATTATATAAATACAGTAGGAGCAAGAGAATGATGAAGGAAAGTGTAGATCCTCTACTTAGCAGAGAAGGAAACCTAATAACAGATGACATCAAGAAGGCTGAGATGTTTAATGCCTATTTTGCTTGTCTTCACTGACCAGATACTTGGCACAATTAAAACAAAGAAGGGGGAAGGAATGCAATATTTACATAAATTAGATTTATTCACCTGGCAGGGCCTGATGAAATTCCTCCTCGAGGAACTAGCTGAAGGAATCTCAGAACTGCTGGTGATTGTCTTCAAGAATTTATGAGGGATAGGAAAGGCCCCAGAGAACCGGAGAAGGGCAAACATAGAAACTATCTGTAAAAAGGGGAACAAAGCATACCTAGGGAATTAGTCAGCCTAGCTTTGATACCTGGAAAGATATTGGAACGAATTGTTAAACAATCAATTTGTAAGCACCTAGAGCATCACAGGGTTATAAATACTAGCCAACATGGATTTGTCAAGAACAAATCATGTCAAACCAACCTAATTTCCTTCTTTGACAGGGTTACTGGCCTCATGGATGGGGGGAAGCGGTAGATGTGATGTATCTTGCTTTTAGTAAGGTTTTTGACACAGTCCCACATGACGTTCTCATAAGCAAACTAGGGAAATGTAGTCTAGATTAAATTACTATAAGGCATGGGTGCAAAACTGATTGCAAGACTGTACTCAAAGGGTAGTTATCAATGGGTTTGCTGTCAAACTGGGAGGATGTATCCTGAAGAGTTTCACAGGGGTCTGTCCTGGGTCTGGTATTATGCAATATTTTCATTAATGATTCCAGTACTGGAGAGGAGAGCATGCTTATAAAATGTGCAGATGACACTAAGCTGGGAGGCTTACTAGCACTTTGGAGGAGAGGGTTAGAATTTGAAACAACCTTGACAAATTTGAGAATGGATCTGAAATCAACAAGATGAAAGTCAATAAAAACAAGTGAAACATACTGCATTTAGGACAAAAAAAATCAAATGCACAAATATAAAATGAGGGATAATGGGCTAGGCAGCAGTACTGCAAAAAAGGATCTGGGGGTTACTGTAGGTCACTAACTGAATGAATCAACATTGTGATGCAGTTGCAAGAAAGGCTGCTATCCTAGTGTGTGTTAACAGGAATGTTGTATGTAAAACACAGGAGATGATTGTCTAGCTCTAGTTGGCACTAGTGAGGCCTCAGCTGGAGTGTTGTGTGTAGTTTTGGACACCAGACTTTAAGAAAGATGTAGACACATTGGAGAGAGACCAGAGGAGAGCAACAAGATAAACATTTTAGAAAACCTGACTTATGAGGAAGGGTTAAAAAAAACTGGGCATGTTCAGTGTTGAAAAAAGAAGTCTGAAGGGGGACTAAGGGCTGTTGTAAAGAGGACAGTGATCAATTGTTCTCCTGAAGGTAGGACAAGAAGTAATGGGCTTAATCTGCAACAAGGGAGAGTTAAATTAGATGGGAGGAAAAACTTTTTAACTATAAGGCTAGTTCAGCACTGGAATAGGCTGCAACGCAAGGTTGCAGAGTCCCGGTCATTGGAGGTTTTTAAGAACAGGTTCGACAAATACCTGTCAGGGCCGGTCTAGGTTTACATGGTGCCACCTCAGAACAGGGGGTTGTATTAGGTGACCTCTTGAGGCCCTTAGCTCTATATTTCTGTGATTCTATGAGTCATTGACTTCAGTGGGGCTATACTGCATGACCCCAGCTGAGGATCTGGTCCCTAGGCTATACAAATGGTCCCCTTTCTCTCGCCTTTGGACTCCACCCCTCCCACTACCACTCTGCCATTCCCTTGGTGTCAGCTGAGTTCTGTCCCTATGATGTTACCCTGTGAATCAAAGAAAACATATGTGGTCAGATTACTGAATGGAAAAACTTGACCTTCTGGTTTGGGGTTTTTTCCCCCTCATGGTTCCTATTTTTAATATAATGACACTGAGCCCCGAAGATAAATTTATCCAGAATCTCTCTGACTCAGCCTGGGGCAGTTGTTAAAACCAGTGCTCATGCCAAGTGTCGGGGGTCATGGAACCAACCAAAATACACCCCAAGACTCACACAGTTCTGCCTTCCAATTCTAGCCCTGGGAATGAAACAACACATGGGAATAAGACATGAATGTATAATGTATATGTATGTGGATGCATGCCCACTAATGCAGATCCACATACATTGTACACATAGAAGCACAGGCATCTACATTTTCACACTGACACGCTCACACCTTTGCATGCCTTATCCATGTTTGCACACAAAATACACACACACAAGCACAGTCCCAAACATATTGCACACAGATGCAAATGAACACAGATGAACAACGCACATGCAGATGCCCTGGCACATACACAGACATATGGTGATACACAGACTTTCCTTGTGTACATAGACGTTAATAGACAGGCATCAGCACATATGCATCTATATATGCATATCACACCCGTAGACATACCTGCACGTAGATACACAAACACATCGGCTTGCATACCCACATACATAGATGCCCGTGATCAGATATACACACAATTGAACAAATACTAACACATTTGAACAAATTTGCCAGAAGCTGGGAATGGGCAACATGGGATGGATCACTTGATGATTACCTGTTCTGGTCATTCCCTCTGGGGCACCTGGCACTGGCCACTGTCAGAAGACAGGATGCTGGGCTAGATGGATCTTTGGTCTGAGCCAGTATGGCTGCTCTTATGTACTATCGGTATGACAAGGGAATATTATAAACAGACACATTAATTTCCCTAAACTACTTATCAGACCTTTAATTATTTAAGTCTCCAGTCATTTTCAAGATCCAGTTTGAGGCTAACTCCTGCCTCTGTTCTTGGCCTAATACAGTATCCTCAAAGCATGTGGTTTATGGGAAATCTTGGACAATGCAGTTAATTTCTCCTACCTCAGGCAGTGAGAGTCAATAAAGTCAGTTTCATTTTTCTTTATGGTCCATTCCATTTTGTGGTATTCACTACTCTGAGTTGCAAGTCAGTGAAGACGTTTCCTTCCTTACAAACAGCTGTTTCCAACAAGCTTTTTAAAGAACAAAGTAATAGAAAGATGGTTTCTATTGTTCTTAAAAACCACCTGTGTGTTAAACCAGATTCGATCTGATAGGTGAACATGTTCCTCTACTACTCGAGCAATTCTCTGCCCTAGGACTGTAACAATGGGTTTCTGTGATATCTGTGCATGTTGTCAGAGATCCATGCTCACTGATAAACATATTTCACACATATCCTATGCACATTCCAATCCGGACTCATGCTCTCACACCCCCACCACACAGACATGATCATTCACATGCACATTGCACACACATGTACACACACACACACATATGCACACGTCTCTCACACACAGACACATGCAAACTCATAGACATATACCTATGCTCGTGCCAATGCAGTATTTTTGGACTGAAACTGACCTGTGCTGACTAAGGGTACAAAAAAAATCCAAACCCCAGCAGTGAGTCTCAGAGCCCAGGTCAACTGTCTCAGGCTCACACTACGGGGCTAACGATAGCAGTGTAGATGTCCCTGCTCAGGCTGGAGCCCAAGCTCTGAAACCCAGCTAGAGGTGAGGGGTCTCAACAGGGCCGGCTCTAACTTTTTTGCCGCTCCAAGCAAAAAAAAAAAAAAAGCGCCACTCCGCCGTAACAACCCCCCCGAGCACCCCACCAAAACAACTCCCCCCTAGCGCCATGCCGCCAAAACAAACAACCCCCGAGCGCCGCCCGGCCCAAACAAACAAACAAACAAAAAAACCCCGAGTGCCGCCCCGGCGAACCAAAAAAAAAAAACTAGCGCCGCCCCGCCACCCGAAGATTGGCCGCCCCTTACAAGGTGCCGCCCCAAGCACGTGCTTGGTCGGCTGGTGCCTGGAGCCGGCCCTGGGTCTCAAAGCCCAGGCTGCAGCCCATGTGGGAACATCTACAAGGTGTTTTTTAGCCCTGTAGCCCGAATCAGTTGACCTGAGCACTGAGGTTCTCTAACCACCCTTTTCTTTTATTTGCAGTGTGTTGATGCACCCGAAAACCAGGCCTAGACTTAAAACTTTGGCTGACAGATTAACGTTGGCCAGCGGTGTGATGTTTTGATGGCATTTTTATATAGACCATAGCCCTAGTCTAGACACCACTGTAACAGCATAAAAGGGCTTTCCCCAGTACAGTAGAGTTACGAACACCAGAGTTACGAACTGACCAGTCAACCACACACCTCACTGGGAACCGGGAGTACACACTCAGGCAGCAGCAAAGATAAAAAGGGGCGGGGGGCAGGAATATAGTACAGTCCTGTGTTAAATGTAAACTATTAAAAAAATCAAGGGAAAGCAGCATTTTGCATTTGCACGGTGACGTTTCAAAGCTGTATTACGTCAATGTTCAGTTGTGAACTTTTGAAGGAACCGCCAGAACGTTTTGTTCAGAGTTGTGAACATTTCAGTCACGAACAACCTCCACTCCACAGGTGCTGGTAACTCTGAAGTTGTACGGGATAGCTTATTTCATTTGGGAAAGTGGTGCAAGCTATAGGAACCAAAGCCCTCTTTTGCTGGTACAAACTATAGCTACACTTTGCCCCTAACCCCTGCACTCCCCTTCCTGTGCCCACGTGGGGAAACTGACCTGGATGCACAGAGCAGCTGGCCTTGCTGCTCCTCCCCCACCCCCACTGTTCCTCCGAGCCCCCCTAGGGGCTGTGAGGGGGGAGCTGGGAGCAACACCAGCTTAACTCTCCCTGCATCCAGGTCACTTTCCCCACCTGGGCTGCGTAAGGGGAGGGCAGGAGAGCAGCAGCTCCTGATGCCTCCCAGCACAGCCCAGGTGGGGAAAGTGACCTGGATGCCCAGAGCGCTTGGTGTCGCTCCTCGCTCCCCCCATCACAGTCCACTATGGGGACACAGGAACATTGAGGGGGGGAGGGCGTGAGTAGTATCTTTGTATCACCCCCGCCCCATGTTCCTCTGCCAGGAGGAAGCAGGGAGAAATCTGGGGGACCCCCCCCCCATGCAGTGCTCCCCTGCCAGCCGGGAGCAGTTTCTGACTCTACACCCAGGGCCGGCTCCAGGCACCAGCCGACCAAGCATGTGCTTGAGGCGGCACCTTGTAAGGGGCAGCCAATCTTGGGTGGTGGGGGGCGCACGTGGTTTTTTTTTTTTGGTTCGGCGGGGCGGCGCTTGAGGTTTTTTGTTGTTGTTGCTTTTGTTTCGGCCGGGCGGCGCTGGGGGGGGTGGGTTGTTTTTGTTTCGGCGGCGTGGCGTGGCACTTGGGGGGGGGCGTTTCAGCGGCGCTGCACTCGGGGGGGGTGTTTTGGCGGCGCGGTACTCGGGGGGTGTTACGGTGGGGCAGCGCGCTTTTTTTTTGCTTGGGGCGGCAAAAATGTTAGAGCTGGCCCTGTCTACACCGGTGCCCCCTGGGCGGTGGCCCACCCCCTAAGGCTGGCCCTGCTGGGGGCACATTTCACTCCAGGATAGTAGCATGGCTCAGCTGGCTTTAGACCCCGCTCCTCGCTTGCACTAAATAAGGAAAAGGAGCCTTCAGGCTCCCAACCCCTTTCTGAGGCTTGGCACTTTCAGACACCACTTGGGGAGGGGCAGGGAATTCCTAGCAGGCGGGGAACACCCCCCCCCCCCCCCCCCAGGGTGTATGGGGAAGCGGGGGAGGGGTCTGATGCTTGCTGCAAGGTAAAGGCTGGCCGCAGCTCGCCCTTCCATTCACATTTCGCCCCCCACGAGCGGAAACAAAAGCCCAGGCCTGGGAGCTCGCTGCCAAAGCTGGCTGGCGTCCAAGGTGATTTCCCATAAACCACATGCTCTGGAGAGGCAGTATAAGGGCCGAGCCCAGAAGAACGGAGGCAGGAGACAGCCACCTCCTCCTCTCTGCGCTGCGCGAAGTGCAACTTCCTCCCAGCTCCCCGGGGCAGCCGCGATGACTGCACCGTCCCGCGCCGCGCTCCCCGAGCCCCGCGCCAAGGAGGTGGAAGCCCCGCGGGCGGCGGTCCCCATGCCCCGGCTCGGCCCCAAGGTAGGGGCGCTGTGCGCGCAAGGGACCCGCTGCCGGGCTCCGCAGCGAGCCGTCTGCGCTGGGCGATCCGGGCTGCAGCTGGCGGCAGCACGTGTTGCTTTTCTGCGCTCCCTGCTCTGCCTTCGCCGCTTCTTCTTCCCCCCTGGCCCTGGGGCTGGCCCGCCGCGCTCTCTGCGCGCCCCTCCGCCGGCCCGGCTGCGCTCCCGCGGCGCCTCCTGTCATTCGGCTGCGCTTTGCGGACAGCCCCGGCGCAGCTACGCAGCCTGCAAAAAGCCTGGGATGCACCAAGGGCGTTAGGCGCCTCGCTCCAGTCCGCCAAGGTATTGAAGCGCCTAAATCCCTTTGTGACGCCCGCCTCACCGTGTGCTGCTGTTATGAGCGATTCTGGTTATTTGCTGGCCTGGGTTATTTGGTCCCGTTTTGGTTTTGTAAGGATGGTCCTGGCTGGCTGAGTACAATCCTGCAGGAGCAAACTCAGAGCAGCTCTTTCTGCCTTCGCCTGACACTCCTTCTTTTTGCCCTTTTCTTGCTCCTTCGCTCTGCTGGGCTTTGCCTTTGGATGGAGACAACAGGTCCTTTCCTGCATGCACGCTCCTTGTTGCACTGTGTGCTGGCAGGGCAGGGACTTGAAGCGAGGTTGGGGCAAACTTTCCTCTGTGCCTTGTTTTGTAAACTGCAACGAGGACAAAGCCAAGACAGAGCTCTTCATACCAGGGAGAGGGAGTGGGGGCACGCAGGGGCATGCACAGGGCTGGGAAGACTGTGCAGCACTCCTTGTCACCTGTCTGGGAAGCTTGTCACGCACGGCCTGGGCCTGACAAGGAGCTTGGGGATGGTTTGGAGAGAACTCATCCCAGAGGACTGTGTTTGACCCCTTTGAGTGGGCTGCTTGACTGGGATCCCCTCAGCCTGTTGGAACACAGCACTAAAGGCCAAGTCTATCTAGCTAACTAACTGTCCTAGGATACTGTCCTAGGATACTGATTCACCAAATGATCTAGCTAGATCAGAATACTAAGATCTAGGAGGATTGATAGGTAGCTAACTAGAACAGTATACTAAATGTCTATCTATCTATTTATCTATTCTCTTAGGTCTTCGTATTCTGATCAATCTAGCTAGCTAGACCGGTATATTAAAATCTAGGAGGATGGATATGTAGTTAGCTAGCTAGATGAGTATAGTAAGATCTAGTAGGACAGTTAGCAAGATAGGATACTGATCGATCAATTGATCTATCTAGCTAGCTAACTCTCTTCCTAGATCTTAATATATTGATCTAGCTAGTTAGCTAGCTAGATTGATTAATCGGTATACTAAGATCTAGGAGGATAGTTAGCTAGACAAATATATCTTAGTATTCTCATCTGTCTACCTAGATCTTAGATCAATCAGTATACTATGAACTATCTCTCTATCTATCCCCATACACCACATCTCTCTCTCTCTCTCTCTCTCTCTCATTATTATACATTACATAGATTAGATGGCTATTTTTCACTTATCTCATTTACCCATCCATTTATATCCCATTGGTTTCAAGGGAGTCACACCAGGGTTGCCTTGTGTTTTCCCTATAGCTCTTGGAGATTGGAGTGCCCTGGTTGGGGAATCCTCTGCCATGTCCTTCAGGAGCATGGCCAGGATCACTCCTGACAGCATGTGGATCACAGTGCCGGAGGTCCCATGCCCTGCTCGGAGGAGGCATTGCTGTACCCTTCTGGGCCTGTTCCTAAGCCCACTGGAGTTAATGGAAGGGTCCATGGATCCAGCTCCCTGAAAACATTGGAGTTCCAGGGCGGGAGGCTACAGCTAATGCCACAGGAACACAAGAACGGCCCTCTAGCCCAGCATCCTGTGTCCAGCTGTGACACGCACCAGCTGCTTCAGAGGAAGGTGCAAGGAACCCTCCATTCCTGGGTTAACCTTCCCCTGGGAATGTTTCCTCCTGACCCCAGTCAGTTCGAGGGTGGTTGTGCCATGAAGCAGGCAGGTTTATAGCCCTTCCCAGCCTCTTGGTTATTTCTTTAGCATTTGCCTTTGTGACTCTGGGTGTTCTCGTTATCCACATAAATGTCCAATTCCTTTTGGAATCCTGCTAAGATTCTGGCCTCTCTGCTACATTGTGGAAATGAGTTCCACAGGCTAACTGCATTGTGTGTAAAAGAGTTCATGGAGCTAACGCCTAGCCTCCGCTTACATGGAGAGACATGACTCAGGGGTGGGGCAATGTGAAAGGAGGTGCAAAGAGAAGCTCAAGGCTGGGGCAGAGGGGCAGTGAGGGGTCCTGGAAAGGGAGGAGACATTTGCAGCTGGCTCTGAGATGGATGGATTTGAGGAGGTCAGTGAATTAAGATTCTTCTCAGGAGAGGAGAAAGGGAAGGGAGAGACTGCAGGGATGAGTGAGGGCTGGAGGGGCGGTGGGAAAGAGAGAGATGGAGGAGACGAGAAAAGGGGGTGCAGAAGAGGGTTGGAGGAGGGAGGAAGAGAGGAGGAAGAAGGGGTGCAATCGTTGGGAGGTGGAGCATGAGAGGGGGGTGAGAAAAGGAGCCTGAGGATGCAAAGAGCAATGGAGGGAGTGGGAAGTGATGGATAAGTGATGGGGTGGTGGAGACAGGACGAGATAGCGACTGGTGGAGGCACAGGTGGCAGCAGCCGCGGTTTCCTGCTCTGCACGGACGGGTTGTACACACTTGCGTCTGTCAGCAGCCTGGCTCTAAGAGAGAAGCTCAGCTGACCCCCAGGAGAGCAGGGCTGGGGAATTCCCAGCAGGGGCTGCTCAGCTGACCTGTTCCTCTAATAATAGCAGACCTGGAGGGGGAGAGAGTGGAGAGGGGAGAAGTGTTCACAGACTGAACACTTGGGTGCCCACTAAAAAGGATTTGTGGCCCGAGCTCCTGGCACAGCAACTCAGGCAGATCAGTGCAGCTTGTACCCTTCCAGTGGAGTGCCACACGATGCCCACCTACCATGCCATGCCCACAGCGCCCATGTCTCTTAGCCATCTCTGCATTGCTAATGGTGCTAACGCCAGAGGGAGAGAAGGATTTGTATGGCAGAGAGACAGACAAACCAGGCAGTTCTTCGGGACATGCCATAGATCGGGAATCCATAGGGCTCTCCATGGGGACTGGCAGCATCCTTCTATGTCCACTGACTGGCACAAAGAGATCCACAGCAAAGGCTTCAGAGTAGCAGCCGTGTTAGTCTGTATCCGCAAAAAGAACAGGAGTCCTTGTGGCACCTTAGAGACTAACAAATTTATTTGAGCATAAGCTTTCGAAGGCAAGGGGATAGCCACAGGAAACAGCACTGGGATACTGCCCTGGCGCCTGCTAGCCATAGGGGCAGCAGGGAGCCCAGGGACATGGATTCTCTGATGGCAAGTGTTCCTGACAACTTCTCCCTTCCTCAGGCATGCCCGGTCTCCTGCACCCTGCTGACTTTCTTCCTCCTCGCCGCCTGCAGCATCCACAAAACTGAGCAGAAAGGCTACTGTGAGAATATCATCACCAAAAAGCACCTGGATAATCTGCAGGATCTGGTGAGTATCATGCCCAGCCAGCGTGGCTGGTGGGATGGGATCTGGAACATTATGGGGTGAGGCTGGGGCCTGGTGCTAGCCAGGGGTCCATGCGAGGCGAGTGCGTGGTGTCCTCCAGGTCCACACTCGACGAGACCGATGCCTCTGCCAGATGAGAACGGTACCTGCTGAGTTTGATGCCTGAGCCAGGGGAGACAGGTAGTCATGCCATGGACTCTAGAGTGACTCTAGTGGGCCAGATTAGCTGGGGCTGCAGGTCCGACCAGCCCCTGCCCCCGGTGAGATCAGTCTTTGTGCCCCACATGAATGAGACCGATGATAGGCCATCCAGAAGCAAGGCTCCCACATGGAGCAAAAAATCCAGGGGAGAGACCTATCAAAACAAGGGGGAGGTGGGCAGTGGTGATAGCTGTGGGAAGCAGAGACATCCCCTGGATGGCCTCTCTGCTCACCGGCATACATTGGGATTTGCTGTTAATGAGCATTGGCTCCAGCATAGAGGATGGGCTGGATCACTGGGATGGGGATGTGAGCCCGCAGTCACTGGCAGGGGAGGAGTGAGGATGGAAGAGAAAGGGATGGCGAATGTGGGAGAGATCGCAGAAGTAAGGAAAGAGAAGGATAGACAGGAGACAGATAGATATCTACCCATCTGTCATCAGCTGGAGGATAGATAAGACGTTGGAGTGGGGTAGGAATGCCTTTCTACCCGCACAAAACCCTACTGACACAGTTTGCAGGGTTACGGGTTGTGTGCAGGAGCATTCCAAGCTGTGCTGATTGCAGGCTGGTCCTTTAGGTCTGGGATCTCCTGTAGCCCCAGCCCCACATTCCTCTCTTCTGCATCGGAAGGGAGAGGAAGACTTATGGGGAAGGCACTTTCTAGCCCTTCCTTGGAATGAACCCTGGCTCAGTCCGGATTGAGAACCTCGTGAGCATTTAGGAGGAGGATGGAGCACTTGAGCTCTGCAGCTGCCAAAGGGTTAACCTTGGGAATCTGGCAGTCCCCCGCAGGATTAGTTACAAGGGGACTGACCCAGGAACCTTCCTGGTCTTCCAGTACTGGGAGGAATTCCCCAGCCTTGTTGCTTGCACAGCTGCTGCACAGGCTAACAGGGCTGAATACTGGTGGGCATCAGCAGCAGAAGGCCAAGTACAAAGAGGGCACACGGGGCAAGTCAGGGTTCGGCAGGCACGTTTTTTTTCTCCTCGGATCACAAATGATTTGTGAGCGGATCCAGCTGATTCGGGGTCAGAAATCAAAGGAAATTCCTGCGATGTCTCCAGCTCCCCCTCCTGATTCTCCCTGGCTGCTGCAGTGGATGTCCTTAAATTAAGTTAAAAATTATTTAGACAAATTACAGGTTTCAAAGTAGCAGCCGTGTTAGTCTGTATCCGCAAAAAGAACAGGAGTACTTGTGGCACCTTAGAGACTAACAAATTTATTTCAGCATAATTTATTTCAGCCCATGAAAGCTTATGCTGAAATAAATTTGTTAGTCTCTAAGGTGCCACAAGTACTCCTGTTCTTTCTTTAGACAAATTAGATGTCTTCAAGTCACCAGGGCCTGATGAAATGCTTCCGAGAATACTCAAAGAGCTGACTGAGGAGATATCTGAGCCATTAGTAATTATCTTTCAAAAGTCATGGAAGATGGGAGAGATTCCAGAAGACTGGAAAAGGGCAAATATAGTGCCCATCTATAAAAAGGGAAATAAGGACAACCTGGGGAATTACAGACCAGTCAGCTTAACTTCTGTATCCGGAAAGAAAATGGAGCAAATAATTAAGCAATCAATTTGCAAACATCTAGAAGATAATAAGGTGATAAATAACAGTTAGCATGGCTTTGTCAAGAACAAAAAATAGCAAACCAACCTGATAGCTTTCTTTGACAGGGTAACAAGCCTTGTGGATAGGGGGAAAGTGATAGACATGGTATATCTCGACTTTAGTAAAGCTTTTGATACTGTCTTGCATGACCTTCTCATACACAAACTAGGGAAATGCAACCTAGCTGGAGCTACTATAAAGTGGTAGCAAAACTGGTTGGAAAAACGTTCCCAGAGAGTAGTTATCAGCAGTTTACAGTCATGCTGGAAGGGCATATCGAGTGGGGTCCTGCAGGGATCAGTTCTGGGTCAGGTTCTGTTCAATATCTTCATCAGTGATTTAGATAATGGCATAGAGAATACACTTATAAAGTTTGCGGACGATACCAAGCTGGGATGGGTTGCAAGTGCTATGGAGGATAGGATTAAAATTCAAAATGATCTGGACAAACTGGAGAAATGGTCTGAAGTAAATAGGATGAAATTCAATAAGGACAAATGCAAAGTACTCCACTTAGGAAGGAACAATCAGTTGCACACATACAAAATGGGAAATGACTGCCTAGGGAGGAGTACTGCAGAAAGGGATCTGGGGGTCATAGTGGATCATAAGCTAAATATGAGTCAACAGTATAACACTGTTGCAAAAAAAGCAAACATCATTCTGGGATGTATTTGCAGGAGTGTTGTAAGCAAGACACAAGAAGTAATTTTTCCGCTCTACTCCACGCTGATTAGGCCTCAGCTGGAGTATTGTGTCCAGTTCTGGGCGCCACATTTCAGGAAAGATGTGGACAAATTGGAGAAAGTCCAGAGAAGAGCAACAAAAATGATGAAAGGTCTAGAAAACATGAGCTGTGAGGGAAGATCGAAAAAATTGGGTTTGTTTAGTCTGGCAAAGAGAAGACTGAGAGGGGCCATGAGAACATTTTTCAAGTACATAAAAGGTTGTTACAAAGAGGAGGGAGAAAAATTGTTCTTCTTAATCCCTGAGGATAGGACAAGAAGCAATGGGCTTAAATTACAGCAAGGGAGGTTTAGGTTGGACTTTAGGAAAAACTTCCTAACTGTCAGGGTAGTTAAGCACTGGAATAAATTGCCTAGGGAGGTTGTGGAATCTCTGTGATTGGAAATTTTTAAGAGCAGGTTGGACAAACACCTGTCAGGAATGGTCTAGATGATACTTAGTCCTGCCATGAGTGCAGGGGACTGGACTAGATGACCTCTCGAGATCCCTTCCAGTTCTATGATTCTGTGTCCTTATTAATTAGGCAGGGCCCCCTTTAGATCTCACTTACACTGTCATCACTTCATGAGGTTAGTCCTGAGTCACACCGGGGGAGTGAGAGGAGAATCAGACCCCGTGGAGTTACTCCAGATTGACACAGGGGTGAGTGACCGGGCAATCACACCAGGGGGAGTGAGAGGAGAATCAGACCCCGTGGAGTTACTCCAGATTGACACAGGGGTGAGTGACCGGGCAATGATCCCGATGCAGCGCTACCCCTTTAAGCACTTAGATACTGTGCCAGGAAGCCAGGCTGTGAATCCAGACGTTGTGCCCCCAGGCGAGCATTCGGCCACTAATCCAGTTGTTGCTGCTGTCCCAGCTCTGACAGAGTCCAAAGTCGAATGTTCCCTCGGTTGGATGGCTGCCACTGTCCTCATTGCTTTGGGCACAAAGGTCCGAGCCGGGAGTGTGAAGTCAACTCGAAGATAGCAGGGCTGGTCAAAGGATGTCCCTCCGGTGTTCTCCGGCCTGCTGCAGCGATCACAGCCGCACACCCCCTCCCTGGCCCGCCTCAGCCAGCTCTACTCTGTATCTGATAAATGTTTGCTAGCAACCGCCTCACTACAGGCCCAGTGGATAATGAAACAATTGTTCCCAATAATACATGCTCTCCTGGCAGCCCTGTTTCTTCCTAGCCTGGAACGCAGACTCGGAGTCGTTCCCGTACTCCCCGGAGGAGAGTTTTTCGTCCTGAAATTGAAAACCTCTGCCGGTCAGGGCCTTTTCAGATGCAGTTGCTGTTGCACTCAGCTCCCCTGCAAAGTTATTCTGCAAAGCGCTGAGTCAGCGTGTGAAGAGCCAGGGGCAGCGGGGTTGGTTTTTATGGCCTTTTGCTTTCCTCTGACAAGGCAGATCCTGGCCCCCTGATGAAGAAGGACGATTGCCTCTTGTTTGTTTGGCCGAGGATTGGGAATGCTAATAGCCTCATCAGGGCTACGCCTCTCCACAGAACTGCCTGTTCCTTCATTATATCTGTTCACCCTCTGGACCTCCAGTGAATTGCATGGATTAACAACATCTCACAGTTATATTGTACCTTCCAGCAACAAGGATCCAAAGCATGTTACAAAAAACCCTTCATCCACTTCTGAAATGCAGCTGTGTATGGGGAGATGAGCCGCAGCTGAGTGACACAGAGGAGAACATTTTGGCCAGGACAGTAGGGCAAATTCCTCTGTGACGAGAGACTGTAATCACAAGCATGTCTGCAGAGCAGAGGAGGGGATCTGGTTTTAAAACCTGGATGGAAAAATGATAGATTGCGTGGAAGAATGTATTTAGTATGTGTTAGAATGACAGATGCTGAGATGAATCTCTGGTCCCCGGAAGTGAACCTGTAATGCTAGGGAGCCCTGTACATAGTGCAAGGAGTCCCTTCCCGTGGGGCTTCCTTGCATGGTGCCCTGCACTGATCCTATCCAGAGCAGCTGGGTTCCTCCTGCTCTGCTGATTCTCCTCTCGGCAGGCCCTAGAGGCTGGTGCGATTATCAGGTGCCTGCTTAGAGGGGAGCGGCAGTTTGGCTGGATTCCTGTTAAAGGGCTGCAGCGTGACATTGTGCTTCTCATTTGCAGATTGACTCCCAGATGCTGATGTCCTGCCACGTCTCCTTTGAGTTCATTGATGAGCAGGAATTGGTGAGTGGGCTTTGTCTGACCACCTGCTAGCCTGAGCCAAGCAATTCCTCAGGATGTCAGTCTGTGCATTAGCCCCGGGGACGGGAGGAGCTAAATCCGGAGGGGAGTCTCAGCAGCCTGGAGAGAAAGGAGGGGCCTGTAGCCTGCAGAGAGCGGGGGCTGATTTCCATCGTGGCCACAGACTCCTTGTGTGATTTTTGGGAAACTCATTTAATCGCTCTGTGCCTCAGTTTCCCTTCTGCAAAATGGCGGTTGGTAATTCTTCCTTAAGGAAGGAAGCTCTTTGAGTCTCTTACTATTTGTATGTTCAGTACTTAGCATGATAGGGCTCCGATCCTGCTGGGCCCCTGAAGATACCATTGTAATACAAATAAGAATATTTCTGGGGTAATTTATACCTTTCAGCATGGAAATGATACTGCTTTAGGCTCCCTGAGATACACTTCAGCACGTGGGGGTGTAACTGACCTCCCTTACACATCACCTCTGAATTTGGGCTTGGGGGGAGGGAGGAAAGCCAGCATAGCTTACATACGAAGGGCCAGATTTTCAGAGTGCTCAGAATGTTGCATCATCTTAGAGCTATCTTTGAACGTGGCAGGGGCTTGGGGGAAGGGGTCTCTCTGGGCCAGGGGCTGAACAGTCTCTCTGGATACATGTACCCCAGGTTGTAAAGTGCAGTGGGCAGTGCAGCAGTTCTGTATTGCAGCCAATAACCTGTCCGTTTTTGCGTCCCAGGGTGACCCCATCTGCTTTGTCAAAGCGGCTTTCCCTCGGCTGGAGGACATCCTTGACAAAATGAAATTCAAGACGAACTCAGATAATTTTAACAAGACAAAAGACGTGCAAAACATGTACAAGAAAATCGACGAGAATGAAGTTCCGTGCATTGATGACCAGGATGATCACGAGCGCGAGGTATGTTCTGAGAGCCAGCTGCAGATCCCTAGGCTAATGGGCACAGGGACGAGAGGAGGGCTCGCAGCCCTCAGTGGAATGGAACGGTTTCGTTCAGGCTGGTCCCTGCTGCACTAGGAAGCTGGGTGGACGTCCCTACTGGGAAGAGACTAACTCCCAGAGCACTGAGGGTGACCACATGGACTCTGGAGGGTGGCCCCTGCGGATGATTTAGTTGGGGTTGGTCTTGCTTTGACCAGGGGGTTGGACTAGATGACCTCTTGAGGTCTCTTCCAACCCTGATGTTCTATGATTCTATGAAGAAGTTCCGCGCTGTGTCCCAATATGTGACCGGTGGTTGCTGTTGGCTGGGAATGATCGTTAACCACACACTGGGCTAATTAAAGCTGGAGCTGGGGTCAGAGGGTCCCGGCCTGGCAGATGAAAGAGCAGAGCAGGAAGCGCAAAGCTGGGAATATTCCCAGCCTCCCTGGCAAGAGCCTCCCCTGTGAAAATAGCAGGGCAAGAGTCCAAGAGCCTCAGGGGTTCTTGAGAGACTCCCAGAGCCACACTGGTGGGTGGGGGGAATCCTGAACAGCATGGAGCAGGAGCAATGGAAGACTTGCTTTGGGTGACCCGGGGCACAGGCTAATTCTCAGCATGCGCAAACACAAGGAATTACAGGACTTTGCTCTGCAGCCCTCAGGTGTATCAGACTCTGCTCCCAGCAGGGGACAGTGACTTTGGCTGGGAGCTCCCCTGTGGACTGCTCTAGGCCAGAGTCACTCAAAGGGCCCAGGCACCAACGGGGTCACCATCCAAGCTCAGTCTTCTCCCTAATGCTTTTCTACCTGTATTTGCTCCTGCCAAGAGCACCTGGAATCCCAGCCTGGGTGTAAATGGGCCTGATCCAGGTCTCACTGGTGGAAGTGACAAATCTCCCACTGACTTCAATGGGAGTAGGAGCACACTGAGTGGGCCCGATCCTGATCTCACTGGGGGGACATGGGAAGACTCCCATTGATTTCAATGAGAATGGGATCAGACCCAGTGGTCCTGATCTTACCCTCAGACCGTGTTTACACAGAGTAGTTTCACTGATTGCCATAGAGCTGCGAGGGGAGAGTCAAACCTATTGCGGTACCTGGGGCTCCTAGAGGTTTGGCAATCGTAGGACGAGGGGGAGTTGGACCCAGTTTCTGCTCTCTGGGTTGCCTCCTGGCTCCTGAGTCCTGCTCTCTGCTTAGCTCTCCCAGGCCTGCTCCAAGGAGTTCTCCATGCCTCCCGAGAAAATGCTACAGAAGGTGAAGGATTTCTTTCAACAAGTTATGGACCTCTTAGACAAAAATGTGGATTTCAAACGCGATTGCAGCAAAACCTACCAGAAGTGCTCTGACGCCCTGAAAAAGGAACCGCCATCTCCAGGTGAGAAACTAGGACAGCTGGTCTCCCTGGGCCCCCTCCTCTTGAGCTGCATCATCTAACGCCAGCCAGGGCAGTGATTCACGTGCCTGATCGTTGTGGCGATTTATACCATTCCGAGACTGCAGCTTTTACACAGGAGCATGCTTGTGTGTGCGAGCGTTTGTCCCTGTGAATGGGTGTGCATATTGTTTGTGGCGTCATGAGGGGTTGTGTATATGTTGGTGTGCTCACATGCGTCTGCACTGGATTGCACCCATGTGCGTGTCTTTATGACTATGCTTACCTGTGTGTGTAGATCTGCATTTCTCTGTGCATGCATGTATTTGTGTGTGTGTACTGGGCAGGTTTGCGTTTGTGTGACTGCTAATGAGGGAGAAAGCTCCAAACGGGTCAGAGCATAGGTGCTGGAACTAGGGGGGCTGCCGCACCCCCTGGCTTGAAGTGGTGTCCATTATATCCAGGGTTGACAGTTTGGTTCAATGGCTCTCAGCACCCCCACTGTACAAATTGTTCCAGCGCCTCTGGGTCAGAGAGAGGCCCCCAAATTGGGAAGTTGTTTTGGAAGTGGTGGTTTCACTCTTTGCTCTGAGAAGAGGGCTGGATGGCTCTCTGGGGCTGTGGGTTTGGCTGTAGTACTGCAAATACAGCAACCGCGTTTGCGGTATTTCTGCCTCTAGCCGAAACCAGGAAGTTCAGAGGCAGGAGCAGAAATTAGTAATGTGAAAAAGGCTCCAAGCAAACCTCAAACCTGACTCGGGCTGGGCTGCAGGTTTGGGGCCTAGTCGTTTATCTGCAGCGGCTCGTCTGGGAGTAAGGACGGACTTGTGGCTCGGGCACAGCTCTAGGAGGCAGGGCTCCTGACTGCTTTCTGCCACCGACACACTGGCCAAGTCGCGTTCCCGCCCTGTGCCTCGGTTTCCCCACCTGTACAGTGGAGAAAATCATCCTGGCCTCCGGCTACCTGGCTCCGATCGGGGGGGGGCACTTTGTAAAGGCAGAGTGGAAGATGCCGTGCTATTTTCTGTCCCTGCGGGCTGCCTGTGTCCGGGTCCATGTTGCATGTGATATGTTTGCATGCACACCAAGAAGAAGCTCCCATCTGTCCTCCCCACAAGTAGGATCTGTCCTGTGTCTTGAGACTGAGATGAGGGGACAAGGTGAAACTAACACTCCCCTCCCACTGATCCTGTTGCTTGTGCAGCTGCTGCTGGTGATGACACGAGCCTCAGACCCTCCGCTGCCTCTGGAAAAGGGCGTGCCGCCATGTGGACACTGCCTTGCTCGGGCACACTAACAATCCCAGCCCTGATCTCCATGCACCTGCCCTCCACCACCACCTCTCCCTCTGTCCCCGGGCCTGCTGTCTGCGTGCCTTCTGGACCCCTTCCTTCTCGCTAATCGCTTCCACTCCCCAGCTCCCGGGCTGCTCTCTGTGTGCTGCTTGCGGGTCTGCATCTCACAGCCTCTCTGGGCAGCTCACACCCTCTCTTTGCTCTGCCCGCCGCTGTCCTCATTCTGAACTCTCTCTGTTTCGCTTTGGCCTTGTTTCAGTGGCTCTGGCACCAGCCCACCCAAGCTAAGGCTGGGTCCTGGGGCAGGGCGGGGGAAGGGGAAAAGCCTAAAGGCTGTTCCCTGCTCTTCCTGGAGGCTGGTTACTCTATGGCCTTTCTCTCTCTCTCTGGTTCTTTCAGGTGTGGTGACTGACCGTGACTGCAACTGTCCATCCCCAAGCTCCCCTCGTGAGGGACCCCCAGCCTCTCCCCACCCAGCCTTGGTCACCAAGCCCTTCCCTTCCACTGTACCCCACCTGGGCAGCAAGGAGGCAGCTGCCAGCACCCACCTGGCACACAGCTGGCCTGGTGCCACGCAGACCCCAGTCAAGTTAGACAGCAGCGTTAAGCCCAGGGTATCCAGGAGCACGCACAGAGGCCTGGTTGCTATTGTCTGGGCTGGCATTTCTGCCAGTGTGTCCTCACCACCAGCAGAACTGGAGCTAGCATCAGCATCACAGGGACCTGGTAGTGGGTCCATCAGCACCAAACTGCTCCTGGACCTAACCGAACTTCCCAGCCAGGAGCCCCCTAGCACTGAGGACATCTTCACCTCCCCTCCCACCCTCCCGGCCTCTGGTGGAGAGACGCTACCGAGGGAAGAGATCCATCCAACCGGGACAGAGACTGAGCAAATCCAAGCATGGCCGACTGGGCTCAGAAAGTTCCTCCACACGCCTGGTTCACCTGACCCATCCCTCAGCGCGAAGCAGACCCAACCACAGGCAGGAGAAGACGTCACCCAAGCCACCTGGGCATTCTCAGCAGCAGAGCCGAGCACCCACCTGATGGATTCCAGCATTGCCGATGCCCTGTCCAGCCCAGCCCTGACATCCGAGGCAGTGGAGGCCTCGGGAGCAGACCCTGGTGGCCAATTGGTGACCCCCCTGCCCAGTGAGCTGTGGCCGATCCCCTCTCTGGGCTCCGAGGAGCCCATCTCTGTAGTGCAGCACCGGTTCTCCAGGATGGCTGCTACCACTGACAGCCCCCCTGCCCCAGAGACACCCCCCGGGGAGAGTCCTCAGCACTCAGCAGGGCAGGGCAAAGCCCCAGACATGCAGCGCACCACGGAGCTCCGAGGAAAGAGAACAGGGGGGCTGCCCAGGTCCAGAGACCTCGACGACAGCCTGGCAGGGCCCATCCCTGACCTTAACATCCTTCCTCCGAACACAGACCGGCGCAGGAAGGAGGCACAGCCCAACGAGACGCAGCGGGAGGTCATGTCCTATGTGCTGGTGGCAATCCTGACGATCGTGGCGATCCTGCTGGCCGTCGGAGGCCTCCTCTTCTACAAGCATAAATCCAGGGTAAGCGCCTCACCAAGCCACCCCCACTGGGGCACGTTGGCTAGTCCTAGCAGCTCCCGGGTCGGGCAAGGGGTGTCTTGCAGGCAGTGCTGGCTAGTGGGTTAAAGACACATCATCTCCCAGCCCCTCCTGTCAACCAAGTAGGTGTGGGCACCTGGGGAAAAGCCCGCCCCACCCAAGCGCTGAGACAACATCTCGAGTGGTTAGAGCAGGAGGCTGGGGGTCAGGAGGCTGGGGGTCAGGAGGCCTGGGTTCTGTTCCCAGCTCTGTGAGCTGGCCTTGGACAAGTCACTCTCCCCCCGCCCCAAAAAAAAATATAGCCATGCCTCAGTTTCCCCCCGCTGTAAAATACCTTGCAGGGCACACTCATCAGGGACTGCAAAGTACTGGAGGGGCTCAGGTGGAAGGGTAGGGTGTGGGGAGTGCAGTTCTCGTAACTGGGAACGTCCCATCCCCCTGCTCCATGGGAGTGTGTTTGGGGCTATGACTGCAGTGAGGGATGGGCCCAGGCAGGGATGTCTGGGGTGGGGAAGAGACTCCAGTCCCAGCTGCCAACCCTGGCTGCCTCCTCCCACGGGAGAGCCTGTCTGTTCACACCTCCCCCCAAGGCTCTGGCTAACACTGGGGACTCTACCCCCCAGGGCTCTGGCATCTTGGGGCACTGCCCACTGCAGGGAGAAGGGGATAGAAAGGGCCCAGGAGCTTCCCCCCTCATGGAGGGAGTTCCCTGCTGGCAGCACAGACCCCTACCTAGGCTCCCGACCAGTCCAAGACTGATCCTTCTATTTCCCCCACACAGACCCAGGAGAGACAGCTGCAGCAGAGAGGGAATGTCCTAGAAGAGCCGGAGGGAAGGTAAGAGACTGTGGAGAGGCTACGACCTAGGGCTGCAAAACTGAGGCTTCTCCTCCTCTGGGTCTCAGTGGCTTTTGCGGCCTCTTCTCTGGCATGCAGTGTCCTATCCCTCTGGCCTCCCACCTTGGAGCGCTTGGCCCAAGAGCCTGCTGCAGACCCAGCCCCTGCATGGCCAATGAGTTGCTGCCTGGCAGTGAGGGGCCCCAGGCATCTCCCTATGCGGCACGGACGGGCATCACCAGCTGAACCTTCTTCCCACTTTCAGCCCCTGCCATTGGTTTGAACCCCTGGATATTGCTTCTCTTTGCAGACCGCTGAATGGAGTGGAGGAGCCTCTGGAGCTGCGGGTGCAGGGTGAGCTATGAGGTAAGGCGCCCCACTTTATCCGGATGACAGTCCCCCTTTAAATCAGGCCCCTCTCCTGCAGCCCGGCACAGTGGGGGGTTCGGAATGGCTTACGCAGACCCTGGGGTTAATATTCAGCCAGGCGCAGAGCACAAGGCTGCCAGCTTATTGCTTGGCAGCTTAAGCACCTGGAAATTGCTTCCAGGTTTCCTAGTTGTTTTGCAAGGCCCTTGGCAACGGGGAATTTAATTGTCACTGTCTGGTTCCCGTCTAGGACCCACATTCAGCACTGGCATAACTGGGCGGAATGCCATTAACCTGGATCGGGGCTGGCAGTGGTGGATCAGGCTTCTGCCAGCCAGGGATGTGTTCAGCTGTAAAGGGCAGTTCTGCTCTGAAAAGTGGCTCTGAAATTGTCCTCTCCCTACTCTGCAAATGTGCTCCTGGGGGCATCTGAGTCAGTGCTGAGTTCCTGCTCGGGTCGCTCCTGGTAGCCCTGCAGGGCCATTCAGGCTATAGGAGAATGGTCTGGAGTCTGTTCCCATTTGCCCTGGCAGGGCCAGCCTGGCTACGGGAGAAGGGTCTGGACTCTGGAGTCTGTTCCTTGCTGTGCATTGGCAGAACTGGTTATTAAGTGCCAATGCCATTCTGTGACCCCTCTGCAAACCCACTGCTGGGAATGGGGCTGCACAAGGGTCACCTAATTTGGCCTGTAAAACCTTTCTGACCGGTGATGTGCAAGGAGGGAAGAGCCCAGCGGGACTCTCAGATCCCAGGAGAGGGGAATCACCTTTTACCTTGTCTACTGGGCAGGTTTGGTTTGGCGTGACTGACTCTAAACACAGGGCCATGCCATGCCGGTTTTGCAGAGCCAACTGCACTTGACATTCCCTCTTAGACAAACCCAACAGCCCGTAACCCTCGGATAGATGCTGATCCCCTGAGCACCTTGTTCTGCAGGCTGGTTTCTTCCTACCCAGCTGTCTACTTTTAGCTATTCTAGTTTCAGTTTAGTGCAACCCAGCATGAAGTGTCTGTCAGCAGGTAAACAACCCCACCTGCCAAAAGGCTCCACTCCTGCAACTTGAGGAAGCTGGGAGCCTCTGGCATAAACACTGAATATCAGTGAGCCCGACCGCTCCCTCCTGGGTAAACACTTAAGCCTGGCTGGGCATGCAGCTGCTTCCAGCGCTCAGGAGAATCTCAGCCCCGCATCAGCCACCCTTCCAAGTCTCCCTGGAGCAGCCCATGTCACCGCCCTGATTTCGCTCTCCTTTCCTTTCCAGCTGGGCCTTTCCTGTCCCAGGAAGAGCAGCGGCTTCGAACCCTCCCTTTTGTGTGGGATCTCGGCCCCATCTGGAGGAGAATCTGCAGCAGCTGGACCCCTCCTCCGTCGTCCCCAGTGCCAACGACCATCCCTTGCTCTCGCTCTCTCTTCCTCTCTGCAAGGTCGGGAGAGACTGAAAGATCTGGAAATGGATGCTGTTTATTCTTGGCACTGGAGCCCGGGTTCCGCGCTGCCCCATGCCCCGGCCAATCCCACCCTTTGCTCTCTAGCTGCTGGCAAGCCGGAGCAGCCTGCAGGATCACCCACTGCCACCAGGATGGACAAAGTTTGGCTCTGATGAAGGGAGATAAACAGTCCTGGGAATCACGTTGTCTGATCCTCTCCAGCCTGGAAAGGGTTAGGCGGACTCTGCAGGGAGTTCGGATGGCCTGCCGCTGGCTCCTTCAGGGGCTGGCTGGGACTGCCGTGGAGGGCTCGGCGAGAAGGGGCATGCCTGGGCAGGAATGAGAGGACTCTGCTGAGCCAGCCAGGTTGTCGTTGCTCCCTGCGTGCCCTGGGTCGGAGTTGGATGCAGGAGGGCTGGGGACTGCGGGCTGGGGTCTCTTTCTTCCCGCTTCTTAGACCAGCTCCATCTCGTGACATGGCAGAGGGATCAGCTGCTTTTCGGATAGGCCACCACCTGGCCGCGAGCCGAGTCTGCCTCTCTCTCCCTCCCTCCCCCCCAGCCACTCACTCTGTCTGCCCCGGCACGGTGGGCTTTGGAATGATACCCCCTTGTGTGATCATCAGATGGCCCCTTTCAGGAGTCATTTTTAACTACATGCATGAGCCAGTGCCGGTCCCCTCCATGCCACGAGGCTGCTGTGTCTGGCTGTCTGGCCCCTCCTCCCCCCATGCCCTTCGCCAGACGCCTATTGGCTCAGCATATTGGACTCTGGGATCGGTTTCTGACCTCTGGGGTTCCCACCCCTGCAAAGTATGTCCCTGTCCTCTCTCCAGTCCGCCCCTCCATCCCCCTGCGCTCCAGTGAGAGGTCGAGGCCCTGCAAAGAGAGGAAGGGGCACCCTGACTTCTAGGGGACCCTGCTCCCTCCCATACCCAGGACATGCTGCAGAGTGGGTAATAGGGCTACAAATTGGGGTCACAGGTCCCAGCCCCCGAAGGGAAAGAAAACCTCTACACTGTGAATTTTAACTCTCCTGCTTCCCCCGGAGCAATAGGGGCTGGCTGGTGTTTGGGTTAGTCCCCACCGCTCCCTTCCCCTACTCTCAGCTGGCTGTCCATCCTTCTTGTGCCTTCTGCCTATCATTCCGTCCTCCTCCCCCATTCCCTGTCCAGGCATTCTGCTTGTCGTGATGTTGCTGATGACCCTGAGCTGGCCTCAGGTTGGGAGAACTGCCTTTATGCATTAATGTATTGGAGAAATCTCCTTCTCCTGTAAAGTATTTTATTGGAGGGAGCGGGCGTGACCGGCGGTGGGAACTGCAGGTGGTGGGTCATGGCCGGTGGGCGGCGTTCTAATGCAGGCTGGCCTTGTGTTCCGGACTGGATGTTTATGATTGTGCTTTAAGAGACTGAATAGGTCTTGTTCTGTCGAGGACTTTTTATCCAATAACATGGGTGCAACAGACCAATGGGCCTTTGATCCTGTGTGTATATCTCAGTAGGGTCATGTGGGATGGAACTCACTTTGCGAATTACGGTGCATGGAGATCATGATGCCCCCTGGAAGTGACAGCCCTGTGCTAGCTGGTGCGGTCCATCTATATAGCTCCGGTCAGGAAGTGGGACACGGGCCGATTTCAGGCTGATCGCAGTTAGGCTCATCCCTGTCTTTAGTCACCTGTCTTTAGGCTCAGCTGTTAAAATGCCGGGGAGCTTTGCCAGCCTTCCGTGCTGTCCCCATTGTGCCGCTGAGGCTCAGAGGTTCAGGCCCATACTGAGCTGAGAACAGATCACACAGCGAGTCAGCGTCTGGACCCAGTGCATGTCCCACAACTCCCAACTGCTCGACCTGGTCCAGTGGGCCACCGGAGCTCCCGTTGCGCTGTTGACATGCCCCCTTCTTAATCTTGGCAGCCCAGTCTGCAGAGGGCTCCAGACGGCCTCGGTCACCTCCGCTCCCCAGGAGGGGGCTGTACCACCCACCTCTGCCATCCCCTGCACTGGTGGCCCGTCCCGTTCAGACATTAACCCCGTTTGACCACTCAGACCTCATATTTGCCTCCAGCTTCTCTCTGATCTTCGCTCTCCCCTCCAGGACCCTCCACCACTGGGGAGAAGGCGTTACTCTTCCAGCTGATCTGCGCCCTCCCCTCACTCCATCTGACCTCCTTCCCCCCACCCCCCAAGCGCACCGTTGTCTTTCGCCTGCTACGGGCCTGCTCTGCATCATATGGCAGAAGAGCCCACATTGGGCCCGATCCCCAGCTGGAGTAATTCGGCAGAGTTCCCATTGCCTTCAGCGGTTTACGCCAGCTGAGGATCTGGCCATGACATCAAACTTTGCTGACACTCAGCATCTGATCTTATTCTAGGGCCAAATGCTGAGCAGGTGTAAATCAGTCTAACTATGGAACTCTGCTGATTGGCCCCCAACTCTGAAGATGGGGACGTCTCTGCTTTCAGCGATAAATGTTTTATTTTTTTAAACGGTGGGAGAAAACCTATTTAAACCAGATATTTTTAAATTATTAATATTTTTCTTTAAGTATATTTATTAAGTCCAAAGGCACATTCCACTTCCAGTGTGGCGTGCGAGTGTGGTGAGATATACGCACAGCTCAGGTGTCAAGGGCTCAGAGAGTCTGCTTTGGATCTCACGTACCCCTGTGTAAACCAGGAGTAATTACACTGAGTTCAGTGGAGTCAGACTGATTGTAAATAGGATCAGAATCATGCCTGTAAAGTCCACCTGCTCGTCAGCCGGCCAGATCTTGGTTTGGCGTCAGCCAACGTATCTCTATGGCAAGCAGTGGATCTCCACTGATTTATGCCAACTGAGGATGTGGGGCTAACAATCCAGGGTCTGACTCTGTCTACTAGAGCTATGCACCTGCCATGTCATGTTATTCCACATATATTAGCAGATGGGAGAATAGCTCCCAACAAAGGGAGTTATTGTTTTGATTCCAACTGTGTTGTTTGTCTCTGGGTTTTTTATACTTCGAAATTGTGAATTATTTTATACAAAGTCATTTAATAAATAATGTCTATTTAAAAAAAACAAATAGAAAACACCTTATGTATTTAACAACAATAATAAACACGGACGTGTGGCACTTTGTAACTCTTGGGTAGTGGACTTGTGCTTGCTGGTCATTGTTAAGCGCTCACCCTGCTCTCAGCCTTTGATTTGGTTGGGTTTGGTCCTGCTTTGAGCAGGGGGTTGGACTAGATGACCTCCTGAGGTCCCTTCCAACCCTGAGATTCTATGAAGGGAAGCCGCATGTCGGGCTCAGGAGTGAAGCGTTCAGCTCATGTTGTTACCAGGTCAGCCGAGCGACTTAGGTTTGCGTCAATGGCCAGCTCTGTGGGGCAGGGAGCTGGAGGGGATGATAGAGAAAACCATCCTCTAAGGGGTCTTCAGCAATGGGGGTGGCTTTGGATCCCCATGATGACTAGACTTAGGAAAGACTTACCTCCAGCTCCCAAAGGCAAGGTGCTGCAGAAACACAGAACTAGTGCAGTGGGGTAGCTCCATACCTGAGGCTCCTAAATACTAACACAATCTAAATAATTGGAATAACAACGGAAATCTTCAAGGCTAAAGAACATTCATGAGTCAGGATTTAAGCCAATCTCACTAACTATTTGAGATCGGGGGAGACAATGTCAGGGTAGATTACCCCATATCTGCTACTGCAGGGTTCTGACACCTTCCCCTGAAGCAGCTGATGCTACCCACAGTCATGGAGACTAGGGTTACTAGACAGCAAATGTAAAAAATCAGGACAGGGGGTTGGGGGTAATAGGAGCCTATATAAGAAAAAGACCCCAAAATCGGAACTGTCCCTATAAAATCGGGACATCTGGTCACCCTAATGGAGACAGAATACTGGGCTAGCTGGATCTTCGGTCTGATCCAGTCTGACAATTCCTGGGTTCCTATAGGAGCTTAGATACCCCGATGATGGGTGCCCTCAAACAATCCTACATAGATAGATCAGTATACTAAGATCTAGGCGGATATGGAGATAGCTAGATGGATAGGTACATAGATAGATCATACTAGGAGCTGACAGAGAGGTACATGTGGTGTCTGGAGAGAGATGGAGACAGTGATACAATAATAATGGTACACCTGGGCCTCAGATACCATAGTTCCGGGAGGATCAGCAACCTTTCTACAGCCAGCACCTGCAGCTCCTCATCAACCTTCAGAGGATGGACGTACATTACGAGTTGTTCAACCGGTGTGAGCTCCAGGAAGCAGCCTTCCTAGTTATGCAGCCCCAAGAGGAGAGGAAGGAAAAATGCAGAGTGCCTGGAGCAGAGTGAGAACCAGTCAGATGCTGGGGCTCATAGCGCTTCTCTCTGGTAGTTTTATGGGGCTTCAAAGGTTATGTCTTTGATTAAGTGCTTTGATGGCCCGTTAAGAGAGATGGCAGAGGTTCTCCGCTGACTTTGCCCTCTTCCTGTTTCCATGCCTCAGGAGCTCGACAAGCTGAGAATAGGAGCACTGGATTCGCCTTCCCAAACTGGGCCACTTGCCTATCAAATCTGATATCCTGGCTCGGACCATAGCCTGTACTTGATGCTTCACTGGAAGGTAAACTCCACCAGCCCCCATCCTGCATTTAGGGCCCAATCCTGCTCCCACTGAACTCAAAGGGAGCTGGATCGGCCTTTTAGAGCAACTGGGCCATGATGATCACCGGGAGGGGCTGGGGATAAAACTCTTCTTGACCTGTATAGGTGACCAGCTTGTGCCCTGGAGCATGAGATTCCATTTCCCTTTGTTATCTTAGCTTGAAAAAATGAGCCTGCCTCTTAAAAGCAAAAAAAGTCCACTCAACAGTAAGTGACTCAATGATTTCCTGTGACAGCGAGGTCAGTTTCACTATGCGTCGCATGAAGAGCTATTTCCGTTTGCCAGCGCTAAGTTTGATAACTCCGTGCTTGTTCTGTTGCTATGGTACAAAGCAAAAAAAAAAGGATTGATTCAACCTCCAGCATTTTTCATACTTAGAATAAAGTTTCCGCTCTTGTTGGACGGGTTAGGAAGAGGGACGTTTTATCCTGCTTATTCCACAGAGTTTGCGCGTAGATAGGAACGTTCCCAACATGCAGGGGTGTTTAGCGCTGGGCGTTTGGTTTGGAGCCCCGTGTGACAGAGCACGACCCAATGACTCTGAGCACCGCCTCCACTTGCACAGGGGCTATGGGATAGCACTAGAAACTGGCTGTATCAGGGAGCAGAATGAATGGCTTTGGGAAGGTTGGCGTAATGTGGAGGAATGGGGCAGGATCCCTTTAAAGTTTGTGATCCTTCTAGTGGTGCTGACTGTGTGTGCGGGGTGGGTGTCTCTGTGTGTGAATAGTTAGGGTTTGTCCACACAGGAAGCTATTCTGGATTAGTTATTAGAGTCGTTTTTGTCCAATAGTTGTTGTGGTCAATTTCCCCATGTAAATAAGGCCTTGGTGACCATGACTATCTGAGACCCAACCATGCCCATGTGGTTTTTCTCAGATTGTTCTGTTGTATGAAAAACACTGGGTCTAACAGCGAGGCTCCACACCCTGGAGCCGTGTGGCTGAGCTGCCCCCTAACCTGGGGCGCTTTCATAGAATCATAGAATCATAGAATATCAGGGTTGGAAGGGACCTCAGGAGGTCATCTAGTCCCACCCCCTGCTCAAAGCAGGGCCAATCCCCAACTAAATCATCCCAGGGCTTTGTCAAGCCGGGCCTTAAAAACCACTAAGGATGGAGATTCCACCACCTCCCTAGGTAACCCATTCCAGTGCTTCACCACCCTCCTAGCGAAATAGTGTTTCCTAATATCCAACCTAGACCTCCCCCACTGCAACTTGAGACCATTGGCTTCTTGTTCTGTCATCTGCCACCACTGAGAACAGCCTAGCTCCATCCTCTTTGGAAGACCCTTCAGGTAGTTGAAGGCTGCTATCAAATCCCCCTCACTCTTCTGCAGACTAAATAAGCCCAGTTCCCTCAGCCTTTCCTCATAAGTTATGTGTCCCAGCCCCCTAATCATTTTCGTTGTCCTCTGCTGGACTCTCTCCAATTTGTCCACATCCTTTCCGGGGGGGGGGGGGGGGGGGGAAGAATGGGGGGAGGGGCAAAACTGGACGCAACACTCCAGTTGTGGCCTCACCAGTGCCAAATAGAGAGGAATAATCACTTCCCTCGATCTGCTGGCAATGCTCCTAATAATGCAGCCCAATATGCCGTTAGCCTTCTTGGCAACAAGGGCACATTGCTGACTCATATCCAGCTTCTTGTCCACTGTAATCCCCAGGTCCTTTTCTGCAGAATTGCTGCTTTTCCAGTCCGTCCCCAGCAGTGCATGGGATTCTTCCATCCTAAGTGCAGGACTCTGCACTTGTCCTTGTCGAACCTCATCAGATTTCTTTTGGCCCAATCCTCCAATTTGTCTAGGTCACTCTGGACCCTATCCCTACCCTCCAGCGTATCTACCTCTCCCTGCATCTTAGTGTCATCTGCGAACTTGCTGAGGGTGCAATCCATCCCATCATCCAGATCATTAATGAAGATATTGGGGGGGGGAAACGGCCCCAGGACTGACCCTTGGGGCACTCCGCTTCACACCGGCTGCCAACTAGACATCAAGCCATTGATCACTACCCGTTGAGCCCAACAATCTAGCCAGCTTTCTATCCACCTTATAGTCCATTCATCCAGCCCATACTACTTTAACTTGCTGGCAAGAATACTGTGGGAGACCGTATCAAAAGCTTTGCTAAAGTCAAGGTATATCACATCCACCGCTTTCCCCATATCCACAGAGCCAGTTATCTCCTCATAGAAGGCAATCAGGTTGGTCAGGCATGACTTGCCCTTGGTGAATCCATGTGGACTGTTCCTGATCACCTTCCTCTCCTCCAAGTGCTTCAAAATGGACTCACTGAGGACCTGCTCCATGATTTTTCCAGGGACTGAGGTGAGGCTGTAGCTCCCCGGATTCTCCTTCTTCCCTGTTTTAAAGATGGGCACTGTATTTGCCTTTTTCCAATTGCACAGCTTTAGTCTCTTAATATGGTTTAATGGCACATTAATCAAACTAATCACACAAACAGAAAAATCAAAAATCTGCAGTGTACTACTGATTTGGATAAACGCACTTTTCATCCACATTAAAAAGAATGCAGCCATCTTCTTTCATATGGCATTTGAGAAGCAACAGGCTGGGATTATAATTGAATGTTAAGATTCTAAAGCCATTCTAATGCTTTTAGAGTATCTGTGTGGATCCCTTTGTACCACCACTGTAAGCATGAACGGGGCAATTGTTCTGTGACACATTGCAGGGTTTCAGAGTAGCAGCCGTGTTAGTCTGTATCCGCAAAAAGAACAGGAGTACTTGTGGCACCTTAGAGACTAACAAATGTATTAGACCATAAGCTTTCGTGGGCTACAGCCCACTTCTTCGGATGCATATAGAATGGAACATATATTGAGGAGATATATATATACACACATACAGAGAGCATGAACAGGTGGGAGTTGTCTTACCAACTCTGAGAGGCCAATTAAGTAAGAGAAAAAAACTTTTGAAGTGATAATCAAGATAGCCCAGTACAGACAGTTTGATAAGAAGTGTGAGAATACTTACAAGGGGAGATAGATTCAATGTTTGTAATGGCTCAGCCATTCCCAGTCCTTATTCAAGTCTAAGTTGATTGTATCTAGTTTGCATATCAATTCCAGCTCAGCAGTCTCTCGTTGGAGTCTGTTTTTGAAGCTTTACTGTTGTAAAATAGCCACCCGCAGGTCTGTCATTGAATGACCAGACAGGTTAAAGTGTTCTCCCACTGGTTTTTGAGTATTATGATTCCTGATGTCAGATTTGTATCCACACCATCACTGAACAAAAACACTGACCCAGGAACCTATCCTTGCAACAAAGCCCGATGCCATCTCTGTCCACATATCTATTCAAGTGACATCATCATAGGACCTAATCACATCAGCCATACCATCAGGGGCTTGTTCACCTGCACATCTACCAATGTGATATATGCCATCATGTGCCAGCAATGCCCCTCTGCCATGTACATTGGCCAAACCGGATCGTCTCTACGCAAAAGAATTAATGGACACAAATCTGACATCAGGAATCATAATACTCAAACTGTCTCCTGTTCTTATCGCAGGGTTTGTACCTCAACATGTGGTTGAATGCAGTTCACTGCCTACAGGGAAAGCAAAATCCTGGGACTTAAAGGACTTCCTGGTCATAAAACAATGGCAATAATGGCCCATACCGTACCTCAAATAGGCCCATCACTGCGAATTACGCAGCTCGACATCGAGGGCCTATTCATCACAAAGTGCAATTACACCACAATGATCCTGCAGATTCAACACACCTATGTCCTTGTGCTACAAGAAACACACCTGGAGAGCGAAAGCCACCAATCGAACGGAAAGAAAGCAGTAAAAACATTATAGCTTTTAAATCAAGTCCACATTTTAGCATCCAATTATGTGAATGCAAACATCCTTTTGTTCCCCAGACAACTGAGACACACCCTAATCCTACTGGTGGGGTAGGAAGTAAGAAAAACAGAAGGAAGAAAACAGGACAGTACAAAATTCTCAATCCCAGTATAATACTGAACAAATTACAAGATCTGAAAAATTAGATCCTTTATGAAAACTCAGACATTCAGAAAAATACACTATAGATAAGAGATGCTGTCCCCCACCTTTCTCTTGGTTTTTTTGTACTTACTGGGTGCAACTCTGCTGTTGCAATAAGACTGGTGGGTTTTCCCTGTCTGTGAAAGAAACTGTTGCAACAGTCAAGCCCTCAGTATAGCTTCCAGTTGCAGCTAGGGAGGCAAGGTCAAGATTACTTTGCAAGTCTGAGCTGCTGAGGTCAGAGCCTTCTACAATATTATTTCTGTTCCCTGCCATAACCACCATGGTTTGTTGGGGATATTCATGACCAACAGCTCCAGGCTGGGGCCTGGTCTACACTACGAGTTTAGGTCGACTTTAGCCGCATTAATTCGAATTTAGCCTGGACACGTTCACACGACGAAGCCCTTTCTTTCGACTTAAAGGGCCCTTTAAACCGGTTTCTTTACTCCACCTCCGACGAGGGGATTAGCGATAAAATCGGCCTTAGGGGGTCGGAATTGGGTTAGTGTGGACGGAATTCGACGTTATTGGCCTCCGGGAGCTATCCCACAGTGCTTCATTGTGACCGCTCTGGACAGCACTCTCAACTCAGATGCACTGGCCAGGTAGACAGGAAAAGCCCCGCGAATGTTTGAATTTCATTTCCTGTTTGCTCAGCGTGGAGAGCACAGGTGACCACGCAGCTCATCAGCACAGGTAACCGTGATGGAGTCCCAGGATCGCAAAAGAGCTCCAGCATGGACAGAACGGGAGGTACGGGATCTGCTTGCCATATGGGGAGATGAATCAGTGCTGGCCGAACTCCGAAGCAGTAAACGAAATGGCAAAATATTAGAAAAGGTCTCCAAGGCCATGAAGGACAGAGGCCATAACAGGGACGCACAGCAGTGCCGCGTGAAAATTAAGGAGCTAAGGCAAGCCTACCACAAAGCCAGAGAAGCAAACGGAAGGTCCGGGGCTGAGCCGCAAACATGCCGCTTCTACGCGGAGCTGCATGCCATTCTAGGGGGTGCAGCCACCACTACCCCAACCGTGTGCTATGAGTCCCTCACTGGAGAAACACACAGGGAAGCGGGTTCGGGGTACGAGGAAGATGAGGATGAAGATAATGTAAATAGCTCACAGCAGCAAGGAAGCGGAGAAACCGGTTTCCCCAACAGCCAGGATATGTTTATCACCCTGGACCTGGAACCAGTAACCCCCGAACTCACCCAAGACCCTGTGGGCACACAGGGGACCTCTGGTGAGTGTACCTTTGTAAATATTACACATGGTTTAAAAGCAAGCATGTTTAATGATTAATGATTAATTTGCCCTGGCAATCGCGGCCAGTACAGCTACTGGAAAAGTCTGTTAACGTGTATGGGGATGGAGCGGAAATCCTCCAGGGACATCTCCAGAAAGCTCTCCTTCGTGTACTCCCAAAGCCTTTGCAAAAGGTTTCTGGGGAGGGCTGCCTTATCCCGTCCGCCATGGTAGGACACTTTACCACGCCAGGCCAGTAGCACGTAGTCTGGAATCATTGCATAACAAAGCATGGCAGCGTATGGTCCCGGTGTTTGCTGGCATGCAGACAACATCCATTCCTTATCGCTCTTTGTTATCCTCAGGAGAGTGATATCATTCACGGTCACCTGGTTGAAATGGGGCAATTTTATTAAGGGGACATTCAGAGGTGCCCCTTCCTGCTCTGCTGAACAGAAATATTCCCCGCTGTTAGCCACGCGGTGGGGGGGAGGGGTGAAGTGATCATCCCAGAGAATTGGGTGTGTGGGGGAGGGGAATTAGTTGGGTTTGTGCTGCACGTTAACCCTGAAACCGCAGCCCCTCCTTTTACATTGCAAACCCATTTTAAATGGCCAACCCAACGGGTGCTTGGTATGGTTAATGAGAGCAGTACTGTTTTAAACCATCCCCACATGTTAACAAGGTTAAAAAAGCCAAAAGACTGTGTCTTACCATGGCTGCCTGCAAGCTGAAATCTGTGGCCTGGCACTGCGTGAGTGATCTCTCACACCAAACCGGCAGGCCCTCAATATAAGAGGAAAAATGCGACCTTGTAACGAAAGCACATGTGCTGTGTGATGTGAACAGCAAAATTTAACGTGAAAGAGTGTACCCATTGTTCTCTAAAATGTATCTTTTTAACCACCTCTCCCTTCTCCTCCACCAGCTGCAAATGTTTCTCCTTCACAGAGGCTAGTGAATATTCGAAAGCGGAAGCGAAGGACGCGTGATGAAATGTTTACTGAACTACAGACTGCCTCCCACGCTGACAGAGCACAGCAGAATGCGTGGAGGCAGTCAATTACTGATTTTAGAAAAGCCCAATATGAGCGAGAGGAGAGGTGGCGTGCTGAATCGCGGGCTGAAGAGGAGAGGTTGCGTGCTGAATCGCGGGCTGAAGAGGAGAGGTGGCGTCAGCTTGCACACAGAAGGCAAGAGTCGATGCTCCGGCTGCTGGAGCATCAAACTGATATGCTCCTGCGTATGGTTGAGCTGCAGGAAAGGCAGCAGGAGCAGAGACTGCCGCTACAGCCCCTGTGTAACCAACAGCCCTCCTCCCCAAGTCCCATTGCCTCCTCACCCAGACGCCCAAGAACACGGTGGTGGGGCCTCCAGCCACCCAGTCACTCCACCCTAGATGATTTCCCGAGCAATAAGTGTTAAAGTTTTAAAGTTTTAAACTGCAGTGTGTCCTTTTCCTTCCCTCCTCCCCCACCCATCCCGGGCTACCTTTGCAATTATCCCCCTAGTTGTGTGATGAATTAATAAAGAATGCATGAATGTGAAGTAACAATGACTTTATTGCCTCTGCAAGCGGTGCTCGAAGGGGGGAGGGAAGGGTGGGGTGGTTGGTTTACAGGGAAGTAGAGTGAACCGCGTGGGGGGGTGGAGGGTTCATCAAGGAGAAACAAACAGAAGTTTCACACCGTAGCCTGGCCAGTCACAAAACTAGTTTTCAAAGCTTCTCTGATGCGCACCGCGCCCTGCTGTGCTGCTCTAACCGACCTGGTGTCTGGCTGCGCGTAATCAGCGGCCGGACGATTTGCCTCTACCTCCCACCCCGCCATAAATGTCTTCCCCTTACTCTCACAGATATTGTGGAGCACACAGCAAGCAGCAATAACAATGGGGATATTCTTTTCGCTAAGGTCTGAGCGAGTCAGTAAGCTGCGCCAGCGCGCTTTTAAACGCCCAAATGCACATTCCACCACCATTCGGCACTTGCTCAGCCTGTAGTTGAACAGGTCCTGACTCCTGTCCAGGCTGCCTGTGTACGGCTTCATGAGCCATGGCATTAAGGGGTAGGCTGGGTCCCCAAGGATCACGATAGGCATTTCAACATCCCCAACGGTTATTTTCTGGTCCGGGAAGAAAGTCCCTTCCTCCAGCTTTCGAAACAGAACAGAGTGCCTGAAGACGCGAGCATCATGTACCCTTCCCGGCCAGCCCACGTTGATGTCGGTGAAACGTCCCTTGTGATCCACCAGGGCTTGCAGCAGCATTGAAAAGTACCCCTTGCGGTTTATGTACTCGGTGGCTTGGTGCTCCGGTGCCAAGATAGGGATATGGGTTCCGTCTATTGCCCCACCACAGTTTGGGAATCCCATTGCAGCAAAGCCATCCACTATGTCCTGCACGTTTCCCAGAGTCACTACCCTTGATATCACCAGGTCTCTCATTGCCCTGGCAACTTGGATCACAGCAGCCCCCACAGTAGATTTGCCCACTCCAAATTGATTCCCGACTGACCGGTAGCTGTCTGGCGTTGCAAGCTTCCACAGGGCTATCGCCACTCGCTTCTCAACTGTGAGGGCTGCTCTCATCCTGGTATTCTGGCGCTTCATGGCAGGGGAAAGCAAGTCACAAAGTTCCATGAAAGTGCCCTTACGCATGCGAAAGTTTCGCAGCCACTGGGAATCGTCCCACACCTGCAGCACGATGCGGTCCCACCAGTCTGTGCTTGTTTCCCGGGCCCAGAATCGGCGTTCCACGGCATGAACCTGTCCCAGGAACACCATGATTTCCACATTGCTGGGGCCTGTGCCTTGTGAGAGGTCTAGGTCCATTTCCTCATCACTCTCGTCGCCGCGCTGCAATCGCCTCCTCCTCGGCTGGTCCTGGTTTTGCTTTGGCATGTCCTGGCTCTGCATATACTCCAGAACAATGCGCGTGGTGTTCATAGTGCTCATAATTGCCGCGGTGATCTGAGCGGGCTCCGTGATCCCAGTGCTAGCTATGGCGTCTGGTCTGAAAAAAGGCGCGAAACTAGTATCTGAAGGACCAGGGGAAGGAGAGAGGGAGGGAGGGAGGGGCAAGTGACGACATGGCGTACAGGTACAGGGAATTAAAATCAAGAAAGGTGGCTGTGCATCAGGGAGAAATACAAACAACTGTCACACAGAATGCCCCCCCCCGAGATTGAACTCCTAAGCCTGGGTTTAGCGGGCCATTGATTTAACGGAGGGAGGGGGGAAGGAAATGAATACAGAACAAATCTATTTTTTACATCTTAAGACGATGGTGCAGCATGACTGATAGCCCTCGGCATTTTCTGGGTGCTTGGCAGCAAATACTGGGCGCTTGGCAGTATGATGATGACAGATACCAGTCATAATATACTATTTACTGCCAAAAGGCAAGGAGTTGGTGCTGTGTAGCAATGTAGCCCCACGTCTGCCAGCCACATGTCTGCCAGCACCCAGATCGCCCTCGGCCTCTTCTGGGTGCTTAGCAGACAATACTTGGCAGAAAATAGTATACTACGACTGATAGCCATCATCGTCAAGACAGTTCGATAGGACAGAGCATGTCTGTCCAGGTGCCAATGATTGATGGCCACGGCTGTACGACGAGGATGGTTACCAGTCGTAATAAACCATCTACTGCCAAAAGGCAAAAGGTAAGGGGCTGGTGCAATGCAGCCCTACGGCTGCCAGCCCCACAGCTACCAGCACCCAGATCGCCGATGAAGGCTACCAGTCATGCTGCACCGTCTACCGCCAAAAGGCAGTTAGCTGCTGCTGCTGTGTAGCAATGCAGTCCCACGTCTGCCGGCACCCAGATGACATATGGTGACGGTGAGCTGAGCTGAGCGGGCTCCATGCTTGCTGTGGTATGTTGTCTGCACAGGTAACCCAGGTAAAAAGGCGCGAATCTATTGTCTGCCGTTGCTGTGACGGAGGGGGAGGGGCCTGACGACATGTACCCAGAACCCCCCGCGACACTGTTTTGCATCATTCGGGCATTGCGATCTCAACCCATAATTCCAATGGGCGCCGGAGACTGCGGGAACTGTGGGATAGCTACCCATAGTGCAATGCGCCGGAAGTCGACGCTAGCCTCGGTACTGTGAACGCGGTCCGCCGACTTCATGCACTTAGAGCATTTTATGTGGGGACACACACAATCGGCTGCATACAACCGATTTCTATAAAACCGGCTTCTATAAATTCGACCTAATTTCGTAGTGTAGACATACCCTGGGATTCAGTCTGTATGATTCCAGGTTGGAAGGTACTGTCAGGAAGAGTTTCTGTTTCCTTCCCTGCTTAGGTTGATTTGTTCTGCTGATTCCACAGGATCGCTTAAGGAAAAGACCTCACTGACGGCCACGGGGTTGCTGGCCCCTTTAAAGGGAGTCAGGGCCCACCCTATCCACGAGGACCTCATTTAAAGGGAACAAGCTCAACTAGGCAGCTAACTGACTAAGAAGCACCTGGGCCTGTTACAAAGCCAACAGGGGTAAGTTGCTCAGCAGGAGCACCCCTAAGGGAAGGCAGCTGCTGTTGTCCTCGCTGCCAGTGCCTGTTAACTTCTGCACGCAGACAGGTCAAAGCCGTGAGTAGATGGCTCCAGCTGGGGAGAAGCTGAATAATCCAGCTCCCGGAGGAGAGCTGGGGACTCCTTATCTGAGGAGCATTAGTTGATTTAGCTGATGACCCAGCTCCGGGAGGAGGGCTGAGGACCCCTGGTTCAAGAAACTGAGGCTGTGAATTATAACCCACCTCCATTAAGGAAGGCCGTGGGTCTCCTGTGTCCAGGATGGAGAAGCCTGACAGGAAATCCCCTCAGCCCTGAGAAGGAGAAGGGGAACAGTGTTGAAAGATTCTGGGTGCAAGTGGCTTATTTCTGAACCCTGAGGGAGCTGAGGGTGGGGTTCTTGCAGAATCACACTGTGCCATCAGTGACAATGATTTGGGACGGCCCCTTCTTACACTGAATGTATCTTTTTTTTTCTGCTGAGTCATTCCACCCACTGTTCCCAAGTTTAATGAAAAGTGAGGACTCTCCTGTTCCTTATGAGCTGGGTTTTCTTTAAACAAATTGCAGCAGAATTGTAACCTGGAATCTAAACTGACCAATACGAGGGCTCTGGCCCTTTTGATTGTGATGCTCTTCTTCAAAACGGGACCCTAGTATAACAGAAGCGGTGATGGCTGCCTGAGTCTGCAGGCAGCCTGAGATGATAACTCTCTGTGTCAGGAGTGTGTCTTGTTCCTGTTCATCTCAATGGAATGTTAACCCTGAAGTCTAATGATAATGACATCTATTTCACTGATGAACTCTTTGGCTGAACTATCAAGCGAATGTGCTGTCAGGGGTAGTAACAGATATTGCAGTGGCATGCTGTGGGCCAGCCAGCTCCTGTTCATGGCAGCTCAGGTGTGTGGTGAGGAATCCAAACCTTTGTCCCCTCCAAATTCATAGTCAGCCCCTGACACCTATCCTCAGTATTGGAACTGGAGATAATGCCTCCTTCAGAATACCAGAAACCTCAACTGCCTCCTAGCTACTGAAATCACCTCCCACATGGTCCTTGGGTGTAAAAGACTCAACTGTTCCCTGTGCAGCTGCCAAAACCTACAGCTTCCCCCTCCTCCACCTGACAACTCCTATGACACAGCTAGTTTTGCAATACAAAAATTAGGGCTGTTGATTAATTGCAATTAACTCACGCAATTAACTCAAAAAAATTAACTGTGATTAAAAAATTAATCATGATTAATCGCACTGTGAAACAATAGAATACCAATTGAAATTTATTAAATATTTTTGGATGTTTTTCTATATTTTCAAATATATTGATTTCTATTGCAACACAGATTACAAAGTGTACCATGCTCACTTTTTATATTATTATTTTTGATTACAAATATTTGCACTGTAAAAATGATAAACCAAATAATAGTATTTTTCAATTCACCTCATACAAGTACTGTAGTGCAATCTCTTTATCGTGAAAGTGCAACTTACAAATGTCAATTTTTTTTGTTACATAACTGCACTCAAAAACAAAACTATGTAAAACTTTAGAGCCTACAAGTCCATTCAGTCCTACTTCTTGTTCAGCCAATTGCTAAGACAAACAAGTTTGTTTACATTGACGGGAGATACTGCTGCCTGCTTCTTATTTACAATGTCACCTGAAAGTGAGAACAGGTGTTGGCATGGCACTTTTGTAGACGGCATTGCAAGGTATTTACATGCTATATATGCTAAACATTCATATGCCCCTTCATGCTTTGGCCACCATTCCAGAGAACATGCTTCCATGCTGCTTGTTAAAAAAATAATGCGTTAATTACATTTGTGACTGAACTCCTTGGGGGAGAATTGTATGTCTCCTGTTCTGTTTTACCCGCATTCTGCCATATATTTCATGTTATAGCAGTCTTGGATGATGACCCAGCGCATGTTCATTTTAAGAACACTTTCATAGCAGATTTGACAAAACGCAAAGAAGGCAGCAATGTGAGATTTCTAAGGATTGATACAGCACTCGACCCAAGGTTTAAGAATCTGAAGTGCCTTCCAAAATCTGAGAGGGACGAGGTGTGGAGAATGCTTTCAGATGTCTTAAAAGAGCAACTCTAGTTGCGGAAACTACAGAACCCGAAGCACCAAAAAAGAAAATCAACCTTCTGGGTGGCATCTGACTCAGATGATGAAAATGAACATGTGTCGGTCCTCTCTGCTTTGGACCGTTATTGAGCAGAACCTGTCATCAGCATGGATGCATATATTTTGGAATGGTGGTTGAAGCATGAAGGGACATATGAATCTTTAGCGCATCTGGCACGTAAATATCTTGCGATGCCGGCTACAACAATGCCATGTGAACGCCTGTTCTCACTTTCAGGTGACATAGTAAACAAGATGTGGGCAGCATTATCTCCTGCAAATTGTTACCAAACTTGTTTGTCTGAGCGATTCGCTGAAGTAGGACTGAGTGGACTTGTAGGTTCTAAAGTTTTACTTTGTTTAATTTTGAAAGCAGTTATTTTTTGTACATAATTCTACATTTGTAAGTTCAACTTTCACGATAAAGAGATTGCACTACAGTACTTGTATTAGGTGAATTGAAAAATACTATTTCATTTGTTTTTTACAGTGCAAGTATTTGTAATCAAAAATAAATATAAAGTGAGCAGTGTACACTTTGTATTCTGTAGTTGTAGTTGAAATCAATATATTTGAAAATATAGAAAACATCCAAAAATATTTAAATAAATGGTATTCCATGATTGTTTAACAGTGCGATTAATTGCGGTTAATTTTTTTAATCGCTTGACAGCCCTAACAAAAATCAGTGGCATGTTGAAAATAGGAGGGCAGCGTGACACAGCGTGAGCCCAATTCACAGCTGGAGTAACTCAACATAGCTCCGCTGGCGCAAAGCCGATTCATAAATCTGAAAATCATTATGGTCAGCTAGTCTGACCTCCTGCATAGCACAGGCCAGTGTTTCCTCACTCAGACCAGCTGAGGATCTGGCCCAGTGAGTTCCACATCAAATTAAATTGCTGTTACAAATGATACTGGATTGACTGGAGAGAAAGTGCTGCTTAATCCCAGAGTGCTTGCTTCATAATGGAGGTCACACAAAAGCTTGGATATCGCCAAGGCCATTCTGATCATCCATTTGGACCCTTGCCTTAGCACTCAGTGATTCCTCCATCAAGTCCATAACTTGTGATTGAGCTAGAGCGGATCTTTTAGAAAGAGACATCTGCTCTTGATTTCAAGATGTCAAGTAATGGAGAATCCCCACTCCGCAAGCCGATCCAGTAATTTATTACACGCACACCCGTCTTTGAAAAATGGGCACCTTTTAATGAATAAACATCCTCTGCTAGGTTGTGTTTTCAGGGGAGAGGGATAGCTCAGTGGTTTGAGCATTGGCCTGCTAAACCCAGGGTTGTGAGCTCAATCCTTGAGGGGGCCATTTAGGGATCTGGGGCAAAAATCTGTCTGGGGATTGGTCCTGCTTTGAGCAGGGGGTTGGACTAGATGACCTCCTGAGGTCCCTTCCAACCCTGATATTCTATGATTCTATGTTCTCTCCCAGGTGGAAGACCAGTGTTAAAGCTCAGTAGGGACCATGTCTCATGGCGAATGGAAGAAAATACTCAACATGGGCAAGGTATGTCATGAACGTGCTGCACAGGCTCCTAAGAAGCCAGTTGGTCAGGATGAATTCCTGGAATGTGCAGGAACTGCTGGTTTTTGGGAAGTGATCCTAATTGCATTCCCAGCAGGCTGTGATGTGCAGGATGGGGGGGAATCGGACTTCAAAAGCAGCATCAGCTTGGCAGGTTTACAGAACAGCTGGGATTAAAACCCAGAACCGAAGCTTAAAGAAGTCAATGGAAAACCTCCCATTGACTCTGTTAGACTTTGGATCGGGCCCTAAGAACTGGGTGGGGTTAGTGGTGCCTATGTCTTGTGGTGGGGTGAATTTCACTCTGGTGGAATTACTGGATAAATAAATGGATATTTGTGATGGGTTGGATCACAGAAACCCCCTTGGGAACTGCCAACTGATGTGCCAAGACTACTTCTGCCCTGGCAGTTTAGGACACCAGCATCCTGTCTTGTTGAGCCAGACACGCCCGTCTGCTCCAATACAGACCCAGGGTCTGAACCACATGCCCCAAAGCTGCAGACTTAACTGAAAGCAACTTACAGAAGTGTTCCTGTCTTTAACACTCAGATGCCCAACTCCCAATGGGGTCTAAACCCCAAATAAATCCGTTTTACCCTGTATAAAGCTTATACAGAGTAAACTCATAAATTGTTCACCCTCTATAACACTGATAGATACGCACGGCTGTTTGCGCCCCCCCCCCCCCGGATATTAATACATACTCTGGGTTAATTAATAAGTAAAAAGTGATTTTATTAAATACAAAAGGTAGGATTTAAATGGTTCCAAGTAATAGCAGACAGAACAAAGTGAATTACCAAGTAAAATAAAATAGAACACACAAGTCTATGTCTAAGAAAACTGAATACAGATAACACTTCACCAGTTCCAGTAAGCTTCCTTTTACAGACTAGTCTCTTGCTAGTCTGGGTCCAGCAATCACTTACACCCTCTGTAGTTACTGTACTTTATTCCAGTTTCTTTCAGGTATCCTTGGGGGTGGAGAGGCTCTTTCTTTAGCCAGCTGAAGACAAAATTGAGGGGTCTCCCACAGGCTTAAATAGACTTTCTCTTGTGGGTAGAGACCCTCTCCTCTCTCCTACGCAAAGTCCAGCTCCAAGGTGGAGTTTTGGAGTCACATGGGCAAGTCACATGTCCATGCATGACTCAGTTTTTACAGGCAGCAGCCATGGCTTACCTGCTACCTTGACCGTCCTCATGTAGACTTCTTATGTGGATTGGAGCCTCCTAAGATCTATTGTCCCTTAAGTGCTTCTTGATTGGGCACCTAATTTTCACATTCCTGACCAAATGCTTTACAAAGGCTACTTAGAAATCAAGCCAGTACACAGCCAATATTCATAACTTCAAACACAAAAATGATACATGCATACAAATAGGATTAATATATCCAGTAGATCATAACCTTTGCAGAGATATGTTACATGGCATATGTAGCATAAAACATATTCTAGTTATGTCATATATACATTCATAAGCATATTTCCATAAAGCCTTATGGGGTACACCGTCACAGTATTAAAACCAGATGAGCTTTCATTGGCTACATTAATTAACCTATGTGGTTAGATCGACCAATGACCTTAACAGGGAGAGCAAGCCTCATGCTTTAGGCCTTGTGTGATTTGCTGGGGAAGGAATAGTTGCCTCTCTGAGCTAAAGCACGGCCCAGTATGTTTAGAGGAGGTTTCACCTGCTATGAAGCACCAGCTGTGAACAGGCATACAGGACTAGGGGGAGCTCTGGTCTTGTCCAGGCTGGCAGCTCCTTTAAACAGGAATGGGAAGAGATGCTTTCCAGCTCCTGACTCCTGCGGCGATTCATATGTTCTAAGGTCAGAAGGGACCACTGTCATCATCTAGTCTGACCTGCTGTATAGCACAGCCCAGAGAACTTCCCCGATATAATTCCTAGAGCCAATCTTTTGGAATAACATCCAATCTTGAGTTAAACTTTGCCAGTGATGGAGAATCCACCACAGCCATTGGTAAATTGTTCCAGTGGTTAATTACCCTCCCTGTTAACAATTTACACCTTATTTCCAGTCTGAATTTGTCTGGCTTCAACTTCCAGCCGTTGGATCATGTTTTGCCTCTGTCTGCTAGACTGAAGAGCCCATTATTAAATATTTGTTCCCCATGTAGATACCTATTGACCATAATCAAGTCACCCCAAACCTTCTCTTTGTTAAGTTAAGTAGATCGAGCTCCTGGAGTCTATCACTAGAAGGCAGGTTTTCTAATCCTTTCATCATTCTTGTGGGTCTGTTCTGAACCCCCTCCAGTTTAAATTTGAAGCAGTATTTGTAGAACAAGGGAAGTAGCTGTATAGGAGGATACAATGGGAGTTCCGATATGAGCGTCCAGTCACCTTACTTCCACCTTTTATAGGACACAGATCTATAACAGCATCTCCGCCAACTAAAAAAGCAGGAGGGGAAATTCAGAAACATTCCCTAACTGCTGAGAATAATATAGATTTAGGCACAGTTCCAACTGGCATGAACCTTACTTTGAATAACGGCTCAGAGCCATCCTCTGTAGTATTGTCCAAACGTTATGTAAACATAAGTCAGGAATTCACAAATCCCAAATTATTAATACTAGAACTGGGGAACTCTGAAAACCAAATGTACCCCAAGAAAAGGTCCTTCAAACCAAAGCACTCCAAAAATGTATTATTCAAGGAGCTTGGTTTATAATGGGTCCAGATTTAAAGTGTTTGTAAACTTATTCCCTGAAGATTGGATAATTAACACTCATTATCCTAACTGTTCTAAATGAATTGCACAATATAAAACATATTGGGTCTGGGATGTGACAAAAAGAGACATGGTTAAAAAAAAAATACCATACGGAAAACACTAAACACTGGAATAAAATTGAAAAACACATGGAGCCTCTCTACCCGAAGGGAAAAAAAAATAAAAAAGACTTTAAAGCAACTGACGCAGTCAGCACACACTGGGGAACAAGGGGAAATAATAAATCAAGAGATGGGATATTCTGTGATGAAATTAAGTAACTTGTTGGAAAAAAGTAGTCTGAATATTGTTAAAGAAATAAGGAATATTCACTCAGAATTATCCTGGGGTCAAGTGTGTAGAAAAGCCCAGGAAATCTTGGGAGAACAATGAAAAGATATCTTGAAACAGAGCCAAAAAGGAACGTGGCCCCAAACTCTTAACCGGGCATTATGTTACTATTCTTATATTAATCAAGCATTCCAAGATACCTGAAAGGTGCAAGTGCATCCATGTACCATACACCAGGGCACTCTTGTCCTTTCCGGTATAGCCAATGGAAAGGCACAGGAAGTGTATCCAGTAATAGATGCCAGCGCCTGGGGAAATAAACCGGGCACTATGAACTAGTACCAGAAGAAAATGAATTATGGTAAATACCTGAATTAGAATGGAAGCAAATAATAAAAGCCCAATAAAAAAGGGGCACCTTGGTTAAAAAAGGAAATTGACATTTAAAATGAAAAGGAGGTAACCCCCCCATAAATGTACTGTGAAAAAATGATTGGTGGGGATTATATAAAATAAACCAAAATATATGTTGGCATCAAAAGGAAAAGGGTAATGTAACAATAAACAACCAAACTTGGTTCATGGACCAGGAGATGTGGTGTACTCATGGAAATATAACTTATCTCCTGTACGAACAACATCAATGGCACCCTCAGATGACTAAAACCTTTATGACTCACCCTAGATTAATGTCGCCAAATTTAAGGGCAATAGAGTGGAATGATACAAATTGGAATATGAAGATACAGACTAATCAAGGCACACTAGACCAAATAAAAGAGTCAACTAAACTAATAATATCTGTAAAAGTGATGCTTGCTCAAAAATATAAAACTGTTAAAAAAGCTGTAGAAAAAATAAGATCTCAAATGTGTGCTTGGTACAATGTCAAATAACAACATGGAATGGGGCTGAATGGGCAATGTTATTTTGGATTTCTGGAACTGCTGTATTATTACTTGTATGTTTCTGTTGTGGATATCAGCTGTGTAAGCAGTATAAAAAAAACAAGCTTTGTAAAAAACTTATAAAATTGAGTTGATGAATTATGTTACTAATAATCGTAAAATACTGCTTGACGTTTTATAGAAACCAGAAAAGGAGACACATGACCTAATAGTTAGTGTACAAATTGCGGGTACCATTGAGGCGATATTACAATTATCTTTGGTAATTGAATATCGAATGGGGGACTGTTGGGATGGTGCCAAATTGGTGTGGCCGTACTAAAGGAATGGTGTGAGCATCACTTGACATGGCTTAAACATGGCCGAAGGGCTGCAGAGGATTCTGGGAGCAGGTTCCCTTTAAGCAGAAGCAAATTTGATAAAGAACTGGCAAAGTCTCTGCATACAATCAATATTGAGCCTATTGGTCGGCAAATATGGGCCCATGCAAAAGTAAATATCACACGTATAAAGTTCCAGCATGGAGCACAGGTCGACCTGGTTGTAGTGAGACACCATGCAAAGAGCCAGAGTGAATGACTGATGAGTGAATAAACGTGGGGTGATCTTCGTTGGGTATCACCACCACTCCCAGCCCCTTCTAAAACACTAATTAGGTAAAATTAGTAACCACACTCCCACTGGGCATGCTTTTAAGACATGTGACTCCTTTGAGGAAAAAAGGTATAAAAATCAAGCAAAGTAAATGTCTGTGGTTGGGATTCCTTAACTGATGCTTGAAGAAGCAATGCTGCTAGACCGAGTAGCCAAAACTCTGCTCTGTGGGCTCGAGAAGGACTGTGAACCAGAGGGGTCTCAAGGCGCAAGGCCTTGCCTCAAGGGAATCCAAGGCAGACCAGAGGGCTGAGAAGAACAGACCAGGAGGAAAGAAGCCATCTATAATAGTGGTAACCACCTTCTCTGTTTGCCAAGCAGGAACTGCGTGAGTCTAGTGCAGGGCCTGTTTGTGTATGTTTGTGAAAGAGAGACTCGTTAAGAGGAATGTATCGCTCTTAGGGTTACCATTCGTCCGGATTCTGCCGGACATGTCCGGCTTTTTTGAGTTAAAAATAGTGTCCGGGGGGAATTTGTAAATGTCAGGACTTCCCCCCCATGCAGAGTGTGTGTGGCTGACAGGACAGCCGGCCGGATCATGCCACTCACATGGGGCTCTGGCAGCCAGAGCCCCTCCTCCACTTCCCCCTCCTCTCCCCTGCAACTTGAGACCACTCCCCTCCTCTCCCTCCCTCCCCCTCCCTGCATTCGCAGATCGCCGGCGGGCCGTTTGCCTCGGGCCTCCGACAGTCTGGAGCTCTTCCCCCTGCTCCCCCTCCCCTGCTACCCAGTGCGCCGCTCTGCAGTACTCTGTTCTGAGCAGCATGGTAAGGGGGCCAGGGGGTCGGAGAAGGGGCAGGGAGGTTCTGGAGGGGGCAGTCAAGAGACAGGGAGCAGGGTTGGATGGGTCGGGAGTTCGGGGGGGGGGCTGTCTGGGGGTTGGGGGTGTAAGGTTTTGGGCAGTCAGGGTACAGGTAGGGGGTAGAGTCCTAGGGGGGCGGTTAGGGTGGGGGGGGTCTCAGGAGGGGGCAGTTAGGGGACAAGGAACAGGGAGGCTTAGGTAGGGGTTGGGGTTCTGGAGGGCAGTTAGGAGCAGGGGTCCCAGGAGGGGGCAGTCAGGGGACAGGGAGCAGAGGGGTTTAGATGGGTCGGGAGTTCTGGGGGGAGGGCTGTCAGGGGGTGGGGAGTGGTTGGATGGGGCGTGGAAGTCCCTGGTGTCTGTCTGGGGGTTGGGGTGTGGATAAGGGTTGGGGCAGTCAGGGGACAGGTAGGGGGTAGGGTCCTAGGGGGCCAGTTGGGATGGGGGGAAGGTCTCAGGAGGGGGCAGTCAGGGGACAAGGAGTGGGGGGGAGGGTTGGGGGTTCTGAGGGGGGCGGGAAGTGGGAGGGAGTGGAAGGGGCAGGGGCAGGGCTAGGGCAGGATGGGGGCGGGGCTAGGGTGGGGCTCTTCCCATCCTCTTTTTTGATTGTTGAAATATGGTAACCCTAATCGCTCTTAATGTATAGCTCTTAATGACTAACATAGGTGTTATGTGCTTAATATAACCCTTTATCGCTTGTGTAATTCCTTCTCAATAAACTGATGTGTATTGAAGATAATTACCATGGACCTTTTTCACTGGTATGATAGTAATCTGCTCCACCGGGAGCCAGTAAAGATCCATTTCAGGGGCGCCCCCTGTTGTCAACAATCAACATCCATCTTGAACTGTGGACACCAGAACTGACACAGGATTCCAGCAGCGGTCACACCAGTGCCAAATGGAGAGGTAAAATAACCTCGCTGTTCCTACTCGAGATTCCTGTTTATGCATCCCAGGGTCACATTAGCTTTTTTGGCCACCATGTTGCACTGAGAGTCCATGTTCAGCTGATTATCCCCCGCGACCCCCAAATCTTTTTCAGACTCATGATGGGGGATGTTGGGAGGTCCGATTGCGACTGCATAGCTCAGCAGTGCCAGTAGAGACCACACGGGCTGCTGCTACGGCCCCCCTGAGACGCCAGCTTGTTGCAATGGCCTCCACACTCAAATGCAAGCTGGGGGAAACTCACTCCTGTGCCAAGGGCCTGGGAACCATTTAAATCCCACTTAGGACTTACTTTGCGGGCTCAGGAGGGACTTGCATGTGGGCTGGTGCCGGCCCTCTGCTCGGCAGTGAATTTCACTCTGACAGCAAGCAAGGCAGAGAGGTCACGCAAGGAGTGCTGAGAGAATTGATACAGAATGTCCCCTTAAGGCTAGTAGGGCCTAGGGGTCAGCCCTACCCTGTCCTGTGGTGCGTCCCTTTAAAATTTTGGGAGGTCTTGTGGATGCAAGGACCTAGGAAATAAAAGATATGGGAAGAGAGGAAGCAGTCTTGGGAATAAGTAGTGTTGGGGGAGGGGGGAGAAGCCCATTACTGTTTCTTTAAGGGCCCAGAACCAGGAGACTTTAGAGTGGGCGGGACAAGCTTCCCCTCTATTCCAGCCAATTGGGATGAGCTTTGGGAAGAGGACCAGTATATATGCTGCCTCCTCTCTCATATGAGGAAAGACACCAGCTGGGGAAGGTGCCGGCAGGCCCTGCCAAGCCTAAAGTTGAGGAACTGGTTGGGGGGAAAGAAGCCAGCTGGAGGAGCTGGTGGTGGCCCCTGCAGCTGGCCTAAAGTACAACCCAGTGCCAAGAGGAGGACTGGGGGCTCCTGAACTGGGGAAAGGCAACCCATCAGGATTCTACTGTGGACCCAGAGTGGGTGTGAACTGGAGAGACTAAAAGAAGTGGTGTGCACTCTGTAAAAAAGGGTTCATATACCAGACCCTGGGAAGGGGGCATTTTGTTTGAAGCAATCTGGTCTGGGTAATTGAATGGAAGAGCCCACGCGGGTGCTGAGGGCGGTGCATCAACAGGACTGTGAAGGGGTGTTCTCGAGGGTGGCCCCCTGTTACAGATGCAGATGGGACTAGTCTCCAGCCATCTGGAGAGCTCTAATGTGAGATGCCACCGAAGACGAGGGCTAATCGGTGCTCGTGATGCTGGCATTCTGACACCCTCGCCAAGTCTGATGGAGCCTGGAGAAGACTTGCATCTGAAACTGACTAACTGGAATTCTCTCTGTGTGGTACACTACTAATTGGTTTTAATCTTCCTGGGCCTGCTGCCCATCAGTACTGGAGAGTTCCTGAGCATGGAGGGAACTGGGAAGTAAAGCTGCTTCTGCAGTAGCCCCAGACTATTGTCCCAATAAAACACTTAGTGTCACTCAAGGTCTTTTTCCCCATGTGTTGCCAACTGTCATGATTCTGTCGTGAGTCTCAGGATAATTATTGTCTTCCTTAAAGCCCCAGCTCCTGGAGGAAGAAGTGGATATGTGATGATTGTAGCCTTCATTCTTACAGAAAAAGTCAGTTTCTAGCCCTTGTGGCTGCAGAGAAAGCATCACAATGTGACCCCAGTGCACCCTAAAGGCTCAAAAAGCAGAAGGCAAATCCAAAGAACACAAAAACTATTATTTTTACATAATCTCATGGATTTAAAGCCAATCTCGTGGGTTTTGGTGAGCCTGACTCATAATATTTGAACATCTGAGGTTGGCAATCCCGCATGTGCCCTCCCCAACTGTACAGTTGTGAAATCAAGGGGTCTGCTGCCCTTGGGAGGGCTGAGTGCCCCCTCACTTGGGGTGTAAATCAGGAGTAACTCCATTGAAGTCAATGGATTTATAATGCTATAGAGCTGGTATGCGAGCCGAATCAGGACCTGAGTCTAATGCACGGTCAGATCAGGGAAAGAGCCATCTGTGGTCCCTCTTATCATGGGTATTTTATTCCTGTCTCCATCTTGGCTGTGCTGTGTGTTTTTTTAATGCTTTCGAGTTAAAAAAGAAGTTTTTAAAAGAGCGGAGGGAGGGAAATGGAGAAGAGAGACTGGGCTGGGGGAGCAACAGAGAGTCCTGTGGCACCTTTAAGACTAACAGATGTATTGGAGCATAAGCTTTCGAAAAGCTTATGCTCCAATACATCTGTTAGTCTTAAAGGTGCCACAGGACTCTCTGTTGCTTTTTACAGATCCAGACTAACACGGCTACCCCTCTGATACTGGGCTGGGGGAGGTAGGAATGGAGGGGAAGAGAAGGGAGGAGAGATGAGGCGGTGAGGCTGAAAGGAACTGGAAAAGGGAATAGAGGAGGAGAGAGGAAGAAAGGGAACATAGAGGAGGAGCGGGGAATGAAGGAGACCTGGAAATGGAGGGGGTTTGGAGAAGGAAGGTGAGGGGATGCATAGCAGGAGAGTGGAGAGACCCTGACCCCAGTGCAATTCAGTTGTGGTGGACCTAACCCCATCCCTCCTTAAGGAGGGTTCTCCTCGCTCTCGGTCCCCTCTCAGTACACCCACAGAGCAGCCACATCTGCCTTTGTTTATGCTGCCCTGTGACTCACTGGCCGAGCTGTTCTCGGCAGCCATCTGGCTCAGCCAGGGACGGGCTCATGTGGATTCCATTCCTCCCTCGCTGGGTGCACTGGGTCAGTGTCTGGGAGGGCTCCTCCGGGAGGCTTGCGCTGGTTGTGAGTAGGCCAGGCACCCACCGCTGTGCAAATCCCTCAGGGCAGGGCTGAGCCTTATTGCTGCTGGAGCATCAAACCTAAACCTACAGAGATGGGGGCCCAGTGCAGTGCAAACAGGACCTCCAACCGCTCGCCAGCCTGCAAACACAAGGATGCTTGACGCACACTGAGAACAGGGAGGTTGGGTGATGTGGAGTCTGTTGTGGGTTCAAGCCCAGCACAGTAGTGACTGGAAACTGTCGACTCTTCTGCCTTACAGGCAATGAGTTGATGTCTTAGTTTAATGCCCAGGGGATGTATCAACCTCACACCAAGCATGGGGGCTGATCTTGCAGCCCCTTAGTGCTAGAGGCAAAGGGAGTATTTCTAGCCCTGTTTTACAGATGGGGAGTGGAGACATTAAGTGACTTGCCCAAGGTCACACAGTGTGGAAGGCAGCTAAGTGGTGCCTGGCTGCTTCTTCTGGTCAGTAGGGGGCGCTCTAGCAGGCATGTGTGTTTCCTTGAACTAAAGCTATAGGAAAAGCAGGCAAAAGAATGGAAGGGCAGCCCCGGGGAACTGCTGCGGGAGGCCTGGATGAGACGGGGTGGGGGAGCCTTGACTGAGGTATGGTGCTAGCTAAGCAGCAGGGGCCTGGGCACTATAGCGGCAGGTACAATTGAAGTACCATAAATGACACGGAGAATGGTATCCAGCGTAGCCATTGCAAAAGTGGGTACGGTATTTGAATATGCAACGAAGGGGAGGAGCTTAGAAACAGGGCCATTTGCTTGGCTGATATTGACCAATTGCAGCTGGGCGTGTTTTACGATGAGCCGTACAGTGCAGGGGGAGCTGAAGCATCTAATAGGGCTGCACAGCACCTGCTTCCCCCACCTTCTAGGGATGCGGCTCCTCAGTCAAGAGGGGGCGCGCTCTTCTCCCCCACCCCCACCCCCACTACAGTTGAGTGCCAAGTCCTTTGGGCCCTGCCTGCTTCCCATCACACGGGCCCAGACCTCCCAAGGCGAAAGCACCTGCCTGCTGCCATAGGACGGTGAGAGACGCTCGAGTTCTAAACCCAGCTCCTGATAAAGGACCCTGCTCCGGCTGACTCCAGACAGATATTGAATACCTTGGGCATGGGAAAAAGAGCCCAGATCAGTCAGACTCAGCCCATCCTGGGAAACCTTTGCTCCGCGCTCTCCCACAAACACACCACAAGCCCAGCAAGAAGGCTGACTGGGCAGAATCCTCCCGGAAAGGGGCTGGAGACAGGATTTCCCTTAACCAGACGCTTTCACGTTCTCACAACTGCGCCAACATCGCTGGTTCGAAACTGGCCAAGATCAGCAGGGGCTTTTGGGAGGCCCATGTGAAATGATTTGGTGGTTTGGGGCCAGGTCCTGAGCTGGTGCAAACGGGCACAATAACCTTATTGAAGTTAATGATGCTGCCTTGCTTTATACCAGCTGATGATCTGGCCCTTTAACTCCAGTTCCTAGAGTGCAGAGCTGGTTGAAATGTCTCAATCAATGCGGGGGAGAAGATGGCTTTTTGAGCCAGCTGGACATTTTAATTTGGGGCAATTTTTTTTAAAATAAAGGAAACCACATGGGGGGGGGGGGAGGAAGAGAATTTTTCTGTTTGTGAAAAATGATTTTTTATTTGTACAGGGTTTTTTTTTTTTCAAACACAGACATTGTTTTGTATAGCTCCTGGCCATAAGCCCCAGCCACTTCCATCTGAGACACTCCAGAAGATTGCACCTTTGAGCTGTCTTTGATCCAGGCATTGGTGAGCTCTGCACCTGATTATGACAACTCAGAATACCTTGCAATGAAGCTCCACACCCTGAAAAAGCAAAATGCAGCAGCAATTCTGCTTAGCAACCCAGGTAAGCATGCATGCATCACCTCAAGGCTCTGCTCTCTGCATTCGCTCCCCTATGAACAATGCAAGGGCTCTGCCCAATAACCAATGACCTCTGTGAGATCAACCCTTGCTACCTCTCCCTGCCTTACCAGGACAGCTGTGTTCCACTGGCACCGTCAATGGGATGGCACTGACCAAGAGGGGGAGGCCTGTGGGGATGGGAGACAGAACTGTTCTAGCAGCTGAATCTAGAGACTGTGGAACTCAATGTCACAAGAGATCGGAGCTCACAAGCGTCATTGCCTTCAGAACTAAATGCCAAGCTCGCTGCTTAGATTTCCCTCAATACAATTTTTATACACACACATATAGATAACATACACTGTCTCATACAGTCACTTTCTCTCACAAACACACACAAATAAGACCCCCCTCTAACCAAGCCAGCTGCTTTGCCTCCAGGCTGGGAAGGAACGAAGCGGGAGAGTGAGATTAGTATTATTTCTATTTGAATACTTGGATGGTGCTGAGATGCTGAAATGCCGGGGGCCATAAAAGCAGCTGGAGAGATGCTAGCAGTGCAGACCCTGGCATGGAGAACCCAGGCTGGCGAGAAAGCTCCCAGTGTTGGCAATGTGGCTGTATCAGCAGAGGAGACTGGGGAGAGGCTCAGCATTACTTCCCATACAGAACTGGCTCGTGCCCAGGCACACAGCGCATTAGTCGTGACCTGATTGCCACCTTCTGGTGCATTGTGTCAGAGTTGGAATTGGAAGTGGAATGCTGCAGTGTGGGGGTGGGAGGAGACAGCCCTGCAGATGATGTATCGCGGCCCCCCAGCCTGATCAGGGGCAGACCTACAAGGCAGCAACTGTCCTCTCACCCTGATCCTAGGTCTGAGTCCTGAGATCTGTCCTGCTCGCTCCACTCCTAGGTAGGGTGACCACCTGTCCCTAATTGGGTGGGATAGTCCCAAAATGTACATTTCAAGTCCCGGTCCAGGGCTGAGTGACTCTGGGGCTGCATTTGTCCCAGATTCCCTGCAGCTCCATGCCACACCTGCCCGACACTCACGGGTAGCACCAGCCTCTTCCTGATGGGGGTAGGGGGTGCTGAGGTGGTAAGTGGCTGACCAGAGACCTGGGCTGCTGTGTGGAGCACCAGAGTCCCGGACCCTCCACCTGCCCTGGGCAGTGTGCTCTGGAGAGTGGGGACACAGGCTGGGAGCTGCTCTTGGGCCCCCCAACCCCCTGCCCAGGGCAGGTGAAGGATTCTGTGGCTCCCCACAGCAGCCTGGGGTCCCTGGGCAGCTCTCACCATTACCCAGCTCCAGCCCCTGGCCTGGCCAGAGGGCTGGGCCTCAGGGGAAAGAAGAGGAGCAGAAGGTGGGGCCACAGAGGGGGCGGGACTCCTGCATGTGTCCCATTTTTGCATTTTGAAAAGGTGGTCACATTACTCCTAGGGAGGACCAGGCCTCCTCCCCCCCTTGCCGCCTTATTCCCAGTGCTTAATCTGTGCCAGGCCTGAGCCCCGGCACCTCTGGGTTCGCCATGTCAGTTATGAAAGTAATAGGAGAGACTCATGCCTTATCGGCCGCTTGGTAAGCAGCAGCATTCGTGCTCCCTGGGTGATTATTAACTGGAATTCCAGGCAGCAAGCACAGCGTGTGTGCGCACCACACAAACAGCCTCACACACAGTCACACGCCTACACAGACGCAGAGCGAATGAGCTGAAAAACAGCCAGGTCTGTTCTGCTCAGCCGGGCTCAGCCTTCCCGGCTTGCCACCTTTGCAGCTGGAGTAAACGTATCAGACCATGGCATCAGCCTGTCACGATGTGGAGCAGCGGGGGAGGTCGTTACTTTATGCTGAAGCACCACTGCGGTGCATCCTGGGGTGGCCTTGCCACGATGCAAGACACGACATCGTCGGGTCACGAGAGGGTGTCCTCGTGCATAAGGCAGTGGTGTCCCGGTGCATCACAGCCTAGGGCCAGCATGCTGCAGGATGCAAATGTCAGTGCGTCACAACTCAGGCCCGTACATACCATAAATAAACTTTAAAATCCCTACCAAAAGGGCCCCCCTACAGACTACTCAAGAAATTCCGCGATTGTTATTGTGATTTCTATAAACACCTGGGCGGGGCCACTTAGCTAATATGGGGGGGGGGCACATAGGTGTCTAGACAGAACACGGAGGTGAAGACCAGACTGAATAGTGTCTCCAGAGCAATAAACGAACGCCCAGGGGCTGTGTATCTAATCGCTTATGGCACCCAGATGTCAGTGATACGACCCAGCACCCACAAGCAGCCTCGTGCGTCACCAAGCAGGACGCAGTGACTAACTGTTACTTCCTCAACTTGTGTACGGTAAAAGGTGGCCAATGGTTGTCACAACACACCAGTGTACCAAAAGGGTCGGTTCTCAGTTGAACACGGGGCTGGATCTTCAGGAGGGCTCTGCACGGAGGGTGCTGAGCAGTTTGGAAAAGCTGGCCCTCACTTAGGTGCCTCACACCTAATCCACCATGTTTGTACAGGTAGAGCCAGGTCAGTGAGAGATGATTTTACCCCAAAATGGTTATACCGATAGGCCCCCTAGTGCAGCTGTAGTTATACCACTACAGAAGTGGCCCAGTCTATTTGTGATGGGCTTTTTAAGGAGAATTCGCCCAGCTCAGCCCACTTGTGGTCATTAAAGTCCAGATCCACAAAGGTACTTCAGCTCCTAACTCAGCTGGGGCTAACTGCTTAGGGGGGCCACTTGGTAGCTAATTGACTGGGGAGCACCTGGGCCTGAGAAAAGGCTACCAGAGCTCAGTGCCGGGGGTGCTCCTAAGGAGATGATGCTCCCAAACAGCAGGCCCGGTGGCTTTCCAAGCCTCGGAGGAAAGGACGGAGTAGGGGAAAGGGATCAACTGGCTGAGCCTGCAGCCAGCACTGAGTCACTCCCCAGCACCAGGAGGAGAGCTGGGGACTCCTGCTCCAGAGCGAGGGTAAATGTTTATAACCCAGCCGCAGGAGGAGGGGCTGTGGTACTCCTGCATACAAGAAGGGTAAGGCTACCTGCCCGGGGTAGATCTGTGGGACTCCTGGATTTAGGCAAGGAGGTCTGTCAGAATTAGTGCCCAGACTCTCAGAAGAAGGTGGATTTAAGGGGCTCCTTTAAAAAAGAGCTAATCAATATCCCCCCCCCCCCCCCCCGGACGGATCTTGATTGAAATACTTTGTTCTGGGAGTAAATCATTGCAAGAGAAGAGCCTGGTGGGCCTGCGGGGCCATCCTGTGCCACAAGAGGGTGTGCTTGAGGGCATTGACCTGCCCCTACCAGTATAGCATATTCCCCTTCCTGTAGCTATACTGCTTTGGGTACCTATAATAATATGTTCTTCTCTGGCACTTTTCATCAGTAGGCCTCAAAGCACTTTACAAAGGAGGTCAGTATCATTATCATTATCCCTGTTTTACACTGTGGGGAAACTGAGGTAGAGAGAGGTGTGAATTGCCCAAGGCCATCCAGCAGGCCCATGGCAGAGCAGGTCTCATGAACCCTAGTCCAGTGCTCTATGCACTAAGCCACACCGCCTCTTTATGCAGTTATAACTGTATCCACACCAGGGGAGGCAGGGGGACAGACCTTGTATGGTTAAAGTTGTACAACTTGCTAGTGTAGACAGGGCCTAAAAGGGCGGTGAGATCTTGAAAATCCAGCTCCAGTGGTAGATGCTGAGCCCTCAAAAACCTGATCCTGAGCTTGCTGGGCCTGTCATGCGGGTGGTCAGGGCTGATGATCACGACGCAGGAATGGATGGAAATCTGACCCTCTGTGCCTGCGTTTATCCCTGTTACTCATGCGAAGTAGCACCTTACTCCACGAGGAGCCCTAGAATCCAGGCTTATGAAAAAAGGTCCCATGAACAGAAGGTCTCCTCATGATTAAACAGGGTCATGGGAATTGCTGATAAAGACCCCTCTCCTACCTAGAGAGAAATGAGGCGGGGGGAGTCCACCTGTCCTGAAAGGAGATTTCCTCCTCTAAAATGACTTCCTTTTTGTAGTATTACATGGGCTCTGCCAGGATTAAAAATGTCCACACGATCTTCCTCTGCTTATGCTGCTGCGGGTTAGGATCATTATCCGATGCTGAGCTCTGCCTGTCGGCCTCTCTGCTGTACTTTGACTGCACGCCGGAGCAGACTGGATCCTTTGTTCAGGGATGCACATGAGCCTTTGCTTCCTCTAGCACAGGGGTCGGCAACCTTTCAAAGTGGTGTGTCGAGTCTTCATTTATTCACTCTAATTTCAGGTTTTGTGTGCCAGTAATACATGTTCACGTTTTTAGAAGGTCTCTTTCTATAAGTCTATAATATAGAACTAAACTATTGTTGAATGTAAAGTAAATAAGGTTTTTAAAATGTTTAAGAAGCTTCATTTAAAATTAAATTAAAATGCACAGCCCCCCGGACCAGTGGCCAGGACCCGGGCAGGGTGAGTGCCACTGAAAATCAGCTCGCGTGCCATAGGTTGCCTACCCCTGCTCTAGCTGTTCCCAAGCAGACACCACTCTGGCTCACTGCTGCTCTCTTCTGGCACAGACTCTCCACTCACCTAGCTTGGCCAAGGGTGATAGGATGCAGACTGTAGGCAGCTCTGCTTGGAGGCCTGAGTTCACTCCTGGGGAGGTTTATGGGGGGGTGGTCTGGGGGAGGGAAGGGGTAATGCGGGGAGGGATGGCAGTGGGGTGGGGTGTGCTCTTGGGGAGAAGGGATGATGTTGGAGAGGGATGTTGCTGGAGGAGGAGATGACGGGGAGTCTTATCCTCAGTGAAGGGGCCAGGAAGAGTATGGATATGTGCGAATCTGATCTAAACTTGCTCTACAGAGGAACACAAGCATGGTGCAGTAGAAGCCCATCGTAGCCTGTCTCTGACAGAGGGCCGTGCTCCTGTAATGCTTCCCACAACACCCCTGCTGGGAGAGGCCAGGACTTGGAGCATCTGCAAATTCCCCCGGTTCCAGTTCTGGCTCCCCATTTCCTCTAGCACCTCATGTTGGGGGAGGCTAGCCTGGGCTCCTGGGATTTATGAGCTCTGCACAACCAAGGCTTTGGCCTGTGAGTTTGCTCAGCCTGTTAATGTTTAATGAAAGCCGGAGAATATCTAAGGGATCTTGCAACCACTCTGGGCAGAGAGCAAAGCTTCTGTGGTTTGTGCTCCAGCTAGTAATCTGAAGATTACATAATTCTGCTCCCGGAACTGCCTTGCATGGGGAGGGGTCTGCTCAGCAGCCCACATAGCACCAGGGCATGGGGCCAGGTCCATGCTGGGATCCAAAGCTAGAGCTGGGGGAGGAGGGCTTGCCACATGCCCCTCCCAGGTGAGACCGAGCACAGGGAAAAAGGACTTTGGCATCTCCCTCTGAAACTCATCCAGTCCCCATGGCCTCCTGCCAGCCAGCCCCAAGGCATTCCAGTTTCCTGCTTAGCTGTGCCTGGGTGGAAGGAGATACATTGCTTAACCAGAGCTCTAGCCAGGGGGAAGTAGAAGGCCCATAGCTGGACTGAGGTGTTTAGCTGGCAAGGTGCCCCCGGAGGGTACCAGTGTTTGGGGCAAGGGTGGGAAGCACCAGGAGTGTCTCATTGGTTAGCTGGGTAGATGCTATCACCCCCATGCAGCCTCTCTTTTCTGCCCACTCTGGCTCCCTCCCTCCCACTCTCCCTCTGCCCCAGCCGTAAGAGGATCGAAACAAAACCCAGGAGGCAGCTGGCTGCCTGGGCCAGGGCCTCGGGTGGTGTAAACCAGCATACGCTCAGTGGAGCTTGCACCAATCTACACCGCACCAATTTACACCAGCTGAGGATCTGGCCAGAGGCTGTATTTCTGGTGACACAGGCAGGATTCCATTCCCTCTGAATTCTCTGCCGTGCAATTGGGTGCTAGGAATATTGGCAGCTGCCTCCCCCAGCTCTCTGCCTGGTTCCCTTCCAAGGGGAGGGATTCAATGGAGCAAATGAAGCTGCCTTTTCTTCTGACACTTCATAAGGGTGTGAAACAAACTGGACTACCTTTAATCCTCGCTTATCATGACAAGGTCAATACTCATGTCATGGCAGGGGTCAGTATGTCGGATGTCCTGAATCTGGTGGCTACTGCTACACTATCCACTCCCCCCCCCCGCCCACCCTTACATCCACATCTCTTACAAATGCATCCCATTCCCTCTCTGCTTTCCACCTCCCTGTCCCAACCACATTGTGTCTTGCTTTCACTCTCAAAGAGGTCACAGTGGAGACAGGAGGGCATCTAGAGAAGGCAACAGGTTTAGAACTAGGAGGCACTTTGTTTTTATGCTACACACAATTTATCCTGTGGAACTCCCTGCTACAAGATATCAGGCCAGATCCTCAGCCGGTGTAAATTGGTGTAGCTCCATTGACATCCACACAGCAACAATGATTTATGCCAGCTGAGGGTCTGGCCCATTGAATCCAAGGGCTTGGTAGGGTTCACCCAAGGATATACCCATGTCTGGGAGAGATTTTCAAAAAGTGTGTACGGGATTAAGAAGCGCAGCTGTCAGATCTCCCCCTAAATTGGTAATGAAAACATGCACAGTTAATAAAGATCAGATCAAAATGATAAGGGGTTATAAATCCTCATGCTTCAGGGCATACTCCAACCACTAGCCGACAGGGGAGAGGAAGAAATGTCTCCAGTTGCTGGTTATTCTAGAATTGTCCACTAAGAGGTATCCTGCATCATCCTCTGAAGTATCTGGCACTGATCCTTGTCGAGGTTAAATGGACCCTTTCTGATGTGCTACGGTGATTCCTGTGCTCCTATGCTTTGCTACACGCTGCTTTCTTCCCCCAAAGGACTCTGGGAAGGATGCCGTTGCTTCAGCTGCAAAGGGACTTTCCAGTGTGCAGCCCTGCCAACCACAAACATTCACAAAGGATGACTCAGGCCTGCAAGCCTCATTGGTTGAAAACTCCTGACATTTTTTTTTTTTTTTCCAAAGAATAGATGTGAGACTTTTCTGGCTTCTGAGCCTTTTGGGGTCTGATTTTTCTAGCACTTCCCTGCAATCACAAGGGGAAAAAAGGTTATTTTTAAAAGAAAAAAGCAAGCAAGCAAGCTGAGATTCTCACCTAATCACCTGACTTCAGGAGCTCGGGCTTTAAGGAAAACACCAGAGAGCACACAACTCTTGATGACAACACCAGAGCTGGCAATACTGATAGCATGGGGCTCTGGGACTGTAAGAGGCCCTAGAGATTAAAACTCCAGGGAATCAGATCAGGCCAGGTAGAGAGCATGACAGAGAGAGTCTTGCAGCTTGTCCTGCAGCTTGTCTTTGTGCTGATGCTTCTGTGATAACAATCTCCGCGGCTTGTGGGCTGCTGCTGTGGTTCTAAGAACAGAGCTCTGCCACCTTGCTCCAAAGCGCTCCAGTGGCTTTATGCTGACTTATTTGCATAGAGGGGAAAATACAAGTGGTTTTGAATGGAAGCTGTTCAAGAGACACAATGGTTACTTGAGATTGATCCCCCCAAAATATGGGGGTTGCCTGAAATGGAGCCCGGGTCTGGCTCTGGCTTTTTGCAGAATCAAAGCTGAGCAGATGTGAACAAAGCCCAGCTCTCACCCAGCTCCTCCGCAGCCATGCTGCCAGTGTCAAGAGAGAAGCTGAGGACTCAATGGGCCATGGGATCCTGAACTGTCCACTCTGGGTTAGGGTGGAGGGATGCTGAAGAAATTTCCAGCCCGATTCCTCAGAGCCTAAAGCTTTGGATGAACTCTGGGAGCAGCCTTTGAATTCTCCAGGGGCTTCTCCAAAGAGATGGGACATGCTGCAGGACTGGTGGACAGCCCCTTGTTCTGTGGTATCAACAGGATGGTATGTAATGGGGTCACCCCTAGACTGTTTCAAAGCTCTCCCCAAGTCAGGCTCTGGGCCTCTTTAGTGCCTCTGGGCACTAAAGTGGGCCCCAGCCTACAACCTCCCTCCCCCAGTAAACACAGCTTCAGTAACCCCCCCACATCAACTCAGTCTGACCACAACACACCACCCAGTCTACTGGGTCCCCTTCCCCACTATGTTCCCTTTGACTTTTTCTGCAGAACTCCAACCTCCAAGAGCGAAAGGTGCAGATGAATATCACCCAGAGAGTAAATATAACCCTGACGTTTTCTTAAGAGTGCTATGCTCCCCACTCATAAATGTAATGTCCTCCCAGCATTTCTGTTAAAATATAAAACATTCAGTCTATCCATTTGACTTATTAACAGTTGGCCCCAAGTTCCAGCTCTTAAGCAGTTGTCCTCAGCTGAGTCACCAGTTCTGGTACCGAGGATGGAAACTTCTGCATCTCTCCACAGAAAGCAGGAAATTTCTATGACAAGTGTAGATCCACTGACCAACAGAATAGCTAGTACCGAACAGTTTAAATTCCCTAAAGATACTCATCTCTTACGAAATAACAGCTCCTATGTGACCCCTGGTATAACCATGTCTCTCCAAGTCACTGGGCATATGGCAAACTATTTAGAAAAAAAATCTACTAAATTAACATAATAAACTATTCAGAACTATAAAGCATGTTATTACAGCAACATCCATACTTTAAATCAATATCACTTCATTTGCCGATATTCCATCAGTCTTGGATAGAGTGCAGGAATAGGTATTTCGCACGCCCTATGACAAACATGAGGATAACCCCAGGGTTCATTCACAAGTCCAGGAGTTGGATTTAGACACAGATAAGTACATGTCTCTAAATGTTCATATGTCTTCCCTCCCTAGTTGGATGACCTTGCATGTTGGGCAGGGCCGGCTCTAGGTTTTTTGCTGCCCCAAGCAAAAAAATTTTTGGCTGCCCCCCACACCAGCCCTGGGCTCTCCCCCTCCCAACTGCACCCTCGTGCTGCCCCAGCCCTGGGTCACTGGTAACTCGCTCCCAGGGCGGGTCATTCAGCAGGAATTTTGGATGTGCACAGAACACAGACAGGATTGGTTCCCATATGGTTACAGAACTGCAGTAAAGTGGAACAATTTTCAGCTTGTGTGACTGGAGGATATCTGGATGCACATTATAAGACTGTCCTACATAAATGAGGAAAAGTTGAGGTGGCTTTATTATTTTTTTGTTCCATTCTTTGTTTCTATGGGGAATGCACTATCACGGTCTTCCTTTTAAGCAAATAAAACTAAAACTTTAAAAAAAAAAAAAAAAAAAAAAAGGGCAATGGCTGTTGAAAATAGCAATTCCAGTCCTAATAACCACTGGGAAGCATTTCTTGCTCAATTTATTCTACTTTTTCTACAGCAAGTTACAGTGGATCAGTATATTTGATTTGGGGGAAATGAAGTAACAGCTGCCCAAATTGAGCTTGAGCACTCCTGAATTTTGAGGGTGTTCAAATCTGGAAGGCAGGTGCTAGATTCCCTTTCTGAATATTAGCTATATCTGGAGAGGAAAAGTCAATTTCTGCTTCCATGGCTCAGAAGTGGAAATCCTCCTAAGTGCCTGGTACTGTATCTAAAGCTGCCCAGGTCCAGAGCCTCCCCTCCCTTACTTTTCATTTTAAATTCTAGTGGGATCCATATACCTCCATTGCTAGGCTTCAGATAAAGAGGTGCACTGTCCATTTAGTCCCCCCAATTCCTTCTTTGGGGGAGAGCCCAGGGCTGGGGCGGCAGGAGGTGCGGGTGGGGGGGAAGAGCCCAGAGCTGGGGCGGCAGGAGGGTGCAGGTGGGGGCCAGAGCTGGGGCGGCAGGGGGTGCGGGGCGGGGGAAGAGCCCAGGGCTGGGGTGGCAGGAGTTGCGGGAGGGGGGGGAGAGCCCAGGGCTGGGGTGGCAGGAGTTGCGGGAGCGGGGGAGAGCCCAGGGCTGGGGCAGCAGGGGAGTGCAGGTGGGGGCCAGAGCTGGGGCAGCAGGGGGTGTGGGCGGGGGGGAGCTCAGGGAGGGGGGGGGCGGCAAAAAACCTAGAGCTGGCTCTGTTCCTACCATTCACAGCAAGCTGGAGATTTCATAAGAACATAACATAAGAACATAAGAAAGGCCGTACTGGGTCAGACCAAAGGTCCATCTAGCCCAGTATCTGTCTACCGACAGTGGCCAATGCCAGGTGCCCCAGAGGGAGTGAACCTAACAGGCAATGATCAAGTGATCTCTCTCCTGCCATCCTTCTCCACCTTCTGACAAACAGAGGCTAGGGACACCATTCTTACCATTCTTACCATTTCAGTTCCATACTCCTTTCCCACACCCCTTCCTGTTGCTAGCGGCCAAGGGAATGCTGGGAAATGTAGTTCTTTCCCTGCTCCAGGGCTGGCTCTATAGGCAGGGAGCTAACCAAGGAACTACAGCTCCCAGGGGCCCCTGTTGGTTCTTGGCTCCCATGCTGGATTCTTGCGCCCCTTGCAAATCTGCCGCCCCAAGCAACTGCTTGCTTTGCTGGTGCCTAGAGCCGGCCCTGATGTTGGGTCCCTCGCTAGTTTAAACTAGAGTAATTGGTGGATTCTCCATTAAGTCTTTAAATGATGGTTTGAGGATTTCAGTAACTCAGCCAGAGGTTATGGGCCTACTACAGCAGTGGGTGTGTGAGGTTCTGTGCTCCGCGATGTGCGGAGGTCAGACTGTTAGATAGTCGTGATGGTCCCTTCTGGCCTTAAATCTATGAGTCAGTAGAAAGCTCTCACAATCTGTCCTCTTGTGTGCTCCTGGTTTCAGGTTCCACAGGTTTGTTTTGGCATTCAGGTCTTTCACTATCTGGTGTAAATGTCACATCAATCTGATCAGCAGTTTCCATGTTTACAGGATCAACAACATCCTCATTTCTCAGACATGGATTGAATGTTTCTGCCTCTGGATGCAGTCTCTGTTTCAGGGGTAGTATCTGCTCCATTGCACGATGTAGTTCATCTTCGCTCTCGCTGTCAGAATCACGGGAGTCCAAATTCCTGTCCTGGTTTTGATCTCTTGTGGCACTGGCTTGTCTTGTTCTCCATGTCTTCCGCTGGGTAGTTTAGAGGGCAGCATTATACCAAGCATAAGAAGTCACAGGGAAGTAAAGAGACATCTTTCTTTATGCAAACTTTACTTTTCTGTTGGCAGCTTTTCCTGGAACAAACCATAGCATGCTACAGCTGCACTCCTGGGAAACCAGGCCCAAACGTATGCAAAAGTTAAACATCTACTAGGCCCTGCCTACACCCCAAAGTCCACAGACACAGAGGCCGGCTCCAGCCAACCAGAGATGTTATTTCAGAAAAACCGTGGGGAGAGAATTGTGTCAGCATGTGACTATAATTCTGGAGGGGTGTGTGGGGGTAGTGGAAGATATAGTGTTGCAGATAGGCCTATGAAAAGCACCTAGTAGCAGCTGCGTAGAGAGGTTCAACTGCGCCACCTGGGGGCCTTGCCCAGCAAGTGAGCCCTGAACCTGCACTGTGTGTTACCACACACATTGGCAGCTCGCTGCTGCAGGCTAATAGTGCCCATCCCAGTAGCTGGGTGCCTGCGGGGATCTGGGCATTTGTGTGCCTTGGTGTTTATCTGAAATTGCATGTTTCACAGGGTTTTTTTATGCCGCAAGGAACTGTCCGGGCAGCAATCTGGTCTTCTCAGGCTATTTCAGTTGCTGGACTGTCTGTGAATCTCGGAAATCCTTTCCTTGCCCTTAGATATTGCTTATTTCTACATAAGAAAGGCCATATTGGGTCAGACCAATGACCCATCTAGCCCAGTATCCTGTCTTCTGACAGTGGCCAATGCCAGGTGCCCCAGAGGGAATGAACAGAACAGGGAATCATCAAGTGATCCACCCCCTGTCGCCCATTCCCAGCTTCTGGCAAACAGAGGCTAGGGCAGGGCCAGCTCCAGGCACCAGCTTAACAAGCAGGTGCTTGGGGCGGCCAAGGGAGAGGGGCGGCACCTGCGGCAATTCGGGGGCGGCAGGTCCCTGTCATAACTATAAAGGGAAGGGTGACAGCTCTCCTGTGTACAGTGCTATGGAATCCCTCCTAGCCAGAGACTCCAAATCCTTTTACCTGTAAAGGGTTAAGAAGCTCGGGTAACCTGGCTGACACCTGACCCCAAGGACCAATAAGGGGACAAGATACTTTCAAATCTTGGGGGGGGAAAGGCTTTTGTGTGTGTCCTTTGTTTAAGGGGTTGTTCGCTCTTGGGACTGAGAGGGACCAGACATCAATCCAGGTTCTCCCCATCTTTCTAAACAAGTCTCTCTTATTTCAAAATTGTAAGTAAAAGCCAGGCAAGGCGTCTTAGATTTACTTTGTTTTCTCAACTTGTAAATGTACCTTTTACTAAAGTGCTTATCTTGTTTGCTATACTTTGAACCTAAGACAGAGGGGATTCCTCTGAGCTCTTTAAGTTTGATTACCCTGTAAAGTTATTTTCCATACTGATTTTGCAGAGATGATTTTTACCTTTTTCTTTAATTAAAAGCCTTCTTTTTAAAAACCTGATTGATTTCTCCTTGTTTTAAGATCCAAAGGGGGTTTGGATCTGTATTCACCAGGAGTTGGTGAAAGGAAGGAGGGGGGAAGGGTCAATTTCTCCTTGTTTAAAATCCAAGGAGTTTGGATCTGTATTCACCGGGGAATTGGTGAAAGGTTTCTCAAGGCTTCCCAGGGAGGGAATTCTTAAGATGGTGGCAGCGGACCAGAGCTAAGCTGGTAGATAAGCTTAGAAGTTTCCATGCAGGCCCCTACATTTGTACCCTAAAGTTCAAAGTAGGGATACAGCCTTGACATGGTGGCACAGCGGTGGGATCGTTTTAAACCCAAAAGCCAGTAAGAGATTTTTTTTTCCTTCTAGCTGCTTGGAGAGCAGAGCTGAAGGTAGATGCATATCTTATCTCTCCTTGCCTGAAGGCAGAGGTGTTCAGTTTTTTTAACAAGGTCCTTTGTTAAGAGAAGGGTTCAATTAATGAGCAAACGACTGGTAAAAGGAATTTACAAGCTGCATTGTTTTTTTCTTTTTCTTTTTACATCCTCGTGAGTAGCTAGTTAGAAAGTCTCTGTTAGCTCAGCAGCAGCCAGAGCTGAGTACATCCCAGTTTCAGTCAACTGCAGAGGGGTGTGGCCCAGCACAGGAAAGCAGGAAAATGACTACCAGTGAAGCAGCTAACAAACTAGAACTGGCCAGACTAGAAGCAGAAGAAAATGAGAAAAAACATCAGAGACTACTTCAAATTAAAAAACTCGAGAAAGAAGCCAAAGAGGAGGCCCACAAGAGAGAAATGGAGCTGGAAAAAGCCAAAGAGGAGGCCCATGAAAGAGAAGAGAAAGCCAAACAGGAGGCCCATGAAAGAGAAGAAAAAGCCAAACAGGAGGCCCATAAAAGAGAGATGGAGCTGAAAGAAAAAGAGATGGAACTGGAAGCAGCAAGGACTAGGCAGGGTGCATCAGACCATCCTAACACCTCCTCTCCAGGTACCACTTCCCATCCCAGGAAATTCCCCATCTACAAGGCAGGCGATGATACTGAGGCCTTCTTAGAAAATTTTGAAAGGGCCTGCCTTGGATACAGCATCACTCCAACCCAGTACATGGTAGAGCTGAGGCCGCAGCTCAGTGGACCCTTAGCAGAGGTGGCGGCTGAAATGCCTAAGGAACACATGAACAGTTATGAACTTTTTAAAAACAAGGCCAGACTCAGAATGGGGCTAACACCCGAGCATGCCCGTCGGCGGTTCAGAGCCCTAAGGTGGAAACCAGATGTGTCATTTACCCGGCATGCCTACCACATTGACAAAAATTGTGATGCCTGGGTATCAGGAGCAAATGTTAAATCTCTGGAAGATCTGCTTTCCCTGGTAAAAATGGAGCAGTTTTTAGAGGGTGTTCCTGAGGAAATAGAAAGGTACATCCTAGATGGGAAGCCCAAAACTGTAACCGAGGCGGGGGAGATTGGAGCCAAATGGGTGGAGGTGACAGAAAAGAAAAAAGCTAGTAGCAGTTGGAGCGAATATCAGAAGGGGCAAGCCGAAACAAAACCTTATCACCGGGGACAACCCAAGACCCCACCCACATCCCAAGGGAAACCCCAGACGCCTTCTCACCCCACCACACCAGTCTCCAGCAACCAACATCGCCCCGGTGATACCTTAGCAGGGCGATGTTTTAAATGTAATGAACTGGGGCATATAAAGGCTCACTGCCCCAAGAACCCCAACCGATTACAGTTCATTACACCCCAATCACACCAAAGAACCCCAGACCCAGATGCCTCTCTCATACCCTCGGAGCGAAGGGAAACCTTGAGAGTGGGCGGAAAGAAGGTTATCGCTTGGAGGGACACTGGGGCACAAGTGTCAACTATCCACCAATCCCTAGTGGACCCCAAACTCATCAACCCTGAGGCTACAGTGACAATTCAACCCTTCGTGTCACAGTCTGTAACCTTGCCTACAGCCCAGTTGCATGTCCAGTACAAGGGCTGGTCAGGAATGTGGACTTTTGCAGTCTATGACAATTATCCCATTCCCATGCTGCTGGGGGAAGACTTGGCCAACCATGTGAAGCTAGCCAAGAGGGTGGGAATAGTCACCCGCAGCCAGGCTAAGCAAGCTTTCACCCCCATCCCTGTTCCTGAGCCGTCCACCAGGGCCCCGTCTGTGTTACCGGAGACCCAAAAACAGGTGGTGGAACCGGATCCCCTGCCAACGACTGCAACAGCCGTAGTGGATCCAATCCCAGAGACCCAGCCAAAGCCAGTCCCAGAACCGGAACTGGCAACGCAACCAGCACCAGAACCATTGCCAGCCCTGAGTCCAGCGCTTGCAACCCCGTCTACAACTCCAATGCCAGAGGGCACCAGCGAGCCTAAACTGGCGGAAGCAGCAGATAACCCTACCCAAGAGGCTCAGCCAGAGCCTGAAATACCACATAGTGCACCAGCGGACAGCGGTTCACAGTCAATGGAAAAAGCCCCAGCACCTGCATCGCTTCCAGAGGGACCAAGCCCCAGTCCACAGTCCAAGGAGGAACTGATGTCTCCAGCATCAAGGGAACAGTTCCAGGCCGAGCAGGAAGCAGATGACAGCCTTCAAAAAGCTTGGGCGGCGGCACGGAGCACCCCACCGCCTCTCAGCTCTTCTAACCGATCCCGGTTTGTTGTAGAAAAAGGACTTTTATACAAGGAGACTCTTTCTGGTGGGCACCAGGAAGACTGGCATCCTCAAAGACAGCTGGTAGTTCCCACTAAGTATCGGGTAAAACTCTTGAGCTTAGCCCATGATCATCCCAGTGGCCATTCTGGGGTGAACAGAACCAAAGACCGGTTGGGGAAGTCCTTCCACTGGGAGGGAATGGGCAAGGACGTTGCTAATTATGTCCGGTCTTGTGAGGTGTGCCAACGAGTGGGAAAGCCCCAAGACCAGGTTAAAGCCCCTCTCCAGCCACTACCCATAATTGAGGTCCCATTTCAGCGAGTAGCTGTGGATATTCTGGGTCCTTTCCCAAAGAAGACACCCAGAGGAAAGCAGTACGTACTGACTTTCATGGATTTTGCTACCCGATGGCCGGAAGCTGTACCCTTAAGCAACACCAAGGCTAAAAGTGTGTGCCAGGCATTAGCAGACATTTTTGCCAGGGTAGGTTGGCCCTCCGACATCCTTACAGATTCGGGAACTAATTTCCTGGCAGGGAACATGAAAAACCTGTGGGAAGCTCATGGGGTGAATCACTTGGTTGCCACCCCTCATCACCATCAAACCAATGGTCTGGTGGAGAGGTTTAATGGAACTTTGGGGGCCCTGATACGTAAATTCGTAAATGAACACTCCAATGATTGGGACCTAGTGTTGCAGCAGTTGCTTTTTGCCTACAGGGCTGTACCACATCCCAGTTTAGGGTTTTCACCATTTGAACTTGTGTATGGCCGCGAGGTTAAGGGGCCATTACAGTTGGTGAAGCAGCAATGGGGGGGGTTTACGCCTTCTCCAGGAACTAACATTCTAGACTTTGTAAGCAACCTACAAAACACCCTCCGACACTCTTTAGCCCTTGCTAAAGAAAACCTAAAGGAAGCTCAGGAAGAGCAAAAGGCCTGGTATGATAAACATTCCAGAGAACGGTCCTTCAAAGTAGGAGACCAAGTCATGGTCTTAAAGGCGCTCCAGGCCCATAAAATGGAAGCGTCGTGGGAAGGACCATTCACGGTCCAGGAGCGCCTAGGAGCTGTTAACTATCTCATAGCCTCCCCCACCTCCAACATAAAGCCTAAGGTATACCATGTTAATTCTCTTAAGCCCTTTTATTCTAGAGAATTAAACGTTTGCCAGTTTACAGCCCAGGAAACTGATGATGCGGAGTGGCCTGCAGGTGTCTACTATGAAGGAAAAAGGAATGGTGGCGTGGAAGAGGTGAACCTCTCCACGACCCTGGGACGTCTGCAGCGACAGCAGATAAAGGAGCTGTGCACAAGCTTTGCACCGATTTTCTCAGCCACTCCAGGACGGACCGAACGGGCATACCACTCCATTGACACAGGTAATGCTCACCCAATTAGAACCACACCCTACCGGGAGTCACCTCATGCCCCAACTGCTATACAAAGGGAGATCCAGGACATGCTACAGATGGGTATAATCCGCCCCTCTACCAGTGCATGGGCATCTCCAGTGGTTCTAGTTCCCAAACCAGATGGGGAAATACGCTTTTGCGTGGACTACCGTAAGCTAAATGCTGTAACTCGTCCTGACAACTATCCAATGCCACGCACAGATGAGCTATTGGAGAAATTGGGACATGCCCAATTCATCTCTACTTTAGACTTAACCAAGGGGTACTGGCAAGTACCACTAGATGAACCCGCTAAGGAAAGGTCTGCCTTCGTCACCCAGGCAGGGGTGTATGAATTCAATGTACTCCCTTTCGGGTTGCGAAATGCACCCGCCACCTTCCAAAGACTTGTAGATGGCCTCTTAGCGGGATTGGGAGAATCTGCCGTTGCCTATCTCGATGATGTGGCCATTTTTTCTGATTCATGGACAGAACACCTGGAGCACCTGAAAAAAATCTTCGAGCGCATCCGGCAGGCAGGACTAACTGTTAAGGCTAAAAAGTGTCAAATAGGCCAAAACAGAGTGACGTACCTGGGGCACCAGGTGGGTCAAGGAACTATAAATCCCCTACAGGCCAAAGTGGATGCTATCCAAAAGTGGCCGGTTCCAAAGTCAAAGAAACAGGTCCAATCCTTCTTAGGCTTGGCCGGATATTATAGGCGATTTGTACCACACTACAGCCAAATCGCCGCCCCGCTGACAGACCTAACCAGAAAGAAACAGCCAAATGCAGTTCAGTGGACTGATAAGTGTCAAAAGGCCTTTAACCAGCTTAAGGCAACACTCATGTCTGACCCTGTGCTAAGGGCCCCAGACTTTGACAAACCGTTCCTAGTAACCACAGATGCTTCCGAGCGAGGCGTGGGAGCAGTTTTAATGCAGGAAGGACCGGATCAAGAATTCCATCCTGTCGTGTTTCTCAGCAAAAAACTGTCTGAGAGGGAAAGCCACTGGTCAATCAGCGAAAAGGAATGCTACGCCATTGTGTACGCGCTGGAAAAGTTACGCCCATATGTTTGGGGACGGCGCTTCCAACTACAAACAGACCATGCTGCGCTACAGTGGCTTCATACCGCCAAGGGAAATAACAAAAAACTTCTTCGGTGGAGTTTAGCTCTCCAAGATTTTGATTTTGAAATACAACACATTTCGGGAGCTTCTAACAAAGTGGCTGATGCACTCTCCTGGGAAAGTTTCCCAGAGTTAACTGGTTAACAATTGTTCTTGAAATAAAACATATTGTTAGTTTTTATATAATCAGTAGTATGTCTAAAGGTACATGTGTTTTATTAACTCTGTTTTCTCCTAAAGCTCCAGGAAGAAATCACAGCCAGTGTGGAACCGGACGTCCAACACTATCTGTGATTTGGGGGGCGTGTCATAACTATAAAGGGAAGGGTGACAGCTCTCCTGTGTACAGTGCTATGGAATCCCTCCTAGCCAGAGACTCCAAATCCTTTTACCTGTAAAGGGTTAAGAAGCTCGGGTAACCTGGCTGACACCTGACCCCAAGGACCAATAAGGGGACAAGATACTTTCAAATCTTGGGGGGGGAAAGGCTTTTGTGTGTGTCCTTTGTTTAAGGGGTTGTTCGCTCTTGGGACTGAGAGGGACCAGACATCAATCCAGGTTTTCCCCATCTTTCTAAACAAGTCTCTCTTATTTCAAAATTGTAAGTAAAAGCCAGGCAAGGCGTCTTAGATTTACTTTGTTTTCTCAACTTGTAAATGTACCTTTTACTAAAGTGCTTATCTTGTTTGCTATACTTTGAACCTAAGACAGAGGGGATTCCTCTGAGCTCTTTAAGTTTGATTACCCTGTAAAGTTATTTTCCATACTGATTTTGCAGAGATGATTTTTACCTTTTTCTTTAATTAAAAGCCTTCTTTTTAAAAACCTGATTGATTTCTCCTTGTTTTAAGATCCAAAGGGGGTTTGGATCTGTATTCACCAGGAGTTGGTGAAAGGAAGGAGGGGGGAAGGGTCAATTTCTCCTTGTTTAAAATCCAAGGAGTTTGGATCTGTATTCACCAGGGAATTGGTGAAAGGTTTCTCAAGGCTTCCCAGGGAGGGAATTCTTAAGATGGTGGTAGCGGACCAGAGCTAAGCTGGTAGATAAGCTTAGAAGTTTTCATGCAGGCCCCTACATTTGTACCCTAAAGTTCAAAGTAGGGATACAGCCTTGACAGTCCCTCACTCCCTCTAGGAGCGAAGGACCTGCCGCTGAACTGCCGCTGCCGATCGCGGCTTTTTTTTTTTTTTTTTTTTCTTGGGGCGGCAGAAATGCTGGAGCCGGCCCTGGGCTAGGGATACCATTCCTGCCCATCCTGGCTAATAGCCATTGATGGACCTATCCTCCATGAACTTATCTAGTTCTTTTTTGAACCCTGTTATAGTCTTGGCCTTCACAACATCCTCTGGCAGAGTTCCACAGGTTGTCTGTGCATTGTGTAAAGAAATACTTCCTTTTTTTTGTTTTAAACCTGCTGCCTATTAATTTCATTGGGTGACCCCTAGTTCTTGTGTTATGAGAAGGAGTAAATAACACGTCCTTATTTACTTTCTCCACACCAGTCACGATTTTATAGCCCTCTATCATATCCCCCCTTAGTCTTCTCTTTTCCAAGTTAAAAGGACCAGTCTTACTAATCAGTCCTCACATGCAAGCTGGTCCATACCCCTAATAATTTTTGTTGCCCTTTGCTTTTCCAATTTCAATATATCTTTTTTGAGATGAGGCGACCACATCTGCACACAATATTCAAGATGTGGGTGTACCATGGATTTATATAGAGGCAATATGATATTTTTGTCATATTATCTATCCCTTTCCTAATGATTCCCAACATTCTGTTACCTTTTTGACTGCCGCCACCCGTTGAGCAGATGTTTTCAGAGAACTAACCACAATGACTCCAAGATCTTTCTTGAGTGGTAACAGCTAATTTAGACCCCATCATTTTATGTATATAGTTGCGTTTATGTTTTCCAGTGTGCATTGCTTTGGATTTATCAACATTGAACTTCATCTGCCATTTTGTTGCCCAGTCACCCAGTTTTGTGGGATCTCTTTGTAACTCTTCACAGACTGCTTTGGACTTAACTATCTTGAGTAGTTTTGCATCATCTGCAAATTTTGCCACCGCACTGTTTACCCCTTTTTCCAGATCATTTATGAATATGTTGAATAGCACTGGTCCCAATACAGACCCTTATTTACTTCTCTCCATTCTGAAAACTGACCATTTATTACTACCCTTTGTTCCCTTTCTTTTAACCAGTTACTGATCCATGAGAGGACCTTCCCTGTTATCTCATGACTCCTTACTTTGCTTAAGAGCCTTTGGTGAGGGACCTTGTCAAAGGCTTTCTGAAAATCTAAGTACACTACATCCACTGGATCACTCTTGTTCACATGCTTGTTGACCACCTCAAAAAATTCTAGTAGATTGGTGAGGCATGATTTCCCTTTACAAAAAACATGTTGACTCTTTCCCAACAAATCGTGTTCATCTATGTGTCTGATAATGCTTTTCTTTACTACAGTTTCAACCAATTTGCATGGTATTGAAATTAGGCTTACCCGCCTGTAATTGCCAGGATTGCCTCTGGAGCCTTTTTTAAAAATTGGCGTCACATTAGCTATCCTCCAGTCATCTGGTATAGAAGCTCATTTAAATAATAGGTAACATATCACAGTTATTCTGCAATTTCACATTTGAGTTCCTTCAGAACTCTTGGGTGAATACCAGCTGGTCCTGGTGACTTATCAATTTGTTCCAAAACCTCCTCTAATGACACCTCAATGTGAAACAGTACCTCAGATTTGTCACTAAAAAGAATAACTCAGGTTTGGGAATCTCCCACACATCCTCAGCCGTGAAGACCGATGCAAAGAATTCATTTAGTTTCTCCACAATGGTCTTATCTTCCTTGAGTGCTGCTTTAGCATCTCAGTTGTTTGCCTCCATAAGGCAAACAAAAGACTCTAGATAAAAGATAAAATCCAAATCCTGAGCCACGCGGGTGCTCCCTGATTCTCCCCAAGGGCTGAGGGATTCAGACCTGTTCCCAGATATCTCCCCCAGCCCAGTAGCAGAACTAATAGGGGGAAAAGAGGGTGACTGCCATCCCAGTGGCATTTCGGTGTAAGGGTGGTGTGTTATCCATCATACTATGGAACTGACAAAAGGAGGTGTATGACACGACTTTTCACAAGGGGCTGGAGCGTGAGCCCACCCTGCACTCACTCAGCAGTGGCAGCGCCTGTCCTGGCTCTGTGAAATGGCGCACAGGGTTGTGTGACGCTGTGACCCCGTGTTCCAGGTCGGGATGTCACTCACGTAGAGCTGGCCTAGCCACCCCCCGTCATGACCAAACCAGAGTGGTGCTGCAACTCTGTGTGCCAGATTGGCGGGGGATGTCCATAAATTACCTAACACACTATAGGGGTGTGGGTCCTTCCTTTTGCACCTTTGTTTCACTGTTACAAGTGTGTGTGTGGGGGGGGGGGGGAAGCCTTGAAAAATCACCAAAAAAATTGGCTGTCGGGGACTGTCCATAAATTGCATAACAGAGCAGGAAGCCAGGCCCAGCTGAGCAGGGCAGGAACCATCAGTGCAGGGTGCATGCAGGGTGGACTTGCTCTCCAGCTCACCACCAATGACCCATCACCCTGCCACTGACCAAGTGCTGAGATCCCACCCACGCTTTGGGCTGGCCCAGATTTCTCAAGGTGCCCAGTTTACCCAGTGTGTCCCCCCCCCAACTCAGCACCCCCCCAACCCTGCAACCCCCCAACTCTGCAACCCCCCCCCAACCCAGCAGCGCCACCCCATACGCAGCACCCCAAACCCAGCAGCGCCCCCTACGAATGGGAAGCCCAATGCTAAGCTCAGCCCCCCAGTTGCTCCCCGGCCCCAGTCACACACCCTAGGCCCAAACGAGGGGCAGCGTCAGGGGTGGGCAATGGGACCCCTCCTCGAGCCGGACCCATCGCCTAGCCCGAGCTCGTTCGCTCCCATTCTTTTCCGCCAGGGGGCGCCGCTCGACCCTTAACGCGGGGACCTGCCCGCTCTGTGCGTACGGCGTCGCCTGCCCGGTCCGTGCGTGCGGCGTGACGCTAGGCACCGCCCCGGGCGCATGACGTGTGCCGGGGGCTAGCCCCGCCCCCTGCCGGTGCGCGCGGCGGCCGCAGTCTCCCGCTGCAGAGTGCTCGGAGCCGGCGGGGCCGGAGTCTTCTCAGTGAGCGCTCCCGAGCGGGTCCGTCCGACGCCGGCTGCTCCCGCTCCGGCCCGGATCCCCCGGGCGGCGCTGCTGACCCCTCCCGCCCCGCCCCCCCCCCCAGCTCCAGGATGTCGGTGCCGGATTCCGCCGTCGGGGACGAGATGAAACAGGCCAAGGAGATCGAGGACGCCGAGAAGTATTCCTTCATGGCCACGGTCACCAAGGCGCCCAAGAAGGTACCGGGGGGGGGGCCGGTTCGGGGAGGGTGAGGGGCAAGTCCGGTTCGGAGGTGTGTGAGGGGGCATGTCCGGTCCGGGGGTCCGGTCCGGGGGGATGAGGCCTGGGTCCGGGCTGGGGGGGGCAGGCCGGGTCCGGGGCAGAGGGGGGTCCGGCCTAGGGGGGGAGAAGGCCTGTCCCCTGTAGGAGGGTCTGGTTGTGGGAAGGCTGGTCCCGGGGTAGGGGAGGTCTGGTTCAGGGGTGGGGAACGGATTGGAGTGAGGATGCAGTTCAGCTCCACAAGAGACCCTGTTGGCAGCTGATCCAAGGCTCGGTTTGGGAGGGCCTGGAGATGGGGGGGTGGATAACCGTAAAGGCCTGTGAAGGGGCAGTGTGTTCCCTGTGAGTGGGGACTACAGGTCTCAGGTAGGGTGACCAGACAGCAAGTGTGAAAAATCAGGACAGGAGGTGAGGGGGGTAATAGGAGCCTATATAAGAAAAAGACCCAAAAATCGGGACTGTCCCTGTAGAATCAGGACATCTGGTCACCCTAGTCGCAGGGGAGCTGGCCACCTTCTGTGTCTCCCATGGGTTGCACTAGGGGATGGGGGGAGAGCAGGAGCCCGTGGGATGTCGATGGGGGAGCTGTTTGCAGGATGGGGTGTCCCGGGGTCGTAGGGAGGATGCCAGGTACAATGCACAAGGCTTTGTGGGGAAGGTGCTAGGGGGAATTGTGATGGCCTGGTACAGATATCTGTCAGGAGGGAGGTGGGCAGGTTTGGGGGTTGGTTAGAACCGGGCAGGTTATCTGCTGTGACCCTGAACTCAGGATCAGTAAGAGGACAGTGTTGCTGTGACTTGGAAGGGTGGATTTGTGGCCTCATGGACTGGGGCATGATAGCAAGATGTTGGGTGACCCAAGGGATGTGATGGAATATTCAAGGGGTATTTAGAGAATACAGCAAGCCAGGCATTTTGGGGAGCAGGGGAGGCATGCTCTGTACCTTTGTGGGTGCCGTGGACAAATTTGGGCAGCTAATGAGAGGAGGGGTTTGATGACAGCTTTGAGGGAAAGACCAATCTGCAGGCGGGTTTGTGGGAATGTAACTCAAGCTTCCTGGTGTGCTTGCTGCGCTCAGCATTCCCCTCTTGTCCATTCACCCTTAAAGTGACTGAAATTCTCTCATCTGCTCCTCTGTGCTAGCAAAGGTGAGAGCCCTCATGTAGACTGGTCACTGTGCTTTTACCACTCCGTCGTCTAAATTCTGTCCGAGTAGGATTAGATAAGGGGGTAGTCAACTCTTTGCTACAGCCACCATTGGTAGTTGCACTACTGGTGAATTTCAGATCTTTGCGTGTGTAGATGCAGCTGAGACTCTGGGATTTAGACTTGCTGTGGAGGTCCCTGCTGTGTTGAATATCGTGTTCTCCCCTAGGTTGCTGCCACATGCTTGAGTGTTAGGACTTGAACAGAGTAAATGGGAAAAACACCAGAGCCCTCAGCCCCTGGAAATGCAAAGCCTTCCGGCTGAGAATTTTTTGATGGTTGACATAGGTGCTGGAATTTTAGAGGGTGAGGGTACTGGTTTCATCTAGAGGAGGCCACTTAAAATCATTTGCATTTGAGACATCCCCTCCTGCCTAATCTCCTCAAATAACTAGCATTCAGCTGCCAGTGACAGAGGAACTCAATGGATCTGTCTGTTTATGCAGACTGTGGATGTAGCCCAGAGGAGGGAGCAGAAGAATGCAGAGGCTAAGAGCTGCTTCTTTCCAGAGGTGGTTCTGCGGCTGCAGTCATGCTTTTGAGAGAACTAAAGCAAACTCTTTTCTTTTGATTGTTGTTACCTCCTTCCAGTCTTGCACGATGGATTATGAAAGTAACAGTCTGAGGCTTGTGACCACATAAGCCATAATGTGGCAGTGATAGGACAGACGAATATACTGTAACACTTAAGCAGCCCATGGGGCGGGGGGAGTTGCTGTGGTGGTAGTGTGGGAAACCCCTTTAATGTGAGGATGGGGGTACATAGGGTTTAGCTCAATCCAGTGTTCCTGTGGGAGAGGCTCTGGGAGGGCTGATATACTTGGGTGTACAGGAGGTAATAGTTGCCCCTTGAAACTACTGCTGTAGTTCTAGGCCTGTTTCATAGCTTGATGTGCAGTCAGGTTGCAATGCTGCCAAGGCCCTGCCGGGAGCACTTCAGGACATGCAATGAATGGCCTTTGAGGCGGATAACATCAGTAGCCAGTGAAATCTTGGGTGGCATTGCCATCAGTAAGAATGAATGCTTCAGGCCACCACTTTCCCAGCCCACCCGGTGATTGTGAATAGCACTGATAGCAGAGGCGTTGGCAAAAACTCCAAAGTATACAGTGCTAAGTGCCTAGAGCTTATCTCAGAGCCCAAGGCATTTTCAAGTTGCCTCATAACAAAATCATAACCATTAACAGGCCTCTTTCCTTCTTGAGACTTGTATTTATTTCTATTAATGCAAAGCTGATGTGACTTGTGTGTCCCTTTTTTGAGCTTTGAAACTCCCCCCCTTAGCTCCACATCTCAGGCAAACAGCTGAGAGTGACTCCCTGTATTCGCCAGGAGAGAGAGTCCAACAGCAGGCTTGCTTTGAACAAACCATTCTCTAAAGGCTGGTGGGCATGAAGATCAGACATAGTGGGAGGATGGGAATATCTCCAGGATTTTAGAGTGCTGGTACTGGCTCTGTCTCCTTTGTACTAACCATTCTAGAACAGCTTTTCAAAGAGCAGTCTTGTGTCACTTGCTGAGAAGTGCAGTGAAAGTGCTGACAGGAATAAGCATCTCTCGGTGTTCATTTGGACAGGCTGCAAATGTGTTCAGTTTCCCAGGCTAAGTGCCTCACTCGAGAAGCTGGAGGGATCATTAGCAAGAAGCAACTCTGATAGGAACTGGGCTGTGGGAAGAGCCCCATCAGTGGATTTTCTGCAGAAATAGATGTGTTCCTCATGTTTGATCAGCCCTTTCTGGCAGCCTGAAAGAGCCAGATGGTGAGATCCCTGTTAGCTACATATCCTGGCCTTGAGGAGCTCCTGTTTCTTCTCTTGTCATTGAGTTGGTAAAGGTTAAAAAGTGAAGCAGCAGGAGGTAAGTGATTAAGAGATTAAATGTGATCAACTCTGGGTTTAAATACAAGGCCAAAGAAGGCAAGGTGAACTGGCATTCGACCCTGCACAGAAACGGGTGGTCTTTTCCCCCCAGTAGATTGGGGGAGCTAGTTTAGCTGAGGCTCCCTCTTGACTGCAGTTTACTTAATGGAACTCCTCTTGCTTTGTCTTTTCTGTTAGCAAACTAACACCAGCTTTGTTCTCCAGTGATACTACCCCAGTGCAGTGGGCAGCTGAAGAAAGGCAGAGAGGTATACTTAGTCTAGGACATTAACCAGTGTGTTCTGTACTGTAGTGCCTAGATGTTAGTAGGAACTTTAGAAACAGATGGATTGCCACCAACAGGTTTCCCTCCAGCGGTGAATTGTGTTGAGGGTTTTATAGATACATCCAGAACAGTATTCTTGTAATGGCTCAGGAATCTTACCCTGTTAGCAAAGAACCGAAATAATCTCTTCCCTACAGCTCACTGTCAAATCAGGGGCTGTTCAGTATTGGGTGCCTAGTGGTTTGAACTGTTTTCATTAGGAATACCAGTTTCCTCAAGTCCCTCCTATTCAGTGAGCAAGGCTTTCTGGGGCTTTGGCTCATAGACTATTTCAGTGACAAGCGATTGTATATTCAGGTCGGAGTGATATCTGCTGTTAGAATTCATCCCACCTTAGATCAAAGTAGGGAAAATGTGCTGAGACAGTAGTGATGGGTAGAACATCAGGGAGCCCTGACCCTAACTAGGGCTGACTACAAAGCATAGTATCTATCCAGGGTTTCTATCATGGACTCAAACAGCAGCTTAGTGACATATCTCTGCAGTATCCTCTTGTCACACCACCTATGAATAGGGCCCTACCAAATTCAGGGACCATTTTGGTCAATTTCACAGTCATAGGATTTAAAAAATCATAAATTTCATGATTTCAGCTATTTAAATCTGAAATTTCACAGCATTTGTAGGAATTCTGATTCAAAAGGGAGTTGGAGGATGGGGGGGCGCAAGGTTAATGTGTGTGTGGGGGTTGCGGTACTGCTACCCTTACTTCTGTGCTGCTGCTGGCGGTGGCGCTGCCTTCAGAGCTGGGCAGCTGGAAAGCGGTGGCTGCTGGCCGGGAACCCAGCTCTGAAGGCAGAGCCGCCGCCAGCAGCAGCGCAGAAGTAAGGATGGCATGGTATGCTATTGCCACCCTTACTTCTGCGCTGCTGCCTGCAGAGCTGGGCCCTCAGTCAGCAGCTGCCGCTCTCTGGCTGCCAAGCTCTGAAGGCAGTGCAGAAGTAAGGGTGGCATGGTATGGTATTGCCACCCTTACTTCTGTGCTGCTGCTGGCATGGCACTGCCTTCAGTGCTGGGTGCCTGGCTAACAGCCACCACTCTCCAGCCACCCAGATCTAAAGGCAATGCAGAAGTAAGGGTGGTAATACTGCGGACCCCCACAATAACCTTGTGACCCCCCCCCCCGCAACTCCCTTTTGGGTCAGGACCCTCAATTTGAGGAACACTGGTCCCCCCTGTGAAATCTGTATAGTATATGGTAAAAGCACACAAAAGACCAGACCTCACGGGGGGAGACCAGATTTCACAGTCCGTGACGCGCTTTTCATGGCCGTGAATTTGGTAGGGCCCTACCTATGAAGCTTAACAGCCCAGCTTACACCTTGATCTACCTTGCCAGGTGTGAGCTACTTTTCATCAGGTTGAACTGCAGTCAGTTATGCTTATTCATGCAACAGAACTGAAATGTTTTCACATTTCACAAGGGCTAAAAGCTGTCTCATGCTCCCTGCTCTATCAGGCAGACGAGCTCCCAGCACCTGCCCAAGGCTCTGTCCTCCTTGGCCTGAGAAGCAGGTAAGTGTGGTATTTTTCTCTCCCCCCCCCACCCCCCCAATGAAACCAGCTGCACTGGCTCTGTGGGTTTTTTGCTTCTGAACCTGTGTATGATGGCATCAGTGGAATCCCGCTGAGGCTGTGTTCTAGGGGTGCCAAGGAGAATACTAATGTACTGCTGCAGCTTTGCAGTGGTACAGACTCAGAGCTACTCTGTGCATGGTGGGGGAAGGACAGAGCCAGGGAAGACTGGGGGGTGGGGGGAAGGGAATGAGGCACTGGGAGGACTGAATTTGGGGTGGGTGGGGGGGTGGATATAGGTGCAAATGGGATCCAATTAGACATGATTTAAATCCCTCTGGATTGCACTCAGTGCATAGAGCTTTTGTGGCTGTTGCTAATTTTTGAGGTCACTTGCACAAGCTGCTCTGGTGCTTTCCCTGGTGCTGGCTAGCCTTGCTAAACAGGGCCTGTCTGCTCCTGGCACATTAATCCTTCTGTGGATGAGGTTAGTTGTGCCCTTCCCAGGGCAGAATTGCCACACGCTACACAGCGCCTTTCCGTAAATACAAGATTACTCCCAAGGGGTATGATGTACTCCATTAAGCCCGTGCTGTCTGTCTGCAGGATACCAGTGAATCAAGCTACTCTGACAATCTGGCAAGGAAATGTGTTCTGGGATGCATTTCTGGCGTCTCTCGAGTGAGCCAGAAATTAGAGATGGAGAAGACCACTTAGCTCTCCTGCCAGCGATAAGATTTTTCCCTCTAGGATCAGTACACTTTGGGGCTTCCTCCTTTGATCCCTGGAGGCTGTCACAATTTAGCCAATAGATTTCCTTATCAAAGCTTTTCTTAAGAGTCATTCTGAATTTCTTTCTGACATAGATTTGCTGGGATTAAATTATCACTCATAAATCCTCCCCCACTCATCAGTTACTTGGAGATGGTTCTATCTCCACCATGTCACTTCCATAGGCTATGTCTACAGTGGACAGTTAACCCAGGTTATTGGCCTCCAGTCTGAGGAGCTGGGTTAGCCTAGCCCAGATGTGAGCATCCTCACTGCAAAGACCTATCTGTCCACTGTTTGCACACTTGCCGGTGTGTGACTGGGAGCATATCCCATGGTTCTTTGTGCTGAGATGCTCTAGGATTCTTTCCTAGTCAGTTGTGTCAATTGCGGGAGAACTTGTCTGTCCTTCTGGGGGAATTGTGGGAAGCCATTTCTTTCTGATCTTCCTGCAGTTGGTTTGTTTGTCTGCTGACAAGGCGCCCAAGCCTGGATGCAGTATTCCAGGTGCTCTTCCATGAGAGACGCAGAGAGAGGGGTTGTCACCTCCCCGGTTCTGTACTGAGATGCTTCCATATGCACAGCCAGGAGTTAGTGGCCTTTCTTCTAATTGCTGTCTGCTGTAAGTTGCTCTCAGCATTACTACTTTCTAGGTTATTCCCACTACTGCACAGCTGTATTTTTTGTATAATTTTTCTGTAAGTATTAACAGCACTCTTCCAAATTGAATCCCGTTCTGTTACCTTCCGTATTTCTGATATTGCTAGAACCCTTTATATTTCTGCCAGCCCTGGTATTCACTGCTCCTGTTGGTGTGTAGTATTGTCTGTACATTTCATTAGCATACTCTTTACCTCCTTTCCAAATCTGTAATGAAGAATTGAAATTGGACCAGCCCTTGCTGTGTTCCCCATAGTAACCTACTGTAGGTTCCCCCAGGGGGCTGAGCAGAGCCTTCTGTGCATCTTTGCTATGTTTGGGCTGAGGTGATGGGTGATTTCTGTTATCAAGTCCCGTCAAGAGGCCCTGAGTCTCTTCCTGATGGGAACCTGGTTCTGGTACAAGCAGTGCCCGTTCTCAAATATAGGAGATCTAGTGGTGATAGTTTTTTAAAACTCTTCCTGAAATGGACGGTTGTTTTGCAGTATGGAACAGGCTATAACAATACTTTCTTTGGGATCCTGACAATTCTTTCCACAGTTGGATTCCAGCTTGGACAGTGTTTACGTCCATTTGTTCCCAATTGCTAAGGTTTCTCAATCTTGCTATGGGAATCTGCTCTCCAGGGCCAGGTTTGAGCTGACTGTTGGAGATAAACATTTGACATTTTTAGCAGCGCATTGTCTATTCATCTGTTTTACATACAGAGGATCCTGTTTTCAATGGCTACCCAGTGGAGTGGCAAATCAGTTGCTTAATGGAAGGGACTTAATAAAGGGGGAACAGAATTGTGCAAATAGAACTATGCTTAGTATGTTTGCCTGGTTTTCAGAACAGGATGTTGTCTAATAAAGGAGGCCCCTTTCTTGTATGGGTTTCAGTGCGTTTATAATATATTTATATGGTCTCCAGTGCATGAGATGTTACATTTTGTGATAAGGTTCTTGAATTTCCCGTTAAGCTCTCTGATCAGTTGAGCATTCATAGGTGTTTTGTAATGGAGAGATTCAAACCCTAATACAAAATGTGCTCCAAACTGAGGGGGCAACCATATGTAAGCAGGACACTGAAAAGATACACACCTCATTTGAGACCAGCAGTGGACTAGAACTTAGCAGGTTTGAACAATGCCACCGGTGTAGACTTAATGGCTTTATCAGTCCATAAGCCATAAAGCTAAGCAGGCCTTTATGAAAGTTTACTTATGCTCCGACCGTATTCATTTAATTGTCATTAAATATGTCCCTTTTTCCGAAGGCTAAATGTAGCTCAATGTTCTCCACCCAAGCCCAAGAACAGTTGTTGACCTGGACTCCATGGGACACTGGCAACGTGGCAGCAGACGTTAGGCAGAATGTGGAGGCTCCAGACAGAGAGGTGGTTCTCGGCCTTGCAGAGTGTATAGAGTGAATTCTGAGCAGCAGTCGTGGCAAATTTGTTCTTGAAATCGAGGCTGCCTCTGCACTAGGAAAATAGCTTCTGCTGCACCTGGAGTCTTGTGGGATTTGTGCCTTTGAGAAGGCACGACACGGATGTTGCTGCTATTCATGCCGCTCGTGGGGCTACCCAGCTGCCCTGTCACATCGGGCCAGTTGAACTGTGAATTTTAATTACACTGTCTGATCAATACCGTGACCTTGGTAACGGGCTCGTTGCTGCTGTAGAATCTGTTTACTTCAGGTTTGTAGCAGAGAAAGGACTTCACTGGCCAGGGACATGATGTTCCAATTAGTCAAACAGGCAGCATTGTAATGCAGGGTGGGAAGCCTGCTGCTGCAGGGGAAGTGCGTATTGCCTCAGTGCTGCCTACTGTTATCCTTGAGAGAACCATCAGATCCCAGTGCTATCCTGGCTCTCACAAGGGAGTGGTTTAGTTCATAAATACCAGAGTGAGGCAGCAGGGGCCTGTACCAATGGGGGATCTGTCTCTTTTCAGGCTTCTCGGGGTGGGGGAGGTGGCTGGAGCCTGCCTAAGAGCAGCCTGGAGGCAGTTCCCTTTGCTCCCTCTTGCAAAGATTCTCTTTGCGTTCCTTTCATTGAGTGACTTGGACCTTGGTGCTGTGGAAACTCTGCCACTTGACCCTGATGTTTTCAGGAGTTCTCCCCCTCCCTGCCCTTCATCAAAAGTCAGGATCAGAATATTGCACATTCTTTTCTGGTACCACAGGGAGAAGATTAATTCCAACCTGGGCATGTTTGGAATGAGAGCATTTTGCCAATTCCTATTGCACTTGGAGCAAGAGACTGTATGCATATAGTGTGGCCGCAATCTTCCCGTTTAAAACAACCTATTCGCCAATAATCTCCTAGATGCAGTTCCATGGGCTATTGTATTTCATCCTGTCATCAGGTGGAGGCAAGATAAAGATTGACTCCTGATGACCCCTCTTACTTAACTGACAGGAAACCGGGCTGATTCATTCCCCAGCTGGTGGAGGAATTGCAGTGCATGGCTGGTGGTTCTTCGAGTATATGTCCCTATGGGTGCTCCCCTGTAGCATGTACGTGTGCCTGTGTGCTCTTGACTGGAGAATACAAAGCAATGGCCGTGGGCCTCCCCTGAGCAGCACCTTGTGCTCCCAAATGAATCATAGAATCATAGAATATTAGGGTTGGAAGAGACCTCAGGAGGTCATCTAGTCCAACCCCCTGCTCAAAGCAGGACCAACACCAACTAAATCATCCCAGCCAGGGCTTTGTCAAGCCGGGCCTTAAAACCTCTAAGAATGGAGATTCCACCACCTCCCTAGGTAACCCGTTCCAGTGCTTCACCACCCTCCTAGTGAAATAGTGTTTCCTAATATCCAACCTAGATCGCCCCCACTGCAACTTGAGACCGTTGCTTCTTGTTCTGTCATCTGCCACCACTGAGAACAGTCTAGATCCATCTTCTTTGTAACCCCCCTTCAGGTAGTTGAAAGCTGCTATCAAATCCCCCCTCACTCTTCTCTTCTGCAGACTAAATAACCCCAGTTCCCTCAGCCTCTCCTCGTAAGTCATGTGCCTCAGCCCCCTAATAATTTTCGTTGCCCTCCGCTGGACTCTCTCCAATTTGTCCACATCCCTTCTGTAGTGGGGGGACCAAAACTGGACACAGTGCTCCAGGTGTGGCCTCACCAGTGTTGAATAGAGGGGAATAATCACTTCCCTCAATCTGCTGGCAACGCTCCTACTTATACAGCCCAATATGCTGTTGGCCTTCTTGGCAACAAGGGCACACTGCTGACTCATATCCAGCTTCTCGTCCACTGTAATCCCCAGGTCCTTTTCTGCAGAACTGCTGCTTAGCCAGTCGGTCCCCAGCCTGAAGCAGTGCATGGGATTCTTTCTTCCTAAGTGCAGGACTCTGCATATAAGGAAGCATGGACCCACCACCACTCGGGTCCTTCTCAGTTGCCTGCATAAGTGGTTTATTTAGATCACTTAGGTCAGCTGCAGCAAGGAGCTTTGTTGCTGAAATTCTGTCTTGTGTGTGGTATCCCACTGACCTCAACAGGTACAAGAGCTGGTTCTGGGGCATGAGAGTAACAAAACCAGAGGCAATTTGATCTGCTGAATTAAGTTGGTAAAGATGCTGATTTGTTCCTGTAAAGTGTGGTTGCTGCCTTAGGAGATGGAAGATCTATTCTTCATCCCATAGATAGCAGTGAATGGTGGGGAAACCTGCACATTGGATCCCAATGATGGACCTAGCTAGAGACTCTAGCCCTCCTGAGAGTGAGGAATAGCTGAATGAAGGGTGAGTCTTGTGTTTCAGAGAAAGGGTGTCTACCACAGTGTGGCCATGGGTTGCAGTCTGTCTGGGATAGTCTTGTTGCCAGTCAGGCTCATGCTCCTGGAGTTAAATGTAATTTTCCGGTCCCGATGAGTTGCACACAGATTGCACTGGATGTCAATGAGACCTCAGCACTAGAACATACCTTCACCTTTGCCTGAACTCTGCACTGATGGTCTGCCAGCCAAGATGCAGTTTCAGCTCTCTCGCCAGAGCAGTGCTCAAATGGTTAGGCCTGGCTGGATTTTTATCTTTGTGTAACACACACATTAAGGTTATGCTGCTCCTTCTGATGCTGACAGGCTGCTTTGGAAGAGCCACTTGCTTCTAAACTGGCACTGTCTTTCTTTGTCTTTCTGCTGGTACCAATCACAGCGGATTGACCAAAAATCACGTCCGTTGTATGTTTTTTGTCTTGGTCCCGTTTCAGGCTGTTGATATTGCAGAGCTTTGTTCTCCATTTTTACATTTGTTTTACAGTTTTCCTGAGATAGGAAAAAGTACAAGGATATCATAATGCTCAATGTCCTTTACATCCTATAGGCTAAATAGTCAAAGGAGGGCCATTGAAGTCTGCTTGGTATTGAAGCTCATGCAGCTCATACAGCTTTTTGTTCTGTTTGTATACCCCAGGTACCGTAGGGTCCTGGTCCATGACCGTATCGCAATACATATAGGGCCTGAAAGGTTACGGTAAATAACTTGTACTTGTGTCTACCCTGTAAGACTCTATGAAGAACTGGGGAACTAATAAGCTTATAACATCATGGATACCAGGGAAGTGAAGTCCCATTACTTGGGAAAGGAAGTGACTTAATCGCACTGTTTAAAACTTTTTTTTTTTTTTTTTTTGGTTCTACCTATATAACTCAAACACCGAACCCAGCTGGGAGAAAAGTTATTTTGTTAAAGATTCAGCACCTCTCCTCCCTTCATCTAACTTTCTAGCCCATCTCTGGGTCTTCAAAAGAGAGAGCAGATCCAGGGAGACCCAGACTTGATATGCTTGAAATCTCTAAAGAGTAATAACAAATAATCAAGTGGGAAAGATTGCTTTACAAATTCAAGGTGGTTTTTCAGCCTCATGACCCAAAAGGGCCCAGACGCTCGTATTTTTTTTCCTTTGCAGGTCACCTTTAAACACACTCCCTGCTCAGGTGCTGATCAGCATTATAATGCAGGTACCTTCCATGCTGCTGTCACCATTCAGCCTGAATAAGAAATATAGCAGGTTTGGCAACCTGAAGTAAATGATCCCCAAACAGTTATAAATTAAATACTTAAAATTGCATTAATGCAACACTGATAAGACTTTACCGCCTCAAGGTAAAGATTCAATAATGATTGCTACAGCAAACTCAGCCCAACCCCCTGGGGTAATTGCAGGGCTCTGTATTGAACCCCGGGGTCTGGGAGTCGGGAGACCTGACTGCTGCTCACCAGCAGTGTGACTTTGGGCTCTCCTAGCTTAACCTTGTGCTGACTCAGTTTGCCCACTTGTGAAGTGTGGACTGATGCAGTTGTATGCATGTGCGCAGTGTTGTGTAAATGCTTTGGGGGAAACTAATGCTGTGGTTGGAGAGCAAGTGTGAAATCTTCAGTTCAAAAGGCAGCTTTTATAAAAAGCTCTTAGCCCCTGACAGCTGGAGCTTAATGACAGCACTTTCCTGGACCTCTCTAACAAGGGAGTTGGTACTGCAGTACGACGCTGATGTAAGAACTGAGTAAAAGTCCCAATTCGACAGTCCTTCTGGCTGCGTGTGTAATATCCAAGTACCATTATTTATTTAAAGTCACTTCGCTTTTAGTATTTGGCATAATGGGTAACCGTTCCAAAAGTGACTGTGTAAAGGTAGACATCTAAGGAGCTTTGGGATACTGAGCTCTCCTCACTCACTGACTTTGGTGGGTGGTGGTTTCTGTTTCTGAAAAACAGACCCTTTATTTCGGGTTGGGCTCTTCCAAAGATCCAGAGGGAGGTAAGTGCCCAACTCGCAAAACGTACACTTCACTCTTTTGGGTCTTGTTGACATTCAAAATTGCACTGGTTTAACTTTAAATTGGTTTAAAAACGGATTTAGTTAGAAGTGGATGCTCTATAGGCTGAGTTTAAATCAGATTAGGAGTTGGCCTACACTGTTGCACTAATTTAACTAAATTGCTTTAAACTCTCACCTGCAGTTGCAGCTTGTCTTTGAATATAGGCGAGGTCTCAGTCTCCTTTCACAATCCCACCCTGGGCGTTTAACCTTCAGGCACACTTTTAAAAATTGATCCCTATATGTATAATCTGTGCAATCTCCAGCTCTAAAATCCTTCCCAGAGTCCAAGGGCTGTATACTTTATCTTTCCTTTTGATGGCAAAACTTTGCCTATGCTCCTTGAGGAATGAGTTACTTTGACCCTGAGTTTTTTATAAAGCAGTAATTGTTATTGTTCTCAGTTACTATTTAACCATCAGACCCTTAAGATCACATTAATTTTATTTAATGTTGTGTTCCATTTATTATTCCCTTAACCACCTCTTCACATGTATCATTATATGACGATTAAAAACCAGAAGCCGTTTTTCACCCCATTAACCTTTGTAACTTGCCTGCTTCTTTCAAGAGTGTCTTAATCTCTGTTGGGCTTCAGATTCTTGTGAAAGCCTTTAACCCTCATCTTGAAGCAGATGGAGATTTCTCTTTAATGCTCACTAGCACAGAAGCCCTTCCTTTCAGTGAGGAACCCAGACAGACTTTAGGGTTTTATTTGCATTATCACGAGTTTAGTACCCTTTAGTTCCCGGTTGGGTGTGGCATAGGATTCCCAAACTAGAGTCTGGCAGCTGGCCATGATTCCTGCTCCATAACCAATGCCATGTGTGCTACAGAAAGTAAGTAGGTCTCTGAGCAGCTTTTAGCTGCAGTGACACAAAATCAGAGCAAGGAGGCCTTCATGTTAAACACCTAGACCTACCAGTGTCTGAAATGGCAAGTGTGCCTTCGAATTAGCACTACTAGGAGTGGAGCAGTAGAAGGCCCCCCAGATTGCAAAACTGCTAGGCAGTCATCCTAGCTTTGGCTGTGATTTGTCTGAGCAGGGCATTCTCAGATACTTTTAAGGACTATCCAGATGATCCCTTCAGGAGGTTGTGGGAAAACAGAATTGGGTAACCCCAGCTCCACAACTAGGGCAGAGTGGGCCTAAGGACACTGGCGAGCAGCTCAGTCTTTTCGGGGGGAGAGCAGGTATGGCTAAGTGCTTACGGTCAGGAATGCTGTCCTGGCACAGCACAAGCAATATTTCATGTACTTGTCCCTTAACTAAACCAGCTTTGTGGTAGTTGGATGGAAGTGTCATCCATTCAGGGCTCCCACTGATACTGACAAAGGAGGGTCAGCTGCAGTTCCTGTTCCCAATGCCAGCAGTTAGCCCGGAAGAGTCTGGAGTAGGAAACGTACTAAAGATCTGTGCCATAATGGGTTGCTGTTGAGGCTTCTCAGGGTGCTCCGGCCACGTGAAGCTACCAGCCCCCTCCATTCAGAGAACAGCAACTCTGAGGACTCTGTAACAAGTTATAGTTCCCTGTTTTCAGGATTGGGGAAGAAAGCAGCTGATACATTTTTATGGTTTAACCTAGCAATATATACTTCACATCTGACCCTACTTGGATGGTATTTAATGAACTGCTTTCTGGAGAGACAGTCAGTCCCTGTTAGGGCATGTAAGGGGTATTGGGACATGCCATGGGCAGGAATTACCTGGAGGACTGGACTCACCTGGACAAGATGGATCAGTGGTAGGTGTGGGTCGTGAACATTACCTCAGTAGAAAAGTACAGTAGGTGCCTATGCACAGAGTTAGGATGATCTCAGATCTACATCCTGAGAATTGGTTACTCTGGTATGCGTAATGGTGTCGTTGGGGGATGGGAGATGGCCACGAATTAACCTGCTAGTCCGCTCCTGTTCTTGACCTAGAAAAAGAAGCTGCATAGCAGTAGGGTGACCAGAGAGCAAGTGTGAAAAATCGGGACGGGGGGGCGGGTAATAGGAGCCTATATAAGAAAAAGACCCAAAAATCGGGACTGTCCCTATAAAATTGGGACATCTGGTCACCCTACATAGCAGCCAAATTTCTGCCTGTCTGAGGATTCACCAGGCACTTGTATGCCTGAAATGAATAGTAACATTCCTCCTTCCCTTCCTCCTTGTGGCTAGAGTTAATAAACATGATGATTTTCTTCTGAAAATACATGAATTCAAACAATCACCGTTTAAAAGCTTCTGAACTCACAAGCACAGCGAGAGCCTGCTGCTTACGAGAAAACAATTCCAACCTCCCAGGAGGAAATCGTGCCATGGAAATAATCTTTCTGTAGAATAATTAATCACTGACGGTAGTAGTAGCATTTCAAGACAGTTTTCCAGGCCTGTTAAAATCAGTAACTGTAAATACGAGTTACAGAATCAAATCTGCAATTTTCTAAGCTTGCTGCTGGGCTTTGTGTCATAAAGAGGATGGATGCAGATTGATACTGAGCTTTTTATTCTGATAAAGTTTACAATCCTAGTTTCGGAATGAAAAAATAACATGTAAAAGAACAGGTAGTCTCTGGGCATCATGGATGTGGCCTGCTGAGCAAAGTGTGCAGCCAACAGTCTCCAGATCCACTGAGCTATTGTTAGGGCGAGCAGATTAAGTCAAGGAACACAGTGCTCACAATTGTGTCCTGATCTCTTTGTTGTTGGGTTTCTGCAGCCTCCAGAGGAAAGGTCCCAGGATCTCTGATCCTGGGGCAGCAGTTGCATTGTTCTCTCAAGCAAGTGGAGAAGATGCCTAATTCCCTGGCAATGCCAGAGTCCTGGAAGGACATGCAGACCCATTTTCTCCTGGGTGGCGATGTCAATCTGATGCTTTATGTTGTAAGTCTTTGTGTGTACTCTTGGTGTGATTAGTCTGACAAGCGATTATAGAGGAAGCTTTTGAGATTCCACGTTTGTGTCTTGATGGCATTTTCTCAGCTGACGAATAGAAAAAACACCCTTTTTTTAATCTCCCAGCCACACTGGGATATGACAGACTAGCAGGGTTCTTTCTGGTTAGCATGTTATCACCAGTAATAAACCTACCAACAGTCAAATTTATCCCACGGGCATTGGCTTGACCAGGAAAATACACGCTTTATCACATGGTAACATCCTAATGTAGCCAAAGCAGTATTTAGTTTTCCTGTGTTAGCAGGTCGAGGTTTGCCCTCGGGCCTCTGTAGAGTTTACCTCAGCCAGCCAACAGATGTGAAAACTAAAAACCCTTGTCCAAACACTGAATTCCCCTCTTGCTAAATTGTCATTGGACATTTGCCGGATATTTTCTCCCATTCCAGTCATTGAAATTGCTGTAGACGCACTTTCCCCGCAGTATGGAACTCACTCAGACTTGCTAGATACTAGTAATTGAGAGTACTTCCCCCCGCCCCCCCCCTTCGCAATTGGTGCTTTGGGATCGGTTTGTATTTTCCCTTAAACTCCAGTTCATTCTGGGAGAATGGGCACTGGGGCTGGTTTCTGGGTGCATTTATAAGAACCATATGTATAAAATTAGATCTGTACAGAAGTTACATGCAGCAGCTCAAATGTAGCCCACTGTTCCAGGAAAGGTGATTTAATTGCCTAAATGCATTCATAATCTCAGAGAACTGTAGGACCCCTAGTATGTATCAGGGACAAAATCCAGGTGGCTTTTCATCCTATGAAGGGTGACTATGTTGCTGGAAGAATTGGGGGTGTAGGTCTGATGAGTTGCTGGTTGATTTGAGCAGTCAGGTAAAACTGCCAAAGAAACTTACCAGCCAAGGTACAGAACCTACTTGCCTGCCTTTTGCCATGCTCATGAAAAACTAAGGACATTTTACTCATCTGTCTGATCAAGATTTGCCATGAATGAATACAGCACTGGATTAGGCTGTGGCCTACCCGTGAAGACTGTGGGCTATCCATCAGTGCAGAAGCAGTTAACATTGTAGTAAGACTGTAGTGTGCCATTGAGATTGGTCTGTAACACAGCTGCACAATGACCAAGAATGGAAGTATCTAATAGCATAGCTGACCTGCGTTTCCAGCAGGTGAGAATGGGGGTCATTTTGACCTTTCAGTCTTAAGACACAGCACTGTATCTGGAGAGGTCAGAATGTCTTTGTCTTCTGTCCTTCTGCCATAGACCGAGCAAAATTAAATACCGTTTGCATTGTTGCACTTAGAAATACCTGGAAAGCATTGGAACTGCTTGAAATACAGTGGAACTGCACTACGTCTCACTGATTGCGAGGAATTGTACCTTTCAGCTATTGACACGTGTAATTAAAACTAAGGCCCCAATCCTGCACTTGAGGTGTGCCTATGCTCGTCGGGGCCTATAAACGTTGCTCAATGCTTCATACTAGACTTCTAAATATACTGTGGCAGATTTAAACATTGACAGATGTGAATCTTTCTTTTTAGCAGCACCCCCCCTGAAAGAAAGAACTGAGCTTGGTGTGGTCCAGTGGATCGATCACTGGAGTGGACCTGGGCTCTAATCCTGACTCTGCCACTGTCTTGCTGGGTGGCCTTGGGCAAGTTGCTTCCCCTCTCAGTGCCTCAGTTTCTCCATTTGTAAAAAGGCCATGCTGACCTTCCTCTGTAAAGTGCTTTGAGCTGTATTCATAGAAAACTCTGTGTAAGAGCTAAGTATTGCGTTGTTCTGCCTACTTAGCACTGACGTGCTGGGATTAAAAATATTTTCCTTGCTATTAAATGCTGTGCTCCACCCTGTCGGAAAAGCCACTTCCAGCAGAGTGAGAAGTTTGGGTTCCAATAAAAGACATTTTAAAGATTGTTTTTGGCCTTGGAAGCCCGGAGCTGCCTGTATCCACAATGAAAAGGTGGATAGCCGCGCTTTCCAGCCCTCTCTGGGAAGAACCAGACTAGCTGGCTTGTGAGCCGTACAAGCAAATCTAGCCCATCCAAAGGAGATGGCCTGGGTGGCTGCATTCCACAGCAGTGCAGTGCAGGAGAGACTCTGCACAGTCAGTATGTAATTGGAGTTTGAGCGATTACGAAGAGGATTTTCCCCTTAATGCCAGCTAGAGAGCCCGGCACATGAACAAGTAGGATGGCTGAAATTAACTGGAGGACATCACTGAGTGTGCAGTCAGACCTGGCTCTTACCCTGGCTTGGGTAAACTCGCCTCCCCAGCCCCCTTCTCAGCCAGTCAGGAAACACCCCGTTAGTTTGTTGCAGACGGGGTTTGAAGAGGGTTTAATGCTGGAATAATTCATTTGATTAGTAAGCTGCTTGCAATGTTTGATAATATTTTTAGACGGGGCAGATTTTGCTAAGCTGCAGAGTTCAGATGAGCTCCGTTAAAGCCGGCCTGGGGATTACTGTGGTTAATTCAGCACTTGGTTTCTTTAGCAACCGATTTCCCTGTATCCAAACTCGCCTTTTTAGAACTGAAAAATCTTGGTGCAGATGCCAAGACAGGAACCCTTTTGAGAATGAAAATGGCATTTGCCTACAACATGATGCAAAGGAACTGCCAGTGGGGGCAGCATTAGGAATGGGAAAAGGGGGTTGGGTGTACTGGTGAGGATTATCCGTGCAGCATTGGTGACTGCAAAGGGGCTGTGTGGGTTAGTGATAGACCGTCATGTAACCTCTCCTGCTTCTGGTCAAATCCCGAACAAGCTTTTTTCAAGAGAATATTCATGCGGAGGAGGGTTTAATTTGAAATCACTTTGGAGTAGAAAGAGGCTTTTCCCATGACTCTGTTGATGACCATGCCATAGTTACAGTGAACTTGGATGATTTTGGGGATGAGAGCTTCAGAAGCAATGGCCCAAGCATATGCCAGGCACTGACTGACGAAATGAAGCAGTTACCTGCTCTTTTCACAAAGTACATGTATATGCTTTTCTCCTCCCATGTTCCCAGCCCTGAAAGCCTCTCCCGCCTTTAACTCAGTCTAAGAATATTCTCAAACTAACATTTTAAGCTGTTTTAATGTCTGCAGTTGCTTTGGGGGGCACCCCCCTCCCATCTTGGTTTTAAATTCTTGTGGGAAGTGGGAGCTTGCATTTTTAAAGCTGCTAATCTTTCTCCCTAAAGATATGTCAGTAATGTTGTGTATGAGTTCCCCCTCCAATCAGCTTGAAAAACCCCACACCTTCTTTGAGGAAGATTGTTGCAGGCAACAGGCCATGAACAGAGTCCAACAAACTGTTCCTGGATTGAAAATTTAGTGCATTCTTTAACATCTGATTGTCAGCCTGCCAGCTCCTGATCTGCACATAGAGTACACTAACTCTACCTGTTTGTTCTTTATCTGTCAGTAACCAAATATTCTAGGACATTGCTGTTGTGATGGCCTCTTTATTATTTTCCACCTAAAATAAATCAGTGGAAAATAACTGCAAAAGCAAACTGTGTAAACTATATTTAACTACTCCAGTAAACCAAATTCATCCTGCTGCACGCACGTCACATGATGTCTGCTGGTAAATCCAGACTCGAGGACATACCAAACTGCAACAATCCTGATAAGGAAGAGCAAGCTAAAAAAAGTTACTTTCTGCAATCACAGCTTTAAAACATACAGCCGCCTTGGTTGGGTCTAAGATTGTCTTAATCTGCTTCTAGTGCAAGTGAGTTGTGCTCTGGTTTCTGGATGCCAGTACTACTGTTTCACTAGCCTGAGGGTTCCTTCTTAAAAGTTAGCACTCATTATGAAGAGCAGTGTCAAGGTAAATTACAAGAACATAGCATGGAAGTTTGAAATGGCTCTTACTAGAGCCCTGTGTGGATACCAAATTTGTTTCTGTGTCCGATCCACAGATATCAGCATCCACAGATTTGCAGGGCTTTAGGGTATGTCCAGACTACCCGCCGTATCGGCGGGTAACGATCGATTTATCGGGGATCGATATATCGCGTCTCGTTAAGACACGATATATCGATCCCTGAATGCGCTCCCCGTCAACTCCGGAACTCCACCGGAGCGAGCGGCAGTAGCGGAGTCGACGGGGGAGCCGCGGCCGTCGATCCCGCGCCGTGAGGACCCAAGGTAAATCGATCTAAGATCTAACAAGATTTACCTTGTTATGCTCTTCCTGTATTCCCACTTCCCACTAAGATCTAACTTCACATAGCTGAAGTTGCGTATCTTAGATCGATCCCCCCCGCAGTGCAGACCAGCCCTTAGATATAAAATTTAGTTCCTCATCCATCTGCGATCTGCAAAAATGGTCCACGGATTTGCAGGGCTCTAGCTATTACTTTGCCTTGAGCCCTTGTCTGTTATGGACAAACGGAGGTGTCACGCACTTCATGTGGTAAATGTAAGCCCTGTCTACTAGCCTGAAAGCCCTGGCTGTTAAAAACCACCATGCTGAATATGTTTGTACAACTTAGTGGTGGCCAAATTGTTTTCCCTGCTTGTGTGGAGAAAACCGCCATGGTTCAACCCTGGTAAGGAGTGAGCTTTTGTTGTCCAATTCCCACCATTGCTAGCACAGGTTCAACTCTACTCGGGTAGTAGCAGTGGGAGCCAGACTGTAGATGACTTGCTGGTGTCCACTAGCATTTTAAATAGTCACTTAGATGTTGGGCTGAGTGGCTCTGGACAATGTGGTGATTAAAACTCCAGTGGCCAAAGGAGCCCTCTCTTCACGAATGCTCCTGCTCTTGCTACCACAATACAGCCCACAGTGGTAGTGACAGAAAACTATTGGCGAAAATCCCTAATGTAAACACACTATAGGGCCTAATGATTCAACAACCTTCCTCCAGTCACCTCAAAAGAACCTGCATCCTCTTAGAAGGAACCAAGTTTTAGCCTTGAATTTGATCATGATGTCTCTGTCCATACTGACAAGAATAAACTGGTATGACATGGTTTAGCCACAACCATGTTTAACCATTACTGTTCTTGTGCGGTCATTTATTAGAACTTGTTCCCAAGAAGGCATCCTAAAGTAACTGTACCTACTTGAGGGTCGATGTCATTTTCAAGAATCTTATCACAAGGTTCTCTCACTGCTTCAAATCCTATTCATTGTAAGTTACAGTCCTGGAGAGCGCAATAAGCCTGGCAGTTGAGTAATGATGGCAAATAAATTGCTCAAGTGTCTCATGTATGACAGTGACAGTGCAGACTGAGCAATCTGTCCCCTGTTACTGTAGCGCCTCACAATATTTTATTTCTTTCATATTACTTAACCTCTCTGCCTCAGTTCCCTATCTGTAAAGTAGGGATAATAGCAGTGCCCTGCTGCATAGAGGATTGCAAGGGTAAATACGTTAATGATTGAGAGGCATTTAGGTACTACTGTGATGGGGGCAGATAAGTACATATTAGATATTTATCTTTACAACCCCCCTCTGAGGTATGGCCATGCGGTTATCCCATTTTTTACAGATGGGGGATCTGAGGCAGATGGAGACTGACTTGCCCAAGCGCACCCAGGAAATATGTGGCAGAGCAGGGAATTGAACCCACATCTCCCAAGTTCCAGGGTAGCATCTTTCCCACTGGACCATCCTCCCTCTCTTGGCTGATGGGTTTCAGTCTTCGTTCTAGCTGCTATTAGGGGATTGAGACCGTGTTAGTTACAAAGGATCTATAAGGTCATTTGATCATTTTGTCACATCTCTCAAGCTGGGAAAACAAGCCTTGCAGGTGTTTGTCCTTGTTATGCTCTTCCTGTATTCCCACTTACTGAGAGTGGGATGTTCAGATATATTGAGTCAGATTAAAACCCTTTTCAACCAAGGCCTCCCCAGGGAAAGTCCCTTCATGTTGGCCCTGGTACAAACACTTCAGCTGCAACTCTTATCCACACAACCTGCAACAACATGCACCCTTGCTACTGTTTATCTTAGCTATTTCTGTTCTGTTCATATTCTTATACCATGCCCATCACTGAGGTATCTGAGCACCTAAGATGCCTATCCCCTTGGAATCTGGCTGCAAACAGACCAAAATTGTTGTACACTCGGTTTTTAGCAGTGCTTCCTGCAGGATGTCTCTGGTTGGAGCAGCACAGCTGCTCACTGGCCTGAAGGGGTGTGATAGTGTTACTCCCATTGTGTATTTGGGCTCAGTGGGTGGACAAGTTCTCCTTGGGGTGGGTCACCTTGGATTAAACATTTGTTCTTCCCCACCCCTGAGGTCCGTCTCAGTTTGTACCTCCCCGCTTCTGAAAGCATCCAAGGAAGCTTTTGGTTTTAATGGTTTTGCAGGTCTAGTTTGCTGTGTAGAACCCCCCTAATACCACCTGTCTTGACTTTTTAATATTCTCTTCAGGACTCTCTTCTAACTGTGCTGCACCCTGGCTCAGTGGGGGGCTTTGTTAATCTGCACTCAGGATGATATTTCATCCCTGCTAAGAGGTACAATTAAATCACATGCCTCACAATCAATGAAGGGGTCAAACAGGACCAGGGAACGCTTTGTGGGGTTTATCATCATATATGGGACTCTGTGCTCCACTTCTATAGGTTGCAAAAGCAAACCAGTATTTACTGGCTTTTCAAAGCCAGTTTTATTTCCCATTTAAAGAGGTTCTGGGGAAGAGATTTTCAAATACTGTGCCCAAAACTTGCACTTGTTTCCCTTTCACATCTTCCTTATCACCACTCAAGGTACAGAGCAAGAATGTTCTCACTCTGATCATACAGTATGTTCCAAAAGCTGAATTCTGAAGCAGTTTGGGGCTAACCCTGGCACTTTCGTTCTCCTCTCATACTAGGATTTTATGAGAGAGCAGGCAATAGAGTCCTGAACTGAGTCTCGCTGCTGGATGAAGTGGAAGGAGAGGCCAGCTAAGAGCTCTGATTACAATTGAAACATCTGTAATAATAGCAGAGGAAACTGAACATTAATACAATGTCAACTGCTTTTTGTTGAAATGTTCTTACTTTTCAGCTTTTACCCTGGTGTGCCAGGTCCTCCTTTAATGTAATTTTGGGGATTGCAGTGTTTTTAGTCCACGGGATGCTTCTTCCCTCCTGGGGTAAATGTCTTTTGAGGCCCTGTTCACACTGCTCCAGCTAGTATCTCCCTTCTACCCTGACTCTTGCCATTGCATCTTCACTTGCTACCCAGTCTAACCAAATCAGTGCACAGTGTGACGCTTTAGTTTCAATGCGTAATCTGCTGTACGAGTGACACCTGTGCTTTTGTCACCAGCGGGTTTGCCTATAAGGGATGATCCCCCCGTGCTCTGTGTTTGAAGGATTACTCTAACCATTCTCAGCTTGGGTCTCAGGGAGCCTGGGAAGGGTTCAAAGAGATGTTTCAAGGCGTGCAGGGAAGTATGCTGGATCCTTGCTTAACCTGGGGTGTCGGGTGACTAATCTGCATTAACCTGCTGCTGACAGAGATGACTGAAGAGAGAATAGCCATTCTTGAGCAAAGTGTGACTTTGGTTCCTTGGGAGGCAGAGCTGTTAGCTCTGGTAAGGGAACATTGTGTAATGCTCGTTTGTTACTGCAGCAGTGGGGACAAAGAAGGGAGCCCATGGGCAGAGCAGAATGAGTCACTAGAGCGTTTCCTGCGAATTTCTGTTGTTAGCTCTTACTCCTTTGCACTTCTCAGCAAATCCAGTTTGCGGATGACATGCAGGAGTTCAGCAAGTTCCCAACCAAGACTGGCCGCAGGTCCTTGTCTCGCTCCATCTCGCAATCTTCCACTGACAGCTACAGCTCTGGTAAGTGTGGGCCTAGCCCCGCTCTGGTTTCCCTGCTACAGTCCCTCCCATCTGGAATTGGAAGCACTCAGCGGGGCGGGGGGTGGGGTGCAGTATGCGAATAATTTTGGGAATTGCCTCCAGCTTGTATACTGGTCACGTTTCTTCACTAAGCCAGAGAGGCTTTTGTCTTGCCAAGGCTCCTCTTCCCCAGGTACTGACTCAAAAGCCCGTGCGAACACCTGAAACTGACAAGTCTGTCCGCATTCTATTACATCCTGAACGTTTTGAGTGGTCCTTACCTTCGCTGTTGGAGTGGGCTTTGCAATGAAACCAGACATCCTGAAAACAAGAACATTTCTCTTGTCTAACGTGCAATTAAAGCCAATCTATTGCTGGGTTAGAGACTTTATGGGCTTCCTTCTTCTCACAACTCAAAACAACCCCTTTAAAATTGTTTTGACCATTTTCAAGGCGTTTTGAAAATCTTAACAAAGCAGATCCACTTATAGAATGTTTCATGTTCTGCTAAATCGTAAAACCACCTTGTCCATGTTGGCATTTACACTCATGAATGATTAATTTGTTAACAGAGCTGCCTTTAAGAAATTAGAGAATTTAAATGCAAAGTTCTTGTTAGACGTTTGTTTTCCCTTGCAGTGTTGGCAACATAGACATTGCAGCCTTGTGCTAGCTCATGACAGACAGGAAGTGAAACTGACTAAAAACGCAGCTGGTAGAAGGTAATTGGCCTGTTGAGCCTCTGAGATTCTCATGTTGTGTTTCTTTCCTGGTTTAGCTGCATCCTACACAGACAGTTCTGATGATGAGGTCTCCCCACGAGAGAAACAGCAAACCAACTCCAAGGGCAGCAGCAACTTCTGTGTGAAGAACATCAAGCAGGCAGAGTTTGGGCGCCGGGAGATTGAGATAGCTGAACAAGGTAACAGGATGTCTTCCGAGCCAATTGGGCTGTATTCCTGGTTGGTACCATAAACCAAAACAGGGTATATCCTGAAACCTCCAGTTATGATCAGCAAATATCTTGATGTTCTCCTTGAGGCATCAGCAAGCCATGTAGGAAAGAACTGAACTCCTCCGACAGGTGGTGTGTTAGTGACAAGCCATGCAGGGTTTTAAGTACCCAGTCTGGTGAGCAGCAGGAATGTTCTGGTGGATTTTGATGGGGAAGTTTGACATGTGAAGATCTCAAAGCACTTTCCAGAAAGAAAAACTGGTGGCACCAGCAGGCCCATTTCTTTAGATCTCATGAAAAGTGGTGACTTGTATTTTAAAGTGGGATTTGATGGAGCTTGGCTGGTTCAGGGAATGATGAAGGATGTGCCTTCAAACTCTACCCACCCACGCATTGTCCAAGCCACAGAAAATGGAAAAATTCCCATTGTAAAGGTGCTTGCAGGATGACCGTCTTGGGAGGAAGGAATGTATTATAATATGCTCTTACCTTAAATACTTGCTTTAAAATGCCCCACTCTGTTCCTGGGTGTGTACCAGTCTGACTAGATGGACAGGTAGGGGTGCAGGAGCTGGCCTGGTGTCCTGGCAAAGAGGCCTGTGTGGGGAATAACCACTGGTGGACAGAGACCTCGTTAAAAACCCTCTGTTCCTTTCACAGACATGTCTGCTCTGATTTCACTCAGGAAACGGGCCCAGGGAGAGAAACCTTTGGCTGGAGCTAAAATAGTGGGCTGTACACACATTACAGCACAGACTGCGGTGAGTACTCCTTGGGCTCAGGGCTTTGTGGGTGGAGGGGAGGAGGAAGAACAGAGACTGGCTTTTCCTGTTCTCTGTTATCTGTGCGGATAATCTTGGGAACTTTCTCAGCCCTGGGGGAATACAAGGAAGTGTTTCAGTATTGCATAAACACACATGAGCAAGTTGTCCCCATTTTCACACTTCCTAGAGGGGTGTGTGTGGGTGTGTGTAACTGCCCTGCAGCTGCATTTTCCAATATGGCTGCTCCAGGATCCCAATCAGCAGATGTTTCCATTCTTCAGTGCAAATGGTCTATGGTTGAGTAACACTGTTCCCTTCCTGCTCTGTGCTGGAGTTCCCTAAATCCAGACGGCCATTACAGCTTCCTCTTGGGCTGACTGTCGGTTTGCCTCTCTCCAGGTGTTAATTGAGACGCTGTGTGCGCTGGGGGCTCAGTGCCGCTGGTCTGCTTGCAACATCTATTCCACTCAGAACGAGGTGGCTGCTGCCTTAGCTGAGGCTGGTGAGTACTGTGTGAGCAGCAGGAGGGGAGAGAGATAAGCGCAACTTACGCCGGTTTCGCATTGCGCTGCCAGTGTTCTTGTAAATACCATGCTCACCCAGACTCCTGACTGCCACTTCGCAGCCCCGTCTGGAGAAACATTCCAGGGAGTTCACAGAGCTCCAGGACTACTTAGGCGTGACTAGATTACCCCTAAACAAAGGGCGAGTTTGGATACTCTGGACAGCTTAGCAGCGCCATCTCTGCTCCTGCCTATTCCAAATTAGTTGGCAAGCCAGAGGCGGTTGCTTTTACTTCATCATACATTTCTCTGGTGCCTTTCAAGGAATCCCAAACCACTTTGCAGACTGGGTGTAGGAATCATGCTTCATCCACCACGTCAGTGCAGTCATTTCTGGGGTGGGAGACAACAGTTATTCAACAGTGCACTGGAACGTGGTCCAAGAGCTCAGGGCAAGTTTATACCACTGGCTTGCCCTTGACTGAGCTTGCTGTTCACCTCTCTTCAGCTGCACCTGTTCTCAGCAATGTTAGTGTAGACTTAGGGAGCCGGTGGGGGGGTTCAGCAGCACAGGAACCATCTCGCATGTGTGAGGCCTGCCGGCCTCGTTCAGCTCCCTCCCAACAGAGCAGCAGCAAATGTCTTTATTTGTCTCCTCCCTAGGTGTTGCTGTGTTTGCCTGGAAGGGGGAGTCGGAGGATGATTTCTGGTGGTGTATTGACCGTTGTGTTAACATGGATGGTTGGCAGGCCAACATGGTAATGGGAGGATTTCCCAGCCTTTCCTCTGCTCCTCCCACACAGAGTATTCCACTGCCTGACCTCCTCCCCCAGAGCACTACTTTGGTTTCCAAGAGCTGTTGTTAATGGAAAATATATTAGATTACCTTGTGGTTTTCACTGTCCAGTCGTCCTCTTGTACGACCAGTCCCTGGGTGTATCAGTGGAGCGTTTTTCTGTCTCTGCATTGAACAGGGCTGAATGCTGGTCAGGAAGGGGAGTTCGCAGAGATTGTGAGCTTCTCATGCTGTGTTTTAGAGCCTGTGGCTAGACAGCCAAGGTGAACTGGCTGTGGGGAGGAGAGGAGACTTGCAGGGTGTATGACTAGGCAGAAGTCTCAAGAGGCCTATAGATATTATATGTATTGGGGTCTAAGCCACGCCCAAATAGTCTGATTTAACTCCGTGACTGGAGTTCAAACCAGGCCCTGTGGTCCGCAGCTCAGCAGTACATCCTGGAAGAGCCATGCTTGTGGGTCCTATAAAACTCGCATGCAGTTCATAAGGGTGGCCTGTCCAGTTTCTTGGGATCTGCTCCCTGACTGGGATCTGTCTTCCTCCCTCACCTAGGAAACAAGCCCGATAGCAAAGCTGTGTCTAAGCCTTTCCCCTGGGATGGTTACCTTTTGAGTTGGGCATAGACTTCTCGGCTCCTGTGTGCGCATGTGCAATGTTTAGATACTATTAATGCCTCTCAGGCCAAAGATTGGAAGTGGTATACAAGCAACCCTTCCAGTCCCCCTGTGAGTCAGTAGTTATCCCATTTTACAGAGGGGAAACTGAGTCAGGTTACATGCCCAGAACCACACAACAAGTCTCACACCTGGGAATAGAACCCAGGAGCAGAAATCCTATTTTAATGGGGCTTTTCTGTAGCTGCCAGTGCCCTGGCTTGCTGGCAGTGGAAGGACTGAATGTCCTTTGCTTTTCTCTGCTTGTTCCATAGATCCTGGATGATGGTGGAGATCTGACCCACTGGGTTTATAAGAAATATCCCAATGTTTTTAAGAAGATCCGTGGCATCGTAGAGGAAAGCGTGACTGGTGTGCACAGGTAATGGACCCAAGGGCAGCCAGAATCTAGCCCTTTCACCACTCTCTTGCTCATGGCAGGCAGCTGCTGGTGATTTTATTCTCCATGGTATCTGCTCTTGCATGGTAGCTAGAAGAGACTAGCAGTCAATGTACTTTTTCTGATTATGTGAGGTAAGGCCTTCAGGTTTCCCTGACCCTTACTGTTCACACATGCACTATGATTGCCTCCAGGAAATGACAGAAAATCATAAAGGGCCTTAGGCTCTGGTGTCCAGGTGCATGCTTTAGCTCTGCAGTCACTTCCTCTGCTGTACATGTTTGGCCTTGGATTGCATCTGTCCTGAGAGCCTGAGCAGCTGTGGATCTGTGTGTTCTGTGGCAGTTTGCATCCTGGGCTGCCAGCTCCCCATCACTAGTGCTAGGCTAGGAGGTTACAGTGGTCCCATCTTTCTCGGGGGCATGGTGTTAATTTGGATCCCGTTTGCTTTGCTGTGTGCAGATCTCTAGTTTGTCTAATGGAACGGTTTCTGAAGTGTCCTTTCTCCCTGCAGGCTGTACCAGCTGTCCAAGGCTGGGAAACTGTGTGTCCCAGCCATGAATGTCAACGACTCTGTCACCAAACAGAAATTCGATAACCTGTACTGTTGCAGAGAGTCCATCTTGGACGGGTGAGTCTGATCCTTCAGGATACACAGCCATTCCCTTCCTTTAACTTGTGCCGATAGATTGGTCTTTCTCTGGCTTCAGTGGCGTTTAAATCAGACTCTGTCGTGTCCTAGTTGAATGTTGCAGTGTCTGGTCACATGATGGGCTGTCGCTTTGGAGTATCACCCCATGCAGACTGCTCTGTCTGGAACACTCGGAGACTGACTAATCCCAACACAGGTCTGTTTCTGTCTTGTAGCCTAAAAAGGACCACAGACGTGATGTTCGGAGGGAAGCAAGTGGTGGTGTGTGGCTATGGTGAGGTGAGTTCCATGTATGAACATGAGGCAGCATCTCTCCCTGATGCATAGGCAAGACCCATCCTTTCCACAGTGTTCATTATCTGTCTTTGACTAGCAACGACCTCTTACCCTTGCTAAGAGTAGGAGCATTAGGAAGAGTTCATACATAATAGAAGGAAATAGTGTCTCTCTAGACAGTTTTCCCTATGTCAGTGCATGGCTGACTGCTGATCCTGGAGGGAATTGTTTTCAAATCATGGGAAGATGGATGCCCACTCTGTCGTGCTTGTGCAGGAAAGCCTTGCTAGAAGCTGCTGAGACATTATATACAAAGTCTCTCTGTTCCCCAGCTATTTCATTGCTATTTCAACACAGGCGTTGCTGGTAACGCTCTTGCATGCCAGTGTCAGAGCCATAGGGGTAATGGTGATTGGATTGGTGTGGAATGGAGCTCTGGACTGACTGCATCCCACACGGCTGTATCTTGGCTATATAAAGCAGGTCTGTTATAATGAAGTGATTCTCTTGTTGAGTGGTTTGAAACTCCCTGATGTCTACAGAATTCCTGGATGTACATTTATGGGGCGGGGGGGGGGGGGTCGTGCATCTTGCTTGTAAATCCTTCTGGAAGAGCCGGCACAAAGCAGGGATCTGACACCTTGCCCCGTTCACATGCTGTGTGTATGTGTGTTTACCTTACAAGCTGTGTCCACTGCAGTGGAGGCCCTGGCGGTAGCAGTAAATGCTCTTCTCCCCAGGAATATGCGTACTAATTTGTTTATACACCAAAGGAGCCCAAACTTTGCCCAACCAAAAGGCTGTGTTGGCAATCTACCAGGGACTCGAGGGTTGCATGTAATTTGCCTGTCTGCTCGGAGCAAGCTGCAACATTGCATGCTGGGGGCTGTAGTCCCTCAGGGTGGCTTTGCCATATTAAATATGAGATGCCAGAAGCTGAACTATAGGGCCATACTGACTACCCCATACATGTGCTAAATAAAATGGGGGGTCTGTTACAAAGCTATGAACATACCCATGTTCTCTTTTTTAAAAAAGTCCAGTTGGAGGTTAATCCCGGCCTAGGTCTGCATTTATTTATTTTAAAAAGAAAAGTTAGCTGTGATCTCTCCTCTCTGAACCCTTGTACCTGCTGGATGTTATGCCCAGGCCATAAATGCCAAGCAGGTGATCTTGGAATGACACTTCTGGGAGGGGAAGACTGGGCTGTGAGGGGCCAAGTGCCTGTTGCCATGCATACTGTAAACCTGATGCAGCACATTCCTGCTCCTGAACCTTGGCATTAGGCAGGTGTCTGCGATGAGACTCTTGCTCGTAGCGCTGCCATCTGTGTAAACAAACAGGTGCAGCTCGTCCATGGGGACTTACTGGGTCCTGTGTCTGGAAGCTCTTCATTGCATTGCAGGTTGGGAAGGGATGTTGCGCAGCTCTGAAAGCCCTCGGAGCCATAGTCAACATCACAGAGATTGACCCCATCTGTGCTCTCCAAGCCTGGTAAGAGATGAAGTGTTAAATGCTGCTGAGTGGAGCACCTGTTCCTTTACTGTCTGTCTGGTCTTTGAGCTTCATCGGAGGGCTGACTTGAAGTCAGGCTGCTCAGGAAGATCCTTCCTCCACCCGGAACCTCATAACCCATGGCTAGTCTCATGAGAAAGTATACGTCTCTTGGGGACCTTCCATCATTTGTGCTACCATTTGAGTGCATGTATCCTTGGCCCAGGACAGCCAAATGGACTTAGAGACCTAGGTGCCTTAACATTAGCTAAGATAGAACAATGGCATGGGACTCCATAATCCTCTCGATGCCATGTTGGGTGTGCACTCCCAGGTCTCTCTCACTAGCCGTGGCATTCACAACCACAAGCTTTCACACAGGCCCCTTTGCACATTGTCCATCTTGCACTTACTGCACTCAGGGTATGGGTGGGAAGCCTGCTACTCTGATGTTACCTGATCAGGGTAGATTTTTAGCTAGTCTGTTGCATTCCCTCCTGGCTTCACCTTTCCAGGCTGTGCTGTGCAGGCAGGCGGGGGTGCTACAATCCATCTTCTCACTCTGCCCTTTTCCTTTCGCCAGCATGGACGGCTTCCGGGTGGTGAAACTCAATGAAGTGATCCGCCAGGTGGATGTGGTCATAACCTGCACAGGTACGGAGATTTGGGGGGAAAAGTGGGGGGTGATGCTTGCTTCAAGCTCCAAGGAACTGTTCCTGGGCCTGTGTACTCGGAACAGGAATCTCTATAGGACTTCCGTGCTCCACGCACATCAGAAAGTAGGTGATGGGCTCCAGTGACTGTGCATGGAAGATGTACTGCTTAGACACCTCAGTCAACATATTGCACATGCAATGTGGGGGGTACAACTTGTGACCTTGGGCTCTCAAAACTCCCTGCCCTCTATGTGGGGAGCTAGAGCAGCTCCTCTGCTAGTTTAGCCTGTGGAGGGAGCTGATCATGCCTGAGCAGGTCTCCTCTGGCACTTAACGTAGCTAGGGCAGTCATGAGCATATAAGGGGGAAAACTGGAGTGGAGGGTGAGGGAAAAATCCAATCCACTGCTGTGTTGGTGTCAAAATGTGAGCTCCACCTGCTGTCCTCAGTGCGTCCAGGTGAGTCAAAGGGACTCCCCCTTACCTTGGGAAGGGTGAGATTGTAATGTAGGGGGTGCACTTTTTTTCTTGCCATTTTGGGTTCTCCTTGCTGCCTGGGTGACCTCACCCTCCACAGCCACTAATGGGAGCTCACCCTGGGGAGAGGCACTAGGAACTGATCTCCCCAATACCACAGCCAGCTCATGTGCAGAGACCACACCCATGGCCCTCTGATCAGCAGAAAGCATAACCCCTCCGCTGCCAAGCACTCCAGCCAGCCCTGCCCTAGTGCGTGTGGGCCCAGTGCACCAGCCAGTCGTGTTCTGGTAGAGCCTGTGAACCTTGCGCCTGGCTTTGGGGCAGAAATCTTCAGCACCAGCCATAGAGAGAGGGATCAGGAGGCACAAATTACAGCTGTTTGAGCTCATCTTAGCTTCCCCCTCTTTCTCTATAGGAAATAAGAATGTGGTGACCAGGGAACACTTGGACCGAATGAAGAACAGCTGCATTGTGTGTAACATGGGCCATTCCAACACTGAAATTGATGTGGTGAGTCTCTGCTGCTTACCTGCCCCATCAACCTTTCCAGCAGCAAGCCCCTGGCTCACTGTTAACCTCAGACTAGCCCCGGACTGCCTACCAACTGCTTCTGGCAGTCCTATCCTCCATGCTCCTGGGTTACTTCCTTCCCCCTGGGACCCACTTGCCTTGGATCACAGGTAACAGACTCCTGCTTGTTTCTCTCCTCATAGACCAGTCTCCGTACCCCGGAGCTGACCTGGGAGCGCGTCCGCTCACAGGTGGACCATGTTATCTGGCCGGATGGCAAGCGGGTGGTCCTGCTGGCTGAGGTATGTCCTGGAAGTCAGGCCTGAGAGGCTGCAGCCAAGCATCTGGCCTAAAGCATCACGTGGCAGGGGGTCCTGTGTCTGTTCGTAGAGTTTCTGCAGCCCAGGAGATGCCATTGTGGGCAGTGGTTTGAGATTGGGATGTAGCTCAATACAAAGACTATAGAGTAACTACAGAGCAATCTGTGTGGCTGGGAAGGTCTTTGAGCCTGGGGGGACCCTGTAACCATGGACTACTGCAGTCACAGAGCTTTCTTGGTTTGATTTTTCTCAAAGGGGTGCAGGGTTACCTATCATATATACTGGTCTCTCAGCAACACAGTTACTAGCTGGCTTGCTCTTGCCCATCCATGCAAGCCAGACCCAATATCTGTCTTGATTTGGGAAGGACCCAATGGCTACAAAACACTGCATTTCTCTTCCCTTTCCAGCTGGTCACTCCCACCTTCCTGGGCACAGCACAGGCCTTGCAGTTGAAGTGACTCTGTCTCTCCCTTTGTCAGGACCACACCGATTCTCTGACCTTTAGCTAAGGACAGGAACTGCTCTCACCCATTTGGGTGGGAAGTTAGGGCCTCCAGGATAGCAGGACACTGCACCTTCTCAAATAGCTGGGCATGACCTGCCCCTGCCCCAGGGAGTGAGACTAGATATGTAGCGTGGACCCCTGGGAGGGGTCAGTAACGAGGTTGGGCTTTTTGGCTTCATCAACTAGTAACCCTACTAAATGGGTGAATCTGAAGCATCGGGGGTAAAAAATTCCCCCCATTTTCATAACTCTAAGCCGCCCCAGTGTAATGAGTTCACTGTCCTCAACGTCTTCATCCTGTTGTCATTTTAGGGTCGTCTTCTCAATCTGAGCTGTTCAACAGTTCCCACCTTTGTTCTGTCTATCACAGCCACCACTCAGGTATGTAACTGGAACCATCAACACCTGCCCGCCTTGCCTAATGCTGTATCTCGAGGTGTGGGCGTTAGTGTTTCAGGGCCTCGTGTGGTCTTGGGGTTCGACATAACCACTGAGCAGTAGGAGACACTTTCTGTAACATACAAAATTTCAACCACTTGAGTTTGCATTTTAAGTTGTTAGAGCATTTATTTCTTTGAACTTTGGGTAAAATAAATTCTCAAATCTGTTTTTTTGGCTCTGAGGTTTAAATGATTTAAATCATCCTTGGTAGCAATATTACCTCGAATGGACAGCCATCACCACCACCCCTTGTGTTTCTTGGCACGTGGCTGTCTCTGTAAACAGGATTATAAACACATACAGCTATGCGTTCGGCTCTTTGCCATACACAAAATCAAGGCAGTCCCTGCCCCGATCTAAGAGAAATGCAGGGAATGCAATACACTAGGGAAATCCAGAAGTGGCAGATGGTTAAACTTGTTTTAAATGAAACTCTACCCATGGGCATTGCAGAAGGGAGTTTTGGTGTTACAGACCAGTAGCTGCACTCCTTTCCCTTGATGCCGAGTTATTTTCATGCCAGTTGGAACACATACAATGCCAGCATTTTGGACCAGCTGCTGTAAATTGGTGGAGCTTCAGTGACTTCAAGGGAGCTTATATCAGCTGCAGAGCTGGTCATTTCTCTTTTGAAGGGCCACTGTCAGATTAAAATGAATGTCCATTTAAAACGAATTTCCTTGCCTGTGACTGATAGCCTTAGATTTTTACAAAAGATAATTTTATCACTGATTTACTTTTCCACCATGTCCGAGGGCTGTATTTTTACCTAGCATTCAGTTGGGGGCACTGAAAACGTGCTGGTCAGTTTCTCTCTGGTTCTCCAGCACCAGGGATCCTGCAGTATTGAATCACATGGCAAGGAGGTGAGGTTATCTTCCAAAGGGAATCATTTATCAGGGATGGTATTGTAAAGGGTTTTTACAAAAGCTAGAGCTTGGACCTCACTGTCCTGCATTTCATATGGCTATTCTTGTGTGCCTACATGTCGTCAGTATCACAACATCCACACGTGTCATGGTCTGGCCTCTGGTCAGCTCTTCTCTGGCCCCATGCTGTTGGTGAGCTCTGTACTGGTGACTGACTTGTCCTTTCTGATCTCTGCAGGCTCTAGCTCTGATTGAGCTCTACAATGCTCCCGAGGGACGTTACAAGCAAGACGTGTACCTGCTCCCTAAAAAGATGGGTGAGTAAAGGAAGCTACTTGAGCCCCAAGTTGAAGTGGTCCCCAACCAACAGAGCTGTGAGGGATCTGATCAGGGCCCAGCAAAGCTGTTAGAGCAGTGGTTCTCACCCAGAGGTATGTAGAGGTCTTCCAGGGAGTGTATCAACTAATCTAGATATTTGCCTCGTTTTACAACAGGCTACATAGAAAGCACTAGCAAAGTCAGTACAAACTAAAATTTCATACAGACAGTGACTTGTTTATACTGCTCTGTATACTGTACACTGAAATGTAAGTACAATATTTATATTCCAACTGATTTATTTTATAATCATATGGTAAAAATAAGAAAGGAAGCCATTTTTCTGTAATCACCGGCTGTGACACTTTTGTTTTTTTATGGCTGGTTTTGTAAGCAAGTAGTTTTTAAGTGAGGTGAAACTTGGGCTACTAGACAAGACAAATCATACTCCTGAAAGGGGTACAGTAGTCTGGAAAGGTTGACAGCCACTGTGTTAGAGAAACCACAGTCTCACCAGACTCTGCAGAGATCTCTGGTCCACGTTTCCTGCTCCTATAAGGAGCAATTTATGCAAGCTAACTGTGTATGATTGTTCGGCAGGGATTGCAGGAGGCAAGAAGTTTGGGGTGATGCGTATGCACTGTCAGCGAGTTGGCTGTTTTGTGTAACCAGTTGGATTGGACCTGTTGCCTTTCACACCCAAACCTTTTCCTGACACCAAAGAGCTAGTGACAGCTTGTCCTACCTAGCAGTTCTTTAAGCTAGATGCCCTGTCTGATTGTTCTTCCGACTGAGTGGGAGAGTCAACAAGATGCTTTTAAATATTGAGGCCGAGACTCTTAGCAGTAAACTGTAGGTGATTCCAAGGTCAGGCTGCCTTTCACATCAGCTCAAGGTGTGGTGGTGGAGTGAGTGAGCTGCTCTGAACAGAGCAGAATGACTTGAGGCTATAGTTCTCCCCTGAACTTGCAGTTTCGATGCGTCAGCCAGCGTGACTGTGTTCAGTCGACACTAACCATATTAACATAAACCCAGAAGAATAGTCTCTTTAAAAACAATTCTTCCAGGGCCTGTGTGCAGTTCCCACTTGTGGAATTGGTGTCCTCAAGTAACGACACAAGTGGGAAGTGCAAGAGATGACTACTGAAGAAACATTTGCCAGTAAGTGGCCTTTCTTGGCACACTTGAGGCTTGGCTAAATACATAATTTCCCCAGTGGCCTGTAACTGCCCTGATCAGTCATTTAAATACCCACTTATTCCTCTAATGTATTGTAACGGGGTTGGCACCCACTCCTCGTGAACACCCCCCTCTGGTTGGATGTGTCTCTGGTCTTTAAACCAGTCCTAGCCCTGCCTTCGGGCTCTGTCCCCCACCCCTCCCCGGGCTTCCTCGTTGCAGGCAATGGTTTTGCCCTCTTAGTCTGTTTTGGCCCCAGTCTTCATCTGGGCCTTCTTGACAGTTCAGTCCCCTTCTGGGGGTTTAGTGCTGTCTAATTGTAGGCCCTTCTCCAGTGGCCTATGTGGGGACCTGGGCCCTCTCACTACTCCGGGCCCCAGCCTTCACCAATGTCTTACCCTTAGCTCAGGGCTCTTCTAAGCTCAGGCCCAGGAGTCAGCCAGGAGCTCTCCCGTGCTCCCCCTGTCCCTACTAGCACTGGGCTGTCTGTTCTATTGCACTTCCTTCAGCCAGCCACATCATCCACACTCCTCCAGCTCTAGTGAGGAACGGCCTTGTGTTTGGTTCTGGCCTCTGTAGCTCCTTTTTATATGGTCCTCCTGGACGCTGATTGGCTGTTCCAGCAGCCCCTCTGGTTGCTTCCTTGCAACCACTCTAGGCTGCTTGAAGGACCTCTCCACTGCTCCTTTCCTGGGATGGGTGTGGCAGGAACCTGACACCTCCAGCAGGGGCCTTTGGGCCTAGTCCACCCCATCACATGCATATTAACTCTGAGTGGTGATACGGCTTTTCAGGGCTGTTAGTTTATTGTATCACTTAGAGCACAGGGTCTGCCATGCTGGAACACACCATTGATCAATCTAATCTGGCAGCGTCCAGTGCCGGCCCCGTCAGAGGAAGGCATATAACTCCTATAGTTGAAGTATCACTCCATGGAGCAGTTACTTCCTGACCTTACACTGGTGATGCTTTTATCCTGAAAGATGAGGACCGAGAGCCCTTGTAGTTTTCAGAGCTCATTCTGCTTGTCTGTTTATATCCCTCTCCCCTGCCCCTCCATCTGTCAGGTCTAGATAGTAAGCTCTGCAGGCAGGGATTGTCTATTACTCTGTACAGTGCCTAACACATTGGACAAGTACTACCATAATGAACATGGTTAATAATAGTAATACAGCTGCAGATGCTTTCCATATGAACTGTGCAATGCTTTATCCAATTCAAGCTTACCCTGTTTGCCCCATTGCATTAATATTAGATATTTTTTGCAGGTGGGGTACAGTTTGCTCCATGCTAACATTGAAGAGCCTGAAAAGTTAGCTTCTAAAATGACTTGAGCTCTGGACCCAATCACTTGAATACGCTATTTTTTTCCTGAATTCGTTACACTGGGAATCAGTGAACAAGTTATTAAGATCTGTGCAGTTTTCTCCTAGCCCTAAGACCTGCCCTGCTAAGATGTACCTTGGTCTTAAATTTGATTGCACCTCTGAACTCCTCATTAGATTTTACATTGGCCTTATCCTGAAGTCTAATCCCATCTGTTCTCTCTAGCGTCTTATACCTTGCCCATCACTGTAGTATCGAGTGCCTTCCAGTCGCGCATTAAGTGACATGACTTAACATCTGTCATGTGTTTGTTGGTACTGTTGAATGTGCTCCCGTGTGCAGGGCCACCAAACTCAATTGCCCATGGTTTCATCTTTACTCTTCCCAGATGAATACGTTGCCAGCTTGCACCTGCCTTCATTTGATGCCCATCTGACAGAACTAACAGATGATCAAGCGAAATACCTGGGACTCAACAAAAACGGGCCTTTCAAACCCAACTATTACAGGTAACATCTGTGTGAGGGGGATAAAGAATCCATCTTCTGGTACCTTCTGAGGCCTCTTCAAGCAGTAGCAGCATGGGTTGTGCCTCTTGATTGCAGTGGCATGTGGGTGTGGCGGTATCGTGCTGCTTCTCGGGGCAGGGTAATGTCATCTAGGTGGTTGGGACATGGACCAGCTGTCTGCTTAGCTAGTTCTGGGTTGGATGATAGTCACCCAGACTGTGAGTACAGCTGGTGTTTGGCAGGGTGGGGAACGCACAGCACTGGAGAGGGACAAGTACTTCCAGATACATGGAGGTGATGGCTGCTCTCTGAAGGTGCCAGATGTCCCACCAATGGTGTGGCTTCTAGTATGTTACCTGTTGCCTGATTCTGGTCTCCTTTCCTTGCGTTTCAGATACTGATGGACCATAACACTGAAGGACCAGACCACACGAGACAACTTTAGAGAAATTATTTTTAAAGATCATTTTATTTTGTTTTACTCTTTTCTTTTTTTAAAAGCTGTTGTTGTTTTTCTTTTATCTGTCTGATTTTAATGTCACTTCTTTGTTTTACATTTTCACGTGATCGCGTCTCTCTGTACGTCTGATCTTGGCAGACAACCTGGGATTTGCTTACTGCTTTATGACTGAAATCTGGCTGTGGGGTTTCAGACTTTCACAGATGGGAAGGGTTTCCTTTCCTGACTATGAAGGGCAATTCATTCCCACAGTGTTTTTTTACCTTTCCAGTGCACCTTAGTCTTAGTTGGGATATTTGCAAACACTGAGATGCTGTACTGTTTTTTTCTGTGTGGAATTATCTGCAACTTCTAAATTGCCTTAATGAGCCCAGTTTTTAGCTGCTAGATCAATGCTCCTATCCCTGTGTTGGAGCAGAGTGGCACCTAGTGGCCAGTTAGGGTAAAGGTGTGTGACCCCAGACCGGGTTTCCTATGTGAACTTGGGATGGTGGGATGGTGCCAGGTAAGGATAAGCCCAAGTGGGTGTTAACTAGTCTATTTCAGGGTGCTAATCTGAATTTGAATGGGGATCACCTACCCATCAGACTCCTTGTCTCTCCTAGGTTTTAAACTGCATCTTATTTAACTTCAGACCATTTTTCTTTATTAAAGCGCTATTTTAAAGGAGAAAGTGTTTCCAAGTGGAAACACTGTGGCATAGTCAGGCAGCAGACAGTATGCTGCAGCCTCTTCAGCCATGGGCAGGCCTGACCAGAGAGGGGCCAACGTATGGCACCTCCTGTGAACTCCTCCGGGCTTCTGAGCACAAGTGTGTTGAACACAGATGACCCTTTCTGCTCCTGTCCCCTTAACGTGTAGAGTGCAGGGGATGTTCTGATGACGTAGCAACTTTTCCATCAGCTTTAACGGTGAGCTCTCATGTTGAAATCACAATCCTCCAGTCAGTGGACCATTCTGTAAAGCACTTAGCTCCACTCAGAGCCAATGACTCTTGGAGGTGGAATCCCTGGCCAGCTGCACTGCTGTCTTCTAAAGCGTTCAGCCAATCACCTCTTCCTTCCCCAGCCCAGAAGTTGGCAGGTTGTCTTATTTCATCTGGTTCCCCATGTTATGGTCTCACTATGGAAGGGCCTGATGCCCCATGGTTTTCAGGTCTGTGTTCCAGGCTTAGCTCAACAAAGATCACAGCACAACAATCCAGATTCCAATTCATTGCTCAGTGACATGTAAAAGGGAAGGAGTTTTAGCTGCAGCGGCCTAAAGGCCCAGCTCCAGCTAACAAGGGTGGGTGTTCTGAGTTTATGGCATCAGTCCAGCACTTCACGAATGTACAGGTACAAAGACAATCGAGATGCTGCAGTTGGGCGTAGCAAACACCCTTGACCAACCCTGTGCTCCCTTACCCCCTTCGCCCAAGTACACAATATTCATTCCTAGCACCACTTCTGAGGAACCTCCCCATGTTTGTTTATGGGTGACCCCGGCTGCTTTCCCTCTCTGGGAGCGAACAGCTCCTTGCTGATGAGAACAGGGGCGGGATTAAGATTTCATCCTCCAAAACCTTGCAGCACTTCCAATAATTCCCCCTTATTCCTCCAGACTCTTCTTCACAACCTTGCCCAGCTCCTTGATCATCTTCTTTCTTGCCCCCTCTCCTAGATAGATTCTTGATTTCTCATTGACTCTCTGCTGCATTGGGCTGACTCAGACTGCCAGGGCTGGTTCCCAATGACCTTACCGAGTCTGCCCATGTACCCCCCTCTGCCCCCCATAACCTGAATTTCAAGCAAGATGCAGCTGGGTTTGGAGTGATGAGCCCAGGATCCTTTGGGGGCCCTGCTCTCCTTTCCTTGCTCAGGGAAGAGGACGTGGCCAGGAGCACAGGGAAGCTCCCGCTCAATCATTGCTCCAGTCTAGGGGGTTTGCCCCATGCCACAACTCCCGGCTTTCTCCCTCCCTCTGCACTTCCTGCTCGCATAGAAGTTCTAGTATCCCAGAGCAGGCTTGGTTCTCCCACACTAAGCCAAACAGAGTCTATGTACCATCCTAAATGTTCTCCGTCGTGACTGTCGGGAGGGGCCCCTCTGTTCCATTTGTCCGTCTCAGTGTTACAGTGTCAATAGGAATCTTAGCTTAAGGGCTCCATCTCTGTATAAGCCATGTAATGAAAAGGACACAGGGGAACAATTGGTCTTACGCCTAGAGAAGCCTTGATTCTGTCAGAGGGAGCATGTTAGCACCAATCCGGGTGGGATAGGTTTATTTTGTATATGAATGATTTTTAATGGATGCAATATTAATCCTTGCAGATGAGCAATAAATCATTAAAGTCTAATTAAAAAATGATTAGAAAAACACTTCTCTTGCCTTGTGAGGTTTTGTTTAAAGATCTAACGTGGTGGCCTTCAGATCAGTGAATCAGTTGCTATTATTACCTAAGGCACAAGAACAGAGCTACTTGTCTACTTAAAATCATAGACCATACAAACAAATTGTGGTGCACCTCACTTATGATACCTCAGATGGTGGCATGTGACTGCAGTAATTAACTGGTCATGTCCTTGTAGATGCAAGCTCGTCACCCATAGACCTAAAAATCTCTCCCTCTACAGTTGCTAGATTCATGAAAACACTGTGAAACTCTTCTGTGTATGTAGATTAGCACCAGTGAGAGAGGATCTGACATTGGGCTTTGTTACAATCCCACATAAGGATTTTTAACCTCCTGTGTATTGGGCTCATACCATGGCCAGCAAATTAAAACCAGCCTCCCTGTGAGGTTGTCATCTTCTCCCCCTCTCCCGCCAAGGGAATCTGCTGTTTAGCTCTGCCTTTGACCCACTGCCATCTGGTTTTGTATTTAACCTGCGTGTCCCTTTAAAATCTTTCTTGAGATGCCTAAAAGCCCAGTGCTTTGCAGTACTGTCACATGGGTGAGGGTTGAGCTGTCACTTTCTATGAAACCATCGCTGATGAACAGACTCCCTGAACTTCCCTTTCCGCTCTGCTGCTTTCTGTATGGATCTGGGATGCCGAGGTACTAGTCAGTCCCTCATTTTGGTGCTCCCTGAAGACAATGGGTTCAAAATCTCAATACTTCCTTTCTCCCTGGTCTTGTTTTACATAGAACGGTTCAAATTAATCTACCAACTCCCTGGACCTCTTTTGCCTAAGAGCAATGTACAGAGGAGCAATGTGCTAGGGGAGAAAAAGTGGGATGGGTGATCTGGTTTGTATTCCTGGCTCTGGTACTTAGTGTGCCTCAGTTTACCTGCTGTACAGCAGGGATAACTTTTACCCTCTGTAAAGCACTAATCTGTGCATAGACAATGCTAAGTTGTTAACAGGTTCAGACTGTACTATCTCAAAGTATATATCTCTCAATCTCTAATGAGATACTTCACTGCAGTCCTGTTTGAAATCTAAGCAGCCCCTCATGAACCTCTGTTGCAGTCACATGTCTGTACTGCACATGTCTGTCTGCCCTGTTGTGAGGTTGTAGGATATTGAAACTGACAAGAATCCTGTTCTGGTGATTTCAGAGAATAGGAATTTTGACAGTTTCACCATCATGCCTACTGCAATTAATTTTGCTGAGTGGGATGCTGAGAACCGTAGGGCCCTGTGCTAGTCTGGCTTGCTGGTTTAATAGCTTATTTTCCATGATGAAAATATGGGCATCCTAAAGCAACCTTTTAAAGAGGGTAGGAGTTTAGGCTTTAAAATGTTAACTTCAGCTATGCATGTGTCCTCTAAAACTATCCAACTAAACCAGGGCTGCTTATAGATGGAGCACTTAAGGCAACCCCTTAAAGCCCTGTCTGCACCTGAATCTTTTGCTGTTGCAACTGTCTGTTGTTCCTGGAAGCTGCCTTGCGTTCATGTGCAAAGCTGCTTCCTGTGGTGAGTAGACATTCCTACCCCCTCTGCTGTTGCTCCAAACCAATGCGGTGCAATTAGAGTTCCCCTCTCCTAGGACTACGTCGCTGGGTTAATCAGACACATCATTGGCAGGGGTTAAAGATTACACAGGACATTACTTCCACTGGATGGGACTCAAGAGACCTTAGTTTTAATATCAGCTCTGCCACTGGCCTGCTGGTGACCCTGGGCAAGTCACTTCCCCTTTGTGTCTCAGTTGCCCCATCTGTAAAACAGGAATAATGATACTGACGGGTAGGAGTGAAGTGGAGGGGCCCAGAGGAACATCCTTAGTCTGAGCCTGGCCCAGGCCCATTGCAGGAGCCCAGAGTGATCTCGAGCCAGAGGGGCACTTAGGACAATAAATGAAATGGAGCTTGTAGAAATGATTTAATAAATAAAGGAAAGGGAACTCCCTTCCCTTGAGTTCCCAACCCACCACTCCTCATAGCAGCACCTCAGCCAAGCAGGCAACAGAGCCCTAGCACCTGACTGCCTGGAGACTGAGGACCTGGGCAGGCTAATGCCAGTCTATAATGCAGGCTATCACAGTGGCTTTGTACCTTTCCAGTGGCCATACTAGGTTTGAATGCTCCTGGCACTGAGGTAACAGACCTGCTCCTGGTTCAGTCCTGGTAAATGATCCATTCAGTATCAGTGCTGCATAAACAGGTAGGGGGAACAAATAAATGTGCAGAAGTGTAAATAGCCACTATAGACACCGCCGCTGCTCTAGAGAGAGGCACTGGGAATTTGGGGGTGATCAGTACACCCAGTATTGAATGTGAACTAAAGCAGCATCCCCCATGCACAGGCAATGCAGCAGCTGCCCCACGGCACGTGGAGAGGGGGCTGTGGCTGTGAGCTTGGTTCAAAATAGGCCTCTGGAAAGCCTGAAAGAATTCTGGACTGAGCTGCATCTAACCTCAAGTTTCCAGAGGGATGGATGCTTTACCCATGTGGATCATCATCTGGGAAGCACCGATCTAACCAAAAGGTAACGATAAACTACCCTACAGTGCAGTGAGTGTGAGGGGAAGTGAGCGAGTGATGCAATGACTGGTGGGCAGTCTGGTCTTAATGTCATTGTAATGATTCCCTTCCCAAGACTCTTGGGAAGCTGTATGGTATGAAAGCCACCTCCAATTTCACTGGCATGAACAAATGCAGCTGATGCCTGGGAAAAGAGAGGGAGGAAAATCGTGGTCATGTCAACTTTTTTGGAGGGTGATCAAAGGTGTTTAAAAGCTAGGGGGGAAGAGTAGAGCTGGCGCCAAGGAAAGCAAATTCCACCCGCAGCTACCTCCTACCTTAAGCTGTGTCTGTGAGGTCCCTCAAGGGCAAGTGGTGTCATTACCGACCAAGAGGAGGCAGTGGTCTGAAGTTGACGGGTTTGATTCTCCCGTCACTTACCTGGGGTAGCTCCAGAATCTTCAGCCTTTGCTCTCTTGGTCGGACTCCTGGTCCCTCACATGAAAGCACTGTTGTTCTAGTCTGCAGATACTAGCTGGCTGTAGGACTGAGTAGGTGGGTGGCCAAACCAGAGGATAAAGGATGTATTACTCCCACCAAATAAGGGAGATTTTCTTTAACGTGTCATTTTTGGAGCTCGAGAAGTAGGATGCTGGGCCTGGCCTGGTTGGGGGTTGTGGCATTTATCCAGTAATTGGCTCGAGGCTGCACTGTGTTTGTTCGTTACAAGGGCAGCAGTGGGGAAGCGAGGGCAGGACATGCATGCCCTTCTGCTTGTTGAGACACACACAAGGCTGTGGTGTAGTGCACAGAAGTGCGGGGTTGGTACAGCTCTGGTTATGAAGATCCAGCGGCGTATGCCTCCTACCTGATGTAGGAGGGCACCTGAGCCAGAAGTATGCTGGCGTGTAGTGACCTCTCCCCCGTGGGACTCCCGCTCTCCCTCTGACCACGAAGCCGCACTCCCTCCTCGTGCTGGGAGCAGGACCTAGGAGTCCTGGGTTGATTTGAACTACAAGGTGGATAGAAACCTGGCTAGATCATCGAGCTCAACGAGTAGTGATCAATGGCTCCATGTCTAGTTGGCAGCCGGTATCGAGTGGAGTGCCCCAAGGGTCGGTCCTGGGGCCGGTTTTGTTCAATATCTTCATTAATGATCTGGAGGATGGCGTGGACTGCACCCTCAGCAAGTTTGCAGATTACACTAAACTGGGAGGAGTGGTAGATACGCTGGAGGGTAGGGATAGGATGCAGAGGGACCTAGACAAATTAGAGGATTGGGCCAAAAGATATTGGATGAGGTTCAACAAGGACAAGTGCAGAGTCCTGCACTTAGGACGGAAGAATCCCATGCACTGCTACAGACTAGGGACCAAATGGCTAGGCAGCAGTTCTGCAGAAAAGGACCTAGGGGTTACAGTGGATGAGAAGTTGGATGTGAGTCATCAGTGTGCCCTTGTTGCCAAGAAGGCTAACGGCATTTTGGGCTGTATAAGTAGGGGCATTACCAGCAGATTGAGGGTACATGATCATTCCCCTCTATTCAACATTGGTGAAGCCTCATCTGGAGTATGGTGTCCAGTTTTGGACCCCACACTACAAGAAGGATGTGGAAAAATTGGAAAGAGTCCAGCGGAGGGCAACAAAAATGATCAGGGGGCTGGAGCACTTGACTTATGAGGAGAGGCTGAGGGAACTGGGATTGTTTAGTCTGCAGAAGAGAAGAATGAGGGGGGATTTGATAGCTGCTTTCAACTACCTGAAGGGGGGTTCCAAAGAGGATGGATCTAGACTGCTCTCAGTGGTACCAGATGACAGAACAAGGAGTAATGGTCTCAAGTTGCAATGGGGGAGGTTTAGGTTGGATATTAGGAAACACTATTTCACTAGGAGGGTGGTGAAGCACTGGAATGGGTTACCTAGGGAGGTGGTGGAATCTCCATCCTTAGAGGTTTTTAAGGACTGGCTTGACAAAGCCCTGGCTGGGATGATTTAGTTGGGGATTGGTCCTGCTTTGAGCAGGGGGTTGGACTAGATGACCTCCTGAGGTCCCTTCCAACCCTGATATTCTATGATTCTATGATGATTTGTGACTTTTGAAGGGGCGGGTTGGCTTGGCTTGGCTATGCTGCATGCTGATGTGATGGCAGGTCTAGCCTCAGCGGGGCCTAATGGCAAGACCCTGTGAGGACAAGCCCCCCAGCAGCCAGCACGCTAACTTAAAAGGGGCGTTGCTACAGCTCCTGCCACTCCTAACATGGCTGTCTCAGGCTACCCACTCGTCTGCCACACCAGACATGGCTGCCTCTCTACCTCGCCCTCCCTGGCTGCAGATCTCGCGAGAAGGGCGCGCGAGTGATTCTCGCGAGATTGCGGCGCGGCCCGGGGAGGAAGGCGGGGCGGGCGAAGATGGAGCCGGGCGGTGTCGGTGGTTGCGGGGGGCCGGGGCCGCTGATCGTGAACAACAAGCAGCGGGGCGGGCTGCTGCCGGCGGGGAAGGGCCGCGAGTTCAACCGCAACCAGCGCAAGGACTCCGAGGTGAGCGCGCGGCCCTGCTCCCTCCTCGGTCCGCCGGGCGGGGGGTGTCGGTTCGGTTCCGGCTCCGAATGACGCTGCCCTCCCCGGTCGCTGTGGGCGGGGCGGGGCGGTTGGGTACCGGGTCCAAATGGAGCAGACCCCTCCCCCTTCTGGGTATAAGTGGGTCTGACCCACCCCCATGGGGGTCTCGGTACCGGACCAGCCCCCTTCCCCTGGGCCTTGGTAGTGGGGGGCCGGGGCCAGCGCCAGCCTGGATCCTGTGGGGGAGGGAGTCGGTACCTGCCTAGAGCCCCGCCTCTCAGTGGGCCTGGCTATAGACATACAGACCAAGCGCCCATCGGTGCGGTGTCTGGGCGCCAGGCCTGCGACTGGCTGACGGGTGTATAAGAGGGGCAGGGTGTTCAGTCTTGGCCCGCACCTTGGAGCCACTGCTATGTTTGTGTTAGGGGGAGGGGACATCCAGAGCGGCCCCAGACCCAGATTTCGGGGGACTGACATCCCTGTGTCAGGGGGAGCGATGCCAGACTCAAAAGGTGACATGGTCCATACGTGGGAGATTGAGCCCCAGTCAGAGTGACTTCTTAAAGCAGTGGTTCTCAACTCCCCGGCTGCTTGCAGCCCAACCAGCGCACAGCTGTGCCCCATGGGACATGCTCAGGGCCATACAGGTAGTATATATATGGTGTGGATGGGGCCCACATAACACAGAGAGAGCTGCATAGGCGGCCCACAATGATAAATGGGTTCAGACCCACTGCCTTAAAATGAGTAAATGAATGTTGCTGTTTCATTTGATCCCAGTCCCAGAGGTGAATCTGAAGAAGTGGTTTTTTTTTACCACAAAAGCTTATGTCCAAAGAAATCTGTTAGCCTTTAAGGTGCCACTGGACTCCTCGTTGTTTTTCCAAAGGTGACTGTGCATCCTATCCTCTGCTAGCGATTGGCACAAGATTCATGTAAAGCTTAGCCAAGGGAACATATTGATGACTTACATTCATTTCTTTTAAAGCTACTGCATCTTGCTGCAGTCTTGATCTTTTTCCAGCCTCAGTAATATTGCCTCTATTCTCTGTATTATTTATTTATTTACTTAGTTATTTTTTGTATTCTGTTAGTACTAAAGACAAGGATGAGGATTTGGACTGTGGTAGCATCCCAGACATCCAGAGTGGTTCACATTTATTCTAAATTGATAAAATCTGAGAGCTCCCTGGTCCAGACTAGTCTGCTCCAATTTTAGGATTAAATAAGCATATGGATATATAAAATTTTACATAGTGCCTTTCACTTCAAAGGATCCCAGAGTGCTTTATAGGCTGTATACAAACGGGTCACTCACCACTGAAATGCAATTCAATGGAACATGATTTTTCAACAGCACAGAGCAACATTACACAATCGGGTAGGAATAAGAAGTGCTGAATATTACACCCATTCAAAATACAGAAGGCACTTTAGTAGGTTACCTTGATGCTGTTGATGTGCCGGTAAATTTCATATCTGTTAGACTGAAAACACTGTACTGAACTTGCAACAGGATGAATTTTGAAAGTTATGGAGACTGAATTTTTTTTTACTGAATAGTGACTGATGAAAACTGTTTTTCTTCTGCTATCAGGGCTATTCTGAATCCCCGGACTTGGAGTTTGAATATGCAGACACAGATAGATGGTCTGCAGAGCTGTCGGGTAAGGAAATTAAACCTAATGTTTAAATTAACTTGTTTTTTGCTCAGTGGTCCGTAAAAGAACACGATCGACTCAAAAATAATATATTTTTCATATGATTGTTTTTAGCTTAATAACACGTTGTTAAAATCCTATTCGCTTTAATTAACTAATCATTATTTTTGCCATATACCCTGCTTTTCTTTTTTGCATTTCCCACCTTGGACAACCAGGCTAGTCAGTTTCACTTGACTTGCTTGTCAGTTTCAGCTTTCAGTTCTCATGCTAGTGGATGTAGTGTTTGGATCCCAAATACTTTAGAAACTTGCTTCCAGATAAACTCTTTTCACTGGAAATAATATTTTAAATACCAAAAATAGTTTCTATTGAATTTTACTTATGTAAAACATTGTTCTGAGATCTTTTATGTTTTGAGCATTTGAGTATATATAAGCCCCTTCGTTTTCAGTTTAAACCGATTTTTACTGAAAAAATTTCCAGGTTTTACAAAAAGTATTATTCATTTTTTTCTGATTTTCACCCTACTTTCGTATCATTCAAATATATAAATAATAACTTGTTTTATTAGGAAAATACAGTACATTGCATGAGATTTATGTATTTTGATAATACATTAGTCTGTGTGTGTGTATATGCAAAGCTGCCTGTTGAAGTAAGACTATGTGTTAGTCTAGAAGATACACACAATAACAAACAGGCAGGCATGCACAAAATAAGTGCGTGCCTATCTGAACGTACTGGTGAATCTCACGCCCACCACTTGCACATTTCAAGCTGTTAGCAGATAGTGGTTTAAAGATTTGGCACGCTAAAATAGGAAGAAAACGAAAATCTGTATCAGAATACGTTTCAGAACACAAGGAAGTATTCAAAAGTTTTAAAAAAAACAAACAGGAGAAAAGGATGAAGTTGAGTGTATGCGCTGCAAATGGTGTGGCCCAATTATTAAATGTAAATATTTATAGGCCAATAGTTCTAAGTTTACAACAGCAAACCGTTTATTCAAATGAAAAGTTTTATTTGGGGATTAGAGATATGTTGTTTTCTTAAACTCAGAGGTGGCATTGTGTTTTGAGTTCTGTTTTAGTTTCTGCAGCAAACCACATTGATGAACGAAATTCAAAGCATTACAGGTCTGTCTCATCTTACGCGGGGGTTCCGTTCTGCGGTTAGCACGTAAAGCGAAAACCGCGTATAGTCAAAATTACATTGAGTTCAATGGCGGGCGGAATCGCCCGCACTACAGGTACAGTATTAAAATTGTTATTTTTCTCTTTTTTTTTGTTTTTGCCGACCGCGTAAAGCTGAAATCGCGCATGTTAAATGCGCGTAAGATGCGACAGACCTGTAATCGACTGAATAGTTTTTTCCCTGTCTTTCTGTCCGCCAAAATAAACCCCAATATTTACCCAGAAAAATTACTAACATTTTTTGCACCGATTTTTCACCTGTTTTGGTTGCTGTGATAATAAACACTGATAAATTGTCTGGAAAAAATAAATAAAATAAAAACTGAAAACAAAGGACCCTAAGTGTAGAAAACTTCAGTGATGAGAAATCTTTTAAAAAAAAATTAATATAATTAGTATGAGTAGAAAAAACCCATAGCAGCAATTTCCAGGTAACAAGTCAAACCATGCAGATTCTAATGCTCACAGAGTCCAATAAACATTAAGTGTGATATGACTGAAGTGAAGTCCGTGCTCCTTAGTTTCACAGCTGAGAACTGGTTAGTTTTTGGGAGGTGTTTTCTGGTTGGATGCAGAAATGAAATTGACAACCATCAGACACCAGTGATGCTCTCTTGGCAGAACTATACAGCTACACGGAGGGTCCGGAGTTCCAGCTGAATCGAAAATGCTTTGAGGAGGATTTTAGGGTCCACGGTAAGAGAACTGTCTTCTCCCTCCCACATCGTACTGTGGAGATGATGTCACCTGTAGAACATAGACAATAGGAGACAGAAGTATTGATGTGCTGCTATCTCTGTGTCAGAAGGAAGGAACCAGCCACGTACATTGATTCCTTGTTTACCTTAGCTAGTGTTTGCTGACAAATGTTGTCAATGTTCATAGGACACCTTCTAATGTGCCTCACCTGTGAACTGGAGGGGAAAGAGTAGGTTCGTGTCCGTGGCCTAATCAGCACTTAGGCTATCAAAATGTGCTAGGTGGTTAATTGGTGCCGACTGTGGCTGTGCTGTAAGATGTGGAAGTCTGTCCATTAAGAACAACCATCTCATTTTATGAAGGTTGTTGTCTGTACTGACTTCTGATCACCGCTGATGTGGACTCAAACAGATGAGTCTGATTAATTCTGTCCTGTACTAGAAGGCTTTAGACCAGGGGCGGGCAAACTTTTTGGCCTGAGGGCCACATCGGGTTTCTGAAATTGTATGGAGGGCCGGTTAGGGGAGGCTGTGCCCCCCCAAACAGCCAGGCGTGGCCCGGCCCCCACCCCCTATCCAACCCCCCCCTGCCAGCCCCCCAGGACTCCTGCCCATCCAACCCCCCCGTTCCCTGATGGGACCCCTGCCCAATCCACCCTTCCCTGTGCCCTGACCGCCCTCGGAACCCCTGACAGCCCCCCACTGCCCAATCCAACCCCTCCACTCATTCCTGACTGCCCCCTTGGGACCCCTACCCCATCCAATCACCTTCTCCCTGTCCCCTGACTGCCCCCAGAACCCCTGCCCCTGACTGCCCCCCACCGCCCCATCTAACTCCCCCCCCCGACTGCTCCCCCGGGACCCCTGCCCCCATTCCACTCCCTTGTTCCCCGCCCTCTGACTGCCCCGCCCCCTATCCACACCCCTGCCACCTGACCACCACCCCAAACTCCCCTGCCCTCTATCCAACCCCCCCTGCTCCCTGCCCCCTTACCGCGCTGCCTGGAGCACCGGTGGCTGGCGGCGCTACAGCTGCACCGCCCAGAGCATTGCGCTGGCGGAGCGGCGAGCTGAGGCTGCGGGGGAGGGTGAACAGCGGGGGAGGGGCCGGGGGCTAGCCTCCCGGGCCAGGAGCTCAGGGGCCAGGCAGGAGGGTCCCGCGGGCTGGACGTGGCCCACGGGCCGTAGTTTGCCCACCTCTGCTTTAGAGTTCCCTCTGCCTGGCCCCTTGATGGTCAGACATACCTATGCTTTGTCCCATGGCTGTGATGAGTGCCCTGTCCAAATTGACAGTCTGGCTCTCTATTTATGCTGAATGCTCTGAATTTTCCTCTCTTCGTTTTACATCCGATGAGAGAATTGCAGCTGTAACTGCTTCATAGTTTCATGGCTTTTGGAGAGGGGGAGAAATATACACCCCCGTCCAGCTGTGGGGAGCAACCTCGCACAAAACTAGCTGTGTTTGGCTTTTCAGTGCTGGATAAAAAATGGACCGAGCTGGACAACAGCCAGCATCGTACCCATGCCATGCGGCTCCTCGATGGGCTGGAGGTCACTGCCAGGGAGAAGAGGCTCAAGGTGGCCCGAGCCATCCTCTACGTCGCACAAGGTATGTTGCAGTGTCAGCAGAAGAATTGGTCCTGTTCTGAAATCCCTGTTAACTTTTCTGTGTAGAATCTTTATTAAAGGGGCACCCAGGTTAGAAATCATCTGTTTAACACCAGCTTCCCTCCCCATGTCCCTGGTCACACCTGCAGCTGTTAGATCGGAATTAACTTGTTACGATTGCTGCCATCTTACCTGTTGTGCATTCAATGAGTCATTTTCACCTTTATTTCTAGTTGGGTTCCTGTTTAGGGGCTTGATTCTGAAGCCTAAGGGGTAGCCCAGAAGGGTCTGGGGCGAAGGTTGATTTAAGCTGCGGAGCTGCATCCTCCAAAAGCGCCTCGAATAATACTAATAATTAGTATGTTGTTTAAAACACCTTTGCAATACCCATGTTCTTCCTGCACTGAGGGCTGCTGTGGCCCCAGTCAAATTAAGAGCAGCTTGGGCTTTGTCTGCCAGTGGAATGCTCCATAGGCCAGAATGGCTGTGGGGCTGAGCGCTGTCCCCACTCCCTCTCCTACCCCCAGGCCTGTCCCCTATGCTGTGGGCAGCATGGGGCCATGCACCTGAGCCTTACAGAGCTGCCACAGCGAGGGGAATTCTCCCTCTGGCGGTTGTGTCCATTTTACACTCCCTATATCAGATCAGCACGTATGGGCCGGGGACTGGGCCAAAATCTGGCCCCAGGTTCTCCTGCACTAGCTCAATGTGGCAAAGTTTGGGTTGCAAATGCTTCAGGGGAAATCTTTAAATCCAAATGGATAATTTTAACTGAAAAATATTTCTCTTAAATACTTTTGTCCAACTTCTAACCAAGTAGATGGGGCACCGGAACGGGAGTTGGGTGATCTGGATTCTTTGCCCAGCTCAGCCACTAATTTCTTTTTTTTCCCCCTGAGACCTGGAGCAAGTTTCTTCCCCTCTCCGTGCCTGTCTTCCTGTCTGTCATCCGTGGATCAGATTCGCATGGGCTCTCTGAGGCTTGCTTGAATGTCTGTGAAGTGCACTGAGATTCTTGACGGAAAGGTGATCCAATAATAATGTTATTACAGGCACCTTCGGAGAGTGCGGTTCCGAGGCTGAAGTTCAAGCCTGGATGCGATATAACATTTTCTTGCTACTGGAAGTTGGTACCTTCAACGCTTTGGTGGAGCTTCTGAACATGGAGATTGAGTGAGTATCATGGGGCTGGGGATATGAAAAGCTGTGCCTGAAGAGTTTTGATAACCTGTGCGTGAACTGCTCCACCTGGATCTTTTTCCAGTTTGTGAAAGATGCTCACTTCCCAGCAGCTCTCTGCTCCCAATCCAGTTTCCGTCAGAGTCAGCGGGAAGGCTCCTGTTGACTTCAGTGGGGGTCGGGTTGAGCTCTGTCTCCAAGGACCAGGGGCGATGTAGGCAGTAGTAAGTTTTGCAAGTTTCAGAGTGCTTCACGCGTGTCCTGGAGATACTGCCTCCAGGTCAGTCCAGTCAATCCTTGGTGTCTCTATTCAGGCTGCCAACTGTGGTGGTGGATTTTGGCTACTAGGAGCTGAATCCCTCCCCCCACCCCGCCTCCAACCAGTGGTCAGTTGGTGGCAGCTGGGCTGGATTTGAACTGGAGATCTCACCTGTGTGCTCTCCAGAACACTTTTATTCTGCAAGGGGAAGAGGGGCAGGGAGGTAACGCATGGTCAGACACCCAGTCTAGAGAGAATGGTTCTTCCCGGGGGTTAGTCCATTTAGCCAGTGAGCATGTTAGACGTGGCGCATCCTTAGGTCTGCCCTGAGCGTAGACTGCTAGTGCATTGTTGATGGGCGCCTGGGGGGAGAATCCACTAAGGATGAAGCCCTTTCACATCGGCAGCGGGCTCCAGAGCGGAGACCTTTGCACTCGAGGGAGGGGTTTCCGAGGGCAGGCCTGGGAGCTAGGAATTCCTGAATGCCAATCCTGGCTCTGACACTGACTCCCTTTGAGGCCTAGGGCAAATCACTGCATTGCTGTGTCTGTTTTCCCATCTGAGAAATGGGGCTAAGTTGTGGGGGTTGGGGGGGCGGTTTAGTGAGATGTTTAAGAAGCACTGCTGCAGCAAGTACTGAATGTGATTTAGTTTCCCCTTGGAGAGAGTCGTACCCTTTCTCTGGGCCTCTGATCAACTGGGGCTAATTTCCTCAGACATGAGGGACTCTGCGCTTGCTCCCTGTGTCGCCGGATTGATTTGGAGGCTTCCAGTGTTTGGCATCAGTAGAGTCTAGTCGTGTCAGATCCCAGCGGCAGCGATCAGCTCTCCTGTGTGGTTTAATTGGTTGTTTACGGTGGTGTTAAACTATCCAAGCTGCGTTTTCCCAGAGGGAGAGGTGGGCAACCTGATCTGAGGGTCTGAGTCTCTTTCCTCCCGCAGTAACAGCGCCGCCTGCAGCAGTGCCGTGAGGAAGCCCGCCATCTCCCTGGCCGACAGCACGGATTTGAGGTGAGTAAATGATGGGGAGAGGCTGCTGAATGTTAGGCTTCAGCGTCTAAGCTGAAGGCCTGGGGGTTCAGAAAGGAGCTTTGGCAGGTGCGTTATGGGATTTGTTTCCTTCCTTTGAGAGGCAGTTCAGTCCAGCAGAGAGGGCTAGGAGTCAGGAGAACGAGCGCCATTTCCAGAGTGTTGACTCACTGTGGTCTCTTTGTGCCTCATTTACCCCACCTATAAAATGGGTCTAATGGCACCCGCCTTTGTTAAAGTGTGTTGAGCTCCGGGCTCGAAAGGCACTGTAGACATGCTCAGCTCATTAGCATCTCTGCAGGATCAAGTACAGCCTGCTGCTGGAGGCTGGATACTGGACTGATGGACCAGTAGGGCTTGCCATACAGGGTCAGACTGTCTCCTAATCCATGTACACAGTGAGTTACTTCTACTGGGTCAAAAGACGGGGGGCAAAGGGGTGAGGAGTGGAGCACACTCTCTCAGCCTTTTCAGGTTGGTGACCCCTTATCTGAAGTTAGAAATTTTCACTACCCTCTTTTATTTACTAAGAGTAAAAAGTGTATCAATGATGCCGATGTGGAGCCTAGATAATTGGTTAGTTTGTGTGTTACCAGAGAGGGAATCCTTGACCTGCTCTCTGCCTGTGGCACACAATAGTTTCGTCTTCTGAGGGCTGTAACGCTTTGGTCTAATTCTGGTTGTTGGCTTGGTGCGGGGCTGACTGGGGGATATTCTGTGGCCTATAATATACAGTTGGTCAGACTGATCATCTAGGGGACCCTTCTGGCCGTAAACTCTATGACCTTGAAGGACCCTGGGTGGGGAGAGGAAGAGGGTTCAACATCTCGTGATTCCCCCCCACCCCCGGAGGCCATGACCTGCCAGTTGGATAACACTCCTCCAGAGGGTTTCTTACCCCCCAACTCCGATATCTAGCTCTAGTCCCCTTGAATCTGATCTGTTCCTCGTGCGGGATATGGACAAATGGGAGCAGAACATGACTGCCTTTCTAAGTGTTGTTGGAGCCAGCAGGTCATAGGCAGCTCCTCTGAGACCTGCTCCCCTCTCGGTCATCCATTGGTCCTGTCTGACACTCTGCGGTTTGCAGGGTGTTGCTGAACATCATGTACCTGATCGTAGAGACGGTCCGGCAGGAGGCTGAGGGAGACAAGGTTGAGTGGAAGACGATGAGGCAGACTTTCCGAGCAGAGCTAGGTAGGAGCTTCCCCTGGGATGTCCCGGGTGTGTAATGGTGGGGTGGGTAGGTTACAGCAGTGTTCTCTGCAAGGTGATGAGCCGGGGCCTGGAATCTCTATAGTGGTTCGAATCTGGCCCGTTTGGTTGTGACCAGCAGTCCTCCGCTTACAGCAGTTCAGTGACCTGTGTGAAGTGAATTACTGGGTCCCATTCCAATTCCCAGGCGACATGGGCCCACTCTGCAGAATCCATTCCCAACGCTCTTCTTGTCTGTCTTGGCAAATCAGCCAAAGCCCAAATAGGCCATGGAGACAGGATTCTTTTGCTGTTAGTGGAGGATTCCTCTGGGGCAGGGTTAAGCTACACCGGAGGGGGCAGAGCCAAGGAAGCCAGCATTCCCATTGCTTGTGCTGTATCTCTGCTGTGGAGTCTGGTCTCTGGGGCCATCCTTGCCCAGCATCAGAGTTATTTGTAAGCAAATACGGTAGATCCTGGGCTTCAGAAGGGAGGAGAGGATGAGGGCGGGGGTGAGCAGGTAGGGGATGGGATGGTGAGGTTAGGAACATGCCGGAGCTCTGCCCTGAGAGGGAGGTGGTGATGGGAGGGTGGGCGGCTCCTCAGGCGAGCATGGCTGTTATCGGTGTGTTTGCTTCCAGGGGCCCCGCTGTATAACAACGAGCCATTTTCCGTTATGCTCTTCGGAATGGTGACCAAATTCTGCAGTGGCCACGCCCCACACTTCCCTATGAAGAAGGTGCTGCTGCTGCTCTGGAAAACTGTGCTGGTAAGAATCCCCTGGTGTGAGCAGGGGAGTTGGAACAAGTTTTCTAAAGCCATCATCCAAGTAATTCTTTCTTTGGCATCTAATCTGGGGCCGACTTGGCTGGAAGCAAGTGATAGGGGCACTGACTGTCTTGTCCTCTGCTGAACTCGGTACATCCGCCCTGAGACGCAGCTGAGTAATTGTAAACAGGGGATCATCGTGGAGTGGGTGTGTTTCCAGTGGGCTCCTGCAGGGATCGGTTCTGGCCCTTCGCTGTTTCACACTTTTAGCCATGACCTGGAAGGAAACAGAAAATCATCACTGATAAAGTTTGCAAGTGACACAAAAATTGGGGGAGTGGTCAAGAATGAAGAGAACAGGTCACCTGATTCCGAGCGATCGAGATCACTTGGTCAGCTGGGCGTAAGCAAACAGTATGCATTTGAATACAGCTAAATGTAACTGTATTCCTCTAGAAACAAAGAACGTAGACAGGATGGGGGATTCTGTCTTGGGAAGCAGCGACCCTGAGAAAGACTGGCGGTTGTGATGGACAATGAGCTAAACATGAGCACTGGTGCAATGCGATGGCCCAAAGGGCATAAACAGGAATCTCCAGTGGGAGCAGAGAGGTTATTTGACCTCTCTTTGTGATCTCTGGGATCTAGGTATTTGACACTGGTGCGACCGCTGCTGAAATACTGTGTCCAGTTCTGGTGCCCACAATTCAGTCAAGATGTGGATAAATTGCTGAGGGTGCAGAGAAGAACCACAAGAATGATGAAAGGATTAGAAAACCTGCCTTCTAGCGATAGACTCAAGGACCTCAATCTAGTTAGCTTAACAAAGAGAAGGTTAATTGGTGACTTTGACCGTCCATAAGAACCTGGGGAACAAATATTTAATAATGGGGTCTTTGATCTACCAGAGAAAGGTCTAATAGGATCCAATGGCTGGAAATTGAAGCTAGACAAATTCAGACTGGAAATAAGGCATAACATTTTTAACAGTGAGAGTAATTAACCATTGGAACAAGTGTGTGACAGCTCTGCTCACGGTCAGGGTCATGGCCCTGTACCATCCTGGCAATGATGGCTAGACACAAACAGTATGTGAGATCACCACGGTGTCAGTCTGTAATGTAGACAGTCCCCAGTGCAGGTTGTGGCTTGGAGCAGGTGAAATTCCACAATCCGTTTACAGGGAGCTATTGACAGGGTCGATTTTCTATCAAAATTCCCCCTCCCTGTGTTGCTAAACACATTGCCAGCTGTCAAAGCTGAAAGCACCTTCCGTGTATGAATAACAAGGGTTATGCGGACTTCCTGGAGCCTTTAACTCCCAGCTGCCCTTGTGCTGAATACTGCTGGGTTCCTGTAGCAGATCCTCCATTCCTTCAGAGGAAGTAGAATGGTAGGACCCTGGGGCAGTATCCCATTGCGCTTTTCACAGTCCGAGCGCTCCATAGAGATCCTCTCACTCCGTGGTGAGACCTGTCACCAGTGTTATCCTCACGTTACAGATGGGAGGCCTGAGGTGCGAAGAGTTTTGGATGCTCAGGGTCATAGAGAGGAGATGGTGTGAGCAGTGGGATTAGAGCTTCTGATGACCAGCTCTGTGCTCCCACCTCTAGACCATACCCCTCTTTCCTGAATGACCTCTTGACCAAAGGAAAGTGCGCCCTTCACTTCGCTAGATCTGTGATGTCCTGTAGCTAGAACCCCAGCGGTGCCTTTCTGTCCATTGGCTTTTCAGCTATCTTTAGACTGAGCAGTCCAGCATCTGACATAGATAGACCCTAAATAACAGACCCCATACGTAAGGTTTATGGGCAGAACTCTTTATCTCGGGGATCTGTTCACGTGGACTTTCTGTCAGGTGGTGTGGGGTGCTTGGAGCTCTGCCGAGTGAGCGAACCCCGTATGCTGTGTGTCCGGCGGGTGCTTGTCCATGCGGTCGCCTCAGTCACAATTCCGGGTGTGTGTGGGGGGGTCTGTTGCAGTGCACTCTGGGAGGGTTTGAGGAGCTCCAAGCCATGAAGGCCGAGAAACGGGAGATACTGGGCCTCCCGCCACTTCCAGAGGACAGCATCAAAGTGATCCGCAACATGAGGGCTGCGTCCCCGCCGGCGTCGGCCTCCGACCTGATCGAACAGCAGCAGAAACGGGGCCGGCGGGAACACAAGGTGAGGCTGAGTCTGGGCGAGGTCAGGGGGGTCGCGGAGGGAACGTCACCTTGCCCTCAAGGGGACAGTGAAATTAACAAGGGTAACACAGGGCAGCCAGCTTCTTGCCCTAGGCATGCTGGGGAGTCAAGTGTGATCTTGGGGTGACTTGCGCCCCAGAGAGAGTCTCCCCGTGTCAATCTGACGTTCACCTCCTCCCCACTCAGCCGCCTTCTCCCTTGGTTCCAGGCTCTGATTAAGCAAGACAACCTTGATGCCTTCAATGAGCGGGACCCTTACAAAGCTGACGACTCCCGTGAGGAAGAGGAGGAGAATGACGATGACAACAGCCTCGAGGGGGAGACATTCCCCCTGGAACGAGATGAGGTGATGCCTCCACCCATCCAGCACCCTCCCACCGACCGACTCACCTGCCCAAAGGGGCTGCCCTGGGCTCCCAAGGTCAGGTGAGTTGTCTCCTCAGGACCACTAGGAATGACCTCGTGCCAGGCCCCTGGCAGCGTTCTGCCATCGGCTTGTCTAATGAATGCTGAGTGGTGATGGTTAAAGTGTGAGACAGGTTTCCGCTCCCCCGATGGAGACCAGTATCCTTCAGGATAAAGACGGGACCCTCTAGGAACTGTCCAGCAGTGGGGCTGTCGAAATCAACCACCCCATTGTTACGAGCCTCCAGGGTGGTGGCATTTTCTTGGAGCAATGATGGGTTATCGTGTTCCACACTGGAGCTCACCTAGAGGGTGTGGACCCTCCTGGGGTGGGACTTTGGAGTGGAGGCGGGAGCTCTGCTCTCTCTGAATCTCACTTGACCCAGGAGAGCTCTGTTGGGCTGATTCGTTCTTCCTGGTTGTAATTACGCGGGCACTCTCCAGCACGGCAGTGGTGGAAGGTGTGGGCCTGACTGCATGGTAAGTGATCTCCTCCTTCCTGCAGAGAGAAGGACATCGAGATGTTCCTGGAATCCAGCCGCAGCAAGTTCATCGGTTACACGCTGGGGAGGTGAGTTAAAGCAGAGCTCTGGGGCCTGGGCAGAGCCAGTTTGTGGGTCATCCCATTTCAGCCTCACATGCTGACATGCTGGCAAGGCTACAGCAGATGGGCAAACTCCCGCCTGGTTCAGTGGCTGCTCTCTGCCCTCTAGGAGAAATGGATCCTCTCCTTTCTGACCAGGAGGAGGGGACGTTTTTAGCCTCTGTGTCAGTCTGGCTTTTTCCTCTCTCTAGTGACACGAACACGGTGGTGGGGCTGCCCAGACCCATCCACGAGAGCATCCGAACCCTGAAACTGGTGAGTGCCACCCTCACGGGCTCCCCTCGACACTGCCTGTGTGTGCGGATGCCTCTAACCCCTCCCACCAGTTGAGGGCCGACTGTCCACCCTGTCCAGGTGCCAGGCCTCCAGCCTGCCCTCTCTCCTGTTCTCCCAGGGCTGCCCTCTTCTCCCCTGCAAAGTTCCCTTGTCTGCCCTGGGTCTCCCGAATCAGGTCAGCCCATTCCCGTGGTGTGACGACCATCCAGACTCCGGGCCACCCTCTGAGTGGTCGTCAATGGAGGGTCCATTCGCTTTCCTTTTGGAATTAATCCCTTGTGAGCAGGTAGCAAACTACATAACGGTCAGGTGGACAGAACGTGTAATAGTCATAAAATGTTACAGGCACCTGCCTTCACAAGCCCGTCTGTGGCTTCCCCACTGGGTGGGCTGCAGCTGGTTGGGTGTGCGCCGTCAGCGAAGGGACTGGGGGAATCTCCCTGTGCCGCTGGCCGGTGGCATTAACCTCCCCTGCTCTGTCTCTGCGCAGCACAAGTACACGTCGATCGCGGAGGTTCAGGTTCAGATGGAAGAGGAGTACCTGCGCTCCCCGCTCTCCGGGGTGAGTGCCACAGGGGTGCGCCCCTCTCTGGGGAGTCCGCACATTGCAGGGAGGCAGATCCGTAAAGTGACTCTTTGGGGAGTGCGAGGAGGAGGCTGTGGGGCCTGCAGAACTGCTGATTGGGGTTTCTTTGGGTAGGTGTCTGTCCTCGGGGACCCTGCCAATCCTGTATCCCCTGAGGAGGTGACTGCATGCAGGAGCCTGTCACTGTGTGCATTCAGTTAGCCAGAGAGGTTTGCTCAAGGGTAACCTGCGGGGGGAGGTTCCTCCCCCCTCACGAGCTCTGATCCCTATGTGGCAGCCTGCTGTGTGACTGCTAGGCTGTCCTTTGTGGGAGGGGAGGGCTGTGCCCGTGTCCTGGGAGGCCGCATTGTGCTCGTGTCTGGTTCTGCAGAGCCAGGCAGACCCCTGCACCCCAATCCAAATCGGCCACCTTGCGAGGTCTGGAGACGTTCTCAGGGTGCGGTTCTCTCATCTCTGTACTAGGGGGAAGAGGAAGTGGAGCAAGTTCCTACGGAAACCCTGTACCAGGGCCTCCTTCCCAGCCTGCCCCAGTACATGGTGAGTTGTGGCCACACTACAGATCCTAGGCCAAGCCCCGTCCCTTCCCACTCCCCCGCCTTGACTAGTACAGCTGGACTCTCCTCTCCAAACTTACATTGAAGTGGGCCTGATCCCATGATCTCAGCCCCTTTCCACTGGTATGTGCCAAGTCATACTGAATCACTCCTTTCCCTGTCCATTGGCGTGTGCTTGATTGTGCCCTCTGCTGCTTCAGACCCATCTCCTGACAAGTGCCTGATTGCCCCTGCTTGTGAGTATGTCCCCAGTCACATGACTTCTGCCCGCCCCTGCCCGTTGGTATGTGCCCCCTCTTTACACATTGGCACGCACTTCGTGGCATCCTCTCGCCTTTCCCCACCGCGTACCGAATTGAGGGCCATTAAGCACCTCGGCGTCAGCGCCCGCAGCCCTGTTCTCTGCCTTCGGAGGCCCTTTCCGCCCTCACCCAGCTCTCGGATGCCCTCCACAGATTGCCTTGCTGAAGATCCTGCTGGCCGCAGCCCCCACCTCCAAAGCCAAGACGGATTCCATTAACATCCTCGCGGACGTCTTGCCGGAGGAGATGCCGTGAGTGCCCTTCTCTGGTGGCCTGGAGAAGCCCACGGCGGGGTGAATGGGGGGGTGAGAGAACAGGGGTGACTAGGTCTCTGGTAGGTAGAAGGCCCCTCCTGGCTTTGCATGCCAGCGCTTTAAGGCCTGGCTGGTTGTGCTGGAGCTGGGGAGTCTTAGCCAGCACCCAGACTGCGGCAGGCGACTCAGTTTCCTGTGCTGGGAGCAAGTCTGAACTCTGAGCTAGGAAATGGCCTGAAGCTAGACTCCCTAGATTCTGTCAGGTCTCTCGTGCTAAGCAGTGTTAGGCCTGATCCTTGCTTGGAGGGGAGATCTTTGGCTCACACCCAAGATTGTGCAGGTAGCAGTGCTGGTTACTGTAGCAGGCGCCTTCCCTCTGAGTCAGGACTTGCAGCGCTGGGGGCATTGTGCTAGCAGAGGTGTTCTCTTTCTGCTGAGATGTCGAGCTTGGTATAGATTCCAGGGCGTGTTAGCCCAGCGTCCTGGCCTAATTCCAACTGGTGTGCCAGTCTAAATTGTGGTTTCAATCCGATACGGGATTGGTCTCCCCTGAACATTCCCATGTTCTGTTAGCCGCTGCTGCCGTCCGCCCCAGAGATGGCCGCGTTTCAGCGGTGGGATGGAGTGGCTACAAATTAGGCACAGGGATCAGTTTGTTGACTGGCCACCTTGGGATCTTTGGGGTGAAATGTATCCTGGAAACCTTATTCGTTAATTAAAGGTAGCATGAGCATATGGAGTTGCAGGAAAAGCCTTCAGGGGACAGCGGGGTGATGTCTGTGGAGAGGGAGAGAAGAGGCAAGAGGCAGTGGGCTGTACTCCCTTGCTGGGATTGTGGTCTGGCTGTCTCTGGCCATCCCCTCTTCTGTGGACTGGTTACCCCCTCCCTGAGACAGGGGCTGAGATTGGGGCTTTGTCCTCCAGGACCACGGTGCTGCAGAGCATGAAGCTGGGCGTGGATGTGAACCGGCACAAAGAGATCATCGTCAAGGCCATTTCTGCCGTGCTGCTGCTGCTGCTCAAACACTTCAAGTTGAATCACGTTTATCAGGTAAACCTGGGTGGGGACAACACCCTCCCCCCCCCCCCCCCCCCGCACACGGATGCAGCTCACTAGGGGAGCATGCAGCACCAGGGGGCGCTCAGGTCTGCTTGCTTACCTGCCTCCCTTATCTTTGCTCTTAGTTTGAGTACATGGCCCAGCACCTGGTGTTTGCCAACTGCATCCCACTCATCCTGAAATTCTTCAATCAGAACATCATGTCCTACATCACTGCCAAGAACAGGTAACAGGGTGCCCAGGGCTTGCTGTACCACCAGGCCCTTCGCTGACCCTGCATCTGCCATGGAGTGGGATTGCTGCACAGTGGGGTGCCCCTACCATCACTAACCCTGCAGCAAGCTACCCAAGTGGGTTGTGGGGTACCTGATGGGGTCCCTCACCATCACTGACCATGCCATGGGGTATCTGGTGGGGGCCCCCCGTCACTGGCCCAGTGTGAGGTACTGAGTGGGTTGTGGGGTGCCTTGAGGGCCCCCAACACTGCACCCACAGTGGGGTACCCAGCACCTGCTCCCCCTCCCCAAGCGCTGCTCCTGCCGTGGGGCCCATAGGAAGGGAGCTGTTCTCGAATCTCTCCCATCAGACTCCCTTACACGCTACTGAATCCCCAGCAACGTCCCCTCTCGGTTGTGGCCCAGGCACCGGGACCCGTTCTCAGTAAATGGACGTTGTCCGCTATCCCCAGTATGGGATCCTTCAGGAAGCTGCCCCGGGGGGCGCAGGGGACTCCATAGAGATCTCCCCACACAAGGCTGGGGCTGTGCATCGGCAAGCAGGAGAGGCTGAGGCCCTCTCTTCTCCTTCCAGCATCTCGGTCTTGGATTACCCTTACTGCGTGGTGCACGAGCTCCCGGAGCTGACGGCAGAGAGTCTGGTGAGCTCAGCCCCCCGCAGTGCCCTGCAGGCTGCCCCCCTCCTGCCTGTCATGTCCTTTCCCTGCTGGGGCCAGAGCACAGAGGGGCTATAGGGGAAATGAGGAGAGCTCTCTGCAGCACCGGGAGGCCTGGCAGGTGGGAGCAAGCCTGTAAGCACCCAGGGCAGGCTGCTGCTGTTCAGAGGGCTGGGGCAGTGCTGGGCTCCGTGCCTTGCTGTGACAGCCCAGGCTTTCCGGAGATCAGCTCCCCGCACATGTGACTGGGATCCAGGTAGCGCTAGGGGAGGGCTGGGTGGGAAGGGACTCCTGGCCTTCAGGTTGGCCCTGTATAGCATGAGCCTCCTCCCACAGGCAGCCCTGCCCATCCTGCGCGGCACACCCCCAAGCCGGCTGCTCACCCTCCCACCCGGCTTTCATCTCTGCAGGAAGCCGGGGATAACAACCAGTTTTGCTGGCGGAACCTGTTCTCCTGTATAAACCTCCTGAGGATACTGAACAAGCTGACAAAGTGGAAACACTCCAGGACCATGGTGAGTAGGAGCCCATTGGACATCGGGACCACGAGGTGCAGAGACCTGTGTGGGTGGGGGCTGCGTAAGGCTCTATATGGCCTTAAAAACCTCCGCGTGTGGAGTGTGAGCTGAGTCTTCGATCCAGCCCATGTCCTGGTGCCAGGGAGGGGTGTGAATGGGCTCAGTGTACATGTGCCTGGCACAGCGTTACGCACTGCGTGTGCCCCGTGGCATGATGTGACCGGTGTGCCTCCTAGATGCTGGTGGTGTTCAAGTCGGCTCCCATCCTGAAACGAGCCCTGAAGGTGAAGCAAGCCATGATGCAGCTCTATGTCCTGAAGCTGCTCAAGGTGCAGACCAAGTACCTGGGGCGGCAGTGGAGGAAAAGCAACATGAAGACCATGTCCGCTATCTACCAGAAAGTGCGGCACCGGCTCAACGATGACTGGGCGTATGGAAATGGTACCACCCCCACCCTCTGCCCGGGGCCTCTCACGTGCCTGATTCATCGGGGTTGGGTTGAGCCCCAAGGGAGTGCTTATCCCAGGGGGCATCTGCTTACTTTGCCCAATAGCAGGCCAGGCTGGCACCTGGCCAGGAGCCCAAAGGGCGTCGCTAATTGGCATAAAACGTAACAGGTCTTTAACATACCAGATGGAGGCGATGCATTGCATGCTGGGACCTGTAGTCTCCAGGAGACTGTCCCTCCATATTACAGATGAGGGCAGCTGCTTGGACAAAGATGGAGCATTGCATGCTGGGAGAATGGCATGGGTGGGTGAAGATGGAGCACTGCTGGCTTCATCTCCACCCTAAAGATGTGGGCAGCAGCATTCGACCTAGCAACTGTGGTTGAGCTGCTCCCGTTTATATCTGTCAGCTATCAGGAACTGGCAGCTGTAGGAACTCGCTCCCCAGGGCAGCTGTACCAACCTCCCATTATGGGGAGGTGGCATCCCAACTGCTATATGGGAGCAGCTCAATGGTACAGTTAGCCCGGTATCCCGTCTCTTGGCAAAAGCCATAAATCACCTAACTGCCCAGTGCCCTCCCTGACTCCCACTGGTGACGGCTCAAGCCCTGAAGTCTGGGCATTAGGAGCCCTGATCGTGGGATTCCTAATCAAAGGGGCTTTTCCTCTTTTGACACTCCTGGGCAGGGGCAGCTGTCTGTCCAAGGAGGGAGAGGGTAGGCAAGGTATGACCAGGAGACCGCCTTCCCCAGGCTATATAGGCCTAATGTCCTCCCCCTTCTGCCCTAGATCTGGATGCGCGCCCCTGGGACTTCCAGGCGGAGGAGTGCGCCCTGCGAGCCAGCATCGAGCGCTTCAACTCCCGGCGCTATGACCGGGCGCACAGCAACCCTGACTTCCTGCCCGTGGATAACTGTTTACAGAGCGTGCTGGGCCAGAGGGTGGAGCTGCCAGAGGATTTCCAGATGAACTACGATCTATGGCTAGAAAGGGAAGTCTTCTCCAGACCTATCTCCTGGGAAGAACTGCTGCAATAATGCCTGTGTGACACTAGGGGGCCCTGCAGAGACTTGGAGCTGGGGCTAACATGCCGAAGGGACGATGCTGGGAATGGTCGAGTTCCTCTTCCTCATCCACTGAAGGCACGTTCCAGGTGTGGCTTATGCTGCCTGGAACAGCTGTTCCTCCCTCCTTCTCCAGATGGCAGCCTGGCTTCATCCCACCTGCTCAAGGACACAGCAGCACCAGTCACGGGCCTTTGCGGCGACCCGACAGCCCCTGCGGTTCCTGGTGAAGCTTGTGCCGACTGGGTTCCTGGGTCGCTTGGCTTCCACGCTGTTCAGTGAGGGGTCTGGGGGGAGGACAGATCCCCTCCATCATCCCCAAGACACTAGAGTCCAATCCCATCCGAGGGAAGCATGTTCCTTGGCCCCGCTGCTTGGCTCAGACAGGGCTCTATGCTCTGCCTCCGTGCCGGGGGTTGGATGTGGCTGCCGGTTCTGGTCCCAAACCAGTCACTCCTGCCCACTCAGTGTGGTGCTCTGTCCCCCTCTGGTGGTGGTTGAGCCTTCTACAGCTTTGGCCAACTCATCTGGGGTCTCCACTCAGGCTGCAGAGGCTCCTGCTTTTAGAACCGGAAGTCCCGGATTCAATCCCCACGGAGGATGACTCACCCAGGGGCATGGCATCACTCTAGCCACCTGCCTTTTCCTACCCTCCTTCCCTGGCCAGAGGCGGGGAGAGCAGCCTCGGGTAAGGCAGAGGTGTGGGGGGCATAGAGAGGGGCTCGGGAAGAGGGTGTGGGGAGCAGCAGGCTCGGTGCTGCCACCTAGTGTGTGCAGGAAGGTGGAGTGGTGGTAGCAGCAGCCTGTGCTCTCGCCAACGCCAGGGCTGGGCATAGCCGAAAAGACCCCAAGCAAACAAGGTGGCTGATGCTAGGATGCAGGGGACATGGTGAGTGGAGAAGGGACCTTCATTTGGAGCTGGGCTGCTGTCCCGCCTCACCCCGCTGGGTGGCGCAGGGGAGCTGTACATATCTATAAATAGCCCTGTAACCATTCCTCCTGCGTAACTCCAAATGCCAGGTTTTTAATGTCTTTGTGACTCTGCATTAAACAATCTGTCGCGCTTGGACTTGGCTTGAGCTAGGTGTGGGGCTCCTCCATCCTGCAGAGCAGCTGCTCCCTGCCGATATCCAGCAGGCCCCTACAGCTTCCCAGCCACCTTCCCCAATGGGGCCTTTTCTGCTCTTGAGGCCACCCCAGTCTCCCCTTCTTCCCTCAGGCCTTGAGCCCAAGGCTCTGGGGGCCAGCCTGTCTCAGGCAGCTGGACCAACCTGCCCCTTCCTAGCTTGCAGCTGTGGCTGCTCTGCACTTAGCCCCTCTTAAACACACAAGGTTTTTCTCCCTGGCCAATGACCGTGAGCCAGGCAGGGTTTCCGGTGTCCTCTGATCGCCCCTGGGTCTGCCCATACAGCCGATCCCCATGCCGGGTGCTAGCAGAGCGGGTGAGGTGGGGACAAGGGCAGGCATTAGAAGATTTGGGTGACAGAAGTTGGGGGTGAGTTATTGATCCCTCTCTACACAGCTCTGGTGGGATGTGCCCTGTCTTGCTGTGGCCATGGCTGGATAAGATGGTAGTTCCGACCAGAACACCGCAGGTGATCAGGGGGCTGCAGAGATTGGCAGATGAGGGCGGCAAGGAACATAGCTGGGCTAAGTGACCACTGAAGCTGGGCTGGGGACTACATGTCCCCAGTGATGAGGAGGGTGAGGTGGCCAATGGGCTGGTGTCTCAAAGGTGCTTAGCTAATGTCAAGGGTCAGGGCCTGTAGCAGAGCCAGCTCTGGGTAATCTGATGAGCACAGCTGGCTTGCAGTAGGCTGCCTGATTGGCTACCCTGCCTGATTGGCTACCCTGCCTGATTGGCGGCAAGAGTCAGCAGACCAGCTCTTAAACCCAGCAGCCGTTTGGTGGCTGCTCAAAGCATTCGCCCACGGCTGTGATAATTTCTGGGCGTGCTTGTTCCCAGCCCTGTTCCTGCCTCGGACCCAATCCTGCTCCTGCTTTGCCTCGTCCAGCTCTGACCCTTGGCTCCTATTCCCAACTTTGGCTCTGACCCATGGCCTCTGGCATCTGACTCCAGTTCTCACCCTGGGCTTCTATTCCTGGCTCCCAACTCCTGTGCTAACCGCTAGGTGTGACTCTCACTCCAACCAGTCGGCATGACCGCCCACATCGGACAACGAAGAGGAATAGGGTGAAAGCAATTGTGCAAAATCTGCTTACTTATGAAACCTATAAGCCTGTGGAGGGACCTCCTAAGGGAAGCAGGGGAAGCCTCGTGTGGGCCATTTGTGGGCGTGAGGCATGAGAATGATGAGACTGCAGGGCACTGTCCCATCTTGTCGACACCCGGGCTAGCTCCCCTTGTGGTCAGGTGGTGCTGTGGCTGCACAGCCTGTGCCAATGACGCAAGTTCACGGTTACATCTGTAGCCAGCAGTTTATGGTGTGGAACTCGTATCCTGCTGTCCCCTCCGTTGTCAGTGCCATGGGGACTGGCAGGGCTGCCAATTGCCTGCCTCTGGCTCCTTGGCCTTCTTCCTGTACCACCCCCACAACTGAGGCAGGCTAGAGCCAGCAGGGATTAAAAAGATGGGATGGGGGAGGCTGCGGTGCTAGTGAATGTGGCTGCTGGTGCTTTGAAGTTGGGGTTATAGGCTGAACCAGGCTCTCTTCAGAGCCCCTCTGATGCAGTCCCACACCCTGTCCTGGAGCTTCCAGTGTGTGGCTGCTGGTACGGACCAGCCCATTCCTGCTCCTGCTGTCTCTGCAGAAGCTGCTGTGGCTGGGGGCCGTGCGAGGAGGCGTCGCTTCTGGCTCAGGCAGTGGCTGGGGATGTGGCAGCCATCGCAGGGTTCCAGAATATTTTGCTGTTGGCGAAACAGACAGAATCAGTTTCACAGCCCGGCTTGTGCTGATTTGCCTTCTAGCCAGAGCCCTTTTGAGAGGAGGGTGGAATGGATGTGGAAAGGTAGGGTCACTGCCCTCTGAATGCAGGGGGGCTCCTGTTTTAAAGCAGGTGGGGAGCCTCTGTATACCGCATGATGGACCATGTTGGGTGTCTTCTACATCCCCTGGCCAGAGAAATCACTGTATATTCCAGAGCTCCTCCCATGCTCAGCCTGCACATCCCATGTGGTACAGCGGCACCTCCTGAGATCAGAGCCCCAGTATGCTAAGTGATGTACATCCATGTGCAAAGAGCCGGCCCGTGCCCTAAGCAGCTGATGGTCTATACAGACAAAGGGTGGGGTTCCTGTCCTTGACAGATGGGAACAGAAAGATGAAGGGACTTGCCCAAAGTCCCCTGGACACGGTTAGAGTTTGAACCCAGATCTCCTGGGAACAGGAGATCTCATAGTTCAGGGTTTCAGCTGGCCACCAGCAGGGGTCAGGAAGGGAATTACCCCCCACCCCCCATGCAGTGTGGAAGGGCTTTTTTTAATACTTCCTTGGAAGCAGCAGGGATGGCCATGGCTGGAGAGGGGACGTCGGGTGGGGTGGGCCAGGGCTCCCAGGTGCTTGGCTGGCTGGTTCTCGTTCACACGCTCAGGGTCTAGCCAATCGCTGGGTGTAGGCTTGGGAAGGAATTTCCCCCCAGGTCAGAATGGCAGGGACCTTGGAGCTTTTCGCCTTGCTCTGCAGAGTGGAGTGTGGGTCACTTGCTGAGATCATCTGGGTCTGGCTCACTCAATTCCTTGCCATTGCAGGGGCCTGGGGCACTAGTGCATCTTGGTCCCTCTTGTTCTGTCCCTGTGACGCAGCCATCTGGTCACCTATGGGCTGGGATACGTTGGTCTCCGACTGGTTGGTGGGGGCAGTGTGCAGATGCTGGTGGCCTGTGATGTAGAGGGGGCCAGACGGGATGAGCTCATGGTCACTTTGGGCCTTGAACTCTATGACTCTGACTCCTGCACCCAGCCCAGTGCTTTACCCTGCTAGCCCTTACCAGCTGTGTGGATGGCGCTAGTCCCCTTGGTGCATGCCAGTGTGCCCCGTCCCATAGAGTGCTGTTTGGTAACCTCCCACTATGCCTTCTCTTGGGATATGCTCTGTTTACTGAGTGATCTTTGACTTACCCCTCAGCCCTGCTACTGGGCCTTCGAGCCAAAGCTTGATTCCTGCCAAAGCCCCTCCCCCAGCAGCCCTCAAACATTATCCCCATATTACAAAGGGGGGAAACAGAGACAGCAGGAGGCCATGACCCCAGGCAACCATCTTTGGCACAGCTAGGAAGAAAGCCCAGTTGTAGACATGTGAGTGCTAAGTACATTAGATATACTGTGAGATGAGCATTGGCCTGCTAAACCCAGGGTTGTGAGTTCAATCCTTGAGGGGGCCATTTAGGGAACTGGGGTAAAAATCTGTCTGGGGATTGGTCCTGCTTTGAGCGGGGGGTTGGACTAGATGATCTCCTGACGTCCCTTCCAATCCTGATATTCTATGATTCTATCTAGCTTCCCTGTTCTCTCTCCCCACCCTCAGCCCTCCTCAACGGCGCAGGCTGGCAGAGCAGAGGGGCATGGCCAGGCCTTGGCAATGGCTCTCCAGAATAAATCAGTGGGCTGGCTCTGGTAGGGGCAGGGATGCACTCTGTCCCCTTAGCAGGTGAGGGAGGGGTTAGTAAAATAAGCCCTTAAATCTCCAGCTTGTGGCTGTGTTAAAAGCAAGGCTAGGCCAGGCTGGCATGACCTCCTCACACTCCAGCACGGCTGGGTCAGCGTGGTGGTTAGTTTGGGAGCTTTCTCCGTGGGCCGGGAACTCTAGGGCTGGATTCCAGGAGTGGCTGCATGCATGCTGCAGACACGCACCTGTTTTTCTTGTGGAGTTCAGGGCTCAGAAGAGCGGGAGGCAGTGGTGCCTAGGATAAGGGTTCTGTGATCAGGTTCTTCCCACAATGCCCCTCAGTCCTGACCCACAGGTCTCCCTCAGTCCAGTTCTGGGCTACATGCACACAGCTCTGCCAGCACCCCTCTGTCCCAAGCGGCAGGCCCAGTGCCGGGCTCCTCACAGACTGCTCTGTGGATGCTCCTCAGTCAGAACCTGCAGCTCCTCCACTTCCGTTCCAGGACTGCTCCCTCCTCCTGCTCTGCCCATATGCCTCACTCCCACTCGCAGCACCTTGCGCTGATCCTGCCCGGCCCACTCGTGCTTTGCCAATGCCCTTGAAGCCTGACCTGCTGTGTCTGCACCAAGTGCCCATTGCAGGCCCGCCACAGCACCCTGGTGAGGGGCTGCACGCCTGGCCTCCAGCTCTCTGCAATTCCAGCCACGGCCTCTTTCTCAGCCGAGATTGCCAGTGGTGCCAAACTCCGGTTTGGGCAAGTGCCCAGCAGGGGACTTCTGTCTCTTGGGATCGTGCTCTGTGGCCCAAGGCAGGGCTATGAGCGCAGTGTCTGGCTCTCAGGGCTGGGATTTGTTTCTCACTGAGATCCGAGGGACGCTCTTCCAGCAGCTGGCTCCACTCCCTGCACCCCTCGCTGCCTCTCTCAAACTGCTGGCAGAACAAGGAGCCTGGCACTTCGCAGACTGAATGGAAAGATTGACGGTCTTTGCAACTGGGTATCTTCCAGCTCTGCGATCGCTCGAGCTCTAATCCAGCCGGAATATGGAAGAAATGGGAGTGGCTGGACGGGGAACCAAGGGCCAGCTTGCGGGGGAGAAATTGGCATTTTGGGGCTGCTGGAATGGAATTTCCCTCGCTCCCTGCCAAAGCGACCCCCGGACATGCTTGTTTTTCTCTTCTTTCCATTCAGCTTCATCTGACACACCTGGTGCAGGAGGGAAGCTGCCCCAGGCTGCATGTTACGGGGTGTGTCCATCTCATGCATAGCATGCCCCTGCCCTAGCCTGCAGCACCCTGCAGGGGTGTATCCCCGTCCCAGCTGCATCTTGCCTCCTCAGTGGCTGTCACTCCTGCCCGTACCACCTCTTGCTTTGATCAGGACCTGCTGCCAGGATCATGCTCTCCCCCTTCTCCTTGATGCACCCCAGCCCTCACTGGCGAATTGCACCTTCAGGGCCAGCATTTCCCTCCGCTGCCCCCGGAACCGTCACCGTGATGCTGTCGGCTGCAAGGTGGGGCTCCCGGCACGGTGCCCCCAGCCATGCTCCATCAGTGCCGCGGCCCGTGTGCACCGGCGAAGGGCCCTGCCCTGGCTGTGGAGCTGCTGCGCAATGATTGATGGTGGCCGGCTTCTTGGGATGGTGACGGTAGATGTTGGTTTAGTTCAGCAGTTGCCTGTAAAGGAAATTAGCTGGCGGAGTAAAGAACGGCCCGAGACAAGCCCACCCCTAACCAAGTGCTTGAGGGTTGTTACGAGCAGGGACATCGATTGCCAAGGGACAAGGGGGGCAGTTGTTCCCCGACCTTTGTTTGCCCCTTCCCCAATTTTTCACCCTCCCCCAGCCTTTGCAGGATATAATCAAATCCCAGGTAATGTTCTATGTGCTGACAGCTTTGCCCCCAACCAAATTTTTCTGAGACCACGCCAGGGCAGGAGAGGCCTGGAAACCAGAGCTTAGAAGGATGCTAGCAGTGTATAAAGGCAGTGTGTGTGGGGAGGTCCAGTTCCTAGTGATAAAATAGGCCAGACATTTGTTTTCAGAAGCTGGTGGACGCTGCTCACCACTGGCCACAGACGCCATCGGGGTCTATTCCAGCTGGACCTGCTGGGTAAGCAGGGTGCTGTGGCCCAGGCTGGGATTCCACCCCAGGAAAAGTGCCAGCACGAGGAGTGCACTCAGAGAGACTAGCCAGGGGACCGAGGGGGGGGGGGGGGTGCAAGGAGCCCTGTAGCTGTCACAGGCCCCACTTGCTTCCTCTCTCTGCCCTGCTGGCTGACTTGGCTCTTCTTCCTTCAGCTGCTGGGACAGGAAAGATCTTCTCGTTGGGTTCTGCCCCAGGCCGTCCCAGCCCAGACCCCTGTCTGGAGCTGCTCCCAGCCCCGGGGTATGTGTGTTAGATGCCATGACAGAGCCTTGTGACTCGCCCGTTGGCAGGGCGTTCGCCAGTGCAGGCTGCAGAGGAGGCCGAGGAGTTGCAATGGCTCTGAGCTGCTCTGCGGTAATTTGGCAAGGGCTCCAGTTCTCTAACAAGCAGCAGTTGGCTGCCTGGGGACGCCGAATGCAACTGGCCAGAACATGCCAAGGCTCCTGGGATGCTGGGGGGGGGGGGGGAGGGCGGTAATTATCCCTGCGCTGGAGGGAACTGGGGCCTAGAGTGCCTGGAAGAAACATCCGAGCTCAGCATTAAGCAGGGCTAGGCCAGGGAATCACAGAAGGCTCCTAGGGGAGGATCAGGGCTGCTTTGTTTTCCCCAAGGGATGCTCATAGATCAGCTGGGCCGGGGACCTTAGGACCAGGCATAGATGCTCAGGATAGGGCTGGAAGCAGGTTCCCAATGTATTTGGGTCCCGAAGAGGCTGGGCTGTGGTTGTGAAATGCTTTGGATCCAGGTCTTGTTATATCAAAGCTCTGGGGATCAGTTGAACGATTTTGGGTTTGGGGCCAACTCCTGTTTCCCAGCCACCAGAGCTGAGGGAAGCCAGGCGAGATCTGTTAGTTTCTTGAAACCTGAGCAGCCAGATTCCCTGGCTCCAGGCAAATCCCCTGGGGCAATCCCTTCCTGGAGCTGTTTCCAGCCCCCAGACAGTAGGATGGCCTAGCTGAAGGTTTGGGGACAGGTGGGTCAGGTTCAGCAACTGATCCGGGAGCAGGCTTTTGAGCTGCCTCCTAAAGGGTCTGCACAGATGAACATCCCCAGCCACAGACCCCACACCCTTCCTTTCCCCTCCCCTGGGCCTTGGAGGGAAAAGCAAGTGCGCCCCATTCCATCCCTATCTCCAGCCTCACAGCTGCTTTGGCGGGTATCCTGCAGCTTCCAGGGGTGCCATCAAAGCCAATGGAGTCTGTGAAGTACTGAGGGATGTCAGCCTCCTGGACGCACATTGCTGTGGGTTGGAGACACACAGCCTGTTCCCTTTGTGTGGGATGGGGGTCTCTGGAGTTTGGGGGTACACAGCCTGTCCCCTTTGTATGGGATGGGGGTCTCTGGAGTTTGGGGGTACACAGCCTGTCCCCTTTGTATGGGATGGGGGTCTCTGGAGTTTGGGGGTACACAGCCTGTCCCCTTTGTATGGGATGGGGGTCTCTGGAGTTTGGGGGTACACAGCCTGTCCTCTTTGTATGGGATGGGGGTCTCTGGAGCGTGGGGGTACACAGCCTGTCCTCTTTGTATGGGATGGGGGTCTCTGGAGCTTGGGGGTACACAGCCTGTCCCCTTTGTATGGGATGGGGGTCTCTGGAGTTTGGGGGTACACAGACTGTCCCCTTTGTATGGAATGGGGGTCTCTGGAGCTTGGGGGTACACAGCCTGTCCTCTTTGTGTAGGATGGGGGTCTCTGGAGTTTGGGTGTACACAGCCTGTCCCCTTTGTGTGGGATGGGGGTCTCTGGAGTTTGGGGGTACACAGCCTGTCCCCTTTGTGTGGGATGGGGGTCTCTGGAGTTTGGGGGTACACAGCCTGTCCTCTTTGTGTGGGATGGGGGTCTCTGGAGTTTGGGGGTACACAGCCTGTCCCTTTTGTGTGAGATGGGGGTCTTTGGAGCTTCGGGGTACACAGCCCATCTCCTCTCAGTCTGGGTGGATTGCTGGAGTCTTGGGGTGAGCTCTGCAGGGGCGGGCTGGGAGGAAGGCTAATGGGAAGCAGGTGGAGGCTATACAGCCAGCCAGCCCCTCCTAGGCTGGTTAACGGGGGACAGTTCCAAGTGATGGGGATGCCCTGACGGGGGGAAACCTGTCAGGTTCCAGATAAGGCTGAGAAGCAGGTTCTGGGATTACCATTAATATTCATTAAGTGTGAACCCGGCGGTTGTAAAGTTAGCTCTGTTCATTTAGCTGTCACTGCGCAGAGAAATATGAGCTGTTCCAGAGCCATGCTGGAGCTTGGCCAGGAGCAAGGCCTGGCCCCTCACCTCCTTTCTAGCATGGAGCCGGTGCCAGGGAGTTTCTGCTTAGCCGGAGACACTCGAGCTGCCTTGATTTCTTCCTCGCTGGTTTGTCATCTCTGCTCACTAGAGACAGGGCCTGGACTCCAGATTCACACCACTACCCCCCGGTGGGATGGTCCAGGTTAACAGCAGTCACTTCTCAGCTACCAGACATGCACGCAACAAGAGCGCACCCCTGTTCCCAAGAGCTTAGTTGAAATGGACGAGGCTGCGTTGTCGTCCCCCTCTTCCAAAGGGGGAAACCGAGGCACAGAGTGATTCAGTGAGTTGCCTGGGGTCCTAGAGGGAGTCTGGGAGAGCTGGGAACTGAATCAGGGTTTCCTGAGCCCTTACCTTAACCATGAGGCTACCCTCCTTCTCCATCTAGATCCGTGGTCTGAGCTCATCTCTGCTGCGCGCCCAACACAATGACGATCTTGCGTTCCGGGGACTCCCAGACGATTCCCTGCGCCGAGGCTGCGTTCACCGATGGGCCCAGGGTGGCACCCAGCCGCTAGATGAGAGGAGGAGGGGAGGAGGCGGATGACTTTTCACGAACATTTGCACTCCCGTTCGCACCTTCCCGACTGGGCGGCCGCGTGTGATTCCCACTGTGCCCGATAGAATTTGCACGTAGGTGGGCTCGCCCTGTTCTGTGCTGCTGCCCTGCGCGTGGGGGCCGCTCTTCTTCTTCCTGCGTGTGGCCGGGTCAGGAGGGGAGCACGTGTGAGGGGGGAAAAAAACTTCTCTAACGATGGGAAGGGGCCGATCGGTCGCTGCTCGGCCGAAACAGGAGGAGAAACTCTAAAAGCAGCTCTGCCCAAAGTGGCAGCAGCCTGCCAACACTTGCATGGCTCCAAAGGGGGTCTGATCTACGCCCACGAGCTTGTAATGAGATGTGTTAATCTGAAGTGCAGAAGGAGATTTCCTTCTTGGATTGAGAGTCACCCAACTCCACTAGAGACACCCCCCGAGGGCTGGAAGCTGCTGCTTCTCTCTCCCCCCTGGTTGGAGCTAAGCTGCTGATGCCGCCCGTCCACAGCTGCTTTGAGTTTCTGCAGCGTTCCAGGCAGAGCTTTTGTGTGTTGGAGGCTGGGATGCATAAACGGCTTTTAGGGAGATTGGAGATGATTCAGACGGTTATTAATTCTTGGAGTCGGGCCTAAGGCACTCAGCCCGCTTCTCCCTGCTGAATTCCCTAGCCCGGCCGAGATGAAATAGCCCCGCTCTCCAAATTATCCAGCTCTGAGCTGGTCAGGGAAGGTTAGGTGCTGTCCATCTGGTACAGATCATGAATCCATCCGGGCCTCCGGTAATGGGGAGGAGAGGGCCCCTTTGTCTTCCACGGGATGTGCCAGGATACGGAGCCCCCGGATGTGCAACCGGGATCCCAGGGAGTGTTTAACCCAGCGGTTCTCAAACTGTGGGTCGGGACCCCAAAGTGGGTCATGATATTTTAATGGGGTCACCAGGGCTGGCGTTAGACTTCCTGGGGCCAAAATCGAAGCCCGAGGGCATCAGCCCTGGGCAGCGGGGCTCGGGCTTCGGCTTCAGCCCTGGGCGACAGAGCTCAGGTTACAGGTCCTCGGCCCGGGGCCGTAGTCCTTGGGCTTTGGCCCCCCAGCCCGGGGCAGCAGGGCTCGGGCAGGCTCAGGCTTCAATCCCCCTTCCTGGGGTTGTGTAGTTATTTTTGTTGTCAGAAAGGGGTCGCGGTCCCCATACGTGTCACCAAGGGCCAGTGCTGAGCCAGGGTTAGCACCCTGGAGAGCAGGGCCGGCTCCAGGCACCAGCTTAACAAGCAGGTGCTTGGGGCAGCCAAGGGAGAGGGGTGGCACCTCCGGCAATTCGTGGGTGGCAGGTCCCTCACTCCCTCTAGGGCAGGTGGGGCGGCAGGTGGGGCCGGGGAAGTATCCCGGCCCAGAACATTGGTGGAGCTGGGCCCCTGGGCCCTGAATATTCCTGGAGCACAGGCACCACGGGCCCATATAACTCGCCGCCCCTGCCTGTAACCACCGTGTGCAGCAAAGGCCTGATCCAAAGCCCCCTCATAGATTGTCACCTGGGGTTTTACCACCATCTTGTCTGACCCTGGTGGTTCAAAGGCCCCTCGACACCAGCGTTTGCCCCATTGCTAATATGCCGGGCCACTGGCTCTAAAGCTACGCGCACCTACCACCCTCACTAACACATTCACCTCCCTCGGCCAACGCTGTAGCAGCCGAAGCCGGGAGAATAGCTGGTTTCTCTCTCCACTAGCTGAACTGAAAATGTCGAGACCATATTTGGAGGAGCAAAATGTTTTGTTGCATTTAGTGGTTATTTTAAGCCTTTTCAAATAATAGAATAAAACTGAAGGAAAATTTGAAATGATGGGGCGTTTTGAATCAAAAAGAGTGAGTGTGTGTGTGTCTTTTCAACCAGGAAAAATCAGCACAAATTCATGGAATGTTTCGGTCGACCTCAATCTGGATTTTTTTTGGTGAAAAACGTTTGAGCTGAAAAATATTGTCCAGCCCTCTTCATGGGGTCTAGATGGGCGTGTTCACACTGCATTGTAAACCTGGGTGTACCGTTGCGGCACCCAGATCTCACAGCCATGCTAACATGTCCATACTGTGTTACACAGACTGTCTGACTTGGATCTATGGCTTGACCTGTGCCCACACTGCACAATGACAGGGCTTGGACCCCAGGCACAGCAGGACTCGAGATCTGACCCACCCTGCTAGCAGGGTCCTAAAACCCTAGTCTTGAATGCTGGTTGACCCAAGTCAGGCTGATTTCTGTGTGGATTGAAGTGGGGGGCTTGGGCTCAAATCTGAGTCTGGGCTTAGTGTGTAGTGTAGACATAACCTGTGTGGCCCCGGCCACCTCTACAGGGGAACAGAGTGCCGCATTGAGTGGATTATGCTGCCACCACTGGAGCTGCACCAGGAGTGAATTAAGCATCTGAATTTCCCTAGTGCAGATGTATAATAGTGTGTATTACCTGATCCAAAAAGGAAGTGAGTCGGTTTACTGCTGCCATCAACCGCATCTGGTCCTTTACTTCCAGCTGGAGAGAGACTGGTCCTTAATGTCTAAAAAGGCCCCAGTTTAATCCCTGTGCTGTGCATGGTGGTGGTTGTCTCGGAAAAACAGTACAGAAGTGGAGTGATAGTCCCACTGAAATGCAAGGACTTTCACTTGACTTCATGGTACTCTGGGCTCCACAGGACTGGAGTTCCTCACAAGTGGGTGCTTCTGTCTCTGGGTGTCATTTTTCTTAATTTATCTTCAGCTCTTTTAATCTCTCCTAATCCAGCCAAGGTCCCTGCTCTGAAATGACGGCGATCTCTCCAAGCCAAGGTATGGAAAGAATCTTCTTTACCTGGCCTGGAAGTCCAGACCAGCCTACAGAGTGAAGCAGCACATTTTGGGATGGAAGGGTGGATTTGGGATTAAGGGTCTGGCCTGGGACTCAGGGGATCTGGGTATAATTCCCAGTTCTGCCACAGACTCACTGCGTGACCATGGGCAAATCACTGACGCTCCCTGGACCTCAGTCCCCATTGATAAAGTTGGTGTTTGCATTACCCCAGTCATGGACCAGGACCCTGTTACGCTAGGTGCTGTACAAACACCGAACAGAGTGATGGTCTCTGACCATAGAGCTGACAATCTAAGTAATAGAAATGTCCTTCCTCCCAGTTGATTTAGAGTGCAATAATCTCTTCAGAGGCAATCTCTTACTATGTGCATGTGCTGTGCCTGGCACAAGGGGGCCCTGATCACTGGTAGGTGGGACTGTAGTGATTTATGTTCAATGGAAGGAATAATTTGGGTGTGAGGGGGTGTCAGGACTTCTGGGTTCTGTTCCTGGCACTGGCTTGCTGCCTACCCTTTGGGTGTGTTGCTTCCCCCTCTTTATGCCTCAGTTTCCCCCATCTCAGTGCTACAGATGGCCAGAGGTTTGGTATTTATTGCCCGTGTTTCTCCTTGCCGCACAGAGTGATTGGCCAGGCCTTGGCTAGTGGTGCCGGAAGAGATTCAGTTCCTTGAGTGACCTTGTATTTCCCCCCAAAAGGGAGAGATTGCCGGGGGGGGGGAGGGGGGAGGGTCAGGGGGCTGCTGATCTTGGAGAAATGTGGTTGTGTTTATTGGGAAACGGAGCCCCGTGCAGCTTGAATTTATTCCCCTGGTAAAGCCTGCCGGGGTCCTGGCAAGATAAGGTAGGATTGAGTAGTTAATGCTGCAGAAACCACAAGAAAGAGCTCTGGCTTTCATCTCAGCCCAGAGGCTCAGGTAGCGGCAAGGGGAAGCAGACAGGCTACCGGGAGCATTTCTGACACACAAATCCGTCAGGGGGGCTCTGTCCTTGTGAATTGCAGCTGCAAACGACAACTCCAGCCCAGGCCCACTGCACTTCCTTGCGGCATTTTAGTCAGTGGGCCGGGTCCTTCCCCGTCTCCTGCCCTTTCCCGTCCGACTCCCGCCAAATTTCCTTTGTCAGTCGAACTCCTGGCCTGGCTCTGCTGACTCTGGGCCCCGAGGTCCTATGGAGAGATGAGCAAAATGGAAGTGGTGCCTGTATGCGCCTCACCTCCCTGCCCCTGTCCAGCGGGGTTACGTAGGAAATGGAATGCTGGCCTGGCTCCCAGACCTCTGTTCTGACCACTGCTTTCCAGGTCCGGAAATAGCTCCCAGAAGTCCTAGTGTTAGAGCAGGGGGCTGGGAGCTCAGATTCCTGGGCTCCACAAAAGCCAGCGGTCCTGAACCCAATGCTGACCCGTAGGTGGTTGCAGACTTTGCTGTGTGATGCTGAGCGAGTCACGTCCCTCTCTCTGTGCGTCAGTTTCCCTGCCAATAAAATGGGGACAATGATATTGGCTTACCTCCTAGGGGGCTGTGAGTCATTAATTAATGTTTGCTAAGTGCTCTGAGAGCCTCAAGTCCTCATCTGTACAATGCGGATAACAGCAGTGCCTTGGTCTGTTTAGATTGTAAGCTCCATGGGGCAGGGACCGTCACCGTGTGTGAGCTATGAGAGCATATGTATGTACAGCGCCTAGCGCAATGGAGCCAATTGCAGCCGAGTACTCTAGGTGCTACTATAATACAGGTAATGTCCGGGGGAAAAGCAGCAGAGAAGGGAGCTGTGTTTTATCAGGGTTGCCATGGATTGAGAGGGTTGGATGTGGCCCACATGGCAGGGAGGGGGTGGAGCTGTTTTACGGTGGGATTTGGTTCTGTGAAGAGGCGCTGGATGGGAACAGGGACACTCTAGGGAGGGTGAAGTTTAAAGGGAAAGGCTGCTCCGGTGTGTATCCTGAGGGGCAGAGTGATGGGGGAGCCTGGCGCAGCGTGAGGTGTTATCTGCCTTCCAAATAATATTCTGGGCGCTAGATCAGAGTTCACCAATTCCTGTCCTCTGTAACTGATCCCCCCGGTGCTTTGCATGGTGACTCCATTTAACATAACCTGCACTCCTCTCTCTAGCTAAGGGTCAGGCTGCGCTGTGGGTTGGGGACAGAGGACCCCTGACAAGCTGAGCTGCCATAGATGGGGACCCTAAAGCAGGGAAAGGGACTGAAGGCCAGACCCTCAGCTGGTGGGAATCAGTGGAGCCCATTGTAGCCCCGGGGTTTTCATGAGACAATGCCGCTTTTCCCATCTCTGCTCCACAGTCTCTTCTATATCCAAAGCGGATCCAGCATTTGTGTGGAACACATGATGCTATGAAACAAGTTTGCTGGTCCTCAGCCAGGATCAGAGACGGGTGAGCAGCCCCCAGGAACATTCCCTCAGATAAAACAGACTCGTTTGCATCAGCTCCTTTGCTTTCCTTTCCGTGCATGTGCCCACAGATGACTGCCCCGGGCCCTCCGAGAAAGTGCGTGGCAAGAGAACGCCCTTGTGAGAGCATGCCGGTTTCCACAAAGGAATCGTTGGCACCAGGATTCACGAGGGACATACCTGCAGGAGTATTTGCCAGGGCAGCTTGACAGCTCTTCGTGAGTCATGCAATCAGGGAAGAGACACACCAGCAGGGAATGTGATAGTTGCCTGATCCGGGGAACCACAAACACGCTGCAAAGATCAGCATCAGCAGGCGAGCAATTCACCAGTCCCAAATGGGGCCCAAATGAGGGGGTTCATCCCACTCTAGTGGGGACACCCCCTCTGAGGCTGTGTGTTTTCCCCTCCACCTTCAGTAACATGCTCCCGCGGTATGAAGCCCTGGCGCCATCCCTCTGCAGTGTGACCCCGCCCCAAGCAAAGCCAGGCCGTGCCTGTTCCTCATTGTGCTCAGAGTGCAGGGTGGACCCAGGAGACGCTGCGGGGTGGGCGACATAAATTGGAGCCATGTGCAGGGTGGAGAAGGAATTTTCAGATTGGCAGTGACCTTGGGTTGGGGGGGTTTTGCCTTCTGCTGCAGCGTGTGGGGACGGGTCACACGCCGGGATTATTTGGATATCTCTCATTTAATCAATTCCCTGCCATTGCGGGGGGCCACGGGCACTGGTGCTTCTCCTATGCTCTGCCTGCGGCACAGAACAGGTTAGTCTCCTGTGGGCTATGACACTTCAGTCTAGTTTCGGTTGTTGGGTTTAGTGTGTGGGCACTGGGCGGTGGTGGCAGCCTGTGATTTACAGGCGATCAGACTAGTTGATTTGGTGGCCCCTCTGGCCGTAAACGCTACGACAGGGTGATACGCGAAGAGCTAGGGGCAGACACTCTCAGGCTGAGTCTACGCTGGCTTCTTTTTTCTCAAACCTCTGGAGCAGTTCCAGCAGCGCAGACCAGTGCAGACAGGGCTGTGGCAGAACCCCCATGTCCTCTACAAACGCCTGCCCCATCGACACCTCCGGCTGGAGACTCACAGGTCCTGTTTTTCACCGGAGACGACAAGGCCGGCCTGGCTGAACGTGCGCCTGCAAAGGGAGCCGGGCGCCGGGAGAGGCTGAGTGTGAACGCAGAGGCCTCCTCTAGATGAGGTGTCAGGAGAGCCAAGCACTTAATCACGCCATGGAAACCCTGCGCCCTGATCTCCGGCTCACTCAGAAACATTCCCCAGCTGTGGGGCGATCGAGCGCCGCTGCTGCCTTTTATAGCGCTGCGGGAGCCATAAAGAACTCATTGAAAATGTGTTTTATTGTTTATAAATGAATCGCAAAATCTTTGCAGATGTATCGGTACAAAATGGGTGTGCAGCGGACGAGCCCGTGCCAGGGGGGATTTGGATTCCAGGCCCCATCTCTGTGGGGATGGGGTTGCTACCCAAAGTTTTAGACAATAGATGGCGGGTACTAGGATGCATCAGCCTTGAGGTTACCAAAGGGTTTTAATGCTCTTGCTGTAAGCCTATTTAGTGGTGCTCACCATGTTCTGGGTTGAGAAGCCTGCAGAAGCCAGCCAGAACGGTGGCTTGTCTGGAGCCAGGCCTTGCATATGTGTGTATAAATAGTAAACGTGGTTGTTTGGGACCCAGCTGGGCTTGTGCTCTGTCTTCGTATTATGTTTGTTGTCTGAAAAGTAAAAGACACAGACCTGTATAGAAAGTAAAGCCAGCAGCTCTCATCTGAAGTTTCCTTTATGGGATCTGTTGTATCTACCGAATTGAATCTCCAGTATTGAGAGTTTTGGCAATTTTCTATGCAGAATATGACCATCTCCAGCATAGTGCTTACTATATGGGCTCTCCGATATAGATGTCCAGCATAGACAGTATGCCTATCCATAGTAGGGGGTCTCCTATATGGGTCTCCCCTATAGAAACTAGAACTGTCTCCCATATAGAGACTTTACATCTCTTATAAGAGGTCTCCTGTTTAGAGAAAATGTTGCTGTCTTCTGTAAGGGGCCATCTATAGGCCAGAATATAGGATGACCCACAGTGTCATTGGGAGCGCTCCTTCTGGCTTGTGTCCTGAGATTGCTCTGAGGCCTGGTCTACACCTAAAACTTAAGTTGACCTAACTACATCGCTCAGGGGTGTGAAAAATTCACAGACATCCCGAGAGATGCAGTTAAGCCAACCTAAAGTAAACCCCAGCTCAGACAGTGCTAGGTGAATGGAAGAATTCAGTACCTGCCTCTCAGAGAGATGGATTTACTACAGCGGCAGGAAACCTCTGCCATTCCTGTAGGGTCTACACTACAGCAGCGCTGCTGTAGCATTTCTAGTGTAGACATACTTCCAGCGTGGCACGCCCATATATGATATAATTTCACAGAGACCGCTCTGTCTAGTTGGAAGGGTCTCTCTTTTGTCAGTACCCTGGTATTCCCAGGTAGAGGTGAGCTCCAACCAAACATCTGGGGCTGAGTACCCCCAAACTTCTGGGGTTAGAAATCGGGAGCTGGAATCCAGGGTCATGTGTCATGGCCTGGATCCTTCTCAATTTCTGGATCCGAGAACTAGGGAAATCAATACATCAATAAATCCAAAAGACCAAGGGTTTTTTTCAAAGCAAGAATGGGCTCAGAAGGTTCCCAAGCTCGGCATGCTTCAGGTTACACTGAGGGACAGAGGGGCTGGCAAACTACTTTGGATGCAATGATAATATTAGACACTGGCAAAATAACCCTCCCAGCCCCCCAGAGGAGGTAGGACATTGTCACAATCCTCCTGGCCCAAGTGGGGAAAATGAGGCACAGAGCAGTGACAAAGCCAGACAACAAGAAAGAACCCAGGAGTCCTGATTCCCATTCCTGAACACTGGTCTGCACTTTCCTGCCGAAGATCTGACAGAGCCTTTGCCCCAAATCCAAACCAAACCTCTCCAGAAGTTCCAAAGAGTTTGACTAACTATCTCCTCCACTGCTTTTTGTCATTTTCATGCTGCCTGGAAGAGCGGGGCTGGACTGTGGCCACAAAAACTGTTTGTGCTGGCATTCCTGACCTGACCAGAAGCAGAGGAAGCACTAAAAATGGGGTAAGGGAGCCTCCTCTGATGAGATTTCCAGATTGAGACTCCAGTCTTGCAATGAGATGCTCCCAGGCAGCAGGTCCTTGCACCTACCCAGGGTCTGCCTGCATGCATCTCCATGCAGGGTCTGTACTTCCTTCTGCCACCTCAAGGGTTTGGAGGAGACAGAATCGGTTGAGATGCTTTTCTTTGTCTCCTGCTGCTCACCAGCCCACGCTCCCACATCCAAGAGGAAGGCCCGAGCCAGCTCTGAATTTTGCAGCACGGGTAAGAAGCCTCTGAGAGTTCAACTGTTCCTCCCAGCTCCCCACCTCTCCAGACCTCTCTGCGCTCAGAATCTATTAGCGCCGGACGTTCTCACGAGTTGTTTAGTGCTCTCTGGTTTGGGGTGGGCTGGAAGTGCCAAAAGAATGGCTTCCCAGGGGATATTTCAATCCTGTCAAGAACACACAGGCACCAACAATTACAAAACCCACAACAGGATAATAGTGAGACTTGCACCAGCCTTTTCCACTGAAGGATCTCAAAGCACTTTTTGGCAAGGAAGCTTGGGCTGGTGGATAGTGCCCAAGGTTTGTACTCAAGAGGTCTGGGTTTACATCCCTGAGTGGCCTTAGGTAAGTCACTTAGAATGGGCTTTTCAAAGGGATTTAAAGAAAAAAGTAGCCCCACTCCCACTGAAAATCAATGGTGTTTAGGTGCCTAACTCCCTGAGGTCCCACTGAAAATTCCAACCATAAGGTCTCAGTACCACAACATGGCAACAATAATACTTCTTCTCTTAGGGGGCAAAGTGCTGTCTCTCACTATGTACAGTGCCCAGCACAATTGGGCCCTGATCTTATCCTGAGCCTTGAGGTGCTACTGTAATATAAACCATTATTATGAATAATAACTTTACAAATATTTATTAACCTGGTGACAGCTTAGTTCCCCAATCTATAAAATGGGGAAAACAGAGGCATGGTGAGGTTAAAGGAAAAATATGTTAGGTTTGTACCTGCTTTTTTCTTCTTTATAAAGAAGCTTGGAAGGCTCCCTAAAAAGGAGAGAGCAGTTGCTTTGTTTTTTACATTTCCCTGTTTTTCCTGGAAGTCTCCATGGATGACTAGAGAACTGGTGGTGACAAGGGAGAGAAATCTGATTATCAGAAAAGACAGAAGTGTTGAATAAATATTTCTGTTCTGTATTTGGGAAAAGAAAGAGATGATGTAGCTGAATCACATGATAACACTCTTTCCATTCCACTGGTATCTCATAAGGATGCTAAACAACCGCTATTAAAATTAGACATTTTTAAATCCGCAGGCCCGGATAACTTGCATCCAATAATTTTAAAAGAGCTGGCTGAGGAGCTTGCAGGATCGTTAGTGTTGATTTTCAATAAGTTTTGGGGAAGTTCCAGAAGATGGGAAGAAAGCCTTAACATTGTGCCAATTTTTAAAAAGGGTAAACAGGATGACCTGGATAATTATAGGCATATCAGCATGACGTAGATCCTGGGCAAGATAATGAAGTCGCTGATATGAGACTCGATTAATAAAAAATTAAAGGAGGGCAATCTATTAATGCAAATATCTCCTTTGGATGAGATTACAAGTTTGGTTGATCTCATATATGAGAGTTCTGTAAGGCATTTGACGTGGTACCACACAACAACTAAAAAGATATAAAATTAATATGAGACGAGGTGGGTGAGGGAATCTCTTATTGGACTTCAGTTGGTCTCACCAATAAAATATATTATTTCATCCATCTTGTCTCTCTAAAATCCTGGGACTGACATGACTACAACAACACTGCATACATAAAATTAACATGGCACATGTTGAATAGGTTAAAAGCTGGCTAACTGATAGGTCTCAAAATGTAACTGCAAACGGTGAATGATTGTTGAACAGATGTGTTTCTAGTGGGGCCCCTCAGCGATCGGTTCTTTTCCCTACGCAGTTTAACACTTTTTTATCAATGACCTGGAAGAAAACATAAAATCATCACTGATCATGTTTGCAGATGACACAAAAATTGGGGGAGGGGTAAATAAGGAAGTGGACAGGTCACTGATACAGAGCGACCTGGATTGTTTGGTAAGCTGGAAACAAACAAGCAAACAATATGAGTTTTAATATGGCTAAATGTAAATGTATCCGTCTAGGAACAAAGAATGTGGGCCATAGATATAGGATAGGGGGCTCTACCCTGGGAAGCAGTGACTGAAAAAGCTTTGGGGGTCGTGGTGAACATGAGCGCCCAGTGTAATGCTGTGGCCGAAAGTGCTAATGCCATCCTGGGATGCACAAACAGGGGAATCTCAAGTAGGAGCAGAGAGGTTATTTCACCTCTGTGAATGGCACCGCTGGGATCCTGTGTCCAGGTCTGGTGCCCACAATTCAAGAAGGATGTTGATAAATTGGAAACAGTTCAGAGAAGAGCCGCGAGAATGATGAAAGGATTAGAAAACCTGTCTAATAGTGATAGACTCAAAGAGCTCATTCTGTTTAGCTTAACAAAGAGAAGGTTAAGGGCTGAATTGATGACAGTTTATAAGCACCTGCATGGGGGGAAAATATTTAATAATGGGCTCTTCAATCTAGCAGAGAAAGGTCTAACATGATCCGATGGCTGGAAGTTGAAGGTAGACAAATTCAGGCTGGAGATAAGGCATTACTTTCTCTCAGTGTTAAAAATGTATCATTGGAATAATTTACCAAGGGTCATGGTGGATTCTTCATCAGACAATTTTTAAATAAAGATTGGATATTTTTCTAGAAGATCTGCTCTAGGAATTATTTTGAGAAGTTCTCTAGCCTCTAGTTATATAGGAGGTCTGACTAGATTATCACAGTGGCCCATCTGTCCTTGGAATCTATGAATTACAAGTGAGAGAAGGAGTGATTTTATTCAGACTGCTTAACATTGTGCTTTTAGTGATACATGTTTACCTCAAGTATCAGAGGGGTAGCCATGTTAGTCTGGATCTGTAAAAAGCAACAGAGAGTCCTGTGGCACCTTTAAGACTAACAGATGTATTGGAGCATAAGAGTTCGTGGGTGAATACCCACTTCGTCAGACGCATGTAATCATGCATGTTTACCTCAAACACCTAAGAAACAGTTGGGAGAAAACTCTTGTGAAAGATTCAGAATTAAGGGCTGAGAGCGCTTCCACTCTAATCTATGAGTACTCCAAGGAGACTCCCAGCAAAACTTGGCATTTCTGATACTTCTCATGTAAAGAATTGGGTTGGAAATGAAATTTTTTCCCGTGAAAATTTTTGACTAAACCATTTGATGTCACACATTTTTTTGAAATTTTTTCAGTTTCAATCAAAAAGCCATTTTTCTGTGAAACAATCTTTGTAAACTAAAATTTGTTGATGAGTTCTAATAAAACAAAAGAAAGTAGAAATTGGGGGGAAATAATTTAAAAAACCCACTGTTAGATCAAAGCCCCTCACAAAAAACATAAAAGGCTGAAACTCATTTTTCCTTTTTGGAGGTTACCTTTAAGTGACTTATCCAAGACCACATAGTGAGTCACTGGCCGTGCCAGGAGTCAATGACCGCGTTATTCAGGAGGTCAGACAAAATGATCTAGAATAGATAATGGGCCCTTCTGGGCTTGTAATCTAGAAGTAAACTGTGCCCTGTGCCCCATTGCTGTGCTAGAACCTCTAACCCAGTTCTTCTCTCTGTAAAGTAACCAGACTTTTGTGAACTTCTGTAGTAAGGGTTTGTGGTTTGACAGGCTGTCTCTGCAGTGGTTCCGCCGTGCCTGCTCCGAAGCTGTTGGCTCCCCTGGGGACGGATGATTAGTCAGGGATGGTTTCTGGGGTGTCCCTTCCGAGGGTTGTGGTGGCAAACTGCTCCAACACGAAAAGGGCTCCTGTTCTGATAATACAGGGAAGTGTCCCCAGTGGGGTGAATCTTACTGGAATCTTACTCCAGGAACCGCCTAGAATGCACGTGCCTTAACCAATGCACCATGTTAGTATTTCCCCTCCCAGTGGGTTGTTTTAGGCCTTGTCTACACATAAAACTTAGGTCGACCTAGCTGTGTCTCTCAGGGCTGTGAAATAGTTCATGACCTGATGTAGTTCATAGAATCATAGAAGATTAGGGTTGGAAGGGGCCTTAGGAGGTCATCTAGTCCAACCCCCTGCTCAAAGGAGGACCAACACCAACTCAATCAACTAAGTTCACCTAACCCCCAGTGTAGACATAGCTAGGTCAATGGAAGGATTCTGCTGTCAACCTAGCTAGCTACTGCCTCGCAGAGAGGTAGATTAACTACATCAACACCGATGTAGGAAGTGTTTACGTTATGGTGCTACAGGCACACAGCTGGAGCACTGTAGCTCTGCCATTGTAGCAGCTGTAGTGTAGGCACACCCTTAGCTTTCCCATTGCATTTTTATTATTGTTGTGTTGGTGGCTGCCAGGAAGCAGGTCTTTGATCCGTGGGCAATCACGGACCTCCTTGAAGCCAATGGGCATGTAGCTACCTTCTGTTCAGGCTAACAGAGGGAGCAATTAAATACCCTTTGTTTAGTGATAGCTAAAGCAATAGAAGCCACTGCTTAAGGCACTGACCAGCATGGCAAGGCCTGAGCTAAGCCACACAGCTGAGGGGTTTCCCTGAAGACTGATTGCAAGCTCAGGGGCTGGGACATTGATGTTGGTTACAGCTGCATGTATGTGAAAGGAATGAGAAAGCAGGGAGAAGGTGAGCAGACGGCGAGTGGCACAATAGGAGTGTGGCCCTGGGAGAAAGCTGAGAGAGAGGACAGCTTTTGAGCAGAGTGCTGGCTGGAGGGGCAGGTGTGGAAATTCTGAGCAAGGAACATTGCCTGCTGCTGTTTGTTCCTACAGTGTTCAGGAGAACAGGGCTCTGTGCGTTCTTAGTAAGCAAACAGGATTGCACTAAAGAATATAACTGACTCGTAGCATCAGTTTTTCCTCTTATTGGAAACAACCCTTACCCAGCAAGGCCTCAGGTGCTGGCTAATGGCTCAGACCAAAGGGAAACCATTATAATAAGGAAGATGATGTCTAATCTCCATCTAAAGCAGCTGCAGTTTGGGAGAAAATCCCCCATCCAGCCCCTGCACACACGACGAGGCTCTGCTCTCCTCCTCTCCTTCCTGGGCTGGATATATTTTTGTGGGGGCCTTTGGTGAGGTTATACTTGGGAGCCCCTTCCCCTCTTGCTAAGATCAGGCACAGGTAGCAGAGCACAGCTCAGTAAATGTGAATAGCAGCAGACTCCACAGTTCCATGGTAAATGGGGGATCATGACTCCCCTGTCAGCTTTTGCCTCTCTCCTTCCCCACCCCCACCCTGTCTCTGCCCACAGAAGCGCTTGCCGGAGGGGAGTCAGGGCTTTGCAGAAGTGCCACAGTGCAGTGGATTATGGGAGGAGACTCTCAGGTGGCTTCTCCCGCCCAGGCTCTGGCAGGAGAAAGGGAGATTGGGTTGGGTGGGAGCTAAGGGGGCAGGTGACTGTGCCATTCTTGGTCCCTTTTCCCTGCGGATGGGTGTGTGGGTCTGCACTGGATGTTTCCACCCCCTACAATGTCTCACCATTGCTGCCAGTGTCTCAGCCCCACCAATGGTGGCCACAGCGCAGGTAGGGCTCTCCGGCCCACCGACATTTTACCCTAACAGAGAAGGTCTACGCAACACGGTGATAAGGTCTTGTCTGCACTAGGGCTCCTGCAGTTGGCTTTTGGCTCCCCCTGGAGGCAGCCCTGGTGGGAAGCGTGGCGCAAAAAAAATCCCATTGCAGAGCAAGCTTGAGGGATTCTGGAAGGAGGGACTCAGAGTTGGAATAAGAGATTTCCAGCCTCCGCAGAAATCTCGTGGGGGCTGGCTCCAACATCTCAGCGCCAAGACAAGGAGGAAGATGGCCGCTGTGCTCCTCAGTTCTCATCAGCCCTGGGATCCTGTCTGAGGTGCCAGCAGCTGGGTGTGGAGTGCAGGGAGGCTGAAGGGAAAGGAAAAGCACAGACTGGGAGCTCTCTCTACCCCTTGTGGAAAGTTGGCTTCAAAGAGCTGCCAACCACCTGCTGGGTGGGTTGTGTCCTCAGCCCAGCTCCTTCCAGGGTGATCACGTGGTCCAGTTAAGCAGGCTGGCTGGCTCTTTGGATTTCATTCTCAGCGTGACCAGGCCCGGGGACTTGTAGTTGTTGTCCGGCGGGGGCTCAAAGCTGTGGCTGCCGAGGGAAGAGGGGAAGCCGTGGATGGAGTACAGGTTGTTGATCCCGGGGTGGTGGTTGGGAGAACCAGGGATGCCCATGAATCCGGCAATGTTCCCATGGGAATGCGGGTATGGAGACACACAGGGGGAAGGGATGCTCTCGGGGGGCATGAGGCAGGGGCCTGCAGGGCTCCCCGATCCGGCGCTCGGCCACAGGTTATTCTGCAGCTGAAACAAGGGAAAACAGACAGATGAGGCTGGGTTAGCAGCTACCGGTCAGGAGGGCGCGCTGTCCTTCCTGCATTCCTGCTGCAGGGAGTGGCATGCAGCTGAGTGCAAATCAGAATTTCCATCCCAGGGCGGGGGGACTCCTCTGTTCAACATCCCAGGTTAATCTTGAACTGACCCCAAACGAAATGTTCTATTTCCGTTTTCCTAACGACCATTGACATTTCGAGTCGGAAGTGTCAAAATGAGTCCATTCAACATTAAACTGTATTCCCATGTGGGGTGCATTGCCTCTTGGGCTTTGCTATTTGGGTCTGAGGATGACCCCGGTCTCTCCTGGATGGACTACATTTCACATGATACCACTCCACCAGGGGGGAGAAAGTGTGGTATCATGGGAGATTGTGCAGGGGTGTATACCCCCTCCTGGCTTTAAAAGGGTTAATGTGGGCCTCAAAGGCCAATTAACCCATCTGGCTGCACCTGCAGGGTGGGCTGGGCCTTATTTAAGATGAAGCCCAGCTGGGGATGGAGCTGGGTGGTAACTAAAGAGAGGAAGCCCAGATCAGAAGGGGCAGCAGGGTGAGAGGGAAGAACTGTGCGGTCACTCCCTGGGATTCGAGTGGGGAGAGACTGGAGAGTCAAGAAGGAAGCCCAGAGGGGAAGAGTTGGCCCTGGGATCCCCTCCTGCTAGAAGGCCGAGAGATATATGGAGCAGGCACAGGGGTGTAGCAGGCTCTGGTGATGAGCCCTGATAAAGGGGCAGGAGATCTGGACTTCCAGGGGTTGAGCCCAGGGAGGCATTCCGCTGAGGAACTGAGCAAGGGAAACTTAGGAGGGATGGAAGGTCAAGCCCAAGGAGGGCAGAATTTGATTTAAGTTTGGGATTTATTGGGGGATTCCCGAGGAGAAGCCTGCCCTGAATGAAGGGTGACTTTAGAGAGGCTGTGGGAGAGGCCAGCTGACAGGCTACAGTAGGATGAACTCCAGAAGGCAGCAGCAAGGAGTCTGAAGGAGCAGACCTTGGCTGCTGGGATAGGGTCCCTGGACGGGAACCCAGCATAGAAAGTGGGCCTGGGCTTCCCCCACCGGTCACTGGGGAAGGTGGGGAAGCCCCTGAGAAGGGGATATAGATTCCTGGAAGCCCTGAGAAAAGGGTGTATTACACCACGTGGCCCAGAGTTGGGGGCCAAAGGCCTTTTGTAATGACATTGGACTGTCCTGTGTTGAATTTTCTGTTCCCCTGGAAAGGGTGGAATTAAAATGTGACCTGGCTGGAGGGAAAGAGCTGCGAGAAGACAGACCCTGCAGGACTGAAGTGACTCTCGGCAGAGGCGCTAGAGGGAAAAGCACTGCTACACCATGCCCAGCCACGAGGGGGCGCTCCAGGAGTGAGTTGACCCTTCTACAGAGATGTCATCTGGCCAGGAAACCTGGCCCGTAGGAGAGCATGGGGGCATCAGGCCTTCTAACTACAACTCCCATGAGGCAATGCCCCACAATAGGGAAATGCTGTTTCATGTTGAATTGACCCCAAATAATTTGTCTCTATTTTTCTTAACCAAAAAATCCAAAAATTTCAGCAAAAAACAAAATGTCCCTGAGGAAAATGTCAATGTTGTGGAAACGGCATTTTCCATCGATAGATTGTTCGGAGGGAAAAGGGGCTGTCCATAAATCACACAGTAAGGGGTGGATGGGTCCTTAATTTTCCTCATTTGTTTCAGTTTTGCAAAATGTTACAAGGGCTGGGTGGGTCTCGAAAATCCCCAAAAAAGGTGTTACGTAATTTATGGACGTAATTGAGGTCTGGCGTTCCCAGGGCATAGGAGAGCCCCAGGGATAACAGCTGCGAGGAGCGGTGGGTTCCTTGCTACATAACTCCCAGTGCCAGAGCTGCACATTCTTCTGCCCTGGAACATAAGACCCGAACCTGTGAGTGCCCTTAACTCCCACCAACTTTGTGTGATCAGGCACCTAATGAGAGGGCAGAGAGCAGAAATCTTAAAGGATCCACTAATTACTGAGTGAAATTCAATGGTAGAAATGGTCTTAAGCGGCCAAGTACTCAGTCAGCACCGTCTTTCCAATGCCCCAGAGTTCCGGTGTGTTTGGATACATGCATTTGGCACTAGAAAGCTAGGGGGTCACTAGTGAAATTGATCATGCCCACGCTGTCTGGGGCTCCAGAGAAAAATGACCACACTCCCAAAGTCCTGCTCCAGCATGCACAGGGGTTAGTGTAAAATCTGGGATGGAATTTCTGAGAGGGGCCAGACTTCTCTTTAGTTGACTCTGGCCAGGAGCACTGGGGGACAAGGGAAGTGACCCCAGGGCTTTAGAAAATAGAGCTATGCCAGTAACTGATTCTTTGTTGTGGTTGTTACTGGTTAGTTGGCTGAACTGAAAAACAAAACTAAAAAATCGCTTGGGGTCAAATGAAACATTTTGTTTCATTTTGAGGTTGTTGGTTTTTTACCTTTTAAAATAATGAATACAACTAAAATTCGAAACAAAAAGTCATTTTGCATCAAAGAAATTTCATTTTAAAAATGTTGAAATGAAACGTTCTGACTTTTTCTGAAGGGTTTGTTTGTTTTTTCTGACTGAAACAATTCGGTGAATTCGATACAAAATGATTCGGTCCACCTGAATCTGCATTTTTCAGCAAAAAAATGTTTAGTCTGGAAAAATTTCTCCCAGCTCTCTTAGAAATATGAAGGGTGAATGTGAAGGCAGCACCAAATCAGGTATTCTACTGTGTTTATCTCTGGTCTGTGGGGTCAGGTGCTTAGGGGGTTATTGGGGCAGTGTGAGATTCCCTGGTGAAGCGATGCAAAAGGCTTAGAAATGGGGCATAATATGCTGTAGCTCTGATCTGCTGCATTATTCTCCCTTGTCTTCTCATTTACATGGTGCCAGTCTGAAGTAACTGCATTGATTTGAGTGGAGCTAATCTAGATTTACGCCCATGGATGTGAAATCCTAATTTGGCCCAACATGTTCTGATGAGGGTGAGGTCTGGCCACTGTTCCTGATTCTGTCTCAGTACCTGAGGGTAGTTTTCAGCCCTGGGCAGGACAGAGATGTCGTAGGTGGCTGCAAAGGGATTTCTCGCCTCCTGGATTTTCCCATAACGTTCCCGTTTCCGCCACTTTGCTCTCCGGTTCTGGAACCAAACCTGGGGGAACAGTGCAAATCCCAGGTGACCTGAGACTGTCAGTCAACACAGAGACGCTGAAACAGCCAAGGGTCAGACCCAGCAGGGACCCAACTGAAAGTGATCAAGTTTAGACCTACCAAGTCCTTACAGGGGGCAGGAGACTGGAGACATCCAAGGAATATGAGGCTTATGTTGACGTGTGGCTGGGCCTTACAGGGCACTGCAGTGTCTGAGGGTTCCACTGGCATATGGGGTATGGTGTAGCAGACTCTGCCACTTTATTAGCACAAAGTTTCCTTTGGCTAGTAAGTGGGTTTAGAGGGCCCTGCAGTGGAATTTGGGGTACTCACATGCATTGGTTCCTATCTGAGTTATAAATGGGTCCATATGGTACATGTGACTTTAGCAAGGGGATGAAGGCCCTGTCAGGGTGAGCACTGGGCAAGCTTCCATCTGCCAGTGCACCTTGGTCCTCGCCTGGCACTGCGACTGCCCCATCCCTATTGCTCTCATTTATGGAGACCATTCAGCGCTCGAGATTCTGTGGTGGTCTCCTGGGTTCATTTCTGGTCCCCACTCGGGGTTGGTACAACACCACTAAACACATTTCCACTCGTGGCCTGACGAAAGGATTAAGCCCAAATCTTACCTTAGCCCAGATGAAACCAGCTAGCCCCAGAAAGTTACCTTCCATTGTGGTGTTGGTGATGGGGAGTACAAGCCCCACACCAGGCAAGAAGGGGGTTAAGGAGCAGCTTTGGGCTCAGCCAAGCCAACCATGGAGGAGAGGAGCCTTACAAGGGAAAAGCCCAGTTGAGAAGGGCCAAGCTCAGGGAGGTGAATGGATCTCTCCCCACTAGCTCCCTGCAAGAAGCACCGCGGAGCCAAAGCTGGCAGAGGGTTACTGCAAACGCTGCCCGGAGGATGCTGAGCAGGGCTATGGCTCATCCAGTATCCCCCCAGAGGAGGGAGACCAGAGATGTGTTTGGGCTATTTTTGCATTGTGTCTGTCTTATGTATCAGAGGGGTAGCCGTGTTAGTCTGAATCTGTAAAAAGCAACAGAGGGTCCTGTGGCACCTTTAAGACTAACAGAAGTATTGGGAGCATAAGCTTTCGTGGGTCAGAACCTCACTTCTTCAGATGCAAGTCTGTCTTATGTTACTGTTCTTCCCAGGGCTGGGGGGAAAGGCCTAGACACGGGCCACAGTAGGAAGAAGTCTGAGGAAGAAGGAAGAGGTCAGAAGAAGCCGATCATAGTCATCTGCTACAGAGGCCTGGGCTGGAACCCAGGCTAGAGGTAGGGGAATCCAGTCTCTATAGGTCACCATGGAAAGGCCTGGTGAAGGCCCTGGGCAAGGGTCATAGTGGGCCTAGAGTCGGGCTGGAGCCCTGGCACAAGGCGGCTGGACTGTTATTGGACCGGTCTCCCCCTTAACTCAGAAGGCATGAGACTAGAAATTGATCTGGCTGGAGGGCTGAGTCACGGGACCAAGGGCCACCGGCAGACCTGAATGGCTGGTCAGTGAGGCTACAGAGAGGGAAAACCCAGCAACATCAGATCCAGACACAAGGCAACGCACTGGCTGGTGAGTCACTTTGTCAACTGTTCCTTTAAGAGCGTGCACTGTGAGCAGCGGTTTGATACCGAGGCATGGAGCCCCCCATCTCGTGGCCAGCAGATCTGATGCTGTGCAGGCCGGCAGTGTCTGAAAGCCTTTACCACGACGTGTCTGGTGGCTGTCGATCCAGTTCCTAGCTGACAGGCGTCTACAGCACACAAGGAGCCCTAGTGATACTGTTGCTGTCTCGTCCCCTTGTTGGCAGTCTCAGAGTTGCCCAGGATTGAATGGACCATGGAGAGACAACAGCAGAAGGGTTGGTCCCTCCAGTTCATGGCTGAGGCTCATCTGTCAGATGGAGTTTGAAGCAAGCTTATGCTTGATGTACTTGCTCTCTGGATAACAAAAGGACTTCAGTCTCCAGGGCTGTCTGCCTTTTAACTGGCACTGAATTCACCTTAAGAAACAACAGCAGAAAGGGGAAAGACCTCCTTTCTCTCCCATAACATACAGAGCACAGGTTGCTGGGGTGACTACTTATTTTTATATCCTCATTACAGCCTTGTCTACGCCTACACATTAAGTTCACCTAGCTCCATCGCTCAGGGCTGGGGAAAAATGTCACCCCTGACATGACATAGTTAGCTTGATCTGACCTCACTGTAGATGCAACGAGGTTGATGGAAGAATTCTTCTGTCCACCTAGCTACTCCCTTGCAGAGAGGTGAATTAATTACAGTGATGGGAAAACTCTTCCATAGGAAGCACCCACAACGCTGTAGTTTGGACACACCCTCTGGAAGTAGTCAGATGCTTCGTATGAATAGCTGCAGCCTACAAGTGGTTACCACACACACAACCTCCATTCATGCATTCCTGGGTCTCAGATTTCCCCAAGCTGCTTCTATTCTGATGTACTCCAGTATGTTAACAGTGAGTATATTCACAGGGGTCTAGCCTCTGCCCGGAGGAACTAGCTGCGGGTTCTCCATCTGATGGTACAGGCATCACTGTCCTGGGATCCGGTGATGGAGCTAGCCCCAGAAGATGACTGCAGTTTGGTGATATCTAGCAAGAGGCTGGCAGCATTGTCTCTGGTGGGCTCTAGAGATGCTGAGGTTTCAGTGGAGCTGTCTCAGGAGGTGCCTGTCTGAGGTTGCTAGCACTTTAGTACCACCTCAAATAACTGCATTAAGTGGAATTTCCCAAGATAGCGTTGCGGTTATCTTCATATGGGCTTGATGCAGGGAATCAATCTCTGGCCTTGGCTATGCAGAAGATCAGACTAGATGATCATAACGGACTCTTCTGGGCTTAAAATCTGAGTCTGTATTTAGGAGGGCCTCTCCTTGGCTGACCTCTTTCTGACTCTTCACTTATATCACTAGCTGCAGCACCGGGTGTTAGAGATGGATCCAAGCCCCAGTCTGGGATCCAGGTGTCCCTGAACCACTCAGATCCAGATTAGAACTTTCTGACCGGCCCCTAACTGTGTAATAGGCCAAACTAAAACCCTGGGACCAAATTCTGGGCCCTTTCAGATCTGGCCCCCCATGCCCATCTCACAATGCCCCTTTCCTTTAAACTCTACATCCATTTCTGCCCTGAGCTAGCAAGTCACTTCACCTCCCTGTGCCTCAATTTCCTCACCTGTCAAATGGGATTAATGATACTGACCTCCTCTGTAAAGTGCTTTGAGGTCTCTAGATGAAAAGTGCTGTATAAAAGCTAGGAATTATTATTATTCTGTCCCCAAACCAAACAACCGCAGGCTCCTTTCCATCACACAGATGAGTAACACTGGCTCCAGTGCTTGCTTCAACTCTTTCCTTAGTCTCCTATGAAGGCTGCCACCAGGGGACACCACTAGCTTCTCCCCAGAACCCATCCCGCCTCAGAATGTGCTTTCCAGCGAACCCTGTAGCTGTGGCGGGCTGGGTGACAAAGTACATCCTGGTGGAGTCCCTGCATATGAGCGCTGGCTCAGGCACAGTGGAATGTTCCATCTCCCTGTCTGCATCTCCGCTGACGGGACATTCTTCCTCACCCAGCATTACATTTGCAGACTGGCTCGTCCTCTGCAGTGATATTTAATAACCAGAGCGGCGAGGCTGCGTGGATTCCTGTCCAGATGTGTGTTTGTAGCTCTGAGCGCCAGTTTCTCCTGTTGCTTTCGATCATCACTTGCACTCACTTCATTTTGCACATTCCTGCGGGCATTCCTGCAAGCCAACTTTTCTGGCTTTCCAGCATGAGACTGAAACCACAGGCCAACGCCTCTGGGGAGAGTTAACCCTGCTGATGTAAAGGGGGTGCCAGGGGAAAGACTGGGCTGCTCCAGGCTGTATGCCGAGGTCTCCTTCCATTCAGCGAAGGGATAAGTTATCCGCTCCAGTCTAATCCCTATGCACGTCCTGGGGATGCCAGTGGTAGAAACCCTTTAGCTGGATTGAAAGGTGCTATATAAGTGCAAGATGGTGCTGTTATTAAAAGAAAGACATTGAATAAGAATGCCAAGGCTTAAACTTTGTTTGCAGAGTTGTTGTAGCCATGTTGGTCCCAGGATATGAGAGAGACAAGGTGGATGAGGTGTAGCATCCTTTATTGGATGAACTTTTGTTGTTGAAAGAGACAAGCTTTTGAGCCACACAGAGTTCTTCTTCAGGTCTGGGAAATTTAAGTATCACAGCTAAATACTGTACAAGATGGAACAGCTTGGTAAGCATAAGAATTTAACAGGTTGCAAGAGACCATTCAAGATGAAGTGGGCAATTAACACCTCTACAGTCACAGAACAAAAGAGGGTTAATGAGTTACAGATTTTTGTAATGAGACATAAATTCCGTGTCCATGACTATTAGCATCTTGCAAAGTTATGAATGTAAGCTCCCAGGCTTGTCTTTGGATGGTGGTGTGCAGGTTTGAGGACAAGGACTGAGAGGTCACCTATAGAGTGGTCGTTTTGTGAAAAGTATTCACCCATAGGTGACAGGGTGTGTTTGTCTTTTATGATTTTTCTGTGTGAGTTCATTCGAGAGCATAGTGATTGTCTGGTTTCATCCACGTAGTTGTTGAGGCATTTGATGCAACGGATGAGGTACACCCCAAGTTGTGATAGGCATATGAAGGACCCAGGGATCGGGGAGCGGGGGGGGGGGATTTATCATTGCAGCAGTAGAGATATGTCTGCAGGTTTTGCATCTGTTGTTATGACAGGGTCTAGTGCTGCTTTGACTTGGTGTGTCTTGGTCTGTGGGAAGCTTGCTTCTGATAGTGAACTTGGTGAGTCTGCGGGGTTTGAAGCCAGAGGAGCGGGTTTAGAGAAGATTTCTTTCAGGATGTGGTCCCCATCAATTATGGGGTTGTAATTGTTTGACGATACCCTGTATGGGCTCCAGAAATTGGTCCAATAAAAGATATTATGGGGGTGGAATGTGGCAGAAGTTTAACAGCAGACACTACAGGAATGCTTCTTGGCCTTCTAGGAGAAGAAGTAAAGATGACTTTCATAGCCACCTGAAAACACAGGCGGACTTCAGGGAGACAGACTTGTATCTAGGTCCTGTACAACGCCGACCATTTCAGAAAATGAGATGATTGCTAGAGAAAGATCGGTTAGAATGTAATTATCCAGACTGGAATTTGCCCTGGACGCTGGGATTAACCACCCTCCTCTAGGCCAAAATACCACAATGGGATATTTAAACTGCCCAAATGGCTGTGGCCCCTCAGTTTTCCAAAGCTGGCACTCCAGCAGCACATGCTCTATAGCACCAGGCTGGGTTTGTTACGGAGACAGAAGAAGGAACACCCACACTATGTAAGCATCTCTTGGCAATCTTCCAATCCAAGTACCAACCTGACCTGCCCCCACTCGGCTTGTACAGTCCCAGGTGAAACTATTAGGAGGGAGGCAAAGATCACTGTGCTTTGTGGAAAGGACCTTGCAGAAATGACCCTGCCCACCTCTCGTTCCCTTACCTGAACCCTGGCTTCTGTTAGGTCCGTCCTTAGTGCCAGCTGCTCCCTGGCATACACATCGGGGTAATGGGTTTTCTGGAAGACCTTCTCCAGTTCTTCCAGTTGGAAGGTGCTGAAGGTCGTCCTGTTCCTCCTCTTCTTGTTCTTGTTCTTGGATAGCTCCATGGTGTCGGTGAGCTCGGGGGAGATGTGCTCCCTCAAGCTGCCCAGAGACGCAGCCGGGGAGCAGCTGAGATCAGGGGCTTCTTCCAGCGGGGCTCTGCAGTCTGTGGGCACAGGGTGGTACTCCTGCCCTTTGGCGCTTTTCTCTCTGGCTGCAGTGGGAACACACAGAGCAGTGGATTAAACAATCACAGAGCCATACTGTTGCCTGCTGCCCCCACCCCTCAAGCGTTGCTCTCTATGGATGTTCTAAACTATTCCGGACCCGGGAGCTTGGCTGGTGGCTCTGAATAGATTAATGCAGCACGCGTTTTTCCAAGTTCCCCATTAAACACTGAAACAGCACCACGGGTCTGGGGTGGGTGCCGAGAGATTAGGGCCTGTATTTCTGGGGGGAAATCTCCTCTGTGCCCCGTCAGGCAAGAATTAAGCACTTCTAGCAACTGAATGGCTCAGCCTTGGGGTGGGGAAGGCAGGGCTGGTGGATGAAATCACTAAAAGGGGGAAGACACACAAGGACAAAGAGTGGGTCCAAATCCATCTTGCCAACGATTGCAGTATACCCAGAGGGGAAAGACTACACATCTGCTGGGGTATAGATGAAAGCTCAGAGACAGCGAGTGGGGCCTGGGTTTTCTCCTGGGGGAAGCCATTGAAGGGCTAGGTTTTACAACACCTTTTAGCGTAGTAGCCAGGGACTCAGGAGACCAGCGCTCAGTTCTCTGCTCTGCTACTGACCTCTGTGTGTGACCTTGGGCAAGTCAATCAACCCTGTGTCTCAGTTCCCCTTCTGTCAAATAGAGATAATAGCCCTTAAAGAGTGTGAGGCACTTGGGTACTAATGTGATGGGGGCCACGTATGTACCTAAAACAGAGAGACAGTCTGTTACCTGCATTGGTTGCATTGGCCTAGAGCATGGTACATGTGTATCTCCTGTCAATTTAACAGATGGGATTAGAATTGGAAAAAGTACAGAGAAGGGCAACAGAAATGATTAGGGGATGGAAAAAGCTTCCACATGAGGAGAGATTAAAAAGACTGGGACTGTTCAGCTTAGAAAAGAAACGACTCAGGGGAGGATATGAGAGAGGTCTATAAAATCAGGAATGGTGTGGAAAGAGTGAATGGGAAAGTGTTATTTATCCTGTCACATAACACATGAACCAGGGGTCCCCCAATGAAATTAATAGGCTGCAGGTTTAAAAGGAAGTGCAATTCTTCACGCAACGGACAATCACTCTGTGAAAGTTGTTGCCGGGGGATGCTGTAAAGGCCAAAAGTATAACTGGATTAAAAAAATAATTAGATATGTTCATGGAGGATCGGTCTATCAATGGCTATTAGCCAGGATGGGCAGGGATGCAACCCCATGCTCTGAATGTCCTTAGCCTCTTGTTTGCCAGAAGCTGGGAGTGGACCACGGGATGGATCACTATAATTGCCCTGTCTGTTCATTCCCTCTGAAGCACCTGGTGATGGCCACAGTCAGAAGACAGGATACTGGGCTAGATGGACCATAGGTCTGACCCAGTACGGCCGTGCTTATGATTATAGGACAATTATTGATGCTGTTGTGATCCCCTTGCCTCCAACAGGAATTGAGGGCACACAGAACCATTCATTCTAGGGCTTGCCCGGCTGTGTGCTGCTGCAGGGGTCTCTGAGTCTTTAGCAGTGGGATGGGTGAGGGATACTGAAGCAGGAGGCCAGGGGTGTGAAATGAAGAGTAAAGAGGGGGGTAGGTGAGATGAATGGAGGCTAGGGAGCAGGATGAATTAGGCAGAGTGCACCTGCAGGGCCAGATCCTCAGTGGGTGTAAACCAGCAATAGTTTCAATGGATCTGCACTTATTTACACCCACTGAGGATCTGTCCTGAAGCACGGGCAAGATGAGATTGTCCCAGCATGCCTACTGAGCTTCCCCCCACCCTTTCTCCATCTCCAGACCAGCTGGACACAATATCTGTCTCGCCACCGATGGAGCAGTATCTTGCCTGGTGTGGCGGCAAACAGACATGCTGCACAACCCTGGTGCATGGAGATGACTCCGTTCTTGCACGCCCTGGGTTTGCAGCCCCTGAACTACCGCCATTGAAAATGTGCTGGAGGCCAGGGGCTCCCCAAAGATCTAAATCTTTCTCCAGAAACTATTTGGAAAGAACTCCCCAGTGAAAGCCATCCCAGCGCCTTTGAACAGCACCGCCCAGGGCAACCATTTCCCAGCCCGAATCAATTGTTTGAGGAATTGCCTTATAGAAAACAGCCCGTGGGGAATCTAGGGCAACATGTTTGTGTTGCGTTTTTCTCCCCACCCCGTGTCTGGAATTTGTACTGAAATGTGTTGGAGGGAATAAATCAGAGCACATACTGAAAGAGGAACGCGGGCTGCCTTTTCCAGCCGCAAGCCAGGAGCGTTCTCTTTCACACGGATTTGGCTGCCGACGGTGACAAGCAGAACACAAGAGGGAACCGCACCAGTGGAGAAGGTCTTCTGCGGCCAGCTCCTCGGTGGGTGGAAATTGGCTTCGTAGCCATCAGTGGAATGTTGTTAATTTTCGCCAGCCGAGGCCCTGGCTCTTGGTTAAAAGCAAAAGTCTAAAATACCAGCGTGAAGGAGGCTGCAAAGGGGGCAGCAACCAGCCCTGCCCATTCCAGGGAAAGGCTGGTGTGTTGAAGAGTCAGGCCTGGAATGTTCTGGGTGCTGAATCTCGACGACTCCTCAATCCCTACACTGTTACCAGTGTGGGCAGGCAAAGCTTTCCCAGGTTATTCGGGGCTCTCAGTGGGGCCCACCCTGAAGCTGCAATGCCAGCCCATTTAACCCACTTGGTGCCCTGTTTCATCAAGCTCTTCAGTGGCTGAGACATTTTACCCCATCAATGCCCCAGGGGAAAGGAGTTGCTAGGAAACTGCTTTCCTCTCTGCTGCTTTCCTCACACCTGGTTCAACTCACCTGCAGGCTATGACTTTCAGCAGGTGAAAATGGGGTAAAGGGGCCCAGGGGAGGAAGAGGCAGATGTGGAAGCCATGGAAATTGCGGCTGGGGATACACAGAGGAAGCCCTGGGGCTGAAGTTCCTGTCCTGGTTTCATTCTAGGGAATGATTTCCCTTCCTAACGGGATCCAGCCTTCTGGGGTTTCCTCTCCACACCATGGTCTCTTTCACCAGCAGACAGGGCACCAGGGCACAGAGTTTTAACTGGCCTGTGCTTGCTTTCTTCATATTGGGCCTGATCCTGCACCACTGGGGGCAAATGGGGATTTGGGTCGTGGGCTTCAGTGATGGCAGGATCGGGCCCAATATTCTTTGCTTATCTGGGTCTCGTATAGGTTGAATGGGATGGACCCTGGCTCCTGTATAGACTGTGTGGGACGGATCCTGTACACAGGGTCTGGTCTGGTGCCTAGTTCCTTCCTTGCGGACTATCCCTATTCCGTCCCAGTGGTTTGTTTTTTAGCTGGGCTCACATAGGACTCAGCCAAGGGAGGGGGTTCTGCAGGGTGGCCGCTGGCGCTAGGGTTAGCCGCAGAACGGTCTGTCTGAGCAGCTGGGAGCGAAGGGGCTGGAGAGAAAGTTCCTTTCAAATACCTGCTGGAAAGTGATGCCTTTAACTCCGAACCATCTAAGCAGAAAGTTTACCTTGAAATATTGCACGAGATTCATTTGAATTGACCCATTGTAGCCTCTTTCTGTCTTTTCTTGCCCCTCTTCCCTTTTCCCTTCCCTTCTTTCCCCCTCCCATCGCTTCTCTCTTCCTTTCTTGGCTTGTCAGCCGGCTGGTTTGTTCGTTCCGTTCTCAGCACCCTACCCAAATTCCCATTTCATTCGTCTACCTAATTACAAAACAAGGCCATCCGAGAGTTTCTGGAGAACTAGAATGGCCTTCCAGGGTCCGAATTTACACCAGATCTAGAGTCGGGATCTTGCACCTAAACCTGAAAAGGGAAGGTCGACTCTTTTTTTTAACTTGATATCTTGAATCAATTTACAAAACTCAATCGATCGGAATTCGTGCACGCAACTCTGATAGGAACCCAGCACCTTCCCTTTTTCTCCTTCCTCTTAAACGGTTTCTAATTCGAATCGGCTCCTTCTCTCCCAGGACTAGGAAGTGGGTTTATTTAGGGATTTTTTCCGCTTAATTAAACCAATTTGGGGTTTATCCCAACAGCCGAGTCTGAGTCAGTTTGTTTTGATTAATTCCCACCACGGGAAATGTTTTCTCTGGAGGTAGACAACAAGACACTTTAGAGATCTTTCTCTCTTTTCTCCACAGCTATGTTTATCTAGCTATTTCAAATAAATAGCTACAGATATAGCAATGAAATTAGATACCTGGGATGGATAAAAATAAAAGTAACGGGTTTTCTCCATTTTATTTCCCAAGGTATCGACAGAGGCAAACATTCATGAGACAAAATTTAGCAATGCCCTTAGCTGAGATTCTATTTTTAAATTCAAAACGAGGGGATGACCCCCAACTGTTATGTAAAGAGATGGGAGATTGTTCTGTTGGGCAGGGAAAGATGCTTGGGCTGAACTGATCCCAAAAATTAGGTTCATACGGTGATGCCTCCCCCCACAAAATCTGGTCAACACAATGATCCCGCCGGTTTTCTTCAGCTGCTTCTCTTTAACACGCATCCCATCTCCAAAACACACCCTCAATCAATCCATCAATCGGCTGAAAGAAAAAGACAGGAAGGAGGAAGGGTAATAAAAAAATCACAGGCGAGAGAAGAAGTGGCTAGATCGTGCTAGAGATTTCTCCGTGTGTATTTTGATGGGCTATCTGTCCCAGAAAAGACAGACGGGTTGTGAAGCTGGCAGGGTTAGCCGCTGGGGAACAACTGCACAATTGTTGGGTTAAAGTGGAAAAACTCGGAGACCATTATTCAAGGGATGGGGGCAAGAAAGAAACCCTTCCGCCGTGAGGGGCGGGGGGGAATGTGGTGAGCTGCACGGGAAATGTGATACAGGCATGTATAGGCAGCCATCACCCCGGTATCTGGGCGCGTAAGAGACCTCGACCTGCCCAGACCAGCCTGTGGATTAACCATGCATCAAACCTAGTCAATTTCACCTAGTCATTTTCTCTTGACTACTGAATTCCTTCCTAGCCAATTTCCTTCCTAGGCCAAAGCAAAAATCGGAGAGGGTTTTGTTGTTGTTGTATGTCCCACGCAATCTCATGGGGAGCTGGGAAAATAAACGGAGCAGAAGTCATCAGGGACTGAATGATTTCTGCCCAGGACTCATGGGCCCTGGAGCTTCGTGTCTGTCCTTGCTAAATCCCTGGACAGCTGTAATTCCCCGACTTGCTTTTGTACCAAAGACGAGCAAGGAAGCCACCTCGCCTGAGAAAGATCAGCTTTGGGGAAGAGGGGGAGAGAATAAAGCAGGAAAGAGTCAAACTTTTTCAATCTCTCTCTCTTTCACTCCCTCACTTTAAATCGCTCGCTTGTCCCTCCGCACTGGAGGGCGCGTTTCTGCCCCCCGGCCCCTCCTCAGCGGCGAACCCCAGAGAGCCTGAGCAGAAGATTCGCCTCTACCAGAAACTTCCCCCGTTTTCTTTTTAAAGGGGGAGCTGAGAACATGATTTGGGGCTCAGCACTGCGGCTGCTGGGTGAACCTCTGACTACAGCTGTCTCCTGATAGCGGGGAGGGGGCTGCCATTTTTCTTCCATCCAGAACTTTTCTCTTTCTCCCCCCGTCTGTTTGTGGTACCTGTTTCCCCTTTCTCAGGGGCAGAGTTGTTTACACAGCCCGCTGCCTGCCAGTCTACAAGAGTCCGTCCATTCCAACTGCTTCTAATTAAGCTCCAACTATGTTTTTTATCAAGAGGGCTAGATTCAAAGGGCGCAGACATGAAGGGCCACATAGTAAATAGTTTCCTACAGCTGACCCTGTCTCGCAGGGAAGGAAATCAAGGGCTAGGGATTGCCCCACATTTGGCTTTAAGAACTAAATATTTCAAGACAGTCCATTGGAGAAAGATTCCTCCCAGAATTTATGTTGTGCTTAGAGAAGCAAGAGGTCCTTTCATTGCAGGGCTGAGTTTTTAGTAATCCTCACCTAGGCTCATTTAGGAGGTAAGTGTCAGGGTGTTAAGTGAGTCTGATGAAAGCGAAGGGGAAAAGGACAGTAAAATGAAACAGATTTAGTGTGCACTTGGGATCAATGTGAAACACACAGCCAGAGAGCTGCTTCTCAGAGAAGTGCCCGTGACTATAAATCAGCGGATGGAAATATTTTCACTGAACCATTTTTCCCCCCACGAAAATTGATTTTTTTTTAACTGAAACTAAAATGATCGTGGAAAATGTTAGTTTGGGTTAAAAGAAATCTGCTTGGGCTTCCCCCCTCCCCCCCGAATGAGAAACCAAGAACGGAAACTTTTGTTTTCAAATAACTTTTTTTTTTCAGTTTTTGCTTGATCAAAAACAGGAAAAATCCCCCCAAATGATCAAATGAAATTAAAAATGTTTCGTTTTGTTAATTTTTTTGGTGAAAAAAATATAGCATTTTTGACCAGCACTAATAGCTACCTAATCTATCTATCATTTGAGATGGATCGCTACGTATCTATATATGTATAGAGAAATGCAAGTATGTGTATACAATAAAAGATCAAATCTAAATAAAATTCAGCCGGATCAATGACAGCATTTTGACTCTATAAACACGAACGAACCTCTTTGTTCAGCGAAATTTCTGACTTTGCATGAGCCATAAATTATTTTCAGCTGAAGAATTATTTATCACCTTACATATATTTGTTTGGCTTTAGACCGAGAGAGATTGAGGCTTAACAGAATTGTATGTGTAGTTGTGATATAAATATGGGCAGACATTCCTACACGGAAATACATAATATATAGACGTACATAAGGGTTTGAAATTAATTCAGCCACTGAAAAATGATTTCTAAATAACGGAGACGCAGAAACGGGAAGGGCTATAGCCAAAATATTGGCACTGCTCTTCCAAATGGGATTCGAATGTTCTCTGATTTGCGTGGATATCTTTTAGACGCACAAATGCTAGATCCTACAGCAAGTAGCTCGTGCTACGCAAGGAGAGAGTTTTGATTTGTGAAGTTTATAGCCCCTAGGTGAGCAGACAAAGCAAGGAGAAAACGCACAATGAAAGGCTTGCTTCTCTGGCCCAAGGAACGGGGCTCTCCTCTCCAGCTTTACGGATCAGCGTGGGGACAATAAGCCCGAGCTGCGTTTGTGTTTTGCAGGCTCTGGGGCGGCGGGGAGCGGCTCCTGCTCCTCCGTTTCGGGCCTGATAAATGAGCTTTAATGAAAGATTCAACAAATGCCCCGTTTTCTTCCTTTGATTTCAGCAGCGGGGCCAGGATCTATGACTGGGGCGCGGGGATGGGAAACGGGGCTTAAGTTCATCTGAAGGGGAAAGGATTTACATGTGGGGGAGGGGGGACTGTAGGAATTGCAGGTAGGGCAGGCTGGGTATACATGTGTGGGAACCCCAATAGCACTGACACGCCTGACGCAATCCCAGAGCATTCCTTTCGGTAAGATGTAGAAGTATGATTTGATTTTATTATGCTGCATTTTCGCCGCGAGCTAACCGTTGGAACTCACTGCCACTTTAATAATAACAATAACTGATCATTGACCGTTGGAACTCACTGCCACTTTAATAACAATAGCTGATCATTAACCGTTGGAACTCACAGCCACTTTTTAACCACAACAGTAATTAATAAGTGGCAGTGAAGTCCAGAGGTTATTTAAAGGTTTAAATGGAGTGATAGAATAACAATAACTGTATTGTTATGGTTGAAACTCATTGCTGATGTTTTGTTATTCGATTATTTTAACATCAGCGCAATAGTCGTTATAATTAATTAGCATTTGATTATTATTATACTGGATAATTATTTTAGCAGTGTAATATTTTGTTTGTTATTTCTTCTATTCTTATTTTCCTACTGTCATCAGCATCATCAAAGTTCATTGTGCTGGTAGGTATCATTATATTATCTGTTATTGTTTGTTGTTATTTGCCCTTTATTAGGTTGCATTGTTAGCATTAATGTCCATGGAGTATTATCCTTCATTTATAGAGTGTTTGTGTTTTATCAGTTTCAAGTCTGGTTATTTTTAAGAGCTAGGTATTAGTAAATAATAATAGGATAAAAACAATCCTATTCTAGATTAGATTATTATCCCCCAGCGGTGTGTTTTGGCTTGCACACTGGTAGGCTTGGATTCCTCATTATCTAACGCTATAGATCACCAGGCATTAATATCCAGAATGGTTTTCAGGCCAAAGGATCCTAAGGGGCTTTGCAGATTTTCAAAGCATTCGAACGCCATTTAGTCGCCTTCCGTGTTTTAACCCCTCTCTGTCCGAATCCTCTTGGGCAGTAAACTGAGCGTATACATAGGGGGATTTGCAATAGCGCCCCAAATGCCAATTGTCCGGGGAAAAGACAAGGACACAAACGCGAGCAACGAATTGGCAGGACAGGAAAGTAGCTTCTCTACTCTCGAAAGCTTCGTGCGATTGCCAAGAAGCGCGGAACTTTTACAAACTTTTACAACCTCAGCTTTTCCCATTATTTATTTTCTGCACAGATTTCCCCCCATCTCTTTTTGCCCTGCTCGGCTCCTGAAACGACCCTCTTTGCTGGTGGAGAAAATCATTGTGCGATCCTCCCTTTGCATGGGGGGGGGGGGGGGGGGGGGGAAAGCAACACCCGGGTTCACACAGGCTGCGGTGAAATCCTGACTGCATCGAAGCCGATGGTAAAAACCCCATTGACTCCAAGGGAGCCCGGATTTGACCCCATAAAGCTCCTCATTCCCATAGCCTTCAATAACAGCTTGCTTGCCTGAACGAGGAAGATACAAGGGGGTTATTACACGGGATCAAAGGATGGAGCAATGTACATCCAGTCCCTTCCAACAGTTTTCAGTAGAAATTACAGGCACTGTAACTTCTATAGATGTATAATATTCCTTTCTTATTTCTCCAGGTAAAGCCCGTACCAACAAGGCTGGATTCTCAAAGAAGTCCGAACACCCACTCGCTTAACTTTGCCCCGTTTCATTGACTTCAATGGAACGATTCGCTAAATCTGACCCTGCGCCGCTGAAGTCAATGAGAACTTTGTGAATGACTGACACGGGGGCCGGGAGTGGGACTGTCCTATAATGGAACAGAGGGTCCTGTGGCACCTTTAAGACTAACAGAAGTATTGGAGTATAAGCTTTCGTGGGTGAATGCCCACTTCATCAGACGCTCCAATACTTCTGTTAGTCTTAAAGGTGCCACAGGACCCTCTGTTGCTTTTTACAGATTCAGACTAAGACGGCTACCCCTCTGATCCTATAATGGAGAGATTCTGCCCTCGCTGAAGTCAATGGCAAAACTCTCGGTTGATTTCACTGGGATCATGATTTCACCCGTTGCGTGTAAAATTAAGCACGTGCGTTAAATCTTTGCGCGCAGGCGGCTGGTAGGAGCGCAATCCCGCAATTGAATTTCGATAATATTTGGCTGCATGATTTACCCGCAGCTTTGCAAATCGCAGATGATTATCATGATGATAATAAAACCCAGTATGTTCACACATCTATTGTTAAACACAATTTTGATCATGGTGATACTTAACAGTGGAATAGTAAAGAATTTAGACTAACCTGGGTGCTGCCCTGGGTCCATAAAACGAAAACGGACCTCTTGATATATTGATCTAGCTCATTTCTCCTTGTTAAATCATAGGCAACATTCAGTCACCAATAGACATGCCTCTCTTTTCCTTTGTTTCCCAATATACCTTTTGCCAAATTTAATATTGCAGCACATTGGGGGCGGAGGGGAACCTTTTGTGTCTATGACCGATTATTTTTAAAATCCAACAAATATGTAAACATTTAGATCGATAGATGAAAAGGAAAGAAAACCGCCACCCAGCGATAGATAAATAGAATTAAATATAAAGATGAAGGAAAGAACTTTTCCAGCATGTCAGGAAGGGCTTTTAAAAATTATTTTAGACATTTTAGAAAGTGAATTTTAAAACACACAAATAAAGAAATAAAAAAGAAACAGATGCGGAAAGGAGGGATATAATGTGAAGTCAGCACAATATGGAGAAAAAAATACTTTTGCTTCAGTTCCTTCGATTTCTGATCTAGCTGATTACAGAATAAACGCCTGGACTGTATAGAAGCCAAATAGAAAGAGAGGGAAGGAAAGAGAGAAAAGAAAGAAGAATGATCAAGAAATAATATGTAAAATATCTTTCTTTGCTCTATGCAATGCTTTTTTTAAAATGTATATCTTTTAAAAAATGGAGGAAGTTTGATCCCGTGAGGATTATAAAATTTGGTGCTTGCCAATGCTAAGGAGACTCGGCGGAGAACATAGCTCTCTTGGTTTTCCTGGAGTATTAGGGGAAATTTCTGTGAATTGCCAAACAACGTTTATTTTTCAGTTTTAACTTCAAATACATTCCCTGTTTCTCTGTCACACATGCCCCCCATCCCCTTTCAAGCTAGAGGTGGAAATTTGCAATTTGTTCGGAGATCCCTTTGAAATCCCGACCTGGCAGCTCTGACTCAGGGTTAGCTTCAAGGGGAGATTTGCCTGAGGACTGCAGGATCGACCCTTTAACCGAATGAAATGAGGAGAAAACGGGACAGTTCTACCATGGGGGAGGGATGGGGGCAGATCGCACATGTTCATTTGAGCTGCTTATTGCTCTAGAAAGCAATGAGAGAGAAGCGTAGAACCTTTGTATAGTGCCTGAAATACAATCACTTGGCTCCGAGGGAAAACGCGACGAGAAAGAAATAAGTATACTAGAGAGAGAGGGGGGGGGGGCATACAAGGAAAGGGGAAAAAAAGAAAGACACGCACAAGAAAGAAAGAAAGAACGAAAGAAAGAAACATACAAGGAAGGAAGGAGAGAGAGACAAGAAAGAACGAACGAACGGATGACAAGAAAGACAAGGAGACAGAGATAAGAAAGAAACACATACTGTACAAGAAAGAACGAGACAGACCTACAAGAAAGAAAAAAATGAGAGGAAGAAACAGCTCAGGAAGGAGAAACAAGAAAGAAGGCAATAGAAGGAAGGAAAGAAACAGACATACAAGAAGGAAAGAAAGAGAGACAAGGGAAGCGCTATCCCAGGAAGGAAGGGGAGAGCGGAGAAACAGATGGCAGTGCGTTTAATAAAAGCCTCTTCCAGCCCAGGAGTGGCTCTGTAACACTTTTCAGAGGGATTGGTTAAGGTCACACAGTCCCCCTCTCGCCGAGTTCTGCTGCCCCAGCCCTGGCCCTCGGTGCCTGTGCGCAAGGCCACCTTGGCTCCCAGCACGGCCCGTTCGTACCCACCCCTGGCTATTCCTGCCCCCGGGAGGCCAGTGCAGGGCCCAGACCCCCCTTTACCTTCGGCCACGGCCTGGTAGAAAGCCTTCCCGTTGACAGACAGCGCGTGGTGGCTCGGGCTGGGGGACTCCAAGTATTTGTGGGCCGCTTTCTCCTGGGCTGGAGGGTAAGTGTCCGGGTAGCGGCCCGGCCTGGGGCTGAGCCGCTGCTGCTGCGGGGGAAGCGGGTGATGCTGAGGGGGGGTCGGTAGCTTCTGGTTGCCCTGGAAGATGCGCCGCTGCAGGCCTGGAGCTGGGGGGGCTTTGGCTGCGGGAGGTGGCGGGGGTGCTGTCGGGCAGAAGGAGAGGCAGCCCTGCGCCTCCATGGCTGGCAGATCACGGGGCTGCGGGGACCCAGCCGCGGCGCTGATTTTGAGCTCAGAGTGGGGAGGGATCGCAAACCCCCTCCCCCCAGAAAACCCGGCTCAGCCTGATTTAAACCACTAGGGATCCAGTCACGTGTGTCCCCCATCGAGTTTATTAACCCTCTAATCCCAGCCCAGCCCCTTGGGCTAATACAGAGAGACCAGGACTCCCCCTGGGCCTGTCCTGCCTTCCCTATACAGCCCGGTGGTCCTTATTACAGCCCGCACGTGTGGGAACTCAATGCTCCACCGCTTTCCTGGGACTGGCTGGAAATGTGCGGCCCAGTCACCCACGCCGGGTCTGTCTTTGTTTAAACCTTCATCCCAGCACAGGATAGCACCCAGAGCTCCCAGCAGCTCCCCCTTTCAAAGGGGTCTGCTGGATTTGGCTGGAAGAGCTGGGCTGAGGGTCCCGTTATGGCTTTCTCTGGGCTTGTGTCAGCGGTTGGTGTTTTAATTCCACGATCATTTTTGTTGTTTAATTAACAGACGCCAATAACCGAACCAGCTTCTGCTCCGATTACGCTGCTTGTCTCATTGGCCCCGCTCCACTGGATCTTGGAGATGAGGAAGATGAGATTTTTGGCTTTTCTTCCCCACATCTCCCCTTGTCCTTATAGTCAATCAGGCCAATTTCCCTTCAGATCACTTGCACGTAATTAGCCCCCTGGTTTAGCTAATCTACATAGTAGATATTATAACCGACTAGCTCACATGCATATGGCACACACAAGCTAGATGTGTGTGCTCTGGCATAGTGTATCTCTCTCTCACAGTCTATGAACTAGATGCCTATGGGAAGCGCTTGCATTATTCCACATTGTATACGGCAGGTACAGAGAGGATTGCGGTCAAAATGAGAAAACTTCGTTTGAAAAATTAGTACTTTTTTCAAGAGGGAAAGACAGCAAAACAACCCAGTGGTTTGTGGAACTTTATTTCAGAGGGGCCCAACTGCGAAGCGAATCTTCTTCCTCTACCTGGAGCGACAGAAACTGCCTCCCAACCAAGCTACAGCAGCCCAGGAAAGACAGGCTTCCCTTTTCACTGTGCCCTAAGGGGCGCATTGTGTGATGCAATTGACACGATCTAGGAGGGACATGGACAGAGGTAAATCACCCCGCATCCATTCCCCGAATGCCGCACCGGCCCTCGCACGGGGAGCGCCCTGAAACAGACACCGGGGCTTGCAAAATGGGGAGCGGCTGGGAGAGACTGGGGGCGGGGGAAGACGGAGGACAAATGCTTCCTTTAAACTCCATCAGGGACACGCTGCTCCTTGCCTTGAGGGCGGCTCCCTCCTCTGCCGTCTTCAGACTGCGGGCGAACTCTTGGCCTCGTTTCAATTACTGCCAGGGGCTCCCAGGGAGCCCGAATTTCACCCGGCGCCTGTGTTCGCCCCACACATTCGCGGGGCAGGTGAGAAGTCGGGTTAATCCTCCCCTAGGCACATTTCTTCTTTGCCAAGGGCGATCTGTTTTAGCCAGGGCCTCTGCCTGGCCTGCACTGCCCATTCGGTGCTTTCCGCAGACAGCAATCGCCGGCCTGGCTGGCTTTGCTGTATTCGGTATGTTGGTAGCCTGCTTCCCTTACGGAGTCACGGTCTTCCTGGGACAGGCTCCGCTGGGCTGGGGAAGGCTGAGTTCAAGGTTGAGTGTCTGGTTTTCAATTTCCACTGCAACCGCAACCGTCAGTCTCCTGTTCGATTCCGAACAAGATACAGTTTGGAAAGTGAATCCCTGAGAGTAAAAGAGAATCGCCCCCTAAAATTTCAGGACTTAAAAATAAAAAAAAGTGCCTTTATATGAAAATAAAACCAACCAACCAAAGCTCACCAAAACAAATGCCAGTCAAACATCCCCCGACTAACCAATCAACCAGAAATAATAATACTAATTAACAATAAATATAAAAAGAAACACAAAACTTTCCAAGGAAACAAATACAAATGTGCCAACAAAACAAAAATATTCTCCCAATCCAAACGCCCAGACACGAAAAGCAAACAGAATCAAACCAAATAAAGAAAAAACCCAAATGGAGAGGCAACAACCAACCAACAAAACAAACACTTTGTTATATGTACAGCGCCTAGCACGACGGATCCATTGACTGGCTCCCAGGAGCAGCTATTGCAATACAATACATTTCTTCTTCTTCTTCCGAAGTTCGCTAAATCCCTCCCTCAACGAACATCAAGAAAGAAAAAAAGAGAGGAAAAAATGAGCATCAAAAGCAATTCAACCAGAACAAGAAACAACACCCCACACTCTGTTTTCTTCCCCCATTTTATGAACATCAGGTTCTGAGCTTTCCAATCCAAGCGGGCATTCAAGTGCCTGTTGGGCGAAGGGGCGAATGCCTGTGGGCAGGGATGAGTAATGGTTGAAGGACAATAAGCTTCAGGTGTCTGGGGGGGGGGGGATGCTCTTGCACGTTGCTCACTAGTCTTGGGGAATAACACCACCCATCCTGGCACAAATCAAAGCACTGACACCAACATGAAAGAAGCAGGTGGGAGGGGGGAATGCAGCTCCTTACACACTCTGCGCGGAGGGAAGGGAAATATTTGCCTGACTTAACTGCGGTGAAAAGTCTCCTGTTAATTACACCTGGAGGGAAGGATATGTGCTCTGCTGGTCATGTGTCTGCGCCTTTAGCCCATTGAAGTCAATGGAAAAGCAAGCCACTGACTTGAAAAGGACTTTGGCGCAGGCCCTATGCTGGTAACCGGCCCTTAGCAGGGAGCTGAGAACAGAGCTATAGTTTGCAGGTGGGCTAGGCAGGCAGGGGTTGGAATCCAGGTCCCTCATGGACCAGAGAATATAATGTTTATTTATAGCTTCATTGGCATTACAGGGTTAATACGATAGTTACAGCTCTATAAACACAAACAGCTGAAGGACGTAGTGAAACTATGGCCTGGTCTACATTTTAAACAGACTGGCATAGCTATGTGTCGGTCAGGGGGTGAGAAAACCAGCTAAGTGGCACAGCTAGTGGTTGGGAGGTGGTGTTCCTTTAATGGCAGAACTCTTCCTGCTGTCAGGGTAGGGCAGTGCTAGGCCAGGGTGAGTATACAACATAGGCTCTGCAGTGTAGCCATGGCCTAACGAAGTGAATAAATAGTAGCTGGATTATAACAGTGGTAACACACTCGCACTTAGATCCCAGGCAATCTTATTGAAGCCCACCGCGATAGGTAGAGGCAGAATTAGGGTTTGAGCCCGCAAGCCTCACACAAGTGAGTCATCCTTACTCAGGTGAGTGGACCCGGTGAGTGATGGTCCGCAGGACCTTCTGTAAGAGATTTGGAGAGTTAAAACTCAGCCTCAGCAAAGCACTTCAGCATGTGAATCAAGTTCAGGGTGTGCTTTAGCTCTTTGCTGAATTGGGGCCTGTGTCAAGGAGAATCAGTGAGAAATAGATAGAGTGCATGAGCTTTGTGTGTGAGATATTAGATCTAGAGATACTTTCCTGAAAGGCTTTAAATTCTATCTATCTATCTATCGATCTATCTATCGATCGATCTATCCCCATACACCACATCTATCTATCTATATATCCCCATACACCACATCTATCTATCTATCCATCCCCATACACCACATCCATCTATCTATCTATCTATCAATCTATCCCTATACATCACATCTTATCTATCTATCTATCCCCATACACCACATCTATCTATCTATCTATCTATCTATCTATCTATCTATCTATCTATCTATCTATCTATCTATCCCCATACACCACATCAATCTATCGATCTATCTATCTATCTATCCCCATACTCCACATCTATCTATCTATCTATCTATCTATCTATCTATCTATCTATCTATCTATCCCCATACACCACATCTATCTATCTATCTATCTATCTATCTATCTATCTATCTATCTATCTATCTATCTATCTATCTATCTAATCTTCCAGTAAAATATAGCTGCTGGAAGAAAGAGTTTTATATTTATTTTTTACTTGACATATATTTAACTCTCCAAATATTTTTTCTATTTAATCCATTATTACCCACTTAACTTTCCAAGCTGGATTCCTTCACCACAGCTGTAGTTTCAGAGATTTCCCCCACCTCCTGTCCTGTGTAATAAATCATGGCTAAATAGGAAGTCCCCTGGCAACAAATCATTACGTCTTATTAAACATAGTATAACTTCTATAAAGCCTTATTGGTTTGAATGAATGCTTCAAAGGGTTTGCTGCTAGTGTTTAAAGCTCTTTAATAATAATCTACATATGGAAGTGCCTTTTGCATCTATGTGTTCCTCACAGAAAACTGTGATCAGAGGGATTGGATTGAGACTGTCTGGAATTGCAGCAGAATATTGTGTGTGTATCTGTGTCTGCACAGGGGGAGGGTTGGTGAGGTGCTTTCTTTAAGGACTAGAGCCTCTGGCATTCTCTCGCCTATAAATCAGAGCACATTTTTAGAGAGACAGGTTGGGTGAGGTCATATCTTTTAGGAAGCTGGTCCAATAAAAGATATGACCTCACCCACCTTGTCTCTCTAATATCCTGGGACCAACATGGCTACAGCAACACTGCATAGAGTACACTTCGGGTATCTTTCTGGGTAGGACTGAAGAGGTTTTGTTTTCCATTCTAATTTTGCCACATGCGTGTTTGTTTTGGTGTGTGCAAGAGCTGCCATGGTCCAGAAGATTAAGCAGAGGCTGGGAACCAGGACTCCTGGGTTCTTTTCCTGCTCTCTCTCACTGGCCTTGGGCAATTTGTTTAGCAGGGAGAATGATACTTTATCTGTCTCATGGGTGTGCTGGGGGGTTAAATAAATGAATGTTTGTAAAGTGCTTTGAGCTCAGCTGCAAGGGGACCCTGGCCAAGCAGAGAGAGTGAGGACAGCTCTCCAGGCAGGGAGGCCTGGGTATGATCCTGCTCAAACAGGGAAGAGACTGGGAGACCCAGAGGTGAGGTTAGGAAGTGGCCCAGCAAAAACTGCAATACATGTAAAGGAGCTGACTTAGGTGTGCAGCACAAGGCCATGGGCCAGAACCCAGAGTACAGAGCGGGACTGGGTTCCCCCACCGGCCCCAAGGAAGGGGCAGCAGTGGTTGTCGAGCCCAGCAAGGGGGGGTCAGGCTGACCCAAGGTCTGACTGAGGGCAGAAAGGTTTGTTTTGTGTTAAAGACATTTTGGAGATTTGTCGTTTGGACGACAGTGACCCAGGAAAAGGTGGACTAAAGACAACGACCTGGCTAGAGGACTGAGTCACTGGATGAGTTACGGGCAGAGAAACCACCGTCAGAGCCAGAGTGACCATCGGCAGGGGGCCTGAGCCCCATGAGAGAGCTGATGCTGTGCCTGGCCATGAAGGGGTGCTGAGTGGTGAGTGGACCTCGATATAAACCGAGTTAGAAGAGCAAAGCTTTTTAAACAGTGACCAAGAGGTTGGGAAGGGCTATAAACCCTCCTGCTTCAGTGTGTGAACCAGACTCTAGCTGACTGCTGTCAGGAAGGCTCCTTCCCTTGGGAAAGGTTATGCCATCAGTGCCTCCTGCCAGGTTTCCGGCACCTTCCTCTGAAGCAGCTAGCACTGGCCAATGTTGGAGACTAGATGAAACCCTTGGTGTGATCCAGTCTGGCAAGTCCTATGTTCAGTGGCAAATAGGGTGGCCAGCTTTGCTGGATGGAAATAAGGGAAAACCACATGAAACATAAGGGATGATGCTTTATTTTATGGCACATTTTAGGGAAACACCATTCCCGTAGCAGAGCATGTATTTTTCACTGAAGTGGACATTTCCACTGCTCTCAAGTATAATGTGCAATCGTCATGAGCTTCAACTGAATGTTTAAAATGGTACTTAAGATCAGTTTTAATGCATTTCAATACATCTTCAAAGAAGGGCCTGGTGGTCACCCTGCTGGCAAAATTCCCATTGATTTAGCAGAGCCGGGTGCAGCACTGGGAGGTCAGCCTGATTCTATACACAAAGGAATTCACTCCATGAACGGGATTCATTCTCCTTTTTCTGCCCTTCTCGCTTTCCCCTGCTCCTTCCTGTAATGCGTTCAGTGTTAGTCACTCTTAGAGGGCAGCCGGAAAGACCCGTGCAGTTCACAGCAGGTCCAGGGGATAACATCCAGCAGATGAGTCTTTTCTCAAGCCACTGTCAATTTCACTGTACTATCTCAAACCCCAAATGAAATCACGTTCCTTCAGAGCCCACTGAGAACAAAGCTGCAGCCTTTCCCTGATGCTTAGCGTGTTTGTTGTCTCTGCTGGGAAACCTGAAGCCAGATTGATTTGTTTGAAGCGGCTTTGCCACATTAATTTTAAAGTCAAGGGGGGGAGGAGAGAGTCCTAATTTAATTCCTCCAGCTTTTCGTGCTGTCCTTGAATCAGCTCAAATCCCAATTCTCTATGAACTATGATTGCATCAAGCACAGGCTCAGGGTGAGCTGTGTTGTGATGGGAACAGAGAGAGGCCTGAGCTGCATAATTCAGCTCCAGATCCAAATTATCCTTAAATTCAGGGCTGTTTGGATCCAGGTTTTTGGTTTGACCCCGATAGTGAAAGAATGGAATTTCCAAAAGCCCTGGCCTGACTCTGCTCCTATTGACGGCCATGGTAAAACTCCCACTGATTTCAATGGGAGCAGTGAGCACCACTGAGTGTTCTGGCCAACCCAACCATTGGCCCCAGCTGTGACGTTCAAGTCTGGATACAGATCTAAGCATGAACGTCTCCTCAAGGCCTGGAGTGTTGGGTTAAGCTTCGGCTCACTATAGGAGAAGGGAGTTGCTGCAAAGTTTGGATCTGGAATCAGCACCAGCTCCAGAGTGGAAGCCAAACATCCTCCAAGCTAAGAGGTGTTCGGATGCAAGATTTTGGCTCAGTCTCCTCTCCAGATGGAAAGGCATCTCATTTGGCCTGGGAAGGGCTAACAAACAGGTGTATTTGGCCAGCTCTTCGACTTAGGTCTGGCTTCTGCTCCTGCTCAGACTAGGAAGGATGGGGTTGGGGGACGTGAAGCAGCGAGAAGAGGGAAGGTTTCCCTTCTGCATTTTGTATAACTTCTCTTCCTTTGCCTCAGTGAGGTCCTCTGAGCACCCTAGGTATCTCCGGGGGAACTCTGGAACTGGGGTGCACAACGAGGGACAAATGGCACCAGAAGTTGTGTGATGTCCAGAGAACCGTTCAGGAGAATGGACAATATGTCCAATTTGTGATAGGTCTAGAGGGAGAGCCACATTGTAACAGATACAATGGTTCATGTAGGCCTACATCCTGCTGGTGACCTAGGCTTACATCAGATGGTCAAAACATAGTATAAGACTCCATCCCATAGTGTATCTAATTGTGCAGTTCTGTACCATTGTGTGCAGCGGCGTTTCTCATAGGGGTGTCCCAGTTAAAGATCGTTTATACCCGGAAGCGATGAGGATTGATAGCTCTTATCAGTGTATCCTGGCTTGATGCTATTCTTCTTCACAGAAAGGGCCAAATTCTCAGCTGCTGCAAATTAGCAGGGCTCCGTTGAAATCAAACTCAGTATCTGGCCTGTGCAGGAAGACGAATGGCATCAAGCTAGGGTAAAATGACAGGGGCTGCCATGCCGCATGCTTCAGGATCTGGCCCATAAATGTTTAAACCATTTTTGGGAATCTTATAAAACGATTTTCCTGCCTGACAGGGGAAGCAGATGTCAGGAGACAAGAGTTCTCTTCCTGGTGTGTGACCCTGGGCACGTCACTTAGGCGCAGGTCCAGAAAGGAATTTAGGTTCCTAACTTCCATTCCATTCCTATGTGGGCCTGGTCCTTAGCCTCTCTGAACATCACTTGCCACATCTTTAACCTAGTTCATCAAGCACCTTGAGATGTCAAGGTGAAAGCACTATGCAAGGAAGTACCCATCATTTTGTATTCATTATTGCTATTATTTATTATTATATGCATGATGAGGTATATATCCCACTCGGGCACTGAAAAGGTTAACTGGAGCTTGCGAGCTCACTTAAGGCACCTGGTTGCAGCTGGAGAATGGGCCAGGCTCAGCTGAAGATGAAGCCCAGCTGGGTGGGAGCAGAGAGGGAGGATGCCCTCATGAGAAGGAGGCTGCAGGGAACGAAGGGAAGGACTCTGCAGTCCTGCTCTGGTTGCTAGGGAGTGGAGGAAAGGCCTAGAGGGAGGCAGATGTACAATAAGCCTAGGGAGGAAAGGGCCTGAAGGAAGGAGTCCAGGGAAGCAGTGAGGAGTTGGAGGGAGCAGATCTTAGCTGCTTGCCAGAGGGTCCCTGGCTTGGAGCCTAGAAGAGAGTGAGGGCCCGGGTTCCCCTTATGGCCACCAGAAACAGCAGTGTGGAAACAACCTGGCACCAGGGGCAAAAGGACCATTAAGTCTGGAGCTGGGCCTCCTGGGAGATCGCCCTGAGAAGTGCTACTCTGCACCAGAGCAGGAGGACAGCCCTGAAGAGCCCCAGAAGGGGCGAAGGGTCTGCAGGTGAGTAAGCCTGGTAGGGGTGAAGAGCTATGTTTATTGGAGTTTAGTTTATCGGACTCTTTGTTTACCCCAGAAGAGAGTGTGTGTGGGGGGGGGAACTAAATGTGATCTAGAAGGAGAGCTCATTCATAAGGAGAGGCAAACAACTACCGGACCAGAGGGACTGATGGCCGGGGGTGCTAGAGGAAAGAATTGCCAGGCCACACCCAGCTGCAAGGGGGTTCTGAAGTGGTGAGTCCTCCCTTCTACATATGTTTTCTACTAATATCCTGCAGCAGTGAGTTCCAAAGGTCAATTCTCTATAGATTGTTTTAAAAGGTATTTTTTAAAATCTCTTTTAAGTCTGTTGCCTTTTCAACTCAGAAAGCGCTTTCCTGTCCTCCTGGGTCAAGTTTTATGGTCAAAGGCTTAGTTTTCTCTGTAGCAATGGTTATTTTATAGACCTCTGACCTGTCCTTCTGTCCAGACTAAATAGACTGAGCCTTTCTAATCTTGTATCAGGGGGTAGCCGTGTTAGTCTGGATCTGTAAAAGCAGTAAAGAGTCCTGTGGCACCTTATAGACTAACAGCCGTATTGGAGCATGAGCTTTCATGGGTGAATACCCACTTCGTCGGGATGCATGCCCATTTTCTAATCTTGGGATCTTTTTGTGTCCCACATGAGCACATTTAGGTGCCACAAAATAAAAACTCAGAGATAACAGAAAAGCTGCCTACAGTCTAGCCCTGCAAATATACATATGTTTCCTCTATTTGAACTAAGCTTTGGATGAAGAGTTAGAGACATCTTGGGCCAGACCTTCAGCTGGTGTAAATCGATGTAGCTCCATTAGCATCTATGTTGCATTTTAGAACCTCTTCCACATGGAAACATTGTATTATAAGCCCCAACAATGATTGGAGGCGATCTTGGTCCGGTATTTCTCTGCACAGGCGTAGCCTTTCCCTGAAATAAGATCTCCTCCAGGAACATGTGTTGAGGGCAGTAAAAGAACGTTATTAATACACCCAGGGAGATTTTCTCGCTGACTGTTTGTAATAATGTGTCACATCACATTGTGACTAGAAGAGGGAGCCCCTTGAGCCGATTTCAGCAGGAAATCCATTGGTTCCAGAAAGCTGAGTCCAGATTTGTTGTTTAACAAGGCTGACAAGTATGTAATTATCACATTTTCAGGGCTCACAAAGAAAGCACAAACATACCTCTTATAATTTCAGACAAACATCCATGTATACTATAGCTAGGCGCACACATATGAATTTGTCTGTGTGATTATAATATATTATAATCTCACAGCCACACACACACATATGATAGCAATGTGTATGCACATAAACACACATGTATACTGTAATCACATGTGTGCACACACCTATATTATAATCAGATGGATGCTGTGGACTGAGCACTGGACTGGGACTTAGGAGACATATCTATTCCAAGCTCTGCCACTGGCCTACTGGGTGACCTTGGGCAAATCACTTCCTCTCCTGGTGCCTCAGTTTTCCCATATGTAAAATGGGGATAAAGATACTGACCTCCTCTGTAAAGCACTTTGAGCTCTATGGATGAAAAGTGTTAGATAAGAGCTAGATTAATCACATGCACACGCAAAACAAACACACTCCTATATTATTATTACACACACTTGTGCACACACATATATTATAATCATGCCCGCCCCATGTATATTACAACTATACCCAAATATACTATAATCATATGCACGCACACACACACGTATTATAGACTCGCTCTCTCAACTTCCTCAAGGAGGTGAGGCAAACCAATCCACTCAAAGTAAAATTTCCACATTCTAGACATCAGAGCTTCTTGCCGCTGGGACTCTGTCATAAGGACAGCCATACTGGCTCGGACAAAGGTCCATCTAGCCCAGTATCCTGTCTTCCGACAGTGGCCAATGCCAGATGCTCCAGAGGGAATGAACAGAACAGGTAATCAGCAAGTGATCCATCCCCTGTCGCCCATTCCCAGCTGCTGGCAAACAGAGGCTAAGGACACCATCCCTGCCCATCCTGGCTAATAGCCATAGATGGACCTATCCTCCATGAATTTATCTAGTTCTTTTTTGAACCCTGTTATAGTTTTGGCCTTCACAACATCCTCTTGCAAAGAGTTCCACAGGTTGACTGTGTGTTGTGTGAAGAAATATTTCTTATTGTTTGGTTTAAACCTGCTGCCTATTAATTTCATTTGGTGATTCCTAGTTCTTGTGTTATGAGAAGGAGTAAATAACACTTCCTTATTTACTTTCTCCACACCCGTCATGATTTTGTAGACCTCAATCATACCCCCCTTACTTGTCTCTTTTCCAAGCTGAAAAGTTGCAGTTTTACTAATCTTTCCTCATACGGAAGCTGTTCCATACCCCTAGTCATTTTTGTTGCCCTTTTCTGAACCTTTTCCAATTCCAATACAGACGCTCCCAAACTTACACAAGCATTCCGTTCTGGAACGCCTTGCGTAAGTCAAATTTTGCGTAAGTCGGGAACGTATCTCCGACAATTATGCAAAAAAAAAAAAAAAAAAAGCGTATGGAACTATTTCCGTAAGTCGGGTTTGCGTAACCCAGGGAGCGTCTGTATATCTTTTTTGAGATGAGGCGACCACATCTGCACGCAGAATTCAAGCCTTTTGCCACTGGTGGAGACCTAGACTGGCCTGGCAGACACTGGAAAGTATAACTGATCAAGGCCCAGTTCCTGAAGTCTTTACTCCAGGCCTGAGCCTGCTCTTTGTTATGCAGGTGTATAACTGGAGTATCTCCACTGGCTTGTTGACCATGATGACTACAGATGGATTGAAATTATAAAGATGGATGTTCTGAAGTGCTGAATCCAAGACACTGGCTCTGGTCTAGTTCGAACAGATACATGGAGGCCTAAATCCCTTCATCTCAAGGACTGCTGGGTGATCCCACTTCAAGACAGAGTCCAAAGATTCCCAGTTCCCTAAATGAGTTGCCCTTCACCTTTGGAGCCAATGGAAACATTTCCAGCATGACTCAGTGTTTTCCCTCTCCTTTTACTTCCACTTTCCAGTCTCCTTTCAACTCTAGAGCCAAAACCCAAATGCTTGTTCTATTCCGCCTTTACTTGGGCAAAACACCCATTGGAAGAACTTTGCCTGAATAATGACTTGGAACCAGGTTCCGATGTCAGTCTCACTGGTGCAAATCCAAAGTCACTGTTCTGAAATCTGTGAGGCGACTTCAGATTTACACCTGCATCACTGAGAACAGAGTTAGCTCTTCATCCTCTGGCCCTTGACGAACCATGCTCTCTAGAGGGCCAGTTCCTCAGCTAAAGTAAACCAACATAGCTCCATGGAGGTCAGTGCAAGCTATATCGATTTACACCAGCAGAGGTTCTGGCCCAGTGGCTGAAGTCAATGGAGCTATGCTGGTTTATGGGTCAGTGTAATGCCTGTCTAGCTGGATAATTTGGACCAATAAACTCTGCTTTATGTTGCAAGACTGAATTAGATTCGCCACATTGGGATTTGTTGGCTGCGTCTCCCCTCCTCAAAGAACTTCTCCTTCTCCCTCTCTTTATGTAAACTGCACTCAGCAGGGTTCCAAAACTGAAAGTTTAATGCCTACAAAGCCAACAGTGTTTTCCCTGAGTGTTTCACACTCTAACAGGGAAAGATTTGTACTCAGTACATGAAACGTGGGAGACTGCCAGGGTGGTTTGGAAAGGGTTTGGTCATGCCACCATCAGTCTTTTCAATTTCTTTTTCCTTAGAGTTTCTCTCTCCCGCCCTCCCCCCCCCAAATAAAAGCTTGACATGCAGTTTTAAATCAGTCACGGCGCGAATGGTCAGTTGCACAAATGGCCTGGCTTTAAGCCAAAGGCAGTCAGGGTTAAAATGGATACATCTCACCTGGAAGACTGTGGGCTGAATGTACTCCACTGATTTAAGTGGAGTCATTCCAGACAGACACCAGCGTTGGAGTACATACACCATCCTGGGCCAGGTCCTCAGCTGGTGAAAAATTTGTAATTCCACTTACTTTAATGGAGCTATGATGACTTACACCACCATGAACAGACTCTCAGTTGGTGTATGCTACATACTGCGGCCAATCTGTCCTATACTGGTGTAAATCCAGAGCAATTCCACTGATTTCAATGGAGTTGTTCCAGATTTACTCTGCTGTGACTGACTACGGAATTTGGCCTCCAGGTGTAAGTTGGTCAGAAAATTGGGCTGTGTGTGGAAGTGACAAAGCCGTGTGCTGTGCTGATTTGGCGGTCAGTGGGTGTACAGAATGTGTCAAATTTGGTTGCAGTGTAACCAGGTGCAACTCCAATGGAGGTACATGTATTGGGCCAAATCATCTCAGGTGTAACTTGTGTCCTTGGCAGGAGGTTAGAGGAAGGAAATCAGTTAAACGGGGGCAGGGGGTGTCTAGGATAACTTAGTTCCCTCCCCTTGTACCTTGATAGTAATAAAGGGCCTGATTCCCTTCTCCCTTATCCTGGTGTAAATCAGGAGTAATCCCACTGACATCAATGGGGTTCCACTGGTGTAAAATCAGTGTAAGTAAAGAATCAAACTTATATGAGTAATTTATTAGGCCTGATTCTCCTCTCCCTTACCCTGATGCAGTGACACCAGTTTAAAGCCAATGGGCCAGATCCTGGCTCTATGCTGAGTTAGACCAGCTGAGGACCTAACCTACTGACTTCAGTGGAGCTTCTCCTGACTTACACCACGGTAAATGAGAGCAGAATCAGGCTACCTAATTATGTTGTCCCGTTATTCTCCATAGAATCCCACACAGCGTAAGTTACACTCCTTTGCCACTCACTGAACACCCACTCTCACCCGCTTCCTGATGAGCTTTCGGCCGACATGCAGCTTACCCTGTCTCCTACAGTGCTGTTGAATTTCACCTTGTTCTGGGCCAGATCCTGAGCTAGTGTAAATCAGTGCAGCCTCGTGATTTCACTAGAGCTATACTGTCTACCTAGGCTGAGGATCCAGCCCATCCCTTGTTGGCTGGTGATTCTCCAAAGAAGGAGGCACCTGTGCTGTGTGAGGATGCAGGGTTGGTTTGGGAAAGGCTTTTTTCACCACTGGGGATGGACAGATTTATTCTCCCCATCACTAACAAGGCATTTCCAGAACCCAGTGAATTATACACCCCTGGACAGAAGAAATCTCGCTCCATAAATCACAGCCCATGCATCTCTAGTCTGGTGAGTGGCATTTCTGAAATCCTAGGGACAGCAGCCTCCACCGCAAATCCCTAATAAATCTGGGAGTAATCATCCCCAAAAGAGAGCCAAAAAAGTGCCAGAAAATATTCCCCCGGCCCCTTAAAATGTAAGTAGAAAATTGATTGTGTTGAGGGCTAGGTGAGGGGAAGAGGTTTCCACATCAAACTGAAACACACATGGAGACTCTAAGGGATTTTATACAGCGCTGCCTGGTTCTCCTTTTCCTCCGACTGGCGTAAATCAGGACTTGCCCTTTCGAAATAGATGGAGGCGCACCGATGAAAGTGACAGGAGAATCAAGCCCAGGATCTTTAAGCATCGCACCAAAAAACAATAAAGGGTTCAAGTGAAATTGAAAGGGTGAGCCTGCTGTCTTCTGTTTTGTGTTTGGCCCTTAAAAAAACTCCTTCCCTTCTGAAGGGGGAAGATTTATTTTACAAACTAGCTGACAGCTGAAAGTGAGCGACCCCTTTATGGTTGTGGGTGAAGCAGGTGGGGAGCAGTTCCAAAGGAGCCTCTGGATGGTGGGATGCAGACACCCCTTGCTCCCTGAGCTGCTCTCCCTGTATTGTCGGTGCCTTTTCTTTGTCTCTGCCCTAAGGATCATCTAGCTGCAGACTATGGAGCTGGGACCTTGATGTGCGCAGGACAAATTGACTGCTAGCTTTGAGAGGTCTCAGAGTTCAGCCTGGAGATCTATTCTAGCAGCCCAGTTATGGCCTTTTTGAAACCAGGGGCAAAATCCCCTTTGATCTAAATAGGGGCAGGACTGGGGCCTGCACTGTTCTTCCTCCCCACCCCGTCTGCTGCCTGAATACACCAATGGGCTGATGATCCAAAGCCCATTCAAGTCAATGAGAATCTTCAAGGACTTTGGGTTAGGCCCAACTTCTAACGCAGACAGGACTCCGGGCAACCACTGAGGCTACAGCAAATCTGTCCATCATGTCTTCCCCAAGACAGACCGCTGTCCTTGTGTCAATTTGCCCAGATCCCCTGAGCCCCAGGGAGAGCAGAGAAAGACGACCAGCCAGCCATTCCTAATTATTTGTATTGTAGAAGGCCTCAGCTGAGACTGGGGCTCTGTGTGCCAGGTGCTGTACATACATAGAGTAGGAGAGAATCTCTGCCCCAGAGAATTTATAACCCTAACAGACAATGGAAACACCCTTATTGTAAAGATGAGGGAACCCTTTCCTTATTTTCTTTGTCCATTTTGCCACTGGAAAGGGGGAGAGTGTGGGAAAACCCAACAAAAGGAACCACCAAATGTTATGGCTTTTGAAACCCCCACATTTTCATTTTATTTTTTTTGTTGCACCTCCCGCTCCCCCCCCAACCCCTCCCCACTGAAAACGAAACACATTTTCATGGGAAATTAAAAAAATGAAGCAAAAATGTTTTAAAGTTTCCTGCAAAACAAAACCAAAAACATTGGCCTTTTCCAACCTGCTCTCTTAATAACTATATATCAGATCCTCAAATTGGCAAAGCTTCATGGGAATCAGTAGAACCAGGCTAACTTTCCCCAGCTGGGGTGTCTGGTCCAAACATTACTTTGGATTTACCTAGTGCATTTCATCTGTAGACCTTCAAGAACTTTCCAAAGTCAGATGAACATTATTTCCCCTGTTTTACGAATGGGGAAACTAAGGCATAGGGCTGGGAAGTGACTTGTCCAAAGTCACCCAGAAGGTCAATGGTAGAGTCAGGAATAAAATTTGGTGGCTCGATTCTCATTTACACTAAGGCCTATTTGCACTCTGGTGCAAGGGGCCTCCTTGGCTAGTATCAAGTATCAGGGGGTAGCCATGTTAGTCTGTATCCACAAAAACAACAAGGAGTCTGGTGGCATCTTAAAGACTAACAGATTTATTTGGGCATAAGCTTTCATGGGTAAAAAACCCACTTCTTCAGATTCTTGGCTGCTATAAAGGCTTTGAAGCCAGCTATTCATCTGGCTCCCGGTGGAAGGGAGGTGGCTATGGTGTGACCGGAGTATACTGCACTACAGCTATTGCCTGCTTCCCGGAGGCCATGGGTGTAAGTTAGAGCAGCCTCAGGAGGGCCTCTGCATGGTACCAGAATATGGAGAACCCAAAGGTGGTTCAAAATCACCTTTGCCCCAGATGCAGGAATGGAGTAGCTGAGACTCAGGCGCGAGATCTATTTATCCCCAGCCCCTTCGCTCTGGGTTGAGATCTCCCAGCTCATTCTGATTTGCAAGCAGTGAAGGCCTTTTGCATTTGATAATTGACCAAATTGGGAATATAACCACTTCAAGCAATCAGCCTGCTAAAGATCTCTCTAGCTGTCAGAATGCATGAAATGTGACAAGGCAAAGAACATTAAGGGCCAGGGAAAAAGCATATGGTCTGTCAAGGGCTGTTGCACCAGACCCAGGAAATACAAACCAATCTCTGTTTCAGATCTTCACCCCTGAAGTATCCAGTGACTCACTGCCGCTCAGCACTCCCATGTATCAAATGCGTGCAACTTCCAGCCACTGCTGGCTTATGGTGTGCAGGGAGCTGGGTGGAGAAGTTCAGGCAGCCTCTAATAAAACAGACATGGAGATATTGGTGGGAATCAGGCTTTTATTTATATTTATACAGTAAGAGAGCCCCGGTTTGCAAGATCCCTTGAGCATTTCTTCTGCAGAACTGCACAGATGAGCAGCGTTTGACTGCTGACTCTGGGCTGAAGGATGCTGTTGTGAGACCAGTATGGGGAAATGCAACGAAAGCTCAAGAACAGACCAAGTAGGTGCTTGGGTGCTGCATTTACACCAGGCCCGTTACTGCCTGGATGGAGGCATAGAGAAGAGGCTTCTGATCTGGATTAGGGTGAAAGGAAAAGGCTGAATCAGGGCTGTTTGGGGCACCGCATTCCTATTCTCAAACACATTACCCCAAGAGACAGAAATCTGTCCAGATCAACTCTTATCAAAAGATTTCCTGAAGGGCTGGTATTATTTATAGTGCTGTAGTCCCCAGAGTCCCCGAAAGAGATTGCAATCCCATTGTGCTAGGCGCTGTACAAACTCAGAATAATAGAATAATAGAAGGAAACGGTGGGGGCGAAAGACCTCTCTGGCTTCAAGATCAGGCTTGATAAATTTATGGAGGGAATGGTTTGATGGGATAACGTGATTTTAGTCAATTAGGCATTAATGTGCCATCGCGGGTAAAATGAGGGTCCGGCTGTAGAATCTTGCCTGTATGCTCGGGGTTCTGCTGATCGCCATATTTGGGGTCGGGAAGGAATTTTCCTCCAGGGTTGATTGGCAAAGGCCCTGGAGGTTTTTCGCCTTCCTCCGCAGCATAGGGCAGGAGTCGCAGGCTGGAAGATTCTGTTGTGGGTGGGTCAGCTTTTGTGGCCTGCATCATGCGGGAGGTCAGACTAGATGACCATATTGGTCCCTTCTGACCTTAAAGTCTGTGAGTCTATGAGTCTATGAGTCCCTGCCCCAAAGAGCTTACGCTGCAGTGTGGCTAGTGTGCTGCTGTGCTCTGGCCATCCCTTGCTGCTGGAATAGCCCCTCGGAGGCCATCCCATCGCTGAGGCTGCTCTAAGTTGCTCCTTGGGATTGGACCAGCTTCTGGGGGCCCTAGGTTGGGGAGACACAAAGAGAAGGGGGTTGGACTTGATGACCTCCTGAGGTCTCTTCCAACCCTAATCTTCTATGATTCTATTTCCCCCTCCCTGGGATGCAGTACAGAAGAGCCAGTCTTCAGGATCTCGGCTGAGTCAACTGACAGAAGGAAATGAAGCAGGCAAGCCAGGAGGAAAGAGGTGTTTCTAGGTGCTGAGGCTTGAAATGAGACAGAGAGTGGATCTGGCCCAGGTACAGAAGATCCTTCTAGGCGGGGAAGGATAATACTTTGATAACCAGCATTTGTTGTTCTTGGGCAGCTCCATGGCTGGTGTAATCCCGTTGGCTGTGGCGGTGTTACTCCAGGGATCAGTCTGGCCCTACATCCTTAATTTTGCATGACACACTCTTGGCTTTTGTAGGTGGTAAATTGGACCCTTGGGTTGCGTGGGCTGCTCACTTTGCCAGGGTGATGGGGAGGGTCTGGTTTCACTCTGTGGCCAGGGCTCTTGGTTGCAGGGCCAGAGATGGGGCGGCTGCTCCCACAGAAATTCCTGTCTCCTGGTTTCCCCCCCCACACACCTTCTCCCATCAGAGCCTCATCTCCGATGCCCTATTGCGCTGTCCCCGGGATGACCCAACCCACATAGCTGGAGGTTTCCCTTTCACTCGGCCAACTCTGATAAGGAGACCAGAAACAGCTTTGACCTTTCAACTACAAATATCTTGGCAATGAACCTCAGGCGGTTCCATGTCTCGCCGCTCCCTTGATCACATGCCAGGAAATAAAACTGTTTCACTGAACCCTTAAGCAACTGGACCCCAAAAGTCTAGGGCACCAGGAGCCTCATTGCTTGCAGCAAATGTTCCCACAGCTCCTAAGCAAGTGTCAGCTCCAGCAGCCGCAGGAAGAGAGCTCCTACATGTGCAAGATGGTGATGACCATTCAAACCATTCTCTGCTCTGCCTGCCTGTGCTGCCCTGGGCCAGCGGTAGCAAGGTGAGCAGTGGGCCAGATTCTCAGCTGTCGTAAACTAGTGTAGGGGCAATGATTCTGAAGTCAATCAGGTTTATGCTAGCTGAGGATCTGGCCCAGTGTTTGTAGCTCATGGGACTAAGGTCCCCATTACTTCAACCAAGGAACGGGTCAGCGAAGGGAAAATCATATCCAGCCCTAAATCCAGGGGAGAGCCAGACATGCCGTTTAATCAGTCTCATAAACCAGTTGAAACTGAATCTCCTCTCACTCACCCTAGTGTAAATCAGGAGTGACTCTGCTGAAATTGGTAAGCCAGCATATGGCTGATGTATGTGAGAGGAGACTCGGGCATGAGAACGTTTATAGACAAAGATGAAATCTGGCCAAAACACTGATAATTCTGCCAGCGTCTGTAAGCCTGTTCCTATGAAGTCAATTGCCATTGCCTTCACTCAGGCCAGGACTTCACCCCTGGGGACGAAACTGGTGATCTTTCACTGATCTTGGCAGGAGGAGCTCTGCATACGTCAATGGAGTGATGCTGGCGAGTGCAGAATCAGGCCCGCAGGAGTTGCTTTGGCCAAGTGCAGCTGGAAATGGGATGGTTTATTTTAGGCAGAGCTTTCTTCTTAAATGGAAGCACATTGAGAAGTGCCCTTCAGGCTACATCCTCGTCTCTCGTGAAATAGGAACAGCACACGCCAGCCCAATGGAGAGGGCCCCCAAGCCTCACATGCTTTACTCTGGATGCCCCAGGTTGTTTGAATGAGATCGTAACACAAATAGGGAAGTCAATGGAGCTGCATCCGTTTACCCCAGCTGAGGGTGTAGCCCAAGCTCTTGTTTGCTCGGCCAGGGGCAATTCTGATCCCCATAGCTTTTCTCGTAGGCACAGGGCTATTTCCTTTCTTCCCTTACAGCTGTTGCATTGTGGTGGTTGGTGCCCTCCCATCCCGGGGGAGGCTGTAAGAAAAGCCATTTGTGAAATAATAATGGTCTGTGTCTGAGGCTCACAGCACCCAGAGGAGGTAGGTCAGCATCATTAGCCCCATTTTACCAGTGGGGAAACTGAGGCACCGAAAGGCAGGAAGTGACTTGACTACAGCTACCTAGCGAATTGGTGACAGAACTGGGGCTAGCCCCGACTGAGGCCCACTGCTGTGTCTTAACCACAAGACTAGATAACGTAGGCCTTTTTGTGTAGACCACTGACACAGATTTATCTCATTTCTTAAATTATTCAGCTACTGCTGTGATGATTATGATATAAATCCATAGACAGCTGGACAGATGAATAGAAAGACAGATTCTTCTTCCCCTTAAAAAAACTAGTTCAAAGGGATTTTTTGGGGAGTGGGGAAGTGTTGGGGGGGGGGCAGTTAACACCTGAAACATTAACAGATGCAAGACACCACTACACAGATGATTCCTATTCTTGCATTCTTTCTTATTACCCCATAGGAGTGCAAAGTTGGCAGACTAACAGGGTGTTTGCAAACCATCACATTTGTTCATTCTGCGTGTGTGTTATATCCCTTCCCCTCAACTCTTTGTCTGACTAGTCTATTTAGATTGTAAGATTTTCAGAGATGGGATAACGTCTTGGTTTATGTACAGCGCTGAGCACAAGGGGGGCCTGGTCTCCATTGGGCTCCCCTAGATGCTATAATAATAATAATTAATGATGATGACTCTTTACAGGAACAAAATAGGTCCCAGACCACAGCAGCTTAAAATCTAAATAGACACGGGAGCGAATCCCTCTCTCAGGTCCAGGCTGATGACCCTACTGAACCTTTTCCCTTTGCTATTATTTTCTTAGCATTATAGGGCCAGATCCTCAGCTGGTGTAAACAGGCATAGCTCCTTGGAAGAAGACACAAGAGCGAGGGGGATTTACACCATCTGAAGACCTGGCCTGTAGTAAATAAACAAAGATATCCTATCTCCTAGAACTGGAAGAAGGGACCTTGAAAGGTCATTGAGTCCAGCCCCCTGCCTTCTCTAGCAGGACCAAGTACTGATTTTGCCCCAGATGCCTAAGTGGCCCCCTCAGAGACTGAGCTAACAACCCTGGGTTTAGCAGGCCAGTGCTCAAACCACTGAGCTATTCCTCCCCTCCAGTATCTGAATCTGATTTCACTCCAACTGGTGTAAATCAGCAGTGTCACGATTGTAATCACTGAAGTGACATGGTAACTTCCCTGGTGCAAAAAGCACAAGGAGTACTTGTGGCACCTTAGAGACTAACAAATTTATTTGAGCATAAGCCTTCGTGGGCTAAAACCCACTTCATCGGATGCATGCAGTGGTGCAGTGGCCTATGGACTCAGTTTAGGAAGATACTTCAGCACATGCCTAATTTTAAGCACAGTGGTGGCATCTTAGACTACTTGTGTGTTTCCAGTTAAGCACGTGCTTAAGTGCCTTGCTAAATCAGAGCCTAAGTGAGATCATTTCAGGCCCAATATGTTTCCAGCTGATATTAAACCTAAACATTCACTGCTGCAGGTTAAGCCCGTTAAGGGAGTTTGAAGCAGGTTCAAAGCTTGCTGAGCAGCAGGGGGCAAGCCAGAGGAATATGCCTCTATGACCTTTTGACAAGTTGCAATAAAAAGGCCGTCTTTTCTGTACTGTATAACACACAGCATTTTCAGATTAAGCCTCTAAGGCAGGCATAGAGAAGGAGAAGGAAATCTCAATTGTGGATGACTTCTTTCCACACAAGGCCTGGGAAGTTCCCTTCTCTACAGTTTAATTGCTCATGTCTCCTCTGAAGGAGTGAGACAGAGAGGGAACAGAGGTTAAGGTTAATTAGGACTCTTTAAAAGGTATCTGGAGGATCTGCTCCTTGAAGGAACAGGTCTCACTACAACTGGTCAAAATTTGGGATTTTGATGAAATTCAAAATTCATTTTAAAAAATTGGGGAAAAATTGATGAATTCTTGGTAAAATCTCCCCCCTTTAACATTAGAAAATTTTTCAAAATTTCATTGTATTTTTTTATGGTGGGGGTAGGAGGGGAAAATTTGATTAAAAAAACCCCTTCCCCCCACACACTTTTTTTTTTTTTTGACCAGCTAAGACAGGGAATTTTTCTGCTACAGTACGGTTCACTGTTCTCCAGGCTGTGTGATGATGGGGCTAACCAAAAGTTTGTTCCCAGGAGGACACCTGAAGGCAGAGAACACACTCTGCCATGGATGAGCTTGGTGGCCGACTTCCATTTTAATGACACTAAACTGGACAAAATACTAGACTGTGTGGGGATCATTGGCGTTTACCAGTGAGTAAGTTGAATTGTTGATGAGCGAATGCTTAGGGGAGTGGATCACTTGGAGAGGCATTGTCTGATGGAATAGTTATCTTGGGGGCGTCAGCACTGGCAGATAGCCAGAGAGCTTAGATTGCAGACTACTTGGGCAGGGACTGTATGAGCCTCTATGGCTGGAAAGTGTGTGGCACATTTCCCTGGCTAAGAGATAAATATACTAACAATTTTGGGGAGGAAATGGCAGTGGCAGGAGATGGGTATGAGAGATTTGGTATATTGAGAGGCTGATATGGTCAGATGGTGGGCATACATTTATCTTCTCTATCTGTCTAACCACATTTTAATGTGCAGTACACAGGGTTCACTCTGTGTGTGTGTCCGTGTGTGTGTGTGTGTGTGTGTGTGTATATGAGAGAGGCCTGAATCGAGCCTTCTGCCTGTCTGAACATCCCCTCTCCCCATGGCTTTCTCTTTCTTCTATCTATCTATAGGGATTTTTATAGTACCCTACCAAGGGGACTCAGTATTTTGTGGGATGGCATTGGCAGATGGTTGAGATCTACCGATTCTGGTAGTGCGAGGCTCTTGGAATCCTGCTCTGGCTGGAGAGGTATTTTTACAAAGAGATGCAGTTTCTAGCCGCCTTGTTTTCAGGGAGATGTTTCTAGGTTGATAGGAAAAAGAATCCACGTCCTTATTTCAAAAGCATGTTTCCTGTGACCTAACAGATTGCACTCTTGCATCCAAAGGATGGTACTTAATGGGTCCCAGCTGTGATACCATGTTGCATTCGTCCCGCAGAGCCGCCGGGCTCGGTCTTGCTGAAATATTCCCTGGATGTTCTCCCCTTGGGGGCTTTTAGCTCATCGGAGTTCAGCGGGGGAAGTAAATTCAATAACTTCATAGAGGACATGAGCTCAGCATTTCTGGGGTGAGGTTTTCCTTAGGATTAATCCCGCTTCCTTTGCCGCACAGAGCGGAGCCATGCCTATTAGCTGCTAACGGCAAGGAGGCAAAGTGTCCCAGTCCATACATCTGTCCTGAGAAATCCAGGCCACATGTCCCCAGGAGCTGAACACAAATCAGAGGGGGAACTTGGCCCAGTTTCTCATGAACAAATAACGCAATCAAATCCTGCCTGAGTTTTCGGGGACTAGTTGGGTTGTGATGCAGGATGCAACTGCGGGGGAAGGGAATTTTCTAGTAAGGAACAATAGATTTGATCCAGTATCTATCCAGAGTTTTATCATGCCACCTGTCACCGTAGTATCTGGGTGCCTTCCACGTCAAATCAATACCAATAGTGGAGTCCCTAGTGGATTTTGTGGAGTCTCTGGCGCGTCTCCCTTTTCAGGGTCAAAACTTTGCTAGGCAGGGTTTCTTTCTTTCTTTCGGAGTTTAGGGGTCAAAGAGGATGTCAGTGTTGTGAGTTTCATTCTTATGGTGGAAAGGGTTATTCAATGAGGAAGATAATTGACACTGCTGATCAGATCTTTTCCCCCATGTCCCTCAGACTGGTGGTCCTTTCATTATATCTTACAATTCATTCACCAGACTGCAGACTCCATCAGAGTATGAACTGCTAATACTAAGGCTCCTCAAACCACTTATGGGCTAAATCTTGCAGTCCTTACTCCCCACTGGTTTCAACAAGAGTTTTGCTTGAGTAAAGGCTGCAGCGGGTGGTCCTGTACTTGGAATCACATCGACTACTGAAATGCAGCCACTTCTGGGGCAGAACGCAGCAGCTGCTTAACAGTTGCCTAGCAACGTGACACAACAGTTTATTAGAGGAGGTGAAGAAGAACAGTGTACTTCACTGAAACTGTAGGAGGAGTTTAGGGAAGCAGAATATATTGTCCAACCTGGAATTTGGCCAGCACACTGGAATTAGGTCCTGTAAAAGGTGGACCAGAGGTGGGCTTTTTTTGATAGGTGAAAGCTGATGAATGTGGCAAACCAAGGCAATATCTTCTGGAGAAAGGAAACGTGAGGGAAACTGGAGTAAATGCAAGAAGCCTTACAATTTTTCAAAAGTGGGCCCTGATTTCTGGTGTTTCAAAGCTTGAGAGCCCCATGTGAGTCACTTAGAGCTCAGCTCCCACTGTGACATTATGGGCGGATTTTCCAAAAGACCTGATTTTTTACAATCTGGTCCTGAGGACTTGCTTGTCAGAAATGCCCCACGCCTGCTGCTCCATGTGAAGTCAATGGGAGTCGCAGGTGCTCAGCAGAAATGAATACAATCATGACTGGGGGCTCGTGGGGGCGATGAGAATATGCATCATAAAAATAACAATCAAGAATTTCGTTGACCTGCTCACAGTTTGTGCCAAGGAAAAAAGGTGAAGTCTGTCAAATAGCTTACTAGCTGGAAATCAGTCAAGGGGACAAAGGATGAGACATACTTAATGACTAATAATTGTTAATTCATAATTAATAGTTATTCATTGATTATTCCAGATGTTTTGGCAGTCTACAAATATATACGATATGGTCTTGGCCCTAAGAAAATGCGGTGCAATACAATATAATACAATGCAATGTTAAGCCTACAGTCATCGAATCATAGAAATGTAGGACTGCAATGGACCTCGGTAGATCATCTTGTCCAGTCCCCTGCACTGAGGCAGGACTAAGTACTATCCAGAACACCCCTGACAGGTGTTTGCCTATGCAATGTAGTTGTAGCCGCGTTCGTCCCAGGATTTTAGAGACACAGGTGGGTCAGGTAATATCTTTTTTGGACCAACTTCTGTAGTGAGAGAGACAAGCTTTTGAGCCACTCCGAGCTCTTCTTCAGGTCTGGGAAAGGTACTTTGAGGTCCCAGCTAAAGGCAAGGTGAAACCTTGTTTAGCATAAGTAGTTAGCACATATTCTAAGGGTTCATTCAAGATAGAGTGGCCCTGTAGTGGGGCAGTTGCTCCACTCCACGGAGAACAGGGGTTAAAAGCAGCCAAGCTAGGCTGATTGGGAAAGCAGCCACAGCTGGGGCCATGCCAATCAGGGCCCAGCTGGCCCTGATAAAAGGGCTGTGGGGCCAAGAGACAGAGGAGTCTCTCTCCAGCCCTGGAGGGAGAAGGGCCTGGCTGCCTGAGAGGAAGCTACCTGAACTGGAGCAGTGTTGGGGAGCTTCAGCCTGGGTAAAACCCCAGGCTGAAGGCCTACAGAGGTACTGGGGCTGCAGAGATACAGCCTGGGAATAGGCAAAGGCAGCAGGTCCTGCCCCCTTGCCAGTGATGAGTGGCCATTACAGACTGCAGTCTGCCCCAGTGAGCGGGGACTAGATGATGACTGGCAGTAGCCACTGAGGCAAGGTGGGCTTGGAGAGTTGGGGGTTCCCCTGGGAGGGGAGACCCAGGGAGTGGGGGTCTTGTTGGGGCAGAACCCCAGGGTAAGGGGCACTGGGGTCTGGGAGGGACATGGGGGGGCTGAGGCAGGTGAGCCGCTGGCCAGCAGAGGGTGCTCTGAGCTGGAAGTGAGCTAATTCCCAGGACAACCAGCAGGAGGTGCCACACCAGTGAGTCTCATTGTACTATAGGCCCATTAACACCTCTGCAGTCATAGGACAAAAAGAGGGGGTTAGTGGGTTACTGATTGTTGTAATAAGCCATAAATCCAGGGTCTCTGGTCAGTCCATGACTTTCAGTGTCTAGCAGAGTTATGAATTTAAATTCCCAGGCTCATCTTTTGAAAGCGTTATACAGGTTTCCTTGGAGGATGAGGACTAAGTCCGATACGGAGTGATCGCTTTGTGAAAAGTGTTCAGCCACGGGTGATTCTTATCATTTTTGTCTTATTTTCCTGTATGAGTTCATTCGAGAGCATAGGGATTGTCTGGTTTCACCCACATCGTTGTTGCGAGGACATTTTAGTGCACTGGATGAGGTACGCCACGTTGTGAGAGGCGTCTGTAGGCTCTATGGCTCTTGAAAGGTGTGTGGGATATTGATCATTGTAGCAGTGGAGATTATATGTCTGCAGCTTTTGCATCTGCTGTTCTGGCAGGGTCTGGGGCTGCTTTGAGTCGGTGTGTCCTGGTCTGTGGGGAGCTCGCTTCTGATGAGCTTGGAGAGTTTGGGTGGGTGGTCAAAGGCTAGAAGTGGGGGTTTAGGGAAGATTTCTTTTGGGATGGGATCCCTATCGAGTATGGGTTGTAGTTGTTTGATACCTCCCCACACTGGAACCCATATTAGGTGGGTGACAGCTAGGGGTGTGCAGTCAGAGGGGGGGGGTTTAAGCAAGTTCTTAAGGGGTATTTGCCTAATCTGTTCTTATAAACTTCCAATGATGGAGATTCAAATTACCTAAGGAGGCTGTGATTAGGAGGTAGCCGTGTTAGTCTGTATCCACAAAAACACCAAGAGTTCGGTGGCACCTTAAAGATTAGTCTTTAAGGTGCCACCGAACTCCTTATTGTATTAGGTAATTTGTTCCTCTGCTTAGGTACCCTGACAATTAGGAAGCTTTCCCTAAAGTCTAGCCTAAACCTCCCTTCTACAGCTATGCAGCACAAACACCCCACGGTGCAATGGGATACACCACAATACTAGGCCTGCCTTCCATGCAATGAATTACAGCCCAGTGCAACACGATGCACTGCAGCATAACTTGGCTGTCTAACTGAAATCTAACCCAATCTCACGTCAATTTCATTGAAGAAGCTAGAGGGTACTCTGATGCCATGCTCTGCCAAGAGTGCTGCGGGGCGGGGGGGAGATTTGATGAATCACATGGGGATGGAGGGGTGGGGGACTGGTGAGAAATGCTGCACTCTGCCTCCCACCTGGGGTCACCTGCCCAGTGTGTGTGAAATGACCGACTCGTTTGAGATCGCGATCTGAGTTGCTCGGTTGCTGGGATGGGATGGGTGACGCTGACGGCCTCAGTCAGTGTGAGAACTTGCTCCCAGCCAGCATGAAACCAGCCCAACCCTGATTTAATTGGGAGCTAAGCTCAGAAGAAGCCCGTCACAGTGCCCCTGGATAAGCAGACACACAGTATGGCCATTCTTCTGCTTTCCAGGAGCGATGCCCCCTCCCATGCCCTTCCTCATGTCCCTCCCCTTCTCATAATCCCATGCGTGCCCTTTCCCTTCCTATGCCCTGCCCCTTTCCATGCCCCCAGTTACACCCCTGTTCCGTTTCATGTCTCTGTTCAGGACCCTCCTCCCTGCATGCCCTAGTTTGTCCCTTTTCCCTGCTGCTTCTCATGCCTGCATCCAGGCCACTGCTTACAGCCTGCCCCGCCCAGACCCTTGTTCATGCCCCTGCTGTCGCCTCTGGCATTGCCCTCCCTTCTCCCATGCCCCAGCTTCTCCCTCTGCTTTCTCCATCTCCCTTCCCTCTCCTGGCCTCCTGTCTGGGGACTGACCGGATTTAGATCAGTATGGACGTGCGAGACAGATCCCAGGAGGGGCCTGGCTTTCCCCCATCAACCCAGGCAGGGGACCGCACAGCCTCCATCTTGTGCCAGCCGGCAGAGGGCGGGGGGGCCCAGGGGACGTCTTGGATAGATCAGAGAGTCTCCCGGCCGGAGAAGCAGCACCGGCTTGATTCAAGATGACATTCTTCAAGGGCACTTGTCTATTTTTGGAAGCTGCTGTGGCTTTTCCGGGAGCCCCTGCTCTCTCGGCCCACGCTACACCCGGCTGCTTGCTCCGGCTTTTCCGGGAGACTCAGGAATGCACAGGAGCACCTGGAGGCAAAGCCCATGTTTATTGTTCTAATAAATAAAGTGCAGAAGGGTCCTGGGGGGAGCTTTCCTTGGGTACAAAGCAGGGAGGAGGGGGAGGCCCAGGGCAAGGGCTGGAGGGAGGGGATGTGAAGGGGAGGGCGGGGGAAGTCAGAGACAGGCAGCAGGAGGGAATGGGTGGGGGAGCCTGGGGCCAGATCATCAGCTGGTGTAAATCAACTCAGTGTTGACCCTAATGGAGTGACGGTGATTGACACCAGCTGACAATCTGGTCTCATTTTTAAAGACCGGTTTCAGAGTAGCAGCGGTGTTAGTCTGTATCCGCAGAAAGAACAGGAGTACTGCTGGCACCTTCGAGACTAACAAATTTATTTGAGCATAAGCTTTCGTGGGCTACATCCCACTTCTTTGGATGCATGAAAGCTTATGCTCAAATAAATTTGTTAGTCTCGAAGGTGCCACAAGTATTCATTTTTAAAGAGATTCCCTCCTCTCCATATGAATGTAGGACTCCAGCAACTGCAGAAAGGGGCCTGACCTGAGCGGAGCTCTGATGCCAGGTAAGAGGCAAAGCTGTAGGCTTAGGTGGGAGGAGGGTGAGTGGGCCAGCCTGGGGCTGGTAGCTTTAAATCTGTCAGATCTGAATCTTGGGGGGGGGGGGGGGAGTGGAAATCCTCGAGGGGCTACAGTGATCAGGTCTGTCAGTGCCCAGCTGGCCCATTGATTCAGCTGTAACGGCATTCAGGTCTCAGGCAGCTTCTCTCAGTTCATCTCCAATGCCCCATGTCTACCCCCCTGTGGGACTTACCCCACTGATGGGGGAAACCCAGTGAGCACTGGTTGTTTATAAGGACACTTGCTTCTCCCTCCTGGGTCCCTGATCTCACGGGCCCATGTGCAGCAGGGACAACCCCATGGAGGCCGAGCTGCAGGGATGACCCGCAGACTCACTTTTGCGGCAGACTCTCTGCCTATTGTGTTTCAGAGGCACCCGTCACCACAGTGAAGAGGCACCGAGATGGGGTTGGCCTTGGGCCTTCGCTGTGTCTTGGACAGCCAGCCCAGCATCGGGGCTGTGTGCCCCACTGAGAACACAAGCAGGCTGGGCTCAGGTGGACGTATGTATCTGGGAGCTCAGAGGGAGCAGGACAGCTGGGTCCCTATGGCAGAGTCTGTGGCATCTGCTCCTCCCCAAGGGGGATCAAGTTCTGCTGGCCAGGGAGGAAAGGGGGGGAGGTTACCCCTACTGGAGAGACTAGCACAGCTGTGGGGGTGGCACTGTAGTGATGCTACGGGAGAGCTGGGTTCGATCCCCGGCTCTGGTGGAGAGTGTGACCTTGGGTGAGTCATTTATTCTCTGCCTATTTTTTCCTCCACTGTAAAAGTGGGGTAAATAGCCCCGATCCTAAAGAGCTTGCAATCGAAATAGACAAGACGTGATTATCTCCTGCCATGTGTGTGCACAGGTGGGGCTCAGCCGTGGTTACAGGGGGCTAGACTGGGGCTATTCTAATGCAAACACTTAGAGGCAGCAGCAGTGTCTAGGGAGCCTTAGCTCAACTGGTAGCGGCTCCCCATGTTCCTGTTTCAGTCCCTGGTGTATTAGCCAAGATGGCATCCAGGATGAAGGTGCCGCATGTTACCATGTCAGAAGGTGATTTTTCTAGCTCCCCAAGACACAAACTGTTCCCGGGAGCTGAAATCCCTGCTGGTTTTCTTCTACCAATCACTGGCAAGAAGACCTCCTCCATGGGAACTTTGGGTTGGTGAGTCCACTTCTCTCAGCCAACAGAAATGAAGCAGTGACTGGATTCGTTGCTTAACCTGAGTGACCTGGGAATGGAGGAAAATTGGGTCCACTCACGTCCAAGTTGCTAGAGAACCAGGCAGTCGGTGGCTTCATTCAGCATCCATCAATCTCAAAATCCGGGACTTGTTCCCGGTGCCCTCCCATCAGCATCGGTTTCCTGCAGGATGCAGAGATAGGAGGCTATTCCAGAGCAATGGAAACCTCTGTGCCCAAGTGTCAGGGACCCTGCACCCTGGGGAGTCCTAGAAACCCGGGTGAGAATGATCAGATCTTGACTGTCCCCTCCTTTCCCACAAAAAATAGTGTGAATTTAGTGTAGCCGAAACGTGCTGCTTTGAGAGGAGAGCTGGCTGAAAACTTTCCCATGGAACAGTTTTCTATTGGAAAATGCAAATTTTGTCAGAATTGAAACATTTTGTGGGAATTTTTTGATTGCAATGAAATTTTTGATGAGGGAAAAAGAATGAATCACTTTGACCCTTCTTGATTTCATAAGGTGAAAAGATTGTCAATCATTTATTTGACTTTAAAATATTAAATATATATGAAAATTAATAAATGATATTTAAGAGAAAATATTTACTATTTTACATTCTAACATTTCAACATGATTGTAATGAAATGACCTTTTCATAGATTCTGAGGCCTGATGGGGCTACGGTGGTCATTTAGTCTGACACAGGCCAGAGAGTTTCCTCAGAATAATTCCTAGAGCAATCTTTTCTTTTGTTAAAAAGATGATGATTTATGCAAGAAAGAATACAGGTTCCACTAGAAACAAGAGTGATTGATGGAAACAAACGGTTAGAATATAATATAAAATCACAAAACATGAACTAGGGCCTACCCCTACCTCCAATCTTGATCTAGAAAAGGTCAGTGAAGGAGAATCCACCATGCCCCCATAGTAAGTTGTTCCAACAGCTAACAAATGATTTGACGTTTGTTGAAACAAAACATTTTGATAGTCCTGAGATGAATTTGTTCAGAATTCTTGTTGCGTGGCAAATTTCAACATTGCTGCTGCTGCTTGTTGTTTCTGGCTTGGAACGACTTCCCTCCTCCCAAATGTTGGAATTTCCCTCAAGAAGAGAAATTCCATTTTTCCACCCAGCTCTAATTGAGAGTCCCCGGGATTGAGTCCCCTGCTGACAGGACCAATCCTGTATCCACTGATCTCAGTGACAGGGTTGCCATGGTCTCCAGTGGTTGAAGGACAAGCCCTCCCCCCTTTCCCAGGACAGGTAAATTGGGGCAGAGGTTTCCCCAGGGCACCCTGCCAGTCTGCCTCACCCCAATGCCTAGGAGCTATCTCTAGGGGAGCGCACGCAGAGCAGGTCAGGCCAGGATGATTTTTGTGATGTGGTCACCTTGACCTGACTTAAGTTAAGTCCCATTAACTTGTTTCACGGAGGCCACCTGAGGGTGACTGCTTTCAGAGTCAAAGCAACAGCCTCATCTGCCATTCCTGTCCCCTACTGTATTAACTGATGCCCAGAATAGCCCCGCTCTGCATGAGGGATGGACATAGCGGAGTGGATGAAGTAAGAACCACTCTCTGGGGGGTTTCTGATGGCTGATAGTTTGGTGGGTGGCAGGGTGGTGGCTCCAGGCCAGGTTGCCCATCTTTAATTTGGAGCATGGATGGTGAAGGTGTATTGGTGTGAACCAAAGCTGAGCACGGCACCTTCTCGGGTGGTCCTCACTGAATCTGTCCTCCTGGCTCCCACTAAGGAATGGCCTTCCCTCCAGTCTCCTTACTCGCAGCCCCAGCGAGCCACAGAGGAGCTGAGGAATCTTGGGTTATTCCCCAACATCATCCCCTCACCCCACCTCTGGGGCTCTCAGTCCGAGACACCCCCCCCCCCATCTTCCCCTCCTGGGCTCTCTCTCGGTATGTCTACGCTGCAGCTGAGGGTGAGCCCACCAGCATGGGTAGACAGACACCTGGTAGCAGCACAGGGGGTGGCTTGGGTTAGCCCACCTGAAGCCCAGGGTCCGAGCTCAGGTGACTAGCATGCGTCTCTGCCAGAGCCACAATGTCCACATTGCTATTTTTAGCATGCTAGCTCAAGGGGAGCTAGCCCAAGTCTGTCTACCCGGGCTGGGATGTTTCCTCCCAGCTGCTGTGTAGACATTCCCTCAAAGCTGGGACCAGCCCCATTCTGTGCATTCCCCATCCCAGAGCTGTGGTGCCTGAACTCTCCAACCATGGGGTCCACAGTGCAGAGCCCTGCTGCATCCACGGTGATAAGGGGTCGCTTGGTCTCTCTTCATCCTTTCCATTTTCTAGTCACTGCCAGCTAGTCAGTCATAGGAAACCCTTGAGTTGCATTAAGCTCTCCCTGAGGATCCATCTCCTTTTCCCAGATGCCGCCATGTTGCTCTGGGGTGGGGTTTGCCTGTGATTCCCTTTCCCCTGAACTCGTACAGCCAGCTGTGTCGATTTTTTGCGTCCCATTCTCCTTCTCCCTCTCCTACCCCCGCAACCATCCCCTCTCCTCCTTACTGACCACCTTATCTGCTCCTCCGATCTGACCTGCCGGTGCACTCCGGACTTGGCGCTGCGCTGACCCAGGGCTGGCATTACTGCCGAGCACGGCTGCCCCAGGCTCCTTCTCCCTTCTCACCCTTTGAAAAGCCCCTGTCATGCCACTGATTAAAATAAACACAGCCAGTGTTTTCATTCCTAATCCGATTCAGAGTTCCCCCGACCCTAATGCTTGGGACCGAAAGGAGTATTGTGTGACAAACGCATTCCTGCCTGCTCCTGGCCTTTCTGGAGACAGTGGAGAGTGCAGGCCAAGCCAGTATTGAACTCCTAAAGCCGGGATGATGGGAAGTGTGAGCGCAGATCGGCAGACAGGCTGCAGATTAGCTAGCATAGATCGGTCAGAAATGGCTAGACCCCCAGTAGCAGCCAGCTGGTTACAGTTACCTCCCTCCTGCTCAGAGATAAGTCAGGAATCGGAGAGAGATAGGGGCTCAGCACAGCCTAGATTAGGTGGTATTTACCTGGGGAGGTGCTTATATGGCCCTTTTTGCTATAGCTTCTGAGCATCTTGTAATTGTTAATGGATTTTATCCTCACAATAGCCCTCTGAGGCAGGGAAATTTTATCCCCATTTTTCAGAAGGGGAACTGAGACGAGTATTTTAAATGACTTGCCTAAGGTCGCACAGGAAGTCTGTGGCGGAGCTGGGAATTAACCACATCTCCTGTGTCCCAATCCAGTCCCTTAGCTACTAGAACTTCCTGTCTACTCACAGCATGGGAGAACTTCAGAAGGGTTCAGAGGTTGCTTTGAAGATGCTTCCCACAACTCTTTGCAAAACTGGGCTTAGAAGCCTCTTGAGATGAAACTTTTCAGCAGAGACACTTGAGGGCATTCGGTAGTGTGGACTCTGCCTATCTCCTGTAGAGTCAGATACTGTATGGTCTTTAATTGCTGCTGGCAGTGAGATTTTTTTTGTCCACTGTAGAGCTGGGCAAAAAAATTTTCAGCCAAAAATTGTGGATACAGACTAATACGGCTACCCCTTGATACTTGACAAGATGTTTTTGAGTTTTCAATTTGCCAAAATTTTCAGAAAATTGTTCGACCTGAAACAATTCCCCCCCCATACCCTTATCTTTTTGGATTCCTATTGAACAAAAAAGAATCTACTGTTTACACAGATCTAGTCTACTGACTTTCTGCTATTGTCTAGCTACCAGTGGTTTCCACGCAGGTCTCTGGTCCTGGCTGAAGCTGGGAAGGGAAAGAACTGTAACCAAGTTTCAGTCCACATTTCTGTACTAGGATTGGGCTAAATTTTAACCCATCATCAGTCCTGAGATCTCCAGTACCTTTTAACAACATCTCAGAATTCCCAGAGCACTGGTTGCCTGGGGACACATTTCTGGAAGACTTTTCTCCTTAACTCTTCTTACAAGCTGCACCAGGGAGCCGGGAGTTTGAGTGACATTGCATCTGATGAAGTGGGTTTTAGCCCACGAAAGCTTATGCTCAAATAAATGTGTTTGTCTCTAAGGTGCCACAAGCAGGGCCGGCTCTAACTTTTTTGCTGCCCCAAGCAGCAAAAAAAAGCGCCGCGCCCCCCCCCCCGCTGAGCGCCGCTGGAACCCCCCCCGAGTGCCGTGCCCCCCGCTGCCGGAGCCCGCCCCCCCGCCGAGCGCCCCTGGAACACACCCCCGAGCGCTGCACCCCGTGCCCCCCCACTGAGCGCCACGCCGCCGGAGCGCCCCCCCCGCGGAATGCCGCGCCGCCCACCACCACCCCAAGATTGGCCGCCCCTTACCAGGTGCCGCCCCAAGCATGTGCTTGGTTGCCTGGTGCCTGGAGCCGGCCCTGGCCACAAGGACTCCTCGTTCTTTTTGCTGCCATTCCACTGAGTTGTTTGCTCTCTAGACAATCTCAGGTCTGAATTGCTTGGGTTTTTCAGGGTCCAAACTTCCCCACAGTTTACGGGGGTAGAGAGTCAGATCTGATGTTCTGGTTCTGTTCTATTATAGAGGGATGGACCCGAGCTGCAAGTTCAGATCCAAATTCGCAGCCGGATCCTTAGCGCCTGACTTCAGTGGCCCTACATTGATTTACGCTAGTTGAGGATCTGGCCCGTGGGGCCCTGCTCCCCTCCCACAAAGAATATGCATTTGAACTTCCTATAGAGTTGGAGAGTGTTGGGATCAAGGCCTGCAATGTGGGGCTATCTCCGCTCTGAAGGGTTTTGACCCCGGGTGACCCTTTCAAGCAGCCTGCTCTGAGGTTTTGAGTTTGCAAGGTAATATGAAACCAGTTGAGTTTCACCTTGTTTCGAGTTTCACTGCGGCCATTTCACACAGCCAGTAAATTTGTATGTGGTTCCAGATGCTGGAGACAGGAATCTCTCTCTGCCGCTTTGCTTTTCCTACGCATGACCCTGCTTTCTGCTGCAAAACTGCCCCTTTCTTTACCTGCTGTGGGGAAAGGCATAGGTACAAGTTGAAAAGGACCATGGCAATGAATGGATAGCATGAGTGTTGCCATGCAAACCTCAGCAGCAATGCAGTGGGTATCCAAGCGCGTCGCTCTGAGTGGGGATGTTCGTGCATGACTGGAAGATCCCATGTGCCACAGAGTCTAGCATGGGGGCAAGCCAGTGCTGCTGGGATAGCACCATCTGGGCTTGCCAAACTGCTGCACCCTGGGGCAAATAATGATCTTAATTCACAGCCAGGCAACTGACCATGGGAGTGGAAAGAGATGTTTCCAATTTAGCTTTGTTACAAGGTAAAACATCTTTTAAAAAAGTTGAAATATTAGCAGGAAGAAATACACTGAGGGACCTATCCCCAGCTGGGGTCTTCAACAGAGCTTGGCTGATGGACAGCAGCTGATGATCTGGCCCTCTGTTTTCTGGTGTCTCACCCTCTCTAAAAATACCAGGTGTAGAAGAAGGAGTTAATTATCTTTCAAGTCTGCAGAGGATTTGGTAAGGGAGGAAGAATGGTCTAATGGGTAGAGCAGTGAGCTAGGACCAGGAGGCCTCCATCTAGTTCCCAGCTCAGCCAATGACATCCTGTATGGCCTTCGGCAAGTCACTTAAATCTACTCTGTACCTCAGTTTCCCATCAACAAATTGGGGATAATCCTTCCCTACCCAACAGGGATGTTGACTCTAAATGCATGGATGATTCTAAGTTGTTTTTATGTATTATGGTGAGGAGGACTGAGATCATTCAGATTTGGGGAAGGTCTTTGTCAACCCATTTGGTTCCCGGGATGAGAGAGTAGCATTTCAGGATGTTCCTGTTCTCCCCCTCCCACCCCCCCCCACCATTGGACGGACATTGTGGCAGGGAAGGATTTAAACAAACCTTTGGCAAAGCAGGGGGAAAACTGCTTTCAAAGGTCCCTGAACTGCTGTAAACACTCACCCAAGCCTTTGAAACTGAAACGTACTTTAATGTGCCCGTTAAAGGCCTCTCCTGGGATGTCCCCTGACTTTACAGGGGACTAATGGGCTGAGAGCTGCTGGGGACTCAAAATGTAAAGTGTTTATGGTGCAGTGGCAGCAACAGCCCCTGGCTGAGCCCTGATGAGGGTCTTTCTCCATTGCTGCAGCAGAGTTGATGGAGGGACAGAAGAGACAGAGGCCCAACCCTGCCAGTTCTCCCACATGAACCTGCCAGTGTCCAGCAAAGAGCTGGGAATTTTACATCATGTGACCATGCTAAACATTCACAGTTTCTTCTAACACTGAACAAGGAACTCCATTACAAAGCAGAATTTAGGGTGACCAGATAGCAAGTGTAAAAAATTGGGACGGGTGTGTGTGTGTGGGGTAATAGGTGCCTATATAAGAAAGTCCCCAAAATCGGGTTGGTCCCTGTAAAATCAGGACATCTGGTCACCCTAGCAGAATTGCCCCCAAAGGGCTCTGCTTTACTGTTGAGATTCTGCTCCTCAACCCTCCTGCCTGCTGCAGATTTAAAGAAACAGTACACCTCCACGCAGCACAGTTCATGCTCCTGCCCCAGCCCCGCCAGGTTGAACGAAAACCACCTTCTCTAGTAGCTTTTCCTGAGGACCTCAGTTTCAACACCCTGCACAAACATTGATTCAGCCCTGTAAGTGAAATGTTAATACCACCAGGGGAAACTGAGGCACGTTGTGACGAGCTTACAGCAGAATGTGGCTGCTGCTTAGTGCAGAGACCATCACAGCAGTGTTGTGTGGTCTGAACTTGATTCCCATTGGCTTCCAGGTGGTGCGTGAAATGTTGGGTGGGACTCCACAATGATTTGGGACTTGGCTAACTCAGAGGTATCTCCCTCCCTGTGCAGTACTGCTCCCGTTGCAATCAGTGCCAGGTAACAGCCCTCTGGGTTTAAAAGAGAAGGGGTTGATCACAGGTTGTTTCTGATCAGTCATCTCGTCTTTAAGGTGCCACCAGACTCCTCGTCGTTTTCATCTTGGCTCTCACTCCCCTCGCTGCAGCAGAGCTGGGATCTGCTAACTTTGTGGGCACCCTGCAGGACTTGTTTCTTTCCCCAGGTTTTTCTTTTAGGGGAGGATTGAAGGATTGGGGTTGATCTGGAAAAGGGGTGGATACCTGCAATTTCTGGCCAGTGATGAGTTAAATGGGCACCCCTCATTTTGAGAGATGTCAGATTCAAAGAGGACAAGCAGGTTTTTGGGTCCAGGATTTATCCTTTAGTTGTGTGTGTGTGTGTGTGTGTGTGTGTGTGTGTGTGTGTGAGGGGGTGGTGTGTGCTTATATCTATACAAATAGCATTTATTTCGGTTCATACCGATTCTAAGCACCCGGTAAACGCTGTGAGTGCTTCCACAACACTAAGAGACAAAATAGGATGAATTCATGGGTTAGAAGATTTTCAAAGCAGTGTATGATTTTTCACACTTCTCTCATTTAAAAAAAAAAAAAAAATACTGGAAGCTATGTCTAAGCCCCCCAAATTGCCTTGAAAATCTGATCCAGAATATTTGCCATCTATCTGTCCCCTTGCCCTTTTCCATTTGTAGTGAAATAATATGGTTACTAAACAAAAATGAAACTTTTTAGTAAGGCCCAATATTGCAACGTATTGACCTCTTCCCAGAAGGGCAGGGGACTCTCCTTTTACTTAGATTTGTAAGCTTTTTGGGGCAGGGGTTGTCTTTTTCTAGTCTTTTATTTTTTTTGCAGTGTTTGTACAGCGCCTGGCACAATGGGGTCCTGGCCCATGACTGGCCACCCGAATGCTACCGTAATATACCTAATAAATAATGTACAGAACCCAGCACAATGGGGTCCTGGCCCATGACTGGCCACCCAGGTGCTACCGTAATACACCTAATAATGTACAGTGCTACCAGCACAATGAGGTTCTAGTCCATGATCCTGGGGGTCCCACGCACTTCTACAATATAAATGATGATAATAATTTGGGGCAGATCAATGACTATTTACATCAGCTAGGGATCTTTCTCAACCAGAGCTGGGTCATTTGTTACCCCTCTGAAGCATTCAGCAGGTTGCAGGAGTGGGCCCCCCAAACTACGAATGACTCGATAACAAGCAGCTGGAGCTTGGGCTAGGTGTTTTTTTTTTCCTTCTTTTCCCCAGAATAAATCCAACGGAATGAATAAAAGAAATAAAGACCAAATGTTTACATTTGCGATAGAGGAATTTGACTGGACAGCTCGCCCATTGCTGCACCCAACAGTCAGACTGGGTGGATAGCACCAAAAATATTTTTGCCACCATCAGCAGCAATCCTCCTTTTCCGCTCCATTCCGAAAGGGGCCGGGCTGAAATTTAATTTGCACTCATCATTTTGAGGCGGGTGGAGCACAGAAAGAACCGGACCCGTTAATTTCACGTTCTGCGGCATCTAGTTTCCTGCTTTTTAAAAGAAAAAAAATGAAACTGGTTTAAGTTTTTACAAAGAGAATTCATAGCTCAGCAAGCACATACTGCAAAGAGCTCTAAGAGGTGCTGGAGTGGCTGAGTGAAGATACAGGCTGCGTCTGGGTGTCTAGGATAATCACATAGGAGAGAGTTCTTTCTTTCGCAGCTGTGCACAAGGCCTCAGCCAGAATCAGGACCCTCTTGTGTACAGTCAGAACTAGTCTGCACTCGGAACAGATACAGATTGATCTAAACTGGTTTCTAAACTGATTTGTGTCCACACAAGGGATTAGAACGAAACTGATTTAGTTAATAGAATAGATTCATAGATACGAAGGCCACAAGGGACCACTTTGAGCATCTCTAGCCTGACATAACCGACGCCAGAGAATGTAATTCTTGTATCAAGGCCAATCATTTCTGACGGTGCTCGAGCTAGTTAAATAGGTGCAATTTCTGGCTGTTGACTGGATCTCACATAGGAAGGCGTAACCCCTGCTCTAAAGAGTCTACAGTCTAAGGCAGAGGTAGGCAACCTATGGCACGTGTGCCGAAGGCAGCACGCGAGCTGATTTTCAGTGGCACTCACACTGCCCAGGTCCTGGCCACCGGTCCAGGGGCTCTGCATTTTAATTTAATTTTTAAATGAAGCTTCTTAAACATTTTAAAAATCTTATTTACTTTACATACAACAGTAGTTTAGTTATATATTCTAGACTTATAGAAAGAGACCTTCTAAAAACGTTAAAATGTATTACTGGCACGCGAAACCTTAAATTAGAGTGAATAAATGAAGACTCGGCACAGCACTTCTGAAAGGTTGCCGACCCCTGGTCTAAGGAGTTCTTTCTTTGTCCATGTTTGCATTTGTAATGCATGCGCCAGCCTGTCTGATGACTGGGAAGCTGGGCGGAGGCCCCAGGAACAAAAGAGCCACCCCCTCAGCTGAGGGAGGGGCCACAGAATTTGCCAGATTGCCAGTTTAGAGGCTGAAGACCCCTGTTTATCCTCAACTCAAGGACACAGTGGGGAATTCTGGATCTTAATCTTGGCCTGATGTTTGTGGCTGTCCCTTTTCTCTCTGCTGAACTGAATTGACACCCTGGATCCGAACACCCCCAAACACTGAGAAGGTTTGGATTCTCCTACCAAAGTCATGGCTTAGATTGTAAACGTTTTAGGGCCGGGAGCATCTTTTTGCTCTGTGTTTGTACAGCACCGAGCACAGTGGGGCCCTGCTCCACGATTAGGGTCCCAAGGCACGATTGCAGCATAAATAACGATTCCTGGTGGCTCAGGGTCATCTCCGATTCTGGCTCAGGAGGGTCGCATGAGCTCAGTGGCAGAACAGTCAGGTTTCTGGAGGCTGTGTCCTGGAAATATCAGCTGACTTGAAACAGGGAAGATAATGTTTCAATAGGAAAAGTTCAGGCTGAGTGTTTGCTTGAGGACTGATTGTTCTGTGCAGAGATCCACGGGTGACATCTAGTGGCAGAAAGACACCAGAGAATGAGGATGAAATTGAGTGCACAGAATTCCAGGGCAAAGGGCAAAAGTCTGACCTGATGGAAGTGGATGCCTGAAGAAATGAATGCTCTGTAGCTGGGCCCTGAGCCTCACCCGTGCAGGAGATGGTAGTCAGTGGGAAGTTACTTGTATATTCTGTGTGTGTGGAGATGGGAGAGAGGTATCTAGTGTTTTGAGTGTCTCTCTAGGGTCTGGGATGTAGCCGGGCTGCCTGGTGTTAAGAAGGGGACATTCATGCCCCATCAGCCTGCAGTGACTGACAGTCTGAAAGCAGCAAGGCTGGGGATGGAGGACTGTTTGGAGGTTCTGGAGAAGAAACATGGCCCCTCAACTCATTGCTCCCACCTGGCTCATGATTTCCCTTTGACCAGATCACTCTCCCCGGGAAAGAGCCTGGGGTTGGGGGGGGATAAGAACAGTCTCACCAAACACAGGTGTTCAAAAAACATGATTCAGGCCCCAGAAATCACGAGCTTGGCTTCAACAGGCAGGAGGTTTTAAAAAATGTTCAGTGTTGGATTCTGTTTATTCACCTTCTGGCTTTGGTGCCTTTGTTAGGAGACACTTTTTCAAGCTTTTCCAGGAGGGCTAGAAACTTCTGTATCTTTATTCCCAATTAATAAAAGCTGAGATTCTCAGCAAATCACCTGACTCCAGGAGCTGGGGCTTTAAGAGTAACCCCATATATTGTGAGATTTGGGATAAAACTGAGATTTGGCACACTGAGCTTTCTCCTTATGGGCCTGTTTCAAAGTCCATTGGTGTCAATGGAGTCTTCTACTGACTTAAAAGGGGTCTTGATCAGTCCTTTTACTTATTTAAGATGGGTTTTTTCAAAGGAACCTGTGGGTATTAGGTACCCAAATTACATTGAAGGTGAGTACCTAATTCCCTTAGGGACCTTGAAAACATCAGCCTCAATCTGACTCTCTCTCAATCCCTTCCTCCCCCTCCCTCCCTTTTCTCATCTGTGCAGGGAAATTATTTACTGCCCCTTTAACGTAATTAACTTGTAACAATCCCAAACTGTTAGCAGTCCCTATAATTTATCTTTCCACTGAGTCATTAACGTCCCCCCAGAGGCCGCTCATAAAGTATCCCTGGCCAAGACAGGCGGGCCACAAATTTCCCTGCGTCTCTTTCTCCCCCTCTCCCCCTCGCTTCCCTTTTGCTCTGGATTGAAGCTGACAGCTGACCCCAGCCAGAAGCTGCCGTGCATTGATCCAAGCTAGAGCCTGCTCCTTGTTCTTAGACTGAGTTCCGGTAGCTGCAGACACGGGGCGATGTTGGGGCATTCCAACCACCCCAGTCCCCATAGGGCTGAAGGGAGGGGGAGGCTTGGGCAGAACTAGGGGTGAACATTTTTGCCCAGAACTTTTCTGGTGGGTCAAAATGCAGATTCAGGTCAACTAAAACATTCTGCAAATGGTTGTCAGGTTGGGCAATTTGTTGTGGTTGAGAACAATCTCCAAAAAGTCAAAATGTTTCATTTAAACATTTTTCATAACAAAATGTTTTGACTTTTTGTTTTGAAATTACTTTTAAATTTGATGGAAAAAATCCCTCCCACCCAGTTTTGCAAATGTCTTGTCCTGGGTCACTTGACCATGAATGGCCATATTGGGTCAGGTGTATTGGGTCAGGAGAGAGGGGATCTTTCCCCTTCTCTCCCAGTTTTTTTAGGTCTTCTCTATATCAGCACCAGTGAAACTGATTTTCAGACCTCTGTAAGGGCATTTATATTTCGGCTTTACTGTGGCTTATTTTGCTTTAATTCCTAATTGATTATAGTAGACTGAAATAAGCCTGGTTCAAACTGAAATAAGAGCATCCACTCAGGGCTTTGAACCAGTGTAACTAAACTGGTTTAAAACTACACCATTGATTGACAGGGAGCGTTGCGCAGTGGATAGATCACTGTCCTGGGACTCAGGAGACTGGGTTTTATTCCTGGTTCAGCCACTGGGCTGCTGGGTGACCTGGACCAGTCACTTCCTCTGTGCCTCAGTTTCCCCATCTGTAAAACCGAAATAATACTGACATCCTTTGTAAAGCGCTTTGGGATCTACCGATGAAAAGTGCTATATAAGAGCTAGGTATTGTTCTGGTAGCGCCTAGGTACCCCCAGGGCCGGTGCAAGGAAGTTTTGCGCCCTAAGCGAAACTTCCACCTTGCGCCCCACCCCAGCCCTGTGGCAGCTCCCCGCCCCCCTCTCCGCCCTGAGGCGCCCCCCGCGGCAGCTCCCCCCCAGCCCGGGGAGCCATGCGACAGCTCCCCACCCCAGCTCACCTCTGCTCTGCCTCCTCCCCGAGCACGCCGCCCCCGCTCTAATTCTCCTCCTCTCCCAGGCTTGCAGCGCCAAACAGCTGATTGGCGTTGCAAGCCTGGGAGGCGGGAGAAGTGGAGCAGCGACGGCGTGCTCAGGAGGGGGCGTAGCAGAGGAGAGCTGGGTGGGGAGCCCTGCGGCAGCTCCCCCCACCCGCCCTGAAGCAACCCCCCCGTGGCAGATCCCCACCCCCCCGGCCCGGGGAGCCGTGCAGCAGATCCCCACCCCAGCTCACCTCTGCTCCGCCTCCTCCCCCAGCATGCCGCCCCCGCTCTAATTCTCCTCCCCTCCCAGGCTTGCGGCGCCAAACAGCTGATTGGCGCCGCAAGCCTGGGAGGCGGGAGAAGTGGAGCAGCCGCGGGGGGGAAATTGGGGGCACCGCTTTTTGGTGCCCCCAAATCCTGGTGCCCTAGGCAACCGCCTAGTTCGCCTTAATGGTAGCACCGGCCCTGGGTACCCCAGTCACAGTGCAGCCAGTTCTCATGAGTATCACAGTGTTTGTTTGAAAATTAAAGCTGCAACTGCTGGAATCATGTGATCACATGAGAATCACAGCTTTCATTTAAAAAAAAAAAAAAAAAGGTAAATTTCTAGCATTCAGACTGTGTTGCAGAGAAAACAGTGAAAACATGACCCCTTAATGCTCCAACCCCACCAGGCAAATAAAAAGAACTCCACATCTACTGTTTATTAAATCTCATGATTTTAAAGCCAATTTCATGATGGGGGGCGGGGCTGATTAATCATTTGTTGAATGGTCTTGGTTGGCAATTCTACAGTCCTGGCCCATTGCGCTAGGAGCTGTACAAACCCAGAACAAAAAGTCGGTCCCTGTCAAAGAGCTCCCAATCTTATCTAAACAAAGTTTGGCTTTCTGATGGAGAAAAGGCCTGGATGGAACTAATCACTTTGGCCGGTTTCAATGACAATATATTGAGACACATACAGGCACCTTTTGAAACACACTCTTCTCCCTGGGCGCGGTTATCTCCCAAAGTTTCAGAACATGTTTCACTTGTCAATTTCCCAGCCTAATTATCGCAATCACTGTGTGATTATATGCCTCAATTTGGCAATTACCTTTGCTTACATTACTTGGGTAATTGAGCGAGGCAATTACACGGTAAAATGCTATATAGAAAGTTATTCCATGCCATAAACCTTAGCTACCTAAACCAAGAAAATTGAGGCACTCAATCCTTAAGAGACTGTGATAGCCATGGAAAGAATAAGAAAGCAAGACAGTTCCATCTCCCCAAAACACCTGCCAGGCTATGAGCCCAGTTCACGCACCCTGGTGTAAATTAGGAGTAATTCCATGAGGCCTGATTACCCTTTCACTCCGGTGTAAATCAGGAATAGAGTTGGGCAAATAATGGATTTTTTTGGTTCACTTGCTGTTTCAAATTTTTTTTTTTTTTTTTTTTTTTTTTGTGTGTGTGTGTCAGACTGAAAATATTTCAAAATTTTCAGTGAATTGAAAAGTTGAAGAGAAATTCATTTTGGGTCCAACAAAATGTTTCATTTTTTGATGTTGACCATTTTAAAATATTTTTAATTAAAAAAAAAAAAGGCATTTTTGAAATGGTGTAAATCAGGAGTAACTCCATTGGGCCTGACCCCCTCCCCCCACTCCCCCTGGTGTAAATCAGGAACAACTCCACTGAAGTCAATAGTTACAACCATGTGAACGTGTTGTGAAGTCAGCCAGGCCCCATACCCCAGCACAACGGGAGCTCCGTTACCTCAGTTGCTTTCCACCCTCAGCCCTTTATCCTTTGGACAGAAGGCTAGGTGGGAGATTTCTCTTTCAGAACAAGCTCTAACTTCTGTTTAATGAGCAGTGACACAACCACCTGGATTTGTTTTCAATGTGGTATTTTTATGTTGTAATGCTCGTAATAATTCTTCAGCTCTTTGTCTATATCTAGCTATCTAATCATCTGCCACATATGGCAGTTTCCATCTTAGGATCTCAAAATGATTTACACATAGCAGAGCCAAATCCTTAGGTTTCACTCGGTCTTTACATCAGGCCTGAGGCTGAGCCAACCCAGCCACCAAGGCCCCTGGGCAAGTTGGTGCCAAGGAGCCCTGCAATTGCAAAAGGCTCCCCGTGCAGCCCCATATGCTGCGGCATCGACTGTCCTGGAGAAACACGTCCGTGCATCCATTGCAGGGAGAGACCTCCTTGCTCTGGGCTTGCACCACATGGCAGAGATGGCAACGTATCTCCTGCACCTTGAGGAGGCCCAGGCTAGCTCTGGGATGGACTGGGAAAACTAGGAGGTGGGAGAGTGTCCCAAGAGCTTAGCCCCACATGGGTGTGAGATGAGGAAGATGCAGGAGATTCACACTGAGCCTGTTGGTTCCCCGGAACAAAGGTGACCACAATCCCCCCAATCTGGAGCTGAGTGGGAGGGTAGGAGTGAGGATGGAGGTGCTACAGGCCACCAGAAAACCCCTGCTCCCCTCTCAGAAGACTGCTTAATGCCCTGGTATTCATGTGGAGAGTATGTGGCTGGTGTCTCAGGGAAAAGGGTGTCGCTGGGGATGTGGTCCTGCTGGAGAGGTGTGGAACGGGCTAGGAAGCTTCAGGGGAGGTTGCTGGGCTCTGAAGAGAAGGGGGCACATTGGGTCCTGTTGGAGAGGGGCTGCAAGTGACTTTGCACTCAGGGGAACTGCCCTCTGGAAGGAGACGGTTAAACTGAATCCAGGGTGGGAGTGCGACTCCAGCAGAGACATCAGCCCAACCCTGCCTGCAGTTTGGTGGCGGAACTTGTCACAGGATTCGGGGCCTGATTTTATCCCACTGCTGCTTTTTCACGTTTATGCACTAAGCTGATTTCATTAAGCTGCTCAGTAAATGATCAGTGTGATGTATCTTCCTAATTTGTCACGGCGTTCCCTCCGGGTAACTGTTTGGAAGGGGACTCTCAGGAATCCTAGAGCAGGTGAGGCTGCATTGGCAGAGGAAACATTGGACTGTAGAGTTCTCACCAGGAGAAAGATGATGGGAAAACATCCCAGACACCAAACATACGTCAGGTTCTTTTGATGGGCCTAGGTTACCGTCACCAAACCCACAGGAGAGGGGGCCCTGGGGATCCCCTGTGGGGAGTTTTCTCTGGATTGTTACATTGAAAGGAAGGTGGTGAGTGGTCCACTTGTCATAAGACCAGCCATACTAGGTCAGACCAAAGGTCCATCTAGCCCAGTATCCTGTCTTCCGACAGTGGCCAATGCCGGGTGCTTCAGAGGGAATGAAGGGAACAGGTAATCAGCAAGTGATCCATCCCTTGTTAACTAGTGAGCAGCTCTGTAAGGGCACCCCTGATTAGGCCTGGTGGGGACTGAACCAGTCTCCTGTGGGTCTAAAAATACACACCTCTACTGCTTGGGCTCCAGGAACAGCTGGGTTTGTTTAAAGGTGGTAGTCTTTCTTCACGTGGCCCAGCCACTGGAGTGAGACAGATTGCATTAACCTGAGCTATAGCCGCATGCTCAGAAGTGGAGCTGGTTGGACATTTTCTGATAGAACCTTTTTTTCCCCATTAGAAAATGCCAATTTCTCAAAAGCAAAACATTTAGTGGAAAGGTGTCGATTTTGCTCAAGTTTCGTTTCAACAGAAAAATAAAAAAACAAATGTGAGACGGTCAAAGCGTTCTTCTTGTCACCGAACAGTCTGATTGGTCATTTCAAAATGATTTTCCTTTTCTATTTTTTAAAGCTCGTATTTTATAATAGAATATAACGTTTTTAAGTCAGAAGCGGAATGAAATATGTTCAATTGACTTGAAACAACCCCCCAACACCACCACCAGAATTTCCTTTCTCAGGACATTTTGAAATTGTTTGTTTTCATTCCTCTTCAAAACTGAAAAAAAAAAGTCAAAATCATGGAGTTTCCTGATTACAAATCCAGCTCCCATCTGCCCAGAAGCTCCATCTCTGTGCTGGTCCAAGGCCTCCCTGCACTCCTATGTACCCAGCGGCTTCTCACCCGGGGCGCGCCAGAGGCCACTCCATGCTGTAACAGGGGTTCCCCCAGCAGGGAAGAGGAGAAGGAAGAGTTGCTGCAGCCCCATAACCTTCACAAACCCAATCGGAGCTCCAGGTATGTAATGAAATCCCCAAACCAGGTGAGTTTTACAGCGAACATTTCACCCCTCAGTGCCGACGTGACCAAAGAACACAGCTTGGGGAAACTGACAAACTCATCATATCCAGCCAGGCAATTTCCTAACTTCTGAGCCTGCAAAGCGAAGGGAACAGTGCTCTGTCCTGCTAAATTCCCCTCTAAACACTGAACTTTCCCAAGCAATGAAATTTAATGCCCAACAGCAGAGCATTTAATTAGCAGGTGGCAATAATCTGATTTGTAAACACTATGCCCGAGAGACTAGCTCCTGTATTCCTGAGGATTTAGGAGCTATACACAACTGTCATCATTTAATACCCTGCGAACATATCAGAGGGTTTAAAGGAATTTTTTTCTCTCTCTCTCTCTCTCTTATTTAATGTGCCCATCAGTGCAGTATGTAGGCATTATATTCTGTGTGTATGATAGGCCTGTATCAATCCCTCCACCTATCCGAACACTCCCCTTTTTTGAGGCTATTTGGCTCTGGATCTGAACTTTCCACCTTGGGGCCCAGCCCTGTTTCGTGTTCAATTTAAATTTAGTTGGGGATTGGTCCTTCTTTGAGCAGGGGGGTTGGACTAGATGATCTCCTGAGGTCCCTTCCAACCCTGAGATTCTATGATTCAAGATGCTCTTCAAGGTTGGGGGTGATAAAACACAGGCCCCCCTCTTGCTTGTCCAGCTCTGATGCCTACTCACCGGATGAAAAATTATTAAAGGGCACCCACCACCTCCTCTGGTTTGGGTCTCCCGCTCATCTAGCACATTCACAGGCTGTGACTCCCCCCTACTCCTCTTGTTCCCTGCGCTGCCTCTCTGTTTCCGCAGAAATCTTTCTGGCAGTCATATGGTTCTCACTGACCTACTTTGCTTTCACTCTGACTCCTAAACAAAAATCAGCAGATACAAGCAAGGCAAATATAACCAAAGTGATCAGAGAATGAAGGGGATGCAGCAAATCCCTCGGATAACAGGGAGAATGATGCACTTGGGTTTTTCCATCATGGATGAATCCCTGTTCAGAATTTTAACATTGTGACGAAAAGCTGATGCACAGGATGCCCTGTGTTTTATGAGTGGAAAGATACAGTCCTATAACAACAATAATTGATTAATACCTAGCTCTTTCATAGCACTTTCCATCAGTAAATTTTGGGTGCATCATCCAGTTCAGATTAAGAGCTGTAGATTGTTATAACTAACAAAGCTCTTATATTTTGCAATGCCTTTCACAGATGTTATAGACAGGATGGAATTTGCATCAGCCACCTCTGAAATGCAGCCACCTCTGGGGCGGAACATTGCAACTATTGACAGAGCATTGCAACAATACACATCAGCTAAGGAAATGGAGAATTGAATATCCAACTGAAACAGTCTATAGCAAGATTTATGTGGTCCTCCATCGTTGTAGCGTATGAACGTCTCAGTCGGGGCAAATTTTGGGAGGCAAAATGGAATGAATGAAATTTGTAATTGGGCCAAGACGGTAGAATTAACACCTGGACATTTGTGGGAAATGCCATGGGATCTTTACTGAAGACTGATGATCCAGGCCATGTGTATATCTCATTTCATGTGTCTTTGTCACTCTAGTGTCTCTTGCCTTATACTTAGATTGTAACATCTTTGGGGCACAGGTGGTTCTTTTTGTTCTGTGTTTGTACAGCACCTAGCACAACCGGAGCCTGGTCCATGACTGGGACTCCTAGGCAATAGGGTAATAGAAATAATAAATACATACTGGTGCAGGAAGTGAAACCAGATATTATAGGGATAATAGAAACATGGTGGAATAGTAGTCATGACTGGAGTAGAGGTATTGAAGGGTATGTGTTGTTTAGGAAAGACAGAAATAAAGGCAAAGGTGGTGGAGTAGCATTGTATATCAATGATGAGGTAGACTGTAAAGAAATAAAAAGTGATGGAATGGAGAAGACAGAGTCTGTCTGGGCAAAAATCACATTGGGGGAAGAAAGCTACTAGAGCATCCCCTGAGATAGTGCTTGGGGTGTGCTATAGAGACCACCGGGATCTGATTTGGATATGGATAGAGACCTCTTTAATGTTTTTAAAGAAGTAAATACTAACGGGAATTTTGTGATCATGGGAGACTTTAACTTCCCAGATATAGACTGGAGGACAAGTGCTAGTAATAATAATAGGGCTCAGATTTTCCTGGATGCAATAGCTGATGGATTCCTTCATCAAGTAGTTGAAGAACCAACAAGAGGGGATGCCATTTTAGATTTGGTTTTGGTGAGTAGTGAAGACCTCATAGAAGAAATGGTTGTAGGGGACAACCTTGGTTTGAGTGATCATGAGCTAATTCAGTTCAAACTAAATGGAAGGATAAACAAAAATAGATCTGTGACTAGGGTTTTTGATTTCAAAAGGGCCAACTTAAAAAAATTAAGAAAATTAGAGAAGTGGATTGGACTGAAGAACTTGTGGATCTAAAGGCGGAGGAGGCCTGGATTTACTTCAAGTCAAAGTTGCAGAAACTATCAGAAGCCTGCATCCCAAGAAAGGGGAAAAAATTCATAGGCAGGAGTTGTAGACCAAGCTGGATGAGCAAGCATCTCAGAGAGGTGATTAAGAAAAAGCAGAAAGCTACAAGGAGTGGAAGATGGGAGTGATCAGCAAGGAAAGCTACCTTATTGAGGTCAGAACATGTAGGGATAAAGTGAGAAAGGCCAAAAGCTATGTAAAGTTGGATCTTGCAAAGGGAATTAAAACCAATAGTAAAAGGTTCTATAGCCATATAAATAAAAGAAAACAAAGAAAGAAGAAGTGGGACGGTTAAACACTGAGGATGTAGTGGAAGGTAAGGATAATCTAGGCATGGCCCAATATCTAAACAAATACTTTGCCTCAGGGTACGTCTTCACTCAAGCGGGGGGTCGATTTAAGATACGCAAATTCAGCTACGCGAATAGCGTAGCTGAATTTGACGTATCGCAGCCGACTTACCCTGCTGTAGGGACGGCGGCAAAATCGACCTCTGCGGCTTCCCGTCGACGGCGCTTACTCCCACCTTCGCTGGTGGAGTAAGAGCGTTGATTCGGGGATCGATTGTCGCGTCCCGACGGGACGCGATAAATCGATCCCCGAGAGGTCGATTTCTACCCGCCGATTCAGGCGGGTAGTGTAGACCTAGCCTAGGTCTTTAATGAGGCTAATGAGGAGCTTAGGGATAATGGCAGGATGACAAATGGGAATGAGGATATGGAGGTAGATATTACCACACCCGAAGTAGAAGCCAAACTCAAACATCTTAATGGGACTAAATCGGGGGGCCCAGATAATCTTCATCCAAGAATATTAAAGGAACTGGCACATGAAATTGCAAGCCCATTAGCAAGAATTTTTAATGAATCTGTAAACTCAGGGGTTGTACCGTATGACTGGAGAATTGCTAACATAGTTCCTATTTTTAAGAAAGGGGAAAAAAAGTGATCCGGGCAACTACAGGCCTTTTAGTTTGACATCTGTAGTATGCAAGGTCTTGGAAAAAAATTTGAAGGAGAAAGTAGTTAAGGACATTGAGGTCAATGGTAATTGGGACAAAATACAACATGGTTTTACAAAAGGTAGATAGTGCCAAACCAACCTGATCTCCTCCTTTGAGAAGGTAACAGATTTTTTTAGACAGTGGATCTAATTTACCTCGATTTCAGTAAGGCATTTGATACGGTTCCACATGGGGAATTATTAGTTAAATTGGAAAAGATGGGGATCAATATGAAAATTGAAAGGTGGATAAGGAACTGGTTAAAGAGGAGACTACAACGGGTCGTACTGAAAGGTGAACTATCAGGCTGGAGGGAGGTTACTAGTGGAGTTCCTCAGGGACTGGTTTTGGGACCAATCTTATTTAATCTTTTTATTACTAACCTTGGTACAAAAAGTGGAAATGTGCTAATAAAGTTTGTGGATGACACGAAGCTGGGAGGTATTGCCAATGCAGAGAAGAACCGGGATATCATACAGGAAGATCTGGATGACCTTGTAAACTGGAGTAATAGTAATAGGATGAAATTTAATAGTGAAAAGTGCAAGGCCATGCATTTAGGGATTAATAACAAGAATTTTTGTTATAAGCTGGGGACTCATCAGTTGGAAGTAACAAAGGAGGAGAAGGACCTCGGAGTATTGGTTGATCACAGGATGACTATGAGCCGCCAATGTGATATGGCCATGAAAAAAGCTAATGCGGTCTTGGGATGCATCAGGTGAGGTATTTCCAGTAGAGATAAGGAGGTGTTAGTACCGTTATACAAGGCACTGGTGAGACCTCATCTGGAATACCATGTGCAGTTCTGGTCTCCCATGTTTAAGAAGGATGAATTCAAACTGGAACGGGTACAGAGAAAGGCTACTGGGATGATCTGAGGAATGGAAAACCTGTCTTATGAAAGGAGACTCAAAGAGCTTGGCTTGTTTAGCCATCCAAAAGAAGGCTGAGGGGAGATATGATTGCTCTCTGTAAATATATCAGAGGGATAAATATCAGGGAGGGAGAGGAATTATTTAAACTCAGTACTAATGTGGACACAAGAACAAATGGATATAAAATGGCCATCAGGAAGTTTAGACTTGAAATTAGATGAAGGTTTCTAACCATCAGAGGAGTGAAGGTCTGGAACAGCCTTCCAAGGGGAGCAGTGGGGGCAAAAGACATATCTGGATTCAAGACTAAGCTTGATAAGTTTATGGAGAGGATGGTATGATGGGATAGCCTAATTTTGGCAATTAATTGATCTTTGACTATTAGCGGTAAATATGCCCAATGGCCTGTGATGGGATGTTAGATGGGGTGGGATCTGAGTTACTACAGAGAATTCTTTCCTGGGTGTCTGGCTGGTGAGTCTTGCCCACATGCTCAGGGTTTAGCTGATCGCCATATTTGGGGTCTGGAAGGAATTTTCCTCCAGGGCAGATTAGCAGAGGCCCTGGGGGTTTTTCGCCTTCCTCTGCAGCGTGGGGCACGGATCATTTGCTGGAGGATTCTCTGCACTTTGAAGTCTTTAAACCATGATTTGAGGACTTCAATAGCTCAGACATAGGTTAGGGGTTTATTACAGGAGTGGGTGGGTGAGAGTCTGTGGCCTGCGTTGTGCAGGAGGTCAGATTAGACGATCATAATGGTCCCTTCTGACCTTAAAGTCTATGACTCTATAAAAATGGATCCACCAATATCTGTCTGATTCAAACCGATAAATTCAACTCTGTGGTATTGGTGGCCTTTTCTTCCCTGCTTGTGAACGTTCAGTCGGGCGAGGTTTAGCAGATGGGAATACTGGGGGAAGCTCATGTTCATCCAGATGTGCTCATGTCGACCAATGCACTCCAAGACAAACAAACATGTTTGTGCAAGACTACACATTCACGCCACAAACGATCAAAATGATGGCCATCCAGGCAGAGAGGGGATGCAATATCATGTGATCTTCGTGACCAACTCCATGGCTGGAGTAGTGAGGAATAGCCAGTAGGCTGATGTTTATTTGGATAAAGTGTTCATTGGGCAATTGTGAATGGTGGGGAAAAAATAGCAAAACCCCACAGATCCAGAGAAAGAAAGGGCTAATTCACTGAATAAATTGCTCACTGTGCATATCTTAACTAGTTCCCTCACAGTTTATGCATATTATGGTAGCAGCTAGGGATCTCAACAGCTCATGTACTAAGCCCTGCATAAAAATACAGTAAGAGACAGTTCCTTTGAAGGACTTGGTCAAGGTCACAGACAGAGGGTAGAGACAGAGCCTAGATTTCCTTAGTCCAGTGTTTCATTCACAAAACCACCCTTTACTTCTCCACAAGCTGTAGCTAGTATAAGCTCAGAGTAGCTATTACTCAGCAGCCAGATGGGTTATTTTGTCTATTTCATGAGCCCATACAGATCTCTGATTAGGCCACTGTACTGCGGGTCTTGGATGTGTTAGCTGGTCCCCTGGGACATGCCTGGTCATTGAGGCTGGAGCTGCAGCCTCATTCCGTAGTTCCACTCCGCAGCATCTTCTTGGCCAACAGATTTTTTTTTTTCCCCCTGACAGCCTAGTGATTTTTCGCACTCTCCCATGGTTTGATGCGTGGCCCAGCATCTGTTTAGACGATCTGTTCTCTTAGGCAAGTTAACATTCCGTCCTCGGCAAATATGCGAGCGCTGCAGCTAAGTGGGTCATTGTCAAAACGAGAACAGCTTTATAGGAGGGAATCCAATTGCTTGTGGGATGGAGAGGGGGAGGGATGTGAGAGTCGGGTGAACCCAGGACAGGAAGGGCATAAGTGAGTGGGAGGAGAGGGGTGGGCAACGTGGCTGGAATAGCTATTGAGTGGCTGAGGGAGTCCGGCCCAGATGAAAACAGCTAGTTTTGTGGTTAGGCAAGGGCTGAACAGCTCTGAGCTCAATTCCCATCTTTGCCACAGACTCCCTGTATGACCGTGGGTAAGTCACACAGGTTGGGATTTTCCAAAGAGCCTAAGGGAGTTAGGGCCCAGATCCTCAAAAGGTATTTAGGTGCCTAACTCCCATTGAAATCTGTGTGAATTAGGTGCTTAGCTGCCTTCAAGGATCTGGGCCTTTAAAGCTTATCCTCAGATTGCAGTCTGTAAATTGGGGATAATCCTCCTTTCGAGGTGTGTCTTGTCTAACACTGTGTAGAGCAGCGACGGTCTCTTACTTGGTCTGACTCCTTTCTTCAGACTCGAAGCTCTGGAGGGCAGGGCTGGCTCTGTGCACCACTTAGCGCAATGGGACAATGGGCAAACTTCTGGAATATAAATACTAATGAGGAGGAACAAGGAGTGGCCCAGGACGAGGGGTAATCCTGGTTCTTTGCCTTTCCCCAGCCCCTTCCACTGGGAGGGCTCAAAGTGCTATAGCCCTCACAGTGCTTCTGAATCTCTTTGCCTTTTGCATCCAATATTTCACGCAGGGCTAACTGCTAGTTCATTTTGCAGGTGCTGAAGCCAAGACACCGAGGCCCCAATCCTGGGCTCTGGCAGAGGCCGCAGGGAAGGGGCAGAGGTAGCTTTTTACCATCTTTCTGCCTCACTGCTCTCAATCCCCGAGCTGATTCTGTCCCTGGTGCAACTTAAAGCATCCTTGGGGCTGCTCTACATTATGCCAGCTAGTCCTGGGCCCCGTGGGTGTGTCACAGTAGCCAGGGATCATCAGAGTGCTGCCGTGCTCAGCCATGCCCTCTGCGGCAGGGGATGTAATGGGGCTGGCATGGGGCCAGCTATATGAACCATGGATTTCCTAGTGCTAGGGGAATCCTCAGGTGTCAAGTTAGCAGGGCCGGCTCCAGGCACCAGCAAACCAAGCAGGTGCTTGGGGCGGCACATTTTCAGGGGTGGCATTCCAGCCAGCCTTTTTTTTTTTTTTTTGCGCTTGGGCGGCAAAAGCCTAGAGCCAGCCCTGGCAGCAGCAGCGCGTCCTGCACCGGGGGCGCCCTGGGGCTGCTGCGGTTCGCGTCGGGGAGCAGCGCCCGCACCTTATGGCCGGGCGGACTCCGAGCGTGGGACACTCGGGCTGGGGGCCACCCCTCGGGGCACACGGAACCGTCTGCAGGTGCCGCAGGGCGGTCGCCCCCCCAGCACCGCAGCCGGGGCTGGGCGAAGCGGCCAGAGCCGCCCAGGGACTGCGGCAGAGAGGCCAGGAGCAGCAGCAGGAGCGGGGCCATAAAGGGCGGGGCGCTGCCGTGCGGGGCCCGCGTCCCGCTCTCTGGGGCTCCGCTCCCTTTGGGGCTTCCCTGTCCCGGCTCCTCAGACCCTGCCGGGGCGGTCCCCCGGCTCGATCCTCCCCGGTCCCGGCTGGTCCTGGAGGCAGGAGCCCCGGCTGGAGGGACCCTGGGCTGAGGCGCGGCCCGGGAGCCCCGCTGCTTACCCTGACCCTGCCAGCGCTGGACCGGCTGGAGGCGAGGGGGGAGCGGGCGGAGTCAGTGCTGGTGGGGGGAAGCCCAGCGCTGGGGCGGCAGAGGGTGCAGGTGGGGTGGGGGGGAAGAGCCCAGAGTTGGGGCAGCAGGGGGTGTGGGTGGGAGGGAGAGCCCAGGGCTGGGGTGGGGGGCAGCCAAAAATTTTTTTGCTTGGGGCGACAAAAAACCTAGAGCCGGCCCTGCAAGTTAGGCCAGCTTTCTAGAGCCTTTGTGCCACCACAGCAGTGCAAAGGGGCCTGGCAGGGGACAGGATCTGCTCTGGACACTTTAAGCTGTTAAAGGGGACACTGGCCAGAGAAGGGGACAGACTCAATACAAAGGGGCCTGCCCAAGGTCACACAGTGAGGGCTGGGAATAGGACCCAGGAGTCCTAGCTCCACCCTCTGGAGTGAGCAGGAAGGTTCCCATCCCCCTACCATTAGCCCACCCTCTGAAGTGATTGTGAAGCAGGATAACGAGGTAGCTAGAGGAATGGGCGTGGAAGGGGCAGGAACTGGATTTGTTAGTGGCAATGTAGGGCCAGCCAGTTCTATCAGAGATGTGATGGAGTCCTCTGTGATACCTGGTATGAATCCTATGAGTCCTAGAAGAGAACATGGACTATTTCGTGCCATCTCCTCATAGCACATGGATTAAGCTCTTTGCAGGCCCCAGATCCAAACACTAGTCCCTTGACCTTACCTCCTTGCCTTGCCAACGAACCAGAGGCATAATGGGACACTCGCTGAGTCCGCTCACACATGGCACTGGAGGAAGGAGCTCCATCGCCCAGCGGCTGATCTCACTCCCATCTTGTGTGGGAGGAAGAGCCGGTGTTGGGCAGCAGCTGATTCCATGCACCAAGGAGAAACCAGCCCCCTCATCTTCTGTAGAGTGTCACCGGGCAGGAGTGCTGCTTGGCTCAACCTCCATCACGGTCAATTTCATTCTGTGCTTCCCCCCCTGCAGTCTGTGTGCGCATGCATGGTAGGAAGCGTGACTGCAGGTTGGCTCCCAGAACCAGCTGGCAGCAGGTGGGAGCTCTCACAGCAAAGCCCAGGCAACAGAACCGACACACACACAAAGAATCCAATAGCCCATGACAGATGGCTCCAGCAGCTTGCATCCTCCCCACCCCCCATCCTTTCCCTTCCCTTTCCCTGCTCTTTTTCATTCACTTCCCCTCTCCTTTCTTTTCTTTCACGTCTCCTCCTCTAGGCTTTTTCTCTCACTTCTTTTTCTTATTTCAGCCTTCGCTGCTCCCTCTCCCCACACACTTTTCGCTCCCTCTCTTTCCCCATTCCTATCTCATCTCTGTGCATTTATTTGTTTTATGAAGTGTGAGCTGCTGGAAGGACAGACCTGGGGACTTCCAGGTTGGGAGCTGCATGAGAACCAGAATTTCCATTATGCGGGAAATTCCATGATTTCCTCATTTATTTTCTTTCGAAATCAGAAAAAAAAAAGTCAAATTTCAAATTTCCCCATGAAGTGAAATGTTGTTTTGGGCCAATCGAAGGGTTTCATTTCAATAAAAGCCAAAGGTTGGGTTACAATTTTTAAAATTTAACCCTTTTTTAAAATAACAAAATAAATTTTTTGCAACAAAAACTCATTTCAAAACCCCAAATCGAACCATTCCATTCCCAAACTGTCAAAATGGAACAGCCAGGGGGATGGAACAGGTCAGTGGCCAGGCTGGGAACAGAGTCCTGTGTCCTAAACCACAGGGGCGGAACTTTTTGACCTTGTCAAAATGCTTCCTTTCTATTTTTTTGAAAGTAAAATGTTGTTGAAATTGACACGTTCCTGCAGAAAATTTTGATTTTGACAAAATGACATTTTCTAGCCATCTCTTTGGCCCAGATCCTGAAAGGTATTTAGGCTCCTAACTTCCACTAAATCGCTGTCTCACCAGTGCATTTTAGCCCTATTCTTTCTCTTTTTCCTCCTCTTCCTCGTTCCTTTAATCTCCACTGTTCTTCTTCCACCTTCGTTTTCTCTCTCCTTCCCCCGTCCCAGCATCGCTCATTCTCTCCCAACTGCCCTTCTCCCAGAAAAGACTCCTTCTCTCTCATTGCCCATGTTAACCTGACTGCGATGGGGTGTATAAACCCCCACACTGGCAGTGAAGGGTTAAAGGGAGCTCAGTTAGCCTGTTCTGTGGCACCTGGTGGCAGACAGGTCGTTAAGGATTAGACCCAGCTGGGGAGAACCAGTCTGGGGAGTTCCTATAAAGGAGGGACTGCAGGGAGTTGAGGAGAGCTGCAATAGGGAGTGTGAATATTAGGATTGGTTTTGCAGGAGGAGGGTAGCAGGAGAGAAGGGAACACTTGGAGCTGACTAGGGAAAGGGACTGGGAGGCAGATGAAGGTAGGAAGTGGCCCAGGGAAGCAGCAGCAAGTCTGGGGGAGCAGACTCTAGTTGCTTAATCCAGGATCCCTGGGCTGGAACCCAGAGGAGAGGGAGGGCCTGGGTTTCCCTGCTGACCCCAAAGGATGGGCTGCAAAGCTTCCCTCCCCCTCAACCCTGACACAAGGGGAGAAAAGGATTATTGATCCCTGGGTGTAGCTGAAGGTCTGGGTTAAGGGCATTAGATGTATTGGTCTCTTTATGGCCCTGGAAGGGGTGGGGATGATAAGCAACCTGGCTGGGGTGTGAGATGAGGCAAACCACTATGGGGCGTGGTGTGGCTGTTGACAGATGGTAGCAAGGTTAAAGAGGCTGGGGAAATTGAGGCACAGAGCAGGGATGCAGCTTGCCTAAAGATGCCCACAGCAGGACAGTGGCTGAGGTGGGAGCAGAACCCGAGTCTCCTGGCCACTGCATCATGCTACCTCCCTGGGAATGAGAACCGTGACCTTTGCTCTGCTCATATATCCCTGTTCCAGACCTCCCCGATGCTTTCCCAACAGCTATCCCTGAGCCTACTGCTGCCTGCTCTGGCTTTGAGCGCTGGCTGGGAAAGGCTGTAAATCACAGCTAAGGAAGCTGTAATGGGAGAAGCTTAAGGGAAAGGTTGACAGGGACCTTGAAATCATCCTGTCAATATGGTTCCTCTTTAGTCCCAACTGCCCGCTGCCCCCATCAGGGTGATTTAAACAGACCCTTTGCCACCCTCCCCAACTGGTCCTGTCTAGGAGGCAATAAATTCTCTGGTAATGATGGTCTGGCATGAGCCATAAAGCGCTCACTGATACAGGGCTCCCACTGATCTAAAGTGCTGTCCATTTGCTTCTTAAGTGCAATCAGCAGCCTTGCTCTAGACAGCGGATCCTTCCCTCCTCGGGGGAGCCTGACGCCGTTAAATTCTTTATGGACAGGCATGGCCCTTAATCAAAGTCAGCGTCAATCAGCCGAGGTCAAGCTCCACAACCAGGGAATTATGGGATTGGATCCATCTGAGCAGGGGCTGCCATTGTCCTGCTCCAGATTCTTTCTTGCACCTCCAGTTTTTCCAAGCATCCTTGCTTTGTGCCTGCCTGGGGAGCCTCTTTGCTTGGTCCTGACGTGGGCCACCAATTTCTCCACCCACGTCCCTGTGCAATGCTTGATGAGTGTCAATATCCACAGAGAGCCCCTGCAATGCGGCCACCTTTGGGGGAGAGGGCAGCAGCCAGGTGGACAACTGATGCACCGAACAGTTGTCCATTGTATGAATGGGTGAGCTTTCAGCCCAGTACAAGGGGGAGAGCCCCTGTCCTTATGAAAAGAACCTTGTGGTCTCTAATGCCCCTGGTTTGTAAGGCCCCGTTCAAAAGGGGAAATGCCCTGCTGGGGCTTGAGATTGTGGCCCCATTGTGGGGTGGGAAGGAATTGAAATCTGTTGCGTAAGCCACTCCTCCTGGTTTAGCTTTGGTCTTTGCAACAGGGAAGATCATTGAGGGCCTGGTTGTGTCTGGCACCTGAGTGGATGCACAGGAGGGCATGGGACTAAGCAGTCCTTGATGGCAGGACCATGCATAATTGCAGGCCTTGCACTAACTAAAAGGGCAGCAAGAGGTGTGTGTGTGTGTGTGTGTGTGTGTGTGTGTGTGTGTGTGTGTGGCGGGAGGGATGAGGCCATGGTCATCAATGGGACACTGCTGGGTGCTGCAGGTGCTTGGCACTTCTCAATCCCTGTATCTGAACAGGGATTGTCCACCTGTCGCTGAAAGGCATCTGGGGGGTGGGACGCAGCGGCAAGTCTGTGCCGTTGTGAAACGGGAGGAGAAATGAAGACTAGCAGGGAGGTGGGATGTAAGAATTTGGCTGGGACAATGGGATTGCTGATATCTCCTCTTGTGGACAGGACCCTGAGACCTTTCCTATCCACAGGTAGTCAGGAGTCAAGCCTCTGTTCTACATCTCCTCACACGACCTCCTGCAGCACAGAGCACAGTGCCCCTAGCACCACCCTGGGGTGTTGGTTCAGTGGGGAGAGTGCCACATACTGGATGATGAAGACTGCTTTCTCCAGCGCCTAGGTAAGTGCTCCTTGGAGGTCTCCCGTTGGAGGTGACCCTGGAACGGGGATGCAGAGCTGGTCAGGAATGAAGAATGTTCTTTATGACGCACCCTGTGAGACATCTACAAAGAAATCCAAATGGAACAGAAGGAAGGAGGGTGTTTAGTGTTATTTTTGCAGATTTCTGAGACGGGTACAGAAGGTGTTTTCCTAGTTGTTGAGGTTGGGGATAGAAAGGGGACTGGAAAGTGAATAATGGAAGGCGGGAGATATGTCTTGTATAGGTCTGAGCACAGCTGCTGGGTCTCGAAGAAGGGAACTGCTGAGCTTAAGCATGTTCTTACAAGGAAGAATGTCTCTGCTGGGATGGCATTCCACGCCCCATTGCAAGGTCCAAAGCCATTAGAAAGACTGGAGGTTAGACTGAAGGGACTATCGGCCAGATCCTCCAAGATGTGCAGGTACCTAACTCCCACTGAAAGCAATAGGAGTTAGGTGCCTAAACACCTTTGGAGGATCTGGGTTATGTTGTGTATTTATACTGTGCCTAGCACAGTGGGGCAGGAGGATCTAGCAATTTCCCCATTTATACTGGCTAAACAACTGTATTTAAAAATCACACTCAAACGCGGATTGAACTTCGGGGTGGGGCCAGAACTAATGGGGCCAATCCAGGCTAGACGAATGTCCAGAACTAGTCTCAGTTACAATTGGTTGTTCCAGTCCAATTTGGCTCAGTCTACCCTGATCCGCCAAAGCATGTTACAGCCCTCTCTGGCTACAATCAAGCTCAACTTGTGTGTAGAACCTGATTCTTCTCTCGCTTACACCTCTGTGTAACTCTGTTGACTTCAGTAGAAACACTTCTTGTTAGAGCTGGGCAGGAAACGTTTTTTCTGACCTTGTGAATATTTGAGCTTTCAAATATTTTTGCCATCCTGCATTGGAGGGGTGGCGGTGGGGGGAGAGAGACAGACAGACAGATCCACCACAAAATAACAGCCAATGTCCCAATGGTAAGGGCACTCACTGAGAAACTCAGATTCTAGTTCCTGCCCTGTCTGATTCAGACCAGGGCCTTGAACCTGCGGTTCCCCTATGGGTGCCCTACCCAAATGGCCTCTCTGGGTTGTCTGTCTGTCTCTCTTTTATTTTCACCAGAGATTTCATGCTTGGCCTGAGAAACCTTCCTGGACTAAAGCTTCACCAAAACAGATATGTTCCCACAACGTTTTTAGTTTTGACAAATCTGCATTTTCTGACAAAAACCCACTTTGTCAAAAAATTCCCAACCTGCTCTGCTGGGGATCCACTCTGGCGTCAAAGGCGAATCAGGCCTGGGGACTTTGTCTTTGCTGGTGCAGTTCTAGCAATGATGGGAATGCTGGTGTGGACAGGACGCGGGTTGGTGTGGTTGGTTTGTTTGCTTTGGAACCATTAGCTGGGCCTGCTTTGGGCAAGGTTAGATGTCACAAAAAAGGGTTAAAAACACCACCACTGGTCTACACTAGTGCTAGCAATGTCAGAAGCTCATCGTTGTAGATGCAATCTTAAAGTCAGATGATTTGCAGTGTGGACTGGCAAAGGGGACACAACAGACCCATCCATCAGTGTTTCATGCACCTCAGTGCCATCCTGTCCCCTAGACTATTCTAGACTAGACTGGGGAAAACCCTTAATACAGCAAAATCTCCTTCCGAGTTCAAGTTCCTTCCATCCTCTCTCCCTTCCGAACGCTTTTGCCTTGTGGTAGATGATTATTTCCAGGCCGAGAGCTGGGATGGGCTTTACCAGCCACTTTGTCCTTTGAATGAACCCAGGATAACTCTAGTCAGGTGATCCTGAAATCCTCTGAGTAGACCCAGAACAGCTTTGGTTCAGCGAAAGCTCGGATCCTCTGAACCTACCTGTAGTCGGGGGTAATGCTGAAAGGTGCTTGTGGCTTGCCTGACCTTTCCAAGCTGCTTTTGTGTTACAGAACAGCTGCACAAAAGGAGGGTGGACACTGAGGCTCACCCTCTCTAGGCCATTGGGGGCAGCCTCAGACTAAGGCAATCCCCCGTGTAAAACTCAGGGACTGGCCAGGAAGAGAGGGCTGTTAAGCAGCAAGAGAGTGTGAGGCCCTAGGGAGGAGGTCTGGCTAGACTGCAGTCATGGGCTATGATTGTAGCTGCAGTTGACATACCCGAGCTAGCCTGGGCCCGAGCAGCACGGGCTTTACGGTGGGCGGTACAGCCCCGTCCAGAGCCCTGGGTAATTCCTCAGGAAGGCCTACACCATACTGAAGCTGGCGCTGCCGTGGCTTCAAAATCCAGGACCTGAGGGTGTGGGATTGGGCCCTCCCTCGGTGATTTGCCCCAATACATAAGAACATAAGAACGGCCGTACTGGGTCAGACCAAAGGTCCATCTAGCCCAGTATCCTGTCTACCGGCAGTGGCCAGTGCCAGGTGCCCCAGAGGGAGTGAACCTAACAGGTAATGATCAAGTGATCTCTCTCTCTTCGTTGTGTAGGAAAGTCCTGTTCAACGTGATCATGAGCAAGAACCTAATCTTTAATAGCTGTCCAGGCTCATCTCCTGCCACCAACGTTCATGTAGCAGGTGTTTTCCAAGAGCTTCCGTGCATGTCGTGGGCCAGATCCTCAGCTGGGAGAAGCCAACAGAGCTCATGAGACATCATCTCTTCCAACTGTGCTAGCAACTCTGTGAAGAGGATCCTCAGCCAGGAGCTGGCAGCCAGACTCCGAGCTGATGTCATGGGAATAAATCTGTGCTCTGATCCAGTGACCTGTCCTTAAACGCTTTAGGATCTTGGATGAGCTTGTTCTACTGATCCAAGACAGTAGACGGCAAATCATTACCAACCAACGGCTGTGAAGGGGCCTGTGTGAAACGAATCTGTGGTCTCAGTTCAGTCCGTCTGATCTCATGTACATCGACTGCGAACTCTACTGACTTTGTGGGTGCCTGGTTGACACTGGTGCACGTGAAAGGAGAGTTGGGCCCCGGGTGTCCCCATCAGAGAACCGCAGCCCCACACCTGGCATTCACCGGCACCCTGGGATCAGACAGGCCAGTGGTCGAGGATGGAACGGACATGAGGAGTGAGCTGCCTTCTGCTTAGGAGTGGACTCCGCATGTCAGGGGATGAGTCTCGCTAACAGGTTGGGTCTGTACGTGCACGCTACTCCTGCCCGTGCTGGGGATAAGCAGAGTTCTTTCCATAGTTGTTAACCTGGCTCCTTGCCCTGCCACAAAATTCACTGCACAAACTAATCTCGCTGCATCACTGTGCTCAGAGTAAGGGTGGGCTTGGGGCTAAGGCCTCAAATCATCCAACATGCAGAGTCTACTAGGGACCATTGCACCAGCTGGAGTGACCATGGCGATGGCCTTGCACCAGGCATGGTATAGTGGAGTTTGTGAGATTGTGACATTTTGCACAAAGTCTGGCCTGCCTTCAGCTGCTCATTTTATTCAAAAATGATGTTGCGTGCTCTGCAGCCACGTTGCCAGGATGGACAAAACCACACCAGCGTACTGTGCTCTCAGACTCTCCTGCGATGCACAAAGGGGTGCATGCCCCGACCCCGCCTGATGCTGCTTGTGGGGTTTCCCCAGAGATCTGTGGATTTGCAGGATTGAGACGGATCTGGGATTAGTAGTTCTGCCTTCAGACCCTGGCTCTACCACAGATGGCCTGGGTGACCATGTGCAAGTCACTTAATGTCTCTGTGCCTCAATTCTCCATCTGTAAAATGGGGATAATACTCCTCATTTCCACCCCTTGTCGAGTTAGACGGTACATGCTTCAGCGCGGTAGCTGTCTCTTGCTATGTGTATGGACCGAGTATAGCACAGTGCTGTAGCTGATTCTCCTTTGGGGGGCTACCCTGCTATAAAGAATAGTCATCTGGCTTGGTGATTTAGTCTTCATGTTCCAGCCAACTCGTGTTCTACCAGAGGGGGGTATTAAGTATCAACTCCATCATCACCAGCTCTGTTCAGCTGCTGAGACATAAGGCTTTCTGTGCAGTGGTTAAAGAGAACGGAGGGTCTGATTGCTATGCCCCAGGGAAAGAGAGACCGCAGGTGTGATTGAGGGACCAAGGGTAAGTCTACACTGGAAAAACCCCACAAAAAATGACCCACCCCCAGCATCAGCAAGTCTCACAGCCCCGATCTACAGATTCAGGCTCATGCTACGGTGCTAAAAATAGCTGTGTAGATGTTCGCTGAGGCCCTGAAACCTGGCAAGGGGGGTGGGTCTGAGAGCCCCAGCTCCAGCCAAGTGGGAATGTCTGTGGTGCTATTTTCAATGCCGGAGTGTGAGCTGCAGTCTGTGGAGCCTGGTTCTAAGAGCTGCTGCTGTGTTCTGTTTTGGCGTGGGGGTTTTGTTGCTTGCAGTGTGGACAATACCCATAGACAGGGAAAGAAAAAGCCCTTCTGGGAATCCTTGTGGTTGTTTTATGGCCAGGTTAGCCAGTGCCTTGCCAGCCGGAAAGGAGGATGGAGTTGAAGGTGAAGCTCTGGCCCCTGCTTGCCTCGAAATATACAGAGCAGAATCCCAGGGAGATGGAGAAGAAGGTGTGACGTCAAGATGAGGCTTAAAATATACCCTGGAAAAATCACATGACAGCTGTGAAATATGAACAGTCTTTTTGAGCCAGGCAGCCGGCTTTGGGGAAGGGTGATAAACATCCATCAGCCAAAGCTAGGGGCTTTTTCTCCCAAAGCTCCTCACTTCTGCTTCTAGAGCTCCCCTGCTCCCTTTCCCAAGATTCTGGCAACACCCAGCTAACCAGCAGTGGGCGGTTTCCCTGTGCTTCCTCTCTGAGCTGCACGGACGGGTTAGCCGGCGCCCATCTGTCCCTTGCTAACTACGCTAGCTGGTTAACAAGCCTCCGGCTGTTCCTGGGTGACATCTGTTAAAGTAGCGACGACCAGTGAGCAGCTGCAGGGTCGTGTTTGGCTGGCCTGGCTGGTTAGCAATCGAAACTCAGAGCCAAGTCTCTGTGCACCATCCGCTGGTTAAGAATCGTGATTGTGGGCCCAAGTTAGCTGTAGCTGTCTCCATGGTTCGCTATTATCGCCAAGGGGATGGAGGGTAGAGTAAGGAAACTACTCATGGCCCCTACCTACTGTCTGGAAGATCAAGAACTGATACAAACCTCAGTCTGAACTCAAACTGGATTTTTTTTTTTTTTTTTTTTTTTTTTTAGGTTTGGAAAAATTCACATCAGTTTCCTTTAAAGATCTTTTTTTTCCCACCTGCCTGTCCTGATGCAAAAGACTGAATTCCCCCGAGATTGCCCGTTGCCATGACACTTGCCTGAAATCCCGCCCCCCCCGGGGGAAAAGACTCGTCTCACAAAGCTTTCATCCCAGTTTTGAAGCCCCAGGAGGTTCAAAAGAAAGCGATTTGAGTGATTTGTCAAACCTGTGTACTTCCGATCCTCTTAGACAGATCTGAAACATGGATGCTGCTTAAACAAGACAGCAGGAGGCCTTTCATGTGTGTTGCCAGCCGCGACTATTGAGCAGAAGATGGTTTGATTTTTAGCAGTAATCGGGATATATTATTGAGATGTGGCCTGGAGAGGATAAGTCCTCACTGGTCATTGCCGGCTCATGCTTTATGGTCAGGTACCCACCTCAGTGATAGACACTGCGCATTGAGGACTGAAGATCGGGCTTGAAGTCAAAAGGGGATTTGCCCAGCTATGGACTGGCAGTGGCCACATGATTGTCCGCAATTAACCTGGCTGCACCAGCTCAGTAATAACCCGGTGGAGCTTTTATACGCCTGGAATGAAGCCACGCAATGTGGCTATGGATATTCGCGCTATGGACCCTCGCTGTCTAAGCGTATTGTTGTTGTTGAGGTTCAGATAGTTCCAATCAGGTTCCCATGAACAATCAAGGTCTAACTCCTTGTCCCAACTGTACCAGGTTTTTACAGATTCTCTTGTCACTAGTTATCCCTTAATTCACCTGAGCAGTTGTGTTGCCTTGCGGTAACTTAAGTCCCTTAATGCCACACTGCCAAATTCTGCTCTCAGGTAAGCTGATAATGGTGAGGAGCACAGAATAAATACCTTGATAGAGAGGCTAGGCTGGGGAAGCAGTGTAACCTAGTGGATGGCACACTGCAGTGGGACTGGGAGATGCAAGTTCTGTTCCTAGCTCTGCTACTAGCTTGCTGGCTGAACTTCTTCACCGCTCTGTCCCTCAGTTTCCCCATCTGTAACATGGGGATAATTATAACTATCTATTTTGTTAAGTACTTTGAGATCTGCTATTGAGAAGTGTTGTTATAAAAGCTGATTATTATCGTAAGGGGTGAAATCCTGGCTCCTCTGAAGTCAATGAAAAAATGGGAGTTTTGCCATTGACTTCAAGGGAGCTAGCTAGGATGTCAACCAGTGACTTCAGGGAAGTAAGTATTGATTCTCACCAGTGTAAGTGAAATCAGAATTTGGCCCTCAGCCTCTTCTAAGATAATGTGACCCTCTTTTCCCCCAAACACCCCCTCTTCTGAGAAGGGGCCTTGGGAACATTCAGATCAGAGATTTAACCAATCTGGGTTCTACTCCCAGCTCTGCCATTGGCACACAGTATAATCTTGAGTGAGCCATTTGACCGCCTTGTGCCTCAGTTTCCCCATCTATAAAAAGAGGTTAACGATACTGATCCCCTTTGTACAGTGTGTTAAGATCCATAGATGAAAAGTGCTAATGGGAAATGATTGGCCAGGCAGTAGTACTGCAGAAAAAGATCTGGAGGGTATAGTAACTCACAAATTAATTATGAGTTAACAATGCGATGCTGTTGCTAAAAAGGCAAATGTCATTCTAGGGTGTATTAACAGGGAATGGAAGACACAGGAGGTAGTTGCCCTCCTCTGCTTGGTGCTGGGGAGGTCTACCCTGGAGAAATGCGTCCAGTTTTGGGCACCCAACTCTAAGAAAGATGTAAACAAATTGGAGAGAGTCTAGGTGAGTGGAACAAAAGTGAGCTGTGAGGAAAGGGTGAAAGAACTGGGCACGTTTAGTCTAGAAAAGAGCAGACTGATATGTCTTCATATATGTAAAAGGTTGCTACAAAGAAGATGGTGATCAATTCTTCGTGTCCACTGAGAGGAGGACAAGTACTTGCCTTAGGCTGCAGCAAGGGAGATTTAGGTTAGATATTGGGAAAAACTATAAACTACGTATAAGGGTGGCTAAGCTCTGGAACAGGTTCTGTCTGTCTTCCTTCTCCTAGTCTATTATCATATTTAGATAGTGCCCATCAACATGCTTCTCCAGCCTCCTTTCTGAGGAGGATCCGTCATTCTCCCGTCACACGTTCCCAATCAAACCGGCACTTCGTATTTTCCTCTCAAAGATCGGAAATTTGATCTTTTAAAATCATTCATTATTTTCGCCCCCTCTTCCCTATGACTGCTTGAAATTGCTGTGAATGAATGGCTGGTGGCCATGTGATGCTGTCACCATGGTGATAGATGGCAGCAGAAGATGCAGGGATCAGGATCACATGAGAGCAGCTGTAAACTCGGTGAGTTATTTATAGGCTGCTGTTTGTGCATTTATGGAAATGTGTCTATATTAGACTATTGTATTCAATCTTTGCTGTGCCTCCAAGGTACTGGTCTTTAAGGAGAGGCATTACTCACATGGACTCTGAATTAATTCAGAGGGTTCTTGGGTGACGTACATTAACTGACATTGGAAAAGTACAAGGCTCACTGTAATTTTCTCTGTCTCAGCCTGTCTTTAACCTATTCCAGACAGACTGATGAAAGCCAAATTCCTTTTAGTTGTCCTTTTACAAAAATGAAATGTTAACCATGGTTGCAAAGCCGTTTGCCTGTTTTGTGCACCTTTTGCTTCCCTTACTGGTATCACCGTCTTCATCATCATAGACTGTTTCTTTGGTCTTGCTAGTAGGCCTCAGTCTGGGGTTAGAACAGGTTATGGGAGGCACCTGGGTTTAGCCCTGGCTCTGTGGGGCAGTGGGTGGCTTCTATCCCCAGCTCCAACTATCACTCAGTGTTTAACTCTGGGTAAATCACATAACCACTCTGTACCTCAGTTTACCTAGCTGTAACATGGATCCAATCAGCTGCAAAAAAGGGGTGTTAGTTAAATAATATCCATGCTTTGAAATCCTCAGATGAAGGAGGCTATAGAAATGCAAAGCCAAAGCTACTGTATTTATTTGTTTTCCCTAATTATAATAATGGGACCATCCTCTCCCTCTAGCTGCTTATACAATGATCATTTATAAGTACGTACTACGTTCAATCTAAAATGGCATATCAACAATAATAAAATAGCTCTCCAAAATCCCTTCCACCCTTAAAATTGCAGGTCCCTTCCCCCTAATGCACTTTGTTCAATCAATCAGGAAAAGGCTGAGCAAAGAAACAGACTTTGCGGTGTACTCTGAAGGTCAATGAACTCAGGAGATGCAAACGTCATAGACAAGAGTGCCCTTGGCTGAAAAGACTCTGCCCCAGCTAGCCCCAGTGTGAGGGGCCATCCACAGTCCAAGGAATGCTCAAGGACAAGACGGGGGCTTTTCTCAAACCTGCCCCCCCACCTGTTGGCTGAACGCAGAAGCAGAGCGGGGGAGTCTCTCACCGCTTCTCCATTTCTCAACTCCTGCAATTTTGGGGGCTAAACCTGTGGCCAGAAAATAAATCTATCCTGACTCCTTACTCCGATGATGTGGGGTGAGAAAAAAAGACAAGGGTGAAGCGTCTCCATGACCTAAGCGTCCTCCAGACTTTCAACATTAGGGGGCCAAGATTCTGCTGGTGGAATATCTGGTGGAATGGTGGCTGGTGTGGGTGTCTCGGTAGTGCAAGCTACCCCCCGGCTGGGTTTCTCTGGGTGAGGACAGCCTGCCAGGGCAGCACAAAAAGGAGCTGGGGATGCCGGTCCCATGTCTCTTTCGGGCAGATGCTGCCAACATGGTTCCTACATTCAAACCTAGTGGAGTGTGTCAGAGGACCCGGGGGTGGTGTCCCACATGGGCATATCTGAGTCCATCCCTTGCACCTAGGCCCATTGCTGCTTTTTTTTCTGGCATACCAAGAGTTATGCCCTAAATAGCTGATTAAACTCTTCATTCACCACATCCCTCTCCAATGCTCCTACGGGCCCCTTGTCTCTCTCACGCAAACGGGCCAGATGCTCAGCTGCTGTAAACTGGCATATTGGAGTGATGCCAATTTACACCAGCTGAAGATCTAGCTTATTATAGTGAAGGGAAAGCATGGATCCTTTAGTTTAAGAAAACGTGTCTACATCACACACGCACCCCCACAACCACCCACTGTCACCCCATTAGTAGAGGGACCAAGGCAGAGATTCTGATTTCAGTGACACCATCTGCCCCAGGACAATTCCACTGATTTTAACTGGGAGATCAGAATCAGGCCCCCAAGAGTTTAAGAACAGGCATGGACAGGGCCGGGGGGCAGAGAGTCATTAGAAGCCAGTGGTAGAAACCCCATAGTTCTACTAGGGTAGAACAATTCAGGGTTGATGCCCCCACTTCAGCTTCCCAGACCCAGTCTGGGTGTCAAGTTCTGCTACAAAATGGAGGCTTGAATGAACACTGAAGGCTCTTCATGTGGACTTCTTTCTTACCCATCCGAGAGAGATTGGAGGCACACGATAGGGTAATGAGGTAAAGTGGAGGTGCACAGTAGGGTAACGTGTCATTGCCTGCATTGTGGATACACAAAGGATTCAGTCTCCAGGGATGGCAACCCAGTATTTCTAGGTGCTAGGCCCCCAAATCTCATCTGTGGGCCTTTTGTCCCTTTGGTGGGCTCCGCCCACCATCCCAGGATTTAAATAGGCTGGCATGTTTCACCCCCCACTGCAGAAAAAAACACTGACATCCACCCTGCAAAGGGATACAAATAGAATAAAGTGATGCTTGTCAGTCACCTTGGTGGGTCTGACAGGACTTTGCACAAGGCTGCTGAATTTGAGCTGAGTTCCTGCATCAGACTCGGTTTGGATATTGCTGACTCTGAACTTTGATTTAATTACATGGAAATAGAAATTCCTCAATGCATTGTAATGCGTCCCAGTCTGAGTCGTAAATGCATCCTGGCCTCTCTCCCATGTGCTTTTTATAACTTTGGTTTCAGATGACAAACCCTGATTGTACGACAGCCTTCCTGGACAGAAGAGCCAGAGATGTAATGGGGCCAACTCCATCTCGACCATAATTCCCCTGACTTCAGTGGAGTTACAGCAGGGACACATTTGACCTGAGCTGTCACTGTCTCGCTTCTAATTAGCACCCAACAGTAGTTGGCTCAGTGGCATGAAAGGCTGGTTCAGCTCAGGCAGAGCATTTGCTAGCCTGATCCAAAGTCAATGGGACTCTTTCCGCTGCCTTCAATGTGTTTTGGAGTGGACCCTAACAGAACTACGGTGCATGCTCACATGGTGAACTATATCCAGCTATGATCACGTGGTCACAGTGCCGGCTGAGTCCCCCTAATGGATGGTCACCCACTCTGTTAGAACTTTGGATCTCACATGCATCCAAGCCGGCTGACACGGGGTGGCTGGGCTTTAAGTCCCACCTATGACACAGCCAACTCTTCTCCACAGGTTAGGAAAATGAAGTTCATGTGACCCAATCAAGCCCCGGGGCAGATAGGGTAGGAGGCCTTGGGCGGCGTCTCTCTGGGAAGAGAAGGAAGCACAAATCCCACATGACGTTCTGATAAGTAAGTTGGAGAAATGCGGACTTCGCAGAACTACCATTAGGTGGATACATAATTGGTTAAACAACTGCAAACAAAGAGTAACTATTAATGGAATGATGTCAGATTGGAGTGATGTCTCAAGTGGGGTTCCACAGGGATCTGTTCTGGGTCTGGTGTTGTTTAACATCTTTATTAATGACCTGGATATAGGAATAGAGAGCATGCTGAAAAGATGTGCAGATGACACAAAGCTGGGGGCATTGCCAACACTTTGGAGGCTAGAGCTAAGATTCAGAGGGATCTTGATAAATTGGAGAACTGGGCTATAGATGACAAAATGAAATTCAACGAAGACAAATGTAAGGTAGGGAAGAAAAAACAAATGCACAGATACAGAATGGGGGATAACTGGCTTGGCGGCAGCACTGCTGAGAAAGATCTGGGAGCTGTGGTGGATCACAACCTCAGCATGAGTCAGCAATGCGATGCTGTTGCAAAAAAAGCAAATGCAATTTTAGGTTGCATTAACAGAGGTATAGCATGCAAGTCATGGGAGGCGATAGTACCGCTCTACTCAGTGCTGGTTAGGCCTCAGCTGGAGGACGGTGTCCAGTTTTGGTCACCAATGTCTAGAAAGGATGTGGAGAAACTGGAAAGGATCCAGAGGCGAGTGACAAAGATGATCAGAGGGATGGAACACAAGCCATACGAGCAAAGACTGAAGGAACTGGCTATGTTTTGTTTGGAAAAGAGGAGATTAAGGGGGCACATAACGGTCTTCAGATACTTGGAAGGCTGCCATAAAAAGATGGAGAAAAGTTGCTCTCTCTTGCCACAGAGGGCAGGACAAGAGGCCATGGGGTCAAACTACAGCACAGCAGATGTAGATTAAACCTCAGGAAAAACTTCCTAACTGTAAGAACAACAGGACAATGGGACAGACGCCTAGGGAGCTTGTGGAAACTCCTTCACTGGAGGTTTTCAGAAGGAGGCTGGAGCTGTCTGTCTGGGATGGGTTAGACACAATACGTCCTGCATCGTGGCAGGGGTTTAGACTAGAGGTCCCTTACGGTCCCTTCTAACCCTCTGATTCTATGAAGCAAGTTATGGGAGTGGATGCTCACTTAAAAGCAATGTGAAGGAGGCTACCAGGAGCTGAGGTGGAGGCACTGAACAGTCCTGGGAAGGGCTGTAAGATGAGACAGAAGGTGGGCTGACGAGTGTCTACTGCAGACAGACCAGGCCCTCAGAAAGGAGGGGCTTGGCCCTGTCTGAAACTGGCTTGAAGTCTGTGTGGTTTTGTTTGTTTTAGGATTGGTATGCCCTGGAAGGGGTGGGATTTTGTTAATGGCTTAGGAGGAGGCCAAGTCACTGCAGTAGCCAAACCATGCTGTGGAGTTTCTGAGGAGCCCTGCAAAAGAGAAACTGAGGCAGTGCTGCTGCAGAGCTGCCCCTGACAGGAGGGGGTTCTCTGGAGGTGGTCACCCTGTTATACTCTTCATTAACTTCAGTGGCCTTTGGCTCCAGCTGCAAAGGTCCAATAATACATGCACCTCCTCTGATGTCCTGTGTAGAGAGAGGCGACCAGGTCGCCAGGATCCACATTGTTTAGGGCTTTATGGGTCAAAATGCAAAGAAACAGCCTGACTCCCATCTGGAAAATAACCAGGAGCCAGTGCAGACTCCAGGGCATGAGTTGTTTTCTCTGTGTGAAGCAGCCCTTTATATAGCGGATGATGAGACACGCCGGGTACAATTTTGCTTTCACATCTGACTTACATCAGTGTGACTGCTTGGATTTCAGTGGTATTATTCCTGGTTTAGCCTGATCTGGCAGGAGTGGCAGGCCCAGCAGTGTCAGGATAATTTTGCCTGGAAAGCAGCAATGTTGGTTGAACCATCATGCCAGCAGCACACATTGCATCTCATTTATGTTGGTTTAACTCCATTGACTTCAGTTCAGTTACTCCTGATTTAAGCTGGGATGAGTGAGAGGAGAATCAGGCCCCGTGGGGTTACTCTTGATCTACACCAGGGCTAGTGAGGGGGAATTGGCCCAGTGGAGTTTCTCCCCTGGGTCAGAGAGAGGGAAATCAGGATCAAGGCCTCTCGTATTTGATGGATTTGATCATTCTCCCCATGAAAGTGCATGCGGGGGGAAGAATCAATAGTTTTGTGCCTACTGAGCTGAAAACGTGTGTAAATAACGGAATAGAAAAGCTCTGCTGCAGAGTTAGGGAGATGTTTGGAACAAGAAACTTGGATAATTCATATGGCCCATGAACTCAGGAGTTGGTCAGCCTCGCTCTACTTTTCTCTCTTATCATGACTATAAGCTCAGAGTGGCCTGGGTATACAGGAACTCCTCACTTAAAGTTGTCCCGGTTAACGTTGTTTCATTGTTACGTTGCTGATCAATTAGGGAACATGCTTGTATAACGTTGTGCAATGCTCCCTTCTAACGTCGTTTGGCAGCCGCCTGCTTTGTCTACTGCTTGCAGAAAGAGCAGCCCCTTGCAGCTAGCTGGTGGGGGCTTGTAACCAGGTTGGGCCGGCAGCCCCCCATCAGCTCCCCCTATCAGCTCCCCGCTCCCCTAAGTTCCCTGTGCAGCAGCTGCCCAGCAGGCTAGCAATTGCAGCTGTCCCTCCCCCCACTGCCATGTGCTGCTCCTGCCCTCTGCCTTGGAGCTGCTCCCCGAGACTCCTGCTTGCTGTGCGGGGGGGAGGGAAGGAAGAGGGGGGCTAATGTCAGGATGTCCCCCTCCCCCTGCATCCCACTTACCCCATCTTCCATAGAGCGGGGGAGGGACACCAGGGCTCAGGATGGAGGGAGCTTGCAGCAGCTGCGGTCTCAGCAACCTGATCTAATTAACAAGGCAGTGTACTTAAGGGAAATGCGCAGATCTCCCTCCATTCCTGCTGCCTTGTAGAGTGAGAGAGTTAACCCTTGAGGGCTCAGCCAATGGCTAATTCATCATTTAGCAGTAAGGGAAATATCCCACCCTCTGACTCCTCCACCTCAACCAAACTTCACAGTCATCATCACTGTGTACCAGTATTAAATTGTTTGTTTAAAACTTATACTGTGTGTGTGTGTGTGTGTATATATATATATATATATATATATATATATATATATATATATATAAATAATATAGTCTTTTGTCTGGTGAAAAAAATTTCCCTGGAACCTGACCCCCCCATTTACATTAATTCTTATGGGGAAATTGGATTCGCTTAACATTGTTTCGCTTAAAGTCGCATTTTTCAGGAACATAACTACAATGTTAAGTGAGGAGTTACTGTATAAGGGCTCTGGACCATCATATTCTACATACTAGCAACTGTCAGGTTTCCCATGAGCCTTTGTTAGAGAAGAAGGCTGGTTTTGTGATTAGGGTACTGGGCTGGGACTCAGATATCTGGGGCAATTCCCAGCTCTGCCACAGACTCTCTGTGTGTCCTTGGACAAGTCACATAACCTGGGCTTTTCAAAAGTGCAGACGTAAACCAGAGCTGGGTCCACCCTTAGTCCCCGTGGGCCTCATTTCCCCATCTGTAAAAGGGAGATGGTAATACTTCTGTTGGCTGTCTATTTTGATTGTAATCTCTTGGGGCAGGGACTCTGTCTTGCTATGTGTATGTACAGCGCCTGGCACAAGGGGGCCCTGATCTTTATACTGTTATAGAAATAATAATATGTGGATTGGAGCAGCAAAAGTAGCTGAGTGACAAGTTAGTCCAACATGAGAAGCCAGACTCAGGGGTTGCCTGGACTAAAGAGTGGACATCAAATGTTCAGCTGTGACTTTTTTTTTTTTTTGGTATAAACAGCTGGAGGCCTCATTATAACCCATCAATGGGGATCAGAAGCTTTCAATAGAACCATTTACCTGGATAACTTTATGATCTGTATGGACATCTGTAGCTGAGGTAGAGGGCCCTTGTGGAAGTCAGGAGATGTGGTGTCAAATTCTGCAGTGGCACCAGTGTAAATGCAGGGTTGGGTCTGGATTCAAAGCCCATTAGCTTTGGATCCATGCCCTAACTCCATCGACTTTCAAGGGGAGGCCCCAGATTTACACTGGTATTCCTGAGAATAGATTTTGTCCCCTGAGTTCTATTCCCAGCTCACAGTCCCTGTTTGTGCCTCAGTTTCCCCATTTGGGAATGCGAATAATAACTTGCCTCCCAGGAGTGCTGGGTGGTGCTGGTGGCCTGTGATATACAGCAGGTCAGACTAGATGATCTGGGGCTCCTTCTGGCCTGAAACTCGACGACACTGAGTTCGGTGAGGTTCATAAAGTACATGGTTTTTTTCAGATAAAAGGTGCTAGAGAACCGCAACATTGTCATCACGACAAGCTAGTGGCAATCTAGTCTGATGTTTCAGGGCAGAAACTATTGCCACAGTGATCAGGAAGGACTTCATGTGCAAAGCTGCCTCACTGGCTAGCTGCATGAGGGGAAGGCTCTGTCTTTTTGGGAAGCATCAGACATCGACCTCAGCTGAAGGCAGGATACCCACTTAAAAGGTCTGGCACCGCAAATTCACCTTCTTGTGCAAACAGTAACAACCCAGCCAAATCGTTTTGCACTCGGGGGAGCCTATTTATGAAAAAGCCACCGAGCTCCAGCGGGACCCCTCGCTGGTCCCAGAAGGGGTGGGTTTCGCTCCCACGCACTGGTATCTCCAGCTCTCTTCTCAGCCGCTAGCCCAACGCTTCTCACTGACGTGCATCTCCAAGTGACTCAAGCCTGCGTCACCCCCTCCCAGCTAAAATATTGTCCTCCCCCCCTTTCTTTGAAAGGGAGGGGAGAGAGAAAGCAGCGCTCACCCAGCCTGTGGCTGGTCTTCTCGGGGTAGGAGCAGATCCGGGCGCAGGCAGAGAGGTAGCTGGCTCTCCAGAAAGTGGCTCCGAGTGAGACCCAGAGGGATGTGACAGAAGTTGCCCAGGGACTGAGCAGAGGTGGAGATGTGGCTGTGTTTCCACACGGGCTGAGCAGAGCGGAGTGGGATCTGCTCCGCAGCAGACCGGAGCCGTCCAGCTTTCTGCAGCGGGGAGGCTACCGGCGTGGACCAGCCGCTGCCGCTGGAGGAGTGAGGTTGGGTCCCAGCCCCGCGCAGAGATCTGGGGAGTTCATCCGTGCGTCAGAACGCGCCGCGCTGCAGGCCAATTTCCAAGCTCAGGAGCTGGTCAGGTGCAGCGGGGCTGGGCGAGTGTGGGTGCCGGGGCGTGGGAGAGCCGCTCTGATCACCTCCCCGCATCCCGGAGGAGGGCTCTGCGCACACCCCAACAGCTGGGCAGCATCCGAGGGAGAGAGGTAAGACTCGCGCCCTCCTTCTGCCACAAGATCAGTAAGTAAGTGCCCGGGTTTTTGTCTCTTACAATGTCCTGTATCGCTGCCACTTTCCCTCGCTGGGTCTCTTCTCCCCCTTCCCAAGGAGCATCTCTTCAGACAGGGGATCGCCTGTTTTAGTCCACCATTACAACCCGCCTCCACCCCAGTTGCTAGGCTACGGGGCTGAAGGGGGAATCGAACCTCTTTGGGGAGAAGGAAATCAGGGAGGGGCTGGTTTAAGGGGGTGGGGAGGGAGAGAAAGGAAATAAGGGTCAACTGGAATCTAAAAATACCCACAAAGGACAAGGCGAAGCAGTTTCACAGGAAGGACTGGTTGAGAAAGTCAGAGAGAGCGAGAATGATGTAAAAGAGTAAATGGTTTTTGCAGTAGCTGGGGCAAGCTGGCTGGTACCTCTGCTGGGGCTGAGTGGAATCCACAACCCAGCATCAGGAAACAACCCTGCAAATTCCCAAATGCTTCTGTTGAACTACATGCAGGCTCCAGGCTTGCTAGCGTGACCTTGACTATAACATTGAGGAGGGAGGCAGAAAGCACACGCTACCATAACGAATATTTAATTTCCAGCCCCTGAGTTGTATTTAGTTATTTATTTGCATGCTGTGAATTCAGAGCAGGAGTCTTATTTCGGGGGGGGGGCAGAAAATTGGCAGTAATATTTGTGTGTTCATCTGATTAAAGATGCCAGGAGGTGCAGGGATGGCTTTTTCCCCTCCTGCATTTGTGCTTTTCACTAAATCACTGGACACTCCCAAGGACACACGTTCCTCTAGGTCTTACATTCTGGGCCAGATCCTCAGCTGCCGTAAATCAGCAGAGCGTCATTGCCCTGAGTTAAGCGATGATAGCTTGCACCTGTGAAGACCGCCCCCCTGCTTAAAAGCTGAAGATCTGATGCTTGCTTCCACCCCCTGGCAAACCCACCTGGGTCCAGGAATTGAGAGTTGGGAGCGGATAAGGCAGGTGAGGTGGTATCATGTATTGGACCAGCTTCTGTTGGTGAGAGATACGAGCGTTTGAGCTTACACAGACATGGTGAAAGTAGAAATTCAAGAAGTAATGGGTGTAATCTGCCGCAAGGGAGATATAGGTTAGATTTTAGGAAAACCTTTCTAACTATAAAGGCAGTTAAAGTCTTCCAAGGGAGGTTGTGGAATCCCCTTTATTGGAGGTTTTTAAGAGCAGGTTGGATGTCAGGGATGGTCTAGGTTTATTTGATCCTTCCTCTCAAAGTCCCTTCCAGTCCTACGTTTCTATGGTTCTGTGATTTAAAAAATCACTTGGCCTAGGTGTGGCTTTGAAAGTATCTCACTGAACATGCTGTGACTAGGTCAGGAAAACTGGACTCTAGTTTAACTGGGTCTATTACAGGAGTGGGTGGGTGAGGCTCTGTGGCTTGCGATGTGCAGGAGGTCAGACTAGATGATCATGATGGTCCCTTCTGACCTTAAAGTCTCTGAGAACTGTAATGTCATTGATTGAAAGGAGACCAAACTTCTGGGCCTGGTTCTGATCTACCATGCTCCAGTGTAAATCAGGAGCAGCTTCACTGATGTCAGTGGTCCAAAAGCTGCTTTCACCTTTCCTGGTGTAAATCTGGAATATACCATTAACTCCAGGGTCATTCTAGATTTAGACCAATCTGAGAGGAGAATTTGCTCCAATGGGGTCACATCAATGTAAACCCATTGTAAGATCAGAAGCTGGCCTATTACAATCAGGTGGACCAGCGTAAATCCGCAGTAATTCTACTGAGTTCAGTGGCGATGCTCTGAATTTACTCCAGTGTGAGTTAGATCAGCCAGGCCATTACTGTTTACACACAAAGAGGTTCATTGTGTTACAATAGGCGAAGATGATCGGAAATGGGGAAGCTGTGATTTGAGATGCATCAGCTGTATTAGAACTCAAGTCACATGCAGTTTTCCAGGAGGAGTTTGCTGTCAGGGTAGGTCATTAATCTGAAGTTAGTGCTGTTAACTGGGGAGGGAGTGCTTCTCTGCTCCAGCTGGAAAAATATCATCTTGTGAGTGTAATAAAGCTTGCAGCATGCAAGGAATCATATGATCATTGGCTCTAACTGGCTTCAAGTTCAGTGTCACATTGTTGCAGCTGATGTATGTTTGCATATTACCAAATGAGAGATGAAAGGACACCAAATCAGATGGTTAAACTTGTCCAGACGCTTCCTGACTAATGACGGATGAAAATCCCCCTTCTCCGAATGTTGTTATGGGATGATAAACATTGAGATACTCCTTTATGACCACCCCATCTGGGCTCCTGGGGGCTTTATCCAATGGACTCTCAGTAAAGAGCTAAGAATATTATTTGACATGGTAGCACCTTGCATCCCAAATCAGGGCATATGCAAGAAATGCAGCCACCTGGGTGGTGGAGCAGGATCTCAAAGCACGTGGGAAGGTTTTGTTGACCGAGCCTCTACTGTTAGTTAAAGGGCCATAGCATCATTAGTAACATCCACACAGAGGTCACAGGATTTTGTTGTTTAAATCTATCCAGGTATTTATAGGCCTGTCATATATGAAGGTCAGATGCCTCAGGGCAAAGTGAATGTAAGCTGCTATCCAATCAGAATGGTAACATTTTGTCCCCCCCTCTGCCCTGGGGTAAGTGCCTGGACAAGAAAGAATCAGGCTCTGAGTGCCTAATTCTCTTTGGAAAGCCCCCCCGACGCCAGGCACACAGCTGATCCACCTCAGAAGGATGGTTTGTCCCTCTTGAGATTTGACCCCCACCCCGTTTCAGCCAAGCTGCTGAGGTGCATCTGATGGTAGCGAAGTCATCCTCTGCCGCTGCTAAAGCTAGCAAGCGTGCCTGGAACCTGGGCTTTCCTGGTGAGTCAGTGTAAATCAACGAGCACACTCACCCCGCCACGGTGGACAGAGTGTGCCTGCCATTTGTTTCGACTGAGTCACACTAGAAGTTGGCCTGTCATTTTTGTTGTCGCGTGCGTTGGTTAAATGCAACTCATTAGCATAGATGGTCTGGGGGTGGGGGGAGAAACCCTAATGAGTCCAGCTGGCAGTGTTCCAACGGGGCCAGCTAGGAAGGAAGGAAGGAAGGAAGATCAGATCTGGAGCCTGGCATCCCTGGAGAGCAGCAGCCCTTCTCGTTGTCTGGCTGGCAAAGTGATGTGGCTTGGATTGTACGCGTGGTTGTTCTGAGCGAGAGGAGACCAGGGGATGTGCAGTAAAAGCAGTGCCAGGAGATGATTCGCTTCCACAATCCGGGCAAAATTCTCCTTTCGGGACCACATGGTGCAGTTTGGATGCAACATTCCCCTGTGCCTGTGTGTGCTCCCTCCCCCCATTGTGAGTTCTAGCGGTGAGCTATCTAGCTCTCATCACTGTAGTATCTGGGCACCTTCGAATCAGCAATGGATTCTGTCCTCGTGACCCCTCCACCCCACATGAGGAAAGGAAGGATTAGCTCCATTCTATGGCTGGGGAGCTGCAGCACTGGGTAGATTAAATGATTTGCCCAAGGTCATCCGCTGAGTCGGTGGCACAGTTGGGACTTGAACCCATGACGCTGCAGTCCTGGTATCATGACCTACCCCATAGAGTTTGCTTTTTGAGAGGGAGACAGAGCTTGTGGTTAGGGCTTGTGGAACTGAGGTTTAATTTGCTGCTCCGCCATAGACACTCGGTGTGACCTTGCGCAAGTCACTCAGGCCCAGCTCTTAACACCATTGATTTAATCTCTTTGCTTCAATTTCCCCTTCTGTACAACTGGGATCAATCACCCTTTGTCTCCTCTATTTAGGCCAGGAGCTCTTCAGGGCAGGTACTCTCTCTTCCCATGCGTCTGCACAGCGCCTGGCACAATGTGACCCTGATCTTGGTTGGAGCCTCTAGGTGCTGCTGCAATACAAATAATAGATAGGGAGAGCTGGGGTGGATAAGGACGGAACGGGGCCCTGATCCACCACAGATAACCGTGACCTTACTCACTGCCGACACTCCCTCGCCCCTTGTGTCCTTGAGCTTCCCTTCCCTGTTACCTTGATAAAGTGACTGTTGGTTTTTCATGGACTCGCTAGTGAGTTGGGCACCTTCTGGCCTCTGGATCTGGCCTTGGTCCATGCCTTTGGAGAGTTGAACACTGCAGCTGCACAACGTGCACCTGGGAGCAAAATGAACATGGTTTAGTGATTACAGGCTGTGAGGAGTCAGGCCTCCAGGGTTCTCTTCCCTACCCTGTCCCTGACTCACTGTATGACCCTGAGCAAGTCACCTCACTGTTCTGTGTCTCAGTTTCCCCTATAGAGAATGGGACCATTAGTATGTGAATGTTTCCTATCCCCTAACAACATTTTTACAGGGAGCGAAGGAAACGAACGTGAGTATTTCACTCCAGTAGCACTACCCCACCCTTGGAAAGTGCTTTGAGATCCTCTGAGGAAAGGCGCTAGAGGCAGCCAGTGTTGCAGTGGGAAATTCTGAAAAACAAAGGCTGTTTCTTTAGTGCATCAAATATCCTGGGGCCAGAGACACCGCTGGTATAAATTAGCATATCACCACTGCATTCATTTTATTTATGCCAGCTGAGAAGCCAGCCTCTGGTGTCACAAGGAGAGGCACCGGACAGCTCTGTAGAGTGAAGCGAGAGAGGATAGATGTGGGCACCAGTCGCTACAGGACATAAGGAGGACATTTTTTAAAAGAGCTGAGGCCTGGCTTCTCTTTTTGTGGGTGCAAACGCCACTCGGGCACATGTCCCTGCACCATAAATTGTGGGCACAAGTCTCAGTATTTGCATCTCTGACCAGCCCATCTTCATGCACGATCAGTAGAGGGACAACCACTCATATTGGCACCCAGAGTTCAACTTGGAGGCAAAAATCTAGCTTAGGGTTTTATGTTGTTGCTCATTGTTGTAGCATCTGGGAGCATCAAATGCAAATTTTGGCAGGTGCCAAAGAGGAGGCTGACATTCTGGAAATGTGGCCCCATGGTACAAAGGGAACAAGGCCAATTAAAACTCCCCCCCCCCCCCCGCATAAATGGCTTCTTCTTTAAACTTTGATAAGCCCATTAAAGCAGCATTTAGGGCCTGATCCTGCAGCCATGCAACTCAATGGCAAAGCACCCCAGGATCAGGCCGTAATGTCCTTATAAAAAATGCCTTTTGCTGCTTTGATCTGTTTCCCTTCCGCCTAGCTTGGGGCTGACATTTTTCAGCAGTGCCTATCACCCTCCAAGTGAGGTGGCTGGGAACACGTTCGCACGCTGGCATGTGTCACAGCAGCAGTCACAGGCTTAAAGAGGCAGCGTCAAAGCACAGTGGGTCCCAAATGAAATCTGCCTGGCAAAAAACCACGTCACTCAGTTCTTTCTGATCTTGAAAAATGTCTTGCCTCCCTTCCGAATAAGGTCTGTGACTGATCTGAGTTATGGGCACACGCAAGGGAGCCGTGCCACTAGGAAGCAGAGTGGAGTGGGGCATGAAACGGAAGTGTGGAGCCTTCCATGCCACTGGCTTTCCACTGATCCCCAGAATCTGTGCAGATCCCTGAGGATCATGAGAAGGTCTTGCAGCCTGCTCTGCAGAGGGGGAACCCATGACAAAAACAACTGGGGGCGGGGGGATGTCTCACGGTGATTTCCTCCCCCTTTGCTTCCTCCAGCTGGTTTTCCTTTAGGAGAAGGCGACGGCGCCCAGAAGTTTATAATCAGTCTTTTATTCAGGCAACCCCCCATTATAGTCAATGAGAATTTTGCCTGAGTAAAGAGCTCCAGGGTTGCTTCCCTAAGAGGGGCCACACACACCTGCGACTCTCATGAGTCTAATTCCTCAACTCCTTGTACAATTCCTATCAAACTCCTGCAAGTGAAGCTCTGCTTTGATGCCGGCTCCCCTCTGGAACATCCAGCGGATCTCTGGGCCTCCGTTTCTTCCATCTGCGAAGTGGGGATAATGACTCTGGCTTGCCAAGCTCACAGGGGTGCCGGGCATGCTGGATTTCTAGGCCTCGTTCACTGGACACTTTGCTTGGCAGAGGCAGGATACCCCCCAGGGACAGATTTCCTCTCCCTGGTCATCTCCGAGGCTTCTGGAACCTGGGAGGAATGAGGCTTCCACCGGGGCAAGGTAGGATGAAAAGAGGAGGTGGCCTTGGGCGGGAGGGTGGGTCAAGTGGCAAGTGGCAAGTCAGGCAACCTCGATGTTATTCCCAGCTCTGCCACAAAGTCACTGTGTGACCTTGGGTAAGTCCCGTCCTTCCTCCCTGCCTCAGTTTCCCCACATGTAGAATGGGGCCAGTGCTACTTTCCTTTGTAAAATACTTGTAAAATACTTTGCGATCTGCTCAGTATTATTAGCAGCATGCTGAATCAGAGGGGTCTGGGAAGGGTTTAGAGAAAAGTGATCTACTCCACAGCAGTGTCAGAGGAGTTTTCCAGGCCCAAGGTTTTAATGGGTTTCCAATAACTCGCCCATGCGCAGGCCGGAGGGGCTGCTATAATCCGTGCCGCCTCCCAGGTCAGGTGGGCCGCACCATCCCATCAGGCAGTGGCCCATCCCAACATGCTGCTGTTGACAGAACGCTGAGCCAACATTATATAGATCTCTGGCTACTGCCTTGAGAAACCCAGGGAGGCAACGCACAGCACAGCAACTCCCTCCTCTACTAAACAATTCATAACGGAGCAGGAAGCCTGGCTTAATGGGGCTTGTTCAACTGGAACACACGGTGTCAGTATTGTGAGAAGAGTTCAGCGCCCTTAGTGCTGCTGCAAGCGTGCGGAGCCTTGCCCAGAAGCCTCCAGTCCTTGGGCAGCTATTTTGCGGAGCACGTTCCCTTGTAAACATTCACATTTCAGGCTGATGGAAGGCACAAGAGTGAGTCTCATGGGATATGTCTCCACTGCAGTTAAACACCCACGGCTGGCCCGGGCTAAGGGGCCGTTTAATTGCAGTGTAGCTGCTCAAGCGGGAGCCTGGGATCTGAAGCTCCGTGATGGGGGCGGGTCCGAGAGCTCAGATATCTACCCCTCAAAGAAACAGCCCCTTAGCCCAAGGCCTGTAATCCCGAATCAGCTGACTCTGGCTAGCCGTGGGTATTTAGTTGCAGGGTAGACATACCCATAGCTACTGGGCCCCTCTGGCTGTCCATAGGGCTAGGACAGCGTAGGCAGCCTCAGCGTAAGCCGCTCCTGCTCGCCGTCAGCACCTAGGTGCCCCAGGAGTCCTCAGACACCAGCTAACCCTGCATCCTGTGCCTTTAGGGCCTGATCCAAGCCCCGTGAAGTCAATGGGAGTTTTTCAATGGGTTTTGGATCAGGCCCCTAAACTGCAATTTCCTGGTTGAAGGTGGGATTTCAGTTTCGTAAAAGACAGGTTCGTTCTGGGCAGCAACTATGAAAATGGCTCATGTTACTTAACTCTGTACCAAACTTACTCACAGAGGGTGACATTCACCCCTGCTCGGAGGGCCAGCACAATGCCTACGCACCGCCTAAGCTCTATGGTCCAGATCCTCAAAGGTATTTAGTCGCCTGACTCCCATTGAAAGTTATTATTAGAAATAAGGTTGCTTTTGTAACTGCTAGGCCTTCAGAGTCCCAGCTGGACTCTGACCGTCAAGCTGAATTTCTTTCCAGCTCCTATGTCATTCGCTAGCAATACAGATGCTGCAATCAGCGAACAGTTAACAATGGTGTTAACGATGCATGAGCCCGAGTAGGCTGCCACTCACTCGTGTAGAGCTGTATTGGCTCTGCAGGGTTGGCAGGAGTGAAAAGTAATGAATAGAGACTAATATTTGTCACTTAAAGTCAGCAGATTTGACTCTGGAGTGGATGTTCTCAACTTGCAGGTCATGAACAGTTGCCAGTAAGTAACCACCACCCTGCCCTTCCCATATCACTAAATGGGAGGGGGTCCTGGCTAGATCCCAGGTAGATGAGAGAGTCTCCAGGAGGGGGCATGGTACAGAAAAGGGTTTCCTGATTGAGAACCATTGTAATAGACTGAATCCCAGCAGGGAGCAGATCTCTTGAGTAAGAAGGTGCCATGTTCCCAAAGTCACTGCTGACCCTATCTTCACTTTTATGTTCTGAATTTCTTTGCTTGGAGGCTTAAATCAGACCTTGGATATATGAGAGTTAGGAAGACACTTTTTCTGGGGACAGAGGATCCCATCACTGCTTCTGCCGGCTTTCTTCCATCTTCCTCCGAAGCATTTGATATTGGTCACTGCTAGAGATAAGATACAGGCCCCTGGTCTGTTCTGGCGTGATGATCCCTGTGTTCCTGTTTGAATATACATATATTGTGGGCTACATTATTTGCATAGCTATGTTTTATTTACAGTTCTGGAGGGAGATTTTCAAAGGCACAAATGGGAGGTAGGTGCCCAATTCCTATTGTCTTCCAATGGGAGTTGGACTCCGGGATGCCCTCTCTGTCTTTGAAAAGCACCCCTGCGGCAGGGAGGATGCTAGAGGGGGGAATACAATAGGAGTTACACATTGTTCCATTATCTATATTTCTGGATGGTAAAAATGCATTTTTCAGCTCCAGCATCATGTACAATTTATTGGAGTAAAACTATCAGCACAAAGGCAGACAGTACATATAACTGGGTGCACATAATATCAAACAGTACAGGTGTCTAACAATACTAAGCAACAAGTAACTTAGCAGACTTAAGCGGATAGAGCAGACCCAAGGGACAAAGCTAGGAAGCACCAAAGGTGGGCCTATATGACACAGGTGCAAATTCATCCCAGGCACAATTCCATTGACTTCAGTGAGGTTACACTAGGGATGGATCTGGCACAGCAATCTTTAATCACGTGACATGGATACACAATGAGAATATGCTCTCTGATGAATCCTTTAGGGATTCCGGCCATGGCACCGGAACCACGTTTAGCTGACAAATTCTCTCAGCCTTGCCATGGGGAATTCTACAGCCCTGTCTGCAAATAGGCCTCTTTCCACAGGCAGATGACCGAAAAACCAGCACAGCCGTTACATGTGAAATGTTACTGCAAATATGCGGCAACCACTGAGCATTCCAAGTGCGGTTACTGCAACCCGAGAGCTAGAAATGCCCTCATCTTTCTTCTAAAGACAGAGAACGTGCACATTTTAAGAAAATTAATGCCACACGGCCTGAGTAAACAAAGTCCCCATCTGTCAGTAACATGGGCTTTCTATAGCAAATCAAAATAGAAAGGATCATGTTTGTCAGCTGATCAGACTTGTCTTTATCTGTTTGTTTGTTTGTTTGTTTTAGAAGATGAATTTTTGATTAAATCCCTTTTCAATCAACAGTGGTGGAAATGCTGGAATTGAAATGCATTTTCAAATTAGGGGAGGCCTGGCCTTTGAGCCTGGAGTCAATGGAAAGGATCCGGCTGGCATCAATAGGCCTTGGATCTGGCCCTTTGGGATGCTGAGGGTGCTGGGAATGGATGGGGTGCACTTCAGGCCTGATTCTGAGCTCACCTTGGTGTTTGCTCAAATTCTCTTCTCTGCTACGCTCCCTTGATGTTAGTGGGGTTGCACTAGTATAACTGAGCGGAGAATTTGGCCCACGGAGCCATGTTGACTTTAATACAGCTCTTTCTGATGTACACTGGTGTGGGTGAAATCCGATCCAGGCCCCTGATTTATGACACCCATTTTTAGAAACAGAAAGCAGTGCCACCCAGAGGTGCTTCTAGTCTAATATGGCGAGACTGGAAGAAAAGAGCTGAGGAGTTTCATATTAAAGAGGAGGATGGCTGAAATCTGTGTGGGGTTAGGTGCTGCCCTCAAGGTTCTCCCAACAGGCCACTCAGCCAGGCAAAATTTGGTTAGCCCTGTAGGAAAGGATCTCACTTTTCAATCTCCCTCACTGTTCTGCAGCTAACCCTGGAGCCCATGGGCACATTTCAGCACCAAGGACAGCACTACCATCCATTCCTTTAGTACTTCCTGGTCAGTCCTTTCTACTTCACAGGCCTGATTCTCCTCTTGCTTACGCCAGTGTAACTAGATTGACTTCAGTGGCGTTACTCCTGATTTACACTGGCATGAGTGAGGGGGGAAGCAGGCCCAATGGAGTCACTCCTCATTTGCATCAGGGTGAGTGAGAGGAGAACCACGTCCTATATTTTAATAGGAAGTTGTTATGTAGTTTTCAGGCAAATGTCTCTTTTATTTAGACAAATGTCCACTGGAAATGGCACTGATTTCCCCTGAATAAGGACTGAGCAAAGATCTCCCCATTTGGCCCATGATGACTTAGAAGCCGAGGACTGCAGGTCTGAACTCCTGAACAGATGCCAACGACTTGCTGAAAGGGTTAAAGAGCAGCACGGGGGGGGGGGGGGGAAACAGGTGCTTGGCAAGGAGCAATTTTCTGACTGTTTTGCTTCCTTTCACCTCATTATTCTGCCCCCTTAAGAAAGCTCACAGTTCACCAGCTCAGTTCCTGCTTCTATTAGAAAAGCTATTTTAAGCTGCACTCTGCATCCGTTGCTAGGCTACAGTGTCAGATCTCTGGGCTCTGCTGGATCAGGAGTCTCCTAAAATGATACCGTAAAGGCATTTAAATATTCTGTCAAGATTGAGACAATAGTTTAATTGTATAATAACGCGCCATTCATGCCAATATCTCACAACTCCATGGCAGTTACTACTGCAGAAAAATTGCCTGCAAAAGGAGCATCCTATGCTAAGCCGAGTGCCATGAACCCTTAGGCTTCAGGGTATGATCGACACAGGGTCAGGTAGAAACATTTTCTCTATCTACAGCTTTGAAAGAATAGATAAGAGCCTGTTTCTAAAGCCCAGTGAAATTCTTGGGAATCTTTCCACTGATCTCAGCAGGCTTTGGATCTGGCCCTACAATGATTTTGTCTATGATTGAGCCAGAAATGGAACCTACTGCCTGAACCACAAACCCAGCTTTCTGCAGTTATGGGACATAGTGTTTTCCCTTTGAAGGCGTTATGCAGGCAGGACACCACACCTGATGGGTTTCTACAACAACATTTTGGCCACCACACTTTAGGAAAGAGGTGGGCAAATTGAAGAGAGAGCAGCAAAAATGAGAAAAGATTTAGAAAACCTGACCTGGGAGGAAAGGTTAAAAAAACTGGGCTGATTAATCTTACAAAGACTGAGGGCCTGTTAACAGTTTTGAAATGTGTTAAAGGCTGTTAGAAAGAGGACAGTGATCAATTGATCTCCGTGTCCACTGAAAGTAGAACAAGAAGTAATGGGCTTAAAGTGCAGCAAGGGAGATTTAGGTTAGATATTAGGGAAAACGTTCTAACTGTAGGGATAGTTAAGGTCAGGAATAGGCTCTTGAGAAGGGTTGTGGAATCCCCATCACTGGAGTCCTTTAAGAAGAGGTTGCATGAACACCTGTCAGGGCTGGTCTAGGTTTACTTGGTTCTGCCTCAGTGCAGGGGGCTGGACCTGATGACTTTTTGAGGCCCCTTCCAGCCCTACATTTCTATGATTCTCTGAAAAGGCAGGATAATGGATTTGCTGAACCAATGGTCTGGTCCAAGGAGGGTCCGGTCTATCTCTTTATGTGACTGTATCTGAGCTAGAAAGACGAGGCAAGGTAAGGAGGGGATGTGAGTTGCAGCAAGCAGCAGTGTGGGGAGCTTTGTGCATAGAACAATACAATGGTGGACCCCACCATACATCCATGTTTGAGGGTGGCAGCCCCAGGGCTTGGAGTTCTGCCTTTCTGCAGCTGCACAGGAGGGGAGGGGTTTTATGTTATCTTTTCTCTCATTTGATCCTGGGGCTGCCAACTGCCAGATCAAGCACTCCTCTCTCCCTGCCCCGCGCATTTCAGAACAGCCCGAAGGCTGCTCTAACTTATATCAGCTGCCTATAGCCTGAAGCTTGTTTGCAGTGTTCTTGTAGCTGGGCTGGTCCCAGGACATTAGTGAGACAAGGTGGGTGAGGTAATCTCTCTTACTGGACCAACTTCTATTGGTGAAAGAGACAAGTTTTTGAGCTACACAGAGCTCTTCTTCAGCTCACTGTGTAACTCGAAAATGTGTCTCTTGCACCAACAGAAGTTGCTCCAATAAAAGATATTATCTCACCCACCTTGTGTCTCTTATACTCCGAAGGGGCTATTTGGATGCCTAGGGATCACCAGGGCATAATAAGTAATGATAATACTCTTATCTAGCACTTGACAAAGAAGATCAGTCTCATTATCTCCATTTGACAGCTGGGGAAACTGAGGCACAGAGCGGAGAAGTGACTTGCGCAAGGTCACCCAACAGGCCAGTGGCAGAGCCAAGAATGGAACACAGGTCTGTTGAGTACCAGTTCAGTGCTCTATCCACTAGGCCTAGAGACAGTCCCTTTCTGTCAGCTGTGTCCTCTGAGCCATGGGCCAGAATTGGGGGATGACTCAGGAGCTTCGGTGGTGGCCCTGCCCTTATGGAGGATTCTCTCGCACCAGGGAATATGCCAGGAAGTCCTCAAAGTTGGGTTTAAGGTTGCTTTGCAGCAACAGAGCAGCACAAAGAAGCTTAGCAGAGCCCAGATTGGTGCCCAAGTTGGGGTATAAGTTAGGGCACCCAGCTTCACCAATTGGCACCCCAGCGTGGCACCCAGATGTGGAACTGAGCAGCCTACCTTAGGCACCCAGGTTCTCTGAAGTTGCCCAGCCCTGGGAAGTGATCACTTGAAAACTCTGGTGTCCCTGGTGTAACTCAGCTAAAGTCAGTGGAGTTGCCCCAAGAATGAAGTTGTCCCTCTTTGTTTAATGGCATTACTTTCTGGTGCTTGCAGCTGATAAGAACATTCACTTATATTTGGGTGAGTTACCCCAGCAGACCTCAGAGCTCTTCCGATTCTTTTCCCTCGCCCTGGCAGCATGGCCAGATGGCAGAAACCAATCCGAGAAACGGCTAGCTTTCCTGGCTGTCAAATGCAGGCAGCAACTACCAGGGCTCCAGGGCATGGCTCTGATTGAAGGGATGGTAGAAGGAGTTTCCCAGAATTTCTATCTCCAAATGGCTTATGAATGAAGCAGCAGGAAAGAGGAGGGGAGGGAAAAATCCTAGTGATTCCTGCCTTGAATTCCTAAAGAGCGGGGGATGCCATAGAAACGAGACAGCACCAGGTGTATCGAAAGGATCATGGAAAGGAACAGGTGATGGCGAAGTTTTGCAAGACTGATGTGATGGATCATTTAGCGCTTGTGAAAGGTGCCAGGTTAACAGCTCTGGAGAATCAAATCCCCCTGTTTATCCACAGAACATGGAGCCCCAGCAGTACAAGCTTCCTCCCATCCTGCCCATGTGCCTCAGCCCTGCCTGGAGGGAACCATCCTCCAGAGGGTGAGGGGAAGGGTCAGCAGTCCTGGGCTGCTCAGTCTTTGGTCTCTTTGGTAAGGATCCCGGGTGGTGTGATGGTGTTTGTGAGGGGTGGACACCTCGCTGCCCCATAGCAATCAGAGTCAGGCCAACAATCCTTTCCTCTCAGTCGCTGAGCAGTGTTGTAAGATGGATGGGCTTGCAGTTAAGGCACTGAGCTGGGACTCAGGACATCTAGGCTCCAAGCCTGGCTTGTGTGACCTCAAGGAAGTCCCCTCGGCCACGATTTTCCCAAGCACCTGGTGATTTTGGGTGCCTAACTTGAGACATGTCAAAGGGGCCTGGTTTTCAGACAGTGCTAAGTGTCTGCCCTCAGAAAACCAGGCGCCGTTCGATGTCTCAGGCTGAGATTCCCCCCAAGGTCACTCTGGAAAATCTTGGGCTGGATTTCTCGGTGCCTCACTTTCCTCACCTGTAAAAGAGGGGGGAATATTTCCCAACCTCCTGGGCTGCTGTGAGGATAAATTCATTAATGAGTGAGAGGTGCCCAGATGCTACAGCCCTGGCAAAACCAGGGCAGAGGTAGCCCAGACCCGTTCAGCCCTGAGACTCTCTGCTGAGGTCACCCAATGTCCTGGTGGGCGTCTATTTACTGTCTACCGGGAGCTAACCAGTCCCTCATTCCCGCCAGCAGGGCAGCAAAGCTGTTTCTTCTGCATCGCCTTCCAAGCTCACAGGCATATATGTGTCATCCCGTGTTCACACACAGAGCTAGCTGCATGTCCCAGGCTTATTCTGAATAGTGTGACAGTTGAACCCAAAGGCCCCAACTGAGAGCAAGACACTGTGTGTGTACAGTGCTAGACACTGTACACACACATAATAAGAGACAGGCCCTGCTCTGGAGAGTTTATAGTTTATAGATAAGCCAGACAAAATTTGAGTGGAGAAACTGAGGCACAGAGTGAGGACAGGTCTGACTTTTTTTAAAGGTAGGCACCGAAATACCTTTAAAATCTGCCCCCAAGTAACTTGCCCGATGTCACACAGTGAGTCAGTGACAGAGCTCGGGTTAGAAGCCAGATTTTTTGCTGCCCAATCTAGTGGCCTGTTTGCTAGACTTCCCTCAGGGGTTATTCACCATCTTATTTTTGGATTTTAGTAGCCCCAGAATAAACTTGGGCTGTTCATTTTGCCAGCCGTTGTCCAGGCTTATGAGAAATACAGCAGGCTCTGAGCCCAGGCTCCTGTCTGATTTCCCCCCAGTTGTTGGGTAATGAATTGTAAGTCGGGTCTAATGCATTGCTGATTGCTCTGATTAAATCTTTCTGTGGACTCACTAGCATGGAGGCTGCTACAAATCCCTGATTGCTCTAGTGATGGATATTCCATGAGCCAATGACCTTACTTCATGGCCCCTTTTTAAAGGGACCTGCTCATTCTACAGGAAGAGCAAGAGCCGCGCACAGGAACTGACATGGAGGTTTGTTATGTGACCCAGGGGATGGAGGTCCTGATTTTTTAATGTGCCCGCCCAGAGGGGTTGCTGCCTGACCCAGTTATACTGGCAGGGGAGCTGGATAGCACAGGGAGAAAGAACCAGCGGCTGGATACTGAACCAGACAAAATCCATCTGGAAATGACACACACATTTTTAACGGTGGGGGTGATTAACCATTGGAACAAGCTCCTTGGGTGGAATCTCCATCTCCTGATAGCTTCAGACCGAGCTTGGATGTCTTTCTGGAAGAGATGCTTTAGCCAAACACAAGTACTGGGCTCAATACAGGGCTCACTGGGGGGAAATGACCTGTGCCGTACAAGAGGTCAGACTAGATCCGGGATTCTCAAACTGGGGGTCGTGAGGTTATTGCGTGGGGGTCGCGAGTTGTCAGCCTCCACCCTCAAACCAGCATTTGCAAGTGTTTAATATAAAAATGTGTGTTTTTAATGTATAAGGGGGGGTTGCATTCAGAGGCTTGCTGTGTGAAAGGGGTCACCAATGCAAACGTTTGAGAATCACTGGACTAGACGATCGAATGATCCCTTCTGGCATAAGCCCTGTGGAAAGGCCCCAAGGCTGGGAAGAGGAGAAAGCGAGTGGGACAGGGGAGACTAAAGGGAAAGGTCACCGGGAAGAGCAGTGCGGAGAATGCAAAGCCCGAAGGGGATGCAGAAATGTGCTCTAGAGTGATCTGTCAGCGGATCAGGAGTGGGCGTCTGGGCAAATGGACCCGGGAGAAAACTGCAGACGCAGGAGGTAGCCCCCTCCCCCCCCACACACACTTTTTCAGTGGAAGAAAAGGAGAGAAGGCAGAATAAACAGAAAGGAGGAGAGGAAAAAGTGGTTATTGTTACTGATAAAGCTCCATGGAGTTGACATGCACAGATCTGTAAGGAAACAAAAGGCTTTGTTTCTCTCTCTCTCTCACCCCATTGTAAATCAGGAGTAATTCCATTGGGCCTCATTCTCTTCTCATTCTTGACTTTCTTATCCTTACTTAGTTCTTGACTTACTTGTGCCTCTTTATTCCATGTGGAGCACAGGACCTTCACCCGCCTTCCAGCTTGATGATCTCTTGCCGCGGTCTTAGCTTCTTCCCATGCCGTCGGGGCGACTTTCAGTTCTGTTCCTGTTGTGTTTCCTAGTTGTTCTTGGTCTACCTTGTTGCCTCTTGCCCAGGAATTCCAGCCCAGAACCTGTCTTGTTATGTGGTGTGGGTCATTCCTCCATGTGTGTTCTAGCCACCTCTGTTTTCATTCAATTTCCAGGCCCATCAGTTTCTGCTTTGTCCTCCTCCTTCTTCATTTGTGATTTTTTTTTTTCTGCTAACCTGAGATTGAGGATTTGTCTGAGGCAGCTGTTTATAAAAACTCAGAGTTTAGCTGGTAAGATCTTAATAAGTCTCCATGTTTCAGCACCATGTAGCAAGACAGACTTAACAAGGGTGTTAACTATTCTGGGTCATGTTCTGTGACAGGACACCTGGCAGAGCCCTGCTAGTTGTCAAGTTCTGGGAGCCCTGGATCAGTAGAACAAGCTCATCCAAGGTCCTAAAGCGTTTAAGGACAGGTCACTGGATCAGAGCACAGATTTATTCCCATGACATCAGCTCAGAGTCTGGCTGCCAGCTCCTAGCTGAGGATCCTCTTCACGGAGTTGCTAGCACAGTTGGAAGAGATGATGTCTCATGAGCTCTGTTGGCTTTTCCTAGCTGAGGATCTGGCCCACGACATGCACTGAAGCTCTTGGAAAACACCTGCTACATGAACATTGGTGGCAGGAGATGAGCCTGGACAGCTATTAAGGATTAGGTTCTTGCTCATGATCACGTGGAACAGGACTTTCCTACACAACTAATCCTATTTATTTCATTGGGGCAATTCACAGAGGACGGGCCCAATCCCACCCCATTAAAATGAACGGGGGTTTTGCCATTGATTTCAGGATGGGCAGGACTGAACCCTAAGTTACTGTCCAACAGGCCAGATCCTCAGCTGGTGTAAATCGGTCTTGCTCCATTGACTTCAGTGGAGTTACACCAGTTTCCACCAGTTGAGGACCTGGCCCAGCATGAGTAAGGGTGGCAGTAGGGTGTGGTGTGTGGGTACCACGGGCAGTGTGTTCCTGTGGCCAAGGCAGGGTTGGAGAGCGAGTCCACCCAGTACTCACCCAGCCGTGGCAGCTCCCATCTCGCGAGGCTGGGCCCAGCTCCCCACTCCAGGTGTTGTGAGATGGCAATAGGCTTGTATGGTGCTGCAACCCTGTGACCAGGTTGCAACGGCATCCACTCAAATTTGAGCCAGCTGCCCCGTCATCGTGATGGGCCACACCTGAATGGCACTGCAGCCCCGTGCACCAGGTCAAAATGCCCGGAGCGGGGAGCCAGGCCCAGTCCTGCAGGACAGGAGCTGCTGCTGCTGGGTGAGTGTAGGGTGAGCTCATTCTCCAGCCCACCACCCATCACCACCCCTAGCTGCAAAACCTAGCTCTGCTCCTGGCTAGGGCCCGGGAGTGGGACTCAAGCCCTGGTGCTATTCCGGGCTCGGTCGCTGACCTGCTGGGGGACCTTGGACACGTCACTTCCACTCTCTCTGCCTCTTGTCCGCCTTGTCTATTTGGACTGTGAGCTCTGATCCTGGCCAGGGTGTCTAGATGCTGTCATCATGCAAATCCTCCATGTATGACCGGTATGGGATCAGGTCCCTGTGCAATCCAGAATATGCTGAATACAGGTTAGTTCAGAAGACGGAGTTCCCTGTAATAGTACAATTCCACCGGACAGTCATTACTGCCCTGGAAATACACTGGTGAAAACTGCTTTGAAAAATCTTTCCCCCTCATCATTTTAATTAAGAAACACTTTCAAACGACGCCGACGCCATAGATCTTTGAAACGTTATGGGCCAGATTCCCAGCTGATGTAGGTCGCTGGAGCAGCATCCAAGTCAATGGGTCTGTGCTGATTTGCAGTAGCTGAGGATGTGGTCCTATGATTAGCAGCAGCAGCTTTGCAATGTGAAGGGGAAGGCACAATCGATGGCTCTGTAGACATTATCTGCTGTAAAACTGCCTTGGAAGAATTAGCTACAGGCTTCCTGGCCATTTCAATTGCTCTGATAACGTCAGCAGAGAGAGAGAACTCTGGCTGTTGTCGCTGTCAAATGAACACAGCTGATGCCTGTTCTTGTCTTGAACAATATTTTCAGTGCCCATCCTCGGCTCTAACCCAAGCAGGATGTGGAAGGTGCTGGCCAGGAAGCAGCCATGGGAACAGAGAGCAGGGATCATGCCACCCTTGGATATGCCCGTCAGGCCTTGCAGGAGGCAGTCGGTGGCTGCAGACCGAATATCGTGGAATCAGATGGAGCAGGAGTCTGTGGGGAGATAAATGGAGGAAGGGGTGGGTTATATCTCAGTGCAACCTAGAGTAGGTGCAGGTTCCTACTAGCACTGAAGGCCCTACCCATCCCATCTGGACCAGATGAAGGTCCCCGATGCCGTGAGATGCCTGAAGCCTGTAGCTAGCCCATCTGGCCTCTGGCTATCACACCAGCTCGGAGGCCACCAGCAGTCCCATCTAAACCAGGTGAAGCCCCTCCCCAAGCTAGGTGATCCGCCTCCCCACCCCCCCGAGTGAAGTGTGCATCTCCCATCACAGCAAAGCCAAACAGACCATTTGCTTTCATTGCCCATTGGCATGTCTATTTTGCAGGTCCCATTGATGAACAGGAGCTGAGGGGGCTGATCTCCAAAGCTAGAGCCTGCCTCTCCTGCCGCCCCCCCTTTCATCCCATCCCGAAGTGTGGGGCTGCAGAGCCAGCAAACCCCCAATGCCTAAGAACAGCAAAGTGACGCAGCGAGAGCACAGCAGCGAGCATGTCACCGAATCGGTGGCCGACCTGCTGGCCCACGAGGAGCCTGTGGACTACAAGCGCAGCGTCTTGAACGTGACGGGCGAGGCCTGGGACAAGCAGAAGGACGTGGAGGAAGATCTGGACACTGAGAAGCGGCCAGCGTGGAACAGCAAACTGCAGTACATCCTGGCCCAGATCGGGTACTCGGTGGGGCTGGGGAACGTCTGGCGGTTTCCATACTTGTGTCAAAAAAATGGCGGAGGTAAGAGACCACGGGCGTGGGCGCAGCCAGCTCAGTACAACACAACGCCACTGGGGTAGAGAGGGGGGCAATTCCTGCACGCATCCAGCTCCTGCTGAAATCTGTAGCAGGTGGGAATGCATAGCCAAGGGCAGGATTAACCCACATGCACTATCTGGATGCTTGGAACGCATATGGGGTATGTCTGCCCTGTGAGAAAAGATCCCTGGCACGGCTGTGGTTGGCCCGGGTCAGCCAACTCAGAGGGGCTCAAGCTTGTAGGGGTGTAAAATTGGAGTGTAGACGTTCAGGCTCGGGCTGGAGCCTGTGCTCTCCGATCCCGTGATAGGGGAGGGTCTCAGAGCCTGAGTCTGAACCCTTCACTGCAATTTTACAGCCCCACAGCCCGGGCCCTGCAAGCCTGAATCAGCTGACCTGGGCTCTCAGACTCGGTGCTGCGGGTTTTTTTATTGCAGTGCAGACTTAGCTCAGTTGATCTCCTCCTCTAGCCTACTGGGAGTTGAAGGCGGTGCCACTATTTGTCTGAAACTGTTTTTTTTGGGGGGGGGACACACTTCAGATTCAGTGATACAGAAGCTTTTAGCGAATTTGTGTCCGTTTTACTGACTTGTTCATTTGAAAAAAAAAAAAAAAAAATCCAGAAACCGAAAAATGTTTTGATTTTTTTTTTTCAGGTTGGAACCATTTTTTTCTTTCAAAATTTTCTTTAATTTTATTATAAAAAGCATTAAAGTGAAACTAAACCTTTTGTTTGACCTGAAATGACATTTTTTGACTGTTCTATTTGCTGAAAAGTTAGAAAATATTTGTTTTCAGGTTGACATGAAACTTTTTTTCTCCAAAATTGCCAGAGAACCAAAAAATCAATTATACGCTCATCTCTACACTCCATATTAGAGGAAAGCAAATTGCATTAGATTTTTGAACCAGGTCAACCTATGGGGTCAGCTCCTCAAATGGTGTAAACCAGCCTAGATAGATCCATTGAAATCAACACCAAATGAATATCTATCTATCTATCTATCTATCTATCTATCTATCTATCTATCTATCTATCTATCTATCTATCTATCTATCCATTAGAGAGTATCAGCATTTATTCACAGTTATGAGCACATTATTGTGCCATTTTTCTTTGCAGGAGTAGAACAAGGCCTCACTGCAGTGACGTCAGACATCACAATGTAGGTGAACGCTGGCATTTTAATGGTGACTTCTGTACAAGGAAACAGACACCTGAATTTTGTTTTTATGCAATTGGGAGAATTGATTTTCTTCTCAGGCTGGTTTGACACCAACACCATTGCATTTACTTTAGTGGAGTTACTCCTGATTTACACCAGCACACACAAAATCAGAATCCGGCTTAGAGAATGTGATCTAGTGAACGGAGCAGTGACGGGGAGACAGCATTCCTGACTGCTATCCCCAGCTCCGCCATTGCCTTGCTCTGTGACCTTGGGCAAGTCACCTAACCACTCTGTGCCTCAGTTTTCCCAGTTTGCAAAATGGGGATCATAATAGTGACCTATCTCAGAGGAGCCTGTGACGATGCTTGATTAGCTAATGTTTCCAAAGTGCTTTGAGATCCTCAGTTGATAATTGCTACAATTTTACATATTGACAGGCAAAATATATCCATGATTTAGATAGGCCTCTCCTCACCCTCCCCAGCCCAACCCAACCCCCTCCACCCAGCCCCTGTCCTAATCATGCAGACCAGATTCTGCTCTCAGATAACCCCACATGATCCCCACTAATGTCAAAGGGCGGGATCAAGCCCGCTGGGTTAGCCCTTAGTTTGCTGCAGCGCCGAGTACCCACAGCACCTAACAAAGTCAGTACAGTAGAACCTCAGAGTTACAAACACCTTGGGACTGGAGCTTGTTCCTAACTCTGAACAAAACCTTCTGGTTGTTCATTCAAAAGTTTACAGCTGAACATTGACTTAATACAGCTTTGGAACTTTACTGTGCAGAGGAAAAATGCTGCTTTCCCTTGGTTTTTTAGTAGTTGATGTTTAACACAGCACTGTATTGCATTGGCTTTTAATTTGGTCTCTGCTGCTGCCTGACTTTGTACTTCCGGTTCCAAATGAGGTGTGTGGTTGACGGGTCCGTTCGTAACTCTGAGGCTCTACTGTAAAAGGTTGCACAGCACCTTGGAAGATCAGGCATTCGGTGTTTCTGTGCTGCAGTGATAACCTTTCAGAGTGTGGAAGGAAGCTGCAGCAGAATGGCGTTAACCCATCTCCAGAGCTCACATTCAGATGCTCCGTCAGTGCTAAATTCCCTGGTGTGGAATTCAGGCAGCAGGACCCAAACTCTGATTTCCATCACAGTTTACCCCTCCCCACCCCCCGCAAGTCACCAAGCTGGGGAGCCTATTCTGACACTTCCCCTCCTCCCTGTTGTCCTTATTCCCAGCACTGCATAATTCAGCATCTCCTCAGCGGCGAAGGCTGCAGTAATCTCAATAATTAAAATGTCTCTAGTGTCATCTCGGTGATGAGTCATCCTTCTAGCTGAACCTGTACAATGAGCACTTCACACTCCGGGTCTGCTCACGTGCCCCTCACCTTTCGATCCCAAATTGGATGGAGCCGCACCTCAGGCCAGCTCCAGTGTGCCAGCACTTCCCCATCACCTGATTCCCCTTGTGATCTCACATACATAGCAAACAGTGACCTAGTTTGGGTCAAAGAGAGAATACTCTGATAGACCTGCATGGCTTGCACTGCATTGCATATGCACTGATATGTGTGCACAGGCTGCATTGCCTCCACATTGATATGCATGCAAGGGTTGCATTGCATGCACACTGATATGCATGCACAGGTTACATTGTGTACCCACTGATATGCATGCATTGCATCTGCAGTGATATGCATTGGTTGCATTGAGTGGGTTTGTACTGGTAACAAGGAGGAGGTTGAATGCAATTATTGGGCCAGATTCTCCATTTTCATTGATTCCAATGGGGCTATGCTGATCTATACCCGCTGAGGATCTGGCCCTGTGATTTCCATGGAGGACCTCTCGATTTACACCACTGTAAGGGAGATCAGAACCAGGCTCAGAGTGTGAGCCGTGACTGGTGGGGGGGCAGGATTCCTGGTTGTATTCCAAAAACTGCCATTTCCTGGCTACATCATCTAAAGCAAGTCACGTAACCACTTTGTGCCTCAGTTTCCCCATTGGCACAATGGGTATAATAACATTGACCCATCTCAAAGCAGTTGGGGGCAGGTCCCTAATGAATTAATGTTTCCCTAAATTTACACCAGCTGAATATCTGGCCCACGGCCCATTCACATTCCCCATCCTCACCTTGTCTCATCCTGTCCCGACCTACATCTTTGCTGTCACTTCTCCTTACTCCCATATCCACTGTCTGTGGTCCTGTCATTCATCTCAATTTTCCCTACCCCTCTTCCAGCTCCTTCCTTCACATATTTATACATTCTGTCCCCTAGAGAGGAAGGATGGTCCAGTGGTTAGTGGAAGGCCTGGATTCAAATCCCTGCTCTGCCGTGGACTTCCTGCGTGGCCTTGGGTCAGTCACTTAGTGTCTCTCTGTGCCTCCGCTCCCCATCTGCACAACGGGGTAATAGCCTCACAAGAGTGTCGTGAGGCTCAATCCGTTAACGATGATGGGGGCCAGGCAAGTGCCTAAGATAGGTCAGTTTGGCTAAGCCCCAGTCCTGTGTGTGCTGAGCTGTACGCAGCGCAAGCAGTTCTGTTTCAGTGCAGAAAGTTAAGCACGCGTCTTTGCAGGAATGGGGCCTTTGATTATAAGCTCTTCAGAGGGGGGAACCTGCCCTGTTCAGCCTCCGTAATGCACCATCTTCATTTTCAGGGTTCTAGATAAGTGGTTCCGATGGTGATTTTGAATAAGAATAGTCAGTTAATACCATGGTGCCTCTCTGAGCCCTGAGGTAGACGGCTGTTCTGGGGCCTCCAGGAGCTGTGTTTTTGCCCAAGTGAAACTTGGAACCAGCAGCCTCTCAGCAACAGTTCCACAGCCACAACAACCCACTTTGCCAGGGCCAAAGACAGACTGTGCAGTCGGCCTGTATGCTGGGTTGTGCCCTGTGCAGCGGTGCAGTCGAGGGATACTGCACCTGTCTTCTGCCTGGGCTGGAAACCACTCTCGGTGCAGGCGGTGAGTGCCAGCCCTTGATCACAGGTCCTGCGATTTGGTGTGAACCTGGCTTGCTCTACACTCATGGGACCACCAATTCTCAGCAGGCCTAGCCTTTCCAGTCATTTGTACGCACAGCTTAGCCAAGTGAGGGGGCAGTACCTTGTTACAAGTGGGTGGTCTCGCTCTGCTTTTGGCAAGGCTATTACTTTTACTCTACACCAGCTCTTGGGTATTTTATTCTTCTGGATGACTTGAGCTAGAAAGATGGCTAGCCATGGCCTGCTAGCTTGTCCTAGGTTCTTCAGGAATTTGGGGGAGAGATGAGCAAGCCCATAGGCTTTCCCCGTTTTCAGTGTTTTGATCGCCTCTCTATTTCATCTGGGTGAAAGGCTGGAAATCTGCTTTGGTTTCAGGTATGCGCTGTTTGTATTGTCACCATTTCTTCTTCACCTCTCCTTCAAGCTTCTTGTCTTTTATGGGTGGGTAGCAATGCGATTGGAAGACGCTCGGGGATAGCCCCATGCTGGAAGTTCCTGAACTGCACCAAGTTTTCTGATTAGTGCCCAGGCTTTGCGGCTGGATCTTAGCACGTTTAGTTCTGTGGTAGCCTGATCCCATTTTGCTCTTCTAGAAATGTCTAAAAGGCTGGGTGGTGCTTTGGGTGGCCACTTTCTGCACGTTGCTTGAGGAGTTCTGCACACTCCTCATCGAGGCAAGGGGTGTAGGTCTGATGGCCTCTTGGAACTGACTTGGTGACAGCTCTGTAAATGGCTTTTGTGAACTGTGTGTCAGCTTCTTCGCTAGAGACGTTCCAAGCGATGTGGCGGGCCGTGATACGTGTAAAGGTGGGCCAGTTCCAGCGAGGCTCTGGTTATTCCAGCTGTGGCAAAGGTCGGACGGTGTTGACTAAGTGAGAAGTTGTTCAGTACACTGGCTTATAACTTGACATGGATGATTGATTGTGCTGGTGCTTCAGGTGAGGGGAGGGGAGTAGTTTTGCTTCCATCTGGCAGAATGAACAGTACCTCATTAGTCTGGCCAGGATAAGGTGAAGGTCATGGAGTGAAGCCTGATCCAAAAGGTCAACTCCGTTTTGAGCTGACCCCTTGTATCCCCAGCTGATGTGGTGACTATTCAAATCTCCAACATAAATGACAGGGCGTGGGAGTTTATGAAGAATATTTGGGTAGGCCAGGATTCGTTAGGGGGCTGGTACGCATTTGCCTCTCTGAAATGACTAGTTCTCACAATGTCCCAGAGGTCTGAATTTGATGAGCACGGTTCTGTGTCAGCAAGATCTGCTCCAACATAGGTAGCACAGCCATGTTGGCTATGCAAAAAGTATGGCACAAGGTCATAACCTTTGACATTCAGGCGGCTGGCTGATTGGGAGTCGACATGTCTCTTCAAGGCAGATTTCTCCCATGTTCTGTTTGGAGGCTAGGGGCTGAAGAATGGAAGGTTTACCAGCTGAGAGACCTCCAACGTTTAGCTGAAGGATTTTCAGGCATGGGCCAATGTCCAGAGTTTCCTAATCATGGTTAAGATCACTGAGATTGCTTGAGAATCTGAAACCTTTGACTTGCTAGTTGTAGCTTTGGTTCCCCCAGCCGAAGCAAGGTACTTACAGGGTATATGATGGGAATGCAGCTGCATTATATTCCAATAAAATTTTATTTATTATCATTATGTCCTTAAGTACCCGGCTGATTTGGGCCAGTGTGCAGGTTAGCTGCATGCCATTGGGTCCTTTTAGCCAGAGGATGATGTGAGAGCAATGGATGCAGAGAGCTGGTGTGTGGTGGGCGTGCTCCTTGGTACAATGAGAGGGTATGTGTTGGAAATGCTGTGATGTGTGGGGGCGGCAAACTGGATTTTATCCTGGTAACCATGTGTGCATATGTTGCAGAGAACAGTTTTGTATTGGTAACAGAGTGATATTGGCCCAGATCTTCAGAACTCTGTGTGCTTGAATGAAAGCACACACAATGATGCAATGTGTTTGCCTGATTGGCATGTGCAATTGCCACGGTTACGATCATGATCGGAGCATTATCACATGCAAATTAGACATGTACACGTGTGCGTTTTGGTGCATGCAATTGCTTGTGCAGACTTCTGAGAAAGCAGAGTACTATACTCCTGGGTACAACGGGCAGGTTTGTACTAGGGGATGCTGTGATGGACTGTGTATTGAGGTGGGCTTATCTTGAATGCAAGGGGTTCTAAAAGGGTGATAAATGAGCTGCTTTAGCTTTACTGTGGGATGAGGTTATGGCAGCAGCAGCAGAGACTAGGTTTGCACTAGAAATAATAGACCCCATCATCAGATGGTGTAAATCATAGAATAGAATCATAGAATATCAGGGTTGGAAGGGACCTCAGGAGGTCATCTAGTCCAACCCCCTGCTCAAAGCAGGACCAATCCCCAACTAAATCATCCCAGCCAGGGCTTTGTCAAACCTGACCTTAAAAACCTCTAAGGAAGGAGATTCCACCACCTCCCTAGGTAACCCATTCCAGTGCTTCACCACCCTCCTAGTGAATTTTTTTTTCCTAATATCCAACCTAAATCTCCCCCACTGCAACTTGAGACCATTACTCCTTGTTCTGTCATCTGGTACCACTGAGAACAGTCTAGATCCATCCTCTTTGGAACCCCCTTTCAGGTAGTTGAAAGCAGCTATCAAATCCCCCCTCATTCTTCTCTTCTGCAGACTAAACAATCCCACCCTTCTAGATCCCAAACTTCTAGTTTCCCATCTCAATAATAAGCAGTTTCTGCACTAAACTCTTCCCTACCCAAATATCTTGGAGTATGTCTATTTGCAACAGCTGAGGATCTGGCCCAATAAGGACATGACCGATGCATTAAGCTGTGTTTAGTCTTGATAATGAAATCCGGCAGCTCTGGGTGGGGCTGATTGAAATGGGCACTGGATAGTAAAGTTCACCCACCTTTGTAAAGTGCTTTGAGATCCTGGGATGAAAGGGACTATGCAAGTAGGAAGCCTTAATATCAGTGATGAGAGGAAGTTACCATCTCGGGTGCATGTACTGGAGTTGCTTTCTGTTAATGAGAGATGATTCTCTCTCTCTCTCTCTCTTTCTCTCTGTACTTCTAAAGCCTTTGTCACTGCTGGTCACTGTAGTATCTGAGTGCTGTAAGTGCCTTTGTCCTAGGGTCAGAGTGACGTTGTCGTTTGGTCACTGGCTGGTGTTGCCCCACTGAGCGCATGTGGCCATTCGTGCCGGCGATAAGGCAGGGTTCTGTGACTTGGGCTGATGTGACTGGGAAGCTCTCTCAGGTGCAGTTGTAACCTGAGGAAAAGTTGCAGCCAGCGGCAGAGCTAGACTGTAGTGTGAGGTGCAGGCAGGCCCAGATTAAAGAATTTGGGGGCCCTGTGCACTATGGAAGTTGCCCCTCCTTCCTTAAAGTGCACGCCCCATATGTACTCCACCCCAGAATGTCCCCCAACCCTACCCCACACGTCCCTATCCCCAACAAACCCCCAAATGCCTCTCCCACCACACACAGACCCTGGAATACTCCCCACCTTCACCCCACATAGACAACACACCAACACCCAAATGCCCCTCCCACCCCCTACAGACCCCAGAATTTCCCCCCTCCTCACCCCACACAGCCCCCCAGAATGCTCTCCCATCCCGCCCCACAGACTCCAGAATGCCCCTTCCATTCCACATATACCCCAAAAACCCTCCACCAGCCCCCACTTATCCTGACAGCCCCCCCACAGACACATCCCAACCGCTCTGATGTATATCGCACTCACCGCAGCCCCCAACACCTCGGCCCCACTGGCCACAGTTGCCAACATGCCCCACTCGGCCCCAACATCCTATCCCCCTGCCCCACTGCCCCCGACCTCCCTCACTCACCCCCACTCCCTCGTCCTATAGCCCACCAGCAACTCACCCCCACCCCCTCAGCTGCCCACCCCAGGATCTTCCAGGGGGCCATTCACCAGCACCCCCCAGCGCAGCACTCCGCTCCCATCCTGGGCTAGGATAGTTGCTTCTGATCTTGGCTGCCCAGCTCCGGTTGCTCCCATGGCCTGCCCAGCACTCACATGGCCCCGCACCACTCAGGTTTGGCCCCGCCGCCCCTCTGTCAGGATAGGGGTGGGGAGTCATGAGGCCAAATTTGAGTGAGAGACATTTCAATGGGCGCACAGGGTTACAGCGCGGCTCAGGTTTGTGTCAGTGGGCAGGGGCCCACCTGTGCAAGTGCACAGTGGCTAATCCAGGCCTGCGTGCAGGGTATGGCTTTATGGTGGATAACGGTTAGGCTGCTGGGCTGGGTGCAGCCACAGGGTTGCATTGGGAGCAGGGTGAGACTCTCAGCGGGGCGGAGAAGCGATTGTGCTGTCGTCGCTCAGAAGCGGCTTCAGTGTGATGTGTTGTGGTGTCCGGGAGGGGAAGATGTACAAGCACAGTCGGTAGGTGTGTGCTGGTAACACGCTGAGGCTCTGCTCACTGCTGGAAGGTGCTTTGGGTCAGTAATGACACGAGGCCGCTATATATTTATTTCTAGCCAGCCCATCCTGCCAACCAGGCACGAGTGTCCTTGTTTGGTGTCCCAGAACTGCATCAGAAATCTGCATCTAAATATCCACAGCCTCCCACGCAATAAGAATCAGAAATATGCTGAAAAAATGGCCTCTTTGCTGTGAGCCTTCCAGAATGCCTGGGGGATTTATCAGCAGGCAGCTCCAGCGTGAGTAATTTTGTTCTTTGTGGTCATCTGGTCACGCTCCTTGAACTGCTGATTTCGCTCTGGTCTCCCCAATTAGACAGAGATTAATGGGGTTTCTATTGAAAGCCATTCCAGCCTGGAGAGTTGCCATTCAGCCCTCTTAGGAGCTACTCACTCAAGTGCAGAAGCTAGTATTGTGCCAAGCACAAGTGTGAAAGCAGACAGATAAATCAAGTGTCTGTAGGTGCCAGAATAGTGTGTGTGTGTGTGTGTGTGTACACTCCTGTATCCGTGTGTATTGTGTCAGTCAGTCCCATCATGTATGTGTGGGGGTGTGGCTGGGGGTGTGTCCATGTAAACATCTGTGTGTCTCTGTGTCAGGGCTGGCTCCAGGGTTTTTGCCGCCCCAAGCGGCGGGGGAAAAAAAAAAAAAAAAGCCGCGATCGGCTGTAGCTCCACCGCGCCGCTTTCTTCTTTGGCGGCACTTCGGCGGCAGGTCCTTCCCTCCGAGAGGGACCGAGGGACCCGCTGCCGAATTGCCGCCAAAGAGCCCGACGTGCCGCCCCTTCCCCTTGACCGTCCCAAGCACCTGCTTCCTCAGCTGGTTCCTGGAGCCGGCGCTGCTCTGTGTCCGTTTCCTCTGCAAACGAGTATCCTAGGCACCTGTCAGTGTGTAAGAAAAACAACAGGCGCAGGGGGGTGACTCTGATGGTTCTGGGTTATAATGAACAGGCGGCTGGTGAGACATCACGGTTGAGATTGTTCTCTCTCCTTCCCCCTTGTCCTCCTTCCTCTCCCCCTCCACGTCTGTCCCACCACGTGGAAGAACACTGGCTCTCACAGTCGCAGGTGGGATCTGTAATGGCCCTTTTTTCTCCTGCCAGGTGCCTACCTGGTCCCGTACCTGGTGCTGCTCATCATCATCGGGCTCCCCCTCTTCTTCCTGGAGCTGGCCGTGGGTCAGAGAATCCGCCGGGGCAGCATCGGCGTGTGGAATTACATCTGCCCCCGCCTGGGGGGCATTGGATACGCCAGCTGTCTCGTGAGTGCTCAGATGAGTTTCACCCGGTGCCACGTGTGGTTGTGGGAAGGGAGGAGGGTTGATCTCTTTGTCCAGTCACAGGGAGGTCATTGCAGGCCACAAACAGCTGGGTTCCTAGCTACGGTAACTGGAGCAATAGCAAGACAGACTTCCAGCTGCCACGGCAGCGTCCTTAGTCATCATGGAGCCTGGGAAGAGGTACTTGTCTGAGGATGTTGAGATGTAAAACCAGGGTTGTATCCACTTGTGGTCATCAAAATCCCATAGCACTTATTGCAAGAGTCAGGGTGTTATCCCCAATGTCCTGGTCAGACGCCAGTGTGGGCCACTACGTAGCTAGCGGATATCGTATTCTTCACCTCTGTTGGGCAGTTAGGAGTGCTGTTAAACAGCTGCCATGTCCCACCCCAGAGGTGGCTGCAGTTTGGTAGCAGGGGAGGTAATTCCTATACATAGAAATTCAAGTGCATTGTCATTTGCATAATTAGCCTAGTGAGTGATGGGGTGCAACGCTCCACCTCAGTCTGAGGTCAACTTGGCAGTCTCACCTGGGCTAACGTGGCAGTCTCACCTGAGCTCAACATGGCAGTCTCACCTGGGCTTCTAAGAGGAAAAGTTCAGCACAAACAGGGACCCATCTAGCCGGGGGCTGGACATCTCCTGAGAGCTACTGAGTGCCCTCAATGGAGCCTATGGACATTAGGAGATGCTCAGCACCTCACAGAATCAGTCCCTTGGATAGTCTCTGAATGGATAGAGATTCTCACCTTAGTTCCAGGGCATGATGGGGGTGAGAGGGTTCATCCTGGATTGCCCTAGCAGATATAGTCCCTTGCAGGTGAGTTCCGAGCATTTGGTTGTGGTGCATTGCAGCAGGTGCAATTGTAAAGTGGTAATAAATGGCACCCATTCTAGCCTCATTATCTCCTGGCTCCAGGTTTTCCCAGAGCACACAGCACTACCATCACTAGCAATTCCCTGTGGGTTTTGCAGGAGTTTGAGATCAGAGTGTGATGTCCATTACACCAGTATAGACTGTGTTAATCCAGGCACAACCTCAGACATGCAGCCCAGAGCTGTTGGTTTCTTCCTTAACTTTTCATTTCTTAGCTTTGGCTACTACGTGTCAAAAGCAACTTAACTGAAAAACACGTGTGACAGCTGCCACCTTGGTCAACACCAGAGATTGAACCGGGAGCTGAAAACATGAGTCTTTACATCATGAGCTAAAAAGCCAGCCTCTCAAATTAGGGCTGTATCCGACTCATGTCCCCTGCGGATCAGGTGCAGAGGGCGACACCCACAACACATCCTGATCAGTGGGTTACACAGGCAATTCAGAATTCAGTTTGGAATGTAATCACAGCCGAGCGACTCATTCATGATGAATCTTTCGTTCAGCCAATGTCACCTTTGCTTCCAGCTTGCGAGCAGACAGCAAAGTGATCACACCGATTTAGATGAAATTCTCTGCTAATTTCTTCTCTAAATAAAGCTCAGACTGAGGATAATGCAGCAAGAATTTTCACCAAGGATTGCTGTGTGTCTGTTAGTTACATGGGTTGGGTGGTGTTGGGCCTGTTCCCTGCTTGGATCACATATTGTAGCATACAGAAAATAAGGTAGTGTCCCTTTAAACGGTTTGCCAACCGGCTAGTGACACTCGCTGGATTCTGTGTCTTAGAACGTGCCAGAAAGAAGCAGCAATGTGTCTGTGATTAGGCCAGTCCTATCTGTGTATAGTTAGTAACACAGTTATTTGGGACCCAGCTGTGCCTGTGTGGTTTCTCCACGTTGTTTCTGTTGTGTAAAGAGCAAAAGACAACAGCATGTATTTAATAAGCTTGCGCAGCACAAACTGCAAACGCTTCGGGGAAGATGCAATGAATAGATTATCTAGCCAGAAGGGACCACTGTAATCATCTGGTCTGACCGCCTGCATAATACAGGCCATCGGACTTCCCGGAATTAATTCCTGTTTGAATTTGAGCAGATCTTTTAGAAAAACATCCAATCCTGACTCCAAAATGGCCAGGGCTGGAGAATTCATCACAGCTCTTGACCAGTTGTTCCAGTCGTTAATTCCCCTCACTGTTAAAAACGTGCACCTTGTTTCTAGTCTGAATTGGTCTTGCTTCAGCTCCCAGCCAGTGGACCATGTTAGACCTTGGATTGAAGAAAGAGATTGAAGAATTGGAATTCAAGCGTAAAATTTACTTTTTCTGAAGGTCCATCGTAGTAAAGCTCCGGGTCTCTCATGGTCATTGGAAGTGAACATTCTAATGGCCTGATCCATTGGCCCATTGCAGTCAGTGGGAGTTTTTCCATTCACATCACTAGACTTTGGGATCAGGCCCAGATTACCACGTCTCATCACCCCAGTTGCCTTGTTGTCCCAGGGTTTCCTGGTCAGCGTCAGGTCTGTATGAGGGACGCACCGTGCGGGATCTAAACACTGTGTTATTTTCCCTCCCCTAGGTCTGCTTCTTTGTCGGTCTTTATTATAACGTGATCATCGGCTGGAGCATCTTTTACTTTTTTAAATCCTTCCAGTATCCGCTCCCCTGGAGCGAGTGCCCCATCGTTAAAAATGGCACAGTGGCTGGTGAGTAATTTTGTTGTCTCTCCAGCTCGGCAGGTGCTGGGAGACGGGACGTGGATAAGAGCTGTTAGGGTTGCAAATGGTTCCAGCTGCTGGGACAAGGCATTGGATCTGGGGAGTTGCTTCCGGGGTTGTGGGTAGTTTCCATTGCTGATAGTTGTCACCGATGGGGATGCTCGTGGTTAGGGGATGCTGGGATGTGGCAGCGCATGGGACACTTGCTGTCTCTTTGTGGGTATTTCCCCACTGGTGGGACATGGCGTTGTGTTGGGACATGTTTGCCTGGTTGCTCTAAGGTGACAGCCACTGTGGCATGCCTGCTATCGGGATTGCAGATGGATTTGGCAGCTGGTAATTGCATTCGGAGCGCTCCTCTAGCTGGTTCCTGAGAGCCCAATACAGAGCGTGTTTAGTAACATCTGAACATCTCCCTGGTATACTTGGGAATATTTTATGGCAGGTGTAAATTGCATCACTTATTTAACATCTTATCCCCTCTTTGCTATTAAAAATCAACCAAGATCCAATCCCCCAAGTGTTGTACAGACATTTGTAAATTACGGCTGGCTGCCCTGGGACTTAGGCGGGTCCTTAATGACATGTAACCCTCAAGGGAGGGGGGTGCTTTCCAGCAACCCAACCTCTCGTGACCCGTGTTTGTTTCAGTTGTGGAGGCAGAATGTGAGAAGAGCTCCGCTACCACCTACTTCTGGTACCGGGAGGCTCTGGAGATTTCCAGCTCCATCTCAGAGGGCGGAGGGCTCAACTGGAAGATGACCCTGTGCCTGCTGACGGCCTGGAGCATCGTGGGATTGGCCGTGATCAAAGGAATTCAGTCCTCAGGGAAGGTGAGGATCAGCAAGGGCCAGAGCCACAACTCTTGTTTCCTGCGGGTGGCTGAAGTGATGTTATGTGAACCAAGGATAATAGGAGTAAATGCAACCAGTGCTGGGGAGTGTCTGCAAAAGAGCAGCTGGGTAGCAGTATAGCTATGGAGTGTCTGAGAAGGTAGGAATGTCTGCAGCTGCTTGTGCCTGGAGGTAGGGGGTTTCTACAGCTGGTGAGTTTATTCCTGCTAGGAATGTGGCCCTGCTGATGTAACCATCATGACTGACCTCTGCAGATACCTCTGGTGTGTGATAGGGTATTAACTTCTGCCACCATGTTGAGATCTCAGCCTGTAGGTCCCCTAATGGAAATGAGCTGGTGTTCTGAGGTTCTGGCCACCTGCAGCTCCCCACTGACCAGCTGTGAAAAAGGCTGATGCTATTTAAGCTAAAGGACCATGCTGGCCCAGGAACAAATGGAGATTAACTGGCCAGGAATAAATCTAGGCTGGCGATTAGAATTAGAACCATCAGAGCAGTGAGGTTTCGGAACAGGCTTCCAATAGGAGTAGTGGGGCAAACACTTTATGAATGGGGTTGCCTGCGATAGCAGGGGACTGGAATGGATGCCCTGGGAGGTCCCTTCCAGTCCTGTGTCCCTATGACTTCAGGGGGGCTTGTACATGTTCTGCACCTGTGACAATCAGGCCAGGTGCCTGGCTATGACACATTGGGCACCCACGTGTGATGATTTGGGCCCAGAGCGAGGTTTGACCTTTTGCGTTAGTTGCCCTTGGCTTTGCTGAGGAAACTCTGCTCCGAGGAAGCTGCCACAACGCCCAACCTGTCTTGCTGGGTTGGCAGGCAGCACCGATGGGCATTGGTAGGCACCAGACCGAACCAGGGCTGGATCAGAGGCTTGGAGAGAAGGCTGCAATGAACATTTCGATGATGTTCACATTTGGCGATATGAAAACGGCTGCATCTCATCGCGGAGCAAGGCGAGAGAGTTCTGAAGGGTAAAATCCCAGCTGAGATGCCGGAACACTGTGTGTCCCCGTAACTCTGCTGTAGAGCATCAGGGCAATGAGTCCCCAGGCTGCCATCCCAGCAATACAAAGAGGCACCAGATGCTCTGCACCAAGCAGAGAACAAAAGCGGAGCATTAACAGCCAAACTTCCCTGCTCAGATTAAGTGTGACACACTGGACTCTGTTAATGCATGCTCACCTGAGCACTAGAAATAGGCCCAGGTTACACAGGTAGTCAGCATTAGCCGCCCAGGGCCCCCTCATGCCAGTCAAGTATGCGTTGCATCCCCGCTCTTCCCTAGTGGCTGGGTCATAAGGAGGATAACAGCCTACTACTGCTGCTACAACCAAATGGAGGCTGTTCCAGTGGTAAAGGTCAGTGCTAAAGGTGGTAGGTTCAAATCTTTTTGAGAGACTGTACTGGGGGCTTGTTACACCATGCTACAATATAAAGGGGATAGGTTCAGGCTATGGAGGGCAGCATCCCAAGCAGCACAGCGCCCCCTTGTGCCATGGCAGATAGAACTGGCATTTAGGTATTGAAGGGCAATATTCCCAGCAGCACAATGCCCCTTAATGCTGCAACATGTTTCATGCTGACTTATAGAGGCTCAATGCTTCTCTTTCAGAGTAGCATTCTCTCCCCCTCCTGCTCCTTTTCTGTCGGGGGATTGTGTGCAGAGGGGAACGGAGGACGGGCCCTGCCTGAGTGCCAGTGTGGGAGGCAGTTGCTGTGCACAGGTCCTTGTCACGTTGGGTCTCCTCTCTCCTAGGTGATGTACTTCAGCTCCCTCTTCCCCTATGTGGTGCTCCTTTGCTTCCTGGTGCGGGGGCTGCTCCTGAGAGGGGCGATAGATGGGATCCTGCACATGTTCACTCCTAAGGTAAGTGACCAGCGCTCGCTGTACAGCCCCTCTGCCTGATCAGAGAGGGACAGGGCCATTTCGCAAGGCTGCTTGCCATGATGAGTTTGGATGGGAGATAGAGGCAGAGGTCCATGATCACGATACAGGCTCCCATTCCTTCTGGCTTGCTCCTTCATTTCCCTGGAGGAGCAGGCTGCTTCCTATATCAACCATAGGCAGGTGCACACACATACACAAAATTACACCTACATACATACAACTACAACTACACACATGCAATCAGCCCTGTGCACAAACCCAGTCCCATTTACACATATCATGGTTCACACTAGAAACAGAGTCACACACACACACACACACCAAATCACACACATAAACAAATGCATGCAATGCAGCTGCACACAGCCTTACACAACCCTATAGGCACATACAATCAGTGCTACACACGCCCCCTACAGGAGATCAGGGTGCCTAAACCCAGTGCCACTGAAACAGTCAGGAACCCCAAGACCACACCTAACTTACACAAGTGGGGCAGACTGTATCTTTAATATAGGAGTGCAGCTAGAGGAAACTACAGCTCCCAGCATGCAATATTTTTTGGGGGGGGGCAGGTCTCTTAGCTCAAGGTGGGGCATTGCTGGTTAGCACCGCAGTCTCTCTGCTTGTTGACATGGGCTACATTTTAAAACTTCATGGGGCTGCCTCTATGACAGAGGCTGGCTGGCAGACAAACCTCCACAGTTACAAACCTAGGCAGCCATCAGTGTTACGTATCAAGTAATTAACTAGCTAATTAATTAATGAATCTGAGATGTAGATGAATCAGCTCATCCCACAAAGCTGTTGCGAGTTATTAACGATGATAGCTTGATGAGAGATACCCAGACACTTCAGTCCTACAGCTCTGGCTTTTATTATAAAGGGGATGCTGAGATGGGGGGAGGGGAGAATTTAAAACAAACTGGGCTAATCACACAGGCATTAGCTCTCAATTAATGTTAATGCGTAGGGCACTCCTAAGGTACTTCGGCACCATGGGGAGACGTGTGCTCGAAATAGCTAGAGAGAACTGGCTCTGTGCATCCTCCGGCTGCTTTGCATATATGAACACGCCGCAATTCAGCATCCAGCTCCCACTCCACGCAGTGCGGGGCCCTGCAGCACTCCAGGTCCCGTGGCAGCAAACACAGCATAGTCAGCAAGGGACAAGTCAGCAGCCAGTGGTCCTGATGGGAAGATTGGAGCTCGCTGCAGAATGCAAGGAAAGCGGGTGCCTGGGTGTAACTATATAGTAGTGGGGAGGGGAGGTATTAAAGACAGGGAGCTCATGGAGAGGATGGTTTAGTGGATGGGGGATCTGAGTGAACGTCTGGAGACTTGGGTGCTCTTCTTAGCTCTGCTGACTCAATGTGTGACCCTGGGCCAGTCGCTTCCCCGTCTCTGAAAGGAAGCTAACCACACTTGCTTTGAAGGGGCTTTGAAATCCATGAAAAGCACTTTGGTCTCGTGGTTGGAGCACAGACATGCTCGGGCATCAAGCAGGCTGGGTTCTTATTCCCAGCTCAGTCACTGTATGGCAATTCCCCCTTCTCAGTGCCTCAGTTTCCCCAGCTGTAAATTAGAGATGGTGACACCTAACTCTTAGAGGTCTGTGGGTGGAATAGGCTACGTAAGCACAATGGGCTCACTACCCTCATTAGAGGGGGTGTTTGTTTGGGAGGGAATTATATTCTTTGCTTCTCCAAGTCCATATGCATATGTGAAAATCCTGATCAAGTATAGTCCAAGGTGCAGTGGGCATGAGCCCATGGCCCCAGCTAGCACATGGAGCCCAAGGTTCTACATATTGAGCCTCCACCCACCCATTACCATAAGGGACGTCACTGGCTTGGTGCCAGTGATGGGTGTGCTGGGTTTCCCTGGACCCGACAGGTTGAGTGAATAGGGAGACGGGGCGACTCACCAGGCTCCTCCCCCTTTCTCTCCTCTCCCAGCTTGACAAGATGCTGGACCCCCAGGTGTGGCGAGAGGCGGCCACTCAGGTCTTCTTCGCCCTGGGCCTGGGCTTTGGAGGTGTCATCGCTTTCTCCAGCTACAACAAGCAGGACAATAACTGTCACTTCGACGCCACCCTCGTCTCCTTCATCAACTTCTTCACCTCCGTGTTGGCCACCCTGGTGGTCTTCGCCGTGCTGGGGTTCAAGGCCAACATCATGAATGAGAAATGTGTGGTGGAGTACGTGTGGATTCCTCTCACTTCCCAGGGCCCTTCTCCTGGCCTTGGTCTCCCGCCCAGGGGGTGAACCCACACAAATGGGGATGCATATTCAGTATCTTCTGGGCCCAGATCCTCAAAGGTTGATTTCAATGGGAGTTAGGTGCCTAAATGCCGTTGAGGATCTGGGCCCTATTCCTTTAGCGCATGCATTCAAAGCTCATGCTTTTAGGTCCAGGAGCTCCCAGTTCAGTCTCCACTCATGACCCAACGGAGATGAAAAGATTGTTACAGGGATAAATGAAACCATAATACCCGGTTAGTGCAGCTGATCTCAGCAGCTATACTGGGCCTGAATGGGAGGTCTCCATGTCTAGGGTATTGCTGGTGACTCACTGCAGGGTGCTCTTTCTCTCTGAGTCATGAGCTAAGTATCCAACTCCCATCAGCTTCTAATGAGACCTTACATCCCTTTGGAAATCCAAGCTTAAAGCTGAGGTATTGGCCTGACTGTCCTGGGCAAATCCAACTTGGCTAATTACATTCTAAATTCCTCCTCCAATTTCAGCTGGAGACGGGATTCTCTTTTCCTTCCTTTCCTCACCTGGTGCGTAACTATGTGATGTTAAAGAGCTGCTGCACTCTACCGCAGAAGTGGCTGCGTTTCAGCGCTGGGTGAAGTGAGCTCTATACCGAGTTTCTAAAAAGTGCACAGTGCTTTTGGATCTCTGGATGAGTGGCACTACCTACGTCGAAGTTATAAACCTGAGGGGCAAGCGTTGGAGCAGTGCTGGCGTCTGGGGACTGCTGCACAGGCTGGTCTGACGCTTGTTGATCCCAGAGAGATCACGGTCTAGAGTCGGTAGCCAAGGCAGCTTTTCTCCTTGTACTCACAGCGAGTGCTGCTGAGATGGAGGCTAACGCTGGATGCAGGAGGAGAGGGAGTGTACCACCCTCAGTGCTTTTGATGGCAGGGTTGCCTCCCGGCACACCTATGTTGCGGGAGAATGTTGCTGATGATGCCCCGCCTTGCTCCCATTGTCCTGCCTCCACACGCAGTGCCCTGCCTGGCCCATAGGGGGTGATCACATCTCACCTCGTCTCCATTGCAGGGTGGGGGCTCCATGGGTGACTCTGGCTTTGCTCCCCATAGGAACACTGAGAAGATCCTGGGCTACCTGAACACCCACGTCCTGAGCCACGACCTCATCCCGCCCCACGTGAACTTCTCCCATCTCACGGCCAAGGACTACAGCGAGATGTACCAAGTGATCATGACGGTGAAGGAGGATCACTTCAAGGAGCTGGGCTTGGACCCCTGCCTGCTAGAGGATGAGCTCAACAAGGTGCCTGGGGACGGTCCTTTGCATTCGCTTCAGAGCTAGGGGTAGCTCAGGGGCAGGGGGTGGGATTTGGGTGTAGGTGTAGCTGTTGGGCTTGCAGATGCATGTCTGTTTTTATGCACATGTCCCCAGTGTATTTCTCTCCCGAGTCTGACACAGCTGTCCCTCTTCTCCCCCCATGCAGTCAGTGCAGGGAACCGGCCTGGCCTTCATCGCCTTCACTGAAGCCATGACCCACTTCCCAGCTTCTCCTTTCTGGTCCGTGATGTTCTTCCTGATGCTGATAAACCTGGGGTTGGGCAGCATGATTGGGACCATGGCAGGTATCACCACCCCTATCATTGACACCTTCAAGGTGCGGAAGGAAGTTTTCACAGGTGAGGTTCTTTCTGGCTGCACTGCCTTGGGGGCAGGGGGTTCTCCATTTCCTTGGCGTGGGCACGGTGACTCGAGCAGGTGGATTGGAGACTGCAGCGTCAGCTGGCTTGTGAGGCCCAGTCAGATCTCATCTCCACCTTCATCTCATGAAGCTTAGGATGTCCCAGGAGCGTGCACAGATACCTCATCTCTCTGTCTGCATTATAGGAAGAGCCCAAGGTTAGCAGGACCAGGGGAGCAGAGCTTGCTCCCAGAGGGATCCTGAGCAAAACCTGGATGAGGAAGGGGCTGAATGTGGGAGGGAGGTAGGGGGAGGAATGGAACTCTGGATCTAGTGAGGCCCAGGGTTACCTAGGCACTGGATTGGCTGTTGAGTTGCTGGGAGCGGGTTGGAAAGGTGACGACCTTTGGAAGGTGGGAAGAACCCTGCTTCCTTCGGCTCTTGGGAGTGCCAGGCTGTGGATCCGTGACTGCAAATAACATTGAAGCAGCTTATGTCATAACTAGAGATGGGCCAGAACCGAAACTCCAGACCCAAAACTTTGGAGGTGTTTCAGATCCAGATCTGCACCTTTAGTGGCCTCAGCATTTGGGAGTGTTTTGGACACACACAGTGTGCCTTCTCCACTGCCATACATGTTCATCGCTAGTTCTCCTCAATGCATTTCATTATTTAATATTAACACGGCACCTGCTGTCCCTAGCAATCCCAAAGCAGAGGGAGATGAATTGTGGGGAGGGCACTAGACTGGGCCTCAGGAGACCTGGGTTCTATTCCTGGCTCTGTCACTGACTAGCTCTTGCCAGTTGGCAAGTCATGTTGTTGCTTTGTGCCTCAGTTTCCCTTCCTCCCTTTGTCTTTTAGAAATTCTTCACGGCGGGGCTATCTCACAATCTGTATGTGTGGTGCCTCGCACAATGGGACCTTGACCATGGCTGGGACTCCTACTTGCTGCTGTAATGCAAATCTAATAATAATAAACTTCCTGTTTTTCTCTGAGAACCACTGACCCATCCTTCCTCCTCCTGCAACTGATTGCAATGGGACTGGTCCCAGAGCTGAAAGTTGAGCACGTGCATAAGACTTTGCAGGATCAGGGCCCAGGTGACAAAAGAGGCAAACAGTGGGAGGACAAGGCAACAGTAGAGACGGGTGCATTAGCCTAGGTTTGTAGCCACAGCGGTCTGAGCAGGTTGCTAGACTCACCGATGCTCAGTAATGCTTGTTGTTGTCATTATTTACTATTCTGTCAGCAGATTTGAGGATGTATTAATTTAGGCTGGGGGAGTTATTAGAACCCCATTCTTCCCCCTCCCTGAGTTCTGCGTTCCCCTGGAGGAGTATGCTGATGGTGACCATGTGCTCTTTGCAGTTGGCTGTTGCATCGTCGCCTTCCTGATAGGTTTGATCTTCGTGCAGCACTCGGGGAATTACTTCGTCACCATGTTTGACGATTACTCTGCCACGCTGCCGCTCACGGTTGTGGTGATCCTGGAGAACATTGCCGTGGCCTGGATTTATGGCACCAAGAAGTAAGAACTCACGCAATGGCAATAATGACACCTCTGCTGCCTCTATTAGCCCGGCTGGATTCCTAAGCTTTCTCCTTTAACCTCTTGCTCCAAATATGTAATGGTACAGGGGTTAGTGCCACGCCACCTGTCTCTGTCCCAAGGTGGCACCTCAAGGTTAGGAGCAATGATAGGCAAAGCTTGAGGCAGGGATCAACAATTTCCCCCCCTCTCTAATCCCAGGGCTAGGACCAGAGCATGGGCCAGTCCTGAAGGCATTTGTAGAGGTCCCATCAAGGAGTTCTAACCCTGGAGGGGTCGACAGATAGTCACGAGCTCACAGGGCCAGATTCTCCCTGGTCCTGCAATTGGTGGAGTCATCTTCACCCATGCAAAAGCAGTACAGATCGGAATGGTCGTGTATTGCACCCACTGTGGTTTGGTATACAATACCACATAAGGCACAGGGCAACTGAGAATCTGGCCCATAGGCCAGAAAGGGGCCATTATGATCGTGAACTCTGTCCTCCTGCATATAAGGCAAGCCATAGCACTTCACCCGGATTTAAAGAGGGGATCTAGAACTTGGTCTAAGTGTACAGACGGCTAAAATAATTTGGAAAACGTAACCCCACCCTGGAACCAAACTGTGTCTGAAATGTTTGGTTCCACTTGTCTTCATTGCTTTTCATTTCCCTTCACTTGAGGATTCGAGAGGGGTCCGGAATCAGGAATGCTGCAGTCCCAAGGTAGCTGTTCCTGGGAGCATCTGGGGGCTCCAGGAGTCCCTCGTGTGAACTTTTCCCAGGCCAGCTCTGCAGCTTCAAAAAGCTAAGAGAACCTTTTGGATCCTTCTCTGGACCTAAGCTGACCTCTGACCATTTCTAGGGTCACCCAATGCTTAGTTCACCGAGGCGGTTACTGGGTAGGAGTTTTCCACCTGAAGTGGCGAGAAAGGAGAAGGCAGGACTCTTGTGCTCCATCCATTTGGATTTCCTCTCCTTTCTCTCCAGGTTCATGCAGGAACTGACAGAAATGCTGGGCTTCCGGCCGTACATCTTCTACTTCTACACCTGGAAGTACATCTCTCCCCTCTGCATGGCTGTGCTAATGACAGCCAGCATCATCCAGCTGGGAGTCAACCCACCGGGCTACAGCGCTTGGATCAGAGAGGAGGTGAGTACAGGAACACCAGCTTTTAGTGAGTCCTCTCCTCCACAGTTCCAACCCTGAGGCCCTTACTCAGTTTTCACTCGGTCCTTACCTTCCTCGTGGGAAGTCTGCTTGCGTAATGCCTGGGTAAACACTGAGCGAAGGTTTGGTTCCAGGTTAGCGGCTGGGAATTCTCTGCTTCCACAGTGTTCGGTAATTGACTTCCTGTCCACCTCCACCTCCATCCCTGAAGCTCCAAACTGCCCTTTCCTTCTTATATAGACCATACAGTTGGCAGGAGACGATGGGTGAGGGACAACCAGACTCTGGGAAAGTTTTCCTTCGTGATAAGCACACCTACAGTAGATGGATCTCTCTGTACCCCCTTCCCTCAGACATCAGGTGAATCGGCAGAGAGCTAGACAATGGCCTCCTGCCTCCCTTTATTAAGTTCCCCTATACACCATGTCCTGGTCCTCTCTAGGACCTGGAGGACCAAGACCTCAATGACCTTGACTTAACTCCACAGTGATAACCTCCTGTCATCTGCCCATGTGCCTTCATGGAGGTGTAGACACTCACGTCCACTGTAGTGAAGCTGCCTCTTTCTCTTCCAGGCTACAGAGAAGTTTCTCTATTACCCAACGTGGGCTATGGCCATCCTCATCTGTCTCATCATCCTGGCCACCCTCCCACTGCCCGTGGTCTTCATCCTCCGTCAGTTCCACCTGGTGTCCGATGGCTCCAACGCCCTCTCCGTCACCTACAAGAAGGGCCGGATGATGAAGGACATCTCCAACCTGGAGGACAATGACGAGACTCGCTTCATCTTGAGCAAAGTGCCCAGCGAGACCCCGTCCCCGATGCCCATGCACCGTTCCTACCTGGGCCCGGGAAACGCTTCCCCAATGGAGATGAGCAGTGCACCCAACGGACGCTATGGAAGTGGGTACCACTTGGCCAGCACCCCTGAATCTGAACTGTGATGGCCACCCACCAGCCCTCGCCCCACCCCGCCACCCCCAGCACCTAGGAGAGGAGGCAACTGGGGAATGGATCCTGTCCATTTGTGGAACAAAAAGAAAAAAAGAAGAAACCCTTTCTAGAATGTTAGCAAGTAAGCAGCCATTTCCCAGGCAAGGTCGGGAAGAAGGGATCGTGGGAGAGCCCTGGATTTCCCTCTCGGCAATTCCAATCAGGCAGGATCCCTTGTCAGCTGCCTTTGTGGAAAAAAACAACAACAAGACACTGCAATAAATTTGATGGGTGTGTTTCCAGAGAGAAAATTGGAGACCAAACCAAGCATCTCTTGGTTTCCAAGCATCGGGAGTACAGAGAAGGGATACAAAATGAGGTGACAGCCAAAGACGTTTCCTCTTATAACCTGGAGTTATTCCCCCTCCTCTTGGTTTTCCCCTAGTTAGGAGAAGAGATGGCTCTTATTCCATTGATCACATTTGACCACCCATGTTCATAGCCCGATGGACAGCCATCACCTGATGGGGTTTTAGCTGGGGTGGTGGTCGTGGCACCTCCTTTGGGTTTGTAGCTCTGGAGACACTCAAAGAGCTCAGCTTTAGTGGACATTTTTTACCCAGCGGAGACGCATCTTGAGTGGACAGCACTTTACAGTGAGCGGCAGCAACTAGCTGACCCTTTGGTATCTGTTGTGTTACTATGGATGTTGGTTCAACACACATGGGGAATATGTCCATGAGTCATGTCAGGGTGGGGTGGGATCTCATTCTAAACTGAGCTGCAGTGAGCACACCCACTTATTATACAGTGTTACTCCATCCAAAGTGGCACAGGACCTCTGGTGCAACCACGATTTCAGGTGTGTGAGTATGTGCCATGTCCACAGGCCAGAATTTGAGCAGGGTGACACTGGTGTAGATCAGGAGTGACCCCTGAAGTTGTTCCTGATTTGCAACTGGGTAACTGTGAGCAAGCTCCAGCCCCAGGATTTTCATTTTCAATGCACTGTGTGAAAGAAGCCCCCTGGACTGGTGAATGATAGACCCTAGCCCTCCTAGATACAGAGATGAGTAGAGAGAAGCTGGGGGTATTGGATTCTGATTACAATCTTGGGTTAGCTTTTGTAGGAAATAGAGTCCCATGATCTAAATTCTGCCCTTATTTAGAGTGGTGTCATCTGGGTGTAATGGAAGCTGACTGTGTGTGTTTCTTGCATCTAAAAGCAAGGGTCCAAATTCCTCCCTGGTGTATCTCCGTAGACATCAGTGGCCTTACAGCAGGGGTGTAGTTGGCTCAGAGGCTCCATGCCGAGTTTGCAGTGGGATGGAAACGTAGGTTGCAGCGTGCACTGTGTGTTACGGAGTCTCCTGTATGTTAGTGCGAGGTCTTGGCATGTCTGGTGGCGAGCCCCTGTCTGTCACACCCATCCATGAGATTTAGGGCTTGGGTGGGGGAAATAATCGTGGGTCTCTCCCATCCATTTAAGTACACTTTTTAACCTGCCCTTTCTTACTCCTGTTGTACTTAGCGCCAGCTCGATGGTATTTCATGCCAACGCATAGGCCAGGCTGATCTCCCCTTGTCCTTGCAAAGACTGGGAGACCTTCTCCCCTCTCATCCTTTGCTTTCCCCTCTGCTGAGAGTCCATCCCCTCTTGAGGAAACATGGAAAGACTGAAGGACGGGTGAAAAGCCTCGGAGCTTTTTGCTGCTTCGTTCGTTTCCATTAGCACCGTTTCTGCCCATAGGTCCATCTCTTCTGAGGCTTCCCTCATGCAACCTGTGAGCCTTTAAATAATAACCGTTGGCCCTTCTATTGCACCTGTCATCCAAGGGTCTGGAAGCACTTTACGGACATTAATTGAGCCCCGCAGTAGCCATTTTACAGGCGGGGAAACTGAGGCACAGAATGGGCTATGGTTACAGTGTGAAGCAGTGGCACTGCTGAGAATCGAACCCCTGACACCCGATTCCCTATCCCTGCACTAAAAATCAGGCCTTCTCCCCTAAGCCACCCATGGTGCTTTTCCAAGGTAAGGTCACATGACTCAGCAACCACAGGCAAGGGGTACATCTCCCTTGCAATCTTCTGAGTCAGAAACAATGTGGCCATAATTTTGTTTTCGTGCACCAGTGTGGCATTCAGTTAGGGTGACTTATGTACCATGGGGCGGAACGGCGCGTAGCTGGAGAGACAACTAGCAAATGGGTATACGATGAAGTAGAACATCCCCCTCCTTTATTTTGTGCTCCCAACCCTCCCCTAATATACTGGGGTCATATTCAAGCTTAAGTGGGTACGGCTCCAATTGCTTTCAATGGAAGCTACACCTGCTCACGTCGGAGCTGAATGAGGGCTGCCCAGAATGCCAAACGGGCCCGATTCTGATCTGACAGTGGTTTTATCCTGGTGTAACTCCATTGATGCCAGTGGAGACACTCCTGATCTGCACTGGTATCGATGAGATCAGAATTGGGTCCAACGAGCCAAATCCATGCTGGTGTAAAGTAGTGTAGCTCCACTGATTTCACAGTCGTTATTCCAGTTTACACCAGCTGGAGATCTTGCCCCAGGGGGGTAAGTTACACTGGCTTTGCATGCTCACTGGCCTCCCTCCCATCCCTCCACCCCCATTCAAAGCGATCTTCCGCTGCCTTTGGGTTAGGGTGTTAGCCTATGGCGTGGGAGACAGACCTTCATTCCTTGCACTGCCACAGACGTCTTGTGGGACCTTGAGCAAGTCCCTCAGGCCCCAATCCTGGAAGGTATTTGGGCCCCTAACTCCCATTGCAATCAACAGAAATACCTTTCAGGATCTGGGCCTTTGTCTCCCTGTGCCTCAGTTCTCCAGCTGTGACAGCACTGCTCTACCTCGCAGGGGGTTGAGGATAAACACACTAAAAAAAGATTGCGTGAGATGCAAATCAGGCCCACCCCCGCCCGTTTACACTCAAACACCATTTCACTTCTGCTCAGTAGGACCCACTGGGTTCCCACAAGCCACTAAGGCTTGTGTCACTTTCTCTGGCTTTTGTACCATCACCGTGAAGACTCTTTCTCTCGATTCACCTTGTTTTCCTGGGCGATGCATTAGGAGTCACCGCGTGGGTCCCGCTGCCCTTCGGAGCAGAGTGAAAGTGACGAATGTGCCCTGTGCAGAGTTGAGTTCTTTGCATCTGAGGCTGGTTTTGCCTAGCTGGTGCACTTGCTTCCAGATGGGGATGGAGCAGCTGCAGGATGGCCCTGGAAGGATCCAGTTCCGTGTCCATTAGCTGCTTGATAGACGCCAGCATCCCTAAGAAATTTCCACCTCAGATGAGAGAGAATTTAAACCCAAGTGGGAATCAGAAGGGTTAGGAATTGGCTCTTTTCCAAACTTCATGGGAGAAACACAGAGCCAGATCCCCTGCTGGTGGAAATCTCATTTTGACTTCAGTGATTTGCACCAGCTGTGACCGGGACCTCCCTTTTTTCTGCTCTCATTTACGTTGGCGTCTCTTCCCGGATTTCCATAGCATTACCCCTGACTTGCACTGAGGGGAGAATCAGGCCTGGCGTTTGAATCGCTCAGCTGAGCAGTACCTCAGCCTGGAATTGCAAACCTGTCATCTGACCCCACTCCGCAGGACCAGGAGAGCAGCAGACGGGACAGAAGTGCAGGTCAGAAGTGCAGGGGAGAGCAGGGTGTCGATGGCATCAGAGCCGAGTCCGTTCTGCTTGCAGCTCGTAGTCCCTGTCCCTGGGGAGCTTTGTAGAGGGCTTCTGCTGGGACAGCTGGCCATGTGCAGGCAGAATCAAAGCCTTAGCCACCCCTCTCCCTCTCTCCATCCCTTTGTGTCTTTCTCTCTCTCCTTCCCACAGTGCATAGGAACACAGGAATGGCCTCCCCTCATCAGACCAGGGTCCACCTCCCCCAGGGCCCAGCACCAGCTGCTTTAGAGAACGGTCCAAGGAATCACCTCATGCTCAGTCATGGAATAATGTGCCCATTGGGGGCGGGTCCTTCCAAACTCCCTCTATTTCTCCCCCTCCAGGTCTTTTCGCTCCCAGTGGGCCCCAGGATCCCAAGCAGGGGGTTATCAAAGGAGCACAAGCATTCTACCCGGTGTAGCCTTCCCAGTCTGTGTCTGTAGAGCCACCAGGCCAGGCTATCAGCTGGTGCAAATCCGTGTCGCTCCATTGGAGTCAATGGGGCCAGAGCCCCAGCTGGTGTAAATCAGTCGTAGTTCCATTGGAGTCAGTTCGCCCCCAAGCAATCCCCAGCTGATGTTAATGAGGCCAGATCCCCAACTGGTGTAAAATCACGTAGTTCCAGCCACTTCAATGAAACAATGCTGACTTATGCCAGCTAGAGATCTCGCCCACCATCTCCTGAGTTAACGCTTTCGAGCCAGCAACCAATCCACTCAGTCCCCCTCCCTCTTCTTGTGGTGTGTCAGCCGTGGTGGTAGAAAGATGAAGAACAGCTCTGTCACCTATATACAGATATACATAGTAATCTATAGTTTCTATTTCTATTGTATATTTACTCTGTAAATGTTGGTGTAAATTCTGTTAAATGACGAACCTATTCCAAAGTGACCCGTGGGCTGTTTTCATTCTCAGTGCTGTACAGATCTATTTTCATTGTATATTTGAGATATTTATAATTTCTTATTCTAGTGTGTGATTGGCAGCTGCCCCGCCACACTGCCCACAGTGGGGAGCCACAAGGGGGAGCTGCCTTCATTTTTTTTCCCGTGGAAGTACAGTATTGCTTGTGGCGCTTGCTAGATATTAGGTTCGGGGCGGGGTTTAAGTGTTAGGTGCTGTATGCAGTCACTGTGTGTGTGTTATGGTTAATAGATGCTACGTGTGTGTTATGTTAAAACTTTTCTGTAATCCAGCCACTCTTCAGTTTCTATTAACAACCAACTTTAGTCTGTTTATAGCAGCAAACATGGCCTAGGGTACGTTCCCAGATCTTGCTCTCTCCCTGGCAGGGGAAGGGTTAAAGCTGATCAGCTGCAGGGTTTTATAGCCAATGATCAATTTCTATCACGCTCTCTCAGACATGAGGATGAGCCAATATTATGACTGCATGCACTTTTTTTTTTCTGATTGCAAAAATTTGATAGGTTGAAACCCTGTGGCGTGGGATGGGGTCAGTGAGGATTGGGGAGCAATAAGGGGTGTTCTCAGAAAGTGTCCCCACCTATCCTTGAGGGGACACTTAGCTGGCACCTGTCTGCTGAGGGGAGGCTGGTTTACTCGAGCACAGGATACAACTTCGACAAGCACAATAGCCTCTAAGGAAGAATTGACTTTCTAAGGCCTGGCCGACTTGCACAGCCTGCCTGGGAGCTACCAGCACTGTTTGTAACTCCACTCTCACCAGCTGCCCTACCCTGCCCAGCCCAGCCCCACAGTATCTCCGGTGCTCCTCAGCAGACAGTCCTCCCCCTTTGCCCTCCAGGAGGAGACTGCCCCTTGCTCTGCTGAGCAGCCCTTTATTTATGGGCTGCTCCAGCAAGCCTTCTCCTGATTGGCTCTCCCAATAAACCCTTTCCTGATTGGCTGGGTTCTGCGCAGTCTCTCCAAGGCTGCCTTAACCCTTCTCCTGCCTGTGTGGGGCAGCCACCTCCCCCCCTATCTTTTTAATGAGGATGAAATACCCCCCCCAAAAAAAACACTTCCAACTTTGGGAGAGTGGGGAGGTCAAAATCCCAATCCTGGTTTAGTACATGGTCCAGTTCTTTACAAAACTCTAGATCTGAACTTTGGAGATGTTCAGAATCCAGATCCAGAATTTTGGGAGCTTGCGTCTGACTCTGCTAAGTGTCCCCCGAACAGACAGCTGATTTTGCCTTTTGCTGCTAAACCACTGGCAGGACCGAGTGGCAGCCCAGCCTCTCTGCAAAGTGATATTTCTATCCAGGTGGCAGTAAGTGGGGTGGGTAATGGTTTCCGGCAATACATTCCCATGCATGGTGCTTTTAGTAATATACTGTAGATCATCATTGTCTTTGTCAATACCTGTTAGTGGCTGAATAGGTGGTGTAATTCCTCTGGGAACGATACAAACTGGATGCCATTTCTGCCACCGCGAGAACGGGGCGAGCGAGTCTCCACATCTCCCCCTACTGGCCTTGTGCAGTATTACTGGGTGATGCCATCCCCCTGCGCCGTTACCTATAGAGGACCTGGTGACTCAGCATTGCACTCAGCTGATCCCACAGTCCCTACCTTGCTCGTGTTTTGCTCAGGTCGTTTAGACGGGAGCCAGATCTCACTATCTTGTGGAGTTTATTATTGTAGATGTTCTCTCTGCATCCCCTGCCTTTCATCCTGCCTAGAGGGGAATCTTGCTGGCCAGGGGTGTCCTTGCGCGAAGGAGGCAGCCGCAAGGGGCACCTCATAGGCTGATAGATTGCGAGGCCAGAAAGGCCCATGGTGATCATCTAGTCTGAAGTCCTGTATTGCACAGGCCGTAGGACTTCCCCAAAATAAATCCTAGAGCAGATCGTCTAGAAAAAATCCCTCCGCCATTTAAAAACGGTCAGTGATGGAGACTCCACCACAACCCTTGGTAGAGGGGGGACCTTCGGGGCTGCCTACTTCACCCCCAGACCAGTTCTGAACTGCTCCTCAGCTCCTGGTTCTGTTCACTCCTAGTCAATGAGAGCCTGTGGGAGTGAAGTGAGCTGGGGCGCCATTACAGTCCCAGCACCCACCAGGCCAGCTACCTGATGCAAGTTCTGTCTACACTGCAGGTGGGTAGGCATAGCGGTAATCATAGGAATGAAGACAGGGGACTGGGATTTGGCAGGGGCCAGCTGCCCAAAGACAAGCTTGCTGGGGAGAGTGGATACGTATTTGCGTTGTTAGCCCCTGCCACCATGTTGACACTGCTATTGTTACCCATGTCAGCTAGATTAAAGCTAGCAGGGGTATGCCTACCTGTGCTGCAAACACCCCACGACTTGCAGCGTAGACATATTCCTACAAACCAAAAGGCTTTGGGAATCAATGGGAGTCTTTCCATTCCCCTAAGCATGGGGTCTTCCTGTCCTGAGCCTAGCAGGCACTGTGGTACTGCGGAGTGGCAAACGCGGTGTCCGGTGTATGTCCCAGAATCCTTTGCATTTGGAAACCAAGGGCCTGATCGCCAGTGCAGACAATGGATAGACTCCCATTGGCTTCCAAGAGCTTTAGATCAGGCCCCAGAGGAGCAGAAACAAGGGCCAAGAAGCAGGGGAGGGAGATGGGGAAGAGGTCTAGTTGCCGGTGAGCCAAGGGCTGACCCTGAGTAGCAAGGCCTTTAGGCCAGCGTGCCCCATGGTGAGATGGCCCCAGCTGTAGCAGAGAAGAGCCCTTAGAGTGGCTGCGGTGTGTTGTGTGAGCTGCTGTGGTGATTAAACTTTGGAAAGCACATATCTGACGAACCCCTACTGTACAGGGCAAAGCACAGAACTCGTCGTCTCACGTAGAACATAGCCGGTGTATTTACAAAGCACACCCTGTGCCGGCAGGAAAATGTGTAGTAGGAGAGAGATACTGTAACAACCATAACTGAGTCCCATTAAAAGTCTCTTCTTACCAAGCGCCGCCTCCTGGACTTCTTTTCTTGCGATCCGTGTCTGCGTAACTCAAAGCTTCGGGGAACCGGGATGTCACACGAAAAACAGGAGCAGCTGTGATGCTATCTTGGGGCACCCAGGACTGTGAGCCACCGTGTTACCCCCCGGCTTCAGTGAGAGACAGGCTTGCTGGTACTTAACTGGGGTCAGCTCCCTGACGCCCCTAGTCTGTTAGCCGCTTCCACTTCCATTTCCTCAGCTCTGCCAGCCCCGACTGTGCTTTTCGGTGTACCCCAATCCCCTCACAAAGTGTCCCCCTGTAGTATCCAGCCCCTGTCACTGGACACTCACAGTAATTACCAGGTTTGCTGTTCGCAGCTTGATTAGTACAACTCAGGATCTGGTCCTTTATAACCACCTTGCACGGAGAGAGATTTATAGTGGAACAATCCTACGTGTTTTATCAAAGATTAAGATTTAAGAGACACCGAGTATGGATAATGGAAGCAGAAATGGTTACATATAAAACAAAAAGTATAACACGCTTCTTGAAGTCGAAACTTAACTTTACCAGGCTGGAATCCTTGTCTAAAGTAGGTTATCACTTAAAGCAACCACCCAGTGACTCCATCCCTGGATGCAAAAAGTGCTGTCTTTTTGGCTCCCTCCGCGATTGGATAAAGATGTCCCCTTATACTCCATCGTTGCTCTCCCCAGAGTCAGTAAAACCCCCTAATGTCTATTCCATGGCGTCTGGTGGCTTCATGTTGACTTCACAACCTCATGTTGAGTCATGTGCAAATGGGCTTCTATTGTGTTGCCTTACAATGCTTCATTTACACATGACAGAGTGAGACACATTTTTCTCTCCTGTGTGGGGGAGACCTGTTTGCCGGCTCTGCCTGGGACACAGGTTTTAAAGCATATGTCTAGTACATAGACACAACTTCTGAAATATCATCCATCCATACAGCACGCCATGATAAGGATAAGGATCAATGTGATACTGGCTTTCATTTCAGATCTCACATAGCATTCTTTATAGATAAATACAGTGACAGGGAAGTGTTGGGTGTAGTGAGTTTCTCAGGCCAGCCACGGGCTGCTGATCCAGAACAGTGACCCCTTCGCCAGTGGGCACTAAGGGGTCACGGCAATGCTTACAAGGGCAATACAGATTGAGCCTGAAGGAGGGATCTGGCTGCAGTGATGGAAGAAGGAGATGTTAAATGGAGAGTATAAATTTCTATCCATCCATCCAACAAACCCTCTGTCTATGTCTGTCTATCACCCTATGTGTCTGTGTCTGTGTGTGTGTGTGTGTGTGTGGGGACCATCTCTTTAGCTATTTGTACAGCAATTAGCACAGGGGGTCAGGGCCTTCAGCCAGTACAAATAATACTTAATGAGCTCAGTCTATCGCCATATGATCTCCTATATGGTCCTTCAGTCATCAGCCAGGCTCTGAGGAAAGCATATAACCATGGCAGTAGAATCCACAAACTCATAAATGAGGCAGAGAATTGCTTGAACTGGCTGGCACTTGGCGCCTGCAGGAGCAATGATGTTCTCCCAGAAGATGAGATGAGACTCGTTTTGGAGAAAGCTCAGACAGTCAGAGAAGCATTTGGAGCTGTGGAGAAGGCACACAGGGAAAAGCGACGGGAAGTGCAGAATGGGCGGGCAGACTTCATAAGCAGTGCCCAATCACTGCACCACTACTTGCTAGAGCTTGTATAGTGCTTTTCTCCCCCTGCCCTCCCCCTCGCCCCATAGGAGCATGGGGAAAGGGGAGCTCCAGAATGCCTCTCACACCCCCATTTGGACATCCCAGGCTCAGGGGATGTGTCTAGGGCATGCATTGAGACTGCTTGTTCTCAATTCCCCACCCTGGTTTTGGGGGTGAGGCTCTGGCATGCACTGATGGGGCCTATTCTGCATTCCCCAGTGATCTCCGTGCTTGTGGCATTCAGCAGGCCCACTCTCTGCTCCTGGGGACTCGGCAGTGTGTCTGTGGTATGAACTCAACCACTCCTCTTTGGTCTCAGGGCTGTTTGCCTGAGTCATGTCCATTCTCAGCCCCCTTACAGTCGCAATGTGGCTTGCCTGTAATACGGGCCAAGTAGACTCAGCTCCCTGTGTCTCAGCACACAGGGACTTAGGTGTGGCAATACAATGTTACCGGCCCTCACTTTTAAATGCCTAGAAAACCATTGGAAGAACAATGGGACCCCCTAAGCCTGAGTTATGTGCTTAGGCTCATCAGTGAATGGGGAAGAGACAGGCACCTAAGATTGGGGTGGACAAAAGCCACCACATTAGGCAGGGAGCCACCTAAGCCAGCCACTGGGAGATACTGCCGAGAGGTTGGGGGTGGGAAACGGGGGATTTTAGAGCCACAGGGCTTGCTCAGAGGTATATCCCTGCCCTAGGGATGCTGGTGGGGCAGAACGATCCCAGGTAGACTTCAGAGAGTTTTCCTCCCGCCCAAAGCTCTAGCGTGTGGGTGGTTAGGATGATTAAACCACAGGTGGAGTTGACACGTCTGTCTAAACCACTTCCAGCCACAAGGGGGCGCCCTCTCCCTGCAAAAAACCACTGGGAGCCACTTCACTGTACAAATTGCATGAGCTGTTAGGACTCGCTGCTGTGTCTGAAATTTGCAAATGACAGTCAGTCACTTTCCTCACTCATCCTTGCCATGGTGTGTGTTCACATTAAAAGAACACACACAAAAATGCCCTCGACTCTGTGATTACATAAGAAACTATTAATTTTCATAGCGACTTTGGCCCAGAAACTCCAACCAGTGGAAGTGAGGAGCCGAAATACCTCTTGAGATTCTGGGCCTTCCTTCCGACGCGATCTCAGAGCACGTCATCACAGGACCTGCAAATTACAGGCCACAGCCTCAGCTGGTGTAAACCAGCACCGCTTCGTCGGTGGAGCTACACTGGTTTACACCAACTGAGGATGTGGCCCTGTATCATAGAATTATAGAATATCAGGGTTGGAAGGGACCTCAGGAGGTCATCTAGTCAAAGCAGGACCAATCCCCAACTAAATCATACATACAAGCATCAAAATGCAGCCACTTCTAGGGTGAAGCATGGCTCCCACTTAACAGTGCACAGCAACAGGCCAAAGGCCAGGAAGACTACTGCATCCGTTTGAAAGTGCAGGCAGAATTTAGAGCAGCAGGATGTATTTCACCTGGGTGAAATTTGACCTGGCCACCAGGTCTTGCTCCTGGGAAAAAATCCATGGGATGTTTAGTGCCCCAAAATACAACCCCAGCAGCCCAGATAATAGGCCTTTGTAATAGAATCGTGGAGTTATTTGGATTTGAAAAGGCCAACCAGTAAAACACTGAGGGCCTGATTCCCTCTTTACTTACACCCATTGAAAATGGGTGTAAATCCTTCCGCTTCCCTGGAGTTACTCCTGATTTTCACCATCCTGAGAAAGAAGAGGATTAATCCCCATCCATCGGGGGGGCGATGGCGACTGAATGAGGAAGAAAGGCTGAATACAAGGAACCAGATCCACAGTGGGTTATAAATTAGGAACATTGCCATGGCGCTTCCGTGAGCTACAGCAGCCGAGGATCTAGCCCAGCATGCCTAGGGACACGCACCATATTGGAGCAGTAAGAATTTAGGATAGAATCCCCCAAATACCACTGAAATGCAGCCACCTCTGGGGTGGAAGGCAGCAACCAAGCAGACAGCTGGCTCACTGCCAGCCACTGGGAAGTTTTGGACAAGGACCAGTGGGGCAAACTCCATGTTTTCACTCTTGGACACAGGTGGGCCAGATCCTCGGCTGGCGTGGATCAGCACAGCTCCATGAATTTCAGTGCAGTCACTCCTGAGCTATAGCAGCGTACATAACGTCACTCAGACCCTAGTCCTCTGAGGAGCATAGACCCCAGCCCTTGGGCAGTGGGGGCACAGACCCAGTGGATGCCGCTAGCCCTGGCGGAAACGGGGTCCAAAACGGGGTTCAAAGCTGAAGAACAAGCTGCCAGTGACTGAGACGTCTTAGCACTTGATAAGAAAAAACCCTCTATAAAAACGTCCTAGGGGGTCTATACATCTAATGGGCTGCACAGATAGGAACTGCCTGGAGCTGCATCACCCCAGGGCACCACAGAGGCACGGCTCTTGCCTTGGTTTCTGCTCTGCTCCAGGGGGTAGTCACAGATCCCCCACATGCTAGCTCAGGTGTGCTGGCCAGTGAGTGGGAGGGGCCATAGCCCGTCTGTAAGCCAGTGGGGCCAGCTCATTGGCCAGTGTGTTAAACAACTCCCAACAGCAGCTGCAGCCAAATCCCTTCTCTCTAGGGGGTGAGATTTGTTTCTCCAAATCCAAAGAGCTCAACACATGTCTCCCGCAGGATCCTACCTGCTCCCTGCAGATCTTGCTCCGGGGGGAAAGGCTTGTTGGCCTTTGAGCTTAGCACTTTGATCTTTGGGTTGTCCTCTGGCCCGTGACCTCCTCACATGGGAGACAGATAATTAGTCACAAGGGGGGGGGGGAACCCCTGCTCTCTTCAAGGGCCATCCCTGCTGTAGCCCCAGGAAGCACAAGTGACTGAAACCCTCCGAGGCCGGAGCAGCCTTTCACGACAAACCGCTGCGTTCCCCATGGCTGTCTCCTCTCTGATCCCGGTTCGTCCATCCCGCAGCGGCGAGCGGCTTCTAAGGCTGTAATTGAGCGAGGCGATAAAGAGCCACCCTGACCTATGTGGCGGAAAGAGCCGAGAGAGGCTCTATTAGCAGAGGCTGAAGTGGAAGGGGACTGATAAAGGGAAGCAATTAAATTAGCAGTACGGGCAGTGGAAATGGGGCCGCTGCCGCGTTTAAAAGATACGGGCGCCCTGCACCGCCAGCCGCGGGCTCTGCCGGCATAGGAGCCTCCCAGGATGATTGGCATTAGCGTAGCACCTGAGACAGGCGTCTCCTCGTGTTAGATGCTGTACACACAGCAATGAGAAACCGCCTCTGTTCCAAAGAGCTCCCACTCGATAGAGAAAAGCCAGGGGAAGGAAGGCTTATTCTGCCTGTCCTACAGGCAGGATGAAGGGCCTTACCCAAGTTCATGCAGCACCTGAACCGAGGTCAGTCACACAAGGCCGTCTTTGCACACTTAGAAAGCCGGGCCTCTTGGAAACGCACCTGGGGTGTTTGCAAGGATCTGGCATGCATCCCGTGCTGCTACAACCCCCCTGCCAGTTGGCTTTGAACTGTGGCTTACAGCACTGACCTCTGCCTCTTGAGCTAAAGAAGCAGCTACCCCAGCTGTAGTAGGGTCTGGTCCTCTATGTGGCCCTGAAATGGGCTGAGGATGTGAGGCCTATGGGCAGCGTCTTGCACACGCAGATTGTGCAGTGGGGGGGTTTCAGAAGCCCTTTGGGATGTTGGCCCTGGGCGGGAGCGGTGAGGTGAGTGAACAATTCGGGAGCCCGATTAAGCCGAGCTCGAGGCTGCTCCGCTGACGTCACAGGGTGACCTGGCAGGTGTGTGATGGCATCGCTCCTCGTGCCAGCCAAGAAGAGCCATGCATTCCAGGAGCCCGTTCTCCAGAGCAGGGAGGGCCTCAACCCATGGAGCCCTGCCTCCACCAGCCTGCCTGTCCTGACATGAGGATGTTTACATCATGTCACACTGGCAACCTAAGCGCCATTCTAATCTGTATAGGTTTATATTGCTCTGCAGAATCCGTCATGAAGCTGTCCTGGCTCAGAGGCAAGTGCACCTAATGTGAGGGGAGATTGTCTGCCCTCCGGGGTCCTTGGCACAAATCCCCCCATGACACCCACAATCCTGGATCCACAAAGGGTTCTCCACTGGTCATGGGGTCCCTTTGGGGGGGTGGAGGCGGGTGTAGGGCCAATGCTCCCAGACTCCCATGCCCTCTGCTCCTTGAGTTTTGGTGATTAGTGAGTGAGCAGCAAATATTTGAGTGTCATCCCCTTTCTGAGCCATGAAGTCATTGCTTTGGGCCCGCTCTGTTCTGCTGACTGTTGGAATAGCAGTGTGTTGTGTGCCCCTTTGTTGGCTGGTCCTCATAGAAGATAACAGCCTACTACTGCTGCCAACTAGTGGAGTCATTCCTTTAGCCCAAGTGGCAGAGCCGGGTGCTTTGGAGCTGGTCTTGGTTTCTGCCCCTGCTGACCTCCCACACTGGGGTCGGGGGGTTGTTACAATGCAAAGGTGCTGAGCACCATCTCTTTGGGATGAAGGACTTTCAGATCCTCGCAAACCCACCAGAGGGCAGAGTGTTTCTATGAAGCTCCCCATGTCTAATCCCCGGATTCTGCTGTTTAATCCCTGAGTTCTCTGCTTATCCCCCATCCAGGGCCAGCTCCAGGCACCAGCAAACCAAGCAGGTGCTTGGGGTGGCACATTTTCAGGGGCGGCATTCCAGCCAGCCTTTTTTTTTTTTTTTTTTTTTGCGCTTGGGCAGCAAAAGCCTAGAGCCGGCCCTGGCAGCAGCAGCGCGTCCTGCACCGGGGGCGCCCTGTGGCCGCTGCGGTTCGCGTCAGGGAGCAGCACCCGCACCTTATGGCCGGGCGGACTCCGAGCGCGGGACACTCGGGCTGGGGGCCGCCCCTCGGGGCATACGGAGCCGTCTGCAGGTGCTGCAGGGCAGCCGCCCCACCAGCGCCTCAGCCGGGGCTGGGCGAAGCGGCCAGAGCTGCCCAGGGACTGCGGCAGAGAGGCCAGGAGCAGCAGCAGGAGCGGGGCCATAGAGGGCGGGGCGCTGCCGTGCAGGGCCCGCGTCCCGCTCTCCAGGGCTCCGCTCCCTCTGGGGCTTCCCTGTCCCGGCTACCCAGCCCCTGCCGGGGCGGTCCCCCGGCTCGATCCTCCCCGGTCCCGGCCGGTCCTGGAGGTGGGAGTCCCGGCTGGAGGGACCCTGGGCTGAGGCGCGGCCCGGGAGCCCCGCTGCTTACCCCGACCCTGCCAGTGCTGGACCGGCTGGAGGCGAGGGGGGAGCGGGCGGAGTCAGCGCTGGTGGGGGGAAGCCCAACGCTGGGGCGGCAGAGGGTGCAGGTGGGGGGGGGGGGAAGAGCCCAGAGTTGGGGCGGCAGGGGGTGCGGGTGGGAGGGAGAGCCCAGGGCTGGGGTGGGGGGCAGCCAAACATTTTTTTGCTTGGGGCGGCAAAAAACCTAGAGCCGGCCCTGCCCCCATCCTTCTTCCCCACGATTCTTTTTTAGCCCTGACTCTCTCAATTCCTCCCCACCCCGTCTGTGCTTTGTTCACTGCTTCTCTCCCCTCCTGCACTCACACTGCTCCCCCCCACACTGCAGCTCTGCTTTTCATCCTTCAACCATCCACCCAGCCATCTCTCTTCCTCGCCCTTCTCCACTTGCTCCCTTTCCTATGTGTGCCTCCTCTCCTTGCCCACTCACTTCTTCCTTTCCTTCTGCTCCAATCCTGTTTTATTCCCCTTCCTTGTCCCTATGCAGAGGGACTTGGGACACCTGGGTTCTGTTCCCATCTCTGCTACTCTGACCTGGTATTTCCCATCCCACCCGCCCTCTTCTTGGTAGATTGTAAGCTCTTTGGGATGGGCTCTTGTCTCTCTTACTCTGTGTTTGTACAGCACCTTGCACAATAATAATACCTTGCTATTATGTAGTGCTTTGCATCAGGTCTCAAACTGGTTTACAAAGGAGGTCAACATTACAATCCCCATTTTATAGATGGGGAAACTGAGGCACAGAATGGTGAAGTGACTTGTCCAAGGGCACACGGTGACAGAACAAGGAATAGAACCCAGGTCTTCTCAATCCCAGTTCAGTGCTCAGCCCACTAAGAAACACTACCTCCTGGATCTCAGAAGTTACTAGCTACTATCCTAACAGAAATTATACTAATCCACATTCTTGGTTCATTCCATTAGGGGGTTGTAATAAGGGTGTAGGCTCACAAGAGGGCTGGTAAGAGATGGATCTTTATTGCCAGGCCCCAGATCTTGCAGGGGTTAGGGTTACATGCCAGGCGCCGTTTTCCACTCACTCCAGTGGCTTCTGTTACGAGAACCATTTGCAAAAACTTGGCTTTGGATGCATGTTTGGCTTTTAAATACCTCAGAGGGATTGGATCCAGGGTTTCCAACCGGTCTCTTAGAAGGATAAGGACTATGTGCGAAACTTGGATATGGAGCTGAGTTTGGATTTCCATCATCACAAAGTTCAGATACTGCCTCAGATCCCCAGCTGGTGTAGGTTGGTGTGTTCCCATTGAGCTGAGACGCTGGCCCATAGCTTCATAGATATTCAGTGTTGAAGCTGGTTCATAGTGTGGCCAGCTCTCCCGATGTTCTGGCAAGTCTTAACACACCAAGTATGACTAGTAAAGCCCCAGCTCCTGGAGACATGTGATTGTGTGAAAATCTTGGCTTTCATTAGAAGACAAAAGTGCGTATCTAACTCTCATGGTGATGGAAAACACCCTGGAAATATGATCGGCATGTGACCTAAAGGCTCAGAACCCAGAAGGCAAAGAAAAAGAACCCTAAATTTCTTCTTTTTAAGCCAAACTATTGATTTTTGAGACAATCTTGTGATTTTTTTATTATTATTATTTTTGGTGATCTGGCATAAGAACAAAACATAAGAACGGCCATACTGGGTCAGACCAAAGGTCCATCTAGCCCAGTATCCTGTCTTCCAACAGTGGCCAATGCCAGGCATGATATTTGAATTTGTGGGGATGGTGATACTGGGTTATTAATTTATGGTGTAACACTTACTCTCAGAGAAGTATCCTTGTCAAGTGGGACAAATGCTCTGGGCTCATCAATGGGAGCCTGTAGGAGCCACTTGTCACAGAAGATGAAGAGCATTTCCACCAGTCCTGAAGGCGTTCCCTGGGTTTCTGCCCCCCATGCTGTGCAGTCCACCCTCCTCTTTTTGTCCCTCCGAAAGCAGGCACGCAACTCATCCTCCTGGAGTGCTGTCTGGGGAAGGAGAGCCTCTGCCAGCCCCTTCCTGTTCCTTTGAATGGGAGCTTCCAGGATGCAGCTGAAATGGGTGAATTGAAGGAAGTGAGAGAAGGGTCCCAAGGGGGAGTCACAACAAGGCTGGTGGAAAGCTAAATTCAGGTGAGAGAGGGCTCAGGATGAGCTGTCCCCAAGCTCCAAAATGTCCCCATCCTGGCTGTTCCTTTGGTTTGGGAAGGGCCCACCTCCTAATGGGTGCTACAGCTACCACTAATTATACCTAGTTTTTATCTAGTGCTCTTCATCAGTAGATCTCAAAGTGCTTTACAAAGGAGGTCCGTCCCTTTTTACAGGTGGGGAAATTGAGGCACAGCAAGGGAACACAACTTGCCCAAGGTCACCCTGCAGAGCTGGGAATAGAACCTGGGTTTCTGCTTTATCCATAGTCTATTCTCTAAATTGTCTGCCTCCATAATTCTCTCTACCCTGCAGGCTTCACAAGGTACACCCGTCACAACAGCAATATCAATGCCCCTCTGCTATGCTGTAGCAGATATCTGGGTCCTCCAGCTGAGTTTCCTGTTGGAGGAGAAATCAGTGATATGGAGCCAGGGTATTTTCTTAGTGGAACTTGTTTATTTACATTATATACACCAGTCCTGGACCAGAGATGGTCACAAGCAGCATGCAAGCAATCCCCTCTCTCAAGAATCTCAGCCCAAACACCAATGCCCAGTTCCCAGGGAGAACTCAGTCCTGAGAACTGACTCTAGTTAGAGAGATTCGGGCACAGAGCAAACTTTCCTGTGACTTGCAACAGCTGCCCTGAGGCAAATCTGCATCACAAAAACTAATAGCAAAAGAGCATGTCTTCAAAGACTGTACACTTGCTCCTACACTGAAAGGGGGGGGGGAAGAAACCTTGTAAGACTGTGTAACAGGGACCCAAGTGACTCCTGCAAGAACAGTTATTTCTGTAAGGCAGAATAATCCATCCCACTGCAACTGTGGTCAGAAGCATGTAAATACATCATCTGGAATTTAAACAGGGCAGTGGGGTTAATACACCTCTCCTACTGTATGAGCTCTTTAATGACCAAGTGGGCCAGACCTCAGTTTCACATCTCATCTGAAAGATGAATGAGACACCTTCCTTCATCCTTCTGATGTAGATACCTGCATAGAACTCAGTTTAAGGGCACCTTGCGGGGGAGACAGTATGTGCTCACTGTCTTTCTGCATGCACATTAAAGATCTGATGGCATTTTTGAACAGAGCACAGGTTGGCACAGGTGTCCTTGGCCAAAAGTTCCCTTCCTCCTCCTGATGTGAGCTAGTTTTCTGGCTGGCTGCTTCCCTGCACCCCAGAGGAGGCTGCAGTCCAGTAGTGCCACATGAGTATGGGTTGCTCAGTGCATTAAGCTCTCTGGGGATGACAGGCACTATATAAATGTAAAATATTTGTCATTTTGGGTCCCATCCCACAGCTTTCACTCCTACTTCATTCTGGCCAACCATCCATTAAGGATGGCAGGGTATAGCCTGTTATGACAGATTTATTATGCATAGAAAGGGGAGAGACCGTTTGTTTTTCCATAGCAGCTTTCCCCTTCAAAGCATCCCAGGGCCAGATCCTCAGCTGGTGTAAATTAGGGTAGCTCCATTGACTGCTACAATGCTATGCTGATTTACACCAGCTGAGGATCTGGCCCCCAAAGGGCAGTGAGTGAACCATGGCTAGTGTGTGTGTGTGTGGGGGGGGGGGTTAGTTTGGGTCTAGTACTGCCATTTGATTTTTTTTTTTAATACCTGATCCATAATTGAACATTTTTCTCTCAAGCCTACGGGCCAAATTATGCTCGACCTGCTGTGGATCCACAAAGAGGGATGCCAGGTACCTCCAACCCCATGCAGGAGGTAGCTGTACTTGGGCTGCGGATGCTAAAAAGAGCAAAGGAGGGAGGGGCCAGCACTGCCAGGGAGGTGTATTTGGGACCATGGGCTGGCCACCCCCGCACACAGCAGCCAGGGGTCTCAGGGGAACAGGAAGTGAGTGTAGATTGCACCTTTCCCATGCTTTTTATTAAGTGTCCTCTGCATAGCATATTACCCCTTTCCTTCTCGTCTCATATGCGATGACCCCCTGGCTGGAGAGAAAAGTGCCATCTGTGTCATTCATCACTTCCCTGCAGAGGCAGAAGAGCCATGTGGTCCATTCTGGATCTCCCCTCTGACTGTGGGCTGGATCCCAAAGCCCAATACGCTCAAGGGAAAGACTTCACTCCCTGAGCTCTGGGGTTACCCCTAGCCCTGCTCCAGAGAGCCTCCCGAAAGCCCTGGCCTCCCGCTCAGCCCAAACTGCCGGCACTGTATTGGGTTTTGAGCTCCAGCAAGCTGCAGTGGGCATCCTACAGACCTGGCTGCACAGTCCTAAAGGCCCAGAGATGACTATGTAGGTAAACATGGCACCCGTAAGCCGCTGATTTGTATGGGCTGATTTGCAGAGGGGCTGAGCACTCACCGTGCCAGTCAGGTCATGAGCAGATTGCTCACCCAGGACCGTGGGCACTGGCCTTGACAAAGGAGGTTGTCCCTCATTCTTTCCCCAAAAGGTTCCTGGGCTCCTTAGCTTCTCCCTGGACAGTTACCAGAAACCAGCCAAAGGAAGGTTTTGATTTGAGGTCCCATCCAACATCTAGCAGTCCAGCTTTCCCCTGGGGGAGGATTTTCAGCAGAAAGTGCCTGGTGTTGGATTTCCCATTGGGAGACCCCCCCCCCCACACACACACACCCCAATTCTGGCAGCCCAGGCACTTTCTGAATCTTCCTCAAATTTCCCCTGGCACTTCACGGCATCTTGAAAGATACCCTGGGAGGGATAAAGAGCCCTTTGCCTTGCAGGGCACAGCTAGCTGGGAGGGAATGGAGTGCCAACAGACGGTTGGCACATCCCATGCCAGCGCTCCAGGGCATAAGGGAAAGCGGGAGACTATCTGCTAACTGTCTTCTGAGAAGGTCAAACTGGGTCGTGTAGATTTACAGCAGCTGAGGATCTAGCCCATTCTATCTGCTGGTGGCATCTATTAGTCTGGCTGTGGATGGAGCTGAGTGGGGAAAGTCAATGGGTCTTTTACTCCAGCCTCTGGAAGTAGCTGGCTTTGATATCCCTGGGCCGGTCCCTCCAGAGCTCCCTGCTGCCTTTTCCCCAGGGAGATCATTACATTTCCATCCCTCCCTGGAGTGTGGCCAGTCTTAATTCATTGGGGTAAAGTGCTGGCAGATCCCCAGATGGTCCCGGGGTGTAAAATCTCTATCTGGGTAGAGATGGATGAGGGTGGGTAGGGCTGGACTGATCAATACAAGGCGAGCTGTGAGGCGGTGCGGGAAGGGTTAACCGGAGAGGAAAGAGGGGCTGGGCTAGCGCTGGCTGGAAGGGCAGGAGCCGAGTATAAAAGCAACAAGCAGCCGGAGGCATTTCATCAAACCAGCCCCAGAACATGGCTGTGCCGCTGCCCCCGGGTCTCTAATCGGCCTCCACCCCAGACGCAGCTGCCACCTGCAGCACTCCCTCGCTGGCGCCCTGCCTGGGAAGGTGGCGAGCACAGAGAAGAAGCAACAGATCCCCGTGCCCCAACCCCGGGAAGCCAGCGCCTGCTGGGTGATGCAAGAGGATACTTTGGGTGTGAGGAAGCTGCAGCTGCCACAGCCCAGCCCAGCCCCCCCAGATCGCCTCCCTTCCTCCCTCCCTCCTGCCGAGGCAAAAAGTGACCGTGAGTTGGCAGCGAGCGATAAACAAGCGGCTCCTGGATCCCACCCATCCACGCGTGTGAGCTCGTCTCGGGGCTGAAAAAAACCCAGCCTCGGAGAGAGAGACACACACAGAGACCGGGCAAGTCTCCTAGCCAGTGTGTTTACAGCGCCTCCGCCTGAAACTGACCCGGCTCCCAGATCCTAGCGACTCCCAAGCCAACCCTCCGCTCCCTTCTCTCCCCGAAGCGCACCTGGAGGGGAAATCCAGCCGAGTTTTGTGTTTCTTCCTCAGCATCCATCCAGGATCCCGATGCATCCGGTGCTGTCTGCTGGGAAGCGGATTCTATGGAGTGTCTGACAGCAGATGAAGGTGGAATAAACCAAAGCCAGCCGTTCTTGTTGGTTCTTAAGCCTGTCTTGGAGGGAAGTATAAACACAGGGAACCAACTACTCTAAATATCGACAGGACCAGGTCTCTACTCATCTTATGTATGAGAGAGAGAGAGAGAAAGCCAGAGATCTTCCCGGAGCATAGATCTCAGTCACTTTCCTTCCAGCTCTTCCAAACTTTAAGATCTATTTGAAAGCAGAGCAAAGCTCTCCCATCTTTTCCCAAAGACTCTGATTTTTGGATTGATTGGGTTTTTGGTTTTTTTTGGCCATCGCCAGCAAAGAGAGGAAGACCGACACTTGCTGCTGTCGAAATCTCTCATTTTCTCTCTCTTTCTTCCTCAGATTTGTTTTTGTGGCTTGCCCAACAGCCACATCTATTTGTTCCCCTAATCAAAGTGCCTTTGCCGCTACTTTCCAGCCTGCATCGCAGTGGCAGGAGCTTCTGTCACTGTCCTTCTCTTCCTGGTGGGGATTTCCTCGTTGCTGCTTCCTGGTGTCTGGAGCAAGGGCGCCAGGCCATTATATTGTCCCCTACCTTCTCTCCAAAGCAACCACCTGTGCCCCGTCTCCTCCTGCGGAGAGGGATCGATGAGGCAGCCAAAGGGCAGAGCTGTCTGAGGTTGGGGAGAGAGAAATCTGAGCTCCCCTCAGGCCTCCCCCCACAATCGCCCTTCCCTCCCAGCTCCTCGCTAGAGGAAGGGTGTTTAGAGGGCATTTCCCATCCACCTAAATCTATGATCAGCTCGGTGTGTGTCTCATCGTACCGTGGACGCAAGTCTGGGAACAAACCACCCTCCAAAACATGCCTGAAGGAAGAGATGGCCAAAGGGGAAGAGTCGGACAAGATCACCATCAACGTAGGGGGCACCAGGCATGAGACCTACAAGAGCACGTTGCGGACGTTGCCTGGCACCCGCCTGGCTTGGTTGGCCGACCCCAATGCCCAGAGCAACTTTGACTTTGACGGCAAGAGCAACGAGTTCTTCTTTGACCGCCACCCGGGCATCTTCTCCTACGTGCTCAACTACTACCGCACGGGCAAGCTGCACTGCCCCGCCGACATCTGCGGGCCCCTCTTTGAGGAGGAGCTGACCTACTGGGGCATCGACGAGACTGACGTGGAGCCCTGCTGCTGGATGACCTACAGGCAGCACCGCGATGCCGAGGAGGCGCTGGACATCTTTGAGAGCCCCGAGCCCGGGGCAGGGGGAGAGGAGGCCGAGGAGGAAGGGGGCAGGGAGATGGCCCTCCAGCGCCTGGGCATGGACGACAGGTCGCCGGGGGCTGCTGGGGCCACAGGAGGGGGTGGATGCTGCCGCAACTGGCAGCCTAGGATGTGGGCGCTCTTCGAGGATCCCTACTCGTCCAGGGCAGCAAGGGTGAGTTTGTGAGAGACAACCCCGGGGTTGGGGGTGGGGGTGGGGAGAGAGGGATCGGAGCAGGTGCAGAGTCATTGACATGCATTGGTTTCCCCCTCATTGATCTGCTCCCCGGGCACATTGGTTCACCCTGTCATTCATCTACCACCCCAACATGGGTGCCTTGGTTCACCCATTCATCTCCCCCACCCCATCTGAGCTGCATTGCGGCCCTCCCCATGTTTCCCCCCTGAGAGATGCTGACTCTTCCTCCCTCCCACCACCCATGCTCCTCTTTAACTTCCTCTACTCCAATTCTCCTGCCGTGCACAGAGGGTGGTTTGACCCACCAAACGATCAGCAGCCAGCCCCCGACACACGTCCCCGGCTGCCATCCCAGCCGGTGGGGACTGAGGGATTGCTAGGGAGAGTCCTTGCCAGCCCTAAGTCCTGGCAGAATTCCAGGTGGCACCAGAGGCAGGTGGATTATCCAGTTCCTCTTGTCATTCTCAGTGGATCTACGTGCTGAAAGTGGTGTTTAATGTCACAAGGTTACAGCAGGGAGTCCAGGACTGGAGTGCTCTCACAGCCATGCCCACCGACATGGACAGACCCACAACACACCCCCACAAAGCCTGTCTCTCTCACACACACATCTGTGCACATTAAGGGGACTCATGCAAACGCACCCACCCACACCCATCTGTACATATTCAAATACATGGAACATCTCCATACAAACTCTCCTGCCTGTTCCCTCACTCCCGCATACCAGCATCCGTACCGATTAACACACTGGCACAGACACACCCCCATATGCATGAACACAGACCCATCCGTGTGTACACAGCAACACAGACACACACACAGTGTATCCCTACCCAGTCCCACAGAAGTTCAGCTGCACCCATCTTCATCCTCCCCCACACCAGCATGTGCCTCTCTTCACACACTCCGCCCCAAGCCCACACACTACCAACTCATATAAACACACACACACACGTGCTGCCACGCACGTCCCCATCTACCCCTGCTTCCTCGACCGCTCCTGTTCGCACGTCCGTTCCCCTAGTCACACCCAGTTCATAAATACCAACAGGCTGACACACTTGGGATCTAAAAGAGTTTTTGACATTTTGGAGGCGCAAAAAGGAACAGCAACAAAAAATAGACTCTAAGCTCCAAGCCTTCTCCTGGCAGGAACCACACTCAAACTCAGAGAGTGAGATGCTCCTCGAGAGTGTTTCCTTTCAACTAAAAGGGAAACCCAACAGACGCCAGAATAAAATGCTTAGGCAGTGACAGCCTTTCCAGAGAGACCTGTTCTAAAGAGGGAACCAAACCTCTGTCTCAGCTCGGAGGGATATCTGGCTTTGAGAACTGCTCCAAAATAGACTCTGCTGAAAACAATTGCCTAGGAGTTTTTTGCACTGCATTTCCCTCACACTGAGCTCCTATTTTCCCCCTGCCAGGCCGGGGTGCTGATGATGGAAACCATGCGTTTGGTATTTTTTATGACTACTTCAAGCCAGGGGGTGTGGCAGCACCAATGCTGCCAGGGAGCCTCGGGCATAGCTCATTGGGAGCAGAGGTTGATGTCCTGGGTGCAGTGGCTGGGAGGCTATAGAGCAGCTAGGTAGACAAGTGACTATAAAAATGGCTCCTTCTTACCCTTTATAATAGGAGTCTACTTAGCATAGAGCTGCAGTGATCTTGGGTTCTTTTCTGTAATGCTTTCCTTTCCACTAGCTCACAGCATTTTGCAAAAGTTTGGGATGGCAAACGGTACTTTTTTCAGGGAAACCGAGGCACCGAGCAGTGAAATCACCTACTCCAGATCGCTCAGAGCCAGGAACAGAACGTGGGTTCCCTGATTCTCAAGTCAGTGACTGATCCCCTGGACCACAGTCTCACTGGCACAGAGTAACTAAAGAGGTAGCCATGGTGGGTGGTTAAAGGACGGGTAGTGAACTGGGGCCACATCCTCAGCTGGAATAAACAGTATCATTCCAAAAAGCCACACTGGAATTTGGGGGTGTTTAAACTGGGGCTTTGTTTCCAATCCATCTTTAGGTCTCATAGTCACCTTTACTCTGACCTACATCAGTAGCTGTAATGAAGTCAGTGGAGCTGTGCTGAGGATCCAAACCTCTTTGTAACCTGACAGGCTGGGGGCTAGAAGAGCATTTAAACACATGCTGAAATCTGATTGGGTTCTAAAGCCCTTCTCGAGCCAGGCCTTGGTATTCCACCAGCAGGATTATAAACAAATGCTTCTGCCTACTGGACTCTGTGCTTGGAGGAGAAGGAACCGAAGAGTGTGACCAGCAGGTCCCCTCTGACATCTGTGTTGTCTTGGCAATGAATTTTGCAATCCTACGCTCTTTGTTGGGGCAGGACTTGTCAGTGCTTGGCCTGAGTCTCCTCTCCCTCACCCTGGTGTAAATCAAGAGTAACTCCATTGGATCTCATGGCATTATGCCAATGTAGTGTGAGAGGAGAATGAGGCCCACACCCCATCTATCCCATACACCATTTTACCACTGCTGAATAGGACCCATTGAGTGGAATTGCACAAATTACACTGGCGTAAGCAAGGTCAGAATTTGGCCCAAGTTGTTTTTTCAGAGGATGTAATTGACTTGGTAGGGCCAGGGAGAGCTTATGTGGTAACCAGTTTGATGTGGAGGTGACTCCCCTATAGCTATATAGGATATATAGGTACAGGGCCATACCCTCAGCATGTGTCAGTCAGCGTAGCTCTATTGAAGTCTTTGCACAGTGAGTCTTGGATCTTTATTTGACTGTGGGAACGAGAGGGGAAAGGAGAATATGTTACACCTAAGCCTCAGCAGGCCACCTCCTCAGTGGGTGTAAATGAACATAGCTCTGCTGCAATCAATGGAGCTAGACTGATTTACACCCCTCATTGGGAGTAATTCCCCACGGGGTTATGCCTTGTAAAGTCTCTGTCAACGGTGCAAAGTGAGTGTAAAAACTCGACCACGTCAGAATGTTGGTGTTTATGTAGCATCTTTCATCCTGAAGGATCCCAAAGAGTCTTACAAAAATTTGGATTGAATTCTGCTTTACTTACACCAGTGTAAATGCAAAATAAGCCCATTGAAACCCTTGGAGTTGCTCCAGATTTCTAGCAGTGTCGCTTAGCAGAATTTGGCCCTTTATAGAAAATTTGTCACCCACCACCAAGATACAGTCACCTCCGAGGTGGAGCATGGCAGCATGTAGTAACACTCCCTGAAATATGGAAGCAGGAATATCCACATGAAGTAGAAGGGAGACTTTGTCTTTGTCTTATGGTAGCACCTAGTTGCCTCGTGGTGCAAGGAACTGTACAAATACTGTACAGTAGAACAGTTCCTGCCTGTAGAGCTTATGATCTAAGCAGACAAAACAAGTAAAGGAAGGATTACTGTTCCCATTGTAAAGGAGCTGAGGTGTAGGGAAGTTAAGTGATTTGCCTAAGGTCACACAGGGAGTCAGTGGCAAAGCCAGGAAGCTAGTCCAGACGTTTTGAGTTGCTGGCTAGTGCCGTAGAGAGGAAGGATGGTTAGAGCACTGGCAGAGGACTTGGGAGAACTGGACTGAAGACACTGCTCCGCCCCAGATTTAGCCTCTCTCTGTCTTAGTCCCCCTTCTGTACAATGAGGAGAATAGCAGTGCCCAATAACAGGGCCATCTAAGTACTATAGAAGGCTAATCGTGAGGCTGTCCTTTCCTGTGTGGATCTGCTGACTCAGCCTGTCCTGGGGCTGGCATTACCCTGGTCAGGTGAAAGGGAGGGTGCGTTCCTGAAGTGACAGAGTGGCTCCGAGGCTGCTGATGTGAACTGAACCCTGAGTAAATCTAGTGCACTCCAGTGCTGGTGGGGAAGTGAATGACGCGTGGTCACAGTCGCTCGACTCACGCATCCCACCTGGCCTGCAGGCCTCCTCGCCAGCAGCCGAGCATTCAGACACCCTGAGTTTGAGAAATAGATTGCTCCCACCGAAGCTAAGCAAAAAGTAAACAGGATGGAGGGGTGGGGAATGGAGCTGATGAGAGCTACCTGTTGCCTAGCTACTGGCCCGTTTCCTGCTTACTCAAGTCCTGTTTCACCAGAATCACAAAGTCCAGGGTGTCTGGACTTGGGAGCCAGCTGATGGCTTCCATCTCCCGCCCTGTTTGTGGCCCCGGTGCCCCATCTTAGTCTCTTGCAGCGCAGTGCTATTGCACATGGTGCCAGAGTCTTGCTTGGTTACCTCTGTGCCCAGCACAGTTTTTCCATTGTTAGACTGTAGTTTAGGTCCCTAGGACTGATGCTGTGTTGCAACGGGCAGGCAGGTCTGCTGCCTGCTTTATCTCAGCCCATCCAGCCCGTGCCTCGCATGTCAAATTTATTAGATTTCACTCGTCGATGTAACCAATAATTTAGGATCAGCTGGAAAAAATTATCCTTTGGATTTCTGTCAAAACATGCCAGTGTATGAAGATCACATCTGCCCTTCTATTAGCTGCCTCTGTTGATGGCAGGGCAGAAGCCAGTTATTTAATTCATCTGGGAGCCTGATCTTTTCCTTCCCAACAGCAGTGTCTTTCTGGATGTTTTTTCTCAATGGGTGAGCATGAGATGGGCTGTGATGTTTTCCCAGGGCAGTTCAAAGGAAGCAGACTGAGGCTCCCTGATCTTGGAAGCCAGGTGGGACAAGTGCACGGCCCAGGTCCACGGTTGGAGGCATCTGTGATGCTATGTGAAATGAGGCGCCGGTGTGGCTGAGATTAGAGATAGGAGGTGACCGAGAAGGGAGCCTGATTCCCCTCTTTCTCCTCCCAGTGTAAATCAGGTGCATCTCCACTGGGCCTGATTGCTCCCTCACTAACCCCAATGTGAGTCAATTGTTACTCTACTGATGCCAATAGAGCTACACCAGTGTAAAAATAGTGCAAACGAGAGGAGACTCAGGCCCATGAGTGCTTAACCCTTCCTGTGCCGGGGGCCAGATGTGGAGCAGCAAGTTCCCTTTGGATTACAAGTGTAGGAGAAGGAGGGAATAGAAGATCTCCCAAGCAGAGTCACAGTCCTTGTGAAGTATCAAGACTGAAGTGTTAGGAACAGATGGGCTCTCCCACTCCTTGATCCAAGGCTCCTTCCTAACCAGCCCTTTCACTGAGGGTTACTTCTGGAAGGCACAAACGCTCTTCAGTGGCTTTGAGGGGCTGATCAACAGGCCATTGAAGTCAATACAGAGACCAGGGTGAGCTTCAGATTAGGCCCTAGAAGCCTTCCCTTCCCCTCCCGCCCCAGATCATCGATTCAAGTCCAGCCCAAAGTGGCAGCGATCAGAAGCTGCTGCCAGGCAATGGTGGTTTGACAACCAAGGAGAAATGAGTTGACAGTATGCTGGTGTCCCAGAGACTATCGCTGCCATTAGCCCTTCCCACATCCCAGGGGAGCAATAACTGAAATCCCCTCTTAGTTCTCTGCAGGGTAGAAACCTCATGCTGCCCTTGTCCGTCTCTGCGGCTGAGTCCCCAGAGCTGCCCACCTGGCATCTTTCACTGGCACCGAATCACTAAAGTGACTGAGGAGCCTTCAGCCTTTTTGTTGCTGTCTGAATCGAACTCGCGTGTCCTGCTCTAGAAGTCTCTGAACAGCTCGTCTCCAGGTTCTTTTCTTTACCTACACGTACTATTTTCACAAGCGATGCGAGGGAAAGAGCAGGGTAGCAAGAGAAAGCACAGGCTGCTTCCCTTGAGATGGAGATTAGATGCCAGCCTGGCCTCTTGGTATTTAACCTTCTGCTAGGCGCTCTGCATTATCTCTGAATTAGCCTGGCAGCAAGCAAGGCTGATGGGAATGAACCTGGCTAAATGGCTAGAGCACCCAAGCAGCACGCAGCAATTTCCCCCCCAGCCTGGGGATTGTGAGACACCCTAGAGCCCCTTTTGGGGAAAGTAGACCTGTCTAGTGCAGCTAAATTGTAGCTCAGGGCACTTTGCTTGGTTCAGTGGCTGGGGTATTGCTCTGCACGGAGTTTGTGGGTTGGGTTTTTTATTCGTATCTCCACCCGTAGAGCTTGGCAACTGACTCAGCATCTGCTTACAAGGTTCCCCCGAGCATTTAACCTCTCTCCCCTGTAGTAAGACGACAGCATCAGTGCCCGCAGGCTCATAGACCCATTAGCTCATCTATCTAGTACAACTTCCCTGGCACTGGTGCAAGATTGGTCCTAGTTTATGCTATTCCCCCCCCCCCCCTTCTGTGGAGAGAGCTTGATCCTTAGCTGGGCATAGCTTCAGCACAGCAGACACTGTTTTCTAGTCTTGTATTCTAGACAGGTCACTTGGGGTGGGGGGAGGGGAGGTATTGGGACACTTCCAAGTGCCACCTGCAAAATAAGCCCTGCCCACTTTAAGATGCCAAGGTGCTGCTCACAGTAATGTATGCAGATGTTCTAGATATCATCCCATGTGTTCTGTTGGGCCCCCTTGGTGGGACTTAGAAGCCCTCCTGGGCTCTGCTAGGCTTCTTGGGTTTGGTGCCGTCTTGAGTATTGCAGGAAATGAGGGGTAAAAATCTCTCCCCAAGGGCCACCCACTTGTGGCACCAGAATGAGTGGTCATTCACATGTAATATATCCGCTTTCTAATATGCTCCATCCCCTTCCTGGCCTCAGGCAGCAGTGAAGTGCTTTAACAATGTTGACATCTCAACAGTCGTTACTGGGAATCTGAGTCAACATCCCAATGAGGTGAACGTGGCAGGTCACCCGCTCAGAGGTCGTGTTTCAGGCTCTCTGCGGACAAAGAGCATGCCTGGCACTGTGAGAGTCAGTGGCAATTGGACACTTAGCTCCTACAGGCCCATGTAAGATGCTCCAGCCTTAAACCTTGAAATCACAATGAAATATTTGGGGGTCTGGAATTCTCCTGTGATGTGATCTCCCTGTGCTCATGCTGGGGCCTTCTAAATAGCAGACTCAGAAAGGAGCCCTTTTAAAAGAAAAAAATCACTTTGACTTGCTACTAGACAAAGGTTGGAGCCAAGGTAAAGATTATGGGCCAGATCCTCAACTGGTATAAAACTGGAGCAGTTCCACTGACTTCAGTAGAACGTCACCAATTCACACCGGCGGGGGATCCAACCCTTCTGTGTTTAGACTCTCCAGACCTGATTCTGATCTCCCCTAAGTTGAGTCTAAAACCAGTGTAGCACCAATGTCTTAAGCAGAGTCACTCCAGCTTTACACTGGTGCAAGAGAGAGCAAAATCACGTTTGTTCTTTCTTTCCTTTGGTCTTTTGGGCTTGATTTGGATCTAAGTTACACTGGTGTAAATCTGGAGTCAGTCCTTTTTAAGTCCATAATTGTGGGCTGGATCCTATTAATTGCCTATTGACTTCAACAGAGCTACATCAGTTTTCACCAGCTGACAAATTACACTGGTGGTTGGGTAAGATCAAAATGAGGTCCTTTGTCTGCCACCTTCTCCATCTCTCTCTCTGTCTCATTCATTCCATCTTCTTCTCCTTCTGTGTGCTGCGAGACAGTATCTTTTCCTTCAGTGGTTCTCTGCACTGAACACAGTGTGATATGAGGTCATTCATTTCTAACAGCTCTTTTCCTTGGGGATCCCAGGATGGGGCTCCGGGATACAGATCCTCTCAGCCTCCCGCAGCCCTCAAGTCTTGGCATTTAGGACCAGCCCCTCCACTGGTGTGAACTGAGGTAGCTGGAAGTTGATTCTGATTCACTCCAGTTGAGGATCTGGCCTGTAATTTTTAACTGTCTTGCAGTGTCATGGTCTGATGCAACAAGGGTGGTCAAGAGGAGGTCTGACACGCAAACTGGTCCAGTTCTCTTGACCAGAAGAGACCGAGCACTTAACTTGGCCCAATCCTGCTCGTGTTGCAGCCAGCGGTGGGAGTTTTGCTATCAACTCCAATGGGAGCAGAATCAGGCTTGTGTTTAATGCTGCACGTCACTTCAGTGCAGATCAGGTCCATGTAAAGCGGAAAGCCTGTATGTGCTGTTAATAGAGGAACTGGAGAAGATTCAGCAAGCTTCCTCGGCTGGGGCTTTTCTGCTCTGAGGCTGTTCAGGTGCTTTTGGAAACATGCCCTGGATAATGGACTCATGATGAACTCATCCTGTCAGGAAGGAGGTCTGAGCATGGCTGATTGGGGAATAAAACCCATTTCTTCCACAGAGCGTTTACTTTCCAGCTTATTATTTTGGGCTCATTTGCAGTTGCTTGTGGTCTAGATGAATGAGAAGCCTGACTGCTGTCACTGTTAGTAGAGGAGCTTTGCTAAGCATTTGAAACCAGGGTTAAAGGTCTGTCTAAGGAGCACAGGAAAGCCAGATTCCTCCTGTGGTCCTATGGGTTTGGGCTGCCTGCACTGCCCCAAGACTCCAGAATCATCCCAGAGCCGGAATTGCTCTGGAACAATTGTAATTTGCAGCTGTTCCATGTGAGCAGAAAATTAACACCCCGCCCCCAGTGCCAGCTCAACTCTGGCAGCTGTTTATACAGGCTCCATCCCTTACCCGCCTCTCCCCACCTCACCCTACCTCCCTGTTCATATTTGGGGGGGTGGAGACATGAATGGAGAGCAGCATCCTGCCTGGACATAAGAGCCTGGGAGCTGCTCAGCTGGTGTAAATTGCTATTAGAGCTACTCCAATTTGCACCATCTGAAAATCTGGCCCCTCCTGCTGCAATTGGGTCTGACAAATTTCAGGAGATTCTTACACTAGAGTTACAAGCCCTCCCTCCCCGGCAAAATTAATTTCTCTATTCTAATGGAAACCCAGACAGATCCTTAACTCTGGAGCTGTGAATAGCAACACTATCAGTTCCAGCAAGAGATGTGGCATTTGCATGCAGAGCAATTGAAGGCTTTTAATTGGTGCTGTTACACCAGCCTTTCATGTGAATTCATAATGGACACTTAAACAAATCTGTTACTAGAGGGAGTTCCATTTCAGAATCTCCACCTCCTCATTCCAGCAGCTGCTGCAGCTTGACACGCCCTGCGGTCACACCGGATTGTAGCTCTTGTAAATGGATCTGGCCTGGCAGCCCTGGAGCTCGGAGTCCACAGGACGGGTACAACGTGGGCATGGCAAGCATCCCAGCACATGATCCTCAGAGCCCATCCGGGGCCAATTCTAGCCCTGGGAGAGGAGTGGGATTTAAGGCTCTAGCTGGAGCTGCACAGATTCAATGGAGCCGTGCAGATTTCCATCAGTGGAAGAGCTGGCCCGTCCCTTCTATAACGATTCAGCACTGCCCTTTTTTAACTGAGGCTCCCAATTCGGATGTGTACCTCTGCCTGCTGGGCAGCTTTGTGTGTGTGCAACCTAGTGGATAATGCACTGGCCTAGGACTCAAGAGACCTGCATTCTATCTCTGAGCTGCAGGGGAACCTTGAGCAAGCTGCTGCCTCACTCTGTGTCTGTTTCCCCATCTCTAAAATATGCATAATGATACTGATCTTCCTTTGTAGAGTGTGCTGCAAGCTACTGATGTGCTATTTACGAACTAGGTGTTGTTATTACTAGTAGGAACACAACACTGATCTCGCCTAGACTACCAAACAGCCCTTAGATGACTTATATACCTGAGTCTCTTTGGGCTTGGGGTCAAATGCACCCCTGGGATGCTCCCGTAGGCTTCAATGGAGATTTGGTTCCAGAGTTGGATTTGAACGAGAGCATAGTGGTAGAGGTCAAAACCACTGTGGGGCTGGAATTTCAAACGTCATCTGCTCCCATTCAGACATCTGGATGAAGTGGCCAGATTTTCAGCTGAGTTCAGGACCCAGCACCTCCCATTGTTCTCAACAGTGCACAGGAGGGGGGGTGTGAGGAGCAACCATTGTTCTCAATGGGAGCTGCTGCAACATGAGCTCTTGAAATTCTGGCCCGGGAGGGCTCGAGCCGGAGGGGACTCTGACTTGAATGGAGCTGCTGCCATTCATACAAACTGAGAAGCCGGCTGGTTACCCTAGTAAAAGATGAGCCCAGGGTCTCCCAGCTTTAACTCAAGGTCACCGTGTGCCCGGGGAAGGAGTCGTTATCACACCACACCGTGGCCCTTTGCGATTTAGGGGGGAGTCTAATGATCGAATAGTGGCATTGTGAATTTTAATTTCTCATGTGGAGCTGCGAGCTCAGGTGAAGAGCAAATGGACTGAGAGAGATGCAGCAGCACAAACATACCCAGGTCACCTCAACCGCAGAGGCCTAGCTGTAGGATCAGGGTCTTCTTTTTTTATTGGTAGTACCAGTGGAAGGTGCCGGGCTGACATTTTGAAAGCCCTTGAGGCCAAAGACCTATAAGATACATCACCACCCCGATCAGCTGTGCAAGCTTCCCCCGGCCTGTTCAGTCCATCACCTCTCCTCAACGGGAGGGTCAGGCAGTGGTGGCTTTGTGACGTCCTGGCCTGTTCCCTGGGAAATGGTCTAAGAGCCACCCGAGATTCCCGATCTGATATGAAGAGGGGAGCTAGAAGTGAAGCGCTCTGTAGTTGTATCATCTTTCTGGTCCTTGTGGTCTTGATCTTTGACACCAGGGTCTGTTATGAAGAGTAGAGCAGGGCCGAGCCCTCTGACCCCAGCAGAGGTGACCACTTTAAGAACATCCCCACCGGGTTCTGGAGGGCAGTGGTTACCATGACAATGCTGGGCTCTGGTGACAGGTACCCAGTGCTAGTTTCCTAGGTGTCACTGGAGGGGCGGCGTCCTCTCCTTGTCTGTGACCTCTAGCAGGGCAAGCTTCTGGGCTCTGCTTTGATGGGGAACTGAAGGAGATAAGAGCAGGGCTTGGGTCAGAGGGAGTGTACGAAATACAAACGACACCAGGAATGTCCTGTGGTTGAACCCTTCCCCTCAGATTTGGACACAGTGTGTGTCTTTCCTCCTATCCCCTTGTAGTGATTGATAAGAAGGGGAAGGAAGTCTATTTTGAAGTGCTTTCATCCCCTTTCCTGTCTGCCCCGGGTTGTTCCCCTAATCACTGAGTTCATTTCCTCTTGCAGGTAGTTGCCTTCGCCTCACTCTTCTTCATCCTGGTCTCCATCACGACGTTCTGCCTGGAGACACATGAGGCCTTTAATAGAAATGTCAATGTGACTGAGACGATGGTGATTGGCAACACCACAAGGGTCCTGCTGACAAATAAGGTGGAGACGGAGCCTGTCCTCACCTACATCGAGGGTGTGTGTGTCCTGTGGTTCACGCTGGAGTTCCTGGTGCGCATCATTTGCTGCCCAGATAAGCTGCTCTTCATCAAGAACCTGCTCAACATCATTGACTTTGTGGCTATCTTGCCCTTCTACCTGGAGGTAGGCCTCAGTGGCCTGTCCTCCAAGGCTGCCCGGGACGTGCTGGGCTTCCTGAGGGTGGTCCGTTTCGTCCGGATCCTCCGGATCTTCAAGCTGACGCGGCACTTTGTGGGGCTCCGGGTGCTAGGCCACACGCTCCGGGCCAGTACCAATGAGTTCTTGCTCCTCATCATCTTCCTGGCCTTGGGGGTCTTGATCTTTGCTACAATGATCTACTATGCCGAGAGGATTGGGGCCAAGCCATCCGACCCCAGCGGCAGCGACCACACTCACTTTAAGAACATCCCCATTGGGTTCTGGTGGGCGGTGGTCACCATGACAACGCTGGGCTATGGTGACATGTACCCCAAGACCTGGTCGGGCATGCTGGTGGGGGCGCTGTGTGCCCTGGCCGGGGTGCTGACCATCGCCATGCCGGTGCCTGTCATCGTCAACAACTTTGGAATGTACTACTCACTAGCTATGGCCAAGCAGAAGCTCCCAAAGAAGAAGAAAAAGCATATACCCCGTCCAGCCCCACTGGACTCCCCCACGTACTGCAAGTCCGAGGACAACTCGCCCCGCAACAGCACGCAGAGTGACACCTGCCCCCTGGCAGCGGAGGAGGTGGTGGTGGAGAGAAAGCGATCAGGTGAGATGCAAAAGCCCAAGCTCAATAAGAGGGAGGAAAAAGTGCCAGGTATGTAAGTCCCGCCTAATGGAGACTCTAGGGAAGAGTCCATGCCCACTGGGGTGTTTGGCTGACTGCTATGGTTCAATGGGGACACTCCAGATTCATGCTGGAGCGAGAGCAGAATCTGGCCTGATGCCATCACCTCAAGGCGAGGCTGTCCCAAGAAGGGCCAGTGGCACTCAGGTATTGATTTTTTTGAGAGGGACTCCAGGCCTTCGACAGAGGCAGCTGGCTCAGGTGATCGCAACATTATGGAAGCAGAATCCCTGGAAAGCAACTAGGAACGGAGCCGCATGGACCTGATTCTGCTCTCACGCTGGCATAGATTAGGAGTAAATCAGTAGGGTCTAATTCCTCTCTCTCTCTGCCCCTGGGGTAAACCAGGAGTAACTCCACTGAAGGACTGCCTGATTTAAAAGCCCCCATGGGATCAGAAGCAACCCCAGTGTGTTAACCATTTTGCCTAACCCGAGAGTGAAGGTAGTAGCGATGAGTTTTATTCAGTGTTGCTTCCTGTCCATGGCTGGCATTTCTGTCTCGGTGGCTAGCATGTGCCATGCTTCCCATTGCTAATGGCTAGCTAAGAGAATTGCACTAAGCCATCAGCAAATCCTCTAAGTGCCTCTGTGCTAGCAGCTAGCCCGAAAGTGCCAGTTACTAGCCAAGCACTATGCCTCAGTGTCTTTTGGGCTAGCCTGGCCTGTGCGTTGCCCTGACACCTTCCTAGCTGGCCTGGCCTGTGTGGTAGCTAGCAGCTAGCCCAGCCCATGCGGTGCTCCTAGGCCCTGATAGCTGGCCAAACCCATGTCGTGACCTTGTTCCCTAGTAGCTAGCCCAGCTTGTCCTGTGCCACGTGATTTGCCTGAGCTGCTCCAATGATCCCTTTCGTCTGGAGCAGGTCAGGAAATGGAATTTCCATTCCCTGGGAAATTCCGACATATCAAAAGTTTGTTTTAATTTCAAATTTTGGAGCAAAAAGCGAAACATTTTGAAATGTTCTAGTGGATGAAAATTCTGGGGCCATCGAATCGTTAGTTTCAATATGGTAACAATGTTTCCTTTCAATAATGTTACAACGTGACCATACCCAATTGCACAAACGTGGCCTGACATTAAAATTGGCATTTTAATATACACGTCGAACCAAAATGAATCAAAACAATACAGGCAAAACAAAATGGTTTTTACGTTATTGCAACAAACCTTGAAATGATTTGTTTTGACTTTTTCCTCTTGACAATGTTGTTGCAATGGACGCTGATCCTGGCAAACATTTTGATTTTGACCAAACCGCATTTTCCGATGGAAAATGGTTGTGTCGAAAATTTTCCTGCTAGTCCCACTTGCATCTAGCAAATCCTCTGCTGTTTTGTCCAGCCTTATTCACACTGCACCGAGCTGCCAGCACCAAGCATCCACGTGTCTTTGGCGTGCAAAGGTTAGCAGCCAGCCCCCAATGGAATGGATTACAGGGTAATAGATTGGAATCACTGCTGGGGTGTCGTCAGAGCACAGCCTGTCATTGGAGCACATTGCTGCATGCTCCTGATTTGTGCTGTATCTCCTGGTGCCAACACTTGGCAGTAGTTAAGCTCAGTGTGGCTGCTGCCTGGGGTTTGCCTCTCTGGGATTTCTTGCTACAGACTCCTGGCTGGCAGAGGAAGGCACTCTGAGGCCTCCGTTGGGAGCCTGGCCCCTGATGTTTGTCTCCAGTTTTGAATTGCAAACAAAAGATGCATTTAAATTGCATGGAAAGGCTTGGCTTAGAGCCAAGGAATCCAGAGCGAAAGCTGAAAAGCCATCCTTAGCTTGGCCTGTTGCAGGCCTGGAGCCATCTAGGTCACTGGCTCAAATCTATTGAGCTCAGTTCTGGGTGTGAGAGGCTGTAGATCAAAGCAGCAAATAGATACAATAGCAAGTTGATGGTGACCAATAGCTTGTGGGCCGGCTGAAAGTGAGTTGGCTGGGTCTTAATCCAGTTCCCAATGAAGAGGGGTCTTCATCACAAAGCTGCTGTCTACACTGCAAAGTGAAGGGGTGATGGTAGCATGGGTGTCAATAGCAGCGCAGACGTGGTGGCGTGGGCTTGGCTACAGGCTAGCAACCAGAGTATGTACCCCAGTGGACTTGTACTCTGGTTGCTAGCCCATGCCATCATGTCTACATAGCTATTGTTACCTAGGCCAGCTAGATTGAAGCTAAAATGGGCATGCCTACCGATGCTACAATCACGCTTTCGCTTGCAGTGTAGATGTACCCTAAGACCAGGGCCGGCTCTAGCATTTTTGCCGCCCCAAGCAGAAGGAAAAAAAAAAAAAGCCGTGATCGCAAGCGGCGGCAGCTCTACCGCCGCTTCATTCTACGGCGGCAATTCGGCGGCAGGTCCTTTGCTCTGAGAGGGAGTGACGGCCCCGCCACCAAAAGGCCAGACGTGCCGCCCCCCTCTTCATTGGTCGCCCCAGGCACCTGCTTGCTAGGCTGGTGCCTGGAGCCGGCCCTGCTTAAGACACTAGCATAACTGGCACCAGCAGGCCGCCTTGTTGGCAATCTCAGCAGAGAAAACAAGGACTGAATGGGCTGTGGAGACTGAACTGCCCTCTGGCCCCAGGAGTTGGTGGTATTTAAGACATGTTTGTGAGGGAAGCTGGCCCTGCTACTTCCCCTGATCGTACTTGCCCTACAGAGGAATCTCCACCCTCCAGGGCTCTTAATCTGGTGTCTTCACCAGCACTAAATTCGCACCATGTACAGGGCCAGATCCTCAGCTGGTGCAAACTGCTGTAGCTCCACTGAAGGGCTACACTGAATTACACCAACCGAAGATCTGGCCCTGCTCATGTTCCCTCCTGGGTGAATAGTGGGGCCTGCTATAGGCCTGTGTTTTATACTCATCAGCACAGGACCTGAGCACCTCCGTTAAAGGTGCAGGAATTTCCTTTCTAACCCCATGTTTGTCCACACTCATGGAACATTTCCCTTCTAAACGGAAAATTTCCATCCACAGGACCCAGCTCTCAGCCAAAATCCACTGGGTGCAGCTTGGGACAGTTGTAAAGGAGCTGGGGGATAGTTTCCTAATCCTGCAGGTGGCTATTTGTTGTAATTCAGAGCCGCCTCAGGATTGATCTGAGGATTGAACCCAGAGAGCCCAGGTACTGAGCTGGTATAAACTGGCGCAACTCCATTGGCGTTACTAGACCAGATCTTCAACTGGGGTAAACTGACATAGGTCCAATGAAATCAGTAGAGCTTCTCTGGTTTACACCTGCTGGAAGGTGGCCTCTGTCTCTACCTAATGGTGGATTTTTACTTTTTGGAAGGTTTGAACAGAGCCCCTCAAGTTATTTCTGATTTATGGGAGAGCAGCATTAAATTCTCTGGGGGATGAGCCAGCAAACCCTATTGCTGCCTCAGTTCCACTCACATCAACTTGGGCCACATAAGGGGGAAGCTTGCCCTACCATTTCCCACGCTGTAGCTAGCGGGCAGTCAGCCACACAGCCTCCCTGTTGCCAGTAGCAGGAGCAAGCAGACAAGTATCTTGGCTTGTCAATTTCTCTGGAAAATTGATATTTTTCATCCTTCTTCCCCCTCCTATCCTGGCCCTGAAGACTCCAAGCAGAACGGCGATGCCAACACAGTGCTGTCAGACGAGGAGCAGCCCCTCTCGTCCTCACATGAGGAGAAGCGGCCGATGAGGCGCTCCAGCACCAGGGACAAAACCAAGAAAGCGGCCACTTGCTTTCTGCTGAACGCCGGTGATTTCTCCTGTGCGGCCGACGGCGGCATCCGGAAAGGTACAGGCGAGACCCAGAGGCATCTGGTGGACAGAGTGACAGCACGGGTGGGGGAGATGGAGGACAGAGGGTCGAGTATGGACGCGTAAAGCTGATTTCCCACCGGGGGTGGGGGAAGGCGGGGGGAGGGCATTTCCCAGTCACTTCCCCATTAGCTCCCCCAATAGCAGTCCCCTTCAAAAGCAAAATGCTTCGTTTCTCAGAAGAAACCCCTCCACCATTGCATGAGAATGACTGTTTAGAAGTGAATGCCGGAGCTGAGGTTGCCCATAAAATGCCACCTTGCCCTGAGCTTTGGCTTCCCCGGGCTCATTCCTTCACTCTGTGCCACAGGCATGTGCTGATCTTACAAAGGGCTTGTCCAGTGCACTATGTGATCCATTTCCATTGTCCTGTGTGACCTTTTTCCTCTTTCTCATCTGTCCCCAGGAGACCACTAGGATTGTTTCCTTCCCGCCTACTCCATCTCCCTCTACCTTTGTCTTTCTGTGCTAATTGGAATCCCCTTTGGGCTTCTCTTACCCGTAATCCTCACCTGTATTCTCGGGGTCTTTCTTCCCCATCCACACCTAGCTGCTTCACTAGCCACAGCATTACCTAGAACCTCTGGTACTTCCCTGCACCTTGTCTAATCATTATTTACACCTGTGCAAAGCGTGTGTAATAAGCTACCAGTTCAGCATGATAGTGCTTTACGCTCACTTTGCCCAGAGAGTCAGGTCTGCTTTATCTACCTGCCTCCCAGGGCCGGCTCCAGGCACCAGCCCACCAAGCTTGTGCTTGGGGCGGCCCCTGGAGGGGGGTGGCGCGGGGCTCCGGCCGCCGGGGAGACCGGGGCCGCGACTGGGCTCGCCGCCCTCCCCGCGGCGCTCCGGCCGCCGGGGAGAGCGGAGCCCCGGCCGGGCACGCCGCCCTCCCCGCGGCGCTCCGGCCGCCGGGGAGAGCGGAGCCCCGGCCGGGCACGCCGTCCTCCCCGCGGCGCTCCGGCCGCCGGGGAGAGCGGAGCCCCGGCCGGGCACGCCGCCCTCCCCGCGGCGCTCCGGCCGCCGGGGAGAGCGGAGCCCCGGCCGGGCACGCCGCCCTCCTCCCGGCGCTCTGGCCGCCGGGGAGAGCGGAGCCCCCGGCCAGGCTCGCCACCCTCCCCCCGGCGCTCTGGCCGCCGGGGAGAGCGGAGCCCTGGCCGGGCACTCCGCCCTCCTCCCGGCGCTCTGGCCGCTGGGGAGAGCAGAGTGCCCGGCCGGGCTCGCCGCCCTCCCCCCGGCCGGGCTCTCCGCCCTCCTCCCAGCGCTCCGTGCGGGGGTGGGGGGCGGCCGGAGGCTTTTTTGCCTGGGGCGGCAAAAAAGCCAGAGCCGGCCCTGCTGCCTCCCATCCAGCTAGACTACCTGCCTGTGAAACTACCTTGCCACCAGTATCTTCTCTTCTCTTTTTGCAGCTGCTGACTTTTGTGCCAGCTTCCTTACCCTCCAGCTCTGCCCATACCTTGTTTGTCCACTTCCCGACAGGGCATTCTGATGCCACTCAGCTAGCTAGATCCTCAGCTGGTGTAAACCGGGCAAACTCCACTGAAGTCCATGGAGTTCCAGCTACAGCTGGTGAAAATGTTTTCTAGCACAAAAGTGATGCTAGGGCGGGGTTTGGTCAAAATGTTCAGGTTTTGCGATTGAAAAAATAGAAATAGAAATTGGAACATTTTTCGGTGAAAATATTTGGTTTTCTATAAGCATTTTGAGTGTATGGGTTTCGAAACCCAGACCTCGGTACCAAAAACTGTTTCTGAAAACTGAAATGTTGGGCAATTTCAATTTTTCAATGAAAAAACAAAAAATGTTCATGAGAAATTTTGAAACTTTTTTTTTTTTTTTAAATTTCCAGCAAAAAACAATTGGCCTTTTCCAACTAGCTCCAGTTACCCTAATTTACACCAGCCAAGGATCCAGCCAATGGAGTTACTGAGAGATCTGACTGAGTAGCCCAAAGGGACTGACCCAGGTGGGTTCGTGCAGGTCTGATGGTTTTGCACTGGGTCCTCGCTCCTCCAGTCCATCAGATGATCACTTTGTGTGTTGTTGTTTCATAAACAAATTCTGCAAAGAGCTTAACTGAAAACTTGGAAAATAAATCAAATCAGATTTTTCTCTTTCCTATTTAACGAGCTGCATAAAGCGATCTGCTGGCTCCGTCCTCTCTTGCTGCGTTTAGAGCTCAGAAGCTCTAAGCAGTGGCTTTGTTCTTTAAATCTGCCACTGAGGCATCATGGCCTATTCCCCCCCTTTCTCTCTCTCTGATGGTGTAACATGATCCAGTGCTTAGGTGCTCTGCTAGTTCTAACCCAGTAGGCAGGGTCAGTGTGTGTGTTACACATTCCCCTCTGTGCCCCAGTCTACAGAGGAGATGAGTCTCTCACGGTCCCAGCGATGGACCCAGGCAGTTTAGCTCAACCTATAGGGAACTCCGTTTGTTCCTTGGTGTGAGCCAAGAACGTTGGCTGCCACGCTATTGTCTCTTGTGGCATTAGAGACTGGGTGAGCCAGCACTGAGCAGTGCCCAGGGTTGGGGAACCGTGGGCCACTCCACCAGTGCCAGTCTCTCTTGCAGTCTGAATGGCTAATCCAATGGCAAGAGTCTAGTTCCAGTGTTCTCTTATGGCAAGAATAAATAACCCGCTCCTGTTCCCCTTGTACTATTTGCAGACCTGGGACAGGTGGGTCAAGGCCCCCCCAAAACTAACGGGGGAGTAGCCGCTATGCTCACGCTACAAGGGAGTGTGTGGGACAACGAAGGGGAAAACAGGAACAGGAGTGAGGTCAAAGGTTGAAAGTCAAGGAACCAGATGGGGACACCCTTGGAGAGCACCCACTGCTCCTCAAAGGCATGAGGCCGTCAGTGGACACTGCCCAAAGGAACTCTGCCCAGAGGTGTGATTGAACGAGGGAATGGAAATAGGTCCCACAGTTGCAAAGCACACCGCACCCCCGCTCCCAGCTTCCTCCTCCTGCAGCGATGGAGGCCATCTTGGCCAGCACCAGGAGGAGGTTGATAAGGAGGTCCCAGTCCCGTGACTTTGTGCATAGATCAGGGAATGCAGGGAAAAGTGCAGCCAGAACCTGAATACCAGGTTCCGGAGGAGCCAGAAGAGGGGCTGCCACCTGACACACCTTACTCCAGTTTCCCTTGTCGTGGCAATAGCTGATCCAGCTCTGAGGAGCTTTGGACCAGCACTGCCTTTCCAGTGGTCAATGTGGATCCAGTACTGTGTCGCTGTGTCAGATCCAGTCTCTCTCTGGCAATGCAGAGAGCCCTGAGTAGCTTCGCCAATTCCATCCTCACTTTGCCATCACAGCTCCTGGCTAATCCAACACTACGCGGGACTGGGCATCACTGCCAGCCCATTGTTGTGATGTAGAAGCAACATTGCTAGATCAAAACTCTCTAGCTCCTCCAGCAGAGACGTGAGCTGGAGCCTTCTGTGTGACTCTGCCATGGAAGGACCCTCTGTTATTCTCCACTAACATGGAGATTAGGTGCCAGATCCAAAGGCCACTGAAGTCCACTGATTTCACTGGGCTTTGGATCAAGTTTTGGGTCAGCTAGGAAATTGGAGCAGCATATTTTGATTTAGTTGGTGTTGGCCCTGCTTTGAGCAGGGGGTGGGTCTAGATGACCTCCTGAGATCCCTTCCAACCCTGATATTCTATGATTCTATGATTCATAGAGGAGATGGAATTTATAACATATGAAGCTTCGTGCTTTATCAGGTGAAGGAAGGAATTAGAAACTCAGAGATATTAGGATTTTCAGATTTTTGGGAGAGTTGGAAGAAAAAGGTCAATTACTTTTCATGGGAAACGTTGAAACATTTTTTATTATAAACATTTTCCTGCCTTTTATTTTTTTTTTTAATTAAAAAGCAAAACTGAAAAGGATTTTTTTTTTTTTTTCAGTGTTCAAAACTAGTTTTTGGTTTTAAAGAAAAATTGACTTTTGTAAGCCAAAAATACCCAACAATGTTTACTAGACCAAATAAAAATATTCTTTTTTGACTAAAAGAATAAAATTGGCGGGGGGAGGGGTTGGTTAAAAAAAAATTTGCCCCTCCTCCCCCCAAAATGGTTTTGAGGGTTTTTTGACCTAAATGAAAAATGTCTGCAAATTTTTTATTTTGGACCTGAAGCCATATTTTTTCATTCACAAACATTTTGATTAAAAAAAGTGTCAACCAGCTCTGATTTGTAAACTTTCAGACCAGATGGGGAAACAGGTTGGGGAAAACAAGGAAGAATTAACACTGGGCTTTTCCCTTTACAGGAAAACCTCTTTAGACAGAGCCTCTGCTGGCGTAAACTGGAAGTAGACCAGCTGAGGATCTAACCTGTTCTCTTTTAAACTGCACAAGTCAATTGTAGAAGGTTGAGTGGGATCTGAACAGGAAGTTTCAGTGCGTGTTACAGGTCTGTCGCATCTTACGCGCATTTAACATGCGCGAATTCAGCTTTACGCGGTTGGCAAAAACAAAAACAAAACAACAAAAAAAGAGAAATAACAGTATTTAAATTGTTCCTGTAGTGCGGGCGATTCCGCCCGCCATTACACTCAATGTAATTTTGACTATACGTGGTTTTCGCTTTACGCGCTGACCGCGGAACGTAACCCCAGCGTAAGATGAGACAGACCTGTACAATGGACTCTTGAGCTATCTTTTATAAAGTCATGATTGCTGATTGATTATATGGTTCCTTTTGCAAGCACAAGGGGCTTTACAAAGGTATGAATTCTATGCATACAGTGGTAACTTGCCATTACCCTCAGCTGAAATGCCATCACCTCTGGAGTGGGATGTGGCAGTAGAATAGCTTGAGCAACACTCCAAGGGTGCTCTAAAACTGAAAGTGGGAGAGATTACTGTAACCAGCTGGAGCAACTGGGAAATGTAAGTGGATGGGATGCAATTACCCACATTAGCTGGGACCCTGGCACTGGCATCCCTTCTCTGGTGAAAATCTTCATGGGATCTTTCATGATGACATGTGGTCAGGACATCTCACCCAACAGAGCACAGTATCCCCTAACACCATGCTGGGGCACTGGTTCACTAACAAGTCCAAGCAAAGCGCACCCACCCTACTGGATCACCAATACTATTTCCTATAGCATCTGCATTGGTTGCCAGAGATCTCTCATCCAAGGACTGACCCAGCCTGGCCCTGCTTAGCTCTGAGAATCAATGTAACCACTCGTTCGTGGTGCGTGAAAATAAATGGACCAGCACATTCCTTTAATGTCCCCCCCTAAAACATCTAGACCTCTTGGTTGAGGTGCGGTCAGAACTTGGTATCAGATGACTTGGGTTGAGAACTGGGGAAGATGCTCATTTGGAGATGCGACTTCCAGTTACTGTGTGATGTGATGAATGATAGGTCTCTGAGGGGTGAGATGGCCATTTCTCAACATGCTTCATGAAACACATTTAGCCTGGAGACTAGTGATTGTTTCTATTAACTGCGGCCTTTGTTTCACGCATTGTTATTTAAAGAGGTTTCTTCGGACCAGAGGAGAGAGAGAGAGGATTAGATATGCTTAGGAGGATGCTTTGTATCCAAATATTAGAACCTTCTAGCTCGATTGTCAGAGGTGCTGAGCGCTCTCAGTCCTAGACGAAGTTAATGGGAGCTGTGACTGCTCAGGCCCTAATTAATCTCCTGTTGCGGCTATTTGTGCTGGTACTGGACACCCTGGCAATGCTCCAAAGTCAGAGTACTTTGGTTCTGAGCCCAGCTCACTGAGAGACTTCTGTCAAATTTGGGGACAGGTACTTATGTTATTACAAGCTCTGGAAGCCAGGACGTTGGCATTTGGTTGGAAGAATAATGCAGATATCAGCCATCGACAGGATTTTGGTCCTGGTTCCAGTAGAAATGTTGCAAACTGAGCATGGTTTATTTCAGGAAGATTGAGAATATAATTCTCCTTCCCATAATACCCTTCTTCTTCTTTGGTCCTGAGAAGGGCAAGCCTGTCCTAACAGAGATGAAGTATTTTCCCCTCTTTTCCCTTCAGAGGGCATGACCCCAATCCCTTGTCCATACAGATGATGTGTTTGAAACCATCTCAGCAGCAGAAGTGGGGGAATCACTTGTTGCTATCCTGAAACATGGCTGTGTGTGTCTGTTCTGGCATGTGTCTGTGCACACGTTTCCCTTTGCGTGTACCCTGCATGTGGGTGCACATGCTGCCCTTTTGCTGAGCTACACCCAGGGCTCTGGAAGGTACACTCCGGCGGCAGGTCCAGAACTCATCCCGCCAGCACCAGGCGGGGTGGTTCAGGGCAGCCCTCGGGAAAGGTGTGGCATGGCTCTTGGATTCTAAGGCCTAAAGGGACCGTTGTGATCATCTCGTTTTTACCCCCTCTAGAGTACAGGCCAGAGAACTTCCCACAATAATTCCTAGAGCCGATCTTTTAGAAAAACATCCAATCTTGATTTAAAAATTGCCAGTGATGGAGAATCCACCACGACCCTTCGTAATGGTTAATTACTCTATTTAAAAATCTATGCCTTATTTCCAGTCTGAATTTGTCCAGCATCCGCTTCCAGCCATTGGATCGTGTTAAACCTTTCTCTGCTAGCTTGAAGAGTCCATTATTAAATATTTGGTCCCTTATGTAGGTGCTTGTACACTGCAATCAAGTCACCCCTTAATCTTTTCTTTGTTAAACTACATAGATTGAGCTCCTTGAGTCTCTCGCTAGAAGGCAGGTTTTCTAATCCTTTCATCATTCTCGTGGCTCTTCTCTGAACCCTCTCCAGTTTATCAACATCCTTCTTGAATTGTGGGTACCAGAAATGGACACAATATCCTATCAGCCGTCTCACCAGTACTAAATACAGAGGTAAAATAACCTCTCTGCTCCTACTTGAGAGTCCCCTGTTTATGCATCCCAGGATGGCATTAGCCATTTTGTCCACAGCATCACACTGGAAGCTCATGTTCAGCTGATTATCCACCAGGACACCAAATCTTTTTCAGAGTCTCTGCTCCTCATCCTGCAAGTATGGCTTACATTCTTTGTTCCTAGATGAGCGCATTAACATCTAGCCATGTTAAAATGTGTATTGTTTGCTTGTGCCCAGTTTACCAAGCGATCCGTATCACTCTGTGTCGGTAATCTAGCCTCGTCATCATTTACCACTCTCTCCATTTTTGTCACCTACAAACTTTTTCACTGATGATCTTACGTTTTCTTCAAGCTCATTGATAAAAATTTGAAATAGTGTAGGGCCAAGAACCAGTCCCTGCGGGATTCTACTGGAAACACACCCGCTCAATGGTGATTCCCCATTTACAGTTACATTTTGAGGCCTGTCGGCGAGTTTTTAATCCATTTAATGTGTGCCATGCTAATTTTATAGGATTCTAGTTTTTAATCAAAATGTCATGCAATACCAAGTCAAATGCCTTACAGAAGTCTAAGTATACTATGTTAACACTACTATCTTTATCAACCAAGCTTGTGATCTCATAAAAAAAAAAGATATCAAGTTAGTTTGACAAGATCTGTTTCCCATAAACCCTTGTTGATTTGCATTAATTCCATTACCCTCTTTTAATTCTTTATGAATCAAGTCCCATATCAGCTGCTCCATTATCTTGCCCAGGATTGTATTGGTTGCAACATTTTGAGTTGGAAAATTATCATCTATAATGTTCAGGAATTCCAAGGGTGTTTCAGAGTAGCAGCCGTGTTAGTCTGTATCTGCAAAAAGAACAGGAGTACTTGTGGCACCTTAGAGACTAACAAATTTATTTGAGCATAAGCCTTCGTGGGCTACAGCCCACTTCATCGGATGCATAGAATGGAACATATAGTAAGAAGATTATATATACAGAGAACATGAAAAAGTGGAAGTAGCCATACCAACTATAAGAGGCTAATTAATTAAGATGAGCTATTATCAGCAGGAGGAAAAAAAAAAACTTTTGTAGCGATAATCAAGATGGCCCATTTTAGACAGTTGACAAGAAGGTGTGAGGATACTTAACATGGGGAAATAGATGACCCCAGCTGGGTCATTACACATATTGAATCTATTTCCCCATGTTAAGTATCGTCACACCTTCTTGTCAACTGTCTAAAATGGGCCATCTTGATTATCGCTACAAAAGTTTTTTTTTTTCTCCTGCTGATAATAGCTCATCTTATTTAATTAGCCTCTTACAGTTGGTATGGCTACTTACACACACACACACACACACACACACACACACACACACACACACACACACACACACACACTTTTTCATGTTGTGTGTGTGTGTGTGTGTGTATATATATATATATATATACTTTATGTTCCATTCTATGCATCTGATGAAGCATCTGACGAAGACTTACGCTCAAATAAATTTCTTAGTCTCTAAGGTGCCACAAGGACTCCTGTTCGTTTTAAGGGTGTTTTAATACTGGCAGCATGAGACTCCAGCATGTGTCTTGCAAATTGAAGTCTTCCATGGTCACAGTAGTTTTTATTTGTTTTTTATCCCTACACATTATAGATAGTTGTGTAAGGAACCCAGTCATCCTGTTCCCTAGTGTGATTTGGTGGTCTGTAGTACCCCATCTAGTACTTTATATGTTAGGACATTGATTCATAAGCATCTTAGTACTTCTTCAAGAGGAGCAGCGGCCAACCAGATTATGGGTAAAATTTACCGCTGGTGCTGGCCCTTGGTATTAGGGTAAATTTTGCCCCATATGCCTGGAGGGCTTCAGGGCCTGGCAATGCCATGAGATGTGCAGACCACATCCCCTTGAGGCTGTAGTTGGGCAGCAGGCATGGCAGCCAGACCCCTAACCCAGCACCTGTGTGCTACTTTGCAGACTGTCCGGCCATCTAACTCCCACTGCCTCAGGCTGTGTCTATACTACACAGTTAACCTGGTTAGCCTAGCCTGGCATCTCCGCTGCTAAGTCTGCCCTCAGTACTGTGTCCTCACTGTTTCTGCATTCACCCGTATCTGTCTGGGCATATCTCATGGTTCTCTGGGCTGAAATGCTCTAGGATTCTTTCCCAGTCAATTGCGAGAGAATTTCTGTCCCTCGGGGGGAATTGTGGGAAGGCATTGGAGGACTATTAGAACTCAAGTGATTTGCTTGTGTCTTCACTGCAAAGTAGGCAGGTTTCCACTTTGCCAGCAGATCGAGGGACGTGATCATTCCCCTCTATTCGGCACTGGTGAGGCCTCATCGGAAGTACTATGTCCAGTTTTGGGCCCTACACTACAAGAAGGATGTGGAAAAATTGGAAAGAGTCCAGCGGAGGGCAACAAAAATGATTAGGGGGCTGGAGCACATGACTTATGAGGAGAGGCTGAGGGAACTGGGATTATTTATCCTGCAGAAAAGAAGACTGAGGTGGGATTTGATAGCTGCTTTCAACTACCTGAAGGGGGGTTCCAAAAAGGATGAATCTAGACTGTTCTCAGTGGTAACAGATGACAGAACAAGGAGTAATGGTCTTAAGTTGCAGTGGGGGAGGTTTAGGTTGGATATTAGGAAAAGCTTTTTCACTAGGAGGGTGGTGAAGCACTGGAATGGGTTACCTAGGGAGGTGGTGGAATCTCCTTCATTAGAGGTTTTTAGGGCCCGGCTTGACAAAGCCCTGGCTGCGATGATTTAGTTGGGGTTGGTCCTGCTTTGAACAGGGGGTAGGACCAGATGACCTCCTGAGGTCCCTTCCAATACTGATATTCTATGATTCTATTCTATGATTCCGCTCGAGTTAAAGCAGAGCCTGGGTTCTAACCCACACTCCCAGCTGGGTAACTTCCCACAGGCTCAAACACCTCCAAACCCTGGTTAGAGGTTGTTCTGTGTGGAAGGTAGGGAGGGTAAGAGCCTGGGTAACTGTGCAGTGTTAACATACGCCAAGTCCCATTGTCCCGCATCAGCCTAGTGCACCAAGCAGCTGAGGGTTTTGCCATCTATGTACGTACAAGATTATGTGCATATGTGATGCAGAAGTGATACCTACATAAGTCTGTGTTGATCTGAGTGCTATGCATGTGGGAGAATGTGTATATAATTCATTTAGGAGTGTGTGTGCATGAGTTAATGGACCGGGTCATGGATGTGCAAACATCCATGTGTTTTTCATGCTAAGTGAGTACACAGTATGTGTGCATGAGTTATTTGTGATGTGCCGGTGTGTCTGTGGTGTATATACATGGATGACTGTAAGAGGGCATGCGGGTGAGTACATATGTTTTTGTGTATTTGTGCGTGAGTGTGTTGCAAGAATGTGAGTAATTGACCAGAAGTATAGGAGTACGTGAGTTAATGCAGCTCCCCACCCGTGTGCGTTGTTGGGTCCATGTGCATGTCTGCGTGACAATGCATTTCTGTTCCCCATTCAGTGCACGTGTGTGATCATGCAGGCGCGTCACTGAGCGCTGAGTATTTGCACGTGGATAAGGTGGAACCTCTGATGCCATTTTGCATGGGAAGAGACCATCAAGGTGCCCACTGTCATCAGCCGCTCTGTTTATAAAATGCCTCCATGCAGCTCCTTGGCAACAAACCCATTTTTAAACCAATTAGGCTGACCTCAGTTAGCACCTATATGTGTTGCTGGGAAACCAGCCTCCCTAACTAACAGCACTGATGGCAATTAGCATAGCAAAACCCTCCGATGCTTTGCAACTTTCCTTGGATGGTTTGCCCAAGCAGCAGCTTGGGATCGGGTGCTTCTGTGGCCCTATTAGAAAACAACGCTACCCCTTGGGGCTGGGCGAATAGAACTGAGACAGCTCCCTTGGTAAAGAAGCCTGCTGATCAGCCTCTTATTCACAAATGCTCACATAAGCCAGGTGTCATTCAAACTGGGCACCAGCGGCACACTTTTAACAGGGGGGCGGGGAGGGGAACTGACCACTGGAACAGTTTACTATGGGGTGGGGTGGATTCTCCCATTCTTGGGCCCTGTCACAGGGTGGCTGGCCCCTTAAGGGCCTCAGCGCCCCACCTGTGGTGAGATCAGCGCATCTCCCCAGGTGGGACAAATGATTTTGGTCATGTGGCAGGAAGGTCATGTGACTGACCAGGCTCAGGGATATAAGGGAGAGTGGAAGGGCAGGTGGAGGCATCTGAGCCAGCCGGAAGCTGTCGGTGAATGCTGTAAGGATCGGGGCTGTTTGGATTATAACAGGGAAGGGGAGCTGGGGGCACCTGACTCAGGGAGAGAACTGGTGTCTGAAGGGGCCAGCTGGTGTGAAGTGCTGCATTGTTCTGGAGAGATGGCTATGGGCTCCCTGGGTTAGGTGGAAGGGTTGGGGCCTGGAGGGCCGGTGTGTGTATGGACTACATTAATTGTCACTTCCCCCCCACACACACACCCTTCCAGATGGGGAATGTTTTAAAATGATATATACTGGGTGGAGTTTTTGAGGAACCCTGTGAGAGAGGGAAACTGAGGCAGAGTGCTGCAGAGCCACCACAAGGGAGTGCTCAGGAGGCAGAGACCCATTTACAGACCTCTCTTCAAGAAAGCACTTAAGCATACTCTTAACTTTTAAGTGTGTGCTTAAGTACTGTCCTGAATAAAGATGCTTCGGTGTCTACAAGATCTGTAGCTGTTCAACCAGGGTAGGGATTGAGGTAAGGATTTTGGGGTGAGGTTCTCTGGCCTGTGTTATGCAGGAGGTCAGAGGAGAAGATCATAAGGTCCCTTCTGACCTTAGGAATCTCTGAATTCACCAGGATGTTTGGGGAAATCCCAAGTGTAATGAACATTCTCGTGAAGAACTGAATGTGCAATAGATCAGTAAATAACACTAAACTTTTGGGGATAATTTGCAAACCTTAACGTTGTAAATGGAAAGAGTCCTTTACTGTCATCCAGGCAGGGAGCTGGCTTGTGACCTTGCTGACCAATTAAGCAGCACAACTCGAGAATAATGAGTAGCAAGCAATCCACAGGCTGACACGGGTTTGCACAAACTTCTGGTTGAATGATTGCGAAGAGCCACTAATTTTGGGCACTTCCATTTGCAGGTGCCCAATGGCCTTAAGTTGAGCACCAAGAAATTAAGGCACCAGAAATCAGTGGCCACTTCCCGAATATTTTAGGCTCAAATCAGTCAGAACTGTGACCTCTTAACAGGCAGCTTGTGGTCTGAGAAAGGGCTGGATTTGTTGAATAAGCTGTTTGCTGCAATAAGTTCACCTGGCTGTAGTAATCTTTCTTTACAAACTCCAATTGGTGGCTTTCTACAAAACCAGAGCCTCTTTTCTACTGTGGGCCTGATTCAGCTGTTGCTTATATCCCAGTAAACAAGGAGTTAGCACCACTGAAATTGGAATAGGGTGCATCAGGGGTCAGAATCAGACCCTTTTGTGTCTAAATGTGTCTAAACTTACACACAGAAACATGATGGTTATACAGAGTGTTTCGAGGCACCATCAAACTGACTAACAGTTTGGGTTTTTGCTGTCAAAGAACTGATTTCCTGCCCTTCCTTAGAAGTTCTCAATGTGGTGATGAGGGAAACCTCATAGACATCTGTTTTCAAGGGATAACCCCAATGCAGGGCTCTTAGGACTGATCTATTGTCTTTGTGACTGTGGAGGGTGAATGCAGAATGATTCCAAGAGCCCTGCATGTTATCAATGGACACTGTCTGATCATGAATGAGGCCACACTTAGTTTAAGCAGAGGGAAGCTTGATTGATCTTGGGTTGTGTTAATGGTGGTAAAATCTGGACCAGTCATTAACGTTTATGGAGGATGCAGTGTAGGATGCATGCTCCATCCTTTGGTGGTGCTGTACTGGGGGTGAATTAGGCATCAGGATTTTCTGAGGCCTGAAGTGGACTCTGGAGGACTCTAAAAGTAGAACTGATATTTGAGCTAATCAGAATTTTTTTTCAATGTGACATATTGTTTTGTTTTTTTCCCCCAAAGGGCGGGGGGAGTTTTTTGATGCAAAAGAGAATTTTCATTTTGGTTGAAATTTTCTGATTTTTTTTTTTTTTTAATGAATAACCAAAACACTTTTGATTTCCAAAAAAAAATGAATTTTTTTACTTAAAACTTTTTGGCTTTCATAGAAAAATTTTGGTGGGAATCTTTTTTATGACAGTTTTAAAATTTCTCATGGAAAACAACTGGATTTCTTTTTTCCAATCAGCCTTGCCTGATATGTAAACATAGTAGGGTTGATACCTGCTGCTGCTATCTCCGATTTAAAATGAGAGCTGAGGGAATAATTCATTACAAATCATCAGTTGGTTGAATTCTGCCTCTTTCTCTGTTTGTTTGCAGCCCACAAAATCCCCTGTTTCATTTGTTTTTCATAGTTATTTGTAAAACAAAAAAACAATTTCCCCTAGGAACAACTCGTTATCCAAACTTCCAAGATGTTGGTTTGCTATATGAGTCATATGGCATAGTGTCTGTGCCCTGATTGGATGATATCTGTAATTAACCAAAGCAATGCATATTTACTACTGAATGTTCCAGTCTATATTCACCCTCAGTGAATGCTTGACTTTCAAATGAGTTTAAAATTCATGCTGTGGTAAAAGACCATCCACGGACAGTGACTATGAGATGGTTGGGAACATGGCTGAATCAAAACTGGTTTTAGAATTCACGCCCCTCCGACTGAAAGCCCCGTCCACGGTTGTCTCTTTCCAGCAGGGAAAGTTCTTTCCTGAGCTGACTTCTTTCCTCTAGGTTGATTAAGGATTCTCATCCACACAGATGAGCCCTATTTTCATAGCTTTTAGGTAGATGTGGGCTGTGGTCTCTAGGGGACCATACTCAGGAATGGATCCTTTTAAATGTAGAATCTTGATGATGCTCTTCTGAGGGTTTCTGCACATCTAGGTCACGGTCACCTCTGACTCTGCCCAATGAAGTTTCTTTGGCGCTAACCTCACTTGTGTCCATTTTCTTCACAAAGGCTATGGAAACACCCAGGCGTCTGAACAACATAGCCGGTATGGCAGGTACCCTGGGCCTCTCTCTGCTCCCATTGCGCTACAGTTCCTCTTATTCTCTGAAAAAACCCCAATCTCCCATACCTTCCAGTCTCTAACAGCATACGGACCTCTCTGTCATTTCATTGTCCTTCACTGGTCTCTGCTCCACCACCCCCACCATCACACAACATGACGTTGCATCTCCACTCTGCCCTTCCCCTGCACGTTGACATTGACAACTGAGTGCCAGGAGAGGAGACTCAAACTGGGAAGTGCTCTCCTCCAGCTGAGTGCGCAGTCCTTGGCGCTAGCCACCTGTTTTGCTGGCCACGTTCACTTTTCTGTAAGGAGAACAAATCTATTCTCTCCCACGTGCATTTGGGGAAAACCCCAGGGGCAGATTTGCCGCTTTCCTCAAATCCTGAAGTGTAACCTAAATAAAACAGGGCAAGGATGTTCAGCCTCTCTGTCGAATTGCTCCCAGAACAGCCAGGAGTGCAAGTGAGTGGGTGAAACATAAAGGGTCACTGAGTTGGGTGAGGGGTGTGTGTGTGGGTTTTTTTTTTATTTTATTTTTTTATTACTGCAACATAAGGGGCGGGGGGGGGGCATGACCTCTATTTCCCATCTCCTTAGCCACCCCCAGTTTTGGTGATTTAAGCTGTCTCCATCTTGCTGTCTGTGCCCGTTTTTGTCTATCCAACAACTGGATCGTTAAGGTCAATGGTAGCCCTAGCCCTGTGCAACGTCATAGCAATGGCGCACGGGGGCAGAAACCTGTAGCCTCCACAGGGGCAGGAGGCTTTGGCAGCTGGCTGTGTCAGGGGAGCTAGTCGTTAAGGAAGCATGGGGGAGGGAGAGCCGTACTGGGGGAGAAACAGGGAAGCAGTTGTGCCTCCCCCCATAAAGTATGTCTACGAACGAATGTCCTAGCCCAAGTAGACTTGAGCTAGTGCACTTAAAATAGCAGCATTCTGGGCGTTCTGGCTCAGGGGGGAACTTGGCTCTGAAGATAAGAGAATCCAAGCTGGGACATCCACAACCCCAGCTGGCAGCAAGTCTCCCAGCTGCAGTGTAGACCTACTAAGCAGGCCGTGGTGCTGGGAGCCGTAGATGTGTGCTGATGGGGCCAGGTGCCCTGCGCATGCTGTGTCATAGAACCATAGAAGATCAGGGTTGGAAGAGACCTCAGGAGGCCATCTAGTCCAACCCCCTGCTCAAAGCAGGACCTGCACACTTGCTCTGTTATTGGCTACGGCTTAATCCTTGCTCTGTGTTGGCCACTGTGGGGCCAGGCTGCGAGCCTCTTGCTCACGTTAGGTAGCACCTTATTCCACAGCAGGACTGGTCAGGAATTTGCTGCCGAAATGTCTTGTAGTTGGGGAAAATGCTGATTCGTCAAAAAGGACACTGTTTGCAGGGAAGGGTCCTTTTCAGCAAATCTCCACTTTGAAAAATTGGGGGGCAGGAGGGGAGAAGAAAACTATTGATGTTTGTGAAATGTCCCAGTTGAACGTAGCAGTGAAGTAAAGGACTCTCCAGTGGAGGAAGGGGATCAGAGCCCAGCCTTTGGGTCCTTTGATGGGGTCAATTAAAGTCCTGGGACCCTTACAGAGACCAATCTCCTCTATCACTAGCAAAGCAGAGCTGAGTGCTTCTATTTCAATGGGACAGCTTGAGGGGTAGGGTACTACTCAACAATTGGGCTCTTTGTTCCTGCTGTATTTTTGGAGGCACCATGATCCACGCTAGCCAGGCAATCAGGAGACCTGGGTTCTAATCCCAGCTCTACTGGGGACCTGTTCAGTAATTGCTTCCCTTCTTTGCCTCAGTTTCCCCATCTGTACAAGGTGGATAATGATACCAACCTCCCTCGGTATTGAGATGTGTGTGTGAAAGGTACTACCTAAGGGTGATGTGACTGGCCTGATTTCCCTGCCGAGTTTAACAAGCTCACAGGAGTGTGTAGAAAAACCTCCCTCTTCTTTCAGAAGAAAGAAAACGTGGGTTTTTCCGAGCCCTAGTTAGCACAGGGCAGAGACTAGAATAGTCGTGGTTGAGTCTCTTTCTCCCCCGCCCCCCAAGCTTGTCTGGATCATTAAAAGAACAAAAAAATTAAAAGCAGGGACTTGTGCCGGGAGCACTCAGCAAACTTCAGCTGCTTCCTTTAGGCTGCAGATCACTGACAGATTTATGTCGGGGCTGCTAAGTGCTAAATAACCATTTCTGACATGGTACCTTCCCCACCTCCCCCACAGGCCTGTTACCAAATTTGGAGCAGCAGTGCAGGCCAAGGCTGTGTTTACACTACAGCCTAATGCCAGTGCAGCTATAATACCTAGTCCTGCCATGAGTGCAGGGGACTGGACTAGATGACCTCTCGATGTCCCTTCCAGTCCTATGATTCTACGTGGATCAGGGAGGGGTGTGATCCCTGACCGTAGGGTGACCAGACAGCAAATGTGAAAAATCGGGATGGGTGTGGGGTGTAATAGGAACCTATATAAGAAAAAGACCCCAAAATTGGGACTGTCCCTATAAAATCGGGACATCTGGTCACTCTACCTGACCGATAGCCATGCTGGCAGCAGTTCCTAGTGTGCTTTTACTGGCATTGCCTGTTCTGCTCATAGGGAGTGGTTTCATTATGCCAGTGCAAAGCATGACTTTGGCCGATAGCTGTATCCAGACCAGGAGCACTTTGCTGGTGTAGCTATACCGGGGTGCATGCCAAGGCCAGTGTGGACATAGCCTGAAAGAGAACCTAGCCCTGCGTTTTCCTCCATTTCCAATCTCGGGGCCAGGCTTGCCCTGCCATGCCTGTGACTCATCTGCCATTTATCTCAAACAAGCTCGTCATGGAACTATTCTGTAGCAGTGCACGCGTCTGATCTTGGTAATTAAGCGTATTCATTTACCTAACAATTCTGGTGATTTTTAACAGGTTTGTGAGTCACAGAATATTCATGGTTAGCACCTCTAATGTAACCAAGGGAAAAGAGAAAAGGCCACAGCTCATAGCACTAATAATGCCTTGCCCTTCTCCCCTGGCATCTATTATTGTATCTCAACAGACTTTACAAACAATGTCTTATTATTTGTATTACCATAGCACATAGGAGCTCCCGCCATGGGCCAAGACCCCATTGTGCATGGTGCTGTACCAACACAGAACAGAAAAATGGTCCCTGCCCCAAATTCTAGCCTGACAATAAGTCAATATTGGTATTCGGGTTTTGCAGATGGGGAAACTGAGGCAGTGAGGAACAAAAGCCTATTTAGGTTTTAATAACCGGTGCATCATCATAGTAAGTAGCTAGGCATCTTCCAGAGAGATCATGTGGTGGATTCTCCATCCCTTCAGGTCTTTCAATCAAAATAAGATGTCTGTTTCTGAAAGAGCTGTGTCAGTGAAACCATAAGTTATTGGGCTGGCTGCAGAAAGTGGCAGGTGAAATTCTCTGGCTGTGCTATGCAGGATCAGACAGTACTGATCACCCTGATCCTTTCTGGCCTTGGCATCTGTGAATCATAAGTGATTTGCCTAAGTCACGCAGAAAGGTTGGGAAGACCAAGGAATAGAATCCAGACCTGCTGCCCCCTTTCCAAGGAAAACCTTGGTTCTGAGAAACTTGAAAGCTGTAACCTGGCCCTACATTATATCTACAAGTCCTAAGAGCCTGTTCTTTGCTGTCACTGCAGCTAACTACCGAGCTCCTGAAACCGACTCCTGCAAACACCAAAGAGAAGCCTGTTGCTCTGTGTGGCATGGAAAACCCTCAGCAGACAAAGAAACTTATGATCAGCAAAGCTACTAATAAAAAGCAACAGAGGGTCCTGTGGCACCTTTAAGACTAACAGAAGTATTGGAGCATAAGCTTTCGCGGGTAAAAACCTCACTTCTTCAGATGCATCTGAAGAAGTGAGGTTTTTACCCACGAAAGCTTATGCTCCAATACTTCTGTTAGGGTCCTGTGGCACCTTTAAGACTCTGTTGCTTTTTACAGATTCAGACTAACACGGCTACCCCTCTAAAGCTACTAATGTTTCATCTAATGTGTATTAGACCTGACATGTAGTTGTGCTCTGCGATTTTTAGAACTGGCATTATGTAACTTGGTAAAAAGCATGACTAACGTGCAGCCCTTCCTGCTTCTACAGCAACAGAAACCAGAAATAGAGAGTAAGACTCAGGGATTTTGTAGTGAGAGGCACCAAACTGTTGAGGAATCAATTGGATTTTTTTTCTTTTCCACCCAAAAAATAAGTAACTTTTTTTGGGGGGGGGGGAACCTCTACATGTTGGGGTTTTTTTGTTTGTTCCCCCGCCCCCCCAGCCTGGAATAGCCTTTTAAAAGGACCTTTCCTCTTCACGATGTTTAGAGATCTATGGAGAAGAAACATTTCCAATTAAGGAGAAATGTCTGTGGAAGAGCAGCAGGGCAGTTTTTTTATTCAGATTCTCCAAAAAATAAATAGCTCATTTGCCTTTGCCAGAGTTCTGACAAGACCTGGTTGTTAAGTATGGTTTTCACATTGAACTCAGTCCTGGCTTGATGGCCTTGGGGTCTGATTCCTCTGTTTAACTGCAGGGCCCAAGTAATGGCAGTGCCAGCTTTAATTAAATGTGCACCTGCTCTGGGCTGGAGGTATCCTTTGGTCTTCATGCCCATTCAGTCCTTGGCACCTCTGCTTGCAGGAACAGAGGGCTGGGGGTGGCAGTGACACCTGTTGGCTGGACTGGCGTGAAACCATAGAGTCATTGCTTCACACGGCTCACTGAATAGCCCTCTGAGTGTAACGTGCCATTGCTGCTAGCCCAAGCTGGATTTGAACCTGTGATTTGGCAATAAAAACCTCCTTAGCCTATCAGTAGTCCCCTAAGTCACCAAGAGGCAGGCCAGCTGTGGCTAATCAGCTGCAATTAGCCCTTGTGACAGGGCTCTGAAGCTAGAAGCCTGATTGGCTCAGAGAAGGCTGATTGGGATCAGAGACTATTTCCACAAAATTTAGATTGGTAACTTTACCTGAAGTTGTTTATGGATCCAGGGTAATTTCTCAAACTCTCATATTAACAGATACATTATCAGGTCAATGCTGCTAAAAATATGGTGACTGAGTATGTTAAATTCCCCCCCCGGGTGGGCCCTGGAAATGGCTGGGATTGCTACAGCTCCAGGGCTGCTCGGGGGGGGGGGGGGTCAAATGGGGCCCTGGCCGAGAATCCTTTTCCTCACCCGGTGGCGGTCTGGGTCTTCGGCGGCATTTCGGCGGCGGGGGGCCCTTCAGTGCTGCCGAAGACGCGGCGCGACTGAAGGGCCCCCGCCACCAAAATGCCACTGCCGCAGACTCAGAGTGCCGCCCAGTGAGTACAAGCTCCCCCGCTTTGCCTCAGGTCCCCTGAATCCTCTGGGAAGCCCTGTATAACTCACGTGTTCGCTGCACTGAAATTCAGTACATACACACATTGCACACACAGGCCCATCCAAGGTGCGTACACACTCACTGCACAAAGACCCATCATGTGTCTCTATATGAGCGCACTCAGCCATACATTAACACCCACAATGCATGAGCACTGTGTGCAAAGGATATAGCTCCCCTCAAGCAGTGTGCACGCACACACACTTGCAGTACACTGCACAAGGCCTGTCTATGCATATGCTATGTTTGCACATACCTATACCCAGGCACAACCCCCACATCTGCATACATGACCCATAGGACACATCTGCTGGCACACTGCTGTGGATTCAAACTCCCACTTGGAAAACCATGTGAGGGTCTGGTGTGGATGGCAGAAAAGAGACACAGTCCATCAAGGTGTGGGGTAGTATGGTCCAATAATTAAGGCACTGGAGGGCGGGCAGGATACCTAGGGTCTCTTCTCAACTTAATCACTGATCTGCCTGTGGCCTGGGGCAAGTCTGCATCCTTTCCTTGTCTGTTTTGTCTCTTCAGTTTGCAAGGTCTTTGAGAAGGGGGACTCTCTCTCACTGGGTATAGACACGATGGGACCCTGGACTTGGCACTATTCTAACACAAATGATAATGAGCATATGCAGCCAGCCAGCTCATCCTCTATCCTGGCCCTATGCATTAGTCCCTATTACTGCTCCAAAACAGGACCCCACTGTGATATGTGCTGTACAAACACAGGGGGAAAAAACAGATGGTCCCTGCCACCAAAGTGCTGACATGCTCATCTGACACTGTCTGAGCACTGGGCACCAGAAATCCTACATTCCTTTATCAACTCCTCCACCACCACCTTCAGTATGACTTTGAGGAAGTCACTTCGGCTCTTCTTTGACTCAGTTTTCTTCTCTGTAAAATGGGGATAAACATGCATGGGTGTTCTGGAAATCAGTTAATGCTTGTGAAGCCCTTTGAGATCCCAGGAAGAAAAATATGTGCAAAGTATTGCTCTGTTTCTCAGGAGAGTCCTGAAGGAGCTGAGAAAATGGAAAGAGCTAACGATCAGTTGGACAAGAAATAGACGTGGCATGAAAATAATTGCATTGCCCAGAAACAGTCTGTACCTGGCTTCTCCAGCACTGCCAGTAAAAATCCGCAGTGCCTAATTAATGATGATAAAAAATGTCAGTTAGGCAATGCCTATGAGGAAATAAGAGCAAAGGCAGATGTGGTATAAGACAGTGGTTCTCAAACTAGGGCCGCCACTTGGCCAGGGAAAGCCCCTGGTGGGCCGGGACGGTTTGTTTACCTGCCGTGTCCGCAGGTTCAGCCGATCACAGCTCCCACTGGCCGCGGTTCGCCGCTCCAGGCCAATGGGAGCTGCAGGAAGCGGTGCGGGCCGAGGGATGTACTGGCCGCCACTTCCCACAGCCCTCATTGGCCTGGAGCGGCGAACGGCTGCCAGTGGGAACCGCGATCGGCCGAACCTGTGGACATGGCAGGTAAACAAACCGGCCCAGCCCGCCAGGGACTTTCCCTGAACAAGTGGCAGCCCTAGTTTGAGAACCACTGGTATAAGATGCAGTCCTAGGATAAAGAGAGCTCTCTACTCAACTTTAAGCTACTGATATATTATTAGGTTGTCCCCCTCCATCCTTCTGGACAATAGCTTCTTGTTATGCCATGCTCTTGCCTTCCAACCAAGACCCAATGGAAAGTAATGATTCCTTCAGAAGGACCACAAAGCACTTGGCAACACATTTATACAAGGGCCATTTTCACTGACTGTTGAAATGCAGCCACCTCCCAGGTGGAACACAGCAACTGCTCAACAGCCCAGTGCAACAATAAATGGCACTTCACGACAGGAAGAAAAGAAGAATTACAGCACTGTATCAGTATATCAAACAGCAGTTAAAACTGCAAAGGGAAAATATAAGTAATTCATCAATATACCTAGGACACAAAGTGCCATGGGCACCTTAGAGATCAAATCCCAAGGAACATGGATGCTTTAAAGTAACAGCATGTGGTATATGGGATGGGGGGGGGAGAAGGGAGGGATTATAGGTGTGTGTTGTGTTTTTTGTTTTTGTTTTTGTTTTTTTGCCCCATCTCTGTGATGTGTTAATGGGAATCCATTTTAAATCTCAGCCATAAACAATAGATGTTACTTACAAGGCAAGCCCAGAGGATGCAACTGTGAAGTGACTGCAGAAAGGAGGTTGCTGAGAGAGCTGCTTTGGGTATTTTAATTCCTGCAGTTTTAGAGGCTGTCATAGTTTGCTGAAATAAAATGAAAGGGATGAAGGAAAATGGTCCCGGAAAGTGTCATGTTCCAGATCTAGAAAGAAAAACCCCTTCAAAGCCATGTATCTGAAAGATTAAAGTTAGATTCTAAGGGCTGGAAGCCTGGGTAATGATATTCAGCAGAGGAAGGGGGAGAAGCTGCTTAGAAGTCACAGGTGCGATTTCCCTTGCTAGGACTTTTTCTTCCACCCCAGCAAGTGTTGTGTCTCCAAGGGAGAACCATGTGGTATCCAGAGGGCGATAGTGTTCATGTAACCCACATGAACCCAGGCTGGCTTTGTCTTCCTCTAGTGGCTGGCTCTCACAAGAGGATAAGAGCCTACTATAGCTGCCAAGGAGCATTTGGCTCAAGTGACAGAGGCTTGTGCCATTTAGTGCTGAACATCCAGCATTCAGCCCCCCCTGAGGGCCCAGCACTCGTTTCAACTTTGAAAACCTCTTGACAAGAAAACCTCTCCATTCCTTTCAACCAGCAAGATTGGCTTCCCTACATTTGAAAGGATTCTGTGAAGCTTTCCGGCTCCCATCCCTGTTTGTTTTGTGCTGTTTTTGCTTGAATGGGTTCAGGTTCCAGCATTTCCTGAGCTGCTCTGTCCACTCAAACAGGTTCTTTGACAAAGAGAACCAACAAAAGCAGGTGATCTATTGTAGGATGCACACAATCAGAGCAATGTGGCATAGGTCAAGCTGTGTGAATAACTGGGGTGGGGTTTTTTTGTTTTTGTTTTTGTTTTTTTTAGTTTGAAGCATGTATCCCCATGTCTATATTGCTATTTTTGCCATGCTAGCCTAGGTAAAGTCAGTGCAGGTATTTCTACCTGAGCTACAATCACACCTCTGATTACACCGTAGACATGCCCACAGACGATTCCAAGCTATAACAGTGGGCAGTGCACTAGGATAGCACCCGAGGAGACGTTACTGTAGCAAATAACATAAGGACCCAATCCTGCTCCCATTACGGGTCATGTGATCACTTCAGTGGGAGTCTGCTGTTATGATATGATGGGCACTTGGGGTAGCTTGCTTCAGAGTAGAAGGCTGGCCTTGTGGCCATGGCACTGAATTTGGACTCGGGAGAGTTGGGTGCCATTCCTGGATCTGCAACAGACTCTGTACGGGACCTTGGGCAAGTCACTAAATAGTTCTGTCTCTGTTCTGAGGAGAATTCTGCTTTGTCTATTTATATTGGGGCAGGGACTATATTGTCTTATGGGCCCCTGATCTCAGTCAGGGCCTGCGCAATGAGGGGGCCCCAATCTCAGTCGAGGCCACGATAGTCTCTGCCATCATACAAATAATAATTCTATGAAAGCAGATTGCACTCTTGGCATTGTTGTCTGTTGATGGGACTAAACAAAGTCCGTTGTTGCTATTTCTTTCTTAGCTGGGTTAATTTCTCAGACTGGGGAAGCTGTTTTCAAAGGCAAGTCCCTGGGGGACCTGGACAATCACAACTTCAATGCAAAAACAGCTGGGAAGGTAAAGGAAGCTGGAGGAACTAAAAGCTTAGTGGTGTCCTGAGAAATCAGTAGAGCGGGCTGGAGTGTCCCTAGCTGCACTGGAGGACAACGGGAAGCTTTTAAACACTGCCCCTTTCTCCACAAGCAGGGCAGGGTGTTTGCACAGGTGAGAGGGGATGCTTTGAGCAGAGCTCTGCTCCTGGCTATAGTTGGCTTTTCCTGGGAGATCACTCCCAAGCCAAGGTCCAAACTCAATCCTCTCCCCATCCAGACAGGAATGGTATTGCCAAGTGCTAGAGTCCTGCGGGTATCTTGGATTACCCCACACCTCTGCTACCCTAGGACACTCCCCCTTTCAGCCCTGTCTAGAGCCCTGCCGCCCCACCACTTCCATCAACTGGAGACGTGAGCTGTTATCCTATTCCTGACTCAGCCTCCTCTGAGATCTTCTCTTCACTTGGATAACAGACTCTGCTTGCGGTTCCAATGGAATCCGCCCGGCGTGGTGGCCCAGAGGTTCACACACAGCCTCACGAGCTTTGTGGCTGGCCTTCAGCTTCTTTGGGGGAACGGGCTGGTCTGAGGCAAATGGACAGAGCCCCGTAGCAGGGAAACAAATTGCCTCAGACTTGGGAGACCTGGGTTCAGGTCCCTGCTTTGCCACAGACTCCCTGTGTGACTGTGAGCAAGTCACTTAGCCGCTCTGTACCTCATTTATTAATGCCCCTTGGAGTCAATGGCACTTAAGAGCACTAAGCTGGCCCTTCATTTGGGAAGCCCAGAGCTGGCACACCCACGGAGGCTGCAGCATGACTCAGAGCTCCAATCAATACATTGACAAAGAGAGCTAGAGCCCTATGGGTTACTAGTGCACTAGGCTTTGGGACATCTGGGTTTCAGTGAGGCACGAGGGAGCAAAACCGCTCCTGTGAAATCCACCCGAACGTTTGCTGGGGGTGCGAACGGATCAGAATCCCGGCGCTGACCGACGGGGAAGCTTGGTTCTGAATCTCAACTCTGGGCTGGATCCTCTGCTGGGGTAAATCAATGGAACTTTCTTTCTATCTATAGAAGAACTGGGTCTCAGGGCTATCTCTGAACCAACTCTTTTTGGAGGTGTGAAAATTTTTGGCAAACTTTTGCTTTCATTGTTGCTAATCTCTGAGCCTCCCGGTGTGGTCCCGGATGGATGCAGAAATCCCTGGAATTCTGAGTGAAAGGCTGCTCTCCTGAGTGGCAACCTCCCAGTAGGGTGATCACATGTCCCGTTTTAGCCAGGACAGTCCCTTTTTTAAGCCCTGTCCCGGCCGTCCCGACCTTTTTGGCAAAAGTGGACATTTGTCCCATTTGCTCTTGCCAACTGATCAATGGGACAAATACCCATTTTTGTCAAAAAAAGTGGGGTGAAGAGGAATGTGTGTGTGGGAGCAGCGATGCCAGCCCCACATGTGGGGGAGGCAGGGCTCGGGCGGGGGACAGGCAGGGCTCGGGTGAGCAGCGACACCAGCCCCATACACGGGGGGAGAGGACTTGGGCTATCCTTATGCAGTGTCCCGTTTTCCCTTGGGGGAAATATGGTCACCCTACCTCCCAGGGATCTTCTTCTTGGGACATTACTGACAGACTTGCAGCCCCAGTAGTTTGGATGAGGCTCGGCGAAGCAGCCAAACTTCTGGAGACTCACATGGCTCCAAATTCCAAACCGGTTTAGAGATTCTTCCATCAGTCATTTGAATCTCCTTTGCAAGCAAATGACGACGCATGAAATTCAGCAAAAATCCCACTGATCACCATGAGTGCATCTTACCATCCTGCCCAATGCAGGGGTCTGGAACAGGATAATGAGACTGTTGTAAATTAGGTATCAGATTTGGCTGAGCTGGGTGGTCATGTCTGGGCAGGGTCATGGGGCGTCAGGACTGGGCAGAGCTGTGTGACATAGGCAGAGCTCAGCATAGGCAGGGCTGGGTGGTCAGGTTTGCCTGTAGAGAACTAAGCAACTTCTCTCTCTGCCCAAGATGGGATCCAGGACTGGGCTATCGGAGGGACCGGGAGATCAGGACTGAGATGCAGCAGCAGAGCTCGGTGAGGGCTGATGACTGGACTAGCAATGGGAGTTGCGGGTCAGGGCTGATTAGCAGACCTGTGTGGGTGATACGAGCTAGGAAAACCGGAGATGCCGCTGGAAGAAGGAGGAGCATCAGCAGAGCTGTATGTGGGAGCCCAGCACCGGAATAGCAGGGAGTACTGCAGGTCAGGGCTGAAGTGTATTGATAGAGCTGTGTGGGTGGGAAGCTTACAAAGCTCATTTCCCATATCGTGCCTTGTAATTATTTGTTATATACAAGGCATCAGAAATGTACGTGGTGCTTTGCAAAACAAAGATGGAGTCCCTGCCCAGAAGGACTTAAAATCCAAGGAGCAGACAGTTTATTTTTGTCACCATACCACCTGGATCAGGGCCCCATTGTCTTGCGTGCTGCAGACACTCATAGCAAGAGACAGCCCCTGCCTCAAGGAGCTACAGACAAAGGAAACAGAGGGGACGTGACTTGACCGGGTCCCACAACAAGTCAGGGACAGAGCCAGGAGCAGAACGCAGGTCTGTCTGATTCCCCGTCCAATGCCCTCCGCACTAGGCATCACTGACTCCCAGTAGACTTTAATGGAGTTACTCGTATGAATAAGTGTAAAACAGGGTGGAAAAGGGCTCCCCACCTGGTCCTAAATTAAGACACTAGCAGCAGGAAGAAGCAACAAATAAAGGGGAGCAGGCAGGGCAGGATTAGGGTGAAGAAGTTTAGTCATTTGCATCACTCACCCAACCGATGACAATGGAGGGTCCCATTGAGTCTTGGTTTCATTGTAAGATGGGGTATAAGGCTCCTTAGAGAAGACAGTTTGGGGTAGGATGGTGTGAGAGGACAGGGCGGTGGGGAAAGCAGGCAGGAGCTCCGTAATCTGGGCCCTACATTTAGTGAGCACTAAAATTAGGGGAATTCACATGAAGTAAGAAATAGGACTTTAAAAGGTAAACAGAGGAGAAAAGCTCCTTTCAAGGAGCCAGGTTCTCTGATTAGAAACCTGGGGCATGATTCTGCTGCCACTTACAGGAGTAAACTGGGAGTGGCTCCACTGGCGTGACACTAGTGTTGATTCTGATCTCACTCCAGTTTAAGCTCCTGGCTCTACTGTACTGCCAAGGACTGAGAACTCCCTCTGGTCTCCAGATTTTCTGGAGAAATATCTTTCTTCAAAGCAAGAGTTAGTTTATTCCCCATTCAGCTTTGGAGGACATTTTTTCTCAGTGTGAGCAAGGAGATTATTAAAGCCTATAAAATAATCTCTTTTGCTACAAATTGCACTTCATTGCATGCATGGGATCTGTTATGTCACAGGGAGATACACCCTTGGGAAAGAGCATTGGGGTTTCACCTGAAGAGCACAGTGTTAGGTTATTTTTATTTACACATCATACAATTAGCCTGTGGAACTCATTGCCACAAGATAATGTGACAGTGGTGAGTGTGTATTACGGGTCCCCCCTGTGCCTGATCCACAGAGGAAATTAGTTGTTACAGCCTCCGGCTACAGAGCCTTGGCTCGTTATCTAGGCTTTTAGCTTTGAAGGTCACTGATTCAGTCCCAGTGTGTTGGCTGAGGTGGTGGCCATAACAATAGCACTGAAGCAGAAAACCTCTGAAGTAACCAAAACATTTTCCTCCCACATGTTCATCTGTAAACAATATGTAACTCATCAATTAAGCATGTCCTGACCCCTTCTAGTGGCTAATCCACATAAAGCATAAGAGCATGCTGTTTCTACCAGGAAATAGAGAATTAGCTCAAGTGATAGAGACCTGTGCTTGGAGCTGGAGATACGATATTCTGTCCCAGACAAGACAGCCTCTGGGTTCGGGGATTGATTATGTATAGGCTTGGCAGAATTGAGTTTTTATTTTCCTATTTTATCATTTTAACAGATATTGATTTATTTTAAAGCACTTTTTCTATTTTTATCTATTTAAACGTTCACAGTTGTCAGAAATTATGAGTGGGTCAGACAATGATTTAATGGCAGTAGATGTGGAGATTCAAAAGTTAAGGGTTTATAACCCTTAAAACACAAATTTGTCAATGTCCTGTCAACACATACACAGTAAGCAGCCTTAAATCAAACTCTATGTTCTCAAGCAGCATTTTTCTTATTTTGCCTAGCTGTCAACTTTGATTATTATTGGTGGAAATACTGTCAGTTTCTGCATGGGCAGTGATGTGTTTGGTTTTTTTGTTTTGTTTTTTACCAACAATTACTGATTTTTTTAAAAAATGTAGTCCATCCTAGCCTAGTTATGTATCATGTGAGCTAAGTCTGTCTTTGTCCCCTTCTAGTGGCCAAACCATGGAAGGAGATTTAAATTACACTGTCTGAGTGAATGGGGCTGATTATTTATTATCTAGCAGTAGCGGTACAAGCCCTTAGATCCAGAGCTCCTGGGTTCAGTCCCTGCAGATAACACATCTGGGGAGATTGTTTCAGTGGTAAATATTTTTGGAGAGATTTTCCCCCTACTATTTTTTTTTCTAGTCTAACCCTTGATCCCTGTGTTATTTCATTGCTGCCCTAACAAATCCCAAGTTTTTCAAACCTGAAGGATATTCATTACTGAGCTTGCTACTTCTCAAGTGTTTTAACTTCCCACAAGTGCCATCTCGGCGGTTCCCACCCTGACAAACAGCAGGAGGGATTTTAAAAAAGGAAGGTTTTAGATGTATAACAGCTGATCTTCCTGTTGACATAGAATATCAGGGTTGGAAGTGACCTCAGGAGGTCATCTAGTCCAACCCCCTGCTCAAAGCAGGATCAATCCCCCAGACAGATTTTTGCCCCAGATCCCTAAATGGCCCCCTCAAGGATTGAACTCATGACCCTGGGTTTAGTAGGCCAATGCTCAAACCACTGAGCTATCCCTCCCCTGTATGTTTTTTTCTGTACAAGAGGAGCCTGCGTACCTCACTCATGGCTTTGGTGCATGTGAGCTAGTTTGTCTTTCCCCAGCAGGGGCTGTAATGTCGTATCCGAATATAACCATCAGGCACGGAGATCTGTTTGTAGGGCCAGATTTCTAACTGCTCAGTGCCCCCAGTGGGGCCAAAATTTTCACTGTCCTTTTGGCCTAGTGCTTGGCCAATACTCAGGGCCTTATAGGGTTGGGATCATTAGAATGAGAAGTAGTTTCTACCTAACTCGTAGCATCAAGCAAACAGCAGGGCCTCAGAAATCCCCATGCCTGCCACTCCAGCGAGCTCTGTGCCCAAGAAGTTCTGTGTCTCTGCTTCCTCTCAGAGTCACACTCACAACTGCTTCTCCAGGCTTCCTGCCTCCAACACACACAGGCTGTAAAACCAATCTCCTAGCTCCTGCGATGGTGGTAAGGGAAACTCAGCCCACACAGCTGAGCTGCAACAGGCCATGTGCCTTGGGCAGTCCCTGCATTGTTCGTAGCTGTCTGCTATAAAAATGGGCTTAATTGCTCCTTCCATTGAGTCACATACCCACTGAGTTTAGAGGTTTATGATTGTCCTTGGATCAATGACTCTCCTGAGGGCAGCCATTAGCACCTTTCAACATAACAGTTCCCTGAGATCCATCCAGGCAACGGAAAAGCTCAGCAGACCCTTTAATTGCTCGCTGGGTTCCAAAATGAAGCTTTGCTTCTGCATTGATCCCTGTGCAAGATGCAATCCCCCCCCCCTCGTCCTGCCCTACCTCTTGGCACCCAGTGGTCTGTGTGCTGCGTCCGTGAAGGCCGTGAGATATAACGGGCACATGGCAGACTGCTCCAGTTAATCTGCAAACTGATCTCTGCCACTGCAGCCTTTGAGGCTAAAAGGAGGTTTTTTTTTTTTTAATGTTGGGAATATAGGTCATCCCTAACCTTAAAAAAGAAACCAAACAAGGAACCGAAAAGCCTAAGCTGCAATCTCTGGTGTCTCGACGGAGGCTCGGTTCAAATAGCCCACGTGAAGGGGAGTCTAGTGAAAGAAACGGAAATGTATTTGAGTGAAGGCCCTTGCGATTTCATAGAGGGTCTGGTCTGGCACACATTAATGTACTGTTAACAAGCCGCCCCCAGCATCAAGGAACCTGCAGCTAGAATTTCTGTGGGCGGTTTAAAGCTTCAGACTGCTGCTCTCCAGAGAAAGCAGCCCTTGATGGGCAGACTCAGGGAACAATCACATGGGATACTCCTTACTGATCTAAGGTACTATCCATCACCTGCAGTGTCATAGCATCTATGCACCTCACATTCTGTAAGGTATTTATCCTCCCCCCATCTCTGGTAGGCAGCCAGGGTACTGCTGTTATCCCCATTGTACAGAGGGGGAACAGAAAGATTAGGATCCAGATGTTTAAAAATATTTGGTTCATAGATTCCATTGTGATCATCTAGTCTGACCTCCTGCATAACCCAGGCCAGAGAACTTCCTTAAAATATTTCCTAGAGCAGATGTTTTAGAAAAACATCCAATCCTGATTTAAAAGTTGTCAGTGATGGGTTTCAGAGTAGCAGCCGTGTTAGTCTGTATCAGCAAAAAGAACAGGAGTACTTGTGGCACCTTAGAGACTAACAAATTTATTTGAGCATAAGCTTTCGTGGGCTACAGCCCACTTCATCGGATGCATAGAATGGAACATACAGTAAGAAGATATTTATACATACAGAGAACATGAAAAGGTAGAAGTAGCCATGCCAACTGTAAGAGGCTAATTAATTAAGAGAAGCTATTAACAGCAGGGGAGAAACTTTTGAAGTGATAATCAAGATGGCCCATTTCGGACAGTTGACACAAAGGTGTAAGGATACTTTAACATGGGGAAATAGATTCAATTAGTGTAATGACTGAGCCATTCCCAGTCTCTGTTCAAACCTAAGTTAATGGTATCTAGTTTGCATATTAATTCAAGTTCAGCAGCTTCTCGTTGTAGTCTGTTTTAGAAGCTTTTCTGTTGCAAAATTGCCACCTTAACGTCTGTCACTGAGTGATTAGAGAGGTTGAAGTGTTCTCCTACTGGTTTTTGAATGTTATGATTCCTGATGTCAGATTTGTGTCCATTTATTCTTTTGCGAAGAGATTCCTCCGGTTTGGCCAATGTACATGGCAGAGGGGCATTGCTGGCACATGATGGCATATATCACATTGGTAGATGTGCAGGTGAACAAGCCCCTGATGGTATGGCTGATGTGATTAGGTCCTATTATGGTGTCACTTGAATAGATATGTGGACAGAGTTGGCAGCAGGGTTTGTTGCAAGGATAGGTTCCTGGGTCAGTGTTTTTGTTGTATGGTGTGTGGTTGCTGATGAGTATTTGCTTCAGGTTGGGGAGCTGTCTGTAAGCGAGGACAGGTCTGTCTCCCAAGATCTGTGAGTGAGGGATCATCTTTCAGGATAGGTTGTAGATCTTTGATGCGCTGGAGAGGTTTTAGTTGGGGGTTGAAGGTGACAGTTCTGTTATTTTTCAAAGAAAACTGTCCAAAATGGGCCATCTTGATTATCACTTCAAAAGTTTTTCTCCATGCTGTTAATAGCTTCTCTTAATTAATTAGCCTCTTATAGTTGGTATGGCTACTTCCACCTTTTCATGTTCTCTGTATGTATAAATATCTTCTTACTGTCTGTTCCATTCTATGCATCCGATGAAGTGGGCTGTAGCCCACAAAAGCTTATACTCAAATAAATTTGTTAGTCTCTAAGGTGCCACAAGTACTCCTGTTCTTTTTGTCAGTGATGGAGACTCTACCACGATCCTTGGTAAATTGTTCCAGTGGCTAATTACTCTCACCGTTAAATATATATGCCTTATTTCCAGTCTGAATTTGTCTAGCTTCAACTTCCACAAATGGATTGTGTTAGACTTTCCTCTGGTAGATTGAAGAGCCCATTATTCAATATTTGTTCCCCATGTAGGTACTTATAGACAGTAATCAAGTCTCCCCTTTACTGTCTCTTTGTTGAACTAAATAGATTGAGCTCTTTGAGTCTCTCGCTATAAGGCAGGTTTTCTAATCCTTTCATCATTCTTGTGGCTCTTCTCTGACCCCTCTCCAATTTATCAACATCTTCTTGAATTGTGGGCACCAGAACTGGACACAGGATTCCAGCAACGGTCGCACTAGTGCCAAATACAGAGGTCAAGTAATCTCTTTACTCCTACATCAGATTCCCCTATGAATGCATCCAAGGATTACATTAGCTCTTTTGGCCACAGCATCTCACTGGGAGCTTCTGTTCAACTGATTATCCACCACGATCCCCAAATCTTTTTCAGAGTCACTGCTTCCCAGGATAGAATCCGCCATCCTGAAAGTAGGACCTACAGTCTTTGCTCCTAGATGTACACATTTACATTTTGCTGTATTAAAACACAGATTGTTTGCTTATGCCCAGTTTACCAAGTGTTCCAGATCACTGTGTATCCGTAACCTGTGATCTTCATTATTTACCACTCTGCCAAGTTTTGTGCCCTCTGCAGACTTTATCAGTGATGGTTTTATGTTTTCTCTGCAATCGCTGATAAAAATGTTAACTAGCGTAGGGCCAAGAATAGGTCCCCACTAGAAACACATCTACTCAATAATTCCTCATTTGCAATTGAGGCCATTTAATATGTGCCATGTTAATTTTATATCATTCTAGTTTTGTTAATCAAAATGTCATGTGGTACCAAGTCAAATGCCTTACAGAAGTCTATGTATAGTACATGATATGTCTTTTGATGAGATTACCAGTTAGTTGGACAGGATTTATTTTCCATAAACCCATGTTGACTGGCATTAATTCTAATACATAACTCCCACTGAAAGGGGGCCTCCATGGGGGAGCAGGTAGAGGCTTGTGCCCTGGGGCAGAGCCTGGCCTTGTCACTGGCCCCTCACTCCCATCTCCTCCAGAAATCAATGGGAGTTAGGTGCCTAAATACCTTTAAAAATCTGGGCCTGAGCGATTTGCCAGAGGGATGTGTGGCAAAGCGGTATTCTGAATGCCCTACTTACTGGGCCTTCCTTCCTTCCCCTCCGGAAAGCCACTTGTGGGCAGGGACATACCATTCATTTCTATGGTTGAACGTTGCCTTCTCACCCACACAAGTGGGGCCAGCTCCACTCTCCTCCCAGGATGTGAGTTAACAGGGGTCATAGTCATTTCCCACTGTAGCTGCCTTTCCCGCAGTGACCACCAGGGCGAAGACAGCCTTTGTACATTCCTACCCTGGACCCTGGGGAAAGCAAGAATGTAATCAGATGGACAGTGATTAATATGGGAAAGGTGGCTGCTCAGTGGCACTGCACCTGCCGTTCTGCACAGCAGCTGGCGCTGAGGAAGGATCCACGGTCCATTTTTGTTTCATCACACTGACCTAGTCTGAGGTCGTGTTCATGTGTTTGTCACCAGTACCCGGCCAGGGGTTGGCTACTTGGTAACTGTTCTGAAGCTGTTTTGAATGCGTAGATCTCATTCATGCCTCTTTCCAATGCGTTGTTCACATATAGTGCATGGGGCAGTCATAGTTGCATTATGTACTTGAGCTGGATCCAAACATCCCCGAGACCCAAAAGCGGAGTTTGCGCATGCTCCTTTCTCAGTATTCAGCCTAATCCGACCCCCCCAGATCTTAGAATGCCAGGAACATCTGGAAAACTTGGATCCCACCTCTATGATACATTAAACACTTCCCTGACTAGCTGGAGCTTCTTAGGGAGCTAAGTTCGCCAACCCTTCAGGATTGGCCTGGAGTCTCCAGGAATTAAAGATCATGTCATGTGATCAAATCTCCAGGAATACATCCGACCAAAATTGGCAACCCTATTGGGAGCCCAGCCTCCTGGTCCCAGTATTTCCCCCCCGGGAGTACAAGCTATTCTTTCAGGACCTAAGCCCACATCTTCAATGGTATTCAAGCTCCTAACTTCATTGAAATCAATGGAAGTTAGGGGTCAATGACTATTCAGGAGCTGGGTTTAAAGCACTTACTTCAAGAGTGTGAGTAGTCCCCATGACTCCAAGAGGACAGTTACATGCTTAAAAGTGAGCCTGCACTTGAGCTCTGATGAATTGGAGCGTCAGTCTTTTGGTGTTTAAGTACCGAAGAAGGCAGGGTAGTAGAAGGAGACTAATGCAATGAAAACACCCTCCCTATCTGAATGAATATACCATCCTGTGCTGTGCAGATCAGGCAGTGGGAAAAGTGACAAATTCTCAGGACAAAGTCTGATCTGGCATAACTCCGTGGAAGTCCATTGAGTTTGGATTTATGTCGGTGTAAGAGATCAAAAAGAGATGTGGACAAATTGGAGAGAGTCCAGCAAAGGACAACGAAAATGATTAGGGGTATGGGGAATATGACTTCTGAGGAGAGGCTGAGGGAACTGGGGTTATTTAGGCTAGGTCTACACTACAGCGGGGGTCCGACCTAAGATACACAACTTCAGCTACGTGAATACCGTAGCTGAAGTTGCGTATTTTAGGTCGGCTTACCTAGCGGTGAGGACGCGGGAAAGTCGACCGCTGCCGCGCTGCCGCCGACTCCGCTGCCGCCTCCTGCCGAGGTGGATTTCCGGAGTCGACGGCAGAGCGATCAGGGATCGATTTTACCGCGTCTTCACTAGACGCGGTAAGTCGATCCCCGAAAAACCGATTGCTACCCGCCGGATCGGCGGGTAGTGAAGACAAAGCCTTAGTCTGCAGAAGAGAAGAGTGAGGGGGGATTTGATAGCAACCGTCAACTACCTGAAGGGGGGTTCCAAAGAGGATGGAGCTAGGCTGTTCTCAATGGTGGCAGATGAGAGAACAAGGAGCAATGGTCTCAAGTTGCAGTGGGGGAGGTCTAGGTTGGATATTAGGAAACACTATTTCACTAGGAGGGTGGTGAAGCACTGGAATGGGTTACCTAGGGAGGTGGTGGAATCTCCATCCTTAGAGGTTTTTAAGGCCTGGCTTGACAAAGCCCTGGCTGGGGTGATTTAGTTGGTGTTGGTCTTGCTTTGAGCAGGGGATTGGACTAGATGACCTCATGAGGTCTCTTCCAATCCTAATCTTCTATGATCAGGATCTGGCCTGTCTGTGGATAATCCCACCTTTCCCATGGCAATAACACTACCCTGCTGAGGAGAAAAAAAGCCTCAAAGATCACAGGGCTGGATTCTGATCTTATTTCCACCAGTGTCAATGTGGCTCTGCTCACTTCAGTGGAGTTACTCTAGCTTGCACCAGCATAGATGGGAACAGAATCTGTCCCATGGTGGGTTCCCTCAGCATCCGGTCCCAAATATGCATGGAGCGTCAAGTGTATTCTGTGGCAATGAGGGGTCTGGAGTGATTTCGGAGTGTGCTGTATTGATGACCTAGGAAGGACTATGTTTCTTAAACATCCTGTTAAGGAAATATGCGAGCTTTATGTTAAGGTGAAGGCTCTTTTCTAAAAGAATCGTACTCCCATTATGCTGTTAGTCATTTTGGTCAGTTTATTAACTAGGATTATATAAGCAGGGGCCTTGATAGCTTTGGTTTCCTGCAGGATCTGTTCCCTTGTTGCATTTCCTGACTACAATCAATAGCAACTTCTTTTCTCAAATCTCACATGGGCTCCCTGCACCTAACTAGCTAGGTAAGGGCCCCAGGAGATTGCCAGCTATTTACCAGCTCCACTCAGCCTGATGTGAACTCAGGGGCAGCTGGGATCTGAGCCCAGGCAGTGGGATGATGCAGGGAGTTGTCAGTAGAACATAGCCCTAGAGGGGCATGTACAATCCTGGGGTCCATGCAGGCTCATGGCTGGAGTGGTACCCTATCTGGCCCCAGGCATTCTTAGCCAAGGTAAGGGTTCTCATGTGGCGAGCCCTAAGGGAGCGTCGTGAGGGGTGATGGTACTCTGTAGCATGGGATCGCAACCTGGGGGCTGCAAACGGTAATCAGCTACCTCCTCTTTCTTCATGGCTAGTTGGGACTGAGGTCCCCAAACTAGTTGTAGCAATATGGGGGTCACAGTATTCTTGCCAGCAAGCTAAAGAAGTATGAGCTGGATGAATGGACTATAAGGTGGATAGAAAGCTGGCTAGATCATCGGGCTCAACGGGTAGTGATCAATGCCTCCATGTCTAGTTGGCAGCCGGTATCAAGCGGAGTGCCTAGGGGTTGGTCCTGGGGCCAGTTTTGTTCAATATCTTCATTAATGATCTGGAGGATGGTGTGGACTGGACCCTCAGCAAGTTTGCAGATGACACTAAACTGGGAGGAGTGGTAGATACGCTGGAGGGTAGGGATAGGATACAGAGGGACCTAGCCAAATTGGAGGATTGGGCCAAAAGAAATCTGAGGTTGAACAAGGACAAGTGCAGAGTCCTTAGGAAGGAAGAATCCCATGCACTGCTACAGACTAGGGGCCGAGTGGCTAGGCAGCAGTTCTGCAGAAAAGGACCTAGGGGTTATAGTGAATGAGAAGCTGGATATGAGTCAACAGTGTGCCCTTGTTGCCAAGAAGGCTAACAGCATTTTGGGCTGTAGAAGTAGGAGCATTGCTAGCAGATTGAGGGACATGATCATTCCCCCTCTATTCAGCATTGGTGAGGCCTCATCTGGAGTATTGCATCCAGTTTTGGGCCCCACACTACAAGAAGGATGTGGAAAAATTGGAAAGAGTCCAGCAGAGGGCAACAAAAATGATTAGGGGACTGGAGCGCATGACTTATGAGGAGAGGCTGAGGGAACTGGGATTTGTAGTCTGCAGAAGAGAAGAATGAGGGGGGATTTGATAGCTGCTTTCAACTACCTGAAGGGGGAGTTCCAAAGAGGATGGATCTAGACCAGGGGTCGGCAACCTTTCAGAAGTGGTGTGCCAAGTCTTCATTTATTCACTTTAATTTAAGGTTTCGCATGCCGGTAATACATTTTAACTTTTTTTAGAAGGTCTCTCTCTATAAGTCTATATATAATATAACTAAACTACTGTTGTATGTAAAGTAAACAAGGTTTTCAAAATGTTTAAGAAGCTTCATTTAAAATTAAATTTAAAATGCTGATCTTAAGCCGCCGGCCTGCTCAGCCCGCTGCCAGCCTGGGGTTCCGTTCCGCTAGGCCGGCAGCGGGCTGAGCGGGGCCTGCGGCTGGAATCCCGGCTGGCAAGGGGCCGGCAGCCAGAACCCCAGGTTGGCAGCGGGCTGAGCGGGGCCGGCGGCTGGGACCCCAGCTGGCAAGGAGCCGGCAGCCAGAACCCCAGGCCGGCAGCCAGAACCCCAGACCGGCAGCGGGCTGAGCGGGGCCGGGGGCCGGGACCCCAGACTGGTGGTGGGCTGAGCAGGGCCGGCACCCCAGACCAGCAGCGGGCCGAGCGGCTCAGCCCGCTGCCAGTCTGGGGTTCCATCCACTGGCTCCTGCCAGCCAGGGTCCCGGCTGCTGGCCCCGCTCAGCCCGATGCCGGTCTGGGGTTCTGGCTGACGGTCCCTTGCCAGCTGGGGTCCCAGCCGCTGGCCCCGCTCAGTCCGCTGTCAACCTGGTGCTCAGGGTAGGGGGTGGGGATGTGGGGGGTGCAAGAGTCAGGGCATGGGATGTGGGGGGGCTGGGGATGTGTGGAGGGTGCAGGAGTCAGGGATAGGGTCATGGGGGGGATGCAGGGAGCTGGGGTGGAAGGGGGGTGCAGGGGTCAGGGCAGAGGGCTGGGGGTGGGTGGGCTGGGATCAGGGGGGTGCTCCCTGCCCCCTGAGTGGCTCATGGCAGGGGGCTGGAGGGATACGCCCCGCTCCTACCCCCCTGCCTCTTCTCCGTCGCCTTACTGGTCTGAGCAGTGAGGGCGCTGGGGCTGCTCTTCTCCCCTCCCTCGCAAGGGCCATCGGCGGCAGGGAGGGAGAGGAGGCGGGGCTCCACGCAGCACACTGGGGGAAGAGGCGGGGGAGGGGGAAGCTTGGCTGCCGGCGGAGCCTGCCGTACAGCAGCAGCTGGCAGGACCAAGCTTGCTTCTACCCCCTGCCCCCGCCAGAGAGAGCGGTAGGTGGGGGGCGGAGAAGAGCGGGCTGGGTCGGGCAGGATTTTTAAAGGCACGCTGCTGCCTGCTGGGGTCCGGCTCAGCCCGTTGCCGGGGTTCGGCAGCGGGCTGAGCGGGATCCCGGCAGGCAGCAGCGTGCCATTAAAAATCGGCTCGCGTGCCGTCTTTGGCACGCGTGCCATAGGTTGCCGACCCCTGATCTAGACTGTTCTCAGTGGTACCAAATGACAGAACAAGGAGTAATGGTCTCAGGTTGCAGTTGGGGAGGTCGAGGTTGGATATTAGGAAAAACTTTTTCACTAGGAGGGTGGTGAAGCACTGGAATGGGTTACCTAGGGAGGTGGGGGAATCTCCATCCTTAAAGGTTTTTAAGGTCCAGCTTGACAAAGCCCTGGCTGGGATGATTTAGTTGAGGATTGGTCCTGCTTTAAGCAGGGGGTTGGACTAGATGACCTCCTGAGGTCCCTTCCAACCCTGATATTCTATGAAAAGGTTAAAAACCACTGCTCTTCTGAGTGCCAGCCAGGGTGAGGCTCATCCAGTGCCCAGGGATGCTCAGCTAGGGGGTGGGACTCTAACTGCAGAGTGATTGTACTGTACCCAGCCTCAGGGGTGCCCATCCTGGGTGATGTCAGCCCTTCATTTAGCCTAAGCCTTCTCCCTCTGACTCACCCAAACTACCATATGTTCTGTCTGGGCGGCTTCAGTGTTACCCAGGCTTTAGAAAGCTGAATGAATCATCCTTTCAAAGCATCCCTGTCTCTGGATCCACACGGCACACGGATCTCCTTCTGTCCTATTTATTTATTATTTATTTTATTTAAGTCCCTGAGCAGGAAGTGCTGAGAGGAGAAAGCGTACCATGGTGTGTTTAATACCTGTGTCCTTTAAACGCAGAGAGCTGCAAAGATGTCCTCTCTTCTAATTATCCCCAAGCCGAGGTCATCACCTTCTCTTAAAGCTTTGGTCATGCGCTGGCAGGCAGAGAGAACAAAAGATGAGTTAGTGGGGCCATGTTTGCCTGCTCTCAGCCGCACGGGCAAAGATCTTTTTGCTGTGAAAGACTCTGAAAATCCTTGTTTTTGCAGGACTGTCGAATCCCCTCTGACTCCCTTGGAAGCTGGGATTTGCTCAGACCATTTGCCAGGTCTAAATGTACCCAGGGCAGGCGAGGGAAGAGGGGGACGAGACCGGATTCTCCCGCCGCGCTGTAACCTTGCTTGTTGTGCATGTGTCGTACGACCGTCTGTCTGATGTGTACCACGGTCCTCGCCCCGCCCTGCCCCCACTGACGACGCCATTAACGACTCCCGTGCTGTCTGACTGTTCCAATGAACCCTACTCGCTCCCCGTCACTTGTTGACTGACCTGTTGGCCAGCGTGATTGCTGTCGTTCTGCTGTAGTAACTTAGACGGCGCCCGGATCTCGCTGCAGACGACCATCGCTGGGCATCAGCTGCTCATCACAGACGCCCTGTTGCAGGCACCATCTGTGCTCTCACCGTGTCCATCCGCCGAGCGGTAGCTGTGGACTATTTTTTTTTAATTATTATTTTTAGACTCTGTGACGTTTGCTCCAGCCTCCTCCAATGTACAGATTCCTTCTCTAAAAGAGGCTGCTCCTGGGATTGGTTTGGGACCCATTGGACAATGGCTCCTGAGGTGCATGGGGGTGGGGTGGAGAAGCCTCCAAGAAGTCCAAGTTGCAATACTAGAGTAGCCAATGACTGCGTGCAATAGCAGAGACCAGGTGGACCGGCTGGCCTGATATGGCTAGCTTCTTTCTAATGCTGTTACATATCTCTGTGACCAAGGCAATACTAATCCCATTACCTTATATGCTGTACACACGCCTCTTCCTGTCAAGCAGTACTAGAGTTCTAATAAAGAGATCTGGGAGCTGAAATTTGGTTCTTGTACGTGTCACTGCCTCTGCATTTCCTTTGCGCAAGCTCGCTGAATCATCTGGTTATCGGCCAAACCCACTGCATCTATAAACTGCAGCCAAGACTCTGTATAACCCTGCAACACCCTGGGCCTCTATTCTACAGTACGGTCCCCCACGTTCTGTGTCCAGGTCCCTGGACTCTGTGACAGGGTCACTGGATTCTGCCTCAGGACACCTGGGTTCCACAGTGCTCTCGGTGCAGCAGACTGGAAATTCCATGGCAGCTTCATTTAAATGATTCCTGGTTTTATGTGTTCTTTGTTTTTAATATGAATGTCCCTACTTGACAGCACGAGATTGTGGAAGAACACATACTAGCTCTTTCTGTAAAGATGATTAGCAGGGAAATAGTTAGTAATGTTGACCTTTTAAATGCCATCTTTAGGTTTCAGAGTTAACAACCTCTTGCAAGGAATGGAATTGTTCACACCTCACTGAGCTGTTGTCAGGCTGCCTGCAGATTCAGGAAGCCAGCACTATATCACGAGTGATGTGGAGAAAGTAGATAAGGAAAAGTTATTTACTTATTCCCATAATACAAGAACTAGGAGCCACCAAATGAAATTAATGGGCAGCAGGTTTAAAACAAATAAAAGGAAGTTCTTCTTCACACAGCGCACAGTCAACTTGTGGAACTCCTTGCTTGAGGAAGTTGTGAAGGCTAGGACTATAACAGCATTTAAAAGAGAACTGGATAAATTCATGGAGGTTAAGTCCATTAATGGCTATTAGCCAGGATGGGTAAGGAATGGTGTCCCTAGCCTCTGTTTGTCAGAGGGTGGAGATGGACGGCAGGAGAGAGATCACTTGATCATTACCTGTTAGGTTCACTCCTTCTGGGGCACCTGGCATTGGCCACTGTCGGTAGACAGGATACTGGGCTAGATGGACCTTTTGGTCTGACCCAGTACGGCCGTTCTTATGTTCTTATATTGTTTTACATTAGGTTCATATTTTCAATTTTTTTTTTGCAGTCATAAGGCCTAGAAATATAGAATCAGATCCTCAGCTGATGTTAACTGATGTAGCTCCACTTGAGTCAAAGGAGTTGCACTGATTTGCACCAGGTGAGGATCTAGCCCCTAATAGTTTTAAATGACAGTTTAGGTTCTCCAGCACAGGACGGGGATTGAGCAGCAAATGGCATGGAATGGCAGTGTACATGGGGGCCCTGACTGCACTGCCTAGTGTTCCAGGTCACTGTTGCAATTAGCTTGTGGACATTCATTTAAGCTCACAAGAAACACATGTTGGGAATGACTCTGGAGAGAATGTACACAGGCGGGGGCTGGTTTTTGTGAATGATGGTGAAATGCGATGATCAGAAACAGAACTAGAGGGTTTCAGCCCCTGGGAATGTATCACTGGGAAAGGCCTTCCATAACACTGGAAAGAAAGCAGTGTCAAATCCTGAGTGATCAGTGGTTTTGTGGCTGATGGCCAAGCATCAATTAAAGATAAAACCTTTCTCTGAGACATTTAGAGAAACTATATATTTCCCACTCAGATGAGATAAAGCCATTTGCAAACCAGGTTGGCTGAAAGCTGCACCACTGGCTTCATAATTATATTAAACTCCATGGCCCGGTTCCAAAATGCCGCTGTTTTGCTCTCAGAAGATCAATGCTGAGCAAGTGGCTTCATTGTCTGGGTCTGAAAGCAGCTCAGAGTCACTGCGTAAATGGGCCCGAGCACCTCGGTGATGCAGGACCACAGTGGCACTTGCTGATTGACCGTGCTGTGGGATGAGTCCACGCCTGGGCTCCATAGCCCAGAGTTCAACTTCTCAAGCCAGAGTGACTCTCTTGCAGCAGCCCCAGGGTGGTAGAATAGGGATCACAGAAAGGTCAAGCAAGGCAAGCACTGGTGGAGATGTCAAAGATAGATGAGTATTTGCTGCAAACTATCTAGGTCAATGCAGGGCTGGGCCATGTATGAGGAGGTGCTCAGCAAGCAATATGAACAGCTCAGAGACTGCAAGGGGCCTTGGCAAGTGTGGAACAGAAAGAAGCAACTGGGGCAACGTTGCAGGCAGAAGGAGAAGATTAGGGACCTTCTCTTCCCAGCCGTTCTTGGTCTCCTTTAGAGGGCAGTGGTGCTATGTCCCTTATCCAATTTGGCACCACTAGGGGGCACTGTCACTAGCTCAAAGCCAAGCTGTTACTCTGCCATTGAAACTTTCATCAACAAACCGATTATTGGAATCTTGTTGAAACTTCAACGAGAAAATGAGATGAAACTCGTGGAGGAAGTCCTGTTTTTTTCTCATTGGAATTCAAAGCTTTTGATTAAAATTTTTGTCCAAAAACAATTAATTTGGGGGCAAATGTTAACCAGCTCGAATTATCAGCTTGTTAACACACTCAGCCCCAGATCTGGCATGCATCTGCTCGGGAATTTCAAAATAACCCAATTTCTAACTAGACATGTAACCCCAGGGCTGAACACACCCAAACACTGAGGAAGTTCTGATCTGGGTCAGGAATTTCCCGCTGGTTCCTGTCTCTCCCAATAGGTAGATCCAAACCTTTCTCTTCCCCGTCAGCTGGTGGCTAAGCTCCCCACCCCCTGCCCCCTTTCTATGTGATACAATCGTGCCCTATGGCTGAGCTCTGCTGGCTTTTGTTGCTTCCTCCAGCACTGTTCATCAATTACGCGATCATTTGGGGCCTGATCCAACTCCCTTTGGAATCCAATGGGTAATGGTAGATCTGTCCCTTGTGACACCTGCAGGGAGAAGGATAGGTAGCAGCAGAAGACATGGAGCGAGCATGAGACAGCAGATGCTACCCAGGGCTTCTATGCCTCTGCAAAGTGGGCTCCATTCTGGTGCAAGGTAGGAGCTGTATGGCTGGGGAAGATGGCTTCAAAGGATGTTCCTAAGTCATGCAAGAGTGGGTTATATCTCCTGAGCATTTTAGTTGCTCCTGATTGCAGCCATCTCCTTCTGACACCACACTGTTGCTCCAAAACATCCTTTTGTCCCTCCTGCTGCAGCATGCGTCCTGCTCCTAATCTCTCTTGTGGCAGATCATAGAATATCAGGGTTGGAAGGGACCTCAGGAGGTCATCTAGTCCAACCCCCTGCTCAAAGCAGGACCAATCCCCCAGACAGATTTTTGCCCCAGATCCCTAAATGGCTCCCTCAAGGATTGAATTTACAACCCTGGGTTTAGCAGGCCAATGCTCAAACCACTGAGCTATTCCTCCCCCTTAAAGATAGCTTTAAGGTGCCAATCACCTTATGATCCCAGCTAGCCACACCATAAAGCTGTTCAAGTGGCAGGCAGACATGCCAGAGCTGGGAGGTGGCAGGAGACTGGCCATTTGTGGAACAGATGCAGAAAAAACAGTTGGGTTGTGGTGGGTTTGTTTGTTGCAGCATCTTGGCCAGAATGGGAAATGCTGAGGTCACTTGTGTGGGTTCAGAACCTCCCTGTTGTACCTGGTGCCCTGCCAGAGTGGGACGCCTCTCCATGCACACATGCAGATGCTCAAGAACACAACACATGTTCACACAGAGAGGCGCACCCTTGCGATTGGAAAAGCATTTGGGAAACATGGCTGCTAAAATACGGAGGGGTCCCTACATGACTGAAATAGCCATATAGAAAGTAGCCCAGCAGACATGTATGCAGATGTTCAGGCTGAGAGCCAGACCAAACCATTCAGCGTTAAACAGTGAAGAGAGGAGTGAGGGGGGCAGCCTAGCTACAGAAGACCAAATGGGTTGATTGCCGAGTAAAATGGCACATCCTGAAAAGGGGAGCGGAGCAGTAGAGACGCAGCATAGCTGATGAGAGATTGAATCAGAAGAAAGGGACTAAAGGAGTGGGCCAGAGAGCAACTGTTGACGTAGCCTGGAGACAAAAAGGAAATAGAAGAAAACTAGAAATCCTTTTTCTTTTCTTCCCCTCGTCTCCTTTCTCTCTGTGGCTTCACACATCTGGAAAGTAAACCTACCGATGGGAAAGCCCCTCTCTTGCAACTCCTTTCTGCTTCCATCTCAATCAAAAGCAGCCTATGGCTGGGAATCAGGCATCCAACTTTGGTTTTGGGTGCCTAATACCCTTTGGACTGGTCTGCAACACTGAGACTGGATGGGAGCTGAGCTTTGAATTGCCATAGAGCAGAGGTGGGCAAACTACGGCCCACAGGACCCAGACCCGCCCCTGCTGCCCCCCTCCCCTGCAGCCTCAGCTCGCCGTGCCGCCAGTGCTCTGGGCGGCGGGGCTGCGAGCTCCTGCCAGGCAGCGCGGCTGCCGGTCCTGGTGCTCTGAGCGGCATGGTAAGGGGACAGGGAGCGGGGGTGTTGGATGGGTCAGGGGTTCTGAGGGGGGCAGTCAGGGGGCAGGAAGTGGGAGGGGGCGGATGGGGGCAGGGGCCAGGCTGTTTGGGGAGGCACAGTCTTCCCTTCCCGGCCCACCATACAGTTTTGGAACCCCGATGTGGCCCACCCTGCCATAGAGCCTTTAAGATGTATGCAGAGGTTCCTGCCCCAGACAGGGCCATGGCTGCTGCACCAAATGGCTTCTTTGGTTCCAGGAGTTAAAGCCAGGTGAACCAGGTGCAGTCTTTCCAGTGGCTGGTCCCAGGGAGTTGTGTATGCAGCAGTTGCAGTAGCAGACTCCAGGTAAGATACCTGCTATTGTTCAAACAGCAGAAGATGCCACAAATGGAAACCTGCTGGCATTTCTAACCTGGGCTCTTGCTGCGATCCAGTAAGTTCATCCTCCATAACAGATGTGTTCCCTGCACTTGGTCTAGGCAGAGGAGTATGGACCAGAGAGGTGCAGTGGAGATAGAAGTGGGATCCCTACCAAGTAGGGCTTCTTGATCCTGAGACAGCAGTGTGGATCTCCAATCTCAGTAAGGTGGGAATCTACTGGATGTGGCCTCTGCTTTTCCCCAAGGCTTTATACATGCTTATCCAGCTGGAAGCAAACAAACCCCTCTGAAGCGATTAGCTGTGTCTGTGCCTTAATGAGGAAGGGCTGTGATTCTGGTGTAAAATAATCCTCCGCAGCCCGTGAGAGAACAAGGCCTGATTGGGGCAGGTGTCTGGGTTAGTGTTAAGATAGGAGGAAGCCCTCACAGCCTCCTGGAGGGGCAAGAGCAAGACCAACCTTTCCTGGGGCGTTAGGTGCCCAAATCCTATTGAAACACAATGGCAGTTGGGTGCCTAACTCCCATCGGCTCCTTTTAAAAATCCCAGCCCCCATGGCTACAAATATCTTTATCTCAAGTGCTGTCTGCTCAGAGATGATAACACCTCTCTCTTATTATCTTAGATCTCAAAGCACTTTGCAAAGGAGGGTTGGTAACATCACCACCACTTGACAGCTGAGGAAAGTGAGGCACGGGGCGAGAAAGTGACTGGTTCCAAAGTCAGCCAACAGAATAGAGCCCAGCTCTCCTGAGTGCTCTATTCACTAGGCCACACTGCCTGCCCTTATAATACTTGGCACATCCCTAGCACCTTCCGACTGCGGAGATCAAAGCGCGTTAGAAAGGTAGGGTCACCTAGCATTGTCTCCAGTTTAAAGATGGGGTCTGTCAGTCGCAGAGGGATGTGGGGCCAAAACCTCCGCGGGGTGTAAATCAGAAGACACTGGAGCGGCAGCCGTTTGCACCAGCTGAGGCTTGGAGCCCAGAGAACCCAGTCAGAACCGTGCCAATACGGGGGTAACTCCACTGACGTTAGTGGAGCCACTCCAGTGTGACAGTTGTGGAGCCAGCGTGAAATTGGGACCTCCTCTCCCCTGCTGCAGGTCACAATCAAGCAGAGAATCCAGTCCCCCACCCCAGGCTATGGTCCCCTTCTCCAACTGCGACATGGTGCGGCCTCCTGTGCTGCTCTATCTGGTGCCCTCATGCTGTGGCGGGATAGAGCCATACAACAAGCCCGCTGTTCATCAGCACGCGCTGCTGGAGCTGATGATGGCACCTGCAGTGTGAACACGGCAGGCCAGCAGGGCACCGGGGGAAAGAACAAGCCACAGAGCGGAGGAAGCAGAGATGAGGGATGCCGGCGGGTGCAGCAGAGTCCCTCTCCTGCTGCTGCACTGGGGAGCTGCTGCTTACTAACAAGACGCAGAGGCCTTGCTTGGGTCCAGCCAAGCATTGCGTTCATCCCAAAGTAGTTGTTTAAAGCCAGTTGCTATAGAGTTGCTATAGCAAGTTTGGAACACTCAGGAGGCAGGATCCCCTCCCGGGGGGGGGATTTAACCCTTTCTGATCTGGCCCAGAGGGACAGAGAGATGAGTGCTCTGGCTGCAATACCAGTGTTTGATGGTGGGGAAAAGATGAATTATTTAACTAAGCCCAAAGGGGGATTCCTGGCAGATAAAAGAAATAACCCATGCCGGGGTAAGAATGGCTTGTAAATTACGCACACATTCCCCCTTGGGAAGGATGCAGCTGGCTAGCTGCTCTCCTCGGTAATAATGATCACAATCGTTTGCATTTCTAGTGAGCCTTACACCCACAGGTCTCAAGGCACTTTGTAGATATTAATTAACCAGTCCTCGCCAGAACCCCTGGGAGGCTGGACAGGGTGCCTATTTTACAGAAGGAGAAGCTGCGGGACAGAGAGGTTAAGGACCAGCTTTTCAAAAGAAGGCGGCATGCATGGTGGGTGCTGAGCTTGTCTGAAAATCTGACCAGTAGTATCCCAATGGGAGCTGCTGGGTGCTGAGCTACTCTGAAAATCTCAGCGCAAGTGGCAAATCTGACCCTGAGCTCTTGTGAAAATCTGGCCTCGGGTGACTTCCCTTAAATGCTATGATGAGGCAGTGACAGAGCTAGGAATAGAAACCAGTCCTGCCACCCCATGCCCCATTCTAACTATCAGACCACACTCCCTTCTGCAGAAGGAAGAGAACCCAGGCATCCTGGCTCCCCATTTGAAGCAGGGGTGCTGAATGGTGCATTTCCTGCTTAGTTTTGTTTGGTTTTGCTTACCACGCTAACATTCTTTTGGGGGATAATCAGGGAGACTTTAATCATAATTTCTAATATTTGAATACAGGGGGATTAAAATACCACAGTCGAGAAAGGACACAGAGAACAGAAGACACTATTGTGCAGCAGCAACCTGAACTCCAGCTGATCAAGGGGGTTTTGTAAGGGAATCTGCTGTTTATTTAAGGGCGTGTGTGTGTTTTCTCTAGACTCCCGTTCTTGACAGCAAGCCCTTGGAATAAGTCTCTTTTGGCAAGACTTTTGCTGTTGGACTGTATTACTCGGCTCAACAGTGCCTCTGTGTATAAAGCCATCACAGGCAATACGAGACAGGAGGGAATGAGTCCGCAACATACTCACAAGCCCTGTTTCCTCCCCGAAAACAAAGAGACAATCCCCCCTCCCCACCACCAGATTGGATTTATAGCCCCCCAAAGCACTTTGTATCTTATTTCCAAGCGCTGGACAGAGAGAAAGCAAGAGGAGAGAAAATACAGGTGGAATGACAGGAAAAAGGGAAAGGCAGTCAGCCGGCGAGAGGAGAAAAAAAGCCAGAACGAGACAGACCGTGAGAGACTAGAGCAGAGACTGAAAGACAAACTGGGACGAAGGCACGAATCCAAAAATAGACACTGGGCACCACATGCCTGCAGGTGAGCCTGCGATGAGCTGGAGAATGTAATAAAAGGGATTTAATAAGCAAAAAAACAATATTGTAAAATGGGCAGAGGGGGGCTGCTCTGAAGTGTCCTGTGCTGCTGAGCCAAACGGTTGATTGCATTACTTTTAATCTAGGAAAGTAGCCCCATGTGTCCGATCAGGCAGGAACAAAACCCAGCAGGGGTGTCAGCATCTGGGCTGCCTCCCATCTGTCAATAGCTTTCAGGGAAAGAGATGCCCAAGACTAAATGCATCATTATGGTGGCAATTGCACTGGAGAAGGATAGAGAAGGGCTGTCTTTGCAGAATATGCAGACCGGCACTAGCCTATATAGCTGCCATATTGCACTGCACACCCACATTTCATTTGCTGTCACCCCTATGCATCATTCAGCACTGCAGTGAAAAGCGCGTAAAGCCAGACCGTGGAAACATCCAATGAAAAATAAATGTTATATATATTTAGCCCTGGAGAAGGGCTCCTCCCACACATTTCAGATCTAGCTCTGGATGTCCACTTCCCTGAGTTTCACTCTGATGCTCTCGTACCAGCATACATAAAATGATGGGGTCTAAATTAGCTGGTCCCACTCAAGAAAGAGATCTTGGAGTCATTGTGGTTAGTTCTCTGAAAACATCCACTCAATGTGCAGTGGCAGTCAAAAAAGCCAACAGAATGCTGGGAATAATTAAGAAAGGGATGGATAATAGGACAGAAAATATCACGTTGCCTCTACATAAATCCATGGTACGCCCACATCTTGAATACTGTGTGCAGATGTGATCGCCCCATCTCAAAAAAGATACATTGGAATTGAAAAAGGTTCAGAAAAGGGCCACAAAAGTGATTAGGGGTATGGAACGGCTTCCATATGAGGAGAGATTAATAAGACTGGGACTTTTCAGCTTGGAAAAGAGATGACTAAGGGGGGATATGATTGAGGTCTATAAAATCATGACTGGTGTCGAGAAGGTAGATAAGGAAGTGTTGTTTACTACTTCTCATAACACAAGAACTAGGGGTCACCAAATGAAATTAATAGGCAGCAGGTTTAAAACAAATAAAAGGAAGTATTTCTTCACACAACACACAGTCAACCTGTGGAACTCCTTGCCAAAGGATGTTGTGAAGGCCAAGACCATAAGAGGGTTCAAAAAAGAACTAGATAAATTCATGGAGGATAGGTCCATCCATGGCTATTAGCCAGGATGGGCAGGAATGGTGTCCCTAGCCTCTGTTTGCCAAAAGCTGGGAATGGGTGACAGGGGAGGGATCACTTGATGATGCCCGGTTCTGTTCATTCCCTCTGGGGCACCTGGCACTGGCCACTGTCGGAAGACAGGATGCTGGGCTAGATAGACCTTTGGTATGACTCAGTAGGGCCATTCTTATGTTCACAGATCAGAGCTATTGTTGCAACCAATCCCAATCTTGTACAGGAAAGGAAGATATTAAGGCTGTCAGTAGTTAAATCGGGGAACTGGGAGTCAGGAGGCCTGGGTTTTCGGCAGCTTACTTGCTCTGTGCCCGTGGGCAAGTCTGTCACTCTGGGTCTCAGTTTTTCCATGTGTAAAATGAAGATAATTATATTTACCCACCTCAGTGAAGTGTGTCAAGCTTCTTGCTTGGCACATGCTAGCTCAATGCAGGGGACTATTAGTGTTTAGCACTGTAAAATCAAAGCAGCGAGACTGAGATTGCTAGCTAGCCAGAGCCACGGCTGTCCTTTTGTCACATGGTTGTACAGCGCCTAGCACGATGAGGCACTACTACAAAGGGAATAAATAATAATTAGCGAGAGCACAATGTTACTATCCAGGCTGGGGCTAAGGAGGAATCCTAACCTCACTGAGAAGGCTGATGGATGCTGTGAGATAGAAACATTGAAACCCTTTGGGCCAAATTCCGCCCCTGATGTGAAGCCCCTGCTGGTTGCAATAGGAGTCAGTGGTGCACTTTTGAGCAGAATTTTGGCTCTTCACTAGTTCCTTTGAAGACAGGAGCAGCATGGAGCTGAGGCGTGGCCTGACTCCTGACCAACAGGCAGTCGACCTATCACCTAAGGTAGCTGTGTTGCCTCTGGCAAGTAGAATAAGTAGTTTCCCCCCTTTGCTGGAGCTGTGCTTGTGCGTCAAATTCTCCCCACCGCAACTAACATGCTCAGCCACCAACCTTCCTTCAAAGGTGCCTGATGCACCAGTCACTTCTGATTCCGCCGCTAACTGGTCAAACGAAAGGCAAGTGGCCTGTAGCAAGCTGTTCCCTGCCCACCCTGGGGGATAGAGATCTGCCGGCAGCCCCTGTTTTAACTTGGCTGATGCTCAAGTCTGCCTTTGAAAGGGCTGATTGAAGCAGCCCTCTTTCATGTAAGGGATTCGAGGTAGAGAGAGAGAGAGAGACAGACAGCGCAGACTTCCCCGATGGGGAGGAGCCGATCAAATAGTCGCTGGATGAAATCGATGGTATGTATCATACTGAGCCCTTTGACCCATGCTGGGCAGCCAGAGCAGGGGAGGTCTTCTGATAGTGGCCTTTTGTCTATCTCTTACTGTAGCAGGGCAATCACCCCGCTCCAGTTTGGAAGGGGTTAACAACAGCCCTGGGAAAGGGCTGCCCCGGGGAGCCAATCATGAGCGGACTTGAGGCAGCCAATCAGGGCCCAGCTGGGCCAGTATAAGAAGGGCTCCTGGGGTGAAGGTGGTGAGTCTCATTTCAACCTTAGAGTGAGAAGGACCTAGCTACCTGGGAGTACAGGGTACCTGGGGCGGGGCGCGGCGCTCCAGCCTGGCAACTCCCCAGGCTGAGGCCTTGTTAAAGGCCTAAGGAGGTACTGGGGCTGCAGAGGTAGCTGGTCCAACCCCCTTGCCAATGATGAATGGCCATAACAGACTGCAGTGTGCCCCAGGAAAAGGGGGCTAGATGATGACTGGCAGTAGCCACTGAGGCAAGGTGGGCATAGGGGGAGGGGAGACCCAGTGTGTGGGGACTGCTGTGGAGCAGCACCTCAAGGTATGGGGCACTGGGGTCCGGGAGGGACACGGGGCCTGTGGCAGGCTAGACACCGGCCAGCAGGAAGTGCTCTGAGCCTGGAAAGAGCTAATTCCCGGACTGACCAGCAGGAGGCGCCGTGGTGGTGAGTGCTTGATTCACTACACTTATAATCATACTCCCTTACTCTACTGTTTTGTGTCTAACGGTAGTACCAAGAGGGCTCCATTGTGCTAGGCGCTGTACATATACATGGCGTGAGCCAGTCCCTGCCCTAAAGAGCTTACAATCTAGCAACCTCACTTGTCAGGAAGCAGGGCCTGCAGCAGAGCCAGTCTCTGGGCAACCTAACAAGCACAGCTGGCCTGGATTGACAGCCTGATTGGCTACCCCACCTCATTGTTTGAAGAGTCAGCAGAGCCACTCATAAGCTCTGCAGCAGTTCACTGGCTGCTCAAAGCATTCCCCCATGGCTCTGACAGCTCCTGTTCCCACCCTTGCTTCACTCCAGGTAACCCGGTCTAGTCCCTTGGCTCTGTTTCCTGACTTGTGATTTCAGCTCTGACCCTTGGCTTTGATGCCTGGCCCCTGACTCCGACTCTGGCCTGGGTGCCTATTCCAGACTTCCAATTCCTGCTCTAACAACTAGAGATGCCTGCCTGTGTTTTGGTCACTGACACTGCTGTGGTTTACAGGAATAGGACAGAATCCCTTTAAGAAGCTTGTGAGCCCTGTAGTGTTGCTCACTGTGTTCAGTGTTTTAGAAGCTGCAGAATGCCTGCCAGCCAGCACAGCAGTGTATGTGCGTAGTTAGGCCTGACATGTTGGGTATATTTGGTAAATATGGTTATTTGAGATCTGACAGTGCCCATGTGGTTTTTTTTTTTTTTTTTCAGATTATTTTGGTTGTGTAAATAAAGGGTAAAAAACACAGCACCCCCAAAGGGTATGTCAGCATTAGAGGCTGATCAGTAAAAGCAAGTCTGGGGTGAACAAACCTTTGGCGAGTGTCCAAAAAATTGTGGTTTAACTCAATTAACCTGGTAAGTAACGCAAGGTAAAAAACTCTAGGCCTGGTCTACACTAGAAAGTTTTCCCGGCATAGCTACGTTGGACAGGAGTGTGAAAAAATCACCGACATAACTATGCCAGCAAAAACCATAATGTAGACGCAGTTGCTGGTACAGCTTATTCCATTTGGGGAACTGGCTGACACTATGCCATCAAAAGAACTCTGGCTGGTATAAGCTGCATCTCCAATGGGGGGGCTTGCCTCTCTAGCTATAGCAATAAACCCTTTTTAGTGTAGACAAGGCCCTAATGTAGACATATCCCAAAGGGGTTAACCACGACTAGCTAACTAAACATCACTGAGGCTTGGTTTGCACTGGAAAGATTTTCCTGCTATAACTATTTTGGATAGGAGTGTGATTTATTTATTTTTTTAACTGAAATAGTTATACAGGTAAAAGCCTAGTGTAGACACAGTTATACTGGTATAAAGGTGCTTTATTCTAGCATAGTTTATTCCCCTTCCTGTATGGGACTAACTATACTAGTATAAGGACCTTTATACCTATATAACTGCATCTATACTAGGGGAATTTTAGGGAAGTTGTAAAACTTTAACCATACCAGTGTAGTTAAAGAGGTACAACTTAATAGTGTAGACAAGGCCTTAGTTTAAAAATGTGTTTAAAAAGTGCTAGTGGATACGTTTGAAAACACCATTCATTCTCCAAGGCTAGATGAGACCCAAGTGCCTGGACCAGTGGGGTATCTAGACTCTATAATAATTCATCATCAGAAAATAACTATGGAGCAGGCCCAATACCATGTGACTTAGGTGCCCAATCACTCTGCATGAATACCCTACAGTGACTAATTGCAGCGACCAACCCAAAAATGAGTTCTGGAACAGCGTGGTGAATAACAAATACCTTTGGGACAAGTTAGCTGCTTGCAAAAGGATCTTAGACAGGGATTTTGTCCCTGATAACAGCCACCTTTGGCTGGCCACCAATTCATACAGTAGGTGTAACCCTATTTACAGTGCTTTGAACCATGACTTGTCCCAGTGCAGATTATCCCAGCTCCATCAGTGCAACTAGTGACTTTGCTTTCTCTACACTGGGGCTTCGTCCCGTGTAACTACACCAGCTGCTGAAATCAGGGCAAATTCCCAGTGTGGATGAGGCCTGGTTTGCTAGCAAATATGCTTAATCGTGAAGAACTCAGCCAGCCCCTAAATGTCCGAAGCCTTCTGCCATCAATATTTACCACCCCCATCGCAGATCCATCTTGTCTTCCCTGGACTCTTGGCAGTTTAATTTGACAGCAGTCTATAGCTCTCCTGGCTGTGCCTTCTCTGCACGTCCATTTCCGCTCTGACACTTCAGACTTTTACTCTAATGGGGCCTAGATTGAGATTTTGTCACAGGACAGCTCGTTGATTATGTCCAGTTCCCGGTAATTTAATGTGATGCAAGCTAATAAATAAATCAGACCCTGAATGGCTTCTCTTTACAGGTAAGGAGTGGAACTCTCAACCTACTTTTTTTTTTTTTTTTTGCTGGAGAGAGAGATCCTCATACAGGTTTATTTTATTTTCCTTCTTACATGGAATTGATGGGAAAATTTGCCTTAATCTTCTTGTCGTCAGGATGAAGCTGTTCGAAGAACAGACAAAAATTACCTAAAATGTCCTTTCCCCTTTGTGACACCCAATATTCACCACTGTCATGTCATTAGGATATGTTTTGTACAAAGTATGCCTTGTAAGATATCATTCCAAAAGTCTTGATCTGCTAGACAGTAATATCTCATTGGGTTGTATGTGAAGTTATGAAGTTTGGCTAGGTATGTGTTACTGAAACATGTTGTGAGGTTGCAAACACCCACAAGCAGCCTTTCAGGTACAACAGTAAAAAGGCCAAACAATGTTAATGGCTTATTGAGGAAATGCACACAAGGGTTACCCCAGGAACTGTATGCAATAGAAAGCTCTCAGAGATAATGCTACACAATGGGAACTGTTTGACCCAGGTCACAGCAAAAGAGCTTTCCAGCAAGTGAGGAGAAGGGGGGGGGAATGACATCATGATGGTACCTCACTCTGCCTACAACAACATACCTGGAAACACCTGAGGAAGAAATACTGAACGGGGGGGAAGTGATGGTCCCAGGCTAAGGGATTCCTAGCCTGTGTATGAAAACCTGGGAAATCCAAGCTGCAAAGCCGAAGCAGCTTGTGCCTTAAGAATCTGACAGCCTGTTTATCAGTCGGGGTGGGAGTTTGCTAATTCATATCCTACCTATCTAGTGGTGTTAAGCTCAGTTTGCAGTTTTGTTTATTTACTAGGTAATCTGCTTTGATCTATTTCCTATCACTTAAAATCTATCCTTTTGTAGTTAATAAATTTATTTTATGTCTTAATCCAAATCAGTGTGTGTTTGATTAAGGTGTCTGGGGAAAATCTCAGTTTGGTTACCACAAGTGTGCATTGTCCTCTTCACACTGAGGGAGAGGCAGAGTGGGTATTAAACCCATGTACTGGCCAGATTAGACCAGAGCAGGATGGTACTGCTTTGGGGTCCGAGGCTGGTGGGTAGAGAGCCCACGTGTGACTGCAGCTGGGTGTGTCCCTAACTGTGTGAATGCAGGTGAAAGTGCAAAGCCCTCCAAGCTTGCAGCTTGTCACAGCAGCACAGTGTGAGAGGGAGCCCAGGCTGGTGGATCAGAGGGCTCAATGGTACCCCAGTTCCAGTTGGCACCCCGGGGGGAATCTGTCACACCTTTCCTAATTTCTCTGTTTCTATGAAACAGAAAAGAATGACCAACCACCTGTGGTGATAAGGTGGCTAAGAGCAATGGAGGGGAAAGGTAGAGAATTTTTTTTGGGGGGTAGGGGGAACATTAGGCCCTTAAAAGATCCTCATCTGTATAATGGGCATAAAAGCCATGCCTGAACAGAGGTATGTGAGCCTCACTCCATTAAAGATTGTGAGGGACTCAGATACAATGCTAATGGGGGCCTTATCAGTGCCCAAGTCAAGACAATAGATAAACAATGCGCTCACCATGCGCCCCACGCCCTGACTCTTTGTTAGTTTCTTCATCTAGCTACAGGAATGCTTCTGGGAGGCTTCATTAATGCTTCTACATAAGAACGACCATAGTGGGCCAGACCAAAGATCCATCTGGCCCAATAGCCTGTCTTCTGACAGTGGCCAGTGCCAGGTGCCCCAGAGGGAATGAACAGAACAGGTTCATCAAGTGATCCATCCCCTGTCACCCTGTAGTGAGGCGTGGAGCCCCTCCGCCTCCGGCAGGGTAGAGCTGCTTCCATCCCCAGCGTGGGCGGAGCTTCCAGGTCCGGGGCCCACCCCTCCGAGGTCACGGCCCCGACCCGGAAGTATAAAAGCCCACCACCAAAGCTCAGTAGTAGCCAGCCGGCCGGAGAGAGCAGACGTCCCGGACCAAGCTCCCGCCTGGGAGACACCGGCAGACCGCGAACCGCCTGCTAACGCCCCGCGCCGGTCTAGCCTCCCTCTCGCCCCGGACCCGTTACAGCGAGGAAGACTGGCCCAGCCTGCCCCGGACCCGTTACAGCGAGGAAGACTGGCCCAGCCTGCCCCGGACCCGGCCACCCGAGGAGGACTGGCCCAGCCTGCCCCGGACCAGCGGCCCCGAGGAGGAGTCAAGTCTGCCCTGTGCCAGCTATCCCGGGGAGGAGCTACCGAACCAGCCCCCCAGCCCCGCCACCGAGGAGCCGATGCTGGTGGACTGGCCTGAACCCAGCCCCACAGACGAGGTAGGCCCTGAGGGGGATCTTGGAAGTAGCCCGGGGATAGCCGACCCCGGTCAGGCTGCAGAGGCCTGTGAGCCGATGTCAGTGTGTTTCGGTCAGGATACCCCACTGACCGGCAGCGAGAGTCATCGCTGCTAGGGCCCCGGGCTGGGACGCAGTGGAGTGGGTGGGCCTGCGTCCCCCCCTGCCACCCCTACACACGGGTGGCAGGCTTCCCCCTCACCCAACGCTCAGGTAGGAACCTGGGCCCCCTTTGCCTACTTGCCTGATCCGCCCCTGCTCCAAAGGGGCTTGAGCTTTACTGCTGTTTGCCCAGGCCCTGCTACAGAGGGCCTAGGCTCCTAGACTGCTGTTTGCCTAGCCCCTGCTACAGAGGGCCTAGGCTCCTAGACTGCTGTTTGCCTAGCCCCTGCTACAGAGGGCCTAGGCTTCTTTAACTGCTGTTTGCCCAGCCCCTGCTACAGAGGGCCTGGGCTCCTTGAACTACCGTTTGCCTAGCCCCTGCTACAGAGGGCCTAGGCTCCTTGAACTGTTGTTTTTCCTCAGCCCCCACACCAGAGGGCCTGAGCCCTGAGCTAACCGGCTGTTGATTTCGGCCGCAGTGAGTCGGCGTGGCTCCCCTCCGCCTCCGGCAGGGTAGAGCCCCGACTCACTCTATTACACACCCATTCTCAGCTTCTGGCAAACAGAGACTAGGGACACCATCCCTGCCCATCCTGGCTAATAGCCATTGATGGGCCTGTCCTCCATGAACTTATCTAGTTTTTTTTAACCTTGTTATAGTTTCGGCCTTCACAACCTTCTCTGGCAAAGGGTTCCACAGGTTGACTAACAAATTTATTAGAGCATAAGCTTTCGTGGGCTACAACCCACTTCTTCGGATACATATAGAGTATGCATCCGAAGAAGTGGGTTGTAGCCCACGAAAGCTTATGCTCTAATAAATTTGTTAGTCTCTAAGGTGCCACAAGTACTCCTGTTCTTTTTGCGGATACAGACTAGCAGGTTGACTGTGCGTTGTGTGAAGACATACTTCCTTTTGTTTGTTTTAAACCTGCTGCCTATTAATTTCATTGGGTCACCCCTGGTTCTTGTGTTATGAGAAGGAGTAAATAGCACTTCCTTATTTACTTTCCCCACACCAGTCACAATTTTATAGACCTCAATCATATCCCCCCTTAGTCATCTCTTTTCCCAGCTGAAAAGTCCCAGTCTTATTAATCTCTCCTCATATGGAAGCTGTTCCATACCCCCTCATCATTTTTGTTGCCCTTTTCTGTATCTCTTCCAATTCCAATACAGCTTCTGAAGCACTTTTAACTCCTCAGCTGAAGGACAACATACGATTATTTCACGGTGGCCACCACAAACCCTTCAAAGGGGAATGATTTTTTGGCCCCACATTTGAGCTGCTGAACAAGCTATGAAAGTTCCCATCACCAGCCCTGCGAGCCATCCAGGCCCTGCCTCTCCTAGATTTAAAGTGTCATTCTCCTAATGGACCTTCTCCTCAAGAAGCAGAGGTGCATCAATCGGATTGGTGCATTACCCCAGTCAATGGTGTGCCACAACGCAGCCCAGCCGGTGTCCAGCAATCCAAGAAGAACTGGAATTACTAATATTTCTCTGGCGTGGCACCTCAGGTCAGAGGGAATTCTTACACCAGGCTATCTTTGTAAGAACCCAAAACAGTGAGGTGCTGAGTGCATTTTTTGTCACAGGGTGACTGGCCCTTTATGGTGATATGACACCAGCAGTGCCTGTGCCATAATTAGCAGCCACCCAGCCTAAGGAGGCAGGACTAATTGGAGTCAGATGACAGCCTAATAAACAGCTGGGCCTCATCAAAGGGCAGAGAGCTCAGTTTGGGGGAGAAATGATAGGGAGTAACTTGGGCACCTGGGGAAGGCCCTGAAGCAGATCTGGGAGGACTTCAGGGAAGCAGGCTGGGCCTCAGGATTCTATCCCAAAGTGGGGAGAACTGAAAGGTAGGCCAGAAAGGGCTGCAAACTGAGCCCTGAGGGTGGGCTGAAGAAGGAGCCCAAGCAGGGTGTTTGTTTGGACTTTTGTTACCCTGGAAGAGATTGTTTTAGCTGGTGTCTTGGCTGGAGGGTTAAATCACATCACCAGCCCAACCTGGGTGGGAAAGGCTGAGGGGGCCCACCTCAGAGCAGGAAAGTGAGGCAGGGAGTGCCTGCAGCATCATGCTCAGCCAGCAGGGGGCACCGTGGTGCAGGCATGTCTGTGACAACCTCCTAAGAGGTGCAGAGTTGAAATCTGTGTAAGTTGAGAGCACTCTAAATCCTTGTGAAAATCCTCCACGGGAGAGGGGGGAAGTCACTGGGTCTTCAAGTGCTTCCATTCTGCGGGGGGGGGGGGGGTGTAGAGAGTGAAGCCAGTACTGGTCCCAGCTCCAGTCTGCACTGCCCACTAAGCCAGGCTCTGACTCAGGTTTGAACCTCAGCCCTGCTTCCATCCATACACAAATCAGTCTGACTTGGGTCAGCCAGCCCTCAGGCACTGTGTGCTAGGGCTCTGCTGTGTAGGGTGTCAAAGCCCAAGTCCAGCTGTCATGCAGGTCCAAGCCCTGTCATTTTGCAGGGTGGATGCCGCTCAAACCGCAGACCCGAGTAAGAAGCAGGGCCGCACAGAGGGGGGGGCAAGTGGGGCAATTTGCCCCGGGCCCCGCAGGGGCCCCGCAAGCCCTGTCCTGGCAGCGGTCCGCGTCTTTGGCCGCATTTCAGCAGCGGGGGGTCCTTCAGTGCTGCCGAAGACCCAGAGCGACTGAAGGGCCCCCCGCCGCCAAAATGCTGCCGAAGACCCGGACCGCCGCCGGGTGAGTACAAGCGCCGCAGCTCCCTCGCTTTGCCCCAGGCCCCCTGAATCCTCTGGGTGGCCCTGGTCAGAAGGTCGGCATAGTGCACTGTGGATGCGTTCACATGGCTGAGACACCTCAGGCCCAGCAATTGTAAACCCTGGTTTACAATGCAGGATGAGGCTTGGCAACCCCGAGTCCCCAAGACCCGGGTTTACAATGCAGTGCAGACATAACCTGTGGACCCCCAATCATAGAATCTCAGGGTTGGAAGGGTCCTCAGGAGGTCATCTAGTCCCACCCCCTGCTCAAAGCAGGACCAATTCCCAACTAAATCATCCCAGCCAGGGCTTTGTCAAGCCGGGCCTTAAAAACCTCTAAGGAAGGAGATTCCACCACCTCCCTAGGTAACCCAATCCAACACTCGGAACACAACGAGAAGCCCATCACTGTAGCGTTAGGGAAGAGGCGTGATACGCATTTTACATTTCCTCAACAGTTCTGCCAGCTTCCTAATTTTAGCTGATTCATGGAATTTCAGAGGCTCAGCAACATGGTGTTGCTTTAAGATGCTTACTCAAGTTCAGGAGGAGATGGAGCGCTGTGTATTTTTAGCCCACCGGGTAGCTGAGCGGTATTAAAATGCAGTCAGTGTTACAGACGCTTGGCGTGAATCAGTATTCCAGCACAAGCCTCTCTGTGCCAGCATTTTCCATTGAGTGTCTGAAAAGCGAGTTACCATGGAGACCTAGCTCCAGGGCAACAGAACTTCTTGTCAGAAAGCAGCCACACAGGTAGAAAGATGGTCCAATAGCAATCCAAGCAGCTTCGAGAGTGTCATACAGTTCATCTCTAGAAGGCAAATGTCATCAATAAATCCTGTCTCCTTTCTCATCTGAGATACGTGAGGATAAATGAAAATTAGGACAATTAGGCTGCGCACCCCTGAGGAAAGGTGGTCTAAAGGCATATGGTGAGATTTTTGTGTGCCTTCCTAGAGTGATCTGCTCATTTGTCTCTCTCTCATTCTTTTAATTCATTCTGCTGCCTCAACCTTCATTGTTGATTTCAAAAAGCCAAAGTCACCCTCAGAAAGGTAAGTATGAAAAATGAAGGATCCGTAAGGTGGCTGCAGGGTGTCTTTGACCTGAAAAACACAACTGCTGTGGAAGAAATTACATGAAGCAAAAGCCAAGGGAAAGGTGGTCCTTCTGGGGATGATGGAACAAGAAATTATTCCCTTGAGCCTCTCTTTTAGGATTAGATTAATTGAATCAGATCTGCACTTCATTCTGTGGGTAACATTCTCCCGTGGACCTTATCCTCTCCCAGCAGCCCAGTTCCCAGCAGCTTGGCTCTCACACACTTGCGTCCCATGGCCTATTCAGAAGGGCTCTGCAACACACTGTATGAACAGCTGAATAAAATAAAGATTCTGTCTCGTTTTTGAATCGGCCCAAGGATGGGACTGTCTGCTCCAGGAGGAGAATTGGAGAGAGGACCATTCTTCGTTGACGGGCCAAATGCTCTGCTGGTGTCCACTAGTACAGGTCCACTGATGTCAGTGGGCCAATTTACAGCAGCAGAAAGTTTGCCCCGATGAGTCCACTGTTGAGTGAAGCATCCACTGGGATGGTTCAGTTTCCTTTATTTTCTGGCCCATCAAATCTCCTTCTCCTTGGTCTCGCAGCTGCCTGGGAAGTTTAGAAAAAGAATTAGCTCTTGCTATGCACAATAATAGTGACGGACACTTATATAATCCCTTTCATCCAGAGAGCACTGAAACACTGGCATACCGTACAAGGATCATTTCACCTATCGCTGAAACAGAGCCACCTCTGGGATGGAAGGTGGCAGTTTTTAAGTAGTACAGCAATCCTCCGGAATGCAAAACTAGATCTTCCTCAGCTGGAACACTGGGGAACGTTTAGCCAATACAATGAGCCGTAGTTATTCCTTGGTCACACCCAAGGAAAGACATCTCACCCCAGGGGATTCTTTGGTTGCTCCACAGGATAGACCCGGAGGGATTAATTTGTGTCACTGTAATTAGGCAGTTGGAGTTGTTGATCACAAATGGCCAAAATGGCAAATGAAATTTAATGTGGATAAATGTAAAGTAATGCACATTGGAAAAAATAACCCCAACTATACATACAACATGATGGGGGCTAATTTAGCTACAACGAGTCAGGAAAAAGATCTTGGCGTCATCGTGGATAGTTCTCTAAAGATGTCCACGCAGTGTGCAGAGGCGGTCAAAAAAGCAAACAGGATGTTAGGAATCATTAAAAAGGGGATAGAGAATAAGACTGAGAATATATTATTGCCCTTATATAAATCCATGGTTCGCCCACATCTCGAATACTGTGTACAGATGTGGTCTCCTCACCTCAAAAAAGATATTCTAGCACTAGAAAAGGTTCAGAAAAGAGCAACTAAAATGATTAAGGGTTTAGAGAGGGTCCCATATGAGGAAAGATTAAAGAGGCTAGGACTCTTCAGTTTGGAAAAGAGAAGACTAAGGGGGGACATGATAGAGGTATATAAAATCATGAGTGATGTTGAGAAAGTGGATAAGGAAAAGTTATTTACTTATTCCCATAATACAAGAACTAGGGGTCACCAAAAGAAATTAATAGGCAGCAGGTTTAAAACAAATAAAAGGAAGTTCTTCTTCACGCAGCGCACAGTCAACTTGTGGAACTCCTTACCTGAGGAGGTTGTAATGGCTAGGACTATAACAATGTTTAAAAGGGGACTGGATAAATTCATGGTGGCTAAGTCCATAAATGGCTATTAGCCAGGATGGGTAAGAATGGTGTCCCTAGCCTCTGTTCGTCAGAGGATGGAGATGGATGGCAGGAGAGAGATCACTTGATCATTGCCTGTTAGGTTCACTCCCTCTGGGGCACCTGGCATTGGCCACTGTCGGTAGACAGATACTGGGCTAGATGGACCTTTGGTCTGACCCAGTACGGCCTTTCTTATGTTCTTATGTTCTTATTAAGATGTTGGTTTTATGCCTTGTTCAGCACAGCTGGTTCAATATTGACTTGGAAGAGCGTCCTATATGACTCACCTACAGCAGGGGTGGGCAAACTTTTTGGCCCGAGGGCCACATCGGGGTTGCGAAAATGTATGGAGGGCCAGGTAGGGAAGGTTGTGCCTCCCCAACAGCTTGGCCCCTGCCCCTTATCCGCCCCCTCCCACTTTCTGCCCCCTGACTGCCACCCTCAGAACCCCCGACCCATCCAACCCCCCTGCTCCTTGTCCCCTCACCGCCCCCTCCTGGGGCCCCCCCACCCCTGACAGTCCCCCTGCGACTCGCATGCCTATCCAACCCCCCCCTACTCTCTGTCCCCTGACTGTCCCCCTCCCCCCCAAAACCTCCACCCCATCCAACCGCCCCCTGTCCCTTGACATCCTTCTGGGACCTCCTGCCTCTTATCCAAACCCCCCCACTCCCTGCCCCCTTACTATGCCGGAGCCAGCTGTGCCGCCCGCGCGGCGGTGTAACTGTGGGGAAGGGGGGGGAACAGCGGGGGGAGGGAAACATCAGGGGAGGGGCCGGGGGCTAGCCTCCCCGGCCAGGAACTCAAGGGCAAGGCAGGACGGTCCCGTGGGCCGGATGTGGCCCGCGGGCCGTAGTTTGCCCATCTCTGACCTACACTCTCTGTGTTTGTGCAGCACCCAGCACCATGAGATGCGCCCTTTTGGGCCATCCTTATTTATCTTCTGAGTTCCAACAAGATCAAAGCTCCAGGTGAGCTGCAAATATTCAGACTCCTCTCCAGTCCCTTTCTTTTTTCCCCCAGTGTCACACAATGCCAGCATCAGCTGCACAGCGGTAATCTAACATGACTTGAGAAACAGAATCAAAGCACCTTTAATGAAGCACAATTCCATGCTTTCAACTGTGACAGCCTCATTTACATCACCTTGTCTCTTTAAACTCTGGCAGATTCCCCCAGTTGCCATCAGGCAGTTTATAATGCAGTACCCAGAGGAACTATGGTCACAATTCAGAACATGACTGCAGCCTGGGATTCACAAGTAGCTGTACCAGCGCAGGCTGAAAAACCCATACAGTAGGGAGATATTGTTCTCAATATGGTTGTGACAAAGTAGTCATGGGTATTGAGGTTTTAGATACAAGAGCTGAGTTACAGAGGACTGGGCTTATAGGGCCAAATGTACAGGTGATGTGTAAGGTGGTGAAACTGAGATGCCCTTACACTCAGAGTCCCTTAGACTTACTTACACCCACTCAATTGATGTGCTGAGTTGGTGGAATTTACCAGCTGGATTAGAAAAAAAATGAACTGTATGTCCCTTCCAAACTCTGCCCCCCCCACACCTAAGCCTCACCTACTTGTGATGCCAAAATGGGACGCCACTCACTGTAGATTGTGCGAGCCTTCCAGATATGATTGCCCCTCTCCTGTCTTGTTTGCTTGGAAATAGTTCAGGTCGGTATTAAGATTGTCATCAGTAGGCTCCAGTGGTTCTCAAACGTATTTGATTGGGACCCCTCGGGCTTTGGCTTCGGCCCTGGACTCCAGCACGTCTAAATGCCAGCCCTGGCGACCCCATTAAAACGGGGTCCTGACCCACAGTTTGAGAACCGCTGGCTCACAATCCAGATGATTGGGAGCAGTTTGCCTGGAAACTCAAGTGAGTGTCGCCCCATCAATTACTCTCAGCTCATCTTATGAAGGTCCAACTCTAGAGGCTTCACCAACCGAAAAGACGAGAGGGTGAAGTTTTTAAAAAGCTTACACTTTGCAGCACGAGATGGAGATGGGGACCCTGGGGAAGAGAACCATGCTGCTACAGACCAGTCCAGTTTGACTGGGGTTATCTAAGTTACTGTTAGGCTCATTTACTGCACTTTATGTATATTGCTTCTGAAATTGGCCTTGAAGAAAGCACTGAAGAAAGCTGATCTCCATTGGAAACTATTAGGCACCACTCCCTTCAAAGCCATAACTTCTGCGGGGTATCCTCGCTCTGAACCTTGTCAGCCTACAGTAGCCTTCATGATGCCTTGATGGTGCTATGCAGCATGGGCTAGTGGCTAAGATACTGGACTAAGAGCTTGGCAAGGTGGGTGCTAGCCTCAGTTCCGCCACTGACCTACTGCTTGACCGTGGGCAAGTCACTTTGCTCTCCCACCCTTTGCCTTATCTTTTGAGACTGTAAGCTCTTGGAGGCAGCAGCTGTCTGTCATTCTGAATTTGTACAGCACCTGGCGCAGTGGGGTTCACAGCTTGGTTGGCACGACTGCACCATAAATCATCATCATCTGCAGCTAGCATCTGGTGTCTTCTTTAGTGACTGGGAGGCAAAATTAGTTTCCTTCCACGTACATGTGCAGAGCATTTTCTTGCTATCTGAGTTGGGTGTGTACAAGGGGGGAAATCCATTGGCAAGGGCTGGAGCAAGGCCTACGCACTGCTTACACTCCGTTCCTGAGTAGAAAGGGTTAACAGTTGGAGAGTATATTTCATGTGTACCAGCCCTGCTAGCGGTGTTCTCACCTTGTGCCTTATCTCACTGGGACAGGTGTGAGACAATGAACAAAAAAGTGAACTGTGAGCCCAAAGATGAGATTGTGGTCTCTGTTCATCCCTCGTGCCGTGGAGCTAACAGGCGAAATGAACAGTAGTCTGTAGCTCTGAACTCCAGTTGAACTGAATCCCAAGTGATCTTTCCTGCTACACAAACACTCCATGTTCAGGTCTTCAGCTTGTTGTGGGCATGACAATTAACGCCACCCTATGCTTCTGTCCCACCCTCCCCAGGGATCTCAAAGTAGGGAAACAAAGGACAGAGCCACCCTATGCTTCTTTGTCATTCAAGTCAGGGGTGGGGAATCAGGACTAGAAGAATGACTTGCCACAAGTGGCAAGCCAGGGATTGAACCCTGTTCTCCAAAGATAGGGTACATCATCTATGCTGGAGGTATCATTTCCAGCTCAAGCAGATTTGCCTGCGCTAGCTCCAATTGGATCATAGAATCATAGGACTGGAAGGGACCTCGAGAGGTCATCTAATCCAGTCCCCTGCACTCATGGCAGGACTAATTATCTAGACCATTCCTGACAGGTGTTCGTCTAACCTGCTCTTAAAAATCCCCAATGATGGAGATTCCACCACCTCCTTAGGCAATTTATTCCAATGCTTAACCATGCTGACAGGAAGTTTTTCCTAATGTCCAACCTAAACCTCCCTTGCTGCAATTTTAGCCCATTGCTTCTTTTCCTATCCTCAGCAGTTAAGAAGAACAATTTTTCTCCCTCTTCCTTGTAACAACCTTTTATGTACTTGACAACTGATCTCATGTCCACTCTCAGTCTTCTCTTTGCCAGACTAAGCAAACCCAATTTTTTCAATCTTCCCTTATAGGTCATGTTTTCTAGACCTTTAATCATTTTTGTCGCTGTTTTCTGGACTTTCTCCAGTTTGTTCACAACTTTCCTGAAATGTGGCGCCCAGAACTGGACACAATACTCCAATTGAGGCCTAATCAGCGCAGAACAGAAGAATTACTTCTTGTGTCTTGCTACAACAGTCCTGCTATTCATTCCACAATGACATTTGTTTTTTTTGCAACAGTGTTATACTGTTGACTCATATTTAGCTGGTGGTCCACTATGACCCTCAGATCCCTTTCCGCAGTACTCCTCCCTAGGCAGTCATTTCCCATTTTGTATGTGTACAACTGATTGTTCCTTCCTAAGTGGAATACTTTACATTCGTCCTTATTGAATTTCATCCTATTTACTTCAGACCATTTCTCCAGTTTGTCCAGATCATTTGGAATTTTAATCCCATCCTCCAAAGCACTTGCAACCCCTCCCAGCTTGGTATCGTACGCAAACTTTATAAGTGTATTCTCTATGCTATTATCTAAATCATTAATGAAGATAATGAACAGAACCGGACCCAGAACTGATCCCTGCGGGACCCCATTCATTATGCCCTTCCAGCATGACTGTAAACCACTGATAACTACTCTCTGGGAATGGTTTTCCAACCATTTTGGACTCACCTTATAGTAGCTCCATCTAGGTTGCATTTCCCTAGTTTGTTTATGAGGTGGTCATGCGAGACAGTATCAAAAGCTTTACTAAAGTTGAGATATACCATGTCTATCACTTTCCCCCTATCCACAAGGCTTGTTACCTGTCAAAGAAAGCTATCAGGTTGGTTTGACACGATTTGTTCTTGACAAATCCATGCTGATTGTTACTTATCACCTTATTATCTTCTAGGTGTTTGCAAATTGCTTAATTATTTGCTCCATTATCTTTCTGGGCACAGAAGTTAAAGTGACTGGTCTGTAAATCCCAGGTTTGAGCTAGCATGCTAACAACAGCAGTGTACCCCCAGGCTGCCCAAGTATGATCCCACCTGACACCCTCGGAACGCACTTGGGTGGCTAGCCCAGCCTGCTGCCCATGCTGCCACAGCTACACTGGTGTTTTTAGCATGCTAGCTCAGAGCTAGCGCAGATATGTCTACCCGAGCTGGAAATTACAGCCCCACTCCAATGCAGACATACCCACAGCCAGGAGGGCTGACAGCCTTTTTGGCGCCCTAGGCGGCAGAAGGTCCCGCCCCCAAAATGGCGCCCCCGACGGAGGCGGCGGAAGATCCTGCCCCTGAAATACCGACGACGACCACGGCGGCCGCCGCCCCCCAAATGTCAGCGCCCTGGTCGCCTAATGGGTTGCGCCGGCCCTGCCCACAGTCAGTATTTCCCTACAAGATCATGCCCTCTGGCATGTGGTACTTTCCCAATGAGTAACAACAGTGGTTGAAAAAGGCCAATTATTTTTCCTGGAAAATTTAGGGGGAAAATTACTTTTTAAACCTCCCCTCCGATTCATTTCCTTAATACAATTTTTTGGGTTTTCAAAAGCCATTTTTGGTTTAAAAAATTGATTTTCAAAAACCAAACACTGAGGGGTTTTTTTAACTGAAACCCCCCCAAACTGAAAGCTGAACATTTTTACTGTCAAGTTTTCAGCTTCTGATTTAGAGTTGTTGGGTTTGTTCTTTTTGTCCAACCTGAAATTTTTCTGTGGGAATGTTTGTTTTGGGCTAAAAGCCACTTTCCATCCAAAAAGATTGCCGTGTGACCAGCTTTCATGAATAATCAGTTTGCTATTCTAAACATGCACTCAGCATAACAGTAAGGAGCTGGAAACAGCCCTCAGCCAGTGGGCTCTTCATCTGTGCTTGTGGCATATTTATCCAGCCCGTTTCTAGGCAGGCTACCATCAGAAAATGCTTCGCTTCCCTTGTTATGGGTAATAATAATAAAAGAAAATAGTTCAGTCTGACACCTGTGGTCTTGTGGCCTTGTAAACCACTTGTCTTCTCCTGGCAACTGACAAGAATCACACTCAACAAGGACCTTCGGTGACAGTTCGACAATTAAACCATGAGCCATTGCAAGGTATGACGAAGAATTTTCACCGAGGTACATTGTTAGGCATGGGGTGAAGGTTGAAGGCTGTCAAGGCACCTAGGCAAGACTTATGTCACACAGCCATTCAAACTCTGGCCCAGGATATTTTTAGCGCTCCCCTCAGAGGGTTCTGCAGGGTGGGAAGTTTGGTTCCAGCTGTCCCTGGGGGGAAGATCTCTGGGCTGAGAGTTTGCACAACACAATCTCTGGGGCGGGAGGTGAGGGGGGGCAGGCGTCATGATAATAGGGCAGACATTTATTCCTGACTTCAACTGGAAGCTCTTTGGGGCAGGGGCTGGCTTTGTGTTCTGTGTCTGTACAGCGCCTAGCACGATGGGGGCCTGGTCCATGACTGGGGCTGCTAGGTGCTACGATAACCCAAATAATTAACCATAATAATTCACAACATGGGGGTGTGTAAAAGAGTGTGCTGGCCCTTTAAGGACAGTCCCAACGCCTTTTATAGGGCACAGCTGGAGCCCTGATTGTTCCTGGATGCTTAGATAGTGCCACTGGCGGGGAAGTGCCCACCTCTCTTTTGCAACCATTTTTCTCTGCTGCTGACCTCTCCCCAGAGGCCCCTGCCTTGATGATGCTCTCATTAGATTATTCCAATGTAGTCTATGCAGCTACCTCTCCAGACCACAGATGTCACCACAGTGACACAAGGGGGGATGCATTTGCAATTTGTCCAGCTATCCGACTGAGAGAGTCACTAAGTAATTCTGCCTGCCCTGCGGTAGAGGAGCCAGCTGGCAGACAAGCCACAGGCCTATGATCACCATCAGAGACGTGTAGAAGGTTTCTACTTGGTCTCATTTCTGCCGCTGAGGTCTCTGCAAAGTGCTCCAAGTTGGGCCTGTGAGAGGCTGTACAAACTATGCACGGGCCAGGTGCGGGTTGTTGAACTGCTCTGGGCTCAAGCGGCCCTGCCCCGCCGCAACTGCAGGGCACGTCAGGCCTGGAAGAAGGGCCTACCAAGGGGACATGCCGCTCAATTAGCAACAGCCCTGGAAGAAGAACAGATCTCTGTATGTCAGCTCCAGGAGAAAAGTATGGCTGAGGAGCAAGGACTGCCCCAGGAAGGAAGGAAGGTCAGCTGGGGGCTTATCAGTTTGTTTCTCTCCCCACCTGCTTGTGGACCTTTAGTAGCTCTGGAAGGGTTACGCTCCCATGGGACCTTGTGCTGCTGATGGAAGGGAGGCTGGGTGAGCACAGGGCCCTATCACCCCAGTGGGGTGGGGTGGGGTGGGAGACCCAACCAACAACAGGTGCTCAGCTCAAATGGGTGAGTTTTGCCCTGTCGCAGGTGGAAACTGCTGGAGTGTGTGATGTGAGCTATGCATGAGTTGCAACCCCCCTCCATTTGCATGAAGAACGCTGTTGTGTGGATCATGACGTATGCGAACGTGTGTGACCTGTACCAGCTTGCATGAGTCAGTCTGGGTGCCTGTAGGAAAAATAATGGCCTGCATGAGTCTGGCTGGTTGTGAAAATGGCCCAGGAGATGGAAAAGATGCTCACCTTCAGCTCAATTCACAAAACCAGGTCAGTTCCAAACGAGTCAAGTTCCTCTTGTCTTGAAACTTTCCTAACAACCTCACACAGCGCTGATCATTATTCACTCCCAGGAGATTCTGGGTCTCTCTTCTCAGTATGAATATGATTTAAGCCAAATATAGACACTCTGGGCCCAATTCTCACTCCAGATCTACACAGCATAACCCTCCTTGCCTTCAGTGGAGCTACGGGGGCCTTAAACCTGTGTGAGCGAGAGAAAAATTTGACCCTGGAGCTGCATTGGAAACAGAATGCAGGAAACCAAATGCAACACGAGATTCCTTCAGATCAGAGACCTTCCATTTAAAGAATTTAGTGCAGCAAGTTTATTGGATTTGCCAAGGTAAGAAATAGATACCAATGTTTGCTTTAAAGAGCAGGAATTGCACTGGGGAAACTCTCTTCCAATCTGCCATGCTTATAAATGCCTAACGATTTTGTCAGCTCCCAGGACTAGCCTTTCAGATTTAGGCTTGGACATCCTGAAATGAAAGCTGATGCCTCTGACGTGATGCATAGCTCGGAAAGGCTGCAAATGGAAGATCTCTGTCTGAAACACCTGGATAGTCTTGTGCGTTAACCACACCTGTTGTCGACCTGCTGGAGTAGTCTGTCAAAAGCTTTGCTATCCTGGGAGGCAATGGTTAATAACAACACCTAGTTCTTATATAGTGTGTTGCATCAGTAGATCTCAAAGCACTTTACAAAGGAGGTTGGTATCATTATCCCTGCTCTTTTACAGACGGGGTAAACTGAGGCACAGAGCCGCTTAAAATGGGAGCTATTGGCAGCAGTCCCAGCTTTATTATTTCTTGTTTTTATTTTTAAAAAGTCTTCACTGAGCTCAGGGTCCCATTGTGCTAGGCACTGGTGAGAGACAGTCCCTGCCCCAAAGAGCTACAGTCTAAACAGCCATGGGAAGGATTATATTTAAAGAGGAGGAAGAGACTGACCATAAGTAACGTGGCCAAGCTCACACAGGGAATCTGTGTTAGATGCAGGAGCAGAGCTTGGATTTCAGGATCCTGGTCCAGTGCCTTCACCACAAGAGCCACCCACCACAGGCCCCCTGCCTTACCATAGTGTCTGAGCACCTGATATTTAATGTCTTGATCTTCACAGCCCCCTCCACCCTCCCAACCCCCCTCCCCCTCCCCCCCCCCGTGAGCTAGGTCAGTGCTGTTCTTCCCACTGAACAGAAGGGGAGTGAGGCCCAGAGATGCTAAATCTGTGGTGAGCAATGACTTGAGTCCAACTCTTCGAAGAGTGCTCTAACCATTGAACCGTCCTTCCTCTCTAAGGCACTAGACGGCCTCAAAAATCTGGGGGACTAAGTGATTTGCCCAAGATCACCCAGGGAATCTGTGCTAGAGTAGGGAATTAAACTTGTCTCCTAAGTTCCAGCCTACTGTTCTGACCACTGGGGCATCTCTCGGTTGTCACGTACCTGCACATCTGGCTGTTATTAATCATGTTTATGATGGTAGTGCTTAAGGACCAACCAAGAGCGGGGGCCCATTGTGCCAGGCACTGCACAAACCCAGAGTAGGAGATGGTCCCTACCCCAGAGAGCTTCCAATCTAAATATACCAGACACAGACCGGGTGGGGAGGTAGGATGCACCAGCAGAGTGAACAAAGTGATGGCAGCAAACTCCATGTTAATTCCATGAAGATTTGGGTGCAGGACTTAGGTTTAGATTTGGGATCAGTGGGTTTAGTTAGGAGGGGATCGGCTCCATGGGAAGGGAAGGGGACAGGGTAGGGGAGAAGAGGGTAAGAGCTGCAGGTGAGGAGTGAAGCAGAAATGAAGAGACTAGAGGGAGGTGGGCTGCTTCTCGTGGGTTTCCAGGATTGTGAAGCACCTGCCCTTAGCGGGAGGAAGCCGCGGCTGTGCCTGCTGTGAGTCAGTTCCCCAACACAAACGCTGTCTTCCAGGCCTCACTGCCTATTTACAGGTTCGAATCATAGAGTATCAGGGTTGGAAGGGACCTCAGGAGGTCATCTACTCCAACCCCCTGCTCAGAGCAGGACCAATTCCCAACTAAATCATCCCAGCCAGGGCTTTGTCAAGCCTGACCTTAAAAACCTCTAAGGAAGGAGATTCCACCACCTCCCTAGGTAACCCATTCCAGGTCAGGGCCGGCTGCAAGTTTTTTGCCGCCCCAAGCAAAAAAAATGTCCCGTGCCCCCCGCCCCTCCCCAACTCCGCCCCTTCCCCGCCCCATTCCAACCCCTTCCCCAAATCCCAGGCCCCGCCTCCTCCCCTGGGTGCGCCACATTTCCCCTCCTACCCCTCCCTCCTGTCCCAGGCAAGCCAGAGCAGTTCCTCTGCCCTCCCCCCCCCCCCCCGGGTTACTTCCTGAGGCCCTCCCCGCACCCCCCACCGCCGCAGCTCACCTCCGCTCCACCTGCTCCGCTGAGCGCGCCACCACTGCTCCGCTTCTCCCCCCTCCCTCCCAGGCTTGCCGCAAAACAGTTGATTCACGTGGCAAGCCTGGGAGGGAGGGGGGAGAAGCGGAGCGGCGGCGCGCTCGGGGGAGCAGGCGGCAATGGAGCGGAGGTGAGCTGGGGGGGAGCGGTTCCTCTGCCCCCCCGGGTTACTTCCTGCGGACCTCCCCGCTCACCCCACCACCGCAGCTCCCCTCCGCTCAGGGCCGGCTCTCGGCTTTTTGCGCCCCAAGGAAAAAAAAAAAAAAGGAGCTGGAGTGCCGCCCCTTGTTAAGTGCCGCCCCAAGCACATGCTTGGAGTGCTGGTGCCTAGAGCCAGCCCTGATTCCAGTGCTTCACCACCCTCCTAGTGAAAAAGTTTTTCCTAATATCCAACCTAAACCTCCCCCATTGCAACTTGAGACCATTACACCTTGTTCTGTCATTCACCACTGAGAACAGCCTAGCTCCATCCTCTTTGGAACCTCCTTTCAGGTAGTTGAAAGCAGCTATCAAATCCCCCCCATTCTTCTCTTCTGCAGACTAAATAATCCCAATTCCCTCAGCCTCTCCTCGTCAGTCATATGCTCCAGCCCCCTAATCATTTTTGTTGCCCTCCGCTGGACTCTTTCCAATTTTTCCTCATCCTTCTTGTAGTGTGGGGCCCAAAACTGGACGCAATACTCCAGATGAGGCCTCACCAATGTCGAATAGAAGGGAATGATCACGTCCCTCAATCTGCTGGCAATGCCCCTCCTTATACAGCCCAAAATGCCGTTAGCCTTCTTGGCCACAAGGGCACACTGTCGACTCATATCCAGCTTCTCGTCCACTGTAACCCCTAGGTCCTTTTCTGCAGAACTGCTGCCTAGCCACTCGGCCCCTAGTGCATGGGATTCTTCTGTCCTAAGTGAAGGACGGAAGCTTAACAATAGGCACAATCCAAACCTGGAGCCCTCCAAGCATCTCCCGGGAGTGCCCAGCCCCTGGTCCACTGGGTGCTCTCAGAATTCCCAGATCCTTTGGTCCCAAAGGAACAGGCCATCCAGCTTCCCCGTTATGTCATAGAACACAGCACTTGGATTTCCAGTGACTATAAGTTTATTTAACAAAGAACAGAGATTGAAATGCACAAGCAGAAAGATTGGAAAGAAAGGATACAATAAAAATAAAATCATAACACACCTACTAGAGCCTAAGCTATCCTACCAACACACTGTGCCATCATCAGAGCAAATGTGCGCCCCCAATGCTTCCAGTGTGTGTCACAGCCAGGCTTGGCTGTGGTCTTCTGTTCATGAGACAAGCACACTGTCCTCTTCACGCCCCAGTGTTTGTCTCTGTCTCCACAGTTATAGTTCAAAAATCCATTATCTTCACTTGAACATAAGTACGATTGTACTGGGTTAGACCAATGGTCCATCTGGTTCTAGGCCCATATCCTGCCTCTGACAGTGGCCACTGCCAGATGCTTCTGGCAGTTGGAGATTTAGAGACACCTGGAGCATGGGGTTGTGGCCCTGACCATCTTGGCTAATAGCCATTGATGGACCTATCCTCCATGAACGTACCTCATTCTTTTTTGAACCCCCTTATACTTTTGGCCTTTACAACATCCCCCGGCAACGAGTTCCACAGGTTGACGGGGCGTTGCGTGATGAAGTACTTCCTTCTGTTTTAAACCAGCTGCCTATTAATTTCATTGGGTGACCCCTAGTTCTTGTGTTATGTGAAGGGGCAAATAACACTTCCCCATTCACTTTCTCCCCACCATTCGGGAGCTTGTAGACCTCTCTCGTGTCCCTCCTTAATCGTCTCTTTTCCCAGCTAACTTGCAAACCCCCACTGCTTGTGTTTCCCTATCTAGGATCTCCCCTGGAGACTTTGCAATTACTGGATTAGCACGTTGCTCAGACTGTAAATAGGCGTTTGGTGTGAAGTATGCAGTACTTAATTTACATGTGGACAGACCAATAGATAAACATCATCAGCCGGAAAGAAACCTGTTTCTTGCCTTTTGGTGACCACTCCAAGTCACAGACCTTCAGAACATGATTTTCAGGAGTTACATGTAATTCTTTACAATTATCCATCCATCCATCTCACAATGGTTATGAGGACCAGTGTGACACAGGCTTTCAAGAGTGACCTCGCATGACACTCTTTGGCGAACTACTATGTAGATACCACTCCATGCTCTCTGCCAGTTGGCATCAAGAGGTCCTTGAGTCACATGGGAAGGGAGAGGGTTGGTGCAAACAGCCAAGCAGCACAGGGCACAGAAAGTCCAATCAAAACTGTACAGTGTTCTCTGAATGGCAGAAGGTCCCCGCTCCGTCTGGAGTCTCTGGCTGGCTCCTCTCTTCCGTTTTCCCCCAAAGCCACAAAATGGGGAAGAGAGGAGGCACCATGTGGTTCTACTTTGCCCAGACTGTGAGTGGTCTTCCCTATACACTTCTGAGGGGTGCTGGGGATAGGGGTGGGCCCCCCTCCCCCCAGTGCAGAAGTCCCTGCTTTGGCTGCTCCAGCAGCTGCTCCTACCAGCTGGTGTTTCTCTGGCTTGGGCCTTGTAAAAATCCATCTCTCCAGCGTATTCGTATTCGGAGAATAACAAACATCCATTTTTGTCTTGAAGAGTCTAAAAAACAACCCCCAAACCCCCGCACAAATGAATTGCCTCTTGCCATTGCTTGTTGTTCACTGTTCTCTACATCATTAGCCTTTTGTTTCTTTCTGGCGCGAACTATTCTTCATCTTTTCCTCTCTGCTCCGAGAACATGGCGTTTGCAGAACAGCCTGCAGCACAGACAAATTGCAGCACTCCAGAAATCCACCGATGCTAATATTTCAGTCACCTGCTGAAACTTGCCAAGGGGCAAGGTTTCCTTCAGGGGGTGCTGTTTCTTTCTTGTGTGCAGACGCTGAGGCGTCACGGGAGGGATGCCAGTCTGTGCAAAGCGAAGTGTAGTCAGGGGAGAGGCAGGATCGGAGGCGTATTAATGTTCTGTGATGAATTTACTGCATTCCAGCATGCTTAGGTGTTTGACACGGCCCCTGAATTCCTTTGGCCTCCTGCTCCTGCATCTTCAGAACCTGCTTCCTATCGTGACCACCAAATCGCCACCCGCATCTGGCACAGTTCAGTCATGAATTATTTATGACTAGGGCGCCACTGTGCCGGGTGCTGTACAAACGTAGAACAAAAAAGACGGCCCTTGCCCCGCAAGAGTTTCCCGTCTAAGATTGCGCCGCTCCTGGAGCCTTGGTTCAGACCGTCGAAGTAACGGAGCAGGCTCTTGACAGGCAGGCCACAGATCAGCATATGCTTAAATGCTTTGCCGAGTGGGGCTGGGCGTAACAGGTAGTAAAAGCATGAGCGATAAGCGGCCGTGCATGGGGGGACGGGGAGGGGGTTAAAGAGCAAATCTTGCCCAACTGGATGGATATTTTCAGACACTATTCCATCACTTGAAAGCCTGGAAGTCCATTCTTCTGTGCCCCATTTACTCTTCCTCCCGTCCCCTCCTCCCACACCTGTTTGTTTCCCCTGATCCCTGCAGTGAAATCCCTGCCTCAGTGAAGTCAGTGGCAAAACTCCCATTGACTTCAATGGGGCTAGGATGTCACCCCTAGACAGTAAGCATTCTGGAGCAGGGGCTGCGTTTTTGTCCTGCATCGGTACAGGAGGCAGGATTGGGTCCTGGTCCATGGCTGGGCACCCTAGTGCTGTGGCAACCCTAATAATGATCAATATAAATACTTATTTGTAAGGTGTCTATCGCTAGGGGGCCTTGGTCCTTGATAAGGACCTTGTATTGCTACTATAATACAAATAATTGCTAATAATACTAATGCAGTAACTTTCCTGTGAGTAGGAGCTGTGTTCCCTTGTGCAATCCCTGCATGACTCCACGGAGCTGCGGCAAAAAGCCGCAGCTGCTCTCTGTGTAGTTAGATGAGTGAAACATTCGATTTAGCCTGTAATAAAAATCTCGCTCCCTAAATTAATTCAGATTGGCTTGGAGATGAATGCTGACATTCTGGCTGCAGTGTAATATAGAAATGCAGGGCTGGAAGGAACCTCGAGAGGTCATCTAGTCCAGCCCCCTGCACTGAAGCAAGACCAAGTAAACCCCTTTGCCACCCCGACAGGTGTTTGTCCAACCAATGACGGGGGTTCCACAACCTCCTTTGGAAGCCTGTTCCAGAGCGTAACTATCCTGAGACTTTGAAAGTTTTTCCTAATATCCAACCTAAATCTCCCTTGCTGCAGATTAAGTCCATTACTTCTTGTCCTACCTTCAGTGGTCACGGAGAACAATTGATAAGGGCTTTATAAAGAGGACAGTTAACATATTTGGAGACTGTTAGCAGGTCCCCTTCTCAGTCTTCTTTTCTCAAGGCTAAACATGCCCAGTTCTTTTTTTTAAACCTTTCCTCATAGGTCAGGTCTTCCAAATATTTTCTCATTTTTTGTTGCTCTCCTCTGGACTCTCTCCGCTGTATTCACATCTTTGTTAAAGTGAGGAGCCCAGAATTGGACACAGGTCTCCAGCTGAGGCCTCACCAGTGCCAAGTAGAGCGGAACAATTGCCACCTGTGTCTTACATACGACACTCCTGTTCATACACTCCAGAACGGTACTAGCCTTTTTTTTTTGCAACTGCATCACCTTGTTGACTCTCATTAAATTTGTGGTCCACTGTAACCCCCAGATCTTTTTCAACCAGTGCAAACCCCAGAAACGTCATCATTAAGATTGCACTAAAAAAAAAAAAAAAAGTATGGATATGCGATTACCACATCCAAACACCAGTAACTCAGCCCGGTAGTGCGGGAACCTTATGATTTTAGTGTTTGTGGTCCCCGATAAGGTTAAACTGATTTTTTTCTTTTAAAGATGTTTTATTTTTTCATGGCTCAAAGTCTGCAGCAGCCTTAAACCTTTATGTGGTCCAGCCACTAGAGGGGGGCAGCGAGCCAGATTGTATTTACATGGTTGTAAAAGGCACAAATTCATTTTGGGGGTGGGGGGAGGGAAGGGGAATGCAAGATGATATAGATGAGGGGAAAATAATTGCACCGCCAGAGACCGAGTTGGAGGGAGATATCAGGAGGCTGTAATGCTGAAAGGGTTTTAGGGGGATACTTAGGGTGACTATATTTTCCCAAAGGGAAAATGGGACACCCCTGGGCTGGCCTGAGCCCCTCCCCACCACGCAAGGCCGGCCCAAACCTCCCCTGGCACATGCAAAAGACCTCCTGCCGCTCCCCCACACCCAGGGCCACCCAAAACCTCCCAGCTTCCTGCCCACGCTGGGCCAGTCTGAGGTCCCCCTCCCCACTGGCACCTGGGGCCAGCCCAAGCCCCCCCTTCCCCCTGCGGATCCTTAACCCCCATGCACAGGACTGGTGGTCCAAGTCCCCCGCCGCATGCCCACACCCGGGGCTGCCTGAGCCCCCCCCCCCCCCCCCCCGCATGTGGGGCTGGCCAGCCCGATCCACTCTCCCTTCCCCTCCCTCCAGCGCAGGGCTGGCTTTGCCACTCATCCCCTGCCCCCCACCCACATGTTCCTCTACACCCCACTAGGGGTCTCGCCCCACTTTCCCCCCCAAAATTAGACAAATGTCCAGTTTTGTAAAAAAAACTCAGGACGGCCAGGACAGGGCCTAAAAAAGGGACTATCCCGGCCTAAAAAAGGGACTGTCCCAGCCAAAACGGGACGTATGGTCACTCTAGGGATTTTGGCCTGCTGAACAGAGATGGGTCTGCAGTGTGATATAGCAGCAAGAAAGGTCCGTGTAATCTTGAGCTGTGTACGCAGAGGCACCACACCCTAGAGGAGGAGGACGTTGATAGTCTCTCTGTGCCCAGCTCGCAGGCTTAGACTGGCATCTTGCAATCCACCCCAAGTAAGGGGCAGCATGTGGTTGCACTGCCCCAGGAACAGAGCAGGGAATGAACTGTGACTTCCCCATTACTCTGGGGAGTGGGGTGGGAGACAGAAATAAGCTGCACAAGGCCTCTTCCTTCCCCAAGACTCTGCCCAGCCCCATGGAAAACCAAGGACCCTGGACGTACGTGTCATTAAAGCAACCACAGTATATTCTGCAAGAATCCTGGTGCCCTGGTCAGTTTCCAGCTCTGGGATTTATACTCTGCCTCCCTAAAATTCCCACTCTGTTTTCCAAGGGATATGCAAATCCTCCTGTCCTGTCATGAACAGTTGGGTAGTGTTGCTGCAGGCTGTTAAATACTTGCTTTGTTCCATCCCAGAGGTGGCTGCATTTTGCTGAAAGTGATTCCTCTTTGTATGTGTTCCGCTGCTGTCCTGAGGCTTGCTTGTGGGACATGTGACAATCGACATAGTTGTCTTTTCATGTGCTTGTAGAGATGCCTTCTAGGATCCATTGTTATGACTGATTCTGTTCCAAAAATGTAATTGTGTCTTACACTAGTCACGGGAAAGAGACATGCTCACTGCAGTTAGAGTGAATTATTACTTAGTGCCACAATTAGTGGCTTTTCAAAAGTATTTGTCTGTTAAAATAAGTTTGTAAGGAGATGTATCAAAAAGTTAAATCTGGATAATTCCTCGTGTGTGTGGACTGCCCATAGGCCAGCTCTTCCACTGGTGTAAATCAATGGCGCTACACCAACTTAACACCAGTTGAGACTCTGGCCCGGTGTAACCTAATGGGAATAGTGTCTGGGCCTGATTCTTGGCCATCATGAGGCAGCTGTTCACTAACCCACAGGATCAGTGTCGCCCTAAAGCTGGCTTAGCTGACCACGGGTGGATTCCTGTAGTGTATGGGGCTGGGGCTTCCTTACACCCAGCTGATCCTCCAGCTTCCAGAATAGCTTCTTGGGGCTGTTAGCAGCCAGTGTAAATTAGAGCAGCCCCCAGGCTGCTCTAATTCATGTTGAGAACCAGCCTGACACAGAATTCCCAGGATCCTGAGCTACACCAAGTGCTCCTTGGCCACAGTCCAGGATCTGGGCCTTTAAATTAAGCAAATTTGAGTGTAGCTCAAGTGATGGCATCAGAGCAACGTTGATTTATCCCAACTGAGGGTCTGGCCCTTGGAGAGCAGATGAAACCAGCCAAAAGTCTATTTCCAGGAACTGCAGAGGAGAAAGCTCTTGCATCCCCAGTGATGCTGAGTCACCACTAAGTGAGTGGAGGGACCAGGGAAGGAAATAGAAAGAGAGACACAAGGTCTGTGAGATCGGCTGGAGCGAGCTCATGAAGGGTTTTTAAAAAACGCAAGGGAGTAAGTGTGACAGGCAAAGTGAGGAACAGAGAGACTGGGGGCGGGCGGAGGAGGGACAGCCATACGGGAAGGGAGGGGGGAGAAGAAGCGGCAAACATGATCATAAATGGAAGGAATCTGCCAGGGAAGGGAAGCATTTAGACACAAATGCAGTGTGGTTCTGACAGCGACGGTGGGGCCAGGATCTGCAGCCACTCGGCTGCGCTGCACCGAGCCGGTTAATGGAGGAGTGCATGGCTGAGAGCCCCTTTTTATGCGATAATTAGAAATGTCTTTCCATGGCTTAGAAAACAAAACGCATGTCACAAAAGCCCTTTTCATCCATCCATTAGCTGGACTGATTGCCTAGAAGCCCTCGAGCGGAGAGACGCTGCGTGTTATGGAGGAGACGCGATTGAAATAAGCCTTGCTTTTGTTGTGGGCTGTGTTGGGGTTTTTTTTGTTTTTGTTTTTTTGGTATCTCAAAGGGTATAGCTCAGATGCAAGAAGTTGTTTCCTGGGGGAGGGGGAAGTGTGGCCTCTGGGGGAAGCAACTGGCACTGGGGATGGAAACGGAAGCAGATGAGAGGCTGACACCGAATAGTGAAAGGGACTGGAGAATATATGGCAGCCGGTTATACAGCGCCTGCATTAGGCGAGAGCTTCTGTCTTAGGGAGCAGTGAGTCAGGGCGACGGGAACCCAGAACTCAAGGGAAGAAAAGGGAAAGCCCATTTTCCAGCGCCACTCGTGCTGGTGTAAATCATCATTTGCAAATGGGGTTATTTTGATTTACCCCAACTGGGGATTTGGTCCTCTGTGTGCACCTACAGGGTGCCTTTCCTCTCTGATGCAGATCTGATCACAGCAATCCAGGCCTTGGGCACCTCCCTATTCCCTTGCCACTTGCTGTGCTTGGCACTACCCTGGAGGGCAGGAGGCAGCAGCCCCCTGGCTTAGTGGAATGAGCCATGAGGAGCACAGATAGCGCCAGTGCTCTGTGAACTGCCCTGGCGTCCCATCTGCCACTGCCTAAGAGACTGCTCCCCCACCCCACCACACACGGACCCATGGGTGAATCAGCCGAGGCATTGCCTTTGGACAGTGCCTAGATCCGAACTCCGGGATGCAGACAGAGGCCTGGTCTACACTACCCGCCTGAATCGGCGGGTAGAAATCGATCTCTTGGGGATCGACTTATCGCGTCTCGTCAGGACGCGACAATCGATCCCCGAATCGACGCGCTTACTCCACCAGCGGAGGTGGGAGTAAGCGCCGTCGACTGGGAGCTGCGGCAGTCGATTTTGCCGCCGTCCTCACAACAGGGTAAGTCGGATCTGATACGTCGAATTCAGCTACGCTATTCGCGTAGCTGAATTTGCGTATCTTAAATTGACCCCCCCCCTGTAGTATAGATGTAGCCAGAGTGTTTCCACTGCCTGCTCCTCAGCTCTCATGCCGAGGCGCCCAACTCCCTTTGAAATCCAATCGGAGTTAGGTACCTGTCTCATTTAGGCTCCTCTAAAAAGCTTGGCTTCCCATCTGCTTCTCCGTGCCTTGTAAAGACCAGCACCTGGCTACCGTACGTCTACACTGCAATCAAACACCTGCCGCTGGCCTGTGTCCGCTGACTTGGGGGTCACGGGGCTCAAGGCTATAACACTGCAGTCCCATGAGTCCAAGTCAGCTGACTCATGCCAGCCCTGGGTGTTTGATTGCAGTGTAGACATACCGAATGTGTCGTCCTCACCCCATGGACTTCACTGGGATAGTTGAGCTAGGCAATGGCTCTTTTGCTGAGAGCCTTTAGGATTGAGGACTAAACAGGACTGAGGCTGGGCAGTCCCATTACATAGTCCATCTTTAGTGGTCCAGCAGATCTGCAAGTGCTCAGTCCCTGCTGTCAGGGTTAGATTTTCAAAAGAGCTCAGCTCTCATTGTGACACCTCGGGGAAGATCCCTCCCACCCCCAGCACTTTGCTGTCCTGAAAATCTGATTGTGGGCTCAGAAAGCTGTTTTACAAATTCTGCCCTTACTGATCAGGGCATCAGCACCAATGATGCCCATTGTGAATGACTGAATGTTGCCCTCTACCAAGGGAAAAACCACCCCCCCAACTACAAAATCAAGGCAAATGCAACCAACAACGCACTTTGATCATTTCTTTTGCGACATCTAGCTAGGTTCTGATGATTTGTGATCATCCTTCATGCAGTAAATAAAATGTAAGATAGATTTGAGAAAAAGTAGTGAAATCTTTGTAATATGAAACCTCTCCAAATTATCCACACTTAAATATTTGCTGAAAGTTGGGGCTAGGTCCCAGCATTTTGCTTTCTCATGTGGATTAGAAAGCATGTGGAGGAACTAAAGTAGGATCACTGACATGCTAAAAAACTACAAACACAGAAACATTGGAATTACAAGATTGCATCAGACCTGGGATCTATCCCAGGATTCCATCTCTTAACAGTGTCTGCTTTGGAGGAAGGTGCAAGACACCTATCTCCTCAATTGACAATTGTGGAATAACCTCCCCATGGAGGAAATTACTTCCTGACCTCAACTAGTTAGAGGTTGGTTCATGCCCTGAAGCAGGAAGGTTTATAGCCCTTCCAAAACTCTTGTTCATTTTTTTCATCTTTACTGGGGAAATTCCAAAGGATTGGAGTTCTGCCAATGTAGTTTCAATGTCTTAAAAGGATGACCCAGAGAACTATAGATCAGCTAGCCTGTTGTCAGTCCCAGGTAAAATAATGTCATGGTTAATATGTAGGTTTGGGAGGATTACATTTTTATTTGTAAATGTTGATTTCACTGAACGCCCACAAACTGACAAAAAAAATTCCATCCATCATAATAAAAATGTACAGATAGACAAAATAAAAAAACCTGCTGCTTGAGAACTAATCTGAGTCTGATTTAAGTATATTTACCTTGTATATTTTGACAGGTGATGTTGACAGTGTTTGGTTAAAAAGCTTTAACTTTTTGAATCTTAATGTCTACTGTTATTAAATGACTATTGTCTGACACCCTGCCATAACTTGGTGCAGCTGTGAAAATTTAATTTGATAAAAATTGCTTAAAATAAACATTAATATTATCTATCAAAATTATAAAAAAAGATCAAAATTTAATCCTGCCAAGCCTATTTATACAAGACTCTATCTACAAAGAATTAATGGACAGACATATAATTAATGCCAGCTATCATGGTTTTATGTAAGTTAGATCTTGCCAAACAAACTTTTGTAGGATTATGGGTCTGGTTGAATAAGGCAACTGTGTTGATACAATATAGTTGGATTTCTCCAAGGCACTTGACTTAAACTCCCCCTGCATAATATGGAACTAATGGCACAGGATAGATGGATTAAAAACTGGCTCACTGATAGATCTCAAAATGTAGTTATTAATGAGGAGACATCAAGGAGGGGGGCTGTTTCTAGTGGGGTCCCCAGGGATTGGTTGTTGGTCCAATGCTGCTCTAATATTTTTACAGCTATCTGGATGATGATGTAAAATCTTTGCTGGTAAAGGTTGCAGATGACACAAATATTGGCAGGATAGTAAATAAACTGTTAGAGTGATCTGAATCACCTGGTTAAATGGTCAGAATCCAATAAAAGTCATTTTAATATAGCCAAATGCAAAATAATAAATCTGGGGGGAAAGAATGCAGATGATACCTGCAGGTTGAAAGAGTCTGTCTTGGACAAGCATTGACTCAGAAGATCTTAGAGAGCATCATATATAATCGCCTTAACATGAGCTCTGCTGTGACAAAATGGGCTAAGGTGATCCTTGGATGTATGAACGGGGGGATATCAAGTGGAAGCAGGGATGTGATCTTGTCTCTGGACACAGCATTGTAAGAATAATGTGTCCAGCTTATCAAAGAGAAGGTTGAGAGGTGACTGTGTCTAGGTACTTACACATGGCAAAGAGATCTGATAGTGGAGGGCTTTTCAACCTTGCTGACCAGGGCATAACAAGACGCTGAAGTTAGACAAATTTAACCTTGAAATAAGATGCAATTTCCTAACAGCGAGGGGAATGACACATTGGAACAGCTCACCAGGGGAAGTGTTGCGCTCTAAAACAAGATCAGGGATCTTTTTAAAGGCTATTCTTTAATCCAGCTTCTGGGGGAAATTCTACTGCCTGTGTGCGCAGAAGTTCAGGCTGGATGATTGTGGTGGTCTCTTCCGGCCTTGGTGTCTGTGAATTTATGAATCCTGCTATCCATTCCCTTCCTTATAGCCATAGAGAGATCAGGGAGTTCTGTGTTACCCTCAACATGCTCATAACACATGAAGCTTTGTATTGTGACTATAATCAAATCTCATGCTTCAGTCGGCCATCTGCACGGGCCAGGAAGGAATGTTTTTCCTGGATGCACAACTAGCCGGATGTGTTTGGGGTTTCTTTTTCCTTGCTTTCCTCTGAAATATCAGGGACTGGCCACTGCTGGAGATAGGACACTGGACAAGGTGGACTAGTGCTCTGAGATGGCCCAGAGATTTATCTTTCCTAGATGCCTGGCTGGTGTGTGTTTGCTCCCATGCTCAGGGTGAAACTGACTGCCAGATTTAGGGTGAATTTTCCTCCTGGTCAGATTGTCCAGGTCCTCAGTGTTCCATGGAGAGTGGCTTGCCTGCTAGGATCTTCTGAGCACGTCTTCACCTAATCAATTCCCTGCTATTGCAGGAGCCTCTGGCATTGGTGGAAGATCAGGCTCTCCTTTCTCTGCCTGTGGCCACAACAGTTTAGTCTCCTGAGGACAGAAGTGCATGATTAAAGTAATTGGGCTCTCTATAGGGCTATGGGAGGTGAAATGTAATGGCTGTATGTTTACAGGAGGTCAGACTAGATGATCTACTTGTCCCTTCTGGCTTCAAACTCCATGAAACTATTCCAACTGGATATTCTTGTTAGCTTCGTGAACTTCCTGTCTTTTTAAACTCTTGGCCTCACTGGTATTTTGTGGCTGGTATCTTGTTCCACAGACTAACTGTGCATCATGTGAAAGTGTTTTAAAAATGCCCTGAAGTCTGGAAACGCTGTAACCCTCTTGCTTCAGGACATAAGGCAGCTTCTAACTGTTGGAGCTTGGTGATATTAGAAAGAAACTTCCCTTCTGGATGGATTATTCCATAACTGAGTGCATCTTCTTCTGAAGCAGCTGGTACTAATCACTGTCCGAGACAGGGGCCCCAATTCGGCAAGGTAACTAATCATGTGTTTCACTTCTAATCACGTGATATGAATAGGTAGGGCCCTACCAATTTCACTGCTGTGAAAAACGTGTCATGGACCGTGAAATAAGCCCTTCCCCGTGAAATCTGATCTCCCCCTTGCTGCTGGGAGCGCCCCAGCCAGGGAGCTCCTAACTGCAAGTCCCCACTGGGCTGGGGGAGGACAGGACTCTCGCTCTCAGGGGGAGATCAGACCTGCTGCAGGAAGCTCCATCCCTGGAGGTTCCTGCAGCTGGAAGAGACTTGTGGAGGTGGGTCCGATATCCCCCTGCTACTGGGAGCGCCCCAGCCAGGGGGCTCCTAGCTGCGAGTCCCTGCTGGGCTGGGGAGGGACAGCACTAGTCCTTCCCTTGCATGGCAGCTCTGGGGGGATCAGACCCATGTCTGGGTGCCTTTTGGGTTGGGATTCCCATGGTTACAACACTGTGAAATTTCAAAGATAAACAGCTGAAAACGTGAAATTGACCAATTTAAAAACCCTCTGGCCATGAAATTGATCAAAATGGACCCTGAATTTGGTAGGGCCCCATCAATAAGGCTAGTCACCAGCTTAAAACTAGGTGCGTGCCTTGCTGAATTGGGGCCAGGACACTGGACTAGAAGGCCCACTGGTCTGGTGTATGATAGGAATTGCAATGACATTGGTAAATTTTTGATGACAGGATTTTGGAGGGTTTGTTGTTACTGCTACAGATTTTGCCATAGTCACAGAAACTGTTAGACTTTCATATCTTTGTGCTACAGACCATCTCTGTCTTCTTTTAAATTTAGCTCTTTTGGGAGGGGAGAGGAACCGGGGGTCAGTGTTTACCATCTGCCTCCCTTGCCTAATCAAAGAGCGTTTGACTTGAAAGGATCTCGATTCTAAGCGAAGGCGACAAGGAACATGCATCATTAAAAAATGTTCGAGTGACTTTCAGGGAGTAGTGGAATGCCTTTGCAATTTCTCAGGTTACAAATACACCACACAGCAGCAGCTGTGTAGAGATGTGGTGTCGGGGAGGCATTAAGAATCTAATTTTACAGCGCTCGTCAATTTTGCAGTAACTCTCACAGGTAAAGCCTCTGATAGCCAACGAGTGGGCATGTTTTCTCTAATAGTAAACAAAAATAGATTTATAAGGCCCACGCTTCCTAGCCCTTTGCTGTCCCCCTGCACCCAACTTTCCACCCCCTAAAACAGCTCATTTGCTAGGTAATGAGTTGTTTTCATCTGATTATAACTCTCTCTCCCTAATCCCCCTTCCCAATGGAGGGCTGGGATATTAGACGTTTAAGCCAAAAGAGACTTAGCTGCTTACAGTTACTGGGTAAGAACATCTGTCTTGAGGATGTTTACTTAAACAGAGGGATCGGTAGAAAGCAGCTGTATCTAATAGCTTTAACCCAGATTACTGTATTGAAGTTCTAGATAAAAGAATGCCCTGGTGGGTATATCAAAAGGCAGATGTATTGTATCTGCGTCAAGTTTTCCTCTTGTATTTCTCATATCCAGACATGTTTTAATCCACAGCCGAGACCATCTTGTGTCTGTGATCCTGTCAGAGCTCCCAGGCTAAGCAGGGATAGGACACTTCAGTACTTGCAGAGCAAGGTAAATCTGGAGCTGATGCTGTTGATTTCAGTAGAGGGAGCTGTCCCCTTGGAGTCAGTGCTGATCCCAATGCTTCAGTGTGGTGGGAGCAGGTGCTGTGCTGTAGGGAGTGGGGTGGATGGCTTAGCAGGGGATGCTCTCTCCCATGAGTCAAGGCTAAGCCCAATGTCTCAGCCTGGAGCTGCACTGCAGAGAGTGGTACCCACCTCGGTGCCCCAGGGTGGATGACTCAATAGAGGTCTGATTCAGAGCTGAGCGGGAAGATAAGCTTGTCTGGATGGGCCAAGAAAGAAGTGGGAATGGCAAGCAAAAACAAATTCCAAGGGCCAGATCCTCCTCTGGGGTAAATTGGTGTAGCTCCACTCACTGACTTCAACGGCGCTAGGCCGATTTACACTTGCTGAGGCTATGGCCCCACATTCTCCTTCCAGCACCCTAAAAATCCCCTTTGGGTCTCCAGCTGGGATCGGGCAGTTTGGAGGATCATCCGGCTCCCTTGTGCTGTGATGGAAAAAGGCTCCTTATTTATAGATAGTTGCTTTAAACAGCTCAGTCAGGATGACCTCAGAGCAGGTGATGGATCCACACGGTAATTTCCTAGCGCCACAAGAGCTTGTGTTGTATGCGGCGGGAAGCTCTGGTATGGAGCCCTCACATCTCTTTCAGAGCATGAGGGGTGATGCTGCAGAGAAGGCTGCTTGAGTCCCAGCAGCCACGTTTTCACATGCCCCATGCCCTGGGAAAGTGACCTCTCTTCTGTTGCTGTGCTGACAATGTGCCAGGCATTTGAGGGCTGCAGCTAAGTCACAGATGCAGCCTGTGCAGACTACATGTCCCAGCATGCAATGCTCCATTTTGGCCCACGCCAGGGAAGGTGGAGCACTGCACTCTGAGCTACACCTCTCTAGGATCATACTATTTTTATTGTTGTTTGAGATATACATTGACGTAGTTACTGGAGACTTCAACCAGGCTAGGGAGCTCTGTGCCAGGCACTGTGCAAACATGTAGGGCCTGATTCTCATTTGTACTAAGGTTCCGTTACATACTCTGTCAGAGTGGTGTAAAGAGGCCTTAGTGTAAATCAGAACAGACCCATTTGAAATGGCAGTACAGAGTACCATCCAGTTAGTTAAACGGGAGGAAGGACAGAGGCTCTAGTGTAGGCCCACTTTGGCTATCCCTGGATTACTGTATAGGCCCAGTGACCATGTCAATAACCAGGAGTCACCAATACACAGGGAATGGGAGATGTTAACGTTAAATATGCTCGGGATTTACATAAGAAAATAAGAACAGCCAACCTGGGTCAGATCAGTGATCCATCTAGCCCAGTATCCTGTCTTCCCACAGTGGCAAATGCCAGGTGCTTCAGAGGAAATGAACAGAACAGGGCAGTTATCAAATGATCAATCCCCTGTCATCCAGTCCCAGCACTTAAAGGCTTAGGGACACCGAGAGCATGGGGTTGCATCCCTGACCATCCTGGCTAATAGCCATCGATGGACCGATCCTCCACGAACTTTTATTTAATTCTTCTTTGAACCTAGTTATACTTTTGGCCTTCACAACATCCCCTGGCAACGAGTGCCACAGGTTGACTCTGTGTTGTGTGAGGAAGTACTTCCTTATATTTGTTTTAAATGTGCTGCCTATTAATTTCTATGAGTGACCCTTGGTTCTTGTGTGATACCAAGGGATAAACAACACTTCCTTATTCACTTTCTCCACAGATTTGGACTTAACTATCTTGAGTAATTTTGAATCATCTGCAAATTTTGCCACCTCACTGTTTACCCCCTTTTCCAGATCATTTATGAATATGTTGAACAGCACTGGTCCCAATACAGTTCCTTGGGGGATCCTGCTATTTACCTCTCTCCATTGTAAAATATGGCCATTTATTCCTCATTCCTTTGTCTCCTATCTTTTAATCAGATACTGATCCAGGAAAGGATGCTCCCTCTTATCCCATGACTGCTTACTTTGCTTAAAAATCTTTGGTATGGGACATTGTCAAAGGCTTTCAGAAAGTGCAAGTACACTATATCAAGTGGATCACCCTTGTCCACATGCTTATTGACTTCCTCAGATAATTCTAATAGATTGGTGAGGCATGATTTCCCTTTACAAAAGCTGTGTTGACTCTTCCCCAACAGATTGTGTTCATCTATGTCTGATAATTCTGTACTTTACTATAATTTCAACTAATATGCCTGGTACTGAAGTTAGATTTACTGGCCTATAATTGCCAGGATCACCTCTGGAGCCTCTTTTAAAAATCAGCGTTACATTAGCTATCCTCCAGTCATCTGTATGGAGGCTGATTTAAGCGATAGGTTACATATCACAGTTAGTAGTTCTGCCATTTCATATATGAGTTCCTTCAGAACTCTTGGGTGAATCCCATCTGGTCCTGGTGACTTATTACTGTTTAATTTATGAATTTGTTCCAAAACCTCCTCTACTGACAGCACAATCTGGGAGAGTTCCTCAGATTTGTCACCTAAAAAGAATGGCTCAGGTGTGGAGGTCTCCCTCACATCATCTGTAATGAAGACCGATGCAAAGATTTCATTTAGCTTCTCCACAATGGCCTTATCTTCCTTGAATGCTCCTTTAGCACCTTGATTGTCCAGTAGCAGGCTTCCTGGCCTTTCAGGCTCCCCATCCATTTCAAAGCTGAGCCAGGGTGCAGCTGGGTGAGTAAGCAGGGGGCAGCCTCCCCTTTCACAGGGTCTGTGTTGTAGATGGGCACCGAGGCGGCAAAAGAACTTTCTTGGGAACCAAAAGCTTCTGCTGTCTGTGAGGGAGAACTCAAAGGGAGCTTTGAGCTCTCCTCCTGCTTGTTCATGCCATTTTCCCCAAAACCAGTGACAGGAGAGGATGACACTCAGTTGGGAGGGGACCCTGCTAGCTAATAGCATTGGTCTCAAAGTGCCTATTTTGCAGATGGGGAAACTGAGGCACAATGGACCAAATTTTTAAAGCTAATTTCGGCACCTAAAGATTCAGATAGGTGCATGCTGGTTGTATTTGGAAATCCCACTAGGCACCTGAATACATTTTACAAATCCAGCCCTAAGTGACTTGCTCAGTAGCAGAGCTGAGACTACCCCCCACAAGTCTCCAGGTACTTAGACTAGTGCTTTACCCATTAGGCCAGCTGACCTCCTTGATAGGAGCATCCTCTAAATGAGCCACACTCATTCTCATGATTCCTGTCACACACTGCTATTGTTCCAGCACTGGTTGGAACAAGTGGCCTCCCACTTTCCAGAGGTTGTCGCATGGCAGGAGGTTACCCGCATGGTCAGGGGCAGCACAACTGTATCCCAGACCCCACTAGCTCTTCCTTCTGGCTAAGGAATTCCGTGACCCTTGTTCATGCAGGGAAGAGCGCATCTCGCCCATCGTGCTGATCATCATCAGCCACTCGGCTGGAGTGCAAGGCCTCTTTCATTAGAGAAATCAGCTGTGACAGCTGCTTGGCAGACTTGCTCAGCACGCCAGCCTGCTGCATTGCCACGCCAAGAATCTCAAACAGGGACGAGACCATCTGCACTGGGTTACAGCTGAAACTTTGCTGAGATGTAGATGCAGCCTTGCAAAGAGTGATGGGAAGAAGGAAGTGGGGTGGGCTGGGGAAGGTTGGGGCTTCGACCCGCTGTCCCTCTGTCTGTCAGGGCTTTCCTCTCTGTCTGTTGTCTTAACTGGGCTTTGCTTGACTCATCAATGGTGCCTTCTGGGAGGCATCTGTGCTGGAATAAGAGTCATTATTGGAGGATATTTCTGTAGTAACCATCCTGATCAGAGACAGAACCCTCTGGGTTTTACCGTCTCCTCAGAGAATACTTGGGTGGATCAGTGCCCTCCGCAGACCCATGAGTCTCAAACACCTGTCTGGTTCTTCACATGGCTACTTTTGATAATCCCCTGCCATTGTGGATTTGGTGGTTGGTATCATAATCATGGGATGGGTGGGTTAAGACAGGATCAAACCGGTCAGCTGAGCCAGGTCTCCCAATTGGATAGGATTTCCAGTTTTTTCTCAAAGGGCCCACACATTTTGCCACATCTCCATGGAGATTTGAGGCACCCTATTTATTGTCCAAAGCCTCCCCGCAGTTTTCCTAAGGAGTCCCCAAATTTTGCACCTCCATCCCACTCTTCCTCAGCAATATGCCAGCTGCTTTGACCCAGCTTTCTGAAAAGGAACCCCAAACTTTCCCCCTCTACTCCTTGGGGATTGGTCCTGCTTTGAGCAGGGGTTGGACTAGATGACCTCCTGAGGTCCCTTCCAACCCTGATATTCTATGATTCCACTCTGTAGCCCCACCAGAAATATACAAGAGGGTTGAGGCTCCCACATGTTGAATTCAAGCAACACTGTGGGATGTCTACATTACCACGGAGAGGTATGATTGCTTCATACGTAGACATACCCAATCTAGCCTTCACCAGGCTAGAGCCAAGCTAGCTCGAGTAACTATAGCAGTGAAGTTCTGGCAGCATGGGCTGTGGCCCCTTGAGTATGTACCCGGGGTCCCGGGTGAGCAGGGCTAGCCCTTATAGCTGCTTGTGATCGCACTGGCGGCTTCACTTCTATTGTTCAAGCTAGTTTTGCCCGAGCTAGATCAAAGCTAGCTCGGGTCTGCCGACACGTGCTGCCATCACACCTCCTGACTGCAGTGTAGACAGACCCTTAATCCATTTCTCCGACATGGAGGACAGGTCTTCTGCACTTCCCAAGTGGCTTCTTTAGAGGCAGGAAAGGGCCAGTCCCGGCTACTCAGACACACCAGTTCCAGGTGGCTGTGCGTTGCCTGGGCTGATTGAAATTCTGAGCAGCAGCATGTTGTGGCCTCTGAGTCAGAGCAAGAGAAATGAGTGCTGGCCGTCTATCATCCCCACTAATCACTGCCAACAGCCACAATTCAAAGCAGCTGCTGCATGTCGATATGACACTGAGCATCCTTCCAGCGCCCTGCGGCTCTGGCCGAGCCTACTGTGTAATCAGGCTGGGAGTGAGGAGGTGGGGAGCCAGGATTTGGAAGATAATTAGACTAATGGCAAGGAAAATTATGCTTGCTGGAAGAGGGGGGTGGAATATCCAGCCACGCTTCGCTAGAATCAATCATGTCAGTGGGGGATTCTTGCAAGGATCAGCCATTCAGGGATGCTGCTGAGAGATGATGTCAGCGTGGTCCAGGGGATAGGATGCTAAACTGGGAGCCAGGAGAACCGGGACTGTGTTCCTAGCTCTGCCACTGACCTAGTCTGTAGCCTTGGGCAAATCACTTAATCTCTCTGTGCCTCAGTTTCCTCAACTGTGTGGATTAGGGATGACACTGACTTTCTTTTGTAAAGTGATCTAAATAAGAGTCATAGATTTTAAGGCAATAGGGAACCATTGTGATCAGCCTGAATTACACAGATCATGAAATTCTACCCATTTCTAAGTAGTATTAATATTATTATTAGCTGTCATTACTGAGACGGGAACTGGAATTGACGGAGCCTCACAGTTGCAACTCCATGGGTGGGCAGCTTTTTAAAGCAATCACCTCCAGCCAGGCCACCTGTTACAGGAATGCTAAATATAAAGGCGATATAGCTGTTATGGATGTGCATGCCATATATAGTGAGTGATTATAAAGCACACCATCTACTGACAGATAAGGATTTGTAGCATGGCTCCTAAATGGTGCTGTTACGCACTATAAATTGGCTACTTGAGTCTAGGTCTTAATATTGCCATGTGCTCCTTCCAAGCTAAGAACATCTGGGCTGTGTTAGGACTTGGATGGGAGACTTCAGAGTAGAACATTTCAAGGGGGCTGATTGTTTAATGTCTATCACATGCGCACCCCCATGGTGCAGCACCTCTTTGTTTCACTTTTCTTCCCCTTAAGTTCGTAGTGAACCAATGCTGCAGCATGGGGCTGTGCTGCTGGATAGACTGTGATCTGGATGTGGGGTAAAATCAAGGGCCTGACCACGTGTGGTTATTAGGCGCTATTGCAATACAAAATACCAAGACCCCCCAGTCATGGACCTAATTCCCCGTTGTGCTAGGCACTGTACAAATACAGAACACATAGATGGCCCCTGCCCCGACTGGCTTCCAATCGATGCATAAGGGTGAAGACTGATAGACAGAGGGGGGATGTACACGGAGACAATGAAATGATCGGCAATGGTCTCAGCTCATCAGCTGCCTAACCATTGTCAAGGTTTTGGAAATATCAAGCTCAGGAGAGTTTTAAGAAGGGATTAAAGATCAGAGCTCTTTTCAAAAGGGTCAAGGCATTAGTCCCGGCTGAGTCTGGGTGATCACAGAATAGTCAGCTGGCCAGTTTCAGCAAGATACAGGATCATTCACTTCCTGTCCTCCACTGTCATAATTATTATCTAACACTGGGGATTCTTTCCTTGGTGGGAAAGGAAAACCGTTGTCCATGCAGAGGTGGAGGGCGGAGTGAGAACTAAGCAAAGATTGGGTTCTTCCCCAAATAAAGTAGCACATGTGGAGCAAGGGGGGATGGAGGGGAGATCTCTCAAGGCAGAAATGGGAGTTAGGCACCTCAGGGCAGGGGCTTTGAATGGGGACTGGTTACCTAACTGCCCTTTGTACCTTGGAAAATCTCCCACTGGATCTATCATCATGGCTCACAGAAAATACACTGGATCTGGAGCTTTCCTTAAATGTGCCTCTCTCTTACTGATGGTGATGTAGGGTCACCTCTGGCCACTTTGAAATGGCAGAATCCTACATGCGAGAGGTGGAAAACCTCATCCATGCTGGCCCATGCTTGCAATATACTTCAAGAATACCTCTTAAGCCCTCATCCTTGATCAAATACCAGCATGTGGCTATCATATCCCCTCTTTAGGCTGAAGTCTTCTAAGTAGGCATTGTATCTCCAAGCTCAAGGACTCATGGGTTCTATATACCCCACTCTGCAACTGATTCACTATGTGGCTTGGAGAAAGTCCCTTTGCCATTCTGTGAGTCAGTTTCCCCATCTGTGTAAGGAGAATAATGATACTGACCTGCCTCATAGGGGTGTTGGGGGACTTACATTAACGCATGGAAAGGGTAGGATTTTCAAAGCCACAGGAGGGATTTAAATGCCAAATTCTGATCAGATATTGGGCATACACATGCCTTAAAAAGCCTTGAAAACTCCCCACAGTGTGGTTGGAGATCTGCAGATGAGAGGCGCTAGGGAAGGGCAAAGCATCAGCATTGTGTCTGCATCCTTGCAGAGTGGGGGACTCAGCTCATCAGACTCACTTCCATCCTCTCTGATTTTGTTTAAATTAAGCCATCTGCCCACATTAAATGGTAAATTATCTCAGCTGCCTGCCTGACTCCCCGGGGGAAACAGAGAGAAAAAGGGAGAGACGGTGGCGGCGCTGGAGCTGAAAACAATACAGATCGGACAAGAATCGGAATCACATGCCCCACTGCTTCCATATCTTCCCCCCCCCCCCCTGAGAATGCCAGTTCACAGGAAGCTACAGGTTCCATCTGAAAGATCAAGAGTCACCCAGCTTTAATGGGCTGTACAAGCAAGGAGAAGGGACGGACGTTCTACGACCATCATCAAGTTGAGTGAGCTCACTTTGCATTACACAATAGCTCTGCGTTGTGACCTTACTCAGTTATTGTCCTTGGAACTCCTGTACCAGGCAGCTCAGGGTGGTGCCTGTTCAGCTGATGGAATAGGGGCTCTTTTGTGCCCAAAGGGACTGCTAGATCCTGGGACAAAAGCTGTGGAACTATAGCAGACACCCCATCCCTGTGGAGCCTCATCATGAGGAAGGATCCGAGGAATCTTCAGTGTTTTGTTTAACTTGCAATGCACTTCACTTGGTATTACCCCAGCCTGCTAAGGAGTCACAGCTGTCCTTCTGTATGCCATGCCCCTTGGCGCTTCCCAGCGAGGGCTGGGCTAGAACTCTCATCCTCTTGCTCCAAAAGCGCTGGCTTCTGTCATTTGAGCACAAGGCGAAGCTCTCTGGGCAACATAGGGCAAACAGCTGAGTAGGTCTGAAGCTGACCAGCGCATCAGTACATGTGTGCAAGCAGCCAGCATGCTCAGAACTGAAGGTAAAGAATACTAGCTAGACAAAAATTCACCCGACTCTGAGTCCTAAAGAAAAGGAATGCAGCCATGTTCCCAACGGGCTGAGCCTAGATGTACTCCTGAGTGTGTTTATGCTTTAGACCCATCCCAGAAAACAACAGCAAGATGTCAACTTTTGTCCTTGCTTCAGTTTGCAGGGTCCTTCCTTGTGCCCTGGGAACTGGCACAAGCAACTTGGTATGGGCACAGCTTAATGCCCTGTCTAGCTGTTTGGCTGTGCTGTGACTTGGGCCGATTCATTCCCCTGCAGGCATGTGGTCCCCTCCTCTGCCCCCTCTTTGTTGAGGGGCTCACACTGTTTGTGAATCTGCCTGCAGTGGGTTCTCTGAGCTCTCAGCTCCTGGCCCTATTACACTGAATGGTCTCCCATAGCAACACCAACACATAGCAACACCACAAGGCTGCCACCAAACAAGCCCCGTAAGATGGATTGACTGATGCTATGACAACAGTCCCATAAATAGCCATCTCCATGTCACAATGCAGCTGTGTGGGCTTGCCACCTGGGGCTACTTTAGCCAGCATTATCTGGTGGATGGGATCCAGGGTTCCTGAGTTCTTCTCCCAGCGTGGCTGGTGCTTTACGGTGTGACCTTGGACAAATTGCAACTTCTGAGTGCTTCACTTTTCTCACTGGTAAAATGTGGATTATGACACCTACCTGTCCTGGGAAACCGCCTGGAGACCTGCTCGCAGAGAACAGGTGCTATGCAAGTGCTAAGTATTATTAGCGTACCTGTCAGTAATAGCAGGTAGCACCTAAGACGGATGCAGCCAATAAATTCATGAGCAACAGAAACTCACCGAGTCCCAGAATAAACAGATTGTGTTGCCAAGACAGTGCAGAGGGGTTTGGAGCACAGGTGAAAAATCTCTTGTCAGAGAGAAGAGTGCCTGGGAGCATGGCGATGTGCATTGACTACTGGCGTGGGATCCAAGGAGGAGTGATGGCTCTCACACTCCAGGGAGATGTGCACGTCCCATGATTCTAGAGGAAAGATGGAGCCACCTCCTAAACTCTCCCAGTCCAAATGTAGATTAGGGTTCCTTGGGCAAGCGGATAGGACACTTGGAACTGGGCAGCGGGGCCTGCGAGTTAGAACGGGGCAGTGGCAGCTGGAACTGAGTCGTTTGAATGGGGCAGTCTGGCAGGGGCAGTTGGATGGGGCAGGGGCAGTTGGAACTGTGCATTCAGGCAGTTGGAATTGGACGGTTGCGGAGTAGCAGCTGGAATTGGCCCATGTCAATTTGGCAGCTGCTCTGTCTCCCAGAAATCCAATCAGCTAAATATCCCTGTTTAATTAACTAAAATGACTTTAATTGGCTCAGAATAACAACAAATAAAGTAATGACGGAAAGGAATCCATTTAGCACAGTGAGTCCTTGTTTACAAGCTACTCCCAGCCCACTCCATTTTGGGGGGGTTCAATCTCAAGCTTTAACTCCAGCTGCTGCCAACTGACAGGTCACTTTCACTCTGCCCCTCCGAACGATCCAGAACTTAAAGAGGCAGTCACCGCGCTCCACCACCAAAGTTGCTTAACATTCATACACCGTAGGTGCAACCATTGGAGCGACAAGTGGAATCAGGCTGTTGGGGACAACAACTGGAATTGGGCAGTTGAGGGAGATGCCCCGTTAGCCGAGGAAGGGACGGCAATTGAGCTGCTCAGATTGGCTGTGATGCCGCAAATGGAACCCTGTGTTCGCTGAGTGACTCGTTTACAATCCTGCTTGCCCTGGTGTCTTTGTTCTTCATTATGCAAGGCTGGGTCCCTGGCTAGGTTGTAAGCAGCTGGGAATCAGACCTGACCCCTCTGTATCTAAAAGCATGCTGGTCTAGAGCTCCAGCTAAATGACCGCCAGTGTAGGAGATTCATTGTTGTCCTGTATATGTGGACTAGCTGCCACTAGCAGGTTACAGTGAGAGCCTCTGGTGTATTTGTGAACTGTGGTTTCCCCCCCCCCCTGAAGATATTCATAGCGTGTGATTGGTCCTCAGTCACATGCTATTGTTTCTGTTCCTTACCTAGATGGCGAAACTGTTCAGAACAGCAGAGTGAGGAGGAGCAAGGGATGCGCTTTCGTTATGAATTTCAGGCAAATCAGTGTTTGTGTGAAAAATCATTATGGTGTGTAGGGTTCATGACTATTGAATGCTACAGGAATAACATGCCCCCATGGAAAATGAAGGGGCAAATAGGCTATGGCTATTTGTGGAAATAGCTACTGGTCACTTTTTGTGCTATTCATCTTGCTCTACGAGGACCGTGGGAACTGGATGTTTTCACAGCAGCTGGAGATAGGCAATTGGGACCGGGCAGCTGAAGAGAGAAAGTGCAGTGACCCTGTAGAGAGAGGCAGAGGAGCCAGGGAGTTAATCCCCAGCAGAGGGGAAATAGGTATATCTCCATATATTATTATCTCATAGAACTGGAAGGGACCCTGAAAGGTCATTGAGTCCAGCCCCCTGCCTTCACTAGCAGGACCAAGTACTAATTTTGCCCCAGATCCCTAAGTGGCCCCCTCAAGGATTGAACTCACAACCCTGGGTTTAGCAGGCCAATGCTCAAACCACTGACAAAAGGCTTTGTGGCAGAGCTGGGAATGGGAACCCAGGAGTCCCTTGGCTCTAAACACTAGATCGCTCTCCCTCCTGAGTGCTGAGCAATTCTCAGCTGTTACCTTTTGGGATGATAGGCTAAAAGGTCACTTAGCTCCCTCCCCCACAGTGACTGGGCTCTGCCCACAGGTAGACTAGTCAGTCAGAGATCTCCTTTCTGTTCCACAGGCTGCACAGAACATGAATGGGCTGGGCACACTGCAGTCATCTGCTTCCTGCTGCTGTGAATAAGAAATACTTCCATTGACAAAACAGTGGCTCAGAGCCAGCTGCTGACACCACTGGGGGCTGCTCCAAAGCCTTGATCCAGTCAGGCAGCAAACAAACTGAAGCAGTCTAACAGCCTCCCTGCATATTCCACTGGCCATGTCCCATTGATTTGCTGTTAGAAAATCCAGGTGGGGAGGAATGGAAAGAGATGTGTGACTGCCCTGCAGCTGGAAGAGGGAAAGAGGAGGTGGGGTGGATTAGCACAAGCCAATAAAGGAAAAGAAGAATGAGTGACAGAAAGAGAGAGAGAAATGGCCAGATCTCAAGGGCCTCATTCAATATTTACTCAGTTTTAACTCAGGAGGAGCATGGCATAAAATATTATTATAACAGTCGTGTTGAGCACTTACGCAACATCAATATTAAAGCCTTTTACAAAAAGACGGGTATCCATCACTGCCAGTTTCCAGGAGAGGAACAGAGAGGAGAAATGACTTGCCCCAGATCATGCAGTGAGAGCAATGGGAGTTGGACCCCAGGGTCTGACTCCCAGTCCTATTCACTAAGCGCCCCATCCCATCCAAGTCAATGATGCTTCTATTGATTTCAATGGGAGCAGAAGCAGGATCCTGGCACTTACGCCATTGACCTAGTAGGGCACTGTGGAGCCACCCCAGAATGAGCACTTGTGAGACTACCTCTGTTAGGTGCAGTCTCTCCAGGGGCTGCGCTATCCCTTGCAGGAGAGATGGGATGTTCTAGTGCTTAGGGCTCTAGTTTAGGACCTGCGGATCCTGGGTTCAGTTCCTTTCTCTGCCACAGCTTTCTTCTGTGACCCTGGGCAAGTCACTAACCCACAGAGTCGGCGCCTATGCTGGGGGACACCACTATTTACCTCTCTCCATTCTGAAAACTGACCATTTATACCCTACCCTTTGTTTCCTCTCTTTTAACCAGTTACCAATCCATGAGCGCACCTTCCCTCTTATCCCGTGGCAGCTTACTTTGCGTAAGAGCCAGAGCCTTTGGTGAGGGACCTTTTCAAAGGCTTTCTGAAAATCTAAGTACACTATATCCACTGGATCCCTGTGGTCCACATGCTTGTTGACCCCCCCTCAAAGAATTCTAGTAGATTGGTGAGGCATGATTTCCCTTTACTAAAACCTTGTTGACTCTTCCCCAACAAATTATGTTCATCTATATGTCTGACAATATTGTTCTTATGTGTAACTTCCTCTCTCCAGATCTCAATTAATTCACCAGGGATAACACTTCCCTGTTGTGATGTGTAACGATTCTATGTTTGTACAGTGTGTAGGTATGTGGTCGTGGATGGGGGCTCCTCAGCACTACTCATAATAATGAATGAATGGGCCAGATTGATTTCTGGTACTGAGGCCTCAGTTGAGTTACAGCAGGGATGAATGCGATGCAGTGATTGTAAAGTGCTTTGAGATCCTTAGATGAAAGGGACAATAGGTCTGTGCCTCACCTGGACAGCCTCTCTCTGACATGAGGAGTGAAGGTGGTGGCTGGGATGAGGCTGGTAGATTTTTAATAGCGATGGGCATGATCCTAGATGGTCACACAGTGGTCCCTTCTGACCTTAGAATCTATGAATGGGTCTTGATCTTCAGCATTCAGCCTATTCTCCCCCATTGCTAGAGTGCTGGATCCTCCGCTCATTGGCAGCAGGTCTCCGCCATGGTGGTGGCACTCAGACCTAGTTAGGTGAGCTCTGATCACAGGGGCTGAGCCCTAGTGCTGCTGCTAATCAGGCTACAGCAGAACCCACTGGGAGTGTAATTTCAGTGATATTAATTGGGACATTTGTCCAAAAGAGAAATTGCTGATATTGGTGGCAGAGTGACACATTATTTGATTACACATGAACGTAGGAATTGCCCATAGTCCACCAGCTCAGTCTCCAGCCTGGGAGAGTGGCCAGCAACAGATATTTCAGAGGGAAGAGCCAGAAACTCTACCTACAGAAGATGTGGACCACTCTACCACCCATGAAAGTCTCCTCAGAGACTGGCTTTAGACCTGAAGCATGAGGTTATAAATCCCTTCCCAAAACTCTCTGTGGTTTTTTTTAAAGCACTAACTAAATTCAGATTCTGATCCCATGCCCAGTGATGCAGCTCATTTACATTCTAGGTCTGGTGTTTGTTCAGTGAGGCATCTTTCCTCTTCGCTTCATTATATTTCATGAGGCACTCTGAGATCTTCAAATATGGACAAGCTAACAGTTAAGATGTGGTATTACAGAGAGAGAGGCAGTAAGCAAAACCCCAGATCTGAACACTCCTGGATTATGAAAGGACTCAGTCCTTGCCTCCATGCTTGTGTAGAGCGACAAGGGTGGGGGACCTCTGACTCCGAACCTGGAATGACACAGTTTGCAATAATTCATTATTTTGATCACTTGGCTAGCAAAAACATCACAGGAAAAGGTAAAACTACTGGCTGGCCAGCAGGTGGCAGCATATCTGAGCCCCTCCCCCCCCTCACAGTCTGAACATATCAAGTGGGTGTAATTGACCATTATGCTATAATTTTTTTCATTCAATTCTAGAGACCTTTGGGGACTGTGGGATTGGGGGCCTAAAAGACAGGGGAATCGAGAACTAGGTGGCACAGTGGGTCAGTACCCTAGCCTTTTGCCTCTGGATACCTAGGCTTAAATCTTGGCTCAGGGCATGTAAATTTCATCCTGTTGCCAAATATTTAGTACAACTTTCTCCTGAACAAAACTCACAGTCAGGGTGTCCCAGGGGAGGGGGAAAGAACAGTGTTGACTTCATTTCTTACTATGATGGATTCCAGTACCTTCAGCAGAGACCAGGATCCCTGCCTTCCAGTGTAGTACTGGACCCTTTTTGTTTGTCTGTAGCCCCTTCCCCAATGTGAGGCTCAAGCCCCCTCCCCAATGCCTATCACTTGGAGTGGCTTCTCCACTCTCCTTGTAGGAGTTTGGGTCCTGGGTTCTTTGTTGTGACGCATGGTGCCTCCACCCATGGTGACCCCCCACTATGCCTGGAACACAAAGGCTGCTGTCCCTGGGGAAAATGACTAATGCTATCGCCCTTAACAAGGCCTATGACCCAGTGCACAAACAACAAAATACATTCATCCACACCCCCAACAAATAAATGCCACACCCCTAAGTAACAATATAACAAAGGGGACCTTACTGGGGGCAGGAAATAGAGGCTCTAGGGAAGGAAAGGCTAAGGTTAATTAATAAATACTACATTAATAAAACAAAACTTTCCCCCCATTCACAACTGTACCACAACCCCCAGCTCCCACCCTGGCACTCTTCCAGCCAGATGGAATGCCTAGGATGTGTCTGGAGATGGGTAGCAGCGCTGCAAACTTTTGTCTGCTTAAAGAAAATGAATGGGGCCCTCTCCTGGCTCCCTAGTTCGGAGTCTTGTGGAGGTCTCAGGTGGCTCTCAGTAGCAGCCTTGGACTGGTTCTCTGGCCACTGCTCTCTATAGGGCAGGAACTGCTTGACCATGCACTTTCTTTGTGGGGACCAGGAGCTAAGTAGAGACTCCCTGAGCTGTTCTGTTGCTTCTAATCAGCTCCAAACTCAAAAGCCCCAAGACCTTTAAAACTGGAGTAATAGAAATGGGATGAAATTTAATAGTGCAAAGTGCAAGGTCATGCCCTTGGGAACTAACAACAAGAATTTTTGCTATAAGCTGGGGACTTATCAGTTGGAAGTGACAGAGGAGGAGAAAGACCTGGGTGTATTGGTTGATCACAGGATGACTGTGAGCCACCAATGTGATGTGGCTGTGAAAAAGGCTAATGCAGTCCTAGAATGTAGAGACAGGGAAGTGTTAGTACTGTTGTACAAAGCACTGGTGAGACCTCATCTGGAATACTGTGTGCAATTCTGGTCTCCCATGTTTAAGAAAGATGAATTCAAACTGGAACAGGTGCAGAGAAGGGCTACTAGGACGATCAGAGGAATGGAAATCCTACCTTATGAGACGAGACTCAAAGAACTTGGCTTGTTTAGCCTAACCAAACGACGGCTGAGGGGAGATATGATCGTTCTCTATTAATACATTTGGGGAGGGAGAGGAGTTATTTAAGTTAAGCACCAGTGTGCACACAAGAACAAATGAATATAAACTGGCCATCAACAAGGGTAGGCTTGAAATTAGATGAAGATTTCATCATAGTGAAGTTCTGGAACAGCCTTGCAATGGGTGCAGTGGGGGCAAAAAAATCTTAGTGGCTTCAAGACTGGGCTTGATAAATTTATAGAGGGGATGGTATGATGGGACTGCCTACAATGGCACATGGCCGATCTGTGACTGCTAGCAGTAAATATCTCCAATGGCCAGTGATGGGACACTACATGGGGAAGGCTCTGAGTTACTCCAGAGGATTCTTTCCCAGATATCTGGCTGATGGGTCTTGCCCACATGCTCAGAGTCCAACTGATCATCGTATTTGGGATTGGGAAATTTTTTTTCCCCAGGTCAGATTGGCAGAGACCCTGGAGTGTTTTGCCTTCCTCTGCAGCATGGGGCATGGGTCACTTTTTGGGTTGAACTAGTGTAAATGGTGGATTCTCTGTAACATGACATTCATGATTTGAGGACTTCAGTGACTCAGCCAGAGGTTATGGGTCTATTACAGGAGTGGGTGGGTGAGGTTCTGTGGCCTGCGATGTGCAGGTCAGACTAGCTGATCATAATGGTCCCTTCTGGCCTTAATGTCTGTGAGTCTAAGAGCGACACTAACTACATCTAGACTCTTTGCCTCTGTGTCAGTCTGTGCCTGCACACCAAGGGACTGAGCAGTCCTATCTCATAACTGGCCCAGAAAACTGCCTGTATCAATCACCCCAGCAGAAGCCTTCCTATTGGGTTTTGCAGGAGTTTCCAATCGATTCTGTCCCTGCCCCAGATTCTAAGGTCCAGAGGCTCTGGAGCCATGGTTGTTGTCGTCCATAGGGTAGGTCCCCTCCCCTAGAGGCTCAATCCAGTATGATTCCAGGAGCTGACAAATTTCAAAGGGGGTTACGTGGCTGCCATTTTCCTGCTGGATAACACAGACCAGCGATGCAGCACTTCACTGAATACGAAGGGCTAGGAGGTGACTGAGGAGGAGGCGAAGGTAGCAGGTAAAACTAATTCTGGATTTCATCAGAGGAAAGTCTGGAATGAAGGAGGACGTGTTGGATGAAATCTACAGAGTGGCACGATGGAGGGAAATGCACAGAGGAGAAGTGGAATGCGTTTCTTCATCTACGGTGGTAGCGCCAAGGGCTGCAGATGCCACCCCCTAATAAACATGCACAGGGCACAAATAACAGGCCAATGTGATTGAACAAGGCAATACGAAAAATAAAAGCAATCCAGCGTGAGGGTGACTCCGATGCGAGTGATAAAGCATTGGGCAGGAGCGAGGAATGGAGTTCACAGTGTGAAGTTAATTGGGTGTGAAAGGAACGGAGCACAAGCCCAAGGGGCACTGGCTGAAAGGCAAATGGCATCTGCAGCGCTGATGAATGATAAGAAGTTTTCTCAAGTGCATAAGTAACCAGAGGTAAGAGCAGGAGGCAGTGGGACTGCTAGAGGGAGCTGAGCACATTACGTACATTAAATGATTTCTCTTCAAGCAGTGCCAAGTAATAATCTCACTTCCCCTTATTTTTATTTATATTCTGGTAGTATCTATAATACGCTAACTGCTGTGTATATACACAAACACTCACACACACAGTCCCTGCCCCAAAGAGCTCATGCTCTTAGAAATACAACATTTTCCACCTGAGGGTCTCAGCATGCTTTACATAGATTAATAACCAGATTGCCAATATTCTGGTGAAGTACGATTACCCCCATCTATCAGATGGGAAAACTGCGACACAGAGAGTTGACGTGTCTTGACCAAGGTCCCACAGTGAGTCAGTAGCAAAGCCGGGAATAGAACCCTGGTCTCCTCACATCCAGTTCTTTGGGCCTCACACATAAGACCAGAGGAAGAGGAGACCAGTATCTAGAAACAAACTTTCCTATGGAAGGGGAAATAGTTAATGAAGGCAGTCACAATAACAGCAGGTCAAGATGTCAGAGTGGCTGGGCTGACCTGCCTTCACGTTACAGTGAAGGGTAAAGACCAACTCATGTCTAGGTGCTACAAAGGTGACTGATGCCATATAAATGCCTTAAGTGCCAAGACAGAGGATGAAGGGAGGGATAGATAGACTTAGACTATTATAGAGAAGACACACAGAGATGCTGTGGTCTCTACCATGGACACTTTTTACCCTGGCTCTTTCTTGTTTTTTCCCTTACTCTAAAATCAAATTGTTTCAGAGTTGCTCTTGGGTATGGAACCCATAACACCCTATTCAGTTCCTAGCCCGCCTGTACTCAGAGGAAAGGGAAATACCTCTTCTCTGCCCGCCATTACTCACTTACCTGGGCATACCATGGAATGGAAAATGTCATCCTGATCCCCCAGCTGGTAATCAGCTTATACCCTGAAGCATGAGGGTCAAGAGCCCTTATCATTGTTTTCTTAGCTTGGAGAGCTGCAGATGCTATTTGTACTCATGTGTGTCTAATCTTTTTTGGGGGAAGGCTTTTGTCTTAATCCAACCAGCTTGTCTCATGTGCAGGAGAGATGAAAATAAGCCGTCTCTGGAGAGTGAGGCGATCCGACAGAGGGAGAAAAGCAAAAGGGAAATTAAACCGAAATAGCTTCATGGGTCATTTAAAAATATACCAACGAGTCAGTTAAAAAAAAATCACAAGAATTCACCGTCCGTGGGTGAGAGAGCTCTGGACACAATAATGTTTTTGGAAATGGCTTATGCTACAGCAGCACAGTGGGGTAATTGACAAGGTCAGCGAGAAGGAATGTGGCAGTGTAGTGTGCAGCATACGCTGTAGGCAACAATTCTGCACGAGCTGGGAGTGGAGGGAGAAGGTGACTGGGCTAGTGGTGGGTGAATCTCGAAAGGGTGGGGTAAAATCCCAGGGTCAAATACACCCACCCAACTGGAGTCAAGGAGCTGCACCTAGTGTGACCGAGAACAGCATTTTGCTTCCAGAAAATGAGGATGGTCATTCAAAGTTGATCCCAACTATCTGAACCCACTGGGCCAACATGAGCCCTGTGTGAGAAGTGGAGGGCAGTTCTGTTGACCTGAAGAGCTGTTCCCACTTATTCCTAGGAGGGATGAATTTGGCTTTGCAGTAGTGATATGAGAACAGGCTTCCTGGCAAGATTTCTGCTATTTCCAGAGTGGGGTGGAAATATCATGGGAGCACTTTCCCATCAAATTTTGGTACTTCCCCATCCTTGCCAGATCCTGGAAAGGCAGAGGCAGCAGCAAGTATGGAAGTAAGGGGGGGAAAGTGAAGCAAACGTATCAGAGCCTCTAAAAAGGTTCGTTCCAGGTTCAGACCTTGTCTGTGGGCCAGATCCTGAGCACATCCAGCTCCTATTGACCCCCCATGAGGTTTTCAGGAATCCAGTACAGTAACCCCCCACCACTAGATCATCAGCAGGGTTTGAAACTGAAATCTTCTGTGCCAAAGCACAGGTGTCTACTGCTTGAGCTAAAGGAGTAACTCCCTCAGCTGGTATCAGTAGTAGGCTGTTTTCCTCCACATGGACTGTGGGTGGGGATGCAACATATAGTTTAAAAGTGTTACATCATTCCCCAGCAGAATGTGGCCCAATGCAATTTGCATGAGTAAGAACTGGAGGGCTTCGCCCCTCTGATGCCATCACCCTTGGTGGTTAGAGACTGGGAGTGGATTTATATGCCCAAGGCACCTCGCTCCCCATTGGTTGGGGAGTTAGGTACCTAAATGCCTTTGAGGATCTGGGCCAGGGTGCTTTGAGTAGAAGCAGTTTGAGGTGGAAGGAGGTGACTAGAAGAGCCCCACAGCAACTGTCCCTTTAAGAAGGGATTTTATTCCATTTGGGCATCTGTGATCTGGAAAGGGAATGTGCAGAAGTTGATGAAACTGCTGATCATCCAAAACTGGGGCGGAAAGCACAGAAAGGTGCAGCATTGAAATGGTAATGAAATGCCTAACGAGCTGGAGAGACCAGGAACATGGGCAGATGAGCGGCAGCTGCAGTTCAGCAAAGGGAAATGTAATCGCACTCAGCTGTCATGCAGCCCGCCAGCTCCTCGGCTGCTGTAAACTGACGTCGCTGTGACTTCAGTGGAGCGACACTGAGTTACGCTAGGCCAGTGTCATTCATCCGAGGATCTCAAAGCACTTTCCAAACATTAACTAATTATACGTCAGCTGCACACCCCTTCATACAGAAGGAGGTAACGGTTCCCATTTTACAAAGGGAGAAGCCAAGGCACAAAACTGAGAGGAGGACTGGGGAGGGGTCCTGACTCGCAGCCCCTGGCCCTAGGCACAGTAAGGCCTCCAAATGTAAGATGATCAGGTCTTGGAAAATAATGATGCCTTACCCTACAAAGCCCAGGCTGTGTGATGGAGCCAGGGACTCAATGCATCAGACCTTTGAGGGCTGAATAACAGTAGAACTAAAAAGCAAACCACAAGCTGACATGATCGTGTGTGTTTTCCCCCATGTATCCCCTCTGGGCCTGTCGAGAGACATGGGGCCAGATTCTCAGCTGGTGTAAATTTAGCATAGTTCCACTGAAGTCAATAAACTTCACCCTTGCTGCGGGTCTGTCCCATAGGGTCAAAATCAGAAGCCTTCCTACACATCACCACTAAATTGGGCCATCACTGTCTAAGGCAGCCTGGGAATTGATGGGGACATACATAATGGGAGGGGAACTCCCAATTTTCATCTACACCCCCTATGTGCAGAAGAAAGTCCCCCTACCTAAGCTAGCTGCAAGATCCCACTTTGGACACATCCCACCTAGTGGAGAATGACGCCCTCTCTGGTCTTGTCTGTGGTGAGGATTTTAGGGAACTCTCACCCCATTGCATCAACAATAGGAGCGCTAGTGTAGACCAGCCATCAGCCTTCTTACCAACATGTCTTACAGAGCGTGGTTAGAGAACACAATGATAAAGATCCCTGAGCCCTATTCAACTGCTACCGTTGCTACCATCTGCATTGGTGCTCCAGTGATGATGGAAAACTTCCCTACAGTCCTCGGGGCAGATGCAGCCCACATGCTCCATGTAGCTCCTCTAGAGCAGGGGGAAGTTAAGAATGGAACCTAAGCCTACAGTGAAACCAAATTCCACCCTGGGAAGGGGACTGCATTGGCTGCCCTGCCTGGAGTTCATCCTTCTTTTCCCAGGGGTGCCCTGGAAGACGTGCCCTTCCGCCCATCTCACGTTTTGAGGTAAAATGCCACGTCCTGTATGGAAAGCGGGAGGGATGCCATTTTCCCCTTGTAGTTTTCCCCCAGGCTGCTCTTTGTTCCTCTAAGCTGTGTCTATGAAACCCGCCTTGGTTGAGTGTGATTCATTGTCCTCTACTTGTTTGGTCCACAAAGGCAGTGTCGGTATCTGACACTGCATCTGGCAAATAGACTTAGTACTTTAGCTCAGGTGACTGTACCTTGTTCTTTTTCACTGCAAAGGGCCTGGGCTCAAAACCCGCCCTTGGCCGAAGCATTGGGCTATCTCCTATCTATCTTTCCAGCCACACTGGGACGGCTGAGAAGGGTCCAATGGATTTTCTATCCTCAAGGTGGGGAGGGGGAATGTATTTGGCCCCCTCTCACTACACATCAGGTTGGGAGAGGAGAGAAGACACTTCACTTGGTCACACCGGAGGACAAGGGCAGGAGAGAGATCTCCTGAGTCCTAACACCAGGGTGGAGCGAAGGACTAGAAGACCGTACATCTCCTCCCGCGTCTCCCAGAGACTAGCCCTCATCCTCAGCTCCCAGTCCTGGAACTCAGGAGGGCCATGTGATTAACCGGAGGCCATGAATTATTCACAGCCCATCCTCTCAAGGAGGATTCAGTTCCTTTGCAGGAAAGGGTCTCCTTGAACACTGCGGAGCTTTGCCGAGAGCCAGCAGCTCTCTCATGGAAACCCAAGACCTTAGGGGCTCTCAGCATCCTCTCCCTGTGTTTCATTTGCTTTGACATGCCGTCTCTTCGCTCTCCCGAGGCGGCACGGAAGAAGACACGGTGGATGCTTTAATAAAGACAAGTGGGATTCTTAGATGCCTGCAGTGACTTTGGGGGCCCCGGCAGTCTGAATGCTGTTGAGTGTCCTGTTACAGACCCGCAGAGTTTATTGATTGCCGGCAAGCTGCATTCAAATCATGCATTCTGATTTCACTCATTAAAATGACAAATTAAGCTGGCAGCCCCTGGGTTCTCTTGATTTTTTATTTCCTTCTGCAAAGTGAAACCTTGCCCGGATTACTCATCGCTCCAACTCATTAAGAGGCATTAGACAGACCTGGCACCTTTCGGAGGCGATGAAGAGGTTTGTTTTGTGTCTGTTTTATGCTCCCACCTGGGTGTATCGCAAACGACCTCTCTGAAAGCCCCCTGGTAGGGGACGGAGATGTGAAAGGAGCGGGGGGCAAAGAAGCTGGGCAATCGAGCTGCAGCCAGGGGGCACAGAATTGGTGCAGCACGGCAGAATATAGAGAGCTGAGTAAGCAAGACACAGGCTAACACAGCCGATGCCTAAGTAGCAAGGTGCTCGCTATCTATGCTACTCATATGGCCTCCATTACTGTAGTATCTGACACATCCCAAAACCTAGTACTCATAACACCCCTGGACTACTATCCCCATTGTACAGCTGGGGAACCCAGGCACAGAGAGACTGTAATGTGCTCAAGGTCACATAGGAAGCCTGGGGAAGATGGAGTGCAGGTCTCCAACAGCTTGGGCTCATGCCCTAACCACTGGACAACCCTGCCTCCATACCAGAGCGGGAGGGTGCTCAGTGTTTAAGGTGCTCGAACGATGTGGGTTCCGTCGTCTGTTCTGTTGCATGTTCCTTGTACAAAGCTTGGGCAAACCACGTAATCTCCCTGTGCCCTAACTCTGCATCTCTAACGTGCTGCTTCCTTTCTCCCACCTTGTCTGGATGGCCCAGAATTTTCAGAAGGGCTCAGCACGCACCCTCAGGGCACTAGTGGGTGCTGAGCAATGTGGAAAATCAGATCACTAAGTGTCACAAAGGGAGGTGCTGGGTCCTGAGCACTTGGGAAAACCCCCACCCCCCCAACAGCAGTGTCGGTTCTGAACCAGGTGCAAAACCACAAGGCGTGGTTCTCTCTCTTAGGGTTTTATTCTGCCCCCCATCACCAGAGTCTCTGAGCATTTTCCACGTAAAACTCAATAGCAATTCTAAAATAGCAATAGCGAAGCCAAAAGGTTGTTATAAAGAGGACTGTGTTCAATTGTTCTCCATGTCCACAGGGGTAGTAAGACAGACATCATCAGCTTCGTTTGCAGCAAGGGAGATTTCGGTTAGATATTAGGAAACTATCAGGGTAGTTAAGCACTGAACAGGTTGCTTAGGGAGGTTGTGGAATCACCAGCATTGGAGGTTTTTAAGAAGAGGTTAGACAAACCCCTGTCAGAGATGGGCAAGGTTTACTAGGTCCTGTCTCAGCATGAGGGCATGGAGTAGATTATCTCTTGAGGTCCCTTCCAGCCCTACATTTCTATAATGCTATGACTCTAGTGGCATTTCTGCTTCCGTTCCTTTCAGCTCTGGGTTCCAGCCCCCCACCACACACACAAACACACATTGACAGTGCATTTTGCTGTGGCATGCTGATACAGTGCCCTTTGTGCCATGCTGTGATGTGATGTGATGAGCGTGGTCAACATGCATGTGGGCACTACACTGTGAGGTGCTACCATGATGTGAACATCACGATGCTGCAGCGTGGCAAGTTTGTCCTGACAGCCGGTCAAAACTGTTCAGGGGGGCATCCCTAGGGTCTGGGGGTGACCATTCTAGACCTGAGTCACCTAGCTTCCTGGGGAAGAGCTGCCTGGAGATGGTCAGACGTGGGGCATCATGAAGACACTGGATTCCACAGGCAGCAGAATGGACTGAGTCGGCCTGGGATTTTCCAGCAGGAAAACGTCCTCTTGATGTAGCTCTCAGTGACATGAGTGTAAATCAGGAGTAACTCCTCCCAAGTCAATGAAATTATACTGGTATAAGTGAGAGGAGCCTATAGTGCCTGTTTATAGGGCTGCACACGGGGAGGAGTTTCTTGAGTCCTCTTGGTACCATTTTGATGATGACAAGCTCAGCCATTTCCCTGGGCACCTCATGCTCATCAACTTTTCACCCTGAATCCCATCCCCCAGCTGCTCCACTCAGGTAACTGCCATGGTGCTCACTACTGGCCACATCCCTTCCTCTCCCGACAAGGTTGCTTGGCTGAGCCAGAAAACCTCCCACACCTCCGCCTGCCATGCTCCTGCTAAGCACTGAGAATCTTGCCACCGGCTGGATTTTCACAGCTTCTCCTGACACAGACGAACGCTGCTATTTGCTTAGAGAGCGAAACACTGTTTGTCCCCGAAATGCGGCCTGCTGGGGTTTTGGATTTCAGGTCAGAGCAGGGAGAAAATCAGCCTTTATTCAGGCGCTTGACAGGCCCAAATAACAGGGTGAGCCAAGATGAGACCCAAACCTCCATTGTTCAGGTTGGTTCTAAATGCCATGATTGTGCTGGTTCTCTCCTGGGCAGAGCTGCCATCTGTTTGTTATTTGCCTAGCAGGAGAACCTGAGGGATAGCTCAGTGGTTTGAGCATTGGCCGGCTAAACCCAGGGTTGTGAATTCAATCCTTGAGGGGGCCATTTAGGGATTTAGTTGGGGATTGGTCCTGCTTTGAGCAGGGGGTTGGACTAGATGACCCCCTGAGGTCCCATCCAACCCTGATATTCTATGATCATGTCACAACACTGTCCTGCTCTCTCTCATCCCTGTCTCTCTCTGGCGATGTGTCAGCATGTAAGGAGATTGTGATACAGATTAATACAACTGGGATGCTTCATAGATTTAAATGCATCCATCTACCCTATGAGGCAGGGCAGGGCTATTATCCTGGTTATATGGGTGGGAAACGGAGGCACATGGAGGCAAAGTAACTTGCCCAAAGTCGCAGAAGAAGGCTTTGCTAGAGCAGGGACTTGAACCCAGGTTTCCCAAGTTCAAGGCTAATGCCTTAACCACTGAACCATCCTTCCTCTCTGGTCTATGGCTCAGCACGTCCCAGCAGAGAGCTCAACCCTGGAACCCTCTCTGGTCACATGTGAGATCAGATCACCCAGGCCTTGTGACTTGTAAGCTGGCTTACTCCTCTCTTTGCTTTTTCCTCCATCAGTCTCTGAGGGTTAGGGTAGAAAGTGGAAAATTATCATGCTAATGGCTCCATACATTCCCTCATTATTTATTAAGCTCTAGCACTAACCACGACTGAAAAACAATGCCAAGGCTATGATCAGAATGAATAACCCTGATGACAGAATATGTTCCAAGCCCCACACGTCTCACTGGGGAGAATCTGCAGTGGCCCATTGGCTCCCTTGAATTCCCTTAGTTCCAGCAGGATGAGGGTCCCAGGTTTACCAACCCAGGCTAGTGAAAGAGATTGGACACTGAATGGAACAATCAGGGTCAGGGGATTCATGTGCAGTTTCTGCCCTCTGCTGGCCACTGGTATGGAAGGTGTTGGCCTGTTCTCTCACACCTTCTTTAGCCAGTGACTTAAGTGAACTTACTCCTGATTTACACCGGGGTGGATGAGAGGAGAATCAAGCCTCTACCTGTTGGAAGAAAACAAACCAACTCATAGATAATCATGAGGCTATTTTCATGTTATTGATCCTGGCTACTCCAGCTAGAGGGAGAGGCACCTACTGATTAGGAGAAGCTTTGCATAGTTACTCTGCCTCTTAGAGTTGGTATGGCAACTTCCACCTTTTCATGTTCTCTGTATGTATATATATCTTCTTACTATATGTTCCATTCTATGTATCTGATGAAGTGGGCTGTAGCCCATGAAAGCTTATGCTCAAATAAATTTGTTAGTCTCTAAGGTGCCACAAGTACTCCTGTTCTTTCTGCTGTTAGGAGCTGCCTTCTTTTGGGGCCATCCTACAGGCCGAAGCTCAGCAAGTGAAGGCCAAATGCCAATCAAATTCGGCACAAGTATGTATTTCAAAATGAAATGGAGTCTACAGCTTCACCCAGATGGGACAATCAGAGGAGGAGAACAAGGCTTCCCCACCAGTGAGAGTGAGGTGGGGGAGGGGGGAGATAACTCTCCAGGCACAGAGAGCCAGAGGGGTGTGTTTAGAGGTTAGGGGTTTCACCTCTCCTTCCAGATGGAAAAGCAGAGGTGTGGTGTTATGTCCCAGGTTCCTGGGAAAGAGACTCAGTTGTGATGTACGGAAGTAGGAGCTTTACAGACATCTCTGCATGGCACTGGTAGCCACACAGCCTGGGGCATCACACCTTCTCTTGGCTCAGGGGCAAACTGGGGAGGATCCTGTCCAGGCAACCTTTGTTCCAATGCCCAGGTCAGAGGTCTAGCAGCGATGCCCCAGGACATTATGAAGGTCATCAACAGACTTGCCCTCTTCAGCTGGTGAATTGGGGGAACGTTTCTCTTCCCTCCCAGCACTTGGTCACAGTGAAGGACTGCTCATTAGTGAATCTTGCTTCCTGGGATGTTCTCAAGGCCTTGTCTAAGTGACGTTAATGTATTTTGACATCCCTAAGCACCAGCTGTGACTAAAATGCAACTTCCTGAATAATGGAAACCTAGATGGTTATAACAGTTCCAGCCAGTCAGAAGACAGATCCTCAGCTGGTGTAAATCAACATTACTCAATGGAATGACACTAATTTACACCAGCTGAGGATCTGGCCCGATAATCCTCATTGCATTTCCTCCCGTGTCAAACTGATTGTTCTGCTTTTCCAAGATCAACTCTTTAGAATGGAGCGGCAGCAACAGCTGTGTGATGGGGCGCCTGCCCCACACTGGGCTCTAAGGGGCTAATAGAGCCCTAGGGAGGCTGTGCAGGAGGCAGCCAATCAGAGAAGGACTGAAGGGAGCTGCCAATCAGGGCCAAGCAGGCCCATATAAAAAGGGAGCTGCAGGGCAGAGGAAGGCAGTTCTCTGCTGGGAGCCCAGGGAGGAAGGACTGTGTCTCTGGAGGGCTGAGAGAACTGCCAGAACCCTGGACAGAGCAGTGCTGCTAACGGGGAGCAAGAGGCAGCTCCCAGCTAGCTGCTGGGGTTTGCAGGCTGAGCCCTGAGGCAAGGGCAAAGACGATGCTGATGCCACAAGGAAGTGGCCAGACAACTCGTTGCAGTAGCCTCTATGGGAAGTGGCTGAACAGCGGACTGCAGGTCCCCCGGAAGGTGGGAGCAGAGTGTGTGGCAGGGCCGGAGGGCTGTGCCGCTGAAGAGGATGCCATGGTCCTTGGAGAGATGTGGGTCCTAGAGCAGGAGTGACAGTGGTGAGGCACCACCCGAAGAGGGCGCACTAACATGCTGAGCTAATCCCCAAGACAGCCAGCAGGAGGCGCTACAGTGGTGAGTGAACCCCATCACAAGCTGCATATGGCTTAGGATGAGGGGAAGCAGGTGAGTGGTGGCTCTCAACTCCCTGTCAAAGTTGATTCCAAGTAGCAGAACGGGGGGGGGGGGCTAAATGGCTGAGCCCATTGGGAGCAGCCTGAGTTGTAAAATCAAGGTTGCTAGTGCCAGTCCCAGTCACGGAGGTGCTGAGTTTCCTTGTGTGAAATGAATTTGGTGGTCATGTGCACACATCATAAAACCCATCCCCACAACCAGCATCAGTTGGCAAGCCTAGCAGAAAGGCTGTGTTTCCAGGGGCATGGTGTCTGAAATGCCCCCTCGCCTTGGGCAATATTGCAAAGCGCTACCAAAGGAAGCCACTTGCAGTAGACAAGTTTCATTGGTCCTACAAAACCCACAAACCATGCAACATATTCCTAAGAACCATCTGCTGACACCTTAACTGTGTACGGATACAGAGCACTTCTGTAATAAGCATGAGGGGAAGATTGCTGCTTGCAGTATACCCCTCCTCTTGGGCTGATTAAAAAACCTCCATTTTCCAGGGCTCCCAAAATGCTGCCTTTCCTTTCATCAGTGCCAAAACTCTTACGCAATGTACTGAAGCTGCTGAACAACCAGCAGTTGGGCTCTTTCTACGGAAATCAGGCGTCTGACTGCAGTTCAAATGGAGATGGAAAATCGCAGGACATCCAATTTAAAAAGAGCAACTTGGAAGCAAAATTGAAATCGCATTAAATGTCACATTACTCTGTGGATGGCCCTTCAAGGATACATGGCCATTACTCACCCAGTGTGTCTTTTAAACTATGAATCATCATCTGATGCTTTTAAGTAATTACTGTATATTTCACTTCTAAACTGCAGCAGAAAATAGGACCATCACAAATTCTGAATAGACACAGGACCAGATCATCTGCTGTTGCAAAGTAATGTAGCAGTCAGGGGAGCTTTGTCGGTTTATACCAGCTCAGAATCTAGTCCATAAAACTGAAATCAAGTCTTATATGTTCTCCTGTTACCTCACCCTACTCCAAACCCAGGAGGGATAGCTCAGTGGTTTGAGCATTGGCCTGTTAAACCCAGGGTTGTGAGTTCAATCCTTGAGGGGGCCACTTAAGGATCTGGGGCAAAATCAGAACTTGGTCCTGCTAATGAAGGCAGGGGGCTAGACTTGATGACCTTTCAGGGTCCCTTCCAGTTCTAGGAGATAGGATATCTCCAAAGCAGCTCCAAATGGACAATAATGGTCAATGTGATTTGGAAATAGATTCTTGAGTAACCCTTAATTTGTTTCTAGGACACCGGCTATACCTCTGTGCATGTGTCTTCCATACATCCCAGGACAATTATATCTGCATGAGCCTACCTCCCCTATGATTGTGCAACTAATTACATGCGGGTCTGTCTCTGATACACATCTTAAGGTAACTTTGAGACTCTAATTTCCATAGACGCAGACATAGCCAGATTTATATTTCCAGTATACACTTCTGATCACTCCTGGGTCCCTACTAACACTTGTGGGGCATGGATCAGTGTTCATGTCGCACTCCCTGTCAGTACCCGGCCTAAGACGGGGAAGCTAATGATCCAACCAGTGGACCAAATTTGGTGATGAATCCTGGTCACGTGCCACCTGAGGCATATCGTGCATAAAGAAGACTAACACATTGGGGTTCTTTACCCCTCATTGGAAATCCAGCCCCCAGATCCCTGTGTTATAGGATACCAGCTCCTTTGAAAAGAGATGATAAAGATGGGGAGAAACGCCATCCAGTGGACTGTCAGGAAAAAGAATCTCATTCAGTTCCACCTCTGGTTTGTACTAAGCTGCAGCTGGGGAGCCATTTTATTTCCATGGCTAGGTGACACATGGATTAATGTGGACTTTTCAGCCAGAAACACAGTAAATGACCATCATACTTTCCGCTCTTGAGAGCAGAACTGGATATTTCAGACCTTTTAGGACTGATTGGATAGAATTGCTGCTTTATCAAATGAATTCTCTCTCTCTTTCCCCCCCCCCCCCCCGGGATTATGGCAACTTTGCCTCCCCCTTGTTGTGACACACTTTGTTTGCTTGTTTGTACATCAGGTTGACCTGTGAAACAAAACTGGTCAGTTTCACTTTCTGTCTCTAGTCAGTTTCACTTTCTGGTTCTCCTGATTAGCTCCCTGCTGTAGTGTCTAGATTTCCAGCATTGGAAGAGATTGTAGACATTTTAAAATAACTGCAGTATTTCCTTTAACTATTATTAAAGTTTCATTTGGATAGAGTGTCTACAGCCCAAAACGGGGAGTCAGGAGTTTTGAGTTCTAGCCCTGGGTCTGCCATAGACTTGCTCTGTGATCGCTAGCAATTCATTTCACCATTCCGTACCTCACTTTTCATGTCTGTAAAACAGGGGAAATGATACTGGGTCCACCCCCTCAGTGAAGTGCATGGAGATGAAAAACACTGTCTTAAGTATTATTAAGGTGCTCACCATTGATTAAGGCTTCCAACATCACAGTGAGATAGGTAACTACTATCAAACTTATTTCACAGGTGGGTAAACAGAGAGCTGAGTAGAACTAGGTGAAAAAATGTATGTATTTTCAGGGGAAAAAATTCAAAAGGATCGCAAAACTTTTATAAGTTTGCACAGAATTTTTTATTTTTCAACAGAACCCAGTATTTTCTTTCTTTTTGCTGATGAACAGATTTCAACCAACTCTAGAGTTGAATAGTATTGGGTCTTGAGTTTGAAGCATCAATAAACCACACTTGGTTTCCCTTTGGTTCCTTTCCTTTTTCTCCTCTGATACTATGATAAAAGGAGAGACTCTGCAAAAACTAGCTTGAATCAAGATTAGGGTGTGTAATTTAAACCCACAAAAAGTGAACACTCTGCAGGGCAGGTTAAAGCAGAGCCATCAGCTTTCACTAAGGTCTTGTCTACACTACACAGTTTTGTCGACACAAGTTACACTGATAATCAAAAAACGGTATAATTACATCATTTGGGCATGTTCACACAACACTCCTGTTGGCAGAGCGCATCCACAGTTGGTGCTCTAGCATCGACAGTCAGAGCAGTTCACTGTGGGTAGCATCCCATTGTGCTACTCGCCACCTTCTGCAGCTAGGAGTTGTAGGAAGGCGGAGTGGATCCCAGTGCATCATGGGTGCAGGCTCAACGTCGCATGATGCAGTTTTTTCTGTCCCATCGTTCCATGAGCTTCTGATTGCATTTTGCAGCATTTTTCAACAGCCCCTGTTTATTGTGCACCCGCCATCTCTGTCTGAAAGGATGGATCCCGCACTGCTCTCTACTGTTGTGGTCACAGTAAAGCACACATCACGGATGGTCATGCAGTATATCATGAACTCCCACTCTGAACAGGAATCAGAATTGCCTGACCTGCTGTGTGCCCATCTTCAGGAACACTAGCCTGTACAGAAAGCTGCAAGCAGGGACTTTCTTTCCCAGATTCCAATGGGGGATGTTGAAATGCCCAAGTGATCCTGGGAGACCCAGTGTACCCCTTACTCCCATGGCTCATGAAGTCTTATACAGGAAACCTGACAGCAGCAAGGAGTGCTTCAACAATAGGCTGAGCAGGTGCAGAATGACCAAAGAATGTGCCTTTGGCAGATTAAAAGTGCGCTGGTGCTGCCTTTATGGCTGGCTAGCCCTAAATGAGGAAAATATTCCCATGGTCATAGCAGCCTGCACCTGTCCTCCTTGTTGCACCTTGGGTGCTTCCTTATCTAGCAGAGGCACTCCGCCGGTGTATAGGGGTTTCCCCTGAAGGCCACATCTGCTGAAACACAAGAAACAGAAGCATGATTGTTAGTTCAAGCACAGCATTGAATCATTATAATAAAATATACCTCTTTTTACAAAGCGCTTTCCCACTGTCCATTGGCAAGCACACATCTTGGTGAACACCCTAAACATGGCCTGAGGGGGTGGGGGGAGTGCTGTTTGGTGCTCAAGATGGGCAAAGTTTTTCAAACTGGGGTCTGCAGACTCCTGGGGTTCCACAAGTGTACTCCAGGTGGTCTGCAGGCCCCGCTGATCAACTCCTCCACCTCCCTTCCTCAACTGCTCCCCCTCCCTCCCAGCGCCTCACGCACACCCGGGAACAGCTGTTCAGCAGCATGCAGGAGGTGCTGGGAGGGAGGGGGAGGAGTGGGGACAGACCGCACTCAAGGGAAGGGGTGGAAGGAGGTGGGGAAGAGGAAGGACAGGGGTGAAGTGGGAGCGGGAAGAGGTGGGGCCTTGAGGGAAGGGGTGGAGTGGAGTGGGGGGTGGGGCCTGGGGCTGAGCAGGGGGTTTGGGGGGTCCGTGAAATTTTTTTAAATCAAAATGGGGGTCCTTGGGTTGCTAAAGTTTGAGAACCGCTGGTCTGGGTAGTTTTTTAAGGGAATCACTGCAGGCAACTAGGGACAGTATTGTAAATTCTGCCACCATTTTCCACAGGCGAGGGTCATTGAAGCCGATATCTCACTCCAGAGGGTAAGCAAGGATGCATCACGCGGCTTCAGACCCTATGCTGCTCTCCTGTGTGCCGCTTTGGTCCCAGCACAAGTGATTGCCGATTGGCAAGGGAAAGTTTCCTACAAAGGGGGAAGGAACAAAGCAGCTCTGCCACGGAACCTACAGCAGAGGATTGGCAAGTACCTGCAGGAAAGTTTCCTAGAGACCTCTCAGAAGGATTCCCGTGAAATCTCGGTGTGAATCAATACACTCTTCCACCACACTGCTTAGCTACACAAGGGAATGTGGAGCACATGCAAACTGGTACATTTCTATCCTTTCACCCACGTCTAGAATATACAGAGCAAAGGACAGCTCTACCTCATATAACTGAGCAGCAGCAACGTATCCATAGGACTGTTGGCGGCAGAGGTAGGGTCGCAAGCAGAGATAGGGACCAAACTCTGTGAAGGGCAGGGCTTAGCATGGCCCCCCACCCCCTCGGCAGCATCTCCAGGGGATCCCATTCTTAGGTGCCTGTCTCTCCCCATTCACTGAAGAGGGAGCCTAAGCACCTAACTCAGGTTTAGGGGATCCCATTGTTCTTCCAATGGTTTCCTAAGCATTTAAAACGGAGGGCTGGTAACACTGCGTATTGCCACACCTAAGTCCCTGTGTGCTGAGTCAGAGGGGAGCTGAGACTACTTGGTCCGTATTACAGGCAAACAGCTCGGCGACTGTAAGGGGGCTGAGAATTGACATGACTCAGGCAAACAGCCCTGAGACCAAAGAGAGGTTGTTCAGTTCATACCACAAGCACGGAGATCACTGGGGAATGCAGAATAGGCCCCATCACTGCGCGCTAGAGCCTCACCCCCAAAACCAGGGTGGGGAATTGAGAACAAGCAGTCTCACTGCATGCCCTAGACACAGAGCCCTGAGCCTGGGGTGTCCAAATGGGGGTGTGAGAGGCATTCTGGAGCTCCCCTTTCCCCCTGCGCTCCTGCGGGAGGGAGGTGGAGGGCAGGGTGAGAAGAGCGCTATGCAAGCTCTAGCAAGTAATGGTGCAGTGATTGGGCACTGCTCATGAAGACTGCCCACCCATTCTGCGCTTCCCATCACTTTTCCCTGTGTGCCTTCTCCACAGCTCCAAATGCTTCTCTGAGCTTTCTCCAAAACGAGTCTCATCTCATCTTCTGGGAGAACCTCATTGCTCCTGCAGGCGCCAAGTGCCAGCCAGTTCAAGCAATTCTCTGCCTCATTTATAAGTTTGTGGATTCTACTGCCATGGTTATATGCTTTCCTCAGAGCATGGCTGATGACTGAAGCATCATAGAAGACCAATGTTCAATTCCCTGTTCTGCCACTGATTTCCTGTGTGACCTCAGACAAGTCATTTAGCCTTTCTGTTTTCCTATCTGTACAGTGGGGCTAATAGCATTATCCAGCCTCACAGGGGTATTGTGATGATAAATACATTAAAGATAGTGACGCATTTTGAGTTCTACTGATGAAAAATGTTATATAAGAGCTAGTTATTGTTATGTGTTGCATGCAGGAGATGCAGGTCCCAGCACAGGAGAATACCAGCAGTTCCACTGTATTCAGCCTCTTACCTGGGAAGGAGTGGGGGCAGGATTAGGAAAATTAAGTTGCAAACATAATACTTACATTATACTGTAGCAGTGACTTAATTTTTCACTCTTTTTCTTCCCCTTAGGTTGTTTCTAACGTTGGCTATTATAACTGGCAGAAGAATTGTGCGGGGCCAGGGCCCAGCAGCCCCCTCAATAAAATTTAGTAAGGGAGAGCGTATCTATAGCAAGCTATTTGAGTTAATAATCCCCCTTTAGTTTTGCCCTCTATGGTTAGTGATGTTTTTAAGAGTGTTGAGGAAACAGCTGCTGCAGTTCCTTAGAAAGGCAGCTATTAAAGGAGGATGAAAATCAGCCCATTCATCCACATCTGCCTCTTGTCTCACATTTGGAGGGCGATGCCCTTTGAAGTAAGAGGATTTGGCAATCGGGGTTTTAAAAAGACACTTAGGCTAGGTCTACACTACAGCGGGGGTCCGACCTAAGATACGCAACTTCAGCTACGTGAATACCGTAGCTGAAGTTGCGTATTTTAGGTCGGCTTACCTAGCGGTGAGGACGCGGGAAAGTCGACCGCTGCCGCGCTGCCGCCGACTCCGCTGCCGCCTCCTGCCGAGGTGGATTTCCGGAGTCGACGGCAGAGCGATCAGGGATCGATTTTACCGCGTCTTCACTAGACGCGGTAAGCCGATCCCCGATAAACCGATTGCTACCCGCCGGATCGGCGGGTAGTGAAGACAAAGCCTTAGAGTCTTGCCCCTTCAAAAGGAAAGCTCACGCATTTCATTGCCTCTGCTCTCCAGACACATAGACAATAGAGAAGGGTGGTGCTTTTGTGATTAAGGCGTGGAACTGAAAGCTAGTTTGGCTCTTGGCTTTGCCACAGACTCTCTATGGGGCTCTAGAGTGAGTTGCTTAATTTCCCTGAGTCTAATCCAAAACCCATTTCAACTTCAATCAGTGGAAAGACTCTGACTGAATTCAGTGATCTTTGGATCAGGGACTCTGTGGCTCAGCTCCCACTCATCTGCTTGGAGCTTGTATGCTTTTCTCCCACCCTATCTCGCTTGTTTATTGTTAGCTCTTCAGGGCAGGGACTGAAACTACTGGTGGGAAAGATTTGGGTTCGACAAATCTCCCACTTTAAAAAAATTTGAATTAAAAACAATGGGCAATTGTTGAAATGATCAGTTTGGATGTTTGCAAAGCAAAAATATCATTTTACTAGTTCAAAGGGACATTTTATTTCAAAATTTTAGTTAATTAATACAAATGAAAAGGTCATATTAGAAACATGTTGACAGACCTGATCCCTTTTTCTCAATCGGGTTTTCCCCCCCCCAGATTATCAAACCAATCTAGATTCCCCCCCCCTCCCCTGAGTATAGGGATGTGATCTGGGTTTTTTCTCAGATTATCAGACCCAATATGGTTGTATTTCCCATATTATTGGATCCAATCCAGATGTTCTTCCCCAGACTATTGGCCATGATATGGGTTCTCCCATATCAGACCACTCCTGTTTTTTCCCCCATATTATCAGACCCAATCCTGGGCTATCACTGAATTACAGGACCCAAACCCATTTTGTTCCCAGATTATCAGACCTGAGCCCAGGTGTTCCCAAGGTTTATTGGACCCAAGTTTGGGTTTCCCCTGCATATTATCAGACGGATCCTGCCCCCGCCCCGCAATTATCAGACATGATCTACTTTTTCCTGGATTACTGGGCCTTATCCCAGGCTCCCTCAAATTACTGGACCTGATGCCAGGATTTCTCCCAGGATTACTGGGCCCGATCCTGGTCTCCGCCCCAGATTAGTGGACCCAACCCCAGGATAGCTCACGGGATTACCGGGCCCGATCCTGAGCCCTCCCCCTCCCCCTATCACCGGCTCGTGAACGTTTTCGGGATTTTGACTTTTCGTCTGATTCGGAGAAAAATGTGAAAATCTCGAACTGTGCCGGGGTCGGGGGGGGGGGGGGGTGTGCAGACACCCAGTTCCCGGCCCGCCCAGCTCCAGCGCACGCAGGGAGCATGGGGCGGCTGGCGGGGCCAGGCACAGCCAGCAACACGTGCGTGTGCACCTCTTCCTGACTGCCAGCCTTAGCATGACTGATATCTCCCGCGGCCTATCCGTGGAGCGGGCCAGTCGTTACCATCCAATCAGATGGTTGGGGAAGATTTCAACCGTCCAATGATAACTTTGGGGCGGGACAGGCTGCGACCCGCGCTTAGACGGGAGAGACGTGGACTTCATCCTACCATATCGCTAGGGCAAGGCTTCGAGTGACCAGTGAGAGTGGGGGGCGGGATCACTGTGGCTCGCGACGAATCGTTAAGATTGAGGGAACCCTCATCTAATTAAATGTAGGGGGTGAAACGTTCTCTGACCAATGGGAAATGGCGGGGCGGGATGTTGGTGCCACAAGTAGAACCGTTAGAAATGACAGATAGTTCCACCAATCATAGAAAGGAGACTATGCCACCTGACCAAGGAGAGTTAAAGAGTAGAGTAGCAAGAGCGCGAGAACCGTTAGGATTGACAGACTGACTGTCTAATCAGAACGCTGCGATTCCATAGCTGTCCAATAAGAGCCTTCGAGGTGGGTCATCCGCTAGTGAGCCATGAGAGCGCGAGAATCTGTAACGAGAGACAGACCTCCCTGCCAATCACAACCTCAGCGTGATGCTGTAGGGTGGGTTTTCCGCTGGTGAACCTTGGGAACGCCTGGGCCACTTATTATTGACAGACTCATTCTCCAATGAGGGGAGCGGGTGATGATTTAACTGTCCAATGGGTGACAGGTGGGCGGGGTTCATTTCCGCGGCAGGTTCCAAGATGGCGGCGGGTGTGTAAGCGCGGCGGTTAGTCAGGGAATCCGTCCCGGAGGTGCTTGCCGACATGAAGGGCAAGGAGCGCTCCCCGGCCAAGGCCAAACGGTCCCGGGGCGGCGGCGAGGACTCGGCCTCCTCCTCTTCTTCGGCCCGGGCCGAGCGGAGCAGCAAGAAGCCTGGCGGCTCCGGCGCGGGCGGCAGCAACGGGGGAAAGGCGGCGGGCGGCTCCGGCGAGAGCAGCAGCCGGCGGGGCCTGCACCTGGACAAGGCCAGCCGGGGCGGGAGCCGCGAGTACGAGTCAGGGGCGGCGGCCAGCTCCGGCCGCCACGGCTACAGCAGCAGCAAGAACGCGGAGTCGTCCCGGAGCAGCGGCAGCCGGGGCGGCGGGGGTGAGTCCCGGGCGCCGCCGGCCCCCTCCTCCTCGTCGGAGTCGGCCGGGGCGGGAGGAGGCGGCGGGAGCGGCGAGTACAAGACGCTGAAGATCAGCGAGCTGGGCTCGGCGCTGAGCGACGAGGCGGTGGAGGACGGGCTTTTCCACGAGTTCAAGCGCTTCGGGGACGTCAGCGTCAAGATCAGCCGCCTCCCGCCGGGCACCGGTGCCAGCGACGAGCGGGTGGCCTTCGTCAACTTCCGCCGGCCGGAGGACGCCCGCGCCGCCAAACACGCCCGCGGCCGCCTGGTGCTCTACGACCGGCCGCTCAAGATCGAAGCGGTCTATGTCGGGGGGAGCAGCCGGCGCCGCAGCAGCCGCTCCCCGGCCCTGCTGGACAAGGATTCTCATTCTCCCTACGGGGCCGCGGCCGTGGGCGTGGCGGCTGCAGCGGCCGCAGCTGTCAGGCACCCCCCGGCCGGAGCAACCCAGAGGGCGCTGTCGCCGGCGGGTGGAGGAGGGGGCCTGGGCTACAGAGACTACCGGCTACAGCAACTCGCTCTGGGCCGCCTGCCCCCGCCACCTCCCCTGCCTAGGGAGCTGGAGAGGGAGCGGGACTACGGGGCTTTCTATGATACCCGTGTGCGGCCAGCCTATGGGCTGGAGCGAGTGGCTGGAGTGGCAGCGGCTGGGGGCTTCCGAGGAGGAGGAGGAGGTGCTGGAGTTGCTGGTGAGGAGGAGATCAGTCCTGAGGATGATCAGAGAGCCAACCGCACTTTGTTCCTGGGCAACCTGGACATCACGGTGAGCGAGTCGGACCTGCGCCGGGCCTTTGACCGTTTTGGGGTCATCACAGAAGTGGACATCAAGCGTCCGGGTCGTGGCCAGACCAGCACCTATGGCTTCCTCAAATTTGAAAATCTGGACATGGCACACCGGGCCAAGCTAGCCATGTCTGGAAAGGTGCTGCTGCGCAACCCTATCAAAATTGGTTATGGCAAAGCCACTCCTACCACCAGGCTTTGGGTGGGTGGCCTTGGGCCTTGGGTGCCACTGGCTGCCCTGGCAAGGGAGTTTGACCGTTTTGGCACCATTCGCACTATTGACTATCGTAAAGGTGACTCATGGGCTTACATTCAGTATGAGAGCCTGGACGCAGCTCAGGCCGCTTGTGCCCACATGCGTGGCTTCCCTTTGGGTGGCCCAGACCGCCGCCTCCGAGTGGACTTTGCTGACACTGAGCATCGCTACCAGCAACCCTACTTGCAACCGCTGACCCTACCACCGCCTGCCCACTATGAGCTAGTAGCAGAGGCAGCTGCCTTTGGGGCTCACCGTGGGGCTCCCCCAGACCCACTTCGGGGGGCACGGGACAGGACACCACCACTGCTCTATAGAGACCGCGACAGAGATCTCTATCCTGAGGCAGACTGGGTGCCACCACCACCTCCTGTACGGGACAGGAGCAATCGAGCAGCTGCCTACGACCCACTGGAAAGTTTGGAGCGCCGGCGGGATGGCTGGTCCCTGGAGCGGGACCGAGGAGAGAGGGAGCTGGGTGGCACCAGCAGCAGTAGGGACCAACCCAGGAAGCGAAGACTGGCAGAGGATGGTGGCCGGCACTTAGACCGCTCTCCAGATAGCGAGCGTTCATCTGTGTCCCGTAAGCGACATTGTTTGGCCACGGCCTCTCCCCCAGACCGCAGTCCTGACCTTGGTGGGAGCAGGGAGCGCTACGCTAGTGACACAGAACGCTTATCCTCCCGTTTGCTCCTGCTGGAGCGGCCATCACCTGTCCGGGAACCACGCAGGGGCAGTCTTGAACGAGGTCCGAATGAAAAGCGTGACCGGAAAAACTCTGCTGAAAGAGAGAGGAAGCACCGCACCTCCACAGCAGCTGCTGCCCAGGAGTGCAAGAGCCCAGCCAAAAAGGACGAGCGTACCACGGAAGGGGGCAGTGGTGGAGGGTCCCGGCTCAAACCTCCACCCCAGAAGCAGCAGCAGCAAGATGGAACGTCACAGGCTGGCGGGGCCCCCAAACTATGCCTGGCTTGGCAGGGGATGCTCCTGCTGAAGAATAGCAACTTCCCGTCCAACATGCACCTGCTTCAGGGGGACCTCAGTGTAGCTAGCAGCCTCCTGGTGGAGGGAGCAACTGGTGGCAAAGTGGCCCAGCTCAAGATCACCCAGCGTCTCCGCCTGGACCAGCCTAAGCTGGATGAGGTCACCCGCCGTATTAAAGTGGCAGGACCCAATGGTTATGCCATCCTCTTGGCTGTGCCTGGCACCTCGGACAACCGCTCCTCATCTGGGGCCAGTGATGCTGCCACCACCTCCACACAGAGGCCGCTCAGGAACCTCGTGTCCTATCTAAAGCAAAAGCAGGCTGCCGGAGTGATCAGCCTCCCTGTGGGGGGCAACAAAGACAAGGAGAACAGCGGGGTCCTGCACGCCTTCCCACCCTGCGACTTCTCCCAGCAGTTCCTGGACTCCACGGCCAAGGCCCTGGCCAAATCAGAGGACGACTATCTGGTCATGATCATTGTCCGTGGTGCATCCTAAAGCCCTTGTGTTTTCTGTATCCAACCCTGCCTATTTCTCCTCCACACAGCCCCTCCAGTGTGTGCCAGGTGCTATGGGATACAGCCTTAGCCAACCCCACAATTATTTTTAATTAGATCGTTATTTGTAGCCAATTTTCCCCGCCTGTTTTTCTGTAACTATATTTTTCTATAGTTAGAAGCCAGGAAGGTTTAGCCTTCAGCCTGAGTAGGATATTTTGAGGATCCCTTATCAGTGAGGGTAGCAGGGAGGTTAAGCCTGCTTCAACTAAAAATGAGAAATTCCCACTTTTAATTTTTACTTTGTTCTTTTTCATTTGATCATTTTTTAAAAGCAGGTTTAAAAACTTCTCTAGAATTACAAACTTAAAAGACCAGATATAAAGCACTAAGTAGTTTAAACAGAAAACCACATACCAGATAGTGGACTGGCATTGACTCATTTTGAGTCTTCGAAATTCTGTGAAGGCCTTAGACCAGTAGCCCTATGTTAAATAAGTCCTTTATCAGGAACCTGAATGGTTTCACTTTGAGTTGACTGACTCAAGGTTGATTTCTTTTAGGTGACTAGCACCTCATCTTGTGGTACACTGTAGCTCGAACATTGAATTCCTTTGTAGGTATTAATTTGAGGATTTCACTCAGTCCACAGAAATGCATGCCCAGAAGGTGTGCTTTTAACAGGTGTGTTCCTCCTGTTCTGAGTTCCATTGTATCCCAGATATGCACTTTGGGTTTGTAGCAGTAACAACATTTTGGTAAATAGGCGAGGACTTTGTTACAAACCTTGAATGTCTTGTGCTTACTCTAGTATGCAAGAAACAAGTAGGTGCTTTAAGAACAACTAATCATTTGGTGGGTTTTTTTGTTGTTTTTACTGCCTTTTTCAGAGTTGCAGATACAGTGGATTCCACAGTGCAGACTCCAAACAAGTATACTCTTCAGAGAGGGCTTTTAATTCTGTGAAAATTAAACTATGTAAAGTTTTCATCACCATTTTATCTTTGTTAATAGAAAGAAACTGCTCTGTCTTCTGAGGACCTTTTTTTTAAGGTACAGTAGAGTGGGCATTATGTGAGGTTTCATAGTCATTTGGACTGCAGTGTTTTTTAGCATCTTGGCAGAGTATTAAAAGTTCTCCAAAATGTTGAAAAAGCAGTTCACCTTGTTCAACAAACCTAGTTCATTTTCATTTAAATTTTTCTCTATGCTTTTCTCCCTTATTATCTTGATAAAACCTAGAAAAAAACAGATATCAAATCATTTTAAAGCCCCCACTTTAGGTAGTCCCCAAACGAAGTGTAAATATGAATATACTTATTTACACTGTACAAACCTCTTTGTAGAAACAAGAACATGATCTTGCACTTGGGTCGTCTTTTTGCTTAGGTTTAAACTATGGTTTTTGAAATGTGGCTGTGTAAAAGTGACACTGCCTTACTCAGACCCTGTAGTGTATTCATTGTTCACTACTGACTAAAACTAGTTTTTGCTACTCCTTACATTTTTCTAAACTAAAATTACAAACCTCATTTAATACTCTTAATGTTCAGTGAAAGTAAAATCCAGGACTTGTGGATTGTCCTTCAGTATGAATGTAATAGGCTTATAGAAGGCAGAATGCAGCTGTTTGTCTTGCTATTAACAGTGAGAATTGTGGTATTTTTGGAAATGGCACCAATTACATAAGGGATGATCCATATGTTGTAGGTAATACAGCATATTCACCACTTGTGACAAAGAATGTCTGTTTTATTTAGCAGGTGTCCGTTGCATATTATCATGTAATTCATCACAGATGCTGTGTTGCCCATTTCATTGTCTTTTAAGCATTTGTTGCATTTACAGTGAGTTTCCTCATTGTATTTGTGATGCAGGAGGAAGTTAGAATCACTTTAAAGTACTGGGCTAATTACTCTTAGTGTTTTAAAGACCACCCATCCAACTTTACCACTGGGAATTCAAAAATGTAAAATACTAGCAGTAACCTTGTTTGTATTCAACTTTTAAACTTGCCAAGAACAGTGTTTGTTACTGTCATATGCAACAGACACCTGTTGGTGTGTTTTTTGTTTTTGTTTTTTAAAAAGAAACCAACCAAACTTGGGGTCAAAGTACACTTATCAGCAAATCTCTGACAACTAACACTTAGGGAAGTCCTCCTAGGAAAGAGCATTCTAGATGCACTTTCATTTTTCCTCAAAAATTAAGCAGTCATGTTCATTATCTCTGGCTTCTATGAGATGTGCTATACTGAAAATTAACATGGAATGGACAAGATTGTACTTCAAACTCCAGGTTTCTTGGTTTCTTATTTAATGAGGTATCTGCTTCTGTTAAATCTGGTTTATTTGCTGTTCAGTTTTGCAAACAAGGATTTGAACACCCTTTAAGGGTACATAAAGTCAAAACAAGTGACAGGCAACATTTTGACACAGCACTTAGCCACAGGTTGCATCAATTCTAATACAGCTCTTTTGGCTGTATTTTCCCTTATGCTATAGAAGCGCACAGCATTGGAGTAACTGTCCACTTAAACCTCCCTTGCCAGAGCTGACTGCTAGCAGAAGTCCATATTTAATGCCACTTCTGTATAGAGTAAAACAGATTTAGCAGAGTTACATTTTCTGGTTATATTTGTCATTATGTGGCTCTGGTAAGAGCTCAGTATCTCTTCTAATGCTGTGTGCAGCTGATGTTCCTATATTTCATTAGTTACAATGTACTGAATTAGCGTGGAAAAGGGATGTCCCTTTCCTGAATCATCATTTCATAGTGCGCTTTATGCTTTGGGGAAAGAACCTCAAGTGACTCATACTTTTGTTAATATTTTAGATTTTTACAAATCGCAAACTTTATACAACTCTCTTGGCTGTTAGCCAATGGCTTTGTTTGCTTGAATCTAGTGTACAGTCTGTTTGCTGGCACTGTGACATGAATCTCAAGGCTACCTCAAACTATTGCAAGGAATAGACTCCTGTGGTTTAGACAGTGATGTCACCCTTGCAAGGATCGCAGAGGGGAGATGAGAGGTATAGGCAACACAGACAAATAGGTCTTAAACCTTTTTAAAGAAGGATGAGTTCTCAGATGTCTTTTCTTGCCAATAGTGGTTGAAGGTATTTTGGAGGCAGCCTCCTATGGAGGGCAGAGAAGAGAGAACACAAGTTCCTTGTGTAGCTTAAGGAACCATCTAGCTGATGTTAGCTGTGGTGTGTAGGGCCTTGAGTATTAGTGGGGAGTGGAGAACAAAATGGTAGGGTGAGAGTCTAAAGACTTCTGAGGTTTTGCGTGAAGGCTGCTGGGGATATCCTTTCCCAATTCAGTGTTGACAGCAGTGCTTATCGGGAGCCTGCTAAGAGCCTACTATGAAAAGATACCAGACTTGAAGAAATCATTGCCGTGTAACTAGAGGATTTGGGATTCTTTCCCCCTGCCTCCCATTCTTAATGACTTTCTACAAGTAAAAACCAAGGACAGCTACTCCAATGAATCATTAAACTTGACATAAAAGTAGTCTTTGTATAAGACTTAAGCAAAGCAAACCATATTATTTTGAAAATGTTAAATGAATTTAATTTCATGCAGTTCTAATTGTATGAAAATGATGGATTAGAAATACTACTTGAATAGTAACATCTTAAGTTTTGTTTATTAGGTGCATCCTTGATTTGACCTCTTTGCTACAGTAATGGAGTTGCATCCTGCTGTTGGAATTATACAGCAAAATGAGAAGATATCAACATGTAACACTACATTTCATGTTTTTATTGAGAAGTTGCCTTCAGGAAATGTCCTTTGAGGAAAATCAAGTGAATTATAAACCATTCAGTTGGTTTTCCTCATGGCTGATTTTTGACTTGTTCTGTTAGCTGTTAGAAACCTGTTGAATATCTTCAATCCTGTATATCTTCAATCCTGTAAACCTAGTTTAACAGCAGTCCAAAAAACCTGCACTACTTGTCATGCATTTATATATAGAAAGTGACTTCATTTCAAGGTTTTGTGCCGGTGGGTGGTATTGGTGCTTTTCGAAGTCCAAGTAGAATACTTAGAAAGGCCTTGTTGTTCTTTATGTTCATCTGTATAGTGTGGGGAGGGGAAAACCTGTTGTTGTTTCAGTACAAATGTTTACCTTTTCTTTCCTCCTGCAAGCAACGCTGGTGGACTGCGGAAGATAACATGGGATTCCAAGCTCTAATGGACCTTTGCGAAGAGAAGTTGTAGCTCATGTGGAATTTACATGGGCCTCTTGATGGAAGAAAGCTTATCTGTTTAGTATTTGTGCATTTTACTAAAATGGCAGCTTAAAAAAAAAAAAAAAAAAGTTGTGTATCTGCTATTGTGATGCCAATGCCCGTGTTTTAAAGTGGAAAAATGACCTCTTTGCTTTGTGCTGTGTACACAAGATTTCTGGAAAAGTAAAGGAATACCCTTTTTATGGCTCACACAGCTTAAAAGTAGCTGTCACTCAAACATGCGCTCACAGTTGAGCTGATTTTGTTTCATTCTAAATAAATTGTTTCTTTTGAGGAAAATGTTTTTCTGCCTGGAAGTGAATTGACAACAAACCTTTGACCCCTTTGTTTGCAGCTAAGGGGTACTTGCTGCTGCTGCTCAGTTGTTGATCTGATAGTTGTGGGTCTTGAGCAAGAAGCAGGGAGACCATCACTTTCATATTGACCAGCCTGTTGTATCAGATCTGAAGAATCTAGTTCATTGTGTTGCTGTGGCACCTCCCTTTGATTGCAATGAAGGGGGTCATTTGCTGCTAACTCCTCATCTTTACGAGGAAACGGTGCTGATGCGGGCATGCAAGAAGCAGGGAAAACACCATAAAAGCCTCAGAACAGTGTGCAAGTCTGGGGCTTCGCTGGTTTGAAGAGCTGGAGTTCCTGAATTTTAAGTTTGATTTATTTTGTTCACCCAACTTGTTTGGCTTTAGTTTTGATTTTTTTTTTTTAATTTGAAGAAAAAGTTTGAAATTGCTTTGAATCATGCACGTAAACCTTTGCACCAAATTGCCAAAAGAAAAGAAAAATGAGTCTCATTAAAAAGTGTTAAATGATGTTAATAAAACCTTTCCTGACACACTTTGAGGAGCTCCTCCATCTCCAGGGGCTTTTCACCAGAGTTATGCAGTGATGGGTTTAGTTCTGAATGGATGAAGAATTCCAGAGAGCTAGAGTTTGTAATTAAAACGTTTGCATTGGTATCAGTGCCTTATTTTGGCCGGTTTTGAAGCAAATGTTCCACACGCCTTGGATGTGCATGCACCCTGATCGTTTCATAGGTACGACTGCACGTTTGCTTGCGGTCACCTCAGTTTGTAGTACAGATTGTGAGAGGAAAATATGGAGGCACCTTTGAAAAAAATGTATGCTGTAGTTCCTGCATTATCCTGTACGGGGGCTCCTGAGTTTTGGAAGGCTGTTCCAGTACAGGAGTACAACTCCATGTTTGCTGCAGGAGACTTCGGGGCATTTGACAACACCAGAGCTCAAGAGGAAGCTAACACTGCTGCATCGTTGGCTTCAGAAACCTCTCGTGTTATGTTTGCCAGTCTTTGTTAGAATTAACTAGTCGCTGTCTGACATGCAGATGAAGACACCTTGAGATGCGAGCTTGCTCTGGTTACCTTGAAACCGTAATCTACTGTGGATAAAGAACCCTAGTCCTGTCCTTCATCCATGCAGGATGATTGCTAGGCAACAGGTGCTTATCAACAAAGGATGCCACGATTTTGTTCTGCAAGGTGTCCGTTCCCGTGGCAAACAGCTGTATAAATCTCTTATAAACAGGTAAGGGGGTTTTAAAGGTCAAACTGAATTGTGATTTATAGGGAGAAGGTTATGTTGATTTAAGTGTTTTTTGTTCTTTATCCTCCACCCCTGAGGATACCTATTAATTTTTACTAACGTGTTCACTCCAGGTCAAAGAGCCATGACCACCAATCTTTGGGGACTGGACTGTACTCTTCAGTACCACTCAATGCTACTTTTTAGTTTGGTCCTGGGGGCTTCATATTAAAGGATGCAAAGCACCTCTAGCACTGGGGGTGCAAGACACTGGTCTCATGAATAAAACCTCAGGTTTTCTGGTAACCTAGTGTATGTCTACACTTCAAAAATAAAATCTGTGGCAACGAGTCTCGGAGCCCAGGTTTGCAGACGGGCTTTTGCTATAGGGCTAAAAATAGCAGTGTGGCTGTTCCTGTTTGGCCTAGAGCGTGGCCTCTGAAACCTGGTGGGGGTGATGGGTTTGTGTCTGAGGGGTAATGTACGCGCTACTATTTTTAGCCTTGTGGTGTGAACCCAAGTCTGTAGACCCAAGCTCTGAGACTTGCAATTATGGGTCTTTTTTTTGCAGCATAGACATACCCCTTATCCTTCACCTAATGCTTGAATGAAAACCCTAACTTAACCCAGAATGCTACTTAATTTGTGTGCGTGTGCGCACGTGTGCAGAACTGGCATAAGCAGACTAAGCAGTTGCTTAGGGCTCCAAGCAGCTCAAGGGGCCCCCTATAAATTATTAGTATATGTTGTGAGGGGGTGGGAAATATTCCTGCTTAAGGCCCCCAATGGGCTAACACTGGCATGGGGGGGGGGGTGTTGTGAATATGGGCACACTGAGGACTGGCCAGTGATTCAACAAAGCTACTCGTCTGTTTGTGGTATGCTGGTATAAGTGTAGGATTAAGCTGCATAACACAAATGCCCTGGAGCTGTTCTAGATATGTGATAACTAGAAAACTCCAACTTTATATGGAGTTTGTTTCCCACCACGAGTTTGTATTCATTGTAGTCGGGAATAAGACATTTTTACTCAGTGTTTCTTCTCCCACCTTGCTCAGATATGTCATCTAAATCTTAAATTTGGTACAATAATTTTAATTCCATTTACAAAAGGTATGTAGACTTTGGGCCTGTAGTAGTACTATGAATCAGAGGTGTGATTGAGCACTTTCAGCATTGACGTGGCTGGGTTATTAATCCCAGCCAGGGCGATGGAGTTTTATTCATATGATCCAAATAATTGGGACATCTTCAAGAAGACGGATAATGGAGACAGGCAGTCTGGATGGGTGGATCAGTGATCTGGTATTTACTATCTGATTTTCATGTCCTTTTGATGTGAGAAGCTGGAACTTCCTGCAAATGCAATGTGGTGCCCCTGGAGGCTAATCCATAAGAGGTCCCTCTAGCTGTATTCAACATTCAGTATGAATCTCCTTTAATTAAGAGATTATTTCTGTTCTCCCTGTATTAGTAGATACTTATACCCCAGTGATTTTAATTAGTGTTGGTGTGTGGCGCAGGGTGATTCTCTAATGGCTGTTCTGTAATAGTGAGTTATTTCTTCACAGGATTGTTCAGCCCCTCTGGATTGGTTAGAGGGATGCCTTAACGTGCCAGGTAACTGCACACTTTTGTTTAAAATTAATACTTGTAAAAGTTAACAGTGCTTATATGCATTGAATTAATTTGGCTAGTGGGACTTCAGGTAAACAAGTTTAATGGGAAAATGGATTTATAAGATGAATCATTTAACTGCACTGCTGTGTAAACTGATTCTAGCCAAACAAGAGGGGAATTGGCTATTTGAATTCACACCCATGTTTCTTTGGAACTGTGCTCTTTATCTGCTGCAGGTGTGTTGTAAATAAGTACAAAATTTCAGTCTGCTCTTAAACTTGAACAGCTGCTAACATTCACAGTAAGGTTTGTGTAAGACTTAGCGCTATACAGCTAACATTTTATTGCAGAATGGCAAGAAATTAGATCATAGAGAGACACTCTCCCAGAGAACTGAAAAAGACAATATGTGTGGTGGTTTTCAGAGTGTGAGTAGTTTGGACAAATACTTTTAGAAGAGTGGGGAATGTGACTACTTCGTAACTGAAGGAGTCTGCCAGCCATTCACTTGAGCTGTGTTATTGCTCACTTGATAACAAGATACTATTCAGCTCTCACTCCAGTAAACCATAAACCAATGGAGGACCTAATCTAACTTCATTTTGACCATAAAGGATTCTTTCCATTGACTTTTTTAATGGGAGCTTGGGCCCTGTATGAGGGACCTGAGATGTTTGGATATTAATTGACATAATTCTCATTAAGTCAGGGCATCTCAAGCAGGAACAGAGCACTAATTATATGGGAAACAGTCTGGATTCCTTTTGCTGGCTAGTCCTTGTATTGCCTCCAGTGAAGTGCTTACTCAAGTGATGTTACTTAAATCCAAAAAACAAACTTGACTGGAGAATGTTACATTCATATTAGTTTTACATCCTGAACTGAAGATCAGTCTGGCTTCAGATTTTAACTTTGGTTCAGAGTTGCTGCATTCTCAGTGTAATTCTTTGACTATTTAATTATAATGACTAAAGTATCTAGCATGTTGGCAGCATTATCTAAATTAATACTAAGAGATACATGTGCTGTCCTGTTCGGGGCAGTATCTCTGCAGCACGTGACAATGATGTCTAGTCTTGGAAGCAACCTTGCATTGGTTATTTCCTTGTGGGTTCTGCAATGTGCAACAAATGAGCTTTTAGGTATTTCATGTTTAGGCTGCACCTTCTTTCTAATCTCCAGGTACCACGTTTGAATCACATCAAATCTAGACATGACTACCCTAAATTGTTCTATTTCTTGACTAGATTTAGGGTGCCAGGTGGATATCTGGTGTGTGAAATACCTTTCCTTCCATGGGCTACTGCTTCCAAAAGCTATTGTGAAGATCTGTATTTGCTAGTGCTTCAGGACTCTCTAGCTCATTGTGGCCAAGGAATTGCTCTTAGTCAATTATTCAAACTTAGCCCAGGTCAGCATATGTGAAATGAGTCTCCATTCAGAGCTATGAACTCCTTGTCAGTCTCAGTGGAGAAGGAATTGAAAATGAACTTTCCTTTTGGCCCTAAAAGAATCACCACTCTGTCAGGAAAAACAATGAGGAGTCCTTGTGGCACCTTAGAGACTAACAAATTTATTTGGTTTCAGAGTAGCAGCCGTGTTAGTCTGTATCCGCAAAAAGAACAGGAGTACTTAACTTTTGAAGTGATAATCGAGATGACCCATAGAAGGTGTGAGGATAACTTAACATGGGGAAATAGATTCAAGCTTTCGTGGGCTAGAACCCACTTCATCAGATGCATGGAGTGAAAAATACAGGAGCAGGTATAAAGACATGTCAGGGTTGAGGCACATTGGTGGGGCAATGTAAGGAAGCTAACGTTTTCCTGAACTGCCACTATTGCATGGATGGATGAATGAAAGACTTCATTCTCCGTGTCTATCAATCCCATATCTATTCATCAACACACAAATTCATTTTAAATGAGGATGGATGTATCAGCATGCTTCCTAGCTGTCAAATATTTCTTAATAAATGCCTTTAGGCTTTCTCATTTCAAACCGGACTAGACTAGAAGGACCTGGCATGACCAGGAAGTGTGAAATCTGTCCTGACTGCCCAGTGCTGATTCCACATATATATGGCCTTTATAGATCTAGATCTCTACACACACGAAAGCAGTTGGCTCTAGAATGTTCACATCGTGTTTACTGAACTCTAGCATCTAAAACTAGATCCTCTATGTCCATGGGGATTTTACCAGCTGCAGCTGTTCTTTGCCCACAGCTTCATCTCATTGCCTCAAGAGTACTTGGACGGGATGGTTCTCTTCTCCCCCCCCCCCCCTTTTTTTTTGTTTGGTGTGGACACCACTCTGTGAGACTGGGAAGGAATTGCTGTTGAGCAACATAGACACTCTTCTTTGTCTCTCTTAGCCCAGGCTGTGATCCTAGTCCCTGCTGGCCCAGATGAAAAAATAGTCTAGGGCAGTGATACTCACTGATCAACAAAAATGATTAGGGGGCTGGAGCACATGACTTATGAGGAGAGGCTGAGGGAACTGGGATTGTTTAGTCTGCAGAAGAGAAGAATGAGGGGGATTTGATAGCTGCTTTCAACTACCTGAAAGGGGGTTCCAAAGAGCATGTCTCTAGACTGTTCTCAGTGGTACCTGATGACAGAACAAGGAGTAATGGTCTCAAGTTGCAGTTGGGGAGGTTTAGGTTGGATATTAGGAAAAACTTTTTCACTAGGAGCGTGGTGAAGCACTGGAATGGGTTACCTAGGGAGGTGGTGGAATCTCCTTCCTTAGAGGATTTTAAGGTCATGCTTGACAAAGCCCTGGCTGGGATGATTTAGTTGGGAATTGGTCCTGCTTTGAGCAGGGGGTTGGACTAGATGACCTCCTGAGGTCCCTTCCAACCCTGAGATTCTATGATTCACTCCTCAGTGGTTCAGGAGCCAAGTTAGTGATCAGCATTACCCAAAAGAGCCATAGTAGTGTGAATCCATTGTTTCATTTACTATGGTACTATATATTCATATTTAAACGGTATGTCAGGAAATATCGTGTGTGTGTGTGTATGCTCATTCTGACAGCAAAATGACTGACCAAGTATTATCAACTACAGTTGGTTAATAACATAGTAAAAGCATCCTGATTGGTTAATAACTTAGATTGGTTAATAATTAAATCACAGCTTTTTAATATCCTGTGCTGCGAAGAGCTGCAGGAGACATATTAAAGAGCCGCTGGTGGCTCGCAATCCTCAGTCTGAGTATCACTGATGTAGGGTAAAATTTTCAAAAGTGCCTAAGTGACTCAGGAGGCAGCCTCAATCCACATTACATAGGGACTTTGGCTCCTGAGTCAAAGTACTCTGTTGGCCTAATTCTGTTCCCACTGAGGTGAGTGGTAAAACTCCCATTGACTTCCGTGGAAACAGAGTTAAGCCAACACCGAGCACTCTTGAAAAGCTTACCTCCGTTTTTTCGGGTTTTCGAGCATGCAGTAAACTACGGAGTTTTGGTTTTTTTAAAAGAAAAACTTTTCCATTTTTGCTCTGGAGAACTTTGTTGGGAAACTTTTGTTTCCCAATCTAAACCAAAGATGAACACAGATGCACATTCATGTTATTAGGGAATGTTGTTCGTAGAGCTCTGAGCATTCCTGTTATCAGTGCTTGTGTATGGGGACAAATCAAGTCACAACCATACAAAGCGTTTGCCAGACTGAGGAGGGGAGAACCATCCTGCTTCCCAGTTCCTGGGTGATGGGAAGCCATATTGTCGCATCTTTTCCTGAGTTTCTTTTTATTATTTTTCACATCATGTTATTCTCAATTAGGGCACAAGTAAGCGGCAACTGAAGGGGTGTAGTTCTGTCAAGTACTCAACCTTGGGTGTATTGGTGTGTACCTTAAATCAGCCAAAAAAAAGTGTGGGTGTCCAACATAGCCACTAAAAATCACGAGTTCTTATTAAAAAGTTGTAAAACTTTAAATACGCTTTTTATTTCCCATAACTAATGCTCACTATAAACGCTTTACATTTTGAAACAACTGTGCAAACATTTATTCTCACAGTATCCCTATAGGCGGTGAATAGCATTAGCCCCATTTTGTACATAGGGAAATGGAGGCACAGTGGTGATGTAACTTGCCTAAGGTCACAGCTGGCCAATGGCAGAGCTACGATTGAATTGAGGAGTCCTTGACTTCGTCCCTGTGTTCAAACTGCTTGGCCATGCTGCCTTCAGCTTTTTAAATGTTAAGTGAGTTTTAATTCTTCGGTTGGCTTTGGAAATTGTCACTTAAGCCTTGTCTACACAGGGGGATTGACTGGAATAAGCTGTTCCGGAATAGCTCCCCATGTGCATACTCTCTTCTAGAGTAAGTCACTTAATGCTGGAATAATCACTGTGCTTATTCTACAATAAATAGTCCAGTCAGTTTCCCTGCGTAGACAAGGCCTTACCTTAGCAAGCAGTCAGCAGCTGACATTGACAACATAAGGTCTTCTGTTTGGCTGTTTTGGTTGAAAAGGTTACTATGCAAACTATAAGGCAGGGATAAGACTTGTTTTGTGTAGCTTGGAGTTGTTTAAAATATAGCTTTAGACCTTTACCATGACTTTTGATGATCCAATGTAGGTTTCCACAGATATGGAAGCAGGAACTGAAAACCCGCAACTGAGAGCCAGAGTACTAACAAATTTACAATGATTTCTGCTTTTGTGGAAACAGGTACTGGGTCTTCAGATATGTAAGGTAAGTCTTTAAAACAAGAGTTTATACAGTATTTTAACTTTTTATTTTTTGCAAATTTGACCTCTTTTTCTCCAGAAACAATTGAAAAAGCCACCAAGATGAGTGTGGTTTTTTTTATCAGTCATGGTGAACAGCCATAAGGTTTTAGATTTGTTACTGCATTATCATCAAAAATCAGAGCAGTCACAGTAAATTTTTAGTAAAAGTCAAGGATTTTGTGCTGATTGATTAAAAAAAATGCTTTGACAAATGAAATTAAACTATACTTTGCTAAAATATAGGCTAGCATCCTTCTCTGCTGCTTCCTCCTTGCCCTGACCACCCACATTAGCACCCTCTGCCCCGGCACTATAATACTAATCCTGGCCTGGTGAAGGGGGATGGCCCGAGTGGCAGGGGAGAGTGAGTGAGCCCGACCACACTCACCCCAGACAGCAGCAGCTCTTGTCCCATGGGCCTGGGAGTTGAATGTGAGCCCGACCCGTACTCACCTCGGCGTGGGCAGCAGTGAGTGTTGCTGCAACTCCATGTGTCAGGCCACAGTACCACTCACTCAAATTTCTGGCCATCCCCCCCTGCTGTGCGGTGAGTGTGGGGCTGACTTACTCTCTGACACTACCTCCCCTCTGGACCAATGGGGTGTGACCCACCTAGAGCCTTCCCACATTGAAATCATTGACAAACAGAGAAGTCACGGTATCCATGACATTCTCACCCCTCTGACAAATGTGCAGCTTTAAGCATGACCTATGAAATCAATTGGGTCTTAGTCCAGCTTTGACAGGTGTCCATATAACAAACTACAACCACATTTGGCACTAAATAGCCCTAACTGGCCCTCACTGGCAATTTCAGCAGCAAGGGCAAAGATTAATGAGCTCTCCTTTCACGCTTAGAGATGGCCCCTTCGGGTCAGGAGTGAGGTGCAAGCAGCCAAGGAGGTGTAAGGGAACTCACAGTATCTCGGCCTGATCACTGGGTAGAGATGTCAATAGCATCTAGAGCTGTCTAACAGGAATTCTTCCTGAGCACAACATTTTCTTTCACACTAAAATGGCCCATCAGACTTAATGACAAGGACTTTTTTTTTTTTTTTTTTTTTTTTTACTGGTTACAAAGTAGCAGCCGTGTTAGTCTGTATCCGCAAAAAAAACAGGAGTACTTGTGGCACCTTAGAGACTAACAAATTTATTTCAGCATAAGCTTTTGTGGGCTACAGCTCACTTCTTCAGATGCATAGAGTGGAACACACAGACAGAAGATATTTATACATACAGAGAACATGAAAAGGTGGAAGTACGCATATCAATTGTAAGAGGCCAATCAATTGAGATGAGCTATCAGTAGCAGCAGAAGAAAAAGCTTCGAAGTGATAATCGAGATGACCCATAGAAGGTGTGAGGAGAACTTAACATGGGGGGGAAAAAAAATTCAATTAGTGTAATGACCCAACCATTCCCAGTCTCTGTTTAGGCCGAAGTTAATTGTGTCTAATTTGCATATTAATTCGAGTTCAGCAGTCTCTCTTTGGAGTCTGTTTTTGAAGTTTTTTTGTTGCAAAACTGACACCTTCAAGTCTGTCACTGAGTGATTAGAGAGGTTGAAGTGTTCTCCCACTGGTTTTTGAATGTTATGATTCCTGATGTCAGATTTGTGTCCATTTATTCTTTTGCATAGAGACTGTCCAGTTTGGCCAATGTACATGACAGAGGGGCATTGCTGGCACATGATGGCATATATCACGTTGGTAGATGTGCAGGTGAACGGGCCCCTGATGGTGTGGCTGACGTGGTTAGGTCCTCTGATGGTGTCACTTGAATAGATATGTGGACAGAGCTGGCATCGGGCTTTGTTGCAAGGATGGGTTCCTGGGTTAGTGTTTTTGTTGTATGGTGTGCGGTTGCTGGTGAGTATTTGCTTAAGGTTGGGAGGCTGTCTGTAAGCGAGGACTGGTCTGTCTCCCAAGATCTGAGAGAGTGAGGGATCATCTTTCAGGATAGGTTGTAGATCTTTGATGATGCGCTGGAGAGGTTTTAGTTGGGGGCTGAAGGTGACGGCTAGTGGCCTTCTGTTATTTTCTTTGTTGGGCCTGTCCTGTAGTAGGTGGCTTCTGGGTACTCTTCTGGCTCTGTCAATCTGTTTTTTCACTTCAGCAGGTGGCTATTGTAGTTTTAAGAATGCTTGATAGAGATCTTGTAGGTGTTTATCTCTGTCTGAGGGATTGGAGCAAATGCGGTTGTATCTTGGAGCTTGGCTGTAGACAATGGATCGTGTGGTGTGTCCTGGATGGAAGCTGGAGGCATGTAGGTAAGTATAGCGGTCAGTGGGTTTCCGGTATAGGGTGGTGGTTATGTGACCATCGCTTATTAGCACAGTAGTGTCTAGGAAATGGACCTCTTGTGTGGATTGGTCTAGGCTGAGGTTGATAGTGGGATGGAAATTGTTAAAATCATGATGGAATTCATCGAGGGCTTCTTTTCCATGGGTTCAGATGATGAAGATATCATCAATGTAGTACAATCAGAGTAGGGGCGTTAGGGAACGAGAGCTAAGGAAGCGTTGTTCTAAGTCAGCCATAAAGATGTTGGCATACTGTGGGGCCATGCGGGTACCCATAGCAGTGCCGCTGACTTGAAGGTATATATTGTCCCCAAATGTGAAATAGTTGTGGGTGAGGACAAAGTCAAAAAGTTCAGTCACCAGGTTTGCCGTGATGGTATCGGGGATGCTATTCCTGATGGCTTGTAGTCCATCTTTGTGTGGAATGTTGGTGTAGAGGGATTCTACATCCATAGTGGACAGGATGGTGTTTTCTGGAAGATCACCGATGGATTGTAGTTTCCTCAGGAAGTCAGTGGTGTCTCAAAGATAGCTGGGAGCGCTGGTAGCGTAGGGCCTGAGGAGAGAGTCCACATAGCCAGACAATCCTGCTGTTAAGGTGCCAATGCTTGAGATGATGGGGCTTCCAGGGTTTCCAGGTTTATGGATCTTGGGTAGCAAATAGAATACACCTGGTCGGGGTTCTAGGCATGTGTCTGTACAGATCTGTTCCTGTGCTTTCTCCGGGAGTTTCTTGAGCAGATGGTGTCGTTTCTTTTGGTAATCATCAGTGGGATCAGAGGATAATGGCCTGTAGAATGTGGAGTTAAAGAGCTGCCTAGCAGCCTCTTGTTCATATTCCAACTTATTCATGATGATGACAGCACTTCCTTTGTCAGCCTTTTTGATTATGATGTCAGAGTTGTTCCTGAGGCTGTTGATGGTGTTGTGTTCAGCACAGCTTAGGTTATGGGGCAAGTGATGCTGCTTTTCCACAATTTCAGCCCGTGCACGTTGACGGAAGCAATCTATGTAGAAGTCCAGTCTGTTGTTTCAACCTTCAGGAGGAGTCCATGCAGAATCCTTCTTTTTGGAGTGTTGGTAGGAAGGATTCTGTGGGTTAGTATGTTATTCAGAGGTGTGTTAGAAGTATTCTTTGAGTCGGAGACGGCGAAAGTAGGATTCTAGGTCACCGCAGAACTGTATCATGTTCACCTGCACATCTACCAACGTGATATATGCCATCATGTACATTGGCCAAACTGGACAGTCTCTACGCGAAAGAATAAATGGACACAAATCTGACATCAGGAATCATAACATTCAAAAACCAATGGGAGAACACTTCAACCTCTCTAATCACTCAGTGACAGACTTGAAGGTGTCAGTTTTGCAACAAAAAAACTTCAAAAACAGACTCCAAAGAGAGACTGCTGAACTCGAATTAATATGCAAATTAGACACAATTAACTTCGGTCTAAACAGAGACTGGGAATGGTTGGGTCATTACACTAATTGAATTTCCCCCCCCCCCCCATGTTAAGTTCTCCTTACACCTATGGGTCATCTCGATTATCTCTTCAAAGTGTTTTCTTCTGCTGCTACTGATAGCTCATCTCAATTGATTGGCCTCTTACAATTGGTATGCGTACTTCCACCTTTTCATGTTCTCTGTATGTATAAATATCTTCTGTCTGTATGTTCCACTCTATGCATCTGAAGAAGTGAGCTGTAGCCCACAAAAGCTTATGCTGAAATAAATTTGTTAGTCTCTAAGGTGCCACAAGTACTCCTGTTTTTTTTTTTTTTTTACTGTAACTTGCAAAATGGGTTATATCATACAATGGTTAAATTGCCTGGGATCTATTTTAATGATTTATGACACATTTGAGTAGCCCAAAACCCAGCAGTAATTCTTATTCAGGACAATAATACTGTGACTATTTCATTGGACAAATCCTGAGTTCACACTTTGATCATTCTCTTTCTAAATCTTGTGCTGATGAAAAATACCAACTAAAGACCTTCCCCTTTGGACCGTTTTTTGAGAAGGAGTTTGTATCTAATAGAACGAGGCTTTTCAATGAAGGCTAAGGGAACTCAGGGAATGCTACTTTCATTGAAATTAATTGAGTTGAGTGCTTACTTCCTTTAGGCACCTTTGAATATCCAGGCTGAAGGAATGATTTATAACCCCAGTGAGTCTTGTTGCCATTCTGAGTCTGGTCGTACCTTACGATGTTGTATTTATCCTTTAGTCTTTCACTTCACCATCTCCCAGAAGCTGCTCTTAGACAGATTCTCAAGTATAGGAACAACAATATGAATCAACTCCTTTAAGTCTCATTGGTTATACGAATTGTATTTCGCTCTTCCTTGTGAAAGTATCTAAGGGGAGCCTAAGAATGTGTAACGGGTAGGCTTGGCAGAGGAAGAAATGAACTGCATGGTTCAAGATAATGAGGAGATAGAGCCTTTGTCATTGATTCAACCATTGTTAATGGAAGCAGTTACTCCCTGAAAGGTGTTCAGTGGCCTATTGATATTTGTTTGATCATACACAGTGCAGGTGCAGCGTAATGACCACTTAAAAGTGAAAAGCAAGATAGAGAACCTGGGAACCCGATCCTGCATTAGTGAATACTGTTACACAGCTGCCACACTAGTCTCGCCTGGCAGCAGGAGTGAGGTCTAAGAAGGGAGCATCTAGCGAGGACCTCACTTCCCATAGCGAAGATCAAGGTATATGGCAGTCTAGGTGTTCTTCATCCAGGCTAGTGTGCTTGGTCCTCAGATTAGTAGGTGTTTAAAAAGTCTTCAGCCCTGTCCAAAACAGTTAGCTCTGTTTTAACTCATTTCTGACTAGACTAACGTGCAGTTTTCTAGACATACAGAATCTCAGGCACTTTGATAATTGAGACAAAAGCATCTGTCCCAAAATGTTAATCTGAGGTCAGGTCTACACAACAAAATCTTGATGGCATAGCTGTGCTGGTCAGGGATTAGATGAGGAGTGATTTGTGACCAGCATAGCTGTGCTGGCAAAAGCCCCTGGTGTAAACACAGTTATACCGGCAAACTGAATTCTTGCTGGTAGAGATTATTTTCCTCAAGGGGGCTGGAATAAGCTATAATAGCAAAAGGGCAGTTCTGCTGTTATAAACTGCATCCTCGCTAGGAGAGCTTTGCTGGTATAATCTGCCAGTATAGTTATACCATCAAAGTGCTGCTAGTGTAGACATATAACCTAAGAGTAACCCACAAAATACCTGCTCTTGTCTTTTAAAAAAGATTTTGAAGCATATTTAAGTCATTGGGGTTTTCTCTTCCAGCATGCACAGTTTCTTTGAAATCAGTGGAGTTAGTTGAGAGCTGAATTTGACCCACTATCTTTAAGAGAATTTCCTTGCCTTTAACATGTTGTTATAGAACCATATTGAGTTGAAAGAGGACCCCCTAGAAATCCCTGTCCAGTACATCTTTCTTGTGTCATGGATTTAAGAGTTAATTCACACAACCAAATCATAGGGTAACATTTGATGCTACGGTTAGAGATTAATGGACTGACTACCAGAGGTGTTCATTGCCTGCAGTTTCCATTGAAATTATTCGAAGCTGTGAGTGCTCTGAATCTTCGAAAAACCAGGCACCTTAATATCATTTATACTTGACAAATATTGCAGATTTAAAGCCAAATTTTTCCCTGGTATAAGCAGGCACAGAATTTTTTGAAATCAGTGGAGTTAGATGAGGGCTGAATTTGGCCCATTATCCTTAAGTGAATCTTCTTGCCTTCAGCAATGTCTCAGATTCTTAATAAACTTGTAATGTTTGGTAGTTTTTTGTTAAATATACACCACTTGCTTTCATGCTTGAAATTACATGTTAAAGAAATGTTTCTGTAATGAAAAATTCTTTTAATGGTAGAAAGTGGATTGTGCCATTAACCAAAATAGCTTTCCTTTAAAAACACTGCAGATTCCAGATCAATTAAGTTTTCAAATAGCTGGTGATAGATATTGCAAAGCCTGAAGTCACTGTAGTGTGAAGAAAGCTAAAGCTGCTGTATTAGATCTTGCCCTTCAGAGATCGCTTTAAACATTCTCGTGCTGCTACCTTCAAACTGGTGTGAAGTGTCTAGATAAACACACAGAACGGAGGCTAAGTGAGAACAGTAATACAATATGCCCAAATATTTAAGGGGCATATTGGATACTAACGACATTTGGGGGCATAAATGGAATTAGATGTTTAACTATAGTGACTCTTGATCGTGTGGAAAGAACTGCACTGATTGCCATGAGTTAGGGAGAAATCCCCCACCTCACTCCCCCCTTAGAGCACATGCACAGATATCTAGAGTTTTTTGCCTTTCTAGGGAATATTCAGAGGTCCCACCTTTAGGAGAAAGTAGGAATATATTGTATATTCCCTGCAATGTGCACACACCTCTTGATCCTTTCCGACTGTCTGGAGACTCATTTAATACGTAGGCCCAACCAGGTAAGGTTAAACTAAAGTTTTTTGCCTTGGCTCTGACAGCTGAATGTAGTGTGTACATGCCCCAGTCACTTGGAGGGATGGGGAGGAGATTGGAGGAGCTGTTGATATCTGCTTTACAGTCCTTTTAAACCTGCTATTGTATGACATATTAGGCAGTGTGGCCTGGTACACAGTGCACCTGAATGGGTAGCCCAGAGACCTGGGTTCTGTTTGTAGCTTGCTGCTTACCTTCTGTGTAACCTTGCGCAAATGTGTTCACCTCTCTACCTTCTACCCATTTTTTTTCTCTGTTTAGATAGTAAAATCTTTGGACCAGAAATTATCTTAAGTCATTTGCCCAGTGTCTAGTACAGTCTGGGTTGGGCCTCAGGGCAGTTTTATACGAATAACAGGAAAAGACCATCTGACCCAATATACCTTCCCTCTTGCGTTATATGGGAGTATGGTAACTTGTGGGGCTAGAAGTGAGAGTTGCTGGTTTCCCCATTCTCTATATCAGAAAGGTCTCCTTTCTAGTCCATTCCTTTTCTAAAGGTTTTTTTTCCAACTCAAGAATTTCAGCTGTGCTGCTAAATTTTTAATGAAAATATACCCAGCACATCAAATAACAATTTGTTATATTGTATGAACAGAGGATTGAATTTAACTTTATCATATCTTAGTGCCTTCTTTAATTAAATTACTTTTGGTTCCAGCATCCTGTGTGTTATAACAAAGATGCACCATGCCAATGGTCAGGAGAACTTTTAGCAGTCACAATGTTTCCTTGATGCAGAAAAACAGGTTTTTGTGGACTCCCTCTGTTTCTCTGAAGTTTTAAATTTAATCCTCTTTAGAGCACTCTCTTCCCCGGATCATTATTCCAGATATTTTTAACAAGATCCTCTGTTTTAGCACTTTTGAGGGCCTTATCTGCTTTATGTTGAAAGGTGAATCAGTTTTTAACTCCATATGTTTGGGTTGACTGGGTTTAGATTGCCCTTCAAGCTAAGGCGGGGCGGGCAAACTTTTTGGCCTGAGGGCCGCATTGGGTTTCAGAAATTGTATGGAGGGCCGGTTAGGGGAGGCTGTGCCTCCCCAAACAGGCAGGCGTGGCTCAGCCCCTATCCGACCCCCCCGCTTCTTGCCCCTGACGGCCCCTGGGACCCCTGCCCCATCCAACCACCCCTTCTCCCTGTCCCCTGACTGCCCCCAGCCGCCCCCATCCAACCCCTCCTCTCCTTCCTGACTGCCCCCCCCCCCGGAATCTCTGCCCCCATTCAACCACGCTGTTCTCCCCCGCCCCGACCCCTATCCACACCCCCAGCCTCTGACTATCCCCCGAACTCCCCTGCCCTCTATCTAACCCCCATCCCTGCCCCCTTACCACACTGCCGGAGCACTGTCCTGTCCTGGCAGCACGGCTGCACCAGGACAGGCAGCCATGCCGCCCGGCTGGAGCCAGCCACACACCGCGCAGCACAGAGCACCGGGTCAGGCCAGACTCTGCAGCTGCGCTGCCCCAGGAGCTCGCACCGCCGCCGCCCAGAGCATTGCGCCGGTGGCGCAATGAGCTGAGGCTGCGGGGGATTGGGAACAGCATGGGAGGGGTCGGGGGCTAGCCTCCTGGGCCAGGAGCTCAGGGGCGGAGGAGATCGGTCCCGTGGGCCGGATGTGGCCCACGGGCCATAGTTTGCCTACCTCTGGGCTAAGGACACTGGCTAAGCAAGTTAGAAAAGCAGAAATGAATTGCCTAACACAAAGACTCTTACTAATCATGTTAAACATATGAGATCATATACACTGGGGGAAGAACAGAAGCAGTGAAGTTGTTTTAAGAGATGACTAGACTTCATGTCAAACTGAGGATATTTTAGGAACAAAGGGTCTTGTTAGCCAAAATGCATATCTTGCTGGGCTCATCTTGATCTTAAACACCACTCGCTCATGAAGTAACATTTATGGACAATAAGCTCATTTGAGTCTTTGTTGTGACAAATGTCAGTTTTCATTTTTCTGCCATCTTTTATTAATTAGTGAAAAGTCTGTCCTAATTATCACCTTCTGATCATATACTGAAGTCAGGCTTCTTCTTTTCTTTCAACTGCAGCAGAGCCTCTCCGCTAAGTGGTCACTTTGTTCAACTCCTCTTCTTTCCGTAGCTTCCATTTATGGGCCGAAGGCTCAAAGAAGAAGGAAATGGGTGCGATGAGATAACAGGTTCCAGCAAAGAAAAAGGAGCAGGCATATGTCCGAGTGTAGTCATACAGCCAACCTGCAATGGATGAGGGTTTGGTTATTAAAGCTGCTGGACTTTCCCACATAGTAACCTTCCAGGGTTTAATAATACTGAAAACTGATATGAGTTATGACTCATAACTTCATTGAGAAAATACTGAACCATAATGTATACAGACATTCCAATGTTCAGTATTAGATTACGTATATTAGTATTATACCTACTCTGAATCTACTGCCTTATGGAACCATAATTTGAATATGTAACTAAAACTAAGCAGAATGCAGTGTGTATTAATGGAAGAGTTTTTAAAATAGAGAATACTTTAAAATGGGACTAACTAGTTTTTTTCCCCATGAGTGGTAAAAAACAACAACATGATTTTACTTGGTAAAAGCCACCTCTGGTAAATACCATGACATCCCTGTGTTGCCACTGTTCAAGCTATCTAAATGAAAGCTAGCTTGGGTACGTCTGCATGTGCTGCAGTCACACCTCTGATTGCAGTGTAGACAGACACTTGGCTATATAAGGCATGTTGTCAACAGTACCGAGACAAGATGAAGACTCAATAAGCCAGATTCTCAGCTAGTGTAAATGTACACAGATCTATGGAAACCAGTGGTGTTACCCCAGTTCAGGATATGGCCCAGTATATCAGAGGTTCTAAAACTAGTCTCCAATCAGGAAGAAATATGTAACAGCCCCTCCTTTTCCTTAGCCACATGGCTATTTTAATCAGGGGTTCTGTCTGTGTGGGGAGAGCCTTAACAGTAATGGAAAAACAAGTAATTTTTCAAATTTAGATGTGAATAAAAATAGGAAAATGTGAAGAGGAAAAAAATCAATATTTGTAAGTTTAATTAAGGTTTTTAATGGCCATGTTAAGAGGATGAAGGCTAATAGGAGTTCATGAGCCAGTAGTTGCATCTCACTAACTGCTGCTCTGAACTCAAGTTAACTAGTTGGGATATTTCAATTCCCTGCATCATATCACTTCACTACGGTGATGTCTTGTCTCATTTTCTCAGGGATATTGTTTAGGCCCTTCCTGAACTTGTAGGTTTTAAATGACAAGTTATCGGTAATCTAGTGGGATGAGGTAAATGCTTTATTTCATAGGATGTGGTGACTTCGTATTGTAGAAAAGTTTGCTATGTTTTAGATGGGTGGGTTACTTAAGCTCTGTAATCACAGGATTAAGATGTCCAGAATGAAGTGACATGAGCTTCAGTTTTTAAACCCATTATGTGTAGAGCTTACAGAAAAACTGAAAAATACCTACTTAACATAAAGGAAAGAGAACACAAATTCACGTTTTCCCTTCAACTCAGCTGTTTTCAAATTCATCAGTATGTGGTGTCTGCCTACCACCTATTATCAGCTGGCATTACAGTATATTGTGAAGCACATGCATCTGAAAGACTTTGATCATAGAGAGATGTCTTAATGGTTTCTTTTTTTGCTTACTGGCCGGAGAAAGCAGATTGCAGCTAACCACTCAGTGTTACAGAAGGATTAGTCAGTGAATTGGAGAGAAACTAAAGGGGATGCAAAGTTTCCTGTGGAAATCCAGAAAAGCAGCATGTCTCTAAACGTAAGTAGTGCTGATAAATCCTTGTTCCATAACTAAACACTCTAACCCCTCACAGCATATGCCTAAGCTATATGTTTAAGTATAGCTATCATTCCTTTTATCGCCACTAATGGAGCTGGAGGTGCCTGCTGTACTTTTTTTCCTGCAGATTGCCTTTTTGCTTTGAATTGTAACTGTTTTGTTAAAAGCATGGTAGTTGGTTTGTATTGTTCAGTGGTTCTCAAACTTTTGTACTGGTGACCCCTTTCACATAGCAAGCCTCTGACTGTGACCCCCCCTTATAAATTAAAGACACTTTTTAATATATTTAACACCATTATAAATGCTGGAGGCAAAGCAGGGTTTGGGGTGGAGGCTGACAGCTCGTGACCCCCCATGTAATAACCTCGCAACACCCTGAGGGGTCCTGACCCCCAATTTGAGAACCCCTGGTATTGTTCCTGTGAAGCTTAACATGGTTCACTTCCTATGCTTCTTTGTGCCTCTAAGAATCAGCCTGATTTGTTCTCCTGTTATCTTTAATTTCGTTTCTAGAATGTCAGAAGTATTCACAGCTTAAACAGGTGTCCCTTGTATGATGAGCAGGTAAGTGGTTCCTACTTGCTGGTGAAGCTTCAAACTTTTTAGCTCTGGGTGTTCAACCACTGCTTTGACTTTGGACCTAGAAGTAAGAATCGGGGAAATGAATCTTTCAGGTAAGTAGCTCTTTTTCTAGTATGCATGTTTTGATAATTTTTTTGTTTTGTTGTGCCGAATATGCATCCTTCACCTCTTACTGGTGTTATGTATAGTGTATATTATACTAAGAGTACTAGATGTTTTGAGTTTATGGAAATATTTTTTAAATGAGCCTTGACTTCAGTACTGTAGATAAGTTAAGAATAGTTCATTTAATCACAGTCAAAGGAAGAGAAACCCTAGAACCATCTTTAATAGCAGTAACAAGTCTCTTTCATTTTCACCAGAATTAACTTTCAAGGTGAAGTACAAGGAACAAATGCTTCTGCAATCTTGGAGAGTTAATATTTTCTAGCATATGCAGCTTTCACACTTAAGTGGCTTGATCTGAGGGAAAAATTGCAGAGTTCATCTTGGATCATAGGATTGCAGCCTGAACATACAATCATGTGCTTGATCCCCTTCCCCTTCATGGGACAAACTGGCACACACAATTGAGGGGGCTGGAAAAATTAGATTGCTTCATTCCTCTTCCTGGTTGCCTCTCCCTCCTGTTGCTTGTCCTTTCCCATCTCAGCTGTATTGGTGGACTTGGACTGCCAGGAGCTGCCAGATTAATACGTATAGCCTGCATGCTCCTCACGCACCCCTCCCTACCCCCCACATAAACTATTAATGATTAGTGTTTTATTAAAAATAATTCAGTTGTTAGAAATAAAGGAGACATCACCAGTTAATGAAGATGTTACAAGCAGGTGAAAGTGCAATAGCCACATTAGCATATATGATGCATAGACAAAAGAAAATGCAGAAAGTGAAGTAATTCACTACATAAGGTACTTGGGGCAGACATGGAACGAAGTATGTGACCAGGTGAGACGCAGCAGATCATTGGGTGGGGATGCATACAAGAAACTGTAAATGCAAAATTTGGTTTGGCATTTTTTATTCTACACTCCTGGTCTATTTACAAGATAGATGAGTGACCGAATGCCATTCACCCACTGGTATTTGACCTGGCAGCTTTATTCATACACTGTAAAATGCTACCCTGGGAATAGCTGAAGATGCTGACCACACGTCCAAGTATGAAGGTAAGGTGAAAGGTTCAGTGAAGGACAGGCTTTGCCTTGGGCAGAGGTGCATGAAACAGCATGCAAATTTCTTCTCAATCTAAGTGGATAAAGAAATATCTGACTCTGAATATTTATATTAATATAGCCCCCAAAATGTGCCACACACTATATATAGAATAAGATGGTATTTTTTGGGAGGGGAGGGGGAAGGCTCCCACTTACATTTGAGCCTACGTAAGCTGTTTAGCAGTGGAGATTTTGAATCCTTAGTCAAGTCAGGAGATGACAACTGCTCTATGCAAAGCACTACAAATATAGCACCTATCCCTCATGCTGCCGGGACCATGTTATCACCTCTTCAGATCCCTTCAGCATCAAACTGAAATAACAACTTGAGTCTGGTAAAGTCATAATTTTTTTGACTCTTCTTTAGATGCATACAATTCTTTCCTCTTCCTTCCCCCTAAAGGGAGGGTCAGAGCTAAAGAAAATGCTCTGTGGTTTACCACCATTAACTCATTCACTTGCATGTTAGTTTTTGTTAGAAATTAGTTTTCTTTTGAAGAAAAAAAGTCAACTACCTTTCATCTTGACTCTCAAATGTTTCCTAGTAAGTACTTTGATGCTAGAGAAGAACTAAGAATATTCTATCAAGAGGATAGAGGGAAAATATTGCTTATATGTTACCTGCTATAGGAGGTCCAGCGATGGCTGCTATCCCAGCAAAGAATGAGGCAAATCCTAAAGAACTGTGGAGTCTGGGGACACCTACAAAATCTACCTGTTCATGGAACCAGAATTATTATTACTTTATATAATGTACAGACACATTAGAATGAAAAATGTTTCTCTGGGGAGTCTTTCGGTTATAGTTTGAAAAGAGTTTGTCCATGCAGAATTAAACCCAAGATTGAGATCAGTACTGACATCGCTAGGATGCTTGATGCATTTCTAGCCCTGGGCTGTACAAACATTTGAAATTAGTAATCTTTACATCTTTGAAGATATTTTAAACTCTCTCTCTTTGGAGATGCTGCTGCATTTTCATGTAGCTATATATCTATACAAATCTTGCTTGTGCAATGTTATACTGCAGTTTCCCTTAACTTGTCATAGGCATTCAGAGCCCTTCACCTTACCAATATTGATTTAGGTTACAAATGAATGAAGTTTAGTGTTCTCATCATACACTCTGTCCAATAGAGACTAATACCTAAGCTGGAACAATGACACTGAGAGACAGGACTTGGAAGCAAAGTGGTTGAGTTAGGTCACTGGAAATAGGTTGTGAGGGCACTCCCAATACTGTACCTCTGCTGTGTCTGGCCTGCAAATGACACTGTAATCCTAAAACCAGTAAACTAACAAGGTTCCCAGTGGTTTGATATTGAGAGTTCTGAGCACAGGACCCTCAGGGTGAAATCTATGACAGCTGTGGATGCTCAATACTCTTGAAAATCAGGCCACAGGATTTCAGGTGTTTGAGATATTCAATTGGAAGTGCAAAGCATTACTGTATTACCTCTTGATGAGATCCTTTACTCACCAGCACAGGGAGCAGCAGAGCCAGGTATCCTCCACAGAAAATGGCAAAGCTTACTGTGTAGACCATAAGTAATGGGAAGGATGTGGCAAGAGGACCCAGCAGGTTAGTGATGCCACACAGAATAAGGTAAGTCTTATGGTAATGATACTTCTTGATCCAGTTCTGATCAGCGATCCAGCCAGAAAGCAATTGGCTGACTGTCTCTATAATCCCTAGAGAGAAACGGAAAATTATTGTGAAGGCTCTAGCCAAATCTTTTAGAAATTGTTCAGTAGTGGTTTTGTGCTCTTCTTGATTCTTCATAATGTACAAAAACATTTGCTTGAAATGTTTGTCAAGAAAATTCTGCTTGTATTTTACATTTAGGATACGACATCACAAGAGATGAGGATGGGATTCTTAGATTGTTCTAAAATGTGTGGTTTTTTTCCATTTAGGTGCTTGGTAAGCATCCAGCAGGCATCTGGAGTTGAGAGAGGATGCTCTTTTAAAAATTAAATTAAGGGGTGAGACAGTTACAGTAAATGACACATGCACAAAGACATCCAGCAAAATCAGAGAAGACCAAACTTGGCATTCCTGATCAAACAAAACCAAACCCCACCTTAATCCGTCATGAAGAAGCAAAAAAGGGCACAAATTTAACATTTTTAAAAGTGCAGGGCCACTTTTAATAAAATATACATTACTTTATGGGTATGTTATATGAACTAGTCTCAAGTTCAGGAAAGTGCTGATTACCACTGAATATCCTATTGTCTAGAAAGTGGTTTGAGCACAAACAACTTATTACCTCTATTCCTGCCAATGTCATCTGCAAATTAACCATTGTGTTCTTAATCTAGATCAGTTGCCTCTTTAGCCCAAATATCCCCTAAATAACATTCCAAGGATGTTGATTTCACTTTAGGTAAACTTTCTTTGTACAATAAAGGGCTCTTTAATGATAGAGTGGAGCTACTTCCTTAATGTAACGTTACTTGCATGTTTTGAAACTAGAAAGGTTTGATTGTTGAGGTGGACAGGCTTCATGCACAACAGCTGTATTTAAAGTAGGCTGGCCTGTAAAATTCATTGTTTGTAGTGTGCCATTCTGATCTCTCCAACTGTTACATAAATGCAAAGTGTTTCACAACAGAAGCCATTGTGCACAAAGTGGCTGGGAGGGTTAGGAGAGAAGATAAAGGTAGCACCCTAAGGTGTTGTCTTCACTGCAAAAAAAAAAAAAAAAAAAGGGGGGGGGGGAGAGAAGAGTTGTGCTCTTAACTTGATTTAGGCTCAGACTTTAAGGCCAGAATGGACCATCATGACCTGCTAGTCTGATCTCCTGCACATTGCAAGCCACAGAACCTGGCCCATAGCCTCTGGCTGAGGTACTGAAGTCCTCAAATCTTGATTTAAAGACTTCAAGTTACAGAGAATCCAGCATCTACTCTAATTCAAACCAGCAAGTGATCTGAGCCGCACAAGGCAGAGGAAGGTTAAAAACCCCTTAGGCTCTCTGCCAGTCCAACCTTGGGGAAAATACCTTCCTGACCCCAAATATGACAATCAGACCCTGAGCATCTGGGCAAGACCTACCTGCCACATTTGGGAAAGAATTCTTCATAGTAATTCAGAGCCTTCCCTGTTTATAGTTTCCCATCTCATGTAGTTGGAGACATTTGCTAATAGCAGTCATGGATGTCCCATTGTAGGCAGTCTTATCCTACCATCCCCTCCATAAACTTATCAAACTCAAGTCTTACAAATGGTTAGGTTTCTTTCCTCCACTATTCCCCTTGGAAGGCTGTTTGAGATCTTCACTTCTCTGATGGTTAAACCTTTGTCTAATTTCAAGCCTAAACTTAATGATGGTCACAGTTTGTCCATTTTGTTCTTGTACCAACATAGGTCCTTAACTCCTCTTCCTCCCTGCTGTTTATCCCGCTATTTATAGGGAGCAATCATTTGTCCCTTCATTCTTTGGCTTGTTTTGTTAGTCTAAAGTCTCATTCTAGTACCCCTTCTCTGTACCTGTTCGTGTTAGAATTCATCTTTTTAAACAAGGGAGACCAGAATTGTACTCTAGATGGTCTCACTAGTGCCTTCTATAATAATTGCAGTAGAAACAGGAAAGTGTTCTCTCAACTGATATATCCTAGTATTGTATTAGTCTATCACACTGGTGGTTCATAATCATCCTGACTAGTACATGCAGGTCTCTCTCCCCTGTTGCTTCGAACTGCTATGTCCCCAGCTTACATCAAAAATTCTTAGTCCATAGATGCATGACCTTGCATTCTGCACTATTAAATGTCATCCCATTTCTATTACTCCAGTTTTCAAGGTAGGATATTCTGGGGGTCCTTCACCTCAGCAATATTTCCAACTTTGTTATCTGCAAATTTTATTAGTGCACACCTACTTTTTTTTGCCAAGATCACAAATGAAAATGTTAAATAAGTGGTGTGCCAAGACCAATCCTTGAGGAACTCCACTAGTAACCTCCCTCCACCATGACCTGTTGTAGTCTCCCCTTTGAGCTGTTCCTTACCCACCTTTTGATTCTCATATTAATCCTCCTCTTCTCTAATTTAACTAATTTCCCAAGTGGAACTGCAGCAAATGCCTTACTGAAATCCAAGTAGATTAAGATACCAAATTTTCTAGACCAAGGAAATATAGTAGATCTAAAGAAAGAGCGCAGCTTGGTCTTGCATGCTTAACTTTTTGTAAAATCATGTATAACTTCTCAGTTACCGTTTACCTTTGGCCTTAACTACTCTCTCTTTCAAAATATTTGTTCTAAGACCTTACATACAGTTGAAGCCGAACTAATGGGCCTATATTTGCAATTCTGCAGTCATAGGGTATGACCCCCTCACATTTAAAGATTCATTAAAAATCCTTATTGGGGTGCAATTTCATGTGCCAGTTCCTCTAATATTCTTAGCTGGAGATTAGCCATGTTCCTCAGTTTGGTCCCATTAAGCTGTTTGAGTTTGGCTTCTACCCTCAGATGTGGTATATCCTTTTCCCCATTAGCCACCAATGCCCCCAAGCTCCTCAACAGGCAATTATTCATGGAGTGTGTAAGTACCTAAAAGGGGTTATATAAAGACTTGAAAAAGGAGTGTTGGTAGCTTAACTTAAAATGAAAGAGTAAGGTTTGGGCTAAACAACTAGAGGGTAATTGACTCTTGACATTCTCTTTCTCTGCCTGAAGGCATCTTACTTGGGGTCAAAAGACTGCTGCCACTATTTGAGTATTAAAAATTAACTCTCTGCAATTATGGGTATAATCCAGATGTAGGGGCAGAAAGGAATTTACTCCCAGGACATATTATGTGTTTGCCTTCCTCTTGAGCACTGAGCAACAATTCCCTTTTAGGATTGGCTGACTGCTACACTGTTTTTTGATTTCAGGGGTTATTACATTTCTTTCCTACTTGTATCACTGTGTAAATATAAATACCTTTTTAAAATAAGGTTAGAAGACTCTTGCCTACCAGCCACTGAAATGAGGTAAGAGGCATCCATGCTGTCTATGCCCAAGGTTTTGGCTCTTGCTGCCAGGTGAAAGGTGGGAATGAAGTAGGCCAGTTGGCTGAACAAAAATGACCAGGCAAAAATACAGAAGAAGGGATCTTTCAGCAGTGAGAAATCAAGAAGAGGCTGCCTGCAGGGAACTGGCCGTGAGTGGAAATTCCATTCCTTTTGCAGTGGAAGGTTGTTATAGCTGCAGTCCCTGTCACTGTCTCCAGCAGGAGCATAGCAGTTGGAGGTTTCTCTCTCAGACCCTTCCAAACCAGCAGAGTTCACTGGAACTAGTGATCCTAATGTTCCAGCTGACTGGAGCCTGTTTGTGACAGTGGAATCTTGCATAGGAGAATCCAGTCTAGTATTAAACTGTATTTCTGTGGTACTGATTTCATCTAGGTGGCTTGTAAGAGTTGCTGGATGTTTACTTTGTGTTAATGATCCACTGTCTACATTTCTACCCGAAAAGGCTTGGAGATTCTTGATGTTAAGAGGTCGCAGTAACATACTAGAAGGCACAAGGTTTAACATGATCCCTCCAAAGATCAGTAGGGTACCTGAGAGAAGAGAGAGGGAAGGAAGATAAGTGTGTTTTTTCCCACCATAATGGTTTGATCAGTACACAAACATTGTTTAGAATTGGCTCTTTTTTCATACTGAACACACGGAATGATTTGCTGCAAGAAAAACAGTATTTGTCTTGCATCAATCCTTCTGTTTGGCTTCTTCCCGAGGTGAAGTCACCTTCCTGCTTGTGAAATGTCAAACAGAGACTCTAGCTGGGAAGCAGATAAACTCATAAGAAACATAGCTACTCTCAGTCTCATTGCCCTGCCTAATGAATTAAAACAAGGGGAAGGAAAGAACTAAATATGTTTCAAGGTTTTTTCCTCCTTTACTTGTATTCTTAAAAATTCAGTTCCTGTCTCATTTGGCAGACTCCATGATGAGTGGTGAAAATACAACATTGCAAGAAAGTGTGAAAGTTTAGCAAGTGAGAGAGAGGAATTTATAGTCACTGGTTAACATCAATATAACTTCAGTGACTGATTACATTTTGGAAGAAGGATATCGTAAAGAATTAATCCCAGAGATGACCAGAGTTGCCGTTCCTGATATGTCAAAGTAGCTTAGCCCCTCTATCAGAAGAAGATGCCAAAAACCAACCCCAATCTTTAAAATAACAATCCCTTCTAGGTGCTGATGGTGAAATGTGGAAAAAGTAAAACCACTTTACCTTGCCAACCATAAAAATCTATCAGAAGTTGAGTGAAAGGTGCTAGTATAAATGTAAGTCCCATTCCTGAGCGAGCAACTGCATTGGATAGAGCCAGTCGCTTTTTAAAGTACCTGGCAGTCATCACAGCAGCTGCTTGATACAAGCAAGCAAAGCCCAGCCCTGAAACAGAAGAAGAAAGATTGTCAGTGCCCAAGCAGTGACTTGTGTGGAGTAAAAATTCCATCTCATGCAAGTGAGGAGCAGAGCTTCTAGTTCAAGACCTACCCTCAATGAGTCACCTCAACTAACAGCTGTATTGTGAAGACAAGAGAGCCCTTGCTAGATGTGGCAGGAGAGTGCATGTGATGCACACAAGGAAATGCCCAACCTGTGCATGTTTAGAAACAATGCAGAGTAGCAGGGATTGGCGGCTGGCAATGGTGCTTTCTGGGAAATCTGGTAAAGTGCAATGGCATGGCTCCCCAAGGTGCACGGGGTAAAATACTGGCCCTAGTGAAGTCCAGGGGATCAGGATTTTACCCATGGTATTTAGAAACTGGCTTCTTTACAGCTGCATATTGTTCCTTTTCAATGAGGGATTTAAAAAGCCAGGTTTTACTATGCATAGTGAGTTTACAAAAAATTGAAATTCACACAGTGGCTCTAGTAAGTCAAAACTTCCATTAGGCCTTCCTGAATGTAAAACCTGCAGGGAAGAAACTCTCTTCTTTTTGCAGCCTTTGGGTGATACACTAATATAAATAGGATAATCAAGCAGCCACATGGCTTAATGGTTATCTGGATCTGCGGGTGCACTGTTGTAAACACTTTGATCAAACACTCAGGAAAGTGGCAAAAAGGCAGCCAGAGCGAAACTTGTGAGCTGTAGGAGGTTACACTCACCCAATAGAAGTCCCATAGACACACACAGGAAGGAGATACTAGTGGCCTGTGTGCTGATCAGACAACCACTGCTAACTAGGCCTGCCCCAATGATGGAAGTCAGCTGGTCCCCCAGCTTCCCACAGGCTATAGTGACCAGTGGACCTGGAAGATAAGTCAGTAGTGAGGTAAGCAGTTGGAAGATTTAGAGGAAAACACACACACACACACACACACAGAGCTCAAGGTACAATAGCATCTAGAATAGCATTCTTGATATTCTCTTACCCTGCTCTGAGAATTCCATCAGAGCTACAAGGAGCGCTTACGTTATGCTCTATGAAGTAGGATAGTGGAGAGAAAGGTAATCAAATCTCCTGTTTGGAGATGGTCAGGAAGGAGTTCCTTAACCTGCTCCCTTTAGACAACATTGCTCAGTTAAATTGGTGGATTATTTAGTGGTGGGAGAGACTGCTTTACTTGATCTAGCATAGCCAATCCTGTACAGAGAAGCACAGTGACTTGTCAAAGGTTTATGCAAACCCTCTTCTTTAAAGATTTACCTGTGCTACCACCACCAGTTCAGCTCCCCTAGAGTGCTGGTGTAGACAAGAAAGCTTCCCCATTAGTCAGCCAAGGGTCACAGCCCTTTGGACAGAAGTCTTCAAAGAACAGGTATGATAGTACCAGTGATAGCTTTTTTTTTAGTGCTATTGAACTCTGCTTTGGAGTGATTACCCTCTAGCCCTGGAGGGTTGTTCAGCGTCCAGGCCCAAATAATTTTTGGACTCTCTAGGAGTGCCAAAAAATGTGCCAATTGCACTAGTTTGTCATGTAGACACTAGGAGTTTGGCAGGTCATTTCATGTCAGCTATTTAATGCGATCAAATGGACTTAAAATTCAAAGACTGTAGACCTGTCTCTGCTACTTTCTGAACCTTACGTATCCCTACTGACCTGCTGAGAAGCGGAGAGAGGACATGATGGAGCCGATCCAACTGATTTGTTCTGAAGAGCCTCCCACCTCTTCTTGAAAGACCACAAAGAAAATTCCAAAGGTTTTCAGCATTCCCATCACAAGCACATTTACCTAAATCCAAAGAAGATGGAAGTGAAATGCTGCACATAGTTGGAAATAGATTTCTGGCCACTATATCCTCTCCCTGTTCCTCAGGACTGTGATGAATCTTCATGTATTGGGAGAAAAGCTGATGACAAGCTAGAGTCAGGAAAAAATCCCCTTTCCTCCACATATATACACACACTCCACCCATTACTGCAAGTAGATGTGATATTGGGATGGGACAGTGTGTTGCTGCTTTCTAAGCCATCTAGTAGCATTGCTTAGTGGCAGAAATGGGGACATTTGTCTGGTAGGATTGTGAGAGACACATTCAGTGACTAGGTCTCAGTGGTGCCCACATTCTAACTGGAGCAAAGCCTACACAGTATGGGCATTTTTCCAACCGACCAGAATGGCATTGCACTTGAGATGTTTAAAAATTCAGATTCCTTTGAACTGTTTGGCATATTTCTGTAACTAGTTCTTATAAAAACTAGAGACTGAAAAAAATCTTGAAATAACTAAACACTTATTGTCAGTCATTTAACAAGTAGTACCGGAGTGTTTGAATTCTTGGAAATCTCAATAGTCATTGACAGATCAGAACTGATTGGCTTTTTGGTATGAGCATTGGAAAGATTTCCCAGTCAGAAGCTGCCATGCTGCCTAATTTTCTTTTTCCAATAGCTGACTGGTAAATAAGCAGGTAGTATAATATACTGAACACACTTGAGTGAGGATGCCTGGCTCCTATTCATAGTGTTACTGTTTTGAGCTGTGACATTCTGAAATATGGGTAATATAAGACTCCCTACCTTGGAGGCTTAGCTAAACAAGCTTGTTAAGTGCTTTGACATCCATGGTCAAAATGCGCTTATAGCAATGATAACTATGTACTACTTGATGTTAACGTACAAATTGCTGGTAAATGCGTTGTCATTTTGCAGCGGCTTAGCAATTAATTCTTGTATACAGACTGTGGGCCAGATTCCAGGGTTGGCAATTTCCTGGGAAAAACTAGTTTAGGACAGAGCACTGGTAAATACCAGTTTAAACTGGGAAAAATTAAGTTCTTATTAGACTACTCATGAAAATTACTGAAATATATAGATTACAAAAAAAACTTATCAAATTGCTAAATATATTGGTTACATAATATGAAAATAAGTCATGACATCTATAAGTTCCATGAGAAAATACCAGAGCAAAATGTATACAGATATTCTGATGTTTAGTATTATGTATACTGCAGTTTTAACTTGTATTTGTACAACAACCTAAATTAATCTCTGAATCTTCTGCCTTATGGAACCACACTTTGAATATGTAACTAAGGTTAAGCAATGTGGTGTACATTAATGAAACAGTTTTTTAAAATAGAAAATACTTTGAACTGGGACTAACTAGTTGGTAAAAACCATGATTTTACCTGGTTAAAAAACTGCTCAGGTAAATGCCAGCCCTGCCAGATTCTCAGCTGCTCTAAATTGGTGCAACTGCATTTACACTAGCTGAGAATCTGCAGCTTTTTTCCCCACAGAGCCTCATGAAGGAGACCAGAGTTGGGTTCCTCTATGGTTATCAAGCTAACCAGAAGTAATAGGAAAGCTGTATGATCTCTACTGCGACAATGCGTATCTCTGGAGACTTGGGGGGAGGGGAAGGAAACTCTCACAAGCAAAGAGTACCAAGTCCAACTGCTTTTTAATGAAGGACAGAGATCAATCCTTTCTCAGAACTAGTTACACATTTCACTGAGCATAATCTTTACCTGTAAAGTTACAGACCAGTGTGCTAGACTCATTAAAGTAGGACTCCTGCCCTCCTTGGTAATGTTAATCTCTGCCATGAGCATGTTAGAATCAACCCTGTGTGCATCATATGCTGGTTTTGTTGTCTAAAAAGCATTGTGTGAGAACACAACCGGTGAAAGCATCTCTTTCCTCCAGGTCTTAACCTTGTGGGACCCTTGGGAGTTCTCTACTTACCAGAAAGAAGTGAAGCACTATCATCCATCCCCATCCTCCATCAGGGGGTGGTATGGGTTGCTGTTCCTCCTCCTTCGTTGCCGTTGGCTGATTCTCTGCCTCTGCCCCCTTCCTTTCTCCTTCAAATGAGAATTTCAGGGAATAGTCACACTTCACCATACTGATCAGGCTTTTTTAGGTAAAAAAGACTCAAAATTCACTTTGCAGTATTGACCTACTTTAAAAACAAGCTGACACTTGCTTCCATCTATCCTTCCTCCTGTTTACCAGCCTCTGCTGCTGCTAACATGGGAGACAATATTTTGCATTTAGTCAGCGATCACAAGTTGCTTTTTAAAGCTGGTTAGGCATTGTTATACCTTTGGGGAAGAGGCACTTAGGTTTGCACGGTTACACTGTGGCAGAGCTGGAGATGGAACTCAGGTCTTCTAACTCCCACCTTTTTACTCATTTCTAGACTACAGCTGTCCGCAAGTAAGGACGACTCCTGCATGTTCAGGTATGTTTCCTTTGGCGTATTTATACATAATTCAGTCTGTGCCAGAACTAGGGGAGCCTGCTTCACCATCTGTCTGTGACAATACCCTGCTCAGCGCCTCTCTGAACCTCTTCCCAACCCCATTGCATCTATGCCATTTTATTCCTTCACCATTTATCTGTGAGGTTTCTGTCTGTTACTGAGTTTGCTCTAGGAGTTTTGCCTCATAGTGCAGCTGAGACCTGCAAGGGGGTTAAGCAGGATTGTAACCCAAAGCTTTTCTCTTACCGTCAGGATGATGCATAGCATAAGATGCTGCAAAAATAAGATTAAGGAAAATCAGTCTTCATTTGTTGTTGGGACTAGCTACAGCCTCCTGAGTTAGTTCGTTTAAGTCTGTTCCTTAATTCCTCTCTGCACTAGGGAACACAGGGCTCATTCTTCTAAAAGAAGCCACGAAGCAAAGGAGGCAGACCTAGCGCCAAAAAAAAAAAAAAAACAGCCCCCTAAGAGCAGGGCCTTTTGGACTTTATCCCTCCCCTCAGAAAGTAATTAGCATATTCAAGGCATTTCAGCCCCACCCCTTACCCAAGACCGAGGGTGGGGAAATGAAGCTCTCTGCTAAAAGTATCCTGCTTGGAGGAAATTTGAGTCCTTAAAGTGCTGCCCAAAAACTGCAGGGGAAGGCTTGAGGGCGGCCATGCGGTTTTGCTTGTTAGTCACCACGCAGGCCAGTAGGTGGCATCAGTGTACAAAACCAGCTTCCAGTACAGGAGCCACATCTGAACTTGTGTGTGTCCATCTTAGCAGGTAGAGATGGGGAACCAGAGACAGAGGGATTCCCTCCCTGCTGTATAGCAGGTACCATAAGCAAGATCATATTCCTTAATTCACTGTTGAATGTTTGTATAGTCCTGACACACGGACTGCCTGGAGACCCTCCTGAGGCATGGTGCTTGGCACCTGCCCCAACACTTCCAGGCTAAAGCAATGTCTTCACTGCCAAAAATGGTGTTTTTACTGCAGTGAAACTAATATGCATTAGCTAGCCTGCTGTAAAACCCTAGTGGAGGCAAAGCACTGTAGTTTTCCAATGAGGTCAACCACTGATAGAGGTATAATGTTGACGTCACATGGTTATCCTGTAGTGCTTTGTCTCCTCTAGGATTTTAATGTAGGCTAGCTAACGTGTATGATCACACTGTTAAACAAAGGAAAACATCTTTTTTGCAGTGGACATATCATACACAGACAGATTTGTGCTGCAAACGGGGGAGGAGAGCTCCCAGTGAGTGTGATTATTATTAATTTGCAGTGGCCACAGGTGAGACCTGCAGCTCTCATCTGCAATCCTAGGCTCTCCCGCAGCAGCTCAGTTCATTTCAGGAAAAAGTGGCATAAGCTTCAGTGCAGCAATGTGGAGGTTCTTCTGGCTGTAGAGGCTCCCATTGGAAGTGGCTTAGGAAATCTGCTACATGAGAACAGAAACACAATGGGAGCAAGCTTACCACCCCCACAATCAGACTGTAGTATTCATGTGTTGCTCAGCCTCCCTTATTCCGTTATCTGCTGTGTAAAGATTCTGTGCCCAACCCTATTTTAATTGGAACACCAAAAGCTTCTGATCCCCTTTTAAAAATCCAGCACAGATCCTGTCTCATCTCAGATTTGGTACAGCAGCCTCAACTGTTTCACTATCATTAATGTGTTTAAACCCCCTCCAAAATACCACAGCCCTCACTCAGCTAAGAGCAACGAGCCTATAAACATGAAAATGAATTTAAAGAAAAATTTGACAACTTACCTTACTAGCAGAGAGTGGACAGATTTTCTCAGTATATGTTTGGTGTAAGCATGGAAGGGCTGGGGAAGAGAATACATCTGCTGTGTCTGCTCCTCAGCAAATGTAACTTTTCCCCTCAAGTAACTCTGTAGCTACATGTGGCACTGAACTTTATGTATTCATTCCAGATAACAATGAAACTAAGAGGCTCTTAATGCATCCTGGACAGTTTAAGAATATACTCTTTACTTACTTTAATGCATTGTTTGGTAACTATGATTGATCACTTGGGAAATTAAACTACTTGACATTTCACTTCCTTACAAGAGATTTGAAATGGGGTATTGGTCAAAGCTATAATGGCGAGAGACCATAATCAAGAGAGCTGTAAGAGTACTTCCTAGTCCCCATTGGCACTACAGGAGGTTGGAGGGTACCAAATGCAAGAGGAACAGCTTTTAACAGTCACACAGGAAGTTTGAAAAGTAAAGATCCTTTTGGCTATGTCCCTATCGGGGATTGTATTGCTCTGAGATTTAGGACTAATAGTTGCACCATTTTCCTGCTAATGGAATGCTAAAAATCACTGGATCTAGTATTGTATATTGATGTTGACATGATCCACTCTGAGTCCACCACTACCTATCTATCAATACTGAAGAGGAACTAAAGTCACCTTTCTCATACTGATTTAAAACCATGCAGTAAAGATATTTGTACCTCCATGGGTTTAGTAATTGGGACATTGTCAGGTCAAATTTGGCCCCATATCTAGGTTTTGAAAGTAAGCTTTTACCATACGTAAAACAAATGTTTTCCTATATATTTGAACACCGAGGGAGGGAGTTTTTAAACAATGTTTCCCCTGCAGTGTTTGCAATTTTAACAGTATCATTAGGGGTTAAAGTGCGAGAATCGTGATGTGAAATTGACAGCTTGACAAATCCATTTCCAGTGTCAAAACAATAACGAGAAGCAAAACACTAAGTAGTGCCATTGAACTTAAAACTTCAATTTTAAGCCAAGACATTTGTAACAGACAAGGAAACGGTTTATAAATGTATGTATTTTTAGCCAGATGGGATTAAAGGTGTCCTACAAAGAATCTTACTGGGGTTTGGCTCTTTCTTTGATGTATAAAGGCAACCTGCATGAGTTAAGCTTTCTGCTTGTTTACCTTAGGGGGGAAAAAATCAGCTTGCCTGATGTTTTTGAGAGAGGACCATTGGGAAGTGCAAGGGATCTTTATTGTAAGATGACCACCTTAGTTGGAGGGGGGAGGATGATGTATCTGTAAAAGTCTGTCTCTCTCTATAGTATTAGTCACTGAGGTTCAGACAAACCAGCATTCAACTGAAGCTTACATAGCCAGCTGCGTATTTCATCTCAGATAATTTATTGAATTCAACAAGTAAGGCCACAGGTTAGGGTATTTGATCATTACACAAGCAAGGTAAGTTAAACCACATTCCATGCTTGACAGTAAGTTCTGGGCTGTGCTGGAAGTTAGACCCTGACTGAAGTACAGTACCAGTTTAAATAAGGAGGGAAGCTACCACATATTTAAGATTGGCCCAAAATTAGTTCTGCAAGCACTTTCTGTATGAGATCAGCAGAGGAAATAGATCAGTCCAACAACAAAAAGTTGGTCCAAGGGTGGAAAAGAACCAAGCAGATGTATGAAAGGTCAAGATGCCATTTTGTGCACTGCCACAGTGATGCTGTCATGCTTCTGGATCATGATGTTCCTGAAATAAACAGAAACCATTATTGAAGATAGCTATAGCTACTACAGTCCAGAAGAGTTCTCACACTGCAGCTAATCTGCAGGTCACTAACAGAAGTTTAGTATCTGCTGCATGCTGTTAGAGAGGAAGCACTGACTAGATCAGCGTTTCTCAAATGCAGCCACCAGGGGCTTTTCTTGCAGCCACAGCCTCCTGGGTAGTGAGGGGGGAAAGCAGCAGCCCCTGCCCCCATCTGGAGCTAGCCAGTGTGAGTTCCCCACCTTCCCAGGGGCAGTGGGGCTCAGGCTTCTGCTGTGGGGTGGCAGACTGCAGCTGCATGTTGGCAGGCTCCATCCCCCAAACTGCAGGACTCGCCATCCCCCGCTGCCTCCCTATCCACAGCTTAATTTCTCTGTCCTGCCCTCCACCCCACCCCTTGCCAGGGCTGAGTAAATCTGTAGTTAAAAGTGATATTTGTATGTTTGTTAATATCACTTTTCACTACCTCCTAGCTAACTAACAAGTCTGCTACTGTGAAAAGTGATTACACGTACAAATATTACTTTTCACAAATACAGACTTACTAGCTAGCAAGTCTAAAAAGAAAACGCAGCCAAAAAAGCAAAACAAAACCAGAACATGCAAAGCACATTGTGTTTTTCTGTTTAGGTCCAGTAAATAGAGACAATTGTACATTATTATTCAGTCTGTGAAAAACCCCTACATATATAAATTACTATGATTTGGACATATATATGTGCATATTTTTTTTTTTTTCTAAAGTTAATTAGGAATTTTAGGAAAAGTTGTCATGGTGGCCACACTGAGGCCACCAAAAAAATTGTTGAGAACACCCCTGGATTAGATCCTGTACACAAAGGACTCCATTTTCCATCTCTGCCTACTCTGAAAACATTTGGGCTCTAATCTTCCCACCTAACTCAAACACCTCTACGTACTTCAAAAGCTTGAAGTATGGGAGATTTCTGGCAATCAGGTCTCCCTTCTTTTGTGAAAAGTTTTCAGGAGGATTAAAACAGGATCATAAGGTCGAAGTAGCCATTACAAACATGCTGCAGGAATGACTAATAGCTAGTATTGTATCCTTATCTGGCAGCAGCCTCTCTGCTTTTTGAAGCATGCAGTATGTATAGAAACAAGGTTACATTCATCCATGCCTTAGGTCCCCAATTTTAATAAGCAATCCACATTCAAGCTCCAGAGAAAGGCAAGAATGACTTTCCTAGAGTTGCTGCCATATGTGCCACTGGGGGTGAAGCTTTCTAGCCTTCTATCTGTCATTGTAACCAGGGGCACATGAGCAGAACCACGTAGAAGTGAAGGAGGCTGTTCTAAAGATCTAATATTCCCAGAGGATCCCAATGATAGAGATACAGCTCCAGATGCTCACCCATTATCTGACTCCAGACACACAACAGGAACATCAGTAGGATCTGAAGTTAGTTTGGCTGCCTGCTGGGCTAGAACTGATATCACACCTGCATGTTCATCTGAAAGGGTTCCACGACCTATAAAATACACACGTCTTTATGTAAGTGTAAAACTCCTCATTACATGGCAGTAACTACGTAACCAGCCAGCCCAAGAATTTAGTTGAACTGTGTGCGCTAACTGAACCAATTTTCCAGTTATCCCAATAATTGCTAAAGCATTTTAAGGAGTTTTCCCTGCCAGTGCTTACCACCACATTATCTGTACCCTTCCCAGATAAATATGGTCATCACAACTGTGATTTTGGTGGATTTATATAGTCATATTTGCAGCATACCCTAATGTTCAGTATCCAGTGCTGCCTTATTTCAGGAAAACCCATTCTTTTAATTTTGACTGAAATAAGAGGCTAATCTGTTTACCTATAAACCCATCAAGATACCTATGTCAATGGCAGGCTTTACAATTACAGTTCATTCTTGGGCTCCTCATTCCACATTTTGTCCCCACCTTTTAATTAACTGGCCAGTGATCAGATGATACCTGTTACCAAATCAGCAACAGCTGTGTCTTATACTTCAATTGTTGTGTGTGCTAGGTCAAACAGGAACCTGGTCCATAGCACCAAGGCACCCTAGCTACAGCAATACAGATAATTTCATTATTGAAACAAAGGCTAGTTGTTGCCCCTATACACATTAGTGGGGGTTTTTTAAAATGAGTTAGTTGGCAACCACTGGTAAAGACAGGCAGGCAGACCATGTACACTTTGATATTTCCAATATTGGGACAGGAGAGAGCAAGAATAAAACATGGGATTTTAAAGGAGTAGGAAATGGAGAGTTTTTAACAGAAACTGCAGGGATCTGCCCAAAGCTGACAGACAGGAGATTTATTTTTCTAGTGTGTATTTTAAAGCACGTACACACTATTTCAACACGAAAATGTTCCTGGTACAACATGAAAGTGGAAAGGGGCCCATTTTCTGAAGCGAAGGAGCTGCTTTGTTACTTACAGCCAAGGTTCAGGCCTTGTGAATCTGTGCACAGAACTCCAACTATTGAGGGATTCTTCATTCTAATAAAGATAAAACCTGAGATCAGCAATTTAAGCATTAGATGGGAAAGAAACAAATGAGACATCAAGACAGCAGTGAGAGCCTCACATAAATCTGAAACAATTTAAGAAGTGCCATCTTTTCAGCCCGATAAGATGACAGCTCCCTTCGAAAGGGTGTCAAAACAGTTCAGGGTGGAGGGAAAGCAGGAACTTTCATAACTGCAAAATGCATTTCATTATTTAGAAATGCTGGTTAACTTGATAACATCTCAGTCAGCCAGTGGGGTAAGCCTCACTGAGAATCCCCTGTTCAGAATGGGGGTTTGCTTCCATCTGAGCAAGAGAGCAGAAAAGCTCTAGGACTTTTGTCAACAGGAAACCCTGCTCCACGGAAGCAGGAGAGAAAAGAGATGAGGGAGAAGAGAGGGTTCTCAATTACCAGGGAGAAAAGAGCGAAAGTTGCCAGTCACCTGAAAAATTCCTACCCTCTGTATCCCATAAAATAATAATCCCCAATTCCTACCAACCAGAAATCATTCTCACCCCAGCACTTCCTTTTCACACCTACCCAGGTATGCCCATTACATATCCTTCCCATGCCAATGCCTGCTTACCCAATATGTGCCCCCATCCAAGTAACCCCAATGCTCCCACCTCCCCACCCTAGCACTCCACCCCTGGTGTCCCCAAAGAACCCCCCGCCAATCCCGCTCCCAGTACCTGTCAGGTGCCCCAGCACTCCCCCTCCCTCCTGCTAGCGTCGCCCCCTTCCCCTCGCCAGTGCCTCCAACATCCCCAGTGCTCGTTCCTCCCCCCCCCGCTGCTAGTGTCCCCAATGCTCCCCGCGTTCCCCCTCCCTCCGGCCAGTGCCCCCCCAGCGTTCCTCCTCCTCCCCCGGCCAGTGCGCCCCCACGCTGCTAGTGTTCCCCGTGCTCCCCGCGTTCCCCTTCCCTCCGGCCAGAGCCCCCCACCCCAACGTTCCTCCTCCTCCCCGCCCCCGCTCCTGGTGACCCCAGTGTTCCCCGCGTTCCCCTCCTCCGATCAATGCCCCCCCACCCCAGCGTTCCTCCTTCCCCCACCAATACAACCCCCGTGCTCCCCGCGTTCCCCCTCCCTCCAGCTAGTGCCCCCCCCCGGCCAATGCGGCCCCCCGTTGGTGCCCCCAGTGCTCCCCGCGTTCCCCTCCCTCCGATCAATGCCCCCGGCCGCGGCACGTACGTGTCCTCCAGGTGCTGCTCCAGCGTCCCCTCCATGCTGCTCGGCTGCGCTGCCGTCCGGTGGGGGGGAGGGGGGTCTCAGTCTCTCTCTCTTCCGCCCGCCCCTCTCAGCTCCTCCTGTGCAACCCCACCCACGTGACAGACGCTAGTAGCGCCGCCGGACTGCGGCTCAGGAGGGTCAAATTTCTTAGGCGCGCGAATGCTCTGCAGGCGCGTGACCGGGGCTCGCAGCGCAGGGGGCGGGGCCCACGGCTGGTAGAGTCACAGCCCCGCGTGAGCCTGCTCTGCTCTGCATTGTGCAAGGGTCCCTGCTGCTGCATGCCCTGTACCTGGCCGGCAGTCTGCAGAGCCGGGAGCCGCTTCTCCCGTCGCTTAATTGCAGCCACCTCTAGGGAGACACACAGGGCGGGTGGAACAGCACACAGCAACGCCTACCCCCGCACTGAGACCAAAACCAGTTTGGAATCCACTGGGGCCAGTCCCAGGATGATTTGGGGTCTGACGCCCTAGTTTTGAACTTTCACAGCTTGGCAATTTAAGTAAACAGGGGATTCAGCATCCCAAGTAAATAACTCATCCGCCGTCCTATAGAGGGCGTCCCACACTTGACTCTCGCTTTTGCCCAATTCACAGATTTAAATTTTATTAGAGAATATTTAAAAATAAACGGTACAAAAGATTTGAAGAGTCAGTTGTCGGTCATTGGGGGAACATACAGAGTATGGGGGGGATGTTGTTATGTCAGGGTTGGCAGCACACATAATACATACAGACTGTGATGTCTCCAATGGGGGGGGTAAGCGGTGGGCGAGATCAAGACACAGTTGGTAAGCGGTGAGGGTCAATCATCCGCATAGGGGGTACAAATAGTCATGGGTACGAGTAGGTGGGCTGGGTAATGGTGATGGGGCGACCCTCACGTGGTGGGATTCGGTTAGGTTGGGTAGGTTCGGGGTTCAGCGAAAGAGGCCCAGCGGGGGGGAGGGGTTAATAGGTCCCTTCCCCCTTGTGGGTGGGTGAGGTCTCCCCGGCTCACTCTTGGCATTGGCGGTGGCCGGTGAGGTTGGGTGGGTTCAGGGCTCAAGGGATAAGGCCCATCGGGGGGGGGGGGTATACAGGCCCCTTTCCCCTTGCGGGTGGGCGAGGTCCCACCGGCTCACTCTCGTTATCGGCGGTGGCCGGTGGGGTTGGGCTGGTTCAGGGTTCGGGGGGGATATGGGTCCCTTCTCCCTTGCAGGTGGGCGAGGTCTCCCCGGCTCACTCACTGAGTTGTCGGTGGCCGGTGAGGTTGGGTGGGTTCAGGGCTCCGGGGGTAAGGTCCCGTAGGAGGGGGTTTAAGGGTCCCTTCCCCCTTGCGGGTGGGTGAAGTCTCCCTGGCTCATTCTCGGTATTGGAACTGGCCGGTGGGGTTGGGGCTCAGGGGGTAAGGACCCTTCCCCCATGTAGGTGGGTGGGGTCTCCCCGGCTCGCTCTCGGAATTGGCGGCGGCCGGTGAGGTTGGGTGGGTTCGGGGCTCAGGCCCGGGGGGGGGAGGGGGGGGGAGGGTTAGTGAGTCCCTTCTCCCTTGCAGGTGGGCGAGGTCTGGTCGGCTCACTCCTGGTATTGGCGGTGGCCGGTGATGTGTTCCGTGTAGATGTCCCGGGACCAGCGGATAGTGTCTGAGACCATTAGGCGTCTCATGAGCCGTGCGTAGTGACGGCCCACTCCACAGGTCTTCAGCACTCGCTCGTTGCACGGGTCCCAGGCACCCAGGGCCCCGACAAGCAGAGCGTCTGTGTGAACCTCGTAGCCCTTTGACCGCAGGGTGTCAGCCAGGGGGGCGTATTTTTCAAGCTTGCGGGCTCGGGCTACACGGAAGGCCGGGGTCCTGTTCTCGAACGGGATCGTTACGTCGACCAGGATGATCTTTTTACCGACCTCGTCCGTGACGACGATGTCTGGGCGCAGCGGGCTGTCGGTGCCGGGGACGGTGCGGTTAACGGTGACTTCCCCCAGGCGCGGGTCGATGGCCTTCACCAGGCGGTCCTGGACGGCGTTGTGTCGCAGTTGCCAGGCTCTGGCGTGGGGCTTGCAACTGCATAGGACGTGGGGCAGGGTTTCGGTGACATACCCGCACTTCCTGCAGCGCTTGTCCCGGTTCCCGTGGCGGATGGCACCGTTGAGGGGGACGCAATTCAGCCGGGCGCGGTGTATGAACCGCCAGTCGGCGAACCGGGTGAAGCTGCCCGTGGGGAGGAAGTGGTTGCTGGAGTCCCACTTGCTGGTTACTTCGAAGGCCTTACCCTGGTCCGGTTTTTTCTTCAGGGTGTCCACGTAGAGCGCGTGGACGGCGGCCTTCAGGGATCTCTCCAGCACGCCTCTGGCTCCGGGGGCGACGATGGTGTTGTCCTCCGTTCCGATCCGCGGTATCAGGACTCCCAGCTCCTGACGTTCCTCGTTCCATTCCCAGCGGCAGCCCAGTCGCTTCCCCAGGCGGCGCATGGCATTGCGGGCGCGGGACCATAGTGAAGCGAAGTCGCCCCTGTCCCGGGCGAAGTCGCCGTCCAGGGAGCCGCTCAGGAAGGTGGCCACATCTCGGTCGGAGGGAGGTCTGCCGATTCGTTTCTCGGTGGCGGCGTGCAGGGCGGTCGTCGCGACGTTCTTCACCTTGGTGTCCGGGCATGTCAGGAGGCGGAAGGCGTGCGTGATGACCGCGATGTCACATAGGTCTCCCATACGGGGGACGCCGGCACCACCGTGCCTGTGCTTAATGTAGATGAGCTCATTGCTGGCTCTCCGGGGCAGGGACAGCCATTCCTTGACCAGCCGCCGGATGGTGCTGTCCGCCTTGTTGAGGGGCACCTTTGCCACGGCGGATCCTCTCAGGACGAAGGCGATGCGGGGGATCAGGAAGGTGTTGAGGGCGTTGATCTTCTGCCACGGCGCCAGCAGGGATGTGTCGATCTTAGTGGCGTCCTGCAGGATCTCCCGGATGGTGTCCTCGGGGGTCTGCCGGACGCGGAAGCCTGTCGGCGTGCCGAGGTGCTGGTACGCTTGCCCCTCCGCCAGGGGAACGACGGACTCGCCCTGGATGAGGAACTCCGTCATCAGTACCGGGTCCCTCTTGCTCCCGTCAACATGGAGGGACGCGCACTTCTTGGCATTGAAGCGGAGTCCTGTCCAGTCCGCGGCTCTCCCGATGGTGTCGAGCATGCCCTGGAGCCTCTCGGGGTCATCCGCGATCAGGACCAGGTCATCCGCGTAGGCCAAGACGCTCACCCTCTCGCCGTGTAGGTCGAAGCCGTCGGGGCCGTCGGAGATCGCCCGCAGGAGCGGCTCCATGGCGAGGTTAAAGACGATCGGGCTGAGGGGGCAGCCTTGCTTCACGCCGCTGTGGATCGGTATCTCGGCGGTCTCCCCTTCTACCGAGCGGATGGTGGTGCTGCAGCCCTCGTATAGCTCTCGGATCAGGTGGAGAAAGGCCTCCGGCATCCCAAACTCCTGTAGTGTGTCGAAGATGTGGTGGTGGGGGATGGACCCGAAGGCGTTGGCCAGGTCGAGCCACGCTATTGCACACTGCTTCCGCGTTCTCCTGGTCGTCTGGATGACGGTCTGGAGCAAGAAGTTGTGCTCATAGCACCCCTCCGATGGCATGAAGCCCTTCTGGGCGGGGCTGATGGCTCCCCCGGTCGTCGCCCACTCCGTGATCCTGGCTAATTAAAGTGGAATTTCTTCAAGATGAAAGCCTCGGCACTGACACTGTTCAGATCCTTTCTCACCAGGCCCAGGGGGAGACTTGAACTAAAGGCTCTACTCCCTCAGAAGTGGGCTGTAGCCCACGAAAGCTTATGCTCTAATAAATTTGTTAGTCTCTAAGGTGCCACAAGTACTCCTGTTCTTTTTCCCTCAGCTGGTTACTCTTGCACTGGGGCTTCCAACTTTTCCACCCTTTCAGGAGTCTGATTTGTCTGGCATAACCCAAGGTCCACCTCACTTAGAAACTACTTGCTTACAAAATCAGACATCAACATATAAAAGTGTCACAGCCACACTAGTACTGACAAATTACTTATTTCTCATCTTTACCGTACAATTATCAAATAAATCGACAGGCATATAAATATTGTACTTACATTTCAGTGCGATACTTGAGCCTGTTTTTCACTTGTCTGCCTTGGCTGAAGCCCGAGTCCCACCACCCAGGGCCGAAGCGTGTAACTTAGCATCGCAGGGCCCCCTGTGGCATGGGGCCCCAGGCAATTGCCCTGCTTGCTGCCCCCTACTGCCAGCCCTGTACTTGCAACCCCCCTAGACCTGTCCCGTGACCCCCCTGGGGGCTGCAACCCCTCAATTGAGAAACACTGATCTGGATGAGTTGCGTTCCCCCTGGAAGATCTCTGAGTACCCCCAGGGGTCCATGTACCCCTGGTTGAGAGCCACTGCTCTAAGGTATCAGCTGTTGGTTACTGCGAGAGTCTGGGCTTGATGAATAGTCTGCTTTGGAATGAAAAATCCCACTGCAGATGCCCAATTTAGTCACTGTCCTGTTCCATTGCCTGCTCCTCCTCTAGGTCATTGATCTCATGTGTAAGATCTTTATCACCAGTACATGGCAGGTGTTTAATATGTTAACATACTTGTTTTCAGTAAGTGACAGAATAAAGTTCATTTACAGAGGTGTGAAGCTCTTCGTTCCCCACTGGAGGGCACTACACTTGCATCCACGTGGAGACCACACTGACTGGAACTGCACACCTAAATCCGGGTTACAGAGACCTTTCCAAACAAAATACCTGACCTACCATAGCAGCAAATAGGGTGATCAGACAACAAGTGTGAAAAATCGGGACAGGGGGTGGGGGGTAATAGGAGCCTTTATAAGAAAAAGACCCAAAAATCGGGACTGTCCCTATAAAATCGGGACATCTGGTCACCCTAGCAGCAAATGGCACAAGGATACGGATACTCGAGCTAATAGCTATGTAGAGCCTGTGTTCCAGGTAGCATGGGAGCTCATGGCTACTCCAGTCCCTGCAGCACTCACTGTAGGCAATGGCACAGGAGGGCTGACTGGTGAAACCACCGCTACTCCAATCCAAGCCTCCCCAGCTGCTGGGAATGGAGGGCGGGGGAGCTCATAAATACTACGCTTCCAGCTTGTCCCAACAGGAGGTGCTGAGGAAACAGCTACCCTGCACCAAACCTGACTCTATTACTTTGCACCGTGTGTTGTCATTGATACTGCTGGAAAACAGGTGTCAAATGCTCCCAGATCAGAATGGTCGTGTTTTCCGCCCACTGGTATAAGTGATGACCCAAGGTGCAGGACAATGGTGAGTCAGACCCAGAATCTATAGAGCTGGGCTTTTGTCCTCCCTATTAAGCCTGGAATCTGAAGCTGACTGTGGCCTTGGCTACTGGCACTGTGAACGGACACCCTCGTTTATTGTCCTATTGACGCAGGGCGGACATGACGAACGGAAAGGAAGATGCCTTGCGTAAGAGACAGTGGTGTAAATGCCTCCTTGGCTGCAGGGTGACGCGTTTCGGGGCAGCGTGACTCTGGCTGGGTGGGAGTGCGGATCGGATCAAATCGCCATTAGTCGCCCCGTCCCCACAGCAAATGGAATTAGCATCTGGAAATGAGTGGAAAATTCATTACATAGGTGGCTGATGGAAATTTATTCAAGACCATTCGGCTGGTGCTGAAGCCTCTCGTCTATTATAGGATTTCAGCTCCTGGGAGATGCAAATGAGACCAAAGAACCTCCGTTAGGGCCCCATTGTGATTGCCTTACTCCATAGGCATAGTTTTACTTCTATATTTGGTGTGTGGGGGGGGGGAAGCTCCTGCTAGGCCAATGGGGCCCTGCGTGGCGGGGGAGGGAGGCAAATTCTGCACCTGCCTGAGGCTTGCAGTTTAGAATCATTGGTCAGGGCACGTCCCACGTCCATATCTAAACTAAGGGCCCAATCCTGCAAACTGTGGCAGATGAATGAAATTGGAGTTTTATGCAGGCTCAGCGGTCTGCTCCCACAGAACAGTGATCAAGATCAGAGGCAAAGTGAACTGCATTTGACCCACCTTTGGGTACCACTGGTTTAAGTGGCATGCAACTAACTGGCAAGGTGCTTCAGAAGCCAGAAGCTCAAAGTCAAAAACTAGACCATTAAGGGATGGGCAGATCCAGGGCTAAGTCAAATCCTCCCACACTGGGGCAGCACCCTCTCATTTGGACCATTTATTTTATTTAAAGGGATACTACCCAATTCCTGTACACTACAGTCCCCCCCCCCCCCTCAGACTGGAATAGAAATGATATTCAAGCCTCCCCCCCTACTGGACAGCCCCAGTTGGTCGGGCCCAGCTTCCCTATGTAACGATCTGAATTGAGTGTCGGGTGCTGCATATTAAATCAAATGGCACATTAATTCTGGCACTTCAGCACTCTCTCCCTGATGAGAAAGTCGAAGGCAACGAGAATAATGCCTCCCTTGATAGTTCCAATTGCCAGCAGCAAAATATCCCATCTGTCAGAGTGGCGCTGGCCCTCGCTGGCAGGCAGCGTCAATTACTTGGGGGAGATAAAGATTTATCACTCTGTGGACACGGAGATATGAAACAGAGCCAGACCTCCTCCATCATCCAGCCACCCTGGGGCAATTCCCTCACCCTCTGAAATCCTGCACTGCTCCACGCAACAGCCGCTCACCCTACATCTGCAACTCACCACAGGCACTCATACGCCATACACACACCTAATGCAGCACATGCTCCTCTACCAGCCTACCCGGAATCCTGAAGAAAGCATCTGAATCAGCCCCACAGTGCAATTGTGTTCATTCCACCAGGACAGCGTCACCTCTCTGCCTAGCAGCAGCAGATGTTGGGGGGCCCAGCAGGGTAGCTTCCCATTGGCGGACATCTCAGTGATAGGAAGTCTGGGTTTATTCGTAATGTAACTTGTTTATTTACGCCGAAGCAGACCTGGAACAGAGGTGGGCACAAATGGCACAAAGGCAATCCCTTATTTCTGAAATCTCAGCCCAGCCGCCGATGCCCAGCTAGCAGCAAGCAACTCTCCCCCAAGAATTGATGCTAGTTGGTGAGATTAAGGCAGAGAAGAACCTCGCTAGCTGTTCTACAACTTCCCTGAACACAGTATTGAAAAACAATAGAGCATGTATTCCAGGACCGAACACTGCTCGCATGCTAAGGAAAAGAACATGTACAGCTCTGTGTAACGGCACTCTGGTGCTTACTGCCATAACAGCGGTTGTTGTGATTGTCTGGTCAGAGGGAAGTAGAGACAGAGAAGGAGATCCTGCAGGAAATTTGGGGGCAAAAGCTTACGGTCCATTGTTATTGGCGTTATCCAGGAAGAGGGTAAGTCTGACCTTGTGCATGTGTGTAGACTTTATTTGGAGCAGGGAGGGAAAGTCATCTGCTCACACTGCAGAGGCATCAGTTCACTGTCAGGCACTTTCTTTCATGTAAGCAAATAGTGCCTGGGTTGGCATCCCAAAGCCTCAACGTGAGGAACGCCACAAAGACCAGATCTAATCAGTGGCTGCTTACACCCATCAGAAGACCTTCTGAAGCGTTATCTTGCCCTGTAGGCTAATGACGCTCTGAATTAATGCTCCCTCGACATCTTTGCAAATAGGCACACAGCTTCTCCACAGTAATTTGCAGCTGATGTTTTCGATCAACGTTGGTGACATTGGCAGAAAGATATTTTGCAATGATGAGTGTTTGTGGGGGGAGGGGAGAATTCTGCACTTGATGCTTCCTGGGGGAAGAACTGGGCATTAGTCAGGTTGGAACTGAACTGGGGCCCCCAGCCATATTGATCAATTGTTTACACAAAGGGCAGCAAAAACTCAGAGAGGTTGTTCTGAGACGGCCGGTAAGTGGTAGGGCACTCCTGGCTGTAACCACGATGAAATAGAAGCAAATCCTCCCAGACTAACACACAATCTGTGTGAGCATCTTTTTCGATACCCTTTACTATTTGCACATGGACATTGCTAAGCCAAATGCAGCGAGGAGATGGTAAACCTGAGACATGACCACTTGTGGCCATTTGAGCTACTCAGCTGCTAATAGTGGTGTCCATGTGAACCGCCTACTATTTGAGATCGCACAGTACTGTTTGTAAGCAGCAGGGTCACTCCTCAGCTGGCATCAATGGCACAGCTTCAACGACTTCAGAGCTATGTCCATCTGTACCAGCTGAGCTGCATCCTCTTCCTCCTATGGTTTCAATGGGGGTGTGTGTGTGCCAACTCTTGCACCGTGTTGCTATGTGCTGGTATGCAGCTGCCAAATTCCACCCCAGAGGTGGCTGCATTTCAGGGCTTAAAGCGATTCCTGACTGTATGTATGAAGTCTGAAGGCACTCTGTAATCTAAGATGCCGTTATAGGTATTATAATGACCAATACACATACCCTGGAGCCCATGAGACATGAGCTTTGTTAGTAAGGAGTGAACTTTCACTTACTGTAGGTGTGAAAATGCCTTATGACATCTTATGGAGCTGATAGGGTGACCAGATGTCCCAATTTTATAAGGACAGTCCCGATTTTGGGGTCTTTTTCTTATATAGGCTCCTATTACCCCCCCACCCCCGTCCCGATTTTTCACATTTGCTGTCTGGTCACCCTAGGAGCTGATCCCAGGTCAAATTCAGCGGTCAGTCAAGAGGGACCCTCCAAAGGTATAGTTGACCAGCCCCTTTCATTGTACGTTACACCTGTAAACCTCTCTAGACCCACTGGGACTCATATCCTTTATCCAGCTGTCATTACACCCCACAAGTATTCTAGCCACCCCAGCTCTGAGGATGGCTCCCATGCCTGAAAACAGGATCCGTAGGAAGATACACATGTTGGCCAATGACGTCAGCTCTTTAATTTGAGGATACAAGTCCCGAGTCATTGCCTGGCCCGTGGTAGCTCCCAGAGGGGAGGGCGCAGAGCTGGGCGGCTGGAGGCGGTGAGAGCAGGAGTTGGTAGCTGTTCTCTTGGGGTATTTTGCATGCCTGTATTTTCTGGTTCATTGGCAACCATTCACAGCAAGTGGGACTCTGCCTTTTAAGCTCACCAGAGGCTGGACTTCCTGGGGACATGTTCTAAGCTCCTCAGCCAGGCAGAACTCACACTTAAATCAAAAAGAGTTTGCCTGTGAGAGGACCGGGTAGAACCGGAGCATCGGGCTTTTGCATGCTATCCGGTCCCTCTATTCTTGGAGTGAGAGTTGTGTTCGTATTCTTGGCATTAAGTCGAGTTCGTTCAAAGTGGGTATTGGATTTTGCCAAGAGTGTGTCGTGTCCCCACTCCTGTTTGTGATTTTCATGGCTGGGATATCAAGGCACAGCTGAGCAGGGGAGTGCATCCAGTACGGGGACATGGAGGTGGCATCTCTGCTGTTTGCAGATGTTGTCCTTCTTGCTTCTTCAGACTGCGATCTCCGACGTGCACTCGAATGTTTTGCTGCCGAGTGCGAAACGTCTGGGATGAGTCAGCACCTTCACATCAGAGGTCATGGTCCTCTCCTGGAAGAAAGGGGACTGCTTGCTCCAGGTGAGGGGGAAGCAGCTGCTCTTAATGGAAGAGTTCAAGTATCTAGGGGTCTTGTTCATGAACAATGGCAAACGGGAGCGGGAGATCGACCGGCGGATTGGTGCGGCAGTGGCGGTGATGCGGGCGCTGTACCGATCTGTGGTGGTGAGGTGGGAGCTGAGTTCGTGGAAATAGCTCTCGGTTTACAGGTCGATCTATGGCCCCATTCTCACCGATGGTCATGAACTTTGGGTAATGACCGAAAGGACGAGATCGTGGGTACAAACGAAGGAAAGGAGATTTCTCCGCAGGGTGGCTGGTCTTACTCTCCGAGACGGGGGAGGAGGTCAGCTATTCAGGAGGGCCTCACAGTAGAGTCACTACTCCTCTGGATCAAGAGGAGGTGGTTTGGGCACCTGATAAGGATGCCTGCTGGGAGGCTTCCTTTGGAACTCTACTGGGCACGTCCCACTGGGTGACCCAGGACACACTGGAGGGATTATATCTCCCGGCTGGCCTGGGAACACTGGGCAATCCCCCCAGGAGGAGCTGGAACCTGTTGCAGAGGAAAGGGAGGTCTGGTCCTCCCTACTCTCAATGCTGCCACCAGGAAAAAGCAGCATAAAGGAAAAAGAAGAAGAAGAGAGGGTGAAAGCAAAACAAACAGCAAGGAGGAGAGGAAAAGAGAGCGGTTAGCGTTACTTCTAAAGCTCCATAGAGAAGGTATGTACAGGGCTGGAAAGAAATGGGGGGGCTGATTCCCCTCTGGCTCATCCCAGTGTAAATCAGGCCTAAAGTCAACTGAGTGACACCAACATCAAACAAAAACCTGGGCGCTCCGGTTCTACCCAGCCTTCACACACGCAAACTCCTTTTGATTTAAATGCGAGTTTTGCCTGGCTGAGGAGCTCAGAATTCGTCGAGGCTTCTGCAGCATGGATCGCCTGACTCTGTACCAGTCAGAGATGAGCAATAGTGGGGCCGGGGGACATTTTCTGGAAAGCCTCGTGGCTCAGGCTTAGCGGTAGCTCCAATCCAGATGCTGAGAAGTTGTGGGGAACAGAGGACCAGTGATAGTTTGGGGCTCCAGTGCCCAAGGTCCACTGGCTTTATAACATTCCCCTTCCGGTTTTCAGCTCACCCAAGGCACAATGCCAGACAGAAGGAAAACAGAGCAAACTTCACTGGCACGAACGCAGCCCCAGAGAGAGATTATCCGTCGCAGCGCAAAAGAGGCCCTGGCTGCAGCAAGCCTAAACAATGCACAGCCCACGAGTCAACCAAAGGATGAAGAGTCACCCCAGCGACGGCGCCTATTGATTTGGAAATGTCAGAATTAGAATGTTCACAAGGCCAGGATTAAGGGGAGACTTTTATTTACCCCCTTCCCCCAGGGGAAATCAGGGCAAGTGGCTGCTTCTGAAGTCACACAACAAACATGCCCCTCGGCAATTCAGTTTGCTGCCAAATTCATCAGGGTTCATGCTTGTAAACAATCCGTATTCCTCCCTCCCTCTCTCTGGAAATATTTCAGACAGGCCGGCGATGACTATGTGCTGTGTCCCAGATAAAGATGTTAAATGGGAAGGTTGTTTTCCACCCTTAGAAATGTCCCTCTAAAGCCTGACCTACACTTAAAAGTTTGCTGGCCTAGCTACATTGGTTAGGAGTGAGGAAAATACCACCCACCTAACCACCAGAGCAATGCCAGCAAAAGCTCGAGGGTGGACAAAGTCTTTTTGCCTGTTTAGTTTATTTCATTCAGGGAACTGGTGTACAAGTTGCATCTCCACTAGGAAGGTTTGCTGATACAGAGCTTGTCTACCCAGCAAGCTCCTGTGTGGCCAATCAGGGTGTGAATCTACACTTTCAAGTAGGTGAAATGTAAGCTGCATTTCGGTCCTTTCAGTGCCCTGTAGCAGTGTCCTCGTGGGATGTTAGGGCATGGCAAGTTAGTGAGCTGTAGATTCACATCCTGGCGTGCAGCCCTGTTACTTGCTCTGCAGACGAGCATGGTTACTCCGGCATAGCTGTACCAGCAAACCCTTCCTCGTATACACCAGACCTGAGGGCATGTCTACACTGGGCTAAAAGGCGGGCTTTATAAAAAAATGTGCTAGCTCACATGTTTTAATTCAGACTTGGTCTATGCTATATGCTTCCATCCGCGCAGCTACTGTTGTCCAAGGGAAATGTTGTTCCTTCACTGACGGAAAAACCCCGTTCTATCGGTGTAGGCTGCATCTACATTATGGGGTTATGCCAGCTGCTATGGTGACCTTCTACCCCTCCTACCCTAATCACCAGCCTTTTCCACAGTGTCCCAGTGAGGGTGAGAATTCACACCAAGGGAGGGTGAGGAGGTGTTAGCACTGTCAGCCACCTATCCCGGGGTTGCAGGTTGCACTCTGGGCTCCAGAGATGCCATGAAGGCTGCTGAGGGGATGCTCCAGGTCAGCACATTGTTGGACGTGCCCCATTTGCAGTCAGCACCACCTAAGGATGGGCCTGGGATGAGCTTCCCCTCACACCCGCAGCCCAGGCGTCAGGGAGGTTTTATTTGCTTTGTACTCCGATTCCCTAGCTGCCAGTTCCATGGGCTCCTCCACTGAACTGGAGGAGCCCATCAACCTGGCTATCACCAATTCAGCACAGGGAGAAAGAACTAGTGGCTGGATGCTGAAGCCAGACAAAATCCATCTGGAAGTACGGCACGATTTTTTAACGGTCAGGGTGATTTACCCATTGGCACAAACTACCAAGGGAAGCGGTGGATTCTCCATCTCTTGAAGGCTTCAGATCAAGACTGGATGTCTTTCCAGAAGAGATGTTTTAGCCAAATACAAGTGATTGGGCTCAATACTAGGGAAATGGGGGGGGAGGGGGAATTGAAAGACCTGTGTTATGCAGGAGGTCTGATTAGGAGATTGAATGTCCCCTTCTGGCAAATAGCTCCCCCTGAGGATGGGGTGGCAAAGAGGAGGTTGCATCAACCCCGGATCATCTTATTCCAGCTGAAAATTTTTGTTTGTTTTTATGTGGCTAAGCCTCATGACTAAATATTTCTGGTGGAGAACAAAGAAGACAGGCAACAAAGACATACCTTTCGATTAGATCCCAGGGCAGCTGAGGTGCACCAGACAGAAAAGAATCCTGGCAGTGCACTGATCAGAAACAACAAAACAACACAAAACCAATCGCCTTCCGTTCCACAATAAGAGAAGCCAGAGGGACCAGATGGCTCAAGGGACAGTGATTGGAATTGCAGCTCTCTCTTCTGGCTTATCTATTCAGGACCAACTCCGGCTGGTAGAGCCCCCAAAATCTTAGCACAGCAGTTGGGGGACATTAAAGATCCCAGAGCCTTTTATGTGAGAGTAGGAGGGGGAGTGGGTGTCCCCATGTTTGTACAGCACAGAGCACAATGGGACCTCAGTCTTGATTGGTGTTTTTGGCTGACTGCACTCTAAACACCAACAATCCCACATCCTCGCCAAATTATAACTGAAATGATTATATCCTGCCGCCCTAAAATCCCTTTGCAATTTCAATAGGAAACAGTATTTTTCTCCACTTCCTGTCCTAAACTGTTGTGTCATGTTGCTTTCATCCATCCTTCGTCTCACTTGTCTATTTCCACTGTAAACTCTTTGCGGGCTAGGCCTTGTCTCTCACTGTGTGTTTGTACAGCACCTGGCACAATGGGCACCAATCACAGCTGCGGCCTTTAGCCCTATATACACAAATAACACACAAACCTTTTCTTTTATCCTGGGAATGGCTTTATGAAGCCAGTCAGACAAGCATCTTACGGAGGAGAACTGCAGTGGCCAGGACAAAAGCTCCATACATTTATCAGCACGCTCCATCAAAGGCCGGATAATTTCTCCAGCCAAGTACTGATGGGGTTGGCTGTGTGGGGATTACAACCCTCCTGCTGCTGTAGATTTCCCTGAGGGCAATTCAGGGGTCATCTTTATTTCAAAGGCTCCATTTAAAGTTGCAGTGGGTGAGGGTCAAACTTTGCTTTCTTGTCTTCTGAACCACAACTCTGTTAACTCTGTAACTCTGCTACACTTCTCCTGTTGTGGTCCACAGGAGCAGTAGTGCATAACTATGACACTATATTTCTGCCATTAAGAAGCTCGTTTCTGTCAATCATCCTGGAGAAGGTCCCTTCATTTGCCCTAGAGCCGGAATATCCTTTGTTTAAGAGCCTGAAGGGTAATAGCAGCTGGAGAACAAGGAAGAGAAGCACTTGACATGTGCACTGAATTAGCATTTTTCATCCCTCGGCACCAGCCTCTCCTTGATTTAAGAAGTCACAATTGGAGACCCAAACCTCCGTTCTTGTTTCTCAGCCACCAGTGATGTGTAATCCAGGTAAAGGTCAGTAGCTGGCAGGGGTGGCTCTAGCTTTTTTGCCGTCCCAAGCACGGCAGGCAGGCTGTCTTCGGCGGCATGCCTGCGGGAGGTCCCCGGTCCCTCAGATTCGGCGGCATGCCTGCGGGAGGTCCGCCGCTCCCGCGGCTTCCACAAACCCTCCGCCGAATTGCCGCCGAATCCGCGGGACCGGCGGACCTCCCATAGGCGTGCCGCAGAAGGCTGCCTGACTGCCGCCTTCGCAGGGACCGGCAGGGCGCCCCCCGCGGCTTGCCGCCCCAGGCACGTGCTTGGAGCGCTGGTGCCTGGAGCCGCCGCTGGTAGCTGGAGCACCTGGGCATGCAATGCAGGTTAATCTTGTGGTTAAAATACTAGCATGATGTTCAGGAGATGTGGGTTCAATCGCTGGCTCTGCCACAAACTCCCTGTGTGACCTTGTGAAAGTCACTGATCTCTCTGTGATTCAGCTCCCCGTTTGTGAAATGCAGTGAATGCAATTTCCTATAATAATATCAAGCTTGAATAGATTACTCTTTAGCTATAGAACTGAAATCATTTTATAATAGCAGCTAAGTCTCATTATCCCTATTTTGCAGCTGGGAAAACTGAGACAGAAAGAGTAAGTGACTTGCCCAAGGTCACACAACAGGTTGGTGGCAGAGCTAGGAGTAGAACACAGGCTCCCTGACTCCCAGGCCAGCGTGTGAAACGTTGGACCACACAAGACACTGTCCAGTTTCTCTATTTAAATTATATGCTCTCCAGGTCGGGGGTCATCTCTTATTGTGTCTATACACCGCCTAGCACAATGGGGCCCGGATTTCAGTTGGGGTCTCTGGTTGCAGCTATAATATGCATCATACAATGGTAATAATGGGCCAGATCCTGTAAACAGGCAGAGATCCACAGAAGTCAATGAAGCTGTGCCAATTTATACCAGCAGAGGATCTGGCCCCATAAGAGAACCTTAAGAAAGTGGATACTTGTGGGGAGGAATATAGACTCATAGACTCATAGACTTCAAGGTCAGAAGGGACCATTATGATCATCTAGTCTGACCTCCTGCATGATGCAGGCCACAAAAGCTGACCCACCCACTCCTGGAATAATTCTCTCCCTTGACTCAGCTGTTGAAGTCCCCAAATCGTGATTTAAAGACTTCAAGTCGCAGAGAATCCTCCAGCAAGCGACCCCTGCCCCATGCTGCGGAGGAAGGCGAAAAACCTCCAGGGCCTCTGCCAATCTACCCTGGAGGAAAATTCCTTCCCGACCCCAAATATGGCGATCAGCTGAACCCCGAGCATGCGGGCAAGATTCTCCAGCCAGACCCTCTGGAAAAAGTTCTCTGTAGTAACTTTTAATATCCCATCATTGACCATTGTTACTAATTACCAGCGATGGCACGTTATTGACCTATTGACTAAAATGACGTTATCCCATCAAACCATCCCCTCCATAAATTTATCAAGCTTAATCTTAAAGCCAGAGAGGTCTTTCGCCCCCACTGTTTCCCTGGGAAGGTTGTTCCAGAACTTCACCCCTCTGATGGTTAGAAACCTTCGTCTAATTTCAAGCCTAAACTTTCCGACGGCCAGTTTATATCCATTTGTTCTCGTGTCCACATTAGTACTGAGCTGAAATAATTCCTCTACCTCCCTGGTATTTATCCCTCTGATATACTTAAAGAGAGCAATCATATCACCCTTCAGCCTTCTTTTGGTTAAGGTAAACAAACCGAGCTCCTCGAGTCTCTTTTCATATGACAGGTTTTCCATTCCTCGGATCATCCTAGTGGCCCTTCTCTGTACCCGTTCCAGTTTGAGTTCATCCTTTTTAAACATCGGAGACCAGAACTGCACGCAGTACTCCAAATGAGGTCTTACCAGTGCCTTGTACAACAGAACCAGCACCTCCTTATCCCTACTAGAAATACCTCGCCTAATGCATCCCAAGACCGCATTAGCTTTTTTCACGGCCACGTCACATTGCCGACTCATAGTCATCCTGCGATCAACCAGGACTCCGAGGTCCTTCTCCTCTTCTGTTACTTCCAACTGATGCGTCCCCAGCTTATAACTAAAATTCTTGTTAGTCATCCCTAAATGCATAACCTTACACTTCTCACTATTAAATTTCATCCTATTACTATTACTCCAGTTTACAAGGTCATCCAAATCTCCCTGCAGGATATCTCGATCCTTTTCTGAATTGGCAATACCTCCCAACTTTGTGTCATCCGCAAACTTTATCAGCCCACTCTTACATTCGGTTCCGAGGTCAGTGACAAATAGATTAAATAAAATCGGACCCAAAACCGAACCTTGAGGAACTCCACTGGTAACCTCCCTCCAACCTGACAGTTCACCTTTCAGTACGACCCGCTGCAGTCTCCCCTTTAACCAGTTCTTTATCCACCTCTGGATTTTCATATCGATCCCCATCTTTTCCAATTTAACCAATAATTCCTCATGCGGTACCGTATCAAACGCTTTACTGAAATCGAGGTATATTAGATCCACCGCATTTCCTTTATCTAAAAAATCTGTTACTTTCTCAAAGAAGGAGATCAGGTTGGTTTGGCATGATCTACCTTTCGTAAAACCATGTTGTAATTTGTCCCAATTGCCATTGACCTCAAGGTCCTTAACTACTTTCTCCTTCAAAATTTTTTCCAAGACCTTGCATATTACAGATGTTAAACTAACAGGCCTGTAGTTACCCGGGTCACTTTTTTCCCCCTTCTTGAAAATAGGAACCACATTAGCTATTCTCCAGTTAAATGGTATCACCCCCGATTTTACAGATTCATTAAAAATTATTGCTAACGGACTTGCAATTTCTGACGCCAGTTCCTTTAATATTCTCGGATGAAGATCATCCGGTCCGCCCGATTTAGTCCCGTTAAGCTGTTCGAGTTTGGCTTCTACCTCGGATACTGTAATGTCAATCCCCCCTCCTATATTCCCATCCTTCACGCTGCCACTATTCCTAAGCCCTTCATTAGTCTCATTAAAGACCAATGCAAAATATTCGTTTAGATATTGTGCCATGCCTAGATTATCCTTAATCTCCACTCCATCTACAGTCTTCAGCGGTCCCACTTCTTCTTTCTTTGTTTTCTTCCTATTTATATGGCTATAAAACCTCTTACTATTGGTTTTAATTCCCCTCGCAAGGTCCAACTCTACACGGCTTTTGGCCTTTCTCACTCCATCTCTACATGCTCTGACCTCAATAAGGTAGGTTTCTTTGCTGATCCCTCCCATCTTCCACTCCTTGTACGCTCTCTGTTTTTTCTTAATCACCCCTCTGAGACGCTTGCTCATTCAGCTCGGTCTAAATCTCCTGTCTACGAACCGTTTTCCCCTTCTTGGGATACAGGCCTCCGACAGCTCCTGCAACTTCAACTTGAAATAATCCCAGGCGCCTTCTGCCTTTAGATCCTTAAATATGTTAGTCCAATCCACTTCCCTAACTAGTTGCCTTAATTTATTAAAGTTAGCCCTTTTGAAATCGTAAACCTTAGTCTCCTATTTAATTTTGTTAATCCTTCCATTTAGTTTAAACCGAATCAGCTCATGATCACTCGAGCCAAGGTTGTCCCCTACAACCATTTCCCCAACGAGGTCCTCACTACTCACCAAAACCAAATCTAAAATGGCATCCCCCCTCGTCGGTTCAGTAACTACTTGATGAAGGAATTCATCAGCTATAACGTCTAGGAAAATCTGAGCCCTATTATTGTTACTAGCATTTGTTCCCCAATCTATATCAGGGAAGTTAAAGTCTCCCATGATTACACAGTTCCTATTAGTATTTACTTCCCTAAAAACATTAAAGAGTTCTCTGTCCATATCCAGGTTAGATCCCGGCGGTCTATAGCACACCCCAATCACTATCCCAGGGGAGGCTCTAGTAGTCCTTTTACCCAATGTGAGTATTGCCCAGACAGACTCCGTCTTATCCATTCCATCGCTTATTATTTCTTTACAGTTTACCTCATTATTGACATACAATCAGGGCCGGCTCTAGGATTTTTGCCGCCCAAAGCAAAAACAATTTTGGCCGCCACCCCCCCCGTTTTTTAATTACCCCACCCCCGGCCCCGCCTCAACTCCGCCCCTTCCCTGCCTCCTCCCCCCAGGCTCTCAAGCCTGGGAGGGAGGGGGAGAAGCAGCGCCCGCGCCGCGGCCACTCGGAGTGTCCCCCTCCCTCCCAGGTTTGAGAGCCTGGGAGGGAGGGGGAGACCCCGAGCGGCCGCGGCGCACGAAACAGCTGATTCGCGCGCCGCTGCTCCCCCTCCCTCCCAGGCTTGAGAGCCGGGGAGGGAGGGCGAGTAGCGGCGCGCGAGCGGCAGCGGAGGTGAGCTAGGGCGGCCGGGGCACATTTTTAGGGGCGGCATTCTGGCGCCGGCCATGCCGCCCCTAAAAATGTGCCGCCCCAAGCACCAGCTTGTTTTGCTGGTGCCTAGAGCCGGCCCTGCATACAATGCTACTCCCCCACCTTTACCTTTGTTCCTGTCTTTCCTAAACAGCACATACCCTTCCATACCTGTACTCCAGTCATGACTACCGTTCCACCACGTTTCGGTTATTCCTACGATATCCGGTTTCATTTCTTGGACCAGGAGCTCCAATTCCTCCATTTTGTTACCTAGGCTTCTCGCATTGGTGTATAAACATCTTAATTTATGCCGTTTAGCTTCTCTCACATTCGTTATCCAATTTGGTACGGACACCGTACCGCCAGTTTGACCTATTAGTCTAGTATCCATCCCCCCCCCCCCCCGTCCTTTTGTCCAATCTCTTTCCCCTGGCTATATCCGTTCTTATCCTGTCGTCCTCCCTCTCAATGTTATAATCTGGTGTGGAGATTAACTGGACATCTCCCAACCATCTCCCCAAAATTCCTAGTTTAAAGCTCTTTTGATGAGATGAGCCAGCCTCCCTCCCAGAAGTCTATTTCCTTCCCTACTTAGGTGAAGTCCATCCCGTGAGAACAGTTTTCTGTCCCCAAAAGCCTCCCAGTGGCCATACATCCCAAAGCCCTCCTTATAGCACCACTCCCTTAGCCAACTATTTATCATCACAATCCTGTCACCCCTTTGCTGCCCTTCTCTAGGAACAGGCAGAATCCCACTGAAGATGATCTGAGCCTCAATTTCCTTAAGCATCTTCCCCAGCCTGGCATAATCTCCCTTGATTCTCTCCAGCGAGAACCTAGCCGTGTCATTCGTTCCTACGTGAAGGATGATCAAGGGGTTCTTACCTGCTCCTTTTAGGATCCTTTTCAGCCGCAGGTCCACATCCCGTATCTTAGCGCCCGGTAGACAGCACACCCTTCTGTTCTCTGGGTCCGCCCTGGTCACAGGCCTGTCTAACCTCCTCAGTAAGGAGTCCCCAATGGGGTAGAGAGACCAGGACAGGCCATGGCTGGTTTTACAGCATTTTCTATTTCCATCTGCACATCCTGATGATGTGACAACTTACAGACAACTATCTGGAAGGAGTAGAGGGGAGTTTGTGCCATCAGATGAAAAGGAAAAGGAAACCACCGTGCCCAATAAAGGCTAATAATCTCTAATGGAAAAACATTAGAGTTGTGAAAATTGGCCTGTTGGCCCCATTCACATTTAAATGGTGGTACGTTAATTTTATTTGTGAGTTCCACTGCACAGGTGACTTATCCCTGCAAGAACCCAACTCGGAGACGCTGCTCCCTTGTTTATTGCATTGTTAAATGAGCCCGCCTTTCTCATTTGTTTATGCAGCAAGCCCAGCGGTGCCGGGGCTATGGACTGCCAAGCCTAGAGGCGCTGGGGCTTAGCCCTCGCAAGCCCTGGCACAAATTAAACTCTGCTCCCAGCTCAATGGCGGGAGTGGAGACTCCTTGCGGGTCTCTCTTCACCCCGGAGGTTGCGTGGAGCCTGGCAGGTGGGAGTGACGACACATCGTAGTAAAACAGCTTGTAGTAAAACCAGCCTCTTCATTCCTCCCTTGGAGCAGTTGCAGGAAGCTGCAGGAAGATCAGGAGTGAGGGGACTCACCCCACATGGGATAATGGTAACTTCTTTCCTCCCCATCCTCGTCTGTGCTGGCTGAAGCCTTAGGTCTTCTGGGAAGCCGAGCGTAAGGTAGAGCAGCCCCGAGGCTGCGTGACTTATGCTGAAGGACTTGAGCAGTCCCTTGAACAGCTCTAGAATGAAAAAAGAGTCTTCAAGCTACCTCAACTACCCCATCTCCATCCCAGCGCCAAACAGGGGACCTGAAAATCAGGCCCATTGTTCTCAGCAAGCAGGGAAGAGGTGTCTTCTTTGGAGTGACCATTATTAGTAATAGTATTATTATTTGTACTGCAGTAGCAGCTGGCAGCCCCACCCATGGATCAGGGCCCCATTAATCAAGGCGCTGTATGAACATAACAAAAAGACAGTCCTTGCCCCAAAGAGCCTACACTATAAGTCAGTCCTAAGTGTCTCAGATCCAGCTATTTCCTGTGGCTTTGAGTTCTGAGGGTTTTAGCCCATGACAAATATACATTCTGACAATTGCTAAGCATGAAATGTTTTACCTCTACGAGGAATCGGGCTCCCCTCTGCTCCCCCCCCCCCCCCGGAACCTCTCAAAAAGCCACTGTAAGAAAGTAAGAGTCTGATTTATGGAGAGTACTAGGGAGAGCCTCAGAGATACAAAATAAGGCGCTTGCTGCAGTCATTTCACCCATCTCCTTTCAATAGATCTTGGCTTGTCAGAGGAGAAAATTAAAATGTTATTGATAGGGGAAGTTAAGGAATTTTTTTTAATGGTTTTGAGAAATGCCATCCGTCAGCAGAGCTGGTGCAGCTTTCACACTGCTTTCCAACAGCAGATGTCGCAGAACTGACTCACTTTGTCTGATGCCATCTCTAGGGCAAGAGACACCCGCAAAAGGCTTGGAAAGTCCTGAGCCAGAGGAAAGGGATCTGCTCTAGGAATTAGTTTGAGGAAGTTCAATGGCCTGTGTTATACAGGAGGTCAAACTGGTCCTTTTTGGCCTTGGAATCTAGGACCAGAAAATAGCCGAAGGAAACAAGACAAACAAAAAGGACTGAAAAACCCCAGTTGCATGATTCGGTCCAGGGCCCAGGTCTTCTCTGCCCCACAGGAATCCTTGAGGGGAGAAATCATTGGAGCGATTGATTTCAGGTCATTCCCTGGGCCAGGCCTTTACTGCCTTGTTTTCTTTGTGGTTGGAAGTAATTAGTTGGGGCCCACGTGGGTTCGACCTTATTAAAGCACTAGGACGAATTAGAGCAGCTGCTGCTTCAAAGGAATGACTGGACTCCAGTGCAGAAAACTGCTAGGGTATTTTTAGGCCACAGACTAATTAAATATATAGACAATTCAGCATCTCGATGACAGTCTCACAGAAAGGAGTTCTGCTCCCAGTGGAAAAATCCGGCTGAAATATACAGAGTGAGCTGCAGAGGTATCATTCTCTTTCACTCGCTTTGTCCATCCATCTGACTCAATTTCACAGACACCACCCAACAGCCTAGGCCAAGTTCCTCCATCAGTATCAACTGAGTTACCCCGGGGCCGGGGAGGACTTGTGCTCAATAATTCAGATTCACTGGTCCACTCCACCTGCTTTGTGCTACTCCAGCCAGGCCAAGCAGCCATAAACCCGGCTGAACTGGCCAGTTAAACTGGGATTACAGTAGTTTTGCAGCCAGAGCATACTGGTGAATCTGGGCCCATCGTTTTAATCTCTTTCACAGAAAAGAATTAGCCCCGATGTGTCAGGCTGTCAGCTTTTTGGGGCAAGAGGGCTGTCTTTCCAGGGGATATTTGCACAGCACCTAGCACAATGGGGCCCTAAAACCTGCCTGGGGCAGCTAGGCCCTAGTGCAATACAAACAATAACTATTAATGACAATGGGAGGGGGGTCCAAGTGAGGAGTGTAGGCAAGGGGTTAAAGGAGAAAGGCCTTTGCACAGTGAGGAGAGAGTGGAGTGGAGCAGAGATTGTCCTCGGCTAGATTCCTATCTCACGCTGCTGTAAATTAGGGTAGGGTACCTGTAGGGTTGTTCTGGATTTACACCAATGTAAATGAGATTGGAATTTGCAGATGATACAAAACTACTCAAGACAGTTAAGTCCAAAGCCGACTGCGAAGAGTTACAAAGGAATCTCACTGGGTGACTGAGCAACAAAATGGCAGATGAAATTCATAATCCCAAGTATACGTATAAAATGATCGGGTCTAAATTAGCTGTTACCACTCAAGAAAGAGAGCTTGGAGTCATTGTGGGTAGTTCTCTGAAAACATCCACTCAATGTGCAGTGGCAGTCAAAAAAGCAAACAGAATGTTGGGAATCATTAAGAAAGGGATGGATAATAAGACAGAAAATATCATATTGCCTCTATATATTGGAATTGGAAAAGGTTCAGAAAAGGGCAACAAAAATGATTAGGGGTATGGAACAGCTTCCATATGAGGAGAGATTAATAAGTCTGGGACTTTTCTGCTTGGAAAAGAGACGACTAAGTGGGGATATGATAGAGGTCTATAAAATCATGACTGGTGTGGAGAAAGTAAATAAGGAAGTGTTATTTATCCCTTCACAGAACACAAGAACTAGGGGTCACCAAATGAAATTAATAGGCAACAGGTTTAAAATGAATAAAAGGAAGTATTTGTTCATACAGCGCACAGTCAACCTGTGGAACTCTTTGCCAGAGGATGTTGTGAAGGCCAAGACTATAACGGGGTTCAAAAAAGAACTAGATAAGTTCATGGAGGATAGGTCCATCCATGGCTATTAGCCAGGATGGGCAGAGATGGTGTCCCTAGCCTCTGTTTGATGATTCCCTGTTCTGTTCATTCCCTCTGGGGCACCTGGCATTGGCCACTGTCAAAAGACAGGATACTGGGCTAGATGGACCATTGGTTTGACCCCCTGTGGCCATTCTTATGAATTTGCCCCTTCTGTCTTAATCATTGAGTTAATTAAGTAACACCAGGCCTAATAATGCAGCAGAGCAACAGGAAGCTTTAAAGGTATGCAGAGTTCCTGCGTGAATGGGATTCTATGCACATGGGTGCTTGCTTTCAGATATGAGCCTGTTTAGCCTACGGTCAATATATCCACATCCACTAAATGGACACAGGCTTGTCAAGACACGGATTGTCATTTTCTAGATGTTTGTGCAGCACCCAACGGTTCCAGCCAGGTTGGCCTCTAGATCCTATCGCAATATAAATATATAATAATTGAGGGCTTTAAAAATCTCTTGAGGTTGCGATTCCACTTAGCAATGGAGAAGGAGGTGTCCAGCAAACAGTTCACATTGATGGGCGTTACCATCAACCCCTGTTTTGCATTGTTGACCCCCCTTTTCCCCATCCCCCCTGTGCTCTGATTCCCAGGTCAGGAGCTCTCTCTGCATTGCATGAGATCTCCCACTCTACTTAGGACCTGATCCAAAGCCTATTGGAGTTCATGGAAAGACTCCCATGGACTTTGGTGAGTTTTAGATCCGGGCCTTAGAGCTCTGGCAGTTTCGAACTTTGACAGAAACTAGGGTGACCAGATGTCCCGATTTTATAGGGACAGTCCCGATATTTGGGGCTTTTTCTTATATAGAGGCCTGTTACCTCCCACCCCCATCCCGATTTTTCACACCTCTATCTGGTCACCCTAACAGAAACCCTCCTGCTGTTCTTTACAGGTACACGACCCTGAGCGTGTTAATGTATCTCCTGCGCTCGCCTGTTTTAGCTGCTATCGCTCAAGAGCAAAAGCAAAAATAATTCCTGAGTAGCTCTGGAGGAACAGAGCGTGAGATGGAAGGACGGGCCAATCAACTTGAGATCGAGAGCGGCTCCGGTGAAGCCCATTTGGCTGGGAAGTAATTGCAGTGATATATCCCCGCACCAGAACGTTATGAGAAACACGGAGTGGCGAGCCGGCGTCTCACGTGCTTCATGGTTTAGGAGGCCTGGAGTTAGGTGCGAGGTGACGATCCCATCACCAAAGCCTTGGGAGATGCTCTCCCAACAGGACAGGTAAGAGCCCCACCCACAGGTCAACCCTCGACATGGAATGTGGGGAGAAAGCCACGGGGAACCATTAGCAGAGTGGACGGGTGATCTTGTGGCTAGGAAGGGAGGATGGGCCTGTGGCTAGAGCACTGCTCTGGGCTGTGGTGTGATGTTACTGACATAATCTGGGACCATATAGAACATGGTTGCAACCAAAGTCCTGTAGTGGCACCAAATCTTGTAAAAAGGGGGTCAAATGAGGTGTCTAAGACAAGGTTATGGTTTGCTGGTTATGATTATGCTGTCTGTATGTGTGTATCAATTTTGTAGTTGAAGTTGTGAATATTGGCTCTATACTCTCTGTATTTCAAACTTATGCTATGCTTCTGGGAAACATCCCAGACAAGTTGGTGTTAGCTCTGCCTAGCCTGCTTGATGGCCCATTAAGGACCATCAGCTATACAATTGACCCATTGAGAGAAGGCAGATACGCCTTGCAACTCAGCAAAGTATGCAGGAACTTGCCCATGTGACTCCAGACTCCATTTTGCTGTAATTTTCCACAGTAAGGACAAAGAGGTGTTCTTACACCTGGAAAAGACTATAAAAGGCTGATGCCTCATTTCCGTCTTGTCTTCAATCCTGCTTCTTACCTCTGGAGGGACTTTGCTACAAATGGAAGCTCTACACAAAGGACTAAATGACCCATCCCAGCTGTGGATGTATTCCAGAGACTTGATTTGAACCTGCAGTTTATTCTATCGCTGCTGCAAGCCTGAACCAAGAACTTTGCCATTACTGTATGTAATTGATTCCATTTAACCAATTCTAACTCTCATCTATATCTTTTTCCTTTTATGAATAAACCTTTAGATTTTAGATTCTAAAGGATTGGCAACAGCGTGATTTGTGGGTAAGATCTGATTTGTATATTGACCTGGGTCTGGGGCTTGGTCCTTTGGGATCGAGAGAACCTTTTTCCTTTTACTGGGGCATTGGTTTTCCTAACCATTTGTCCCCATAACGAGTGGCACTGGTGGTGATACTGGGAAACTGGAGTGTCTAAGGGAATTGCTTGTGAGACTTGTGGTTAGCCAGTGGGGTGAGACCAAAGTCCTCTTAGTCTGGCTGGTTTGATTTGCCTTAGAGGTGGAAAAACCCTAGCCTTGGGCTGTGACTGCCCCATTTTAGCAATTTGTCCTGAATTGGCACTCTCAGTTGGGTCCCGCCAGAACCGCATCGTTACACCTGGGTCCGGTTTGTTTCATATCAGACTCTCTGTGGGTACATCTACACTGAGGCAGGGAGCTGTAAATCCCAGCGCGGGTAGCCAGACATGAGTTAGCCCAGGAAAATTAGTGTAGCCACAGAGGCACGGGCTAGCCGCCCACATACAATCTGTCTGAGATAGCAGACAAGGAAATGGATCCTGACGAATTCTCTCCCCTACCCCTGCCCAAAAATCAGCCCCCCCACCCACCAGTAGGCTTGGCAGATAGCTTATGCTGCTACCCCAGCTGTGGTTTGCCTCGCTCTTGAGAGGCATCCCTGGGAGAGCTGTTGGTTGGAGGAACCCCTGGATGACATTATCCCTGTGCTGTCCAAGGGCTTGCAGGGCAATGCAGAGAATAGGGGGCTAGGGGTATAGGCTTGTCTCCAGGGGATGCGCTGAATTCTACAGCCTGGCAGTCAGATCCGCAGCTAATATAAATCAGCATAACTCCATTGAAGCCGATAGAGAGATACTGACATTCACCACTGAGGATCTCAGCCTCAGAGCCAGGATTTTTACCCAGGGGGCAGGCATGGAAGTGTTTTGCTGTCTGTAAAGTGCCGTGCAAATTTACAGCTCCCTATACTTAATAATAATAATACTGGGCTTGCCCAGGTACCGGACAAGCTTGCTGACTGCACCAGTGGTGAGAGGCAGCCGTGCTCATGAATGAGTAAATGTCACCGTAAAGCAAACGCTACGGAGCTGAATAGAGACAGGCTGGTAGCTGATTAACGGCCAGCCCTGGCCCCACAAGCCCCTGGGGAGCAATGCAGATGCCTGTAGGGTTTATCACACATCTTGTCTGAGGTTAATACATCAATGGCCACAAGCGGCTCTTTCTGGCAAACTGGAAACGTGGCCTCCCCGCAGTTAACTTGCTAGGCAGTTCATTGGTGGATTATTGATGTGACTGCTGAGTGTGATGGGGCTGTGATTAATATGGGCAGGCCAGTAAGTGTGCGATAAGTGGTGAGGCTGGGGTTTTCAAAGCACGCTATGAGAGCCAGGCACCCAACTCCCACTGATTTTTCAGGGAGAACTGGGTACCTAATTCTCTTAGGCACTTTTGAAAATAGCAGATTCAGGGCCTACAGTGGGTGCTTAAAATCTGAAAGGAAAGGACCAGTGTGTGTGTGGTGCGGGTGGGGGACGAGCCTGTGCCCTGAGTGTGCAAAGAGATACATTCTTCACAATGCAGAGGGGCCAGAGAGGCCTCAGCATCACTTACATCCTATTTTGGAAGCTTAACTGGGGTTTAATTGGTGTCTGGGCTTTGCACTTTGGCCTTCTGCACAGGGGGTAATTTTGCCTAGTGGAACCCAAGAGCAGACTTCTGTCACGTGTTCAGTGGCAACTGGGCTGGATGTAAGTGATCCCTCTGCCCAGCCAGCTAGAGCCTCTCTTGTACCTGTCTGTTCTAATCAAACAGGGTCGGACCCACTCCTTCTCTGCATGAGGAAAGGAACACGTCCGCTGCATAAACAGACTTTTCCCAACGTGCGTCGACGCCGTGTATATCATCAGACCTCTGAAAGCTCTTAGGGGGAGATTCACTCAGAGGGCCAGCACACATCCTAGGTACCACTTAAGTCCCACCTCATGCCAATTTTGAAGCCTGGCATTGGTCCACAGCCCAGGGATGAATTCCACCCTAGATTTCCAGTGCTCCACAGCCCCCTTTGTTTATGTCATTTTGCTCTTTGGATTTCCCCATGTGCTTTTTGAAAGGGACACTGCCAACATAAAAATCCTATATATTAAAAATCCCTTTTCTGCATCACTTAGATTAATTCAAACAGGAGGGATGCGCTTTTTTCTCTCTGCTGTTCATGTACTTTATTTGTAATTCACTCATCTTATATGGTGACTTAGACTAAAGCTGGTCAGTTTCACTTTAGAAGCACAGAATCAAAGGGTTAGAAGGGACCACAAGGGTCATCTAGTCTAAGCCCCGGCCAAGATGCAGGATTTGTTTCTTTCTAGTCATTTCACTCTACACCTGAGCCCAGAAGCCTGAAGAAATCAATGCAAAGACTCCAACTCACTTTGATGGGCTTTTTGAAGCAGGTCCTTCCTGTATTTCCACTTACTAGTGCAATGCTTGTTCGTATTAGTATCCATAGCAGAGATGGTTCCAAATGAAGAACGCATGTGGCCGGGGAGGGATGGCCAGTCTTGTGATTTATAAGGGCAGTCCCTGAATTCTGGGGGGGTTGGATTTGAAATCTGGTTTGGGGCCTGAATTTTTGTGGTTCAACATCTCTAATTAATAATATCAAGGGCCAGATTCTCTTCTCCATCACTCGGGTGCAAGCTGGAGCAGTGTAAGAGGAGGATTTGGCTCTGGGTGCCTTCGTGAAGCACATCCACTCCCCTTTTCCTGCCCCGGTGCTCAGGGTGCTGAAACAAAGGTACCGTCTTCCTAAAGCCCTGGGCTAAGAGAGCAAAGAGAGGCACTGACACAGAACAAAGGAGAAGGAGAAGGAAATAATGGACCAGTGGTGATGATCATGATTATCCACCAACCTAAGATGCTACTGTGGGCTCTCTAACAGGCAGGTGGCATCAATGCAAGGCTTAGGGAGACTAACCGTGCTGGGTTGGCTCACTCCTGCCCGTGCAAAGCAGGAGTAATTCCAGTGAGGTCTGTAAAGAGCAGCAAAAAGGAAGGAATTTGCAGGGCCCAGCGCTAGCAAATGGTGGGTTCGCTCAGCCCCTGGACGATGCTACATATTCCTTAGCACCATCTACCGGCACGTTTTCTGTTAACTAACTGCTTACCTCTCTCCAGACCTAGCACTCTCGTAACAAAAGCACTGGATCGGCCCCAGTACAAAACCAACGTGAGTAAGGTCAGAATCAGGTACCTTAAATAGATTCATAGATTCATAGATTTTAAGGTCAGAAGGGACCATTGTGGTCATCTAGTCTGACCTCCCGCATGATGCAGGCCACAAAAGCTGACCCACCCACTTTCCCTTAATATAGCAAGGAGGACCGATCCTCTTAGGGCTTTATATCCATAGGGTCAAATTTACTCACTCATATTTACTGTGTCAGGGTATACCATGGTAATGCAATAGTCAGTGCCTTAACCATGATAACTTAGTTCTGCTTTGCCTGGACTGGACCAAATTAAGTGCTATAAACCATGTTACAACCCTGTAAAGCCCATGAGCCAGATTGTGCTCTCTGGGTAGGTCTGCATGTGTAGACGTACCTGAGCTGCACATGTGGACGTACTGGCTGTTGCTGCAGTATAAACCCAGTGTTTCCCCAATAGAGAATTTGACCCATGGATTACAAGCAGCCTTTCGAGATCACCTGCCCCAGGGTTCTACATCAAGCAAGATCGGCCTCTCCCCTAAGCGTTGGCTAGACTCCCCTCCTTAGGCAAATTGTTCTGCTCTGCGATGAGCGTCCTTCCCCTTAACATTGTCCCTCCCCCCCCCCCCCCCAGCTGAATAGTGCTGCTGCTAATTGAAGCCCATCACTCCTTCTCATTCCATTAGTGTCTGGTGTCATTTCCCCCCCTTTTACATATTACCACAGATACTGTGGAGCAGCAATTTAATTAAGGCTGCAGCTTTGAGTTTCCATCCTGCCTTCTAGAACATTTCCCTCATGTTCCCCAAACAATCCTTGTGAGTCTTCTCTGTCCCAGCTCACCAGAGCCCGGGGGAGCAGAGGCAAGGGATGAACCCCACCAGTGTGAGAGGAACAGCACAGAGAAATGAGATGAGCAGTCCCAAGTAGCTCAGGGACCCCCGAATGTGCATGGGATAGGAACTGGGAACAGTGCTTTTTAAAAAGCCTACATTCAGGGGCTAAGTCTGTCGGTACTGTTGGTATTAGTTAAGAATGGCCCTACTGGGTCAGACCAAAGGTCCATCTAGCCCAGTATCCTGTCTTCCGACAGTGGCCAGTGCCAGGTGCCCCAGAGGGAAAGAACAGAACAGGGAATAATCAAGTGATCCATCCCCTGTTGCTCATTCCCAGCTTCTGGCAAACAGCGGCTAGGGACACCATTCCTGCCCATCCTGGCTAATACCCATTGATGGACCTATCCTCAGTGAATTTATCTAGTTCTTTTTTGAACCCTGTTATGGTCTTGGCCTTCACAACATCCTCTGGCAAGGAGTTCCACAGGTTGACTGTGTGTTGTGTGAAGAAATGCTTCCTTTTATTTGTTTTAAACCTGCTGCCTATTAATTTCATTTGGTGACCCCCTAGATATCCCTACAATATTAGTTGTATTCCAGTAGCCCTGGGAGGTGTCAATGGAGATCGGGGTTAGATTTGGGGATGGGGAAGGTTTTCCAATCCTACAAGAGCTGGAGATTTTAAAATCCACTCCCACCCATGTCAGATCTTGAAATATTTTGTGAACTGATAATCAGAAACAAAACTGCATTAGGATCATATTAAATGTTTTGTTTCAGTAATTTCAAAAGATGTGTTTAATTATTTTTTAAAAGTCAAAATCAAAAGTTTTTACAAACTTTTTTTTTTTTTTTTTGAAAGTCAGAACTAAAATTTTTAAATGAACAGTCACTTCAGACTGGACAATGAAACTCTTCATTTAGAAAATGTTTTGAAATTGAGAGAGAAACACTGTCAGAAAATTCCAAAGAGGCTCTCATGAGGGCCTCCCTGTGCTAGGCACTTTACATGCACCTACTTAGAGACAGTGCCTGGCCCCCAAAAGCTTGCAATCGGGGACCATCTGTTCTGTTTGTACAGCACCTTGCACAATGGGTTCCATGGGTGCTATGGTAATAAAAACAATTAATAAAAATAGGCAATACAGACTAAAGTATTGTCATCCCCATTTTAGAGATGAATAACTGAGGCTCAGAGAGGTGAAATGATATGCCCAGGGTCACACAGGAAGTCAGTAGCAAAACCAGAAATTAAACCCAGATCCCCTGCAGCTCAGGCCAGTGCCTTAACCACAGAGCCTCCTTCCTCTCAGAGAAGACAGTGTCACCCGCTGAAGCCTGCCCCAGTGTTTCCTAGAGCAAGCCAACACATGTCCCCATCTCAAATGGGAGGACTTCTGTCTACAGCAGACAGTGGCTGGCAGGCACAGAGAAACAGAGGGCTCGTTAACAAGCGGTGATCCATTTTAGGAGACAATTTAATGCTGCAAGAGTGAGTCGCGCAGAGAATTAGCTAGCACAGACGTCACCCAAGCCGCCTTTGCTAACGCGAATGGAGATAATTCTTGATATCCTTACGGGACCGAATCATCCTGCAGCGATGCTGGCCTGCCTCTGACCCTGCTAATGCGTCAGGCTATGAGATGAGCAATGGAAATGTTCTAATATCCATGGGACGAATATGCCCATCTGAGCCTTGACCAGCACTTCAGAACATTTCCCCTCTTCTCAGGAGGAGACCCCTCTCCTGCAAGTTATTCTGCTCATCGAGGTTAATAGGGCTCTATGTAGGTGCAGGGATCTTCCCACCCAGAAGAACACCTTGCAGGATTGGAGCCGCAGCTTGTTAATTGTTCCATCCACTAGGTTTTTGGACTGTTCCGTCGGAACCTTTTATTGGATGCTTTAACCTTTTCTTGGAGAAAATGATGCAACAAAAAAAAATACACTTGGACAAAAGTGGGACGAGAGAGGTGATGGGGAGGGGACAGCATGCAGCATCTGGGTACGGGGAGAATGGTAGAAGGGAAGCTGGGAAAATGAAAGGGGAAGGGAACGGTTTGCCATGCCCCTAGAGCGAGGCTCATGGGTAGCAGTTCTTGCTCATGCCGCTATGTGGGTTTTATAAGGGTTAAGGAATAAAAACGCAGCTATTAATACGCTTATGAAGACGCTTGGAAGGATTCGATTTTTATTGGTAAATGTGGGTCAGGTGTCGATTTCACTGTACGCACAAATATTTCTATGAATGCGAATTGAAATTTACAGCTAGGCAAAGTAAGAAAAATAGGGTTGAGAACTTACTCGAGTTTCATTGAGGGCTGTTTACTTGGTATATTTTGACACGTGATGATGACAGCGTGTATGTTAAGGGTTAAAAAGCCTTAACTTTTCAAATCACAATGTCTTCTGTCATTAAATAATGGTCTCACCCCCCCCCCCCTTAATGCCTGACACCCCCATAATTTCCTGCAACTGTGAAAACCTAAACTGATAAAAATTCGGGGGGGGGGGAAATGCTTAAAAATGAACATTGACATTATCTGTTGAAATTATAAAAAGCCCACCAGAAATAGAATTCTGCCAAGCCCACTTACGAATACAACCTGGCGATAGGACCCGATACAGACAAATGTGGTCGTCTCCAGGCTCCTGCTCCAAAGCCCACTGAAGTCACTAGGAAGACTCACTGACTCCAGTGAACATTGGAACCCAGGTCTGCATCTGGCTTCTAGGTTCCTCTCATTAGGACAGGAAAGCCCCTACAGACAGGAATTTTCAAAAGGGAACCTATGGGAGTTAGGTGTCTAACTCCCAATGGGATTCAGGCACCTTGGAAAACCCCCAAACGTCAGCCTCAGTAATACTTACCTCTTAGCTAGAGCTTTTGTATCTGTAAATCTCAAAGCGTTTAACAAAGGAAGGGCAGTGTAATTATCCCTGTCTTATTATTATTGTTTTCATCACAGTGGTGCCTACAGGCCAAATCTGAGATCAGGTCCCTTTCGTACCGGTGTTGCACATACATAGAGTAAGGCTCTATGTACACATACAGCGGTATGTAAGGAACATACATGGTATGCACCCTTAGCATGGGGCTAAAGAACAGTGTAGACAGGGAGGCACTGCTTAGATGAGTACAGACACACCTGAACACTTAGAGCATCTACCCTACACGGCTCTCTACACACTCAGGAAGTGCCACCCATGCCTACACTGTTATTATTTTAAGCAGTGTAGCTCCTGCTGCCGGAGTCTTTCATGGCTGCGTGTTGCTACACAACACAGCATGGACGCAGGTTGCTTTTCACTGCTGCGTGTTGCCACACACTCCCTCCACACTGCCACAAGTGTTGACAAGGCCTGAGAGACAGAGCCCCAGCCCAAAGAACTTACAGTCTAAGTAGACAAGACAGGCAACGCAGGGGAGGTAGAGCGGTCAGAAATTCTCTCCAGTGAAAATGCCCGGTTGTCGAAAGTGAGGCTTTCCATTGCAATGTGTCAATTTCAACATCATTTCATTGGGGGTGGAGAGTGAAAGTGTTTAGATAAGGATGAAACATTCTGTTTCAACTGCCTCAGAATGGAACGTTTTGATTTTTTTTTTTTTAAATGACTTTACGATTTGAAATTATATTCTTTTTAACATATTCAACAAAATGGAAAAGTCAAAATCAGAACGAAACTTTTTGGTTTTGTAAGAAATAAAAACATTTGGATGGACCTGAAATCATTCTTTGAAATAATTTCATTTTGTGGGCAACTTTTTGGGTTTGTTCCAGTTTGGAATGAAAACAAATTTTGAAATTTCCCACGGAATAGAAATTCTGAATTTCGACCAGCATTAGAGGGAAGGAAAACTGAGGCACAGCGTGGTGAAAAGACTTGGCTAGGGTCACAAAGCAGGTCAGTGGCAGAGTCGGAAATAGAATAGAAGTCTCCTGAAACCCAGCTGGGTTCTCCGTCCATTGGACCATCATGTGAAATACCAATATGACTTTTCACAGGTTATAATTCTCTTATCTGTCTATGTATCCATTTATCTATTTAAACAAGTGTGTGGTTCATATTGTTTCCTGGACTTAAAATGTTTTGGAAGGTATTTCATATATAAACAGACACAGAATATTTTCAAACCTACATTCGGATATTTACATACTATATTCAGATGTAATCTAATCTCATAATTCTCCCCCCCCACACACACGACATGCTAAATACACTTATCACAGATACCAACACTTTGCACGTTCTGCACTAGCATTTTGGAGGGAGGGGGGGAATCAGCCTAATTGTGACTTTGTTTTTGCAAAAAGGTGCAAACCCTTAATTTTATTCTAACACAAATTTATAGTGGCTATAGGAGGACACTTTAAAACAAATCCAGATATTTCTAAATCATTTAAAAACTGCAGAATTTGTAAGGGTAGAATGATCGTCTTCTCCTCATTCTAGTTTATTAATTTTTGTTTTTTTTTTACATCAGCAGAGTCGGGTCTCATCTGCCTATTCTGAGATCATCAGAAAAAACATCACATCAGTGAAGGAGATTGAAGGGGCTGAGATGTTATATACAGAGCCAGGCGAGGGAGGGTGCTCTCAGATCTCATCAGGAGGAGAGCGAGGAGAAAGGGGACAAGGACTTCAAACACCGCACTGTTATTCTGACACACCAGAGAGAAAAGAGTTTCCTTATTTTCCTAGTCACCATGAAAACGGTCATCCAAATCTTGTGCTTATTCCTTTTAATAACTTTTTACAAATGTGCAGTCATCACTGGGGTAAGTCTGACTTTCTTGCCTATCTAATGTGACATCTGAACATGTTTGAGATCTTGTATTCCTTCTGAGATGTGGGTGGTACAAGATTCCCTAAGATCGGAGAAGAAATCACATCTTCTAGCAGTGAAAATATTTATTTTCTGTAATTCAGAAAAGAATTTCCTCCTGAAAGCTCAAATAAGAATACGAACAGCAAAAATGTATACTGTGCTTATATCTTCAAAGCATGTTTTTATAATGAAATATCATTATGTGTGTATTAGCTCACATTTTGGTCCCAACATATCAGTGATAAAAAATAAGCAATCCTAAACCCAAGAGAAATGCTTGCGTGGTTTTAATTTTCTATTTCTGATGGAAACTCTTAGTTTGAACTAAATCAACATTCCTCCAGCAGCCCTTGCTGCTCAGTGAATCTGAAAGTGACACTCACTATAAACAAAAGTGAAACAGACTTGATTCCCCACCCCTGCATTTGAGCAGAAAGTTATAGAAAAAAATTAAAGAAATAGAATAAATATGGGAAAATGTGTTATGATTTTTACATTTGTTTGGTTTCTGTAGAGGTTTATTAGTAACACAAATAATTGTTTTAATTATACATGATTTTTTTTGAGCTCTGATCACTCGTATCTAATTAAATTCTTTCCAAAATGAGACAAGGCTGGCTGAATGATACAAGAATCCAGTACTTTTTATGAGTTAGACTAAACACTAAATTCTTACTCACTGATAATCTTTTATACTCTAGCAGCTATGAATCCAGAGAGAGAAATGTATGCAGATAAAAATCAGGCTGGGGAATTGTTGGCTCTTGTTCATAACACTAGCATGCCATAAACTGGTATTTGAGTCAAAGAGGGGAGGGGAGAAATGTTAAAAAGTTTTCAAGCTGAGAAAAATATCAAGTTCTAACAAACTCAACACAAAGGTCAGGATGTGTTAATAGACACCGGCCCATGAGCATTTTGGGGGCTTTGATCTCAGGAGGTACTGAGCATCCCAAACCGTCACTGACTTCACTAGATGTGATAGGAACAGAGCACCTTCAGAAAGAGGCCCTGATCCTCAGCTGGCATAAACTGTCCTAGCTCCATGGAAGCCAATGTAGCCTATCTGCCCTGGCGTCCTAATTAATGTCAGTCTCGTTAATTTATAGCCAAAGAATTAAGAGTTTCTCTCAAGAGAAAAGATCCAAATTTAAAGAGAAAAGGAGAGAGGCAAAATGTATCCTAATGTATTTAAATAGTGTTCATTTGCATTGTATAAATTCTGCTTATGTGAGAGCATGATATTATTAAACTGCTCTTGGGTTACAGTGAACTCTGAGCTGTTGGAGGGGCCAGGCTGAAGTCCAAGCACAGAGGAATAGTGAGATTCCTGAGCATCACTCCACAGCCCCTTACGTTTCTTTACATTTCAAACTCCTGGCTTCCCTTGTTTTCCATTTCAGAGACATGAATTCGGAAAAGGATTAAAATACAAAAAAGCAGATTCACTTTCTCATGACAGAAAGCAAATCCTAGACTATCCCTTTCTTCTCCCTGCAAATAAATTTGTAGTGGAGACTTCTTATGTCCAAGAAATTGTTTAAAGAAGAGAACTTCATTTCAAAAAAGGAATGTATAATTTGTTTCCCCCCGCCCCCGCAAAAAAATAAATTCACACCTGCCTTTCTGTGCAATTTGAGCCCTATCCTGGTCCCACCGCTGGGAGTTTTACCATTGACTTAAATAGGATCAGCATCAGGCTCTCCTTCTAAAAGGCTTACATTTTTTATACCTTACTGATCAAATCTAGTTTGTTTTAAAAATGGAAACTTTTATAGTTCCTCTGTCTGTCTCTCTCAATACACACACACGCAAATACTCCAGAAGAGATTGCAATCCTATCCCACTGGTTTCCGTTGGGAACTCCAATATTCTTCCTTTTAAAATCTAGTGGCTATTCTTAATCTGATAAAGCACACAGAACAAAGGCCTTTTTCACTTCATTTCATCCATTCCTAAATGGTACACTAAAAAAAAAAAAAAAAAAAAAAAAAAAAGTTAGCCCTAGAATTATGACACTCCACCACCAAGTAAACTGTAAAGATTCTCAAAAGCAGCAAAAAACTCCCACTGATTTCAATAGGATCACTTGTGAAATAAAGGCTGTGTGAGGGAGGGGATCAGATTCTAGCCATACATGTAATTTTAGCAGCTGAGAAGCTAAAACCTGCGGCCCTTTCTCAGGCCAATATCCCATTGATTGGTATTAGGGTGACCGGATGTACCGATTTTATAGGGACAGTCCTGATATTTGGGGCTTTTTCCTATATAGGCTCCTATTACCCCCGCACCCCAGTCCTGATTTTTCACACTTGCTGTCTGGTCTCCCTAATTGGTATCAGCTTGCTTGATATTAGCCAAATGTCTCAAACCAGTGTAAGTGGAGCATTCTGTCACTCTGCACCGTACAGTAGCTTGGTGATTTTGGATACAGGAAATAAGAATGCCAGGTCGGGACACTTTTCAAATCAAACACATAATTGGATCCCTACTTTCCAAAGTTAAAATCTGTACAGATTGTCAAAAGAAAATAACTTCCTTTAGCTCTCAGCATTTCCTAGAATATTTGGGCCTAGAACCATGAGCTTCAGTTACATGTTACCTGTTCCCAGCTTTCAGCTCCCAGATTCTGGAGATTGAAAGATTTGGGGCCAGATCCTCAGCCGGTGTAAATCAGCATGGCTGTTAATTTCAATGGGAGCAACACTGATTTCCGCCAGGGTCCTGATCCCTGACTGTAATGCAAACAAATAAGTGACTATTTTATTATGTAGCCATTGGTTTAATGCTGGGCTGTCCTGAACTCAGCATGGATGGCTTCCCTAGCTCACCTTGTATATCATAATTGTCAGCCTCAGGAGCACAAAGACCTTTCCTCTCTGTTGGCATCTGAGTCCTGAACGCGTCAGAAGAGCTCATGTAAAGCCGTTCTAGACAGAATCGGATTCTCGCTCTCATCACAAGCCCTCATCAACTTAACCTGAGATGTGTGGCTTTTAAAGTGTCTCTTGTTCCGATTAAGAATTGATGCCGGTCTTTGAAGCGCTTGCCAGCCCAGCTCAGCTTGACTTATTTACCTATCCTCCTGGAACAGGAATTTTCCCTGGCACACACTAAAGCCTATCTGAATGCACCTCTGGCTAATTGGTGTTGTTTTGCCTCCCCATTAGGCGTGTGAGAGGGATCTGCAGTGTGGAGCCGGGACATGCTGTGCAATCAGCCTGTGGCTTCGAGGGCTCAGGATGTGCACTCCGCTGGGACAGGAAGGAGATGAATGCCACCCATTCAGTCACAAGGTATGGCCCAGCAGCCTTAACCCTTTCACAGCCTAGTCTAAGCAATGGCCCAGGGGCTGATCTTTTTCAATACTGCTGCATCTATATTTTCTAGATCTACTCTTCTTTGGGAGGGATGAGTTCAAAGCTAGCTTTTTTTTTAAAAAATGGCACATCGCATTAGTCTAGGCAGTGCTATAACCCTGCTAACCAGATACTATAAGGTATGTTCATGGCATACACAGAGAATTCTCTTGCAGGAAGGTTGCAACGTAACCTTATCTCTTGATAAACATAGAAGAATCCAAAAAGAGAAAGAGAGAAAACAGGCTGCTCCCTAAAACAGAGGCACAACTCATCCTAGCTTACTCTAGACTGGCTCTCTGCAGTGGGACTCCAATTGCAGACGTCCCTACAAAGCCCCCTAGCCTACTAGCAAGACCAGGAAACCCCTTAGGATTTAAAGTGACAGCTTGTAATTTTTACAGTTTAATATACCACGCTGTAGTCTGAAGGACTTTCAGGGATCAGGATGCACAATGCCATCCATCTGTGGATGTATATGCCAGTGGGGCAGGCACTGGTCTGGGACCCAAGCACCCTGGGCTCTGCTCTCAAACTCTGAGAGAATCCCTGCATGGCCTGTGGTGCCTAATCTGTGCCTCGGTTTCCCCATATTTGCATCAGCACACAGAGGCTTACCCAAACGTGCAGAGCTGAAAAGAGAATCCAGGAGTCCTGACACCCGGCTTCCCCTACCATGACCACTCGCGCTTCCAGCTAGATCCTCAAACAGCACTCTACTAACATCAACCTGTCACAGCTTCTACAGGTCACAGCTGACCTATGGCCAGAGCTGTACAAGCCTGTTTAACAGCTCAACTAGTGCGGTGCACGTGGCTCCAGGGGGCTCAATCTGTGCATTCAGTTTATTTAAAGAAAGGTGCTTTTGTCACTTAAATACTCAACAAAGCAAACCAGAAGCCAGGATAACGTCTGTGAACCTTCAAAACTCGGTGGCTTTGTCCAGCACGCAACACAAAAGCCTTAGGATTACCCCAAAGTGGGAGTACTTAGCGCCAGTTGCTAAGGCCTTTGAGGGACTCTGCTAATAACTCCTCAGATATTGATCTCATGGGAGGGAGACTCAGTAAACAATGCAGGGCTTTCTGCCCGGGATCAGCCTGCAGGAGATGGGGAAGATTCAAAAGGGATCAGACTTTATTAAAATCACTGCGAAGGGGAAATAAAGATAAATTCTCGAGGCTTAAATTTCATAAGGGATTGTTTTGAAAAGACAGGAGATAAACATCTATCAGCTCCTCACCTTTCCATTTAATACCAGAAAGGAGGGAGAGAGGATGGGGGATGAGAAGGACAAATGGAGGAGAGGCGAAGGAGGAAGTTGAAGACATTGGGGAATCCAGGCCCTTTCCACCCTGGCTGTTCTAATGTTGAATCTCATGGTGTCCCCTAATTTTCAGCAAAAACAGCTAAACGATTGCTGCTGATAGCCAAGGGATAGTTTATCCCAATAATTTGCCCCGCTCAGCCCCTTTCATTATTGAAGCCCTCCATGTGCTGTATAAGTCTCCCCCTGAGGGAGGCATTATCCGCATGTTAAAGCTAGGGGAAACTGAGGCACAGTGGTCTAGATTCTGCAACCTTTATTCAATGAGACTACTCCTGTAATGGCTGCATAATCAGAGGCTCCAGGCCAGCATTGCCAAGGGCACAGCTGGGGCCAGTGTGCCAAGCTGTTGCAGAAATCTGTCCGTTTATTCTACCGCCCAAACAGATGCCATGTTCTTTTGAACATCTAGCCCTAAGTGAGTAGCCCAGGATCAGAGAGATGAGATGGGCAAGGTGATATCTTTTATTGGACCAACTTCTGGGGGGGGGGGGGGGGGGAGACGAGAGACAAGCTTGAGCAACTGTGGCTCAAAAGCAGGTCTCTCTTACTAATAAGAGATATTAGCTCACCCATCTCGTCTCTCCAATGTCCTAGGACCGACACAGCTACAACACTGCATAGCCTAGAGTCACGCAGCCACTGGTGGAGTTAGGAATAGAACCCAGGGGTGAAATCCTGACCCTTGCCCCCCAAAAAATCAACAGCAAAACCCAGTTAACTTACATGGGGCCCAGCCACTACTCTCTAGTGAGTGCTAAATCCACCAGGAGATGGAGCAATGACTCAGCAGTTTGAGTGGCAGGTGAAGGCTTAGAAGCAAATTTGAACCATCCCGGGGAAAGCAGAGAGCTTGCCTGAGATTATATATTACAGACAGTCAAGGGGTTCCCAGGGCTCTCTAAATACATCAGGGGATAAATATCAGGGAGGAAGAAGAACTGTTGAAGCTAATGGACAGCATTGGTACAAGAACAACTGAGGATAAACTGGCCAGGAATAAACTGAGGCTGGAAATTAGAAGCAGGTTTCTAATCATCAGAGGACAGAGGTTCTGGAACAGCCTCCCAGTAAAAATAGTGGGGAGTCAAACAACCCAAGTGATTTGAAGGTGGAGTTTGCCAAGTATATAAATGGGATTCTGATGTTAAAGTTCAGTGAACTCTCGTGGGAATGATGTGTACGCATTGCGGGTGGGTCCGAATGCAGGCAGCATGGCTGACTTCAATGGAGCTACACCAGCGGAGGGTCTGGCTCTCCGGTCCCTGTAACAACAGGGAGGAAGTTGAAGCTAGACAAATTCAGGCTGGGAATAAGGCATACATTTTTTAACAGGGGAGGTAATTAACCACTGAAACAATTTACCAAGGGTCACAGTGGATTCTCCATCACTGACCATTTTAAAATCACGATGGATGTTTTCCTACCAGATCTGCTCTAGGAATTATTATGGGGCAGTTCTCTAGCCTCTGAGATACAGCGAGTCAGACTAGAGGATCACAGTGGTCCCTTCTGGCCTTGGAATCTCTAAATCTATGAAAAGTGAACTAGAACAGAATGAGACAAACAGATGGGGGGCCTCCTGCAGGCCCCAGCATCTCTGAAAGTCAAGCTGTTCTTAGGTCACTGCCCACTGGGATTGTCAAAGAAGCCAAAGTGACTTTCAAGGGGAATTGAGTGCCTTAGCCCCTCCACCCCCACTTTAAAGGCCTAACTTTACGCACCCCAGTGTGAAAATGCTGGTTTCTAGATTCAAGGGAAAGAGGCAGCATTGTCCACTAGTGAAAGCAGTGGGCTCTGACGCAGGGCCCTTGGGTTCTGTTCCCAGCTCAGCTCATGACTCGCCGTGCAATGTACTGCAAGGCACTGAATGGGGCTCTACTTGACGACAGAGCACGGGGAGCTCTGTTCAGAACACGTACAGCGACCAGGCCCCCATCCCTAAGGGATGACAGCCTAACACCGATGCATGTGAGAGGACAGCCCAAGCTGCAGATAGTGTGGAAGGGCTGGGCAGGGGATCATGCAGGCAGGGCTGTGAAACTAGCATGTTTTAAGGGAGGATCTGAAGGGGAACTGTATTTCTCCACCTGTACAATCAAGACACCCGATGACCCCTCAACAGCCGCCTGCTGAGCGCTCACGAGTCGTGTTCACGCTAGTTCCTCACCTGCCCTGACCCAGCCAATGGGAGTTGCGCCTGCAGGTGGGGCAGCACCCCCCCCCCCCAGCCACTCCTAAGGCTAGGCGCCGGACATGGCGGCTGCTTCCCGACCTGGGAGCCGCGTGGCGTGGTGGCTAACAGGGAGCCTGCCAGCCCTGCTACATGGCGGGGTGGCACTGCCAACCGGACAGCTAACGGCAAAGTCAGCAGTGCTGACTGGAGCCACCAGGATCCCTTTTTGACTGGGTTTTCCGGTCCAAAACCAGACACCTGGTCAACCTACTCCCAAGAGTTGCCAGGCTAAATTCACTCATGACTAAGGAGTTTTGAGTTGAGAGCCTCAGATGGCTTTGGTCCAAATGAGCTTAATGAGGATACCCGAGTCAGGATCAAGCACCCAATCCTGCAACCCTTTACTCTTGCCAGGAATCCCATTGTCAGCGAGGGGGATTAGGCTTTGATTTGCAGGGTTGCCAACTCTGACCATTTTATTTTCCAGTGGGGTAGCAGTGGGTGTTTTTTCACAAGGCCCCAGCTCTTGGAGTCATGCCATTATGTGAGAACCTCAGCTTCCATTTTAAAAAGAGGCAGTTGCTAACCCCCATGGTTGTAGAGAAAAGCTGGTTAAACAAGACCCGGGTGCCCCCTAAAAACTCAAACTAGGAGGCTAATTAAATAAGCCAATCCTTTTTTAAAAGGCTTGTGATTTGTCCAGCCAAGTTCCTGAGTTTTGGGGGCTTGACTCCTGAGTTTTGAACACCTGGCACTGACAATACTGCACCTGATCAGTCCTATTGAAGCCAGTGGGAATTACTCACATGGCCAACATTATCCATTAGCTTAAGTGCTTTGCTGGATTGGGGCCAGAGTAAAGAACTTCAGGATTTGGCCCATTGTCACTGGACATGAAACCCCTACAGGAAGATAGGGAGGAGTCTGTTTCACCCAGCCAAGGATTTTCCTAGCATTGCTCTGTGGTTGAAGTTCTGACATTCTTTGTGGTGTCTTTTGTCTCTTCCATTTTCTGCTCAAGGTCCCTTTCCTTGGAAAACGCCAACACCACACCTGCCCGTGTTTGCCAAACTTTATATGCTCCAGGTTCATGGATGGCCGATTCCGGTGTTCAGTAGACTTCAAGAACATAGACTTTTAGCAAACAGGATGTCACTTCAGAGCCCTTCCCAGCTGGAGAACCGGGCAGCACTGCTCTCTGAAATGAGCACCACCCAATGCCTCTTTATTTCTCTTTGCCATCACCACGTATTCTACACAGTGAGTGTAAAGACAAAATTTGGGCAGAGGGAGATTTTCAAAGGCACAAATAACATTGAGCACTGGTTTAGCACTGCCCTCAGTAGATCTCAAAGTGCATTACTAAAGAGGTTAGGATCATTATCCCCATTTTATAGATGGGGGAAACTGAGGCACAAGTAGGCAAAGTGACTTACCCATGGTCACTCAGCAGAGCAGTGGCAGAGCCAGGAATAGCACCTTGGTCTCCTGAGGCCAAGTCCAGTGCTTTGTCCACTAGCCTGTGCACACTCGCCTAACTCCCATTGACTTTCAATGAGTTGGGTGCCTAACTGCCCTTTGAAAATCTCCCCCAACATCTTCTGAAAATGTCACTTTGCATGTAACAAAAGGGATGCTGTCAACAATACTTCAGACCCAACATTTATTTTATATAGTGGAACAAAGGGGTTTTACTAGAAAGAAAGGTTTTCAAGATTAAAAAGCTAGGGCAAATTGTGTAACCCTCACTCATCTGGTTAAGTGCTTTCTCACACAAATAACCCCTGTGCTTGCGTCTGATGAAGTGGGCATTCACCCACGAAAGCTTATGCCCCAATACTTCTGTTAGTCTTAAAGGTGCCACAGGACCCTCTGTTGCTTCTAACCCCTGTGCTGTTATTCTTATTAAGGATGGAGCTCATACTTAACAGTTATGGGATGCTTGAATAAAAATAATATAAGACCGGAGGCAGAGGCAGGCTGCAGCTTATGACATCCACTGTCTGATCTGCTCTGTGCTGTCTACACCAGAGCTCCACCTTGCAAATGGAGGATGAACTTTGGCCTCTGCAGCCAAACCCCACATCCCTGCACACCAACAACAGCTGCTCCATGCAGTCCTGTTGTATCCAGTGGGTCTGCTCTGGGAGCAAGTACTGATCAGGGCGAGTACAGGCTTTACAATCAGGCTAGTACAGGGGAACAGGAACTGAAACGGAAAATAAACAGCAGGTGAAATTAACCAGCATAGTTTCATTAACCAACCACAGTGAAATGCTAAACTGAAGAACAGTGCTGTGGAGCTCAAAAACTGGTCTCTGTCACCAAACTGAAGTTGGTCCAATGAAAGCTATTACCTCACCCCTGTGTGTGTGTCTCTCTCTCTCATATCCTAGGACCCACACAGCTACAACAACATTGCAAACTAAATAGTGTAAATTCTTTTTTCCATTTCATTTTTGAAAGTCTCAGCTGGCCAGAGAAACTTTGATAGAACCATATTTTGTGAGAACAAACAGGTCCATCAAATCAAAATGCTTTGCAAGACTTGATTGTTTGCAGTGGAATTTCCTTTTAGAAGAGAATCGGGGGTAAAAGCTCCAACAATATCAAAATGGGATTGACATTTTCAGAATAAAACATTTTGATTTTTGTTTTGTGGTGGTGACTTGTATTATATTAAAATATAATAAAATGAAATGACAAGAGTCAAAATTAAACAATTGTGTCATAATGTATTGTTTAAACCAACCTGAAATGAATGCGTCATTCACAGAGAATTTCAGAATGGTGGGTTTTTACTCCGATTTAGAACAAAGCTAAATGTTGAAGTCTCAAAATCCTACACAAAACAGAACTTCTATCCTCTGAACAGCTGTTAATCCAAGCTGTAATTATTAACAGTTAGGTTTTTTAAGTAGAGGACCAGATGCTAGCATCCATACACATGTTGTGGAGCAGCACAAGCAGTCCTATTCGTTCTTAATGGAATTGTTTGCAGAATCAGTGACTACTCAACATGGGTAAGAGTGGAAAGACAGACTTTAAGGCCAGAATGGACCATCATGATCATCTAGTCTGACCTCCTGCACATTGCAGGCCACAGAACCTCACCCACCCACTCCTGTAACAGACCCCTAACCTCTGGCTGAGTTACCGAAGTCCTCAAATCATGGTTTAAAGACTCCAAGTTACAGAGAATCCACCATTGACACTAGTTTAAACCAATCCAACCCATGTTTTTAATACTGTGTCCCTTTAATTATTGAACGGTTTGTTTTCCCTTTAGGTGCTCACCCTGATACAAGCCTTTATTGTAATGATTCAGTTAAGTCTAGCATTTATTCACGAGGAGCTTGAACCAAAGTCCATTCAGGTCAGTTGCAGTATCTCCATTGACTTCAGTAGGTTTTGAATCAGTCCTTAGGGAAAGTACGTACTATATAAGGAAAGGCTTAGTTATTCACACCCTACTCAGCATCTGCGTAAGCTTCAGATATCCTATCATTACGATATCACAGGCTGGTCTTCACATTTATGTCTGTCAATCTCACTCCAAGAGTATATTAAATACAATTAAATATTGTTCACTAATACATGTGGTACGTTACCTTCAGGAAAGGCCATCAGTTCAGAGGCCTGAATGCACTTGCCCTTTCTAAAGGCCTGTTTAAGATCCTTCTGTGTCATTTGATCTTCATTTCTGGTTTCATTTTAGCAGTTATTGCAAAATGGAGGTTTGTTTCCAAGAAGATCGAAGCAATGCTAAAATGCAAAACGTATTTTTGGAATTGATACAAAAACTCTGTTCACTGGGAAAATAACATTCTGCTTGTAATATTATGTACATGGGAAAACTGTGCATTTGACTCTATTATGATAAACATAATGGTAAAACTGTGTTTTGATGTCTCAATCTTTATACAGTCTCGTTCAGCACTGTATCATTCATTTGTATTATGGTAGCACCTACAGGACTGCAACTGCTATTGGGACCCTATTGTGCTGTACAAATATAGAATAAAAGACAGTCCTTACTCAGAGTTTACAATCTAACTAGACAAGGCAGGAAAAGGGTGAGAGAAAGGTCGTATCTATTTCTCTTTCCACTTAATTTTATCTGGAACATCAGATGAGATACTGGGTGGCAGAGTCTTATTGACTAGGATACATCATCTTTAGTGTTATACTAGGTGAGTGAGCTGATGTGATCCTTATCTGGCACTTTTTTGGGGACATGCCATGTGAATCCTAATTCATTGTTGGAACCAAATAAAATAAGTGTTAGTAGAATGATTCCCTGTATGTATGGTTAGTAGGGCTTGAACTAAAGGGCTGTGCTTGAGCTAAAGGAGTAAGACCATTAGACTGTAGCAGAAGTAGGTTGTTACCCTATGATGTACCAGCTGTTACTAGCAGGGTATGTGTTGTCACGTTCTGCTCTGAGTTTCTTATTTTGTTTTGCACACCAAGATACACTTTCAGGGCCAGATTCTATGCTGGTGTAAATGAAAGCAACTCCATTGAATTCAAGGGAGTGCTATCCACTTACCCCTGTAGAATTTTGCATTTAGTCAGAATGACTTAAAATTAAAGAAAACAACAACAAGAATGAACAGAAGTAAAGTTTGGGGTGCAGGTGAGAGAGAGCACAGTGTGTGAGCCCCCCTCAAACAAGCTGCCGTAATGCTAAAAACAAAATGGCCACTAGCTCTGCACATAGGTGGAGTTCTTTGACATTTTAAAAAAGTGCACTATGCAGAAAAAAAGAGCAATACAGTTTCACAATGACATACACCCCCATAAGGGATTATGGTCTTTAAAGTCACCCTAAGGGCTTAAATGAGACTAGGATCATACCTAGGTCTCATGCCATCCCTCTGCACGGGGATGAATTTCACCAGACATGAGGACTGGTTGTAAAACTGAGGGGGGTTTTCCCTGCAAGAAATTTCAGGGTTTTTTTATTTTGTTTCTCCCCCATCCCCACACACACTTTTCACAGGAAGTCTGAAAATTTGTTTCATTTCAATTCTAATAGAAATTGTTGTTTCATTTCAGTTTTGGAAAAAAAAAACAAGATGAAAAGTGCACCTCAAACCAAAAACATTGTTGCATTTAAACATTTCCCATTGAAAAAAAAATGTAGCCAGAAGTAACATTTTCCTGTAAAACCCCATTTTTCAGTCATAAAACATTGACTAGCTCTATTCTACATGCATAGTGGACATACCGGTCATCCTTAGTCACTTATCTTACTCCAGACATTTTCCTTTATCTAACACACACTTGTTTCTTTTGCCACCTAGTGGAGGAAGCACTTTATTCTTCAACTGTTTTGAAGCGAAGACCTAGGAGAACTTGGAATTATCCAGAAAGCTAATCTATGCATAGATACTGGAATTAGGGGTGCTGCTGCACCTCCTGGCTTGAAGTGGTTTCCATCATATACAGGGCTTATTGTTTGGTTAAATGGCTCTCAGCACCCCCACTATAAAAACTGTTCCAGCACCTCTGAATCTATGGCATTTTATGAGCATCCCTGTATGTATGTATGAAAACTGAATAGAGTAGCAACATTATAGCATTTAGACACCTAACATAGAGGAGACTGAATTACATAAACCCTTAAAAAGACAGACACATGAACATGCTGGTCACAGATTTACATTAGGACTGGAAAGAACCCAGAATATGGCATTTTCTAGACCATCTCCAATAGGTACCCATCAAGCAGAAACTTACAGGTCTCTAGCAATTTTGGCTCCACCATCTTTCAGAAAGGTGTGCCACTAAAAACTGTATTCAAAGAAACCGGTTGTCATGACAATACAGAAGCTAAGGAGCTTATTAAGAATAGTGTTATATACACCCACCTATAGGTCAAAATCCTTGGCATAATTTAGTCCTAAGCCTATAAAACATGTAAGACAGCAGATGCTGTCTGTGTTTCACACACAGAAGATGTAGGTTGAGTAACTATAACTGCTAACTAGTTAGACTTAACGACATACTCTTGCTAAGTTGTGAAGTAACTTCCTCTTTTACCTTTGTCTTCAATTTTACAAGCTTTAAACTTATAATTTGTAACAGATACCGTATCAAATAGTATAGCTTGATCTACTGTATCATAAGGTAAAATGTTATTAGATACAGAAATCTGAAAGATGTCAATATTTAAGAAACTGTTTCAGAAAATTAAAGTTATCTAAAGGTGTTCTGTAAGAAACCCCCTCAATCTGAGGATTTTTTTGTCATCTAGGAAGGCAACGTGACCACAAAAATACTGCAGATAGCTTAGAACATGCTCCCTATTTTAAATAGAAATGTGGTTAAGTTATATGTACACAAGAGAATTGTGGTGAAGGGAACCAACAGCTTCTTAGACAAAAGAGGAAGATGCTTTGAATTGGCTCATAAACTAAAAATTTTACCACTAATTGAATCTTTGATTAGAGCAGCATAAGAGCTTACAGCAAAGATGAAATTCCAGAGAATTTAGAATAGTGTCAAAATTACTACCTTCATATTTTGTTTTGGGTTTCACGTGACAGTCTTGCTTGCATAAGTGGCAAAGGTTGGCTCATAGCATCAGTTGGGCAAGGTAATTTTGAACCAAACTGACATTCTAGTAACTTGTTTACATGTCTAACTCCTACTTTAGATTGTTTTGGTTGAACAGACAAAAGCAGTCCCATAATTCCACTGGCAGATAAGCCTGACTGGAAGTAAATTAGGATCCATATTTCCATGTGGGTACTGTAAATCACTTGCCCAGATTAGAATAGAACTAGGATAAAGCTATTTTGGCTACAGACACTTAGGGTGACCAGATGTGCCATTTTTAAAGGGACAGTCCCATTTTTGGGGACTTTTTCTTATATAGGCGCCTATTACCCCACACCCCCTGTACCTTTTTTCACAGTTGCTATCTGGTAACCCTATGGACACTCATACATTTCTATTAATTCTCCAGTCTGTTCTTTAGCTAAGGAACACAGATCCAGAGAACAGTGGGGGGAAAAAACCTAGGAGAGGTAACTGGTTAATTCAATTATTTAACTAGCGTGTGTTTAACAAACAATCTTTTTTCACATGAGATTCCACCCTCCATCAGAAACTCAAGACAGATGAACTCTCCTTTCCAGAGGCAAATCATTGGCATGTGTCTGTATAGCGCTTTCTAAGTTTGTTTCAGATAAATCGATTTCAGGCACAGCCTCCCGGGACTAGAAGCATTTGTGGCTCATGGCAGGATGTGAGGTTACTTCTTTCTTTTGAGAAGTGCCCCCTGCCCCATCTTTGGCAACAGGACCAAGACAATTTTATCTCCTGCTCTCTTTAGATGATCTGCAGACTTTGCCCGTTTTGTGGGTAAGCAAGCAGCTGGCCAGCGCATCAACCTAATGCTCAGCAACAGGTGCCTTTACGATGAAAAGCAGTACAAGAGTCAAGTGTACTAAGGCTGTATAAATACATCATGAATAAAGACATTTCTCCCTCTAGTTCACTGTCTGAACCTGGCCTAGGTTAGTAATGATTATCTCCCATGTAACTCTTTTCAAGACACCTAGCAGTACCAAATGCTGGGGCCATTTCAGATTTGCAAACCTGAGGGACTCTCTAAGTGGGGACACGTCCTCTGGCTGTTTTGTGAATCTAGCCCTTCATTTCTTTTACTTATATTTAAAAAAAAAAACCCAAACATTTCATCGGACCTACATTTTTAAAAAAATAAACTTTTCTGATTAGCTGAAAATTCCAAACGGTTTTGGTTCAACCCAAACAGATTTCCCACCCCCCTAATTTTTCAGGAGTGCCAGTGAATCTAAAAGTCAGTTATGCGCCCTGCTCGAGTCAGGACCCAAACCTGGAGAGTTTTGAAGATAAAAATCAACACCATGAAATGCACCCAGAAATGAATGTAAAGCTGGGGGAGAATTAGTGTAATATGCTCCCCACACAGTGGTCCACTGAATGGGGAGAGTCATGTTCTGCAGTAGCTGTAGCCTCTGGATGATCTTCAGAAGTAAGTGCTATAAATAAATATTAATAGCCTAATAAATAAGTGCTTCTGTATTCTACTGTGATGGTCCCAAACACTGCAGCTTCTGACAGTGTAAGGACAAGTAGGGCACAAAGCAGTAACGCTGTCTGGGGCTCAGAGAGGCGTGAATAATTATGGCAAGGCCTGGATCAGAGAGCAATGTCTAACCAAACGCAGATGGAAATTGATACTTTATCACCCCCAAGCGATGCTACCTGAGACTGCAGGAGGAATCAGGGATCCAGACGCATCTATAGCCTGTGGTGAAGAGGGGTAGGGGTAAGTCTGCATCTCCACCATACTCTCTAGATGTTTCCCCTGATCTATCAGCATCACCTTCATTTTGTTCAGGTTTAGATTTAGCCAGATTTCTATCAGCCATTTCCCTAGCTCACCTGGGATACCTGGGAAATCACACTATCTTCACAACATGAGGGGGACACGTAGAACCTTGTTGGTGATCCCAAGAGAAAACCTGAGGGATGGATGAGCAATTACGCACATCTATCCTCTGTGTGGAAAAAAAGAACAAACAATGAAGCAAGAACCCATGTCCTCCTGGCAGGGAAATCAATAGAATCTCATCATCAAGGGTATCAAAGTCTGCTAACTAGAGGTTAATTGCATAGTTTATTGACATGCCAAGCTCAGTTCTCCTGCACATGTTCTCTTTCCAAGGTGAAGCCCCATCGTTGCAAACCCAGGTTGCTTCTGATATACCAGAAAAGTTTTCCCTCTTTGAAAGTCATCAAATGCATGCCTGGGATTGAAGCTGAAAGCTCCGCATATCATTATAAATTGATGTTCTAGTTATTAATATTTGATGCAAAAACAGTGCATGTAATATCTATATAAAAAAATCCAGCCTCAAACCACCAAGTAAATTAGCCTCAGCATTTTATCATGAGTGCATTTGCTTCACTGCAAGAATTGATGAACCCAGTAACAGTAAAAGTCAGTTAGCAAAAGAGAAATCCACCTGGTCTTGCTTTAGTTCATTCTGGGCCCAAACCTGGTTGACTTTGGTGGAGGGCTGACAGGATCAGGCCCTCAGCCTCAGGTTGTATCTACACTGCAGTCAGAAGTGTGACTGTAAAACTTGCCTGTGTTAAATAGTCCTATGATGCTCGTAGACCTTCCCAACGTTCATAATGGCCACATCTCCCCACTAGAGAAGCTACATTAAATCCCTGAACAATACATAAACTTCGCATTTATAATAAAGTGGACTCCAAAATTATTTAAACTCAATTCAGTAACATCTCCCAAAGGTATTGCAGGAAATTGCCATATCTGTCGCAATGAATCTGTTACAGGCCTAGCTGCAGAATCTTGCTTCTTTAGCTCTGGAGGTGCCAGGTTCAATCCCAGGGGAGTTGGCCAAGGTGGCAGCCATCAGATAAATGGGGGACTGTCTGGGCTTCGAGTCGCTGTGCATCTCAGATGAGCTTCCTTTAGTAGCCTTATTAAATTACTGCATGTGTGAATGTCCCATGGCAGAACCTGCCCCACAAAATGGTCTATTGGCCTATTCTCTATTCACTAGTTCCACTCTAGCCCGTTTACTCCTGACTTTCTGATCAGAGAATGATTTTCAAACCTGGAGTGACTGACCCATTGCTTAAGCATCCCCCATTGACTTCAGTGGAGTGACACCCCCTTTTCTAATAGTCCGTGCCTATTGAAAGGATCTCAGGGCTGGTCTGCATGGTAAAGTTATACCAGTAGAAGCTAAAATGCAAATGTAAAGTGATAGAGTAGTATCAGTGTACCCTTCTGTGTAGACACGTTTATTCCAGGATGTGTCTTTTTAGTTTGTCAGTTGGTTCAGTTTATTCCGGAATGAGAGTGGTCCGGATTGGGGATTATGCCAATATAACTATACCAGTATAATTCCACCAGTAGAACTCTCCCTGTAGACGAGGCCTCATTCTCTCTCTGGAGTGAATGGGGCCCTCCAGCCAGTGTGACTCAGCAGTAGTTACCCTGCACTGAAACACAGGGTTTTAGTGCCTGAGTTGAGCAACTCAGCAGAAGAGTCCAGCATTTCTAAACCGGGGCTCACTCACCGCTAGGGCACCTCCTTCTGGCTGCTCTGGGGATTGGCTCCATCCAGGTCTGATGCCCCCTTCCTTTGTTTGCTCTGACCACAGCCCCACTCACTCACTAGGACTCAGCAAGCTCCCTCTGCGTGACTTGGCTGCTCCTTCTTCATGGCTTAGTCTTCCAGCCAGGTCACTTCATGCTTTCCCTTGTGGTGCGTAGCAAAGTCTCTCCAGGCCATCCTCTAACCTAAGACTGTGCCACTTTCCCCATGGCAGGTAGGGGAACACAGGCCTGCCCGTTGCCCCAGGCTCCAGCACAAGGATTCTCTGTCCAGCAAGCAGAGTCTGCTTACTCCCAGACCTCATCACGCCTTCCCTTCTCGGTGTTCTGGCCCAACTCAAACTCCCAGGCTACTTCTCCTACAGCCCTTTCTAGCTTTATCCCAGCCCAGCCTACGCCTGCTCAGCTGAACTTCATCTGCCATTAGGCCAGCCAGCCTAATTCTCCCCCAGGTGCAGCCTACTAAGTTAATGACCCCCTTCCACGCTACCTTAACCCCTTCAGGGGAAGTGTGGAGTGAACAGTCCATCACAAGGGTACACAAGTCTACACTGCAATAAAAAAAACAACATTGCACCAAGCCTCAGAGCCTGGGCAGCTGACCCAGGCTCATGGGGTTCAGCCTGTGGGGCTAAAAATGGCAGTATAGATACTCAGGTGGACCCAGGCTTTGAGACCCTCCTCTCTTGCAGGGTCTCAGAGCCCAGGCTCGAACTCGAGTCCAAACGTCTATACTGCAATTTTATAGCCCTGCAGCCCGAGCCCTTCAAGCCCAAGTCAGCTGCCTCAGGCCAGCTGCAGCTGTGCCGGGGAGCTTTTATTGCAGTGCCCTTAGAGTCTGCCAGCTTGGGATAGTCTATGTGCCGAGTTCAGCGTTCAGTTTGTTCTCAGAGCTCCTGCTGTCTGTTACTGCCCCGGTGCTCCCCCATTGGGCTCTTCTTGTTCCTTTCTGTCATCTTAAACAGCAATTGCCTCTGAAGTATTTTATAGCCCTTTGCAAATAAGTCTCTGTGCATGGGAAAACAGTAACACCCCCATTCCGTTACACCAGTGACATCACTGGGGTTACACCAGTAGAACTAGGGGAGGAATTTGGCCCCAGACCATATTTTAAACACTACATGATCTGAGTCCAATATTGGGCTTTTGCGCGAGGGGGTGAGCTGAGGACCAGAAGGTCTGGGTATATTTTGTTATCTCCATTATATCTGTGGTTGTTTAGTTATTTATGGGATGATTATCAGGATTGGGTAACCTGAAGAGCAGGCTCCAGTGGGCTGGGCTCAGTCTCCAGGAACCCGAGCAAATGGCTCAGAACAGGACTCACTGGCCATCTCTGACAAGATCAGCATGTAACAGGTTCGAGCAGCATCGACAAAATCATCTCCAGGCTGAAAGGCACCGCAGAGTTGCATCATCAAACGTCCCAGATACGGACTTCCCAATCCCTCCGTGTATCAGGGTTTGGGCTTCAGAGTCGTATGCGTAGCTATAGATGAGAACTGTGACAATATTGTCGTCACCGTCAGCGATGGATTACCAACCATCAGGACGGGGTGCTGACGATTGTCTGGATTGTTTATTCTTGTAACTTGCCATCAGCGCGTGGGATGGGTTCCTGTTCAAGCTTTGTTCAAACAAATCATGAAGATTTCAGGCTAAAGCCAAACCCTGTGAAGCTTGTCCAGCTCCATCTTTTATGCTCAGCACGGTGGGCTCGTTGTTTCTTTCATAAGAGGATTCCCTTCTTGTCCCCTCTAGTATGACATTACCTGCAGCAACCTGCCCACTGTGCCTGATGTTGTCTTTGTCATCAACAGGATGCAGTTTCCTCTGATTCCTTTGGCCTATGCAAACCAGGTACGAGAGGGAACCTTTCCCCAAGCAATGCAAGAGCGCAGAGGGGCACTGTACACACGGGAACCACTGTGACATTAACAAACAGTGAGTGCTGCGATTCCTCATGCAATCAATGGTGGTACGATTGTATTTTAACGACTAATAAGGTTGCAGTAACCTGTGATGATGTCTCTGAGGACACTCTGCCTGGTCTGTAGTTGGTGACATAGTTATATTAAAAAATAAATAAAGCATCGATAGTTTAGAATTTGTTAAAGACACATTGGTTTATATGCAAAGTAAGCAATAGAACAGCCCAAAGTTCAAACAGTTTATACAGCCAGAGGCTGATACCCTCACACTGAGTAGCACCTTAGTCTCCAAGCAGATGCACTGAAGTCCATGGGCTGGATCCTCAGCAATTGTCAATCACCAATGCTTCATTGAAGTCAAGGGAGTGATGCCACCTTTCATCACCTGAAAATCTGGCTGTATCTTAGGTGCTATTATCCACCTTTTGCACATGGGGAACTGAGGCGCAGAAGGGCTAGCGCCCCGATTGTTCAAGGTATTCAGGCATTGTTCTGTTCAGCATTGCAACGCCTAACTCATTTTCAAAAGCAAGTTAGGAATTAAATTAGGGGATTAATTCCCTTTAAAAATCTGGTCCTAAGTGACTTGCCCAAGGTCACACAGAAAATCTGTGTAGAGCCAGGCCCTGACCCCAGCTCCCCCAAGTCATACATCAGGGCCCTAACCACTGGACCACCCTTCCTTAGCAAGATGGCTGCTGAAGTAAGGCAGGGCCTGCAGATTGTCATTTAAAGTGTGTAGAGGAATTGGTTCCCCGCCCCCCAGTGCCTGACTCTCCTCTTCCCCTGACGCCCTCCAACCCGGGAGCTCCTACAGCTACCCCCTTCCAAATCTGAGTGGCGTTGCAACTTGGCCTGCAGGGTCACATCACTGCTCAGGTTTGGCCTTGCCAAAAGGTGGTCAGGCCATGGCCCGGTTGGCCCTCCCAGGCTCCGTGGCCTATGATGTAAGCTGCTATTCATCATCAAATCAGACCCATAATGGCCTATATTCCATATAGAAAAACTACATCAAGAGAACATTAACGCTGCTCAGCTAATCACTCCAAAGTCAGGGAATGGCAAAGTTAAGCCTGAACATGCAACCTTAACTCTGACACCTTCTGTCTAAACATTACCTGTATAAGACCATCTTTAATCACATGATCACAAACTGTTTCTCAAATAGTACAAATAGCGTATTAGACCATATATTTTGCTCAAACTTTCCAGAATCATTTAGCAGGCCTGGAAAATGTTAGCCCCAAAAGTAAATGTTTCAGAAAAGGAAACGTTTAAAATTATGAATGAACACTTGAAAACAGGGGCTTGGAATGGAAACAATTGGGCAACCTTAACCTTATCCGTGGCTCCATCTCCAGCTATAATACAAAAAGAAACCCACTGACAATACAATCTGTGGGTGAATTCCCACCCCACTCAAGCCAATGGGGGTTTTGCCATTAACGTCAATGGAGCCAGGATTCCACCTTATGTATCTACCACCATAGTATCTGGGTCCTAGATTCATGCCTGACTAGTACAAAGGAATCGGTATTGCAGTGAGAATGATACAGGATTACGTAAAGCAAAGAACAAAAGATGGGCTAAGATGAACCCCTGGATCTCTCACACCCTTCCAAATGCCAAGATGTGGAAAAAACCAGATCTGGATCCAAATTTGGGGCCTTAAGGCCAGCCTCTAGATCCTAGTTTAGAATCAGTTTCAGGATAAGGCTCAAACAAGGCACACACTGGGCCACTGGGTGAATTGGTTCAATTAAATTTTTAAGCTCCAACCTGAGCCTTCCTTAAGCCAAACCTGAACTGAACACAGGGAGAAGGGCTTGGAGACCCGGATTTCGTAGCTCTGGTCTCCTGAAGTATCATAGTTTTGCCTGGTGGCTCAGAATCCACCAGTTTACGGCTTTGTTGCTCGTGGGCTTGAGAATGGAGACATTCTTTGGTGACACAGCAGGAGCATTTAATGAGACTGTGCCAACCCCTTTCCTCTGCATCTGGGACCAGGGGAGGAGAACAAAGTGGAAAACCCATAAAGAGAGGCCAGGCGACAGAGATCAATCCCTCGCCGCCTTCTGCAGGTAGGATGGGACACTGTTTTGCTGAGGATCCTGGAACAGAAAGAAAAGGAAGCAAAGCATGAATCAGGCACTGGAGATAGATGTCTTGAGTGCAGGACTGGCCTTACACACCAGCAGCACAATGTGGACATCAGGGCGGGCGAATCTGGCTATAAAATGATAACGCTCTGTAGGTATCCTCTGCATTAAAAAGCCACTGGTGACATTCAGTCCTCCAATAAAGCCATTACTGAAATTATCTGCCGGCTAGAGATGATCGGACATTTTTAAATGTGCAAACATTTGTCAACATTTTTTTCTGGCAAAAAATTGGCACTTTTTTCTTTTGCAAAAATGTGACGTAATATTTTTGACAAAAATTTGGCACAATTTAGTTTTGGTGGAAAGGTAGCAAAAATTTGGCACCAAAAATGCGTCAAAACACTTTGCCAACATTTGTGACTGTTGGGTTTTTTTTATACTAACTTCCTGGGTGGTCACAACGCTTCGGAAATTCAAAATGTTGGTGACAATTTTTCTTTAAAACCTTTGCAAAAGGTTGTTCTGCATTTTGCTTCCGATGGCCTAACCCAATCGGTTTTACCACAAAGGGGGCAAAACCCAGGGCTGAGCATTACCAGTGTGGAACTCTGCCCTCTACAAGGAGACTTGATGTATGGACCGTGTGAGCGTTGGCGCTGCTTGCAATACCTTATCGATGGAGCTAATTAAAGTGAGAGAGAGGGACAGAGGTGGGAGGGTCGAGGTTAGTACATGGCTGCTCATGCTGGGCAGCCATGCATCTCAATTCTCTCTTACCGTGGCTGTGCTGGAGGCGAGAGCAGACATAGTTATATTGGAAGACGAAGGTTCTTCCTTTGACCGTCGAAGCCTGGTAAATAATTTCCAATACTCCTCTCTCACCTGAGGGTTGAAAATCCCCCGTCACTCACGGGGTCTGAGCAGGGATGTAAACACAAGTCCCTGACCACATCTTGACATGCTAAATCCCACAAACACACACCAATCAATCCCAGCATGCTGGCCAAATCCCAGTGCAGGTAATTCCATTCCCCAGGCCAGGTCCTCAGCTGATGTTTGACTCCAAAGGCGTTATCCCAAATACCCCCACGGAGGATCCAGCCCAGCTGTTCCGGCGCTAAAGAGTTGTGCTGTGTTGCTGTATGCTGCTAAACAGCTACCATGCTTTGCCCCGAGGTGGCTGCATTTCAGCACCCTACTGCTGCCTCACAGCACCGTACTGCTCTCCCTTCCCCTCCCCTTTTCCTCTCCCTTCATTTCTCTCTTTCCCCCACCCCTTTGCAACCCACAGTAAAAGCTCAGATCCAGCCCACACCTGCTGCCCGTAGGCTGGGGGCATGCAGGCATCACCTTTCTGTTCAGCAGGCAGTGCACCACGAAGATGAAGGTTCCCAGCATGCTGTTGGTGATGGTGAACAGGTACCCCATCACCGTGGCCAGCGGGCCAAACTGGAAGGTGCCCAGCCCCCACGTGAGGCCCAGGACTAAGAGATGAGCCAGGGCTTTAAAAGTCAGTGACCTGAAATGGGGAGAAAAACAACTGTGTGACAGCCACTGGGATATTGGCACTGGCAGGGAAAGCAGAGGGGCTGGGACATGAGAGCAGAATCTCCCCCCTAGTTTTCATTTCAGATCCCTTGAAAATGTATCCCCCACACTCAGTGAAGAGCAAGAAAGAGGTTACCACCAGCCCCAGGAGTGGAGTGTGTATGGGAGGCAGCACGGCCTAGTGCACAGAGCACCCGACGGGGACTGGGTTCTATTCCCGGCTCTGGCACTGGCCTGCTGCATGACCTTGGGCAAGTCACGTCCCTTCTCTGTGCCTCAGTTTCTCCATCTGTAAAGCTAGCGATAATGATCCTGACCTCCCCTTTGTGAAGCACTTTGAGATTTACAGATGGAAAGTGCTAAAAAAGAGCGAAGTATTATTACAGGAGGCAATGGGGACAATAGACTAACCTGCGCCAGGGGCCAGGAGGGTGGTTAAAACGTCATAGGCAGCAGGGGAGGAAGGTAGGTCTTGTGGCTAAGGCACAGGACTTGGACTCAGGTGATCTGGGTTCAAGTCCTGTTTCAGCCACAGACTCCCTGTGGGCAAATCATGTGATTGCTCCATGCTAAGGTGACCAGGTGTCCAGTTTTCGACTGGAACACCTGGTCAAAAAGGGATCCTGGCGGCTCCGGTCAGCACTGCTGACCGGGCCGTTGACTGTCCGGTTGGCGGTGCCATGCAGGTCCTGGGATGTAGCTGGCATGTTCCCCCTCTGGCTCCTACACATAGGGGCAGCCAGGGGGGCTCCATGCGCTGCCCCCATCCCAAGCGCCACCCCCGCAACTCCCATTGGCAAGGAACCAGAGCCGCCTGGCCACGCCTCCACATGGGAGTCAGAGGGGGGACATGCCGCTGCTTCTGGGAGCTGCTTGAGGTAAGCGCCACCCAAAGCCTGTACTCCTGACCCCCTCCTGGGCCTCAATCCTCAGCCCAGAGCCCCCTCCTGCACTCTGAACCCCGCAGACCTGGCCCCACCCTGGAAGCCCGCACCCTCAGCCGGAGCCCTCACCCCTTCCCGCCCCCTGAGCCAGCCCGGTGAAAATGAGAAAGTGAGTGAGGGTGCGGAGAGCAAGCGACAGAGGGAGGGGGGATGGAGTGAGCAGGGGGCGGGGCCTCGGCTAAGGGGTGGGGCAAGGGTGTTCAGTTTTGTGAGAGTAGAAAGTTGGCAACCCTAGTCCATGCCTCAGTTTCCCTATCTGGGACTAGGTGAGTAGTATTTCCCCCACCGCCCAGAGGTGTTGAGAGGCTAAAACTATCAGTACATCTGTGAGGTGTTCAGCCACTATGGTGACAGGGCCCACGTAAGAACCTAGAGAGAGATTATCCATTTCCCCCCTAGGAATCTTGCCTGGTGTTCCTCAGAGTAGACAGCTCTGCATTGAGGGAGGAAAGATGCTCTCGCAAAAGCTTCAGAGTAAGGCAGAAAAATACTAAATTTACCTGTAAAGAGACAAACCAAAGGAGTCCCTCATACATTTCATTTCAACCTCAGGCTCCAGAGCCCCACCTAGTGTAACTCAGCCTAGCGCCTGACTGGACTGTAACCAAGTACCAACCGGTTGAGGATCTGGCCTGTGGGATGGAACATTAAATTGGACCCTGGGGTTAGAATTAGTTTTGGCCGGTGGTTTGAGATGGCCTAGTGTCCCAGAGAAATGCCTTACAGCTGACCTGCAGCCCCAGCACTTTGCTGCTCCAGTCCCCAGGCCTTGTGCCGATCGATGATATACGGGGGGGAACCTAAACGGGCCAGGAAATGTTCTGGACCGTGAGAATATTGAACATCAATGAATGTCATAAATACACGGTGGTGCCTGATTCCCCTCTCCCTCAGCCTGGTGTAAACCAGGAGTAACTCCATTGGGCCTGTTTCCCCTCTCCCTCACGCCAGTGTAAATCAGGAGGAACTCCACTGAAGACAATGGAGGGAGACGGGTGTGAGGAGAATCAGGCCCACTCTGTTGCTCAGACGGCTCTGAACAATCTTGTTCTTTATGTTCTAGACGGCCCATCCCCCCAGCTCACCCACACCATAGGCGATAGCTCTCCTTAGGAGGCTTGTCTCTCTGGGGTGTCTGTCACTGCTAGCCTCACTGAGGACGTGTAGGGGCCAGGGCTCTGGAATTACGCCAGCTGCTCCTCGGGGGGCTGCCATTCCCAAAATGGGGTAGCCATACATTCATTTTGCAAAATCTCCTTGGTCAGGTCGGGTTGTACGCTTTCAGGCTCCAGACCACGGGCGCCTCAGACCCGCCTCCTCCTAGCAACTCTGGTCTGGGCCCCATCTCTTCGGTGTTCCCATCTGTGAGAGATTCTACCACAGCCCTCTGGTTCTGCTGCTCTGGGAAACCCGAGACCCTGCGGTACCCACCACAACCACGGCGCAGACAGGCCCAAGGAAATTCCATCTAAAACCGTTATCAGGATTGAGCCAGCAGCTACGAAGAAAGAGAGAAAGGCCATTAGCAGAACCCTGGCAAGACCTGTACGGCCTGCATTTGCTACCTCTGCACCACTGCCGTGTGAGCTGGTGGCACTGGCATTGCCAGGTATGCCCCCATCCCCCAGTTCTGCTAATAGACCTACAAGTGGAATCCAGTCAGACTTCAGGATAACAGGGTTCAAAAATGGGACAGTTTAAAGGCTGAGACTGAAAGGGGAAGATCCAGTTCCATTTGGTCACCAGGACTTGGAACAGGGCAATGAGTACATCGGTTTCAGGAGCTCAAGCAGCACCCAACAGAGATGGGTAGTAACCAACGGAAACCAAGGAATGTATTGTTATAGAGACGATGGAAGTGTGCCCAGGGAGAAGAGTCAGGGGCTTCCATATGTGGAGAGAACCCCAAGCCTGGATTCAGACTGGGAGGCTGAGAGCTGTGGGGAAAGATGTAGGTATAGGCCCAGGCTGGGATTTGGAAGGAAGAGGGTAGAGGTCTGGGATTTGGGGTGAGCTCGGGTAGTGTTAGGGGCGTGCAGGATCGAATGTCTCCACACAGGGTATTTACAACTCATGCGGACTGTAAGATGTGCAGTGCATTGTCTGCTTCCTGTTTACACTCTCTGTCAGCACACTCTCTATAAACAAGATTCATAGAAACTGAGGGCTGGAAGGCGCCTCAAGAAGTCATCTAATCCAGCCCCCCACATGGAGGAGGGATTAGGACACAGCAAGCAGAACAGGAAACCTGCCGAGAGCAATTGTAACATGCTAGCTAAATGTGTTGTGTCCCCACCACCACCCAGTGGCTGGTCCACATAGAGGATAAGAGCCTACTATTGCTCCCACCTAATGGACTTGATCCTTTAGCTCAAGTGGTAGAGGCCTGGGCTTTTGCCCTGAAGGACTAAGGTGAGTTGCCACTGCTGATCTAAGATGGGGGTCTTTACACAGTCAGTGTGAATGGAATTCACCCCAGTACCTGGAGGATGCACAAGTGCTCCTAGGCACAGGGCTCTGGCACAGATTCTCCATACTGAGACAAAGCTCCGCCTTGCCACACAGGACTTACTGATAAGGAGTTCCATAGCTGCTGGGCGCGCTGGCTGCAGACGTGATCACAATCACTGCTGGGAGTCCGTAGCCAAAGGCGTACATGCATTTTCTTGTGCATCTGCCCGTGCCTGCATAATTTTTCACCTTCAGATTCCTGACGATGAGGTACAGACTCACCGCTTCCAGAAACATCCAGGCAAAGCAAGCCAGGAAGAGGTAATGCAGCAAGCCGGCGGTGATGGAACACATGAGCTGGAGGAGGAATGGAAAGTCAGTCCAGGGTTATTTGATGAGATGAGCTCTCTTCCTGCCTTGGGAGGATGCACCTAGATTATGGCCAGGCAAACGCTTACGGTGGGAAACTGAAACTGACCCTAAGTCTGTCGAACACCTGGTGTGAGAAGCACTGTCCCCGCTCAATGCTTCATTATAGATACAGCCAGTGGAAATCTGGGGATCTTGTCTCAGCGGGGTCAGAGCAGGCTTTGGCTTTATTTCATACCTGCTGAGATTTGCATTGGGATGGAATCAGTTCCAGCCTGCTCCAAATATCAGCCCAGATTCACCGAACTCAGCCCAGTTGTGGGGTTGGAAGGAAGCCTCTAACCTGGGGCAACTGGGTGCGGGTTAGATTATTGAGGTTTTACCCAGAAAAGGTCGCAGTTACAATAGGTCACAGAATCATAGAACCATAGAAGTAGAAGGGACCACAAGGGTCATCTAGTCTAACCCCCTACCGTGATGCAGGATTTGTTGTGTCTAAAATCATCCCTGGGTGGTGCAGTCTCTACTGCAGTCCATTGACCTGATTCTCCTCTCACTCACCCTGGTGTAAATCAGGAGTAACTCCACTGAAATAGCGGAGCGTAAATGGAAGCAGATCTGGGCCCAGTTGGGAGTCAGCCCAACATATGTGAGATCCCAACGCGGGTAGGTGAAGAAACCACGACGGGAGCTGTGAACAGTGCCTGGAGAATTCTGCGCCTACTGTACCTTGTTGTAAGTCTTGTCTATTCCCACTATGAAGAGGAGATCGGCCAGGAAGAGGCATATGCTGAGCTGCAGGTGGAGGAAGGTGCTGCTGGTGTTACGGATGGGGTGGCAGAAGAGGAAGGTGACGATAGCCAGGACAAGACAGATCAGGGAGATGATGAGCCCGGTTTGGCTGATAACGAACAGGGCAAAATCCACCTGCGACACAGAACAGCTGAAGTCAGGGCCATGGGTTGCTCCCCACTCACCTGCACCCCTGCTAAGCAAGGCCTTTGGTGCTTCTAGTCTGTCTGGGAACTATACCCTTCCCACTGCATCATGCTGGTTTTAGGTGCACGAGCAACTTAGCCATCTCACCTTCCAGGGCAGTACTGGGTCATGGAATGGAAGGCACTGGGTCGCGTTGAATCTGGTCAGCACCACCGACTGGGCCGTTAAAAGTCCCGTCGGCGGTGCTGCCTGGCTAAGGCAGGCTAGTCCCTACCTGTTCTGACACCACACTGCGCCCCGGAAGCGGCCAGCAGCAGGTCCAGCTCCTAGGCGGGAGCGCTATGGGGCTCCACGCGCTGCCTCAGCCCCAAGCACTGGCTCTGCACTCCCACTGGCCAGGAAACTGCCAATGGGAGCTGAGGGGTGGTGGTGCCTGCAGGCGAGAGCCGCGCAAAGCCGCTTGCACGCCTCCGCCTAGGAGCCAGACCTGCTGCTGGCCACTTCCAGGGCGCAGCACGGTCCGCAGTGCCAGGACAGGCAGGAAGCCTGCCTTAGCACCCCCGCTGTGCCGCTGACCGGGAGCTGCCACAGGTAAGCCTGCACCTCACCCCCGCGCCCCAATCCCCTACCCCAACCCTGAGCCCCCCCCGAAACCCGGAGCCCCATCCTGCACCCCAAAGCTCTCATCCCCGGCCCCACCCCAGAGCCTCTTCACCCCCGCCCAGAACCTGGACCCCCTCTTGCATCCCAACCCGCTGCCCCAGCCCTGAGCCCCCTCCCACACCCTGAACCCCTCATCCCCAGCTCCGTTGGGTCACAGGCGTCAAAAATTTTCTTCAACTGGGTCGCCAGAAAAAAAGTTTGAAAACTACTCTTCTAGTGGCTGCCCAAAGCGTGCGTAAGGGGCCTGGTATAACAGTGGCCACAGACATTTTCCTTTAGCTAAAGCGGCAGAGGCCTGAGCTTTTGGAGCTGACGTTCTAGTGGCTTGATTTTCAGAGATGCCTTCCACCCAAGAGGCAGCTGCATTTCAGAGGCAAGAGAAGCAATTCCTCTACACACGCTGCGTAAGACACGTGAGAATTGCTGTAAATTGCCCCAACCCTATGTCTGCTATATTAGCATGATGGCCATGATCTAAATTCAGTGGATTCTCATGGGACACTGACTGTCTTGGGTGGATTAGCATGACATTTTATTACGGCCCAGGACTAGAGAAGCAAGAACTAGACTGTACACTGGACTGGCTCATTTTACAGTGGTTTGCGAAGGCCCCTTTGGAGAGAAATTCATTAGTTCAGTTTATCCAGTGAGTTAATTGCAATTCATTTATAGGCCTGGATCCTCAGCGGGTGTAAATGGGCACAACTCTGACTTCACTGAGTTCAATGGAGCTATGTTGATTACACCAGCTGAGGATCTGGCCTAGAGGTTGGTTGGTTTGTTTTTTGTTTTTATTTTTTAGATATAATGAGAAAATGGCAAGGGATTTTTCTGGATTATTAGATGCAGTATTTTCTCTGCCATCATGATGAGCATAGCCCTCCCCTCCTGTAACATGTTAACTAGGGTGACCAGATAGCAAGTGTGAAAAATCGGGATGGGGTGGGAGGTAATAGGCACCTATATAAGAAAAAGCTCCAAATATCAGGACTGTCCCTATAAAATTGGGACATCTGGTCACCCTAATGTTAACTGCCTTCAAAGGAAGGGAATTGTTTCTTTCTTCCCTAGATTTGCTTGTCTCTTTATTTGCTTGCTTTGAATTTGCCAAAGCAACATCGCCCCCTGGTGGAAAGATGCACAACATCCTACAAGCTGGCCTATACTAATATGTCTAGCTGTCAGTATTTAAAATTATAACCCTAATGGAAAATAGAGGTTGATGATCTCTTGGTTATCGCTATGGTCTTTAACCAGCAGTCTGATCACTGGATCATCAATTAAATCTAAGGAGCAAAGTTGTGCCTAATTGATAGATTGGGCACAGGCTGGAGTAAGCTACAGGGCTAATCAAGCCATTAGCCCAGAAAATAGAAAAGTGCGGGTGATGGTGGGGGACGGGACATGACATGATATGACATGACACCAAATCCTACGCTTTTAGAGTCGGAGCCAGAAAAGATCTCTTTGTGCCCCTGCCCTTGGCTGAGTGAGCTATGGAGTGTATGGTCTCCAAGCGGTTTGTGGCTAGAAAAGAGACAGGAGTGGAATAATGCCCTGTCACAAACCCCAATACTAAAAAACAGAATTTCAGGTTCATGGCAACGTGGAGTTGTTTTTAACTATACCTTATACAAAGAAAATTGCTCATGTTTTTAGATTTTCAAGGTGTATAGGATTAAAGGTGCCCAGAATGGGTCTTATCATCTGCTGATCACCTCGACTAAAGTGTGGGTCTACGCAGAAATGGCGCTATGTTTAGCATCTCTGTGACCCTATTAACCGTGCTGCTCAGTGGACGGGTCAAAAGAAATATTTGTCTAACTCCCGGTCCTGCAAACTCAGCTTGGGGTCAGAGCATCTAGCAGGGTTCCTTCTGCAGCGTGCATCACTCACAGCAAAGATTCTGCTACTGGAATCTAGTGACCAGTTCTGCTGATTCTGCACGAGTCACACGCAAATCTAGCCGCACTGGCTCAGTAGGGTTAACAGTAAAACAATCTTATTTTCGTCACAAAGAGGAAGACGCAGCAGCAAAGAGGAATTTCTATTACAACAGCACCCAGAAGCCCCCACTAAGATCAGGGCCCATTGTGCTGGTGATGTACAGGCACATGGTAAGAGACAATCCTTCCTCCCAAGTCCTCTGTCTGAGCTAGAGGACAACCCTGCTTTGTGAGTCAGTGGTACTAGGGTGGGTGAGCCCAGAGGAGTCTGGGTTGTAAATATCGAATTCTGTCAGTCCAAACTCTCAGACTCTACAGAAAGGGTCCAAGATCTCCAAGACAGCAGGAAACCTGCAGTGATGTTTGCATGGCAATGCTAGGTGTGTTGGGTGCAGTGGAGATTGGGTTTGACAGGAATGAATGCAGGTTTGGATTTCTGCCCCTGAGGCAGGGCCGGCTCTAGGATTTTTGCCGCCCCAAGCAAAAACAATTTTGGCCGCCTCCCCCTGTTTTTTAATTACCCCACCCCCGGCCCCACCTCAACTCCTCCCCTTCCCCAAATCCCCAGCCCTGCTTCCTCCCCCCAGGCTCTCAAGCCTAGGAGGGAGGGAGGGAGGGGGAGAAGCGGCGCCCGCGCCGCGGCCGCTCGGGATCTCCCCCTCCCTCCCAGGTTTGAGAGCCTGGGAGGGAGGGGGAGACCCCGAGCGGCCGCGGCGCGCGAAACAGCTGTTTCGCGCGCCGCTGCTCCCCTTCCCTCCCAGGCTCTCAAGCCTGGGAGGGAGGGCGAGTAGCGGCGCGCGAGCGGCAGCAGCAGCGGAGGTGAGCTAGGGCGGCCGGGGCACATTTTTAGGGGCGGCATTCTGGCGCCGGCCGTGCCGCCCCTAAAAATGTGCCGCCCCAAGCACCAGCTTGTTTTGCTGGTGCCTAGAGCCGGCCCCTGCCCTGAGGCCTGATCCTGCTGTCCCTGGGGAAAAGAGAAGACGTCAGTTGAGATGGGCTGGAGCTGTTGTTGCTGCTGCTGCTGTTAAAGTCCGATCGTGTTTATGTAGCAGACACAGCTACGAACAATGGAGGGACTGCCCAAAGCACGTGGCAGGTCAGAGCTGAGCCATGTGGGCTGAGGAGTTTCACTGGCTGCAGATGCAGGGTCTAGGAGTTTGGTTTTGCAGCCTGTGTATGTTGGAGGTAGAAAGCCCTGAGAAGCAGTTGTCAGCGTGACTCTGAGAGGCAGCAGAGAGACAGAACTTCTTGGGCACAGAGCTTGCTGGAGTGGCAGGCGTGGAGATTTATGAGCCAGAAAACTACCTGTTCTTTGTTTGTCCTGTGTTCAGGAAAATAGGACTTTGTGTACATGTTTTGTACATAAACAAGATTACACTGAAGTACAGACCTGAGCAGTAGCATCAATTTCTCCACCCTGCAAGGCCCTGAGTATTGGCCAACTGCTTGGGCCACAGGGACATAGTTATGCACAGTGGGGAGCCCAGCATCCCATGCACTGACACTTCTAGAGACACCTGATTTCAAGCCCAAAGCCCCAAATACCTGAATGATACCAGGCGCCATCAGCACCGCAAAGCTGGCCAGGTAGCGACAGCTGCACCGTGTGTGAGTGACATTGGAGTGAAGGTGCTGGCAGCCCTGGGGGGACCAGCCACCATCCTGGCCTGTAGAGTTCCAGTGGACGCAGATGGCCCTATCCAGCAGAGTCTTGTCCTGCAAGGATTTGCAATCACGGATAGAAAGGGTGTTCAGACCATATTAAGCAACAGCAGAGCCTTTAACAGCAAATCAACACAGGGATGAGTTCTGAGCTCATGGATTCACTCCAGGAGGTGGTGATTAGGGTCAAGCAGGAGTTTCTCTCTCTCCACCATGCTCTGCATCACACAAACAGCTAGACTCATCAGGAAGGATGCTGCCTTGACGGACACATGGGCTGAATTGCTACAGCCAGTCATGTGTCCCTGGGATCCTCTGATGTGTTTGGTCTTTCATAGATCTCAGGGGATGAGAGCCCATGGGACCAGTCCTCGGCTAATTTCAGGCAGCAGAAATAATGGACTGGCATAAAGTACCCTTAAGACCCACATCTTGGCACTCTACTACAGCAGTGGTGCCAAACACAGGGTTATTGTTATTATTAATAATACATATTTTTATAGCACCAGCAATAATTATTTTTATCCAAGGACCTTAAATGAAGGTCAATTGGATTAACCTGATTTTACAGATGGGGAAACTGAGGAACAGAGCAGTTAAGTAATTTGTCCAAGTTCACCCAGCAAATCCACAGAAGACCCTGGAGTAGAATCCGCATCTCCGGAGTGCCAGTCTGAAATCTTGCTTTTTATATTCCCTACTGCCTGGTAGAGACATACAGGATCCATGCCCCAAAGAGCTTAACACATAAGAAGAGACCAAATGAGGGCTATGGACAAACACCGGGGGGAGGAAAGGTGATGGGAAGACAGGGTTAGTTCATCCAATGGCATCAGCTGAGCTACACCAGGATGAATTTGAGTCTTAGTATTCAGCCCAGAGCGGTTACAAATAGTCATTGCAAGAAATGGGCCCAAGGCGCAGCTTTTGGGGATGGATCCTAAAACTTGGGGGTATTTGGTCCAGGCTTTGGGTCTGGCCCCTCCTCTAGAATTGGGATTGTTCAATGATGGATCACGACCAAGCAAAATTAAATGAACCCAACCCAATGAGAGCCCCTCCCCCCCGAAAACCCACTGCAAAGAGAATGAAAACATCCACCTGCTCATAGGTTCCTGGGGATGGGGAGGCCAGGGAGTGGGAGAGAGACTGAGAGGCTGGAGAGGGAGAGAGGGCTGGGTGTGCTGATTGTATCCCAGTCCATGTCAGGCCAGCAGCCCCCAGGAAACAGAGGAGCCAGGCAGCAGCCTCAGTGGGCCTGTGATACAGTCCAGGGGGTGAGGCAGTGACCTCACAGAAGCCTAGGGCAGCTGGGCAGCACCATGGGATACAGGGATGCAGCAGTGACTGCACAAAGGCCAGTGGCAGGCGGAGCTCTGTGCCTAGCCACAGGCTAAAATAAACCGTGAGTCTGGTGGTGCCCTTCCCCCAGCTCCTGCCGCACTGTTGGGATCCCAGGTGCTTCCATGCCAAGCAGAGGGTATCCCAGGACATGACTTGCCAATGGGATCCTATGACTTGCCCTGCCAAATACATTCCATGACCTGCAGTGCCACGCCAGTGGGATCCCATGGCCAGCCATCCCTGCCATTTCCGGGGGGAGCCGTGGTGAACACTTCATCATATGATACTTCCCCAGTATCCTCCCCCCTCTCTGAGCCTTTCACCACCACAGGGCATGAGGCCAGGAAGACAGAGATTCTTGTCTTGAGCTATCACCTGGGGTTGCCACCTGTCCGGGTTTCCTCAGGATCGCCCCCCTTTTGAGGTGGCTGCCCTGGGAGATCTGTAAGGGTGCTCGGTGCACACGGCCAGCTGCCCAGTGGTATGGGCACAGCATCATCCCACGTGTCCTGGTTTTTCATACCTGAGAGGTGGCAAACCCATTACCACCACTCTGGCTGAACTGCTGCAGCATCTAAAGCTGGGCCCAAGTCATGGAGTTCCGATCTAGAGGCGAATCCAGCTCCAAAACTCCCTGAGGGCTCTCAGAGACCCAGGGTCATGGTTTGGGCCTTTATGTCCTGACATACTCTGCAAGGGACCATAACAGACAAGATGGGTTGATAACGGACTCTCTTTTCCCCAACTCATGCTGTTACATATTGAGGACACACATCGTTGACCCACCTTGAGGTGCTGGAAGGTGAGGTTGATGGGACTGGAAAGCTTCTTCTTCCAGGTGCTGGTGGAGGCGCTCACCACTCTGGAGTTCACATGAACCTGTTCTGGTCTTGCCTCGCTCCCTGGATTTTCATCCTGCAAAAATCTCCCTCCCAGTAGGGACTCCAGCCCCACGTAGGAGATAAAAGCGACAGCAGCAGAACCTGCAAGCAGCAAAGGGGGGGCGGGTGGAACAGCTTAGGGGCAGATGGTAGGGCTGGTTGGGGAGTTTTGTTTTCTTCCTGCAAAAAATTGTGATGAAAATGACCCTTTCCCCCCAGTTTCCTTCAATTTTTTGTGTTTTTGTCAAAAAAGGGAAAATTTTCCAACAACAACTGACATTTTTTGCTCAAGATGCCATTTTATCAAAAAAGCCATTTTCTGCAGGGAAAAAAAATGTTTCCAACAGCTTCCAGAAAATGGCTGAACCAACAGGTAAAAATGATTTCCTGGACATGTTGCTTAAGGTAGATAGCACAGAGCCCAGCTCTGCAAGGTGCCCACAAATTTCACTAACTTCAGGGGGACACTCAGCTTGTGGCTATCCTAAACCTCTGAGTTACAGAAACCAGGAGGGGAAGACAGGGGTTGATTTCTCCAAATTGCCCTGTTTGTTACACTCCCTGTGAAGCTCTGGCATTGGCCACTGTCAGAGACAGGATACTGGGCTAGATGGAACATTGGTCTGATGCAGCACAGCTGTTCTTATGTTAACAGGACTGGGGTCAAATAGAATCCGATTGGACAATATTCACAGACCGTAAGACCAGAAAGGACCATTAGATCTTCTAGTCTGACTTGGCCAGAGAATTTCACCCTGTTATTCCTGTACTGAGCCCAATCACTTGGGTTTGGCTAAAACATCTCTTCCAGAAAGGTAGCCGTCTGGATCTATCAAGAGATGAGAAATCCACCACTTCCCTTGGCAGTTTGTGCCAATGGCTAATTGTCCTCTGTTAAAAATCTGTGCTTTATTTCTAATTTGAATGTGTCCGGCTTTAACGCCCAGCTGTTTGTTCTTGCCAGGCCTTTCTCTGCTAGGTTTAATGGTTTAAAAGCCTCTCCACTGTCTGGGACTGGCTTTTGATCAGGCCCATATGACATTCTTGCCCGCACAGCGAACTTTGAAAGTACCCACTGAGTCCTTACTTGGGCAAACTTGCCTTGACCTCAGTGCCTGAGGAAGAGCTGAGTTAAAAACGCAGTGGGGAACTTTAGGGTTTGATCCTATAAGAACAGGAAAGAAGGGCCTTTTAAGGAATGGAAGACCTGGGCCTGACCCTGAGGAATCAGTGAAAGCTGAGGGTGCTGAGCAGGATCAGGGCCCGTTGTCGGTGCATTAACACTGGGGACAGCGGGAGCCAAGAAATCACTGAGACGCCCATTTAGAAAACTGCCTATGAGAAAGAATTGTGAATATTTAGTTCAGAGAGAAGGCTGAGAGGGGACCTGATAACAGTCTTTCAATATATACAAGATTGCTATACAGAGGATGGTGATCAATTATTCTCCACGTCCACCGAGGGCAGGACAGGAAGGATTCAGCTTTTGCAGCCAGGGAGCTTCAGGTCAGAAATTAGGAAAATCTGTTTAACTCTAAGGATGGCTCAGCACTGGAACAGGTGACCTAGGGAGGTTGTGGAATCCCCATCATTGGGGGGGGTTAAGAACAGGTTGGACAAACACCTGTCAGGGCTGGTCTAGGTATATTTCACCCTGCCTCCGTGTGGAGGGATGGACAGGTGACCTCTTGAGGTCGCTTCCAGCCCTACATTTCTCTGCTTCTGTGATTTCATTACTAGGGGACTCGCACAGCATGGCTGGTCCCCACACTACAGGCTGGATACTGCCCCTTTACTCATATGGGATCAAACTCACTGTTGTCAACCCATTGAAGACAACGGATAGTAAATTGCTCCCCAAGGAGTCCTGTCGACCTCATGGCGCCATTCACAGAGTAAGGACCAACTTGCCATGGGCAAGTTACTACTCCATGAGGGTGCCAGTTTTATATTCATGAGCCCTGAACTACAAGGCACCGGAGAGGAACGTAGTTATGATTGGTGGGTTGCAGGGATGTCTCCATGGTACCTTCCATGTCAGCGTCAGTGATGGCAGTGCAGTGAATATCCATTCTGTCTTCGTGAGCATGGAACCCAAGTACCTCGCTCTGCAGACTACAGTTCTCATCGGTGAGCTTCGTCTGAATCGCTGAAAGGTGCCAAGAGAAAGGGGCTTGGGTAACTCAGTATTTCTCATACACATTTATTAGTTGTATTACAGTAGCACCCAGAGGCCCCCAGTTAGGGATCAAGGCCCCACTCTGCTGGGTGTTGAACACTGACAGACATGTAGGAGGAGACAGTCCCTGCCCCAGTGCTCTTACAATCAAAGTAACTTCAACGGCAATATCTCTGTTCATGGACCAGCCCCCAAGGGATCCTGTCAAAAAGCTAGTTCCTGTCTTCTCTGGGCAACTCCAGCCTCTAAATCCATACCTGGATCCAGGGCTGAATGTAGAGCCTCTATAGAATCATGGAAAATCAGGTTTGGAAGGGACCTCAGGAGGTCATCTAGTCCAACCCCCTGCTCAAAGCAGGACCAATCCCCAGACTGATCTTTAATCATAACCCTGTACTGAACAACCCAAAAAGCTGGGGGTAAGTGGTTAAAAACCTGGCCCCCAACACCTATGTGAATTTCATGGCTCGGGCCCAGTCTTTACTTCTTACCCATTAGCTTGGTGGTCACAGTCTGGGTTTGGTTCTCCGGAGAGGCGAGGGCAGCTGTCACTGCGGCCGACCCCAAACTCTGCAGAAACAGCGTCGCAGCAGAAGCAACTTCCTCCTTGCTTTCGACGCTCCAGAGGGAGCTGTCAGCAAGGACGTGTTCGAAGGATGGCGCTGTCTCCTAGAGGGTTCGGGGATCAGAGCCTGCATCATGACTGTTGGGAAAGTCTCCGGCTTTCCCCTGCATTTCAACGGGGGCTACGTTCCCTCTATCCAGCTCCACGCACTTAAGCGTGGAACTCCTGGTGGGAAGCAGTGGCTGTGTGGTGGGTTGCAGCCCACTGATTTCTGTGGCCTTTGGGATCAGGTCCTAGGAGACGATTCAAGTACTTATGGAGCTACCAAATCAGTGAAGGATAGTCCAAAAATCTGTGGGGAAAATCTATTCAGATGGATAGGCAGACAGACAGACTGACAGGGACTGTCCTGTCGAGTGATAGCCACCCCTGTGCAGAAGACCAGAACAAGGCTTGTTTAAGTTTCCTATAAATCCTACAGGATGTAAGTGACACATACGCCTTTTGCTGGCCCTCTGCGCAGGGATAAATTTGATGTCAATGGGAGTTAGGCATTCAATACCTTTGAGGCTCTGGGCCATTGTTCCTAAAGTGGTGTGCTACAAGAGGAGTCTATACAGGCTCAACCTGTGTCAGTCAGGGAACTACACCAGTCTTGGCAGAGACCTGGGTGTCCCAGTGTTAAAGGTGGGTCTCTCTAACAATGGAACATTTCTGACCTCTAGGGAAGTGGTCAAGCTGATGTTCTCACAGGCAGGTGTCAGGAGGCTGAGGGTGGAATTGACCAGCGAACAGAACGAGCTGTTTTTCCTATTATCCAAGTCAATCTAGGAAACCACAAGAGATAAAACACGTCATTAGGGTTCATCCAGGGAGCAAAGGCCAGTCGTGCACATAATCTAGTGTAAATCAATACAGCTGCATGAAAACCAGTGGAGCTACACTGATTTACATCAGCAGAAGGCACAAAATACCTTTAATGTAAGAACTGCATTGCTCATACATTCTATACCATCCCTTCTATCTCATCTCGTCAGGGCAGGAAACCCCTGGGAATTATCATCAATGCTCTTCATTGACACTTAGAATAGGGGATAACAATTCCTAGCTCTTATATAGCACTTTTTATCAATAGATCTCAAAGGAGGTCAGCATCATTCACCTATTTTGCAGAGGGGGAAACTGAGGCACGGGGAGGCGCAGTGACTTGTCCAAGGTCAGCCAGTAGGCCAGTGTCAGAGCCAGAAACAGACCTCAGCTTTTGTGAGTCCCACACTGGCGTCTTATCCATGCGAGTGTCCTCCATTGCTATTTTCACATCCACGAAACAATGCTAACTCCCTGACATTGCTAACTTACCTGCTGTGATCCATTCAAACACATCTTCACGTAGTCATTTTCTCTCATGAAATCTGATCGGCAGTGAAGGGGGATTTCTGTGCAGGGGAAGAACAGGGTGAGACCATTTGTCCTCGTTACGATGTGCAGCACAAATACAGCTTGATTTTTGGTTTTGTTCACTGCTAACGCCCTGGAGCCAAATTTAGGGTCCCGTGGCCTTAAGTGATGCATGGACCTGTCCTGGCCCTCTGCACGGAGGTGAATTCCACCCTGAATGGAGACCCTTGGATGAAAGACGCTGCAGAAAGACACAGTACTGGTGTGACACTTACCCTCACAGCTGGACTCACTGGTACCAAGGAAAGGCTCTTTTCCAGAGATGGACCTGAACCCGTCTTCACAGATGCAGTGAGAGATGTTACAGGGAACCGCATTGGGGCCACAGTCTACGTCAGGGTCGCTGCCACTCCCGCTATATACATCTTCAAAATCATCAAGAGGAAAACCTGGAACAATAAAAAGCCGCCCGTTTCAGTACAAGTGTCAGGTTCTGCTGGCCCTGTCTCTCGGGCACCAGATCAGACTCCGATGGGGAGGAATTGGTGGAGAAGCCGGCAGCGGCAGGGAATCACCCGCAGCACCGGTGATCGGGGACTGCTAGAGCTCATGATATGTGCATCCCAACTGGCTATGTAGCACTATCTAGGACAATTAGAGACTCTTTCCAATGGGCTTTGGATCAGGCCCTCACAGAGTTAAACAGAGGTAGAGGAGACTTGATTAAAAGAGGCAGGCCAGGAGGGAAAGGCGTGCATTCAGCTGGGAGATTCCGGGGGGCTTTCAACTGGTGGGAGCTGAGGGGAAGAAAGTTCTTGCAGTGTTAGTAGCCTGGTTCTGGAGCAAGCCAAAGAGGAGGCCAGCAGGAGATGAACAGGAATGAGGAGGGGCTGGAGGAAGATGAGATCTGTGGGGCAGGTTGGGGGAACTCCAGAGAAGGTCTAAAACACAAGGAGCTGAACTCCAGCTGTGGAATTCCCCTGGTGCAGAGGAGCTCCGAGACCAGCTGCCCTTTCACCTGCAGTGCAGGGGGAAGAGATAGGACATAGGCAGCGTTCTGCTGTCCCTTGCCCCACTGGAGCAAGATTCCTTGCAGAGCTTGGGTGGGCAGAGGGCAATTTTGAGCTGGATCCTGAAAGGAACGGAGAGCCAGTAGGGACGAGCGAGGATAACGGCAACGTGGTCACAGTTCACTGTGCTGCAGTGTGTTCTGCTCACACCAGGAGCTGGGCATGGAACAGAGGAGGAAGTTGCAGAGGAAGGGGTGTGAAGGCCCGGCTGAAGGTTGCAGCGGAGCTGGACTCAAGCTGGGCGGAGCAGAGGGGGCAGGACATGTGCACACACAGATGATGTGGGGGTAGGAGAGTCCAGAGTTAAGGATGATGGCTGGGACATGAGTGGTGGAAGATACTTATGATTAGGGGGAAAGATGTGGGGGAAGCAGCCTATCACCACCCCCTTAAAAGCCCTGGGGAGGAGGTACCTGATCTCGGTCACGCTACCAAGCCATCAGAGGACGATGTAGGTAAGTGGGGGTGGGATCACCAACCGCAAGCAAACACCTCAAAATCATGAGATTGACTGAAAAACGATGAGATTTTTCAAACTAATAAATGTTGGGTTATTTTTATTTGCCTGCTGACACTGGGTCACAATTATTGGGAGTGGACCACATCCACCCTGACTGAATTGGCCTTGTTAACACTGGTTCTTCACTTGTAAGGTAACTCCCTTCTCTTCATGTGCCAATATCTATTTATGTCTGTATCTGTAATTTTCATTACAAGGCATGTTTTCTAATCCTTCAATCATTCCGTGGCTCCGTTCTCCTCAGAATATGCACATCCATCAACATCAAAACGCTTTGTGAAATTGGGTCAATTTATTCCAGAATTTTGTTTTGGAAGAAAACTAGAAAAAAAAAGATCCTGGCAATGTCAAAACATTTGACGTTTTCAGAACAAAACATTTTGATTTTTCATTTTGAAATTACTTTTCATGTCAATTTTTAAAAACGTGTTATATATTATTATATATGGTTTCGGGCATGACCTGAGACCAGGGTTCAAATCTCTGCTTTGCCACTGAATTTCCCACGTGACCTTTGGCAACTCACTTAGCCTCTCTCTGCCTCAGTTCCTCATTTGTACGAGACTAGAGTTGAGGTGGCTGGCAGTCTGGGTACCAAAGAAACCATCAGAAGTCAGCCCTACCGAAGCTTGGCATTGGAAACAGGAGAAGGTGATATATGCATTAGCTTCTAATACAATACACAATTTTAAAAAGTCAAAATGCAAACAAAACATTTTTGATGGACCCAAAATGTTGTTTTTTTTCCTGGAATTTCCTATGTGGAGAATTTCAGAATGATCAGTTTTTGTTCTGATTTGGCACTGAGCCAGAGTTGGAAGTCTCAAAAGCCTTTGCCAACTGGAATTCTTGGGCTCTACACACAGGGACTGCCTACCAAATCCCCAGTATCACTTCAGTGCTAAGAATTGCCTCTTTACCTTGTGTTGGACCCTTTGTAATACCACCAGCTGTTTGCCTGGGCCCCTTTCCCCTCTTTTTAAAATGTAATAAGGAACTGAAGGGAATTAAAATTCATACTCACAGTCGCAAGTCAAATGATCACCGCTGAAGGCTGTTGAAAGAAAAAGGATGCAAATAATCTCAGAGTGCATTAAGGTAAATGGCCTGGAAGAGCTGCTAAGAAAAATCCCAGTACACGTTAAGATGCTCCATATATAAAATGTGCAACATGCACATGTTGCGAGTATATGTAACCATCCAGGGGAAGGACATGAAAGGGACAATTGATTCAACTCCCCTTGGACTCAATGGGGCCCTTTCTCATTGATTGCAATGCAAGTTGGGTTGGGCTCCATCCATTGACTTTAAACTGATTAACACCAGCTGAGGATCTGGCCCTTAGTAAAAAGGGCTTTACAAAACTAAGGACCCAAATCTGCCTACAGCTGCTGCCCTATGTACTGTATACGGCCTGATGGAAAGCTCACTGAGGCCAATGGAAAAACTTCCATGGGTTTGGGACTGAGCCCACATGTTAGTCCTACATGGAGTGCTGTTAACTTCAGCTGGTTCTGGAGTGAATAAATGTTGGTCAGATCGGGCCCTGGAGTGGTTTTTATTTATGCTGTGCTCATTGTGGTGGTATCTGGGCACACAGCAGAGATTAAATGCTAAAATAATTGCTTCTCACCACAAGTACAGACCAATAGGCACAGGCTAAATCCAGATCAGCTCCCCCATAGATGGGCAAATTAACTCAGGTGATGTACCCAAGTCAGAAAGTTAAAAATAATCCCACCTGATTTGCGGCAGAAAAGAAGAAATCCGAGACCTGCAGTTAAATAATAATCAGATGTTAATGAGGGCAGAGATTGTGAGGGCTTCCCCCTTGTTAACCTGGCCCAGAGCAATTGATGGGGCTGGGCCATTAGGTACTAATCAACAAGACCCTTTGTTCTTTAAAGAAAGGTAATGTGTCATTTGAAATGACTGGAAGTCTCACTATCTTCCAACTTTAGCAGGCAAGGGACTCTGCTGTAGACAGCTCCAGGACCACTGGGCTTTTTATTCTATCCACAGTCTCTGTCCTGTACACTATTCCCCGTTCATTTCAAATCTGACCTTGCTTTTCAAACCCACTTACGCCATCCAATTTTCATGTCTTTCTCTGTACTCCCTTCTCTGCTTTGTTCCTTCTCCTCCTCTACTACCAGCCTCCCCGCACTCCCTTTGAACAATCGACTGGTGAAGGAGTCTTCTCCTCTGCAACCTCTGAGGCCTGGAACCGCCTCCCTGCCTCCTTCTGCCTCATGAGTTCTCCATTTGTGTTCAAACCGCACCTGAAAATGCACCTTTTCTCCCTGGCATATACTGTCCCCTTTAGTGTCTCCCCCTCTCTGCTGTTATTTATTACACCACACCTTTTTATTCTGTGCAGCATTTAAGTAAACGGTGTGTAGGAAAAGAGCTGCACAAAAGCTGTGTTGTGTGTTGAAATGAACTTTGGTCCCAGAAAAGCTCTGCTGGGCTGCTGTCTCTAGCTGCAATTCCAGAGGCACTCTGGAGCTGCTCTCTTAGCTTTAGTTCTAGAAAGAAGGGAATGGGGGGGAAGGAGCTGGTATTGTATTGGAATCCGAATCATGCACGAGCAGGACATCAGTTAAATCGGCCTGATATTCACTAACACAACAGGAGGTGTAAGTTACACAAGCTGTTACAAGGGTGTAATTGGGTCTAGTATAAACTGGTGTAATTGACAAGCTGAGGGGGCTGGAAGACAATGCTATTATGAAACAGATGTTAGTTGCATTGCTTAATGAACTACTGAAAGGTGGTCAGATACTCTGGAGATGAGCACATTATAATCACCTTATAGACTAGAAAAACTTAAATAAAATGCATATTATAAATGACCCCATCTTAGAATCTCTTGAATTCATTTATAACCACCTGACAGATGGATTGATAGAGGGATAAAAGACTATGTCTCATATGATGATGCTAGGTAGACAGATAGGCAGATGGACAAATAGACTAAGTCATTATAGACGGATATGTAGATAGAAAGATAGATAGATGTCCCATATGATGACAGACAAATAGATTTTGGTCAAAAGAAGATTTTGGCCCCAGAAACAGACTAATTTTATAATAATCCTAAAATCAAATAATTGAGTGTGATTTAAAAAAACAATTTTCACACAATAAAATTCCTGGAGAAAACGACCTTTAAATATTGTCCCACAGATCAGTGAAAATGTTATCCCCTTCCCCAGGCCTCTGGCCCTGGGTGTCGTACTCACCCCAGAAAAAGCACCTGGGTCTGCTCCTCATGGTGTTGCTGGGATGTGTTAATATGTCATCGGTTCCAAAGCATGAAGGAACTTCAAACTGCTGGCACTGGCTTATATAGGGTAGAAATTGCCTCGTTTACTTCCGCAAATCTGGGGCCTTCTTATAGAAACATTCATTATATGGAGTCTGACTGCTAATCTCTCTGTACAGTAGCTAGCACTTTATCTATCTCATTGTACAGTAGATCAGTGGGTCTCAACCAGGGGTACATGTACCCGTGGGGGTGCGCAGAGGTCGTCCAGGGGGTACATCAACTCATCTAGATATTCGCCTAGTTTTACAACAGGCTACATAAAAAACACTAGCGAAGTCAGTACAGACTAAAATTTCATACAGACAATGACTTGTTTATACTGCTCTATATACTATACACTGAAATGTAAGTACAATAGTGGATTTATTTTATAATGATATGGTAAAAATGAGAAAGTCAGCCATTTTTCAGTAATAACGTGCTGTGACTCTTTTGTATTTTGGTGTCTGATTTTGTAAGCAAGTAGTTTTTAAGTTAAATGAAACTTGGGGGGCAGTACGCAAGACAAATCAGCCTCCTGAAAGGGGGACAGTCGTCTGGAAAGGTTGAGAGCCACTGCAGTAGTTAATAGAGTTTCTTCTCTCGTGTCCACCAGTAGGCTCCAGCTTTTTAAGCTTTTCAAAAACTCTCTGTTGTTTAGTGACCGAGTTTAAAGGAAACCTTTGAATGTTCGAAAGCCGAAGCAAACTGAAAATTGCAGCACAAAAGGAAAGGAACAATTTACTTTAATTTTGAATGTTTTCACTGGGGGTGGGGGGCGGAATCATTGCAACTGAACTGTTTTCACAAGGTATTTTGATTTCAATGGAATGTACTTTTCCACGGAAAAGCATTTCGGTGGAATCAGCTCTAATAATGTGCATTTGTGTCCATAAAAGCTATTGTAATGCACAGGCTCAAAAGGGCAGGGCCAAGGTTATGTGAGCAGCCTTAACTTTGGCTTTCCAGAGTTGTAAGCACTTCACTTTGCAACCTGTAACTTCTTGGTACTGTTTTGGAGCCTGTAAAGAGGCCCTAACTGGACATCTTACTATGCCTTTGGCATGGGGAAATCCATAGGTGGCATATAGCTGGTGTCATGCCTCCCTGCCTGGCCTCCCCTCCCTCTGTATTGGAGGTGTGTCTGGAGGGAGAGATGTGGCCAGAGGATGGCTGGAGTCTGGTGGCCCCCAGATACTTTAAGAACCCCCCATGAGCCTATTAACATGGGTGGAAGTTAGAGCAGGCCTGAGGCTGCTCTAACTTACCCTGCAGTTTAGAGCTGTCCCCAGGAACTCCAGGGATCAGGGGAGTGCCAAGATAGCATACTGCCTCCCCAGTTTGGGTCCTCCACCGAGTGCACTTCATTCAGGCCTGAGCATGAAAGTCACTGAGTCTGAGGGCATAGGCGCCAACTCTGTGGGTGCTCCGGGGATGAGCACCCACTGGCAGCCCCCCTATCAGCCCCCATCCTTTCCCCAGCGCTTCCCGCCCGCCGATGGGCCCCGCCGATCAGCCGACGCAAGTTTACAATGCAGTGTAGACATACCCTGACACCATTAATATTGGTTTGGTGGAAGTGCGCGGAAAATGCGTGTGGGGAGAGAGTCTTAAAGCGTAGATGCCTTCAGCTCTTCGCATGCTTCCTCAACAGATGGTGTCAGCACATTTCAGACCACAAACAAATGTGTTTTATGTGAAAAAGGGAAAGAAATTAGGGGAATTCCTTCTTTGGTTTGGTCATGAGGTGATCGTCTGGGCAGCCAGGCCCTCGACTTTCCCTCCTGACACACAGGTCTGCCTTTAAGTGAAAAGCCCAGACTGTTGCTCCCTCATTTGTCAAGGAATCAACCCCATGAATTAATCAAATGTAGTCTTGGGCTTGTTCTAGGGGCCCCATTCATCCTTGGAGACCAGCAGACTTCCTGTGCGATAAAGAGGAAGAGACCGTAGGCTGAAAACTAGCAACAAGCCTCTAACTATTAATAACCCAGCTATTTCTAGCCCTGGAACAGGAAAGTTCAGAAACAGAGAATGACAGCATAGCTCCGGACTGCATGATGGGTAGGCTGGGCCGAATTTGATTTTGCTATATATGATCTATAAATGTTGACAGATAAGATCAATGCTGATTTTTAAGCCATTGAAAGATTTTTACTGATTTCAGTTTTCACAGTTGCACGCAGTTATGGGGGGTGGGGGGGGGGTGGGGTCAGAGAACATCGACTGACGTTAAATAATTATTGAGATTCAACCTTTGTAACCATTAAGACACAAACTGTCAACATCACACGTCAGGATATACAAAGTAAATATCCTTAAATCAAACTCTAATAAATTCTCGAGCAGCATTTTTTTTTTTAACTTTGCCAGCCTGTAAATTTAGATGATTATCGGTGGGATTTTTTTTTTTGTCAGTTTGTATGTGGATGGTGAAACAGACATTTACTGATAAAAATCTAACCTTTCTAACCCTTATGTATGGGTAATATGGGCTGCCATGGGATGGTGAGAAATATCAGGGATTAGCCCTATGCAGCTTTATGAGACACTTTCTCCCCATCCTTTGTTCTCTTCAGTCTCCTTTTCTTGTTCTATCTACAACATCCCTTGATCCAAGCATGCTGTCTATCAGTCAGCAAAGTACTGATACAGTACTCATCAGCATAGTATCTGAGAACTCTTTCTTTAATGGACCCCTTTCCTGGACAAGCAAAATAATTTTTCTCTTTCTATAAAATGGCAAACAATAATTTATTGTGACCCTTGCCACTTGTGGATCCCAGCGTTGTTGACTCTCATGATTTTATAGTTTGATATTTGGGGTTTCCTTAAAGTCCCAGCTCCTGGAGTCATATGATTATGTGAGACCCACAGCTTTCATTTAATAAGAAAAAGTAAGTTTCTAGCTCTCATGGTTGTGTAGAAAAGCTTGAAACATGATCCAAGTGTGAGCTAAAAGCACTGAAACTAGTAGGCAAATTTATTAATTTAAAATGAAAGAAATCTCATGATGTTTAAGTCAATCTCATGATCTTTTCAGGCCCGCATCATGATTTTTGAACACCTGGGGTTGACAGTACTGGGAACTCCCAAGAGCTACAAGTTAAGAGAATGCAGCCCTTGGCTTCTTCTGAAATGGGACAACCCCCTCCCATCATCACCATATACAGGTCCACACACCAGTGGAGGAAGCTCCACAAGCTGAAACTCTCTCCTGTCTGGGTTATTCCCAACCAGAATGGGGCCCTAAAAAGGATCTTGCCTGCTGCTCAAAGGAGGAAACCCAGGGCAAGTCCTCCCACAAGCTGAGCTGAAGCCACTGGAAAAAACGTGAAAGAGCCTTCGCTCATCTGTGAGAAAGGAACTTTTCTATGACCCTTGCTCAGTGGGGAAAGGTGATCCTGTGGTCGAGGCAGCATCTTAGGATGCTGGAGATGTGGGGTTTACTCCAAGCTTTGGTAGAGATTGGATGCGTATCATCAGCGAAGTCACTCCATCTCTCTATGCCTCAGTTTCCCCATCTGTAAATAAGCATGACCCTTCCCATCCTCACAGGAAGGGGCTGTGTGGCTCAATCTTTTAGTGCTTGGATTAAATTCAAATGGAAGGACTTTGAGAAATGGAAAGTATTTCCATTTTGCTTCCCAGCTGCCCAAGGAGCATGGAAATCCAGGGCCCGTTAGGCCCGAGATCTCACTTCCGAGGGTCAAATCTGGCCTATTGCAGCATTTCCTCATTTTTGGCCACCTCTGAGTCAGTGTATTTTGCTTGAGGGGAAAAGTTTAAGGAATTTACCGTAACCTTCCCCTTTATTACTCTCTTGATTATGACTAATTTGGACAGATTATTTTAAACGCTAATTGGTTTGAGGAAGCGTCTGGATCCAAAAAGTTCATAGCAAGTGGCTTTGATCATGATACTTCCTCTTCTTTAGGATGTCTATAAACCGAGCCCAGGCACTCCCCTGCGGTGGCCAGCTAGGGCTCCGATCTTGCCATGCAGATGGACCTTTGCATATTGAAGCCAGCGGGGCTGGCACAAGAGCCTGCCAGCGTGACTCCAATTGCAGGATTCAGATGGAGAGAGGGGCTCAAGCTGCGAAGGCGGCTTTAACAGCAGTACAGTAACGTCGCTCTAGAGCCAAGATGCCTCCCCACATTCTTGTCCTTCTGCACAGGCCTGGCCAGATTTAAAGCTAGAGCAATCCCACTGCAGAATGAATAGCGGGGACTGGATGCGTGATGCAGGTGGCAGCCAAAGGTTAACAACAGCAGGGCAGTGGGTTGTGGATCGAGTCACTGCAGGCCCGTACCTGAAAAGGGTGTGAATTGGGTAGCGGATGACATAAATAGGACGCACAGAGAACGCATGGTGCAAATGCTAAACGTGGTAAGATGCTTGCTGGAGCACTGAGCTGCAGGGCTTTTCATGGATCAGCAGATGCGTTAACAGGACAAGAAAGAAGGGAAGAGCAGCTGGGGGTGGCCAAGGGGACGTACAAAGGCTCTGTTTGAGTGGGAAAAAGGAAGGCTCATGGGGAAAATTAACAGAGCTCTGCTCCAGCCCATGCTGGCCCCAGTGTACGTCCTCTGCCTAGCATGCTGTATATTGCCTTCTCCTCCTGGGGTATGTTCTGTGGGACGCATGGCTTTGGCAACTCCCTCGGAAAAATGGAGTGTTAGGAAGTGGCAGGAGCTAAGGGAGGGAGCTGTCTGGGGACGGACGGAGGTGGCCAAGTGTAAGGACTCCAAAGTGTGTGTGAAGGGAGATCAGTGACTGGGGTGCAGAGCGGAGGAGGGGGAGGGGAAGCCCCTAATTTGTGGGCTAACCCACTCCCCCGTGCTTCCTAAGGGCTCTCCACCTCAGCCCGAGCCTTTCCTCTGGGTCAAAGTCCACTCAAAAGCTGGGTTGTGTTGTGTTAGTGCATGTGCTCAGCTGCATTCCCAGCACCCGCGATGGGCGCGTCACAGCGCGGAGCGTTGGGGAGGTCAGGATCTGGAGACTAGCCCAAGCCAGAGCACCAAGAACAAACGCCCAGAACGGGATCCGATTCCTCATCTTGACTCCGAGAGTTGGGCTTTCATCTCTATGGGAATCAATGTTAGCAAAGCACTCGCAATGCCGTTGTTTGTCTTGGAGCATCACCTAGTGACCACCAGGGGGAGACTGCAGTTGTGTTACAAAATAAGCACTGAGGTCATGTGCTTGATGATAGACGATTCATAGCTAGAGCTAAAAAATAATAATACCGAGCTCGGCATCAGCAGATCCCATAGCACTGTACAAAGCAGGTCAGCATCATTGTCCCTATTTTACAGACAGGAAAACTGAGGCACCGAGCGGGGCAGTGACTTGCCCGAGGTTACCCAGTAGGCCTTTGGCCAAGCCAGGCCTTTTGATTCCCACTCCAGTGTGCTAACCACTAGGCAAGACTCTTCTTGAAGAGAAAATCCATCTTCCCTTATAACCATCCATAAAGTCAGTTTACAAAAGTGGTTACCCTGGCCTCAATGGGCATACACACATGCTCAGTTATTGACGAGTCCCATTAAATCCCCTTTCCCTCCGTGCACAGACATTCTTCCCCGGCCTCCATCCATCATCCCCCAAGGCACACACATGTTCAACGGGCACTTGAGCAACAGGGGTGCCGGACAACTCACTCAAGGACAGCAATTACTCACTGCTGCCATCTCAAAGAAGCAGAACAGCACAGGGACCAACTGGCCTGGGCAGCCAGATGTCACAGCACTGGGTAGTACGAGCGCATGTCATCAATCTCCAGGATGTGGCATGCCCATAAATAGTGACCACCCCTTTTCCTCTCCTTTTGTACTGAGGTGTATCATATGCGTTGCCTGGACACTGATCATCACCTCCCCAGCATACAGCACTGGGGATAGAACTCCGACTATCTTCTAGATCCCCAGACACAGGCCTCAACACCGGAGCTACCAACGAAGGGGATCTGGTAGCAGGTCTCAGCAGCAGAGAGTCACTACAAAAATGACTTTGGGTGACTCGATTTTTGGAGCCCAATTTGAGACTCCTTAAAAGGGCTGGATTTCCTGGCTCAGCACTTCCTGCATAATCCAGCCCCTTTAGCGAGTCTCCAGGTGAGCACCAAAAAAAAAAAAAAAAAAAATAGAGGCTCCCCAAATCACGAGTAGCTTTTGAAAATCTTGGCTCATGTCCTCGTTTCAGGCTTCCAGCTCCCAGGAGGTGAGAGCAATACAAACCAATGAGCACTTGGGCAGGTCTGGCACATGCCATGCAGTGGGCAGTGATGGATGTGCGCACACTGGTGTGCAAACGCATACTTCACAGGTTCTATGATACCCACATAGGCTGCAATTAAGTAAGGCCTTTCAGGAACTCTTAAATTATTCTGTTTCTAACAATGATGCTTTCAAGGGCAAGAAAATGAGTCTGAGAAGGTGGTGGTTCCAGACGCATTATAATGCAGTTCAGTGAGAGTTTCTTGGCATGCCACGCTGGGCAAGTCTTGCAATGGTGAGTCTTGCAATATTTGGCATACTTCTTAATGCACCAGCTCCTGGAGTCAGGTGGGTCCAGGAAACTCTCAGCTTTCATTAAAAAAATAAGTTCATTTCTAGCCCTCCTGATTGCAGGGAAAAACTTTGAACACATGTCCCAAGTGCACCCTAAAGCACAGAAACCAAAAGGTCCCCAGATGTGGTGTTTTTTTTTTTAAATCTCACGATTTTTTTGGGAGCTTGAATGATGATTTTTGAATGCTTGGCCTTGGCCATGCTGATAAGCGTAAAAAACAAACAAACAGAGACAGTCGTCTCATGTATGTCCAAACCAAATAGGAGGAGGCTACATACTGTGCATGGGGTCCAGTCCCCTGTGCCCAGTATTGTCCATTCCCGACCATGCAGCTATCAAAGCACTTTACAAAGGAAAGTCAGTGCCATCATTCACATTTTACACATTGGGGAAACTGAGGCACAGAGTGGCGAGGTGACTGCATCAAGGCCACGTAGTCAGGAACAGAATTCTAAAATCCCGACGCTCAGTCCCTTTGGTCTAATCACCGTTGTTCCTTATCGTGTTTGTTTGGTTTTGATGAGATGTGTTTTTGACTGTGGTGGTCATTTGTGGGAATCAGTCACACTCTGCCCTATTTCAGATGCTGGAGTAGAAAGCACCTCTGTGTTCCGATCTCTCCTCCATCACATTGGTGGCGCAGTCACTCCCACATGGCTCCCAGATATGCTATCTGTCTCCCAATTGCTACCTGCAGTTTGCTGTCAGTCACTGGGATTTGGCCCTAGTTTTGCACATTTCACTGTAGCAAGGCTGTCAGCTGTGTTAACAGCTACTGGAGTCAGTGAATACTGATCACCATTATGGACCATGGGCATTATCAACCCTTTGTAACTCTGATCCATAGGAGGTGACTGGGTTCGGGAGATAAATCCAGGTTCTTCCCAGCATGCCTGTGTGTCATCCATTTATTACATCATAGGCTTCTTCTTCTTCTCATGTGGTGGAATCTCCTTCCTTAGAGGTTTTTAAGGTCAGGCTTGACCAGTGGTTCCCAAACTTTAACAACCTGTGAACCCCTTTCACCAAAATGTCAAGTCTCGCGAAGCCCCTCCTAAAAATGAATATTTCCAGGGATTTTCTCTTTTACCCAAGTATAAATTATAAAAGCAGTGATCTTGGAAATATAAAATTTGTTTTATGACATGCTTATTACACACTATTATTAATTATTATTTATCATTACACTATTTTTATTACATTATGAAAACAGCAACACTCTTCCAAGATCTCACTTTTGTAGCTTGTTTCACTTTGAATAAGCCTGTTATAAGACAAGGCTCCTATGTTTCATCAAGAAGTATCAGATGTGAAACAGCATGAAGGTATCTAAGAAGCCAACTCAAAGAGTTCCTCTTACACAAGCATTCAGGTCGTGAGCAGTTCAGGTAAACAACACACGTTACAACAAAGCTTAAACTTGTTCTTCATAATAATTTTAAAAACAATACTAGCTGTCTATTTAATTTTAAAAATAGCAAAAAATATCCACCTCCCTTTCCATTTCTTATAAGGAGTCTTGACGTTTAAATCTCCTCAGTGTGATAGAGATGCTTGCTTTGATCTGCTTAGTTCTTGGAAGTCCAGGGGCTCCGGGCTGCTGGTCCCATGCTGCCCGGGGTCCCTAGGGACAGCTCTGTCCGCCATTAGGGAATTTTTTCCCGAGAACCCCCTGTAACGGTTCGTGAACCCCAGTTTGGGAACCACTGGGCTTGACAAAGCCCTGGCTGGGATGATTTAGTTGGGGATTGGTCCTGCTTTGAGCAGGGGGTTGGACTAGATGACCTCCTGAGATCCCTTCCAACCCTGAGTTTCTATGATTCTATGTCCTTCCATCACAATCATATTTTTTTCCAGTGTTGGGTACATGATATGGCCCAGAGGGTCTGTAGCCCTGGCAAGATCTTCCATGGTGCACGGTTCCTCCAGGAGCTGGCAGACCGGCAGATATTGCATGGTTTGTGTTTCACCATAATCACATGTGTTTGGACCGTGGGAATAGCCCCATTTCTGCATGCGGACTCTTGACCTGCCAGTTCTTGGCTGGAGGTGATTTAAACATCTCCAGGTCGACCGATCCTTCTCCACACCTACAGCAGGAAGGTGTTTGGCAATGCCGATGTGGATTCTGACGTCCTCATTGAGTATTTCGAGCTGTGCACGCTCCATTTCCAGTCACGTAGCTCTTGGAGATCTTTTAAGCTCTCCCATTGCAGCTGGGAACACCTACCGCATCCCAGGCTGACAACAAGTTCCTCCAAAACTACTCAGCAACAGAAACAAAGTCAATCAGGATCATGTGTAAATCTAAACTGGTAGAGAATGCAGGACCAGTTCAGCTGGTGTGAACCCGTGTCCGCATAGAAATCAACAGGGCTGCACTGATTTAAACCAGCAGAGGATCTGGCCCATTGTTGATACAGAACAGCTCCCAGCCTGCTCTGCTTACTTCGTAAGACAAGATTTAAAAATTTTATTAAGATGATGTTAAAAAAAATAGTGAACAGAGTTTGAGCATAGAAGTTTCTGGTTATCAGGGAATAACATACAGATTATCGAGGGTGCAAAGTTTGGTTTAAGATCAGGTGGCATGAGGAATACATAATCTGCAATATCCCCAATTGGGGGTAAAAGGTTGATGGGTCAAAGTACAGACATTGAGATATGAGGGTATGAAGTTCACAGAGTGGTTGTGTTCGGGTGTGGAGTATAATGAGTGGATATGATGATGAGGATGGATTGACCCTCATTTGGTGAGATTTAATGTTTAGGGAGTTTATGGTTCCAGTTCATATGATCCAACGGAGAAGGTCACTTGGTCCCTTTCTCGTAGTGGTAGAACGATGTCACTCTAGCTCACGCCTCCTGGTACTGTCGGTGGCCAGTGATGTGCTCGATGTAGATGTCCCTGGACCATCGGATGGCGTCTGAGATAGAGAACAGCTCCCAGCCTGCTCTGCTTACTTCATAAGACAATACTAAGACTCCCCACTAGATGCCAGCCAAAGCTGCGAGATTCACCCATGACAACCCCCCGCCCCCCTTGTACACAAGAAGAGAACGAGGGGGAGCCTTGCATGTCCTTGAATGCCCATTGATTTAGCTGGTGGTTCACATACCCTGCCAGGCGTGTTGGTTGCCCTGAGCTCTCTTTGTCCCTTAAATGCAGATTTTTATTAGTCTTTTTGCAATCTCTCTGAAAGCAGCGGGATAAAATCCCCGCCACCCTTCTCAAATGCCCATTAGGAACCTGGCTGACGATGTAATTATGCGGCTTCATTAGCCAGCAGTGAATGTTTTCTGAAAGCTATACCACGCACACCAGGAAGGGCAGCTAGATGCTCTCAGGGAAGGGGGTGTGGGGAGCCCTCATGCTTTTCATCATGCGCCTGCAGTATCTGGCATCACCGTGCTCCTTATCCTGCATGATTGCTTCCAGGCTGCACAGCAGTTGCATAACTGCATCTTCGAAATAGGATGCTACAGAGGCAGGACGGTTACACAGCGTCTCACATGCTCCCACCTTCATATGCCTCTGTGGCCAGGTGACCATTTGAATTCAGTGGCGGTGGAAGGTACCAGGTGATCACTGACTGACGGCCTTACGTTTAACCACAGGGCAAGTACTAGCAGTGCCAGATCAGTATGAACACGGGGACTATCAAGATCAGATCGGGGTCCATCTAGCCCATGAGGATCCTGTCTCCAATAGGAGCCAGCACCTGCTGCTTCAGAGGAAGGTTTCAGGAACCCTTCAATAAACAGTGATGGGCTAACTTGCTCCAGGGGAAGTTTCCTCCTGACCCCCATTGGTTAGAGGTCAGCTCATGCCCTGAAGCAGGAGGGTTTATAGCCCTTCCAAACCTCTTGTGTTTTGTAATCTTACTCTCCTAACTCTGAATATTCTTATCATCCACCTAAATACCCACATATAAGTATTAGCCATATAAGTATTCAGATCTAAATATCCAATCCTTTTCCAAGCCGGTGAAGCTACCTTGTGGCAGTGAGTTCCCCAGGCCAAACAACGCATTGTTTTAAAAAAGTATTTCCTTCTCATGCACCCTCCTGCCAATGTACTTCAACACTGACCGGAGTGAGGGACTGATGTCCAGCAGTGGGCACACACACTTCAGTCTCCGTAGCCCACTTGATCTTTGGCCTCTCTGCTGAGGTTGCCAACAAAGCTCTGAATAAATGTCAGCTGCAGAGGTGGTTCTGTTGGTGGGGACACCTAGGAACTGGGCTAAGCCCCACCTGCCAGCGCATAGCCACGGAGGGAGAGAAAGCTTAAGCTGCTACTTGCACTTCCCAGCTCAATTCTGAGGCAAACCCTCCGAGTGTGATGATCTACCTCCCATTAACTATCTGGGTCTATTTCTCTTAGGTGGACTTATGGGGCCAGATCCTCAGGTGGTGTAAATCAGCATAACTCCATTGGCTGCAGTGGAGCAGTGCCAGTTTACACCAGCCAAGGACCTGGCCCATATATTTTCTAGAATCTATCCCTACCCAAGGGCGGAACTGTCTTCCTGTAATTAGTTTACTAGCCCATTGCACTCCTGGGATGCCTCTTACAATGGCTATACTCCGTGGTGTAGATAGTTAGCACTGCTGGGTGTGATTCATTACGGCCTCACACCTATGGGAACACGCTTCACTAGTAGATCACAATGTGGTTTATTAGGGTGAGGCAGTATCTTACCTCGTGTTATGGGGCGGGGGGGGGGAAATGAGGCACAGAGCGGGGAGTCAACTCACCCAAGGAGTCAGTGGCAGAGCCTGGAATAGACCTACGGTTCCTGACTCCCAAGCCAATGCTCTGCCCACTAGACTGCACTGCCTCTGTGGAAGTGAACGTGAGCTACAAAAGGAATCCTCAGTGCCTCTTCCATTCTCTGATTTGGGCCACCGTGGGGCCATATCCCCAGCAGGTGTAAATCACTGGAGCTTCATCCAAATCAAGAGATCAACACTGATTTGCACCACATTCTGGGGATCTGGCCCCTAGTGTCTGTTGCATTACACTGTCACCCGGTTGCAATCGCAGCTGGTTGAATATCTGGCGGGAGAGTTTTCTTCCCTCGCGTCCTGCAGCCCTATGAATCTCCCAGCAAGCTGCGTGGGAGCCGGACAACTCTGGAACAGGAGCAAATGGGATTGTGAGGGGTTCAATCAGTGCCAGTCCCTGTGTCTGCGTAATAGCTGCATCAGCCAAGGTCAGTCAGATTCAGACAATGCCATGGAGAGAGACAGATCACATCAACCAAATGGGGAGCTGCAGCTGATTGCCATCCCCTGCATCCTCTTCTTCTTGCCAAGTACATCTGATGCCGTTGGATTTGGGGGGGAGAGGAGGGGAGCATCTCTTTGCGGGAGTTTCCAGGGCTGCTGTCTCTTGCCTCCATCCTCATTATCCTCAGTAGGCTCAGTTTGGTTTTGTTGGCATTGCTCACTGAAGGATTGATGGTGTTTGCTTCAGGGCTTCATTTTTGGTCCCATGCCCCTTGTTATTTATGCTGTTTGCTTTGGAGGTCAGAGTTTTTAGTTCATCCCGGCCAGCGATCACATCTCGGCAGATGATAAATCATCCATCTCCCTCTCTCACCCCACCGATTCTGCTAAAGAGATTCTGAACTTGGCCCCGTGTTTCCTTGAGTGAGATAACTGGCCACATCTGGAGGAACTGTTAGGTTGTTCAAATAAGGGTCTCCACATCTGGCTTCTACACAGTTTTCACTGCTGCAGTTAAGGAGCCCACAGGTTGGAGGACATCTATCCTGGAGTGAATCAAACACCTTCTATGGCTTTACTATTTTGGGAGCCTGGCTATCAGTATTATTTGTATTGTGGTAGTGTCTAGGAGTCCCTGTGGTGGACCAGGACCCCATTGTGCCAGGTGCTGGACAAACACCAAATAAGCAGAAAGCTCCTGCTCTAAGTGCTTACAATCTAAATCTTCCCTCTGTTTTCTAAGGCCAGCTGTGAGTCTTTAGTGGTTTGGGGCTTGTTGTAATTGACTTTATGCAGCCATTTCATTTGAAATTAGCCAATAAACTGCAAACTCTATGCAATGTGCCTGCTAAATTGCTTGATTGAGACGAAACTGACCAACGGGTTTATCGCTTGCCTAGATTTGTTTGCCGCTAGATGAAAGCATTTTCCTGCGTAGATTTGAAAAACTTTGAAAGACTTTTCAGGCTGCGGATGGCTGCAGGTTTAGGACCCATCTAAAGGGAGGCAGCAGTGGGCATGCCCTGAGGCAGAAACATAGGCACCAAAGGAACAGTCACCCTGAAAACTTAGGTGCCGAGTGAGTTTAAGCACCTACAAGTCCCTAATGGGGACTTAGACACCTAAGCACCTTTGTGGATCTGGGTCCACATGTCTTTCTATTGATTTCACTGGGCTCTGAATCAGACCGTATGTTCTTGTAAGATTGAGCTACATATAAAGAGAAAAGATGCGTACAATGGGTGTTAATTAAGACCTGATTGAGGACTGATGTCATATACTTATTAAAAAAGCCTGATTCCCCCTCATTATCCTAATGTAAATCAGGCGTAATGGCATTGGGACTAATTCCCCACTCACTCACTCTGCTGTAAATCAGGAGTAGCTGGAGATCCACCAGCACGTAGGGAGGATGAAAGGCGAAGCAAGCTTCATACGTTTCCTCCAGGAGAACTCGCCTTTGAGATGTCTCCCTGGGAATTTGCCCTTTGTCTGATTCAGCAGGAAGGGAGATTTCAGTGTGGCTATCCATCACCATTCAACAATGATAACCACGAGGCAGCTCAGCTTAAAAATAGTAAGTGGCGCACCCAGGACAAAGGCAGATATTCTTGAAGTGTTCTTTCCTGAGCCCTTCATCTGTCACAGTGAGAAAAGTGTTTCTGAGCAGGCCCAAACCTCACTGCAGAACCAATGCCGCATTTGAGACCGTGTTTGAACAGCTCCATCCATTATTGTTATGGGCATGAGTGGTCCTCACTTATTTACTAAAGTAGCACAGTGGGGTAAGTTAGTTTCATCTTACAGAGGGGCCGCCTGGCTGGTTTGTTTTGCAAGATCATTTTTCCCTGGTGCGAAACATTGTTTATAGCAGCTGTCAGTTGGTGGTGCTCCCCGCCCCCAACTCTTTGTTGCTTCTTCTCTTTAGCTCTGGGTGCAAATGAAAAGCCAAGAGCTCAGATTGAATAATGGGGAAGTGTCCAAAAGTTTGGATGCTTCCCCAAATCCCCCCCAAACATCACAGAGCAATCGCTTTCCTCCACTGAGATCTTGCTGGATGCAAGATGTTTGTGGGGAGAGCCATCCTCACAGCCTCTTCTGTGTCAACCCTATTCCAGAATAGCTTAGAGCAGCCTAGTGTCTGCTCTAATTTATGCTGGCTAGCAATATCCCTAAGTGGCTGGATGTCAGCTGGAGATTGCTGAACTGCAGCACAGTCTGGTCAGACCTCCTTTTCACTCAACATCAGAGCTAAAGGGGAATGAATGGCGCATGGCTGGGAACATTGGTTTTGCACCAGCACCAGATGCCACTTTGTTCAGTAGGCATCCAGTAATAACCAGAGGTGAAGGCTCCAGAGCCCAGTACCAGTTCTCTGCACCATCCCCTTATTTTCACCTGGTGCCTCTCACTATTGTTCAGAGCACGCAGATTCAGAGGGAAAGAACAAGTGGTGGCTACAGCCCCGGATGTAAGCTAACATGCTCGCATGCTGCCCCAACAGTCTACTGCTTCGTGCGTGCCATGGCCAGCTTGATCTGGCTCAGGTTATAAATCAGGTTATTCAGGGAGTCAGCCAGGAGTCAGTGTCAGGGAATTCTCCCATCAGGAATTCAGACCTTGGGTGCGAAATTGGCCAATGCAGATAGTGGGGTTCCGGGTGCCGTATTTACCCAGAATGCGAGGTCAGGAAAGGAAGGACAGTCCAGCAGTTGAGGCAATAGGCGGGGACATAGGATACCTGGCTTCAATTCCTTGCTCTACCACAAGCTTTCCTGCAGGAGACTGGGTAAGTCACTTGGGGCCAGATTTTTAAAGGTCTTTAGGCACCTAACTCCCATTGAAATGAGTGGGAGATAGGCACCTAAATTCCTTTAGCAATCTGGCCCTTGGTCTCTCTGTGCCTCAGTTTCCCATCTGTAAAATGGGGATAACAGCACTGCCCGATGAGGATAAATACCTTAAGGAGTATGAGGTGTTCAGTTACTATGGTAATGGGGGCCCTGTGGTGAGAGGATGGAGCCTGATCCGGCTCAGAAGAGGAGACTGGTTCTTGCGCATTCCCCTGCACTGTCATGGGGGCTAAATTGTACCTCTCACCTTTGTATTTTCATCCTTGGTTGGGAAGCAGAAGGAAAAAGGGCTGGAACATCCCGAGTGGCCTTCAGGGAGGCCCTACCCCTGGCTGCAAAGCCCAGAAAGGGACTGAACCTGCCTGGTGCAGAGGGTATCAACATGAGGTAAGCAGGGATGAGGAGGACTTGGAGTGCAGGGCCTCCCTGAATCTTCATCTATGAGACGCCGAGACCCAGCCGCCATAGGAGTGAGGCTGAAAGGGAGCACAGAGCTCTCATTAGGGGGATGAGGACTCTGCTTAATCCTGTCCCAGCCACCCCCCAACCCCCACCCCTTTTCTTCTGAGCACCACCCCACCCCACCCCTTTTCTCCCTGGCCACACCCCCACCCCACCCCTTTTCCCCATGGCCACTCGCCACCCCTTTTCTCCCTGGTCACACCCATACCCCACCCCCGTTCTCCCCGGCCACACCCCCACCCCTTTTCTCCCCAGCTACACCCATACCCCACCCCTTTTCCCCATGGCCGCCCCCCCCCACCCTTTTTTCCCCAGCCACATCCACACCACTCCCCTTTTTTCCCCAGCCACCCCCCAACCCCCACCCCTTTTCTTCTGAGCACCACCCCACCCCACCCCTTTTCTCCCCGGCCACACCCACACCCCACCCCTTTTCACATGGCCACACCCACACCCCACCCCTTTCCCCCATGGCCCCACCCATAACCCACCCCTTTTCTCCCTGGCCACACCCCACCCCTTTTCTCCCCAGCTACACCCATACCCCACCCCTTTTTCCCATGGCTGCACCCCCACCCCACCCTTTTTCCCCCAGCCACATCCACACCCCTCCCATTTTCTCCCCAGCCACACCCACACCCCACCCCTTTTCTCCCCAGGAGCATAGGGGAGTCGTGCTGATTTATTATCCCTCAGTGCAGACGCTGCACCTGGGGACAGATTTTCATGTGATCAGCCCCCACAGTGGAGGCCAGATATTTAAGAGTGCTCAGCACCCAACGTGTCCTCGCTGTGCTGAGCTCTTGGAGACAACCCCAGCCTTGGTATTTAGCCTACGACCTCACCCATTGCCTCCCTGGCAGTATGGTCTTGCATCCCCCACTGAGCACCACACCTGATCAAGCCCTAAACATCCTTGTTCAATTTCTAAGTAACTCCCAGTCCATCATCCCAGCGAGATACTCCAGGCAGTGCATTTTAGGAAAGTTTATTGCACTTTTTAATTAAAGTAATTAAAGCCAATAGGCCTCTTATCCTACAACACTACTCCAGACTTGCTAGAATCACCCATAAAGGCGCTTGCTTCTCTCATCCCATCCCTCATCGTTCACTTTGTCACTGGGCATTAGACAGGCAGAAGGTATCCGTCTCTTTTCACTCTTGAGCTGGCTGCTTGGAACATGAAACAGCCACTGTGACATCTATAAGCAGCAGCACAGCAAAATAGCCCGTGCCCTTTGTCATGAGATCAGACAGGGACAGCACTGTGCAGGCCAACTACAACGCCAGGCCTCTAGATCGGAGGAAATACATTTCCTCAGCAAAAGGTTTGTTGTTTCATTAGCGCCTGGGGAACTAAGAGGACAGCTCCGGCACGAGCAGCTGTTCTCTGCTTACCCATTTAATTACTTCTGCATAATCAGAGTGCAATGCTAGAGCACCCCTACTTTATTCACCACAGATCGGGCTCCTACATTTTATACCCACCTTGCCAGTTCCTAGGGCCGAACAGAGAAGCATTAGCGGAGTCCTCTCTGCACAGGCTGCAGGGTGTATGCCTGCCACAGACCCACCTGATATCTGGATAGATCTGTACTCCAATCAAGACCCAGCTGTGCTGCAGATGTGCCCAGCTGCATACATGCCACTGCTGATCCAGCTGCAGAAATGACCGTCTTACAGTGCTACACAATAAAGAGAGGATTACTTGTTTTCTTGGGGCTCTCTCTTTCTCCAGGTTTTGTTTTTTTCTCTCCTCCATTATATGCTAACAGGGGTAATGAGAGGTTTCTGCCTTGGGCTTTAGAACAGTCCCAGGTGAACAATGACCTGGGCAATTGATTTTTCCTGAGGCAACGATGCTGAGGATCTGTCAATGCTGGAGTTTTTAGCATAAATTAACCCATTGCCAGTTAACTCAGGACATGCAACACATCTGCGAAGACTAGTTGTGGATAATTTGCACACATTTGATCAGGGCTACAAACAAACATTGTTCTTTACCCGAGGGATCAACCCAGGCCAAGTAAACCACAAATATGTATCACCTGAAACAAATTTCTGCAGAGTATCCAGACTGGCAATCAATAAATTCGAGGTAAAAATGTCCAGGGAAGATAAGCCTTTGGTGAGAGTATCACATGCTGACATTTCACAGGGCTGCCTGTTGAACCTCTCCTGATTTTCACTGGGGCTTCCCAGACCCCCAGGTCGAAACAGAGTCTTGGAAATAAGGAAGCGTTCTTTGAAACCAGCTGCACTGATTGACTCTCAGAAGAGGTGCATTCAGAGTAGTACTGGTTACCAGCTACATCTTGGAAAAGGAAGAGGCTCATGACGAAGAAAGCACTGGAAGGGGGGCCAAATCCACAAAGGGACTAAGGAGTTGCAAGGTCCGGCTTTTAGGTGCCTAGCCACCCAGTGGAATCCACAAATCCCGAGTTAGCTATCCAGGATCCCTATACATCCCATGAGGAGAGACCGGCACCTACGAATGGGATCCACGCAAGCCAGGATGCTGTCCCTGGAGTTATCTCAGCTATCCAATGGGAGATGCTGAGGAAAGGGGAGTGTCCTAAGCCCCACCCTTGTCAGGAAGTTTGGCATGTAAGTCCTTTCGTGGGTCTGGGCCTGGGAGCCGGAAGATACTAGGTGAAATCCTGGCTCTACAGAGATCAACAGCAAAACTCCCGCTGACTTCCAGGGTCCAGGATTTCACCCCCTGGATTCTAATCTTGGCTCTGCCACTGACTCACCGTGTGACCCAATCTGTGTCTTTGTGACCCCATTTACTCACCTCTCCAGATACGTATTTGTAAAGCATTTACCCTCTGCAAGGCAGGGAAGCGGGGACTCTACACCAGCCCCAAAGCGGGTGCAGTGTGTGCTTCCTTCTGCAGATGGCCAGCTCTGCCCTAGCCTAGCCTCCTTCCCCACTCCTTGCGGAGGCTTGCACTCTTGGGAGTACACCCTGTTCTCAGGGGAGCACGGAGCATGCAATTCCAGCCACTGCCAACAGTGGGCGGTAGTGCTAAAGAAGAAAGCTTGCACCTTTTCCTACCATGCAGGCTTTCCCAGGGGCCGGGTGCAATGTATGCTGAGAAATTCCTGTTTTGTGCCCGCCTGTTTGCTGAATTTTCACCTAAAACATCCCTCCCTCTCTGGCCCAGAAACAGCAGCAATCATGCCAGCCACATGACACACCTTAACATGGACCAGTTATGTCTGTCAAACTGATCTTCACACAAGAGCTGCAGTGTTTGAATTTAACTAGCTAGCTAATGTGCCCTCTAACAGATCTGTCACATCTCTGATTCACCAGGCCGTGCCTCGCACCAGCGTCGCTTCCTTATGCTTTGACACTAAAAGCAACAGAATTACATTGGAGCATTAATTCTGGAGCAAGAATATAAGAATAGCTGAGGAGCTGCTCCCCCACAACCACACATACACCCACTGGAATCAGCAGGCCCCGACTGCTCTCATTCATCCCAGTTTACATCAGGAGTCACACCACTGGCCCTGATTCCTGTCTCACTCCTCCTGGGGTAAATCGGGAATAACTCCATTGGGTCCAATTCTTAGGGTCGCACCTATTGTCCCTCTTTTGAGGTGGCTGCCCTGGGAGATGAGTAAAGGGATTCAGGGCACACTGCCAGCTGTCCTGTTTTATGGGCTCAGGACCGTCCTGGATGTCCTGGGATTTATACCTCAGAGGTGGTAGCCCTACTGATTCATTCAGAAACATTTCATTTCGGACATTTTGAAAGGAAACATTTCAACTTTTCATTTTAAAAAAGCATACTGGCTAAAAATATAGTTGTTGTTTGTTTTTAAAGGGTGGGAAAACACCTGAAAACAACCCAAAACAAAAAAACTGGAAAAAAAAATCCATTTCAGTTGAACCAAACCGGTTTTTCAGTTCAACCTCTGAGCCTAAAAAATAAATTATTTACTCCGCTCTGTTCCCCACAGAGTAACTTAGAGCAGCTCACGGGCTTCTGATTTGGCTGAGGGTAAGGGGAGCTTACAGCTACCTCTCCCCTTCCACTACCCCAGATTCTGCACTGGTCACAGCTCTGCTGCGTGGAGGATCTGGTCCAGAGTTCAGAAGCAAGGAAGAGATGGGGGAGTCCGAGAGGAGGCCCTGAGGAAAAGAGAGAGATGGAGAGTGAGTGAGAGAGACACACAGAGGGTGACTGCAAAATAATAAAGGGGGTGAAGGACAAAGAAAGGAAGTAAAAGAAAAATGAATGGAAGATAAAAGGAGAACTTGGAATACAGAAATGGGGAAAGGGGCAAGCAGCAGGAAATGACATAGCACCATGGCAGAATTTGACTTAGATTGTAAGCTCTTTGGGGCAGAGACTGTCTTTAGGCTCTGTGCCCGTACAGCACCTGGGACATGACTGGGGCTTCTAGGCACAACGGTAAATAACAACTTTCCAGCAGACTCAGCAACCAACCTGCACCTAACATCCTGAGCACTGGCCCTGACTGGTGCTGAGAACCCATCTCATTGGCCTGAGCTAAAACCCAGTCAAAAGGTTCCCCTTGATTTCCAGGGGGTTGGATCAGGCCCTAAAGTGATACAGTCAACGTCTACTTATCCCATATTTTAAATGTTGTGGGGAAAAAATTCTGTAAAACCCCAAAGCCAATAGAAATGTTTCCAGAACCACCAATGAGGCCAGTCGCTTGTGAACCAATCCATTTGTTTTCCAAATTGGAACGAAAAGTCAAAATTTCACAATTTACCTCAGAACAGAAATTCTAATGTGGAAACATCAAAAAGTTTCATTTCTATAATGTCAAAACACTATAATATAAAAATGCAATTATACATACTATTAAATATGATCTATATTGCAATTAATATTTTGATATATTTTAATATAAAAGTCAAAACAAAATGAATCAAAACGTCAAAACATTTAATCTTATCGTTTTAAATTATTGAAATGAAACAAACATTGAAATGGTTCATTTAGATTTTCTCCCATCAAAAATGTTGTTAAAATTGACATGTTGCTGCAAAACTTTTCTGTTTCAACTAAACTGTATTTTCGGGTGGAAAACTGTTGTGTCAGACTTTGTAACTACAATGGTAGTTAAGCTCTGGAATAGGCTTCCAACAGAGGTTGTGGAATATCCATCGCGGAGGGGTTTTTAAACACAGGTTAGACAAACACCTGCCAGGTATGCTCTAGGTTATTTGGCCCTGCCTCAGCGCAGGGGGCTGAAGTAGATGACCTCTCGAGGTCCCTTCCAGGCTGACATTTCTAGGATTCTAAAGTTTTCTATCCTGGGTACTTACATGGCTCTCAACACTGTAGCATCAGAGAACCTCACAATCTTTTAATGTATTTATCCCCATAAAACCCCTGTGAGGCTGGGCAGTGCCATTGTACAGATGGGGAACTGAGGCACAGAGAGACTAAATGACTCACCCAAGGCCACACAGGCAGTCTGTGGCAGAGCAGGGAACTGAATCCAGGTCTCCCAAGTCCCAAGCTAGTGCTCTAACCAGTGAACAACCCTCCTCCATGGCGCCCCCTTGTGGCCCAAGAGAGTACTCCTCACCTTGTTACAGGGTCTTCAACGTTGCCACCTCTCACAGGTCCAATGCAGTGGTGCTTTAGCCCACTGGCTAAAGGGCACCCGAGTCCCAACCCTTCTGGAATATTAAAGTCCAAACAAAAAGGAAAGCTACAAACTCAAAACTAGGGTTGTCCAATGATTCTTCAGCTGGGCGCCACCCCTCTACTCAGGGCTGCCAGCCTGTTTAGTCAATTTTCCTGGGCCCAGTTGTCCCATCCACCAGGAGGGCTTGTCCAGACAGCAAGCTCTCTCTGACTGTTGGCTGAAACCAGACATCCCTCACCAAGGAAGAAGCAAAGCAGAGCTGAGCTCTGCTCTGTTTCCTGGTCAGTCTCAGACTGACCTGGGCCTTCTCCTTTTAACGCCTCTCTCCGCATCTGACATTTGCTGCAGGTGTAGTAGGGTAGAAGGAGGCAAATGGGGCCACAAGTCCTCGTTAAGACTCTCCTGACCAGTATGGGGCCTGTGTGCCCCATCACAGCACTCTTCTTTATACCCACTTTGCACAGCTGTGAACAACAACAAAACTTACAAACCGGTGGAGAGTCAGCCACAAGGTGTAAGGTATTGAAGAATCAGATTCCTCTGTGCTTTGAGAATCCAACCACTTAAGGCCGAACCTGTTACGGTCACAGCTGCTCCTTCCAGCAGCGTGGCCTAGTGGATCATGCACTGGACTGGGCCTCAGGAGAGCTGTTTTCTGTTCCTACCACTGCCCTGCTGGGTGACCTTGGGGAAGTCACTTTGCCTCTCTGGCCTTAGTTTCCCTGTCTGTAAATTGGCAATAAGGAAGCTGAGCTCATTGGAGAAGCGCTTTGAGATCTACAGATGAAAAGAGATCAGTATTAGCTTTACTATCTACCACATGCTCACGTTAGGAAACAAGTTTCAATTTCCAAGCAGAGGAGCAAAATGCCGAGCATCGGACAATGAAACAGGTCGGTGGGGAGAGATAAGAAAATGACCATGTTTATTTGAACGGCCACAGGAAACCGGAGGATTGCAAAATGTCTACCCCCCCCCCCCCCAAAAAAGCATACTGTGTTTTTAAAAAAAATTACAGAGTGCTGATGGTTTACATCCAATTCGTTTATCAAATCCATTCTGATACCAGGCAGTCCCTTCAAGCACATGATCTGTTATCATTTCCTGGGCTTGTCATGGTCACAACCCCCATTGGTTTTGTTCAAGGACTCCATGCTGCCATTGGCCGCGGCCACGCTTGTAAGTATTTTCTCCACTTCCTTGGGTAGAATCTGCTTCTCCTCATTCTCCGTCTCCCTGTGGTAGAAATAGTTAAAGTTGGAGACGATGACCGGGACAGGGAGCGCAATGGTTAACACCCCCGCAATAGCACACAGGGTCCCCACTATCTTCCCACCTAACGTGGTAGGGCACATGTCTCCATAGCCGACAGTTGTCATGGTGACCACGGCCCACCAGAACCCATCAGGGATGCTGGAGAAATGAGACTGTGGCTCGTCCACCTCCGCAAAGTAGATGGCGCTGGAGAAGAGGATGACTCCGATGAAGAGGAAGAAGATGAGCAAGCCCAGCTCCCGCATGCTGGCCTTGAGGGTCTGCCCCAGGATCTGCAGGCCCTTGGAATGCCGCGAGAGCTTGAAGATGCGGAAGACCCGGACCAGGCGGATGATCCTCAGTATGGCCAGGGACATGTTCTGCTGCCCATTTTGTTCGCTCTGCTGGACCAGCTCAGTAGTGAGGGTCACGAAGTAGGGAATGATGGACACAATGTCGATGATGTTCATGATGTTCCTGAAGAACGCGGCCTTGCTGGGGCAGACCACGAATCTGACGAAGAGCTCAAACGAGAACCAGATGATGCAGGCTGTCTCTATGACAAAGAAGGGGTCCGTGAAGGTGCTCGGGGCCAAGTTGGCTTTGGTCAAGTTGTTAGTGGCGTCCTTGATGGCCTTGAACTCCCGTTCCTCCCTGAACTCGGGCAAGGTCTCCACGCAGAAGATGATGATGGAAATAACGATGACCAAGACTGAGACCAAAGCCACACCCCTGGCCGCACTGGAGCTTTCGGGGTACTCAAACAGCAGCCAGAACTGCCTGTGAAAATCATTAGTGGGCAGAAGTGTCTCGGGGTCCTTGATGAACCCTTCATCTTCCCTGAACTGGTCCATGGCTTCATTGCCCAGCTCATAGAAGGTGATTTCATCAGCAAAGACATCTATGGGGACATTGGCTGGGCGCCGGATTTTCCCACCGGACTGGTAGTAGTAGAGGATCCCATCGAAACTGGGCCTGTTCCTGTCAAAGAAATACTCGTTTCTCATGGAGTCAAAGTAGCGCATCCGCTTCTCCGGGTCCCCGAGTAGCGTCTCCGGGAACTGATTGAGGGTTTTGAGCTGCGTCTCGAACCTCAGCCCAGCAATGTTGATGATGACTCTCTGTTCGCCCTCGTCCATGCCCTCCCGCTCCCCCATCAGGTGCTCGCCGAACTCAGCAGAGAACTTGGAGAAGATGGTCTCATTGTTGGTGTTCTCGCTATTAAGGAGGATTCTCCAGTGGGGCAAGAGGCTGGCACAGCTGGGGTGCCCCTTCTGTAATTGGGCAGCAGTGCTGAAGTCGTTTGAATAACAAGGATCTTCCATTATCTCATCAGTGTTGTCGAAACTCACTAGTGCCACCTCCATCTCCTTCCAACTGGACACTTCCATCATACAGTAATCAGATTAGCAGCATAAATCCCGGGGTCAGATACCAGCAGCTTGCGTCTTTCCCACGCTATGATGATCTGCAAGCAAACAGACAGAGAGACGGAGATGAATTATGTATATGTGTGTCACTTCCTCCTTGCATGCAAAGAATAAAATAGATCTGAGACCAGGATAACCTTTTTTTTATTTAACAAAAATTAATTGCACTTAGTGATAATACTTTCATCGTCTCTTTCAACCAAGGACTTTGCAGGATGCTTTGCATGCATTCATTATTGCATTTCACCCTCACAATACAGCTTATAGTGCCCAAGGTTAAGGCAGTAGCAAAGCCTGGGATAGAACCCGGGAGTCCTGGTTGGCAGCCCCCTCTCCCTGCAGTGGCATAGTCCCTTTCCAACAAGGAGTTCAAAGTGCTTTGCACACTAATTGCACACTAATTACGGTAACGAAGCTTCACAACCGCAGCCTCCAAGGTCACAGTGAGACAGAAACAGATCCTGGAAAAGAACCCAGGTGTCCTGACTGGCAGCTTCCTAAGATCTAACCAGGAGAGACATTGGGCCAGATCCTGGTATCTCTGAAGTCAATGCCTGGGATTTGACTCCCAGCCTCCCATTGGAGCTGATGTAGGTGCCAGACTGACACCCCAGGAATTGAAAGCTCTCTTACGGATAGGCCAGGCCCAGCACGCCCAGGAGCAGTGCTCTCGTCTCTCCCTGCACGACCCTCAGCCGGCATGCCTCATCCCGGACCTAGCAGGAGCACTGCTAGGAGAGGAGAGTTCAGCCCTTCTTGGGCTCTCTGGGGGTGCTGTTGTTGGAATGTGCGCACATATCACATTAAAACCTACACCTCATTTCACATCAGCCAGCGATTACAGACCCAGACCACATGAGCTAGCGGTGAAAAGCTCCCTATCCCATTACCAGCCCCTGAGTCACTGAAGCCCAGGCCTCAAAGGTATTTTGGCACCTAACTCCCATTGATTTCAAGGGAGTTAGGCACCTAAAGACCTCTGGATAAGTCACTTATCTCTCTGGGGCCATGTCTACACTACAGAGGTGCTGCCAGCACGGCCCCCTGGCATAGAGGAAGCATGTTCCAACAGGACCTGCTAGCACAGGAACACCACCTCCTGACCAATGCTGGCTAAGCTGACAGAAGCACATTTCTCTTGGCATAGCTGCATCTGCACTGAGGGTTTTGTCGGCCTACCTATGTCAGCTAAGGGGGGATGATTTTTTTCACACCCCTGGGCGATATAGCCACACCGGCATAGCTTTGTGTCGTGTAGCCTGGGTAAAAGTTGCAGAAGCAGTTAAGTGAAAGTCAATGGGACTAGGATCTTGTCTACCCTAGAGGGGCTTTGTTATATTGGTCTAACTATACTGGCAAACCTCCTAGTGGAGACTCCGTTATACCAGCAAAAGAGTGCTTTTGCTGGTATAGTTTATGGCAGTTTCCAGAATGAAATAAGCTATAGCAGCACTATTTTGCTGGTATAAACTGTGTGTACTCTGGGGCTTTTGTCTATATAAGTTAGGAAGGGTGATTTTTTTTCACACACCTAACTGATTAAGCTACGCCGGCAAAACTTTTAAGCACAGCCAAGCCTTAGACTCCTAAGTTACTTTGAAAATTCTACCCTTGGTGCTTATTTATCTATACAGTAGAACCTCAGAGTTACGAACACCAGAGTCACAAACTGGCCAGTCAACCACACACCTCATTTGGAAGCGGAAGTACACAATCAGGCCGCGGCAGAGACCAAATTAAAAGCCAATGCAATACAGTGCTGTGTTAAACATAAACTACTAAAAAATAAAGGGAAAGCAGCATTTTCCTTCTGCACAGTAAAGTTTCAAAGCTGTATTAAGTCAACGTTCAGTTGTAAAGTTTTGAAAGAGCAACCAAACGTTTTGTTCAGAGTTAGGAACAAGCTCCATTCTCGAGGTGTTCGTAACTGTGAGGTTCTACTGTAATACTTATCTGATGCCCCACTACTCACAATTAGAGCTGCTTGGGCATTTCTGGATGGAACATTTTTCCATTGGAAAATGCCGTTTCATCAACATCAGAACTTTTCATGGGAACGTATCAATTTCAACAACAACAACAAAATCCAAATTCAAACACTTTGATTTTATTGGAAGGAAACATTTTAACTGACCCTAATTTTATTTTTAATTTTGTTTTGCGGGAAATTAAGACTAAGCGACTAAGTGACTTCCCTAAGGATCCAAAAGAAGTCTGTAGCAGAGCAGAGAATTGAATCCAAGACGCTCAAGTCCCAGGCTAATGCAGTAGCCACTGGGCCATCCTCTGCCTTGGCTCTGTAGCTGTATAATGGACATAATAAATCTTCCATTGTCTTCTGTATTTAGATTGTAAGCTTTTATGGGCAGGGATTGTCTCTTAGTATGTGTGTTTCCAGCACCCAGCACAATGGGGCTCTGATCTTGGAATACAAATAATAAAAATAAAGAATTTCTAAATGACAATACCTGGCAAATAACAATAAAATTAAGCCTCCACTGGAAGGCACCAGAGAAGGAATAATCAGTGAAGGAGCATTAATGCCTCAAGGTCCAGTCTCAAAGACCGCCCTGGGAGCTCTGGGAAGCTCACCTCTAGTTGTAGTTCCCAATAGCTCTCTGACTGGATTTAAACGCACAGCTGACTTAGCCTGATGCTGCGTGGCATTGAGAGCACTCCGCTGTCATTGGCTTCAAAGGGAACTTCAGGTATGTCTACACTGCAAGGAAAAACCCACAGCACCAATTCTCAAAACCCAGGGTGGCACAGTTCCAAGCTGTCACCCTGATACACAGCCCTGCAGAGAGCGCCCTCCTTAACCCTTTGGTGCTGGGAATCTATCCTGTGGCTGACAATGGGGTTTATTAGTGAGAAATATCGATTCCTGGTTTCAAAAGAGATAAGAAACCCACATCTTTGGATGCTGATTTTAATCTTTGGGACAGCAAAATTCAGCTCAAAAGCTACCCCCCTAGTATCTGTCTGTCTCTTCCTAAACAGAATCAGCCAGAACTACCTGTGGATGCACCTGTGAGGCATTAATTTCTCTCAGATTCCTGTGATTCCTTACCCATTTGGAGAGAGAGCACTAACCACATGGATGCATGTGTAAATCAGTGAAGATATACTCCAGCTGGAGGGCTACAATCTTAGCACCCTACACTCCCTGCCTTCCTCATGCCCACATCTGCCTGTCTGCATGCTGGGAGCAGACAAAGGAAATCCTATGATTAGAGAACGTGCCTAACTCCCTCCAACATCCTGCAGAATGGTATGAATGAAGCAACAACAGCCAAAAGGAGTGGAACATAGGACTTGCAGGACTATGCTCTGAGTGTCCCTAGCCTCTGACTCACAGAAGCTGGGACTGGACAACGGGATGGATCACTTGACGGCTAACCTGACCCTAGTGGAAGTTTCCTCCAGACACTCCAATGGTTAGAGGTTGGCTTTTCCCCAGGGAGACTGTGATGCACATCAGCACCTAGTGATGCAAACATCTTTTATTTTTCTGCTTTGATGCATATTGTTTCCCAACAGATCTCATGGTTATCAGCGATGAAAGGATGCTTCATACCTGCATTTGTGCCATTGTCCCAAAGCAATTACCTATAGCCTTATTTACTCACACCTGGTTAACACCTAAAACTTGGGTCGACCTAACTACATTGCTTAGAGGGGTTAAAAATTCGCACCCCTGAGAGTTGTAATTAAGCTGACCTAAGACCCAGTGCCTCTCGGAGAGGTGGATTTACTACAACAATGGAAACCCCCCTTCTGTTGCTGTAGTAAGTGTCTACACGGCAACGGCACAGCTACAGCACTGCTGCTGTCATGTTTCTAGTGAAGACATACCCTCGACCACTCGTTTGACACCACCCATAGAATCATAGAGTATCAGGGTTGGAAGGGACCTCAGGAGGTCGTCTAGTCCAACCCCCTGCTCAAAACAGGACCAATCTCCAACTAAATCATCCCAGCCAGGGCTTTGTCAAGCCTGATCTTAAAAACCTCTAAGGAAGGAGATTCCACTACCTCCCTAGGTAACCCATTCCAGTGCTTCACCACCCTCCTAGTGAAAAAATCTGAAATCTCTGAAATCCGCATGTGCCAGGACTAACGAGGCAGTCTCCTCTGATGCTTAGAGCAGCGGATGAGGCGTTCTGTTCTTGGCCTGACACTATCTTGCTGGGTGACCTTGCGTAAGTCACTTAGGCTGAAATTTTCAATTCCCCACTAGTCTGAGTCCCAACTCAATGTGTCCGTCTAGCACGGGATTTTTCAGAGAAGCGGGTCAGCTACCGCTCCCATTGGCTTCAACTGGAGACACTTTGGACAATGTTAGCCTTATCCTCCTGGTGCTTCAGTTTAGCCCCCTGTTAAATGGAGATGATTATACTTCACAGCACTATTGATGCGAGGCTTCAGCAGTGCCATTTTATAAGGTACCTGAGGCCTGATCCACTGCCCTCTGAAGTCAATGAAAGGACTCCAGTGGACTCAGTGAGCTTTAGATTAGGGCCATAGTTAGGGCTGAGCAAAAATAAAATGTCAAGAGAAAACAGCTTTTTCACTGCAGCAGAAATTTCTGTGGGAAATCTCTCTCTTTTACACACACACACATACACACACACACAAAATACAAACGTAGGGGGTTGTTGAAAAAATTCAAACTGGACCGGGATCAGTTGCCAAAAGCAGAACAAAAAATTTAGCGTCAGGTGTTTTTCTGTGCACCCCAAAACCTTTCAAAGAAAAATTTCAGAGAAAAAAAACAAATGGACATGAAAAATTCTTGAGGGAAAAACAAAACAAAGAAGCAAAACCACTTCCTGACCATCTTGATTCCGGGATGAAAGACACTGTGCTGTATCATGGCTTCTAATTTGTCCCATTCCTCTACCATATCTGTCCCATCTCTGCTGCTCATGGGGGGAAGTTATTTTGTACAGCTGCAAATGGCGGCCAGGAGTGTTAGAGTTAAAGCGCGTGACAGGAGCAGAAGTCCACTGCAGGGCTTGATTCAGATTCATGCTTGACATTTAGACTGTTCTATTGAAAAAGCTGTTGGGGGCATAAGAAGATGTTTGTTCTTCTGGCTATGATTCACCCTTTTTAGATAGTCCTTTGCAGTTAATTTTTTAAGAGAAGCAAAGGATAGTGGAGCCACTTGAGAACTCAGAAGTTTCTAAGCTTTAATCTGTTTGCAAACGTAAGCGGGGGAAGTAGAAAGCTGTCTGGACCGGATCCTCCACTGCTGTAAATCAGCTGGTGTAAACTGCTGAGGATCCAGCCTCTGTATTTTTGACTGGTGACTTAGAAAATCTCAAGTAAATCATTGGGAAAAGCAGGAATAGGTCCTGAATCATCTGGCTTTGAAATTAAGTTCTGATCTCAGTTCCTATTTGGCCTAGATTGGTTGCCTAGCAGATAACCATGATGGGTGACTCAGAGCATGCCACCGAGGATGCTGGGAGCCCACGCCCATACTTTCAGCCATACTACTTTGGGCTGTGTCACCCTGTTAAACCCGTGAGCCACAGCACAGGGTCGGACTGGGTTAGCCCGTCAGGGCTAGAAGAAGAGCAGTTGGTGGTTTAGTAGGCGGTAGTCTGCCCTTGGAGGGAGAACCAAAGCAGTATCCCTAGACAGGGTGTGTTACTGTGTTAGAGGTGCTGTCTGGTGGATGATTTACTTAATATTTGCATTGCTGTAGTATACACAAGCCCTAATCAGGGATCGGGGCCCTACTGCGCTAGGTGCTGTACATACGAAAATACAGTTGGTGTTGCAAAAGGGCTGGCAGTTGCTGAGAAATAAAATCAAGATCCTGACCACTTGTTGGTGCCACGGTTCTCCTCCAGGACAATCAAGTCAGCGGGTTCAAGGTTACCTTCTTCCTCTTCAGAGGCTGGGATTCCTGTCGCACCCTTTTCCCTCCTGCCCCCTGAGGCTTCTTGGGAGCAGCAGCAGTAGCTGGCTCAGGCAGCAGCTGCCTTGAAGTTGGAGGCCTGGGAGCTGCGAAAAGGAGGATGGAAATGAATCTGTACAGATCTGTGTGTGTGAGTGTGTGTAGGGAGGGGGGGAGGGAATGTGTAGGACTGGGGGTTGTGGCCATAAGTGAATGCAGCTGTGGCTACGGTTGACCACACCTTTTGGCAAGGAAGTGACAATTCCCATCTATCTTCTGAAAACTGAAGTCTGGCCATGCTTTGTGGAAATCAGACACAAAAGGGGAGCAATTGTGGATTGAGTGAAATCCCTTTAGAACATGAACAGATCTCTGGAAACTATTCTGCATTATTCACCCAGCTCTAGAGAAACAAAAACAAATGACCCTGGTTTTCAACACATTGAACAACAACTAACGACATAGAACAACATGTTAAAGAATATTCTTGGCCCCATATCAGCAGTGAGATTGTGGGTGCATCTTCCTCCCAGTTACTTCAGAAGTCAGCTCCCAAATGCATTGCAGGTCTGGGTGCATCAGTAGCTTGATGCATAGCTTCCCCTTATGCAAAGAGCTTCTGCTTTCTTGCTAGGATCCATGTAAGAGAGCCAAGCCAGTGACAGGGCACCAGCATTAGGATGCGGAAGACCCTGTATTACACTTAGGCCTTGGCTACACTCGGGAATTCACAACGCTGCCGCGGGAGCGCTGCCGTGGCAGCACTGTGAAGCACGAGTGTAGTCGCGCCGCCAGTGCTGCGAGAGAGCTCTCGCAGCGCTGTATGTACTCCACCTCTCCGAGGGGAGTAGCTTGCAGCGCTGCGAGCAAGCGTGCAGCGCTGCAGGCTCTGATTACACTGGCGCTTTACAGCGCTGCACTCGCTGCGCTCGGGGGGGGAGGGGAGAGGCGTTTTCACACCCCTGAGCGCAGCAAGTTGCAGCGCTGTATAGTGCCAGTGTAGCCAAGGCCTAAAGGGGAATGTTATACAAAATTCAGAGGAAGGACTGGCTACCGGTTAAAGAACTGCCATGGGACTCGGGGAATCTGGGATCAGTTCACTGCTGTGCCACAGACTCCCTGTGTGACCTTGAACAAGTCACCAGATCTCTCCGTGTCACAATTTTCCATCTGTAAAATGGGGCTAATAAGGCATCCTTTGTCTGTCTTGTCTATTTAGACTATAAGCTCAAAGACTGTTCATTGCTCTGTGTTTGTGAAGGTTGTAGTAAAGGAGGGCCCTGATCCTAGGTGTTACGGCAATACAGTTTATAAAGACAATAATACTGTAATAGACATAACAACAGGCAGGGGGCAACGTGAGTGACTCTGATCAAATTTGGATGTAGCGAAAAACCACCAGCTTCTGGAGCCTGAAATTTAAAGTGAATGGCGGAAGTGGTCAAATGAAGCAACTTGATTGTTCCCTGAACCCCATTGAATCAGAAAGTTTTACATTCACCTCACTAAGTTAGATAAAGCAAAGGGGTTAGCTGTTTAGAAAAATATCAGCCAGCTAGATTCTGCTATTGGCTTCCCCAGTGTAAATATAAAATCACTCCAGGGATGTCCGGGGAATACTCCAGATGTAACTGACAGCAGGATTGGTTCACCTTGCTTAAATGTAAGAAAGAAAATACCACCCTTAAAGGAAAACAAAATCCATGCAACAGCTTGGAAGGTGTCTTATGTCAAACTTAATCACCATAGCGTTCACCATTGCTAGAACCCAATAACCATCCAAAAGGAGAGGAAGAAGAGAGACCACAGCCTGTATTTTAGAAATGGTGACTCGTAAAAACATGCCAATTGCCAGGGATAACTAAGTATGTGCCGAGAGGTGATCTTGCTAATCCTAGTATTAAATATACTTCATGAGAGTTCCAAACCCTTGCTGTGAAAGGCCTTAGATACGCTGACCGTGTGTCCCCTTACCCATTCTGTAAATTATTTTCTGTCTTTATGACCTTAGAAGAAGAACTGAATATACTGTTGACATTTCAATGCAGAGCCAGGCTTCCCCATGGTAGGCGAAACTTGTACAAGGGTTGTAGCTGCCGATTGCTGGTGAGCTGTGCTGAGTGTATGGGTTTAAGTTTCCTGCCACTTGCCCTTGCTGGTTCTGGTAGGTGGCATGATAATTCACTTCATATGATTGGTGGAATAATACTGCAGGGCCTGATATGAATAGCAGGCTGACAAAGCTCTATTAAAAATATATAGGGCCAAATTCTACACTTCAGCCAGTGCAGCCCCTCTCGTGTTAGTGCAACTCTGTGCACTTCAGTGGGGCTGCGCCAGCATACATGACAGCAGGATTTGGCCCGCCGCATCTTTCATCCTTCAAGCACTTTGCTCATATCAACTGAGCCTCACACACACCCTCCCCTCTGACAGATGGGGAAACTGAGGCACAGAGGGCTTGTGGATGGCCCTAGTAATAAGGATTGGGAGGGCAAAAGACTTCTTCTTTCCCCCATGTGCACTCTGCACCCAGGGGATGGTGAGATTACAGTCCATTCTGGCACCCCATCCTATAGTCTTCCCCCTCTATTGGACAGCAGAGTTGGCTGGAAGAACATGATGCATTTCTTCTGCATGCCTAGGAGCAACAGTGTCAATCAGACACAATGGCCCAAATCCTCAAAGGTATTTAGGCTCCTAACTTCCATTGGAGCCTAAGTACCTTTGAGGTTCTGGGCCAGTGGGAATCAATCAGGACTGCACAGCAGGGCCGCCCAGAGGATTCAGGGGGCCTGGGGTCTTCGGCGGTGGGGGGCCCCCGCTGCCGAACTGCCGTCGAAGACCCGGCACTTCGGCAGCGGGTCCCAGGGCGGAAGGACCCCCGCCACCGAATTGCCACCGAAGACTCGGAGCAGAAGAAGCTCCGGGGGCCTGGGCCCCGCGAGAGTTTTCCGGGGCCCGCGGAGCGAGTGAAGGACCCCGCTCCAGGGCCCCCGAAAAACTCTCGTGGGGGCCCCTGCGGGGCCCGGGGCCTGGGGCAAATTGTCCCACTTGCCCCCCCCTCTGGGCAGCCCTGCTGCACAGCGTGCTCAGAGAACAGAACCCAGGAGACCTGGCTCACAGCCCAGTGCTCAGATCGCTAGATCTTGTCTGTCTGTCTAGCACTCATAAATAAAATTAGAATAAAACAGTATATTTCCAATCCCACAAAACATAATGAAGAGAAATTGAGCCACTTTATACAATACATGCTTTAGGCTTCAGTGGTGATCGGAACCCAAAAATTTTCTCTTTTTTTCCTCCTAAACCATCAAACATCTGCTTCCCGGAATCTGATTTACTAATACTCTTTATCTTAAATCCCCAGCTGGGGGGGAAAAAAGATAAAGGTCATTTTAAGAGATAGGTTCTGTTTTTTCCATCACACGGTATTGGCAAATTAGCACGTTTAATGTCACCATTTCCCCTCTCCCTCCCCAGCCTCAAAACACAGCATCGGAAATAGTTACGTACAATTCATTTATGCTTCCAACCAGCTTAGCGCTACCGTTTTTACAGGAATGACTGCTCACCTTCACTGCAATTAAAAATCAAACCAACCCCCGAAGTTATCAAACTGAAAAAACACACGCCCTGAGCAGACTTTCCCCCTGCTGCTTAGACTAGTGTATAGGATTTTTGTTGTTGTTGGGGTTTTTTTGCCTGTAACCCGCAATATAGCACGGTCACCTTAGGACTTACCGTTGCAAGGCAGAGAAATGTCAAAGCTCTGTGCATCTGTAAAGTGAAATATTTAATACAGAAAGAGATGGGGTGGGGGAGATAATTCACCCATGCCCTTGCAAAGTCTCTTTGGGATAAAGGGAGCAGACAAGTGGCACTTTATCAGTCATAGCCCAAACTGATTGAGAGGTGAGAGTGGTGGGGACTTGGGGATTTGACCTGTAGCGAAAGTGAGAGCTGGAACACATTTGTTGATCCTGTGCTTGAAAGCCTTTGGCACGTGAAAGGGCAGGTGAGGGCTGGGGCGGAGAAGAGGCTGCATCTGAAAGTGGTGTGGGGGAAAACGCCACAAAAAACGAAAGCAGGTAAGAAGACTCCCCCGCCTCCAATGCTGCATCCGCGTCACTTGTTGGCCTCATCCCATTCATTCAGTGCTGCTGCACCTTTACTTTCCCGTTCCATGACAAATACTTTTCTACTTAAGCCCCGCTGTGTATGATGTCCTCCGGGTTGTTCTGCTCATCACCAGCAGAGCAGCAGAGCAAATAAACCTTTTTTAGAATGAAACGGCATGAGCCATAGGACCGTGGCCTTCTCTCGGATACTCCTTATAATCCCCGATAATGCCACCCCATATTCCTCTACCGACAGCGGAAAATTCTTGCCTGTGACATTGCAAGCTGTGGGTTGGCAGGTGGGAGGGGAGGAGGACACAGTCATTGACTTCAGAAGAGAGATTTACATGACAGAATATGGCTTTTTATTAAAAAAAGAAAAAATAAATCAGTCTTAACAGGGGAAAACAAGGGTGCACTCATATCATTTCAAGAAGCATGTTACAGCCGAGGCGCCTACCTCTCGTCTGCAACCACAGCTACAGCGGGTCCTTTAAACACGTCTCGTTTACACTCCCTGTGAGTCAGGAATCGTCCCAGCGGATCAGACATCTTAGTCCGGTTTCCTGTCTCTGACAGTATCCAGGGCCAGATGCTTCAGGGGAAGGTGCCAATAAGCCCCGAAGTAGGTGATTCTGAAATAATCTGCTCATAGGGGAATGTTGTCTTCTGAATGCCCGTCCGCAAGCAGGACTTTGGCTGCTGCCCCAAAGCAGGAAAGTTTATAGCCTTTATTAATAAATAAATAAATGAATGACCCTATCAAATGTGACCGTGGATGTTCTCATTATCCATATAAATAGCCAGTCTTTTTTTTTAATCCAGCTAAGCTCTTGGCTTTGATGTTTTCTTGTGGCAGAGAGTTCCACCGGCTAATTACGAATTGTGTTAAAATCCTTTTTGATTGCCTTTCAAATGAATGAACTGTCCCCTAGGTCTTGCACTATGAGAGAGGGGTGAATTCATTGTTCATGCTATTGTAACATCCCCTCTTAATCTCTCCTCAGTGATCTAAACAGTTCCAAGCTTTCGAATCTCAGAAGTCAGTCCAGGCCTCTAATCCTTTTTGTAACAACTTATATGTCTGCTCTCTCCTTTTGGAGCTTGGGGAAACACAAGATTCCAGCTGATGACGTACCATTAATTGCAACAGCATTATAATATTCTCACCGGTACTGTCTATTCATACATCTTTAAATGGCCATTGCTTTCTTGACTGCTGCTGCACATTTAGCAGAGGTATTCATGAAGCTGTAGGTAATGATGTCCAGGTCCTTTTCCTGAGCAATTACAGTTAATGCAGAACCCAGCAATGTACACGAGCTGTTCTTACATTTCTTCCCAGGGGTCTTATCTCAAATGTGTTGACGATGCATTTCCTTTGCTACCATACTACCCATTCACATAGCCTTCCAAATTTCCCCAAGGCCTTCTCTAATCTTTGTGACCTACATCATCTGCAGGTTTTGCCACTCAGGATGTGGCCTTGGACAAGTCACTTTGCCTTTTTGTGCCTCAGTTTCCCCACCTATAAAAAGGGGGATAATAACTTTTACCCACCTTTGTGAAGCAGTTTGAGACCTATAGATGAAAACATCTAGATAAATGCTATGTATTGTTATTACTTGAGACCCAAATTCTATTTTGTCAGGGTCCCACCTATATCTGCTGTAATTCTACTATTTATTTCAATGAGTGGATGTTGAAATTTGTGTCTGGTTTAGCCTGGCTGTAAGCTCTTTGTGGGCAAGGACTCTCTTTTTGTTCTGTGTCTGTACAGCACTGAGCACAGTGGGTCCTGGTCTGTGACTGGGGCTCGCAGGTGCTACCACAATGCATAATAAATCAATCAATCAATCCCCAAAGCTGAATCAGGGCTACTAGGACATGGGTCCTATTATGCCAAAATCTCACATGCTCTTCTGACAGGATTTGAGCCCCAGATAGCAGAAATCTTATGCAATCAGCTGATCACATGGGATTTCAGCAGAATACTAACTGCCTCTGGAAAATCTACTCCTTCTGACTTTGGATCCAACCTAAAACCCAAACCGTAGAGACACGTTTGGACCTGAGGATTCAGATCTAACTCCCCCAAACGCCTCCAAGGAATGAAAGGAGGTCCAGATTCCTGGCATCCTTTTGGTCCCACCCATGTCATTAATATGACATCAGAGGTGTTGAACATTGTAACTCTTACTGCACCGGTGGCAGGCAGTGAAATCTACAGTGATAAGCACGGTATAAGAATCTCCATAGAACAGAAGAGAATTCTGATGGAATCTTCAGCCTTTCTTCCATTTCCTGTTGCATCCTTTATTTCTGGGGGGTTTCTAAAACACCTCTTCTCATCCCCTGAGGGCCTCCCAAGGGTTTAGCTGGGGGCAGAGAAGCACCTGCTGTAAGGAGCTGGAGGAGGAGTTTATGGTAAAAAAGCAGGGGGGTGAGAGGGAAGACAGAGCCTCAACAGCATGGCTTGACTGGTCTGGATGACCTTTCCCTCCTCCTGAGCTTCCCTTTGCACTAATCTGTTCTTTCAGGCCTGCGAGAGGCAGGCCCCATACCACACAGTGATGCAACCTTCCAGGGGATGAACTTGGCCCATGGCTGTTCTGAAACCATGAAAGAAAAGGATCTATATCAGCCTTATGTACAGATACGGGAACCCTGCCCAGCAGCCAGGTCTGCACGCACAGGTCTGTCACTGAATGGGGGCATTAGCATAGGGAACATTAATTCTGCTGTTGGAAATTAACAAGCAGGTTGAGTGGCAGTATGATCCAGTGATCAGTACATGAGCCTAACAATCAGGAGACCTTGTTTCTAAGCCCTGCTCTACCAGTGATTCCATGAGTGACCTGGGTTGGATCACTGCCTGTTAATTCAGGTTGTGAACTGTTCAGTGCAGGGATTGCATAGCAATGTGGTTCCCTGGGGGTCCTGGCTGCTTCTCTAATGCAAATAGTAATAAGTTTAGCCCTTTATTCCTAATAATGAATCAATAAGGACAAATACAAAGCACTCCACTTAGGAAGAAACAATCAGTTGCACACATACAAAATGGGAAATGACTGCCTAGGAAGGAGTACTGCGGAAAGGGATCTGGGGGTCATACTGGATCACAAGCTAAATATAAGTGAACAGTGTAACGCTCTTGTAAAAAAAGCAAACATCCTTTTGGGATGTATTAGCAGGCGTATTGTAAGCAAGACACGAGAAGTAATTCTTCTGCTCTACTCCACGCTGATTAGGCCTCAACTGGAGTATTGTGTCCAGTTCTGGCCGCCACATTTCAGGAAAGATGTGGACAAATTGGAGAAAGTCCAGAGAAGAGCAACAAAAATGATTAAAGGTCTAGAAAACATCATCTATGAGGGAAGATTGAAAAAATTGGGTTTGTTTAGTCTGGAGAAGAAAAGACTGAGGTGGGACATGATAACAGTTTTCAAGTACATAAAAGGTTGTTACAAGGAGGAGGGGGGGAAAATGTTCTTCTTAACCTCTGAGGATAGGACAAGAAGCAATGGGCTTAAATTGCAGCAAGGGCAGTTTAGGTTGGACATTAGGAAAAACTTCCTAACTTCTCAGGGTGATTAAGCACTGAAATAAATTGCCTAGGGAGGTTGTGGAATCTCCATCATTGGGGATTTTTAAGAGCGGGTTGGACAAACACCTGTCAGGGATGGTCTAGATAACACTTAGTCCTGCCTTGGGTGCAGGGGACTGGACTAGATGACCTCTCGAGGTCCCTTCTAGTTCTATGATTCTATGATTTAAAAATGGATGTTGACTCTTAAAAATATAGTTGTTATTCATAATTGTATGAATTATTTACATCAATGAAGGTCAGCCTATGAGGTCACTCGTGGGCTGTTCCCTTAGGTTGTTCATTGGTCCCCTGCTGTTCTTTTTGCTCCCTGATTTGCTGATTCTCTCTCAACAGAATGCCCAATAATGCTCTCATTCACCTTCCTAGAAGGATAACCACATCCAAATGTCATGCAAACCTGTTAGCATGGATGTTTATGAATGGACAAATAACAAGAGGCTGCACAGAGCAGCCATTCGGAGCTGACTTGAATACTCGTGAGTCTGGAGCATTTGACCAGCCCAGTGGCCCACACCGAGCACTGAAAGGTATCTGGAGTGACGCCCTTTCTTCCACCAGCCAAGTTTCGTTGGGTGCCTTATGTCAAAGCTGTGCTCGGGAGAAGAAGGTGAGGAAAAGTATCACGCATTGTCTCCTCCACAGTTCCACGCTCCTGATTAGAGGACCAGGACACTGTCCATGCATGGTTATCCACTTTGTGCATGCAGCTGTATATGTTCCATGCACTGCTGCCCACTGGGCTCATGTAGCTACACATTTTGCAAGCTCATTTCCCCACGCTCTGCCGCCATGTATATGTTTGACAAGATCAGCTCAGGCTCCTCTTTCTGAAAACTCAGTCCACTATTTTCTTTCACAATAATTTTTCTGTTCCAGGGGCCCAGGCAGAAAAGAAGCCAGGTGTAAGGGTATGAAAACCAGCCCAGCTCAAAGTTAGCCTGCTAGCCTGCAGCCCATACCAGTTGGTGCTGTCCTTATCAAAGCGACGACAGAGTTTGAACATCTCTCAGCAATCACACAGTAACAAACACCGTCCGTTTCAACAGCGTAAAGAACACGGCCTTGTATATGCTTCTATTATTACTGTCCCCTGTCAACAACTCTTGCACTGTGCAGTGGTCCCATGGACAGCACGCTGTAAATAATGACTTGCTTTCACTACTTGAGAACAGGGTGCTGGCCCGTTGTGTTGGCTCTCTTGCTGAAGATGCTACAGAGTCCTGTTCAAAGCCCTGGAAGCACAAAGGGAAATTATGGGAGCTTTCATGTCTGGGTAGGTTTCTATAGCTCGTGTTATGCAGGAGGTCAGACTAGATGATCCAAATGGTCCCTTTTGGCCTCTGAATCCATGAGTTGTTCAGGTTTGGGAGGCTATTATAGGACAAAAAGGTGACCAAGGAAGGGTTGTAGTGGTCTGTCAGATGATTGGTTGGGTCTAAGTATCCCAAAATAATAATGGTACCAAACCATTCAGGGGTGCCAGGAGTGTCTTGAGCCAGGTTCTCTGCTGGTGTAAACTGGTGCAGCAGCATCAACTTCAACAGAGCTGCGGCATTTAATTCCAATGAAGAATTTGGCCTTAAATTCATCACCGGCATGCGTGTGAAGGGGGCAGACTCACAGGTGGTTGACGGTCTTCTCCACCCAGAGGGAAAGTTGGCTTGAATCACAGGCACAGTGCACGAAGCTGATACCAGACCTGCCTTACACCTTAAAAAGAGGATGGATACATACCGACCACCACCAGGCAGGGCTGCAGTCAAGCCTGGCTACACAGAGTATCCTCCATCTGGGGTGATAAAGGAGCTAATCAACTGATTGCAGCCATCAGTTTTCCATCTCCTTTGATAGGGGACAAACTGCAACATGGAGGGCCCGTTCCTCCATTCCTTGCTCGCACTGGTCTCCCTCTTGACTCTAGCGGGAGTGTCGCGCATGCGAGGAAGACAGGAATCACACACTTTGTTGACTTTCACAGGAGAGAGGGAGAGCTCAGAATAACCAACAGTCTGGCAGTGAGAGCACTCACCAGGGCGGTAAGAGACCCAGATTCAATTACCTGATCTAAATGAGGCATCACAGACACCAGAGCCAGTAGCCCAGTGGTCAAGGTCCGCCCGTGGGAAGCTGAGGTCCATGTCCCTGCTCTGCTTGGTTTAGACCAAGAACTTGAACCTGGGTATATCTACACCTGGGGGGTGAGGAAGTGCATCAGTTAGTATCAGAGCCCAGCAGTAAGAACAGCCATGTAGATGGTTGGGTTCTGAAGGCTGGGGTGGGTTTCAGAATCTGAGTTGGAACATCTACAAGGCTAATTATAGCAGGGGTCTGTAGACCCAAGCTGTGAGACTTGCTGCCTTGGGTTTTGTGTGTGTGCAGTGCAGTGCAGACCTTTCCCTACATCTGAATCGAGCAGAGACTTAAAATTGAGCAGAGTCTCCCATATCCCAGGGAAGTTCCCTAGCCTTCAGGTGGGTCTCTCAGGCTCTTCTGAGGTGGGTCTCAGTCTCTTCTGTTGGAGCTGTTCCACTTTGTATGCCCAGTTAAAAATAACAGGAGTACTTGTGGCACCTTAGAGACTAACAAATTTATTAGAGCATAAGCTTTCGTGGGCCCAGTTAAATAGTCATTGGAGCAGGGACTTGAACCTGGGTCGCCCATCTGCCAAGTGGATTTCCAGTCTATTTGGCGGTGTGAGGAAGAGCGGGGGGCGGGGGAGTCTCTCTTTCTCTCTCGTGTGTGGGTATGTAAAACTGTAAAGGGTCTCAGTTTTGTCCTGCTGGGGGTGGGAATTTTTTTTTTTTCCTTTAAAAAAAAAAAAAAAAACCTCAAAAAGTTTCACAGGACAGAAGAAACATTTCCTGCCCAGAACTAGTTATTGGTGCTCAGCACCTCTGCAAATCAGGCCAGCTGGCTAACTATAATTTTAGATGCCTAATTTTAGGCAACCAAATTTGTAATTGCTGGGCCTAATTTCCAGAATTGTTGAGTGCTTACAAGCTGCAGTGGGAGCTGCCGGTGCAGCTCAGCACCCTTTTAAACCAGGATCAATGGGTCACTAATTGGGTGTTCCAAAAATTGAAGTTGCCCCCAAAACTAGAGGCCACATTTGGAAAATCTGGGCTTTGATGTGTTGGAATTTAAACCTCTTTTTTCTTTTGTTAATGAGCCACTTGTCATTCTTGAACATGTACTTGTCCGGTTGCTTGGCAACTCTGATAATATCATTATACATACAATCAAAGCTTTGATAGTTTCAATGCTATGAGAAGCTAAGCTATATGTAAAACCAAGAGTTCCCCCATACAAGGATCTGCTTATTGATAGTTAAAATACCCAAGGAATTTTAAAGACTGAATAATGCTTAAAACAAAATATTAGACAACCTGACTTTATAGCCAGGCTTAGAGGCTGTGGTGACCAAATTACATTTAAAACTTCACAAGTAATATGGAAAAACTATGCAGTGCCTATTTGTGCATGAGTCAGTGAGGAGAAAAAGCCCAGGGTGGCTATTTAAAAGACAGGAGGGTTCCCCCCCCCCCCCCTTTTGCCAAGAAATGTAGAAAGCAAATGCTCTGCATGAGTATTTGCAAAAGACACAGAAGGTCACCACCCAGTGATTCGGATGCTATTGAATTTCCCCTTAGATAAGTAATTACACATCGAAAAAGGATTTCATCACCTATCCCTTAAGCATAGTGCTTCTGGAAATTAGATCCCTTAAAGTTGCAGCAAATGCTTACAGCATTGGGTGCAGGCAAGTCACTGCGGAGGGTGTGCAAGTCAGGAAGGTAGTCAGGAAATGTCATTAGCACAATTGTGTATATGAAAAATAAGAAGGATTGGAGGGCAATGGGAGGTGGGAAGGTGTGAGTTTTCGTATAACTGTTTCTGTATGGGGAAGGACCGAAAGGAGCTGCAGGATCATATGCAGTGTTTAAGCAAATAGAATCATAGACTTTAAGGTCAGAAGGGACCATTATGATAATCTATTCTGACCTCCTGCACAACGCAGGCCACAGAATCTCACCCACCCACTCCTGTATCAAACCCCTAACCTATGTCTGAGCCATTGAAGTCCTCAAATCCTGGTTTAAAGACTTCAAGGTGCAGAGAATCCTTGAATAGAATTTTATTCTATTCTAGAATAGAAACATCACCTGCATTTATACGAATTGTAATAGAATCCACAGGCTGCAACCAAGATCAGCGCCCCGACTGGACACAGTACGAGACTCAGAGAAAGAGAGAGCATTTGTACAGCATCTAGCACAATGGGGTCTCGGCCCACGGCTAGGGCTCCTAGATACTACAGTAGTACAAACAGTAAAAGAGACTGCCTGCTCTGGGGAGTTTGCAGTCAGAAGAGACATGAGGTGAGAGAAAGGAAGAATGATTCTCTTTCTTTCACAGACAGGGAGCCGAAGTACAGAGAGATTAAATGACCACCCCAGGGCACACAAGAAGTCGATAGCGGAGCCAGGAGACGAACTGAGAATTTCTGACCCTGCCACCCTCATCCTAGTCCGGTACTTTAATCACAAGACCATCCTTCCACTGTCCCAACCAGCTAAATACCGGCCATGTCACCGTAACATCAGACAGCCAGGCCAGCTCCAGTTATGAACTTGTCAGGCAAAATGAGACACAGCCAAAAACTCTTATCCAAGCATCCCTGATCTTTTGTGGCAATAAATATGTCAACTAGGGAACAATGCTGCACTGGCAGAAAGATAATGTAATAAGGTAGGTCTTTCCAACCCATAGATTCTAGTTTGGATTAGCTCTCAAATGCCTAGCTAGCCTGTATCCCTGTGATGGCATACAAAATAATGAATGGCATACGAATGATATATGAATGGTATGGCATGGTCATATATGAATGGTACAAAATGGATGCTAAATCAGGCTGTCTTGTTTACCATATCCCAACATAAGGACAATCAATACATGGAAAGGCAACACATTTTAAAACGGATAAAATGTTTGTTTGTTTTACCCAGTGCATAATTAGCCTGAGGAACTCATTGCCACAAGAGATCGATAAATCCTAGAGCTTAATAGAATTCAAATAAGGATGAGACTTTCGTAAGGATAATGGGAACATCATCCACAGTTAGATTAGGTAGTTTAAAAAATAGAAGGGTTAAAACGCTCCTGCTTTTGGGCATGAGACAACCACTCACTGAAAGGGGAGAGGAAAGAACTCCTATCAGCTGGTTATTCCACAATAGACCACTAGGAGGGTTCTTGCATCTTCATCAGAATTCCGCTGGTCCTGGCCACTGTTGGAGACGATACTGGGCTAGATGGAGACTCCCATGGAAGTCTGGATTCAGATCACAAACCTCATTCGATCACCATGACTTGGTCCCCTCTCAGATTGCAGGTAACTTAGCAGGAGAGGGGTGCATGTCCCAGCTTCTAATTCATACAGACACTGCACCCAGCTTCAGCGCTGTCAGGAGAACAGGCAACAAAGCCATCTGTCAGAGCTTGCAGCCATCTGCACCGGATTCCCCAGAGGAGCTGCATGACATCAGAGGGAGGTTGTCCCAGGGGAAAGGGCACCAGTGTAGGGGACTGGGATTCTGTTTTCCAGCCCTACAACAGACACTGTGATCTCAGGGAAAGTCATCTCACGCCTCTGTCCTTCGGTTTCTCCATCCATAAACGGGGGCAACATGGCCAGTTCCCCTGCTGTAAAGAGCTTTGCGATCTATGGATTAAAAACACTGACTACCTGTTATCATGATGTTGGCTGCTCCTGGTGCTGCTCGAAGCAGGAGAGAGAACAGAGACCAAGTCCCGTCTGCTGGCTTGGGGAAGAGGGAAGCCATGTTGCCAACTCCTTTGTTCTGGCAGGAAGGAGGAATACCATGAGATACATGCGGACTTTTTAAGGCATTGGTCTAGTGGGTAGAGTGCTGGCCTCACCCTCGGGAGATGGACGTCCTAGTCCGGGCTCTGCCAAATCTCTGTGCCTCACTTTCCCATCTGCAGATAAAAAGCACTGTGTAGGAGCTCTGTATTATTTCAAGAAACTAATAGGAATTGTGTAAAAATCCCTGTGCTGATAGATAAATCCTGACCTGAACTCCTGGGTTCTTAAAATCTGATAATGCCCCTGCTTCCCCCCTGCCCCCCCCCCCAACAGCATGACAGACAAACTATATATAGTACTGGGCTGACCTGAAATGTCCATCAGGCAGGGATGGGTGTCTTGCTGTATTAGCAACAACAGCCAGCCCTGTTTAATCCTTCTCAGTTTGCATACTTTATTCAGATTTTTTTTAATAAATAAAAATCAGATTAATGGGGAACCTGGTACACACAGTACATGCCATGAGACAGATGAATTCTTCCTCATATCCAGACATACACTCTGAATTAATCAACTGTGGATTAACCGGGTCAGGCTGTAATTTAATAACGAGAGAGCTCAGGGATCAAAGTTAAAAAGGGGCTGGAGTCAGGCAAAATTGTCCATACATGACGAGCTGTTAAAATATGGCACAAGCTGCCAAAGGCAGCAGTAAGAGACACATGGTGTGAAATCAGCTCCAAAGGAAAGCAGGCCTATGTCCGGGAGAACACAGGAGGCTCCACAGCTTTAGGCATTATTTGGCCTAATTCAATAAATCCATTGAAATAAGTGAGACCCGGAAATCAGTGGGCATTAGGAGCCTAAATAGCTTTGAAGATCTGGGCCTGAGACCCTTTCCATTGACTTCAAAGAGTTTTGGATTAGGCCATTAGGTTCCGATTCAGGAAGAGACCTAAGCACGTGCTTAACTTTAAGCATGCTTAAGTGCCTCTACAATAAAGGGTGGTTTTCCTGACTGAGGCCCATGAGCTGTGAGGGTCAGGTTCCCTCCCTCCCCAGGTTAATAAATGCAGATTATTATTATTTCCAGAATATTTAAAATACTTTAGAAACGACAGTGTAGATAGGTAGATAGATTATAGCTTGTAAAGTGCTTTGATCACCGTGGATGAAAAAAAACAATTAAGATGTAAGATGGCAATAATAAAGGGCCTGATCCGAAGCCCATTGAAGTCAGTGGGAGTCTTTCCTGATAACTCTGAAGTATTATGACAATATAAATATTACAGGTAGGCACAGACCAGAACATCAGAGACAAACCCACCTCATACTTTGCAGAATTGGCGCCAAATCCAGATCTCAGCTGTGTGTCTCTGGTTTGTCTCTATTGGATACCTAGATCTATGATTTACTTCATAGGTGCTGGAACTAGGGGTGCTGCTGCACCCCCTGGCTTGAAGTAGTTTCCATTATGATTCAATGATTCTCAGCACCGTCACTATAAAAATTGTTCCAGCAGCCCTGAGTTCCCCCAACTGAAATGCAGCCACCTCTTGGGTGGAATGCGGGTGCTGTTCACTATCAAACCTTCACAATAGTTTAGGACAGAAAATAAAAAAGAACATGATGTTCACCTGAAACTGTAAAGAGGCAGAAAGGAATTAGAGTGGGATTTGGCCATGATACCAATGTTAACATCTATTTTTGCAAAAAGTGCCGTGAAATCTTTAATGCATATATGTGATTGGGACTTAGGTTGTATATCTCATCTGAAACCAGCAGCAGCACAGAATTCTCATCACCATACCAGAGAATAATGGGCCAGACCTTCAACTGGCATAAAAATCAACATAGCTCCATTGAAGTCAATGGAGCTAAGCGGCGCGGGCTGCAGGGACGTGCTGGCCGCCGCTTCCCGCAGCTCCCACTGGCCGGGAACAGCGAACAGCGGCCACTGGGAGCTGCGGGCAGCTGTGCCTGCGGACGGTCAATGTAAACAAACTGTCTCATGGCCCGCAGGCCCCAGGTTGCCCACCACTGTTCTAGACCATGTCAGCTGACTGTGATCACCCCCTGGCTGCAGCGTAGACAAAACCAGAGAGAGAAACATCCTTCCAGCTTGGGCACAGATGGGCCCATCTCCCACCCACATTATGTCATCATTTGTAGCCGTGCAGAGGGAGTGTGAAACTCTTCCTGATCAGAATGGTACCATTTTACACCCACTTGGCACTGGTGTAATGAGGACGCAAGGCAGACGGCAATGGTGAATCGGGCCCTCGCTAAGACATCTTCCTGCAGTGACCGTCCATTGTGGTCTTCTTGCCTCAATCCTTCTCAGCCTTCTGTACATCCGCATTTATATCTAAAAGCCTTCTCCCTGGGCTTTCTGCTGTCAGGTGCTGCACAGAAGTAGCCACGTGCCCTCGGCCCTTTCTGTCGCATCGCTGTGTGGCACAGAGAGCAACGGGGAATTGATTCATCTAATATGCGAGCCCAGCAGGATTGCTCCAACTTGTTCTGCCTGTTCCTTAGACGTTCCTTTGTTAGCATCTCTGACAATCTGGATGATTCACACAGTGTCTGATAAGAAGCATCTCTCTCCCCGACACACACACTGTGCAATCCCCATCACTGGAGGTTTTAAAGAACTGGTTATACAAACACTTGTTAGGGATGGCCTAGGTTTACAGACTCCTGTCTCAGCGTGAGGGGATGGCCCCCTGGAGGTCCCTACCAGACTTACATTTCCATGGTTCTATAATAAACATTGTTCGTAGCCCCCTTCAGAGCAGACCTACTCTTATACTGTTCCAAAATGCTGAACACAATAGATTAGTGACAGCGTATAAATCATGCTCCATGTAATAATTTGGCAGTTCTCAGAGAGCTGGTTTCATATATGTGTTGCAAATTGAACCAGTATTCGTTATTATGTCTACCTCGTTATTAATTCCTGTTTACTCTTTAAGTGGATCTCCCTGCAAATGGTGCTGGATTGATAGTTTTGAAAACAGAGTCCCGTATTCATCCCACAACAGGTACAACACAGGCAGACGCTGTGAACACTTCCTCTGTTCCCTTTCCTTAGTTTATGACAGCTGGGCTGATGGTTAAAGCATCAGAATAGGACTCGTGATACCTGAGTTCAAGTCTTGGTTCTGCCATTGCCTTCTTGAAAGACCTTTGGCAAGTCACTTAGCCCAGAATTTTCAAAAGTGATCAGTGTTGGCTTAATTCTGTCCCTGTGGAAATGAGTGGGAGCTTTACCAGACCCTGTGAAAACCCCACCCTTAATTTCTCTAGGCCTCAGTCTCCCAACCTGAATGGGGATAATATTCCTCCCATTGTCTGTTGTGTCTAATCAGATTGTAAGATCCTTGGGGCAGGGGCCTAAATGGTCCCATACTGACTTTTGCAGAAGGAAGACGACTTGCAAGGGACCATTCAAGATGGAAGTTCATTCTACCTGCCACCATGGCCACATCACAGCCAGGTGAATATGCTGCGACGTCAGAAACTGTCCTCTCTGGGCTGTTATTTGACCTGGTTCTTATTCCAGCTGAACCAGGATACGCGGTCCTAGTTACATATCTCCTTCAAGGGCCTGATCCTTCACTTCTTACTCAGCCAAAACTCATATTGGTTTCAGTGGAAGTTTGTTCTGAGTATCGGGTTCAGGATTGGGCCCTAAATCTGTGACCTGCTTTGGATGCCAGTTTTTTCATTAACGAGGGAGTGCAGACTACTTTTCTTTCTTTTCCTAGCGTTGGAAAGCAATAAGCTTTCAGCCCGCTCCCAACCTACTCTGTCCCAGATACACTAAAGCTCACAAGCAAAGGACAAACAGAAGCATTTTCCTTGAAGGGAAACCACATTACTGGGCGATTTACTCATCTCCGAGTGTGGTGAAGTGTTATGACATTTCAAAGTTGCACAGTAAGGGCCATTCACCACCCTCCCTCCAAGACCTGATTCCTATTGCTGCCCAGGAGAGCTGCTCCAGGCAAGTCTGTTGCCCTGAAATTCATCCCAGTGAGCGAACCTGGCCTGTTTTGTTCCATGCAGTGTCTTTGTGCTTTTGCATTTTGGACCGGGGGTGATAACACAAAACAATCTCAAATCATCCCCACCAACATTTACATACAGGGCTAGGTTTCCACATTTTCTCCACTCCCACCTAGGGGCTGAGTTTCCCTGGCGTTTTGGGTGTCACAACGGGACCTGCTGGGTAATAGGCGCAATGGAAAACTTCGCTCTTATTTTAGGTACCTAAATGGGAGCTGAGCTCTTTGAAAAAATCCAACCCACAATGAAGAAGTTATTCCTTATACCCCACCCACATGAGGGTATGTTTATCCCACACAAGTCCTGAGTAAGCAAAAAGGGCCAATTAACCCTGTGACAGGTTGCACCTGGAGGAGAGGCAGGGCTGATAAATTCTAATTGATGATGAAACCCAGCTGGGCGGGGCAGTCTCAGCTGGAAGTGGAGCACAAGAGGGGGCTGCAGTAAGGAACTCTGCAATCACTCCCTAGAGGAGAGGGGAGTTGGCAAGAGACCAGGAGGTCATCTAGGGGGAGATTGTGCCCTAGGATCCTGCCTTGGGCTATAGGGAGGCCTGAGAAGGTTGACATAGCCCCAGGGAGTAGCAGAAGGCCCAATGGTAACCCCGAGCGGGGCCAGAGCTAGAGAAGAAAGGTAGGAAGCTGCCCAGGAAAATAGCAACAGGGTCTGGGATTGGGTAGATTATGGTTACTGGGGCATAAGGTCCCTGGGATGGAACCAGGAGTACAGGGCAAGCCTGGGTTCACCTTCCAGCCACTGGGAAAGTGGCATAGTCTGGGCAGTGCACTGGAAGACTGCCTGAGACAGTTAGAGACTTGGATAGCGCAGAAGAGGAAAACTGTAGCGAGCTGGCTGGAGGGCCAAGTCACGAAGAGGGAGCCCCCTGACTTATGAAGAGGAAGTAACCTGACTCCAGAGAGAGTGGGACCACAGAGCGAGAAACCAAAGGAAGAGGTGTCAGACTGGCTAAGAGCTAATCCCCAGACCAGTGGTTCTCAAGCAGGGGTCCAGGGTCCCCTGGGGGGGCCATGAGCAGATTTCAGAGGTCTGCCAAGCAAGACCAGTGTTAGACTCGCTGGGGCCGAGGGTAGAAAGCCAAAGCCCTGCTGTGTAGGGCTGAAGCCCGGGGCCTTGAGCCCTGCCACCCAGGGCTGAAGCAGAAGCCTGAGCAACTTAGCTTCGTGGGGCACCTTGTGGCATGGGGCCATGGGCAACTGCCCTGCTTGCTACTCCCTAACGCTGGCCCTGGCTTTTATATGCAGAAAACAAGTTGTTGTGGCACAGGTGAGCTGTGGAATTTTTATAGCATGTTTTGGGGTCTCAGAAAGAAAAAGGTTGAGAACCCCGCCCCAGATGATACCACAAGGAGATGCCACAGCGGTGAGTAGTAAACCCCGTAACACCCCACGTAGGGCAAAATTCAGCGCCCATACAAATTGTCCACTGGTATCCCCAGGGGCTGTTTGTGTGCAGCTCGGCTCTGAATTTTGCTCCTGAGCACTGATTCCCAATCGACTCTCTTTGACCTTTGAAAGCAGATACGCAGTCTTGTTACCTTATACAATTCAAGGTGATGCCACTAAGAGCTTGTCTGCAAGGTTTTATAGCAGCCAAACCTGGGTGATTTTATTCCTGTTACAGTCAAAACTTTCTGGAATTAAAGGGAGAGCGTTGTTTTTCCCCCAGAACACCCACTAAATGGCACATTTGTCTCCCTTAAGGTAATTAAATGACAGCTGAGAAGTCTCTTCTTGTCAACACTTCTTCTAGAGATCTTCCATACGCAATGAAAAACAATGCGTCCTGGCAGACACTCAAATGCTTACAACTCAACTGCTGTTAACAAAGCAGGAGTTTTAAGTAATTCTTTTTGGATATGTTGAGCTGTTACTCCTGACCTGGGGTATTAGGAAGTTTTCTGTTTTGATGTCGCTGAAATTTTCTCTCATTGAAGCTGGACCTTTTCACCAATTGTATACTAGAGGAAGTGAGCCGTGCTGATCAAAAATTTGCCATCAAAACATTTTATTCAATGAAAAATGCTTTGGTTTTTTGATCAAACAGAAGTTTATACACACACAGAATTGTGCTTTCAGCAACATTTTGGGAGAGAGATTTGTTGAAAAATGGAAAACTAAGACACCAAAAATCTTTCATTTTTGGCAACCGAAAACAGAAACATTTCAATTTTCAGTTGCCAAAACGGAAAAATGTTTGGCTTTGTGGGTTTTCAGTTTACCTCTGAAAACATGAACATGTTTGAAGGAAAAAAACAGCTGGAAATAACAAAATATTCATTTCCAATTAATTTTTTCATGGGGGAGGGAAAACAATTAGTGTGGTTGTGTCTCGTGTCTCACATCTTACCAAGTCAGTATTGTTAACAGGAATGTGTTCCCCAGCAGGTTTTTCCTGGTGATTATAATAATTAATAATAATAATTTTTGCCTCAACCCTGACAAAGTGGGACTAATTTAGGAGTGGATGGTAGTTCAGTATCCATGGCCCCACTCAGTCAGTTCTCCGAGATCCTAGCGGAATGGAAAAGTAGATTCATAGTGGAATTGGCAATGTGGACACAATTCGTTTCACATACGATACCAAACAGCCCTTCAGATGGTAATGAGTTTGGGTCACTGCTTGCTTGGGCTGGGCAACCGAGCAATGAAGTCTCTCTAGTCCATTACTAATCCCTCCCACCCGCGCTGCCTCTGGCTGCCATTCACACACCAGCAAGAAAAATCTTGACATTCTAGTTAGTGCTCGGACGGATGCCCCTTAGCTTCAAACCTGGCTGACGGAAATATTGGTGCAAATACCACCCTGACCATTTCATTGTATATTCCATTTATAGGCTTTCCAATACAGACCCAGGGGAAGGCCAGGAAAGACCACATGGGTCTGACCCCTTGTAGACTATTCTCCACAACTGGCAAAATTCATCCCTGGAATTACTCCATTGCCTTCACTGGAGTTACATCAAGGATTGATTTGGCCCAGTATTCCCACAAATGTCCCAAATTCTGCTCTCTACGCCAGTGTAAATGCAAAATAACTCCCATGACCTCATCTGATAGACTCCATTGACTGCTAGGAGTGAGAATAGAATCATATTGTTCTACCTCTCACTAGCTTCGCTTTTAATAAACCCCACTCAGAAATGCCCCATGTTTTAAGAGATCACACTTCAATGCAAGACATTAGTGGCTTTCAGTGATATACTAATAAATACTTTTACCCCAAACCTTTCTAAAAGGCTACATAAAATGAAAATACATTTCACTTATTTCATTCTGTCTTGAGCAGGAGTCAACAAAATATACTGTAAGATCCAATGATCCAAAGACTGTCAAGTATTAGAAACAATCAATAATCACAGGATCATTTATATCATGGGAAAAGAAAGGACTGGTGTTACAAAATATGTTTAAACAGCATATCATATCAATCTATCCATCTACCCCATCACACCAATCTATCTATGTTCTTATATTGGCATCCATCACAACAGCATTATAAAATGTTGAATCAGTGAAACTTAACATAAAAGTGGGTCAAGGTACCATTTTTATTTATCCCAATGAGAAACTTTAAAACTTTTTCTTAAACTTTGTGTGCTATTGCAAAAAGACTACTTTTAATACCACTCTTATTTGTATGTATGTGTTAGGATCAGTTAAGTTTCTGTCACATGGTAGACACAATTATCACACACTTAAACACAATAAATAAAATTAAAACCAATCAGCCACTCACCTCAAGTCTACTTCAATTGGTCTAAGTTAATATTTCTTTTTCTCAGGCAATAAGAACTTGTGGTATGTCCTGTCTCAGATTGTCCTAGACGTGGCAGGTGTCTGCTTGTCTCTGTCACAAAGGTAAGGATTAGAAAGTGTTTGCCTCACATAAGACTCCGATTCAGAAATCCGACACCCCAGCGAAACCCTATCTCATTTTGTTGTTTTGGCTTTAAAGGAAACACAAGGCAGAGACACCATCCCCAAAGTAGAGCTGCTTAAACAGAATTGGCGCTTTTGTGGGCTTGAGTGACAAACCCTGTAAGCAAACTATGGTTTTGTAAGGAAACAAAATATTTTGAAATCTTGTTCTTTAGGGGTCGGCCTAAGCTAGACAGCTGGGGTCCTGATCTGAATTTCCTCAAATACTTTGGGCAGAGCCTCATGTGCTCATAGTTCCATGCATCACAATGACAATTTACCCCAGCTGAGGACTGTTTGTTTGTGTTTTGTGCTTTCCATCTATAGATCTCCAAGCTCTTCAAAGAAGCAGGAAAGTTTTGTTATCTCCATTTTAAGACTGGGTGAAGTGAGGCATGGGGAAAAAAAATCAACCAATTTGCCCAGTTATAGATAGAACCTGATTCCCATACCACTGCCCTCTCCTGCTGGCCTACACTGCCTCTCAGATCAGAGCGGTTTGGATTTAGGGTTGTAGTCTCTTTATAAACAGGCTTTCAGTTGATGAAATGCTGAAAGAACAGTAGGCCAAGATTTTTAAAGGGGACCCGTGATTTTCAGTGCCTCTGTTTTCTGGGATGTCTGACTTGAAGCATCTCAGAGGGACCCTGTTTTCAGAACGTGCTGAGTGACCTGCCCTCTGGAAATCAGGCCTTTTTTGGACGTCACAGCCGAAATCGATAGGTACTTCTGAAACTCCTGGCTCGCTCGCTGGTATTCAGTAATACTGATGTTAGAATAAAATCTATTTGCTTACACCAGAAAAATAAATGACTCAATCTGGCTTTGGAGGATGCTACTGAATTGTTGCCAAGTCTTGTTTTGCACTTACGATTTTGTCCCCTAACCGTTTTATGTGTATTGAAAGGGTGTGAATACCAAGAAGGGAGAGGAACTGGCTAGGATGGCACAAAGTGGTTATAACTAGGAGATCAGGAAACCGGAGGTGTAGACTGAATAGCGGTGAAAGCACAAAGGGTAAGAAGTATTAGACTAGGGAAGACACTCCCCAAGGGAAGGGATGGAAACCTCATTCTCCAAGTCATTTAGAAGTGGACTGGACAAAATGCTGGTGGGAAAACAAACATACAGGGACTGATCCATCTCCCTTTAAAGTCAATGGGAGTCTTTGCATTGGTTTCAACCCTCCACTGGCTGAAGTGGACAGACTAGGACCACAATCCTGTGATGATCTCTGCATGGAGGTTCCAGGGTCTGTCATGGACCCGTGGACTTCAAAGCGGCTCTTTGTAGGAGAAAGAGGTCTGTCCAAGCACAGCTCATCACTGCAGGATCAGGGCCTAGGAAATGTAGGGTGATATCCTGTCTCCACTGACGTCAATGGCACAACTCCCATGGAGTTCAATAGAGCCAGGATTAGTGGATCTTTTCCATCTCCAGCTTCTAGGATCAGTGGCTCTCCCAGTTATGCCCTTCACCGAGTCTCACTACAAAGTTAGGTCAACGTAAGTTGCCTTGCATCAACTTATTTATGCATATGTCTACGCAGATTTGCCTTGGGCTGATGTAATTGTCCCATTAAGGCAACATAGTAAATCTACCCCCTCGAACAGTGCAGAGCCACGTCTACCTACTTCGGTCAACACAGTGCGAATGTAGACACTGCATGACCTGCGTTTGACTCCAACAATCCACCAGCAGCTGTCCCACAATGCCTCATTTACTGCAACACTGATAGTTTGCTCACAATTTTAAACTCCACTGCCCAGGGGTCACAGAATCCAGAAGCTCTACCCACCCCCACCCCCACCTTTCAAAAACACACAGGTTTTGGAAATACCCTTTCCTGGTTGCCCACCTTTGCACACACACCTAGCAGCTCACCTTTGTTTGCATCCAACTGACCATGGCTGCATGCACACAGAGAGAGGTACTAGATGCACTCCTGCCTGGAGCAGGCAAGAGGTATGAGGCCTAGGCCTGTGGGGACAAGCGCAGCTGCGCACCAACCATAGAAATATGGACATCTGCGAGCAAAGAGAATTCAGGCAAAAGGGTCCGATAAGGAGCAGTAGCAGCAGTGCTGCCTGGAAGTGAAGGGATACCACAAGGCGGGGTGAGCGCAACAAGAAACCTGCTACTTTTACAAGAAACTGCATGTCACATGTGGAGGTGACCCCACCAGCACCGCTCAGACCACTGTGGACACCTTGGAGGAGCCCAGGACGGAAATTCCTACTATGAACAGTGCAGAGGAGGAAGAGGGGCAATGCGGTGGGGCACTCCAACCATGCCATGGGCCAGGACCCATTGAAACTCCGCAGGAGTCTTGGAAGTCCCACCAGACAAGCGCAGATGACCCTTCCTCTCCCTCGACCCCCTGTCATTTAAAGATGGCGCCCATCCCATCCGCAAGGGTGCAAGAGAAGGGTACTGACTTTTCACTGCTTTGTTGATATACTGTGAGAAACTAAAGTAAGGAAGTAAATTCAGACCAAATTCTTGAACTGTACTCTGGCAGTCTGACTACGCAATGCACAGCGATTCGGTGTCCTGTGCTCAGGTAGAGGCAGAACAAACAGAGGTAGAGTCGGCCCCTGGTTTTCATTCCCTTGTTGGGCTACATGGGGTAGGAGAGGGGCGTGTGCAGCATCTTGTTTATGTGCAGAGGGAAGCCCCTATTATCGTCCTGAGAGATCTTCAATGAAACTTTCATGGAGATACTCCGCAAGCCTCTCCTGAAGGTTTCTAGAGATGGCAGCCCTATTTCTTCCTTCCCCCCAAGGCCCCACCACAGCTCTTCCCGCCCCGCTCCCTCCCCCGAGTGTGATGCATCCTTGCTCCTCTCCCCTCCCCCCCAGAGCCTCCCGCATGCTGCAAAACAGTTGATTGTGGTGGGTGGGAGGGAGGGGGAGGTGCTGATCGACGGGGCCCGATGGCAGGCAGGAGGTGCTTTAGGGAGAGGAAGGTTCTGATAGGGGGGCTGCTGATGGGTGCCCAGCACCCACCATTTTTTCCCTGTGGGTGCTCCATGGAGTCGGCGCCTATGGTGTTGAGCTCTGCAGGCTCTATGCTTCTGTCAGAGATAGCAGAGATCGAAAAGCGCTGTTTGGGTTTGTGGGATTTTTATTTTTTTTTAAGAATGGCATGAAAATTAGGGGACGGAGAAAACGGTATGCTGGGAACTTGACCTCTAACCCTCAGAAATCCCTGGACGAATTGTTACTATCCCACAAAACACTGCCAAAGTGGTCCAAAAGGCATTGCACTGAATGATAGCACTTGGCACATTGCACCACACTTTAGACTGTCGCAAGCACTCCTGGAGAGTATGCATGCACACGAGCGATATATAAACTTCAGCGGCTGTACGCCAACATAACTTGCATTGACTAAAGTTTGTTGTACAGACAAGGTCCCAGTGCTTTGAAGTAAGGTGTTCTCCAGTACCCTGGACACTTCTCTCTAACCCAAGAGGTAACACCAGTAGCAATGGATGGTAGACTCTCTTCCAATGGTGCTGGTCCCAGCCATCTGCCCTTCCTGCTTTGCCTCAGGGCTTCCTGCCTTAGTCTGACTCACTAGCCAGTTTCAAGAGGCCTGTAAAGACCACGCTGAGTAACAAATGAATGGCAGGCATCATTAATAGCAGTTATCACCACCTAGGTATAAAGAGATTTCCAGCAGATGACATTACAGAATGGTGGTGCGAATCCGATTTATTACCCATGCAACCTAGTGGTAATTACAGGAACTCATACAATGATACAAGTGACATCTCAAGAATCATGGAACCAAATCAATCTTAGCAGCAGTGCTAGAAAGAGAGTGGCTTTCCAGAAAGGGTGTGAAGTCGATACAGTGATATCAGGAGATGTGGCACAAAAGGCCCATTCATTAATAGCTAATGGGCAAATAAATAAAAGATAGCAATGCTCTGGGAATCACGGCTCTCCCTCTCTGCATTTCTCTTTCCCACTCACCTCCTCTATGCTGCTTTCTCTCTCCCCGCCCCCCCCCCCCCCGGCTCTGTCACTATCTCATACACACGTCTTCCCATCTAGAATTGGAAAGTTTAAGACTCTGTGCATAGTGGAAGGAGATCACTTTGAAATGGGACTAGATCAAAGCGCATTAACTAACTGTTAATGTGCCCTAGCAGAGTCCACATGGACAGTCTGAGGCAAGCTACTGCAGGGTAGATTCACACCCCAGCTTGCTGGGAACTAATTGTTTGTGTGGGCAAGCCCTAAGGGATTGTCTACATGGGGGGCATCCAGGAAAATTAATCTGAATTAATTAAAGGGGTAAATTTGAAACAGATTAGTTAAACTGCATCAAATCCCTGTGTGAATGCCCTCCTTCAGAATTAAAGTGGCCTTAATTCAGTTTATCTTAATTCATTTTGGAAATGAATTAAACTAAACTGAAATAAGGCCGCTTTCATTCTGAAGGAGGGCATTCACATAGGGGTTTAATGCGATTTAACTTCAAGTTCCCCATCTGTCCAACGGGGATAATAGCATTGCCCTCTCTCACAGTGGTGTGAGGATAAATACATTAAAGACTGTGAGGTACTAAGATACTACAGTAATGGAGGCCAAATAAATCCAGTCTAACTTAGGGTTACCATCCGTCCGGGTTTCCCCGGACATGTCCGGCTTTTTTAGCTTTAAATGGCCGTCCGGGGGGGGATTTCTAATAAGGTAGAAATGTCCGGGATTTCCCCCTTCCCCTCATGCAGAGTGCGGCGCGGCTGATTGGACGGCTGTGCCTGATTGAAAGCCGCTCGCAGCCACTGGGGCCTCTAGCAGCCAGAGTCCCTCCCTCTCCCCCGCAGAGCAGCGCCTTATTTGTTTGGCTGCACGTGGAGCCCGCAGCTCTCCCTTGGCCTGGTAGGGGGGGGCAGGTAAGGGACAGGGAACGGGGGGGTTAGATTGGTCGGGGGTCTGGGGGGGCTGTCAGGAGAAGGGGGTGTAGAGAGTGGTTGGGGCAGGCAAGGGACAGGGAACAGGGGGGGTTAGATTGGTCGGAGGTTCTGGGGGGGCTGTCAGGAGAAGGGGGTGTAGAGAGCGGTTGGGGCAGGCAGGGGACAGGGAACAGGGGGGGTTAGATTGGTCGGAGGTTCGGGGGGGACTGTCGGGAGAAGGGGGTGTAGAGAGCGGTTGGGGCGGGCAGGCAGGGGACAGGGAATGGGGGGGTTAGATTGGTCGGGGGTTCTGGGGGGGCTGTCAGGAGAAGGGGGTGTAGAGAGCGGTTGGGGCAGTCAGGGGACAGGGAACAGGGAGACTTAGATGGGGGTGGGGTCCTGGGGGCAGTTAGGGTGGGGGGGGACAGGTAGGGGGTAGGGGTATTCTGAGGGGGGCGGGAAGTGGGAGGGGGCGGGGGCGGGGCTAGGGCGGCACCCTGTGTCCTCTTTTTTGATTGTTGAAATATGGTAACCCTAGTCTAACTAAAGTCTTTGGGCTTAATAGAGGAGTATCTGGGTGATAGACAGGTCAGACTGGATAATCTAATGGTTCCTTCTCACCTTAAATTCTATGAAACCGAGAGGCAGAGAGATAGAAGGCTCCAAATGTTATCCCCTCAAGGAGAAGTGTGAGCTTTTGTATTACTGAGACACAACCTCTGACAATCAAAGGGCAGGAAGAGGGGATGCTGAAAAGAGACGTCTCTCTTGAGAGCCAGTCAGAAGGGCAGAGGATGCAGTTACAGTAGGAGATGCTAGAGAGTTTGATCGGGTGGAATGACGACGAGAAGGATGGAAATTAACAGATCAGGTGCGCTGTTGAGCATTGCTGAAACTAACCAGGTAACCCAACCCACCTGGCATGCTTCAAAAGGGCAGCTCGTGTCTGGCCATTTACTGGACTCCCAGCCTGACCCAAACCTGCCTACTTGGGCTGCCTCCAAACATCCCCAATCAGCACCAGGAGGAGGGAGATGGGCACGGAAACCTGAAGACCGAAGACAAAGAGGAGCCCCGGGTGGGAAACAAAGGTAAATGTTCTCCCTCCGCTTCACTGGAGGGGACTCTGTCCTGCCTGCCATCTGGCACACACCTGGCACCTGCTGCAAGGGCTGAGTCAGTGGGGGCAGCAGGCAGCCTGGCACCAGTGCGCTCATTGGCCAAACAGGTGGTGAACCTTGTATTGCTTAGTCAGTCCTGAGGCGGGGGGGAGGGAGGTTGTGTCATACTGTGTCGGGGTGTGGAGGGGGAACAGCAGATGGTCTGTGGTGGGTTTTTGGAGAGTGTGTTCTTTGCTTCTCCTGGCACCAATTCCACTGTTAACCCTGTGCAGTGCTGCCAGACTCAGATGCCTGATCTCACTCACACTGAAGTCAAGCTGAAGTCACTCCAGTGAAACCAATGGAGGTTTACACCAGCAGAACTGAAATCAAGAGCTGACCCTTGACCCTGATTCTGGCCCCCTGCCACAGTGGCCTGTCTGCGGGCGCACAGGGACTGCAAAGCAGGCTTAACCAGCCTCTCGGATATATCCTAATACAAGGGCGGGTTCCCTGGTGGAGCAGGTCTGGCAGAACAGCTCTACGCTATCTCTTTGCCGTCCCTGGCATAGGGACTGACTGGGGGCGGATTGGGCTGTGGATTTATTCTGGGTCGCTACAGAAGCTCCAGAGGGAACAGTAGCAGCAAAGTGTAAATTAGAGCACCCCTAGGGCTGCTCTAGTTTATGCAAGGGATCCCTCTGGTCTCCAGCTGCCTGCTTCAGAATCCGAGAGGCCCAATAACCTTTTTCCCTTCGCCAATTTTAATGATGCTCTGAAGGTGTCACGTTAACAGCCCTAGAAACTGAAATCTGCTAGTGACCTCACAGACTGAGGACAGCCAATGCAAGTTGATCCCAGGGTGGGAAAGGACAGTGTGGGTCACCCAGCTCACCCCTCGGGTTGCTGTAGGGATAGATTTCCAGAGTTCATTTAGTTAATTGCTTCACTTTTCCTACCATATCTGCTGAGCCACTGACCCCCCAGCCTCCCTTGCCGACTTGTTCCATTGTGTAATTGTTCTTGGGTCATTTTTACCTGCTGCTCAGCCTAGTTCTTTCCCCGTTTCAGCTTCAGAACATTCTTTCTTGCCTTGTTCCCCATCTCTCTTCTCCTCATCACATCTGGCAGCACCCATCATACATAGTTGCCATGACTCCCCTCAGCCATCTTAGCACAAGGCTGAACATGTGCACGTCCTAGCAGGCTTTCCAAAGTCTCCCAGATAACCTTAATTGCCATGTCCTGGTGGGTGACTTTTATGACCCCCGTGAAGGGCTTGTTCATGCTCCCCTTGCAATCAGTGTGAGTTTGGCCATTGACTTCAATGGAAGGAGAATCAGACCCCATCAGCAGAAGAGACCATTTTAATTAGCAGCCCTGCAGTCTGGGGAGCTGCAGAGTCCATCTTGCTTCTGGGCAGATCCACAGGCTTGGAAGGAGACCCTAAAGGCATATTCCACAGCCCCTTGAAGCCGATGGAAACACTCACTCCCATTGACTTCAATGAGTTTTGGCTCAAGACCTGTCTGCACTGGGAGGGGGACTAGGCCAGTGGGAGGGACAGTTATAAGATCTCCAGAATCCAGCCCAGTGTGTATTTGGCACGGAAGGAGTAAATTAGCAACCTGGAGCAGGCAGTGGGGAAGAAAAATCTGATATTGTCTGCCTGCATCACAGCCAAAATGACCCATCAACAAAGCACTTGTATTTTAGTGGCAGCTTCACGTTGCAGACACTGGGCCAGATTCTCAGCCGGGGTAACCAGGTGCAGCTCCACTTTAACCAGGCTACACCGATGTACATTTGCTGAGAATTGGCCTGCAGTTCACACTTGGCTCTCTTTCCGTTTAGATCTATGAGCCATTCTCCATTTGATATCAGCTGGAGCTCTGCAGTTTAAGGAGATGATACACCCCTTTACTGTCAGCTGATGTGCCCAGCTCTCTCTCTGCAGTGCTACTTGCTGGTTATAAATGTAGAGCCGGGTGGGAAATGGTTTTGCCATCCTGACTTATGGTTGGGGTTTTTTTTGGTTGGGATTTTGAAAAAAATTTCCATCCTAAATCGGGGCAAAAACCATGATGTCTCAAAGTTTTGCAAACCAATAAACTTGGTTCAGGTCAAGATAAATGTTTCATTTCAATGCTGACCTTTTCTTGATGTTTTTAAACAATAATTTGCTTAAATAAAGAAAATTCATTTCAAATTAAAAAAACCGGAAGTTTTTGTTTAGAAAATGTTGAAAGGAGACATTGACCGCTTCAAAACGTCTTCCCACCCCCCACCTCCAATTTTTTTCAAACCAGAACATTTGCCAATGAGCAATTCTGGTTTTGAGGAATAGTTATTTCCTGCCAAAACGTTGTGTTGAAAACTTCCCAGCCAGCTCTACTTAAATGTTGTTGTCTTTTAACAAGACTGAACCCTGCGTTTCTAGAGTACCTTCTACCTGAGGCTTGCAACCAGCTTTACAAACTCTACCAAATGAAGCATCCGTAGGGGCAGTGAACTAGAGGTGCTGAGGGTGTGACAGCATCTTCCCGATGAAGTAATAATAGCAGCTAAATGCACGGTTTCCATCAGATCCAGCGTTTGCAGTTCTGTCCCATGGCTTTCTGCTGAGCATCCCAGCCACCCTGAGAGATAAATATCACCCCTTTACATGGGGGTGAACAAGTCTGTCAGATTCAGACTTCCTGATTCTTAGGACCTGAACCCCACAACAATCCTTCAACCCTGCCTTTGTCCTCAGTGCACCTCATTTCATTAATGCCCACCCATTGCTAGTCTTTCAAGATCTGTTTCTATCTTTGCTCTGATTTCCCTAGCGTTTGCTATGTTATCCCTCCCGGCTTGGTGTCACCAGGGAATCTGATCACTGTCCCCTCCCCTCCATCCTCGGGGTCATGTAATAATATATTTAATAACAGGGCCGGGCCCGGTACTGACCCTGTAGGGACTCTGTTCCACACCTCTTCTCTTCCCAACTTGACACCGTACCATTAATAATTACTCTGCAGAGACGCCTTTTAGGGTTCTCATGATCTGAACCACGTCACTTCAGTTCTTGCACAAGACTATCATGTGGAGCTGCCTGGCTGAAATCAAGCTATACTATATCAGTAATAAGAAACTCTTCTGTCCTACCACCTCCAGCCACCTCAACATACGCCTGTCCTCGCAGCTACATCTTCCCTAGGAAGAATTGCCCAGGAAGAAGTGGCCCAGTCTCCAATTCTAATAACCGTAAAGTAGGACACTGCAACTTCCATCCAGAGATCCCCAGACCTTAATTAACCCATACAACAACCTCCACTGTGACAGAGACATCGTTGGCGCCATTTGACAGATGAGGAAACTGAGGCCAAGAGATTGGGTGATTTGCTCAAGGTTACTCAGGGAGTCGCTGGCAGAGCTGGGAATAAACCCAGGGTCCCAGTCCCACATACTAATAGAATCTAGGCATCCTGAGTGAATCCCCGCCCCCTTGTATTAATAGAACCCAAGTGTCCTGAGCCCCAAAGCCCTGAAGTCATAGTTCGCAGGCATCCTGAGCCTCCTCTATCAATAGAGGAAGAGAGGAATTATTTAAGCTCAGTACCAATGTGGACACAAGAACAAATGGATATAAAATGGCCATCAGGAAGTTTAGACTTGAAATTAGACAAAGGTTTCTAACCATCAGAGGAGTGAAGTTCTGGAATAGCCTTCCAAGGGGACCAGTGGAGGCAAAAGACATATCTGGCTTTAAAACTAAGCTTGATAAGTCTATGGAGGGGATGGTATGATGGGATAGCCTAATTTTGGCAATTAATTGATCTTTGACTATTAGCGGTAAATATGCCCAATGGCCTGTGATGGGATGTTAGATGGGTAGGATCTGAGTTACTACAGAGAATTCTTTCCTGGGAGTCTGGCTGGTGAGTCTTGCCCATGTGCTCGGGATTTAGCTGATCACCATATTTGGGCTCGGGAAGGAATTTTCCTCCAGGGCAGACTAGCAGAGGCCCTGGGGGGTTTTCGCCTTCCTCTGCAGCATGGGGCACAGGTCACTTTCTGGAGGATTCTCTGCACCTTGAAGTCTTTAAACCACAAGTTGAGGACTTCAATAGCTCAGACATAGGTCAGGGGTTTGTTACAGGAGTGGGTGGGTGAGATTCTGTGGCCTGCGTTGTGCAGGAGGTCAGACTAGAAGATCATAATGGTCCCTTCTGACCTTAAAGTCTATGAGTCTATGAGTCTATAATAGAATCAAGATGTCCTAAGCCCCAGGCCCCTGTACCAATAGAACCCAGGTGTCCTGAGTCCCAGGAAGCTGCACTAGCCACGCAGATATTGCTTGTCTAGTTCTGAGGCTGGATAGCAGTTGGGGGAGGGGGGGGTTACTTGTCAGATTAGTGATGGGGAGGCAGATCCATGGTATAGGTTGTGTCCAATCCAGCTGACGGGTTGTTTGACTACCTCTCAGGCAAAGCTTTGGAACCACCACCATCTCTGTCAATGCAGATGAGGCACAAAGAATTCCCGTGGGACCTTGTTAAAGCACAGACGTTAGTCCTTGCCTGCGGGGAAGAGGGAAAGGGGAAGCAGTGGAGACACGGAAGAGAGAAGGAAAAGGGAAGATAGAAATGGAGGGGGAAGCGAAGGCAGACGTGGAGAAAGGAAGAAAGGGATCGGTAGTGGAGGGATACAGTAGGGCAGTTTTAGGGGGCAGCGCTCTTCTTTCGGGGTGCTCATGAGAACCAAACCTCTGAACTTACTGAGATTGTGTGTCCCTCTACTAGTAAACAAGACACGAAAATCAGAATTGCCAGACCAAACCAGAACAGACCAGGGGTCCATCTAGCTCCAACAGTGGCCCTTTACAGCAGAAACTGAAGTTCAACACATGGTCAATTGAAGTCTGCTCTGTGTAGCTCTCAACATTCAGTGTGACATTGATCTGGAGAGGAGAGGGTGGTCAGAAATGGGGGCAGGGAGCTGAGTTCCAGCTCTGCCCCGGACACAGTTTGACCTTGAACAAGTTGCTCAAGGTCACTGTGCTCCTCCCATGTCCCACAGCTGCAGGCCGGGGGATGCTAGCTAGGAAGTGGCATACAATCCTTGAACATACATGTTAGTTCTCTACCACAGCAGTACCAAAAGCCATATCCCACTAATCAATAATGTAGAGTCCCACACAGCGAGATAACAGCAGGTTCACGAGAGAGGCCATGGCATGCCTCCTAACGAGCGACAGCTGAGAGTTAGGCTTCCCAGATGTCACTGTGTACAGGAACGCATTTGAAATTGATGATGATCAGGATACTGAGTGATGGCTATTGTATAGACAAGGGCCCCATCCTCCCATTGAAGACAATGACAAAAATCCCCCATTACCTCCAACAGCAACAGGATTGGGCCTGATATACTAGGTGATTTACAGGGAAACAAAGACGTATGCACATACATAAAACATATTGGTGAATCAAGGACCTTCGTGTTTTAAAAGTGGCACCTTGGCCATTGGCAGGGGCCCTTATTCATTGGTGCATGTGACTGGGGATTACAGTTAAAAGTTACATTTTGTAGAATGCCGAGAAGCTGGAATTTGTACCTGGCTCCAATGATAGCTGCAGCGTTAGGCACCGTTGGAAGTCAGGCACAAGGTTTCTTAAGTCGGTCACTCGAAAACCCAGGCATGCCAGATTAGTGGTCTGAAAAATGGGCTGTTTAGTGGTCGCATTATGGCAGTGCCTTGAGGCAACTGGGATCAGCACTCCGTTGTGCTAAGCACTGTACGAAATTGAAGAGATTCTGTGCCCTGAAGAGTTTACAATCTAAATAGACATGGCAAAGGAAATATATTTGTATTCCCATTTTACAGAGAGTACCTAGTGCTTTTCCTCAGCGGATCTCAAACACTTTACAAAGGAGTACAGCATAATTACCCCTATTGTATAGAAAGGGACACTGCAGCACAGGTGTGACATGACTTAGCCAAGCTTGTGCAGCAGGCCAACAGCAGAGCCAGGAACAGAACCCACATCTCCTGAGTTCTAGCACAGTGCTCTAAACACTGGGCCACACTGTCTCCCCTCCAATGAAGAGTTGAGGTCCAGAGAAATTACAGGCTTGCTCCAAAGCTCACTGATGGCAATCACAGCCTTTCCAGTGACTCTAGATCCTATCCTGAGTGACTTGCTTAAGATCATAAATGATGCATTTGGTAAAGCCAAGACTTAAACCTGCATCTCCTATTAGCCCATACATCAGGCCTGCATAACACGCGGCCTGCATGCGGCCCGCATGGGCCCACTGTGCGGCCCGCGGGCAAGCAGTGTGGGGGGGTTCCGGGTTCTCCCCCTGCCCGGGGGGCCCGACCTCACAGCCCCGCGCGCCGCGCTCTGACCGCCCTGACAGTCAGAAGCGCGGCTGCCGGGTTCGCCCCCTGCGGGGGGGGGGGCCGACCTCACAGCCCCGCGCGCCGCACTCTGACCGCCCTGACAGTCAGAAGCGCGGCTGCCGGGTTCGCCCCCTGCCGGGGCAGGGGGGCCCGACCTTCCCCACCCCTGGGCAGGGGGCAAACCCGACAGCCGCGCTTCTGACCGTCCGGGCTGTCGGAGCGCAGTGCGCGCACGCGCAGGGCTGTGAGGTCGCCCCCCTCCCCCCGCCCGTCCGTCCGCCCGCCCACCCCGGCAGGGGGCGAACCTGGCAGCCGCGCTTCTGACCGTCCGGGCGGTCGGAGCGCAGTGCGCGCGTGAGGCTGTGAGGTCAGCCCTCCCCCCGCCCGCGCACACATCTCCGTCTCCCGCTCCTCCTGCCTGCCGTCCAGCGTCACTTCCGGGGCTGCTGAGGCAGGAAGCGCTGGGCACGAGGCAGAGCCGGTAAGTCAGAGCGAGGGGGGAGGCACCCGGCCTGGGCTCGAGCCGCAGCTCACGGGGGCTGGGGTCAGAGCTGAGGTCAGGGCTGGGGGGGGGATGGGGTCAGGGGGGTGTCTGGCTCAGAGGGGCTGGGCTCGGAGCTGGGGGTCAGGGCTGCTGGGGGATGGGGTCGGGGGGTGCTTAGCTCAGAGGGGCTGGGCTCGGAGCTAGGGGTCAGGGCTGGGGTCAGGGGGTGTCCGGCTCAGAGGGGCTGGTGGTCAGGGGGGTGTCCGGCTCAGAGGGGCTGGACTCGGAGCTGGGGGTCAGGGCTGCTGGGGGATGGGGTCGGGGGCTGCTCAGCTCACAGGGGCTGGGCTCAGAGCTAGGGGTCAGGGCTGCGGGGGGATGGGGTCGGGGGGGTGTCCGGCTCAGAGGGGCTGGACTCGGAGCTGGGGGTCAGGGCTGCTGGGGGATGGGGTCGGGGGCTGCTCAGCTCACAGGGGCTGGGCTCAGAGCTAGGGGTCAGGGCTGCGGGGGGATGGGGTCGGGGGGGTGTCCGGCTCAGAGGGGCTGTGCTCGGAGCTGGGGGTCAGGGCTGGGGGGGGATGCCCAGCTCAGAGAGCCTTACCATGCTGCTAACCCCCGCCTCCCCCGTCTCCCGGAGCCTCAGCGCGCCGCGTCCAGGAGCGGCCCTGGACAGCGCTGCAGTGGCCTGGCTCCAGCGGGGCATGAGCTCCCGCTGCTTGGCTGCAGCTCGCAGCCCCGCCCCCTTACCACACGGCTCTGAGTGGGAGGAGCTCAGGCCTCACTGGAGCAACGCCGCTGCAGCGCTGTCCAGTGCTGCTCCTGGACGCGGTGCTAGGATGACCAGACGTCCCGATTTTATCAGGACTGTCCTGATATTTGCTTGTTTGTCCCGCATCCCAAACGATGTTCGGTCGGGACACTGGACAAACAAACAATTTTGCCCTCTGCTCCGGCGCACAGGCGGAGCCCGGAGGGGCTCTCACCCCCCCCACTCCGCCTCCTCCTTCCCCCATTGGATCCCTCCCCAAATCCCCGCCCCCAGCCCCGCCCCCTCACTGCCCCATTGGATCCCGAGCCGGGCCTGGGGAGGAGATGCCCCTGTGTAGCAGCCTGGGCACACGGGCCATGGCCGGCCGGGGCCGGGAGCGCTGCAGTGCAGCGCGGCGGCTGCTCCAGCCCTGCAGCCCACGGGGCAGCACGGTGGGTCCAGGGGCAGCGCGGAGCGGGCAGGGCCCGGGTGGGCGGCGCGGCCCGGGGGTGTGGGCCGCCCATCAGAGACACGCGGCGGAGAGGGGCTGCCGGGGCGAGACTTGTCCCAGGCGGGGCAGCCGGCGTACAGGGGCGAGGAGCCGGTCAGGGTCCCCCGAACCGATAAACTTCCCCGCCGCTGCCGGGGAGCCCCGCGCCTCTCCCGCTCGGCTGCGCTCCAGCGGGCCGGGGGGCCAGAGGCTCCGCGGGGAAGGCAGCTAATGCCCCCGGACCCTGCGAAACTGCTTTTTTTTTTTTTTCCCCCTCTGCCTCCATTTTTTTTTTGCTCCCTCCCCCACACCTCCGCGCGTCCCGATATTTCATCCCTGTGATCTGGTCACCCTACGCGGCACATTGAGGCACCAGGGGATGGGGGAAGACGAAGGCAGAGGCGGGGTGGAGCCTCCAACATTCTCATGGGGGATCCTGCGGGGCCTGGGGCAAATTGCCCCACTTGCCCCCCTCCCTCCTCCGGGCGGCCCTACATGTGTGTGTTGCACCTGCCCTGCCCCGACTGCTGCCCCCTTCCCTGGTCCAGGGACCTTACCCCTCCCTGGACCCTATCACACTGCTCCCCACCCCCCCGGGCTCCCTGCGGCCCCTGTGTTTGTGTGTTGGACAGTCACATCCAATCCCTTCACACTGCCCCCCTTTCCTCTCCCTGGCTTAGTTCATAGCCCCAGAAAATCCCTTCAAACTGTGCCCATTTTCCCCTCCCCTTATTTCATGGGGGGATGACGAACCGAGAGGGTGGGTGGGCAGGTAGTGGCGGCGAGGCTTTATACTTGGGGGGAGGTGAGGAGGCGAGCGGCGAGTCGGTGGCTGGAAGGAGGCATCTATTTTCAGTATTTTAATTTTTGGTACTGCTGTGTGCAGTAATATAGTGACCCCTGGGGATTAAAGAGGGGTGTAATGGTGGGGCCGAGCAGGGAGGGGGCGGGTCCTATTTTACTGCTGTGATCTGGTTACCCTATGCGCGCCGTTTCTTTCCCCCTCTACAGGCTTCCACACACTGTCAGTGCCTTGCTAGTGTGCCACGCGCCGTGAGAGATCTCTTCTCTTTGTGTGTGACTGAGTGTTTTCCTTGTGTGTGAATTTATTCAACAAAATCTTGAGCTTCATAATGGCTACCATGAGTGAAAAGAAAAAGAGAAAAATAGAATCAGAGCACAGAGTTTTCAACACTGAATGGACAAATAAATACTTATGTACTGTTTCCAAAGACAAAATACTGTGCCTTGTGTGTCGCGAAACGTTAGCCGTTCCGAAAGAATACAACCTTCGGCGGCACTTTGAAACTAAACATCCCAATCTCGCCAAATTGAACCCAAATGAAAAAATAATTCAAGCAGACAGTTTAGTGAAAAACCTTAGTGGAGAACAGCAAATTTTCAAGAAAGTGAGCACTGAGAATGATACAGTTACTAAAGTAAGCTTTCAAATTTCTAAGGAAATTGCTGCTGCTGGGAAATGCTTCACAGAAGGCGAGTTTTTAAAAAAGTGTATGTTGATTGCTGTATCTGAGTTATGTCCAGAAAAGAGGGGAATATTTGAGAATGTCAGTCTATCACGCATGACTGTACAGAGAAGAATAGCTGACATTTCTACTAATCTAAGTGATCAGTTAAAGCAGAGAGTCAGTGAATTCTGCTTTTACTCCCTAGCTATGGATGAAAGCACCGATTTAAAAGACACCGCCCAACTTCTTATTTTTATTAGAGGTATTGATAAAAACTTCAGTATTGAAATTACTGAAGAACTTGTTGGCATGTGCTCCATGATGGGTCGCACAACTGGAAAAGAAATCTCCAGTGAAGTGATAAAGTGCATGAATGATAAGTTGGGAGTAGATTTCACAAACTTGGTGGCCATTTGTACTGATGGTGCTCCAGCTATGTGTGGAAAAAATGTTGGAGCAGTTACTCTTCTTGAAGAATTTATCGGGAGACAAATAACCAAACATCACTGCATTATACATCAGCAGGTTTTGTGTAGCAAAGTCTTAAAATTTGAGCATGTAATGTCAGTGGTAGTTTCCATTGTAAACCTCATCCGTTCTAGAGGACTAAAACATAGGACATTTCGAGCCTTTCTTGAAGGGGAAGACGCCGAGTGCAGCGACTTAATCTACCATACGGAAGTGAGGTGGTTGAGTCGAGGAAGAGTGCTCCAGCGTTTCGTTGCTTTGAAAGAGGAAATAGCAAAATTCCTAGAAAATGGGCCAATAAAATTCCCGGAGCTTGAAAATGAGTCCTGGAATCAAGATCTCTTTTTCTTTTGTGATATTACAGCACACCTGAATGATCTCAACATTCAACTTCAGGGAAAAAATCAACTTATATTTCAAATGTGTGCAGCAGTGAAAGCTTTCAAAATGAAATTGAAACTTTTCAGAAGTCAGCTGTCAAAAGGTGAAATGTGTCACTTTCCCACTTGTGCACAGCGTATCCCTCAACACAAACACGCTGAGTTAGGAGAAAAATACGCAAAGCACATCAATCTTTTGATTGAAGAATTTGACAGAAGACTTACTTTGTCTAAAGATGATGACATCCAGTTGAAGCTGATTGAAGATCCCTTTTCTGTGGATCCAGAGGAAGTGCCACAAGATTTGCAGTTGGAGGTTATTGAACTTCAATGTTTGGCAGTTTACCGAAATAAGCACAGAGAAAGCAGCCTGTGGGACTTCTACAAAAGTCTGGATGATGAAAAATACAAGAATCTTATTGAAGTTGCACTGAAAACGTTCAGCATTTTTGGAAGCACTTACATATGTGAACAAACATTTTCCATCATGAACATGAATAAAAACAAGCAACGTTCTTCTCTGACTGACGACCATTTGGAAGACATGAAAATATCCACTTCAAATATGACCCCCGAATACGACAAGCTTGTTGCCGAAAAGAGATGTAATATCTCTCATTAAATTTGCAAGATAATTATGAAAAGTATAAATGTTTTCTTTCAACGGAACAGGTGTTTTTCATTTTTCCATGATTCATAAAAAAAATTAAAATAATTTAAAAAATTGTTTGCTTTAATTGAAAAATTCTTAATAAAGTATCACACCCTCTCCCCCCCTCCCCCCCAAAAACCCTTCCTTTTCGGCCCACAGCTGTTTCGGCGGGGCGGCGCTGGGGAAGGAGGGTTTGTTTCCACGGTGCGGGCGGCGCTGGGGTGGGGGATGTGTTTCGGGGGGTGTAGCAGGGTGGTTACCCCGCTCCTGCCCTGAAGGGCTTAAAACAGCCTTGGGGGAGGGCTGTGGCAGGGGAAAAGCTGAGCTGATTGGGGAAGCCGCTGCAGCTGGGCCATGCCACAATCAGGCCCCAGCTGGCCTGTATAAAAAGGCTGTGAGCCAGAGGCCCAGAGGAAGTCTCTCTCTGCTTGTAGAGAGAGAAGGGTCTGGCTGCTAGGGAGTTGAGCAGGGTACTGGGAGTGGAGCAGGGCTGGGGAAGGCTAGAGGAGCTGGGGAACTCCAGCCTGGAAAACCCCCAAGCTGCGGACCTAGCTAAGGGCCTAAGACCAGTACCAGGGCTGCAGAGGGGCAGCCCAGCTATAGAGGGAGGCAGCAGGTCCAAACCCAACCTTGCCTGTGATGAGTGGCTGATATACTGCAGTCTACCCCAGGGCGCGGGGGCTAGTTAGTGACTGGCAGTAGCCTTATACTGAAGTGAGGTGGGGATTAGAGGATTGGGGGTTCCCCAGAGAGAGGAGACCAAGAGCCAGAGTGTGGGGGTATTGCCAGGGGGCAGCACCCCAGATCAAAGGGCACCGGGGTCCAGGAGGGACACAGAGCCAGCGGCAGTGGGACACCGGCCTGCAGAGGTCGCTCCAACGGCTGGATGAGCTAATTCCTGAGAAGACCAGCAGGAGGCGCCGCTGGGGTGAGTCCTGCTTGCTTACACGGGGGCTGGGCGGCGCTGGGGGGGGGGGATGGGGTTCGGCGGGGCTGGGTGGCGCTGGGGGGGGGGGGCATGTTTCAGCACGGCCGGGGGGTTTCGGCCCTCAGCTATTTTCTTTGGAGTAATATGGCCCTCGCCGCTTTACGAGTTGTGCAGGCCTGCCATAAACTGAGTCAGAAGGCCATTCTCTATCTTTAGCCATCAAACCCATATGGGGGAGGGGGAAGAGAAGAGCAGCGTGGAAACAACTTGTGTCTCAGTTCAGTCTTACTCAGTTGCCTGCCGATTCAGGGCATTTCCTACCTGCCAATTCATCACAAAGTGGCTTTCTTCCAGCAAGCACCCACAAGCCAAAGTGATAATCACCCCGAAAAATTAACTCCTCCTTGTGACAGCGAAGCCTCCTATCATTCAGAGCGTTAGATGCGCAATCAAAAGTTTAACAGATCGAGGTCAAAACGTGCAAACTTGGCTTCCTGCGGTTAGGGGCCTAAATCCATCTTCATGCACTTAAATAAGGGGCCTGCATTTTAGAGGTGCTGAGCCCCTATAGATTTCAGGAGGAGGACGTAAGTGCTCAGAATCTTAGAAAATTAAACCACTTGAATGGATGCCTGAAAACCAGGTGTCTGATTTTAATCATTCAATTTCACCTTAGATCCTTGTTCCCACATTTACCTTCCCCAATAAATGAAGGTTCGTTGGGTTTTTAACTTCCTCTTTGATTGCATGTAATAAAGTCTCAGTTGTTCAGGCACAGAATCAGCTGTATTAGATTCATTGAGCCTGAGTCTGCTCTCACGGAGGTGTAAATCTGGCGTCACTTCATTAAAGTTAATGGTGTGAAATTGGTATGAGATCCATTTCAGGCTCCAACGTGCACTAGTGTTGCAGAAACCACTCATCTGACTATGGTGCTCTGCACATATTCCCACCGCGGCATTATTTCTAGGTTTAAAATCAGCATAGACGCCTGTGTATTTAGGGAGGTGTGTGGAGACCTCTAGTGGTAAATTTCTGGATGGGGAAAAAAAAATCACAGCTGCCAAATTTTTAGCTTAAATATCCCTCCTTCACCTATGTGCTGGATCTAGGGGTGCTTGGGGTGCAGCTGCACCCCCTGGCTTGATGTAGTTTCCATCATATACAGGGTTTACCATTTTATTCAAGGTTTTCAGCACCCCTCACTATAAAAATTGTTCCAGCACCTATGCTTTTTTGAGGGGGAGGTGAAGGGAAGACACATTTGTTTTGCAGTAGCACTATGGACCCCAGCAGAAACCAGGGCCCCCATTGTGCCAGGAGCTGTACATAGACAGGGAGACACAGGCCCTTTCCTGAAGGGCTTAAACTTTAATTTGAAAAGACAAACTGGGAGCAAAAGGGAGCATTCAAACCCAGACACAGAGAGGTGACTTATTTTGTACCTTGACACTGACATATGAGATATAATTTGACAGACAAGTAAAGCTGCAGGTCTCCAGGCTGCAAAAGTAGGTTAACAAGCTTCTAAGGGATTTCAGATTTTCACTTTTAAAGCTTCCCACAGAGCTGCAGCCTGGCGTTTGCTGGGGCTTCCCAAATCCCACCCCTGCCATGCATGGGTTGGGGAGAACGAACGATCTCTCCTGCACATCCAGAGGAGGTTATCCCCTCTTGGAATACAGTGACCAAAACAGGGGAGTCACATCCAAGGCAAAGTCCCTTTCCTTGGTGCAAAGAGAGAGCGCGCCTCTCTCGGAACAAAACCCAAGGTGTGTACGAATGTAACAGCCTCATTCTTCAACTTCCAGGGGAAGAAAAAGAGCTGTCAATGCTCACAGGAGTGGTGCTAGCCCATTGGGGCCCTACGCAGGAATATTCTTACACACCTCTCACCCACCCCCTAAAATTTACTAATTGCATTATTTCCACAAACCAAACCAACAAGGATACCAACACAACACAGACTAATACACATATGAAAGAGTCCACATTAAACAAGGTGAGCAGTATTTTGAGGGTAATACTAAAGTGGGGCCCTCAAGCAATTGCTCAGTCTGTTTAAACCTAGCGCCACCACTGAATACTCAGAAGGTTCTCTAGCCAAAGGGGGTTGAATGGCTGTGGGAGGGGGCGGCATCCCAGGGCCTCCATTTGACTCTGTTGGCCTGATACTTTTACTTACCATTGTGTAAATCAGCAGTATTTGCACTGAAGCCCATGGTGTTACACTAGTGTAAACCCTGGTGCGAGTGAAAGGAGACTCAGCCTCTCAGGGCACAGGTCCCCAAGTCATTAGTGGCTGAAAGTTGTTGTCACCTCTGGATGAGCTGTCGTCAGTCAATGTCACCTGCATACCCATCCCCACCATATCCAAGTAGTGTTACTCCCTGCCATCCCCAGGAGATGAGGTGTTGGTATTTTGTAAAGCATTCTCTTAAATAGCAGTTTCGTTCCATGCCTCAGCTCTCACAATAAAAACCAGTCTCCCATGAATTCCCCCCACCTGGAAAATCATTGTTATGACCTGTCACATCCAGATCTGTCAGTCACATCCCCTCCTGTTATATAACACAGCGTGACTGATGGAACCAGACTTGACAGACAGGAACAATAGCATCGCCGCCTGGGAGAATTGCAAAGAGCCACTTCGTTTTCATTCATTCATTTTGTTCCCCTCCTCCACCCAGCATGGTTTAAAAAGCCAGGGCCGGATCCTCAGCTGGTGGGAATCTGCTGTCACTACAGCTATACCCACTGAAGACAGCGCCACATCACCTGAGGAGCCTGGCCCCTGGATTTTTCACTGCAAAGATGAATGCTCTTGAATATACCTGCATTAGCACTTTCTAGCAAGAGTAACCAAACTCCAAATCATAACAGTTCTGCCAACAAGCCTGGGGTGTTTAAAGTCCAGATGCAACATCTCTGCAATGGAAGATCCAGACTTCAAACCACAAAAAGCTAGCCACATTTTACAGCTAGCACCATGCTAGCAAACCTGCTGCACAAAATATCCACATAGAAATTCACCCCTATGCAGAGGGTCAGACTCATGTTGGCTGGCTTCTTTCGTGGGAGTGAATTTCTCCCTTAGGAACTGACATTCTGGTTCAGACTAGTTGTCTTTCTAGCCCACTCTCCTGTCTGAGAGGGATTCTTCAGAGAAAGATGCAAAAGACACCACCCCCTCGCCCTCTTCGGTGGAGGATTATGGAGTAGCCTGCCCATAGGGCAAGTTTCTTCCTAACCTCTGGCAGGTGAGGCCACATTTACAACTGCTCAGCCCTCACAAGTGGGGCGAGATTTTCCAAAGAGCTCAGTTCCGCTTAATCACTGAAATAAGAGCCAGATTTTCAGTGCAGATTTTCAAAAAAATCTGGCTGCCGTATGACGAGTGGAGCTGCAGGGGAAAGGTTCAGATTTCAGGAGGTTTTAGACTGGTGTGAGACAGGCACACAGGAGTACAATCTGGTATACAGGCAGCTATGGGACAAACATCAGCCTCTCTGCATCTAACATTGATCTCTCTGCATCCTGAGTATAGATCTCTTTCCTACAATTCTGCCTGCTGCATCACTAAAGCAGTGACCACTAGTGGTTGCCTTATTTAAGACGTGGCTCCAGATAGGCATATGTGGCCAAAAGGTGTACCAGTCAATCAGATAACCATGACACTATTGTCAACCCTTGGCTGGATGTTGTATTGCAGCAAATGGGTGTGCTTCTCACTGTTTTTCTTTGTTGGGGATGGGAGTAGAGAGAATAGGTTGTTTTCTTCTCAGTAGAAAATTTGTCAGAGAGAAGAAAGAAAGTATAGTAACTCCTCCATCTGAGAGCATAAAAGGCAGTGCAGCGTAGAATCAACACGGGAATCCGGAGCTATTTTTCTTTAATACTAGGGCAGTTTGACTCACAGGTTTTAAACAAGACATTTTAAACCATCCCTGCAGCAAACATTGCCTAGATTCTGACGGCAGGCAGCCACCTCCTTTTAATGCAGCTCATAATGGTACACTAAAGACCCAAGCACATTCACAAATCAAGGTCCCTTAGACGTATATTTCATATAGCACCTCATACAAGCTGCTCACAGTCTAAGATGGGGAAATGGTTAACATCCCAAACCATCAGTGCTTAAAACACAACCAAGTAATTGTGAAATTCAGATACTGAAACAACACAAGCCACCTGAGGCTGTTTTACAAGGGTTGTTAACTCTGCAGACTGGGTTAAACAGAGCAGTTGTTATTTGTGGGTTATGGTAGCAAATAAAGGCAAACCAGGGGGATGAGGTGGACGAGGCTTTCTTCTGGCAACTAGCAGAAGTTGCTAGATTGCAGGCCCTGGTTCTCATGGGAGAATTTAATCACCCTGATATCTGCTGGGAGAGCAATACAGCGGTGCACAGACAATCCAGGAAGTTTTTGGAAAGTGTAAGGGACAATTTCCTGGTGCAAGTGCTGGAGGAACCAACTGGGGCAGAGCTTTTCTTGACCTGCTGCTCACAAACAGGGAAGAATTAGTAGGGGAAGCAAAAGTGGATGGGAACCTGGGAGGCAGTGACCATGAGATGATCGAGTTCAGGATCCTGACACAAGGAAGAAAGGAGAGCAACAGAATACGGACCCTGGACTTCAGAAAAGCAGACTTTGACTCCCTCAGGGAACAGATGGGCAGGATCCCCTGGGAGAATAACATGAAGGGCAAAGGGGTCCAGGAGAGCTGGCTGTATTTTAAAGAATCCTTATTGCGGTTGCAGGAACAAACGATCCCGATGTGTAGAAAGAATAGTAAATATGGCAGGCGACCAGCTTGGCTAAACAGTGAAATCCTTGCTGATCTTAAACGCAAAAAAGAAGCTTACAAGAAGTGGAAGATTGGACAAATGACCAGGGAGGAGTATAAAAATATTGCTCAGGCATGCAGGAGTGAAATCAGGAAGGCCAAATCACACTTGGAGTTGCAGCTAGCAAGAGATGTTAAGAGTAACAAGAAGGGTTTCTTCAGGTATGTTAGCAACAAGAAGAAAGTCAAGGAAAGTGTGGGACCCTTACTGAATGAGGGAGGCAACCTAGTGACTGAGGATGTGGGAAAAGCTAATGTACTCAATGATTTTTTTGCCTCTGTCTTCACAAACAAGGTCAGCTCCCAGACTGCTGCACTGGGCAGCACAATATGGGGAGAAGGTGACCAGCCCTCTGTGGAGAAAGAAGTGGTTCGGGACTATTTAGAAAAACTGGACGTGCACAAGTCCATGGGGCCGGATGCGCTGCATCCGAGGGTGCTAAAGGAGTTGGCGGATGAGATTGCAGAGCCATTAGCCATTATTTTTGAAAACTCATGGCGATCGGGGGAGGTCCCGGATGACTGGAAAAAGGCTAATGTAGTGCCCATCTTTAAAAAAGGGAAGAAGGAGGATCCGGGGAACTACAGGCCAGTCAGCCTCACCTCAGTCCCTGGAAAAATCATGGAGCAGGTCCTCAAGGAATCAATTATGAAACACTTAGAGGAGAGGAAAGTGATCAGGAACAGTCAGCATGGATTCACCAAGGGGAAGTCGTGCCTGACTAACCTAATTGCCTTCTATGATGAGATAACTGGCTCTGTGGATGAGGGGAAAGCAGTGGATGTGTTATTCCTTGACTTTAGCAAAGCTTTTGATACGGTCTCCCACAGTATTCTTGCTGCCAAGTTAAAGAAGTATGGGCTGGATGAATGGACTGTAAGGTGGATAGAAAGCTGGCTAGATCGTCGGGCTCAACGGGTAGTGATCAATGGCTCCATGTCTAGTTGGCAGCCGGTTTCAAGCGGAGTGCCCCAAGGGTCAGTCCTGGGGCCGGTTTTGTTTAATATTTTTATTAATGATCTGGAGGATGGAGTGGACTGCACTCTCAGCAAGTTTGCCGATGACATTAAACTAGGAGGCGTGGTAGATACACTAGAGGGTAGGGATCGGATATAGAGGGACCTAGACAAATTAGAGGATTGGGCCAAAAGAAACCTGATGAGGTTCAACAAGGACAAGTGCAGAGTCCTGCACTTAGGACGGAAGAATCCCATGCACAGCTACAGACTAGGGACCGAATGGCTGGGTAGCAGTTCTGCAGAAAAGGACCTAGGGGTCACAGTGGACGAGAAGCTGGATATGAGTCAACAGTGTGCTCTTGTTGCCAAGAAGGCTAATGGCATTTTGGGCTGTATAAGTAGGGGCATTGCCAGCAGATCGAGGGACGTGATCGTTCCCCTTTATTCGACATTGGTGAGGCCTCATCTGGAGTACTGTGTCCAGTTTTGGGCCCCACACTACAAGAAGGATGTGGAAAAATTGGAAAGAGTCCAGCGGAGGGCAACAAAAATGATTCGGGGTCTGGAGCGCATGACTTATGAGGAGAGGCTGAGGGAACTGGGATTGTTTAGTCTCCAGAAGAGAAGAATGAGGGGGGATTTGATAGCAGCCTACAACTACCTGAAAGGGGGTTCCAAAGAGGATGGAACTCGGCTGTTCTCAATGGTGGCAGATGACAGAACAAGGAGCAATGGTCTCAAGTTGCAGTGGGGGAGGTCTAGGTTGGATATTAGGAAACACTATTTCACTAGGAGGGTGGTGAAGCACTGGAACGCATTACCTAGGGAGGTGGTGGAGTCTCCTTCCTTGGAGGTTTTTAAGGCCCGGCTTGACAAAGCCCTGGCTGGGATGATTTAGTTGGGAATTGGTCCTCCTTTGAGCAGGGGGTTGGACTAGATGACCTCCTGAGGTCCCTTCCAACCCTGATATTCTATGATTCTATGAGGGTGCCCCATTGTGCTAGCTGCTGTAGAGACACGTAGTGAGAGATGCTCTCTGTCCTGGAAAGCTTACAGTCTAGAGACGAAGGACAAAGGTAGTGTTGTTATCCCCATTTTACAGATGGGAAACTGAAGCACAAAGAGTAAGTGACTTGCCCAAGGTCAGCTGATAGAGCCTGGAACTGAAGCCAGATCTCTTGAGTCCCAGCCTTAACCACCAGCCATCCTTCCTTCCCTACACGAAGTCTGCTGTAAAACTGGTTGCAGTCTGGGTTAAACAAGCCAGAAACCAGCACAAAGCCCTGATGACAGGGAGCAGTTGCCTGTAGCACAGATAGCAGCCTGGGGAAATGGAGTGAATGTTGTCTAGCTGCTAGAATGCAGGCCTGGGAGTCAGAAGCAGGCATTCCCTTCCCTGTTCTGAACCCAAGATAGCCAAATGACCTTGAGTAAGTCACCGAACCGCTCTGTGTCTCAGTGTCCCTAGCAATAGGGTTATGCAGGAAGAGGTAGGGCATGAGGGACTCTGGCTTGTGGCAGAGGGGGTAATGGAGGGCACACAGCACCGTAGGGCAGAGGAGGAAGTTTCAGGAAAGTCCCTGAAATAGAGGGGGGTGGCACACAGGGAGCTTGTGGGGTGGAACGAAGGAATGCAAGGAGTCCCTGGTGTGGTCAACAAGCCCAGCCTATCCAAGTTACAAAGTTTGCAATCCTGTAGTTTAATTATTTCAGGTTGTGAAGAGTTGATTACTTACAAGTGGCTCGCTCCCTCCTCGTTGGGCCTTGCATAGCAGCGCCTTCCTCTCTAGCACCCCCGGCTGACCGTCACACTGTCCTGTGGTGGGCAGTCTCTTCACACAGCTCAGCCCTCCAGACAGGTCACGTTTTATTTCCACCACTGTTGGGGTAACAAAGCATCTAGCACAACAGAAGTCCAACATCCTTATACCTAGCGGATTTTCAGCCCCCAGTTCTGGGCCCCATGGTCCTTACACCCCCTCCTCCCAGGGCTTTCAAAACACTTCTTCCTCTTATATCAGGGGGGTTTCATACCACCTTCCCCAGTGGCTCCCAGGGAGCCCAGGCCCTCCCTCTCCTCTGGTTCTAGCCCAGGGACCCTGAGCAGGCAAAGACTGTCAAGCCAGAACCCCCCTCCCCCACTCCCTCCCTGGGGTTCTTTCTATTTCCGCCTGTCAACAGGCTGCTCCCACAGCCCCTTCCTGGGCCCACAGCCTACCTGTACTTCTCCCAGGGTTTCAGACTCCACTCCTCCTTTCAGGCTAGGTTAATTGAGTGACTTGAGTTCCAAAGCTCCCGTTAGCCCTCTCAGTACCAGTATGGGGCACACGCCCCATCACGCAGATCCTTGGAAGTGTAAAATCTGATGAAGTGTCTTTGTTCTCACCTGTGGCACCATATGGTAGAAGTGGAGAAGAATAACCTCCCGCTGCAAGTTTTACAAAACCCTTTTGTGCCCAGCCAGTGCCTGGCGGGGGACTGACTTGGTTCTGAACAATGTCTAGAAGGCAGACGTGTTTCTCTTGATCAAGGATGGGAGCCATCTATCCGCCTTCTCAACTCCAACCTCACATTTGACTCCGCTGTCATCTTGGCTTCATCCATGTCCCTGAACTCGCCTCTGCTTCTCCAATTTTCTATGCCAGCAAATACCGCTCCCTCCCCCTCTGTAATGCTGCCCACCACCTCAGCCCCACATCGGCCAATACCCTCACCCCGCCCCTTCTCTCCTTTTCCCTTGACTGTGGCACCTCTCCTCTTCACCCTCCCTGTCGTATCTCTGGGCCTCTCACCCTATGCAGAATGCTGCACATGCACAAAGAAACATGGCCACATCTCCCAGTCCTCCGACATCACCCCGGCTCCATTTTCAACTCGGGATCCAATTTAAATTTACCTGCCATGTTTTTAAAACTCTCTTACTCCTTCCAACTTCACTAACTCTATCCTACCTGCCTCCATGCCACTCCTGCTCACAGCCTTTGGTACAAGAGCTGTCTCCTCTGCAGCTCTTGGCGTCTAGACTAATATTCTGATCTCTCTGTGGGGTATTTCTGTGCCTTCCCCTTTACATCTGCCGGCAGCCATTTTGTGCTCTCTCCTGCAGACTCTTAAACATTGTTGTTCTCCTGATGTAAGATAAAGACCATTTGGGCTGAAAGTGTTTGGCTGCTTTTTGTATAAGGGAAAACATAACACTCTCCAATGGAGCTGACTGAATTTTTGTTGTTGGAACTTTTTTTTTTAAGGGAAAAATGACTTTTTGACCCAAATGCTATTTTTTTAAACAAAATTTTCATTTTGGTTAAAATTTTCCATTTTTTCCACAAGAACCATGGAAGCCAAACCCCCAATTCATTTTACCATCTTTGGATTTTGGTAAATGTTCCATTTTCAGTGAAAGTGCTTGGGTTTGGGGGGAAAAATCATTTTAGGGGTTTCAAGACCCCAACATGGAAACCCCAACATTTTTACCAAAAATGTTTTGTTTTGTTTTTCAAAAACTGAAATGTTTTCAGTTTTTTGTTGGAAAAAAGCAAAAGCGAAGTAAGTTTGAAGGGAAATTTAAAAAAAAAACTAACAATATTGTTAAAATTTTCTGTGAAAAAATAGTTGCCATTTTCCACCCACCTCACTGGCTCGCAGCCTCTTTTCAGACCTCAGGTAAAATTTTCAAAAGGGCCTAAGTGACTTAGGAGCCAAGGGCCAGCTTTTCAAAGGTATTTAGGTGCCTAAAGATGCAGATCGGTGCCTAGTAGAATTCAAAGACGCACCTAAGTGAGTAAGGTGCATAACTCCCATTGATTTCAATGGGACTTAATCTGCTTTTCAAAACCCCACTAGGCCACTTATCTGCATCTAAATGCGCTGGAAAATCTGACCCTTAGGATCTATAGGCTCTTAAGTGCCTAAGTCACTTTTGAAAATTTTACCCCTTGTCTTAAAACATTTCTTATCTCTCTTACCTCTTAATTTCTTTCTCCCTGTGCTATTGCCCTCATGACAAAAAGCTTTAATATATTCACCCTAAGTTCATTGACGTTTTCTTGGATGTACGCAGCCCATTGTCTTGCGTTATGTAACTCCGTGTAGCCTTGTCTACAATAGGGACTATACAATCGAACGACAGCATTAAAGTGCAAAACCTGCTTCTGGGGTTTTCTCATTGAAAGTGGATGACTCTTGATATGCAAACTATACAGCCACTGATTGTCTAACGTTATAGAAACTTGGAGGGCTAGACGGAGCCACTGCCCTAGGAAAGTCTCAGGGACCCATACTTCTTTGCCGCTGTACCTCTTTTGCTTCTGGAAGGAAGTAACTCACTGCAGGCCGGAGAGAGGTGTTGTTTATTTCTAGCTCTGCTGGCTAGCAAGTGGGTGGGGGTAGAGCTAAGTCTCCATCCCCTCCCTGCCCTTTTGCTTGTGATGGGAGTGTATCCAGAGAGCAGGGGCTGTGCTTTGGACTACACTTGGACACAAAAACTAGCTAGGTCCCCCCGTGTGTATGTGTGCGCACACAGGCATGTTTCCCCTTACTTCACTGGCACAATATAGTCCTAAAAGAGGGAAAGGTCAGCAGGACGAGATGGTTTCCTTGGTCCCCATGTTCTGGAACCTGTAGTAATCCCAGGAATCTACTTTGAGGGTTCAGACTTGTTTCTATTCTGTTCTGTTCAGGTTCTGGTATTGCCTTCATGGCCGTAGTACCTGAGTGCCTTCCCGTAGCTCCTTAAGCGATTGTCTGTCCTGTGTGTGTCCCTCTCTCATCCTCCCTCCAGGAGAATTGTGCGGGCAGTGGAATGGTTTGTTTTGGCGGGGTTTTGTTTTGTGTTTCTATTTAAATGTCCACACTTCTCTGTATTGACATTAGAGAAGGCATGTCAAAGAGGGGCGCCTTGCACTTGGAGTGGAAGGTGGGGAGGTTTGTGATGGTCCTAGTTCATGGGGGAGCTCATTCCAATCCAGAGGCTCAGACCAGCCCCCGGGCAGGCTCTGTCTCCTACACAGACAAGTTTTACCCTTGTGGTAGAAAGTTCTGTTGTGCCTGAGGAGCCGAGTTGTTGGCCACGATCTTAATCACAGAGCTTTAGGCTCCTTTAGATTTCCTTGGCTCAGGCCCACGGATCTCCTTGAAAATAAGGACCAAGGCCTAGACTCACCAAGGTACTTAGGCTCAGAGCACACCTACCAGATTGTGTCCTGCATGCAAGTTAGGCGTTCGCCCACCTATCTGCCCCCATTCATGGATTGCTCTGGGCATAGGCGGGAGATAGGTGCTCGGACACATAGAGTAAGGCAGCACTGTGCATGCTTAGAGGGAACTTTTACACAAAAACATAGGCGCCAAGCAAATTAAGGCACCTCCAGGTTTTGCAAGGAATTTTGCGAATCAGAATGGAGCCTAAAATTGGGACTTAGGCACCTAAACACCTTTGTGAAATCTAGGCTCACAGCCTTGAACTTGGCTCAGCGTTCAAATTCATCAATCTGTTGTCCTGGCTAAACTAATTATTTTCAGACTGGTGACTGGTGCGGGAGAAGGAGCCAGAGAGAACTCTGTGTTTATTTAAAACCACAGTGTAGATCTAATTCTAAATAATGTTCGTTATCTAGGGTTTTTTTTTTCATCATCGTAATAATAATATTACTGGTGATTTGGTTCAGTTATGTAACAGGAAGAGGTTAGCAAGAAGGAGCAGATTTCTTGCCTTTACTAGTGCTTGCATGAGAATCCCAGTGGGTGACACTTGTAGCAATTTGTCTTTATTCTTCGGCGTCTAGTACAAACGGATTTGTGTGTGTGAGCAAAGGGGAGAGACACGGCCACTGTCTTCAAATCCCTCTGCAATTCTCTTGTTCTGGCACTTGTCAAACAAGTGTTGTCACATTATCTGTATTCTAAAAAAAAAGTGAATCCCACTGAAAATTTGCTGTTAGCCTCTTATCAACAGAAATAGCCTCCTCTCCCTGCAGTTTCAAACACCTTCATTGCCCTTTTTTGCCTTGTAAGATTGTCTTCCCCAGTGGTCCATGTACTGGTGATGAAGCCAGACTGCCCTACACAACATCTTTGCATCATTAGTTGTTACAGATTGTGGAGTCTAGTGTGTTGAAAACTGTGTTAAAATTGTAGGCTATCACTTTAATTTTCAGGTTTTTTCCTGGTCCTGTTTGCCGCACAGGGGCTCTATAGGGAAATGTACAATCCGGGCCTAGCAGCAGTCAGCTTGCAGCCAGCCAGCTTATAGTAGGGTGGGGAGGAGTTGGGCCTCTGTTTTTAGGGAGCAGCCTGCTTTGTCTCTCTCTGTTTTGGGGTTCTTTTGTGATGTCATTCTGAATTCTAAGAAATGAAGTAGTGCTACATTGTAACCTTCCAGCCAGAGTATTTATGATCTTATCTAACTTCTCTGTGGATATGCTGTGAACATTACATGGAGACTGCTCAGTGTTTACTCATGTGAGTAGCTGAAGCCAGTAGGACTACTCGGGTAAGTAACTGCTTATCAAAGACACTAAGAGGCTCACACTCTAAGTCCTTCATTAGGACATGTCTCCCGGATTAATTATGCAAAATTGTTTAATACCCTTTTTATTATTCCTGAATAGCTCCTTACCCGAGCCCTGGCTATTCAGTGGTTGGTCACTTGCAAATCTGTCCTTTCGATTCTGCAAAATCTGAGACAATATTCATTTGTTGTCAGATAATATTTATTCCTCCAAATCACTGCTGCTTTAAAGTAGTACATGACCTTCAAGTCTCTTGAGCATCACTCTTCCCTCAGCTGTGCTGGAAGCTGGGTGTGCAAATCCCACACCAGGGCCAAGGCATATGTGACCCAGATGAGTTGCAACAAGGACTAACCTGAGTCACCGCACAAAACTCCAGCTTAGCTTTGAAAAAGTTCAGGTGACATCTTCCCTTCCCCTTCCCAGTTATTTTTCACCTCACCTTTCAGATTACAGAAGGGACTAGCCAGCAGAAATGTTGAAATAGTTGTTCTTCGGGCTAGTATCGTCGACTTCTAGCTGAATAATTATTAGAAGTGTTGTGTAGACATTAATTAATAAAGCCTGTCTCCCTAGGAGGCATTACATCCATGAAATCCTTTTCATGTATGGGAAACCGAGGCACAGAGCGGTTATGTGACTTGCTCAGTATCACACAGTGAATCGGTAGCAGAGCTGGGAATAGAAATCAGGAGTCCTGACTCCCAGTTGCCAGCTTTTACCACTAGGCATCATTCCCTAAGCGGCATACACACTATACCAGGGGTCGGCAACGTTTGGCATGCGGCTCGCCAGGGTAAGCACCCTGGCGGGCCAGGCCAGTTTATGTACCTGCTGACGCGGCAGGTTCGGCTGATCGCGGCCCCCACTGGCTGCGGTTCGCCGTCCCGGGCCAATGGGGGCAGCGGGAAGCCGCGGCCAGCACATCCCTCGCCCGCGCCTCTTCCCACTGCCCCTACTGGCCCGGGACAGCGAACCGCGGCCAGTGGGGGCCGCGATCAGCCGAACCTGCCGCGTCAGCAGGTAAATAAACTGGCCCAGCCCGCCAGGGTGCTTACCCTGGCGAGCTGCGTGCCAAACGTTGCCGACCCCTGCACTATACCATGTCCAACCAAACACCAGAACTTTCATAATGAGATGCTCCATTGGAATCAATGGGCCAGATCCCCAGCTGGTGTAACATTGACTTCAGGGCAGCGATCTCTCCCCCACCCCGTCCCCCCCACTCAGCTACTGCTGTGCAGTTCCAAGAGCCATTCAGTGGAGTGGCTCTTTCGGCTGAGATGTGTGGCTCCCCCTGCTTACACGGGGCATTCAGCATCAGCACTTCACTTAAATAAAAATGGGTCCTATAATGTAGTCAGCAGGTCACTTCCATGACTGCTGAGTCCAGGCTGGGACAGAAGGAGGCCTTTGTGGCAACACAGTCTGTGCTAGCCACTCTGGAAGCTGCAGAAAGAACCACAGGGTCTGTCTGTGTCCAACAGTCTCAGTAAAGAATTCCCTTTCTAATCAGTAGAATTGCATCCTCTCTGTTCTCTACTGCAAGGGACGCTATGGCCAGAATTGTCTAGAGAACAGCTCCCATTTAGGCAACTAAATATGGGCCAGATTTTCAGACAAGCTCAGCACGGTGGGTGTTGAGTTCTTTTGAAAATCTTCTCCCAAGTGTCACAATGGGGCTCAGCACTGTTGAAAATCTGGCCCTTATCAGAGCCGGCTCTAGGATTTTTGCCGCCCAAAGCAAAAACAATTTTGGCTGCCCCCCCACGTTCTTTAATTACCCCACCCCCGGCCCCGCCTCAACTCCGCCCCTTCCCCAAATCCCCAGCCCTGCCTCCTCCCCCCAGGCTCTCAAGCCTAGGAGGGAGGGAGGGAGGAGGAGAAGCGGCGCCCGCGCCGCTGCCACTCGGGATCTCCCCCTCCCTCCCAGGTTTGAGAGCCTGGGAGGGAGGGGGAGACTCCGAGTGGCCGCGGCGCGGGCGCCGCTTCTCCCCCTCCCTCCCAGGCTCCCAAGCCTGGGAGGGAGGGGGAGCAGCGGTGCGCGAAACGGCCGCTCGGGATCTCCCCCTCCCTCCCAGGTTTGAGAGCCTGGGAGGGAGGGGGAGACCCCGAGCCGCCGCGGCGCGCGAATCAGCTGTTTCGCGCGCCGTGGCAGCAGCAGCGGAGGTGAGCTAGGGTGGCCGGGGCACATTTTTAGGGGCGGCATTCTGGCGCCGGCCATGCCGCCCCTAAAAATGTGCCGCCCCAAGCACCAGCTTGTTTTGCCGGTGCCTAGAGCCGGCCCTGGCCCTTATGCCAGTACCTAAATGGGAGCTGAACTCTGGAAAGTCTGTCCTCAACTGAAGGTGCTGAGCATTTGAAAATCTGGCCCCTCGCTCATGAAAATCGGTCCCTAGAGGTCTGAATGCAACCCAGGCTTTGGAAACAGATCCCAACCATCTTGGAAGAGACCAAACCAGAACCTTAAATTCAAAGACTGATCTTTGAGGGAGTTTCAGATCTTGATCAGAAGCTTGATTTGGCTTTTATCAGTCAGCAATAGGTTTATTTATTTATTTGCTCTGGTCACCTGGAACAGGTAGCAGGGAAAAGCAATTGCCTGATGATGAAAGTCATTTTCCTCTCTCTCTCACTCTCTCTCTCTGTTTCTTTCTCTCCCCCCCAGTTTCTTCCTGCATTGCAGGCAGCTGAAGTATTTGCTATCGAAATAATCAGACCAGCAGAGGTCACCATGTCAGAGATGATACAAAATGCAGAGCAAAGATCTCCAGCAAACCATGAGATTTTTTTTTTCTCCATTTATATCCAGCATTATCATAGCAGCACGTTCTCGGTCTCCCCTGAGAAGGGAACAGCAGTGTAGAAGTGCATTTTGGAGGAGAATATTTTTTAAAACAAAGCTAATGAATAATTGCTACCTTCAAACAAAAAGCAGTTTTTTTATTACAGAGATGCCCACCTATGCTGCATATCAGCAGCGATTTTTCTCATTGCTTGCTACCCTCACACACAGGCTCATTGTTACTGCAGACATCTCGATATTCAGCTGCAGTATCTTGTTGCATCTGCACTGCATTGCTCTGCAGTGAGTATACAAGTCAGGGGAGCCACCAGCAGCATGTGACTATCTTGAGAAATGGTCCCGGCTCCCAGATGACGTGGATTTCTTATGTCACATGCTTTAGAATGTTTATTCATTATGGCTATTTTACCCACCCCTCTTTAATGACTTTAGTTTTGATAGTTTTGTTGCCAGCCAGCAACAACAGGTGTATTTGATTCAGTACTAATGTGAGAAGATCCACGACACTGGGAATCATAGAATCTCAGGGTTGGAAGGGACCTCAGGAGATCATCTAGTCCAACCCCCTGCTCAAAGCAGGACCGACCCCAACTAAATCAAGATAGGCTCAAAGTCTTCCCATTACATTAGCAAAAGCTATTTAGGCCCAGATCCCTCAAAAGTGTTTAGGTGCCAGACTCCCACTTATTTCAGTAGGAACTAGGTGCCTGAATAACTATGGGGATCTAGGCCTTAGAGGCTAGGTAAAAGCGAGACATTATTAATAACAGGCCTGATGATGATACTCTTATGTTCATGAGAAATTGCTCACATGAGTCATATCACTGGGTTAAAGCACCCAAGTAACTTGGGAATGTGAGTCCAATTGACTCTCAGTGGGACGTAAGCTCCTAAATCACTTAAATTTTACCTATTTGCCTCTGGTGGGGTGGGGTGTGTTGCCAGCCCAAAAGGACTCGAGGGGGCAAACAGCGAGGTTCGTTGCCTGGTGTGCTTGGCACCAATAAAGACACCGAGGGGAGAAAGCAAGCCAAGTTTATTTCAGAGCTCTGAAAAGGCACTAGGAGACCAGCATGTCTCAAATCAAGTGCAGCGCATACAAACAAATTTTACCTTTTATATTCCAAGCAGTTTCTGTGCAAGCCTTTGTCTATTTCACCCTTACCCCGCCCTTCCAGACAACAGTTACAATAAGCTCTACATAAGCTTGTGAGAAAAATTTCCCTTCGCCTGCTTATCTTGTGGCCTTGCAAGGCCTGTTTACAGCAGTCTTCCCCCGTCTTATCACTACAGCGTTTGTGAGTGAGCAAAACAGCAGCTGTCTGCTAGAAAAGCTGACCATTACATATTCTGCTTCAGCATCAAGGAAATTAGCATGGAAGTAGGTGAGAGTTCACAAGATGGAGTTCTGTGGTTCAGGTAGGCCCAGAGCAAAAGAGTTTCATCGGCACTTTTGGCCTTCCACTCTCCCGAGTTACCTGGTAGCTATGCCTAGTGGACCCCAACAGGTGTATACCTGGAATAATCTGGGCACCCCACACAGGCTCTGAAAGGGTTAATGCGGGCCTGAGATGCCAGTTATGCTACCTCGCTGCACCTGGAGGGTGGGCCAGGCTTAATTAAAGATGAGTCCCAGTTAAAAGAGGAGCTGGGTGATTAATTAAAAGAGAGGAAGTTAAAGCTGTATGGAGGAAGGTTCTGTACAGTCACTCTCTGGGCTTAGAGAGTGGAAAGACCAGCAGGGTTAAGGAGAAAGCTAGTGGGGAGAGTTGGCACTGGGGCTCTTTGCTGAGTAGGGAAGTCTGGCAGCTAGGGGAGATGCAGAGCAGATGTGGGAGTGGAGTAGGTATTGGTGGAAGACCTTGACAGAAGGTCAGGGCCTGGCCTTTCAGGGAGAGGCCTCTGGAGGGATTCAGCTGGGGAATAGATCAGGGGAAAGTTGAGAGGGATGTAAGGTCAAGCCCAAGGAGGGTGGCAGTGGGTTTATGTTTATATTTTATGGCTTGTTAGAGGATTCCAGGGGAGGGCCCTGAGAGAGGGGTGAACCTAGAGAGGCTGATGGGGAGAGACGTTCAAGGAGGTGGTAGAAATGAGTCTGGTGCACTGAATCTTGACTATCTTATGGATCCAATGGACTAGGAGGGCCTGGGCTCCCCTACCAGCCACTGGTGAGGTGGCATGAGGCTGGAGAAGGGGACAAGAACAAAGGAGAGCCCTGAGAGATTGTTGGGAGGATTATGGGGCCCAGAGTCGGGGCCAAAGACCTCTTTAGGACATTTGGGCTCTTATTGGCTGAACTTTGTCACCCTGAAAGGGGTGGGAGTAAATTGTTACCTGGCCAAGTTATGGCAGGAGACACTGCAGGGCTGGAGCAACCGTTGGCAGGGGATGCTGGAGAGGAGAGAGCTGGCTCTGCCATGCCCACCCCCGAGAAGGCTCTCTAGCGGTGAGTTTACTCTTCTACAGTACCCCACGTTGGCAGAGAGGGAGGGTTAACTGGAGCCAGAGAGCAGCTGGTGTACTTAGTTGCACCTGGAGGTTGGGCCTGACCCAATTTAGAATTAGGCTAGCAGGGGAGGAGGTGGGTGGCTGAATTAAGGATGAGTCCCAGCTGAGAGGAGTTAGATGACTCATAAAGGAAGGGCTGCAGGGTAGCTGAAGGGAGAGCAGTCCTCTTCTCTCCTGGGAAGAGAGCGCTGGCAAAGGGCCAGGAGAAACACTGGGAAAGGACAGGAGTGGAGTGACCTGCTGTGGTGAGCCTTGACCAAAGGGCCAGACACCACTGAGACAGCCCTGGGGATAAAGGTTGTGAGACAAAGAGCCAGAGAGGATCTGGGTGGCCAGAGAGAAAGCCCTGAGGGACTCTGCTCAGTACAAGGGCAGGAAAGAATTCTGGCAAGCCTAGGAAGGGGCTGAGGGAAAAGGGTCTAGAGACAGGCTGAGGTAGGAAATGGTCCAAGAAGGTGGCAAGGAGTCTAAGAAAGCAGACTAGCTGCTTGCTACAGGGTCTTGGGGCTGGAACCCAGAGTAATTGAGAGGCCTGGGTTCCCCTACCAGCCAGTGAGAAAGGTGGCACGAAAACCCTGCGATGTGAGGACCACGGAGTCCAGAGTTGGGCTGAAGACCTAGTGGGAGGTTGGTGAGTTGTTTGAGACTGTTACCCTGGAAGGGCTGGGACTGAACGTGACCTGGCTTGTGGCAGGAGGAGGAGGCTGACTCACGAGAAGAAGCAGACCAATGCAGTGGCTGTCAGCAGGGTTTGCCAGATAAGACGCTGCTTCGTCTTGCCCAGCCACGAGGGGGCATGCAGGCTGGTGAGTCACTCTTCTACATCACCCATTGTTGAAAATGTTACCCCTTGGGTCCAATTGACTATTTGTGGATCAAAGCACTGTTCAGTGTGGGTAAAGGTATCAGGATTTCATCGAGTATTATACTTCGCACCTCTAAGCATCTTTCATAATAGGGTTTTAAAACTCTTTACAGCCAGTGTGTACGCAATGTATCTTCAGAAGTGCCCAAGCGATTCCAGTGCACAAGTCCCACTGAAAGTAAGTGGGACTGGGGGGGGAGGGGAAGACTTTCCAAAGCACCTAAGTCACTTGGGCATGTTTGTAAATCCCACCCATAATTTCTCTCTGCCTTGGTTCCCCATCTGTAAAACAGGGATCATGGTACTCACCTGCTTCACAGGGCTTTTGTGAGAAATATATTAAAGGTGCTCCCCTGCTACAGTGACTGGGTCATGTAAATCCTAAGCTAGATAGAAACTGGAGGAGCCACTGAGGAAAGCATTGAAATCCTCCACATATGAATGGATAGCCTTAGCTTTTTCAAGAGCTGACTCCTGGCTTATTGCAAGGCCCAGTACAGTGCAACATTGTGATTAAAGAAATCCAGAATGATGTTAAATGAACATGGCACATTTTAAATGGATTCAAAGCTGGCTGATAGGTCTCAAAATGTATCTGTAAATGGGGAATCGTCATCAAGTGGGTGTTTCTAGTGAGGCCCTGCAGGAATCTGTTCTTGGCCCTACACTGTTTAATACTTTTTATCCATGACCTGGAAGAGGGGGGGGGGGAAATCGTTATTAATAAAGATTGTGGATAACACAAAGTGGGGGAGTGGTAAATAATGAAGAGGGCAGGTCACTGATAGAGTGATCTGGATTGCTTGGTAAACAGGGCACAAGCAAACACTGTTTTCAGTAGGCCATACTTAAGGGATGGGGGATACGATCATGGGAAGCAGGGACTGAAAAACGTTTGGGGTCCTGGTGGATAATCGGTTGAACAGGAGCTTGTAGTGTGATGCTGTGGCCAAAAGGGCTAATGTAATCCTTGGTTACGTAAACAGGGGACTCTCATGTACAGGTAAAGAGGCTATTTTACCTCTGTATTTGGCACTGGTGCAACCGCTGCTGTAATACTGTGCCCAACTGTGGTGTCAACAATTCAGGAAGGATGTTGATAAGTTGAGAGAGAGGTTTCAGAGAAGAGACATGAGAATGATGAAAGAATTAGAAAACCTGCCTTATCGTGATAGGCACAAGGAGCTCCATCTATTTAGTTTCCTTAAGAGAAGGTTAAAGGGTGACTTGATTATAGTCCAAGTACCTACATGGGGAACAAATATTGAATAATGGGCTCATCAATCTACCAGAGGAAGGTCTAACACAATACAACAGCTGGAAGTTGGAAGCTAAACAAACTCAGACTGGAAATAAGGCATAAATGTTTAACAGTGAGAATAATTAACCATTGGAGCGACTTTCTAAGGCCTGGTCTACACTAGGCGTTTATGTCGAATTTAGCACCGTTAAATCGAATTAACCCTGCACCCGTCCACACCATGAGGCTATTTAGTTCGACATAGAGGGCTCTTAAATTCGACTTCTGTACTCCTCCCCAACGAGGGGAGTAGCGCTAAATTCGACATGGCCATATCGAATTAGGCTTGGTGTGGATGGAAATCGACGGTAATAGCTCCGGGAGCTATCCCACAGTGCACCACTCTGTTGACGCTCTGGACAGCAGTCCAAGCTCGGATGCTCTGACCAGCCACACAGGAAAAGGCCCGGGAAAATTTGAATTCCTTTTCCTGTCTGGGCAGTTTGAATCTCATTTCCTGTTTGGACAGCGTGGCGAGCTCAGCAGCAGTGGCAACGATGCAGAGCTCTCCAGCCGAGATGGCTGTGCAATCCCAGAATAGAAAGAGGGCCCCAGCATGGACTGATCGGGAAGTCTTGGATCTCATCGCTGTGTGGGGCGATGAGTCCGTGCTTTCAGAGCTGCGCTCCAAAAGACGGAACGCAAAGATCTATGAGAAGATCTCGAAAGCCATGGCAGAGAGAGGATACAGCCGGGATGCAACGCAGTGCCGCGTGAAAATCAAGGAGCTGAGACAAGGCTATCAGAAGACCAAACAGGCAAACGGACGCTCCGGATCCCAGCCCCACACATCCCGTTTCTACGAGGCACTGCATTCCATCCTTGGTGCGGCCGCCACCACTACCCCACCACTGACCGTGGACTCTGAGGATGGGATATTGTCCAGGGCCGGTTCCTCGGACATGTTAGCGGACGGGGAAGATGAGGAAGGAGATGAGGAGGACGAGGCAGTCGGCAGCGCTTACCAAGCTGATTTCCCTGACAGCCAGGAGCTCTTCATCACCCTTACAGAGATCCCCTACCAACCCTCCACAGCATGTAACCCGGACACAGATTCAGGGGAAGGATCAAGCGGTAAGTGCTTTAAACATATAAACCTTTATTTTTTACAAAACTTGAATATTAATACTAATAACAATCTTTGATTCATGATTTCTTCCCCCTGGGCGCTTAAATAATCAGTAACAAGTATTTATAAAAAAATCAAACAGTGTCCGGTTGTGCATGATTGTGCTGCCCAAGCTGCTCCACTCTTTTGTCCCTGCTACTGCAGCTATATGAAAAGCCGGTCTATATGTCCAGGGATAGAGCAGTAGTCCTCCACAGACATTTCAACAAAGCTCTCCTGCAGGTAAAGGGATAGCCTGTTCATCAGGTTCCTGGGGAGAGCGGCTTTACTTGGTCCTCCAAAGTAAGAGACGTTCCCACGCCAGGAGACAAGCAGGTACTCTGGAATCAGTGCCTTGCAGATCATGGCGGCATAGGGCCCCGGTCTCTGCAGGCTTTCTCGAAGCATCCTCTGGATCTCGGTGTCCGGGATCCTCATGAGGGTGATGTCGGTCATGACAACCTGCTTTGAATTAGGTAGGGGACTGTTAGTATTGGGACTGCTTGCAACAAGTTCCTTTACAGAACTGTGACCGCTGGTTTACAGCCACGCGGTGGGGGCAGGAGAGGGTCAGTATCCAGGGATCTTTCCCTGGCACATCCGCGAGGGGGTGGGACAGGGCCACAGTTCTTGCTTGGCCGATTGCTGGCAGCACAGACTGGCATTGCTTTCAATGTGAAAGGTGGCCAGTGGTACTCCTAAAGTTTTAATCTGCAACAAGTCTACGGCTTACCATCTTTGCCTGCTACAGAGAGTACCGTGTCCTGCCCCGGTTCCCAGATCGGCAGTGCAAAAGCCCAGGCACTGAAGGCGAGGTTCAAAAATTCGACCTTGTCCTCAGTGCGCATGTGATAGGTGTGGTTCATGGTCTTGTTCACGGAGAAAGACTATGTTCTTGTGAATCAAGGTTCTTGATTCACAACTACATTTATCTTTCGGAGGAATTCACTGCCTTTTCCTCATTCCCACATCCACATCTGCAACTGTCTCCCAACCCAGCCTGGAATCACACTCCCAGAGGCTAGCGCACATTAGGCGGAGGAAGAAGAAGACGCGAGAGGACATGTTCTCTGAACTTATGGGCTGCTCCCGAGCCCAGGCAGCACAGCATAACCAGTGGAGGGAGAATTTGTCCCAAATGCACCGGACACACATGGACCGTGAGGAGAGGTGGCGGCAGGAAGACCAGCAGGCGACTCAAACGCTGCTTGGACTTCTGAGGGAGCAAACGGACACGCTCCGGCGCCTTGTTGATGTTCTGCAGGAACGGAGGCAGGAGGACAGAGCCCCGCTGCAGTCTATCAGGAACCGCACTCCCCCGCCACCAAGTCCCATACCCCCCTCGCCCAAAGTCCAAAGAAGGAGGGGCGGGAGAGTCCGTGAAAACTCTCACTCCACCCCTGCAGACTGCTCAAGCACCAGAAGGCTGTCATTCCCCAAAATTTGAAAAGTCCTTTCCTGGCCGCCTCAAGCAAGCCCCCGTCCAAGTTTCACCCCCCAGTTTCATGTGTGGTTGTTAATAAAAAATACGTTTTTGTTCATTACTGTTTTTGGACAGGACAGTCACCTTTAGCAGGCTACAGAGGTGGGGGCAGGTCCAGCAGCAGGGCACATACACAGTGCACTGACTAGTTACCCTGGTCAGTCCGGGTGGTGGTTTTCATGTTCTGTGCGTGGGGGGGGGGGGGGGGTTGCTCTGTGACTTTGTGGCGGGGGAGGGCAGTTACAGTTGTTATGCAGCAGTCCTTGTCCTGGATCACAGAGCCACGCAGCAGGGGATCTGTAACCCTCCTCCCCCTGCCATAAAGTCACATAGCCCCCACATACACGCAGTCCCGCTCAGGAGGGCTGGCAGGCTCCGTGGAAACAACCAATCCGCCACTGCGAATCCTGTCATTCCTGGAGTTTAGAAGGATCATTTGCATCAGTACACTACACCCGCTCCCCACCACAGTCTGCGTCCCAGGTTTAAAACATTCCCGTGAAAACAGTAATAAAGACAATGGTGTTCATTAACAAAATAAAACTAAATTTATTTTTTTGGAAGGGGGTGGAGGGGGTCTGTAACTGGAGAGGATAGTCATCCTTAACTGGGTAAAGAAACGGGGGCAGGTTCAGCTTCTCTGTACAGAAACTTTAAAGTCCCTGGTCACCCTGCTCAGTGTGGAACCAGGCTTTCAAAGCCTCCCGGATGCACAGCACGTCCCGCTGTGCTCTTCTAATCGCCCGGCTGTCTGGCTGGGCGTAATCAGATGCCAGGCTATTTGCCTCAACCTCCCACCCCGCCATAAAGGTCGCCCCCTTGCTCTCACACAGATTGTGGAGCACACAGCAAGCAGCTATAACAATGGGGATATTGGTTTCGCTGAGATCACAGCGAGTCAGTAAGCTTCTCCATCTCCCCTTGAGACGGCCAAAAGCACACTCCACCACCATTCTGCACTTGCTCAGCCGGTAGTTGAAGAGTTCTTTTTCAGTGTCCAGGGCGCCAGTGTAGGGCTTCATGAGCCAGGGCATTAGCGGGTAGGCTGGGTCCCCAAGGATCACTGTAGGCATCTCCACATCCCCAAGAGTTATTTTGTGGTCCGGGAAGTAAATACCTTCCTGCAGCCGTCTAAACAGACCAGAGTTCCTGAAGACGCGAGCGTCATGAACCTTGCCCGGCCATCCGACGTTGATGTTGGTAAAACGTCCCCTGTGGTCCACCAGTGCTTGCAGCACCATTGAAAAGTAGCCCTTTCGGTTGATGTACTGGCTGGCCTGGTGGTCCGGTCCCAGGATAGGGATGTGAGTTCCATCTATAGCCCCACCGCAGTTTGGGAATCCCATCGCGGCAAAGCCATCTATGATGACCTCCACGTTTCCCAGGGTCACTACCTTTGAGAGCAGTACCTTAACGATTGCGTTGGCTACTTGCATCACAACAACCCCCACGGTAGATTTGCCCACGCCAAACTGGTTCGCGACAGACCGGTAGCTGTCCGGCGTTGCAAGCTTCCAGAGGGCTATGGCCACTCGCTTCTGGACAGTCAGGGCTGCTCGCATCCGGGTGTCATTGCGCTTCAGGGCAGGTGACAGCAACTCACAAAGTTCCAGGAAAGTCCCCTTCTGCATGCGAAAGTTTCCAAGCCACTGGGATTTGTCCCAGACCTGCAGCACTATGCGGTCCCACCAGTCAGTGCTTGTTTCCCGTGCCCAGAATCGCCGTTCCACAACATCCAGATGACCCATTGTCACCGTGATGTCCTCGGAGCTGGGTCCCGTGCTTTGTGAGAGGTCTGTGCCCCTCTCAGAGTTCAGGCCCTCACCGCGGTGCCGTAGCCTCCTCGCCTGGTTCATCTGCATCTGCCTCTGGGAAAGGTGGATGATAACCTGCGAGGCGTTCACAAGTGCCACAACTGCAGCGATGGTCACAGCGGGATCCATGCTCGCAGTGCTGTGGCGTCCGCGCTGTCACTGACCCGAAAAGCGCGCGAACTGATTTCCCGCCAGCGCTTTCAGGGAGGGAGGGAGGGCGGTATTGACAGACGGATGACGACAATTACCCAAAAGCACCCTCGACCCTTTTTTTTTACCCAGAAGGCATTGGCGGCTCGACCCATAATTCCAATGGGCAGCGGGGACTGCGGGAACTGTGGGATAGCTGCCCACAGTGCACCGCTTCCAATGTCGACGCTTTCCCCGTTAGTGTGGACTCACAAAGTCGAATTACTGTCCTTAGTGTGGACACACAAGTTCGACTTTGCAATATCGATTCCACATATTCGATTTAAGTGAAATCGAAATACCCTCGTAGTGTAGACATACCCTAAGGGTCATGGTGGAGTCTCCATGAATAGCCATTGTTAAGTCCGGGTTGGATGCTTTTCCTAAAAGATCTGCTTTAGGAACGATTTGGGGAAGTTCTATGGCCTGTGCTAGATGGGAGGTCAGACTAGATGACCACATTGGTCCCTTCTGGCCTTGGAACCACTGAGGTCAATGATTAGAGAGGGTGCTGTGATGTCACCCGGGCTGGGCAAGGTGAGGATGGTGCACGTGTAAGAACTGCTGGTTTGTGTGTTCATATCTATGCTTGCGTTTGTAACCCGGAATATGGCTTCTGGGGCACTGCTCATTCTGGCATATCCCTGGGTCAAGAATTAAAACAGCTAACAAATGTGCTGTGTTTGTGTGGCCGAGCCGTGCTCCGCAAGAGCTATACAACTAGTGGTTCAGCTCATCAAAGAGCTGGAAATGAGAAGGCTTGATCCTGTAGGTACCCAATGCCTTTAGTTACCCTTGAGAGGTCTCGTGGCTAAATCACTAAACTGGGGACTCAGGAGACCTGGGTTCAAGTCCCACCTCTGCCACACACTCCCTGTGTGACCTTGGGCAAGTCTTAGAGCCAGATCTTCTGCTCCCACTCAGGCCTCTTTGTGCTACTCAGTCAGTGTGAAGTGATATCATGTGGCCAGTTAAGAATTCCCCCTAGCAGAGGGAAAGCTTTCCACTAGTGTGAATTGGTGCAGTCAAGAGTGATACCTAAAGCAAGAAGGAGTGTCTGAGATGGAGTGGAGCACACCTGCACTTTAGCAGTTCCGGCAGGGACAAGAGCCAGCAAGTGTAAGCGAGAGCTCTCCCTTGGCAGCTCTAACTTACGCAGGGGCTGGATCAACTAGCAAATCAGGCAGGTGTAACACACTCAGCACGGGAGCTAATCTTGGCAGACTCTAGCCCTCAATCGTTGCTTATGGAACTGAGCCAGCATTAGCAACAAGGGAACACTTTCTGTTCGCAAAGGCCCAGTGTGGACACAGCTGGTACTGGTCAACATCCCTTCCCAGGTACATAACTACATTTCCTTCTGGTGCACCGGGCAGTGCTTCTGATTTTTAAATAGTCCTTGCACAGAGATTGTGCTGGGCCGCTCCACCACGTTAAATATTAAAGCTGTTGCATTTTCCTCTGCCTGACGGCTGCAAACATTCTAATCTCTTTCTATAAGGAGAGGATTTCCTAGCTCCTGAGAAGGCCTTGCTGGACTTGTATCTGCAACCATATCATCTGCTGCATCTCTGCCTGCTGGTCCAAGCTAAGTGGCAACAGGCTTGACCACTGCTTGGAGGGAAGACCTCAGGTACTACAGCAAAGTGATTTCAATTCAGAAGGTGGCACGCTTTCCTTGGCTAGCATCCCCCTTTGTGCAAGAGTGTATTGGCCCTTTAAGGTAACTTTACCCTGAGCCAGCAGCAAGGGCTTCAGGGACTTGTGATCCGCAGGGGATGCTGTGGAGTTCTGGACTACAGCGGTGAGGGAGGCTGGGTTTACAGGCAGCACCATTCTTCAGAACTCCGGGAAAGCAGGATCTGCTGGTGGGCTGCTTTCCAGAAGGGTCCCTGGATGGTGGCTGGGACATGAAACACCTCAGAAGAGAGCGGCTTATATAGCCTGGCCTCTCTCCCAGCATGCCTTGTGGTAGCCCACAACTCCCAGGCATGCTTTTGGACTACAGCTCCCACTGTACTTTGTTTCTGCAGACAGGGTAGTCCAGAATTGGAGGCCTGCCTTAAAGGACCAGTGTACCCTGTTACAAGGGCTGAGAGGTGGGAAATGAGGAGGGAACAGGACATCCTGCTGAATCTACCTTTGTGCCGACCTGGCATTCTGTTCCCCCTGCAGATGTGTTGCCCTTTACAGTGTGCAGCAGGCATCAAAGCTCCTGCTACCTTCATGGCAGAGCATGGCAACACTTCCTCGCATGATGTGACAGGAGTGCCAGCTCTGCCCTGTTACTCCTGCAGAACCAAGGCATTCTGGGACCTGTAGTTCCCAGAGCTGATCAGACCTTTAAGTCTCATGGTAAGGAATGTTGGGCAGGGAAGCTGTATATAAACACTTCTGAGACATGCAGGGAAACTGAGGCACAGCCCCCTGCCCCTGGCTAGCCCCCGGTAGTTTCAGGATCAGGTTGTGCTTTACCACCACCCCGCCCCCAATAAAAACAACAACAAATTAATGCAACTTAAAAACTCATGCAAGGGGGTGGGGAGAATCTCTTGTCCATTTTCTAAACACAATCCTGGTGTGAGATTGAAAATCCAAGCTGGATAATTTCACCATGCCCCCTTCTTGCAGAAACCTATTTTCTTCACAGCAGCACAGTAGACTTTGACTGGCACTGGATGTGCGGTGCGCTGTTGAGATTATGTAGCGACTCTACATTAATGATGACTTTCTACAGAACTTCGCTCAGTGTGGAAAGATTACCGCCCCTTCCCCAGAGCTCTGCTGGAGAAATCCTCCATGCTAAAGACGGCTAAGATAAAAGTAAAGCTGTGAATAATTCATGCTTCAATCTCTTTTACCCTGGTCTGCTGTAAATATTTAAATAGCGCCAAGATGTCTTGAGCTGTGCTCCGGCAGGGACACCCAGGACGAACCTGCCTGGAAAGGAAAGGCCTTCTGCCACAGCCAGAAGATCTGTGTTTTATTCCCAATCCTGCTACTCCCATTGTCTGTCAAAAGGCACCTGCACTGTTGAAGACAGCACCTGATTTTTTTTTTTTTTTTTTCATATCAGAAGAACCTGCAACTCCCATAGACTTCAGCTGGAGTTAGGAGTGGTCAGGGCCCAGTTCTGCTCCTATTTAAATCAAGAACAAAACTGCCATTGATTTCAGTGGTGCCAGGAGATGGATGCATAGATAGTGCCCATGCTTGACTGCTGTTTGTCTGACTGCCAGCCACTGTTTGCAGAACCTATGGGGGAGGGGTGTGGTGTGCCATGTCCCTGGCCAGCCTAATGGTTTGGCTGCTGTTTAGAAATCTCTTTTCAGAAGTGACTGGCAGGCACTCGAATGGACAGCATGGGAGGAACTGACAGGTCAGTGTGATAGTGAGGGATCCAGTCTTCCAAGGGGAGTTAGCTTTGAACAAGAGGCCAAGAGACTGGCCTTTGTGGAGGTTATGAAGGACAATGATCTGATCTCTGTTCCTCTGGTGTCAATGTGGAGTAAGTCAACCGGGCTACATTGGCATAAATGAGATCAGACTCTGGCCTGCCAGATACATGGGGCCAGGTTCCCCCCCCACCACCACCACCACCTTTGGCTTTTCAAGTAATCTCAGCAATGCGGGTGCACACCGAGCTCTTGACCACCTGGCCACATGTGGCACAACAGGAGCTAGTGAGAGCTGAGCTCTATTGAAAATCTGAGCCCAAGCTCTCTTGATCATCTGGTCCCAGGTGTGTATTGTAGAGGAGAAGCGGGCAAGGGCCACTGTTGTAGATAGGAAACAGCACTCCTAAGGCCTTTAAAATCATCTTTACACCGCGCCTTGTTCTCAGGGGCGTTTGGAAGCTTCTGACTGTGTTCTGCCTCCTGACAGGAATATCTTTCTTAATCAGGTGGAAGCACTATTTTGTAGTAGAGTTGCTCGAGTACTGGCCATGTATTGATTCATGGGTTTTAAAATGCATTGCAGGGGTTTTAAATTTGCCTTTTTTAAAAAAAGCATACTTCATAAAGAACAACATGGATTTTCCAAACTGGTATATTTAAAAAAATATATATATATACAGTTTTGAGCCACTGAGTCCAAGTTCTAATGTGCTGTCTCCGCTTGTCCCGTTTCACTGTGTGCCCACCTATTATTTGAGTATACCCCACCCAGGAGCCTGGGTACCTACTCAAGCAGACAGCTTAACTACTGCCCACACTGCTGCAGCTTCACTGATATTGTCATTTCAGTGAGTCTCTGTCTATACTCTGAGCTAGGAGCGTGATTCCCCTGTTTGTGTGCACATGCTCATGGTCATTTGATGATAGCGGGTGTGGTGTAAACAGTAGTGTAGCCACTAGTAGTGTGGGGAGTGGCAGCAGAGGCATGGCTAAGCCAGACCGAGTATAAACCCACCTGAACACAGTAAGTACGTACTTGGCATAACTCAGCTGTGCCTCCGCTGCCCATGCTTCTGCAGCTACGCGGCTGCTTACCCTTGTCCGAGCTCTCGCTGAGCATGTGAACTCGAGCAGGGGGATCGTACTGCGAGCTTGTGGCATAGACACAGCTAGATCCAAGCTAGCTTTGATCTAGCTAAGTCTACAAATGCTGCATCCCCATCCCTGCAGTGCAGACAGACCCTGGGACTGCCACCTGGGTGTCCAAGCTAGTGCTGGTTGGAGTGGAGCAGCTTTTGGTGGCATCTGTCTACAGCAGCCTGGGCTTGAGGTTCCCGCCGGCTGATCTCACTTTTTGGTTTTCATTAGCATTATCTTCGTGATGGCAACATCAAAGTTGCTCAGGCCTATCAAAGGCAGGGGTGTGCTCAATGGCTTTAACCTTGTCAATATGATGTGCTTTGTTTGTCCGGTTTCACTGCCCTCCCTGCAGTTTTCTGAGCCTGTAAAAAGGAAGGAAGGGAATGGCTGGCCAATCGAATTAGAAAACGGCATAAAGGTCAGATTTGTTCAGCTTCCCATTACCTCTTACAGAAATAGACCAAGCTTTGCCCCCACCACCAGGAATTAACCACCCCAGGAAACGCCAAAGCTCCAAGGATGAAACTCACCTTATGCAGGCATCTAGCACCAGGCCCCTGCACTATTTGAGTAGCCTGGGCCAGGGCCGCCCAGAGGATTCAGGGGGCCTGGGGCAAAGCAATTTCGGGGGGGCCCCTTCCATTAAAAATTGCAATACTATAGAATACTATAGTCTCGTGGGGGCCCCTGTGGAGCCCGGGGCCTGGGGCAAATTGCCCCACTTGCCCCCCCCAGGCAGCCTGGCCCGGGCACAGCTTGAATGCAGCTCGAAGGAAATGTTAGCTATAAAAGTGGGATTGCAGTCTTGGAAATGCTGCGGCTCTCTTTAGCCAAATCACCATTACCAGCCCTGAAAGTGCTGAGGCAGTGTTGTCTAGTGGTTAAGGCCCTAGCCTGCAGCTCAAGGTCGTCGTGAGGGTCTGGAGCAGCCTTCCAATATGTTTGCCCCCATTACTCCTAACTTGTTTTTAAGATGCAGCTTGATAAATGTATGCAGCGGGTTATATGACCGAGTTGCTTGTGATAGCAGGGGACTGGAGTCTGAGTGATGAGATGTAGATTCTGTTCCCAGCTCTTGTCACTGACCTGCTGTGATTTGGTGTGGGGTTGTTTTTTTTTGGGGGGGGCAGGTCATATCATGCCTCTGTTTTCTCCTCCTGTCTTTCATCTTTCTTGTCTATTTAGAATGTAAGCTCTTTGGTGCAGGGACTGTGTCTTACCATGTGCATGTATAACCCACCGGTGAGTGTGTGGTACAGGGCCTCTGCTGTCTGATACACAGAAGATGTGAGTCTCTTACAACCCCTACCTACAGAGCCTGGGCTCTTTAGCTCATGTTGTCACAGCTCATGTCTTTTTAGCTCTGGAGGTCCCCATTTCAGTTCCTGGTATGTCATCGCTGAGGATGGCTGTCAGACATGTACAGTGCCTTGCACAATGGGGCTCTGATCTCAGTTGTGGCCTTGTGTATGCATAAAAACTGTACTGCTTTGACTATACTGGTGTACTTCAAGCAGTTCAACTCCCCCACCCCCATGTGGGTGAAGCTTTATTGGTATAAAGGCATCCAATACCAGCATAACTCATCCTGTAGACAGGGCCGGTGCAAGGAAGTTTCGCGCCCTAGGCGAAACTTCCACCTTGCGCGCCCGCCCCCCCTGCCCTGAGGGCCCCCCCCCCCCCCGCGGCAGCTTCCCCCCCCCAGGGATCCATGTGGTAGCTCCCCACCCCAGCTCACCTCTGCTCCGCCCCCTCCCTGAGCACGCCGCCCCCGCTCTAATTCTCCTCCGCTTGCAGCACCAAACAGCTGATTGGCGCTGCAAGCCTGGGAGGCGGGAGAAGTGGAGCGGCCGCTGCGCTGGGAGAGGGAGTCTGAGCCGCACGTGTCAGTGTGCCGCCGGCAGCCCAGCCCAGGAACGCTGTTTTTAAAAAAAAAAAAAAAAAAATTGGGAATTGGGGGCACTGCTTTTTGGTGCCCCCAATCTTGGCGCCCTAGACAACCACCTAGTTTGTCTTAATGGTAGCACCAGCCCTGCCTGTAGACAAGAAGACTAAGCGGTACTGCTATAAGGCACCTTTATTTTGATATAACTGCATCCATACTAGGGAATGTACCAGTTTAACTACTTTGGTAGAAAAATCACCCCCCTGAATAGTTAGACCTGACCGGCCCACATTTTATACCAGTATAAATGTTGCAAATAATCTTGGAAGCATGTTTGTTGCTGTTTGGTTTCAGAGCACTGGAGATCTTTCTGGTGCCTGACAAAACGTTTGATCCAGATGTTCAGTAGCTGTGCTGGGGGAGGGAGGGAATTTGCACTGCCCAGGAGGAAACATTTTCCTCTGTATAAAATATTTAAGCATCCTTTATAGCCATGAAACCACAATGCAGGACTGAAACATAATGGGGCTGGTTCGCCACTGTGTGTGTGTCACTTGCACCTGTGCAAAGCGGGTTTAAAATGCTACTGGGTCAGAACTGTCCTATTTTGCATAGGAGCAAATGATGGGAGTAGGGGGAAATCAGACCCTTTAGAGGGCAATCTGGTGTAAAACAGGAATAACACAGTAGTGAATCAGATCTTTTTAAGCCTAGCATTCAGGGACCTGTTTGCCTTAGCAGTATGTTAGCAGTCAGGTCAGGTAGCCACTAGACCATACAGCCATGAGTTTAAGGACCTGCCCTTAGAGCCAGAAGACTGGGTTCTCTTCCTTGCTTAGGAAGTAGCCTCTTATAAGTCACTTCTCTGTGTGCTGCTTTTCCGCATCTATTTAGCTATTAAGCTTTTTTTATGGGTAGGTCTGTCTCTCGCGATATATATATTAATTTGCATAGAGCCTGGCACAATGCGCTCCAATCTAGGCACTAATAAAGGTGTCAAGGTCTGTATGATTTATTCCTATCTTGATTTTAAATAACAATCCAGACCTCTTGGTGCCCTCATAATTAATCACACTTGCAACTGCAGATGATGGCCACCTCACAGCAAAAATGAAGCCTATCCTACTAATGAATTAACTCAGCCAATAAAGCAAAGCGGAAAAACAACCTCCGTAGTCTCTAGGCATATACCTTGAACCTTGCCCCAAAACCTGGTGATCTCAATAGCTTTGACAGCATACCATGTTCAGTTCAGGCTATTTCAGGCCAATGTGGGGAGCAAGTTGTGGAGTCCAGTGCCTGCAGTAAGAATACCCTGTCAGCAGCACCTGCTCTCTTATACCAAGTGGGGAAACAGCTCTAGTGTCTTCTCCAACTGTATCTGTGGCAGTATGTCTTGAGGACAGAGGCGGAGGGTCTCTTGCAATAATTCCTAGCTCTTGTATAGTGCTTTTTAATCCGTAAATCTCAAAGTGCTCTACAAAGGAGGTCATATCCCCAGTTTACAGATAGGAAAACTGAGGCACAGAGGCTTGTGCAAGGTCACCTAGTGGCAGAGAATAAAACCCACATCTCCTGAATCCCAGTCCAGTGCCCTCAGGCTGGTGGGGGTTTCCTAGGTCATGCCCAACACCACCTTTTCTGCCTGGAGCCTCGCAGTATTTAAGGGTTTTCTTTAGGGTGTCTTCTGCGATGCCTGTTACAACGGGGTCTATACATGAAACCAAGTACACTGAGCCAAAAGGCTGGAATTGACCACGGTTGGCTCAGTGTCACTGGCTAAGCAGGATGTGAAGAAACCTGTGTTCCATTGCCAGCTGTGCCACTAGGTTGTCATGTGATCCAGGGCAAGTCCCTTTGTTTCCACCAGTGTAAAACTGGAATATTGACTCCTCCTTCCCGTGGTGGTTTGCTTGGGTGCTTTGGGCAGAGGAGGGGGCAGTGCATTGTGTTAACACCACCAGTTGGCTTGAGTAACAAAGACAGGGATGCAGGAGGGGAATTTAACAAGCTGGATATGCTAGTCAACACACTAGCACTTTCCTTGTAGACATATACCAACAAAATTAAAAATAAATGTGTCCTCCATTTAGGGAGGGGCGCTTTCTTCATTCAAGGGGAGGGGGGAGGGACTTTGATTATGAGCTCACTTATAGTGGTGTAAATCAGGTGACCTCTACAGCAGTAATGCAACCTGATTCTCAGTGAGTCCCTCCCTACGTTCTGCATGGGCACAAGGAAGTTAGGAATAAATGTGTCTAAGTCACCTTTGTACTCCTTGCCCCAGCCCTGATTCCAGTTAAAGCAGCTTCAGGGCTGCTTCGACTTATGCTCTGCTTCCCGTTGTCCGTTCTGGATCTTGGGAAGCAGAGAATAACTAGCACAGGGCCCTCCAGCAATGCCGCCTCCTTGTCTCAGTCCTGCCTGCTCTGGGGCTGGCGTCCAGTCTTAATGCCAGCTGTGCACCAGCTAAGGAGGTCCCCTGGGCAGGGGGGATTCTCAGCAGGCTGGAGCAGTACAAAAGGGCCTAAGCAGAACAGAGAATCGGCTCCAGCAGGCTTACACCAGTGTAAAACTTGCATGAGAGGAGAATCAGGTCTGTTACCTTGAGCTCCTGCTCAAAGCACTTAAGGATGTTCTGGAATTCTGTTTCACTTTATTGTTACATTAACTGCTTCTCTCATAGATTGGAAGTGGCCTGCTAGACTATCCAGCTGACCTCAAAGAGAAAACTACAGACGAAAACTCTCTGGTCAATTTTCTGAAGATAAACTGCCAGCCTTCAAAGCAGCTCTCTCTGTGATAAGTGGCTTATAGATTTCCTTTAATAGACGGATGCTACTATTTGTGAGGTACATCAAGGGGGAAGCAAATTGGATTCCATTTAGAAGAGGAAAGGGGATTCCACTATCTTGCCCACCTGACTCATTCCCCAGCATGCAAGGCCCACCAAGACAGCCTACATATCCTGCAGCACACAAAAGGTAAAGGGCCAGCCTTGCCCAGAAGAAGAAACCCAGCAGAACTGCTGGGTTTTTGTCTTGTTTCTCCCCTGCCCCCTCCTTCCCATTATTGCAAAGGCACCCCAGGCATTAACACTATCCAAAGAACTGCTTATCCATGTGCAAGGCAGGGACTCTAAATGGAATAGCTAGTAGGGGGACGAGGAATGGAGCTGCAGAGCAGAACCTGAGGTGCATTATTCAAAATGGGAGAGGAAGTTTTGGCCTAGGATTTGGGAGACCCGGGTTCCATCTCCTCCTCTGCATGACCACGGGCAAGTCCGTTAGCATCTCTGGGCCGCTGTTCCCCCTCTGTAAAGTGGGGATCATAACACTGCCCTGCCTCCCTGGGCAGGTGGGAGATAAGACTGGCTGAGGTGCTCCACTGCTATAATGATGGGAGCCCTATCAGCACAGTCTGAGATAAGACTGGTGTAGCAAGGGAGCTGCAGGCTGTGATCGTAGGGCACCCCCTTTACTGCATGGGCCCCAAGGCTGGAATAAGCGGGGAAAGTGCAGCAGGTCAGCACTGAGGCTCTCACCCAATCAATGCACCTAGGCCAGGGAGAGCAAGTGACTTTCCCATCCTGCTCCCAATAAAGCCTACAAGGTCAGGCTTTACTCCTTTCCTAGGTCACTCCACTAATAAATGGCAGAACATAAGCTGTGTCCCCCAAGCCTTGCTACCTATAGGAGCTCCCTGCCTCTGTCCCCAGCTCCCGCTGAGCAGAGAGACAGGCCCGCCTCTCTCATGGCCGGCTAGAGTTCACCAGCTGTGCGCGGCACAAGAAGCAGCCGCTTTCTGCAGGGTTCTAACTCCTGCTAACGGGTTGGGGGAGCAACAGACCAGCCCCGCCTCTCTCAGCAAGGTGGCTGATCCTGCTGCTGGGCTGCAGGCCACTAGCCTTGTGGCAGTTCCCTTGCATTCCTACAGCCACAGCTATAATTGGGGGAAGAGGCAGGAGTGCCGCCCGCCGGTAGTGCATTGTCTTAAAATGACAGGGGTTGGCAAACGTAACATCAGTGACACCTCCTCTCTTGACCCAGGAGGAGCAGGGGTTGGACACAGGCAGCCCCCGCCCATGTGTTGGGTTTCTAAGCGGCAGACACACTCCAGTAAAGTCGTCATGGGTGCCTGGAAGCCTAAGGGAGGTGGGGATGGCGCAGCTGTGCCCTGCATCAATTGCTCCCCTGGCACTGAGGCAGGGATTCGACTCAAGGCTGAGCCCCAGCTGTTGGAGTTGCCGCCTGTCACCCTCTCTCTCAATCACATTCTCTCTCATCTGCGCGCTCCTGTGGCATACTGGCGACCCACTCGCAGTGGCGGAGGGCGGTCGGCCCACATCCTGCTCCTGCCTTTGATGGGAGCTGCTGGGAAATTTCTCTCCCTGTGTCTGCATGGCGTCTGTGGGCTCTCGGTAAAGCGCTTTCCTCTGCAAGGCCTGCTCAGGGACCTGATGAACAGCTCAAGGGGGAAACACCAATCGGTTATGCTTTTCAAATCTGAGTCTTTTCTTATGCTCAATCTTTTATTCATCTTCAAAGTAGATCAGAAGAGATGCTGCCAGGTTAAAAACCATGTATATGAGGCTAGATATATAGACACCAGTGTTTGTAAAAGATAAACCAAGCTGCTGGTGTGTAGGGTATAGCTACCTGTGTGTGTGTTTATCTCTAGGTTTACTCCAGTGTGTGTCTACAAATAGATCCCGGCGTGTGTATGTTTAAATATAGCTCTATCTCTGGGTACATAGATATAGATACCAGCGTTTGTTATGAAAGATTTATTAGATGAGTGTGTGTAGATAGAAGGAAGGAAACACATCCCTCTGTTTGTGTGAATTGCAATAAGGGGGGAACAGGGGAAATCAGCACAGGGCCAGCAAGAAAATAATCCATACAGGCCCCGATCCTGCGAGGTGCTTCATGAGGCTGGACGCCTGTGTAGCCATGGAGCCCCGCTGAAGCCGAAGGGGCAGCATGGGGGTTTACCTGCATGGAGCAGCTTGCAGGATCAGGACTATAGGGTGAAACTCATCCCTATGCAGCAGCCAGCCTGAGGCCCATGCACTTACCTCTTGTTTAAGCCCATAAGGCAAATTCATCCCTGTGGTAATGCTAGGGATGGTGCAAGGAGTGAGGGGAGGTGGCTTGTGCTTCCCTGAATTTGGGGCTGGTTGGGCCACCAGTACATCATGGGGCTGCCCTGACTTATGCTTCCTTCTACCCATAGCCTGCTTGGGGCAGCATAGACTCCCTGGGGAGCAGGTTGGCCCCAGCCAGGCCTATACCTCATCCTTGTCATGCCCCCCCCCCATTCCTCCACCTATGGGTCACCTTGGCACACAACGGGCACAGGGGGGGCAGAAGCTGGTGCCTGGTAAGGAGCCCTACTACTTTGGCAGTGTTCAGGAGGGGGAGCTGTTCACCCATCCAGGGTAAATTCCCAACCCCATATTAAAGGTCTCAATTAAGGTTTGCAAGCAGAGAACTAAAGAAGAATGACATTTTGCCATTTGATACAGAAGGCGAGAGAGGGAGAGATCACTAGGAAGAGTTTTTGCGATGAGTAAATTTCACTCTGGTACAATCTAGAAGAGTTTTGAAAGGAGAAGTCTCTCTGCCAGTAAACTGTCCAGGGCAATAATGCAAAGAAGCAAGAGGTCATGGATGGGACTGGAAGGAGGGAATTGCCTGTAATCAATTCAGACATTTATTGCAAAAATTGCAATTGAAACATGACATGAATTGCCAAATGCATCAGTCACTTCAGAAAGGACGTTGGATGGATTTTTTTTCCGGGGGCGGGGGAGAGAATAAATTAGAATGGTAACAATTTTTCTGGAGGTTGATGCATTACCTGGGTAACGTCATCAATAAGAAAAGGACTCTGGAGTGCTATAAAGTTTCTGATGGTCCATCAAGATCTCTCATCCCTTAAATATTCCTGCAGAATGCTTTTAAGCAGGAGGTGGCTAAGCCAAGTGGTATATTCAGGGGTGACTGAGTTCACAAGGTTGGGCCAAGAAGAAAGTACATTCTGAGTACACAAGAGTTTGGTTCTTCTCTGCTCTACCCTGCAAGCTAGTCTTGGTATCTATTGCATCTTTCACTCCTGCCTAGTCCTCGGAGCTTCCATATATCAGCCAGAGTTCTGCCAGCAGGACAGGTGCCGATGATACGTTGTTCTTCGTATGGAGAATGTAGTGAAACAGTTTCCATCAGAATTGGTCTTTGTTTGATATTAAGAGAACCACAAAACAAGGGAATGCCCAGGAGCGAGCACTGTGTGTGTAGTCCTGGACCTCCTGTCATGGACCTCACTGCGCTAGGCGTGGTACAAACACAGAACCAAAAGGTGTTCCCTGCCCCAAAAGAGCTGACCACCTCAATGAACCTGCACTGAACGGCACACAAATTAGAAGTGAGACTCTGCAAACAAAGACTGGGGTTTTCCAAGGAGCCTAAGGGTGATACCCACCTCTTCTTGGGCAGCTCCATTCCTTACACTCCTTGAAAAATCCCAGGGGGTTAAATTTGAGCCCCTTGAAGCCAGTGGGAGTCTTGCCATTGACCTCAATGGTGCCAGGATTTCACAACGTAGAGGTTCAGACATGGAATCAGGCGCTGTTTCTGATCTCACACCGCTATAGACCAGGAATAACTTGATAGAATTCAGTAGAGTTACCCTAGCTTTATGCTGGTCTAAGTGATGGGAGAATCGGCCCCAGCGTCATGGCCGTTCCAGAACTGAATGCACCGTTGTCTGGGAGAAAGATTCCACTCAGTGCAAGTTCTGCTGCTCAGTAGCGATTGTAGCGGTGGGCAGGTTTGGGGGATGAGTCAGATACTTGACTGGCTCCATATATACAGGAAATACAGCAGTAGCGGCGAAGGGCCTTAAGCTGATGCTATCCACCTGCACAATCTCATGGGGCCTCATTCACCCACTTGGCACCAGTCACAATGCCACAAGCCATCATAACAGCGGGGGGCGGGGAGGACGACGACACTGCATAACCCAACTACTGCATCCTGAGCATTAACCGATGTAGGGATCCCAGGGACCAATGATGGCTACACCCCCGAGGAAGGGTTCAAATGGACAAATGCCCCTTCTCAGGAGGTAAACATCTGCTTCTCCACAGGGGAGAGGCAAGTTCCCAATGTGGAGAAGGCCACATTGCTCCTCCCGTTACCTCTGGGCTTTGAGCTCTCTGCTGTGTTGGGGTTTTGCTTACATTCACGTCAAGGACCCCGTCTTCATGTCTAGAAACTCAGGTGCCATCTATAAGGTGAGGCACGATTTACCCTTCTCTCTATGGGTGAAGTGCAATCATCTCTTCACTGCCAAACACCGTGTGGGGTATTTAAACCGCTCCCCTCAAGATTTTCCCCTTATCTCCATGTACACTGATCTACAGACATACCTGGCTTGTGCATCAGGTGGATGCCCTCCAGTGACTGCAGAGCAACGAGTGGAATGACCACAGGGGAGGCAGGAGCAGGGAAGAGGTCAGGCTTAATTTTGCTTTGGGTGACCTTGGGCAAGTCACTTCCCTGCTCTGTGCCTCAGTTTCCCCATCTGTAGAAGGGCGATAATGATACTGACCTCCTTTTGTAAGCTCTATATAAGAATAGGCATTGTTGGAGGTATAGCCAGCAACAAGGCTCCCATAAGCAGGACAGAGTCCCCTCCTACAGACATTGGGGGGGAGGGATAGCTCAGGGGTTTGAGCATTGGCCTGCTAAACCCAGGGTTGTGAGTTCAATCCTTGAGGGGACCATTTAGGGAACTGGGGTAAATATCTGTCTGGGGATTGGTCCTGCTTTGAGCAGGGGGTTGGATGAGGTCCCTTCCAACTCTGATATTCTATGATTATTGTGATGGACTTGCCCCCCAAAAAAGCATCAAATGGGATAAAAGCTCTGTGCTATGATCAGGCCAGCGCAGCATCACCAGCTTGCTAACAAAACAGCCCCTGAGTCCATGTGTGCTTAAATCTGCTCAAGTCTGACATACAATGTCACTCCGGAGAAGGCATTTTCTGGAGATGTTCCTTCTTGTGCGTCTTCCGCCTGTAACGTGTTGCTCAGCATTGGCAGAGGAGCCATCAGTCCAAGGACCAATCAGCAGATTTCAGAATAACAAACCTCCGTATTTCATGTCCTTATCACTCTGTCTCTCCACAGGCCCTTGTTTAGCTGCTGCTACTTTGAAATGCCATGGACTAGCCAGCTTGCCATGGAAGGCTGATGGCAGGGTGGAATCGTGAGCCACCCACAGGGTGTTTTTCCTTCCACCTCTGATATCCTTTCACTTCTTCCTCCTCTGAACTTCATGGCTGTCCCATCGGGGCTCTTCAAAGCTAGAATTGATCACAAAATCCCCATCAAAACTATGTTTAGGGAGGCAGTGATCTAGGGGATAGAGCACTGGACTGGGAGTCTGGATTCTGTCCCAGCCCTGCCACTGAACTGTTGTGTCCCCTTTGGCAAGTCTCTTCACTTTGCCATGCTCCTGTTTCTCTTCCACCCTTTGTCTGTCCTGTGAGCTCTTTAGAAAGAGAGGCCTTGCCCTATGTGTCTGAACGGTGCTTAGCACAATGGGGCCTCCAGGTGCCAAGAAGTGGCGCAGGTCCTGATCAAAAGTGAAGGGCTCAGTTCTCGAATCAGATCATACTTTGGGTAGATTCATAGACAGGGCCGGTGCTACCATTTAGGCAAACTAGGCAGTTGCCTAGGGCGCCAAGATTTGGGGGCGCCAAAAAGCGGTGCCCCCAATTTTTTTTTTTTTTACATCGTTCCTATGCCCCCCTCCCCAAGCGCGTGGTCGCTGCTCCACTTCTCCCGCCTCCCAGGCTTGCAGCACCAATCAGCTGTTTGGCGCCGCTAGCCTGGGAGGGGAGGAGAATTAGAGCGGGGGCGGCGTGCTCGGGGAGGAGGCGGAGCAGAGGTGAGCTGGGGTGGGGAGCTGCTGCACGGCTCCCCGGGCCAGGGGGGTGAGGAGCTGCCGGGGGGTGGTGGTGCCTCAGGGCGGGGGGGGGGAGCTGCCGCAGGGCTCCCCACCCCAGCTCACCTCTGCTACGCCCCCTCCCCGAGCGCGCCGTCGCTGCTCCACTTCTCCCGCCTCCCAGGCTTCTGGCACCAATCAGCTGTTTGGCGCCACAAGCCTGGGAGGGGAGGAGAATTAGAGCGGGGGCGGTGTGCTCGGGGAGGAGGCGGAGCAGAGGTGAGCTGGGGTGGGGAGCTGCTGCACGGCTCCCCGGGGAGGGGAGCTGCCACGGTGGGGGGACCTCAGGGCAGAGGGGGGGGAAGCTGCCACGGGGAGGGTGCCTCAGGGCGGAGGGCGGGTGGGGAGCTGCCGCAGGGCTGGGGGGGGGGGCGCAAGGTGGAAGTTTCGCCTAGGGCGCGAAACTTCCTTGCACCGGCCCTGTTCATAGATTCATAGATTCTAGGACTGGAAGGGACCTCGAGAGGTCATTAAGTCCAGTCCCCTGCCCTCATGGCAGGACCAAATACTGTCTAGACTATCCCTGATAGACATTTATCTAACCTACTCTTAAATATCTCCAGAGATGGAGATTCCACAACCTCCCTAGGCAATTTATTCCAGTGTTTAACCACCCTGACAGTTAGGAACTTTTTCCTAATGTCCAACATAAACCTCCCTTGCTGCAGTTTAAGCCCATTGCTTCTTGTTCTATCCTCAGAGGCTAAGGTGAACAAGTTTTCTCCCTCCTCCTTATGACACCCTTTTAGATACCTGAAAACTGCTATCATGTCCCATCTCAGTTTTCTCCTTTCCAAACTAAACAAACCCAGTTCTTTCAGCCTTCCTTCATAGGTCATGTTTTCAAGACCTTTAATCATTCTTGTTGCTCTTCTCTGGACCCTCTCCAATTTCTCCATATCTTTCTTGAAATGTGGTGCCCAGAACTGGACACAATACTCCAGTTGAGTCCTAACCAGCGCAGAGTAGAGTGGAAGAATGACTTCTCGTGTCTTGCTCACAACACACCTGTTAATACATCTGTGGTGGGGCGGCTGCCCCACGCCCGGAGAGTGTGGGCTGCGGCAGACCCGGGTGCCTGCGCATCCCGGCAGCCAATAAGAGAAGGGCTTGTTGCGAGCCAATCAGGGCCAAGCTCAGCCATATAAAAGACTGCTCAGGGAGAGAGCAGTCAGTCTGTCCCAGGCCTTCAGAGGGGAAGGTCTGTCTCCAGAGCTGGGAGGCCAGCACCATGGACAGCACAGTGCAGGCCAGCCTTGGAGAGCGGGAGAAGGTCCTACTCCGTAGCCTGCCAGGCGGCAGGCCTTGAAGAAAAGGGCCTAGCGGGAAGAAGGGCCTTTGGGGAAGCGGTCCAGAGGAACAGACCGAGGAGGAAGGAGAAGGAGGACAGCGAGGCTGTCGCTAGAGGGCCTCTGGACCGGGACTCAGAGTAGTGGGGGGGCCTGGGTCCCCCCCCCCTTTGTTCCCCTTGGCTGTACTCCCAGCCATAGGCCGCAAGGAGCGTCCAGCCGAAACTACACCAGATCCTGGACTGTAGGGATCGGACTTGGAGGTGTAGGACTGTGGGTCACCCAGCCCCCAGAAGGGGGGGTGAATGGACAAAGGGACACTGTCGGAGGACAGTGTTCCAGAAGAGGACACTGTGCGTTGAGAGCAACGCGGGTCCACACGCCAACCAAAGGCAAGACGACAGACGGGACGCCACCAGAAAGGGGCGCTCTACTGGATCGAACCAATTCCCCGAGACGACCAGTAGGAGGCGCCGCGGTGGTAAGTCCCTACCTTGTCACAACATCCCAGAATCATGTTTGGTTTTTTTTTTTTTTTTTTTTTTTTTTTCAACAGCATCACACTGTTGACTCATATTTAGCTTGTGGTCCACTATAACCCCTAGATCCCTTTCTGCCGTACTCCTTCCTAGACAGTCTCTTCCCATTCTGTATGTGTGAAACTGATTTTTCCTTCCTAAGTGGAGCACTTTGCATTTGTATATTATTTATATGTAGCACCAAAGGCCTCAACCAAGAGCCTCATGTACGAGGCACCGTACAAACACAACAAGAGCCAGCCCCTGTCTTGAAGAGCTTGTCCTCGAAGCAAAGGGTGGGAGACAAGAAGTATCGCATTTTTTCAGATGGGGAAGTGAAGCCCGGGGAGTCTACAAGGCTTGACCATGATCGTACAGGGGTCCTGTGGCACAGCTGCGAGTCGGATCCAATCACCTGAGCCCTGGTCTAGTATCTTATACGCAAGGCCCCACCCTTCCTTTCTAGGTGGGGAGTTTGTGGTTTTGGTCCTATCTATTTTGTGATGTGTGTGTCCTTGGCTTGGGTTTACTCTTGCACTTGTCCTTTGCCTTGCTGGGCTAGCATGTAGGCAGTGATCCTCATTGGGTCACAATGGGAGATAACCCAGTTCCATATCTAAGGGCATTCTCTGCTGTCACCGCTAGTAGCCATGGTCCCGTATGCAAACGGGCTACTCTTGTGGCATTAAAAATCCCCCTGTTGGCTGGAAAGCTAATCTATGTCAGTAGGCCTAGCAACAAAGATGCACTGGCTGCTCTGTGCATGGCTTTTCCTTCTGAGCTTGTCTGGTGGAAACGAAAGGGATACGTAGCTGGAAATCTGCACTGCTGACAATCAGATTTCTGTGACTCGCTCTGTGTGGTGCACAGTGCCTCAATTAAAACCATAGGTGGTTCTCCTAGGCTGAATTCCTACTGGACTAAAACTCTCTGCCTCTTGTTGAGACAAACACATGCGATGCCTTGTTACAAGTTCATCCACATGTGGTATACTTGTCTTACGAGGAATTATACAGATTGACCTCCTAGGAAGGTGATGTTTATTTTCCTGCCAAGAGGGCTCAACTCTACTGGGCATTTTATCTTCCTAGAGATGATGTGCATTCGTCTTCCTGGGAATTGCACCCTATGGGCTGGTTCTTCTGTGCTTGGACAATCACAAGCACTTGTCCTGACATAGATTGGCATTTCCATGGAGGATAGATACCCCTTATATTCCAGGCATGATAAATGTACATGATCCCTAGAAGGGTATTGGTCAGCAGTGATTCACTCTGAACCTCTCTAATATTGGCTGCATGCTCCCAGCATGCATAGAACACAAGGACACCCTCTCCGGGTCCATACAGCTGTTTGGCTGCAGGGTTTGGCCAGCTGTTTATCACCCTGAAAAGGCAGGATGGTGTTGGGCGAGTCATGCTTCTTGTTTCTAGCTACCTGTGCTCTGCTCTCGGGCATTTCCTGACCCTGGACCCAGGATCTCACCTTCCAGTTCCCTGCTCTACCTACTCGGTCGTGTTCCTCCCACCCCCATAAGCCAGGCTTCCAGGAGAAGACAACCTGGAGTGTTTTCCTGGCTGACCATCTAAACCATTGTTTCTTTGGCAAGAGGCTACCTTGGAAACCATCTGACCAGAGCATGACTAGGCCTGGTGCCATCTTAACAGATGGCTGGGAGCATAGGCAGCCAAAAAGCAATGTATGAGCATTAAACATGTACGCTAAAGGCATGAGTCCCAGAAGAGAGCATCCAAGGGGGTCTGTTACCCTGTAGGCACCAACAGCTCCCATTGATATTAATAGGAGCCGTGCATAAAGGGTGAAATTCACCCCTCTGCAGAGGGCAGCCACAAGGGCTGAAGCGACACATGTGCTGGCTCTGTGAATTTCACCCAGAGAGAGGGGTGGCTGCGTTCCAAAAAGCTGCCTGTGCTACAGGTGGCTAGCTCGGGGGGAGATGGGATGCTCTGGAGAGACCAGAGGCCACAGAATTCCCATCCAGATTCTGAAGAGCCCCCAACATGGGGGGCGTCAGGAACTTGGAATGGGGCTTGTCTCTAATTATAATTGTAGTATATTAGAAGTCCTGTGAGCTTTGAGATCCTCCAATGACAGGCACTATACCAAAGACCTAGTGGGGAGGAATACTGAGGATGCTCTGCATATGTCTTTCCTGTGGCCAGATTGTTTGTTTGTTTTTTTTGTTTTTAACGCTGCTACTGTTTGGGGGTTCCATGGCTATTGCATGGGCTCCCCCTGATTTCAGGCACTTCAATTTTTGAGAGCCAGCCTGGGATACACAGAACCAGATTCTCTGAAGAGCTCATGGTCCGAGTCCAAAGCGCTGAACACCCACAACTGGTATCACTGGAGCGGCTGGCTGCAAAGGCCCTTTGAAAATCTGGCCCTTGCTCTGCGTGTTTGAATGTTAAATGCTTTTGAAAATTCCAGCCTTTGGGGGCCTCATTTTCAGAGCAGCTGAGCACCTGGAGCACTAGATGAAGTCACCGGAGTCACTCCAGATTTCCACCAGCTGCTCATTGCTGGAGTCTTTCCCCTCTGCCTTCCCCCTCCCAGAGCCTTTCACTGGCACGTGTAGCTATGTGCCACAGTGTGGCTGCAGCCTCCTTTTCACTGCAGTGTGTATCGACACGTACCCTACACGCTGCTGCCAATGGTGTGTAGTGTAGATGTAGCCCTAGTGTAGACGCAACCCACTGGGATGTAAGTGTTACATGTCCCCCTCTGTGCCCAATCCACAGAGGATGTGAGTCTATCCCACATTAGCTCCGGCTGTGGCAGATAATGCTTACAGCTCTAGAGATTCCCCAGTGCAGCTCTTGCTCTTGGCCAAGATGTTGGTACTAGCATTTGCACTGATGCAATTTACCCCTGCTTGAAACCAGAGTGACTTGTGCCTGGCTGCATTAGGCGCAGCGACATCAGTGGCTGAAATTGGGGCAAATCCCCCTGTGTGGACAAGTCCTGAGAATTGCTAGCGGGCCTGTCTGCAGGATTGGGGCTTAACATTCGTCAGGATCCAACAAGTGAAGGACATCTCTGGCTGAAGAATGAAGAGGGAGATCGATAGAATGGTCACATTGGTGTGCATCAGCAGCATCTTGAAATGTATTTAATACGCTAAAATACACTCCCCCGTTTTGCTATTTATGGAAAACAAGTGGCTAATCCTCAAGCCGCGATTTAGCATTTTGTGCTGAGCAGGCAGTTTCTGCTGGTGCCGCCGGGGAGGGGGAAGTGCTCCACAAATTGCAGTGCAAGCTGCAGAAGAGAACTGAGCAGCCCATTTAACCTATTGTGAAATCAAAGGAGAATCAAGCAAATCGAAGCTGCCGAGACACCAAATGTCTCGAAGTGAGTGCAGCTCGGTTCAGTTGGTATTTGCAATTTAACTTGACCTGCACTTTTAAAACAGAAATCAATGCTTTAAAGATGCATGTGTTTCTGGTCCCTTGGGCAGGGTCTGTAAGGGCTCAACTCCTACACCCTGGCCTGACTTGTAATGAGCTTCATACAGGAAAAAAACTTCAGGACCAGACTCCAAAGAGAAACAGCTGAGCTTCAGTTCATTTGCAAACTTGACACCATCAGATCAGGATTAAACAAAGACTGTGAATGGCTAGCCAACTACAAAAGCAGTTTCTCCTCCCTTGGTGTTCACACCTCAACTGCTAGCAGAAGACCTCACCCTCCCTGATTGAACTAACCTCGTTATCTCCAGACTGATTCTTGCCTGCATATTTATACCTGCCCCTGGAAATTTCCATTACATGCGTCTGATGAAGTGGGCATTCACCCACGAAAGCTTATGCTCCAATACATCTGTTAGTCTTAAAGGTGCCACAGGACTCTCTGTTGCTTTTTACAGATCCAGACTAACACGGCTACCCCTCTGATACTTGAGCTTCATACAGTAACCAAAATTCACATTGGAGGGCTTAAAGTTAGGCATCTAAATAAGTGTCCTGTATTGCAGAGTAATACAGGTCTTCAGTGCAGGTGGTCAGTACCACAATGTCAGATCATTTACATGGGCACCTAAGTAGGGTTTAGATACCTAACTACAGAGCCCACATTGGCAACATTTGCCAGTGTTTTTATCTGGCGGTGTGTGCAGGAGTGCCGCCAGCTTTTCTGCTACCCTAGGCGGTGGAAGGTCCTGCCCCGAAATGCCGCCCCCCACAGAGGCGGCGGAAGGTCCCGCCGCTGAAATACTGCCACGGTCACCGCCCCCAAATTGTAGTGCCCTAGGCGACCACCTAGGTTGCCTAATGGGTTGCGCCGGCCCTGAGTGTGTGCATGCTTATGTGAGTGCATGCCTGCTTGCCCAAGTGTGTGTAGGTGCATCTGTGACAACTGCCATCTTGGTCAACACAGCAGGAATTAGTCTGCAGAAGAGAAGAGTGAGGGGGGATTTGATAGCTGCCTGAAAGGGGGGGGGGGGTGTTCCAAAGAGGATGGAGCTCGGCTGTTCTCAGTGGTGGCAGATGACAGAACAAGGAGCAATGGTCTCAAGTTGCAGTGGGGAAGGTCTAGGTTGGATATTAGGAAACATTATTTCACTAGGAGGGTGGTGAAGCACTGGAATGGGTTACCTAGGGAGGTGGTGGAATCTCCATCCTTAGAGGTTTTTAAGGCCTGGCTTGACAAAGCCTTGGCTGGGATGATTTAGTTGGGGTCGGTTCTGCTTTGAGCAGGGGGTTGGACTAGATGATCTCCTGAGGTCTCTTCCAACCATAATCTTCTATGAATTGAACTGGGGATCTCCAGAGCTAAACCCTGAGCTGTTACAGCTGAAGAGACAAGACTCCCTAGTTAGGGTGGTTATAGATTCATATCCTGGGCTGGTTGGGCAGAGCAGGAGGACTGCAGCACATACTCGGGTATCAGTCACAGGCATGTGTACACGTGTGCATCTGCATTGGTCTAAGTGTGTGCATGTAAACAAACAAACCAATGGTGCCACATATGGCTCTTGGAATTCACAACACCCTGGTGTTCCTTGCTTCTGCACGCTCTGCACCAGGGGTCATTCCCTGCAAATATTGTATGCTGAGTTATCTACAGATCAGGTGCAGTCTATGGGCAAATCCTGTACGACCACTGATGTCATCAAGGTTGCCTGCTTCTGTCTCTGAGTGCCAGTGGTAGCAGTGTGTGTGTGTGTGATCCAAGCACGCACAGGTTGCCACACAACTAGGACAGAGGCACCAGCTGAGCTTTTGCTAAAGCAGACCAAAGCCAGCTTCATCATTCCAGTACATTGGATGCTCTCACCTTGCATCAATCAATTCCTCTATGTACAGACATTCTACTGCCAGAACAGAGGCAAGACTGATCTTGTCCTGACAAAGGCTGCTCCACCTTTGGTTGACCATAAAAGGCCCCATGCTAAGGAGGTGCTTGCTTGCCTGATTGCACATGGCAATATCACACTCACGGTCGTGGCGGTTGCAAGAACTGGTGATTATCACAGATGTCACTGAGTCTGTTAAGAGTTTTATGGTTCCCTTGTACACTTGTTTCTGTAGGGATTCTGGTTCATGTTATCAACTTGGCCTGCATCCAAAATAAGGAGAACGCGGAGAGGTTTTTTTTGTCTGAGATCTTCACAGAGATCCCTGTCTCTCTCCAATTTCATTCCTGCCCTTGGATTGGGCAATCAAACAACATTGCTAAAGCACACCAGGCCTAAAGGTCAATGATCCTCCAACTCGAAATTGAGTTGTCAGACTGGCAATAATAGGTAATTGCATACACCAGTGTCTGTTTCCAAATGCAGGTTGTTGCATAGGTGAATGGACAAAAATTAAGGCTTTTTCTGTCTATTGTGTTTCTTTAGCATCTATCACTGTCGTAGAACCATAGAACTGGAAGGGACCTCAAGAGGTCATCTAGTCAGTCCCCTGCACTCATGGCAGGACTAAGTATCATCTAGACCATTCCTGACAGGTGTTTGTCCAACCTGCTCTTAAAAATCCCCAAGGATGGAGATTCCACAACCTCCCTAGGCAATTTATTCCAGTGCTTAACCACCCTGACAGTTAGGACATTTTTTCCTGATGTCCAACCTAAACCTCCCTTGCTGCAATTTAAGCCCATTGCTTCTTATCCTATCCTCGGAGGTTAAGAACAACAATTCTTCTCCCTCCTCCTTGTAACAACCTTTTTATGTACTTGAAAACTGTTCTACTGTCCCCTCCGTCTTCTCTTTGCCAGACCATTTCTCCAGTTTGTCCAGATCATTTTGAATTTTAATCCCATCCTCCAAAGCACTTGCTTGGTGTCTGCAAACTTTATACGTGTAATCTCTATGCCATGAAGATATTGAACAATACCTGACCCAGAATTGATCCCTGCAGGATCCCGCCGGTTATGCCGTTACAGCATGACTGTGAACCACTGATAACTACTCTCTGGGAATGATTTTCCAACCAGGTTTGCACCCACCTTATAGTAGCTCCATCTAGGTTGTATTCCCTTAGTTTGATTATGAGAAGGTCATGCGAGACAGTATCGAAAGCTTTACTAAAGTTGAGATATACCATGTCTACCACTCTTCCCCTCCCCCCCCATCCACAAGGCTTGTTAGCTTTCCTTTGACAGGGTATCAGGTTGCTTTGACACAATTTGTTCTTGACAAATCCATGCTGACTTTTACTTGTCACCTTCTTATCTTCTAGGTGTTTGCAAATTGATTGCTTAATTTGCTCCATTGTCTTTCCGGGTACAGAAGTTAAGCTGACTGGTGTGTAATTCCCTGAGTTGTCCTTATTTCCCTTTTTATAGATGGGCACTATATTTGCCCTTTTCCAGAATCTCTCCTGTCCTCCATGACTTTTCAAAGATAATTGCTAATGGCTCATATCTCCTCAGTCAGCTCCTTGAGTATTCTAGGACGTATTTCATCAGGCCCTGGTGACTTGAAGGCATCTAACTTGTCTAAGTAATTTTTGATTTGTTCTTTCCCTATTTTAGCCTCTGATCCTACCTCATTTTCACTGGCATTCACTATGTTAGACATCCAATCACTACCAACCTTCTTGGTGAAAACCAAAACAAACGTCATGAAGCCCCTCTGCCATTTCCATATTTTCTGTTATTCTCCCCCCCCCCTCCCCCCCATTGAGTAACGGGCCTACCCTGTCCTTGGTCATCCTCTTGCTTTGAATGTATTTTTAGCTAGTTTGGTCTCATTTTGTGCCTTGGCCTTTCTAATTTTGTCCCTACATACTTGTGTTATTTGTTTTTATTCATCCTTCGTAATTTGACCTAGTTTCTACTTTTGTAGGACTTTTTTTTTTTTTTTTTTTTTTTTTTTTGAATCATTGAAGATCTCCTGGTTAAGCCAGGGTGGTCTCTTGCCATACTTCCTATCTTTCCTACGCAGTGGGATAGTTTGCTCTTGTGCCCTTAATAATGTCTCTTTGAAAAACTGCCAACTGTCTTCAATTGTTTTTCCCCTTAGACTTGCTTATCATGGGATCTTACCTACCAACTCCCTGAGTTTGCTAAAGTCGGCCTTCTTGAAATCCATTGTCTTTATTTTGCTGTTCTCCCTCCTACCATTCCTTAGAATCATGAACTCTACCTTTCCATGATCATTTTCACCCAAGCTGCCTTCCCCTTTCAAATTCTCAACCAGTTCCTCCTTATTTGTCAAAATCAAATCTAGAACAGCCTCCCCCCAGTAGCTTTCTCCACCTTCTGAAATTGTCTCCAATACATTCCAAGAACTTGTTGGATAATCTGTGCCTTGCTGCGTTATTTTCCCAACAGATGTCTAAGTAGTTGAAGTCCCCCCGTCACCACCAAGTCCTCTGCTTTGGATGATTTTGTCAGTAGCTTAAAAAAAGCCTCATCCACCTCTTCTTGGTTAGGTGGTCTGACAGTAGACCCCTACCATGACATCACCCTTGTTTTTTACCCCTCTTATCCTTACCCAGAGACTTTCAACAAGTCTGAGCCCTATTGCCCTCTCAACCTCAGTCCAAGTTTATACATTTTTAATAAAAAGGCAACACCTCCTCCCTTTTTTCCCTGCCTGTCCTTCCTGAGCCAGCTGTACCCTTCTATACCAATATTCCAGTCATGCGTATTATCCCACCAAGTCTTTGATGCCAACTATGTCATAGTTGTGTTTTATTTACTAGCATTTTGTGATGCATGGAATCTCAATATTTCTTAAACATGAGGCTTGTATTAAAGAAAACAACGGCTAGTTACAGACAAACAGGCTTCCACCCAACTCATGTTTCAGCTTTAGCTCCTTGGTTTACCAGGGACCACACCCTGCATAGAATTCTGTACAACACACAGACATCTAGTGGCTGAATAATATTCTGTAAATAAATATCACTACAGTATCTAAGACCTGAACAAATTTAAATGTTCTCTGCTCTGAAGATAAAAGCTACAGTTTGAATTCCACGTGTTGTAACAGAATCCCCTGTACTTCTCTGATAAGAGTGCCTTGTTCCTGTTTAGCTTAACCCAAGACTAGAAAGGGAGCTGTCCAGCAACTAATTAGACTCCCCAGCTGAGTATTTTGTTCATTTGCAATGACTTCCCACAGGGATAGTCAGCAGGGGTTGAATCTGTGACTTTCAGCCCTGCACCATTGCCCTCTACCACTTGAGCTAAAGGCATACTCTCTTAGATGGTGGCAGAAGTGGGATCTTATCTAATAGTGGACCAGCCACCCGTCATAGATTTTTGCCAATGTGTTATACATTCCAAGCTCACAAAGCATGGTTTAGGGCTGGTAGATTTCTGGGGCTGAAGGAGACCAAAACAGCAGCCTCCTAGACACAGAGGCTGTGGGAGTTGTAAAGGACCAACTAGGTTTGGGTTGTGTCTTGTGCTGACGTGACTTCAAGGAACTGTCAGGCACATATTGTTCCTTTCCATATATATATATATATATATTTTCTCTCTCTCTCTCTCTCTCTCTATACACACACACACACACACACACACACACACACACACACTTCTGCAGCGGACTATCCTCAGCCACTCTGCAATTATAATGTTTGAGTCGGCATTCCTTGTGTGGAGATTTCACTTTAGTTATCCAAGGATATAAGCGAGCTAGTGAAAGCCAGGTCCTGAGTAAAGTGGAAAAAGGTTCAAACACTGTGCAGTTTGCATTTCTGCAAGGAACGGAGCAGGTGCCTAGTGAACTAAGCTTGTTCTGCCCCGCTTGGTAAAATATGTCCTTGGAGGTCTGATTCTGCTGTGGCATACACACAGGCATGGAAATCTCAGAGGAGAAACAAGGAGTAGGTATTGGCGGGAAAGTTGCTGTGGACTTCTAAGGATCTCACCTTATCCATGGAGAAATGGCAAATAGCTTTGTAATGCTCAGCTGCTTATAGATCTAGGGAGTAGATGACTTTGAGTTGGTGTGTCCCACTTAGCTATCCCCATAACTGCTGCTTTACTGAGCTGATTACTCTTCAAAAGTGCAGTAAAGGAACTCAGTGCCAGGGGATGTTTGTGAAGGCCAAAAGTATCACTAGGTTCAAAAAAGAATTAGAAAAGTTCATGGTGGATGGGTCCATCGATGGCTATTAGCCAAGATAGTCAGGGATGTAACCCCATGCTCAAGGAGACCCTAAACCTCTGACAGCCAGGAGGGAAAGACTGGGGAAGATCCCTCCAAAATCCCCCTGTTCTGTACACTCCCCCTGAAGGTCTGGTACAGACCACTGTTATAGACAAGATACTGGGCTAGGTGGGCCATTGGCTTGATCCAGTCTGGCAGTTCTTGTGTTTTGTTTTTTTTCTTGATTTAGCATTGCCACATATCCTATAAAAATTCTCTACAATATCTACCTTAGCTGGATTTTTTTCCTGCTGCTACTACTAGTTTGGGGTTCCATGGAATTCATCAAACCATCTTCCATCAACCCACTGACTGTCTCTCAGGGAGTTGGATTACCTTCACCGACAGGAGAATTCTTCCCTTTGGCGTAGGTGGTGCTAACACGGGAGCACTGTAGTGGCACAGCTGTATTGCCATAGCATTTGAAGCGTAGATAAGCCCATCGCCTCTCCAGATGGCAGAAGCACTCTTCCATCAACATCGCTGGGACTATAGTAGGGGTTTTGTCAATACAACTATCTCGGTTGAGGGTGGGGTAGCTTTTTGTGTTTCCACACCCTTGACCAACACAGCAATGTCAACATAACTTTGAAGTGTAGCCCAGATCTGCATTTTCTGTCATTTCAGGGAGATCTCTATAAATCACAAGCTAAAAGAGAGGAAAGATGGTCTTGTGGTTTAGGCCTGCACTACACTTAAAGTTTATACTGGTATAGCTATGTCAGTGAGAAGTGTGAGAAAACCACACCTCCTAGCGACCCAGCTATGCTGACAAAAACGCCAGTGTAGTCACAGCTATGCCAATAGATGAATACTTCTGTCAACAGAGCAAAATCATTTGGGGAGAGTGCATTCCTGCACCAGCAGGAAACCTTCTGTCCGTGTACACTGGGTGCTCTGCCGGCATAGGCTGTGTAGTGTAGACACGGGTGACCTCTAGGCAAATCACAGTCTCTCTGGTCCCAATTCAAGAAAGCACATGCTTAAGTGTTCTCCCTAATTGGGATGGATTTTGGCACATGCTGAAATGCTTTCTTGATTCAGGGCCTCGGTGTCTTAATTATCCATCTGTAAGACAGGGATAATGCTGCTTCCTTTTTCACTCTTTCTTGTCTATTTAGATTGTAGGCTCTTCCAGGCACTAACTGAATATTACTATGCATCTGTAGACCCCTTAGCCCTATGGGGCCTCCAGGTGCTACCATAATACATAGTTAAGCCCTGTAACAAGCTGGCTGTCTTTGCCTGAAACTCTCTCCCTGTTAGGAGGTGTTGCTTCTGCTGGGAACTGGTCAAGAGTGTTCTGCTGCCTCATAGAAGTTGGTGTTATGTTACCCAACACAGACACAAGGGAGGTGAGAATGTCCCTCTAGCTAGAGAGAGAGAGAGGATCTAGGATGTGGGCTGAGCAGGTCTGAGGGAGGAACCCCGGGAGCAACCAAACCCAGGGAGAAGGCTCCAGCTGATCTTTGCTCTAACAAACAGTTAATTTCTATATTAATAAAGCCAAACCACAGAGAGGGAATGAGTTTGAGATTCTACACAGTGTGTGGACTTTTTTTTTTTTTTTTTTTTTAGAGCAGGTTCAGAGAGACACTTACTCACAGATACTCAAATAAGTGGCCTGATTTTCAGAGGTGCTAAGCAAATGCAATTCCCATTAATTTCAAGGGAAGCTGTGGGTGTTTAGAGCCTCTGAAAATTAGGCCACTTTTGTCCAGGTTAACAAAATATGGACTTAAGGGCCAAACTTCAGGCACCCAAGTTTGTAAATTTTGAATTTAGTCTCTTGGCTAAACCCAATCCAAGTCAATAGTGTTACCCCAGGGATGAATTTGCCCCTTTGTACACCAGCTTCCCTTTGGATAATAATATTTCTCTCCTCCATTAAATCGCTAATGTTTATAAAGGGCTTTAAGATCCTTAGATGGACTTGGCGAGAGGAAGTCAGAGGATAATGTGGGATTTCTTTTTCATTGGCATCCTTTGCTGATTAGCCCACACCATGCCCACTTCACTTAATGGCTCATGCATCTTCCAAGCCCTACGTTTTCAGAGGTGCTTTAGGAAACAGGATGCTCACTTTACCATAGGGAGGTTGCATCGATAATGTGAAGCCAGGAGAGCTAAAAATTCCTGCAGTGTCTTTTGAGCTGAGCCGATGGGTTGTAATGGAGCTTTTCCATGTCAGACCTTTTGGTACTAACCCAAAGAGTGGGGCAGCACTCTCTTGGCAGTTTGTTTATTTCCTTTCTTATATAGTAAAAATTCACTCACCGTGCTGAGCTCTTCCAAAAATCTGACCCCGATGGTGTGTGCAAAGCACTGTGAAAATTCTGGCTGAAGAAAGGAAGAGTTGTCTAGTGGTTAGAGAACAGGAGTCAAAAATTCTGAGTTTCATCCTGAGCTCTGCTTAATGACTCCATGGGTGACCTCGGGCAAGTCACTTAGAATATCAGGGTTGGAAGGGACCTTAGGAGGTCATCTAGTCCAAACCCCTGCTCAAAGCAGGACCAATCCCCAGACAGATTTTTGCCCCAGATCCCTAAACAGCCCCTTCAAGGATTGAACTCACAATCCTGGGTTTAGCAGGCCAATGTGCAAACCACTGAGCTATCCCTCTCTGTGCCTCAGTTTCACATCTTTAAAATGGAGATAATCCTTTTGTCTGTTTAGCTTGCAAGATGTCTAGGGCAAAGACTGTCTCACTGTATATCTGTACAGCACCTTAGTGCAGGTCTTCGTAAAGGCCTCTAACTACTATGGTAATATAAGTAGTAACTAGGCATGACCTGGTGGACTCAGTTGAGATTGGCTTTGGGATCTGGGAGTTCATTGGACCCTGAAATTAAAGAAAATCTGAGGCGGAAAGGACAACACCCTCCCCGAACCCTCAAGAATGGAAATTGAATGTAAAGCTCTAACTAGCATGGAACTCAAGCTCTATCAAGACAAAACACATGAAGGTTCATCTCTGGATTGCCTTGGAGGCCTCTTTAATTTATGAGCCGGAGCGGGCCTAAGAGGGTTTATAGGCCTTTGGCTGACAGTGAGGCAACACTCAGTGGGGATAGTGCAGGAAAGTAGGTCATTTACCACAAGCATAACCAGCCAGCCCGCGCTCAGCAGGGATCAGCTGTTCTCCGCAATCAAGATCATAGGTGCGAAGCAGCCGCTGTGTATAAGAGAGCTGGAAGGCCTTTGCTGAAGCGAAGGGAGCCCTGCATAGTACTGTGCCTAGCTGCCTCTGCCAGAAAAACTCTTCTACAAATATTATTGTCAATTTTAAATTCTATAAATATGCCAAACTGTCACTTCTATGGAAGGGCGCATGTTACTGACTACATTTCCCATGTATTTTAAGCATGCCTGTGCCAAGGCAACATGCTAACAGTTCAGCAATTTAAAATAATTACTGTATATGGCTCAAAGACTCCTTCTGAGCCGTGTCTTCAAAGACTGGGCAGGGTAGGCTGACTCTGTTATGGGAACTCCTTGTAGCAATTTATGTTTGAGCCCACAATCTAAATGGACATTGTAACAGTTTCAGGGTAACTGCACCTTCCATGGTCCATTTCAGGAGTTCTCAGTCAGGTCTCCAGCTGTCACCTGTCTCTGGGCCAGCACTCTTGTCTCTCTCCCTTCTGATCAGGGGGTTAAAGCTACCCAGCTCCCTGCCTTACTGCTTAAATCCCAGTGCTTGTGGTTGACTTTCTCTGCAAGGGTGATGAACAGTGCATTGCTAGCAGTTATGAGTTACCACACAATTCCTTCTAAGTAAGTACATTTATTCTTAAGGCAAAAGCATTACAGAGAAAAACATAATAAAAAAAAACAGATTTAAACACACACTAAACTCACCAGGAGTCACCCCCTCCGTCTTGTGGGGCCCTAATAGGCCAACGTCTTTCCACTGCTTCTGCAAAGTCTGGGGGCTGCCTGTTGGAAAGAAGGTCCTGTCCATTTGCTGAATCAGAAAGGAGGCCTTGAATCAGTTTAAACCCAGCCTTTTGATATCCAACTTTGTCTGTTGATCTTTGGAAAATCCAGTATGAACCCGTATGTGCAAGGCTCCTCCAGTATATGCAGTACATGATACTTCTCTGAAGGGGTTTACTACCAGAGTGATTCACCTTAATCAGACTCCACCCCACCCCATGTTTAGTTGCTGGCAGAGCTGCCGTAACTCTCCTTTTCCCCGCCCAGCGTTACATACAATCCCTGGCCCACCGTGATCTATAAACCATTCATACATTTAATACAATATGATCCCCAAACATATTGGGGGCGGTTGGAGTATCTATCTAAAATGGAAGTAGAGAGAAAGACACCAATGTATCTTATCCCCATGCATATATCTATTTTCAAAGGCTGCTAGTCTTGCATTGACTGCTGGCTCTTTCAAGATGTCTTTGCATGTTGGGCATACCCAATGGCTGAGGTTACCTGGTGATAACATGCCATCTTCAGTTCTGTAGTGAGTGTGCGGCTCACCAAGGCTTTGAACTGCAACAGCTTCCTGCATGAAGAAATTGTTATAGATGTTGAGCATGCTCAAGGGAGACCAGGGAAAAAGGCTTGGCGTCTGAGGTGTTCCTGTGAATCTGTCTAGTGATTATAGGTCAGTGTTTTAATACAGCCATTAAAAAGTGGATGAATATCTGAAGCTTTTCCCAATCAATCTTGAATTTGTAGTGGCTCATTAACACATTAATGAGTCTGCAAACCCTTTGGTAAAAATACACTGGTATTGCCATTCAGAAACACAATACTTGACAGTTACACCAGCTAGAGAGCATCTCCTGCATGTTACTTACGACGGATGTTGTGCACCGCAATCTCCAGCTTTGCTTTTAACAAGACCAAAAACGGGTGTGAATTTTTGTGCTGGATTCTGACAGTTATTGACCGTCTCAGCTGAGAGGCCAATGAATGAATTGGCCATGGAGAATCAACTGTTTTACCTTCCAAGTTGGTGGATTGAGGCTCACTTGTGGGCTAGCCCCGGGAACGGTACCCTGCCTCTGCCCATTTTGTATCTCTTCTGTTCAGCTTCAAACACTAGGGTCAATTTGGTACGTTTCCAAGGGCACCTTCATAAAATACAAAGTCTGTTGTGTGAGGAAGGCTGGTCCAGTGGTTAGAGTGCTAGTCCAGAGACCCTGGTTCCATTTCATGCCCCACCACAGACTTCCTCTGTGACCTTGAGCAAATTACTTATGCCCAGATTTTTAAAGGTAGCTTGGTGCCTAACTCCCATTGATTTCAACAGGAGCACCCACAAAGTGGACACCTGTGCTCTGATATATATTCTCTGAGGATCTGGTCCATTGGCTTCATACTTCTAAAATGGTGAATGGGTTGCATTTCTGCCCGGTTATAAAATATCGCTTGTTCTCCCTGATGGAAAACTCTCCAAGGCACTAGGGATTCTTAGTGGGTGGACCCTGACTGATTCCTTGACTCATTAGAGTGCTGTGTATATGCACCAAGATTTTTGCCAAGTGCCTAGCAATTGGAGTGGCCTCTTAAAGAGGCCTGATTTTTAGAGGCCAGGTGCCCAACACTTTCTCTAAACCAGGGCCCTTCTTGGTGTCTGAAGCTGGGCCCACCACACTAGGGGTTTTTGGATATCTTGGCCATTGCAAGTTGGTTGTCTCCCATTGCACATAAGTACTCAGGACAGCTGAGTGAGCCAGCCATCAATGAACAAATGACGCCACTGGAATGGGGATTACAGGGGCCAGAATGTTGGCGTGAGATCCCAGTAGAACCAGCCCACTGGCCTGGGGTCTGATGTTCTGAAACCTGTTGGAGCCAATGGTTCTTTCCATTAGCTTCAGATGGCTTTGGATCAGCCCTTTGGAAAGGTGAGGGGCATGGTGGGATATTCCCTGAGCTGTGAAGGGTGGTTGTTGGGGAACCCTCCACATTTAAGTCCTTTGGGATGGTGCCACCGTGAAAGGAAAATGAAACCTAGGTGGCATTAACGGCTTTTTTACTGTATCACATACAGTATTGCGGCTGCAAAGATTTGCCCCCAAGGTTCATGACAGCATCACTAGCAAAAATAAAGATACCCACCCTTTTGTCATTAGCATCTGACCATTTATGGTAATCATTTACCAGTGGAGCTATTACTTAGTACATTTGGCTTGATCCATTCACCAGCCAGATTTTCCCCGCAGAGGCATGTGGCAAACTCCCACCAGGAATCGAAGGGATTTGCGCTTGTATGTCTGAGAGCAGAATTGGATGGCAACGTAGCTTTTAGGCTGAAACCTTTGATTTATGCCCAGATAATAATATAATAATAATAATTTATAATAATAATAATGATGTTTTTCAAAGAGCTTGGGGCCAGATTTTTCCAACGCTCAGCACCCACAATCCAGGCCAGATTTTCCAAAGAGGTCAGCTCTTTTTGTGACCCCATTTTCAAAGGAACTCAGCACCCAAAGTGTCACGCTCATGGCTCATCTGGAAATGTGCCCCCCCCCTGTTGTGGAGACCGAGCCCTTCTGAAAAGTGTTGCCAAAAGGGCCTGGGTCTTTCTAGACAGCACTGCTTATAGCTCACTCTTGAGCATATTAGTAACACTCCTGGGTTAGCCAGAGGCACGACTAAGCTAAAATCCCTTGTGTAGGTTCAGATCCAAATGCAACCTTTGCAGTGCCATCTCTGCTGTTCCCTCCCCTAGCTAATCATGCTGCGTTCACAGAGCTCCCATGTTCTGCTGGCGGCGGGAACAAGGGAATGAGCTTTAGGAGCACCAGGCTCATCAAGACATATTTACATTACTTTGTAGACTGCAAATGCTGTGAAGGATATGGGCCAGTCGAATTTATCTGTCTAAACACAGGCGCTCTGAGGTCAGATACATAAATAGGGCAACGTTCTCTTCTCTGATCTAATAGTAATTGGCATTTATATAGACAAGTACAAGTTCAACGTGCTTTACAACAATTAACAAATGAACCCTCGTCATGCCCTTGTGCGGTAGGTCGTTGCTATTTTATAGATGAGGCACTGAGGGGGTAAGGCCGATGTTTTCAGAAGTGGCCCCTAATTTGGGTGTTGGGAGGCACCTAAGGCCTGGTTGGCAGAGGGGCTGAGCTGCCCTGGCTGTTTTGTTTGTTGCAGTGGTGGGTGGTCGAATCGTCACCTTTGAAAACTGAGACTTGGGTTTCAGGCACCCAAAAGTGGAGCTGTAATCCACCATTGAATGTGTGTTACAGGTCCCCTCCGTGCCAATCCAGAGAGGATGAGGGGTTACAGTCTCTAGCTATAAGGTTTGGGCTTTCTTAGCTCATGCTTTAAACTCTGGTGGTCACCAGTTCAACCTTGGTGTGTCAGCCAAGATGGCAGCCATCATGTAACTTACAGAGGCTCCTGAAATTAGAGGTTATTTGAAAACATTTGGGCCGTAGGTCCAGATCCTCCAAAGGCATTTAGATGCCAAACTCCCAATGATTTCAACGGGCGTTAGGTGCCTAAACACCTTTGATCTGGGCCTAACTCCTTAAGACATTCTTTATTGGTTCCTTCTGTGATGGACACATTGCATCACTGCCATAACTTCATTTAAACACAGGCTGATGTATCTTTATTTTTTTTATTTAATCTGTTATTGAACAGCTCCCCAAAAGGATTGCAGATGTCAAATATAAATCCGTTCTAAGCACAAATGTTAAAGCCGGGTGCATTGCAGTTCTGGTAGGATCACCGTGGAGGGTGCTAGATTGCAGCAGGCAGATATTTATACAAACCAGTTACTCTAACAGCCCAGTGATTGGTTTCTAGCTTTTGAAACTGGAGAGTCGAAAAGGTCAATAAATCTTGATGCAATCTGATCTCTCTCTCTCTCTCTCTCTCTCTCTCTCTGGTAAAATGGAAATAGTCTATTAGCATGTTGTCAATGTCACCTACAGTTCGGAAGGGATTTATTCCTCTGCACTGTGTGATAACATGCATTAACACTGGGTCCTAGGGGCATCTTGTCCTCTCATAGGAAGGAATCGGTAACAGGTTGTTATAGATAGTACTGATTTGGTTTTGTTTGCACAGCATTGCAAACAATACATCATTTGACTTTGCTTATCCAGTTACATGCTTTGGATGAAGTTTCTTTTCAACATCTTCCTTGTCGTGTGGCTGCCTCTTTTAAAATATTTCACAACAGAACCTAGCCCTTTTTAACCAGGCAGTGTGACCTAATGGCTAGAGGACTTGAGTGGGATGCGGCAGTCTTGGGTTCTCTTCCCATCTCTTCCACAGACCTGTTGTGTAAAATTGGGCAAGACATTTTGCTTCTGTTTCCCCTCCCCGGTCTTTGTGTTTTGTTTATTTAGACTGAGGCCCAAATCCTCAAATATTTAGGTGCCTTCCAGAGAGTTAGGCACCTAAATACCTTTGAGGATTTGGACCTAAGCTCTTTGGGAGAGAGACTCACTGCCTCTTACTCTATGCCTGTGCAGTGCTTTGCACAATGGGGCAGTGATCTCAGTTTAAGCCTCTAAGTGCCACTGTAATACAAGTAATAAGTAATTCTTCTGAGGGTTTTGAGAATTAGTATGTAAGTAAATCATATTTTTTAAAAATCAGCCCCATGGCAGCCAAAAAAAAAAGTAGTCCGTTTCTTTTGACAAGTATAATTTATTTGCAATTATTTATATGAATACTTTCTGGCATATTGGTAGATGTACCACAGTATATTTTGTAAAGTTAATACTAGTACTCTGTACTTATATCACCCTTTCCATCCAATGAGCTCAGAATGCTTTATAAAGATGGGTTAAATATCATTAATTCCATTTTACACTGAGGCACGGAGCGGTGAAGTGATTTGACTAAGGTCACGCAGCAAGTCAGTAGCAGACTTAGAAACTGAACCCAGGATTCTTGACTTCCAGCCCTTTGGACTAACCATTAGAAACACTGCCACCTGTGGGAGATAATGAGTTCTGACCTCATCACTGCACTCTGCTTCTTGCTGTGAAGTATTGGCTTAGAAGAGCGGGGGATCTATTGGTTTATTTAGGTGAGAATTGACAGGTTAGAGGATTAGCAAAGTGACAATTAACAGAGTTCAACTGTGGCCCTTCAAGTAAAGTTGTAGGAGAGTGAATTTTGGGGGGCAATGGAAAATGGTTTAGACACCAAGAGCTGGTGCAAATCAGCATAACTCTATTGATTTCAGAGGAACTAAGTCAATTGACACTATAGACACTGCCAGACTGGATCAGATCTGAGGTCCATCGTCTTATCCCTGACAGTGGCCAGCTTCAAAGGGAGGCTTAAGATCCTCACTATAGACAGACGTGTGATAATCTGCCCCTTACATTGTCTCCCATGATCTCTACTAGGTAGAGATTGGCTTAAACCCTGAAGCATGAACACCAGCGGACAATTTGACCCCAATTTTTTTTCCAAGCTGTTATGCAGCAGGGGGGAATAATGCTAGATTGACATCCTGTAAACTGAATTATAGTTCTTTTAATGAGTCAAGCTTACATTCTTCAGCGAATTAATCTAAGCTTCCCATGGACACTTGTGATCCTGTTAGACATTATGGGGGGGACTGGCAAGCACTCAGTTTATTTTCCTATAGACAGCTCGTTGCTAGCACAGTAATCTGCTCATTTCTCAAATGTTCTTCCCATTCCTTGGGCCAGTATTTTAGAATAAAATGTGACGCTCTCTGCAAGGTTCCCAGAATTCTTATCTGTCTAAAATGTGGTTCTTTCTAGGGACAAGATCAAGCATGCCAGAACATCACCACCGCCATTTAAACAGAACACTGAGTGGCTGCATACTAACACCTGGCCTGGGGGGGGGGGGGGGGGACTTGCTCAAGCAAGCCAGTGTGTGTCTATGGTTAGGGCGGTGATGTAGGAAGCAGGAAAACATAGGTTCAATTCCTGGTGTTGAGAGTTACTGCCCCTTTATGCCTCTCTCTTCCTTTACGTGTCTTGCCCATTAAGACTGAAAGCTATTGGGAGCAGAGACTGTCTCGCACTAATATCGTGATAGGAGTCAGGAGCCCTAATTTCAAGGTAATTTGGGGATTCAACCTCGTTAGGATCTTTTGAAAACTCCAGCATACATATCTGTACAGAGCCTGATGCAGTGGGAGCCAGATCTCAGCTGGGACCCATAGATTCTACTGTAATACAAATTAATAATAATAATATCCTTGCAGTATCCCCATGCAGTGACGTAACATTATTTCTCCTTGGGGTTCTTTCTAAGATACCTATGGTGTATGATGACAATACAATGCAGCCACCTTAGTTGAAATTTTCAAAGACGCAGCTGCCTCGTTCCTTAGATTTACATGATTATAACCCTTTGGAGGGAATCAGCAAAATGTCCAGATCATACATATATCCTCCTTATGGATGGTCTGAATATTTAATTAATATAAGTCACTTCCATCATTTTCAGGAGTATGCAGCTGACCACTGCAGGAAAGTTTCTGATGGGAGAGAATCCTATTTTTAGTGGGTTGAGATTTTTGTCTTTTACCATTCAAATGCATAGAAAATGACAAGTCTGTCCAAAATTTATTTGCTTTTCTTTGTTTTCCACACCGAACCGATGCCAAAATAAATCCTCAATAATATACATATTTTTTTTTCTTAATTGGTGCTGATATTTACAAAATCTATGATACTCTATGAAGAATAAATTATGTACATCCATGATAAACCAGACAGCAAATGTTCATTCAGAATATGTATTTACACAGATATGTATATCTCTATATACAAATGTCCCACCTTATTGACTTCGGATCTCTCAGCTAACAGTGTCCAGTCAACGCTGCGAATGCCGGCCAGTCGTCAATAAGAATGATAATGTCTATACACACTGTGCAATTCAGATACAGCTGGTGTCTAAAATGTTGTCTAGCAAACACATGGTTAAATGAGTTGGAATTCCCATGAGCCCTCCTGCCACAGTTTATAGGCCTCTCTCCATTATTGGTCCCATTTCTCCAGTAACCATGGAGACGAAAGGTTCAGTTTCAGCATCATTATTACATGTCTTTCTTGGATTTCCTCTTCGTATTGATTCTCTCAAATTAGGCAACACATGCTTATTTGAGCCAATATCTATTTTTTTTTAGCTTCTAGCAATGATTAGTAATATGACACTGTAAGACATTTGCAAAGTCTCAGGCAATGGGGAAGCAAGTGCAAACTACTAATTGCAGTTCTTACATTTGGTTTAAAAAAAAAAAAATCCATACAAATCTTGAAATTATATGCAGTTCCCATATATGTTTATACACACACACACAGAGACCCTGGAATGAAACCGTTGTCACATTGCAACATTCAACATCCCGTAGAAGCCAAAACATGCCCAGGAAGAGAAACATGAACTAAGGAATTTATCAGTTGCCACCTTTACGTGAGCTCTGGGCCAGATGCTCAACTGATGTAAATTGGTGCAGCTCCAGTGGCACCAATTTGCACCCTCTCAGGTTCTGGCCCAAAGTCCTACAATGTGATCCTGCCAAGATCTAAGCACCTGCAGCTTCCCCTTTCTAGCAATAGGAATTGAGGGTGTCCAGCCAGCATCATGCAGGGCTGAATGCCAAGATCGTGACTGCAGCTGGAAGATTTTAGAAATGGTCTGATGCAGAGAGAGCTGGCAGGCGATTATATTGGTAGAATGTGGCCATTGTGCTGAACTTCACAAAGGACCCTGAGCAGGGTGGGGGGAGCAGCATGTCAGCTTAAGACCAAAAGGAGTGTAAGGTTTGCTCCCAAGGATTGGTATAAAAAAGAATTGAGAGCAAGGTGTTCCCATTAGGGGATTGTCAGCTGTCTGGGGCAGGAACTGTCTCTGTGGTATTTGCTTAGACAGTGCCTTGTGGAATGGGGCCCTGATCCCTGCTTGGCGTCCCTAGACACTACCACAGTAGAAATTAATAGCAGCATCAACAACCACTTGCAAAAGGGAGGAGAGGAGCTCTGACAACAGGAAGAGTTCTTGGCTCTGGGGAAAGAGCTTAGCATGCACAAGGTGTGTGAGAAAGGAGCCGTCTCTCACTCATGTAGAGCCTTAAGACCCATGGTGAATACTAGGCCTAAACATATGGATCTGTGCCAGCCTTTGCTCCCTGGCCTCTTTCCCCACTGGCAGCATGGCCAATTGGTCCTCTACTGAGCACATACACTGACCACACCCCCTTGAGGGGATGGAGGACAAGGGGAGGTAACTCTGCTCTGAGCAGCATTAGGAACTGGAGTGATGGTCAGTGGGAAATTCACAGGATCCCAAGGAGAATGCACTCCATAGAGTTACTGCTCCCCAGCTCCAAATATGTGGTGTCCATGCTGTAATCCACATTCTTAGGTACATGCGTCCACCCCTGAGTTCTGCTCCATCTCTCCCTGATGTGAGGGGTTGGGAGAAAGAAGCATGGGATCCTTCTTTATGGGGCTGTGGGACCTATAAAACAGTCAAACTTTACGGGGTTGAAATTCACAATTGTAGGAAATGCCCTGAATCTGATAAATCCTGTAACCCACAGTAATATCTACCTACGGATACTTTTCCCTAACAGCTATAATAATAATTTGATGCAGCTGATGCATCTTGCATCACAAACAAATCCCTTAGATCATTGCTTTGGCTTTACCTGCATAGTAACATAGATACTAGTGATGGGCCCAAGCCATGGATTGGTGATCTCGCAAAGTTTCAGGGGTATTGGGGGATTTGTACTCTCCACTAGAGAGAGAAGGAACAGCTATAAAGCTGGACTCCAAATTTCCTCATTAGTCAAGCGGGAAAGGTGTTTGATTCAACCCATTTCAAATTCTGATCCGGATCTGTTTCTCAGCTTGGGCCCACCTCTAACTGTATTGCGAACTCCAGAAACTCTAGGAGATTTTGGCAGTAATTTCAGTGGCTGATCTAGGAACCACCTGGTCACGAAGCAAGACCCTTCCTGAAATACTTCCTCCTCTGTCTTTTTCTCTCCTTCTGTGTATTTATGCACAAATATGCTCATATTTATACACCCACGTGCTACACTCTCATAACACCATTCTTAGGATCTTTTTCTTGATATAGCATAGTGTTTGAGTAGGCCTTGGAAAAGGACATAAAACTAGCTGCAGAGATAAGTACGTCTGATAAAGCCTGTACCCACAGTACTATCTACATAGATATTTTTTCCTATCAGCTATGATTCGATGGAAATTCACCAGTCCCTCAGCCTAATGTGATTGCCCTTTGAGCAAATGCTATTTTTTTAAGGCATTAAAAAGATTTATGCGTTGCCTAGCAATCTGCGCATCGGGGTTAGGTGTTAGAAAGTGACCTGTGTGCTAATCCCGGCTCTGACGCTGCCTCTCTCTGTGGCCTTGGACAAATCAGGAGGGTCCTAAGTGCCACAGTTAGGGGTGCCTGATGTGAGATGCTGTGGGCCTGATTTCCATTTCCTGTGGGCGTCAAAGAGAGTTGGTAGCTCTGAAAATCAGGCCTGAAGTCCCTCAAACTAAAATCAGATGCCACTTTTGAACACTTCTTCCGGGTCACACAGGTGAGTCAGAAACAAAGCTAGGAACAGTACCTAGATCCCTGAGCTCTAGGCTCAAGCCCCACTGAAGTCAATAGGAGTGTAATCTCTTTATGCCTGGGCTACATCTGGCCCCTTCTGTTTGCCATAGCCCCCTGTCATGAGGACACTGTTCCCTGTGAGCCCACTGCGGACTCTTAAAGCTCTTAAAGTTTGACATCGGGCCTGTTTTCAAATGCTGCACCATTGCCAAGGCAGGTTTCAGAGTAGCAGCCGTGTCAGTCTGTATCCGCAAAAAGATCAGGAATACTTGTGGCACCTTAGAGACTAACAAATTTATTTGAGCATAAGCTGTCGTGGGCTACAGCCCACTTCATCGGTTGCATAGAATGGAACATATAGTAAGGCAATATATATATATACACATACAGAGAACATGAAAAGGTGGGAGTTGTCCTACCAACTCTAAGAGGCTAATTAATGAAGAGAAAAAACTTTTGTAGTGATTACACACATTGAATCTATTTCCTCATGTTAAGTATTTTCACACCTCTTGTCAAACTGTCTGTAATGGACTATCTTGATTATCACTACAAATTTTTTTTCTCTTAATTAGCCTCTTAGAGTTGGTAGGACAACTCCCACCTTTTCATGTTCTCTGTATGTGTGTATCTATATCTCCTTACTATACGTTCCATTCTATGCATCCGATGAAGTGGGCTGTAGCCCACGAAAGCTTATGCTCAAATAAATTTGTTAGTCTCTAAGGTGCCACAAATACTCCTGTTCTTATTGCCAAGGCAGTCTACCCAGAGCAGAGCATTAGCCACCTATATTCCTTCCTGCCTTTAGGTGCACTGAGCCAGGTGGTAATAATTTTCATCCGGCTCAAGGCAATGGAAGGGATTAAGCCATCACTCCTGGCTTCAGTGAGCATTATTTTAAAGTTCACCAAACTCCTGGGAAACTCAGAATATTTGGGGGAAGGGCATCGATTAGAGCTCGTTAAATGAAGGTTTGGGCAGATCTGTATTTTATCCAGGAGCGCCGCCAGCTTTTTTGCCGCCCTAGGCGGCGGAAGGTCCCGCCCCCAAAATGCCGCCCCCAAAATGCTGACGATGACCGGGGCGGCCGAAGATCCGGCTACCACGGTTGCCGCCCCCCAAATGTTAGCGCCCTAGGCGACCACCTAGGTCGCCTAATGCGTTGCGCCGGCCCTGATTTTATCTCAATTGGTTCGTCTGTCCAGACAGACAATGATAGCCGTGGCTAAGTGTAAGAACAGCACTGTACTCTTTGTTGTGATATCCCTTATGCCCAAAACATTGGGGGCAAATCAACCACTGGACCAGTTCTTGGTGTTCCCTACTCACCTAGGATGATATTTACCCCGGGCAAAGGATCAGCATGAGACCTCTAACCCACCTAAGCCCTTAAGATAAGGTGGTATACAGGCCTTATACTGGTCTTCTACATGAGGGGTGAAGGTTACCCAATGCACCTATAAAAATCATTAAGGACCAAAAGAGCAGTCCGGAAGGAGGCAGGGTAGTCTGGTGGTTTGGGCACTTGCTGGTATTTAAGAGATCTGGATTCATGTTCATGCTCTACCACGGATAGCCTGGGTGAGTCATTTAGGGTAAAATTTTCAAAAGTGCCTAAGTGATTCAGGAACCTTCATCCTATTGAAAGCCAATGGGATTGAGGCACTTTTGAAAATGTTACCCAATGTTTTATTGAAAGTTAGACTTGGACACTTTTGTTTTACCCACAGTCTCTCTGTGTGTCAGTTCCTCTACCACAGCTGTCCTGTGTGACTTTGGGCAAGTCACTTAGGCCCAGATCCACAAAGATATTTAGGCTCCTAAAAGGTATGTCTACACTGCACAGCAAACCCAGGTTCTGACTCAGGTTTGAGCTCAAACCCCCCTTCCGTCTACACACAAATCAGTCTGACTCGGGTCACCAAGCACGCAGAACCCAGGTCCTAGGACCCTGCTGGGGACAGGGGGGGCAGAGCTTGAGTCTTGGTGTGCCTCAGGTCCAAGCCCTGTCATTTTGCAGTGTGGCTGCAGCACAAGCCCCAGACGTGAGTCACAAGGCCTGTGTAGTGCAGTATAGATGAGTCAGCATGGCTGTGAGACCCCCATCCAGGTTTACAATGCAGTAGGGACACTCAAGCACGGGCTTGGAAACACCAAGTCCACAAGCCTGCGTCCCATAGACCTGGTTTACAATGGAGTGTAGACGTACCCAAAGATACAGATGTCAATGGGAGTTCGGTGCCTAGGCACTTTTGAAAATCCCACCAGATGGCGAGATTTCTAGGTGCCTAAATACCTTTTAAAATCTGGCCCTTCGTCTCACTCTGCCTCAGTTTCCCATCTGTACAATGGGGATAATACACCGCCCCACCTCACAGGGGTGCTGTAAGGGTAAATACATTAAAGACTATGAGGTGCTCAGATGCTACAATGGTGGGGACCGACTGATCGATTTAGGCTGGCTGGCCTCGCTGGGAATCTGGACTGAGCTGCAAGTGGCACTGGTTTAGGACCATTGCTATAGAATATGATGGAATTATTCTTTTAATAAGGTTTATTGCTTTTTATTTTTATTTTTTATATTACATTTTTAGAGGTAAAAATGGTTGGGTTTAAATGAACGAGGCCAAAAATGCACTTTTGTTGTTCATTGCTTGCACCAGTGAAGCAAGAGAATTAAGATCCCTCATTTAAAAAAATACATCCGCTGCAGTAGTGCAGCGCGGTGCTGAGGGCCAGGCCCTGCCACGGAAGGGCACTGGAGCTGAAAGTGCTTTGGACCTTGCAGGAGTCAGGCCCTTTTGCCCTAACTGGAGAAAGTTCTGTAGTACCAGCCCTATTGGGCTGGAGTCAATCACCTCTCCCTTGCACAGGTGTAAATCAGGAGTAACTTCATTTGGACCAGTGGCGTGAAACTGCTGTAAGTGAGAGGAGAATCGGGACCAGAGCAATGTTTGGAACCATTGCTGATGACTAGGGTAGTACCTGGATTTTATCAGGGATATTAGAAATAATCCCTTCTCTCATGGCGGCCTATGAAAATGACGATAGGTAGAAATCTATTTGCCTGATCCAAAGTGCAATGGGAGTCTAAGGCCCCGATTCAGCATACCACTTAGCATGTGCTTAAGTTTAAGCACGTCCTTAAATGCTTCCCTAGCCTGAGGCCTAAACAAGGTAAATAATCGCTGGTTTCAGAGTTCTACTGACCAGCTAGCTAGTGGCTGAGATCTTCGCCACAGATCTTGCGGCCGGGCACTCTCTGATGCCGTGGCACATGTATGAAAAGAAGATTGCCTCTGTTGGCTGGTTTATCAAACAATGGGGAAATTCCTTTCTCTCCTGCCGCTGTTCGGATTGTCAGCTACACTTCTGGACGTGGAAACTATGGGAAAACGGGAAGTAAATAAGCACGTGCATGGGGCAAGGAACAGATCACTATAATCCACTTGAAACATTCGTGGGAGCAATGGGAGGCTCCCAGCTATTCTGGAATAAAACTGGGATTGTAAAGGGAATGGGGCAAGCCCTGAGTTCTTTATTCAGGCAGAACTTCCATTACAATCAATGGAGTGGGGGAGGTTGCGGGCTTGAAGACTGAGTCAATACAGAATAAATGCTCCAGGATCTGGGGAATCACTGGACCAGTCTTTAGATCCAGCCCTGCCTTCACCCCTGTGCAAAGCCGGTGCACCACATTTGGCCTGTGGGTCTGAATTGTTGAGCAGTCCTTTTGCAGACTCTCTGCACAGAGGCGAGTTCCCTGCGCTCTGGGGAAAGTCCCATTGATTTCAAGGGAAGCTCTATTCTGGGAGGGGATTACAAGGTGCGGCCCAAAGCGAAGGAGTTCTGCTTTAGGGTGAGAGGGCTGCACGCCCTCTGTGAGCCAAAACAGAGAGGGCTCAGCACAGGCCGGCTGAAGCTGCAGCACAGTTAGGGCCTGGGTGCGTTTTCAAAAGGTGTGCTAGAAGGTGGAGCTTTATAATAATGGGAAACTCTTGCCCCACTAATTGAAAGCAAGGGGCCATCTGGGAAGCAGGCCGGATCCCACCTTCACTGACACCCGTGTAATCTCATTGACTTCAGTGTGTGCCAGTGAGGGCAGAGCTTGGGCCATTCTGCCCAAGAGCTGCGGGCTGTTGGTATATTGTTTCGGAGCAGAGGTCAATCGCAGGGCAATAGTTTTCCACTACAAACCTGAACTCCTATATCCCGTATTACAACTAGTCATACCCAAGCCAACTCCTCCGCTGGTGTTGCTTAGTACTGTAGCTCCATTGAAACTAGTTTACACCAGCGGAGGATCTGGCCCATAAATTGCTTTGTACCAGTGTTATATTGCATAAGCTCATAGAACATTTGAATGTATATCACATATATATTACATACATCAAGCCCAATCCTCTGCTGGTGTCAATTGCTCTGGTTCTGATAAAGCTAATTCACAGCAGCTGAGGATCTGTCCCTGTCTTTCTATATACAACATGATAATATATAATGAAGCTGATGGTTGCAGAACAATAGAGTCAGGAGTTCTTTAACACACAATGCCACCTGTCCTTTGTACCATCTCTGGTCAGCCGTGGAATTCTGCTTGTGACACCAAGATTAATTACTAGTTCCTCCCCACGTGATGAGCACAGGTGCTTAACTTTCAGCTCACCTTCCTTCACTTGTACAATTCTTTGCTCCGTTTCAGTGACTACCAGGAAGCACCCAGAAAGCTTTGCCTTGCTTCTCAAATTTAGTCAGCCCATGCCTTGCCCTAATCCAGCCTTGTTTTTCTTTTTACTTCCATGAATCTCCTTCAAGTCATCGGAGAATCTATAAACACTATAAACATGAATACTGTATAGTCTACTAAGAAAAAATATTTGTATGTGTATTCAATATTGTCATGCAACAAATATCCATGCAGCAGTACTGTATTACTGATTAAATTTCACTGCAGTATAAATATATTATAGGCCACAGCATAGTTTGCTCCAGTATTCTAAAAAAAGATGCTTTTTCAACTCCTTTTGAATGTGTCAGTGGATGTGTCTTTGGTGAACCTGGAGATAGTGAAGATGGAAGTGTCATCTAAAAAAAAAAAAACCCAAATAAAAAGCAGGCTCTTGATTTGTTTGTGTCCCTTCCTATTGCCGGCATAGAAAATTTAAGACTTAATAAATAGTGTTCTGTCATGCTAATTCTCTCTCCCCTAGGTCTCACACTGACATACTGCAGTGGATGAAACCATTGCAGCATGCAGCATTTTCAGTTATGAAACACAAGCCTGAATGATGTATTCTTGGTTGGCATTTCCAAGGAAGAAATCTGAGCCTTAAAGTAATTTGGACGCCTGGATGTATGTTCCTTTAATTAAACTATGCATGACCTTTTCATTATGAATCCATACGCTTGGAAGCTAGATGTGTGCTATTTCCTTGGGATATATTTTTGTATGTGTCGAGTGCGGTGAAACACTTTTTCTGCTTGACATTTGTGGGTACTGTTGTTTACATGAGGTTTCTCGAATGACTTTTTAGTTCAATATCCTTGGGATTGCAAGTGATATAATTTTGTTTTGAATGCCTACATGCTCTATGTCTTTGGAAACCCATAAACCTGTGATGTAAAAAAACAATGTTTGCAAGAAAGCTTATTCAGTGTCTAAATAAGAAGTTTAGAAAGTCACTTACACAACTATTGCTTCCCATGCAGAACCAAATGAACGCTGTAGAACATACTGTTTTAACTACAATGCAGGGTATTATGCAATATCTGCAATTGTTCCACTTCAGCTTTAAATATGTTAACAGGTTTTCAGGACTACACATCAGTTAGCATTTTGGTGATATTAACGTAATTTGTGTTAGCCAGGGTGCAATTGGCTGTCTTCAAGTTCTCCTCTCTAAAGTCCTCATTACTATTATTTACACCTTCCTGTATCTCCATATAATCAGACTTACTAATAGTGGAGGCACTTCTGCTTTTCTTTAGGTCAGGGGAAGAAGGGATCTTTGGGCAGCTGGTCACTTGCAAATATTGGGCTTGCTCCTCTCCTTCCGTCTCGCGGTGATAGAAGTAGTTGAAGTTGGACACTATGACTGGCACTGGTAAGGCAATCGTTAATACACCTGCAATGGCGCATAAGGAGCCCACTATTTTCCCACCGATGGTCGTGGGGACCATGTCTCCATAGCCAACTGTGGTCATGGAAACCACAGCCCACCAGAACGCATCTGGGATGCTGGGAAACTGAGACTCGCTCTCATCAGCCTCTGCGAAGTAGACGGCGCTGGAGAAGAGGATGACGCCAATGAAGAGGAAAAATATCAAGAGACCTAGTTCCCTCATGCTGGCCTTGAGGGTCTGCCCCAGGATCTGCAGCCCTTTGGAGTGCCTGGACAGTTTGAAGATCCTAAAAACTCTCACCAAGCGGATGACTCGAAGGATGGCCAGAGACATGGCCTGTTGGCCTTGCTGGCCATCCTCTGGTTTCTCAGCCAGTTCGGTCCCTAGAGTGATGAAGTACGGGATGATAGCTACAATGTCAATAATGTTCATGATGTTGGTAAAAAACCCAGCCTTGCTGGGGCAGGCGAAAAACCTTACCAAGAACTCGAAGGAGAACCAAATGATGCAAAGTGTCTCTACTATAAAGAAAGGGTCTGTGAAAGAGGTCGACTGCTGATAGCTCATGGTACTGTTGGAGTAGGGGTGATGGCTCATCCCACCGCCATGCAGGTCTTCGTCATCCCGAAAAACAGGCAACGTTTCCAGGCAAAAGCTCACGATGGAGATTAGAATCACCATGACAGAGACAATAGCTATAATCCTGGCGGGCCCTGAGCTTTCTGGATACTCAAAGAGCAGCCACACTTGTCTCTGAAACTCGTTCTCCGGTAAAGGCCTTTCTTCTTCCTTAATGTATCCTTCATCCTCTCGGAACATCTCCATGGCTTCTTCCCCGAGTTCATAAAACCTGATCTCCTCCGAGAAGATGTCTAAGGGCACGTTGACAGGCCTCCTTAACCTGCCACCCGATTGGTAGTAGTACAAAATAGCATCAAAGCTGGGTCTGTTTCGGTCAAAGAAATATTCATTCCGGAGAGGATCGAAATATCTCATTCTCTTTTTAGGGTCCCCTAGCAAGGTCTCTGGAAACTGAGCTAGCGTCTTGAGTTGCGTTTCAAACCGCAGCCCCGAGATGTTAATGACCACCCTCTCACAGCATTCATGATCGGTTTCAGGGTTATAGGTGTCCTGAGGATGACCTGCCAAAGCTGCCGCTTCATCTGTGGGGTCTCCAGTAGCAACTGTCATATTTAGGTTTAAAAGCAATCCTTAACTAAACTCTTCCGGCTGCCCGGTGCTGGGATCAGGTTCAGGGGAAGGTTACTCTCCTGGGAAAGGACAAGTTCGTAGGTTTGGAAGTGGCTCATGAAAATGCAGAGGGATGATCGGGGAGGGAGAAATATTTTAGCCTGCTGAGAAAGAGAGAGACGAAATAAAGTTGTGTGTATTAGGAACCTGCACCTGGCAGAATATATAGCATATTCCTCAGCTGATTTTAATTTGCTTTCTTGGTGCAGAGTTTGAAAACTCCGGTCCCAATATCTGGTGCTGATGAAAAAGCACTTGAGGAAACCTTTCTAATGAAAACGAGGGAAACATTTGCATTGGCAAAACCAAACTTTTTAAAAAATACAAGAAAAAAACCACTGAATTCTTTTCTATTCAAGGGACTAAACTCTGGATGCCAGTGAAAATGAATATGATATCAATAGATTCTGCTCATGCACTTAAGGGTTAGAAATCAACCATGCAATAGCAGGCAATTCAGTGTTAACCTAAAGGAGCACATTAATGTCTCCAACTTAAAGTTAAACACATTCACCGTTCTTTTGCACTGGAAATAAAATTGCAAGCCAACATGCTTCCCTATGATAATTTTTTTCTCTCTCTTTAGGCTTTACAGCCAAATGGTTTGGTTTATTTTTTTGCAGCTAGTTAATTTGCAAACACCTGTGCTAGCTGACAGTTTGACTACTGCATTTCCCATCCTCGAGATTTTTTTTCTGTGGCTCCTCTCCCCTCCTTCTTTGCAAACGACCACTGCGTACAGAAAACAAATCGCATTACCTGGAGAAGCAAATCTCAGTGTCTCTTAGTGACACAGATTAATTGACTCTGGGGAAATCCTAGAGAGAAATACAGGCTTCCAAGATCCCCATAAGTTCCTCTCTTCAAAGTTCAAAATAATGGTGAGTCATCGTAGGAAGGGTGGGGGGAGGGTTAGCTCTCAGATTGTGCAGGTTAGGTCTGGTAATGGGGTGGGATTGGACAGGCAAAGGAGGAAAAGCCTCTTGATGGCTGTTGCAGCTCTTTACTTCAGGGCAGATCAGTGTCTATCTGAAGCTTTCTCTATGATGGTGGAAAGATGCTAAGCTCAGCAAAAAAACCTGATGTCCCCAGTGTCCTCGGGAGGTGTGGCGTTGCCTGGAAAAAACAGCAGTACGGTAAAGAGCTGGTGGGTGCTTTAAAGCGGCATCTGCAAAAGACCCAGTTCCTAGAGGCAGCCCTCTTCCTCCTGCATGCTGTTTTATAATTCCTCACTGCCCCATACTGCAACAAGGGAGAGGGGCAGAGAGCACCAATGGCCACCCGAAAAAACAGAGCTGCCTCTCTGTCTGCCGCACGCGGGGCGGCCCCTAGCACAGGGCAAAAGTCACCCTGCACGTGGGAATTGGTGCTGGGGGTCGCAGCTGCAGCCTGGTGCCGGGCGCTGCACAATGTGATCTCGATCTTCTTTCTCCTCACCAAGGCAAACAGCAGACCATGCCCCCTGCCATGCTCAGCTCCTGTGCCACTGCACCAGGTTCGCAGTCATGCCGCACATCCGAGTTGCCTTGGGATGAAGCCTGCTACTTGACTCCCATGCACTAGCGGCTTTGCAGAGGCTTTCCTTGACAGCTGGGTAGGATGCTCAGCGTCAGCTCTTGAGCCTGGCTCTCCAAACAGCCCACAAAAAGCCCCAGGTGAACTCAACTTTTGCGGCCAGAAATTGCCACTGAGACTTTCACGCCCGAGTCCCCGGCACAACATGTTGTCATCAGCTTCCCTGCATCGAACTTGGTCAAAACCAGACAATCTCAGGCAGCTGGGACGTTTCTTTGGAGGATGGCATTTCTTAGTGCAGAGAAGTCCAACCAACCATTTTTCCTCCTAAAGAGAGAATCTCTAGCATCCTTTCTTCGGCTGCAGACAGCAGCCTGGCTTGCCTACTCTGAGCCAGGATTACAGAACTAGGTAGGGGGAGTCAGGTGGAATAGGACCTTTAGCTCTCACTCTCCTAGGCAGAGATTTCTGCCTCCACTTGGGCAATTATGCCTCTGGTGCTGCCTCTTCATTGTCACCCTTGGAGGCTTTGCTCCAGATCCCCCTTTTGTTTGAAATCTCCCAGTTTCCTTCGAATTCTCCTCACCCTTCTCCTTATGTACTAGAGGAAATAGTACAACCCTGACAAGGCTTGCAGCATTCAACTGCTTCGCTTAACCCTTTTTTAACAGGCCCAAATTAGGGAAGGTTAAAATTGATCCCATTTTTTTTTCTTCCTCTCCTCACATTCCTCCCTGCAATGACTCTGTGGGAGAATCTGACCCTCTCAGCCACTCTCAAGAATCTTTTTTTTTTAAAAGCCATGAACAGCGTATTTAGTGCTGCATAACTGACAAGCATCTTATTGGACCCAATTTCCTCTGCAAGACAAAACAAACCAACCTTGATTTTTTTTTACACAGTTATTTTTTCCTCTGTCCATTCAAACAAACAAACAAACAAAACCCAACAACCAAGGTTCATTTAGCAGCAGAAATATTGTTTTAGCGTATTGATTTTTATTTCACTGTCTTTCTATATCAAAACAACCACAGCTAGTGCTTATCAGATGTTGTTATGGTGTCATCTGATCTTAGCATTTTTCAAATCACACCTCCCCTCCCCTTTTCTCTGTACCGTTTTATGGTTTCATGCATTCCTGGATCATCTAAGGTTAGAAGCAAGTGGGAGAGAAGAGCCCCATCCTTTGGCCTATTTCATGCTCATTGAGGTTTTTAGGGGTGGGTTGATTCTCTCTCTTTTTGCAAAAAGTACCAATGTTAGTTGCATGCACAGACCTCATTCAAAATCAAGCTCGTTGCAGGCACGTGAGCCGTTCCACACATTTCAGAGTGCTTAGCATGATTTCGGAGGACAGAGGGAAGATCGCATGCATTGAGGAAAAGGTTGTGTTTGCTTAACCCTTTTCACTCGAAATATGAAGCATCCGTTCTCACCTCGTTGCCTACTCTGTCCCCATATCTACTCTGGCGACACCATCAGAGGACCCAACCACATCAGCCACACCATCAAGGGCTCATTCACCTGCACATCTACTAATGTTATATATGCCATCATGTGCCAGCAATGCCCCTCTGCCATGTACATTGGCCAAACCGGACAGTCCCTCCGCAAAAGAATAAATGGACACAAATCGGACATCAGGAATGGTAACATACAAAAGCCAGTAAGTGAACACTTCAATCTCCCTGGTCATCCTATTACAAATTTAAAAGTCACTATCATTGAACAAAAAAACTTCAGAAACAGACTTCAAAGAGAAACAGCAGAACTAAAATTCATTTGCAAATTTAACACCATTAATCTGGGCTTGAATAGGGACTGGGAGTGGCTGGCTCATTACAGAAGTAGCTTTTCCTCTCCTGGAATTGACACCTCCTCATCTATTATTGGGAGTGGACTACATCCACCCTGACTGAATTGGCCCTGTCAACACTGGTTCTCCACTTGCGAAGTAACTCCCTTCTCTCCATGTGTCAGTATATAATGCCTGCATCTGTAACTTTCACTCTATGCATCTGAAGAAGTGAGGTTTTTACCCACGAAAGCTTATGCCCAAATAAATCTGTTAGTCTTTAAGGTGCCACCAGACTCCTTGTTGTTTTTGTAGATACAGACTAACACGGCTACCCCCTGATACTCATTCTCACAGTGTGTGGTAAACCTCTGGTTAACGGTGGGGGTGGGAGGGTGGAAGGCAACGACTTACAATTGGTTCTGCAGTCAGGCATGCAGTGCATACATAAGGAGCTGTCTGCACTAGGGTACCACTCCTTACCTGGGAACAGTAGAGGCTAACTTAAAGGGGACACTGCTGGAGGGGTGGGGAGCAGGAAATAGATGGCAAAAACTGCACTACTGCTTTTGACAATGAACCATTTAAAACAGAAAGGCTTCAAAAATAATATTCATATGATTAATATGAGATTTTTTTCTCTCTCTCCAAAGCGGAGACCTATTTTTCAACCACTGGGAAATAATAAAATCCTTTGCTTTATGATGTTCCTGAAACCTATAACTCAGATCCTTGGCCATATTCTGCAAAACAGTCTGCATCTGCCCTATTAAGATTTGAAGGGTGAAGAATAACCAGCTACCCCTAACTTCGGGAAGGGAAACGTATATGGGTGATCAAAATCGGGAGGAAATATAAGGCCAGATTCTGCCATCCTTCATTGTGATTAGCACCGGGGTGAAGGGCAGTGTTGTCCAATGGTTAGGACACTGTCCTAGGAGACCTGAGTCCTAGTCCCGGCTCTGGGAGCGATTTGCTGTGAACAGGGTTGATGAGAGTAGGGAAACTACCTTCGCTGCATGGAAATAAGGAAAAGCCACATGAAAAATAAGAGACAAGGCTTTATTTTAAGGGATGTTTTAGGGGAAACACCACTTCCCTTAGCAGATCCTGTTGTTTTTCTCTCAACTGTACGTTTCTACTGCCCTCAAGTATGCTAAGCAATGATTATAAGCTTCAATGTAATGTTTCAAATGGTACTAACGATCAATGTCAATACATCGTCAAAGAAGGGACGAGTGATCACCCGAAGTGATAAATCAATGAAATAAAGGACAGTCCCTTAAAATAAGGGATGGGTGGTCCCCCTACATGGGGGGGAGGGAAGTGGGGACAATTGTACTGGGGACCCAAGCTCGGGGGGGGGGGCCTCAGAAAGTCTGTGTAAATAAAGGGAAATGGGAAGGGGTGGGGTCCCACGAACATGATGTACCCGGGCCCCAAATTTCTCTCAATGCCCTGGCTGTGATGCCTTAAAAAAATTGCTTCACATCTGTCTAGTCTATTTAGGGTATGTCTACACTACGAGAGTAGTTCGATTTTACTTAAATCGAATATGTGGAATCGATATTACAAAGTCGAACGTGTGTGTCCACACTAAGGACAGTAATTCGACTTTGTGAGTCCACACTAACGGGGAAAGCGTCGACATTGGAAGCGGTGCACTGTGGGCAGCTATCCCACAGTTCCCGCAGTCCCCGCTGCCCATTGGAATTCTGGGTCGAGCCGCCAATGCCTTCTGGGTAAAAAAATGTGTCGAGGGTGCTTTTGGGTAACTGTCGTCATCCAACCGTCACTCCCGCCCTCCCTCCCTGAAAGCGCCGGCGGGAAATCAGTTCGCGCACTTTTCTGGTCAGTGACAGCGCGGACGCCACAGCACTGCGAGCATGGAGCCCGCTGCGACCATCGCTGCAGTTATGGCCGTTGTCAACACCTCGCACCTTATCATCCACCTTTCCCAGAGGCAGATGCTGAGAAATCGGGCGAGGAGGCTACGGCAGCGCGGTGAGGACCTGAAGTCTGAGAGTGGCACAGACCTGTCACAAAGCATGGGACCCCGCGCCGAGGACATCATGGTGGCAATGGGTCATGTGGATGTTGTGGAACGGCGATTCTGGGCCCGGGAAACAAGCACGGACTGGTGGGACCGCATAGTGCTGCAGGTCTGGGATGAATCACAGTGGCTGCGAAACTTTCGCATGCGGAAGGGGACTTTCATGGAACTTTGTGAGTTGCTGTCCCCTGCCCTGAAGCGCAATGACACCCGGATGCGAGCAGCCATGACTGTCCAGAAGCGAGTAGCCATAGCCCTCTTGAAGCTTGCAACGCCAGACAGCTACCGGTCAGTCGCGAACCACTTTGGCGTGGGCAAATCTACCGTGGGGGTTGTTGTCATGCAAGTAGCCAACGCAATCGTTGAGCTACTGCTCTCAAAGGTAGTGACCCTGGGAAACGCGCAGGTCATCATAAATGGCTTCGCCGCGATGGGATTCCCAAACTGCGGTGGGGCTATAGATGGGACTCACATCCCTATCCTGGGACTGGACCACCAGGCCAGCCAGTACATCAACCGAAAGGGCTACTTTTCAATGGTGCTGCAAGCACTGGTGGACCATAGGGGACGTTTTACAAACATCAACGTCGGATGGCCGGGCAAGGTTCATAACGCTCATGTTTTCAGGAACTCAGGTCTGTTTAGACGGCTGCAGGAAGGTATTTACTTCCCGGACCACAAAATAACTCTTGGGGATGTGGAGATGCCTATAGTCATCCTCGGGGACCCAGCCTACCCGCTAATGCCCTGGCTCATGAAGCCCTATACTGGCGCCCTGGACACAGAAAAAGAACTCTTCAACTACCGGCTGAGCAAGTGCAGAATGGTGGTGGAGTGTGCTTTTGGCCGTCTCAAGGGGAGATTGAGAAGCTTACTGACTCGCTGTGATCTCAGTGAAACCAATATCCCCATTGTTATTGCAGCTTGCTGTGTGCTCCACAATCTGTGTGAGAGCAAGGGGGAGACCTTTATGGCGGGGTGGGAGGTTGAGGCAAATAGCCTGGCTGCTGATTATGCCCAGCCAGACAGCCGGGCGATTAGAAGAGCCCAGCGGGACGCGCTGTGCATCCGGGAGGCTTTGAAAGCTAGGTTCCTGAGTGAGCAGGGTAACCTGTGACTTTTAAGTTTGTGTACAGAGAAGCTGAACCTGCCCCCGTTTCTTTACCCAGTAAATGTTCAGTATCCTCTCCAGTTACATACCCCGTTCCCCCCCTTTCAACACACGTTTAAAAATAAAATCACTTGAATTTTGTTAATGAACACTGTTTTCTTTATTACTGTTTTCGCGGGAAAGTGTTGAATCTGGGACGCAGACTGTGGTGGGGAGCAGGTGTAGTGTAGTGATGCAAATGACGCTTCTAAACTCCAGGAATGACAGGCTCCGCAGTGGTGGACTGGTGGTTTCAACGGAGCCTGCCATCCCTCCTGTTCGGGACTCTGTGTGTGGGGGGGCTATGTGACTTTGTGGCAGGGGGAGGACGGTTACAGATCCCCTGCTGCGTGGCTCTGTGATCCAGGATAAGGACCGCTGCATAAGATCTCTAACTGCCCTCCCCCGCCACAAAGTCACAGAGCCCCCCCCCCCCCCCCCCAGCAGAACATGAAAACCACCTCCCAGACTGACCAGGGTAACTAGTGACTGCAATGTGTGTGTGCCCTGCTGCTGAACCTGCCCCCGCCTCTGTACCCTGGTAAAGGTGACTGTCCTGTCCAATTACCAACCCCCTTCCCCCCCTTCGGACAGACTCTCCTCTAAAAGAACATGATGGAAACAGTAATTAACAGAAACTTATTTTTTATTAGCAACTACACGTGAAACTGGGGGGTGAAACTTGGATGGGGGCTTGGGTGAGGCGGGAAGGAAAGGACTTGTCAAATTTTGGGGAATGAGAGCCTTCTGGTACTTGAGCAGTCTGCAGGGGTGGAGTGAGAGTTTTCACGGACTCTGCCGCCCCTCCTTCTTTGGACTTTGGGTGAGGGGGGTATGGGACTTGGTGGCAGGGGAGGGCGGTTACAGATAGACTGCAGCGGGGCTCTGTCCTCCTGCCTCCGGTCCTGCAGAACATCCACAAGGCGCCGGAGCGTGTCCGTTTGCTCCCTCATTAGTCCAAGCAGCGTTTGAGTCGCTTGCTGGTCTTCCTGCCGCCACCTCTCCTCCCGTTCCATGTGTGATCGGTGCATTTGGGACAAGTTATCCCTCCACTGGGTCTGCTGGGCTGCCTGGGCTCGGGAGCAGCCCATAAGTTCCGAGAACATGTCCTCCCGTGTCCTCTTCTTCCTTCCTACGTCGCAGCTGTGGGAATGGGAAAAAGGGAGTGAATTCCTCAGAAAGATAAATTTAGTTGTGAACAAAGAACATAGTCTTTCTCTGTGAACAAGACCATGCACAGCACCTATCACATGTGCACTCAGGACAGGGTCGAATTTTCGGCCTTCGCATTCAGTGCCTGGGGTCTTGCAGTGCAGATCAGAGAAGCGGGGCAGGACACCGGAATTTGTGTAGCAGGCAGACATGGTAAGCCGTAGACTTGTGGCTGCTTAAAACTTTAATAATAGCACTGGCCTCCTTTCACGTTGAAAGCAATGCCAGTCCCTGCTGCCAGCAATCCGGCAAGCATGAACTCTGCCCCTGTCCCACCCCCTTGCGGCTTTCCCAGGGAAAGATCCCTGTATGCTGCCCCTCTCCCGCCTCCACCGCGTGGCTGTAAACTGCCGGTTACAGTTCTGTAAAGGAACAGGCAAGCAGTCCCAATACTAACATTCCCCTACCTAATTCAAAGAAGGTCACCATGAGCGACATCACTCTGATGAGGATTTCAGAGACGGAAAAAGAAAGGATGCTTCGGGAAAGCCTGCAAAGACCAGGGCCGTATGCCGCCATGCTCTGCAGGGCAATGATCCCGGAGTACTTGCTTGTCTCCTGGCGCGGAAATGTTTCCTACTACGGAGGACCCAATAAGGCCGCTCTCCCCAGGAACCTGATGCAAAGGCTTTCCAATTACCTCCAGGAGAGCTTCGTGGACATGTCCATGGAGGATTTCAGCTCTATCCCCGGACATATAGACCGGATTTTACTGTAGCTGCACTGGCAGGGACTAAACAGTAGAGCGTCTAGGGCAGAACAATCATGCTAAACCGGACATTGTTAGATTTTTTTCAGTAGTTGCACTGCCAGGGACTGAAACGTTAAGCGCCTAGGGCAAAGTAATCATGCAAAACCCATTGTTAATATTGTTAATATTCCTGTTCTGTTAAAAATAAATGTTTAGATGTTTTAAACACTTACTGAGTGATCCTTCCCCTGATTCTGTGTCCGGGTTAACGGCTGGGGATGGTTGGTAGGGGATCTCTGTAAGGGTGATGAAGAGATCCTGGCTGTCGGGGAAATCAGCGTTGTAAGCGCTGTCGACTGCCTCATCCTCCTCATCTCCTTCCTCATCTTCCCCATCCGCTAACATGTCCGAGGAAGCGGCCATCGACAATATCCCATCCTCAGAGTCCATGGTCAGTGGTGGGGTAGTGGTGGCGGCCGCACCTAGGATGGAATGCAGTGCCTCGTAGAAACGGGATGTCTGGGGCTGGGATCCGGAGCGTCCGTTTGCCTCTTTGGTCTTCTGGTAGCCTTGTCTCAGCTCCTTGATTTTCACGCGGCACTGCGTTGCATCCCGGCTGTATCCTCTCTCTGCCATGGCTTTAGAGATCTTCTCGTAGATCTTTGCATTCCGTCTTTTCGATTGCAGCTCGGAAAGCACGGACTCATCGCCCCGCACAGCGATCAGATCCAAGACTTCCCGATCAGTCCATGCTGGGGCCCTCTTTCTATTCTGAGATTGCATGGCCATCTCTGCTGGAGAGCTCTGCATCGTTGCCAGTGCTGCTGAGCTCGCCACGATGTCCAAACAGGAAATGAGATTCAAATTGCCCAGACAGGAAAAGGAATTCAAATTTTCCCGGGGCTTTTCCTGTGTGGCTGGTCAGAGCATCCGAGCTTGGACTGCTGTCCAGAGCGTCAACAGAGTGGTGCACTGTGGGATAGCTCCTGGAGCTATTACCGTCGATTTCCATCCACACCTAGCCTAATTCGACATGGCCATGTCGAATTTAGCGCTACTCCCCTCGTTGGGGAGGAGTACAGAAGTCGAATTTCAGAGACCTCTATGTCGAACTAAATAGCTTCGTGGTGTGGACGGGTGCAGAGTTAATTCGATTTAACGGCGCTAAATTCGACATAAACTCCTAGTGTAGACCAGGCCTTAGACTGCAAGGTCTGGGGGGAGGAACTAGCCCTTGTTGTGCATTGGTGAATTGCCACTATGGGACCCTGAACTTGGGACCTCTCCTGTAGTTCTACTAATAGAACTACTAATCGTTCAATCATAGCGCCTAGGAGCCCTTGTCCTTGACTTAGACCCCACTGTGCTAGGTGCTGTACAAACACAGACTAAACAGATGGTCCCTGCCACAAAGAGCTCACAATATACGTAGAAGACAAAAGCCAACAGGTGAATACAACAGGCAGAAGGGAAGTGCAAGGAAATAAGGCCACAGTGTTGGTCAGCTGGCCTAACCGCTGTTGAGTTTTGTGTAGGCATCACAGCAAAGAAGAGTTTTAAGGAGAGCAATTAAGTGGTTTTGCGGATGTTTACGGGACGGGCCACCCAAGCGTGAGAGGCAGCAGGGGAGAAAACATGAGGGTGCTTGTTTGAAAATTGAACAAGTGGACAGTGGAAGCTGGTATCATCGACTGATCAGAGCTGGGAGCTGACATGTGGGTAGTGAATGAGGGATGACAGGTTGGGTGGGGATAGGCCTTGAAGGGTCTTGAAAATGAAGACAAGCAGGTGATGTGCTGCAATGTGAGATCCTTGCACTGAATAACACCTCAGTGCTGAGGAAGGCAGTAAGGCTCATCCTGGTGCAGAACGCCGTTCGTCACGAGCGACAGGATCAAACTCGGAGCCCATGCGAAGATTCCAGGACAAATGTGCCACCTGTCAGGAGCGAGGGCGCCCGAATCGGTCTTGAAGAAAATAAACATCAGAGAACTGCAAAAAAGGAAAGGCGTCCCAAGCGAACCTTGAAAGTCACTGAGGAGAGTATAATATTATATATTATTAAAGCATGCCAGGCTAATAAGCACATTAAGAGCCATCAACCCCTTTTCCCCTCCAACACGCTACAGCACGAGGGAAATGGAGAACATGGTCTCAAGGATCCCATATGCAATTATTGTCCCAGCGAGGAGGAGGGCTGACCAATGACAGAATATTTGTAAAGCATCTTATATGTGAAGAGTGCTATACAGCAGTGCTATCCAGGCAAGGTTGTTATCCAGTGTAAGAGGTCGGTTGGAGTGGTGGACTTTAACGGGCTTTGACTCAGGCCCTAAGTGTGATTTGAGGAGAGGCATTGGCCCAAGGGAGGTTAGACGCTTGGCAGGCTTTCCTGCAAAGGGGAAATAAATCAGAAGCTCGTATGTCAGCCCTTACATTCAACAGCACCCGATAAAAAGCACCAGGGCCTGAGCGGAGAATGGGCGTGTTCGGTGGGACATGCGCTTAAATGGAATCCACGTCACACCAAGGGGGCTCTATACTCTGCCATCTCCCTAGACCACTGTGAAGCAAGAGAAACATGGCGACTGTGCAGCTGCCTCTCTCATTCACCCAGGATGGGGGTTCACCTGTACTTGCCCTGTTATGTACAGCACCCTGCACCTGCGCTCAGGAGGACCAAACCCTGTATATGCTAACTATTGCTATTTATATTTCATCCATGCAATCTATTTTAATAGCCGCGGGCGAGTAACAGGTATCTAAAGAGAAAGAAACAATAGAAAACAGTTTAATTGGCATTCCTATACTGCTTGCTATTGTTACATTTTTCTCTACAAACCTAGCATCTCTTTCTGCTAGTGAGATATGCACCAGAGCCATAAGTAGGCTTGTAGAAACCTCTTTTCGCTTCTTTACCCACAGCCGTGCTACCCTGGCGGGTGAATTTTTGTCAGGTTTTACAAGCTAGGAGGGGGTCGGGTTTTGTCGATTTGTGGACGGGAGAATTCCACGGAAACCCCAGGCGACTGCCAGAATAGTGTCATGTTTCAATGGATGGCGCCAAGCCAATGACTCAGCAGGGGATGCTGAAGGTGCCATTTTTCAGATGGGATACAGAGGAGAGCGCCTGACCCTTTCTGGTCATTTGAGAGCCCACGGCATTTTTAAAAGCAGAAATGTATTTCACTGCTAAACTGAACCCCAGCCAAATTCCACTTAGGACAATGTATTTCTGCTTTTCTAAAGTCCCCTGTGCTTACAATTGGAAACAGGATTCTTCTTCATGTACTTGTAAGAGCTTTTTTCCTTATTTAAAATGGTTTGTAAGCTCCCATCCCATCCAGGAGGAGTGTGGTGAAAGAGGGTCTTGATTTCATCAGAGCCACTTTGTCCTTTTGCTGCAGACGTATCAGCAACGTTGGAGACGGGCGAGCTGTGGTCCAAAAATGATCTGTGGCTGATTCTTCTGGAAAAGGTAGAATTGAGGCCAGTTTGGGAAGAGGAAAATGGAGCAGGATTTGTAACTATTAGTCAGCTCCATTTCTAAGGTTTTGCAAAATCACCCTCCTTTTTTGATGGTCTCTGTATAAAGGGCCAGAACCTCAGCTAGCGCAAATGGATGCAGATTGAAGTGAATGAGGCTATGCTGACTTACACCAGCTGAGGATCTGGCAGCAAATATTTTCCTGAACCATAAGGGCTCTTCATAGTCACAGAATTAGCTACCCTTTTTTGCAGTAGCGTAGCTGGGGGGAGCAGGGAAGCGGCCGCTCCCCCACCGAGCACAAGTGGCGCCTTGTCAATTTCTTGGCGCCTTTTTACTCACCTGGGGGAGCGATTAAAAAAAGGCGCCACCCCCTGCGGCACTTTTATTTTACTCACCTGGCGGCGCTCCGGGTCTTCGGCAGTGGGACCTTCACTCACTCCGGGTCTTCGGCGGCATTTCGGCAGCGGGACCTTCAGTGCCACTGAAGACACCCGGAGCGAGTGAAGGGCCCACCGCTGAAGACCCGGAGCACCGCCGGGTGAGTAAAAGTGCCACAGCGGGTGGCACGTTTTTTTTTTTTTATTGCTCCCCCTGTTCCCTCCACCTGGCTACGCCACTGCTTTTTTGTTCTGCAAGATATTTACATGCCAGATGTGCTAAGGATTCATATGTCCCTTCATGCTTCAACCACCATTCCAGGGGACATGCATCCATACTGATGACGGGTTCTGCTCGATAACAATCCAAAGCAGTGTGGACCGACGCATGTTCATTTTCATTATCTGAGTCAGATGCCGCCAGCAGAAGATTGATTTTCTTTTTTGGTGGTTTGGGTTCTGTAGTTTCCGCATTGGAGTATTGCTCTTTTAAGACTTCTGCAAACATGCGACACACCTCGTCCCTCTCGGATTTTGGAAGGCGCTTCAGATTCTTAAACCTTGGGTCGAGTGCTGTAGCTATCTTTAGAAATCTCACATTGGTGCCTTCTTTGCGTTTTGTCAAATCTGCAGTGAAAGTGTTATTAAAATGAACATGTGCTGGGTCATCATCCGAAAGTGCTATAACATGAAATATATGGCAGAATGCGGGTAAAACAAAGTAAGGGACATACAATTCTCCCCCCCAAGGAGTTCAGTCATAGCGATTTATCCTGCAAAAGGGGCAGCTTACCAGCCTCATTGAAAGCAGCACCTGGGCTTTAACCCACATCCTCAGCTGGGCCAGCTACTCTGGGTTGAAAGTGCCACTAAACTCAGGTCTGAAGGGTTTGAGTGTGGACGGGAGGGTGGGTAGGCACAACACCTGAGTTGAGTTAACTCTGCAGTGAAGACCTGCTCCTGTGATTGTTTAAAGCTGGGAGTTAGGTACCCACATCTCTTTTAAATTCAATGGGAATTGGTGCCTCATTCTCTTAGGCTCCTTTGAAAATCTCAGCCTAAATCTCTTAGTCACACTCTCAGGGAAACTCCTGTAGGTGCTACAGCTGTTGGCATGTGTAGCACATGCTAAGGAAGAGCAAATCGGCCAGTTGGGTTTGCTCCTCAATTTTCCGCTAGTGGGTTTGTGAGCCAGTTGCAGCAGTTTGGGGTACTTGGGCCCCATTTAATTTTAGCAGCTGTGACAAAATATAAAGTAAGTGACATGGGCGGTGAGTCACCTCGAGAAAAAAATCGGCTGAGTGCCCACCCTCAAATAAGAGCATTAAATGTGTGAGTGGATGGAGCTAGTGCCTATAGCTATTTTGAATATTCTCAGTGCTAATGCTTGCGTTTCTGTTTAGAGACGCAGGATGCCAAACTGCACCCAAATGTTGTCGCTTACGCTGATGCTCTGTGCTAGCCTCTCAATAATGAGGAAAACAGATGCAGAGAACTAATTGACTGAAACACTGTGACACATCATGGGGGCCAGCCTGGCCTGTCGTTCATTTATGATCCTTAAGACTTTGATCTTCTACAGCACCTGCCATCTGAGGATCCCAAGCCACTTTTGTGGGGTAAGTCAGAATGATTATCCCCATTTTACAGTTAGGAAAACTGAGGCACAGAGTGATTAAGTGGTTTGCCCAAGGTTACCCAGTGGCAGAGCCAGAAAAGGAATCTAGGAGTTCTGAGTCTATCTGTCTGAGGTATTTATCTGGCCCCATCAGCATCGTATCTGAGGTACCTCCCACTCTTTAATGTATTTACCCTCACAACCCTCTATGAGGTAGGTGGGTGGTATTATGCCCAGTTTACAGTTGGAGAACTGAGGCACAGAGAGGCTAAGTAACTTATCCAAGGTCTTATAGGAAGCCTGTGGTAAAGCAGAGGATTGAACCAAAGTTCCCCAGGTCCTAGACTCGTGCCTTAACCACTGAACCCTCCTTCCTCTCTGAGGCCTCTATTCCCCTGTCTCTCCTGGCTGATCCTTTGATTTGCTTCTCTTGCCTGTACAATAAGCCAACTTGCCACCATAATCCATCTCAAGTGCATCCTATCCCGTCAGCAGCAGCTTCTTATCTTCCTTTTGTTGAATTACAGCTAGAAATAAAGTTGGGCCCAAGCCATGGAGTTCAAATCTGAATCTCCCCAGTGTCTGGTGGTGCCCAGATCTGGGGTTCCGATTCTGATCCAGCTCTAGTTCTCAGTGCCAGCAGAGGCTCTTTTCTCCTAGCCATGATACACCAATCCAGAGGTGACTGTACCACTTCCCCCTGGGGCCGTGGGAAAATAGCAATTGTTTTCTTTGCAAAATTAAATAATATTAAATGCAGTCTCATGCCATATTTTTCAATACTGATTTTCAAATTAACATGTTGTGGGGTTTTGTTTTGTTTTTGTTTTTAAACTTCATGTGTTCTGATGTGAGTCTTAATTTGCATCTGGACAAAAATGTTGACTGCCAAGGTTGGCACTCAACGGATTGGGATCCTTACGCCGTCTGTCTGTATTTTTCATCTGAAAAAATTCCTCAACCTCTTCCATGTTTCCAGTGAAACTGGAAGGAACTTTGCTCAGTCAAAATGAAATCAGAGAACTTCAGTTTTGGAGGGGTTTGAAATTCCTTGATCGGGAATATTTCATACCGCCCTGCGGTTCGCTATGGAAAAGTTAATGAACCTGCTGCCTTTTAACTATCCCCTCCAGTAGGCACTCAGTTAACAATGTGGTGAGTGCATTATGAAAGCTTTACACTGATACTAACCAAGGAAATAAGACTTTTCCTTTAGAGCTTATTAGATTGGATTTCTATAGCCAAATTTTTCAAAAAGGACCCAAATTTCCAGAGCCCAAATGGAGACACCTTAAAGGGGCTTGACTTTTCAGAGAGTGGGTGCTCAGTACTTTTTGAAAATATGGCCCTTTAAGATGTCTCAAGTTTGACATCTAAACCCTAAGGCATCCCAAATCACTGGTCACTTTTGAAAATCTTGGCCTGTGTTTATAACCTAAAGCATCATGGGTGGTGTTAGCCAGTCAGAAGACTTTGGTATATGAATACTGTTGTGTTTCTGGGCTGTCACACATTGCCGCCAGCTGTTAGCTTGAACTAACATGAACTTCTGATACTATGAGCTTGAGGACAATCTGTGTTATTAACTGGGAGTGGAATATGAGGCACTGGCTTGAGTGTACGGTATAGTGACCACTGCCCTCTAGTGGAATCACTCGGTGATTTTTTTCTCCTAATCTCCACATACTGTACAGCTGGCTGGTTGGCTCGAGGAAGTGGGAGATATTTTCAGTTCTCTGTAAGCAGCCCATTCATCTGATTTTCAGCCAGACAGTCCTCTTTTCCTATGGTTTTGTCCCCTGTCTGGGGCTGAGACAAAACTAGATGTGGTTTTGTGTGCATTGTGGCCGGCGGACACCATTTGGACCTCCACACTGCATGTGAAGTCATGCCAGTGGGGGTGGGGCCACACCATTACCGGAAGTACCGGAATGTCTGGTATTCTGGGGGTGTGGCACTAGCCACCTTAATTGTCACCTTAACTCTGTCACTGTCCAGCCCAGGCAGTAGTGAAAGTCATCGTTTGAAGACTCTTTGGTAGCCAGGGGTGTGGCCTGGCTGGATCAGCCTCAAGTTCCATCTACTCCAGTCTCCTGTCTTTGACAGTGGTCAGCTACTGAGGAAGGTGTAAGAGCCCCACAGAGTCCCGGTCCCTAACAGTTAGAGATCGGCTTAAGCCCTGATGCATGAGGCTTTACATCCCTTCCAGAAATTTGCTTGTGCCCGGGTGAAACAGACTGGTGATCTCCCTCTTGTTCTTAGTGGGCAAGTATCCCAATGACCAAACCTCCATCCTGCGGGTGGCACTCTGGGTGCTGGTCCCAGCAGAGATGGTACGGATGTCTGATACTCAGAGCTGATGGACACCGCGGAGGAAGCTTGTGCTGCAAATAGAGGCCTTCGACTGCCGAGGCTGGTGCAATTTACTAGCATTACATTCCTTCTTAAACGCTCATTTGCAGGTAGTATTGACTCCCAATGCCGTGCTCTCCACCCAGGCCTGGTGCTGAAGTTGCCTATAAGACACTTCTTCACCCAGCAATGGGATGCTTTTCCTAGCTCCCTTCTCGGGGAGGTTGCTCAGCACTTGATCCTGCCTCTTGCTGGCAGCTGAAGCGGTACGAAGGCTGGGGGTGGCTGGAATGTTGTTGTCCATCTGAAGGTGACAACAGGGTGAAGGGAGAGAGGTCGCAATGTTTTAGGATCAACAGGGGCTTTGACAGAGCAGGAGTGTGTATCACAGAGAAACTGCCTCTTCCCTAGGAGCACCCTCTGTGGTGGCTCCCTGTTCTGGCAGCAGACTTGTTGTCTTCTAGGGATTTTTTTCCCTGCCTTCCTGGGGCCGAACCTTTAAATCTGGTAGAGCCAACTAACTGCAGCCCTAAAGCAACTTCTGTGCTACCTCTCCTTCTCTTCCAGCAGGTAACTACGCTTCTCCCAGCTTCCCCTTTCTTGTTCTGAGGACACAGCGCAGCCTCTCAGGTGCTCTTTGGGTTGATCCAGCTCTAGCGAGATGAAAAATGCCCCCTTTCATATTGGTGACTACGTTTTTGATGTTTGTGATCATTAGATCTGGTGGGGCTTTCTAAATGACAGTGATGACAGGACTTAGCCCCTGAACATCTTTAGATCCAAATGTGTTTTACAAAATGGAGTACATACCATTCTCCATTTTGGAGATGTGGAAACTGAGGCACAGAGAGGGGAAGTGAGTGACTTGCCCAAAGTGCTGAGATCTCCTGTCTCCTAAATAATGATACTTCGTTATACTGAGGGTTTCCTCTACAGAAATCTTTATTAAACACTTTAGAGATGGGTATTTGAATGCCAGTTTGTTACTCATGGGGAAGCAGAGGCAGAGTGCTTCCCTGCCTAACACAGATCTGTGACTGGAGCATGGGAGTTCCTGGCTCTGCCCATTAATCCACATGCACCCTCTCCAACTTTTTTAAGCTATTGCAATTTTCTAATTTCCCTAAACACCATGCTAGGAAGCAATGCAAGGAGTAGGATGAGCTCTTTACGGTATATGTAAGGATTAAATTGATCATAATGTTCGGGGGCCGGAAGAAATTCCCCAGTATGTATTAGCAGAGTTTTTATCCCCATTATTATTTGAATTATGTTCCAGTACTTACCATCAACCAAGATCAGGGGATAGGTGCTATACTGACACCTAGTGAGGGAAAGCAGCAAAGAGTCCTGTGGCACCTTATAGACTAACAGACGTATAGGAGCATGAGCTTTTGTGGGTGAATACCCACTTCTCTTTGCTGCTTTTACAGATCTAGACTAACACGGCTACCCCTTTGATACTAGTGAGGGAAGTTGTCCTGGAGAGCTGACGCTCTACGAGGCAAGACGGACAGGGGAGATGATTATTACAGGGTCAGAGCAGATCCAGATTCGAACTGTGGTCTTGGGAGTCACAAGAAGCTGCCAAGTCACTGGACTGCCTTCTTTCCCGGTCAGGCAAAGGCATGATACCCTCTCATCTCTTCTTCACATCCCCGTGTGCATTGGGCGGGGCTCACCCATTTGGATCTGGTAGATACATCCCATGGGATCCGTTTCCCTTCAGCTTCAGGAGGGGTGCCAGAGGTGGATCTGCACAAAAGGCATGTGATGCATGGGACACTGCTTTCATCTCTATCTCGTACTATGGCTCATCTTCACATAAGGTGCAAAAAGGGGATTCTCCGGTCACCAAAGGCGGACGCACGGCGCTGAGATGGCGTGAAGTGCTGCAGGCTATTGGACATCCCAGTGGAAGCGGTGTGTGCTTTTTCATTAAGCTGCCAATCAGGATAATTTGTGAAGCCAGGCTTGCTGAAAAGACATCCGCCTGTCAAGCTGCCATCATACGGATTATAGTTCCAGCCTGTGCGCGGGGAGGGGCGTTCCTTGCAAGCGTGGGTCTCTTGTTAGTTTCAGCACACAGCAGATGGCCTGCATGTGAGCATCTCCCCTAATATCATTCTGTCAGTCACACAAACAAAGGGCACGAATAGCACAAACGGGATATTTTTAGAATGGAATATGAGTAACCATTCTGCTGTTGGCCTCTTGGTCCAAATGCTGAGCAGCTGTGGTCTGTGGATATGAACTGAAGATCAGGTCAGCAGCACACAATCCATGTCAGACAGACTGGCAGGGAAAAAAAATCCATTAATATTTGTTCATTGACCAGGATGGATTTGCTTTCTATGCACACAGGAATTGCAAGACTGGATCATACCTGGGATCCATGTAGTCCAAGACCATATCTCTGACAGTGGCCAGCACCAGGTACCTTTAAAGAGGGTGTGGAAACCCCTGCAGGAGGCAGTGGATGGGTTAACCAGGGTCCTCCTAAACCTCAATACTTAGAGATTGGCTCATGCTCTGAAATACGGAAGAATTGTGGCCCAGATCCTCAAAGGAATTTAGGTGTTTAACTGCCATTGAAATTTGAGGATCTGGTCCTGTAACCCTTCCAGTATTCTTGGTTTTAGTCCTTACTATTCTAACGCTGCCTATTCTTGTCATCTCTCTTTGAATCCTGCACTGTCTCACTGATATATTGTGTCAGAGAGTTCCACAGGCTATTTATGTGTTATGTAGAAAAAATAGTTCCTTTTATCACTCTGAAATTTGCTTTCCCTAGACTCGTGTGCAAATTTGACTAATGCAAACACCTGGAAAGATGAATTTGCACCTCAACGAGTCATCAGGAGAGAATTTCAAACTGTTCAGTATACTGAAGTGTAAAATTCTCTGTTAATGCTGTGTTGATTAATTGCAGAAGTCCCATGGTATTCTTGTCTCCTCATTGGATGGCGTCTGTAACTAATCAGAGGATGAGAACAGACCCCCATGACTTCTGTATCTAGACAAGGCAGTGTGAATGACAAGTGTTTTCAATGAACTCTTTGCAACCAATGTGCTGGACAAGAATGTCCTGCTACAGGAAATAAGGGCATAATTTGAACAACAAATCAGTAGGTGAATTTTGAAATCTATTTCTGGATAACTCACCCATGGAAAAAGAAAGTGAAGCTCTGTAGAATAAATTATGCATTTGGAATCATTCATTCAGTTTTTCTTGATCCCAGTAACATTCAGCAGTACCCAACAAGGAGTATTGCCAAAACCATTCAAAAATCATGAGCCAGCTCCAGAAAGCGGGGAGAGAGAGAGGATAGAATTCACAATATTTTTGCAACACCGTTTTCTCATTTTTTTTTATTCCAAATTTTTAAATTTGAAATTTCACTAACATTTTGAAGAAAATTTAGGCTGCTAAATTCCTATGCCACTTTTGAAAATTTTATCCAGAGAGATTAAGTGAGTTGCTCAAGATCATAGAGGAAGTCTATGGCAAAGTTGGGAATTAAACCCAGAGTTCCTGAGGGTATGTCTACACTACGAAATTAGGTCAAATTAATAGAAGCCGGTTTTATAGAAATTGGTTGTATACAGCCGATTGTGTGTGATCCCAATGCCCGAATGATGCAAAACAGTGTCGCGGGGGGTTCTGGGTACATGTCGTCAGGCCCCTCCCCCTCCGTCAGAGCAATGGCAGACAATAGATTCGCGCCTTTTTACCTGGGTTACCTGTGCAGACAACATACCACTGCAAGCATGGAGCCCGCTCAGCTCAGCTCACCGTCACCATATGTCATCTGGGTGCCGGCAGACGTGGGACTGCATTGCTACACAGCAACAGCAGCTAACTGCCTTTTGGCGGTAGACGGTGCAGCATGACTGGTAGCCTTCATCGGCGATCTGGGTGCTGGCAGCCGTGGGGCTGGCAGCCGTAGGGCTGCATTGCACCAGCCCCTTGCCTTTTGCCTTTTGGCAGTAGATGGTGTATTACGACTGGTAACTGTCGTCATCATACAGCAGTGGCTGGAACTCCGTATGTCCCCCAGTCCCCCATCCCCCCAGTTATATTCTGCTGCCTTCACAATGACGATGATGGCTATCAGTCGTAGTTACCTATTACAAGTTGGATCATCGCACATTAGCAGAGTCTTCCCTGAGCAGCAGATCGTGCAATAGGCCTGAAGGCCATCGTCATCATACAGGAAAAATGTGGCTATCAGTCTTAGTACACTAACTGCCAAGCGCCCAGTATTTGCTGCCAAGCACCCAGAAGATGCCGAGGGCTATCAGTCATGCTGCACCGTCGTCTTAAGATGTAAAAAAATAGATTTGTTCTGTATTCATTTGCTTCCCCCTCCCTCCGTCAAATCAACGGCCTGCTAAACCCAGGCTTTTGAGTTCAATCTTTGGGGAGGGCCATTCTGTGTGACAGTTGTTTGTGTTTCTCCCTGATGCACAGCCACCTTTGTTGATTTTAATTCCCTGTACCTGTACGCCATGTCGTCACTCGCCCCTCCCTCCCTCCCTCCTTCCCCTGGTCCGTCAGATACTAGTTTCGCGCCTTTTTTCAGACCAGACGCCATAGCTAGCACTGGGATCATGGAGCCCGCTCAGATCACCGCGGCAATTATGAGCACTATGAACACCACGCGCATTGTCCTGGAGTATATGCAGAGCCAGAACGTGCCAAAGCTAAACCAGGACCAGCCGAGGAGGCGATTGCAGCGCGGCGATGAGAGTGATGAGGAAATTGACATGGACATAGACCTCTCACAAGGCACAGGCCCCAGCAATGTGGAAATCATGGTGTTACTGGGGCAGGTTCATGCCGTGGAACGCCGATTCTGGGCCCGGGAAACAAGCACAGACTGGTGGGACCGCATCGTGCTGCAGGTGTGGGACGATTCCCAGTGGCTGCAAAACTTTCGCATGCGTAAGGGCACTTTCATGGAACTTTGTGACTTGCTTTCCCCTGCCCTGAAGCACCAGAATACCAGGATGAGAGCAGCCCTCACAGTTGAGAAGCGAGTGGCGATAGCCCTGTGGAAGCTTGCAACGCCAGACAGCTACCGGTCAGTCGGTAATCAATTTGGAGTGGGCAAATCTACTGTGGGGGCTGCTGTGATCCAAGTTGCCAGGGCAATGAAAGACCTGGTGATATCAAGGGTAGTGACTCTGGGAAACGTGCAGGCCATAGTGGATGGCTTTGCTGCAATGGGATTCCCAAACTGTGGTGGGGTCATAGACGGAACCCATATCCCTATCTTGGCACCGGAGCACCAAGCCACCGAGTACATAAACCGCAAGGGGTACTTTTCAATGCTGCTGCAAGCCCTGGTGGATCACAAGGGATGTTTCACCAACATCAACGTGGGATGGCCGGGAAAGGTACATGATGCTCGCGTCTTCAGGCACTCTGCTCTGTTTCGAAAGCTGGAGGAAGGGACTTTCTTCCCAGACCAGAAAATAACCGTTGGGGATGTTGAAATGCCTATCGTGATCCTTGGGGACCCAGCCTACCCCTTAATGCCATGGCTCATGAAGCCGTACACAGGCAGCCTGGACAGGAGTCAGGACCTGTTCAACTACAGGCTGAGCAAGTGCCGAATGGTGGTGGAATGTGCATTTGGACGTTTAAAAGCGCGCTGGCGCAGCTTACTGACTCGCTCAGACCTTAGCGAAAAGAATATCCCCATTGTTATTGCTGCTTGCTGTGCGCTCCACAATATCTGTGAGAGTAAGGGGGAGACATTTATGGCGGGGTGGGAAGTTGAGGCAAATCGCCTGGCCGCTGATTACGCGCAGCCAGACACCAGGGCAGTTAGAGGAGCACAGCATGGCGCGGTGCGCATCAGAGAAGCTTTGAAAACGAGTTTTGTGACTGGCCAGGCTACGGTGTGAAACTTCTGTTTGTTTCTCCTTGATGAACCCTCCGCCCGCCCCCCCCCCCCGGTTCACTCTACTTCCCTGTAAGCCAACCACCCCACCCTCCCCTTCCCACTTCGAGCACCACTTGCAGAGGCAATAAAGTCATTGTTACTTCACATTCATGCATTCTTTATTAATTCATCACACAACTAGGGGGATAATTGCAAAGGTAGCCCGGGATGGGTGTGGGAGGAGGGAAGGAAAAGGACACACTGCAGTTTAAAACTTTAACTCTTATTGAAGGCCAGCCTTCTGATGCTAGGGCAATCATCTGGGGTGGAGTGACTGGGTGGCCAGAGGCCCCCCCACCGTGTTCTTGGGCGTCTGGGTGAGGAGGCTATGGAACTTGGGGAGGAGGGCTGTTGGTTACACAGGGGCTGTAGCGGCGGTCTCTGCTCCTGCTGCCTTTCCTGCAGCTCAACCATACGCTGGAGCATATCAGTTTGATGCTCCAGCAGCCGGAGCATCGACTCTTGCCTTCTGTCTGCAAGCTGACGCCACCTATCATCTTCAGCCCGCAACTTGCTCTGTTCATCCCGCGATTCAGCACGCCACCTCTCCTCTCGTTCATATTGTGCTTTTCTGTAATCAGTCATTGACTGCCTCCACGCATTCTGCTGTGCTCTGTCAGCGTGGGAGGACATCTGTAGCTCTGTGAACATGTCATCACGCGTCCTACGTTTTCTCTTTCTAATCTTCACTAGCCTCTGTGAAGGAGAAACATTTGCAGCTGGTGGAGGAGAAGGGAGAGGTGGTTAAAAAAGACACATTTTAGAGAACAATGGGTACACTCTTTCACGTTAAATTTTGCTGTTCACATTACACAGCACATGTGCTTTCGTTACAAGGTCGCATTTTTCCTCTTATATTGAGGGCCTGCCGGTTTGGTGTGAGAGATCACTCACGCAGTGCCAGGCCACAGATTTCAGCTTGCAGGCAGCCATGGTAAGACACAGTCTTTTGGCTTTTTTAACCTTCTTAACTTGTGGGAATGGTTTCAAACAGTAGTGCTCTCATTTCCCATACCAAGCACCCGTTGGGTTGGCCATTTAAAATGGGTTTGCAATGTAAAAGGAGGGGCTGCGGTTTCAGGGTTAACATGCAGCACAAACCCAACTAACTCCCCTCCCCCACACACCCAATTCTCTGGGATGATCACTTCACCCCTCCCCCCCACCGCGTGGCTAACAGCGGGGAATATTTCTGTTCAGCAGAGCAGGAACGGGCACCTCTGAATGTCCCCTTAATAAAATTGCCCCATTTCAACCAGGTGACCGTGAATGATATCACTCTCCTGAGGATAACAAAGAGCGATAAGGAATGGATGTTGTCTGCATACCAGCAAACACCGGGACCATACGCTGCCATGCTTTGTTATGCAATGATTCCAGACTACGTGCTACTGGCCTGGCGTGGTAAAGTGTCCTACCATGGCGGACGGGATAAGGCAGCCCTCCCCAGAAACCTTTTGCAAAGGCTTTGGGAGTACATCCAGGAGAGTTTTCTGGAGATGTCCCTGGAGGATTTCCGTTCCATCCACATACACGCTAACAGACTTTTCCAGTAGCTGTACTGGCCGCGATTGCCAGGGCAAATTAATCGTTAATCATTAAACACGCTTGCTTTTAAACCATGTGTAATATTTACAAAGGTACACTCACCAGAGGTCCCCTGTGTGCCCTCAGGGTCTGGGAGCACGCCTTGGGTGAGTTCGGGGGTTACTGGTTCCAGGTCCAGGGTGATAAACATATCCTGGCTGTTGGGGAAACCGGTTTCTCCGCTTCCTTGCGGCTGTGAGCTATCTACATTTTCTCCATCCTCATCTTCCTCGTACCCCGAACCCGCTTCCCTGTGTGTTTCTCCAGTGAGGGAGTCATAGCACACGGTTGGGGTAGTGGTGGCTGCACCCCCTAGAATGGCATGCAGCTCCACGTAGAAGCGGCATGTTTGCGGCTCTGCCCCGGACCTTCCGTTTGCTTCTCTGGCTTTGTGGTAGGCTTGCCTTAGCTCCTTAATTTTCACGCGGCACTGCTGTGCGTCCCTGTTATGGCCTCTGTCCTTCATGGCCTTGGAGACCTTTTCTAATATTTTGCCATTTCGTTTACTGCTTCGGAGTTCAGCCAGCAGTGATTCGTCTCCCCATATGGTGAGCAGATCCCGTACCTCCCGTTCTGTCCATGCTGGAGCTCTTTTGCGATTCTGGGACTCCATCATGGTTACCTGTGCTGATGAGCTCTGCGTGGTCACCTGTGCTCTCCACGCTGAGCAAACAGGAAATGAAATTCAAACGTTCGCGGGGCTTTTCCTGTCTACCTGGCCAGTGCATCTGAGTTGAGAGTGCTGTCCAGAGCGGTCACAATGAAGCACTGTGGGATAGCTCCCGGAGGCCAATAACGTCGAATTCCATCCACACTATCCCAATTCCGACCCCCCTAAGGCCGATTTTATCGCTAATCCCCTCGTCGGAGGTGGAGTAAAGAAACCGGTTTAAAGGGCCCTTTAAGTCGAAAGAAAGGGCTTCGTCGTGTGAACGTGTCCAGGCTTAATTCGATTTAACGCGGCTAAAGTTGACCTAAACTCGTAGTGTAGACATGCCAATGTCTTTGCCACAAGTTCAGCCTATCTCTTGATGCTCTTTTTTTCTTTTCTTTTTTTAAGTGAGTTGGCTTTATGAGGCTGGACAAATTCAAGTCACTGGCGGAATCTCCAAAAATTCTAAAGCATACTTCGGACAGAGCAGGACCAGAAATTGCTTAGCATATGTCTTCACTGCAGAGTTGACCCAGACCTAGACAGCTGGGTATAGGAACCTGCGTTTGCCAGGCCTAGGTGTGAGCGCCCACACTGCTAACCCACACTTGAGTTATAACTCTGTAGCTGCATTCACAGTGGCACTGAATGCCACCAACCTGTCTTAGGCACTAAAATTTCTGTGGGCAAATCCTATGGCTCTTAGTGCTGCATTAAGCTGTCTTACTCTGTGAACTGTTTTGCAGTGTATTTTGGGAGAAATTGTCCATCTCTCCTCCCCCCCTCCCCCCCCCCCCCCCCCCCGCATGGAAGTGTTCTTAATCTCCAACTCAGTAAACCAAAGCACTTCCATCTCAGCCTGCTGCTCACTTCTGCCCACGACCTCTGTTCTGGATGGTCCCAAGGCATGAGTCCAACTCAGGCCCAGGACCTGTTCCAGCTGTTGGCATTAATGCACCACCCATTTGCACAATGGGAGGCAGTTAGAGGGTTTGCACTGTGAGAAGGTGGCAGCATGCCTTGCTAAGGGGATAACAGAGGCTGCATGGAGACAGATGATGGAGGTTGTGGATTCCCCTTTTGCTGACCAGTGCTCCTGTAGCAGGACCACAAACACAGAGTGGTGGCAATCCATCATCCTGCAGACCAGGGATGACCCAGCAGCGGCTGCAGAACTTCTACTTGAGGACGGACACCTCCGTGGAGCTGTGTAAGGAGCCTGGAACGTCAGTGCCAGGACATGCAGATGAGAGAGGCCATACTACTGCAGAAGTGGGGTTTTATTGCCCTGTTGAAGCTGGCAACCCCTGACAGCTACAGATCAGGGGCTACCAAGTTTGGCATTGGCAAACCAACTGTTGGTGCTGCAATGATGGAGATTTGTGAGGCACTTATTGCTGTGGTTCACCCACAGGTGGTGAAGATTGGTAATGCCCCCAGAATAATAGCTGGCTTTTAGGGAATGGGGTTCCCAAACTCTGCAGAGCCATCAGTGGTTCACACTTGCCCATTATCTGCTGCCCACAAGGTGCACATGAGGGGACACGTGGGGTGGAGGCATGCAAGGTCACCCCTTCCCCTTCCCCCCCCACCCCAATTTGCTGCTTGGCTTGTACTGAGCATGCTCAGTAACACTGCTGAAGTGGGCTGCCCTCACTCCACCCCAACTAGTGGCAGGCACAGGTCGCCCCTTATGCAGGCCTTGGTCAACCATGGAGGGAGTTTCATGAACACCAGGGTGGGATCTCCTGGCAGAGTGCATGATGCCAGGGTATTCCAGAGATCACCCGCAAGTAGGGTGACCAGATGTCCCGATTTTATAGGGACAGTCCTGATTTTTGGGACTTTTTCTTATATAGGCTCCTATTACCCCCCACCCCTGGTCCCGATTTTTCACATTTGCTGTCTGGTCACCCTACCCGCAAGCAACCACATCCCCCTTATCAAACTCCTTGTCTCCACTACCAAGGCAATGTACCTTGAAGACAAAGAACCTGTCCCCGCTTTTTACCACGAGGTGGCAGCCTATAGCATGATAGTAATGTGTCACCTCTACTGCGGAGCACACAGTATTCCAACCCTCTGAAAACGAGGAGCTGAAAAACAAAACTGTCTCCTGAGATGCAGCGTGCACTAAAATTCCTGCCAAGACTTTTAACATTTGTATCGTGCACGGGATTTGTGTGGTAACTGTGCCCCCAAACCACTTGCGTATGGAAAAGTCCTATGGAATAATAGAGGAAATGATGCGATGATATGCTTTAGAGGAAATTCCATAGAATCCTGCTGGCTGCATGTCTGTTCTTTCTCCTGGACTTTGTCTTCAGGCTTTTTAGAGATGAATAGTATGGTGTTAAATCATAAATACCAAGAGCAGGAGACTGGAAATCGGAAGCATAGTTAACAGGGTTAAGAAACATTTTCAGCAGAGGTTTGAAAGTGGGAGGAAAATGAATCCTAATGTTCTGTGTCTGTGTACAGCACCCAGCGCAATGGGGCCTGAGCCCGGGACTCTGAGCTGCTTTGCGATCATCATCAGAATTGATAATGTCCGTTTTCGGTTCTCTCTATTATTGTTGGTGGTAGATATAATGGCAGCCCCCAAATGCCCTGCCAGGATTGGGGCCCCATGGTGCTGAATGCTGTGCATAGGAAAGAGACAATCCTGTGATCATATTACCAAAGCGGGGCCTTAGAATGTGGCTGGAACAGCTGTCTGGGACTTGCTGCTCTTTCAGTCTTGTTTAAGGTGAAGGTTGAGCCACAGGTCTAAAAGTGGGGTTATGCTGAAAAGGACGGCAATCTATTGTTCTCCATGCTCACCGAGGGAAAGACCAGAAGGAATTGGCTTAGTTTGCAGCAAGGGAGATTTAGGTTAGATATTAGGTAAAACTGTTTAACTCTGAGGATAGTTACGCTCTGGGACAGGTGACCTAGGGAGGTGTAGAATCCCCCATCATTGGAGGTTTTCAGAACAGGTTGGACAAACACCTGTCATGGGTGGTCTAAGGCTTGGTCTACACTTACCCCCCAATTCGAACTAAGGTACGCAACTTCAGCTACGTGAATAACGTAGCTGAAGTTCGAAGTACCTTAGTTCGAACTTACCTCGGTCCACACGCAGGCAGGCTCCCCCGTCGACGCCGCGGTTCCCCCGTCGACGCCGCGGTACTCCTCTCGTCTAGCTGGAGTACCGCAGTCGACGGCGATCACTTCCTGGTTCGACTTATCGCATCCAGACAAGACGCGATAAGTCAAACCCAGAACTTCGATTCCCAGCCGCCAAACTAGCGGCTGGGTGTAGACATACCCTAAGTATATTTGGTCTTACCTCAGCACAGGGGGATGGACTGAAGTCCTTACTCACATGGACCAGTTCCCCATTATGCTAGGTGCTCTACAAACACATAAAAAGACAGCACCTGCCCCAAGGAGCTTACATTCACCTCTGACAATTAAGCCATTTATTTAGGTATTTAAATATAGATTTAGATGCTTGACTTTAGGCACACAAGTGTACATGTTATTCACATTCATTAGCTAACTAATGCCAATACCCAATATTTGATATGGGATTGAATAACTCCACTCTTTCAGATCCCTCCTGGAAACTCACGTCTTTTCATTAGCTTTTCATTACTTCCTTCTACCCTGGCCAAAAATTCTAGCTGTGGGGTTTAGTGGATAGAGGAGGAAAAACAGGGGAGTCAGCATGGCTTACTGGAGAGAGTGCTGGCATTTAGGAGACTAGGGTTCTATCCCCAGCTCTGCTACTGTTCTGCTGGGTGATCTTGGGCAAGTCACTTTCTTGCTCTGTGCCTCAGTTTACCCATCTGTAAAATTAGGATGATGCGTTCTGCTTAGAGATCTATGGATGGAGATGAGTAGGAGCTAGGGGTTATTATTACGTTAAATCATTTTTGGAGGGGGGTGGGAAGTAAGAAGGAACTAAAGCAATGCTTGTGCAACATTAAACTCCACTCTGTGATCTTTCATCTCCTCATACCATTTTTGACCTCCCTTGTTTGTCATTCCGGCCGGTGTTATGTCTAATTTTGAGCCAGTTCCCTTTGATTCCAATGGAAGCGATGCACCTAATACTTTTGAAGATTTGGGCCTTGGTCCTTAGGTATTTGACCCAGTCCAGCAACTGCTCACTACAAGAACAGTGCTTAGTTCTGATAAGTCAGATCATGATAGCAAGCACTTGGCAATTAATGTTTTCAGGATGGGACCATTCTTTGTAAGTCCCTTCTGTGTCAGGGATCTGCCTGCCAGCGCTGGTCAAAAAAGTTTGGTTGAAACACCTTTTTGCTAAATACAGCTTTATTTTTTTTTAATGAAAATTTTCACAGAAATGTCCTAATTTTCCAGCTGTTCCATGGAAAACCAAACATGTTTTGATTTTTGAAAACCGGACACCAATAAAAATTTGTCAGTTTCTCATTTAAATAAAAAAAAAAAAAAATTCTGCAAAAAATGTCAAACTGCCCCCCCCCCCAACTTTTGATTTCTTTTGAAAAATTTTGCTGAAATACCATTTTCCCACCACTTCTGGCCAGATTCTGAGCAACCTCAGATCTAGTTACTTATGGACAAATAAGAAGACAGTAAACAGGCACTAGACATATTTCACTGTATAATCTCCCCCTCTGTTTTGAGGGTTTTCTATAGCACCTAACACTGTACGGATGAATTTCCAAAGGCGCTCCGCTCCACTGGCTGCTTCAGGCACCTGAATGGAAGCTGCGGGGTGCTGAGCTCTTTTGAAAATCTAACCCATAGAATCTAAGGAAACACTTTGCATGCTCTGCCGTTCACAGCCCAGTAGTCCGCACTGCGGTGGACTGTAGACAAACCCTTAGGGACCCAATGGTGCTGGAACATTTTTAATAGTGGGGGTGCTGAAAGCCAGCCCCCTTACCTCTGTCCACCACCACCCCCAAAAGCTCAGGCCGGGAGCAAAGCCCTGGGCACAGGGGGGCAGCAGAGCCCCGGGCGTGGGGCCGGCAGCCAAGACCCCACACAGGGCCGGCAGCTGGGAGCCCAGGGGTGCTGCAGCCCCCCCCCTCGCGCCCCTACTTTCCGCGCCTATGTAGGGACCTTTCCCTAATCATTAGGTCCCAGACCCTCAAAAGGCCAAATCCACTGAAATCAATAGGAGTTAGGCACCTAAATACTTTTGATTTCATTGACTTCAAAGGGCACAGGATCAAGGGCTAAGCCTGAATGAGGATGGCCATGCCACTGAAATGCATGCGCAGAAATGATTGGTGGGTTGGATGAATGTCGGTGCTCAGCTAGCTGACCAGGGGATTGATTTATTTTTATTGTGTGTCTTACACCTCGATGCCCCAGCTGAGACCGGGGCCCCCTTGCGGTAGGTGTTGTACAGATGCATAGTGAGAAACCATCTATGCACTGAAGAGCGTACGGTCGAAGCAGCCAAGACACGCAAGCAGATGAGGAGATAGTTTAAGTTCTTTGCGGAAGGCACCATCTTTCTGTCCTGTGTTTGTACAGCGCCTAGCACAATGAGGAGCTGATCCAGGACCAGGATGCCTAGGTGCTAAAGTAATACAAATAAGAGAGAGAGAGAAAAAGTCACTTGCCCATGGTCCCACAAGCCAGTAGCAGAACTAGAACTCAGATCTCCTGCGCTTTATTCATCCAGGCTGCCTGCCAATGATAGACGCTATCACTATGTAGCAATAGGAAAGCAAGTTCCCTTCCTTTGTGTCGTCTAACTGCAGCATGTGCTGATTTCGGCTGACAGGTCTGGAGCAGATGGTGCATGGTTTCCAGCTAGCCCTCTCTGTCTTGGTAGCATTCAGTTTGTAACGCCATATCATTTCCGCTTCCTTGTCATTTTTCTGTCTTATTTACTATTTCTTCATCTTCCTCCCTCTCTTGGGAGCATGAGACTTCCCAGTTGTCATGGAAACCCCCTTTCTTCGTCTCAGCTGTTTTCAGACTCTTCTTTGAACAATGACTATTTATAGCCACGTAGCTTCCCCTACACTCCTGTTCTGAGAAGGTGGTTTCCTGTATCAGCAGAATACTAAAGGACTGTCATCTGCTGATTGCATCCTCGATTGGAAATTGCAGCTTCACATGCTTTTGGTTTGCTCACAGGCTGGTTGCAAGAACCATGCCACATTTCTGTTCAAGAATGGCAAACCTCAGGTTTGAAATGTCTCAGCAGTTCGGAGGGAGGAGAAAGGTTGTTTGGAAGAAATTCAAGTCAATCTTTCTCTCACCTGCTCACCTTTCTGAGAGGCAGCGTCATCTAGTGCTCAGATCAGTGGCTTCCTGGGATTTAGGAGCTCTTGGGTTCCACACCCAGCTCTGCCACTGGGCTTGGAAAAGTCACTTAATCACTCTGGGCCTCAGTTTCTCCACCTGCAAAGTGGGTGTAAAAGTACTTCCCTGCCACACAAAGGGTGCTGTGAGTATTAACTGATGACTGTAAAGCACTCTGAGATGTTTAAATGAAGGGTGGCCTAGAGGGGGAAGGATGGTCTTGTGGTTAAGGCACTGGGCTAGGACTCAGGAGATCTGGGTTTTGTCCCTGGCTCTGTGACAAATTCCCTCTGTCACTTAACCTCTCTGTGCCTCAGTTTCCCATCTGCCAAACGGGAGAATAACTCTGCCTTGACAATTTAGACAGCATCTAGTGCATGGGGTCTGATCTTGGCTGGAGCCTCTAGGTGCTGCAGTTATTTATTTGGTGTATGCAATCTGGTCAAGCCAAGCCACAGCCTCTTATCAATGGTGTTTAAGGCACGAAAACCTCCAGGAAGTTGAGTCCTTTTGCAGCCATATGTGTCATGGTTTGTGGCTGCCCACATTGACCTAATGGACTGTCTCTAAAATTCCACCCAAATTCCGCTGCAGCACAAGTTCCATGTCTGGTATGAAACCGGTTAAGAAGGCTCCATTGGCTTTGTGGTAAATCAAACCCAGGTTGATGTTGAGTGGGGTTTGAGATAAGATAATTATTTGTCACTTTCTTTGCAGACCATGAAGCTCGCCATGCGTCCTCTACCATAAATCCCTCACCCTGTTGCTGTTTGCTTGCTGCTTCCACTACCCACTGTCCATCTGTTTTCATGTGAGCTCCTCAGAGCAGCTATCTTGCCTGCCCACTTAGCCTGGAGTCAATGTACATCCCCACCTAGGATTCTCCTCCCCCCTCATCCTCACATGGCCTCACACCCTGAGATCACCCCCACATGTCATCACTCTTTAGGAACCTCCCTTTCTGCATGTGACATCACATGCAGGGATTTCCTCCCTTTCCTCCATGCTCACATGGCATCACCTGCTGGCATTCCCTCACACCTTGGAATTCCCCCCTCCTAGCTTGGCATCACAAGCTGGGATTCTCTCCACATGGCTTCACACTCTAGAGGCACCATCCCGCCCATCCTCACATAGCCTCCAGAGGGGAAATGGATAGGGAGCCAAAAGTGGCAGCGTGGAGGAGGGGGTGAGATATCTCCGGCTTCTTATCTCTGTGTCCTTGTGATCATTGTAACTGGGTTGTTCTTTCCCTTCGGAGAAGGGGCCTGGTAAACACAGCCACCCCTCCCTCCCTTTCATCTCCTGATGTCTTTGGGCATCCCCTTTAAACATCACATATCCTAAATGCTGGGTGATAGTGTTCTAATGGGCCATTCTGCTTGAATAGTTCCTTCACAATGTGCTGGCTAAACACCTTGTTGGTACTACTCAGAAGCAAACACCTTAGAAATACAGGTACATAGTTAATATTCCTAACTTCAGGTACAAAAATGATACATGCATACAAACAGTATAATCATATTCCGTGAATCATAACCTTTCCATAAATATCGCACATGCCAAATTTTGTACAAGATTTGTTGCAATTATATAACAGTGATCTACATGGTCATAGTTTAATCAGCTAACGTCACAAAGGGTTGTACCATGTTAACCATACTTGTGGTTCGCATAGAGAAACAAAGGTTAAAGCATAGTCCATTCTGGTCAAGCCAGAGCAAACCACCAGCCAAGCTGCAGTGGATTCCATCTCAGGCCTTGGCTACACTTGCGAGTTACAGCGCTGTAAAGGCTACCCCAGCGCTGTAACTCACTCCCCGTCCACACTGGCAAGGCATTTGCAGCGCTGTATCTCCGTGGTTGCAGCGCTGCACGTACTCCACCTCCCCGAGAGGAATAGCGAGTATTGCGCTGCCACTGCAGCGCTGCGGCGCCAGTGTGGCCGCCCAATGCGCTGTGAGTGGCCTCCAGAATTATTCGGCAGTATCCCACAATGCCTGTTCTAGCCACTCTGGTCATCAGTTCAAACTCTACTGCCCTGGCCTCAGGTAACCAACCATGTGACCCACCCTTTACATTCCCCGGGAATTTTAAAAATCCCCTTCCTGTTTGCTCAGCCCGGCGTGATGTGGAGTGCTATCAGCGAATCTTTCCAGGTAACCATGCCTCCATGCGCCAAGCGAGCCCCAGCATGGAGCAATGGTGAGTTGCTGGACCTCATCAGTGTTTGGGGGGAGGAAGCTGTCCAGTCCCAGCTGCGCTCCAGCCGTAGGAATTACGATACCTTCGGGAAGGTATCAAAGGACATGATGGAAAGGGGCCATGACCAGGACGCCCTGCAGTGAAGGATTAAAGTGAAGGAGCTGCGGAGTGCCTACCGCAAAGTCCGCGATGCAAATGGCTGCTCGGGTGCTCCCCCCGCGACCTGCCGATTCTACAAAGAGCTGGATGCGATACTTGGGGTTAACCCCACCTCCACTCCGAGCACCACCATGGACACTTCAGAGCCGGTGTGGGGGGGGGAGGAGGAAGAGGAGGAGGAGGAGGAAAACGGGAGTGATGGTGGTGGGCCGGATGGAGACACCCCGGAATCCCTGGAGCCATGCAGCCAGGAGCTCTTCTCAAGCCAGGAGGAAGGTAGCCAGTCGCAGCAGCCGGTACTTGGTGGAGGACAAACAGAAGAGCAGGTTCCCGGTAAGCGGTTTTTTTTTTCGGGAAGGAATTTTTTCGGTGCGGGCTCTTTGGGAGAGGAGGGTTAGGCATGCATGCCTAGATGCAGAATAGTGCATTGATGTGGTTTATCACATCGCAGTAATCGGCCTCGGTAATCTCCTCGAATGTCTCATCCAGAACGTGTGCAATGCGCTTGCGCAGGTTTATCGGGAGAGCCACCGTGGTCCTTGTCCCAGCTAGGCTAACGGGTCCGCGCCACTGTGCCGCGAGGGGCGGGGGGACCATTGCTGCACACAGGCAAGCTGCATATGGGCCAGGGCGGAAGCCGCATTGCAGTAGAAGACCCTCCCTTGCTTCCCAGGTCACCCTCAGCAGCGAGATATCGTCCAGGACGAACTCCTGTGGAAAATGTTGGGACAGTGTTCAGTGTAGGTGCCCCCTGAAGCTGTTGGCTCTCCCCAAGGCACAGAAACCCAGAGGACAGTGCAGCCCTGAAACTATCAGTCCCCCTTACTCACCATTTTGAGGCTCCCATGGGATATGTGTGCTCTGTTTCGGACGGGAAAATTATGCTATTGTGTAGACCCGGTGTGTTTTCTACTCCTTAAGTGCGGGGGGAATCATTACTCTGTCTGGTATAAACAATGCTGCCTCTGTTAAATGTTGCATTTTGCCTATACAGCTGCATCAACCTTGAGACCTCAGCCGTCCCTCTTATCGCCTGCTCAGAGACTGCAAAGACTCAGGAAGAGACCGCGAAAAAGCAAAGAAGACATGCTGCAAGAAGTGATGTGGCAATTTATTAAAGAGAATGAGAAAGCACAGGACTGGAGGGAGAGAGAAAGCAGGATCCGCCAGGAAAACGCAGCGCACCGGCGGCAAAGCACCGCGCACCGGCAGCAAAGCACTGATAGGCTCATAAGCATCCTGGAGCGCCAAGCAGATGCTATCCAGGAGCTGGTAGCCATGCAGAAAGAGGAGCAGTACCGCAAACGCAAACGCCACCCCCCCCCCCACAGCCCTTGTCCCAAAACTCTTTCCGTTGTGCCCCACTGTCACGTCCAACCCACTTTCCCCAACTTCCATGTTCTTCACACCACCTGCTGCCTCCAACACCATATCTTCACCACCCAGCCCTGAAAACCACGACCCTTACCCTCTGCACTCAACCCCCATCACCATGCAGTATAGCTGTCCTGAAGTGCAGCACTCACTGCACAGCACACCAGACAGGACATACGCGAATCTGTAATTGTACTGTTCCCCACTCCACCCCCTTGTTTCTTTTCAATAAATAATTTTTTTTTCTTTTCAATAAATGGATTCTTTGGCTTTGAAAACATTCTTTATTATTGCATAAAGTAAAAGACTCCTTAGCCCAGGAAATAAACAGGCACTGCAAGTCTGCTTGTCTGCTTAGCAGACACTGATTCCTAAAGATTGGAACTACTGCACTTCACTCCCGTGCAGGGCACCAGATATCACTGCTGGTTTTCAGCCTCAAATTGCTCCCTCAAGGCATCCCTAATCCTTGCAGCCCCGCGCTGGGCCCCTGTAATAGTCCTGCTCTCTGGCTGTGCAAATTCAGCCTCCATGTGTTGAACCTCGGAGGTCCATGCCTGAGTGAAGCTTTCACCCTTCCCTTCACAAATATTATGGAGGGCACAGCACGCGGATATAACCGCGGGGATGCTGTTTTCGGCCAAGTCCAGCTTCCCATACAGAGATCGCCAGCGGCCCTTTAAACGGCCAAAGGCACACTCCACAGTCATTCGGCACTGGCTCAGCCTGTAGTTGAACCGTTCCTTGCTGCTGTCAAGGCTCCCTGTGTAGGGTTTCATGAGCCACGGCATTAACGGGTAAGCGGAATCTCCAAGGATCACAATGGGCATTTCAACTTCCCCTACCGTGATCTTCCGCTCTGGGGAAAAAGTCCCGGTCTGCATCTTCCTGAACAGCCAAGTGTTCTGAAAGATGCATGCGTCGTGCACCTTTCCGGGCCAGCCTGTGTTAATGTCAATGAAATGCCCACGGTGATCCACAAGCGCCTGGAGAACCATAGAGAAATACCCCTTCCGATTAACGTACTCGGATCCTAGGTGGGGTGGTGCCAGAATAGGACAGTGCGTCCCATCTATCGCCCCTCCACAGTTAGGGAACCCCATTTGTGCAAAGTCATCCACTATTTCCTGCACGTTACCCAGAGTCACGGTTCTTCTGAGTAGGATGCGATTAATGGCCTTGCAAACTTGCATCAACACGATTCCAATGGTCGACTTTCCCACTCCAAACTGGTTTGCGACCGACCGGTAGCTGTCTGGAGTTGCCAGCTTCCAGATTGCAATAGCCACCCGCTTCTTCACTGGCAGGGCAGCTCTCAATCTCGTGTCCTTGCGCTGCAGGGTGGGGGCAAGCTCCTCACACAGTCCCATGAAAGTGGCTTTTCTCATCCTAAAGTTCTGCAGCCACTGCTCGTCATCCCAGACTTCCATGATGATGTGATCCCACAACTCGGTGCTTGTTTCCCGAGCCCAAAAGCGGCATTCCACGGTGCTGAGCATGTCCGTGAATGCCACAAGCAATTTCGTGTCGTACGCGTTACGCGGCTCGATAGCATCGTCGGACTCCTCACCCTCACTCTCACTGTCACTTTGGATCTTAAGGAATAGTTCGACAGCCAAACGTGACGTGCTGGCGAGACTCATCAGCATACGCCTCAGCAGTTCGGACTCCATTTCCCGCAGACAGATCGCGCTGCACAGAAACCGTTGAAAGATGGCGCCAAAGGTGGATGGAAACAAAGGGATTTCTGGGATGCGAAGCGATACATCACGGGGCATTGGGACAGGACCCAGAATCCCCCGCACCCACGCCCCCTTCCCACAACCCATGGAGCCAGAATGGGAAAAGGTGCTCTGTGGGATAGCTGCCCATAATGCACCGCTCCCAATAGCGCTGCAATTGCCGCAAATGTGGCCACGACAGTGCGCTGGGCAGCTGTCGGTGTGGACAGACTGCAGCGCTTTCCCTACTCAGCTGCACGAAGTCAGGTTTAACTCACAGCGCTGTACATCTGCAAGTGTAGCCAAGGCCTCAGGCTCTGTCTCTCTCCAACCTCTTCAGTCAGTCCCAGGAGAGGGCAGCCAGCTCCAGAAGCCCACACTTTATTTCCTGCCTGTCATGTCTCAATCCTTTGTTCTCAAACTGGTCTTTGCTCAGCTTCCCAGCTGAGAGGTGGAAGGAACCTCCTTCGTCTGGGTCATTGTTTGCTAAGTGTCAATATTCTGGCCCTGGGGGCTTTTTCCGTTGCCTTTTTCAGATTCTGCATTGCTATGGGTCGCTTCCAGCCAATTCCTTAATGACCCTATTCACTGTAGCCCAGCCAGCAAGATCACACCCACACCTGATGTCCTGGGCTGCCCCCAAGAGCAGACTTAACCCTTTTTCCCTACCCTCGGTAACCATGCAAAGTACAGAGGGAAACTGAGGCACACATAGGCTTCGTACAACTACTACAGAAAATTCCCACGTTGTCACAGCATATTCCTCCAGAAACAGCTGAAGGACAGTCTGTAATTTGTTGCCATTCAGATCACTAATCTGTGTGGCGGAGTTGACCCTGCTCTCACTTATGCAGATGTAAATCAGGAATAACTGCATTAAAATCAATGGAGCGCAAAATATGGGGAGTGGAAAATCAAGTCCTGTGTCTTTTGTTTGTTTTCCTGGTTGAAATGATCATTTAGTCCCATTCAAATCCTTATGGCTCATGCAGGACTTAAGTGGTGCATGGGACTTCGTTGTTTTGGAGGGTGAAAAATTGTAACCTCTGAGGATAGGACAAGAAGCAATGGGCTTAAATTGCACCAAGGGAGGTTTAGATTGGACATTAGGAAAAACTTCCTAACTGTTAACTTCTGGAATCGCTGTCTGTCAAGGCTGTATCCCCACTTTGAACTTTAGGGTACAAATGTAGGGGCCTGCATGAGGACTTCTAAGCTTAACTACCAGCTTAGTTCTGGTCCGCTGCCACCATTCCCTACCCTGGGAAGCTTTTAGAAACTTTTCACCAATTCCCTGGTGAATACAGATCCAAACTCCTTGGATCTTAAACAAGGAGAAATTGACCCTTCCCCCCTCCTTCCTTTCACCAACTCCTGGTGAATACAGATCCAAACCCCCTTGGATCTTAAAACAAGGAGAAATTGACCCTTCCCCCCTCCTTCCTTTCACCAACTCCTGGTGAAAACAGATCCAAACCCCCTTGGATCTTAAAACAAGGAGAAATCAATCAGGTTCTTAAAAAGAAGGCTTTTAATTAAAGAAAAAGGTAAAAATCATCTCTGTAAAATCAGTATGGAAAATAACTTTACAGGGTAATCAAACTTAAAGAGCTCAAAGGACCCCCCTCTGTCTTAGGTTCAAAGTACAGCAAACAAAGATAAACACTCTAGTAAAAGGTACATTTACAAGTTGAGAAAATAAAGTAAAACTAAGACGCCTTGCCTGGCTTTTTACTTACAAGTTTGAAATAAGAGAGACTTGTTTAGAAAGATGGGGAGAACCTGGATTGATGTCTGGTCCCTCTCAGTCCCAAGAGCGAACAACCCCTTAAAACAAAGAGCACACACAAAAGCCTTTCCCCCCCCCCCAAGATTTGAAAGTATCTTGTCCCCTTATTGGTCCTTGGGGTCAGGTGTCAGCCAGGTTACCCGAGCTTCTTAACCCTTTACAGGTAAAAGGATTTTGGAGTCTCTGGCCAGGAGGGATTTTACTACTGTACACAGGAGAGCTGTTACCCTTCCTTTTATAGTTATGACACGCCCCCCAAATCACAGATAGTGTTGGACGTTCGGTTCCACACTGGCTGTGATTTCTTTCTGGAGTTCTAGGAGAAAACAGAGTTAACAAGACACATGTACCTTTAGACATACTACTGATTATATAAAAACTAACAATATGTTTTATTCCAAGAACAATTGTTAACCAGTTAACTCTGGGAAACTTTCCCGGGAGAGTGCATCAGCCACTTTGTTAGAAGCTCCCGAAATGTGTTGTATTTCAAAATCAAAATCTTGGAGAGCTAAACTCCACCGAAGAAGTTTTTTGTTATTTCCCTTGGCGGTATGAAGCCACTGTAGCGCAGCATGGTCTGTTTGTAGTTGGAACCGCCGTCCCCAAACATATGGGCGTAGCTTTTCCAGCGTGTACACAATGGCGTAGCATTCCTTTTCGCTGATTGACCAGTGGCTTTCCCTCTCAGACAGTTTCTTGCTGAGAAACACGACAGGATGGAATTCTTGATCCGGTCCTTCCTGCATTAAAACTGCTCCTACGCCCCGCTCGGACGCATCTGTGGTTACTAGGAACGGTTTGTCAAAGTCTGGGGCCCTTAGCACAGGGTCAGACATGAGTGTTGCCTTAAGCTGGTTAAAGGCCTTTTGACACTCATCAGTCCACTGAACTGCATTTGGCTGTTTCTTTCTGGTTAGGTCTGTCAGCGGGGCGGCGATTTGGCTGTAGTGTGGTACAAATCGCCTATAATATCCGGCCAAGCCTAAGAAGGATTGGACCTGTTTCTTTGACCTTGGAACCGGCCACTTTTGGATAGCATCCACTTTGGCCTGTAGGGGATTTATAGTTCCTTGACCCACCTGGTGCCCCAGGTACGTCACTCTGTTTTGGCCTATTTGACACTTTTTAGCCTTAACAGTTAGTCCTGCCTGCCGGATGCGCTCGAAGACTTTTTCCAGGTGCTCCAGGTGTTCTGTCCATGAATCAGAAAAAATGGCCACATCATCGAGGTAGGCAACTGCAGATTCTCCCAATCCCGCTAAGAGACCATCTACAAGTCTTTGGAAGGTGGCGGGTGCATTTCGCAACCCGAAAGGGAGTACATTGAATTCATACACCCCTGCCTGGGTGACGAAGGCGGACCTTTCCTTAGCGGGTTCATCTAGTGGTACTTGCCAGTACCCTTTGGTTAAGTCTAAAGTAGAGATGAATTGGGCATGTCCCAATTTTTCCAATAGCTCATCTGTGCGTGGCATTGGATAGTTGTCAGGACGAGTTACAGCATTTAGCTTACGGTAGTCCACGCAAAAGCGTATTTCCCCATCTGGTTTGGGAACTAGAACCACTGGAGATGCCCATGCACTGGTAGAGGGGTGGATTATACCCATCTGTAGCATGTCCTGGATCTCCCTTTGTATAGCAGCTTGAGGCATGAGGTGACTCCCGGTAGGGTGGGGTTCTAATTGGGTGAGCATTACCTGTGTCAATGGAGTGGTATGCCCGTTCGGTCCGTCCTGGAGTGGCTGAGAAAATCGGTGCAAAGCTTGTGCACAGCTCCTTGATCTGCTGTCGCTGCAGACGTCCCAGGGTCGTGGAGAGGTTCACCTCTTCCACGCCACCATTCCTTTTTCCTTCGTAGTAGACACCTTCAGGCCACTCCGCGTCATCTGTTTCCTGGGCTGTAAACTGGCAAACGTTTAGTTCTCTGGAATAAAAGGGCTTAAGAGAATTAACATGGTATACCTTAGGCTTTATGTTGGAGGTGGGGGAGGCTATGAGATAGTTAACAGCTCCTAGGCGCTCCTGGACCGTGAATGGTCCTTCCCACGACGCTTCCATTTTATGGGCCTGGAGCGCCTTTAAGACCAGACTTGGTCTCCTACTTTGAAGGACCGTTCTCTGGAATGTTTATCATACCAGGCCTTTTGCTCTTCCTGAGCATCCTTTAGGTTTTCTTTAGCAAGGGCTAAAGAGTGTCGGAGGGTGCTTTGTAGGTTGCTTACAAAGTCTAGAATGTTAGTTCCTGGAGAAGGCGTAAACCCCTCCCATTGCTGCTTCACCAACTGTAATGGCCCCTTAACCTCGCGGCCATACACAAGTTCAAATGGTGAAAACCCTAAACTGGGATGTGGTACAGCCCTGTAGGCAAAAAGCAACTGCTGCAACACTAGGTCCCAATCATTGGAGTGTTCATTTACGAATTTACGTATCATGGCCCCCAAAGTTCCATTAAACCTCTCCACCAGACCATTGGTTTGATGGTGATGCGGGGTGGCAACCAAGTGATTCACCCCATGAGCTTCCCACAGGTTTTTCATGTTCCCTGCCAGGAAATTAGTTCCCGAATCTGTAAGGATGTCGGAGGGCCACCCTACCCTGGCAAAAATGTCTGCTAATGCCTGGCACACACTTTTAGCCCTGGTGTTGCTTAAGGGTACAGCTTCCGGCCATCGGGTAGCAAAATCCATGAAAGTCAGTACGTACTGCTTTCCTCTGGGTGTCTTCTTTGGGAAAGGACCCAGAATATCCACAGCTACTCGCTGAAATGGGACCTCAATTATGGGTAGTGGCTGGAGAGGGGCTTTAACCTGGTCTTGGGGCTTTCCCACTCGGCACACCTCACAAGACCGGACATAATTAGCAACGTCCTTGCCCATTCCCTCCCCCAAGATTTGAAAGTATCTTGTCCCCTTATTGGTCCTTGGGGTCAGGTGTCAGCCAGGTTACCCGAGCTTCTTAACCCTTTACAGGTAAAAGGATTTTGGAGTCTCTGGCCAGGAGGGATTTTAGTACTGTACACAGGAGAGCTGTTACCCTTCCCTTTATAGTTATGACACTGTCATTGGAGGTTTTAAAGAACAGGTTAGGCAAACACCTGTCAGGAACAGTCTAGTTAATACGTATTCTCACCTTGACTACAGGGGACTGGACTAGACTGGACCTATTGAGGTCCCTTCCAGTCCTACACTTCTATGATTCTGCACAGGGGTGAATTTCAGCCCATCTAAAGCAGAGGAGAGGCTTATTTTCAGTCTTCAAGGGGCATTCTTGCCTCCTTCCTCTACAATAGCTCTCAGAACAGGGAGTTGTGTCTGTCTGCCTGTTCACATTCTCTTCTGCCTTTGGTTAACCCATTCATTTGTATGCACGCTGATGGTGCCAGTGGATCACAGAACAGTGCTCAAAAGCTGAACAGCAAACATTCCTGGGCTTGTCTCAGAACCTCACCAGTGCACACATTTCACTTGATTTGAGACAGCCCAGCCCGGTTTTTGCTTAATACTGAGCCCTGGCTCATGACCCCTGGTGGAGTTGTGAGTTCAGAATGAAAAAGAAGAGCAGCCATGTTTTGTGCGCCAGCATTTCACGCTGCTGGATTAATGGGCTGCTCTAGGAAACTGTGAGCATGGTTTAATGGCATAAGCGAAAATCTTAATTCAGCAGAGAGAATGCACAGTTCAGATCAGCATTTCATATAGCCCCACAATGTTCTGAATGGGTTAGGCTCTTTGGCCTGTCCTGTGCAGGAGGTCAGACTAGATTATCATACTGGTCCCTTCTGGCTTTAAAATCTATGAATTTATTAAACAGAATTTTAGCTGGGGGCTCCTATCTCTAGTTAATTCATCTTTTTTTTTTATCCAGCTTGTCTTTCACAGCTTCTGAAAGTAGTTTGTGTGTTTGACTTACATTCTTTTAACAGATTATTCACCTGGGTCTCGCATCTTCGCATCCTGAGCCTGTTACTGGGTTTAAAGACTATGGGAGGGTGTGATGCCTTATAAACCCACCCCACACTGGCACTGAAAGGGTAAAGGGGAACAGGAGTTCTCCATTGGGACACCTGGAGGCAGCTACTTGGTGTGTCAGACTCAATTAAAGATGAGACCCAGGTGTGGAGGAGCTGGGTGGCTAATACCAAGGATGGGGTTCAGGGCAGGAAGAAGCTGAGGACTAGGTGTGGGAAGGGAACTGTTACAATAGGCCAGGAGATGCCCTAAGAAGCCACGGCAACTCTTTCAGTGAGCATTGATAAAAGAGCAGGAACTAGACCTCCAGGGAGAAAGCCGTGGAAGGGGTTGCCTGCTATCAGAGTAGGAAAGAACTTTGCAAAGCCTGGAAAGGAGCTGGGGCAAAGGACCTATGGACCAGGCATGGTAGGAAGGAGTCCAGGTAACCCACAAGGACTCTGAGCTAGCCTTGGCTGCTTGCTACGGGGTCCTTGGACTGGATGAGGTGTAAACAGAGGACCTGGGTTCCCCTCCCCACCACTGAAGAAAGTGGCATCAAACCCCTGACAGAAGAGGGTAAGGACTACTAGGGCCTTGCTCTGAGGCAAGAGGATGTAAGGACCACTTGGCCCAGAATCAGGGGCTGAAGACCTGAGACAAAGACATCGGACTACTTGGTGGTGGGACTGCTGTTACCCTGGCAGGGCTGGGAGTGACTGGCAGCTGGCTGGAGGGCTGAGTCACAAGAAGATGTGGACCACTGCCGGACCCAGTGGCTGTCAGCAGCGGGGGCCACAAGAGGAGAGCCTGCTATGCTGTACCCAGCTGCCTGGTAAGTCACCCCTTTCCAGTGCATTTTCAAAAGCCCCTAAAGCCCAGATTCTCCAAGGTATTTAGGTGCTTAACTCCCGTTGAAACTAAATGCTATTAGGCACCTAAACATCTATGAGAGCCTAAGTGACTTAAGAGAACATACTCCATTGACATGCAATAGGACTTGTGCTCCTAACTCATAGTCCCCTCTGAAAAGTCAGCCTTCCACAACAGAGCATTTCTGATGAAGAGACCTCCTCAGCTGTGGCATTCAAGCCTCGTGGAAACCCAGAGGCAAGGTCAAGGTCTGGACCTTACCTCTAATCTGGGTTGTTGCTTTTCTTTCTTGACAAAAGGAAAGGGGTTTAACTGAACCCACTCTTATTGCAGAGATGGGTCCAACCTGCAAAAGCCTGGATGCGGACCCAAACTTTACAGTGTGCTGAATTCTGGAATTTGGTTCCAGCTGATCACTCTACCATTGGGCCAGATCCTCAGCTGGTGTAAAGCGGTGTAGCTCTGTTGACTTCAATGACTTCACCCAATGAAGATCTCACCTTTGGCTTTTAAATGAGATCTGTAAAAAATTACCTAGAGCAGGGGTTCTCAAACTGGGGGTCGGGACCCCCCGGGGGTTGCGAGGTAATTATATGGGGGGGTCACGAGCTGTCAATCTCCATCCCAAATCCCGCTGTGCCTCCAGCATTTATAATGGTGTTAAATATATAAAAAAGTATTTTTAATTTATAATGGGGGTCGCACTCAGAGGCTTACTATGTGAAAGGGGTCACCAGTACAAAAGTTTGAGAGCCACTGACCTAGAGGACATTGTGCCAGGTGCTTTAAAAAAGACTGAAAGGAATTGCCTGACTAATCTTTACAAACTCTCCATGTCTGCAGTGGTGTTGGAAATTCTCTTCAGGGCTGTGTTGCCTCCTTGATTGCTTGATCAGAGAAGTGTGACTGGTTACAGCTGTTTGAGGTTAAATGGGGCTCATTAAATCACTGGGATTTAGATGGGGATTTGGGACATAAGTATGTGCTGATCTTCCATGTTTATGGAAGTTTGAGTCTTTATTTGGCCATGGTGAATATTCAGAGGTCAACATTTATTTGTGGCTGATATTCACCCATGTGCAGAGGGGACAGCACCAAGGACCAGATTTCCAAAGGCTCAACACCCACAGTCAGTGCTAGGTTTTCAGAACGGCTCCACTCCAATTTAGGCACTTAAATAAGCACCAGATTTTTCAGAAGTGCTCAGCACCCAGCAGCTCCTGTTGGGACACTATTTGACCAGATTTTCAGAAGCGCTCAGATTCCAGTATGCACCCATTGTGGGGCACTCTCTTGAAGATCTTGCCACTTATTTAAGTGCTTAAAGAGAGTGGAGTGCTCTCAAAAATCTGTCCCGGAGGGCTTAAGTGGGACTCAAATGATGCTTAGGCCTCTCTGTATAGGGGCAAACGTGACCCCAATGAACTTCGAAGTTCTCAGCTTCTCATCCTTCAGACATAAATAAACTGAGTCAGTCCAGGGGATGTAAATATCTGTTTCCAGGAGACTAGGTATTTCAAATTTGATGCTTATACCATGGATTGTAACCATGCTGTTCTGCCTCCTCCCGCAACCGTCACATGTCTTTACAGCAAAGTTGGTCATGAGAGACAGTGAGTCAACAGGGTACATGTTTTAGACATTTTATTGAACTTTGCATATGAAATAATTTAATATTTGTAAGTTCTAATGCAAAACATTAAAAAAATAAATTCAACATTAGGTAAAAAAATCACACAACCAAAAAAATCACTTGTGTTTACTGGTAACTTAACACAAGGCCCCATACTACAATGGCATTTACATTTTAGAACATAGTATGTAACAGCTTGGTTTAGTTTGGTATCAAAGGAACAACTTTAACATGACTTACTGTCAAAATTGGAATTAAAAAAAAAACAACAACAACCTGAAACAAAAGACCAGGTTTTGAATTACATTCTTCTCGTGGCACCTATTCATGAATGATCAACTTTTTTTAAAGAGACACGTTTGGTTTTATCTGTCTTAACTACAGAATTTCAAAAGGCAGTACTTCAAGACAAGCTTGAAAGTTCTGCTGAAATGCATCCAGATGTGTTCTGATACAGATAGAAACATATTGCAGTACTACTCAGTGTGTGTATATCACAGAGCTGTTAGGTCTAGCTAGGGAAAGCAAAGGCAAAAATATATCCAGTCGTTTTTAGTCATAGGAGAACAAAATGGAAATGTCCTGTATGATGAAGGGAAGAGAGAACTTAACTATTTCAGTGGTGGAAGTTGGTGGCTTAGTATTTCCTGGCTGGGTTTCAGTCTCAGACATGCAACATCTTATTGCAAAGTTCTCCAAGTGGAATTTTCAAAAGCACATGAATTAGATACCTTCTGTCCATTGAAAAGAGTTGAACACTTAGGCCCAGATCCTCAAAGGTATTTAGGTGTCAACGAGAGTTAAACCCCTAAATATCTTTTGAGGATCTGGGCTCTAACTAATTCACTCAGATGCTTTTCCGAAAAATCTCACCCTCAACAATTAAGGCCAGATTCTGCCACCTTCCTCTCACTGAGTAGCACCTTACTGAGTGCATAGTCCCCACTATTACAGTGGACTACACAAGGAGTAAGGTACTATTACACAATGCCAGAGTGGCCCACTCAACTACGATTTGAACCTAGCTCTCTGGAATGAGTAGTAAATCAGATTTTTATTGTGAAGCATGTTGGATGTTGTCAACACCATTTTGTAGCCCATTCTCTATGGATACAGTGGACTTGAGTTGTCATTGATAACTGGCCACCTAAAACAAGGTGGTCTTAAAGCAAGAGTCCAAACAAGTTGTCCTAGAAACTCTGGGTGAGATTCTGTGCTGTGGGTCTAAGAGGTGCAGCACACAACTTGCAGTCTGAGGGAGACCACTTTTAAGCCACCTTTATGCCCTGCTGAACCTTGGCTGCCTTGTGGCTGCAACGTAATTTATACAGTACCAGATGTCTGGGTTTGCAAGGGGTTCCTCACAAGGTAGCTTTATGGTTGCCTTCCACAATTCCTGCACTGGAGGAATTTCCTTCCCCCACCTCCCAGTCAGAACAGAGGCTTGTCCAGTCTTTCGTCTAGCAGAAATGGGCTGGAGTTGGAGGTTGAGACTCTCCCCCTTTAGATGGATCATTCAAAGTGGTTGCTTTTTGGAGGCTCGGCCATGGGGACTGTTACCATTTTGTTGTGCTTTTGCTTTAGCCTAAAAGCTCTATATTCCAGTAAAATACTCTGTGTCCACCATACTGTAGAAATAATAATTGCCTTTAATGCAGCTCTAACACAGGTAGGGAACAGCGTAAGGTGTTGAGGTGACATCAATAATAGCAGGAAGAATGAGCGACTGGGCTAGCAGTTCTTATGCTGGATTGCAAAGGACAAGTATGTGCTTCTATCAGAGGACTCAGTGTGGGCTAGGGATTAGACCATGAAACTGGGAGTTAGGAGCCCAGGGTTCTAACCTGGCTCTTATGCCAAGTCTTCGAGCCTGGGCAAATCAGTTAGGCCATAATTTTTCAAACATGGGCACCTAAATAAAAGTGGCCGGTGTGTTTTTGTTTGTTTTTTGCCCCCCTCCCCCCCCGTCCCCCCCAATCCCTTTGTGGAAAATGGGAGAATCAGGTGCCCGGCCCTGCTGAAAATCAGGTCACTTTCATTTCAGTATCTAAATATGATCGTAGGAGCCTAAGGGCTTGTATACGGAGGGGGGTGGGGGGGAGAGAAGCTTGGAATAGGTATTGTGCACTAGCTCTCCATGTGGATTTTCTTATTCTGCCCTAAAAGTGCCTTTGTGGGGCTTAGCTTAATCCATGCTCTTAAAATAAATCTACGCTGCAATGGGGGGGGGGGATCATTTGCAGCTCATGTAGATGTATCCTCCCTTAGTTTTAATCTAGCTAGCCCATGACCAGCAGCAATGGGGACACAGCAGTGTGGGCTTCAGTACAGGCTAGAAATGCAAGTATATACTCAAGGGGGCCAGACAGGTGCGTGCAGCCCTGACACTGATGCCATCCCCTCACTACTTGTAGCAAACTAGCTGGATTAAAGCCTGCTTGGGTGTGTCCGCATGAGCTGCAAATGACACCCTGGTAGCAGAGCAGATGTAGCCTTAGTGCAGAATAAGAGTGTGCACATGGGGACAGCGATGGCAGTTTCCTGGGGAAACAGTAGTTTAGGACCGGACACTGTACCTGCTGGCTTAAACTGGGAAAAATAACATTAGTATTCAAATATACTAATGCAAATTACTGAAATATTTAGCAACTTGATGAGTTTTCTGTACACGTAATATTTAGATAATATTGAAAACTGAAATATGTCATGACACGTATAACTTCCTTGAGAAAATTCCAAACCAAAACGTATGCAGACATTCCAATGTTCAGTACTAGAATACATCTATGAATATTATACCTCCTGCAGTTTTACTTTGTTAGGGTTGTACAAATCAAATCTCCAAACCTACTGGCTTACGGAACCACAGTTTTAGTTGCACATTCAAATTAAGTGTAATGTGGTGTGCATTAATGAAACCATTTTTAAAATAGAAAATACCTTGAACTGGGAATGATTTTTTGCTTGGAGCAGTAAACCCCATGAGGTTGCCCGGTAAAAACCACCTCTGGTAAATACCATGCCATCCCTACATGGGGAGCTAGTGCAGAATAGAGCACTTTAAATTCATACTCTAGCTTATTTTGCAATAGCCTCCTTATGTACCTGATCCCCAACTTTAGGAGCATAAGCTTGAAAATGTTACTGTAAGCAGGTATCGCATAAACATAATCTGCCAAAGCGGATAAAATGGTTTTGGGTTGATTATTTTTTTTAAAGTCACACAACTGTGTTTCTCTAAGGGGGGAGGGGAGAGAAATAACCATGACAAATTGTACATTCCCTTCTTCACCTGTATCAAAGGCTGGCAGGTCAGAACATCAGATTTAAAGAGTAATTCACCTAGGGTCACTGCTCTAATCTTCTAAGCTATAGGGACCTCGTTCTGGATAAATGTACTACTGCAGTGAAGACAGCATAAGTAGAAGGTCCAGAATGTGTTGGCTTCAAAAACTTTTTGGGGTCGGGGGGGGGGGGGGGGGGGAGTTTGACTTCCTGTGAAGTTTCTCAATTTTAGAAGAAAGATATTGATTTCAATATAAAATCTAGACTGTACATATTGACCCTTTTGTACACAGAACATTTTTTTCTCCAAGGATATTAATGAGCTTTATGTTAAGTTTTAATTAATATTTGTAAAGTATTATACCTCTGAGTATATATGAGGAATGTAGCTCTTGTCCAAAGGGCTTAATTCTGTGTCATTAAAGTCAATGGGAGCTTGGTTGTTGGCATAAGTGGAAACAGGACCAGGCCAAAAGTGAATTGCTGATGAGGCAGGGAATGGAACCCAGGAGTCCTGACTCTAAACCCCCCCGGTGACACTGCCTCTCAATGCTTTGCATGTTGCCTATTAGAGAGGAAAGGATCACACCCCATACCAACCAATATAGGGTTGCCAGCTAAGCCCCTTCATACATGTTTTGTCAAGGGAGCACTTACTACAACCTGTATAGGATGATTGACAAAACGTACTTAGAAATGTCTTGCTTTAGTCTTAGAACTTCATGAACAAGACCCTCAACTGTTGCAAATCAACATAGCTCAAGTGACTTAATAGCCATATAAGGATTTGGCCCCATAGCTTTGAGTCTGACAGAAAGGGCAGCAAGATTCTTCCTGTACTCAGATGAGCAGCCTTATTGAAGTCCATAGCTCAGGGCTGGAGGATTGGACCCTATGTTTATTAATAGTCTAGACTACTATGGGCTGTGATACCTTGGTCTAACGTTGGTTGTTGAGTTTAGTGTGCGGGTGCTGGGGGGTGTTGGTGGCCTGTGATGTATAGGAAGTCAGACTAGATAATCTGATGGTCCCTTCTGGCCTTAAACTCCATGAAGACAACAGTTGTGTTGGGCTCAAAGGAGAACTGCATGGTGCCCAATTTCTAAAGATCACATATAATGCATAGGCTTCCAGCATCTCCCAGTATGTGGCTTTGAAAGGCTATGACTAAAGATGAGTAGCCTGCATCAGATTGTGAGAATGAAGATGCTCTATTTTCTTGCTCTTTTGCAGATATCAGCCACAATTAAATTGCCTTTAGAAGGCATGACTGGGTGCACTTTTACTTTGCCTTCACTTGCGAAATGCAATACAGCCTTTGTCTTCCAAATGATGTATTCTCCTAAAATGCACAACGCTATATTCAGCATTATCCAAGTAGTACATTGCACTGAAGAGTTAAGAGTATCAAGTCGTCTTGATGAGTTAGAAAAGCACACCGACAACTAGCTTGTAACACAACCCAACGAAACATCATAGAACACACCTTGAAAACATTTACCGAATGTCAGTTTCATTGTTAACTCTATGTACAGTAATGAAAATAGTATGAAATTTGGCAAGTTTTTATCAGCTGTTGATGTCTGTCACTAGGTGAATTTGCTACTTGACAGAGACCATCACGGCATTACACACGTGGGATTGCGATTTGTTCTTGGAATGGAACGTTTTTGATGGAACGTTCTCACTCAACAAACCCAAACGCAACAGGCAAAGCGAGTCTCGTTTTTAATCACCTTGCAAGTCAAAATACGCACTTCAAACCATACCAGAGAGACACTTCCACAAAATGGGCTGCTACTGCAAATGCATGAGGTATAATGTTACACATACACGCCAGATAAAAATTACTCAGTAACACCATTGAAAAATAAAAACAAGTACAAGTCCATTAACAATGGATTTCCTCTCTGTCTTTTAAGGAATACTTTCCAATGTTCCAAAATAACCCCTTTAAGACTCATTTAACCCCTTTGGGACTGGTAGCCACAGTGCTTCCCAAGGTTGGTGATGAGATGCACTCTAGGAAATTAATTTTTCCTGCTGCCAATGTGTGGCTCCAATCTGTCCCCTTACTCATGTAAGTAATCTTACTGAAGTCAGTAGGATTATTGGTGTGAGCAAGGGCTACCCACATGACTTGAGAGGTGCTGGATCAGACTCTAGACTGGTACTCAGCTTGTTTTGCAATCCAATCGATTCCTGAATGTTCACGGGGGTGGAAAAGTGCTTTCTGAGCTAGTTACAAGTGCCTTTAGGCTCACTTCAAACCTGCCGAAGCCTTTGCTCATCTCATTTTGAGACTCAAGAGTCCAACCCCACACGCATATTAAGCAGCAGGAAACACTGTAAACGAACATTTTAGCACATATACTTAATATTTGAGAGCGAGACTGTCAATTACACCAAATCAAGAGCCAGGGGCCCCTGACTCTGATCTCAGCTACATCAGAAGCAGATCCACTGAAGACAGTGGAATTGCTCTAGTTTATGCTGGTGGAAATGAGATCAGAATCTGCCCCCCCACATACCTCCGCTCCTTTGATTTAAATGTTGGCCAGGTGCAGAGTAAGACCGTCTCTGTGTTGGACACAAATCCTTTTGGTCAAATTATGGCAGGTGCTTTGAAGTATTTCCTCTTACTGTTGCCTTTTGGCAGCCTAAGGGAGTTAGGCATCTAGCTCTCACTGAATTTCAATGGGGTTTGGGTGCCTAGCTCACTTAGGCCCCTTTGAAAAATCTCCAGCCTTAATCCTTCGACTACTGATTTTTTTTTTTTTCCAATGAGGTGTTAGCCACCAAGTGACTTAGGCCTTTCTGAGAATCCCGCCCACTGTGCACAGAAGCCACATCCTTTCAGTCTCAAACATCCTACACACACAAAGCAGAGAATCCCGTGATTCTTCACGGCAAGTGAGACACTCTGTGGGAGTGTTCTGTACCAGGCTCGGGCCACATAACTCGGCTTTGTTTTCAACCCTGTAAGGACTCATTGAGGTCAGGAAGCTGATGCACAAATAGCTCTGATAGGAGGGAGCTGGCCTTGAGAGAAGGCCAGTGGGAATCTACAGATCTGAAGAAAAAATATACAGAGCAAGTTAAAGGGAGATGGGCTTAGTTTAAGGGCCAGAACCTCACCTGGTAATAATCAGCCCAGCTTCAGTGAAGTTAAATTTGCTGAGGATCTGGCCCAATGTCTTTTTACTTATTTTTTAAATGTACTTATCTGTGTTACTTTGCCAGGCCTCAATCCGTAAAGCAGAGTTTCCGGGATTGGGTGCCTCCGGGGATTGGTAATGGAAAACAGAACCTTTCACCTCTAGGCCGTGCTGGTCTGTGGACAAGCAGGACTTCAGTCTCTAGAGGGATATTTCCCCCCCCCCCCACCAAAAGCCGCTAAGAGATTTGGGAGCACGCATTATGCTGAAAGTCAATGGGACTTGTGCTCCTAAATCACTTGGGTGCTTTTGAAACTCTCCCTCCGTGAGCTGTTTTCACATACCTTTAAAAGGTGCTAAGGGCTCTAACTCCTATTAAAATTAATAGCGGTCAAGTGGGTTCAGGACTGAGCTCTTAATTGACCCCAAAATTGTTTTTAAAAAACTGAAAAGGGTTCAGTTTGGCACCCTCCATTTATACAACACACCCCTTTTCTTGTGAATCGGGGTGAAAATGCAGGATTCAGCCTGACTCTGCTCTCATGCAGGTGTGACTCAGGAGCGGTTCCATTAAACCCAGTGGAGTAGCCCTGGGGTAAAGGTCGTGTGAGTGAGAGGAGGTCTGGGCCTGGTGTGTTTGCCTGACTCGCATGGACCAGCATGGTGACCTCAGTGTGGGTGTGTGATGCCTGGACCCTCAGCACGCTCATTCTCTTCTCCTTACACAACCCGAGGGCCTGGGGACTCCACTCCCTTCTGCTTTGTGGAGCAACTTGTACAAAGGCAATGGGGGTTCTAACATCCTGCCATTCTGACTTTGAACTGGTGCCAGCAACTCCACAAGTTTTCTAAACGCTTCCTCCTTCCCTTTCCATCTTACTACGTCCTGGCTTTATACCCAAGAAACGGTCCCTTCCTGTTCAGCCACCTCTTCCCTTCCATTGCTACCACCAGGCCTCTAGCTCAATCCAAAGTCCTGACCCCTCAACCCCAGGGTTCTATCTTAATCTACAAAACAGGAGGATTTCACTTGGAGAAGCCCACTCAGCCACCAACGATCAAGGGTTCTGCTCATTCTCTGAGCCTTCTCTGTCCTTCACACCCCTGATGGGCCATGTGCGCTGAACAAACTCTCTGCCAGGTTCCCCCTTACGCAGACTCCTCCAGTTACCACTGTTTTCAGGAACCAGAAGACCTGCCTTACTGAATGATGGTCACAGTATATGGGCATTCAGCCCTGTGGCCTCTGGTCTGCTGACACTAGCAGAAATGTTTCTTTAGTGTGGGGGAGGGAAGAGAAGAATTCAAGAAAAGGATTGGGGGGGGGGCAGCGAGGTTTGTTTGTGTGTTTGTTTGTTTTTTGTTTTTAAAGGCAGGGACAATTTTCAAGTAGATAAGTTTTGAGGCCTAAACAAACTTAGCAGTGTCCCTTCAAGGAAGTTATTCCCTGTCCCCAACTGCTAAATTTATAAATTGAGCATTAGGAGGATCTTACAATAGCCAGGCCTCACAATCAGACCAGGGTGGCAATTGTGAACTACAAACAGGCCTCTGTCGATCCAGCCCAAACCCAAGGTTTTGAAGAAATTAACTTTAGTTTGATTCCTCTTCGTAGCTCTAGTGCAAAGTGAAACACAGGTCAATCGGTTGACTTCGTAGCCCAAAAAATTCTCTCTAAAGAAATTTTTGATTTCTAGAGCCGGGGGGGCGGAGAGGGGGGGGTAGGATGTTTATTTTTTAAAAATGTTTTTCCTGACTTAGAGTCCCATTTGGAAGCATTTCTCTGGCCCAGGGATGTTCTACATGGTCTGATTGCCTGGTATCCTGGTTTGAAATGCAAGTGACCATACAGCATATGTAAGCTTCCTCTCCAAGCACACTTTACCATTAGTTACAAAGCTGGGAAAGACAGATGTTCTAGCCAACTGTACAATAGACAATGGTCTTTACTCTGTTTCCTGTATTGTATATACATTGAAAATGCTCTTGGAATACTGACCCAAAAGAGAATAGCGGCCCCCACAGAAAGTCTCCACTCCTCGTGTTTTCACTGCCTCTGCTCATGCTATTTCTTCTTCACGTGTTGGTGGCTCTGCTGTTGCTTCTGCATCCTGCACAGCAGACAGAACCAACTCCGTCTCAGCCAGTCCAATCTGGGTTGACAAGCAGCCTCTGCGAAAACAGCTGCCGTGATGTGGTTAAAAATAAACAATGCACTTTTTTTTTTTTTTTTTTTTAAAGTAATACCATGCAGAGCCTCATCCGAAGCCCATCGGCTTCAACAGGCTTTGGCTCAGGCCCTATCTCTATTTGCTTTTGTACAAGGCTCTAAACCCATTGCAGTCATAACCCTTCTCCTCCTGCGAAATACTTGTCAGTGTTTGGTACAGCTTTGAGCGGATGTAGGCAGGGTGTCAGATGGAGCGATGCAGGGGTATGAATGTCCAAAAACAAATTGTGGGCAGGAGAGAGCCACACGTTGGGGCTTGTCTGCCTCTTCGCAGTTTGGCTTTGCTTAAGTCCTATCATCGAAAGTACAGAGAGCTGCTATTTTGCTGTACTGTCCTAGGAAAAACATAGGCACAGCAGATGAGCTAGCGCCTCACACCCACGCATCTGATCTCCCAGGTGGCTATGTTTCTGGACGGGGAGACGAATCATTTGCTTAGAATGCAGCTGGGCGCTATATATATTAGTGGGGGAGAAGGGGAAAGCCTATTGCTAGTTTTCCCATCAAGCAGTGATTACAATTGTACCTCACTGATCTGCACATCTTAAGATTCATACCCCAACATGGCATCTTCCCACACTTCTGAGCAAAGATTTCAGAGCAGAGGATGCTGTACTGAAGTCCCATGTGCCTGAGCAGGGTTTGGACAAGCGTCTCAGCTGTGGTGTGCCGCTGCTGACACAAGAGCCGGTGCTGGTGTAACCAGTGTAGGGGATACTCTGATGGCACAGAGTCCGTCAACAGCACCTAGGCCACCCCGCTTCCTGCTGCCAGTGGTGTGGGAGGTGTTCTCAGGACTTCCCTGCATTCCTCAATCCCTAGCTGCTATTTTGCCCAAACATTTACACAGTGGTTTTGCAGCCAGAGCCCTGGAAGCCTGAGGCTAGGTCTACACTACCCGCCTGAATCGGCGGGTAGAAATCGATCTCTTGGGGATCGACTTATCGCGTCTCGTCAGGACGCGACAATCGATCCCCGAATCGACGCGCTTACTCCACCAGCGGAGGTGGGAGTAAGCGCCGTCGACTGGGAGCCGCGGCAGTCGATTTTGCCGCCGTCCTCACAACAGGGTAAGTCGGATCTGATACGTCGAATTCAGCTACGCTATTCGCGTAGCTGAATTTGCGTATCTAAAATCGACCCCCCCCCCCCCCTGTAGTGTAGATGTAGCCTGAGTCAGCTTATCCAGGCCAGCCAATGATGTTTGTTTGCTGTGTAGATGTACCCTAAGTCCTTTGCAGCCAGCATAACTTCTACCACGGGACCCGACTAGTGTACAGGTAGCCTGGGATGGGGCGGGAGTGTAAAGGTGAGCTTTACACTATCTTTTCACACCCATTCCCCAGTTGATGCTGTAGGCTCCTCGGCCATACGCTAAAATCTGGGCCTTATTTAATACACTAGTGTTACTAGCAAAAACAACCAAGTATCATAATGGTCAGTAAATGAACAACGGATTCTTTGTGATGCAATCTCTTTCCCTTTGCAATTGCTCACCTACTAGCTGACATCATTGTCATTGGCAGTGTGTCTCCTAGACATCACTCCAAACACGAGAGGATCCGCTTTATCAGCGGATTTGCTGCTTCTCTCTTTAACCCCGTGCATTGGATGTCAGTGGGAAAATAACAAACAGATGTAAAATAAAACAGCAGTTGTTAAATGAATAACAGACTCCTTTTTTATTATAGTATTCTAAACCAATACTATAATATGCACTCCTGATAAAGTTCAACATACTGTAGAAAAGGGAGTATTGACGTCTGTGAAATGAGGAGTGAATTATGGTGATGCTAGAGTCCCAATTAGTCACGCATAGTTTCCACAGCTATCTGCCTGGACACTTCAGTTTTCTTTTAAACTGAATTGCTTTATAAAGCCAGGCACAACTTGTTAGCTGACACTTCAACACCTTCCTCTTCGGCGTCCGTGGATGATGTTACCCTTTTCTCCTAGAGTAATTAGGGCTAGAGTAAACTGGAAATCCTTTGGTACAGAACATACCTAGTTATAACCAACATTTCACAGAAAAATAGAACATGACTCATTCATTTCTCGTGGCTGGACACAGCCTGTGATAGTCATTTGAAATAAAACAGCATGAGCAGTTGAATTGTTACAAACAAAACATTTGGATTGTTTATTAGCTGCTCTGTTTAACATTTCCGTTCTGGTTGTTTAATCTTTCATGAGTATGTGTGTGGGGGGGGGTTGTTTTTTAAAGGCTGAAATAAGGTCCAAATGACTTTTCACCCCCTTCTGCTTTTTCCTGGCTTTGTTCGGTCTCATTATTATATTGCACGTGGTTTGAAGATAATCTTCTGGCTGAAAAGATGTTCCCTTCTACATAATGCACTTGTTAGAAAACACAGATAACATGTAGAACTCTTTATGCCACTAGAATTTAAAGTACTGCATACATAAGAGGGTAGGCCATCCATCCATCAGTTCAGTCCATGATGTACAGAATATAACTAGTCACTGCATTCTCAATGTGTCTGATTCTTTTAATAAATATTTTACTGGCCAGCTACAGTTTTTGTAGCTCTTACTTTGAGACGACTTCTGTTATCTGTTGGGCAGGGTAAATAACAGCTTTGAAAGAAAAACAAGGTGTTTGGATTTTTTTTTTTTTTAAGGCAAAGTGGAACACATCTTGTGCACAGATTCCCTTTAAGAACCTCTGAAATCTTCGTGCCCTAAAAATGAAAAGTAGAAAATAGCTAATTAAAGCAGTTTAACAGTCTAAATGCAGCACAGTCTAAATAACAAAGTTCGCTATTCTAAAGACAGGAAAAGATCAAAAACTATGCTCAAATTATTGACTATTATCTCTCATTAACGTTGAGTCTCAAATCCTACCTGGGGTAATTAGCATGACGTTGCTTTTCCTCATCATGTTTCTCTCAATCAAGCTGGTTTTGTTAAGGCCTGATATCATCTGAATCATGTTTAGCAACTGGTTAGTCTTGTAAATCTGGCACAAAATTAGTGTGAACTGATGATGGCAAATGTATGTGAATGATTACAGAGAGGCGAGGCCAGGTTCTGATCTCATTTGTACCCGGTGGAAACGCAGAGTAAGGCCAGAGCAGGCAGTCTTGATTTGCACCACTGAACTCAGAACAGAATTTGACCCTAAGTATTTGCCACATTTGAAATGGTAAAATTACAGGTAGATTTGCCAATGTAGTAAAAGGGGGGGGAAATCCACTCCTCTCTAATGACTGCAAATATTGCATATTGTCACTACCCCGGAGAAACTTTACCTGCCACATTTAGATAAGATCTAAATATTTCAGACATTTAACTAGGACAAAGCAAATATAAAGAGACCTTTTATAGAGGGGAAGTCCCACTGTTTCTTTGAGATACAAACCAGAGAGAGTTTTGGAAATCTATCACTCTACAAAATTAATGGTCCTGCTTTTTTTTAATGCAACCAAAACTCCTGCTGAGAGTATGTAGTTAGGGTAACATTTTCAAATCCACCTGAGTGACTTAAACTTGTCTACAGGGGGAAGCTATTGCACTTTAAATTCATACCTTTCGGCCTTGTCTACACTGCCAATTTCCAGCGCTGAAACTTTCTCGCTGAGGGGGGTGAAAAAACATACCCTGGAGCGATGCAAGTTTCAGCGCTGGAAAGTGGCAGCGTAGACAGGCAGTGCACCAGCGCTGGCAGCTACTCCCCTCATGGGGGCAGGATTTTTTACAGCGCTGGGAAAGCTCTCTCCCAGCGCTGGTGCCACGACTACACAGCCATGTTAAAGCACTGCCGCTGGTAGTGAAGACATACACTTAGATTATATTTCAAAAACTACTGCGGAATAGAGCTTGTGTGGACAATCTTACTCCGCACTAAAGAGTGCCTTTGTACAGATGAGCTTAATGGATGAATCTACTTACAAAATGGATTAATCTAAACTGTACAAAGGTTCTCGTGTGGAATAAACGTGTCCACGCAGAAACTATTCTGCAATATCTATTTCCCCATGTAGATAAGCCCTAAGTACTACTGACTTTCACTACTATTTAGGTTCCTAAATCACATAGATGCTTGTGAAAATGTTTCTGCAGAGTATAAATTGCTCTGGTCTCTGACCATGTCCTCTTCCAATCCACTGCAGTCATGTGGAGCCAGATTTTCAAATGCTAAGTACACACAACCAGGGTCAGATTTTCAAAAGAGCTCAGCTCCCACGCAGCCGTCTAAGTAACCACACGATTTTCAAAAGAGATCGGCACCCAATGTGCCCCAACGTGCGATTCTTTTAAAAATTTGCCTTATTAAATTATGTCCATATTTGGATCTTATGATGACTAGGATATACAATGGCTACAGGATTGCAACCTAAATGGATGAAGTAGGAGGTGCTAATCCATAGGCCCCTTTAGCACACAATTCTGCAAACTGACTGACTGCAAGTACACCCCGCACCTAACAGAGAGGCCTGCTGACTTCACCGGTTCTCTGCTCACCTGCCCCGAGTCTCAGGAGGTTCTGCATGTGTCCGCTGGTGCAGTTCATGTTCCAGAATCAAGGCCATGCACCAGATTTTTAAAGATATTTAGGCACCCAGGTTGCAATCCACAAAGGGACTTAAATGTTGCAACGCTGAGTGTCATGGCGCTTAACTTTTAGGCACCTAGAAAATCATAGGAACTACGCTGTGACCCACAAAGCCGAGTTAGATGCCAAGGTTCCCTATACAATGAGTAGGGAGAAGCAGGTACCTAAAAATGCAATTCACAAAACCCAGCCTGCCAGGTTCATTTCCCCCTTCCTGCCAGAGGAGGAGAGAGGATTTGAACAGGGGTCTCCCACCTCTGTATGCTATAACTACTGAACTATGGGATATTTAGATGTTGGGCTCCCACAAGCTCTGCTGTTGAAGCTGTTCCATTGTAGATAAATGATGAGTGATTGAACCAGAGAGAGTAGGAAAGATGCTGTAGTCCAGTGGTTAGGGCCCCCCAGGAGCAGGAGAGCGAAGGTCAAGCTCCCTGCTCCGAGCAGGCAGGTAGAATTGTAGAGCTATACTGAGTATGCAGAGAAGCCCGTGCTGCATGAAGAAAGAGCTGCCGGTGGCTGTAGCCTGGCCCCCAACTTGCAGTCCTGCACCTCGGCTGGCTCACCAAATTAAGTCCCTCCTGAAAACTGACCCTCTTTCTCCAGTCCCAATTATCATACTACAACAGACATATTTTACTCTTTCCAGCACAAATGTTCATGAGCCACATTACTGCTTTTCCTCTAAATAATTATACATTTTAAATTTGCTTCTAATTAATTTTCCAAAAAAAGCTACTTCATAAAGATAAATCAATGATTCAAAGGCTTTTGGGGGGGTGGGAGCTGGTTTACATTTGGCAAATATGCGGTCAGTGTATCAAAGGTAATTTTGCCTTTTCCCCCAAACCTTTTAGTTTACTAAGAGGGATTTTTCACATGAATTATAATGGGTTTTCACCACTCATAGGATTCTACAGTGGCTACCCAGAGAAGTAAAATGCATTTTCTGTACTACTCAAACATCCTGTTACCACTAGGTTTGCTTATTGCAATCCTAAATAGCCCCAAATGGCCATTATCTAATATACTTATGACAACTATATGGCTGTCAGTTTCAAACATACTTAAATTCATTTGCAGCTCACATTTCCAGATTCGTCTCCGGGAGAAACCTTGCATTCGTCATTAAAAGGATACTAGGCTCGAGTCGCCTCTCAGAAGTGTTTCTCACCAGTCTAACTTCAGTGACTTCAACTGAATCGCTCTCGATTTAAACTGGAGTAGTTGAGAGTTAAGCACCAGGACTATCTGAGCCTGGACCATTCCCCTCACTGGGAAGGGAGGCTCAACCACCTCTGTGGAGCCTGTCACAGTTCTGGGGCAACTGCACCTTTGACCCTCTCCGTGGTCAGCTCTAGGAATGTCCATTCAGGTCTGAGGCCTCTAGCCTTCATTTCTCTATGGGCAGGGACCCACATCCCTTCTCCTATTCCCCAGGGGGGTCAGGCTCCCAAGGCTGTGTTGCAGGGAGCCAGTCCTGCCCCAAGAGAGGTAACGGCTAGAGGCCTTAGACCTGAACGGGCATTCCTAGAACAGACCCCGGCAGCAGGAAGGTCAAAGGTGCAGTTCCCTGAAATTGTGACCTATGGGGGGATTTTGCATTAACCACCCACTAGTGACTGCAGATTCTGCAGGAAACGCACCTCCCCACAGTGAACCAGGAGCACATAAATACCTGTCATCTGTATTGGTACAAAGGGGTACGAATGGGCCTGTCTCAAGATAATGATTTTTGAGATGTTCATACTTTAAACATAAAATACAATATGAATTCCCACACCCCCACACACCCCCAAAAATAAATACAGCATGTAGTTGCAATATCTGTCACAGCACCATTCACACTTTCCTCTGGCAGTGCTGAAGGAGAGGATGGAAACAGGCCAGCCTAGGGGGATTCCTGCAGAGCATAAAAGTGCGCAATTTAAAAACAAGTATGCAGCACCCAGCAATTTGGAAGGGCAGGTTTGTGCGTGTGTCTAATTCAAAGAATCTCAGCCCTTCCCCGTGCTAGGCAAATAATTCACTCTCAGGTGGAAGCCGACTGTGCTAAATTTCAGTTCTGAAGTTATAAAGAGACTGATTAAAAAGGCCGATGAGCAAGACACAGAACTAGGTATAATGAGTCTCCATAAACCAAACAGGAAGCATCTGTTCTCTGTGGAGCTGGGGACAAAACCTGAGCCCTGCATGAAGCTACCGTAAGTACATTTTGCTGAGTGGGCACCACAGGGCAACATCAAAACCAGAACCCTATCTTGAAGCAAGGGACTAAGGGGAGGGAGTTTGTCCCCCACTCCCCTGCAAGCTGGGAGCTGTTCAAGACTGAAATAGAAGAGGTGAAAAAAGAGAACCCCTTGTGGTCGTGGAGTAAAGGAGCACTCTCCCCACCATCTAAAAATGATTCCAACCATCCCTCCTGGTCCTGGGGTCTGCAGAAAGAGAACCCCGTGGCCTTTGGTATCAAAAGCTGCTTGTCGAGGCATGGTCACTATCTGCATCCAGTGCCAGGAGAGGCTCACAGCCTAACATAACCAGGTGCAGGTTCTGCTCATAGCCGGGTTTAAATCGTGACTGTCCAGGCTCAGTAAAGTCTGTGGTTTTTAGGGTTACCATCTGTCCGGATTTCCCCGGACATGTCCGGGTTTTTCAGTGTTAAACGGCCGTCGGGGGGGATTTCTAATCAAGAAGAAATGTCCAGGATTTCCCCTCCTGCGGAGTGCGGCGCGGCTGATTGGACGCCTGGCCTGATTGAAAGCCGCTCCCAGCCACTAGGGCCTCTAGCAGCCAGAGTCCCGCCCCCTCCCTCTTCTCCCCCACAGAGCAGCGGGCAGTGTTAGAGTCCACGTGGAGCCCGCAGCTCTCCCTCTGCCGGGTGAGCAGGGCAGGCGGCGGGGTGTGTGTGTAGAGGCTGCAGGGGCAGGGGGGCGCAGAGGCTGCAGGGGCAGGGCAGGCAGGGGGCGCAGAGGCTGCAGGGTGAGGAGGAGCAGGGCAGGCAGGGGCATAGAGGCTGCAGGGGCAGGGGGTGCAGGGGCAGGGGGCGCAGAGGCTGCAGGGCGAGTGGGGAGCAGGGGGCACAGAGGCTGCAGGGGCGGGGGGGGGCGCAGAGGCTTCAGGGGCAGGGCAGGCAGGGGGCGCAGAGGCTGCAGGGCGAGTGCGGAGCAGGGGGCACAGAGGCTTCAGGGGCAGGGCAGGCAGGGGATACAGAGGCTGCAGGGCAAGTGGGGAGCAGGGGGCGCAGAGGCTGCAGGGGCGGGGGGGTGAGTGGGGAGCAGGGAAGCACTTAGCAATCCCCAACCAAGATCAGAGCGGGAGGGAGGAGGGGGAATGCGGGGTGCTCAGAGGAGGGGGCAGAGTTGGGGCAGGGACTTTGGGGAAGGGGTTGGAATGGGGGCGGAGAAGGGGTGGGGTTGGGGCGGGGCCGGGGGCGGGGAAGGGGCGGAGTTGGGGCAGGGCCGGGGGCAGGACCCGGGCCCCGTGGAGTGTCCTCTTTTTTAAATGTTTGAATATGGTAACCCTAGTGGTTTTCAGAAACTGCCATTACAGGGGTTCTCGGGACAAACTTTTTGGTGGCCTCAGAGTGAAGCCACCAACTCTTGCTGGTGGCCGCTCTCTCACGTTTTCCTTAAATACTTAATTAGCTTTAGGGAAAACAAATAAATATGCACAGATACACGTCCAAATAATTGTAATTCATTTACTGCTAGCTAGTAAGTCTGTTGTGAAAAGGGATATTAACAAACATACAAGTATCACTTTTCACAGCAGACTTACTCAGCCCTGGCAAGCCTGGGGACAAATTAAGCCCTGGGGGAGGGCCAGGGGAGATGGAGGTGGGGGCTGGGGGAGGCAACGAGGGCTGGAGCCTGAAGCCCTGTGACCAGAGCCCAAAGTCCCGTGGCCGGAGGATGGGGCCCGAGGATGGAGCCTGAAGCTATGTGGCCGGACCCTTGGGCCTGCTGCCACGCAGCCAGCACCCAGGGCTGGAGCCCGAAGCGCTCCAGCGAGAGCCTGCCACAGCTGGAGCCCAAAGCCTGAGCCCCACCATCCCTGGAAAGGTGGGGAACTCACTGGCTGCCTGCTCCTACAGCCTTATGCCCCAGGTGACTCCAGAGTGGGGCAAGGCCCAACCCCTGCTGGTGGCCCCAGCAACCAACACCAAGGTGGTGCATCCAGGAGCAACAGGGAGGAGGCACCACTTTGCCCTTCCCACCCCATCTCCCTACTCCTGCAGGGACCGGGGGACCCAGCTGAGCGAATGAGCAATGATCCAAACTGCAGCTAGGCAGGAGTAAGGCATGGGCGAGGAAGGTTCGTTGACTTATTTACTGTCTGTTTTGGTGCCTTCAAATAACGCTGCCTTTCTCGGGATTACTCAGATTTAGAACTACAGATGAGAGCAATACTGGCTGGAAAGTTTAGTCCTATTGAAAGCAGAGCAAGAAGATAAAATCCAATGCCTGATTCAGGTCAATCTGAAATGGGATTTGCTTTCCTGTACAGGACAGGAGCCAAATTCATCCCATTGACTTCATTTAGACTCATTCAATTAAAAATGAAAAGGGTGAGGGAGGAGATGATTATGAAAACCAGAGGGGATTTTTTTTTTTTTAAGCAGAATGCTTAGCAGTCTGTGACTCGAGGCCTTATTCAAAAACATCTAAAGTTCAAGGACGATGCGTTGGCATACACGACACGTACGAGGTGTTAAAAAGCATTTCCTTCCATAGTGTGTTGTGCTAGGCACACAACGCCAAGCTAGCTTCCTTTCACACCTCTCAATACAGATTATATTTCAAAGTGAATTGAGCGTTGTCGAGAGATGCCAGCTTGACAGCCCCGAAGATGTGTACGCTGGTTTCAAGTTAGGGATGGACAAAGTTGTTTTGTCTCATTTCAAACCCGCTCCTGCCCTGTGGGTTTGGGAACTTAACTTGAGCTCAAATGCTAGGTTTGAGCTCTGTTTTGGAGAGAGAGTGATAAAAGAAGTGCGGGGGGGGGATGAAAATTTGATATAGACACTTCAGAAATGAGAGAGAAATGGAGCAAAGGCTGGAGGAGGAAAAGCAAACACAGAGACACAGAGGAGGAAATGAGCAGGGGAAACGAGAGAGAGAAATTCTAATGAAAACAGACACGTTGGGCTAGATCCTCAGCTGGTGTAAACTGGTATAACTCCGCTGGACGTCAAGGGAGCTACTCCAAAGAACAGCAGTGAGGATCTGGTTGAGTGAGCTAAAATCTGCCCTGTTACATCCCTGTCAACTTGAATGGAACTGCACGAATAATTTGGCCCAGTTTAACCCCAGTGCCGTCAACAAGTCAAAGCACTCGCCGCAGCCTAGCTTTTCTCGGTGTGCAGGGAGTTCGGGGGCAGTTCTTCTGTACCTAATACAAAGCACAGGCTCCCTTTCAGCTAGGAAAATATTTTTGAATGAATTTCCCTTGTGATGAAAAACGAACATAAGAATGGTCATACTGGGTCAGACCAAAGGTCCATCTAGCCCAGTATCCTGTCTTCCGACAGTGGCCAGTGCCAGGTGCCCCAGGGGGAATGAACAGAACAGGTAATCATCAAGTGATCCATCCCCTGCTGCTCATTCCCGGCTTCTGGCAAACTAAACATACGTTTAAATTACAGGGGAGGAAAAAAGGTTCATGAACCTTAAATCAGCTTTGCAAATACCCTCAAAGAATAGGCAAATTTCATAAAAGCTCCAGCTTCCATGTGGTTCACCCACCTGTAGGTTTAAAGTAAATAATAATAATACAGTGCTCAGGGTCACTGATGGCCATATGTGGGGCGGGGAAGGAATGTCCCCACAGGTCATATTGGCAGTGACCCTGGGTTTTTTTTCACCTTCCTTTACAGCATGGGGGTGCGGGTCACTTGCCAAATTATCTGGGTATTTCCCACTTAACCAGTTCCCTGCCACTGCAGGGCCTCGGGCACTGGTGCACCTCAGTCCCTCCTGTTCTCTGCCTGTGGCACATAAATAGTTTATTCTCCTGTGGGCTGTAATACTTGGTCTAACTTTGGTTATTGGGTTTAGTGTGCAGGTGCTGGGGCAGGAGGTCAGACCAGATGATCTGGTGGTCCCTTCTGTCCTTAAACTCTATAATTCGTATATTTTGCTTTTCATCTGTAGCTCTCAAAGCATCTTACAAAGATGGTCAGTATCATTATCCCCCTCTTGCATATAGGGAAATTGAGGCACAGAGATGGGATGTGACTTACCCAAGGTCAGCAAGCAGGCCAGTGTCACAGAAAATAGAATCGAAATGTCCTGAGTCCCAATCCAGTGCTCTATCCACTGGACCATACTATGGCAATAACCCTGGGCCTTGTTCTGCTCCTGGTTGTTCATCTGAATAGCAGCAAATACATTGCCTTGTTTAATTTCCATTCTCTAATTCTGCTGAATGGTACAGCCCCTAGGGGGTCCAGTCACTAAATCTGCCTGAATCCTTTGCGGGCTCTTTGTTACAATCTTCTGGGTCCCGACTCTGAACCTGACTGTATGTGGATGTGCTGCTCCATGGAGCCCCACTCTCATACACAGTCAGCTGCAGAACGGGGCTTTCACATCCATCCATCAACGCTGATTGAATTTGTTCCCTTCTTCCTAAATGACAGTCAACACTTCCGGTGTTCAATCTGTTGAGAGATTAGAACCATGAGCTGGCTCACTAATGATCGATCCATTATATATTCATAATTATCAGCTTAAAGGGTTCAGTCTGAAGCACACCGTTTTAGCTTGTGTTTCAGTCCTTTGAAAAATGGCATTTGGGGAAATCAGCAGAGGTTTCATTCAAACTCTATCTGGTCCAGAGAGCGATTCGATAACTCTCCACTATGGGGTTTCTTGCACTTCCTCTGCAGCACTTGGTTCTGGCCACTGTCAGAGATAATACTACATGAGCTCCTGCTCTGATCTGGTCTGACAACTCCTAACGCTTGTGTCTGTTTTGCCCAAATCAAGCAGATGCACTTGTATTGTTTTGTATTCACAAAAAAATCCCAAATCTGTATAAAATCCTTAATACCAAATATTAACTTACAGACAAACATCAGGTGCACTAAATGTAGAAACAACGAGGAGTCCTTGTGGCACCTTAGAGACTAACAAATTTATTTGGGCATAAGCTTTCGTGGGCTAAAACTCACTTCATCAGATGCATGGAGTGGAAAATACAGTAGAGAGGTATAAATACACAGCACATGAAAAGATGGGAGTTGCCTTACCAAGTGGGGGGTCAGTGTTAGCTTATGCCCAAATAACTTTGTTGGTCTCAAAGGTGCCCCAAGGACTCCTCATTGTTTTTGCTAATACAGACTAACACAGCTACCACTCTGAAACCTAAATGTAGGACTACAGCATACCCCCATGTTGATCAATATAAACAGACACACACACATCTCTGCATACACTGTCCATGTGCAGACTCATAGAAAAAACACTGAAAAATGTCTGAATGGCAGTGCCTTCCGAAAAATGATCTATTTAAAAAAATTAACCATATATATCAAGCTTTGTGCATTTCAGTTTATTTGGATTTTAGTTTACGAATGTGGTCATCTCACCAGGATTACTCAGACTGTGACCTGGGATGAAAGCAGTAGTGGGTGAGAAACTTAGCCACACCGAACCAGACTGACAAGCTAAAACTTGCTTCATCTCAGTCCCTATATATATATTTTTATATGAAGATATTTATACCTATCTCATAGAACTAGAAGGAACCCTGAAAGGTCATGGAGTCCAGCCCCCTGTCTTCACGAGCAGGACAAATTACTGATTTTGCACCAGATCCCTAAGTGGCCCCCTCAAGGATTGAGCTCATAACCCTGGATTTAGCAGGGCAATGCACAAACCACTGAGCTATCCCTCCCCCACACCAGTTTTAATTTACTTGAACATGTCTTGATTCATTTAAAAAAAAAAGCGGGGGGGGGGGGGAGAGACAGGGGGAGAATGATGGAGCCCCGAGGGGATTTTCATGCAGGAATGTTTATCAATGTGTTACTGCAGGGTTTACTCAGAATGAAAATCTAAGGCCTGTGCGTTGATATATGACACACAGATGGATTTGTGAAACTTGTGGAGCTTGTAAAACAGCATTTTGCTCATAGAAGGTCTAATCAAATAGTCACAGTGGAATTAATGAGCAGTATTTTTCAGCAAAGCACTGTTGGTTGCATTTTGCCCTGTACTGCCAGCCGCAGTGTTAAAATGGCTTCAATAAAAAGGACAAGCACAGGTACATATTCCTCGGCTGCAAGAGGGAATGTTTTCTTAATGGGCAAAAACATAATTTCATTTAACCAAGTGACAAAAACCAGGAGTTTGTATTAAAGTCCTGATGCATTCAAAATGAAAACCAATGAACATGTGCCCCCGTGACATAGGATGAATATGCTGTTCACGTAGATGTTGTGAGCGTATTTCCGTTCTCCCTGTTCAGTAAGCATAGTATAAAATGTGAAATCTGGATACATCTACTGTGACCCATCCCGAAAGATTGGAACGGTTGCAAAAAGGAGAGCAAAGAGCAGCTACTTAGAGTCCACGGATTCAGGGCCAAATTCGGGTCTCAGATACACCTACAACTGAGTAGCTCTGTTGACTTGAGTAGTGACTGCAGGCTTACACTGGTATAATTGAAAGCAATGGAATGTAGCCTGCAGTATGTAATGTATGTGTATGGAGTGCATTCTCTCCCCGCTTCAGCCCCTTTGGGCCACAAAACTACCTGATCTCCTCCAGCAGGAAAGGCATCAGTGGTTTCTACACGACCCCTTTACTCCCATACAGCCCCTGGTGCAGGGGGTGTGCCAGGGAAGGAAGGGAGCACAGCCAGACCACTCTTGCAGTCCCTGGCTGATGGACATCTGATTGGGAGCCATAACCAGCTGGTGTAGATCAAAGCAGCCCTGAGGCTGTTCTAATCTAAACTACACCGGGGCTTGGGGCAGTGTAGAACCAGCCCTTGGATCTGGGAGCCACAGCCTGTGTTGTGAGTCTCAGGAGCCTGGCCCCTTGCATCCCAGGGAAATATCACCGCAAGGAAGGGCGGGCAAACTACCAAAATTGCCCTCCCTCACGTTTTTCGGGGGGGGGGGTTGTGTTTTGTGACCGGTGCCCTGCCAGTGTAGGCCTCCAGAGTGGCGGTTGCGGGTAGTTCCCAGTGACGCACCCTCCCCTGGAAGATTTTCTGCCCAGGCGTTCCTGCGCCTGGGTTGATGCCAGCAGAAACTACTTCTGAATACGGCACGCATGAACACACATGCCAGGGCAGGCAGGGTCAGTGCTGCTCTGTCCTCTCTCCCCATTCTCTGAACCCAGCTCCTCTACCTCCACCATCACTGCTCTCTGCAGAAACCTCATTGCTGGGGGGGCAGGATTGGGATGTCCTGCGATATCAAAATGAAATAAACCAGTCACCCCCCACATCTCCTAAGCCCAACCATTCCTGCCTTCCTCCTGTTGATCTTCCTCCTTATGTCGCTTCCCAACGGCAATGCTATGAATTAGAATTCTTTAAATCTCGGGGAGGGGAGAGGGTTTAAACAAAAACCAAGCTTTTGAGCCCATGTCCGCAGACAGAAACCGACAGCCGTAGCGATATTCAGCTATATGGCATGAAGGAGGGTGTCCATCTGCGTGTGGAGGAATGCATTGCAAGCTTCCAATCTCATCCGGACAAGTGAGGTGTCAATCAAATTCTATTAGGCTGCGAATGCTCATGCCATCAGAAGAATTTGGTTGAGAGCCAGATCCTCAGAAGGTATAAATCAAGCTCCATTCAAGTCAATGGAGCTACACAGATACACGCTAGATGAGGATCTGGCCCTATAATTTGTAAGGAATTTTAACTGGTTACAGGACGCAACTGATTTAAGAGGGAGGACAGAGGGTAAAGAGGGAAAAGATGCTGTGTGGCTGATTTCACTTAGATGCATGCATTTGCAACGTTAGGTATATTAGGGTAAAGATGTCAAAAATCCACGGTGTAGGTTGTCTCAGTCCCCACTACCCTGAGTAATGAGCTAGTCTTCCTTGAAACAGAAAGGGGAAGCGTGCCACCAACACCTTCCCCATAAAACTCCTGCTGTGGTTGGAGATCAAGGAACAGGTCAGGGAGCGCTCACAACCAGCTTCCCCATGAGAGCTGAACCAATTCTTGTTTTTTCAGGTCTGTGGCTGGACTGACAGCTCCGGGGAGAGGAGGGGAGAGGTGAGTTTTGTTTGATTAGACACAAAACCGATTTTTTTTTTTCCTCCGCAAAACAAAAAACCACAACCACTTCGGTTGGGTGAAACGAAATGTGTTCAACAGTGGTTCAAACCAACGTTTTGTTTTGAAAATCTAGTTTTGAAAGGGAATGTCAAAACAAATCATTGACATTTCTGGGTTGGTTTTCCAATTGTTTTAGATGAATTTGCAAATAGTGTTGGTGCATTTTTTCAGTGAATTTCATATTTGGCAAACAAAAAAAAGTCACCCAGCTCTGTTCCTCCGAAACAGCTCTGCAGCTGCCCCTGGGATTATGCGCCACCTTATGTGTATCTTGTTTTCAGATTAATTTGGTATTAATAATCATGCTAACTTTATTTAAGGGATTCAAGCAAAAATAATCATCTCACTAGAGATTTCAAGGCCTGTAATCATCTAGTCCAGTGGTCTCCAAGCTTTTTTACGCCCAAGATCACTTTTTGAATCCAAGGGCAACCCAGGATCTACCCCGCCCCTACCCCAAGGCCCTGCCCCACTCACTTCATCTCCCCCCCCCCCCCCGTCGCTTGCACTCCCCCCACCCTCACTTGCCTTCACTGGGCTGGGGCAGGGGCTTGGCGTTCGGGAGGGAGTGCGGGCTCTGGGCAGAGGGGTTCGCAATGTGAGAGAGGGCTCTGGGCTGAGCCTGGAGCAGGGGGTTGGGGTGCAGGTGGGGATGAGGGGTGCAAGCTCTAGGAGGGAGTTTGGGTGCAAGAGGGGGCTCCGGGCTGTGGCAGAGTGTTGGGGTGCAGGAGGGGGTACAGGATGCTGGCTCCGGGAGGGGGCTCAGGGTGGGGCTTGGGGTGCAGGAGCAGGTTCGGGGTGCAGGAGTGGGTATGGGATGCTGGCTCCCGGTCAGCGGCGGGCACAGCGAGGTTAAGTCAGGCTCCCTGCCTACTCCGGCCCCACACCGCTCCCAGAAGAGGTCAACGTGCCCCTGCAGCCCCTGGGGTAGGCGGGAGGCACGTGGCTCCGCATGCTGCCCCTCTCTGCAAGCACTGCCTCTGCAGCTCTCCCGGCCAATGGGAGCTGTGAGGGCGGCACTTGCAGGCAGGAACAGCACACGGAAGGAGACCCCTGCCCCCACGCTCCCGGGGCCGCAGGGCTGCGCTGGCCGCTTCCGGGAGCGGCGTGGGACCGGGATAGGGAGTCTGCCTTAGCAGCAGCCCCACTGCACTACCAGAGATAACGATTGACTGGGAGATCCTCTAGGATCGACCAGTCAATCGTGATCGACCGGTTGGGGACTGCTAACCTCCTATATAACATGGCCACAGAACTTCCCCAAAATAACTCCTAGAGCAGATCTTTTTTTGGGGGGGGGGAGGGCAAATACACTCCTGATTTAAAAATTGGTTCGGACTAATTTCCCCACCTCCACTGAACAAACCCACCAGTCCAAATTTAATTCCTAAAAAACTTCTCGACTAACTGGTATTCCAGACGGGCTATTTTCTTTTCACGGGTTCACACAAACAAAAGCTACCCAACTACGTTATTGTGTATTTATTTGTGCATCCGACACACAGGCTCGCCACCAAAGAGTCTGCCCATCAAAGCCAAGACAGACAATCCCAACCTACAGCTGTTTCCAAGGTAACCACTGCCTAGGAAATAAGCAGGACACAGCGGAAAGAATTTAAAATAAACCAACAACCCTCATGGTTTTACTTTAAAATTTCTCACTTTAAAAACTCTTTAAATTAGAAAAATGAGTCTAAAATACTGCAACAGAAATACAATGGCCCAGATTCTCAGCAGCACCCAGCAAACTGCTTGCAGCTCCTGAGGGCCAGGATAGGTTCTAGGCTCACTCAATCTCCAGCTGGGACATCACTGACATACAGCAGCACCCTGCCCACACCCTGTCCTCTTGGCTACATCCTTAATATGCCCCCTTTGCCGGGGCACAAAAACCAGCTCTCTCTGCACTATACCTGGGGAATGTCCAGAAGGCCAGATCTGACGCCTTTATGGTCCCATAGTGTGGGAAAGAATCTGGCGCAATACCAAATGGATAGTAATATATTTGTACTTTCCTTCTTACTGGCTCTCATGACGGGAAGGAGTACGTAATTTACCAGAGGCTGTGCCTTGCATGTAGTAGCATGTTCCAGCGGATACTCACTGGAACATGCTACTACATGCAGTGGGACTCAGGAAACCTCGGTACTATTCCTGGCGCTGCCACTGCCCTGCTAGGTGAACCAGTGAGAGTCACCGCCTCGCTCGGTGTCTCAGTTTGCCCATCTGTAAACTGGGAAGAATAATACTGACCTCCTTTGTAGAGCATTTTGAGATCTACTGGTGAAAAGTGCTATGTTGGAGCTCGGTATTATTAAAACGATTTCCCAGGGAGAAATTTTACCTCTTCTGGAGGAAGCTGACCAGCTATGCATTCCAGGCCTGACTGACACACGCACACACACACACACACACAGGGTTATGCAGTGTTGTTCTTATAATCAATTATTTGTATTGGGATTGTGCCCAATGGCCCTAAATCAAGATCTACTGTGCGAGGACCTGTATAAACATATAGAGAGAGTCCCTGCTCCAAAGAACTTACAATAGAAAAAGACAGAAGTAGATACAAGGTAGAGCACTCAGGAGGATGCCAGGCACAAGACATGTCAGAGAAAAAGATGTGGAACTCTTTTGTTTCCGATTTGTTACCAAAACTTAGTTGTATATCTGTTGGGTGGGGCACTTGGGTTTGAAGAGAGGGAGAGGAAGGAATTCTGGGAGGAAGACAGGAGGGTGGGTAAAGGGAGAAGGAACTTGAGGACGAGGGCAGCGAAATGTGGAAAAGAGAAAGAGACCATCTCAGATTTCCCATAGGGGAACAGCATTACTAATTCAGTGTTACCTTCCGGACCAGTACTGGGTGTCTTCATGAAATATTTAGCAGTCATGGCAATGACCCTACACAGAATGAGACCATTGCTCACCCCTCCCTCGGGGATTGGCTAATTAAGGGTACTGCTTTGGAGAGAATCAAAGGATCTGCCGGTTCAGCCACTGTGGCACTGGAGTCTTAAGACTTGAAACCTCAACTTGTCCCTGATCAGAATAGATGGGAGCCTTGCTAGATTCAGCCCCTTTCCTCCTCCTGCAAGGATCCTGGATACCTGGTAAGAAGAATTCACCAGGGCCACCAGGTATCAACAAGGCCCTTGCTGTGAAGGCTGGAATCTGCTGTTTGTGGTACCCATTGCATGCCATCCTAGAGGAAATTTAGGGCATGTCTACACTAGAACTGGAAGGTGTAAAGTGAAGCTCCCTTAAGAGCCCTTATCAGTGGTTGCAGTCCCGTCCCCCCCCACACACACACACTTGCACCCCATCTTGGTAGCAGATTCCCTCTGATATGCAGCCCAGGGACAATTTACCATGTGGAAAGGACTTCTAAATTCCTCTGTATCATTGATACATTCTCTCCGTGATGGGACCTGCACACTGAGGTCACCAGAAAAGTTCCCGTTGACTTCAGTGTGCATTGGATCACACCCTTCTTTATGGGGTCTAGGAAATAAGCAGCACACAAGTGCAATGAAACCAAAAGAATTTGGGAAGGCCAAGAATTATAATGGCTCATTAATGTCCTGAAGATACGTGGTTGGCCCTGCATGAACTCTGAATTTGAAGAAAGAAAGAAAAAAAGTATTTGGGAGACCAGGTCTGTGAAAGCTCAGACAACCACGCCACAATGGGTTACAAATAGCAAGGAGGCACAGGGTTTTGTTCCTTGTGGCGGGAACGGTCTATTTCTATTCTGTCCTCTCTGTCCTTCAACGCAGGGAGTGAATGTCACCCCTGCTGCCAGATGAGACGTATGAAAGACAGGGATGCGGCAAGAAAGCACAGAAGCCAGAAAATTCAGTTACGGGTCCCACCGCAATGGTAACCATGCCATTAGGCACATGCATTTTATAGCCACTCAAGTTAACATCATGTAGAGCAATTAAAAGTACTACCGATGAGCCAAGTTACAGCTGCTGCAGAAATCCTAGCTTTGAACTGCTTGACGTCTGTACACAAACAATGTCAACCGGGAAGTTTTATTAATGTTTCCTCCGTTAAATATAATGGCGTATAACACTAGACAACCCCCGCTAGGGAAGGTTTGTCCATAAACTGCCAGACAATTTACCTGCAGCAGAAGAGATAATACTAATCTTCTAACACTGCCCCTTCTAAGCACGTTGAAAACATTCTAGTCCGACGTGCTGCAAAGTGCCGATCTTTATCTCAAAAATGACTGTCAGAGTCCTGAGAGATCCACTAGGCACATGGCAAGATGGGAGATAAAATGCATTACAGAGCGCTAGCAGGCTGCAGAGAGAACAGTCCTTCATCACTGGGAGCAACAATCTCCCCGATCTCTACAGGAAAGGTCTCGAGATTTTCCGTCTGGAAAAGCTAATGAAAGCGTAACCTTCAGACTGCACAACTGTGCAGAGATATGGTACCTGATCCTGACCAAGCTGCACTCACTGCTATGAAGTGGAGACAAGAGCAGGTAGCCAGTGATGGAATTTCCACATTTCCCCATTCTCCTCCCACCTCTCTGCTTTCAATGTTTTGTCTACACGGTTTACATTTGTAAAGAAGAGAGCAGCAGCGATTTTTGGTGGCTGTCAGACATGCTTTGTCAGCTGTACCATATGCTATATTTGGGGAATGGGCTCTTTTATTGCAGCCTATTCACTGGATATTTTTTTCAAGCTTTCTTATGGACATCACCTTTTATGGACAAAAACATAATTTTTTCCAATTATTTGGTCACCTTCCCCCCACAAAAATATGGTAAGAAGTGGTCGTGCAAATCCAAAATTATTAGTTACACCTCGCTGCACACTATAAGCACACAGGTGTGCTTTTTTTTTTTAATGATTCCAAAGTGCCATATTTGGGCTTATAAGATGTCTCCCCCACGTATCCAAACATGTTGACACTAGAAGAATTCAAACACAGAATTCATCTGGAAATCTATTGTTCTCTGAGTGGAAGTCAAGCGGACAGTATTTCCACTGCTTTCCCACTGTAATCCAGGTGAATAAAATCTTTAATTGTGATTAATATTTCAAAAACACGTCCAAAAAAGTCTTATATCCTCAATAAAAAAATGAGGAACACTGAATGTTCTCCATCTGTGAGAAAATTTGCATATGGTTTTATCAAAGTGAGGATTTGCTATCTTTGAAATCACACTTAAGTACAGGTACACAAATGTAAAAGACATGTTAAGGAGTTATATAGACAACTGATGGACAAACAACTTGTGCTTGGACGAATGACAAAAGTGTTCATGAAAGTATGGAAAGAAAAATATGGAGGATCAAATTTCTGTATATCATCCTCCCCCCCCTAAAACAAAACTGGCAAGAAAGGGGCACTCACATCTATCTAGCTACAACTATAGCTCCCCTCACCATAATATCTGACCATTGCATAATCATTAATTGACCAGATTCTGAGCTGCTGTAAACTGATGGAGCTCTAGTGAACTTATGTCAATTTACACTAGCTGATCTGGCCTAATGAATTTTCTCAAAGGTTTTATTAATTGAAAGAGGGGAGGGCTAAAAAGAGGATGGAGGCAAAGGGGTAAATTTAAATAAGATCAGAACAGAATATCACATGTAAATCATGAGTGAAATCCTTGCTCCTCTGAAGTCAATGGTGAAACTCTGTTGAGTTCAATAGAGCCAAGAATTTTATAAAGAATAAAACCATATTATAAATTTAAGAAAACTCTGAGCTTATAATTAAAATCAGATAATTATTTGCCTATAATAACCTGCCCAGTCCCATTCCTTTCTACATTATTTTGCTGTAGTTAAGACAAATTCCTCCAATTCAGCAAAACACTTAAGCATGTGCTTAAACCCATCCATATTCAGCAAAGCCCTTACCTTCAATGGGACTTAAGCGCATCTTAATCAGGCCCTTACTGCTGACACCAAGGTTGCATCTTTACAGGGAGGAATGGGTTGTCATTGGATTTTCTTTTTAAAAGGGATCTGAGACCAAGTGAACTAAACCATTGTGGAAATCGTAATTTTAGCATCATATTGGTGAACAAAGCCACAAACTGTATTGATGCTTCGCTGCAGAATGAGTATGTGTAGTGCTGTTTAAACTAAATACATATTATTGAAACCAAATGATATAAAAAATCAAAATTAAATAAGACCATACAGTTTAACTGGGGGGGGGGAAAAGTCAGGGGACTCTTATGGAAAAGACTATTGCACTTTAGCTCATATACATGTTCATAAAGGGAGGGCTGGATGCTGTGGTTGGTACAAAAAGATGAGGTCTATATCTGAAAGCACAAATGTCTTAAAACGCATAATCTGTTCTCTCCACAGCGCATAACTCACCTGTTTCTGTCTGATGTTCCGCAGCTGCTGACTTGGATGAGATGAGGCAGGCATATTTTCCCTCAGGGTTTTGGTTACTTTGCACCCCTGCACTTTATAGGCCTCTGCTTACTTCCCCTCCACACACCCCAATGTCAAAAGATTGATATCCTTTTGCGTTATAAAGTTTCCTGTCTGGTTGTTCAGTTCCATATACGCTTGAAAGTGGAATTGCTGTTTGGAGTTGGAGGGAGGTTTTTGAAAAATCTAGGTCACGTACCATCAGTTTAAGTATGGTTTATTCTGTCAGGGATGAGATCGCCTTTCTAGAACTTCTGAGCAGATGTATAGATTTGCATATAGAGAATCAATTTTCAATTTTACTGCCCAGATATTAACTTGATAACGAGGGGAATTTGGAGGTTTATTGCCTATGAACAGGTGTTTTATTCAGCACATGTGCGCAGCAGCATTCCAGGGATGATCATCTTGCTTCTTGATTCGGTAGGTACCAGGACTTCAGGAATGTTTCAGATCTAAAGAACCATGCATCTAGGATAATAACTAATTTCTACTCCTAAATCTCTCTGGGATTAACTCTCGGTATGTGTGTGTGCGGTTTACCAGAGCAGCGGCTTTTCCGTGGAATCACAGAAGTTGGAACCATCTGGAAGGGTTACTGTGGAAACAGCACAGGATGAAGGGGGATGGGGCGAAGGGATACCATGACAACCTTTTGGGGTTTCCCAGGAAACCAGGGTTGCTATGGAAACTGCATCACTCAGGTCCGAATTAGTAACTTCCGCTGGAAGGTGTTTGTCACTTTAATCTTCTTGTGATAGATGCAGACACTTATCTCAGATGCATTGGAAATGGACAAAAATACCCCCCCTTTCGTTTCTAGGCTCTTGGTAGGTTTTGTCTGAGGCTGGAGTCACTTCAAAAAGCCCATTACTGGTTTAATGGGAGCTTAACTATCCTCAATCTGCCTTGGCATGATAGGATGTTCAAACGCTCAGGATGCTGTTCGGTTAGTCAATTATTAAACCTTTCCATGTGGGAAGAACATTTCCCCATACACACCATGCAGCCAGGAATTTTGGGTTGGATGAAACAATTCCATACAGTTGTGGGAGAAGGGAATTAGGAATAGAGAAGGGGGGCATTTTTCTGATTAAATCAAAACTGATTACACTTGGGTCTCTGAACAGATTAGAATTTCATAGACGATCTGGCTGGGGAAGAAAAGAAATCAAAGATGTGCCCATAAAGGACATATACCACACGTTCAGTATTAAGCATCATTTAACAATGTGGTAGCAGACAGAGATGCTTTGCAAAATTAAATGGTTATTCCCTCCCCTTGCCCTCCAACAGGCTCTGCAATATAATATTTTCTTCCCTTCCAACTCACGGTTTTCAGTCCAACAAGTGCGTGTGTGTGTGATCGGAAGGGAAACCGGCTACACAGCAACTCTTTGCAAAAACGAGAAAAGAGGCCGGCTGCCCACAAAAAAAACCCACAAAGCAGCCCTGCAACGTGTTGCAGAAAAAACACCTGTTTCAACGGGGAGCGTGTTCTTCTTTTTTGTCCTCTGATCTTTCTTTCCACAAACACCCCCATCCTCTTATCTTCTGATTATTTTGTAATCCTCTTCTTTGTTCTTTAAAAGGAATGATCTAAAAAATATAGGTGTTGGACAAGGGCGCACACAGACCAATGATGATGCATGTTCCAGACGATACTGATTACATGGTCACTTTGCATTATTATTATTATTTCAACATTTCCTCAGAGGCTTTTTTTTTTAAACATCAGTGAAGATCTTTTTGATGTTCACACAATTGGGATTGTTTGTAGCTGTGCAGTTGCCCGTCTTAAAGGCAGCCTGTTTGAATGCAGTGTTGTTGATGCCCCCCTCCTCTATCACCATGTACTCCGACTTGCTCAGGGTGGAATTGCTACGTGCCTTCCTCAACTCTTCCGTAGAGGAGAGGTGCTGGCAGCTCCCTACGTGCAGATATTGGGCTTGCTCCTCGCCTTCGGTCTCCCGGTGGTAGAAGTAGTTGAAATTGGAGACTATCACAGGCACGGGAAGGGCAATGGTCAACACCCCAGCAATGGCACAGAGGGACCCCACAATTTTGCCCCCAATGGTGATTGGGTGCATGTCCCCATAGCCCACCGTGGTCATGGTCACCACCGCCCACCAGAAGGCATCGGGGATGCTGCTGAAGCCTGAGGTGGGGTCATCCGCCTCTGCGAAGTAGACAGCGCTGGAGAAGAGGATGACTCCAATGAAGAGGAAGAAGATGAGCAAGCCCAGCTCCCTCATGCTGGCCTTGAGGGTCTGCCCCAGGATCTGCAGCCCTTTGGAGTGTCGTGAGAGCTTGAAGATACGAAAGACCCTGACCAGCCGAATGACCCTGAGGATGGCCAGGGACATGGCTTGCTGGCCGTTCCCCTGCCTCTCAGCCAGTTCCGTGCCCAAGGTGATGAAGTAGGGGATGATGGCCACAATATCAATGATGTTCATGATGTTCTTGGAGAAAGTGGCCTTGCTGGGGCAGGCAAAGAAGCGGACAAGTAACTCAAAAGAGAACCAGATGATGCACAGTGTCTCCACCACGAAGAAGGGGTCGGTGAAGGACGATACCATCGAGACAGCCGCGGAGGAGGAGTTGGTGAAGACATCCGTCGCCAAGGGGCCGCTGCTTGTGCCGAAGGTCCCCCCCGTCCCCTCATAGTCACGATCGTCCCTGAACTCAGGCAGGGTCTCCAGGCAGAAGATGACGATAGAGATGAGGATGACAAGGACCGAGACAATGGCGATGCCTCTGGCCGGCCCGGAGCTCTCCGGGTATTCAAAAAGGAGCCACACCTGGCGCTGGAACTCCTTGTCGGGCAGGGGCCTCTGTTCCTCGCGGATGAAGCCCTCGTCCTCCCGGAACTTCTCCATGGCCTCCTCGCCCAGCTGATAGAAGCGGATCTCCTCCGAGAAGATGTCGATGGGCACATTGACCGGGCGCCGGATGCGGCCCCCGGACTGGTAGTAGTAGAGGATGGCGTCGAAGCTGGGCCGGTTGCGGTCGAAGAAGTACTCGTTGCGCAGGGGGTCGAAGTAGCGCATCCGCTTGCGGGGGTCGCCCAGCAGGGTCTGGGGGAACTGGGCGAGGGTCTTGAGCTGGGTCTCGAAGCGCAGGCCCGAGATGTTGATCACCACCCGCTCGCAGCACTCGTGCTCCCCGCCGCCCACCGGGTGGTGGCCGGGGGGCAGCGGGACGTGGGCTGGTGGGTGGTCGTAGCGTTCTCCCGCCAGCAGTGGGTGGGGGTGCTGGGGCTCCTCCAGCAGGGGGTCCCCCCCACCCACCACCACGGTCATGCCGCCGCCCTCCTCTTCCTCTGCTTCCTCCCCCTCCTCCTGCTCGGGGCCGGGCTGGGGGGCTTCGGGGGGCGGCGGCTCCGTGTAGCCCGGGTTGTGGTGGCTGCTACTGCTGCCGCCGCCCCGCGGGTGCCTGTTGGAGGAGGAGGCGGCCGGCGAGCGCAGCAGGCTCCGGTGCTCGTCCATACAGCAGAGCGGGGCAGGGCAGCGGGGGGGCGCCGCCGCCTCGCCCGGCCGGAGAGGGAGAGAGACCCGCCCGCCGCCGCTGCCGCCAGCCGCCGCTCTAGAGAGGAGCGCCGGGGCTCGGCTCAAAAAATCCGCCCCCAGCCCGGGCGCCGCCCAGCGCCAGTCACTCCGCGCCGGGGCCGCCCACAGACCGCCCCGCGCCGGGGAGGGAGCGAGGTGTTGGGCCGGGACAGCCCGGCGGGAGCGCAGGTGGCACCCCGGGGAGAGGTGTCCTTGCAGCCCAGCCAGAAGCCCCAGTGCTGCTCCGGAGAAGGAGCCCAGATGCCTCCTAGGTGGAGGGCAGAGAAGCGTAAAGAGATGTGCATGGAGAGGGGCAGGTTGCCTCGTCCCAGGCAGGGCACAGCCCGGGGAAGGGGAAGCCTAGGGAGATGCCTGCTCCACAGAGGGGCTCAATCTAGGGGATGGTGAAGCTTAAGGTATGCCCATCCCAGGGGAGGCACAAAACCCTCCCGCCCAGGCCAGCGGGAGCCCACAAGGATGCTCAGGGAGATGCCCACCATGGCAGGAGGAGGAACACACCCAGCTCTTCCGGGGGAATCGCTTACTGATAATATTCATTGGAGTTGGTCCGAAAACCTTAATTTTTCCTGCGAGAAATTTTGAATGCACAATTTATCCCTCCCCTCCCCCCGATGGGGAATTTGGAGATATAACATTTTTGTTTTAAATCGACATCTGGAAACACAATGCATTTTGGTTTGTTCTTGAGAAACAAATGAAAGATTACAAAGAAATGAAAAAAGCAACAGAGAGTCCTGTGGCACCTTTAAGACTAACAGATGTATTGGAGCATAAGCTTTCGTGGGTGAATGCCCACTTCGTCGGATACATGTAATGGAAATTTCCAGGGGCAGGTATAAATATGCTGGCAAGAATCAGTCTGGAGATAACGAGGTTAGTTCAGTCAGGGAGGGTGAGGTCCTCTGCTAGCAGTTGAAGTGTGAACACCAAGGGAGGAGAAACTGCTTCTGTAGTTGGATAGCCATTCACAGTCTTTGTTTAATCCTGATCTGATAGTGTCAAATTTGCAAATGAACTGAAGCTCAGCAGTTTCTCTTTGGAGTCTGGTCCTGAAGTTTTTTTGCTGTAAGATGGCTACCTTTACATCTGCTATTGTGTGACCAGGGAGGTTGAAGTGTTCTCCTACAGGTTTTTGTATATTGCCATTCCTGATATCTGACTTGTGTCCATTTATCCTTTTACGTAGTGACTGTCCAGTTTGGCCAATGTACATAGCAGAGGGGCATTGCTGGCACATGATGGCATATATAACATTGGTGGACGTGCGGGTGAATGAACCGGTGATGTTGTAGCTGATCTGGTTAGGTCCTGTGATGGTGTTGTTGGTGCAGAGTTGGCATCGAGGTTTGTTGCATGGATTGGTTCCTGAATTAGAGTTGTTATGGTGCGGTGTGTGGTTGCTGGTGAGAATATGCTTAAGGTTGGCAGGTTGTCTGTGAGCGAGGACTGGCCTACCTCCCAAGGTCTGTGAAAGAGAGGGATCATTGTCCAGGATGGGTTGTAGATCACTGATGATGCGTTGGAGAGGTGAAAGGCACATCTTTGTTTTGTGTCGGCATTTTGATTATTTTGTTGTTGGCTTTTATTTTTATTTAAACTGGACGAAAACAAAAGGAAATAACATTTTACGTCACCACAAAATAAAAATGTTTTATTTCACTGAGAAATGTTTATTCGAATGGAAAGTCTGTGTTTCACAATTTCTTGCGGGAAAAACCAAGCTCTTTCTTTCATCAGAATGGATTTTTTTTTCCCTTGAAAAGTTTTCAGTTTTGATGAAACACGATATTTTTGGCGGGAAAACACTCTGCACAAAAAATGTTGACCAGCTTTAATAGTCACCTCCGCCCACTTGCCCACCTTAGCACACACGCTCACCAAGACGATATTCGCCACATATCTACTGTGTGAAACTTGCCCACAGCTGGGGAGCACACCCAGTGATAATTAAGTTACCCCTGGTCCAGGGGTGAAAGTAACTTAAGGGACTAACTGGTACGCAGGGCCGGGGTTCTGAGCAAGGTGGGGGGCGGGGCCTTGAGCGGAAGGGGTGGGGCCTTTAAATCCCCAGGCCCTTTAAATTGCCTGAGGACTCTCGGCTGCCGCTGCTACCCCGGAGCTCCAGCAGCGGTTTAAAGGCCCCGGGGCTCTGGCTGCAGTAGCAGCAGCCGGGAGCCCCAGGCCCTTTAAATCGCCACCGGAGCTCCGGGGCTCCTGGCTGCCACCGCCAGCCCGGGGAGCAGCTTTCCCAGGCCAGCAATTTAAAAGGGCCCTGGGCTCCCGGCAGCAGCTGGAGCCCCTGGCCCTTTAAATCGCCACCAAAGCCCCGCTGCCGGAGCCCTGGGGTAGCAGTGGCGGCCGGGAGCCCCAGGGCTCTGGCGGTGATTTAAAGGGCCCAGGGCTCCCGGCCACTGCTACCACAGCTGGAGCCCCGGGCCCTTTAAATCGCTGCCACTACCCCAGGGCTGTCAGGAGGCTCTGGTGGCAATTTAAAGGGCCAGGGGCTCTGGCTGCTGCCAGGAGCCCAGGACCCTTTTAAATTGTCAGCTTGGGGAAGCTTCCTCCTGCCAGTATGGTTGGCTGTGTACCAGCTCTTGCCGGTACGCTGTACTGTTCTGTACCATCTTACTTTCACCTCTGCCCTGGTCCCTAAACTAGTGGGTTGTGCAACACAATGTGATGGATTTTTTCAATAAAGGCCACAAAATTCCTCTTATTCTAAGTGTCCTCATTTTCCTGAGCCTAGAGTCTCCCATCCTGGGTGAATACTGGGTAGAATTCTCTGTATGTGATTCATTGCCCTTCTCGTATTGCTACATCGGAGGGGGAGTCCAGGCTGGATCCTGGCTAAATAGCAGTGCATTCCTGGGTGAGCAGGGTACCAAGAAAATGTAGGGCACCATTGTTCTAGATTCTACTCCCCATTTTGATTTATTGCTATGGTTATTTTTAAACAAAACAGCCTCCAGAAGGTAGGGGAGAAACCGATAAAAAGATCAAATGTATTTATACTTAATAACGAGCTGTATAAAATACACAAATATATAAAAGGAGCCAAGCATGAGATGATAACTACAAACAAAATGACAAAAAGAGCCAATGCTGACTTATCAACAGGAAAATTGTGGCGTATTGCAAACGACACCCATTAGGGGTCATCAAACTAGGGTTCCTTTTGCCACTCTCTCTGCCTTGAGACATGGAAATGCTTCCATATCCCGTTGTAGCCTCAGCATTCTAACCCACAGCCTGATCGGCCAGTTGTTCCCTGGGACTTTATATCCATTCCAAGCAAGGCCTCCTCCCAAACTACTATGTACATCCCATGTGTTTCCTTGGTACCTAGCTGGCAGCCAGTATAACATTCTTCAGCACATGTCCATTATACTTCAGGATGGTCACCTCAGAAAATATGTGCACCTGAAGACACTCACCTGGGTGACTGTCTCAGTGGCACTCACCTGCAACTTGTGTATGCAACTAGTCAAGGCAACCGTCTGTTCCTATCACCGTTATTCTTATCCTTCCATCAGCTGCTCGCTAGTACCACTTACTGTGTCTCATCTTAACTTGAGGCAGGGGCTGTTCCTTACTATCCACTTGTACAACATCCAGCACAATGGGTCCCCAAGCTGACTGGCACCTCTGGGTGCTACCGTAATTAGTAATCATGTTAATAATTAATAAATTGTATCCTTCCTTCAGAGTTTCCCCATCATAGACCCAGCACAGGCAGAATCATATTCTCTCCTGCCAACCCTCAGGATTCCCCTGTGGATCTGCAATATTAGATGGTGCATGTAGTAAGATGCAATGTAAATCTAGTACCGTCATCACCTATTATTAGTCCGACAGTGTAGGACAGGAAGCCAAGGAAATTCTCAACTCTAAACAGATAATAACTTCCGAGCCAGGGGAATCTATTTTTCTGTGGTTTGCATGTTCCTGCTCTAACTATGTCATGTTACACTCATTATATAGGTGTAGCGCATGAAGACTTTTGTGTGGTTTACCTCTTCCCCCTGCTGGAAATGTTGCCAATAAATCAGTGTTGTCTGGTCTCTAGGACACAAACAAAAACGCTGTAGACCATAAACAGCTTTTATGGATAAGGAAAAGCTCAAGAGGAGAAGACATAATGTATGTAAATGCAACAGTTTGATGTGGAATTTTTCAGTCAGGAGAATAACATATCTCCAAGAAAAATGAGTGCCAAACACTGCATATAGAGAACTCTGGCTTCCCACAAGCTGTAGCTGAAGAAAATGGCACTATTTTAGGGGCATGAGGTTGATTGTCCAGTTGATAGGTGGGTTTTATTAGTAGCATGATGGGGGTTACATGAATCTCTCAAGGAAACTATATGAATCTATTGAAATTACAGGGGACAAAGAAATATGGCAAAATGTAGGATATTTGTGTGCATGTTCTCCTGACACCCTGGACTAGATCTCAGCTGGTGTGAGTCAACCTAAGTCCATCAAAAATCAATTGAGCTACACTGGCTTACTCTAGTGAGGTGTCTGGCCCCTTGTGTCTTCGTGCCAAGCATCCTCTCAGCAATGCAAACATAAATGTTGTACAATGGAACCTTTTTCTAGCAAAGGGATTTTTTTTTCCATAATAGAAACTTCATTCTAAGCAGAGTTTCAGTTCCTGGAGAGGACCTGCCTTGATTTTACTCTGTGAGTGGTGGCAAGAACTTTATTCACCCAGTGCAATTGCATGGAGAGAGTTTTCCAGAAGCCACTCTATGGCCAAGATTTAAAAACAAAATAAAAAAAACAAACAAGTGCCTAAAGCCGGGTTCCTAAATCCTTCCTTGAGGGTTTCTTTCTCTGTGCTTTTTTCATCTAGTTTTTTTTTATGCCGCTGATAAGAACATAAGAATGGCCATACTGGATCGGACCAAAGGTCCATCTAGCCCAGTATTCTGTCTTCCAACAGTAGCCAGTGCCAGGTGTCCCAGAGGGAATGAACAGAATAGGTAATCATCAAGTGATCCATCCCCTGTCGTTCATTCCCAGCTTCTGGCAAACAGAGGCTAGAGACACCATTCCTGCCCATCCTGGCTAATAGCCATTGATGGGCCTATCCTCCATGAATGTATGTAGTTCTTTTTTGAACCCTGTTATTGTCTTGGCCTTCACAACATCCTCTGGCAAGGAGTTCCACAGGTTGACTGTCTGTTGTGTGAAAAAATACTTCCTTTTGTTTGTTTTAAACCTGCTGCCTATTAATTTCATTGGGTGGCCACTAGTTCTTGTGATCTCAACAAATTGAATTAAATTTTTAACTGGCATTTATGAAATTCTGTGTGTGTGTGTGTGTGCGCGCGCGTGCACACCGGGGGTGGTCTGCAGTGCTAACCTGTACAAGAAAAGAAAGCTTGTGATAAAATATAGCAAACTTCTACCCTCATTTTTCTTCAATGGTCCTGTAAGGGGGAGATTTTCAAAGGCACAAAGCCCGCTTAGGTGCCCAACTCTCACTGAATGTCAATGAGAGTTGGGCACATAACTCCCATTTGTGCTTTTGAAAATCTCCTCCCTTTTCCATGCTTAGAAGATTATTTTCCTGGATGAAGTGATTAGTGACACTTTCCAGTGAGTGCTGTAGCATTTCCATTGACTACTTTCCTCTGCCAGTATCTTGGGCTAAGCCAGGCCACCAACAATATTACTTCTAACTGAGGTTTTCATTCTCACTGCAGTTTACATAGTTCCACCAGCATCCTAGCATGTGAGCTCTTTGGTATTGCTACTTTTAGACATAAGTAAACAAGTGTTCTTTGATGGCAGTTCGTTTTTCTACTGGGATAAGGGGAAACATCTGCTTTATGCTTCTGGCAACCAGAAAAGGGATATTGCATAACAATTGTTCACATTTAAATCCCTCTTAAAGACCCCCTTCCACTGTGCATCAAGCTAACTTGTACATACATTGCCTATTGTTAATCCCTCTCTCCTGAAGCCTGGCTATTTGTCTGTCCTGAGACAGTAGCTCCTCAGAGCACTGAGCCTCCTTCTTAAGTGTTTGCATAATGTCAAATAAATATTAACAACATTAACCAGAACAGGGTCCTTCCTTTGTTTTTCTCTCTCTTTTGCAATAACGAGAAGGTCATCTAAGAAAAAGACGGTCGACTTCCGCTTGAAACACGGCTTATCCTGTGCTGGTGACAACTTCCCCCATTTCATTCCTTTGCCACCCAGCTGCCTAACTTGCCCACCCATTCCCTTTCCTGTGTTATGTGCCTCCACCCAAGAGTCAAAAGCCTCCCAACTGCGGTACCTGCTTAGACAAGTCCATCCACTCAGCTACCCCAACCATCCAGCTGCTTAAGGTATTCCACAAGGATCTCCTTGTACGGCTGACAATCCACAATCTTTCCCCCTAGACTTGGTATTCATGTGTGATAGCCACCATCTTAGACAACATACCAGGGATCTCCAAAGCTAAAAAGCATGAGCTGCCACAGCTTGAACTAAAAAGCCAAGTGTAGTAGGTGGGGGGCTGTAACAACTCATATCCTTTGTGGATTGGCACAGCTGTAACACACACTCACCAGTAGGTTACACACATGATAGGGGAGAAGCTATTTCTTCTTCCCGCCCCCCCCCCCACTTTGCATTCGTGCAATAGTCCAACTGATGCAATAAGCAATGGTATCTCAATTGCAGATGGAGATGGGAGGTTTCGTCCTATATTGGATTTAAATCAGAGCTATTCCTCCTTTTATTGTGGAGTTGTTTTGAGCCAATTTCCTATACTTTCTTTTTTTTTTTAAGGCTAAGAAACCTTGCAGCCCTGGTATATTACCGTGATGTCTTAATGTGCTGTAAGCGTATTGGAATTCTCCCTATGGCACATAATTCACTATGCTTCAGTTGTTACATCAAGATAGCAGTACCTCATTCAGAACAGCTATCATGTCACCTCAGATCTGTGAAATACCTTGCTGTGCTGTATTTCCTCCGCTGAAATCAATAGAGTTCAATCTTAATTGGATAAAACATTGCAAATGTTGTTTGCTTGTTTCTCAGTCCATCGTTAGCTATGTAGCCAATGCTTCTGAAATGTTTACAAACTCCCCCTCTACACTGAGACCTTTGTCATCCAAGAAGCCAGTTGATACCGTTGCTTAGTTGAGTACTATCATTTTCTTTGCAGATCTCTATGTCTGTGGAGATCTCTCTCTCTCTCATTGGGCCTGATTCTCAGTGACTATATTCCTGCACTTGGGACAGTGATAGGGAAGGAGGTTTTAAACCATCTTTACAGTCCCCCATAATCCGGGACTATGCAGCTGCTCTAATTTAGGCTCAGCTTCCCAATGCCGGCACCGTGCACTCTGGCCATGCACCTGATCTGCCCCCGATGCTGAAGCCAGTTTAGAACCCTTGCACCAGTTCTGCACTGGCTGGGAATGTCCTTGCAGAAGGGTACACTCAGGGGCTGTTTCTGCCCATTTTAAGGTGCCTTTGTGCTGTCAGAGTGGTGTAAAGGGTCTTTACCCTAACTGAAAATCAGGCCCCTCATATCTAGAGCTGGGCAAATACTGCCAAAAAAGTCCTGCTGCTATTCATTCGCTGTTTTAAGCAAACACGCTTCAGCCATGTTCACTTGCGTTTTGCATTTGCTTTCTACAGCTTTTTCCAGTGGGCAAATTTCCTGGGAAGGATGCGCACAGAGACAGTACATTTATTAAGAAGGTTGCGCAATATTTGCAGGACGTGACTTTTCAATTCATAACCTCAAATATTTGCACCAGTTGTCTGATTCTGAGGCTTAGGATCCGGCAGTCAGGGAACAGAAATAATACAATGAAACTTCTGTGCCCAGCCAAAACAGCTCACATTTCAAATAGCTAGAGCTTGCCCCTTTTGTATCCCCTCTTCAGAGCGATGCATGGGGGTGTTCATGCAACATCAGATCCACTGTTTCCGAAGATACCCTGAGAGAAGGGATTGTCTAGTGCTGTGACTTAGAGATTGAGGAGTATCTGTGTATCATAGGCCCCTTTACCATAGTATCTGAGTGTCTCACAGACTTTAATGTGTTTATCCTCACACCAATCCCATGAAGTGGGAAATTGCTGTGATCCCCTATCTTACACATGGGGAACCGAGAGGCTAAATGACGTGTCCTCATCACACAGGAAGACTATGCCAGAGCAGAGACTTGAATCCACATCACCAGAAGTTAGTGCTCTAACCACTAGAAAACCCTGCCTCTACTCCTATTTCTGGCTGTGACATGGGCTTCCTGGGTGACCTTGGAAAAGTCAATTAATCTCTCTGTCTCCGATCTGCAAAGGCATTTAGGCATTGCAACCCTATCAGAATAGCTTATAGCTCACTAGTTAGAGCACACTCCTTGGAGGTAGGAGACCACTGTTCAAATCTTTTCCCTGCCTCAGGCAGAGGGGGGAATTGAACCTGTGCCCTGGTCTACACTAGTGGGGGGGGGGAAATCGATCTGAGTTACGCAACTTCAGCTACGTGAATAATATTCACATAGCTGAAGTCAACGTACTTAGACCTACTCACCGCGGTGTCTTCGCTGTGGTGAGTCGACTGCTGCCGCTCCCCCGTCGACTCTGCCTGCACCTCTCGTGGTGCTTGAGTACGGGAGTCAACAGGAGAGTGCTCGGGGGTCGATTTATCGCGTCTAGACTAGACGCGATAAATCGATCCCCGCTGGATCAATCGCTGCCTGCCGATCTGGCGGGTAGTATAGACATACCCTGGGTCTGCCATATCCTAGGTGAGCACTCTAACCACTGGGCTAAAAGTTATAAGGGAGGAGCCACCACCACCTCTTTCTCCCACTGGATTTTGCATGGGGCCTATCCAGGGGTGCTGGAACCATTTGTACGGGGGGGCTGAGAGCCATTGAACCAAACTGTAAACCCTGTATATGATGAAAATCATTTCAAGCCAGGGGTGCAGCAGCACCCCTAATTCCAGTACCTATGGGCTATCATCCCTTGATATGTGGTTCACACTGGGGCTTACATGGGAGATAGGTGCCCAGCTGTCCACCGTCAGGCTCCAGAGTGCATGCTTAGTGGCAGAAACCTAGATGCCTATGGAGCTTTCACAGTGAAAATTTAGGCACCAAGTAAGTTGAGGCAGCTACGGGGATTGGCAGCACCAAGGAGGGGTTTTGTGGATTGCAGTGGTGCCTAAAACTGGAACTTAGGCACTTAAATCTGGGATTTAGGTGTCTAAATCCCTTTGTGGATCTGGTCCTTTGTATCTAGCTCCCCATTTGTAAAATGGGGGAAATAGTACTTGTTTTCTCCAACCCGTTTTATATTTAGCTTCTAAGATCTTCAGGGCAGGCACTCCCTTTTACTCTGGGTTTGTACAGCTCCTGGCGCAATGGGGCCCTGACATCATTTGGGTCCTTTAGGCAATACTGTACTACAGAATCACATAAGATAATAATAAATACACTCTGTGCCCCTGTGCAGGATTAGCACAATCTGGCCCTATCTATTGGAGGCAGAAAGTCATTCAGGTGGAGTGGAGCCATTCTTTTTAATAGAGTAAAGAAAACTGAACTGAAAGTGCTAACCGTACAACCCGCCCTCAGGTCCATTTGGGTGGAGATGGCATCCGGCAAGAATTTGGGCAATCAGGTCAACCCATTGGGGATAATGGGGGCGAGCCAGCAGCCCTGCAATTTTGGGGGAGAGGGATAGCTTAGTGGTTTGAGCATTGGCCTCGTAAACCCAGGGTTATGAGTTCAATCCTTGACGGGGTCATTTGGGGATTGGTCTTGCTTTGAGCAGGGGGTTGGACTAGATGACCTCCTGAGGTCCCTTCCATCCCTAATAATCTATGATTCTAAATTACTGAGCATGTACAGTAGCTATTTTTCATAATATTTTTGTCATGATGCTATGGATTTAGCAATAACATTACTTTGCTTTGTCACTGAAGAACAAGATTTGGTGGCTAAACAAGCTCAGCTAAATTTCTCGGAATTGCAGAGAGCTATTTGACGAGATGACTTAATCGGCTTTAATTGGAGATGTCTAGCTAAATCCCACCCAACTCTTTGGAAATCCAGGGGTTACAACTCAGAATATAACGAGATCTACTTTAAGACCATAAAAATGTGAACACAGAGTGGGATTATGCTGGTCAAACAATGTTAATGCAAATTTCACTCTAATGGAGATCATGTTATGAGGCCATTACAATGACAGCAAAATGATATCCAGTGAGTTCTTAGGGAGTGCCTGTTCCAAGCCATTAGGTTTTTTGTTAAGATATAAAATTACATTGGCAAAGCAATTTAATCACAAATCCAGGGAGACAGCATGGCAATGTTATTGTGTTTTCATTACAATGGTCAAAATGCCCATACGAGTGTGAGAAGACCACACAATAACGCAATTACCAGGGAAGGTTACGATGAAACATAATATCAAGGCAAGTCTTTGGAGACTTTATCATGATGCCATTATGACTTGTTCAGTCCAAAGTAAAACAAGACTCTTTGATGCTACAATTTCAGTATAAAGATTGGAATACCAAAAGCACGGTCAATGGAATTGACTGACTGTATTTTTTGCTCACTGAAACGTGTTGTGAAGATCAGAACTGGGGAAAGGAATTGACAGCAAATTGATTCTGTGAATGTTACCTCTCGGACATTTGCACTGCTGCAGAGGCCCAGCACAAGGGCAATGCATCACTTAAGTCCCATGTAAGCCAGCCAAACCACAACTCCACATGAAGCCAATGAGATCTGTGGAGCCTGAGCACACCTGAAGACCAAGACCAATCATTTTACTGTAAATCCGTGGATCTGCACTATTGCAGTCACTATGAGAAATACCAGAGGCTATGCGATAGTTTGTGCTAACGCAAGAGCTTTGTCTCATGACACTCGTGCTTTAGGCTGGGATTTTCAGAGGTTCATAAAGATTCCAAAGTGTTTGGGTGCCTAACTCCTATAGGCTGCTTTAAAAATTCCAGATTAATAAAGTGTTTCCTTTACACAGTAACTTTCACCCAAGGTTCTCTACACAAGTAACAATTGAGCCCCACAATACACCTGGGATGTCTTCTAGTCTCATCTGTTCTCTCTAGGTTCTTGCACCTTTCTCATCATTGTGGAATCTATTTTTCTCATTATACAGGTGAGTCAACCAAGTCAGGTGAGTCAAACCAAGTCAGGTGAGTCAAACCAAGTCCCCTTCCCTAGTTCATGTGTTGATTAGTGGGGTACAGAACCCTGGAGTCCTGAGCCCTACATCCACTGCCCAATTCACTAGGAAACCTTGCCTTAACAGCAAATAGTTCAGTGTTGCTTGAGCAAGCTGTGTTCCAGGCAGGATTTTTATCAAGGGCGTTCAGGTGTCTTCCCAGAGTACAGCATGTCTGTGAGCTATAATTGCCCTTTGCAAAGCAGGCAAGGACTTTTGAACTGTGTTTGTCTCTTGGATTTATTTTTTTTCAGTACTCAAAATCTTTTTATATCCTTTCATTTACTAGTTCAATGAACATTGTAATAGAGGGATATATCATCCAATCCTGGCTTGCAGAAACTTGATCAAGAAAGCTCTGAAGCCAATGGTGAATAGCAATGTGTCAACTAACATAGTTCTTTTTAGCAGGGGCAGCAAGTGACAGAATGACTCCCTTTAACCAGGGACTTTTGAAATTGCTGGTAAAGGCCCATATTTTAGCAGCCTTGGTGATGTCGCTGCAGGGATGGTGTGGGGAACAGAGCATTATGTAATGGTCAGTGCGTTTTGCTTGATGACAAGCCAGTCTGCAATTCATGCAACCAATATGCCTAGCAAATAAATCTTGTATTAATTCATCCCTGTGCCAAGGGACAGGACAAGGTCTGTGTCTGTTAGAGCTGGGGGGACTTTTGGTTCTGTGAAAAACTCTCCGATTTGGAAGGAAGATTCCTTGGGAGCCCCAGCTCTGTGTCAGCCCACATGGCAGGCTTTGAAACCTGCCTGGCAGAAAGGGTTTGGTCAGAAACCTGCCTGGTTTCTGTTGGAATTTCATAGAAACCATGGAGTGTTTCCCTTCTGATGAATCAGCATTGTCGGATGGGAAAACATTAACTGGAAAATTTCTGATCAGCTGTAGTGTCTCTATATATCCAAGTACTGTTATTGTTAGTACAGGTCTGTCGCATCTTACACGCATTTAACATGCACGATTTCAGCTTTACGCGGTCAGCAAAAACAAAAACAAAAAGAGAAAAATAACAATTTTAATACTGTACTTGTAGTGCGGGCGATTCCGCCCGCCATTCAACTCAATGTAATTTTGACTATACACGGTTTTCGCTTTACGCGCTAACCGCGGAATGGAACCCCCGCATAAGATGAGACTCTCCTGTATTTATTTGTATTGTGGTAACAGTTCGGAGCCCCAGTCATGGAGCAGAACCCTATGGTTCCTCAGCCCGCGCCGCTTCCTGCAGCCCCCATTGGCCTGGAGTGGCAAACCGCGGCCAGTGGGAGCCGTGATTGGCCGAACCTGTGGACACAGCAGGTAAACAAACCGGCCCGGCCCACCACGGGCTTTCCCTGAACAAGCGGCGGCCCTAGTTTGAGAACCACTGGTTTAAGTGACTAGCCCAAGGTCACGCAGGAAGTTTGTTGTTGAGCCAGGGAACAAATACAGGGCTTCTAAGTCCCAGTCCAGTACCCTGTTCTCTAAACCTACCCTTGCACCACGTAAGTTCCAGTTTGAGGCCCTAAATGTGATTTTTACATGGTGGATTGGCCCGTTGTCCCTTTGCACAAGTATGAATTACACCCCCTATAAATCTTCACCAAGGTTTGCTATTTATATAAATATTACACACACACACACACACACAAAAACACTCAAGATTATAAAGTCAAGGCCTCAAAAGTTAGGAAATCCCAGAATTATGGTTGCCTGTGCAATCTTAATGGAGCCCCCTCGTGTGTATGCAGGTTGCAGTCTTTAGTTACGAGATCACATCTGATTTTTTTCCCACAGGCCCTCCTTCTTTCGAGATTTTAGCTGCTGAAAGCCAAAGAAGTCTCTACTGAGTGTGTGTAAACTGCTATTTTTCAAAGGCTTATAACGTGGCCACATTTGGGTGCATTTTCACGGGGATGGCAAAAGGCACATGTCTGACACAAAGGCCTCCCCCATGCCAAATTTCAAGTTCCTGCTCCAAGCCTGAGCCTCTCAAAGAAAAGGTTGCCAGCCTTGTTTCAAAATGGCAAAACAATGTCTTTTCCTCTAGCCTCATTCTCCAAAATGGCTAAACTATTTTGGCGGAAACTTTCCCAAAAACGTAGCCTGAGGCAGACACCTGGCATGGAAAATGTCCACCCAAATAGTTAAAGTTTAGCAAAGTTACACTCAATTAAGAAGAGGGTTTTATAATGGGAAGTGTCAGGCAATGGTAGCAGCCTAGCCTATAACACAGGGCCAAATTCTTCAATCTGTATTAAAAGCTCTCTTATGCCCCAATTGAAACCAAAGGCTAAATTCCGATTGCCTTCTATAGAGAAGGATCAGGCCTGTAATCCATGCTGAAGTAAACTCTCACTGAGTAATGGCGATGAAGCTTGGCCCGTATAGATGTACATATTTTTAAAGCAGACTTATTTCTCATTCCCCCAGAGTCTCAGTCTCCAGACTAGCCGGGACTAAGAGAGACACCGTAATCAGTCCCTGGTGGTGGAAGGTTAAGATGGCCTCTCATTGTATAGCAGTGACGTTGGTCAACTCCAAAGGGAATTCCAGTCAGGTCCTCAGCTGGAAGTGGAACCTCAAAGGTAAGTGGACAGTGGGGACATAATGAGGAACATGATGGACTTATAAGACATGAATGAATCCTTCCCTTCACCCCTTGCTGATTTCTGTGCATCTTCTAGCAAACAAGGGCCACGTTGACTCCTGATGTAACTCCACTGGAACCAAAGGACTTGCACAAAGGATGGTTTTGGTGCAAGGCGTTAAACCTTGGATTCACAGTAAAGCAAGTCTGCACTGAAATGCTACATGGTAGCAATTAGGCAGGGATGCCGGGCAAAGGCAGGGAGCTCTGGGGTCCACAGATTCCCCCTGTGACTCTCATCTGGTTTTAATTCTCAAAGGAGATGGCTAAATAGGAAATTAAAACTTGCACACCACTGTGCTAGAATCATTACTGCAGACCTGTCTTCCTGCCTCTGCACTTTCAGATTAATTAGTTCATGTTTGTACAGCTCTGTGAAGCTGCAAAGCCCCGTAAAAGTGCTAAGTATTATCATTATTCACTTTCTAGCTGGCAGTCTGTGTACAAAACTCTTCTGCTTGAAGGACCATTTGACTATTTTTCACATCGTCATGCTGCACCTTCAGGCACGTAATCTGGTGATCACTGATGCTGAGAACTAGGGCTAAAACATGCCTGTTATTCAAAGGACTTCTCCACCCATAATGCTTGGCCAAGGTAGGTGTTATTCTCCCCCATTTGACTGCTGCAGAAGTTAAGGTGCATATTTTCAAAAGTGGCCATTAATTTAGAGTGCCTGCACTCCTGGATACCCCTCTGAGCCACCTTGGTCCTGATTTTAAGAGGTGCTGAGCACCTGCAGCTCCCTTTGACTTCAGTTGGAGCTGTGGGTACTCAGCACTTCTGAAAATCAGGCCCCTGAATCATCCATAATTACTAGACACTTTTGAAAATGTGGACCCGAGACCAAGTGATTTGCCCACTTAAGAAGATGGTGGTAGAAGCTGGAACAGAGCGTGGCTCTGCTAATGCAAGACATCCTTCCTTCCAATGATCTAAATTCTGCTCTTGGGTCCCCGCTGCAGATCTCCATTGCTTACTGCGCTCTCACAGCCTGCACAGAAATTCCGTTGACATCAGGGAGAGTTTGTCTGGGGGGGAATACACCTAAATCTAAGGGATATTATAAATTACTCTTGATGGGTGGGGACATAGTCAGCATTTCATAAGAATCACATCACTTATCACCCTGCCTCTTACTACTGAGTGGTTTGTGATGAGGTATCTCTGGCAGTACTGGCATCCTCAACCTAGGTATTATTATTTAAAAAGTTTATTATGGCAGTGCCCAAGGGACGGCCAAGAGTGGGGCCCATTGTGCAAGGTGCTGTACAAACGCAGAGTAGTAGATGGTACCTGCTTACAATTTCAATAGATAAGGCAGATGCAGGGGCGAGATATAACACACAAGTAGAGTGACGGGACATTGGCTGATGATGTCTTTCTGGTGGTGGATAAAGCTCAGGTGCCCATACCAATTATATTTCAACCTCTGATGCTATTGGCCACATGGCAGCAGGCCCAGGCATGGATAGAGTGGTATTGGAGAGGTTCTGTTCTGTGAAAGAACCCAGAGGATAGTATTGGGTGACTGTTCATCTAATCCAAGTGCTGCTCTGTGGGGAGTGCTGCAGAGTTCTCTGTTGTCCCCCTTCCTGTTTGGTGTGTACAGGAGACTTGGGGAGGTAGTGAGATGTTTTTGGTACCCGGCAATCAGTACACGGATGACACTCTGCCCTGCATCTCCATTTCACCAGAGCTGGATAATTCAGTTGCTTTACGTCCCCAGAGTCTGACTTAAGCTGTATCTTCACTGAAAACAAGGTGATGTTGGGGGGCAGGGGCGGGGTTTGGATAATAAAGCATATTAGAGATCCCATTGTAGAGCCCCAGTGGAGACAAGGCCCTGTAGTTTATACCAGAGGTAGCGAGGCCATATGAGCCATGAACCGGACCATAGTGCTGACCTTGCCTAGCTACCTCATGGTAACAACTATAATGCCCTCCCTCCACTAGGGTTTTACAGCTGGATAACTATGCTAAAAACAGACCTATTTTGGCAATGAAGCCAAAGCCAGAGACTTGAGCTTGGAAGAGAGCAAACTGGATGAAGCTCAGTGTGGATAACACAGAGATGACGGAGTTGCATTGGCAGAAACATCCAGATTAGAGGGGGGAGATTATATCTGTCCCTTTCATTGAGTGGGGTACATCTGTCTTTTCTTACTCACGTCCAAATCTAGGAATCCTATTGGACCTTCAGCAACTTCTAAATACTCAAGTAGCTTGTGTTTTTCTTGTTTTGTTTTTTAATGTTGTGCTGTGTTATTGCTTGCAAACATTTACTAAACTTTGGTATTGCCAAGCTGTTAAGAGTTCAGTCCTACACAAGCAAAACTGCCATGGATTTCAATGAGAGTTTTGCCTGCATTATGACTTCAGTATCAGGACCTTATTGCTATCATTGGAAGCACCATGAGGCTTGTGGGGGCTGTTCTATAGGGATAGAATCCTGTAAACACTGGTACACATCTTGACTTGAAATACTAGAGCAGGCCAGAGAACAACAATTCCACTTTACAACAACTTTTGAGGTTTCGAAATTTGTTTTCATTCCGCATTGGAAATGGAACAAAACCCTAAGAACATTTTTTGAAAATAGAATTCTGCCAAAAGGCCCATCTTTGAACAGAAAAGGTCAGGTTTTCGATTCTTCTCTCCCTCTGGAAATGACTGAGAGTCTACCCTGGACCTCAGAAACCTTCCCAAGGAAAACTTGGTTGAAATCAATATACCGCTGCAATATCTTTCAGCTTTGAGGCAAGAGCATATTTTGACAAAAAAAATTAATCAAAAATGTTCCAACCAGTTCTATTAAACACATATAGTTCACAGGATCAAATACGCATTTGCAGGATGGGCGCCTAAATCAATAAATATTACAAAATCTATATAGTAATGTAGGACCCAAACTTGCTCTCCTTAAAGTTACACTTGACAATGGATAGACAACTGATGTGATACCATTGCCTATCATGCTGATCAGTATTGTTTCCTTCTGCTCCCCGTCTATCTGTTGTATCCACCTGGTGTCTCTCATCTTATACTTAGGCCTGGTCTACACTAGGAGTTTGTCGAATTTAGCGCCGTTACATCGAATTAACTCTGCACCCGTCCACACCACGAAGCTATTTAGTTCGACATAGAGGTCTCTTAAATTCGACTTCTGTACTCCTCCCCATCGAGGGGAGTAGCGCTAAATTTGACATGGCCATGTCGAATTAGGCTAGGTGTGGATGGAAATCGACGCTAATAGCTCCGGGAGCTATCCCACAGTGCACCACTCTGTTGATGCTCTGGACAGCAGTCCGAGCTCGGATGCTCTGACCAGCCACACAGGAAAAGCCCTGGGAAAATTTGAATTCCTTTTCCTGTCTGGGCAGTTTGAATCTCATTTCCTGTTTGGACATCGTGGCGAGCTCAGCAGCACTGGCAACGATGCAGAGCTCTCCAGCAGAGATGGCCGTGCAATCCCAGAATAGAAAGAGGGCCCCAGCATGGACTGATCGGGAAGTCTTGGATCTCATCGCTGTGTGGGGCGATGAGTCCGTGCTTTCCGAGCTGCGATCGAAAAGACGGAATGCAAAGATCTACGAGAAGATCTCTAAAGCCATGGCAGAGAGAGGATACAGCCGGGATACAACGTAGTGCCGCGTGAAAATCAAGGAGCTGAGACAAGGCTACCAGAAGACCAAAGAGGCAAACGGATGCTCCGGATCCCAGCCCCAGACATCCCGTTTCTAAGAGGCACTGCATTCCATCCTAGGTGCGGCCGCCACCACTACCCCACCACTGACCGTGGACTCTGAGGATGGGATATTGTCGACGGCCGCTTCCTCGGACTTGTTAGTGGACGGGGAAGATGAGGAAGGAGATGAGGAGGACGAGGCAGTCGACAGCGCTTACAACGCTGATTTCCCCGACAGCCAGGATCTCTTCATCACCCTTACAGAGATCCCCTACCAACCGTCCCCAGCCGTTAACCCGGACACAGAATCAGGGGAAGGATCAGCCAGTAAGTGTTTAAAACATCTAAACATTTATTTTTAACAGAACAGGAATATTAACAATATTAACAATGGGTTTTGCATGATTACTTTGCCCTAGGCGCTTAACGTTTCAGTCCCTGGCAGTGCAACTACTGAAAAAAAAATCTAACAATGTCCGGTTTAGCATGATTGTTCTGCCCAAGCCGCTCTACTGTTTAGTCCCTGCCAGTGCAGCTACAGTAAAATCCGGTCTATATGTCCGGGGATAGAGCTGAAATCCTCCATGGACATCTCCACGAAGCTCTCCTGGAGGTAATTGGAAAGCCTTTGCATCAGGTTCCTGGGGAGAGCGGCCTTATTGGGTCCTCCGTAGTAGGAAACATTTCCGCGCCAGGAGACAAGCAAGTACTCCGGGATCATTGCCCTGCAGAGCATGGCGGCATACGGCCCTGGTCTTTGCAGGCTTTCCCGAAGCATCCTTTCTTTTTCTGTCTCTGAAATCCTCAGAGTGATGTCGCTCATGGTGACCTGCTTTGAATTAGGTAGGGGAATGTTAGTATTGGGACTGCTTGCCTGTTCCTTTACAGAACTGTAACCGGCGGTTTACAGCCACGCGGTGGAGGCGGGAGAGGGGCAGCATACAGGGATCTTTCCCTGGGACAGCCGCAAGGGGGTGGGACAGGGGCAGAGTTCATGCTTGCCGGATTGCTGGCAGCAGGGACTGGCATTGCTTTCAATGTGAAAGGAGGCCAGTGCTACTATTAAAGTTTTAAGCAGCCACAAGTCTACGGCTTACCATGTCGGCCTGCTACACAAATTCCGGTGTCCTGCCCCGCTTCTCTGATCTGCACTGCAAGACCCCAGGCACTGAATGCGAAGGCCGAAAATTCGACCTTGTCCTGAGTGCGCATGTGATAGGTGCTGTGCATGGTCTTGTTCACAGAGAAAGACTATGTTCTTTGTTCACAACTAAATTTATCTTTCTGAGGAATTCACTCCCTTTTTCCCATTCCCACAGCTGCGACTGTCTCCCAACCTAGCCTGGCATCACACTCCCAGAGGCTAGCGCAGATGAGGCGTAGGAAGAAGAGGACACGGGAGGACATGTTCTCGGAACTTATGGGCTGCTCCCGAGCCCAGGCAGCCCAGCAGACCCAGTGGAGGGAGAACTTGTCCCAAATGCACCGATCACACATGGAACGGGAGGAGAGGTGGCGGCAGGAAGACCAGCAAGCGACTCAAACGCTGCTTGGACTAATGAGGGAGCAAACGGACACGCTCCGGCGCCTTGTGGATGTTCTGCAGGACCGGAGGCAGGAGGACAGAGCCCCGCTGCAGTCTATCTGTAACCGCCCTCCCCCGCCACCAAGTCCCATACCCCCCTCACCCAAAGTCCAAAGAAGGAGGGGCGGCAGAGTCCGTGAAAACTCTCACTCCACCCCTGCAGACTGCTCAAGTACCAGAAGGCTCTCATTCCCCAAAATTTGACAAGTCCTTTCCTTCCCGCCTCACCCAAGCCCCCGTCCAAGTTTCACCCCCCAGTTTCATGTGTAGTTGCTAATAAAAAATACGTTTCTGTTAATTACTGTTTCCATCATGTTCTTTTAGAGGAGAGTCTGTCTGAAGGGGGGGAAGGGGGTTGGTAATTGGACAGGACAGTCACCTTTACCAGGGTACAGAGGCAGGGGCAGGTTCAGTAGCAGGGCACACACACATTGCAGTCACTAGTTACCCTGGTCAGTCTGGGAGGTGGTTTTCATGTTCTGTGGGGGGGGGGAGGGGGCTCTGTGACTTTGTGGCGGGGGAGGGCAGTTAGAGATCTTATGCAGCGGTCCTTATCCTGGATCACAGAGCCACGCAGCAGGGGATCTGTAACCGTCCTCCCCCTGCCACAAAGTCACATAGCCCCCCCACACACAGAGTCCCGAACAGGAGGGGTGGCAGGCTCCGTTGAAACCACCAGTCCACCACTGCGGAGCCTGTCATTCCTGGAGTTTAGAAGCGTCATTTGCATCACTACACTACACCCGCTCCCCACCACAGTCTGCGTCCCAGGTTCAACACTTTCCCACGAAAACAGTAATAAAGAAAACGGTGTTCATTAACAAAATTCAAGTGATTTTATTTTTAAACGTGTGTTGGAAGGGGGGGAACGGGGTATGTAACTGGAGAGGATACTGAACATTTCGTGGGTAAAGAAACGGGGGCAGGTTCAGCTTCTCTGTACACAAACTTAAAAGTCACAGGTTACCCTGCTCACTCAGGAACCTAGCTTTCAAAGCCTCCCGGATGCACACCGCGTCCCGCTGGGCTCTTCTAATCGCCCGGCTGTCTGGCTGGGCGTAATCAGCAGCCAGGCTATTTGCCTCAACCTCCCACCCCGCCATAAAGGTCTCCCCCTTGCTCTCACACAGATTGTGGAGCACACAGCAAGCTGCAATAACAATGGGGATATTGGTTTCGCTGAGATCACAGCGAGTCAGTAAGCTTCTCCATCTCCCCTTGAGACGGCCAAAAGCACACTCCACCACCATTCTGCACTTGCTCAGCCAGTAGTTGAAGAGTTCTTTTTCAGTGTCCAGGGCGCCAGTATAGGGCTTCATGAGCCAGGGCATTAGCGGGTAGGCTGGGTCCCCGAGGATGACTATAGACATCTCCGCATCCCCAAGAGTTATTTTGTGGTCCGGGAAGTAAATACCTTCCTGCAGCCGTCTAAACAGACCTGAGTTCCTGAAAACACGAGCGTCATGAACCTTGCCCGGCCATCCGACGTTGATGTTTGTAAAACGTCCCCTATGGTCCACCAGTGCTTGCAGCACCATTGAAAAGTAGCCCTTTCGGTTGATGTACTGGCTGGCCTGGTGGTCCGGTCCCAGGATAGGGATGTGAGTTCCATCTATAGCCCCACCGCAGTTTGGGAATCCCATCGCGGCGAAGCCATCTATGATGACCTGCGCATTTCCCAGGGTCACTACCTTTGAGAGCAGTACCTCAACGATTGCGTTGGCTACTTGCATGACAACAACCCCCACGGTAGATTTGCCCACGCCAAAGTGGTTCGCGACTGACCGGTAGCTGTCTGGCGTTGCAAGCTTCCAGAGGGCTATGGCCACTCGCTTCTGGACAGTCAGGGCTGCTCGCATCCGGGTGTCATTGCGCTTCAGGGCAGGGGACAGCAACTCACAAAGTTCCATGAAAGTCCCCTTCCGCATGCGAAAGTTTCGCAGCCACTGTGATTCATCCCAGACCTGCAGCACTATGCGGTCCCACCAGTCCATGCTTGTTTCCCGGGCCCAGAGTTGCCGTTCCACAACATCAACATGACCCATTGCCACCGTGATGTCCTCGGCGCAGGGTCCCGTGCTTTGTGACAGGTCTGTGCCACTCTCAGACTTCAGGTCCTCACCGCGCTGCCGTAGCCTCTTCGCCTGATTTCTGTGCATCTGCCTCTGGGAAAGGTGGATGATAAGCTGCGAGGTGTTGACAACGGCCATAACTGCAGCGATGGTCGCAGCGGGCTCCATGCTCGCAGTGCTGTGGCGTCCGCGCTGTCACTGACCAGAAAAGTGCGCGAACTGATTTCCCAACGGCGCTTTCAGGGAGGGAGGGCGGGAGTGACGGTTGGATGACGACAGTTACCCAAAAGCACCCTCGACACATTTTTTTAACCAGAAGGCATTGGCGGCTCGACCCAGAATTCCAATGGGCAGCGGGGACTGCGGGAACTGTGGGATAGCTGCCCACAGTGCACCGCTTCCAATGTCGACGCTTTCCCCGTTAGTGTGGACTCACAAAGTCGAATTACTGTCCTTAGTGTGGACACACACGTTTGATTTTGTAATATCGATTCCACATATTCGATTTAAGTAAAATCGAACTACTCTCGTAGTGTAGACATACCCTTAGACTGTGAGCTCTTTCAGATGGGACCCATCTTTTTGTTATGTATAAAACACGTAGCACAATGGGGCCCTGGTCCACGACTGGAGCACATAGACACTACCATCATCATCATCAAAGAAGTCTTCTAACAGTTATGGATTCTCTTAGCCCAGTGCTTAGTTAAAGGTGAAATGCAAACCAAAAACTAAATCCTTCATTTTGTTCTTTTCAGCATCTTTATGATGTATGAGGCAGCTTCATAAAGTTTGGAGGGAGGGCGTTTGTTTTATTTTACTCTTTTTTTTAATGATAGAAACATCAGGTCTTCACAGTGCTAGAGGACGCTGGCAAGAGCACTGGAGGATCTGATGAATGGTGACATCTGATGTCACATGAGACTGTAACCTGAGCCACAGCTTCACTCCCAATGGAGGCAGGAAGGGATGTTGAGTCATTGCCTGTTTCTGCTTCTCGATCACCTTTAATGAAAAGCTTTGCTGGAAGATTCTCCACCCCCAAAAAAATTAAAGAACAAAAACTCAATTATAAATGAACACAAGAAAAAAATATCAGCTAACATCAATGAAACTTTAATTTCCCGAATGAACTAATTTTGGTTCAAAAGTCAGTGTCCGTTGGTAATTTTCTAAAGTGGCTACAAACAGGAATAACTTCTGAGATGGAGGCTTTCCAGCAAATATAGATGACTACATTAATAAGTCTGCAGTCAGAGAGAATGGGAAGGAAATCGGAGGGGATCTTGTTTAATGAACTAAAACCAAGAACTGTCACTGAAGAAAAACACTCCATTAAAAGATTACAAGTTTTACTTCCTTTTCTCGAGTTTATTTCCCCTTTCTTTTAAAATCCATGTTTATCTTCCTATTTCCAGCAAATAACGTTGTTGTTTTTTTAAATTTAAACAGCCTGCTTCAGATGATACTTCTTTCCTCCTCCTGCCTCCGTGAGGTTGCATATTTGGGGTCCATGAATAAGATCATATTACGAAAGCAAACATTTACATCCCTTGCTTTGACACGGCAGAAACATACAGCTGCCCTTTCAGTATGGACAAGAGCCCTCTCTCTCTTCATGCTTAGATGGCCCCCATGGCCATAAGCTCCAAGCATTCACAATCTTTAACGTGTTACCATGTGGCATCACGCAGTGCTATTATCCACATTTGATAGCCGGGGAAATGAGACACAGAGCCGCCAATCTCCACTGCGAGTTGGGTACCTCAATACCTTTTAGAATCTGGGCCTACGTGACACATCTAAGGTCACCTGTTAGGTCTACAGCAGAGCAGGGACAGAAACACAGCTCTCCTAAGTGCTAGACTCATGGCCTACCCATTAGACCATCCTTCCTCCCCAAATGTCAGTTTAAGTGTAGCCAATATGTATTTTTACATATAATAGGCTCAGTTCTGCCTCCCCACGTAAAGGCCACATTGTTGCCTGTCTAACACTCCCATGCAGGCTCACAAGACATCCTGCTTCCTCTCCTGCACTGGCTGGCTACATCACAGTGGAGGGAAGCAGCAGTAGGGTGGGGAGGAGGGAGGCCAGGTGGGGGAGGGAATGGTGTCTTGCTTCTGTCCCGTCACAGTCCTGGGGGAATAACATACCCTCCCCTGGCCTCCCACCCCAACCCCAGAGCAGGGATCGAACCAGAAAGCAGAGTCGCAGTCTGGTTCTGAGTCTGTGCCTGGGGTCGCACAGCTACCTGCTTCCCCTTACAATTAATTATTAATTCGTTAATTACATTTAGTTGTTTCTTCTTTTGCTTTCCACGCACTCATTCCATCAAATGGAGCAAGTGTCTGGCCTTGGCTCTGGGTGCTCCTTGACACATTTGAAAAATAGAGTTGCAGCATCACCTGCTCTTGTGAGTCTACTTATGAGAGTCAGTGTTTTTCTTAAAGCCTGGTCTTCTGGAGTCTTGTGATTCTGCGAGACTCTTGGCTTTCACTTACTTTTAAGTCTCCAACCCTTGTGATTGCAGGAGAAAGATTGACCCCGAAAGGCTCATAAGCCAGACAGCAAATTAAAGGAACTCCATTTTTTAAATATCATGATTTTAAGACAATCTCATGATTTCGGGGGGGAGGGGGCGGACTCATGATTTTTGAACATGTGGGGTTAGCAATGCTGCAGTTATAAGAATAGATAGTCCCCCACCGCCCAGTTACCAAGATAAATAATAGCCAAACAGCTAAATCCTGCTCAGACCTGTAACTTCTTGTTGTGGGTGGGTGGACACACACTGCACTGAGACTCAGGCTTTCATCGGTGGAGGTCTCTGAGACAACTACTGGTGTGTCAGCCAAGATGGTGGCTGCCACTCATCCATGTGAGGTAAAAATGGGTATTATTGAAAAATCCATATTCCGGATCTCAATGTCATCCTAAGAAGCCCCTTCTTCCCATGCCTGGCTAACAGCACATGTTGTTTGCTGTTACCAGGGCCGGCTCCAGGCACCAGCTTAACAAGCAGGTGCTTGGGGCGGCCAAGGGAGAGGGGCGGCACGTGCAGCAATTCGGGGGCGGCAGGTCCCTCACTCCCTCTAGGAGCGAAGGACCTGCGGCCGAACTGCCCAATTGCCGCCGCTGGTTGCGATTGCGATCGCGGCTTTTTTTTTTTTCGCTTGGGGCGGCAGAAATGCTGGAGCCGGCCCTGGCTGTTACCAAAGAGCCTGAGTAGGCCTAACCTTCCTTTCTCAGCTCCGGTCCTGGAGGCCCTTCAGGTTTCTAAGAGAGCCAGGATTGCGTTGGAAAACACATGTCTCCCAAAGCCCTTCTGTAATGGGTTTTCAGGCTGTACCTCTACACACCTATTGTTTGCTGATAGCCTTCCAGTGATGCTTTTAATAGATCCATTACAGCAGCAAGGACAGTGCATGACATCTATGCAAAGCTGAATTGTAAATGTTTTTTAATGAGGATGATTCAGGGTACCTACTGTCCCTATTATCATGGTGAGAATGTGCCTGACTGGAGTTGCATTATGCTAACATTTCAGTGTACTGAAGCTTGGCCATGATATGTTAATTAAAGAAAAGACTGCAGCTATCCGTTGCGACTCGTGGTTTTAGGTAGTGTGGCAGGGTGGACTAGGTCCGGAGGCCCCCTGTCCCAGAATAGAGCAGCGAGAAGTCCTCCAGGCAGCCTAGAGTGGCTACAGAAGAGTGGCTAATGAGAGGGGCTGCTGGAGCAACCAATAAGGGGCCAGAAGGGCCAGATAAAAAGCAAGCAGCAGAGCAGAACCTTCAGTTGCTGTGTGGAGCTTGATGAGGGAGGACCGAGTGCCTGGCTGGCAATAATAATGACACCATGTAATTCTCTAGCACTTTTCATGAACGGTTCTCAAAGCTCCTTCTAGGGATGTGCTGGAACCAGAGCTCTGACACGTTCATGTTAAGGGGAAGTTTTGGATTTGGATCTGGATCCAGACTTGGAAGCTGGTCCTATCTTATAATGGGGAACATCTGGACCCAAGATCTGAATACCTCTTGAGTTTTGGAATCTGTATCTAAAGTTTGTAGCTAAACATCACAACCTCCTACTCCAACGGGGGCACAACCATTAACCCAAGTATTAACATAAGTATTATTAACCCAATTAAAGGTTGGGGAAGCTGAGGTGTGAAGTGATTTGCCTGAAGTCACAGAGAAAATCAGTAGCAAAACCAGGATTAGAAGCCCCAGCCAATCCCCAGCATCTGCCCTCCCCAATAGATCACTGCTTTGCACTACAACGAAAGGCTCTCTTAACTTCAAGAGCGTGGACTGCTCTCTGTCACCAAATTGAGAGTGATAGCAGGAAATCAATCTAAATATTCCAGCAACCTCAGAATGGCAGCAGAAGCGATCTAACAATTGACCCACATGCTCTTCATAGGGGTAGAGACAGCCTATGGGTGAAATGATCTTCACTGTATCAGTACACTCACATTGCAGTTAGAGATGGGGGCTAAAGCTGCAAATGGGGATTCAGGTGCAGGTATTTGGTTCAATCCATTGGGATGTTAAGGGGCTAGTACTCAGGCTACTTGGGTTCTATTCTCACCTCTGTCACTGACTATTGTGTGGCCTTCGGTAAGCCACATCACGGCTCAGTGCCTCAGTTTTCTCACCTGTAAAATGGGAATAAAGACATGACCCTTCCTTGTAGAGTGCTTTGAGAACTATGGCAGAAAAGAGCTTATTAATTATTATTGTTTAATGACACCAACCTAGATTCAGGGTTGTTTGGGGGGAATGATTGGATCTGGGCACTTATTACAATAAAATAAAAGCCCCTCTCTTATTGTGTGTGTGCTCACTTCACTCCATTTTTGACAGGCTGCATCTACTGACACCCACGCAACCTGAATTGAAAAGCTATTAATTCTCATGCTCGACGGTGGGCTTTAAAGTCTGCCCCGGTGGAGTTTGTGAATGGGTTTTGAACGATTCCACCGGAAGCTGCGATGGAGCTGCCCCAATTCTCATTAATACAAATCCCCGCCGGCTGACTCCAGCACTCCGACAACGTGCTCAAATGCTGAAAATAGTCACATTCATCATCATAAATAACCAGGTGGGTCACTTTGAATGGTGAAGGGGCTCTGATAGATTATTTTGTGGAGGGTCCCAATATGCAAATATTGGGAATAATCAAATCCTCCCTCAAACAGGAAGAGTGTTAGAAATAATTGAATCACTGCCTTGTTATGTATGGACTGATTTAGACCCTCATTATGGATTTGGCAAGTACTTAGCATAACAAATCAATTTAAAATGGCACATGAGACTAAGGTAATTCATAATGAAACTAAAACTCGGGATTATGAGGCAAGAATAAACCTCTTCAGCTGAAATTAATGGCCCAACTATTAAATAAAATTAATGGAGATATCCTATCTCCTAGAACTGGAAGGGGCATTGAAAGGTCATCAAGTCCAGCCCCCTGCCTTCACTAGCAAGACCAAGTACTGATTATGCCCCAGATCCCTAAGTGGCCCCCTCAAGGATTGAACTCACAACCCTGGGTTTAGCAGGCCAATGTTCAAACCACAGAGGAAGCGTGGGTCAGTGGATAACCTCTTTTCCCTATGTCTTTGCTTTATCTAGTGACTAGGAAGCTAGCCTACTAGTTGGAAGACTGAGGTTCACTCCCCTGCTCTGCTGCAGACTTCCTATGTGACCTTGGGCAAGTCATTTAGGATACATTTGCACTTTGAACTGGGCGGTAAAATTTCAGCTCAAGTGGATGTACATGAGTCAGTGTGCTAAAAATAGAAGCGTGGCTGCGGTGGGATAGGCTGGCAGCCCAGGTAAGGCCCAAGGGTCCTGGATGGGATTTTTCTCAGGCCATATAGCCCATATCTACCCGCTGCAGCTACACTTTGGTTTTTAGCATGCTAGCTTGATCAAAGCTAGCACACATCTGTCTGCCTGGGGTAGAAACTCAAGCTCCAGCTCCTCAGTCTCTCTCTGCTCCAGTTTCCTCAGCTGTAAAAAACTGGAGATAAGAGCACTGCCCTATAGCACAGATGTTTCAAGAGGCAAGATGTTAAGCTGCTCAGATAATAGGTGCCAGGTATGTCCCATAGACAGATCAGCGTTCTATTCCCAGGCCTGCCTCAAACTTGCTGTCTGAAGGCAACTCAGGTCACGACTCAGTGCCTTGGTTCCCCTATCCATACAAGGGAGCTAATAATACTGAACCCATCTCACACGAATCTTGGAAGATTAAGTCATTAACATCTGCAAAGTGCTTTGAGATCCCTCAATAGAATGTGCTGTAAGGACCCAAGTATTATTTATCATTTTTATCACAGTAGTGCCTAGAGGTCCCAGTCAAAATCAGATCTCCATTGTGCTTGATGCTGTATAAACACAGCATAAGAGATGGTCTGTGCCCTAAAAGCTCCCAGTCTAATAGAGCAGACAGACAAGGGGTGGGAGAAAGGAAGTACTGTTGCCCCCATTTTGAAAATTGGGAACTGGGAAACAAAGAAGTCAGTGGCAAAACTCCCATGGACTTCAGTGGGGTCAGGATTTCCCCCTAAATAACTTGCCTATGGTCGTACAAAGTCAGTGTCTGGTAGAGTCCAGACTGGAATCTGGGTCTCCTGAGTATCTCTCCAGTAACTTAACTACAAGCCTCTCCTTCTTCTGCAGGTAAATTAATAATTATTATTAAAACAGAGTGATATGTAGCAGAGCCACAAATTAATTTCCAACTGCAACTGAGTAGCCAGATACGGTTACAGTACACACAGTGTTCGTGTGGCTTAGATCTGTGCGTATTATGAAATCTTTGAGGGTAGAATGTGCATTATTGCAAGTCACTGTCAGGAAGCCTAGATTTCCAGTGGAAATCACCCTAACCTATTGCAAAACTCTGGAGGGATGTAGCAAAGAGTAATCAATCAATTGCTGTCAAACTGGGAGGGTGCATCTCCGGGGGTAACACAGGGGTCAGTCCTGGGTCTGGTACTATTCATGACTTGAATAATGGAGTGGAGAGGATGCTTATAAAATTTTCAGGTGACATCAAGCTGGGAAAGGTTGCAAGCACTTTGGAGGACAGGATTAGAATTCAAAACAACCTTGACAAATTAGAGAATTGGTCTGACATCAACAAGATGAAATTCAATAAAGCCCAGTGCAAAGCACTACACTTAGAAAAGAAAAATCAAACACAGCTACAAAATGGGGAATAACTGACTGGGGGTAGTACTGCTGAAAAGGTTCTGGGGGTTATAATGGCTCACAAACTGAATATGAGTCAACAATGTGAGGCAGTTGCAAAAAAGGCTTATACCGTTCTGGGGGTGTATTAACAGGAGTGTCGTATGTAAGACACAGGAGGTAATTGTCCTGCTTTACTCTGCACTGATGAGTCCTCAGCTGGAGTACCGTGTCCAATTCTGGGTGCCACGCTTTAGGAAGCTGTGGATAAATTGGAGAGAGTCCACAGGAAAGCAATGAAAATGACAAAGGTTTAGAAAACCTGACATATGAAGAAAGGTTAAAGAAACTGGGGATGTTTAGTCTTGAGGAAAAAAGACTGGGGGGGCCTGGGTGGCATGTAATGGAGGCTGGGGGAGGCCAAGTCTCCTCAAACCTGTGCTCATGCTCCCTGGCACGGCCCTGGGGCCAGAGCTCCTCCAGCCAGCCAGGGCACGGGATGGCTTGGGTGGGCTGGTGGGCCGGGGCTCGGGGAGGGGCGGGCTGGTGGGCCGGGCGAGGGCTCGGGGAGGGGTGAGCGGGCCGGGGCTCGGACAGGCCAGCAGGCCGGGGCTCTTCTGACCACTGTGCAGGGGCTTGGGGCTCCTCTGGCCCCAGTGACTGACAGCGGGAGGAGGCGGGGCCTTGGGCAGAAGGTGGGGCGGCATGGAGCTAGCCTCCCCAAATGGGGTGGTTCACACACTGCCCATGCTAAGGGGAAACCTGATAACAGTCTTAAAATAAGTTAAGGTCTGTTATGAAGAGGATGATGATCAATTGTTCTCCATGTCCACTGAAAGTAAGACAAGAAGTCATGGGGCTTAATCTGCAGCAAGGGAGATTTAGGTTGGATATTAGGAAAAACTTTAACTATCAAAATAGTTACACTCTGGAACAGGTTGTGGAATCCCCATCATTGGTGGTTTTTAAGAACAGGCTGGGCAAACACCTGTCAGGGATGCTCTAGGTTTACTGGACCCTGCCTCAGTGCAGGTGACTGGACTTGATGACTTCTTGAGGTCCCTTCCAGCCCTGCGTTGCTATGAATCATTGTGAAACTAGCTCACTTAACCGCTACAGAACAATTACAGATCAAAATAACTTGTAAAGTCAAGCAGTAGATTGTTCGGAAATGCCAGATTTTCAGTTGCCTGAGAACTTTAATTAAGCTCCTTTCTGTATCCACCCTGTGCTTGAATTAGGCAGAGGTCCTGTGGAAAAAAACCCAGCATGTGCTCGTGTGATTAAAGACTGTATCATAATGCACAAGGAGGCTGAATTAAGGTATTGGGGGATGAGGATTTGAAGAGCTACTGAATCTGTATGATTGCTGAGTTTCTTTGCGTAACAGGAGAGAGGAATCAGAGCATAGAGAATTCATCGAGTCACTATGTTATGGGTAGAGACTGGTCCCAAATTCAGATCCAAATCTCAACTTTCCCCAAGTTTGTTTGAATGGTGGGTTTTGTTTGGGGCAGTGAAACGCGATGAAAGCACTGCCACCTTCATCACTCACAGCTGATCAGATCCAGAATCTAGCGGTGTTCTTAAACGGCCTTCACCACCCCAGCATCCAACCACTATGCAGTCATTAATGGATTAATTAATGGAGCCTCAATGTCAAAATAGCTTATTTTGGTGAATTCACTGAAATAAGCTATAGTGATATAGGCACTTTTATGTTGATATACCTGTGTCTATCCTACAGGTTGCACTGATTTAAAAAACTGTATGTAGACAAGCCTTAATGTTATGTAATTTTGTCCTGGGTGCTTTGCACAGGAGGCAGTGTTGCCTAGTAAATAAACCACTGGATTGGTTCTCTGTACACCTGAGTTTTATTCTCAGCTCTGCCACTGGCCTACTGGGTGACCTTGGGCAAGTCATTTTGCCGCCTGGTGCCTCGGTTTCCCCATCTGTAAAATGGGGGTAATTATTTTTACTGCCTTTGTGTAAAGTGCTTTGAGATCTGCAGATGAAATGCGCTAGATAAGACCTATTATTATTCTCCAAAGACCTATAATTTTTAATGGAAATCACCTTACACTACTGCAAGACCCTGTGGACAAATTTGGATGGGTTTTTGTAAGAGCTTTAAAATTCATTCATTTTGCCACTAGAGATGGATATAAGAGAGAGGAGTTCACAAATAAGGGACCAAATAAGTCTTCTGTAAGAAGGCCTAAGTGGTGTGTACATGAGTGTCACCCCTGCATGATAAAACAGTATCTGGAAATAAAGATAAGACAACAACCCTAGAAGCAAATTTTGCCTAAAGTTCTATTTAGTGTGACAGAATGGCGTAGAGGCTAGAACTTTGCAGTGAGACTCCAGGGATCTGATTTATCTACTTGGGTCTGCCACTAACCTGCTGTGTGACCTTGAACAAGTCACTTCACTTCTGTTTTGCTTCCCACCCTTTGCCTACTTATATTGCAAGCTCTTGGGGCAGGGATTGTCTTTGCGTCCGACCTCAGTTGGGGTTTCTAGGTACTGCTGTAATAAATATAATTATATTTGATGTCTCTGACATAACTTTTTTGCATTCTAGGAATCATACAACCTGATTAGATAAAACAAAACCCTCACACCTAATGATTAAACTATAGGTTTTTAGTCTAAATAAAAGGAAATCCTGGTTGAATAATAGCCAAAGGAATGAAACTGACTAATATGAGGTACTCTGGGAACTCAAAACCAGGAGTCTTGCCAAGTTAGAGAATTGATGCAGCTTAGTTGGCTATATAGGACAGATAATATGAGGCTTCTGGATGTTGCTCTGACAGCTCTAGTGCTTGTGACTTTGTTCCCTCTGTGTCTCTGGACAGACCTATTTGCTCTAACGTCACATGCAGGAGATATTTTAATTGGGGGAGCTTGTCATGGAGAAATATGCTTCTGAAAAACCGCCACTTCCTCCTGTTCCCTTTGTGGAAGTGCCATTCGCAGTACAAAGAGGGTCGAGTGAGCTAGACAACCCAGCTTGGCTTAAGAGCTTGAGCCTTTTTATGAAACAAAACGTATCAAAGAGACTTTAGGGCTGGTGAAAAGTCCTAGAGTGTCAGTCCGTCTGCTCACAGAATCGATTTAACACAGACAGCAGCAGCTTTCCCAGGCTGTCCCACTGACGTCTCCACGTGGGCATGGAGAGACTATGGTCCAGTTTCTCAAAGGTATTTAGGCCTCTAACTCCCAGTGAAATCCATTGGGCAAGTTTGAATGGCATCTTTGACCAGCAAGCTGTAAATCGATGTCTGCCTATGGCAATCGCAGTACCAGGATAGCAGTTTGTTAATTACATGCAGTTGGCACTGGGGTATTTTGTGGGGTTTTTTTGGTTTGTTTGGCTTGGGTTTTTTTGTCCATCTAGCATGATACAGCATCTAATAAGCCAGATCCTCAACTGCTGTAAATCAGCATAGCTCCATTGATTTCAGGAGAGTTATTCTGCTTTCCACCACCTGAGGATCAGGCTCTGTCTGTTTTGAACAGGAGATAACTGTAGGCGAGTCTTTTGACATTTCAGCGATTTGCCATGAGGCACACAGAATGAGAGCAGGTTTATAGGTTATCACGTGATACCCTCCTGCTGTTGTAGGGATATTTAGGACACTGCTACTCCAGGGAGGTTCCATCAATATAATGTTCTGGATTTCTGATGTTTGCTTTGTTTTATTGGCAGAGGTAGTATGTGGGTCAAATTCTGCACTGGTGTACACTCCACTTATCCCCCCTTGCCTACACTAGTGTCCCAGTCTCACAGTGGGATACAAGATGGTGGACCCCTGTGTCTATCTGCTGTGACAAAGTTCCTCCTCTATCTTGGTGGGTCCTGCGCTTATTGGCGGATTTTCTTGCCTCAGAGATTCACCATGTGGATTGGGGAACAGCCCAGAGACCTTCCCCTCTGGAAGAACCCACAGTCCAAGTCAGTTGGGAGGTTTGGGGGGAACCCGGGCCCGCCCTCTACTCCGGGTTCCAGCCCAGGGCCCTGTGGACTGCAGCTGTCTATAGTGCCTCCTGTAACAGCTGCATGACAGCTACAACTCCCTGGGCTACTTCCCCATGGCCTCCTCCAAACACCTTCCTTATTCTCACTACAGGACCTTCCTCCTGGTGTCTTGTAACGCTTATGCTAATCTGTCCTCCAGCAGCACACCCTCTCACTCTCAGCTCCTTGCGCCTCTTGCTCCCAGCTCCTCACACTTGCACCACAAACTGAAGTGAGCTCCTTTTAAAACCCAGGTGCCCTGATTAGCCTGCCTTAATTGATTCTAGCAGCTTCTTAATTGGCTCCAGGTGTCCTAATTAGCCTGCCTGCCTTAACTGGTTCTAGCAGGTTCCTCATTACTCTAGTGCAGCCCCTGCTCTGGTCACTCAGGGAACAGAAAACTACTCATCCAGTGACCAGTATATTAGCCCTCTACCAGACTCCTGCACCCCACTGGTCTGGGTCTGTCACATATCCCTCCCCCCTGCTCAATGCCAAGGGGTTGGGCAGCTTGGGACGCCAGACAGTGCACACGTGACAAGCCATCGGCATTGCCATGACGGCTCCCTGCTCTGTGTTGCACACGGAACTGGAAAGGTTGGAGGGATAAGAACCATCTGGTCACCCTTGTGTTCTTCTCCTTGTTCCGCTGCATCCATTGAAGAGGGGCATGATCGGTCACGAGGACAAATCTGCACCCGAGCAGATAGTAGCGCAATGTTTCCATGGCCCATTTTACAGTGAGGCATTCTCTATCTACCACTGCATATTTTTGTTCCCTTGGAAGGAGTTTCCGACTGAGGTATAGAATTGGGTGTTCCTCCTCCCCGACCATCTGTGATAGAACGGCCCCCAACCCTACTTCCGATGCATCCGTCTGCAGGATAAACTCCTTGGTGAAATCAGGGGCTATCAGTACGGGGTTACTGCAGAGGGCAGTCCGTAGGTCTGTGAATGCTTCCTCTGCTGCGTCAGACCATCTCACCAGATCAGGTCCACAGGCTTTCACTAGGTCTGTCAGGGGGCTTGCCCTTGTGGCAAAGTGGGGGATAAATCATCGGTAATACCCCACCACACCTAGGAACGCCCGGACTTGTTTCTTGCGACTTGGTCGGGGCCAATTTTGGATGGCCTCTAACTTGTTCACTTGGGGTTTTACCAGACCTTTTCCCACAATGTAGTCAAGATATTTGGCCTCTGTAAACCCTACAGCACACTTGGCAGGGTTTGCTGTAAGGCCAGCTCGCCTGAAGGTATCGAGGACTGCCTCCACCTTCTCCAGGTGGGTTTCCCAGTCTGGGGTATGAATGACCACATCGTCCAAGTAGGCAGCAGCATAACTGTTCTGCGGGCGTAATAGCTTGTCCATGAGGCGCTGGAAGGTAGCTGGGGCCCCATGTAGTCCAAAAGGGAGGACAGTATATTGAAAAAGACCCTCTGGTGTAGAGAACGCAGTCTTTTCCTTTGCTTCTTCTGCAAGGGGAATCTGCCAGTACCCCTTTGTCAAGTCTAGGGTAGTCAAGTACCGGGCATTACCCAGACGGTCCACTAGCTCATCTATGCGAAGTATGGGGTACGCGTCGAACTGGGATACTTCATTTAGTCGCCGGAAGTCGTTGCAAAATCTTGTGGTGCCATCAGGTTTGGGCACCAGCACGATTGGGCTGGACCACTGACTGTGGGATTCTTCGATGATCCCCAACTCCAGCATTTTTTTTACTTCTGCTTTTATTTCCTCCCTTTTTGCCGCTGGCACCCGATAGGGCCTCATTGTTACTCTGGCCCCAGGGTTCGTGACTATGTGGTGATATGTCTCGGTTGTTCAACCCGGTTTTGTCGAGAACACATCTTGGTTCCGGAAGATCATCTCAGACACCTCATTCTTCTGGTCTGGTGTTAAATCGGGAGACACTCTCACCTGTTTGGAAGGCTTGTTTTCCTGGGTTAGGTTTTTTTGGACCGTTGTGCATGGCTCTTGTGCATGCCAGGGTTTCAGAAGGTTAACGTGATAAATCTGTTCTTGTTTTTGGCATCCTGGCTGCCGCACCTTGTAGGTTACTTCCCCCATGGGTTCAACCACCTCATAGGGCCCCTGCCATTGGGCCAGAAGCTTGCTTTCTGCTGTAGGTACCAACACCATAACCCGATCCCCTGGTTGGAACTGTTGCACTTTTGCCTGGCGATTGTAATGGGTTCACTGGGCCTCCTGTGCCTTCTCCAAATGTTCCCGTACAATAGGGGTAACCCGGGCTATCCGGTCTCACATCTGCATTACATGCTCTATTATATTTCTCCCCTCATTGGGTTCCTCTTCCCAGATCTCTTTGGCGATATCTAGTATGCCACGGGGGTGACGCCCGTATAATAACTCGAAGGGGGAAAACCCAGTTGAGGCCTGAGGTACCTCCCGGATAGCGAACATAAGGTAGGGTAGTAGGGTGTCCCAATCCTTCCCGTCCTGACTTACCACCTTCCTTATCATAGCCTTGAGGGTTCGGTTAAACCTTTCTACTAACCCATCAGTCTGCGGATGGTAGACCGAAGTTCTCAGGGTATGTATATGGAGCAGCGTACAGAGGTCCTTCATTAGTTTCGACATAAATGGGGTTCCTTGGTCTGTTAATATCTCCTTCAGTAGCCCCGTTTGGGCAAAGATCCCCACCAGCTCTTTGGCTATAGTTTTAGAGGCCGTGTTCCGCAGGGGGACGGCTTCTGGGTAGCGAGTAGCATAGTCCAAAACAACAAGTATATATTGGTGACCCCGAGCCGTCTTCTCCAGGGGTCCCACTAGGTCCATGGCTATTTGCTCGAAGGGGACCTCTATGATGGGAAGGGGTACTAAAGGTGCCCTCAAGTGGGGACGGGGACTGTGCAGCTGACACTCCGGGCAGGAGGCACAGTACCTCCGCACTTCTTCATGTACTCCGGGCCAGAAGAACCGTCGTAGGACTCGTGCCAGGGTCTTCTCTACCCCCAAATGCCCCCCAAAAAGATGACTATGAGCAAGACTTAATACAGCGTTCTGGTGTTTTTGAGGTACTAGGATCTGCTGTACCTTCTGCCCCTGCACTGGTGCAATCCGGTATAAGAGATCCTTCTTCATTATGAAGTATGGTCCTGGTCCCTGGGTTTTCCCTTCCACGGGGACCCCATCTATTTCAGTCACCTCCTTCCTAATGTTGTCATACCTTGGGTCTTCTGCCTGGTCCCGTCCAAAATTTCCTCTCCCAGGGCTAATCTGCCCAAGGTCTAGGGGCCCAGTCTCTGTTGCCTCTACTGGTTCAGAAGCATTAGGGTGGGGGTCAGGCTCAGGTGCTTCTCCCTCCTGCGTGGCCTCCTTTTCAGCTGCGCGGGTCCGCCTACCTACAAGAGCGACCCTCTGGCTTTGGGTCAGTATTTGGGTTCCCAAGGCCTTAGCTGCCCTTCTTTCCCTTTTTGTCTTTCTACCCTGTCTGGGAGTGGAGAACAAATCTGGGAATATTTCAGAGAAGATTGGGGGTTGACAGTCTGCTGTGGATGCCTCACCAATTTTAGGGTCCCCATCTTTCTCCAATCCCCCTACTGGGAGTAAGTTTCCAAACCCTGGGAAGTCCCTCCCTATGAGCACCGGGTATGGGAGTTTAGGGACTACACCTGCTGCTACCTCAGTAGTGTTCCCTGGGATCTCGATTTTTACTGGGATGGTGGGGTAGTAACTAATTGTCCCATGGACACATGTTATCCCCATACGTTTAGCCTGCAGCAGCTGACTACGCTTCACGAGCTTCCCTGAGATAAGCGTGATAGCACTCCCCGAATCAACCAGTGCCGTGGTCCCTACCCCATTTAGTTTCACTGGTCTGGTATACATATGTGGGGTTAGTGAGACCCCCACAAGGTGGATTAGGGAGCATGGATCTGCCCAGTTCCCCAGGTTACACTGCATAGGCTCCTCAGCATTGGGACACTGTGCAGCTATTTGTCCCCACTCCCCGCAGGCATAACATCTGTATGGAGCCCTAGGCGTTCCCCGGTCTCTTGGTCTGGGCAGTCTAACATCACGATCCTCTTCTCCCTCAGTGCTCCGAGTCTTTGTGGCCTCTGATGTGCCTTCAGCCTCTCTCCTTTTCCACCTGGGCCCTCCTGGTGGCCCAGTCACCCGAACTTTAGGGCTTGGTGCTGCTAATTTAACCCGGGGTGCCTCTTCCTTAACTGGTCGGGTCAGCTCCCTCGCTGTCCTTCGCCTCTCTACCAGGGCGACAACCTCGTCATAGGTGGAGGGTTCGTTCTGGCTAACCCAGGCACGAAGGTCTGGTGGTAGTCCCCTCATGTATCGGTCGATGACCAGAATTGCTAGTATCTCTTCCAGACTCCGGGACTCTGTTTGCAACCACTTTTGTGCGAGATGGATGAGGTCATACAATTGGGACCGCGGGGTTTTGTCTTCCTGGTACCTCCAACTGTGATACTGCTGGGCCCGCACTGCTGGGCCCGCACTTCCTGGTACCTCCAACTGTGATACTGCTGGGCCCGCACTGCTGGGCCCGCACTTCCTGGTACCTCCAACTGTGATACTGCTGGGCCCAGATCTCGTTACCCCAGATCTGGCCAGGATCTCTGCTTTCAGCTGGGGGTAGTCTGCCGCAGCCTCTTCAGGCAGATCATGGTAGGCCTTCTGGACCTCCCCACACAGGAATGGGGCAAGGATGCCAGACCACTGATCTCGAGGCCAGGCCTCCCATAGGGCTGTCCTCTCAAAGGCCAGAAGGTATGCCTCTACATCATCCTCCCGTGTCATTTTCTGCAGCCAATGGCTGGCCCGTATGAGCCGCGTCCCATCATGGCCGCGATTCAGCTCTGTAAGGGACTTTACCTGGTTTACCAGTTCCTGCAACATAGCTCGGTCTTGAGCAGCCTGGTCCATCAGCAGGCGAATAGTCTCTTGCTGCAGCCGCACTGCCTCCTGTTGGGCGGCTGCCTGGACACGGGTAGCCTCCTGCTGGGCCGCTGTAGCTTGTATCAGTGCCCGCACTACGTCATCCATTGTGGTGAAAAAAAATAAACCCTCTCCTTTTTTTTTTTAAATCACCCTCCTTCTTCCGCCGCGCTGTGCACCCCAAGATCCCACCCCTGACACCAGTGTGACAAAGTTCCTCCTCTATCTTGGTGGGTCCTGCGCTTATTGGTGGATTTTCTTGCCTCAGAGATTCACCATGTGGGTTGGGGAACAGCCCAGAGACCTTCCCCTCTGGAAGAACCCACAGTCCAAGTCAGTTGGGAGGTTTGGGGGGAACCGGGCCCGCCCTCTACTCCGGGTTCCAGCCCAGGGCCCTGTGGACTGCAGCTGTCTATAGTGCCTCCTGTAACAGCTGCATGACAGCTACAACTCCCTGGGCTACTTCCCCATGGCCTCCTCCAAACACCTTCCTTATTCTCACCACAGGACCTTCCTCCTGGTGTCTGATAACGCTTGTGCTCCTCAGTCCTCCAGCAGCACACCCTCTCACTCTCAGCTCCTTGCGCCTCTTGCTCCCAGCTCCTCACACTCTCACCACAAACTGAAGTGAGCTCCTTTTAAAACCCAGGTGCCCTGATTAGCCTGCCTTAATTGATTCTAGCAGCTTCTTCTTAATTGGCTCCAGGTGTCCTAATTAGCCTGCCTGCCTTAACTGGTTCTAGCAGGTTCCTGATTACTCTAGTGCAGCCCCTGCTCTGGTCACTCAGGGAACAGAAAACTACTCATCCAGTGACCAGTATATTTGCCCTCTACCAGACTCCTGCACCCCACTGGTCTGGGTCTGTCACACTGCTTTGACTTTAATGGGGCTTCACATGGGCCACCAGAATCGGTCCATGTGTTTCACTGCAGGATCAGGGCCTATGTTTGTACAGGATGTAAATCAATGCAGGATTTGGCCTCGTGTATGGGTATAGATATGTCCTCTTCCAAACCCCAGGTGGTTCCACTTCTGGGAGAGGTGTTATTCCATCCCAAAGGTGGGATCTATTTTGCACCTATCATAAACTTCATTTCAGCCAACGATAGGCCACTACGATTTGGAATTGGCTTGCCCTAAAAGCAAACTTCCCCTTTTTTTTGGCCAAACCATCCCCTCTTTTTCAGGTGCCCTACGCTCAATCCGGCAAGGTGCTGAGCACACTGACCCCAATCCAGCCAAGCACTTAAACGTGGGACTCCCCACATGTTTAAAGTTAAGCATGTAGTGAGGTGTGGTGCTGGGCTGGAGTAGTGACCCTTGCAGAACTGAGCCTTCTGTGTCCAGTGCAGGTGTGATACTCAGACATGCATATCCCTGTTTGGAGCCTGACAGCTCTCAGAGACTAATACCATACTGAACCAGACACTCCACTAATGCTGCTGCAAAACTCATGAGACTAAGTATCTCTGCCTTACTTCTTTTATTGTCTTTCTCACAGGGGACCAGTACAGGGGACCTCTAACTTTGCACAAGAACACTGTGTCCAAGGTGAGGTTGTGGTATTATTAAAAAATGCCATTATTCATGGGCTTTCCCCTGACTATTCTCTCAGTCAGAAAGTGCCTGCTACCTAACTGGGATGGAGGAAGATCTTGTGGCTATGACACTTCAAGGACCCAATCCTGGAAGGTGCTGAGTTCCTGAAATGCTCTGACTGACCTCAAATCCCATTGAAGTCAAGGAGAGTTGTAGGGCATTCAGCAACTCTGAAAATCAAGCCACATATTAAATGCCTAAAACAAGATTTTCAGAGGAAGGATAATGTGTGGTGGTTATGGTGTTACGCTGCAACTCAGAAGGTGTGGGTTCAGTTCTCTGCTCTGCTACTGACTCCCTTTGTGGCCTTGGATAAGTCATTAAGACCTAGATCCTCATAGGTCTTTAGGTGCCTAACTCCTGTAGAAATAACTGATTTCATAGGTAGTGTGACGGTCCACGCCCCTGGGGTCAGGGCAGCGTGGACTATCAGTCACAGTCCATAAAGCAGCCCTTCAGTGCAGGGCAGCATGGCCTAGCGGCCGGAGTCTATAGCGCTGGGGTGTGGCCGCCCCAGTAGGGGGGCCCAGGCCCACCCGACTCCACCGGGCCCCGACCCAGGGCCCTAACAGTGGCATAGCTGCTTGCCACTGACTCAGCGGGGGGGTCCTGCCAAAACACGCTGAGTTTCCCTGGGTGGGAGGTACCACTCCGACACCCTCCCTGGGTCACTTCCTACCTGAGTCTGTGATGAGGTTTCCCATGAGACGTCGATTCCCCTGTGCTCGGCAGGTCCAGTCGTCTCCAGGGTCTCCTCCAGTTGCTGGGGTGCAGGCGGGCCGTGGATGGCTGCAATTCCTGGCGTATTCAGAGGCTGTGGCTGGCCCTCCGCAGGAGCTTCTCTGGCAGGTCCTTCCCCTGCGGCCTCCAGCCCAGAAGGAGCCAGTATCCCTCCCTTTATACTGCTAGAGCACTTGGAGCATGCCCAGTCTTGCCAGGGAGGCGGGACTTCCGCTGTCAACACCTGGGGCTTAATCCTGTCTGGGTTACTGCGGGGTAAGCCGACCCCGTCACAGGTAGCAAGGCACCTAAAGACCTTCAAGGATCTGGACCTCAGTTCCCCATCTGTAAAATGGGAATAAAAGTACATCCCTAGCTCCCAGTGGTGTTATGTGGGTGAAATGTTCAGATACTATAGCATTGGGGGCTCTATAAATCCCCAAAATAGATAGGTGCCTGCATTTGGACACACAAATTTTGGCCTTAGGAAACTGAGGCACAGAGAGATTTATCTGTCCAAACGCATTAGTAAACAGTTACCAGCTTCACAGGAGTATTGTAAAGTTTGGTTAACCAATTAATTTAAAGGACGTAGAGATCTGTAAATGGAATGAACTCTGACCAGAGTTTTCAGGGGGGCCCAGCATTCACAGTTGGGGCCAGAAACCTAAATAAGTGGCCAGATTTTCAGATGAGCTCAACAGACTGGATGCAGGTTGGGTGCTGGGCATTTTTGAAAATCTGGTCATTAGTGTCACACTGGGAGCAGCTGGATGCTAACCTATTTTGAAAATGTGATCTTTACACAGGTGTCTAAGTGGGAGCTGAGCTCTGTTGAAAATCTGACCCCTGATTGTGGGTGCTGAGCGCTTGGAAATCTGTCCCTGAACTCTTTCAAAAACTGGCTCATTAGAAGGGCCAGCTTCCAGTCTCCGTTCCACTGTTGTTAATCAATGGAGTTACTCCAATGTAAATCTGGCCCTCTAGACGCAAATGATTATGAATTATTTATTTAAAGAATCACAACTCCATCTTCATCATACAAATCAGTGCATATTCCCTTGCTGAGTAAAAGAGCTGGCCTCATTTCCCAGCTCCCAGAGTAGAAACGATCAGCACACATCAGGGCCCCAAACCAGCTGGGCGACACAATTCAGAGCCCCAAAGATGACACAGAGCGTCTGAGCCGTTACCAGGGGCTTCATTTCAAGACTTTGCGAGAATTACTGTGAAAGCTAATGACCGCAACATTAATGTGAGGATTAGTATGAAATATCACCAGGTCCTATACCATGGAGACAAGAGTTTAGTAGGATTCAAAACACTTTTATGGATAATGAGAACATCCAGTATCCTAATGCACGATTTTTGGAAGGTCTATAAACCTTCTGGCTTCGTGAGGGAACCTCTAATTAATTGGAGCGAGGAGGAAACTTCCACTGGCACCAGATTTTTCCATAACTGCCTACAATGGGATTTCTTGCACCTGCCTCTGAAACAGCTGGTACTAGCCTCTGACAGGATACTGGACCAGATGGACCACTGGGCTGACCTGGTCTGGCAGTTCCCACATTCCTGTGGTTTTGCATTCAGTCCCATAGGCTATGAAGCAATATCTCCGAAATGACTGTGTGTTGCCACTGTACAGCTCAGCTAATCTCCAGAGTAAATAGATGGTGAGATTTCTTCCAGCATAGAAAATAGAGAGCAGAGAAGTGTCGCAAAGGCATATTTGTAAGCATTGCTTGGTGAAAGAAGCGACCTGAACAGATTTAGGTCTCAAAGGATTAAGAGGGAGAGGAGCATTGTCCAGTGGTTGGAACAGTGCATAGGCACCGACTCCGTGGGTGCTCTGGGGCTGGAGCACCCATGGGGGGGAAAAATAATAGGTGTTCAGCATCCACCAGCAGCACCCCCAATAAGCTCCTCTCCCTCCCTCCCACCGGTGAGCCCCACCAATCAGCTCCTCCCCGTCCCTCCCAGCGCCTTCCACGTGCCACGGATCAGCTGTTCAGTGGCATGCAGAAGGCGCTGGGGGGAGGGGAAGGAGTGAGGGTGGAATGGGGAGGGAAGGGACTGGGTGGGGGTTTGGGGGAAGGGGTGGAATGGGGGTGGGGCCTGTGGTGGAGCAGGGGTCAAGAACCCCCCAGCAACTCTGGAACAGAGATTATTCCACCCTCCATCTATTCCTGACCTGTTGTGTGACTCTGGCCAAATGACAGAGGGGCCCTTTTCCATAAAGGGGACCTCAGCCTGGCCTCTAAACTGTGCTTGTGCAAACCCAGTTCCTGCATTCAAAATAATTTGGAAGTGCAGCTCAGATGCTGTGCCGAGTCCCCTTTGAAACACTTGGAGGCACAGTTTCAGATCTGTCCAGTGCTTTGCTCCCATATAGACACCCACTAAATAAAGGCCAGATTTTCAGAAGAACTCAGCGCCCAGTATGCTGAGCTCTTTTGGAAATCCGACTACTTATTTAGGTGCCTAACGAAGAGCTGCCATCTGTGGAAAATCTGGCTCCAAGTATGGATGCTGAGAGCTTTAGAAAATTCAGTCCGTAGTGAAGACAGTCCTTGCTCAAACGGGCCTACTGCTTCCTAGAAGCAATCCACCAGTTTGTAGGCACAAAACAAGTGGATTAAATCCTCATATGCTTGAGGGTGGTTTAAGAAAATGGTTTGTGGAGAAGGCCGAACTACATTCCACATGCTGGCCAGATGGTTCAAAATTAGTACAATGAATAGATTGATAGGTTTTAAGGCTATGAGGGACCATTATGATTATCTAGTCTGACCTCTGGCATAGCACAGGCCAGAGAATTCCACCCACTGATTTCTCCATCCTGCCCAATAACTTGCAGTTGAGCAAGAGCAGATATTTTAGAAAGAGACATCCACTCTTGATGTGAAAACACTCCAAGTAATGAATCCATCACCTCCCTGGTTATCCCCAGGGTTAGTTACCCTCACTGTTCAAACTTTGCTCCTTGTTTCCAGATAGAATTTCTTTGCTTTCAACTTCCAGTCGTTGAATTTTGTTATGGCTTTGCCTGATGGATTAAAGAGCCCTTTATTCCCAGACACCAGAGGAGGCTGCCCAGAGCAAAGATGGGGCCATCATTTAATATAAGGAGCGACTAGGAGGAGCATTTCCCCTGCTAAATGTTTAGCACCCGAGCCCTGTCAATAGAGTTTCTTGAATGGGGCTAAAACAGCTCCATATTCACCCTTTTGTGATGCAGGTTTGAATTAGGGATGCAATTTTACTCAGCAAAAAAAAAAAGCCTTTATCTCGGCAAACCAGCTGTGGAAGAAACTGTTGCGTGTCATCTCGCCACGCAGGCTCCAAAGGGGATGAGCAACCGCTGAAATGAGTCACCCATATTTGAGTCATAGTCTCAGAGCTGAAGGCCAGTAGGGACCCACCAGATCATCTGGTTTGACCTCCTGAATGTCAGAGGCCACTGCCACCCCCCAGCACACACACACTAAACCCATCTACTGACACTAGACCGAAGTGGCACAGCCCACTAGAGACTAAACTATTATGTGCCATAAGCAGAATATAGGCGGGACCAACGCCTGAGGCCCCTGCAATGGCAGGGAATTGATTAAGTGAGATTATACCCAGATAATCCTGGCAAGTAACCCACACCCATGGAGCAGAGGAAGGTGAAAACCCCCACAATCCCTGCTGATGTGACCTGGGGGAAAATTCCATCCCGACCCCGCATATGCCGATCAGTTAGACCCTGAGCGTGTGAGTGAGAACCAGCCAACCAAGCACTTCCTCATCCATAAAAATACTGACCTGCTGAGAGGGACAGATGGTGTCAAGACAGAAGAATTTTAATATCCCAAGACGGTTGATTCCTGTTTGTTTTCATTTCTTTGGCTCTCTTAAATCTTTTTGAGGCTGTCTCAAGTGCTGCCGAAACATCCCTGACCAACCGCCATCAACATTCCGCACTGCCCTTCTCGGGAAGTGTGCCACAAAAGACTCAGTCCAAGAAGAGAAGGATGGCAAAACTGGTTTATCCTCCCAGATATTCTGCTCTTCCGGGGCAGTGTGGGCTGCTTGAACTGCCAACGCCTGTGGGCTGCTCCACAGTCCAGAATAGGGAGAGCACAGAGCTGTCTGGCCAGGCACCCTCCCACTTCCAAGACACCCAGTCCTGTCCTGACCCTTCCAGGCCACATCTCTGGTAACCCTCTACACTGGGGGCTACAGGATGGGGCAGTGTAGGGCCACATATGCCATCCCTGCACTGGAGGAATTCTCATTGGGGCTGATCTAGCTCTTTCACACTGGGAGCAGCATAGAGGAGCCAAAATCTGCCCCAAAGTCGTCTGTTCATCTGTGGAGCATTGACAGGATAAACTTCCCTTCCAGAACATCCCACCAGGGTTCCTGAGCCCTAACCTGGAGAGACACCCAGGGGAGATCAGTCTGCGTGGTCCTTTCCATCCTTGAGCTCTCTGCTGAAAAGGCCAACAGGAGACCCAATTAGTGCCAGTTGGTCTGTGCATTGGGACCTGGAGTGAGACCACCAGCTCACTAAGGATCTTGTGCTTCCTGCACAGGCTTGGGGCTGAGGGCACTTAGGTCCTATTCTTGACTCTGCAACAGACTCGCTGCGTCAGCTAGGGTAAGTCACTTGGCCTCTCTGTGCCTCAGCTTCCTCCATTGTCAAATGGGAATCATGGTTCTTAACTACTGCAGGGGGGCAGAGGGGCATTAGGGTTAAACTATTAGTATTTTAATAATGAAGTAGAATTTAAAATATAAATGCAAAAGGCCATCAAATGGCAATGACTTCTGCTTACCACTGGAAGGAAGCATGGTCCAGTGGGCTGGGCCACATGTGTGGCTCTTTAGAGAACTGGGTTCTATACTTACCTCTACTGTGTCTGTGATCTTGGGCCAGTCACATCACTGCTCTGCACTTCAGTTTCCCCCCCTCTTGAAAAGACAAATAACAACAACCTCCCTTCATAATGAACTTTTGGATCTATGGATGGAAATTGCTATGTAAAAGCTGAGCTCTAATTCTTATTAGTGTCCTGGCCTGGATCTGCAATGGCAATCTAGAAGTGAAAGGCTGCATAGATTATTTCCCATTCACCACCCAGATACACACTACATGTGGAAATGTCCCAGCTTGGAATTGAAACTAAATCTGCATAATAGTAAGAAGGGTTCTTTCCAGGTGTAAATAAATCCAACTATCTATTGAGCAAGTGAAGAAAAGACACAGCCACTCGCCTACAGTCTTTCCTTGGTGTGTCTCAGGTTGTTGTCTCTGCAGCTCATGCCTGCCGTATGGAGATGAGCTCATAGCCTAACCAGCCTAATTTACTATGCTTAGGAATTGCTACGGGAACGTGCGCCCCATGCAAAGTGACTCTAATGAGTATTGGGCTTTGGTGCCGCAGCGCAGCAGGACACAGATTAATGTGGAGCCAAGCTGAACGGTTTCCATTTGACAAACTGGAATGAAACATTTTGATTCCGGAATGTCCAAATGTTTTAACGTTTCAAACTCAAAAAGTACTTCACCACCACAACACTGGGTGTTTTGAATGTCCTCCCAATGTGGCATGAAACCACATTTCAAAATATCAGAATTTCCAGCCCACAACCAGGTCTGCTTTGCACAGCTGGTGTGAAAGGATAGGACCACACCACTTGGGTGGGAGGGATAGCTCAGTGGTTTGAGCATCGGCCTCCTAAACCTAGGGTTGTGAGTTCATTCCTTGAGGGGGCCACTTAGGGATCTGGGGCAAAATCAGTACTTGGTCCTGCTAGTGAAGGCAGGGGGCTAGACTCAATGACCTTTCAAGGTCCCTTCCAGTTCTAGGAGATAGGATATCTCCATAAACTTAATTATTGGCTCAGATGGACACTTGGTGCTCCTGTGTTTTAGGACCACGCTGTGTACCTGGTGCACAGAGTTCCTATAGCATCCCTCATGGTAGAGGAGGTACAGTTCTCAGCTGTAATGGACATCAAGGGAAGTCTTTAGGGAGGCTGCTGGACACAGAGAGATCCTGTGGTTCTATCTGGTTCTTTGGCTCCCGGACTGGGGCTTGTCTCCACTTACCGTGGCTCTCCCGTTGACTCCGGTACTCCACCGGAACGAGAAGCATAAGGTAAGTCGATGGGAGAGTTTCTCCCGTCGACCCAGCATGGTGTAGACACCGCAATAAGACAACCTAAGGTCCGTCGACTCCAGTAGCTGGAGTGGCGTAACTTAGGTCAACTTAACCCCGGAGTGTAGACCATAGTGTAAACCCAACCTAGAGTCTTCCTAAGCCCTGTGCTGGCCTAAGCAGTCGCATATTGGACTGCGGACTATTTTACATTCTCGTCCACAAGGACCTGAGAATCTAAAATCATATATGTTGTACGCAGGATCTAGGACAACAGTTCAGATAGACAGCATCCCTTAGGAGAGCAGCAGTAAAAGGTGAGTACAGACAGGTTATCGTCAAGTGATCCATTCCCTGTCACCCAATCCCAGCTTCTGGCAAACAGTGAGACAGTTGAGGCAGTGTGGCTCTGTGGACAGGGCACTGTTCTGTGCGTCAGGAGACCTGGGAGCTAATCCTGGCTCTGCTACTGACCTGCGGACAAACTGCTTTTCTTGTGCCTCAGTTTTCCCATCTGTTAAAATGGGGATAATGATACTTACCCAAAGTGCTTTGAGATTGTTGGGTGGAAGATGCCGTCTAGGAGTGAAGTAGTAACACTGTCATAAGGACTGATGGTGACGATCTTCCTAGAAGAACTCAGTAGAACTGGATGGGATGAAATATATTCAGTACCTGGAAGTCTTCAACTCATCCTGTGTATGAGTCACAGCCAAAGAGTAGCAACATCATATCTGAGTATTGGATTTCATGGCCCCCACTGAGAGGATTGACATTTCTTGTTGTCTTGGCAATCTTGCTTTGGATGTCAAGGAGACAGGAGCAGCTGTAGCCACTGCCCCCCAGGTGTCTGATGTGATTTCTGTTCATTCCCTCTGGGGCACCTGCCATTGGCCACTGTCAGAGGACAGGATACTGGGCTAGATGGACCTTTGGTCTGACCCAGTATGGCCATTCTTATGTCCCTGACCACAGAAATTTACAGGCTAAGGGCACAATATGCAACAATGGCAAGGCTCCCATTGGTTCCAATGGGTGTAGCTCAGGCCCTTAGACAGCAAACATCAGTCAGCTTCCTGACCCGACAGGGAAGGCGTGGGAGGAGAAATAGAGGGGCCAGGGAGGGAGAATTAGGGAAGAAAATTCTTTCCCATTTTCATTAGGAGCTGCTTTCATTTGAATCCTCTTGTTCTCAATCCAGCGCGGGATTGGCACTGAGGAGTGTCCATGAGGAGATCAGTGGTGTAAATGGAGCCAAAAGAAAGGCAGCTGGTGGGTGATTTAAAGCACCTGGCATATTGGAGGAGGGAGGCTGGTCCACGCAGGACCAAATTAAGGCAATCTGGGGCCCCGAGCACAGCCTGCATGTGGCCCCACTTCTATACCATAACCCTGCGGCCAGGCCATGGCAGCATCTCTCCCTACTAATGCCTCCCTTGCCCTTTCTTGAGTGTCTCAAAAACCGCACCCAGACAAAAACAACGCCCCTTCTTGGGGTGTGGGTTATTAAAACAGCACAGTTCAAGTGTCAGCTTAAACCAGAACAAATACGGCCCTGATTAGTTTCTTCAGCCCTTTGCTAGGCTCGAAAGTTCATTCCGAAACTCAGGTCTTGCAGCCTGGCATTTCCCTCTTGAGGCTGTTTCTGTTATTGAGGGTTCTGATCCTGCGCCCTGATGGAGTAGCGCCAGGCAGGCCTTTTCATCCGGCGTGGACAGCCCCTTCCCCAGACCCCTTTTCTCACCCTGGGTCCCCTCTAGAACCTACCCCTGCAGGTCTCCCCCACTTGTGTAAGGGCTTCAGGCCTAGGGTTACCACCTGGCATTTGGCCAGCCTGGACGTTTATTTTTATTTTTTTTATGGATTTGCCAGTTGCCAGAAAAATAATTTAATCTGCCTGTTTTTTTTTTTTAATGTGGATCTAAAGATTTGCATGATTATCACAATGCAACGGGATATCTAATGTTAAAAGTTTCTGTGTCCAGCTAAAGGCAGTGTTGCAGTGTTCCCACTTCCGCAGTTTAAGCGAGAACAGGTCAAAACTGTTGAAAATACTGCAGCCGTCAAGCCTTTGTGAGAGAGGGTTTGAGTCAAGCGAGAGTGAGAAGACATGCGATGTTATCAATCTTATCTATATGTGTTATCTCTCTAGATACCATAATTGGCTGTTGAAGGGGAGGTTGCAGGGGTCGGGGTGGGGGTTGCAGTGGGCTTGCCTTGGGGGGGGTGCCAGTTTTTTTTACATTTCAAAGGTGGCAACCCCATTCAGGCCCCAGCTGTCCCTCAGCTCCCAGCCAGAGTCCTCTGATCAGGGGAGCTCTACCAGGCCCACTCCAGGCTTGTCAAGAGAGATCTCCCCTAGGTCTCTCCTGGTCCCTGCTCTTCCTCTCTCTGATGGAGCAGGCTCCCTCCTACAGGAGCCTTATAGATTCATAGATTCTAGGACTGGAAGGGACCTCGAGAGGTCATCGAGTCCAGTCCCCTGCCCACATGACAGGACCAAATACTGTCTAGACCATCCCTGATAGACATTTATCTAACCTACTCTTAAATATCTCCAGAGATGCAGATTCCACAACCTCCCTAGGCAATTTATTCTAGTGTTTAACCACCCTGACAGTTAGGAACTTTTTCCTAATGTCCAACCTAGACCTCCCTTGCTGCAGTTTAAGCCCATTGCTTCTTGTTCTATCCTTAGAGGCTAAGGTGAACAAGTTTTCTCCCTCCTCCTTATGACACCCTTTTAGATACCTGAAAACTGCTATCATGTCCCCTCTCAGTCTTCTCTTTTCCAAACTAAACAAACCCAATTCTTTCAGCCTTCCTTCATAGGTCATGTTCTCAAGACCTTTAATCATTCTTGTTGCTCTTCTCTGGACCCCCTCCAATTTCTCCACATCCCTCTTGAAATGCGGTGCCCAGAACTGGACACAATACTCCAGCTGAGGCCTAACCAGAGCAGAGTAGAGCGGAAGAATGACTTCTCGTGTCTTGCTCACAACACACCTGTTAATACCTCCCAGAATCATGTTTGCTTTTTTTGCAACAGCATCACACTGTTGACTCATATTTAGCTTGTGGTCCACTATAACCCCTAGATCCCTTTCTGCCGTGCTCCTTCCTAGACAGTCTCTTCCCATTCTGTATGTGTGAAACTGATCTTTTCTTCCTAAGTGGAGCACTTTGCATTTGTCTTTGTTAAACTTCATCCTGTTTAACTCAGACCATTTTTCCAATTTGTCCAGATCATTTTGAATTATGACCCTGTCCTCCAAAGCAGTTGCAATCCCTCCCAGTTTGGTATCATCCGCAAACTTAATAAGCGTACTTTCTATGCCAATATCTAAGTCATTAATGAAGATATTGAACAGAACCGGTCCCAAAACAGACCCCTGCGGAACCCCACTCGTTATGCCTTTCCAGCAGGATTGGGAACCATTAATAACAACTCTCTGAGTACGGTTATCCAGCCAGTTATGCACCCATCTTATAGTAGCCCCATCTAAATTGTATTTGCCTAGTTTATCGATAAGAATATCATGCAAGACCGTATCAAATGCCTTACTAAAGTCCAGGTATACCACATCCACAAGACTCGTTATCCTATCAAAGAAAGCTATCAGATTGGTTTGACATGATTTGTTCTTTACAAATCCATGCTGGCTGTTCCCTATCACCTTACCACCTTCCAAGTGTTTGCAGATGATTTCCTTAATTACTTGCTCCATTATCTTCCCTGGCACAGAAGTTAAACTAACTGGTCTGTAGTTTCCTGGGTTGTTTTTATTTCCCTTTTTATAGATGGGCACTATATTTGCCTTTTTCCAGTCTTCTGGAATCGCTCCCGTCTCCCATGATTTTCCAAAGATAATAGCTAGAGGCTCAGATACCTCCTCTATTAGCTCCTTGAGTATTCTAGGATGCATTTCATCAGGCCCTGGTGACTTGCAGGCATCTAACTTTTCTAAGTGATTTTTAACTTGTTCTTTTTTTATTTTATCTGCTAAACCTACCCCCTTCCCATTAGCATTCACTATGTTAGGCATTCCTTCAGACTTCTCGGTGAAGACCGAAACAAAGAAGTCATTAAGCATCTCTGCCATTTCCAAGTTTCCTGTTACTGTTTCTCCCTCTTCACTAAGCAGTGGGCCTACCCTGTCTTTGGTCTTCCTCTTGCTTCTAATGTATTGATAAAAAGTCTTCTTGTTTCCCTTTATTCCTGTAGCTAGTTTGAGCTCATTTTGTGCCTTTGCCTTTCTAATCTTGCCCCTGCATTCCTGTGTTGTTTGCCTATATTCATCCTTCGTAATCTGTCCTAGTTTCCATTTTTTATATGATTCCTTTTTATTTTGTAGATCATGCAAGATCTCGTGGTTAAGCCAAGGTGGTCTTTTGCCACATTTTCTATCTTTCCAAACCAGCGGAATAGCTTGCTTTTGGGCCCTTAATAGTGTCCCTTTGAAAAACTGCCAACTCTCCTCAGTTGTTTTTCCCCTCAGTCTTGATTCCCATGGGACCTTACCTATCAGCTCTCTGAGCTTACCAAAATCCGCCTTCCTGAAATCCATTGTCTCTATTTTGCTGTTCTCCCTTCTACCCTTCCTTAGAATTGCAAACTCTATGATTTCATGATCACTTTCACCCAAGCTGCCTTCTACTTTCAAATTCTCAACGAGTTCCTCCCTATTTGTTAAAATCAAGTCTAGAACAGCTTCCCCCCTAGTAGCTTTTTCAAGCCTTGTCCCTGAACATGATGTCTGGTCACCACCCTAAACCCAAACCCTTCATCTAGAACCAGGTGACAAGGCACAGGTGGGGCTGACCCCAAATCCCTTAAAGAGCCAATCCACCCTGTGATATGCCCTGGGCACAGGCCAAGAGTGCCTAGGCCTTAATCCAGGCCTGGATTAAAGGTGAGGAGAAAAGCACTGAGTGGCGGGGGAGAGATTACGGGGCATTATGTCACAGCCCGCAGGAGGGGGTGCTGAGGTGGCACTCTGCCCCTGCCAGAGCAGCACACTGCTTCAGGTAGCCCAGTGCCACCAGGAGCCCCAGGGGAAACTAATCCATACACCCATCCGTTCCTTCTACACAGCTCCACTGGCTATTGCAGGAAGCATGGCCCTGCCCAGCCCCGCTACGGAGGCTAGCACCAGCATCGGCATTAAAGGAGAGCAGCCAGAGGAGCACAAGGACGGCCATTTTGTAGGCTCCTGCATGGGTGTGGGAAGTCCCTGGTAGTCTCTCCCCTTTCTTTTGTACCCACAACCAGGATCAAGGTAACCTGTCCAAGGCTGCACAGCGAGATAGGAGCAATACCCTGTGATAACTTCTCAAGAGAGCTAGCCTTACGTAGAGTCCCTTGAGTGAATGGGATGAGTCCCATTGACTTCAGTGGGCTTTGGATCAGACCCCTCAGGTCCAGCTTCAAGTGTGAGTCTGAAGGATTAGAGCTCAGCTGAGTATAAATGAGCTCATCTGAGCACAACCTGTGCCCTGATGCCATCTGAAGTCACAAGAGTTAGTTCCCCACAAGTAAAGTCAGGCTGTTCTCAGAGAACCTGTGACGACATCTGGATAGCATGAGGTGCTGTCTAGACTTAAGATGTGTATATCATCTATCTATTTATCTACACACATAGATCAGTTTCTTCTTTCCTTCCAAGTGTGCCATTGACTGTGTGTGTGTGTGTGTGAGAGAGAGAGAGAGAGACAGAGAGAGGGAGAGAGAGAGAGAAGTCTGGAGATAATTTGTATGCCCAACATGCTCCAGACTGCAGCAAGCATATTAAACGCAGCAAATTTCTGTGATTATTTCTCCAGAAACGGCCAGCTCCAAATGTGAAAGAAACCATTGCAGAGCTGCATTCATTCAATTCAGGTGAAGATCTCCCTGCCGCAGAAATAGTGGACTGATCAAAGCTCTCATTCCTTCCCAAGTGAAATGTAGGTTTGAAAACGGCTCTTTTTTAAGAGAGATGGTTATTTAACCTCCTTGCTAATGTTCAGGTGGCTAGAGCAACTGTGTCCATCTGCAGCAGCTGATAATAGGGCATTCAAAGGAGCTGATAAGATATTTCATTTTTCATCAATAACCCCGTGGCTACCCTAGCTGTCAGACAGCTTATTTTCCATTGTGCTAGACACCAGCTGCATCCTTCTGGGTCCTAATAACCTACTTTTAAAAAACAGATCCACTCAGGGGCTGACATTTATATCAAGATGGTTTGCCAGGAGGTACGGGACTAAATATTCGGCATCTTGGCCTTTTCATTCAACAACCAGGGGAAAGGAGAGAGAGAGCATTCTTTTACCACTGTTTAAAATATTATTGTAAAATGACAATCATTTGCTCCTCTTCTTAGCTGCTCAGATAATAAGAGTATTCAGAATTCAGGTGCTGGAGATCTTTGAGACAGATGGCTATTAACAAGGTTGATTACTAACTCCATTAATGATTAGAGATGAGACTCAGTTGACCTGTCTCGTCCCCCTCTCCCCCCTGCCAGCACTGAACACCCCTGAAACTCTGAGAAAATTCTGATCCCAATCCAGATGCTGTGACTAGCCCTGCTATCAATAATGTGTCAACGTAAAATCCCAGATCTACACATCCCTGAAACTCTGAGGGTATGTCTACACTACGAGGGTATTTCGATTTCACTTAAATTGAATATGTGGAATCGATATTGCAAAGTCGAACTTGTGTGTCCACACTAAGGACAGTAATTCGACTTTGTGAGTCCACACTAACGGGGAAAGCGTTGACATTGGAAGCGGTGCACTGTGGGCAGCTATCCCACAGTTCCCGCAGTCCCCACTGCCCATTTTAATTCTGGGTCGAGCCGCCAATGCCTTCTGGGTAAAAAAAAAGGGTCTAGGGTGCTTTTGGGTAATTGTCGTCATCCGTCTGTCAATACCGCCCTCCCTCCCTCCCTCCCTGAAAGCGCCGGCGGGAAATCAGTTCGCGCACTTTTCGGGTCAGTGACAGCGCGGACGCCACAGCACTGCGAGCATGGATCCCGCTGCGACCATCGCTGCAGTTGTGGCACTTGTGAACGCCTCGCAGGTTATCATCCACCTTTCCCAGAGGCAGATGCAGATGAACCAGGTGAGGAGGCTACGGCACCGCGGTGAGGGCCTGAACTCTGAGAGGGGCACAGACCTCTCACAAAGCACGGGACCCAGCTCCGAGGACATCACGGTGACAATGGGTCATGTGGATGTTGTGGAACGGCGATTCTGGGCACGGGAAACAAGCACTGACTGGTGGGACCGCATAGTGCTGCAGGTCTGGGACGAATCCCAGTGGCTGCGAAACTTTCGCATGCGGAAGGGGACTTTCCTGGAACTTTGTGAGTTGCTGTCCCCTGCCCTGAAGCGCAATGACACCCGGATGCGAGCAGCCCTGACTGTCCAGAAATGAGTGGCCATAGCCCTCTGGAAGCTTGCAATGCCGGACAGCTACCGGTCTGTCGCGAACCAGTTTGGCGTGGGCAAATCTACCGTGGGGGTTGTTGTGATGCAAGTAGCCAACGCAATCGTCAAGGTACTGCTCTCAAAGGTAGTGACCCTGGGAAACGTGGAGGTCATCATAGATGGCTTCGCCGCGATGGGATTCCCAAACTGCGGTGGGGCTATAGATGGAACTCACATCCCTATCCTGGTACCGGACCACCAGGCCAGCCAGTACATCAACCGAAAGGGCTACTTTTCAATGGTGCTGCAAGCACTGGTGGACCACAGGGGACGTTTTACCAACATCAACGTTGGATGGTCGGGCAAGGTTCATGACGCTCGCGTCTTCAGGAACTCTGGTCTGTTTAGACGGCTGCAGGAAGGTATTTACTTCCCGGACCACAAAATAACTCTTGGGGATGTGGAGATGCCTACAGTGATCCTTGGCGACCCAGCCTACCCGCTAATGCCCTGGCTCATGAAGCCCTACACTGGTGCCCTGGACTCTGAAAAAGAACTCTTCAACTACCGGCTGAGCAAGTGCAGAATGGTGGTGGAGTGTGCTTTTGGACGTCTCAAGGGGAGATGGATAAGCTTACTCACTCGCTGTGATCTCAGCGAAACCAATATCCCCATTGTTATAGCTGCTTGCTGTGTGCTCCACAATCTGTGTGAGAGCAAGGGGGAGACCTTTATGGCGGGGTGGGAGGTTGAGGCAAATAGCCTGGCATCTGATTACGCCCAGCCAGACAGCCGGGCGATTAGTAGAGCACAGCGGGACGCGCTGTGCATCCGGGAGGCTTTGAAAGCCTGGTTCCACAGTGAGCAGGGTGAGCAGTGACTTTTAAGTTTCTGTACAGAGAAGCTGAACCTGCCCCCATTTCTTTACCCAGTTAAGGATGACTATCCTCTCCAGTTACAGACCCCCTCCACCCCCTTCCAAAAAAATAAATTCAGTTTTATTTTGTTAATGAACACCGTTGTCTTTATTACTGTTTTCGCGGGAATGTTTTAAACCTGGGACGCAGACTGTGGTGGGGACCGGGTGTAGTGTACTGATGCAAATGATCCTTCTAAACTCCAGGAATGACAGGATTCGCAGTGCCGGACTGGTTGTTTCCACGGAGCCTGCCAGCCCTCCTGAGCGGGACTGTGTGTATGTGGGGGCTATGTGACTTTATGGCAGGGGGAGGAGAGTTACAGATCCCCTGCTGCGTGGCTCTGTGATCCAGGACAAGGACCGCTGCATAACATCTGTAACTGCCCTCCCCCGCCACAAAGTCACAGAGCAACCCCCCCCCCCACGCACAGAACATGAAAACCACCTCCCAGACTGACCAGGGTAACTAGTCACTGCACTGTGTATGTGCCCTGCTGCTGGACCTGCCCCCGCCTCTGTAGCCTGCTAAAGGTGACTGTCCTGTCCAATTACCAAGCCCCTTCCCCCCCTGCAGACAGACTCTCCCTCAAAACAGCATGACTGAAACAGTAATGAACAAAAACGTATTTTTTATTAACAACCACACATGAAACTGGGGGGTGAAACTTGGACGGGGGCTTGCTTGAGGCGGCCAGGAAAGGACTTTTCAAATTTTGGGGAATGACAGCCTTCTGGTGCTTGAGCAGTCTGCAGGGGTGGAGTGAGAGTTTTCACGGACTCTTCCGCCCCTCCTTCTTTGGACTTTGGGCGAGGGGGGTATGGGACTTGGTGGCGGGGGAGTGCGGTTCCTGATAGACTGCAGCGGGGCTCTGTCCTCCTGCCTCCGTTCCTGCAGAACATCAACAAGGCGCCGGAGCGTGTCCGTTTGCTCCCTCAGAAGTCCAAGCAGCGTTTGAGTCGCCTGCTGGTCTTCCTGCCGCCACCTCTCCTCACGTTCCATGTGTGTCCGGTGCATTTGGGACAAATTCTCCCTCCACTGGTTATGCTGTGCTGCCTGGGCTCGGGAGCAGCCCATAAGTTCAGAGAACATGTCCTCTCGCGTCTTCTTCTTCCTCCGCCTAATGTGCGCTAGCCTCTGGGAGTGTGATTCCAGGCTGGGTTGGGAGACAGTTGCAGATGTGGCTGTGGGAATGAGGAAAAGGCAGTGAATTCCTCCGAAAGATAAATGTAGTTGTGAATCAAGAACCTTGATTCACAAGAACCTAATCTTTCTCTGTGAACAAGACCATGAACCACACCTATCACATGTGCACTGAGGACAAGGTCGAATTTTCGAACCTCGCCTTCACTGCCTGGGCTTTTGCACTGCCGATCTGGGAACCGGGGCAGGACACGGTACTCTCTGTAGCAGGCAAAGATGGTAAGCCGTAGACTTGTTGCAGATTAAAACTTTAGGAGTACCACTGGCCACCTTTCACATTGAAAGCACTGCCAGTCTGTGCTGCCAGCAATCGGCCAAGCAAGAACTCTGGCCCTGTCCCACCCCCTCGCGGATGTGCCAGGGAAAGATCCCTGGATGCTGACCCTCTCCTGCCCCCACCGCGTGGCTGTAAACCAGCGGTCACAGTTCTGTAAAGGAACTTGTTGCAAGCAGTCCCAATACTAACAGTCCCCTACCTAATTCAAAGCAGGTTGTCATGAGCGACATTACTCTGATGAGGATCCCGGACACCGAGATCCAAAGGATGCTTCGAGAAAGCATGCAGAGACCGGGGCCCTATGCCGCCATGATATGCAAGGCACTGATACCAGAGTACCTGCTTGTCTCCTGGCGCGGGAACGTCTCGTACTTTGGAGGACCAAGTAAAGCCGCTCTCCCCAGGAACCTGATGAACAGGCTATCCCATTACTTGCAGGAGAGCTTTGTGGAGATGTCCGTGGAGGACTATTGCTCTATCCCCGGACATATAGACCGGCTTTTCATATAGCTGCAGTAGCAGGGACAAAAGAGTGGAGCAGCTTGGGCAGCACAATCATGCACAACCGGACACTGTTTGATTTTTTTATAAATAGTTGTTACTGATTATTTAAGCGCCCAGGGGGAAGAAATCATGAATCAAAGATTGTTATTAGTATTAATATTCAAGTTTTGTAAAAAATAAAGGTTTATATGTTTAAAGCACTTACCGCTTGATCCTTCCCCTGAATCTGTGTCCGGGTTACATGCTGGGGAGGGTTGGTAGGGGATCTCTGTAAGGGTGATGAAGAGCTCCTGGCTGTCGGGGAAATCAGCTTGGTAAGCGCTGCTGACTGCCTCGTCCTCCTCATCTCCTTCCTCATCTTCCACGTCCGCTAACATGTCCGAGGAAGCGGCCGTGGACAATATCCCATCCTCAGAGTCCACGGTCAGTGGTGGGGTAGTGGTGGCGGCCGCACCTAGGATGGAATGCAGTGCCTCATAGAAACGGGATGTCTGGGGCTGGGATCCGGAGCGTCCGTTTGCCTCTTTGGTCTTCTGGTAGCCTTGTCTCAGCTCCTTGATTTTCACGCGGCACTGCGTTGCATCCCGGCTGTATCCTCTCTCTGCCATGGCTTTAGAGATCTTCTCATAGATCTTTGCGTTCCGTCTTTTGGAGCGCAGCTCGGAAAGCACGGACTCATCGCCCCACACAGCGATGAGATCCAAGACTTCCCGATCAGTCCATGCTGGGGCCCTCTTTCTATTCTGGGATTGCACGGCCATCTCGGCTGGAGAGCTCTGCTGAGCTCGCCACGCTGTCCAAACAGGAAATGAGATTCAAACTGCCCAGACAGGAAAAGGAATTCAAATTTTCCCGGGCCTTTTCCTGTGTGGCTGGTCAGAGCATCCGAGCTCGGACTGCTGTCCAGAGCGTCAACAGAGTGGTGCACTGTGGGATAGCTCCCGGAGCTATTACCGTCGATTTCCATCCACACCAAGCCTAATTCGATATGGCCATGTCGAATTTAGCGCTACTCCACTCGTTGGGGAGGAGTACAGAAGTCGAATTTAAGAGTCCTATGTCGAACTAAATAGCCTCGTGGTGTGGACGGGTGCAGGGTTAATTCGATTTAACGGTGCTAAATTCGACATAAACGCCTAGTGTAGACCAGGCCTGAGGAAACTTTATGATTAGCCTCCTGTGGCTATGATAGATCAAATAAACCGCTCTAGATCTGGGCATCTCTAAGCTTTGAGAGAGTTTACATTGAAAATATTTTTGTATTCAGTGAATGAACCCTCTCTTTCTCCTCACAAATTATCCTCAGGTTTATTTATTGCCTCCTTCCTGCCCCTCCGGGAGATGCCTTGTGGCCCAAGGAGTATGTACAGGGGGCAATCTGTATGCATCTTGGAGCATAGGGGCTGCTACATAGTAGAAATGCAGTAGATCCAATCTACCTGGATTTCAGTAATGCATTTGATACAGTTCCACATGGGAAATTATCAGTTAAACTGGAGAAGGTGGGGATTAATATGAGAATCCAAAGGTGGGTAAAGAACTGGTTAAAGGGGAGACTATGCTGGGTCATGTTGAAAGGTGAACTGTCTGGCTGGAGGGAGGTTACTAGTGGAGTTCCTCAAGGATAAGTCTTCAATATTTTCATTAATGACTCTGGCACAAAAAGTGGGAGTGCGCTAATAAAATTTGCAGCTAACACAAAGGTGGGAGGTATTGCCAACAGGGAGGAGGACCAGAATATCATTTGAGAAGATTTGAACAACCTTGAAAACTGGAGTAATGGAAATGGGATGAAATTTAATAGTGCAAAGTCATGCACTTAAGAACTAACAACAAGAATTTTTACTATAAACTAGGGATGTATCAGTAGGAAGTGACAGAAGAGGAGAAAGACAACAAGAATTTTTACTATAAACTAGGGATGTATCAGTAGGAAGTGACAGAAGAGGAGAAAGACCTGGGTCGATCACAGGATAATTATGAACCATCAATGTGATGCAGCTGTGAAAAAGGCTAATGCAGTCCTAGGATGCATCAGGCGAGGTATTTCCAGTAGAGACAGGAAAGTGTTAGTGCCATTATACAAGGCACTGGTGAGACCTCATCTGGAATACTGTGTGAAATTCTGGTCTCCTATGTTTAGGAAAGATGAATTCAAACTGGAACAGGTGCAGAGAAGGGCTACTAGGATGATCAGAAGAATGGAGGACCTACCTTACAAGAGGACATTTAAAGAGCTTGGCTTGTTTAGCCTAACAAAATGAAAGATGAGGGGAGATATGATTGTTCTTTATAAATACGTCAGAGGGATACACACAAGGAATGGAGAGAAGTTATTTAAGTTAAGGGCCTATGTTGGCACAAGAACAAATGGATATAACTAGCCATCAAGAAGTTTAGTCTTGAAATTAGATGAAGGTTTCTAACCATGAGAGGAGTGAAGTTCTGGAACAGCCTTCCAAGAAGAACAGCGGGGGCAAAAAACCTAACTTGTTTTAAGACTGAGTTTGATAAATTTATGGAGGGGATAGTCTGATGAGATTCCTTACAATGGCATATGGCTGATCCGCAACTGCTATTAGCAAATATCTCCAATGGCTGGTGATAGGACATTAAATGGGGAGGGCTCTGAGTTACTCCAGAGAATTCTTTCCAAGGTGTCTGGCTGGTGGGTCTCACGCACATGCTCAGGGTCTAACTGATCATCATAGTTGGGATTGGGAAGGAATTTTACCCTCGGTCAGAATGGCAGAGACCCTGGAGTGTTTTGCCTTCCCTTGCAGCATGGGGCATGGGTCACTTGCTGGTTTGAACTAGAGTCAATGGTGGATTCTCTGTAACTTGAAGTCTTTAAATCAAGATTTGAGGACTTCAGTAACGCAGCCAGAGGTTATGGGCCTATTCCAGGAGTGGGTGGGGGAGGTTCTGTGGCCTGCAGTGCACAGGACAGACTAGATGATCACAATTGTTCTTTCTGGCCATAGAGTCTATGAGTCTATGAGCTGTGCCCATCTGCACCACCAGGGGAGTGGGGGTCCTTGTACCCTTGCACACACAAAGAAGAGCCATGAGCAATCTGCTGCACTATTTGTTACCGCGAAGCTAAGGCTGGGATGAGGGGAATGAAATCTCATACTCCTGAGTGTAAAATGCTTACCCATGACTAGAAAGGAATTTTCCCCACTCATCCAACATACAGCTGAGCAGGATGGATTACGTGGGAAAAGGGAGGTTGCCTTCCTCTAAGGGTATGTCAATGCTGCAATCAGAAGATTGCAGCACATGTAGACATACCAAACTCACTGTGATCTAGCTCGCTAGATCAGGAGGCTGCACAAGCTAGCCACGCCTGTCCGGGACCCTAGGTACAGACTTGAGCAGCGGGAGCCCATGCTGCTGGGGCTTGGGTGGCCACATAGCAAGTGTTAAAAATTGGGACAGGGGAGGGTGGTGGTAATAGGTTGCCTATATAAACCAAAGCCCCTAATACTGGGACATCTGGTCACATTAGCTGGGGCTTCCCTGCTACTATAGTTACTAAAGCGAGTCATGATCTAGATCACAGCTGGGTTGGGACTGTCTACACCGGCTGCAGTCACACCTCTGATTGCGGTGCAGACACACCCTGAGGCTAGGTTTTGACTACGGCCAGTGGGCGGGACACTGGGTTTGATGAACGAAGGCCACAATTCTCAGAAGAGATCAGCACCGCGCATGCATGTTGGGTGCTGTGCTCTTTGGGAAATCCTGCCATCAGGATCAAACTGGGAGGGAGCAGCAGGGTGCTGAGTTGCTTTTAAAAATCTGGTTGCTGTTTGGATGCCTCAATGGGAGCTGAGCCCTGTTAAAAATCTGGTCCCGGCTGTGAGTGAGGGACACTTGGCAGATCTGACCCTTAGCGCCTCTAAAAATGGACATTGGGAGCTGCTAGCTGTTAAGTTCTTGTGGAAAATGTTTAGATGCTGAAAGGAGCTTTTTTTTTAAAAAAAATGAGCCCTGCTAGACCCATTTGAATGACAACTCCTAAAGCAAAGGGCCACACTGTGTTCTAAAAGCACATCCCAGCTGTGGTTGAAAATTCTGATCACTTCCCCGAGCCTGCCTGTCTCTTCTGCAGCCTTATCTGAAATAGAACTGTATTCTCGCACCACCTGGAGTGAAAAATAGCCTAATCGTTGCCCGCGTATAAATTCCCTCGTTGTTAGATCTCCTGTTGTAAAGTATCCAATTTTGCATCCAGCTCCCCTTTCAGCAGAGATAAATGAGGCCATTTTGGTCTTGCAAAGGATGCTTCCCAGGGAATGACTGGCAGAGAACTCTCCCATGACATTTGTGGTTTTTTTTCCTCAAAAATATTAATTTAAATAAATGTGAATACGGTGCCAGCTGTACTTCTTCTCGGGATGAGCCCTTCTGGTGTAATTATTTAATTGTGAAAAATCAGATGAAGGGCCCTCATGGCCGGAGTCTTCTATCATCAGAATGGGCCCTGGCATTCCAGCTTCCAACACTTTCCCCCGGGACAATGCCTCACCCCAGAATTTAAAGGCCGACGACTAGAGATAGTGGTAACATAACAAGGCCTGCATTAATCTTCTGAAACAAATAGTTGTTGTGCTGATATTATTGCTCCTACAGTCGCAGACAGAAAGATGCCTTCCTCTCTGTAAGTCTTGGATGTTGGCTGCTATCTTGGACAATATGTGGAGGGATTGAACCAGCAACCTCCAGAGCTAAGAGAACAAGTTGCTTGAGGTGAAGAACCACGCCTGGGCATGTCTACACAGCAAACAGTAGCCCATGCTAGCACGTCTCAGAGCCCAGGCTGACAGATTCAGCCTCCCGCGGCTCCTGCCATTGCACTGAACATACCTGTCTAGATGTTCAGACTTGGGCTGGAGTTCAGGCTTTGAAGCCTGGGGAGAGGGGTGGGCTTCAGAGCCCGAAGGTCTACACAGCTATTTTTAGCACCATAGTGTGAACCCTGTAAGCCCTTGTCTGCCGACCCATGCTCTGAGACTTGCTGCTGTGGGCTGTGTTGATGTACCCTAACAGACTCTTGGGATCAGGCCCAGAGGGGGGCCCTATGACACACACTCACCAATGGGTTACACTCCCCAGATCCCTAGCCCCATTTCAGACCAAATTGATTCCAGAGAAGTATCTGAACCTTTGGGAGAAGTGGGTTAATGGTTAGACTGGTGGGCATGGGTTCTGGGTTCTGCCCTCAGCTCTGGGAGGACCTTGGGGGTCTATGGAGAGAGAGACAAGGGGAAAGTGATTCAGGACTTCTGGTTTCTATTCCAGGTTCTGCCACTGACTCATGTGACTTCAGGCAAATGAAAATCAGACATTTTACAGAGAGGGAAACTGAGGCACAGAAAAGTTAAGTCCCAAGCTTTACATAGCAGCTTCTGATTTTGAGTGCCTTGGTTTGGTTACTATTCTGCTACTGAACCTCCAAATATTTCAAGATTCAACAAGTGCGACATGAAAGACATATTAGCACAAAACCAGTTGCACCCACAACCCCTGTGGGCTTTAATGCTCAGCCTCCCTCCAGGGCAAGATATTTCTAAAATTTATGCTTCAATCCAGCTTCTGGGAGAAATTCCATGGCCTGGAATGAGGCGGGCGGTGAGGGGAAATGGGCTGGATGGTTGTGGTGAACCTTATGGCCTTGTGTAATGGGTATATTGTCCCTTTAAGGCCAAGGGGGCAAGTCTGGCAGGCCAGGCTACCCTGTTCCAGGAATTCTGGAGCAGACAAGATCATAGGAAATGGCAGAGGCAGTTTCTTGGAGAGAGGGAGTGGTCCCAGGGTGATCATTAGTGTCAGGGAAAACATAGGTTAGTGTTCCTTTAAGGGTCTGGGGTCAGGAGACTTGTAGTATAACGGGGGGCAAGACTCCCCTCTCTCCCAGCCAATCAGGATAAGGTCTGGGAAAGAGGCTGGTATATAACCTGCCCGTATAAGATGAGAGAGAGTTGGAGACTAAGGAGTGGTGTCTGTTTTTATTTCCCAGCCTAGTGGTAGGAGCACCTGGGTGGTGTGACCTTTCCTCCAAGAGACAGAGTGTCTGGAAGAGTGCACCCCAGCAGAGATGTGTGGGAGGAAAGGACTTTTGTGATGAAGATTTGTTTTTGTATTCTGTCCCTTTTTGAAAGGCTTCACCAGCCTGCGTGAAGTTGGATGAGTGAAGTTTAAAGGGGCTGTCTGGAAGAAGCTGCCTGAAGCAGCCAGCTACATCTGTGAATCCCTGAATCCCCTTTTTCACCCCCCAACCTCCTTCCTTCCTGGGCTCTGGGGAGAATAGGATTGCCCTTGGTGTGCTTGTAACACTTGTAGCTTTCTGTTAAAACAATGACTAATTAAACTTCCTGCCCCAACTGGTTGCCTGCTGGGGTGGAAGGAAGGAAATTTTCCCAGACGCATAATTGGCTAGATGTATTTTGGGTCATTTGCCTTTCTTTGAAACATCTGATTCTCCCCACCTGGAGATGGGACACTGGATAGGGTGTAACAGTGCTCTGAGGTGGTGCAGTGAAGCCTGTCTCTCTAGGTGCTTGGTTGGTGTCTTGCTCATGTGTACAGGGTCTTACTGAGCGTCAGATTTGGAGACGGGAAGGAATTTTCCCTCAGGTCAGTTTGGTGGAGACCTTGGTGGTTTTACCTTCCTATGGAGCGTGGCTTGCTTTGGGGATTATCTCTGTGTGTCTCACCTAATCAGTTCTCTGTGTTGCGGGGTCCTCGGGCGTGGAGTGTGCCTGGGTCTCTGCCTGTGGCTCACAGTTTAGTCTCCTAAGGACTGAAATGCTTCAGTCTGACTGAAGTCACTTGGCTTACTAGAGCCATGTGGATAAAATGTAACGGCCTGTGATATACAGGAGGTCAGACTAGATGATCTAATGGTCCCTTTTGACTTTAAACTCAATGAAACTCTATAAAAGGATCAGGGCTTATGTTACTATAAGATCACAATCAACTCAGTCGTACCTGCTGTTTAAAGACAACCTGTAAATGAAACTCCTAGGGAGCTTGTCTCACCACAGATCAATGTCTTGGCGTGGTTACAACTATAACCCTTAGGAGGACTGGAGCGTCAGTTGCTCATTCAGAACAAAATTCAAATCCCTCCATGCCAATCAGCTGCTCTATTATTCAGAGGTTTGTTCCCCTGCTTTCAATGCTTGAATTCAAGGGAGAATGGTTGGGCTCATCGTCCTCTTAAACCTTACGGGGGGCTGGAGCTTGTGCCTGGTGTGTGATATTTTAGAAGGGCATGCTATTTTTCTGCCTCTGAAAAGCACCAGCTGGCAGGTGTTACCAGAAAACTTTCCTGGGGCACAGTGGCCAGACTGTCTTATAAAGGCACTGTCCCATCCTGTCTGCTTTAGGAGCTTCTATAGCACCTATCACTATAAATCCAAGCACTTCCCAGGTAGGTTATATCTGCATAGGGAGATCCCTGTGGACTCAAAGGCTTTCTGCTCTTCTTTCCTTGAATAAGGTGCCATTATTGGTTGGCAGACTGACTTGTAGGGCTCTCGGGGGCTGGGGAGTGAGGTCTCAGGTGGTCTCAACCCCGTGCAAATCTACTTTTCCCTCTGCCTACTTCAATCACATACAAACCAACAATTATTGATTATTTGTATTGCAATAGCACCTAGGAGCCCAGTCATAGACAAGGACCCAACTGTGGTAGGTGCTGTACAAACACAGAATGAAGACAGGCCCTACCCTAAGGATCACACTGTCTAGAAGACAAAAGACTGGGTGACTATAGACAGATAAGGAGCACAAGAGAACAGTGACCATACTGAACAACATGAGAGGCAGTGGCATCAGCATACAAGCTGCCATTGTCCACTCTTTTTCATCACTGTCAAGCTTTTTTGTAGACATCACGGCAAAGGAGGGTTTTAAATTAGCCTTTTGCACTCCAGTTACCTAATGTCCATGCACAACTGGGATGCTGTTATGTGCATATCTATTATGAGTCTCTGCCTTTGGGAAGTGAGGGGGGATTTGATAGCAGCCTTCAACTACCTGAAGGCGAGTTCCAAAGAGGATGGAGCTCGGCTGTTCTCAGTGGTAGCAGATGACCAAACAAGGAGTAATGGTCTCAAGTTGCAGTGGGGGAGGTCTAGGTTGGATATTAGGAAACACTGTTTCACTAGGAGGGTGGTGAAGCACTGGAATGGGTTACCTAGGGAGGTGGTGGAATCTCTATCCTTGGAGGTTTTTAAGGCCTGGCTTGACAAAGCCCTGGCTGGGATAATTTAGTTGGTGTTGGCCCTGCTTTGAGCAGGGGATTGGACTAGATGACCTCCTGAGGTCTCTTCCAACCCTAATATTCTATGAAATTTGGCCTCTTGAGTCAGTTCTTGTCACAATCCTGCATAGATCTGTTAGCTCCTAACTTGTTTCTCTGAGCTGCATGAAATTTCATATAAGAACATGACTGATAAGTTTATGGAGGGGATGGTATGATGGGATAGCCTTATTTTGGCAATTAATTCATCTTTGACTACTAGCGGTAAATATGCCCAATGGCCTGTGATGGGATGTTAGATGGGGTGGGATCTGAGTTACTACAGAGAATTCTTTCCTGGGTGCTGGCTGGTGCCACATTTGGGGTCGGGAATTTTCCTCCAGGGCAGATTGGCAGAGACCCTGGGGGGGTTCGCCTTCCTCTGCAGCGTGGGACATGGGTCACTGCTGGAAGATTCTCTGTGCCTTGAAGTCTTTAAACCATGATTTGAGGACTTCAATGGCTCAGGCACAGGTTTGATACAGGAGTGGGTGGGTGAGATTCTGTGGCTTGCGTTGTGCAGGAGGTCAGACTAGATGATCATAATGGTCCCTTCTGACCTTAAAGTCTGAGTCTATGACTGTGGGTGAAGGGAGCAAAAAGCCTTCCTTGGCCTTGCAACACAACCCCACACACCCAAGAGCCTGATGCTTTTGAAGCCCCTAGACCTGATTCCACTCTCCTGATCCTCACTGGTGTGAGTGAGGGACTCTAGTGACTCCAACAGACTTGCATCAATGTAAAACCAGCATGACACAAGAACCGTATGAGCACAGAAGCCATGACAAAGAAAAGCCATTACACTGACCCACTCCCTCTGCACCATTCTGCTAGAGAGAGGTGGGCTCCAATCTGGCCAATAGGACAGCAGCTCCATAGGCATCCCTTTACTCATTGATGTGGCGGGAGTGGAGCAGTTTTAGGGTATGGCTGGTTTACACTGCAGTCAGAGGTATGGCTGCAGTTTGTATAGACAAACTGAATCTAGCTAGCTGTGTCTACACGAGCTGCAGCTACACCCTGTGACTGCAGTGTAGACATACCCTTAGTCACTTCCAGACTTGTTAAAAGCCAGAGCTCTTACTACAGATACAAGGTGGGGGAGGTAATCTTTTATTGGACCAATTTCTGGTGGTGAGAGAGACAAGCTTGTACGGAGCTCTTATTGCTTATTCTCCACTGTTGCTGGTGGTGGCTGGATAACTTTATACAAAGGTTAAATAGACTGAATTCTTCTTAGGACCTAAGGACTGGTTAGAATAAGAGGGCTGCTCAAAATGTGTCTGTCTGAGTTACTGCTGGCAACTCAAGTGACTCCCTCCTTATCTTTATTGACTAGATTAATATCAGGCAGTTTGTCTGAAACAGAGCCTCCATTCAAGCCCGTTTATCCTCTTCCATATTAGCAAAATGTTTTGAGACCTGTTTATCGAGGGCTGACTGTTTGGCCTTGTCAAAGGCAGTGCCCTCCATCACAGCTGCTCAGGCAATCAGATGTTTGTCAACAGATTGTCTCTTCTGCCTCCCTTGTGAGATGGATTCAGCCCAGCAGGAACACTTGGATTTTCCATTACTGGAAATGCTACCTTGTGTCACTTCCAAGTACCCTATTAAAACTGTGCAGCCAAATTGTCAGAGGAGGCTGCTGGTTTGGGGGGGTCAATTTCTGAGGCCCCAGTGGAGGTCTGATTTTATTTTTATTTTTTGAGGCTGAGCACCCACAATTATAGCTGATTTCAATTGGAGCTGCAGGTGCTCAGCACCTTTGGACATCAAGGGACCAGGGTCTTAATGAGTCATCATGTAGATTCTGTAGACTTCAACAGAGTAACACTTACCTAAGCCCGCTGAGAATCTGGCACTAGGTCTCAAACTAAGCCATCAAAAACTGAAGCACTCAAAATCAGTGGCCCCTTTTCGCTGCAGTGGGAGAGATGGGAAGAGGACCCAGGAGACTGCGCTCCCCCATGTCCTGCCCACTAAAATCATTAAAGTTCCCATGGAACTCTTCACAATAATACAGACACTGGCCCTGCTGTCCTAACCAATCTCCCTACCTAAAATCCCCCTTGTAGTTTCAAATGGAGAAGCAGTCTTCGCTGTCCTTTCCTAAAAACGAATTGTATAGTGGTGGTAAAAGGCAACCTGGTAACTGCCCATATAGCATTTAAATGGAGAGACGGACCATAGGAACCATTTTATCAGTCTTTAAAGGCCCTGGCTCCTTCCGGAGTAAAAGCACTACATGAATGCAATGTATCACTATGATTTTTTTAACGAGACTTGTGAAATACAAAGTGTTTGAGGAGCCTCCCCTTCCTTGGTGGATTTCTCACTTCTATCAACAGCTGAGTCACTCTGACTGTCAGGCATTTATTAGTCCCAAGTACAAAGTAACAACCTCTCAATCCACTAGCTGATGCTCTGGGCTAAATCTAGCCCTAGTCTAAGGCCTTGGCTACACTTGCAGATGTACAGTGCTGTGAGTTAAACCTGACTTCGTGCAGCTGAGTAGGGAAAGCGCTGCAGTCCGTCCACACTGACAGCTGCCCAGCGCACTGTCGTGGCCACATTTGCGGCAATTGCAGCACTATTGGGAGCGGTGCATTATGGGCAGCTATCCCACAGAGCACCTTTTCCCATTCTGGCGCCGTGGGTTGTGGGAAGGGGGCATGGGTGCGGGGGATTCTGGGTCCTGTCCCGATGCCCCGTGATGCATCGCTTCGCATCCCAGAAATCCCTTTGTTTCCGTCCACCTTTGGCGCCATCTTTCAACGGTTTCTGTGCAGCGCGATCTGTCTGCGGGAAATGGAGTCCGAACTGCTGAGGCGTATGCTGACGAGTCTCGCCAGCACGTCACGTTTGGCTGTCGAACTATTCCTTAAGATCCAAAGTGACAGTGAGAGTGAGGGTGAGGAGTCCGACAATGCTATCGAGCTGCGTAACGCGTATGACACGAAATTGCTTGTGGCATTCACGGACATGCTCAGCACCGTGGAACGCCGCTTTTGGGCTCGGGAAACAAGCACCAAGTGGTGGGATCACATCGTCATGGAAGTCTGGGATGACGAGCAGTGGCTGCAGAACTTTAGGATGAGAAAAGCCACTTTCATGGGACTGTGTGAGGAGCTTGCCCCCACCCTGCAGTGCAAGGACACGAGATTGAGAGCTGCCCTGCCAGTGAAGAAGCGGGTGGCTATTGCAATCTGGAAGCTGGCAACTCCAGACAGCTACCGGTCGGTCGCAAACCAGTTTGGAGTGGGAAAGTCGACCATTGGAATCGTGTTGATGCAAGTTTGCAAGGCCATTAATCGCATCCTACTCAGAAGAACCGTGACTCTGGGTAACGTGCAGGAAATAGTGGATGGCTTTGCACAAATGGGGTTCCCTAATTGTGGAGGGGCGATAGATGGGATGCACATTCCTATTCTGGCACCACCCCACCTAGGATCCAAGTACGTTAATCGGAAGGGGTATTTCTCTATGGTTCTCCAGGCGCTTGTGGATCACCGTGGGCATTTCATTGACATTAACACAGGCTGGCCTGGAAAGGTGCATGACTCACGCATCTTTCGGAACACTTGGCTGTTCAGGAAGATGCAGGCCGGGACTTTTTTCCCAGAGCGGAAGATCACGGTAGGGGAAGTTGAAATGCCCATTGTGATCCTTGGAGATCCCGCTTACCCGTTAATGCCGTGGCTCATGAAACCCTACACAGGGAGCCTTGACAGCAGCAAGGAATGGTTCAACTACAGGCTGAGCCGGTGCCGAATGACTGTGGAGTGTGCCTTTGGCCGTTTAAAGGGCCGCTGGCGATCTCTGTATGGGAAGCTGGACTTGGCCGAAAACAGCATCCCCGCGGTTATATCCGCGTGCTGTGCCCTCCATAATATTTGTGAAGGGAAGGGTGAAAGCTTCACTCAGGCATGGACCTCCGAGGTTCAACACCTGGAGGCTGAATTTGCACAGCCAGAGAGCAGGGCTATTACAGGGGCCCAGCGTGGGGCTGCAAGGATTAGGGATGCCTTGAGGGAGCAATTTGAGGCTGAAAACCAGCAGTGATATCTGGTGCCCTGCACGGGAGTGAAGTGCAGAAGTTCCAATCTTTAGCAATCAGTGTCTGCTTAGCAGACAAGCAGACTTGCAGTGCCTGTTTATTTCCTGGGCTAAGGAGTCTTTTACTTTATGCAATAATAAAGAATGTTTTCAAAGACAAAGAATCCATTTATTGAAAAGAAAAAAAAATATTTATTGAAAAGGAACAAGGGGGTGGAGTGGGGAACAGTACAATCACAGATTCGCGTATGTCCTGTCTGGTGTGCTGTGCAGTGAGTGCTGCACTTCAGGACAGCTATACTGCATGGTGATGGAGGTTGAGTGCAGAGGGTAAGGGTTGTGGTTTTCAGGGCTGGGTGGTGAAGATACTGGTGTTGGAGGCAGCGGGTGGCGTGAAGAACACGGAAGTTGGGGAAAGTGGGTTGGAGGTGACAGTGGGGCACAACGGAAAGAGTTTTGGGACAAGGGCTGTGGGGGGGGGTGGCGTTTGCGTTTGCGGTACTGCTCCTCTTTCTGCATGGCTACCAGCTCCTGGATAGCGTCTGCTTGGTGCTCCAGGATGCTTATGAGCCTATCAGTGCTTTGCTGCCGGTGCGCGGTGCTTTGCTGCCGGTGCGCTGCGTTTTCCTGGCGGATCCTGCTTTCTCTCTCCCTCCAGTCCTGTGCTTTCTCATTCTCTTTAATAAATTGCCACATCACTTCTTGCAGCACGTCTTCTTTGCTTTTTCGCGGTCTCTTCCTGAGTCTTTGCAGTCTTTGAGCAGGCGATAAGAGGGACGGCTGAGGTCTCAAGGTTGATGCAGCTGTATAGGCAAAATGCAACATTTAACAGAGGCAGCACTGTTTATACCAGACAGGGTAATGATTCCCCCCGCACTTAAGGAGTAGAAAACACACAGGGTCTACACAATAGCATAATTTTCCCGTCCGAAACAGAGCACACATATCCCATGGGAGCCTCAAAATGGTGAGTAAGGGGGACTGATTGTTTCAGGGCTGCACTGTCCTCTGGGTTTCTGTGCCTTGGGGAGAGCCAACAGCTTCAGGGGGCACCTACACTGAACACTGTCCCAACATTTTCCACAGGAGTTCGTCCTGGACGATATCTCGCTGCTGAGGGTGACCTGGGAAGCAAGGGAGGGTCTTCTACTGCAATGCGGCTTCCGCCTTGGCCCATATGCAGCTTGCCTGTGTGCAGCAATGGTCCCCCCACGGCACAGTGGCGCGGACACGTGAGCCTGGCTGGGACAAGGACCATGGTGGCTCTCCCGCTAAACCTGCGCAAGCTCATTGCACACGTTCTGGATGAGGCATTCGAGGAGATTACCGAGGCCGATTACCGCGATGTGATAAACCACATCAATGCACTATTCCGCATCTAGGCATGCATGCCTAACCCTCCTCTCCCAGAGAGCCCGCACCGAAAAAACTCCTTCCCAAAAAAAAAACCCGCTTACCGGGAACCTGCTCTTCTGTTTGTCCTCCACCAAGTACCGGCCGCTGCGACTGGCTACCTTCCTCCTGGCTCAAGAAGAGCTCCTGGCTGCATTGCTCCAGGGATTCCGGGGTGTCTCCATCCGGCCCACTACCATCACTCCCGTTTTCCTCCTCCCCCCCTCCCCCACACCGGCTCTGAAGTGTCCATGGTGGTGCTCAGAGTGGAGGTGGGGTTAACCCCAAGTATCGCATCCAGCTCTTTGTAGAATCGGCAGGTCGCGGGGGAGCACCCAAGCGACCGTTTGCGTCGCAGGCTTTGCGGTAGGCACTCCGCAGCTCCTTCACTTTAATCCTGCACTGCAGGGCGTCCTGGTCATGGCCCCTTTCCATCATGTCCTTTGATACCTTCCCGAAGGTATCGTAATTCCTACGGCTGGAGCGCAGCTGGGACTGTACAGCTTCCTCCCCCCAAACACTGATGAGGTCCAGCAACTCGCCATTGCTCCATGCTGGGGCTCGCTTGGCGCATGGAGGCATGGTTACCTGGAAAGATTCGCTGATAGCACTCCACACCACGCCGGGCTGAGCAAACAGGAAGGGGATTTTTAAAATTCCCGGGGAATGTAAAGGGTCGGTCACATGGTTGGTTACCTGAGGCCAGGGCAGTAGAGTTTGAACTGATGACCAGAGTGGCTAGAACAGGCATTGTGGGATACTGCCGAATAATTCTGGAGGCCACTCACAGCGCATTGGGCGGCCACACTGGCACTGCAGCGCTGCAGCGGCAGCGCAATACTCGCTATTCCTCTCGGGGAGGTGGAGTACATGCAGCGCTGCAACCACGGAGATACAGCGCTGCAAATGCCTTGCCAGTGTGGATGGGGAGTGAGTTACAGCGCTGGGGTAGCCTTTACAGCGCTGTAACTCGCAAGTGTAGCTAAGGCCTAAGTGAATACTGTTCTTGCAGTAACACCTGGAGTCCCTAACTGAGATCAGGGCTCCATTGTGTATGTACGGCACTTGGCACCTATTAAGAGACAGTGTCTGCTCCAAAGAGATTCTAATCCAAATAGACCAGATAATGTATCCACCCTGTTTGTAGATAAGGATCTGAGGCACAGAGCTTTGCCCCAGCCCACACAGCCTGTGTTAGTCAAGGATCAAACCCAGTTTTCTTGATTCCAATATCAATCTCTTTACCACAAAACCATCCTGACACTAATCATGCCAACCCCTGAAATGTTCTGAATTACAGCAGCAAGAGGAGCTAAACTCCATCCCTAGCTGAAATCAGTGGCAGCCACTGCCTCGTGTCTCTTCTGCACAAGCAAGGCCAAGTTCTTCCCCAGCTGTCTGACTTTCTCTAGACAATGAGTTTGAGAGGCTCAGAACACGAGAGACGGCCTTGAGGCATCTATCCAGCTCTCCTGTCATTACTTTCCATCCAGCATGTACACATTGTTCATTCCCGTCAGCGTTCACGTGAAAGGCCCCGTGTTAGCCCATCACTCGGGGTGGCTCTTTCTAGGGGGAAGGACCGCTCTGAAGGGATCAAAAGTTCCCTCGTGTATCGTACTCTGATGCATGGGTTTACTTGTGTACATGTGTCTGTCTCTGTGCTGGTGAAAGGTGCCGGGCTGGCAACCATGGAAACTAACATTCTTCCTCTTATCCCCACAAGGCCAGCACTAAAAATATAAACCTCTCCACTTTATACCAGCCCTGACTTGAACAGGTCCGCTCAGCTAGTACAAGGATTCAGAGCTAGCTTCATCCTGCACTGGTGACTGCCAGCTCAGGGTCAGAAATGACATCCCTTATTCTGTGGCTACAGGGGCCACTGTACCCCCTGACACAGGTTAGGGCAGTCATAAAGGCTGCCCCGGTTCATGTCCTTACGGGGCTTTGCTAGGATGCAGAATCACAGGGATATGAGTCCAACCACCTCCCTTGCCAACCCTGGCCCACCTCCTTCCTCTTCAAACCAACCCCAAGCACTGAGTTGGCTCTGAGCCTACACATAGGAGCCCTCTGCACTGGGGCTATTCCCCAGGGGACCTTTACACCTGTTCTATGCCCTGTCTTGTCCCAGCCCTCTGTCCCTTAGTCTAGACTTTCATACCATGTTCAGCACTATGGTGTCTGAGTTTGAGACTGCCAGTTTGGTCTTTGCTCTCTGACGTATCTGTCCATTTGGAATTCATCTGTGAACACCAGCTCACTTAACATGCCTTCTGCTGGGTGTTTGGTGCTGTCACAACTTTTAGCCACTCTTACGCTGGCATGGCTGTGGATATACTAGCCACCTTGATGCAAGTTGGGGGGAGGGATAGCTCAGTGGTTTGAGCATTGGCCTGCTAAACCCAGGGTTGTGAGCTCAATCCTTGAGGAGGTCATTTAGGGATCTGGGGCAAAAATCTTTCGGGAACAGTACTTAGTTAGGGATTGGTCCTACTCTGAGCAGGGGGTTGTACTAGATGACCTGCTGAGGTCTCTTCCAACCCTGATATTCTATGATTCTAAATTCATTACCAGCCATGTGAGCCCAGGAAGGAGATTTACTTTTGTATTCTTGAAGATGTCAAAGTAAAAGCACAGAGTCTTAAAGGCCTGATTCACCATTGCCCTGCAGCTTGTGTGGTTGGTTACACCACTGCAGTGTAAGTATTAAAATGTACCAATATACAACGGCAACACTTTATTCTCTGCACTGGTACAAAGGTGTAGGAAAAATAGTTAATCAGGCCCTGTGTCACTTACACCAGTGCAAGATGTGAGCATTTCATACATGGTTTGCAATCTTCCTGAGCTGGCATTGCCTTACCCTTGCTTTGCAGCAGTTACAAGGTGAAGTAAATTGGACCTGAATATTTTCTGTGCAACACTCTCCCTTTCAGATTGCTTGCATTTTGAGTGCTTTTGGTTTGGGACCAGAAAGGGGCCATGGGGAGGGGAGGGAAAGTCTTGCTAGATACCATGGAAAAATCACTAGAATATTACAGAAATGGGAAATAAATGCAACTGACCAAAATGTTGCTTGGGGGAGAGATGATGGTGTAATTGCCAGAATTGTTCAGTTTGGCCAAATGTAATTCTCAAAACAAAGCAGATGGCTTTTCTGAGCTTTGCTTTTAAATGTTCATTTGGGGAAGGTGGATTGCACAGAGATGTATAGGCTCATATGTTGGGTGCCTACATGGTACAGCTACACAGCAAGCAGGATTCTGTGGCAGTGAGTCATGAGGCTCGCAATACAGCACTAAAAACAGCTGTGTAGACACTTGGGCTCTGAAGCCCAAGGAGGGGGTGGGTTTCAGAGCACAGACTCCAGCCCAAGCTTTAATGTTGACACTGCTGTGAGGCTGAGTGTGTAGACCCAGGGCCAGTGCAACCCATTAAGCGACCTAGGCGGTCGCCTAGGGCACTACAATTTTGGGGGGCGGCGACAGTGGCGGTATTTTGGCGGTGGGACCTTCCGCTGCCTCTGTGGGGGGGCAGCATTTCGGGCGGGACCTTCCGCCGCCTAGGGTGGCAGAAAAGCTGGCGGTGCTCCTGTGTAGACCCAGGCTGTGAGATTTGCTGCTGCAGGTTTTAAAATGCAATGTAGACCCATCTGCTGGGAACTGAGCTCTTTGGAAAATCTGGCCCTGATTCTGGGTGCTGAGCACTTGAAAATCTGGCCCTTAATTTGTTTTGAACATTGCAGTGACAGAGAGAAAAGAGGAATGCAAAATCAGATCTCAGAAGGGAAAGCTTTAAACATGCTGGGGGGGGGGTTTTCTCCCATGCGGTAGCAAATGTATTCCCAACAGGCGTCAAGCCTGAATCCCATCAGCAGGTGAGAATGTGCTAGGAAGAAGTGTGATCTATCCAGAATTGCATCTATTTTTAAGATGCTGCTGTTGCCCATCTGTTAGCGATGGGCGCTTTTTATTTAAAAGTGTGTACATGTAATGCTGGTTACCGTCTCCAGGAATGGCTGTCAACCTGGAACCAAAGTCCTCTGTTTAATCATGGAACAGCACCAGCGCACCTCCACCTTCTGCTCTACTCAGTGCTGGTTAGGTCTCAGCTGGAGTACTATGTCCATTTTTGGTCATCAATGTCTAGCAAGGATGTGGAGAAACTAAAGGATCCAGAGGAGAGTGACAAAGATGATCCGAGGGATGGAACACAAGCCATATGAGCAAAGGCTGAAGGAACTGGTTATGTTTAGTTTGGAAAAGTGGAGATTAAGGTGGGACATGATAACAGTCTTCAGATATTTGAAAAGCTGCCATAAAAATGATGGAGAAAGTTGTTCTCTCTGGCCACAGAGGGCAAGACAGGAGGCGATGGGTCAAACTACAGCACAGCAGATTTAGATTAAATCTCAGGAAAAACTTCCTATCTGTCATAACAGCAGGACAATGGAACAGATGCCTAGGAAGGTTGTGGAAGCTCCTTCACTAGAGGTTTCCAAAAGGAGGCTGGACCCATCTGTCTTAGGTGATTTAGACACAACAAGTCCTGCATCTTGGCAGGGGGTAACATTACATGATCCTTGAGGTCCCTTCTAACCCTATGGGTCTATGATTCATCTCTGATCTTGGATATGCATGAGTGGGCAGTCAGGTCTTCATGGCCCATACAGTCCTTTGGATGCTTACCAAGTGAGAAACTTGTGATGCTATTTTGTGTGAGAGAGATGGACTACTGCCTGCTACAATTAGGAACATTTCATATATCCTAGGCCAGTGGACAGCCATCAGATAGCAAACATTTTCAGTCACTTCCATACTGGGCTGGATTTCTAACTGGCAACTTGGAAATGAAAGGACCTAGATCACTGAAGCACCATCGGAGGTCAGCACCCTATTGTGCGGTACAGATAACTAGTAGGAACCAGTTGCTTCCATTAAAAGCTAGACAAGAGATCATTATCCCCATTTTACAGATAGGGCACTGAGGTGCAGAGAGTGGGTGACTTGCCAGAGGTCACACAAGAAATCTGTAGCAGAGCTTGGAATTGAATCTGGCTCATCTGAGTCCCATGCCTGGCCTTTCACCCCAGGACCATCCTTCCACCACAGAGTCTAGCTTACTGAACCATCTGGTCCCCCAGTACATGGCTGCTATAAAAGTTGCAGAGGTATCTAGGAGGCGAACTCAAAGCACTGCATGAGAAGAGCGAACTGAAGGGTCTGAATACATTACTGACGGGGAAATGACATGTTGTCAGACTATAAAAGCAGAGATGTGTGAAAAGAGTCTCATAAGTGGTCAGCTGCTGTCATGGTTACTGACTGGGGTGGGATTAAAAAGCCACTGCTTTTAAGAAGACAGGAATCAAAGCTAGCCACTTCCTTCCTTGCTATGCTGTATGCTAGGTGGTGGTTTACCCTCCCCACAGGGGAGAGGAGGTGTGTGGAATTCATCCTAGTCACAAGCAACAGAGTCCTGTGGCACCTTATAGACTAACAAATGTATTGGAGCATAAGCTTTCGTGGGTGAATACCCACTTCGTCAGATGCATGTAATGGAAATTTCCAGAGGCAGGTATAAATATGCAGGCAAGAATCAGTCTAGCGATAATGAGGTTAGTTCAGTCAGGGAGGATGTGGCCCTCTTCTAGCAGTTGAGGTGTGAACACCAAGGGAGGAGAAACTGCTAGAAGAGGGCCTCATCCTCCCTGACTGAACTAACCTCGTTATCTCTAGACTGATTCTTGCCTGCATATTTATACCTGCCTCTGGAAACTTCCATTACATGCATCTGACGAAGTGGGTATTCACCCACGAAAGCTTATGCTCCAATACATTTGTTAGTCTATAAGGTGCCACAGGACTCTTAGTCTGGATCTGTAAAAAGCAACAAACACGGCTACCCCTCTGATCCTAGTCACAGACAATCTATTTCAGCCATGAGTCGGCGCCAGAGGGCTTTGTGACAGGCCATCTGTTACCTGACCTGTCAGACCATGTAGGCTTCTCTGCAGCTTGTTCTGTATCTCCCTGAAGAAAATACTTTCTTCCTCCAGCGGGAGAAGCTTGATTTGCCTCACTGTCCCACTTTAATTTTTATTAGACCAGAGGCCTGATCCTCAGAGATGATCAACACCCTCGACCGCTGCTGGGTGACCGAGTTTGGCACTCTGCCGAATCGGGCCCCTGCTCTTCTCTGAAGAGGGTGGTGGGGAATGAGCTGTTTAAAACTAGCTGCTTCAGAGACCTCTGCAGAGATTTGTCTCCAAACCCTAAGCAGCCTGCCCCTTGTAATACTTCTGGTAACCATGCACCCATTAGTATACACATTCACTGGGCCTGATTCTCTTCTCAATGAGTGTTTGTGTCTGTGGGTGTATACTACTGGGTGGATTGTTACCAAAAGTGTTACAAGATGCAAATAAGAGTGATTTACAAGGGGGTGAGTGAGAGGGGAATCAGGCCTGCTCGTGAGTCACTTCTGATTTACACTGGACCTCACTTTCTTTCTCCCCCCCCCCCCTTTTTCACACCAGTGTAAATCGGGAGCAACTCCATTGGACCCAACTCCCCTCTTACCCATTCCAATGGAATAAGTTGCACCTGATTTATACCACCGAGAGAAGAGAACGAGGCTAGCTTTCTACCATTCGTTCTCCAATTGAAGAGGTCATCTACAGCCCCAGGAAGTTATCTGAATGTCAGCTATATCCTCCAAATCAAGGCCATGTTACCTCATGCGAACATTTGCCTCCATTATCTAAATTTCTTTAATGCTGAAAGAATAATTCAGGTGCAGTAGAAGGGGGGGAGGGGAACCTCTATCAAACTGCCCCTCCTCCTCTGAAGCAAAACATCTCAGCTGTCAAAGCAACCAAATTGAGACTACAGCCGCCTTAAGGAAAAGAATCACTTAGCATTTCATTAGTGTGAAGTACCATGTTAATTCATACCATGGTAGCAGGAGTTGTAAAGCATGCTCTTATCAGGAGTGGTGGGCCAGATCCTCAGCTGATATATCAGAGGGGTAGCCATGTTAGTCTGGATCTGTAAAAAGTGACAGTCCTGTGGCACCTTATAGACTAACAGACATATTGGAGCATAAGCTTTCGTGGGTGAATACCCACTTCGTCAGACGCATGTGGTAGAAATTTCCAGGCTGATATAGGTTACTGCAGCTTCAATGGAAGATATGTGCATTTACACCAGTGAAGAATCTGGCCCAGTGTTCTTAAATCAAACCTCCAATGTGTTGGAATGGAGCAGGGGGAAATATATTTGTGGTGCAATGAAAATCTTCCTGCTCTAAGGAACCTAAAATCACATGGGTAACTACAAAGCCTTGAAATAGCTTCTGACTTGTTTAGGGAGCCTGATCCAGTGAGGTGCTGAGCACTCTCAGGGGAAATTGAGGATGCTCCACGCCTCACAGGAGTGCTCAGGATCTAAGCTCTAAACAGATAACCTATACAGCCATAACAGGCTGGCTGCTAGTGTGTTGCACTTACTTCCCACTGAAAGCAATTGGGGGCCCTACAAAGGTTCTGTTCTGTACTGCAGTGTGTGGTTATGGAAACCAACTCGGAAATAGCTGGTTTCTGTGGCTGTAGGTGTGATGGCAAAATCTGGATTCAAAGCAATCTGTCTAGGGAAATGGCTGATTCAGGGACTGGTAATGGCAGATGACTATTGTATTGCATTTGCAACCAGAGGCCCCAACCAAGATGGTGGCTGAGTGCTGTGAAAACACCTAGTGAGTGTGATTCCCTGGCTGGAAGGGTTTACAAGACAAAAGGTGGGGCAGAAACACAGGCACAGAAGGTGAAGTGACTTGCTCAAGACCTCAGGCTTACTTTTAAGTCAGCAGTTCAAATCTGGCCTGGGTCAGTATGGCATCACTTAAAGAATCCCCATAGATATATTTGTTAACGGTGAAGAGCCAAATTCTGCTCTCGGTTGCAGGGGCCCAGTTCCCACTGAAACTTTCAGCAGTAGTACCCCATGGAACTGAAAGCAGAATTGGGTCCTGTTTGCCAAAATGCAGTTCTCCCCATCAGCTGATGCTGAAATGAGCCTACCCTCCCTGGCCACTCAGTCTTGTGCTGGAGTGATAGGGATTGAGGTGCTGGAGGGAAGTGTGTCTCCAGAGCAGAGATCATAATAGTGAGAGATGCCAAGGCTCTGGAGGATGGACAATGCATAGGCATAGTCACCATTGCCAAATCTGGATTGACCTCCGGTAAGAATCTGGATTATTCCAAGATCTTGACCCAGATCTGGAATGCCCAAGGTAGGTGGGTGTTCAGCTCTTAAAGTTTTTGGTGCTTGCAAAATGTGGATGTGGAAATGGGTTGGGTTTTCTAGCATCCCCATAGTTCAAGAGTGGTTGGATCAAGTGTTTGGGTTTAGGGCAATGCGTTGTTTATGCTGTCCCTGGGGTTCTAAATGCCGTGTTTACTTGAAGTATACTGAGATGGCTCAGAGCTTCAGAAAGGTAACCTTAGAACGCCAGGTAATGAGACTGCAATGCCAAGGAAAATCTAAAAGTTCATTGGTAAGGCTCTTAAACTGTTAACTAGCATTAAAGGGTCAAAGAGAGTGAAAGTGGAGGCAGCAGCTGTGCAAAGGAGACTGAAGATGTGCTGCACACAGCACGAGCTAGGGGGTCAGTATTCAGAGTCTGCAACGCACAGGGTAAAATTCAGACCAGGAGAAAGGGATAACCATAAAGTGTGTGTGAAGGGGGGGTGGGTGGAGGATTTTAAACAGCCTGGGAAAGGAATTAGTATTCAATTAGTGTGTAATAAGACAGCAAATCAGCCAGTGTTTAATTTGTAATGAAAGACATACAAATTGTCAGACAATTGTCTTATTTTCATAATTGAGGTGGCAAGCCTAGAGCCCTGAAACCAGTTCCCACCTCCAGGGCAATGGAATCAGTGTGGCTCTGAACAGAAGGGAAGATATGCCCTTGCCATAAATATAAAGGGAAGGGTAACCACCTTTATGTATGCAGTAACATAAAATCCCTCCTGGCCAGAGCTACAGAATCACTTTACCTGTAAGGGGTTAAGAAGCTCAGATAACCTGGTTGGCACCTGACCAAAAGGACCAATAAGGAAAGAAGATACTTCCAAATCTGGGGGTGGGGGGGAAGAGGTTTTGTTTGTGCTCTTTGTTTGTTCCCTCTCTGGATGGAGAGAGACCAAGCAGGTAAAACATCTCCTGAAAACATACCTGAAATGATACGTCTAAAATTACAGAAATTGTAAGTAAAGGCAAGGAATGCATTAGATTATCTTTTGTTTTAGCTTGAGTTTTCCCTATGCTAAGAGGGAGTTTTATTTCTGTTTTTTGTAACTTTGAAGCTGAGCCTAGAGGGGAATCCTCTGTATTTAAATCTTTTTATTACCCTGTAAAGCTACCTTCCATCCTGACTTTTGCAGGGGTGATTCTTTTACTTTTTCTTTAAAGTTCTTCCTTTAAGAACTGGTTTGATTTTCAGTGTCCTAGGGACAAAGGGTCTGGTTGGTACTCACATTATTCTCAAGCCTCCCCGGGAAACAGGGTGAAAGGGCTTGGGGGGATATTTTGGGGAACAAGGGACTCCAAGTGACCCTTTTCCTGAATTTTTGTCTAAATCTCTTGGTGGTGGCAGCAATACCGTCCAAGGACAAGGAAAGGATTTGTCCCTTGGGGAAGTTTTAACCTAATCTGGTAAAAATAAGCTTAGGGGGTCTTTCATGCAGGTCCTCACATCTGTACCCCAGAGTGGGGAGGGAACCCTGACAGCCCTCCCCATGCACAGCCCAATTTCACAGGGGTCCATGCCTGGCAGCGTACATGGGCAGATGGGAACTGGGTATGGGTGGGCTGAGATCAGAACACTTGCTGTTGCAGGGATCCTCTCACCCTCCCCACCATGACCGGGGCACGCAGGGCTGCTTCAACCATGGCAAGGAAAATGCTTTGCCTTTCCCTTGTGCATCCTTTGCCACAGCAACACAGTTTTCCCCTAACTGGGCTGCCTATTTGATGGAATGTGTCTTGTATCGTGTTTTCCATCAGTAGATCTCAAAGCACTTTACAAAGTTCCCCCCTGTTTTACAGATGGGGAAACTGAGGCCTGGAGGGGCAGGAACCTGCCCACGGTCACCCAGCAGTAGAGCTGGGATCAGAACCCAAGTCTCCTGACTCCCAGGCTAGTGCTCTGTCCCCTAGAAGACCAAACTTCCAAGTGGTAAGAGACTAGGGGGTGAATCTTTCCTTCACTTGGTCCTGTGCAAACATCACGAGTTTAACAGAGCAATATGGAGACTGGGTTATTGGGGAACTCGTTATGTCAGGGTCCTGAGACCTGGTACAGAGGAACATAACTCAGAGCTTTATTGATCACATCTGGGCTGCACGGGCATCCACCCAGCCCAGGGAGAAGTCCCGAAACCCCATCCCAGGACGCACTGGGCTCAGTGTCACTCTGGCCCTATAAGATAGGGACACGGCTCTGAATCTCCAGAATTATCCTGGGATTGATTGGCCTGGCAGCCTTGAAGCAGAGGCAATCAGGTCCCATCATGCCAGAGGGCAATATCCCACATTTGTAAAAAGCAACAGAGGGTCCTGTGGCACCTTTAAGACTAACTTCTGTTAGTCTTAAAGGTGCCACAGGACCCTCTGTTGCTTTTTACAGATTCAGACTAACACGGCTACCCCTCTGATAACTTGATCCCACATTTGGTAACTTAACTTGTTGCCCATCAGGCATTATTTTTTAGCAATCTAGGTTCTCACTCTTGTCTGTTTATCAATCTTTCCTCTGATAACACTGGTCTACAATTTTTGAGAAGTCGTCTGCTTCAGAGATAAAATGTGCTATTTATTATGTATTTTGATGTGCTGAATTCAAATATGACAATTAAAACAACTGATTGGCTACTGTTTCTAAGATATTTAAGTTTTTACATTTTATGTCTATGTATATTGTGTAGATAGTAGAGTTTTAATCATAAATTGTAAACCTAGGTCTTTTCATGTGTTTATGGTTGCTTTACATGATAATATTTCACCTGTCCTGTTTTAACACTTTAAAAATCAGCAAAAGGGTTATATAAATAAAATTTATTATGAAACAAAAGGCAAAAAACTATTATGTACATAGTTTAGTCCTATTCAGTGTCTACTTGGCGCTTCTTGGCTTGTCTCTTGTATTCATTAAATGGAACATCTCTTGTCACTGTCCAGCAATAGTCTGCAAGCATTGATGGGCTCCATTTGCCCTGATAGCGTTTCTCCATTGTTGCAATCAATGTCCTGGTGAAATCGCTCGCCGTGCTCGTTGCTCGCTGCTCCGCAGTTCGGTGGAAAAAAATCTAGATGAGAGTGCAAAAAATGTAACTTTAGTGACATGTTGCAACCAAGGCTTTTGTATGCCTTGAGGAGGTTTTCCACCAACAACCTGTAGTTGTCTGCCTTGTTGTTTCCGAGAAAATTTATTGCCACTAACTGGAAGGCTTTCCATGCCGTCTTTTCCTTGCCACGCAGTGCATGGTCAAATGCATCATCTCGAAGAAGTTCATGAATCTGAGGACCAACAAAGACACCTTCCTTTATCTTAGCTTCACTTAACCTTGGAAATTTTCCACGGAGGTACTTGAAAGCTGCTTGTGTTTTGTCAATGGCCTTGACAAAGTTCTTCATCAGACCCAGCTTGATGTGTAAGGGTGGTAACAAAATCTTCCTTGATTCAACAAGTGGTGGATGCTGAACACTTTTCCTCCCAGGCTCCAATGACTGTCAGAGTGGCCAATCTTTCTTGATGTAGTGGGAATCTCTTGCACGACTATCCCATTCGCAGAGAAAACAGCAGTACTTTGTGTATCCAGTCTGCAGACCAAGCAAGAGAGCAACAACCTTCAAATCGCCACAAAGCTGCCACTGATGTTGGTCATAGTTTATGCACCTCAAAAGTTGTTTCATGTTGTCATAGGTTACCTTCATATGGACTGCATGATCAACTGGAATTGATGGCAAAACATTGCCATTATGCAGTAAAACAGCTTTAAGACTCGTCTTCGATGAATCAATGAACAGTCTCCACTCATCTGGATCGTGAACGATGTTGAGGGCTGCCATCACACCATCGATGTTGTTGCAGGCTACAAGATCACTTTCCATGAAGAAGAATGGGACAAGATCCTTTTGACGGTCACGGAACATGGAAACCCTAACATCACCTGCCAGGAGATTCTACTGCTGTAGTCTGGAGCCCAACAGCTCTGCCTTACTCTTGGGTAGTTCCAAATCCCTGACAAGGTCATTCAGTTCACCTTGTGTTATGAGGTGTGGTTCAGAGGAGGAGGATGGGAGAAAATGTGGGTCCTGTGACATTGATGGTTCAGGACCAGAAGTTTCATCCTCTTCCTCTTCCTCGTCTGACTCAAGTGAGAATGATTCTGGTGCATCAGGAACCGGCAGTCCTTCTCCATGGGGTACTGGGCGTATAGCTGATGGAATGTTTGGATAATGCACAGTCCACTTTTTCTTCTTTGACACACCTTTCCCAACTGGAGGCACCATGCAGAAGTAACAATTGCTGGTATGATCTGTTGGCTCTCTCCAAATCATTGGCACTGCAAAAGGCATAGATTTCCTTTTCCTGTTCAACCACTGGTGAAGATTTGTTGCACAAGTGTTGCAGCATATGTGTGGGGCCCACCTCTTGTCCTGATCTCCAATTTTGCAGCCAAAATAAAGGTGATAGGCTTTCTTAACCATAGTGGTTATACTGCGCTTTTGTGATGCAAAAGTCACTTCACCACAAACATAGCAGAAGTTATCTGCACTGTTCACACAAGTACGAGGCATCTCTGCTCACTTTGCCTAAACAGAAATGTGTCCCTTTGCAAAATCAAACACTGACAAATAAGAGAGCACAACACTGTATGATTTCTAGAGCTGATATAGGGCAATTTGTTCAGCAGAGTGATGTAAACTTCGTTATGATTGCATCATCCATGACTTCTAGGAATAACGATGCAATTCATATCATGTATGACGCAATACCAGCTTCAGATTGCATCATTCATTGTTTTGCCTAAAAAGCAAGTACTGTCCAAACCCAGTCATAGATTTATTCATAGATCCAGTCAAAGATGTATTTTAGTCATTTCTGGTTTAAATTGAGATCCCTTCCCTTTATAACTCACTTATCCTCCGCCATTCCCAAGTCAAGGGTCGTATATACTGACCCAATAGCATATCTTGAAAACTAGAGCCAATCAACAATTTTAAGCATCATTTTCGTTCTCAGTGACCCAGAATTAGTAAAGTTTGACTACATTTATTTCAGAAGCATTTTGGCTGTAGAGCAGTGAAATTGGGGGTTATTTTCATCACTAGCTTGTATTTAACACCCTCTTGTATTTAACATCCTCTCTCATAGCTGTCACTATGTTGAGATAATGACCTTGTTTCTGGGCTATGGTCAAGCTGAACTTGGCACAGCTGCAGGAAAGGGGACACAGGTGGCTGCACTCTTACTCTTATTCCTCTTGGACTCAATTCTCCATATAAACGGAGCAACCTCTGGGGCTGCTCTGATTTACAACCTGGTTGCAGCTGTCTCTAAGGGACCACCCACAATAGACAGTGCAGCATGCCCTGGCCACACCCCTGCATTGGCAGCACAGGGCCATTCTCTGTCCTACACTGTTTTGTGTACAGCATGCTGGGTAATAACATGAGGACTCCATGTTTCTAAAATTAAAGTGGCTTTTTAAGAGAACTGTTTCCACAAGGGGCTGCAACTGCAGGTAGCATTCAAGCCATGTGCAAACAGTCTTACTGGTGTTACTGCCAATCTCTTCTCTCCTGGAACCTATTCTCCTGCCTCCAACTTGCTACATACACCTCTATGGATTCCCCTTTCCCCTAGGAGAATTCTTCCAAGGGGAGATCCAGCAGGCTTCAAGCCCCTTTACACTGCTCACTGGCCTCAAAACACCAGAATGCAGCTAGACCAGAGGTGGGCAAACTACAGCCCACAGGCCACATCTGGCCCGCAGGACCGTCCTGCCCTGCCCCCTCCCCCGCTGTTTCCCCTCCCCCGCAGCCTCAGCTCACTGCACCACCAGTGTAATGCTTTGGGCGGCGGGGCAGTGAGCTCTTGCCGGGCAGCGCAGCTGCAGAGCCGCGGCCTGACACGGTGCTCTGTGCTGCACAGTGACGTGGCTGGCTCCAGCCAGGCGGCACAGCTATCTGTCCTGCTGCTCTGGGAGGCATGGCTGTAGCGCCGCCAGCCACTGGTGCTCCAGGCAGCGCGGTAAGGGGACAGGGAGCAGGGGGTTGGATAGAGGGCAGGGGAGTTCGGGGGGTGGTCAGGGGGCAGGGGTGTGTGGACAGGGGTTGGGGCGGTCAGAGGGTGGGGAACAGGGGGGTTGAATGGGGGCAGGGGTCCTAGAGGGCAGTCAGGAAGGGGAGGAGTTGGATGGGGGCAGTCAGGGGCAGGGGTTCCGGGGGTGGTCAGGGGACAGGGAGGGGTGGATGGAACAGGGAATGGGGGGGTTGGATGGGGCAGAAGTCCCGGGGGGGGGGAGGGCAAGAAGCAGTGGGAGTCAGGGGGCGGGGCCCAGGCCATGCCTGGCTGTTTGGGGAGGCCTCCATACAATTTCGGAAACCCAATGTGGCCCTCAGGCCAAAAAGCTGATTTATGAACCTGAAAGGAAGCAAATGCTTTTCCTCGACCTCAAACAGTGCTGAAAAGGGACTGGCACATCACGCTGCTGGCCAAGGCCAGATTTAAACCAATGCCCCAGAAATACACATCTCCATAGACCTTTACCGTCATACCAGACCTGTTTAGATAATCAAGCCATAAATTCAGCTTGCATGTCTACCCGTCCAACCAGAAAAATATCCGAAGTTACTGGAGGAACTCCAGGGAAAAGTGTGTTTGCACGACTTGCTTTCGAAAGTGCATTACAAAGAACTCCATCAACCATTTGTGAATTAAGCTATGTGTCTCTAGGCAATTGAGAGTTATGAATGCAGAAACAAAGACGTGTGGCATCTATACCTGGAGCAGTAGTACACGCTGCTCCAGAAACTGCTAAAATCCTGCCAGTAGCAATCTGAACCCAGCTGCTGCTCTACCCAGTTCTGATCTCAGCAGGGCCATGGATCTGTTCGATTCTGTTTTTTATCTAGAGTCAAAATAATCAGGGACTGAAGATAATGATCTTGAAACCCAGGCATAAAAGAATCCAGGTGAAGGCTTTTTCTCTGTTTCCCTTGTCTTTGGTAAAACAATCCCAAAGAACCAGAAAGAGAGTGCATTTCATGGGCAGACGTTCCTTTGGTGCCCAGCTGAATTTAAACCCAGAAAGACTGAAGTCAAGGAAGTGGAAAACCTTGCACGTTGACCTGTCTCAAACTAAATACATGTATGGGATTAATTGAGCTAATCTGTTGGAAATGCAGTCTTATGCACTGTTTGCAAAACATAAAACTGGACAAAAATGACGCCTGAGATGCAGCTGTTTGCCTACAGTCATCAAGGTGACTGGAAAATGCAAGGGCCTGAGGCTGTTAAATGCTGCCAAAAATCATTACAGCTGGATTTTTTTTTTCTCCCCAAGTGCTTAGCAACCCCAACTGAACCCCCACTTTCAGAAGAGCTCAGTCCTAGGGCCTAACGTTTGGTTGGACATAAAGCCCATTGGAGAAGCTCAATGGAAAGATTTTTGTTTTTGGATTGGGCCTTTTTAGCAGGCACTGAGAACCCACAGTGCCCTTCGATTTCACTTAATATCTATGAATCGCTACAAGCTTCCTGTAATTACTCTGAAATATATGTAGGATAATAACTCTTTATGGATAAATCTCCTGTAAGACAAGTGTAGTGAGTTTGTCAGGTCTGAGGTGAGATGTCTGCAAAGAACAGAGGACCCTTTGCCAAGGGGGTCTTTGTGTGTGTATGTTCAAATGATTATACTTCCATCTGAAAATCTCAAGCATTTTACAGATGTAACGAGTCTTCTCTCTCTTTCCCTCCCCCCGCCCCCCCTCAGTTTACTGGAGCTAAATGACTTGCTCAAGAAGTCAGCAGCTGAGCCAGCCACAGGACCCAGGAGTCCTGACTCCCTTGTCCTGTGCTCTAAACCAATGTCCAAGGACTGACACTAGTCCCTGAGATCTCCCTGACACAGTTTAGGAAGGTAGCAAGCTGGTCTCTGGTATCAAAAAGGTTGAGAAACACTGCTCTGAACAATGAATCCCGTGATCAGGGAGTTTTTTTTTTTTTCCAAAGGATCCTGGTAATGAGTGACTTTAATGGGGGTATCTGTGAAGACCTTCTGTAGCTTTTATCATCAAGATGGTAAGTGAAAATTCTCTCTCTCTCTCTGCACTCAGATATACTGGTGAACTTCCAACTGAAGTCAATGGAGAATTGATGAAGCCAAGAAGTTGTCTCTTGGCTTGGCAAAGTGGATGTGAACATGGCAAGCAAATTGGGGATGGTACTGCCAGAGTCCTGGCTCCTGGTCCTCTCCCCAACCTCTAATCCTTGCTCCTTTTGCTACGTTAGGCTACAGGGACTTCCTACAAAGGGGTCCACTCAGGTAAGTGTAGTGTACTGACCTGACCTGAGAGTCCAGTAGAGCCACAGCTAAACCTAGAGGGGGCTGACTTTGAGGGTGGCTCTAGAATGGCTAAGATCCAGAGCTTATGAACTGTTCTCCTTAGGATTTTTTGGACAAGAGACGGTGGATATTTGTTGTGATGGTGGTTTAAATAGAAATTCTCCACATGACACATCAATTTTTCAAGTTCTGTTTTTTTATTAAAAGCCCAAAAGATGTCAAATTTTGGCAAACCAAAGATTAGAAATACCAGGTGGTTGAGGAGGTAATTTTTTTTTTTAATTGGACCAATTTCTGTTGGTGAGAGACCAGCTAGTCACACAGACACAGACACAAGTTGGTCCAATAAAACATACTACCTCACCCACCTGGTCTCTCTCGTATCCTGGGACTGACACAGCTACAACAATACTGCATAAAACAAGTTCAGGTTTTTTGTCAATCTCCTGAGGAGATGCAGGGGGGAGCATTTAGTGGCCAACTGCAGTCTTGACAATTCAGATGTAACAAAGACATGGATAGAACAAGGGTAAAAGTGTTTGAAGAGATCCACATTAGTGAGTCTGGAAGCTGTATATCCTATTGTGACCACTGTTCATGCTGATCAAAGTTTCTTTGTGCTTCCCCTTGTCAGTTGAATCACCTGTTGCCCACATATTGTAAGCTCCTCAGGGGAGGGACTGCATGTTAGTACAGTGTCTTGCACAATGGCCATTATGATGATACCTGAGATCATCTTCATCCTCCCTGGGGAATACTTTCTGTGCCGACAGGGCAAGAGAGACTGATCTCATGGTTAAGGCTCATGGAGACTTCAATTTCCAGTTCTGCTGCAGACTCCTGTGTGACCTTGGGTACGTGACATGGGGCTAGACATGAAATGTACACAACAACCACTGCTGAGGCTAGATTCTCAAAAGACGCCAGCACCAATAGGTGTGGAAGCCCTGGGTTTCCCAGCTCTGCAGCTGGTGGAAGCAGCATTTCCTGTGGAATCTGTTCTTTCGCGATCTAATTCATACCAAATTGAATTATGGGAAGGATGTTGTACAGCAGACAGCTGTGTGTAGCAGATGTTTGAAAGCATGTCAGGGGAAGAGGGTACCTCTACTCATGTTGCATCAGGAGCTGTGAAATTAAGCCTGTAACAAAGCAGTTACTTGTCCCACTGAAACACACACACTGTATAGAGTGCTACAATGTGAACCTGCCTGAGGATTTTGATGCTTGTTCTTAAGTAGACAGCATTAGTCCAAAAGCTGAAACCATTTCAAAAAGCACCTGCTATTTAGTGGCTTGCAAAAGGAAGGGGTGCATTGGATGTGGGGTGTGTGTGTTTGTGTGTGTATAGAATATCCCCACAAATTGCACCAATTTGACTAAATTGATTGCCCTAATTTAGCTAAATTGGTTTCTCAATCTACCAGGTTGGCACTGAATTAAGCTCAATCAGTGTCAGGTACTTTAAAATTGATTTGAATGGTCACACAATGGGATTGCCCTGATTTAACTAAATTGATTTAGAAACAGATTTAATTTTGTGCAACTTCCATGCATAGACCAGGCCTTACTACTCACAATGTGCTGTTCTGCTGCTAGTAGCCTCCAAGAAAATATATTGGGCAGACTGAGGAAAATCTACTGGTTTGGAAACAGGCCAAATTCACCTAGTGCAAAGTCGAAGGGATGAACTGGGCCAATTTTTCACTATCGCTTGGAAGTTCTGTTGGCTAACAATAGTTCCTGATAGTGGTTTACTAGGAAAACTTGCTTGACACAAGTGCAGTGAAGCAGGGCTGAAGTTCAGTATGCCTCAACCCTGACCACACCTAGGGGATGAGGAGAGAGTTGAGATTCTGTGGTCTATTCAAGTGAAATAATAGCTACCCCTGCCAGTGTCAAGATCCTGGAAAAGAAAGTTCTCAAGGTCTCCTCCTCAGAGGCCTCTTCAGAATACATTAGCTGGGTCTCAATCCAGCTGCCAGTAGAAAGGGTACACACCACATACCCACCAGCGGCGCTGACGCTATTGCATACGCTTGTTGATCTTCCCAGCAGAGGCCACGGCGAATGAGCTGGTATCTTTACCCCAGCGGCAATATCCCCAAATCCAGGGGTGAGGCCCACGAGCAGGGCCCTGTCTTGGAAACTGGCCGCTGCTGTACCTGTCCTGTGGATAAATAGGAAACCTCTCTTAAACTAAACCAGAGCTAGAAACTTGTGTTCGGCTTAAGGGAGGAGGGAATACATGTGGCTTTATGCCGCCTTTTTGCCTCTGGGATTCTGGGCTGCTCCTGGGGTTGACGTGGCCTCCTGAATATAGTTAGAGCACCCCCAGCAATGCTCAATTTTATGGTAGGTTCCTGAGGGCTTCTTATGAGCTAGTCTAGAGCAGCCTAGAATCCTTGGAGTGGGTTGTGCTCTGGTCCTACACCCTCCCTTGTGCTGGGGCTTGAGGGGACCAGCCTAGGGCCAACACAATGCCTGCAAAGGTGGAATTGTCCCCTCTGCTCCCTGAGAACTGTTTATGCCCCCTGTATGCCACCACCACAGTAGTGCATGGGGGGGGGGCAGAATCCCTCCCCATTATTGTTTTTGGTTCGTTGGTGTTTTTTGTTTGGGGGGGTGGGGATGGTAAAAGACCATGGAAACAGAAGTGCAGGTGCTAGTCTAATCCCCAGTGGGGTGAATCTTGCATTCCTTGCACATCCAAGGTTCCCATTTAAATGGGAGTAGGGACTGCACCTGGTTCCTTGCAGGTGTATAGTTACCTCTGCTTCCTAAAAACTAGGCCCTGGAGGCCTTCCCTAGCAACAATGCAATAAAACAACTACCCTACAAGCCCACTATTCTAGTTCCAAGAAACTAAAGATTGGCAGCGAATTATTTTAGATCTCATTATGCATAACAGCCTCTGGTTTCTTTTTTGACTCAAATGAAGAGAGACAGAGGCGGGAGTTAGTTACCCACTTGGCAGCAGGCCAGTTGGACTTGATTAGATCACCACAACCGAGTTTAACACACTGGAAGAGCTAGGGAATTGAGCCACATGCGCATATGTGTGTGCGCTGTCAGCTCTCTTTTCCACCCCTCCTCCCCATATGTCCGAGCACCTCCCTGACATGAACAGCGCTCAGACGGAGTGCGCACAGGCGTAGCTGAACGTGATGGGGTGGCGCTGAGAGGGCCAAAATGGCACGGGGAATGAAGAGACTGACAGGCATTGCCTCAATGGTCTGCATGCAATACGCACGTCACTGCAGAACAGTGTCTCGGACCATGTGTCGCAGGACTGTTTCACTGGAAAATTAGAAGAGGGGCTCAGGATTGATCCCACAAAGGATATTTAGGTGGTGGTTCTGGCCCAGGGGACAGAGTCTGGTTGAATTTACATCACTGTTTATCTGATGTAACTCTTCTGAGCTTAGAATCTGACCCCCCTCTCATTTAATGTCCATCCATTGATTGGCCTATCGGGCCCTAGTGACTACTTTGGGAGACAGCAGGCCTGATACTGCTCACACTGATGTAAATCAGAAGTAACTCCTTTCAAGTCAAAGGGCCAGATCCTGATCTCCCTTACCCTAGTGTACATTTGAAGCATGTCCATTGCATTCATTAGAATTACTCTGGATGTACAGAGGGCAAACTGAGATCAGGATTTGATCTGGGGCATTACACCCATGGATGATCAAACAGGATCAGGCCAACATGATCTGTCTCATCTAGCCAGAGCCATGCACAGAAACAAGCTGGAATGGACTGAAAGGGGGAGATAAAACTAAATTGGAAAAACATTTGATTACACTTTCATATCCCTAATAATTCTTGGAAACCTACTTCCTTCTAGATTAATATGTATACCTAGAACCCCCTCTAACGAACACTAGCTACATCCCAGGAGCTAAACTTAATACTTTCTGTCAGCATCATGTAAGGGAATGAGCAAAACAGCACTCTGAGTACTTTGACTGGTAAACCCTGCTTCTCTTCCTGAGGACCTTGCTCTGTTAGCTAGAGTGTGTGGCACAGTCTAGAGGAATTAGAATAAAGGTCAAAGGCAGAATATTGAGGAGAGAGAAGGATACAACGAATATAGGAGGTGGGGGGAATACACTTGGCTGTACAGGTTCATGCTGAAGCTATGGCACTATGTGCTGCATACGAGATGCCTGCTGTGCACCTTTTGAAATAGACAAACCCTAGCAATCCCTGTATCTAGACTCCATTGAGATTTTTACGGTGTCTAAGGGAGTTAGACACCTGAATCTTAGTTCCAATAGGAGTTGGGCACCTCCTCCTTTAGTCTCTTTTGAAAATTCCAACCCTAATCCTGTCTACTTATGGCATCTCTAATGTGCCCACCACTGTACTGTCCAGATGCCAGGTACAAAATTAGGCTTATGGATGAAAATTGCCCCAGGAAAACTCTTTACCATCCCATGTTTTTGTTACTGTTTTGCCCACTGAACAAAACATGCTCTGAGGCATGCATCCCCTGCAGCAGGTGGGAGACCTTCCACTATAGGGCTGTGTGAGCTGCAATGCCTTGGCGCAGCAGAGCTGACCAGCAGGTGCTGAGAGACCATCAATGGTTATAGCCCTTAAGGGCACTCTCAATGGTGCATCCAACTTCCCCTCGGCATCCATGGAAGTTTGATGACTGGAAATGTCAACCTAAAATGTATTTGTACCCTTCAGTGGATGGGCACGTCCATATATGTCTGTGGTGGGGTTCTTGTGTGATGTAGGGGCACCCATCACCAGGCCTTCAAGTAAACTGAGGTCCTGCAACTTATTTCACACAGGCCACCAAGCAGCCACCAACTGATAATGGCTTTTGAGGGCAGATCCTCAGCTGAGCATCTGCCCCTTGATCACACATGATCTGAATTGCCTGGTGGAGGTGAAAGGCTCTTCTTTCATTGCCGGATTCCTGAAACGTTCAGTCCCCTTTCCTCCTGCCTCCGAAGTTCCCATCATTTGTCAGTGACAAGGTAAACCCATTCAGAACAAAAAGTCTGGTGCATCAGCAGTTTCCCCATCATTCAGATATATAAAAATCTCCCTCCATTGTCTCAGCAGGTTATAGGAGGTGTCTGTCAACTTACGCAGCCACTCACTCCACCCCCAAAAAGAATTCCGAGGCTGCAGTTGTTAGTGTCTTAGCAGCTGCTGCACGTGTGCGTAACTACAGCCAAGAGGCATCAAGAGAACAAATGTCAGCCAGTGACGAGCCTTTCTGAGATTAACCTTGAATCTTTCTAACCAAAGAACAAGGGGAAACAGGGATTGTATTGAATTAATCAGTGCTGAGAGTTATGTAGGAAGGCAGTGTGGCCAAACAAACATCAACTAGTTTTAGAGTCAGACTATTTTTTTTTTTTTACTCCATGGTTCATTTCTTATTTTTAAGATTATAGTCATATAATTCTGAAAGGAAACCCACTACACGCACCACCTGCTTAGATTCATTGTTAAGTGTTTTGATTTAAGGACATCGGTACTATTAGGTCTCTGTGAACAAGTCTCAAAAGCAAAAATAATCAGGTGGGAGGGGGTAGCAGAATTATTCTTTGCAAACATGACCACAAAAGTGAAATCGGACCCATTCTTCTTACATAGACTCTTATTGGTCTGTGAGAGGCAGTGTGGTAGAATGGGGAAGGCATTTGGCCTGGGAATTGGGAAATCTGCGTTCTCTTCCCACTTGAACGGCTTGTAACATTGAGCAAGTCACATTGCTGCTCCCTGCCTCAGTTTCCCCACCCACACTCTTTAATGTAGGCGCTGTCTCTCACTACGCATGTACAAAGCGCCTAGAGAAATGTGACCCTGATCTCAGCTGGAGCCATTAGATGCTACTACTATACCCCTTATAATACAAGATTTTAAGCCCAGAAAATCCTCCCGTTGTCAACCTGCTTGATCTGATGTAAAGCCTTGGCCATAGACCTTCACCCAGTGATTCCTGCATTGAGCCCAATATCTTGTAGCTGAACAAGAGCATATCCTTTAGAAGGAGATCCAGTCCAATCACAGCTGGGAACAAGCAGGGGTCAGTGGTTGAGTGAAGGGGCTGAGGGGGCGCTTTATTCCTCGGGTAGCAGCTCAAAGCCACCCAGGGTGGCAGCCTGACAGTTGCTGCTATCACGTGCATCCATCACACAAACTCAAGTCTCTTACCTTACTGGATGTCTGAATAATTATCTCAGACCTAGATAAGGACGAGATACATTGGGAGGGCACGTTGGCTGCTGGATAGTACAGAGAAGCAGTTGCACATTTATGGACAATAGGGCCTGATCTAAATCCCATTAAAGTCAATGCAAAGGTTCCCATTGACTTAAATGGGATCTGGATGGGGCTCATACTGTAGAGAGGACTTCACTCCCCGTTTTTTTAATCTGGTACCTTTCAGCATCACTAAAACCCCCACCACACTGGTGCATTTAGCTATAGGGTGCTGTGTACTGTGCCTTTAAATCTCTAAAAGGACTCTCGTTAGCAGATGAGACTGGCAGCTATTTGGTGTTCAGTGCAGACTGTTAAACAGACACATGCTGTACAGAGAAACATATGTACATCAAGATCAAAGGAGTGAGGAGGCAAGAAAAGATACTTTACTTAAAGGGGAAAAAAGAGGCCTGTCTTGGGTGATAATTATCCAGTTTAGTTTTCTCTTGCTACATGCTTATTTTAGTCAGAATGAAATTCACACCGTGCAGAGACCCAGCAGTTAAATCCCACTTGAGCCCTCAAAATAAGGTTTAAGTGGGACTAAAGCAGCCTGTAGCCCTAAGTATTATTATTATTGGTATTGCTGTAATACTTAAGCATTGTATGGACCAGGACATCGTTGTGCTAGGAGCTGTACAAATACAGAACAAAAAGATGGTTCTTGTCCCAAAGAGGTTCCCCTAAGCCCTGTGCTGGCTCTGTGCACAGGAGGTCCCTGTCCCCGGAGAATGGTCAGCACCTCTGTAGCTGATTTATAAAGAGATGTGTTTTGCACAGCAGTGCTATTTCTAGTTCTGCATTAACATATGACTCACACATTTATTTTCACTGGTATGTTTGTGGCTATTTTAAGCAGTGTCTAAAGAATCCCAGTAAATATATAACAACTGGAATGAAAGATGCCAGTCTTTTTATTTTGTTTTACATCAAAGCTAAAAGATTCATTTTTAATTCCTTAAAAAAATCTACCTAAATAAATTAATGGAGATATCCTATCTCATAGAACTGGAAGGGACCTTGAAAGGTCATTGAGTCCAGCCCCCTGCCTTCACTAGCAGGACCAAGTACTGATTTTGCCCCAGATCCCTAAGTGGCCCCCTCAAGGATTGAACTCACAACCCTGGGTTTAGCAGGCCAATGCTCAAACCACTGAGCTATCCCTCCCCCCAATACGCCCATCCTCCCCAACACACACCCCAAAAAAACCCCTGCAAATTATTTTAAACATTTTGGCCCCAATCCTATAAACTGATCCACTTGGGCAAACCCCTACCTCAGCTGGGCCAGATCTATGTCTGGTGTAAATTGTTGGATCAATTTACACTAGCCGTGGATCTAGCCCATTAACTTCAGTGAGGTTCGGCATGGGAGTTGGGGCCTGCCATGAAGATCATGTTGCAGGATAGGGCCCGTGTCAGCACCAACACAATTCTAACATATCTACATCTACTATTAAAGCTACATGAACAGTCAGCACAAACCTGAGCCAGGATTTTACAAACATATATTGGGAAAGAAAGAACAAAAAAGAAATTATTTGTAGATTTCAAAACCTGCTTTTATCTTTTCAGTGGATCAATAATCATAAAAAGACCAGCATCCCCCAAGGATGTGTAAGGGTTGGGTGAACGTGAGCCTAACAGTTTGTCAGTGGCTTTGCTGGAGGGGCTGACAATGTAATATGTACACTGTCTATGGAACTACCGATGTGCATTCCAAGAGAGTCAATTCTATTCTCCTTCTCTCCAAGGGTATGTCTACACTACGGGATTAATCCGAATTTATATAATTCGAATTTGTAAAACAGATTGTATAAAGTCGAATGTATGCAACCACACTAAGCACATTAATTCGGCGGTGTGCATCCATGTACCGGGGCTAGCGTCGATTTCTGGAGCGTTGCACTGTGGGTAGCTATCCCATAGCTATCCCATAGTTCCCGCAGTCTCCTCCGCCCATTGGAATTCTGGGTTGAGATCCCAATGCCTGATGTGGCCAAAAACATTGTCGCGGGTGGTTCTGGGTATATCCTCCCCCCTCTCCAGGAAGCAACGGCAGACAACCGTTTCGCGCCTTTTTCCTGGGTGAACAGTGCAGACGCCATACCACGGCAAGCATGGAGCCCGCTCAGCTCAAGACAGCAGTCATGAACATTGTAAATACCTCGCGCCTTATCGTGCAGTTTAAGCTGAACAAGAACCTGGAAAACTAGGCGGCGAGGAGCAGGCTACGGCAGCGCGGCGACGAGAGTGATGAGGATATGGACATGGAATTCTATCGAACCGCGGGACCAGGTGCTTTGGAGATCATGCTATTAATGGGGCAGGTTATAGCCGTGGAACGCAGATTCTGGGCCCGGGAAACAAGCACAGACTGGTGGGACCGCATAGTGTTGCAGGTGTGGGATGATTCCCAGTGGCTGCGAAACTTTCGCATGCGTAAGGGCACTTTCTTGGAACTTTGTGACTTGCTTTCCCCTGCCCTGAAGCGCCAGAATACCAAGATGAGAGCAGCCCACACAGTTGAGAAGCGAGTGGCAATAGCCCTGTGGAAGCTTGCAACGCCAGACAGCTACCGGTCAGTCGGGAATCAATTTGGAGTGGGCAAATCTACTGTGGGGGCTGCTGTGATGCAAGTAGCCAAAGCAATCACTGAGGTGCTGCTACGAAAGCTAGTGACTCTGGGAGATGTGCAGGTCATAGTGGATGGCTTTGCTGCAATGGGATTCCCTAACTGTGGTGGGGCGATAGATGGAACCCACATCCCTATCTTGGCACCGGAGCACCAGGGTACCCAGTACATAAACCGCAAGGGGTACTTTTCAATGGTGCTGCAAGCACTTGTGGATCACAAGGGACGTTTCACCAACATCAACGCGGGCTGGCCGGGAAGGGTTCATGATGCTCGCGTCTTCAGGAACACTACTCTGTTTAAAGGGCTGCAGCAAGGGACTTACTTCCCGGACCAGAAAATAACCGTTGGGGATGTTGAAATTCCAATAGTTATTCTTGGAGACCCAGCCTACCCCTTAATGCCATGGCTCATGAAGCCATACACAGGCAGCCTGGACAGGAGTCAGGAGCTGTTTAACTACGGGCTGAGCAAGTGCAGAATGGTGGTAGAATGTGCATTTGGCCATTTAAAAGGTCGCTGGCGATCGCTACTGACTCGCTCTGACCTCAGCCAAAGAAATCTCCCCATTGTTATTTCTGCTTGCTGTGTGCTCCACAATCTCTGTGAAAGTAAGGGGGAGACCTTTATGGCAGGGTGGGAGGCTGAGGCAAATCGCCTGGCTGCTGATTACGCGCAGCCAGACACCAGGGCGATTAGAAGAGCACACCAGGAAGCGCTGTGCATCAGAGAAGCTTTGAAAACCAGTTTCATGACTGGCCAGGCTACAGTGTGAAATTTCTGTTTGTTTCTCCCTTCATGAAAACCCGCCCCCTTTATTGACTCATTCATTCTCTGTAAGGAACCCACCCTCCCCGTTCCCCCAGCTTTCTTTCAAAGGAAATAAAGTCACTATCGTTTAAAAATCATGTATTCTTTATTAAGTGATTATAAACATAGGGAGAGAACCAAGAAGGTAATCTGGGTGAGGTTTGGGAGGAGGATAGGAGGGAAGTAAAAGGCCACTGAACAAATTCAGTATAATGACAGCCTTTTGGTTGGGCTGTCCACTGGGGTGGAGTGGGAGGGTGCACGGAGCCTCCCCCCCCCCCGCGTTCTTACACGTCTGGGTGAGGAGGCTATGGAACATGGTGAGGGGGGAGGGAGGTTATACAGCGGCTGCAGCGGCACTCTGTCATCCTGCTGCCGTTCCTGAAGCTCCACCAGACGCCGGAGCATGTCCGTTTGCTCACGCAGCAGCCCCAGCGTTGCAGCCTGCCACCTCTCATCTCGAGCGTCCCTCATGACCTCACGTTCACTGGCATCTTTCCTAAATTTAGATACAGTGTCCTTCCACTCATTCAAATGAGCTCTTTCATTGCGGGTGCATTCCATTATTTCCGTGAACATGTCATCTCGCGTCCTCTTTCTACGCCGCCTTATCTGAGATAGCCTTCGGGACGGAGGAGGGAGGCTTGAAAAATTTGCAGCTGCTGGAGGGAGGGTTGAAAAAAAGGAGAGAAGTTTTTAAAATGATACATTTTACAGAACAATGCTTATACTCTTTCATGGTGAAAAACACTATTCACATTACATAGCACATGTGATTTCAGTACAAGGTCGCATTTTCCATCTTAATATTGAGTGCCTGTGGCTTTGGTGTTAGAGATCACAGACGCAGGTCCGGGCAACAGAATTCAGCTTGCAGGCAGCCATGGTAAGCCATTGTCTTTCGGCTTCTGCGCCCTCCTTTCCCACATACCAAGCAAAGCCTGTTGACTGCTGCGGTTTTCCTGTTAACCTTCAGCAGCAGAAAACAAACTAACCCCCCCCCCCCATCCAATTCTCTGGGATGATCGCTTTATCCCTCCCCCCACCGCGTGGCAGGTATCAGGGAAGATCCCTGCAGAAACCAAACTAACCCCCCCCCCGCCCCCCCTCCCGCCATGAATTCTCTGGGATGATCAATGTACCCCTCCCCCCACCGCGTGGCTGGTAACAGGGAAGATCCCTGCTAGCCAAACGCGAAAAGCTCAGGGCCAATTCCCCCCCCCTGTGCTTGGCTAACTGCAGGGAAGGATTTCTTTTCAGCCACAGGCAAACAGCCCAGTAGGAACGGCCACCTCTGTCCCCTTAATTAAATTCCCGTATTTCAACCAGGTTACCATGAGCGATATCACTCTCCTGAGGATTACACAGCAAGATAAAGAACGGATGTTGCTTGAATGCCAGCAAACACCGGGACCATACGCTGCCAGGCTTTGTCAGGCAATGATACCAGATTACTTGCTGCAAGCATGGCGTGGTCAAGTGTCCTACCATGGAGGACGGAATAAGGCTGCACTGCCCAGAAACCTTGTGGCAAGGCTTTTGGAGTACCTCCAGGAGAGCTTCATGGAGATGTCCCTGGAGGTCCATCCCCAGACACGTTAACAGACTTTTCCAGTAGCTGTACTGGCCGCGAATGCATCCCAAGTCCTCAGGGCAAAGTAATCATTAAAAAACGCTTGCTTTTAAAACAAGTTTTATATTTTAAAAGGTAAACTCACCTGAGGTCCCTTCCATGGGGTCATGGTCTTGGATACTGGCTTGGGAGGGTTGGGAGGGTACTTCAGTCAGGCTGAGAAAAAGATCCTGGCTGTTGGGGAGAACGGAGTGCTGGGTGCTCTCTGCAAGCTCCTCCTCCTCCTCCTCCTCCTCTTCCCCATCCGCAGAATCCTCAGATGTAGCTGATGAGACTATCCCCGACCCGGAATCCACGGTCACAGGTGGGGTAGTGGTGGCGGCCCCCCCTAGAATTGCATGCAGCTCGGCGTAGAAGTGGCATGTCCGCGGCTCTGACCCGGAGCGACCGTTTGCCTCCTTTGTTTTTTGATAGGCTTGTCTGAGCTCCTTGACTTTCACGCGGCACTGATCTGAGTCCCTATTGTGGCCTCTCTCCATCATGCCCTTGGAGATTTTTTCAAAAGTTTTGGCATTTCGTCTTTTCGAACGAAGTTCTGCTAGCACTGAATCCTCTCCCCATATAGCGATCAGATCCAGTACCTCCCGTACGGTCCATGCTGGTGCTCTTTTTCGATTATCAGCCTGCATGGTTACCTGTGCTGATGAGCTGAGCTATCTGTGGTCACCTGTGCTCTCCACGCTGGGCAAACAGGAAATGAAATTCAAATTTTCCTGGGGCTTTTCCTGTCTACCTGGCCAGTGCATGCGAGTTCAGATTGCTGTCCAGAGTGGTCACAATGGTGCACTCTGGGACAGCTCCCGGAGGCCAATACCATCGAATTGCGGCCACACTAACCCTAATTCGAAATGACAAAATCGATTTTGGCGCTACTCCGCTCGTCGGGGTGGAGTACAGAAATCGATTTTAAGAGCCCTTTATTTCGAAATAAATGGCTCCGTTGTGTGGACGGGTGCAGGGTTAATTCGATTTAACGCTGCTAAATCCGAATTAAAGTCATAGTGTAGACCAGGCCCAAGTGAGAGCCAGGGCCTGTGATTCCTCCTCAATCTTTACTCAGACAAAACTCCAAGTGGATTTTCTACTTTGGCCATTTGAAACAATATTTTTATGCAGCCTGAGTGAAATTGACCCTGTGCAGAGGGCCAGCACAAGGCCGAGGTATAAGCAACTCACAGCTGATATCTGAGTCTGCAATAGCTTCCTGTTCCTAGGCGCATCCTTTAGTTCAAGCGGTAGGTGCTCATGGGTCTAGTGTTGAGGGTTCCGGGTTTGGAACCAACTAATCGTCCAAGTAGCGTTGGCAGCATATGTAGCACTTAACCCTTAAAACAAGCCTTAAATTAAACATGTGCTTTATACTAATCCTCTGCACAGTAGTAAACTTCCCTCTCTGAGAGGGTTTTGGTATGTGTATGTGCACCTCTGTCCTCTACTGGAGAGAATAGATCAAACCCACTCATATATGTTAATTTTTTATCCATTTCACCTACTTTGTCTGTGTGCAACAAGCAGGTAGAGTGGACTCTGTGCATCCTGCAGCCCATTGAAATCAATGGAAAGACTCCCACTGCCTTTGATGGGCTTTGGATCAGGTTGGGAGGGTGCTCAGCACTTTGCAGGATCAGACCCATACAAGGCAGTTTTTCCTACCTTCGAGAGTGTTAGGCTAGTGTGTTTACCTTGGGGCAATGCCAGTGCTGGTTATGGAAGGGTTAAAAATACATTTGCTCTCAAGCCCTATTTATTCTTTTAAAAACAAAACACAGAAGCTTGAATTGTTTCAAGGAGACAGATTACTGTGGACCCCTGCTATTTCAGCTTGACCATCTGCACTGATCCAGGGATGACTGGCACAGTCTCTCTCATCTGCCCTGTTGCAGCTGTTTGCTTTGTGCTGTTGTCCGTGGACCCGACTGACGCTCCCTGAGCAGGGCTTATTCCCTTGCTTGGTGTAAGAAGTTTAAGATTAATACGCAGAGCTTCGGGATTCCTCTTTGCCTAGCTCCCCGTCGCGCCAGCTTGCGAGAATTCTTTAGCTCATGGTCTGCCCTTTGCTGCCATATGGGGTTAAGATGTAAGCTTGTTTCAGTCGGCCATCTGCTCCTGTGGAATGTAGAAGGGTGTGGTGTGTAGTGGTCAGAGCGGGGTGGGAGTGACTGAGATTAGGACTCCTGGGTTCTATTCCTAGATCTGGGGGAAAATATTGTCTAGTGGTTGGTGGAGAGGGGTGAGAGTCAGAACTCCCCTAGCTCTTAAGAATGGGGTTGAGGGGGAGAGAGCTAGGATCCCTGCATTCTGTTCCCAGTTTTGGGAGGGAGTGTTGACTAGTGGTTAGAGTGGCAGATGAGGAATGGAGGCAGGGAGACTGAGAGTCAGGACTCCTGGGTTCTACCTGTAGCTCTAATGCTGCACTCATTGCATGGCCTTGGGCAAGTCACCGCATCACTGTGCCTCAGTTTCCCTATGTGTAAAATGAGGATAGTACCTCCTCATTGAAGGGTCGCAAGGTTTAATAAATGCTTTTGAACTGCTTTGAGATCCCCATAAGAAAGGAGCTACATAAATGCAACGTGTTGGTGGTGTAATGACATTTCATTATAGTACAAGTTAAGGGAATTATGTATTCCATTTATGGCTGAGTTTGTAAAAATGCACTTATAATATCCAGAATGGGAAATTCCCAGATTCCTTTTCCAGAGGCTTCCCAAAAGTGGATAAAATGTTAAAATCCACCCAGAAGACATTAATTTTTCAATCCTGAATTTAACCCATTGATGTGGCGTAAATACAGAAGCTGTGGCAAAGTTTCAAACATGTCTGGTTGAAACTAAAGTCAGTGCAAGATGACTGGCAACACAGTTGTATGTGCATTAGTCAGTAAGAGGCTTCAAACATGTAATTAACAAACATGTAATTAACATCCTAAACCACTACATTTCCCCATCCCTTTCCTTCATCGGTTTGCTGCAAGGGTGGGCATTGATCCAGAGCGGAGGATGGAGAAATGTACAGCAAGAGCTCTTCCCTGCTCTTCACCCGTTAGGCAGAAAGTAAAAGCACGCTAGCTCAAGACATTCCTTTCCAGGGCTAGCAGAAAATCCCCAAACACAGGATCCTTCGTCTTCCCTAATGATTCAGATCTAGAAGATTTGTTAAGCTCATATTTCATACAAGACACTGTTCGGATCATCTCTCACTTCATAGCTGCTTGCTTTCTGCACTCCTATATCTAGAATAAGTCACCTACTGAAGATAGAAATGGGTCCAGTTATTCAGTCCTGTCCTGGTCTTGGAAAGAGGGGAGAAGGAGGGATGTTACCATGTATCGTAGTGGATAGACTAAACACATGACTGTTCCTGTATAAGTGTGTGTTTTTGATCATATACCACCATGGATCAATTTTTTTAAATCCTTGTTGGTATTCTATACAGTGCGTGTATGCCAGTTCTCTTGGTAACTCCTGAACTACATTTCTGTGTGATAGAGAACCAAAATGTCCTTGAGAATTTTCCATCTGAAAGCCGCGTCAGGGTCAGAAAGCTGCACGTTGTGTTTCCACAGCTGTTTTCTGCCCTCTTGTGAAGATCTACAGCAATCCACATCTCTGGGTACATCAGCATTCGTGCCAGCAATAAAAAGCCTTTCTAGCGTGCTCTTCATGTTTTAAGCTAGGAGCAATTCTGTAGCAGAGCCTTTCATAGACTCAGTTAGTCAGTTAGGAAGGAGTTGGATGAAAAATGTCTCCTAAAACATTCCAATGTGTTTATACAGGCCAAAAATTTCAAACTTGGGTCCTGACCCATCAGTCAGATCCGCTAGCATGTGCCCCTATGGATTCGCAGTGAAACAAGTGGAGTGCCCCATGCAGACAAGACTCCATGCTAACAGATCCACAGGCTCAGTACCAAGGTGCCTACAGCCAGTCACCTGCATCCACTTTTGGCACTTAAAGACAAGTGGATCACTCCAGCTGCCCTGTTCTGTGCACTCCCCTGAAGCTCTGATATTGGCCACTGTCAGACAGGATGCTAGGTTAGATGGACCATTGTCTGACCCAGTGTGGCCGTTCTTATGGAATAAATGGCTTAATTTTCAGATGTTGAGCACCTGCAGCTCTCAATTCCAGGAACCCAACCAGATGACACGTAATGTTTTCAATCTTAATCATTCTTATCTCACATTAAGGGCCTGATCCAAAGCCCACTGAAATCAATGGCAGTCTGAGAGCAATTTTCATCCAAAGGTTCCCAAGGCTCTTTCTTAATTATGATGCAGATTTTCAAAAGCACAAAAAGGCAATGAGGTACCCAACTCCTGTGGAAAGGTGCCTGCTGACCTGTCACCTGGAAAATCTCCCCCTATGTTTTATACATCAAAGTCGCAAATAAATAAAGTGCTATTCCAATTAACAGGTGCCCACCCTGCACCTGGGTGATAATGAGATGGATATTATCCAACTGTAACAAATGACAGAGCACTCACGCCATCAGAGGCACCTTGGACCCACATCCTGCAGTCTGATCTATATAGGTTTCATAGACTCTTAGGTTTTAAAGTCTAGAAGGGACCATTATGATCATCTAGTAAGACCTGCAAAACACAGGCCAGAGAACCCCACCCCATAACTTGTGCATTGAGCCCAGAACTTCTGTTTTGAACTAGAACATATCTTGTTTGTGCAGGAGCATTAGGGTGACCAGATGTCCCGATTTTATAGGGACAGTCCCAATTTTTGGGTCTTTTTCTTATATAGGCTCCTATTACCCCCACCTCTGTCCCGATTTTTCACATTTGCTGTCTGGTCATCTTAGGGAGCATATCTAGCCAAGCCAGGCAGAGCTCCAATGGAACGTCCACATCCCAGACTGGGAGATGAGGGCCTGAGGAACTAAATACAGTGGGACAGGTTCAGTCCTCTATTATCTTCTGCTGCAACACTGGTGTAGGAGCCCAGCACAAAAGTGCACATAGAGGTGGTTGCAGGAGTGGAAAGCAATTGGAGACTCTCTTCTACCAGCAGACACTTACTCCATGGGTCAGTGAAAATCTGCTGAACCATCCACTAGCCCTATCCCATGGTGTTTCAATTGATTACATTTTAATTGTATAGCACCCCAAGTGTCTGCAGGCCCAGAGGGAAATTGCGGGAATAGGTTTGGGCCACTCCATCATAATGTTTCATACCATTTTTCTAATAACCTGGGCTGTGAAACACCTGCAGTATCTTGTTTAGTGAGGGCCTGATTCTGTACCATTGACATCAATGGAGCTTTATTCTTTTTATTTATTACTTACGGTAGCACCTAAGGGCCCCAGCCAAGATCAAAGCCCAGTTGTGCTAGGTGCTGTACATTCACATAGGGAAAGATGGTCTCTGCCCTGAAGAGCTTGTAATCTAAATAGATAAGATAGACAAAGAGTAGGACACATGAAAGATTATTTTAAACTGAGACCCAGAGATGAAGTTACCCACCCACGGTCTCACAAGAAATCTGTGGCAGAGTTTGGAAGTGAACCCAGATTTCTTGAAGCCCAGTCCAGTGCTTTAACTACTTAATCATCCTTTGCTTCCTAGGGAAGGAGCTTTGCCACTGACTTTAATGGGACCTGGATCAGGCGTCAAACGCACACCAGCCTGCACCCTCTTCACTATCACCAGCACTGTTTTATTCCTGGGAAATCTATTTTTAGAAGCACTGGGCTGCATGACTTTCTCACAGATGCTTCTTGACATTTGTCTGCAATAAACACAAATCGTTCTTGCACCGCTGGGCTACCAGCCTGAGCCTGCAGCTCCCCAGAGCTCTAGCAGCAAGAAAAACGCCCTTAAAAACTAGTAACAAGCACATCATCTAAACTAGCATATCTCTCTGGGCTCTTGCATGCAAAATTGCTAGGCTCTTCGGTACAGAAGAGCCAGTGCATTGCTTGGGCTCTTTTCCCCTTCTTTCATTTTTCACTGTGTTTGGTGCCACTGTTTTTAATGCAGCTGCTGATGTGAGAGGGATTCCAAGATCTGAGCCTGATCTACATTTAGGAATAGTCCAGACTGAGCCAACGGTGGTCCACAATCCATGCAGTTGGATTAACAAATATAGATAAGGAAGGCTGGGGCTTGTAGCAAAAAGGTGGCAACTGTCTACTACTCTGTACCGTGCCTAGCACAATGGGGCCCTGATCCTGGCTGGTCCCTAGGCACTACTGTAATAAAAATGATTAATAATAATAATTGAGGTTTAGTCCTTCAATGTTTGTATTACAGAAGAACCTGAAGGCTCCCATTGTGATTAGCATCCCATTGTGCTAGGCTCTGTACGTACATGGTAAGAGACAGCCCCTGCTCCAAAGATCTTACAGTCTAAATATACAAGACGGAAAGGTTGGAAGGGAAATGACTCACCCAAGATAAAATACACAGGCAGGAAGAGAACTGCGTCTCCTGATTCCCCATGCATTGTGCTACCCACTAGGCAACACTGTCTCTCAGACATACTCGTGACTACACTAACCTGTCAATACTGGAGCAGCTGTGCCAATTGCAGGATTGGGGCTGTTCCTGAGTGGAGACAAGGCCTTGGGCTGCTGACTCCTCAAGGCAGAGAAAGGGCCGTGCATTGGTAAGCTCTCCTGTACACAGGGCCATCCCTAGGGGGGTGCAGGGCCCGGGACAAATCAGCCTCCCCGCTAGTCTCCTTGCCGTCTGTCTGGCATGCCTGCGCGCCCGGCCGCCACCCACCTCCTCACACACACCTATCCTCTCACCGCTCTCCTTCTCGTCATCCGCCCGCCTGCCCGCCACTCACCTCCCCACTAGTATCCTTGCCGTCTGTATAGCGCTCCCCCCGTCCGCCGCTCTCCTCCTCACCCCCCACCCACCTGCCACTCGCCTCCCCATTTGTCTCTTCACCCCACTCGCCCTCCTGCCTCACCTCCCTGCCTGCCTCCTCACCTGAGGACAAGTGGTGTCCCAATCGTACATCGGTCGGGACGCGGAACAAAGGGCTAAATATCAGGACAGTCCCAACTTTATCGAAGCATGGGGCCCCCCAAAGTGCGGGGCCCAGGGTGGTCACCCCGATTCACCCTACCCAAGGGATAGCTCTGCCTGTACATTGACAGTGCTATGGTATATCAACAGTTTTAATTATTGTTATTTATTAGCATCTCAGGGGGGGAAATAGTTGGATATGTTTTGGAATTAATGTGTTTTGGAATTAATAGCCATCTGTCTAGGCACTTCTCTGGCCCCCTATCACCGCAGTATCTGAGCATCTCCTGTCATTAATGCATTTACCCTCACAATGCTTCTATGATAGAAAAAAGTATTAGTATCCCCATTTTACATAAGGGGAAAATGAGGCACGGGGGATGGGATGTTGCAAAGCCTTGTGCAGACGTTAACCCATTAATCCACACAAATCCAATGTGTCGCATATATTATCTCCATTTTACCGATGGGGAAACTGAGGCACGGACCGGGGCTGGGTTGTGCCCCAGGTCATCCAGCGAAACACTGGCAGAGTCAGAGATGAGACCTTCCAGACCCAAGCACAATCCCGGTTGCCTATCTAAGAATAATGCTTCTGTGCTGAAAACATACTGCAGTCACACAATGCACAGTAATTACATTATCTTCCTACTTCATGTTCATTTTGTGATGGGTCTTGAAGCCTTTACTATGGTATCTAGTCTGCCTCAGGTATATTTCATGTTTTTTATAGACAGTTACTGGCCGCATCAATTATTCAGCAAATCCTACAAGTGCTACATTAAGGCAACTTTTGCATTGCAATGTTGATGCAATAGTAAGTGTTTGGTAAGTTAGCCTCATCTGTGGTATGCTCCAAAGCACACAGGGTGATATACCTTTCACCGACAGAGATCACAGCCATTAGGGATGCAAAAGGCCTATAAGGTCCCATCTGATCCATCCCTCACAGCCTGAGAAGTGAAGTCCTGGAACGGCCTTCCAAGGGGAGCAGTGGGGGCAAAAAACCTAACTGGCTTCAAGACTGAGCTGTATTGTGCAGGTAACAGAGCTTGATAAGTTTATGGAGGGGATGGTATGATAGGACTACGTACAATGGCATGTGGCCCATCAGCGACTGCCAGTAGCAAAAATCCCCAACTGCTGGAGATGGGACACTAGATGGGGAGGGCTCTGAGTTACTACAGAGAATTCTTTCCCAGGTATCTGCCCGGTGGGTCTTGCCCACATGCTCAGGATCTAACTGATCGCCATAGTTGTGGTTGGGAAGGAATTTTTCCCCAGATCAGATTGACTGAGACCCTGGGGGGGAGGGTACGCCTGCCTCTGCAGCATGGGGCCCCAGTCACTTGCAGGTTTAAACTAGTGTAAACAGTGAATTCTCTGTAACTTGAAGTCTTTAAACCATGATTTGAGGACTTCAGTAACTCAGCCAGAGGTTATACGTCTATTACAGGAGTGGGTGGGTGAGGTTCTGTGGCCTGCAATGTGCAGGAGGTCAGAGGAGATGAACACGATGCTCCCTGCTGACCTTAAAGTCTATGAGTCTGAGTTCCTTAAAATGTATTCAGTGCTTTATCCTCCCTAGGTTTAAGTGACCCTCACAAAGAGACTTTGCACTGTTTACATACTATGTAATTCAGAGTTCTCTCTCCTCCCCCACCTCACACAAATTAAGGAGGGCAAAGACCATCATATCATCAATAGATACGATAGCACTGGAGTATTTTTCATAGTACTCTCTCTTTCCTTCTTCACACAGCTTTCCATCTCCCCTCTTTAACTGCTGCTGCCCTTCCATGGAGCTGCTACTGATACCTAGAGCCTCTTCCAAAGAGATTACAATTACTGTAATTCAGCACTTCAGAACCAAAGCTATTCACCAGATGGCACCATTCAGCTACCCACCAGCACTGCTCAGTTATCAGACAACCAGCTCTGCTATTTGTTGCCTGATGGAATCTGTGTTTATTTGGCAAATAATACAGGAGGGATGACCAAGTGTCCTCTCCCTGGGAAGATCTTAACTCATTTGATGGTGTGGCATTTAAAGGTTGGATGGCAGATCTTGCACTCTGCGATTACAATAGAATGAGACATGAGGTAAATGCACAGTGTTATTGAGGCTATGTTTGCATCAGGCTGGGTTAATACTGGAAGGGAGGCTTTTGATGAACACGTGTAGGAAATGGTGGAGTGATTCAATTAAGGCAGTTTTCCCTCTGAGTCAGTACCAAACTGCCCAAGCATTGTGCTAGGAAGTGCTGTGGTCATGTCTGGTCCTGATTACTTGTGATCATTAATGATATACTTATCTCATAGAGCTGGAAGGGACCCTGAAAGGTCATCAAGTCCAGCCCCCTGCTTTCACTAGCAGGATGAAGTACTGATTTTGCCCCAGATCCCTGGGTAGCGCCTCAAGGATTGAACTCACAACCCTGGGCTTAGCAGGTTAATGCTCAAACCACTGAGCTATCCCTCCCCTCACAAGACTATTCCTCCTGGAGTCCTGTTCAAATTCTGTCTTGGATGATTACATTCTGAAATCCCCCAGCAGCGACAGCTTCCTCTGAAAACTACTGAGCATGTCACTGTAGCATTTAGGGTTACCATACGTCCGGATTTTCCCAGACATGTCCGGCTTTTTGGGCCTCAAATCCCCGTCCGGGAGGAAATTCCAAAAAGCCGGACATGTCCGGGAAAATAGGGAGGGAGGGCCCGGTGGTGCGGGGCCGGGGCCAGGCCGGGGCCAGCAGCGCTCGGCCGGGGGCCGGGGCCGGGCCGGGGCCGGCGATGCTCGGCCGGGGGCCGGGCTGGGGCCGGGGCCGGCGGTGCTCGGCCGGGGGTGCTCGGCCGGGGGCGGGGCCGGGGCCAAGGGTGCTCAGCCGGGGGACGGCGCCCCAGGGCCCGAGCCGAGCCGGGCAGGAGACGCCGGGGCCAGAGCCTCTTGGCCTGGGCCAGCCGGCCGCCGGAGGGAGCCACTCGGCCAGGGGGGCCGGACTGGGCCGTGCCGCACCCCGCCCCAGCCCCAGCCCCAGCTTACCTGCTGCCTCCCTGTTTCAGGCTTCCCGCGAACATTTGATTCACGGGAAGCAGGGGAGGGGGAGGAACAGGGGACAGAGCGTTCAGGGGAGGGGGCAGAGTTGGGGCGGGGACTTTGGGGAAGGGGCGGAGTTGGGGCAGGGCTGGGGGCGGGGAAGGGGCAGGGTTGGGGCAGGGCCGGGGCCCTGTGGAGTGTCCTCCTTTTTTAAAACTAAAATATGGTAACCCTAGTAGCATTGTTAAGCTATTGTTGTGTTTCACCCCACCAGCAGCTGTACTTCAGTAAGGACTAAAGTGAGCCGTGCATTTGGAGGCTCACAAAGTGTTTTGGGTTACTTTTGAAGGTAAGAAGTGTCTACTTGAGCTTGGGGTATTTGCTCCTAGGAAGAAAACGTCTCTCCCTCTCTCCAAGCCTGATCCTGCAGGGTGTTTGGGGGTGCTTAGTGTCAGGGTTGTCTTGTTTTAGGGTGCTCATCCCTTGCAAGACTAGATCCTCTCTCAGGATAAAGCAAGAATGTTACATAGTCTAGTCTCAGTCACTTTTCAGGACTAGGTTTTCAAAGTGTTTATCTGCAACACCGGATAACTCCCTGTCGTAGAGTCTGGATAGAGGTGTAATGCCCTGTGGGCATATTATGATGGAGATTCAATTAGCCCTCAGTGGGCCTGCACCATTCAATGGTCCCTATTTACATGTCAGCCTCTAGGCAGAATGCCGTGGTGCTGGGCCAGGGCTGTTATATGGTCCATATCTTGGTATAATGACCAATGGGCAGAATAGGATGGAGCTTAGACGTGTCCTTGCCAGGCATGGGCTGCTCCAGGGTCCATAGCCAGGTATGCCAGGCAGAATACTAGCCTCGCTGGCCCCGCCCATGTGCTAGAGAAAGAGGGGCGGGGCTTCTGCTCTCTTTCCCCCTTTCCAACATGGCGGGCCCGGCGCCCATTGCCCGGTGCTCTGTACGCATGCGCAGACCTAGAGCCGTTGGGGGGGCGGGACTAATGAAATATGAATTATGTATCCTGTTTTCACGTTTATTTAAATGATAGTTTGTTGGGTACGGTAGCGGCGTGTGGCGCGCAGACAAAGAAATCGCCGAGGGAGCGAAAAGAGAGACGATGTGACCTTTGACCCCGTGCCCTTTGACCCGCCCCGCCCGTGCGCAGAGGCCGTGCGGCCCCGTAGGCCAATCGTCACCTCTTTCTCGGAGCGCGGGGCAGAGCGTGCACATCGTTTCGGGTCTGTTACGGACTTAAAGTGAGTGCGGGCTGCGCCGAGCCCCGACCCCCCCGCCAGTGACTGCCCCCCCCCGATAGCCCTGGGACCCCTGCCCCCCCAGTGACTGGTCCCTTCCCCCCACTGAGAGCCCCGACCCCCCCGCCAGTGACTGCCCCCCGAGAGCCCTGTCCCCCCCAGTGACTGGTCCCTTCCCCCCACTGAGAGCCCCGACCCCCCCGCCAGTGACTGCCCCCCCCCGAGAGCCCTGGGACCTTTGCCCCCCCAGTGACTGGTCCCTTCCCCCCACTGAGAGCCCCGACCCCCCCGTCAGTGACTGCCCCCCCGATAGCCCTGGGACCCCTGCCCCCCCAGTGACTGGTCCCTTCCCCCCACTGAGAGCCCCGGACCCCCCCGCCAGTGACTGCCCCCCCCCCGAGAGCCCTGTCCCCCCCAGTGACTGGTCCCTTCCCCCCACTGAGAGCCCCGGACCCACCCGCCAGTGACTGCCCCCCCCCGAGAGCCCTGTCCCCCCCAGTGATTGGTCCCTTCCCCCCACTGAGAGCCCCGGACCCCCCCGCCAGTGACTGCCCCCCCCCCGAGAGCCCTGTCCCCCCCAGTGACTGGTCCCTTCCCCCCACTGAGAGCCCCGGACCCACCCGCCAGTGACTGCCCCCCCCCCCCGAGAGCCCTGTCCCCCCAGTGATTGGTCCCTTCCCCCCACTGAGAGCCCCGGACTCCCCTGCCAGTGACTGCCCGCCCCCGAGAGCCCCGGACCCCCCGCCAGTGACTGCCCCCCCCCCGAGAGCCCTGGGACCTCTGCCCCCCCCCCGAGAGCCCTGCCCCCCCCACTGAGATTCCTGGGACCCCCGCCCTCCCAGTGACTGGGGCCCACCCCCCACAGAGCCCCTGCCCCCGCACTAAGAGCTCCGGGACACTCCTTGTGACTGGACCCCTCCCCCCACTGAGAACTCTGCGGATCTCCTGCCCCTCAAATGACTGGGGCCTGCCCCCCACTGAGCGCTCTCAGTGGTGGTTCTCTCAGTGCTCTTTCATTGACCTAAGTTTGCACGTGGTTCTATAATACAGGGGGTCTGGCGGGAGTAGGGGCAGCCTTTAACTTTTGCTTCCTGCTTCACCATTATGCCTATGCATTTTTCTCTGGGCAGGCCTGGAGTGGGACTTGAATCATTGGGTTCTACTGGCACCTTTTGGAAATCAGCATGTTTTATAGTAAAGGTGAAAATACTGTTCTTCTCAATATTTGTATTGAGAGTTGTTATCACAGTGTAGGAATTAAGTGAGCAGCTAGATGTTCAGCTTAATAGAAAAATACACTTTTCTGTCACAGTGCAGCATGCACACTTTCCCGTCACGCTAACTTTTTTGCAATTAGTTCAGGCACATAGGTTTGAATTAGTGCACCACTGCAGGCTTTTAGTGCAGAAAAGTTTACAACTCCATAAGAAAACAGGTTGATTTTCAAACTGCACCAGTGCTTTAAATGCAGTTCTAGCCAATTGAGTCGTAATGTTCCCGACTCTTCAGGGAGCAGCTGCAAAATGTCTGTTTCAGAATTAGAATTATGGCTCCTAGTCAAAACTGCAGTGGGAGGCAGACATGAAAACAAAATGTGGTAGGCGGTCTATTGAGAGAAAATGATTAAGCACCAACAATTGTGTTTGGTGCTGTATAAGACACAAGTGTACATTCTTGAATGCTGTTTCTCAATGACCGGTCCCTCAGATCTCCCTGACACAGTTTAGGAAGGCAGCAAGTCACTCCCTGGTATCGAAAAGATTGAGAAACATTGGTCTAGAAAACTAAATATAGTGATTTGTTTACTCATTATGGAAGATGTGGAAAGGACTAATTTCCAGAAACACCTATTAGATGCCGAGTAATGATTTACCCTTCTTATATTTAAGGTGTCAGTGATCTTCTGTTTTCCAGGGGGAGCAACTGAAGTATTGCTTTCCAGCCACTAAAATGGCTTGTTTGACATCAACTTTAGGCCTTAGTTCAAGGCAGGTTTACCCAATTCTGTATGACACTGAACTCCTCCCTGGCCTCTCTTTCTCTCTCTCTCTCTGTCACACACACACACACACCCCTGTGCCCCAAAGTAATATATGCTGAAAAGCTGACCTACCCTAACATCACTTTATAGGATGTAGGAGAAGTCCCATATTCTTCTGAATTATGTAGATCCCAGGCCTTATTTTGATCATGAGAAGTAATTTCAACCCAACCATTTCTGTGATTTTGACCTTTTCTAAAAAGGGTTTGCTCTCCATCATCAATTTAGATGTCCCTATCCCAATACCTAGACTGGTGATGTAATTGAAGCTCTTTTGTTTTGGAGCTGAGAGAGAAATTGCTTCCATGCTAAAGCCTTGTCTTCACTTAACCTGGCAGAGCTATGTCAGTTAGGGGCGTGATTTTTTTTTTTTTAACTAACATAGCTATGTCAACAAGGCCCTTTAGTGTAGATGCAGTTTTGCCAGTATAACAACATCTGCACTACAGACTGATGCTGGCACAGCTATGTCGGTCGGGGGTGTGATCCTTGACTGACATAGTTCTGCCGGCAGAAGTCTGTAATGCAGGTGGAACTATACTTACAAAACTGCGCTTTTACCATAGCAGTTCAAAGTGCAGCTTTGCCAAGATGGCCATGTCCACCTTAGGAGCGCTTGGCCAGTACAGTATACGAGTATTCCATACCTGTAAAGCACCCCAGTGTAGACGTAGCCTAACTCTGCTTATACTGGTACAGTGTATGCTGCTTCCCTGAACCAGCATACGGCCTGGTGTACACTAGATAATTAGTTCAGATTAACTATGTCGGTTGGGGTCTGAAAAATCCACTGAGCGGCAGTTCATCCCCCCTAAATCTCTCTGTACATAGCGTCAACCTAGTTACCACCTCTCAGGGAGGCAGATTACCTACGCAGATGGGAGAATTCCCTCCTGTTCATGTAGGTAGTGTCTATGCTGAAGTGCTACAGTGGCGCATTATAAGCTGTGCCACTGTAGCGTTTTAAATTAGACAAGCCCTAAGTTATACGTGCTGCGGGCCTGCGGGATCGGTCGACACTACGCACGGCTCATGCGGCGCCTCATGGTCTCAGACACCATCCAATGGTCCAGGGACATCTACATCAAGCACATCACCGGCCACAGACAGTACCAGGAGGCGTGAGCCAGAGTGACATCGTTCTTCAACTACGAGAAAGGGACCAAGAGACTTTCTCCGTTGGATCATATGAACTGGAACCATAAACTCCCTGAACATTAAATCCCACCAAATGAGGGTCAATCCTTCCTCATCATCATATCCACTCATTATACTCCACAACCGAACATAGCCACTTTATGAACCTCATACCCTCATATCTCAATGCCTGTACTTTGACCCATCAACCTTTTACCCCCAATCGGGGATATTGCAGATTGTATATTCCTTATGCCACCTGATCTTAAACCAAATTTTGCATCCTCAATAATCTGTATGTTATTCCCTGATAACCAGAAACTTCTATGCTTAAACTCTGTACCGTTCACTTTTTTTTTTTTAACATCATCTTAATAAAAATTTGTAAATCTAAAAGTGCTTACACAACTGCAGCCACACTAGAAGGTTTTGCTGGTGTAACTATGCCGGGAAAACCCTCCTAGTATAAAGACAGCATAAAACCTTGCCTGCTAAAGTTTGTGAGCACCAAGGAGGTGTCTGTAGCTGATGCCCTTTCCTCCAGCAGTTTCTTCCCTCTGGATTTGTAGTTCAGTAATAGTCATTAAATGCTTAGATGAGATTGTTTATAATCTGTTCTATGTACCATAGGGTCTTGTATCCTGACATGGGAGCTCTTTAAGGCAACACTTCTGTATCCAAGACATTAACTTGAATTCTTTCCTGTGGGCATCTGTTTCAGAATGCGTTACGTGGCCGCTTACCTGCTTACTGTCCTGGGTGGCAACAACAACCCTACAGCCAAGAACATCAAGAAGATCCTCGACAGCGTTGGTATCGATGCAGATGACGAACGTGTCAACAAGGTTGGTTTCTTTGCATTAGTCTCTCTCTTGCCTTTTGAAGTTGTTACAGGAACACACTTCTGAGAGAATATTTGAAGCAGTCATCTTACACTCCAGTACCATACAGAATATAATGCCCTCGTAGTTTAATAAACGGGCTTGTTAAACTTCTTTCTTGGTCTGTATAGCTTTGGAAAAGCCTAAGAGTTCTTACAACTTGCCAGTTGGAAGTTCACTGGTGTTTAGTGCAAACATAGGACTGGAAAAGACCTCCTGAGTCATTGAGTCCAGACCCCCACAGTTCCCGCTTGCAGTGATGGAGGTGGTGGGTTCAAATCTCAGAGGAAGCTTGGCCAGGGGAATAAAAATTGTGGCACTTGAGTGCAAAGTGCTGCTGTGGAAGGGAGCAAAGTTCAGGCCCTTACCTTCCCAGACTGCTGGAGACGGAGAGTCCTGTGAAGATGATGTCCGTGACTTCTGAATGCTTGTAGGCATTTGGACTTAGTCAAGGCAAAGATACTCATTGTATCCAGATATCAGCAGGAGACTATGCACTATGAAATTTTTGAGGCTTGTGGGCTGGGAGGAAATCCAGAAGAATCTCAGACAACTGTTTTTTTTCTTCCCAATGTACTTTTGTCACTAGATATAATCTCTGTCAGTAACTGAGTACATAAACCCATCTGCAAATGTTCTCTCCTATGAGTTTCACCTTTTGCCTGCTCTAAAAGCTTTAATATTGATTGTCAACTACTGATTCATAGTATGAACTGTAGTATTAATTACTGCTGGGAAAACACTGTACTGAAAATACTATTCCTGATTTTCTTCAGTAATTGACTGTCCTATTGATGCCTACCCCTGAAGGGAGGAGGAGTGGGGAGGGCATATGGGTAAAGAGAGAAACACACACACTTTATATATAAACGTCTGTTTATAGATAAAGATCTGTATGTGATGTAACCTTTCTTAGCTGTACTATGTGGGTATTGCAACTGGAAAACAACAGCCCACGTCAGAGCAAGGTGGCAGCAGATTTGTCATGTGGCCCTTAACCACGTTGAAGCAAGGCACATTAACACCTTATGTGAAAAACGTGAACAACTCAAAGCATGTATATAGCAGTCTGCAATCATCCGGGAGAATCTTGTCTGTCCCACGTGTAACCGTGTTTGCAGTTTTCGCATTGATCTGACCTCGCATCTACATGTTCACCTGTAGTATTTGCTGAGTCCTTATACATCGACATCAGCATGAGACTCCATCCATGTATATGGGTGATATGGGCTGTTCAGTTAATGTATTATTTATGGTGCCTAGAGGCTCCAGCTAAAATTGAGTCCTCATTGTAATAGGTGCTATACCAGGTAGGTGCTGTTCTGAAAAAGGTGGAGTAGGTGGACAAAAAATAGGAGGGAAACAGAATGAGGGAACAACCTTGTTCAAGGTTACAGAATAGTTCAGTGGCAGAGCCGGGATAGAACCCAGGGTCTCACAGCTCATAGTCCAGTGTCCTACCTCCCCAAACTGTTGTGTTCCCAAATAGCTTTAAGCAATTGCATGCTATGAGAAATTTTAAACAAAGGAATAATTTAACTTTAAGACTTCGGATCAGCTTTTTTAGTGTTAAAATGTTAAAAGCCTTGACAAGTTCAGTGATGCCTGATATTGCACCATAGGATGAAAGCACGTTGAGCAAATGAGTATGCAGTGACTCGTTACTAAACTTAGTTATTACGCCTAAAGTTTTCGAACATGTAGTTTATAGTTTCTATTAAAAGAAAGTGTTATACTAGAAGTCTATTTTGGGGGGTTGGGGGGTTAAACCACCTCCTTACCTGCATGTGTCTACAATTTCAAATCTGGTTTGTTCTTTGCTGTTTATGCTCTGTAATTACTTTTAGCACTGGTCAATGTCGGTGTCGCTTACCTCCTTCCCTTTCTAATGCACTAACCTCATTCGATACTGCAATGTTTGTGTTGCAGATACTGCAGGGTAATGGTTTTTATCCTGACAAGTGGTCTGTTCAGAACTTACTTAAATTTTATGCTAATATTGCTGTTAGTAGTTGATCTTGTAAACGTTCTCCAAAAACCTACTTTTAGTCTCTAAGCTACTCTTTGTCCCTTTAACTCCTTAATGCTCTGTTTAATTGTTCTGTTATGCATCCCTTTGTGGTAATGCGTACGTTGGGGAATTGCCAGTGTTGAGAGACTACTAAACATGTCGAACACCCAAAATTCCAGGATTGATCTTTAACCTCTTTCTTTTTCTCTCTCATAATAAAGGTCATCAGTGAACTGAGTGGCAAAGATGTTGATGATGTTGTCAATTCAGGTAAAAACTTATCAGATTTTAAGAACTCAGTTGTTGCAAGACAGAAGTAGACCGATCAATCCATTTGCATTTCTGTGGATTTATCTAAAAGAGAAATGTTGGGTTTCATATTTGCTTGACTGAAGCAAACACCAGCTAGAATATTGATTTGCAGAGAAGTGTCTCCAGGCAGGTTGTCTGTTACAAGCTTATTAATATACAGTAGGTGTTTGTCCCGACAGCTGAGTCGGTGTTAAAGTGCGTTTTATTGTATAAGGGTATATAGATTCTTGCACTAAATCAGAAGATGAGCCTTCTATGCAAAGGCTTAAAATCAACTCTGACTTCCCTTTATTTGAAGTGGAAATTGGATATTTCTTTATTTTATCCCTTCAAATGGAAAAACACTTCCCTTGTGACTATGGGAAACCACAAGAATGTAACTAGAGCATGTTTGATTAGTATGGCTAAGATCAAGTGAAGTAATCAGCCTAATTTTGAATCACTGTTCACTTCTGTTAAATTACAGATCCACAATGGAGTATCAAATTTATATGTATACCCCAACAGAATACAGTAGCAATCTTTCAGTTAATTTTTCCTGCTATTATGAAAACACTTACTTACATGCTTGTAAGCATTAAAATTAAAATAAAGTTGCTGTCAAGATTCTGTACTAAATTGAGCAGAGGTTGAGATTCAGGAAATCCTGTGATACTGCTTCTGTAGCAAGTCACTTAATCTTTCTGAATGTGTTATCCCCATCTCAGAGAGTGGGGAAGCAGTAGGAGGCTTAATTAATCAGTGTTTGTAAAAGACAAGTTTTAAGTGCTGAGTGTTAAGTTCATTATATTCCTTTCAGATTTGGTTCTGTGCTGCATTATAAAGACCATTGATTTTACTGTCAAGTGATGACTTTCAGAAAGATTAAAATTCAGGTCTTCACTGCCTGCGGATATTTTATTCCTGTGCAGTTTAACTTGTATAATTCAGAGCCACACTCTAAATTCAGAAACTGTGGCCATGAGGATTGGAATAAATTAATCACAAAGTTGAAGACCCAGTTTCATTTTGGTGAACTAGTTTTCAGCCCAATTCTCATTCTGCACACCAAATAATTTCCCAGCACAAATCAGACACTTGGGAGATTAGTGTTCACTTTTTAAGTAACTTTCATCCCATGTAAGCAAAAGTGATTTGAAATAACTGAACTTCAAAATGGCCATTTTGTACCATGCTGATTTGTTTATTGCATAATACATCTAGTGCAGCTGCTTGTGAATTTTCTGTTTGGGCAGCGTTTATCTGTGTATACATTTCAGAGTAGTTGCCTCCACATGTCTACTAAACACGTGAGACAAAGGTTAAAAATCATTTCATTCGTCTCAAGTGCTTTCCCATACAGTGCTATCTTGCTTCAGGCGTGCACTTGTGCCCTGTATGTGAAATGTTGTCCTTGTATGGGATATCATAAGACGAAAGAGGTTACCTAGTTACAACACATTCTGCTTAACTTCGAGGGCTCTTAGAATGAGGCCGTGTGTGTGTGTTTTATTTACAAGTCTCTCATGTCATAGGCCTCTCCAAGTTAGCCTGTGTTCCAGCAGGCAGTGCTCTTGCTCCAGCCGCTGCTGCATCTCCGGCTGCTGGTGAAGGCGCACCTGCAGGTAGGTCTTGTTTTTGAAGGAGGGGACTTCCTGGGTTCTGTGAGCGACTGAGAATGCTTCTCTTAAAAGAGGCTCTCTTATTATCCATAAACAGAAAATCCATGAAGAATCTGACCTGAAGCATGAGCCTTCATAGCAGTCCTAATTGTAGGAGCTGCTATTGTTGGTTTAAATGTAGATTTAAAAAAAAAAAATTAATGTACACAGTGCAAACTTTTAAACCAAGCTTAGATTGGGAAACATCTTACAGGAGTGACTGTTCATTTTAGCATAACACTTTGGTGACTGAGGATTGCATTTTCAAAAGCTACATGGGTGAGAGGTTCAGATGTCCCATTAAATATCAATTCGATTTTTGCACCTATGTCATTTGGCACTTTTGAAAGTCTCTCCCAGTTTGCACAAAATAAGCCTTAAAAACGAGGGCCTGCCTGCCCAAAATTTCTTTTCCTGGGGCATAACTTTTATTGCCTTAAAGCGTACGTTTTATTGCCTGCAAGTGGCGGGGAGGGAAAGAATTGTTTAAATTCATATGTACTACATTTGTCTCAGTGTACATGCACACAGTATTCATTAGTCAAACACTAAATTAACATACACAAGGGTGATCCAGACTTCTGTCTCAGCAGGAGCTGCTGGACTTTCAAATATTAATTTACACTTTCTTTGACTTGCAGAAGAGAAAAAAGAGGAAGAGAAGAAGGAAGAATCTGAGGAGTCTGACGAGGACATGGGATTTGGGCTCTTTGATTAATCACTTTGTTCTGGAAAAACAATAAAAATAGCAAAACCCAAAACTATTTTACGCACAGACTTGATTTACCTACTAAAGATAGACATCTTAGAAGGTACTCCCTTAGGCTCCTCTGAAAATTCCAGCATCCCTTCTTTATGGAAAGACGAGGAGCCCAGCCCCCTGGGATCTAATCCCAGCTTTCATACTGATTTATCAACCTCAGTGAAATCTACTAATGAGGTTTTCAGAAACATGTTTATTGTATTGCAATATTTAGTTACCAAGAGCATATAGTAGTATGGGAAAGAAATGGTTTCAGATCCTTGCATGTACATGCTCTCTAGAATTAAATAGGGCTGTGCAGGCCTATTGGACAGCTGAAAACCAAATAAGCTCTGTGTTCTTGCTGCTTTGACTGCTGTGGGACCTTGGTTGTGAAACGTAACTGCTCTCTCTGCCTCACTTTCCCCATCTGTAAAATGGGAATAGTACTTCACAGGTGTGGTAGGGGTAATATTTATAAAGCACTTTAATATCTTTGGATGAAAGGCACTATAGAAATGCAAACTGTTGCATTCAGAACCTGGACAGGCTCCAACTCTCCGCACCAGACAAGGGTGTTGGAATGCTAGAAGTAACAGATGGGACTTAGTACCTGCAGCTTCCACAACTGGGTGCCAGTATGCTTTGCTTTACTCAGTACAGTTCAAACATGCATGCAATTCAGTACTGGGGCACTACTAAGCACCTTAATAAATATCCACGTATTGCTTCCTGGCTTTATAAAACAGACTGGTTTGATTACGGAAACCTAGCCAATCTATTCTGCTATATAACCATCCAGTTTCCCATGTTCTACAGCTTTCCTATCCTGTAGGATCACAAAACTCCTTTTATTGCACTTAAAAAATGCAGGTTTCAGAGTAGCAGCCGTGTTAGTCTGTATCCGCAAAAAGAACAGGAGTACTTGTGGCACCTTAGAGACTAACAAATTTATTAGAGCATAAGCTTTCGTGGTGGGCTGTAGCCCACGAAAGCTTATGCTCTAATAAATTTGTTAGTCTCTAAGGTGCCACAAGTACTCCTGTTCTTTTTAAAAAATGCAGTCACTTTGTAAAACAATTTGATTCATGGAAGAACTAAAAATCTAACTCTTCTGTTCTGCTTTTCATCTGCTTCTCAAAGCAGATAAATCACCATTTTACAGCTGGGGAAACTGAGGTATATGGAAGTGAAATGACTTGCCCATGGTCACACAGCAGGTCAATGGCAGATCTGGAAATGGAACTCGGGTCTCTATTTAGTCCACTGTTCTATCCACTAGGCAACGCTGCCTCCCCAGTAACAGCAGCAGTGGTAGAACAGGGGAAAGTACAACTGATTGCTCAGCAGAAGGTAGGATTCTGTTCCTTAAAATGTATTGCGTTTTCCATCACCTCTGATTTGAAATTCAACGTTTCTGGTGTCAATACGTTATTCGTCCTGATGTCTGTATAGGTAACAGTGAAACCCTTCCTAATGTAGAGGATCAATGAAGGTCAGAGCAGTGTATCTACCCTTCTTTGACTCTGTTTAGAAAGCTAGTCTCCATCTCCCTTCGCTTTTGCTCTTGTTAACCTATGCCCTTGTACTTTAAAATAGGGTTACGGCGTGAGCCTTGCGTTGACTGGTAATGCAGTGATTAGTCTAAAGTGCCTTTCTCGTAACAGGATTTTAAGCTGTAATGTGTATTATAGTGTTGAACATCATGTAAACATTTGTAATTCCCTCTCCGGGACAACTCAAATCAGAGAGATTTTCCTGATAGTTGGGAGCTTTTCTAAATATTCCTTCTCTGTTGTAATTATTCCTTGCAGGCTGCCTTGTGCATCCATCCTATATTTAATAACCAAGACAACTCCCAACCTTTCATTTCATCCTCCATGCCTCTCCACTATGGCTACACATGGAACATCCTCCCTTTTTCCATGTGCCAAGCAACCTTGTTTTCCTCCATGTCCTAAAATTTCTCTTTTGGCTAGTCTGTTTACCTCTTGCCACAAATCGTTTGCTCTTGTGCCTCATCTGACCTTGCACTTGGGTGGACCAGACTGAGTGTTGTAAGCAAGACACAAGAAGTGATTCTTTCCCTCAGTGCTGATTAGGCCTCAGCTGGAGTATGATGGCGCCCAGAACTGAACACGTTTCAGGAAAGATCTGGACAAATTGGAGAAAGTCCACAGAAGAGCAACAAAAATGATTAAAGGTCTAGAAAACATGATGAGGGAAGATGGGAAAAAAATGGGTTTGTTGAATCTGGAGAAGAGAAGACTGAGGGGGAGACATGATAATGGTTTTCAAGTACATAAAAGGTTGTTACAATGAGGAGGGTGAAAAATTGTTCTTAACCTCTGAGGATAGGACAAGAAGCAATGGGCTTAAATTGCAGCAAGGGAAGTTAGGTTGGACTAAAGGAAAAACTTCCTGTGAGGGTAGTTAAGCACTGGAACAAATTGCCTAGGGAGTTTGTGGAATCTGTATCATTGGAGGTTTTTAAGAACAAGTTAGGAATGGTCTAGTTTAGGGGTCGGCAACCTATAGCATGCGGGAGCCGATTTTTAATGGCACGCTGCTGCCTGCTGGGGTCCGGCTCAGCCCGCTACCGGGGTTCGGCAGCGGGCTGAGCCGGACCCCGGCAGGCAGCAGCGTGCCATTAAAAATCCTGCCCGACCAGCCCGCTCTTCTCCGCCCCCCCCCCCGCCTACCACTCTCTCTGGCGGGGGCAGGGGGCAGAAGCAAGCTGGCTCCGCCGACAGCCAAGCTTCCCCCTCCCCCGCCTCTTCCCCCAGTGTGCTGTGTGGAGCCCCGCCTCCTCTCCCTCCCTGCTGCCGATGGCCCTTGCGACGGAGGGGAGAAGAGCAGCCCCAGCGCCCTCGCTGCTCAGACCGGTAAGGAGGTGGGGAAGGGAGGTAGGAGCGGGGCGTATCCCTCCAGCCCCCTGCCGTGAGCCGCTCAGGGCAGGGGGCTGGGAGCACCCTCCTGATCCCAGCCCACCCACCCCCAGCCCTCTGCCCTGACCCTTGCACCCCAGCCCCCTGCATCCCCCCCACGACCCCATCCCTAATTCCTGCACCCTCCACACATACCCAGCCCCCTCACACCCCATGCCCTGACTCCTGCACCCCCTCACACCCTCTGCCCTGACCCCTGCACCCCCCCACAACCCCATCCCTGACTCCTGCACCCTCCACACATACCCAGTCCCCCCATGCCCCGACTCCTGCACCCCCTCACATGCCCCCAGCCCTCTGCCCTGACTCCTGCACCCTCCACACATACCCTGCCCCCCATATCCCCCTGCCCTGACTCCTGCAGTCCCCACACATACCCAGCCCCCCCACACCCCATGCCCTGACTCTTGCACCCCCCACCCTGAGCACCAGGTTGGCAGCAGGCTCAGCGGGGCCAGCAGCCGGGACCCTGGCTGGCAGGAGCCAGCGGACGGAACCCCAGACCGGCAGCAGGCTGAGCCGCTCGGCCCGCTGCTGGTCTGGGGTGCCGACCCCGCTCATCCCGCCGCCGGTCTGGGGTCCAGCCCCGATCAGCCCACCGCCTGTCTGGGGTCCCAGCCGCCAGCCCCGCTCAGCCCGCTGCCAACCTGGGTTTCTGGCTGCCGGCCCCTTGCCAGCCGGGGTTCCGGCTGCAGGCCCCGCTCAGCCCACTGCCGGCCTAGCGGAACGGAACCCCAGGCTGGCAGCGGGCTGAGCAGGCCGCCAGCTTAAGATCAGCATTTTAATTTAATTTTAAATGAACTTCTTAAACATTTTGAAAACCTTGTTTGCTTTACATACAACAGTAGTTTATTTATATTATATATAGACTTATAGAGAGAGACCTTCTAAAAAACGTTAAAATTTATTACCGGCACGCGAAACCTTAAATTAAAGTGAATAAATGAAGACTTGGCATACCACTTCTGAAAGGTTGCCGACCTCTTGTCTAGTTATTATTTAGGCCTGCCTTGAGTGTAGGGGAGTGGACTAGATCGGTGGTTCTCAGCCTGTGATCTGCGGACCATGTCTAAGATTTCCAGAGGGGTTCGCACCTCCACTTGACATTTTTTAGGGGTCTGTAAATGAACAAAGGTTGAGAACCACTGGACTAGATGACCTATTGAGGTCCCTTCCAGTCCTATGATCCTATGACGGGTGATTCTGGGGCATCTTTATTCACATTTTAAAATGGAGGCTTTTGTTGAATGAGAGTGCAATTAATGCCAAGTGCCGCATGATGGGTGCATGGGGTTATGGAATAAACACATTAGCGGATTTCAGAGTGGTAGCTGTGTTAGTCTGTATCAGCAAAAACAACGAGGAGTCCTTGTGGCACCTTAGAGACCAATTTATTTGGGCATAAGCTTTCGTGGGCTAGAACCCACTCCATCAGATGTATGGAGTGGAAAATACAGCAGCAGGTATAAATACACAGCACATGAAAAGATGGGAGTTGCCTTACCAATTGGGGGGGGGTCAGTGCTAATGAGCCAATTCAATTAAGGTGGAAGTGAGCTATTCTCAACAGTTGACAAGAAGGGGTGAATACTAATGAGGCCAATGTAATCAAGGTGGCTCAATTCAAACAGTTGACGAAGGTGTGAGTATCAGCAGGGGGAAATTAGTTTTTGTAAAAAGAACAGGAGTACTTGTGGCACCTTAGAGACTAACAAATTTATTAGAGCATAAGCTTTCGTGGGCTACAACCCGAAGTGGGTTGTAGCCCACGAAAGCTTATGCTCTAATAAATTTGTTAGTCTCTAAGGTGCCACAAGTACTCCTGTTCTTTTTGCGGATACAGACTAACATGGCTGCTACTCTGAAACCTAGTTTTTGTAGTGACCCATCCACTCACAGTCTTTATTCAGGCCTAATTTGATGATGTCCAGTTTGCAAATTAATTCCAGTTCTGCAGTTTCTCGTTGGAGTCTGTTTTTGAAGGTTTTTTTGTTGAAGAATTGCCACTTTTAAGTCTGTTATTGAGTGTCCAGGGAGATTGAAGTGTTCTACTGGTTTTTGAATGTTCTAATTCTTGATGTCTGATTTGTGTCCATTTATTCTTTTGCGTAGAGACTGTCCGGTTTGGCCAATTCACATGGCAGAGGGGCATTGCTGGAACATATCACATTGGTAGATGTGCAGGTGAACGAGCCCCGGATGTTGTGGCTGATGTGGTTAGGTCCTATGATGGTGTCCCTTGAATAGATATGCGGACAGAGTTGGCACCGGGGTTTGTTGCAGGGATTGGTTCCTGGGTTAGTGTTTTTGTTGTGTGGTGTGTAGTTGCTGGTGAGTATTTGCTTCAGGTTGGGGGGCTGTCTGTAAGCAAGGACTGGCCTGTCTCCCAAGATCTGAGAGAGTGAGGGATCGTTCTTCAGGATAGGTTGTAGATCCTTGATGATGCGCTGGAGAGGTTTTAATGCGCTGGAGAGGGGGCTATGGGTGACGGCTAGTGGCGTTTAAAAAAACAAAAACAAAAAAACAGTGAAATAATTAATGTTGGTATGTGCAGTTGTTAACTTTAGCATTGTCATGAATTGAACAGGTTAATTTGAAACAGCATTTTTTTTTTTTCCAGTTTGCAGACTCAGGAAGACAATTCAAGGTGGGCTTGCAGTCAATTAATATTCTTAAGGTCGTGTTCTCAACCATGACAATTGGCAACAACTTTTCCTTTTCAAACAAAAATTCTGTGCTGTGGTTCTGTGGCCAGTGACTTTAATATACCAGGATCCAAGCAGCTATCGAATCTGGCAGTAACAAGACAAGCCATTATTAAATAACCCAATTCCTATCACCTTTGTTACATCCCTTTCCTTGTGTATGCTTTGTCTAATGTTAGTAACATCTTTAGGCAGAGACCTTATTTCTCTCTGATTTCATTTGCTATACTGTAACACTGGAGTAACTCCTTTGAACTCAATGCAATCTAGTGTAATTGAGAGCAGAAAGTGGTCCCTAATCTTTTCCAGACCTGTGGGGATTGTTTTGTACATTATTGGTACTACATCAATAATGAAGGACATCAATAAGCCAAGTTGCATGGTAAATTTTGGCACAATGTCCTACTCACAAATCTTTATAGTCAGGGAGCAAATAATTAAATGCAAGAATTAGCACTTAAATCCCTCTAATCCACAAAGCGATCCCCCTCTGCATATAAAGGCTATGCAAAAAAAGAAAAAAAATTGCATGTGTCATTTTGTTCTGCTTTTTCGTTGCCCTCTAAATAGCATCTCCTGTCTGCAAGACTTTGTGTGGATTATAAATATGAAATATGAAAAGGGGCGGGGGGGGGGGGGAATTCACCTCAATGGCAGATTTTCTTTGTCATGCAGACCCAATAATATAAATTACATGGTATTTAATGCTGACGTTCAAAAGGATGCATCTGCTTGGGACGTCTCTCCAAGTGGCTCTGTAAGAAGATAGGTTCCTGGAGGATTATAGTAACTAAAAATGGACGAAGTCCTATTCAATCATCAAGTTAATTACCCTAAGCAAAGGCAGGATCTAGTCAAAGGAATCTTTAAAATAACTATTTCTTCCAAGTGTAGTCAAGATATTTGAGGTCGGATCTGAAGCTGCAACTTCTGTGCCTCTATCACTTCTCAGAAGTTTCACACTTGATGTCATGGCTTTATATTTGATTGATCACTGTTCTGGTGTAACTGGATTTCAGTGGCTGTAAACCACACACACCCCAGTGAGTTTTCAAACCTGGGTACTGAAGTGCCACATCTAAATAGAGTGACCTGATTTTCAGAGGTGCTGAGTGTTGTCAGCCCAGGCTCTACTTCTCTGTGCCTTAGTTTCCCTATCTGTAGAATGGGATTAACAACATTTAGAGTGAAATCCTCGTACTATTGAAGTAAATGGCAGAACTCCCATTGATTTCCATAGGGCTAGGATTTCATCTTCAGTGTGCCTACCTCCTAGGTACATCATAGAGTTAAGTCCATTCATGTTTGTGAGGCGCTCAGGTGCTATGGAAGTTCATTAATGTTTGTGATAAGTACCAGGGTGAATTAAATACTTTTTTTTAAAAAAAAGGGGGAGGGAGGGAGGGATTTCTGTGCGGAGCAAGTCTGATTACTAAGGACCCAATTGAAAGCCCATTGAAATCAGTGGGAGTCTTACAAAAAGCATCAGTCAATGGAATTAGGACTCTAGAGACTTGCCATAGCCAAAAAAAAACCCACTTTCACCTGCTGTCTTCAGCTGTGATGATGGGACCCTTAAGCATACGGCATGCAAGTATCGCAACTGTTTGGTTATAACCTCAAGGAGCACGTTGGAAACAATGCAATTCAGAGCCCTAAAAATAATGCTACTTCTAACTCACATCTGTCACTTCATAGGCAGCCTGCCAGGTAAGCAAAACATAACAACAGTAGCTCAAACCTACGATCCGTTGCTCCGGTGCCTTCTGAACAACATTAAAATGCCTGCACAGCCCTCCTGAAAAGGGCAGTAACCCAACAACCCGATTAAAAGAGCCTGGGCTGCCATTGAGGGGTTGGCATAAGATAAGGACGCATCTGCTGGGAATTGTGCAACTGGAAAAGCCCCTGACCCCATCAAACCTTTGACCCAGCCTTATCAATGAAAAGCCCAAAAGTGATGCCAGGATCATTCAAGCTGCCTTGCTACATTCCCTGACATGGAAAAGGAGAAGCTCACAACTTCTGCCCAGCTTCGTCGCTGGTATAACCCCATTAGTATCAGCTGGGGTGAATATAGCCCAACATCTGTCATTTCTTGGATTTTCAGGCTGGAGGTGGGTTTGTTGAAAATTGGCATAAAATGGCTTTTCTGTCATCCTACTTTGCCATCAGAATTTGCTTCCTTGCGGTAGATCCTGGACATTCTGGCTCTATCGAAGCTGTAGAAGCAATGCATTTGGGGCTGCCAGTTATGAAATATTTGTTCCCTGACTTGGTTAATGCTCGGTTTCTTACTGTAATGTAGCCAGGATCCAACTGTGTTTTAATCGTGTACCTGAACAAAGGTTACCATTTTGGACACAACAGGGCTATAATAGGGTCATAGTTAAAACACACTTCAGCCCAGATCCTCAAAGGAATTTAGGCACCTTAATTTCAATGGCAGTTAGGTGCCCCTAAATTCCTTTCAAGATCTGGTCTTAGGTCCTCTCTAAAATGGAGCAGGATTTTTACCACAACAACCAGATTGTCCAGGACAGATGAGCACCTTCATGTAGGAATTCAGGTGCCTGATCCATGCCTAGGGTTATCTTAAAACTAAATTGGGCAAAGCAGTAGCAAATCACCCTGTAGTGAACAATTCTGCGCTGCCTTCTCAGGGGGACTGGGTGACGGTCCTATAAGAGGGGGAGGCTAGGGCAGGGGCATGAGTCTGCAGTGATGCAGGTGCACTGGTCATAAAGCTTCCTGTTGCTGGGACTCGGAGAACATGTCCCTGTCCCGCCCTACTGCTGGGTCTGGAAAAGCAGTTCTGTGTCCCTCCACAAAAAGCCCTCGGCCTTGGGCTTAGTGGAGGGAAAGGGAGCAATAATTAGCCTTGTTGTGGGGCGGAATCCGAAGTCCGTCTATAGGAGGTACTTTTATGGGCCCCGTTACCATGGTATCTAAGTGCCTCAGTCTTTAATGTATTTCTTCTTGCAGCACCCTCGTGTGGCAGGGCAGTGCTATTCTCCCCATTTTACAGATGGGGAATGGATGCCCAGAGATACTAAAGGTCTGCTTTTTAACAGTATATCGGAGCCTAAAGACACGGGTCAGCATCCAGGTACCTAACTCCAATGTGAGTTAGGGCCAGATTATTAAAGGTATTTAGAAGTCCTTCAGGAACCTAAGTGACTCACCCAAGATCACACAGGGAGTTTGTAGCAGAGCAGGGAACTGAACCTGGGTCTCTTAAATCCAGCTAGTGCCCTACCCACTGGACCATCCTGCCTCTCAAAGTCAACAGGGAGTCTTCCCCTTGACTTCAGTGGGCTTTGGATCAGGTCCTTATTGCAGAGGAGAAGAGACTGTTTCCTGCCGAAATGTTCTAGATGTCTCTCTTGGGGGGGGGGGGGGGTAACTGCTGACTGACTCATACAAGAGCGAGAGGGAAGCTACCTCTGTAGCAAAGACAACAGGTGCTGAGGGAGGTTCGTTCCCAAGGGTATCAGGATGCCGACATTGTCTTAGAAAGGAACAGTAAGTGCTGTGCTCATGGAGACCTTCTGCTTAATCCCAGCACCGTCCTGCCTCCCAAGGGCTTGTGAAGATAGGAATGTTAACAGATTGTGAGGCGCTCCGATATGTGATGGTAATGGGGAGCATACAAATACCATTAGGTAGATCTAAGCCAGAATTATGCCTCTGCCAGCGGTTGGCTTCAGAGGAAGGTGCAAGAAACCCAACCGTAGGCAGATTTGGGATAATCTGCCCCCTAATCCATAGTAGCTAGAGATTGGTCTAAACCCTGTAGCATGAGGTCCTTTCCCATGCTTTTTTCGTAATATTTACTATGATAACTCTGGCTAGTCTTTAACTTTTAAATGTCCAGTCCTTCTTTGAACGTTGCTAAATTCCCAGCCTCGGTGACATAATGTGGCAAGGAGTTCCCCAGTCTAAATATACCTTGTGGGGGGGGGAAAAATATTTTCTTTGAATGGTTTTTAATGTGTGACCCTTTGTCACCATTTCCAGCAGGTGAGAACAGGACCCTAAATGGAATAGACAAGAAGAGCAACAGCTGCTACTGCACTATGGCAAAGGTAAAGGCTCTGGCTTTCCTTTGGTGCCTTTGGTTTTCACTAGCCCTGTTTCATCTACTCTGAGATCTCTGTGGGAAATGCAGGGGAGGCTTGCAAACGTTGCGAGGAGAATGTCAGGACAGAGGAAGAATGTGTCACAGATTGTTGGATAGCCTCAGAGCCTGGTAACTATGCCTTGCCTTGGATCTGTGACCAAAACTGGGATCTCTAGACTCGAGCTGCTCTATCTGTTCAGCTGCATAATGGAAATTCTAACTACTGGAGGAGAGGGAGGCTGTGCTATTTGGGGGCAGGCATGTTTGGGCTGAGCCTGATATCCAGACACCTATCGATTTTAGGGGTTCCTTTAGCTGAATTTGCTCTACAGACCATTAGTCATTTTTTTAAAGGCTTGTGTTTGTTCATTCATGTTTGTTTCACACCCATCAGCTTTCGGTCGCAGTTTCAGTTGCCCAGAAGGGGCCTGGATTGCTGGGCTCAGCTGCTGAGATCACCTCCTCTGTCAGACAAGCTGCCTGAGAACACAGTGTTTTCTCTCAGTTAGAGGTAAGAGCAACTTGAAGGAGAGTTTCAGCTGGGGTTTATAGCCTTTTCACACCTCCTGTGGTCATTAGAGGAGGAGGCAGTGTGTCGTAATAGTTACAGCAAGGGACAGCGGGTTAGTAACATCAAAAATCCGGGGCTCTGTTCCTGATTCTGCCACCGAATGATCTTGGGACAGTCCTTTAACTGCTCCATGCCTCAGTTTCCCTACATATCATACTATGATAATAAGACTGTCCCTAAGTAGATACCTCTACGGGCCCTGTCACTGTAGCATCTGAATTATACTTGTCCACCTTTGTGCTTTGATGTTCTGGGTTGGAAGAGGCCATGGAAGTGTGTAGAGTTATTAGTGTCCTATTACCTTAAACATCCCACAATAGGTGTTGTCAGAGCAGGGGTGTTAACCCCAGTGTCCTGGATAAATTCTTAAGTTAGGTAATTTTATTCTGCCTACAGGTATTAAACACTCCTCCTTATAGCTTGAACTGGATTCTTCCTCTCTTATGGTGCTGTGTAACATTGTGCTCAGTTTAAAAACTGCTGCATTTCACTTCAGAGGTGGCTGCATCTCAGTGGCGCACGTGTTTGAAGCAATATTTTTTAAAGAGCAGTTCTACTCTGACTGTGTAAGAATGGCACGTTCTCATCAGCTGTCCCCTCTGTACATTTCGGATTCTTACTTGCTCACTTTAGTACCCAGCGTTTGGCCCATACAATTTTTGTTACTGATGATTTTGCACAAGCCAGAAAAGAAACAGCTTGACTTTCAAATCTCAGGATGCGTGTGCATCTTTGGCTGTAAGGGGAAAAAAACAGCCATCATTTGACTGGTATACTGAGCAAATCCACACCAAAAATCACTAAGACTCAATAAACATGGAACACTAAGGAGTCACTTTCCAGAACGGAACCAAACGTGGAATCTGAAGGCTAGCGAGAGGAACAACTGCATTGAAGATAAGATTTGAAGGAAACACAAGTCACAGTTAGAGATTATAAACTCTCTTTGTCGCACGGACCATCTTTTTGTTTTAAAGTTGAGCACGTGCTTTGCTGAACTGGAGCCTAGTATTGGACTTTACAAACAGATGGTTTTGCAGCTCCCATTGATTTGGTCTCCCACAGGGTCTTTCCCATTAACTGAGCAGTGGTTCATCAACAAAGGACTTTAAGACCAAGGGAAAGTCCTTCATTCTTGCTAGGCAAAACTCCCCAGCGACTTCAGTGGGAGTTTTGCTTAAGTAAAGACCACGGGATTTGACTCAGATTAACAGACACATTTGTTTCACACTCACTCATCTCTTAAGATTTGTGGCTTCTCCTCTTCCCCTGATGGGGCTGGGTTAGTCAAGGTGCAGAAGGGCTATTTGTTTAAGCTTTGCCGTATATTTCATTGTGTAACTCTTACGCCTTTGCCTTCTGTATAATACCCCTTTATAAGGGCTCTCTGGGGTGCAGAGATCAGCAGCTGCAGGGCATGCAGTTCAGTGCAGATTGTTTCAGAAGACACACACTGTGCTCGCTCTTGGAGACTTTACTTTTGTTCTTTCTTGCTTAGATGTTCCCTTAAATCTGAAATAAAAGCTCTTCCTGGCTGAAAGTACCTGTTTGCACATTGTGTATGGGAAACGCAACAGATGTAATCAGCTCTGATATATCGGAGGAAAGAGGAATCTTTATTATTACAGGCTCATCTCATCTTACGCGGGGGTTCCGTTCCGCGGTTAGCGCGTAAAGCGAAAACTGCGTATAGTCAAAATTACGTTGAGTTGAATGGCGGGCGGAATCGCCCGCACTACAGGTACAGCATTAAAATTGTTATATTTCTCTTTTTTTTTCCGTTTTGTTTTTGTTTTTGCCAACCACGTAAAGCTGAAATCGCGCATGTTAAATGCGCGTAAGATGCGACAGACCTGTATTTTATATTACAGCACCATAGCTATGCATAGAACAAACAAAAAAAATAGCCTCTACCCCAGGTCCTTACAATCAGAGAGGAGTAGGGCACCTGACCTCATTCCAAAGGCCACCCCAGGGATCCTTTGCTGGACTCTGAACCCCATCCCAGAGGTTGCACAGATAGCTGGATAAAACGCAGTGTGACACAGTGAGAAGGGAGGGCAGGCAAGGTGGGGTAGGAATGGGAGGGAGATGTGCACAGGCTATTAGAACAGGAGTACTTGTGGCACCTTAGAGACTAACAAATTTATTTGAGCATAAGCTTTTGTGGGCTACAGCCCACTTCATCGGATGCATGTAGTGGAAAATACAGTAGGAAGATATATATATACACAGAGAACATGAAACAATGGGTGTTACCATACACACTATAAGGAGAGTGATCAGTTAAGGTGAGCTATTATCAGCAGGAGAGAAAAAGAACTGTTTGTAGTGGTAATGAAAATGGCCCATTTCCCACAATTGACAAGGAGATATGAGGAACTGTGTGGGGGGGGGAATAAACATGGGGAAATAGTTTTACTTTGTGTAATGGCCCATCCACTCCCAGTCTTTATTCAAGCCTAATTTAATGGTGTCCAATTTGCAAATTAATTCCAATTCAGCAGTCTCTCGTTGGAGTCTGTTTTTAAAGTTTTGTTGTTGTAATATTGCAACTTTTAGGTCTGTAATCGAGTGGCCAGGGAGATTGAAGTGTTCTCCAACTGGTTTTTGAATGTTATAATTCTTGACGTCTGATTTGTGTCCATTTATTCTTTTATGTGGAGACTGTCCGGTTTGGCCAATGTACATGGCAGAGGGGCATTAGGCTATTAGGTTACCTGGTGTCACAATTCACGCTGTGTTAATCCCATTTCTTTACCTATATATTATTTATACATGTGAAGCGTGATTTTCAGAGCACCCATGATCTCAGCTGAAGTCAGTGGCAGCTGTGGGTTCTGTGCAAGGAAACAGCGTCTTCACTTGGTCCATCACTTTTGAAGGCTTTCAATAAGAAGTCACCCTGGTTTAGATTTTCCAGAACAGCCATCATCAGTAGTTACCTAGAGAAAGTAAAGAGAGATGATCCCTTCCCAGCGGTGATAATATTTTGGACCACCATATGGTCAAGAAAATGACAAACGCCACTTTGATTCCTCCATGTTGCCTCTACCACCACCCTGTAAATGCCGTTATTTATCCACCTGCATGTTTCATTTCTGACCCGTCTTTCCCGATTCTGCTACAAATTTAGAAAGGAAGTTTAAGAACCACATTTCATTCTTCACCTATGCACTTGGGGTAGCTGGGTGGTGTTAGTGGCCTGTGAGATACAGGAGGTCAGGCCCTTCTGGCCTTGAACTCTGTGACTTCATATGTACTTCAGAGTGGGCCCAGTGGCCAACTGGACAGCACAACAGACTGCCCTGGTCCTCATTCCGGGCCTGATCCAGAGCCCATTAAGTCAATGGAAAGACTCCCATTGACTTCAGTGGGCTTTGATCAGGTCCTTGCAGAGCGTAGTTATGCAGCTGCTGTCGGAATGGCCTCCTTGGAAGTTGGATTATTGGTTGTCTTCCTGTACCGAGCAAACATTTCTCCCCTGGCATAGATCCCTCTGGCTCTAATAAACGAAGGCCATCTCTCCAGTTACAGCAGCACATTGTACCGATATAGCTGTGCTGCTGTACAATCGCTTGTGTAGCTGCATTATGCAGACGGGAGAGAGCTCTCCTGTCGACATGGAAAATCAGCTCAAGAGCGGCGGTAGCTATGTCAGCGGGAGAGCGGCTCCTGCTGACATAGCGCTGGGCACATGAGCGCTTATGCAAGCAAAACATATGTTGCTCATGGGGTGTGTTTTCCCCCCACACACACCCCGACATAAGTACTAGTGTAGACATGGCCTACATTGAATTGTTTTTCTTTCTCATTTGGATTGTTTTGGAGGCGCTGGGGAGGGGGGTTTACAAAGTGACAATAAAAGGTTAGAAGAAGTTTATAGGAAGACTTTGAATTATTTAACATCTCTATTGTAGGGCGTATAATTCAAGGACCAAATCAATTCAAATTTTGCAAAACAAAAAGTTGTACTTTGGCACTAGATCGAACCAATCAATAAGGCAGCTGATATGACTTTTCTTGTGGAATATATTTGGGAAGGGCAAAATAGGACGTAAAAGAGAAACCCAGTTTCAATTTTAACCCTGGATTAGCAATTCCCACTGATTGATTTAGCTTATTAGAACTTATTCTTATACACCCATGCAAGCTAAGTGACTTATCCATGGTCACACAGCAAATCAGTGGCTGAACTGGGAGCAGAACCCAGGTGTCCTAGCTACTCGTCAACTAAGGGACACTAGAGTCAGATTCTCAGCTGGGGTAAATCAGAATAACTCTAACTGGAGTCATTGGCACTATGCCGATTTACACCAGCTGAGAATCGGTTCCACTCTCTCCTCCCTTAGGCTGTGTCTTCCTTAGGGGAAAAAAATGTGTTCTTCCGTCAAATTAGCTGAACATCCCTGAGGAAGACAAGGCAGTGCGTAGTTTTCACACAAGTGAACTGGTCGCGTTAAAGACTATGGGGGGAGCCTTGTCTTCACTCTGCTGCTAACTCGAATGAAGAGCACCCCCTTCTTTTCTGATGAAGACAGGGCCTTCGTGGCTAATGCTGTTGTGAAAAGAGCTAAAATCCCCATACAGGTCGTTCTCACCTGTCAGTGAGAGGAAGTGACGTGTCCATGTGAAGTTTGCATGGCACAAGATGCTGTGATGTGATCTCAGCAGCTGAGCCCAAGGATCCAGGCGTCTTCTGGCTCTTCGGGGCAGGCAGAGCTACCGCTAAAAGCCAACGGAGGTGAAACAAACAAATACAATCCTTAAATAACAAGTGGTCAATAAAGGCAAATTCAATTAAGATGAAACTCAAATATCTGCTCCCCCTTATTATTATGGGGTCAGTGCCAGGGGCAGAGGGATAAAGCTGCAGACCAGCCACTGACCATAGAATCATCCTCAACTCCCTCCCCCCCCCCCCCGCCCCCTGCTACCCATCTAATATCCAGATTGGAGTGCATGCTCCTCTCGCAAAGACCCCTCTGTGGCTGCTGCTGCTGGGCATGGCTCCCAATGCACATCTATGATGCTACATAAGTAATGAATAATCACCATATAAGATGGGGGAGGGGGGGGGAAGGGATAGCTCAGTGGTTTGAGCATGGGCCTGCTAAACCCAGGCTTGTGAGTTCAATCCTTGAGGGGACCATTTAGGGAACGGGGGTAAAAAATCTGTATGAGGATTGGTCCTGCTTTGAGCAGAAGGTTGGACTAGATGACCTCCTGAGGTCCCTTCCAACCCTGATATTCTATGATAACCACCTCTGCCTCTCAGCCCTGAGGGAGTGAGAAAGATCCCAGACACTCAAGAGATATTGGCCCGAGTCAGCCCATGGGGCAACAGGGAACAGCTGTGTATTTGATGATGTTTCACACAGAACCAGCTCAGCAAGATGCACCAATAACAGTCACTTTAGTGAATATGGCCTTAACTCCCTCCCATAGGCACTGACTTTTATTTTTCCTTGCAGGTGCCCCACAACCCTCTCTGCCCTGAGGCCCCGCCCTCACCCTGCCCCCTCCCCCAAGGCCCGCCCTCACTCTGCCTCTTCCCACCCCCCCTCCCTGAGGCCCTCGCTGCTCTCTGCCCTCCCCAAGGCACCCACCAGCTATGGTTGGTGGGCGCTAAGCTCCCACTATTTTTTTTCCAGCCCTGAGCAACCACAGAGTTGACACCTATGCTCCCTCCCCTTGACGTTCTCCTCACCGCATTCCTGACGGGTTTGCAAAGGAGGTACTTCATGTCCTTTCACTTCCTGCAGCATGCCATAGAGATCTCAGTGTAATGTTACTTAGCTAGTGAAAACCAAGGGGAGAGAAGAAATACAGATCCTCTACCTTTGTCACAGCGCACAGGCATCTGCTGCGGTATTTTCTTGTCCGTTCCATTTACTGTCCCGTTCTCCCCTATTGATAATTACAAGAGTTACATGTTCACAAATAATCACATGAACTTGGGTGATGTGTAATGACCTGGGATTGTGCAAAAAATCCCAGTGATGCTTTGTGAGATGGCGCAAGCTAAGAATTCCTAATTCACATAGGCCTTCCAAGCTTTGTAACACTTACTGTGCCTCTGTAAGAAGAAAATGGCATCGTGATATCCTTGTAAATAAAACTCACGGAGCACCTGCAGGGGAAACCACTCAGCGTTATAAAGGACAGTCATTCCAATTGCAAAAGAAGTGCCCCTGTAGGCAGTAGTCACAGTGTTGCCAACTCTTGCCATTTCATTGTGCATCTCGCAATATTTGGTGTTTTTCTTAAAGCACCAGCTACTGGAGTCATGTGATTTTTTTAAATTTTATTTACTTTATTTATTTATTGGTGAGCATCTCTGCTTTCATTAAAAAACATTGCTGTGGAGAAAAGCCTGAAAATTTGAATTCTAAAGGCTGAAACGGAAGGCAAATAGAATCTACCCAGAATTTTTTCCTAAGGCAATTTTTTTCTGAGGCAATTTTTAAGCAATCTCATGATTTGGGGTGGGGGCTGATTTATGATCCTCACATGCTTGGGGTTGGCAATACTGAAATGATCTGGCACTGTGCAGTCCCTGAGGCTACTCACCGGAGGACTGGGTGGGAAAATACTATAACTAAACCTGCACAAGTTCTCAACTGAGAGCTGGAAGGTGCTTCGGAAGAAGCTAATGCAGTTGAAATAGGCAGGGCAGTCCCTTGGGCAGATGTCGACCTCTCCTGTGTAAGGGGATACCGTGATCATGGAATCGGAGTCCGAGCCAGGCTGCACGTTAGTCATACCTCCATCAATGTAGCGCTGAGAAGACATGCGGTTTGAATCAGATAATGGTTCATCTTCTGTGTGAATCACAGCATGCTTATCTCGTGTACGCCTTAACAAGAGAGCCAAATCCCATTAGGAAGTCCAGATCACAACTTAAGCTCGTAAAATGGGAACTTTTGGGCCCGGTTCTCATTTACATTAAGGCTGCTTAACACTGGAGTGCAAATCACACTGATGCCCATTTTAAGGCCTTTTTACACTGTCTTAGTGCAAATGAGAATCAAGCCCTTATGTAGCTAATGCCATTAAATGAAGAGGGGTCTCGTGGTTAAGGCAACGGATTGGGAGTAAAGAGATCTAGGGAGCGGATCCTCAGTTGAAGTAAATCAGCACAGGTCCATTGCGTTTACTGGAGCAATTCCAATTCACACCAGGTGAGAACATGGTCTCTAGATTCTAGATGCCATTGTGTAGCTCTGGGTTCAGGACAGGCCCTTATAAGCATACTGCAAATGAATATAAACTTGTGCTAGCTGGGCACATGATAGTGCTAATGGCTCAAGCAAACACTTGCAACCTGGAGGGATCCATATGCCCAGACCTTAACTCAGCTCACTGGTTTCGTTTGCGCTTTCGCCTCCTCCACAGCTCCTAGCCAACCTGAAACTTGCATTAAAACTCAAGGGGTGTGAAGTCCCATGGACTTGAAACTGACAAAAATGCTTCTTGGAATAATAACCCACTAGGACCCCAGGCAGTAAGGACTGCACACCACAGCTGCATGCCTGAGATCCATGTCAGCCCACCGTCTGGTGGGATCAGAACATTTTCTGCCTGGAGCATTGGCAAAATGCACTCACCACGCCTTGGAAAGAGGGAGGGTTGAATCCACAATAGACAGGAAGGAAGCAGCTACAGATCACTGCCTGTGGGGAGAGGGGCAGAGGGTTACAGGTGAGTAGAGATAAATATTTTAGAGGCGCATCATCAACCAAGAAATTTCCCTCTGAAAATGCTGCACCTATTGTTACAAGTAACACCTCAGACTTACACGATGGGGCGAGCGTAGAGGGGAAACAGCCTGGTTGTCTTTATTTCGGTGTGTTGATGCTGTGCCGTTGCCAGCAGTTTGTGTACAGGCTCTTTGGCTGCTCTGTTGTTGGTTAGTTGCACTTTCCATCTGAGGTAGGGCAATGGACCAGGTGAGGCGGGGGCTAGTCTCATCTCTGCCACTGACTTGTTATGGGACCTTCTGCAAGTCACTTCCCCTCCCTCTACTTCACTTTTTCCATCTGTAAACTGGGCATAATGATGCTTTTCCTCCATACGGGGCCAGCTCTTCTACAGTCAGTGCTGCCCACTCATCTAAGACCAACACATTGTCACAACTGATTCAAATGAGGACTGAATTCCAAGAGCCTGTTAAAGGTTTGATTCCCATTGTGCTGCCTGATTGGAGAATTCCAGAGAAACTGATGGTGAATCCAGCTGGACAGCTCTATAAATTGCTAGGTCAGGGTGGAACTGGCATTTTCACTGATGGGCACAGATCATGCAACAGGCAGAGTCAGTCACTATGGGTTAATTTGTATGTGGCCGCTGCCTCCGTATCCAGATGGCCTCTGGATAAATAAGCCAACAAGAGTTAGAGCTGATGGAATATTTTGCTTATAACTTGATGCTCAGCTGGGGGTGGAGTCTCTGTGGAACCGGACCAAGCTGGAATTCTCCCGTCCCAGCCTGCACCTGCAGTTTGAGTTAAGCGCAACAGGATTCCTCTCTCCCTAATAAACTCAGTTATTTTCCTAGCGCATCGTCAGTTTAATTACTTCCCCCTCTTCTAAATACATAGGAAACAAAGCCACCGTTACCTGTATGAGCTCCTCCTTCGATCTGTACTCTGAAATGATGACGTTCTGTAAGTCCAACAAGCGCGTGAGGGAAATGCAAACCTTCCCCGAAGCCAGCTGGTGTGAGTTCTCCGGCAGCTCTTTACGCAGCCCCTTCTCTATCATCCGAAGCATACGGTAACCTGGACAAAGGGTGAGAATACTCGCTTTCCTGGCTTCTTCCATAGCTTCATGAAAAAATTCTTCTATCAGACCTGGGAGGGAGTAACCGATCTCGATTACCAGTGTTTATAGACAAAAAGAAACAAAGTATCTCACGTCCCAATAGCAGATGCTATACAGTGATGAGTGTGGTATGAGACCCTATAGAATAGAATATTCTAAAATCTGTAGACAAGAATGTTGTTGTTACTTGTCTTGTGGTGGTAGCTAGAATTCCCAGTCAGAGGTTTCATAGTGCTAGGTGTTGTACATGCAAGTAATGAAATGGTCTCTGTTCCAAGATGCTTATTGCCTAAGATTAAGAGAGTCAAGGGGAGCTGTGTGGTACGCATATAGAATTTGGCTCACGGTACCTTACAGTTAATTTGATACCTGGGTAACTTCAGCCTCCATTTAATTGGATCAGAACCCCAGGAACACAAATATTTGTGTTAAGAGAGACTAAGTATCTACACAGGTCCAATGTGTCTAGTGAGTCAAAATGTGCCAAACAAATAATAGCGAGTCCCATCTGTGAAGCCCTCCGCAATGATGGGCTAGGCAATATCCATTATTGTTTATTATTATTAAGGACCTGATCAGATTATCAGGGGGCACCATAAATAAGGCATTTGCAATCCACTCTGGCCCACAATCTGGGCCGTAAGCGTTTTATTTAGGGTGTAGCCCAGGGAGCAGGTTCACAGTCTGTGACCTTGTAATAGTAACAATGAATAATGCCCGATGGATGTTACTTTGCACGCCATTGGTAATATCTTCAGGGCTGATGCTCTCCATTATATGTTAGGCACATTTGGATTCATTGTAGCCTATCGTAATGTATAAATAATTAGCAGTATAAAGCGATCTCACCTAGCACTGGGTTATATGTGAAAACTGTTTCCAAGAAGAATCTCAGAGCATATCTTCTCCACGGTTGCAAAAGAAAGAGCTGTGAATCTGGGCTTTCCCAGTGATTCCTGCAGGGGGTGTTGGGCGGAGTGGTGTGATAAATATCAGGAGTCAAGGAGAAAACAAAAATCAAACAATCTGGCAGGTGGGAAACAAACTTTTCTCCCCTGCAGTTGCTATTTAGCTGACAGCTGAATTTTCACAAGAAAGCATTATGGCCATAAGGACATAAGAACGGCCGTACTGGGTCAGACCAAAGGTCCATCTAGCCCAGTATCCTGTCTTCCGACAGTGGCCAATGCCACGTGCTCAAGAGGGAATGAACAGAACAGGGAATCATCAAGTGATCTATCCCCTGTCGCCCATTCCCAGCTTCTGGCAAACAGAGGTTAGGGACACCATCCCTTCCCATCCTGGCTAATAGCCATTGATGGACCTATCCTCCATGAACTTATCTAGTTCTTTTTTGAACCCCGTTATAGTCTTGGCCTTCACAACATCCTCCGGCAAGGAGTTCCACAGGTTGACTGTGCGTTGTGTGAAGAAACACTTCCTTTTGTTTGTTTTAAACCTGCTGCCTATTAATTTCATTTGGTGACCCCTAGTTCTTGTGTTATAATAAGGAGTAAATAACACTTGCTTAGTTACTTTCTCCACACCAGTCATGATTTTATAGACCTCTGTCATATCCCTCCTTAGCTGTCTCTTTTCCAAGCTGAAAAGTCCCAGTCTTACTAATCTCTCCTCATACGGAAGCTGTTCCATACCCCTCATCGTTTTTGTTGCCCTTTTCTGAACCTTTTCCAATTCTAATAGATCTTTTTTGAGATTGGACAACCACATCTGATCCAAAGCATCCTGAGGTGAATGGAAAGACTTCAGAGGGCTTTAGCTCAACCGTAAATTGGCAGCGATCTCAATGTTGTAGATTTCACCTCAGGAGCAGAATCTAAATATTGCATCATAGACAATGACTTTTGTAACTGAAGACGTTTGCACATGTTGCTACTAGGCTGTACCTAACACCTCCCCAGTGTGCTTCACCCACACACAACATCACGAGACAGGTCCCTGGATTTGGTCCAACCTTACATCTCACCAGCCAAACCTCCTTTCAAAACCATGTTGGCTTGCGGAAGGGCAAACCCCCCTCACACTCATCTCTAAAAGAAAGGAATTGATGAGTTAAGAGAAACATCTTCCCCCTACTGTATCCTAACACCCAACAACGTGCAGAGCACGCAGACTCAGCGCCTCCTCCAAACACAGAGAGATGCTCCGTCCCCTCGTCCATCCACCTTGTGCTGCAATGCCAGGACCTTAACTTTGACTCCTCAACAACATTAGCAGGTTGGCGTAGGTACACTGGAGAAGTGTGTTTGTGGCTCGTTGGCAGGGAGATCTGGTCTGATGAGCTCCAGGATGCTTGTCAAACCAGTTCCGCGGGGAGGAAAAGGAAGTAAGATCCCTGGGCCAAAGGGGGTATGCATGAAGGATGCAGCAATATGCCGGTTATGGCCCACCCAATCCTCATTTATCCCTCTACCATCTTCTTACACATTGTCCCTTGATCCAGACCCCCTCCAGTCTTCTATTCAGGGCTCCCGTTCCCCATTGCCTCTGTCAGAGCTCAGGGCAACTGCACTTGTATTCCCCTCTGTGGTCCACCAACAGCACCCACTCTGTGCTCCCAGCAACTCAGCCATCACCTCTCGTGGGTAGAGACCTGTGTCTCTCTCCCTCTTGACCAGGGTTTTTCCATGCTGCACAGTTCCCTGCCCTGTGATATCCCCAGCAAGCCAGACTGCCTAAACAGCCCAGCGTCTGTGCTTTGCTGTCTCTTTGAAGGCAAGAAACAGCTGTAACTGGCAGCCGTGACAAGTGATCACACAGCCCTTTGTAAGCAAGCACATTTATTCTTAACATGAAAGCATTCCTGAGGAAACCTATTAAAACAATAAAAGAACCTACGCTCATGCTAACAAACTTACCAGAGATCACCCCTCACTCTGTGAGTGCTCTGGTAGGAGTCAGTCCTTCAAACCACAACAGGGGTTTTTCCTGTGGTTACAAATTCATAGCCTTAGCTCGAACTAGCACCCCCATGAATAGTTCAGTCTTTCCTTTATACAGCTGGGGCCTTTGATACTGAGACTCCAGGAGCAGTGATCATCAGAAAATGGTCCCCTCCTCAAAGGGTAGCCTGGGTTTTTGCATATCCAGAAGTGGGGAATTTGCATTCACCTCCACCTAGAGATTCCCCAGGAAAACCACGTTGACCCTCTTTGTCCCCAAAGTCCACTCTTGTCTGGCACATTGTTCAGTATCATACTTTGAAGTTCATAACACTTCCCAATGTTCACATCCCATCTCCGCTCTGGAGGTAGGTGACATACAATCCCAGCCCACACAAGCCATTTGTTTAATACAACGGACCCCAAACATACTTAAACTTAATTCAGTAAGGTCCCCCAGGGATATTGGAGGAAATTCCATATCTGTCACAACCTTCACTCTCAGTGGCTGCCCCCCGCTTCTCCAGAGATCAGGACAGTGCTGGCAGAAACCAGATGTTTGGGGCAAAATGCCAGAGGTTTCTAGGTGTAGCTCTCTGGAATTATGCCAAAGAGCAAGAGAAATAAAGATATAGAGAGCTTGACCAGAATAAGCCATTCCATAACAGCCCTAAGTGTGGGCCAGAGAATGACTCAATACCTAGTGGGTAGCGCAGTCACCTGGGAGACCCACATTCCAGTCATAGGCGCCAACTTCTGCTCCCGCCGGTGGGTGCTCAACCCCCCTCTGTCCCCGGCCCCGCCCTGACTCCACCCCTTCCATGAGTCCCCGCCCCTGCCCTGACCCATCCCCTCGCACCCCTGCCCCGCCCCCATTCCAACCCCTTCCCTAAAGTCTCCGCCCCCTCCCTGCCCCTATTCTGACTCCTTCCCCAAATCCCCGCCCCGGCCCCGCCTCTTCCCTGCCTCCCCCTCTGAGCACACCACGTTCCCACTCCTCCCCCCCCCTCCCGGAGCGGCCAAACAGCTGTTTGGCGGCAGCTGGGCAGGAAGCACTAGGAGGTAAGTGGAGGAGCGGGGATGCAGCGCACTCAGGGGAGGAGGCGGCAGAGGAGCTTGGCTGCCGGTGGGTGCAGCGCACCCACTAATTTTTTACTCTGGGTGCTCCAGCCCTGGAGCACCCACAGAGTCAGCGCCTATGGTTCCAGTCCCTACTCCACTGAATAGTTAAGTGTTTAGACAAAGTGCAATCTCTTCCACAGGAGAGCGCTCTGCCCCAGAATACACGACAGCTCAGTCATTAGGGCATCCGCCTGGGAGGCCTGTGTTCAAGTCAGGCTCCAAGTCAGGCAGAGTGGGGATTTGAACCTGGGTCTAACCACACCCCGCTAAGTGCTCTAACCACTGGACTGTTGGGTATGGGAGGGGGAAGCAGCATGCTCTTAGGGTGTCTCTGAGCATGCCTGCCAGATTGGTCCCCACAGGCAAAACAGATGGAGAAACGCCTAGTTTGGGACTCCCATTGGGACTTAGATGTGAGTTTGGCACCGAGCTGCTCAGTCATGTTAGGACTGAGGGGGTCGTGTGCACGCCCAGCTGCAGAAACTTAGGGGTCAGAGGTCTTTGGGTGGCAGCTGAGGAGCGGTTTTGTGAATGCCCATGATGCCTACATTTTACACTGAGGCACGTGCATCTCTCTTGTGAGTAGCTCTAAGTCACTTGCCCAAGGGCGTACAGGAATCTGTGACAGAACAGAGAATTAAACCCAGGTTTCTTCAGTCCTAAAATAGTGTCCTAACCACTGGACTAGCCTTCCTCTCATATATACAAGTCGCTACCCTCAGACATGCCAGGGGGACCCGATAACAATCTTCAAATATGCTAAGGGCTGTTATAAAGAGGACCAGGATCGATTGTTCTCCATGTCCTGAAGGTAGGATAAGAAGTAATGGGCTTCATCTGCAGCATCGGAGATTTAAGTTAGATGTGAGGGAAAACTTTCTAACCATAAAGGAAGTTAAGCTCTGGAATAGGCTTCCAAGAGAGATTGTGGAAGCCCTGTCATTGGTGTTTTTTAAGAACAGGTTGGACAAACCCCTGTCAGGGCTGGTCTAGGTTTCCTTGGTCCTGCCTCGGCACAGGGGGATGGACTAGATCAGTGTTTCTCAATCTTTTTGATACCAGGGACTGTCTTCCTGCCTTCCTAAATGGTGACAGGGAGATCTCAGGGACCGGCACCGGTCCATGGACCAGTCATGGGGAAACACTGGAGTAGCTGACCTCTTGAGGTCCTTTCCAGCCTTCCATTTATCTCAGTGGTTCCCAAAGTGGGGTTCGCGAACCCCTGGGGGTTCACAGAACGTTTCAGGGGGTTCGAAAGAAAAATTTCATTAATGGCGGCCAGAGGACTCTGCTGGGACCCAGTTGCAGGGCAGACAGCCCGAGCCCCAGGGAGAGCGGGGCCGGGCAGTTTGAGCCGGCAGCCCGAGCCCTCCCCTGTCAGCAGGGGAGCCGGCAGCCCGAACCCCAGCCCCAGCCCCAGGAATTTGCCAAATCTCATCTAAAGCCAGAACCACAGCCCTTCTTGTTACCACCAGCCACAACCTCACCCGAAACTAGAGGTGGGTGAAAAATACCAAGCATTTTTCACAGAAAGTTTTGAATTTTTTTCACATTTTTCAAAATTCCCCAAGAAAAATTTACAAAAAACTGAAACGGAAAAATGGTCCATTTTCAAAAACTGTTTTCATGAAACATTTTCTGATTTTTGAAAACCAAAAATGAATTTATTTTTATTCGAAACCATTTTTTTTTAAAACAAAAGCCAAAAAAACATTTTACAGAAACATTTTTGGTTTCTGGTTTTTCTATGTTCGTTAAAAAAAGTTTAAATTAAAAATATTTTTCAGAGGTTCATAGATTCCGGGCCCGGCAGTTGGGGCATCCATCACACTGAGGAAATTTAAACTTAAATCCCTGAAAATATTCATTTTTAGGAGGGGGTTCACGAGATTTCACAATTTAGTGAAAGGGGTTCGCGGGCTGTTAAAGTTTGGGAACCACTGATTTATCTGATTTTCTGCCCATTGAAATACCCCTAGAAGAAGCCGCGTTTAAAAATACACACATATGGAATAAAGTAAATCGACACCTTCCTTACCTACGTCAACTTCACATGCCACTGCTGCAGCTACAATTGCCCCACACGATGATCCGTAGACCTTGGATGCTGATCTCAGTATTTCAGGTGCCAATTCCCATAAAGCCTGCACCACTCCTACTTGGTAGTTTATAAGAAACCCACTACCTGAAAAAGAAAGAGAGATTGGGCTTCCGGGGCCCTCTGGATCTTCTTCAGCCATTGCCAACTACGCTGGGAGCTCAAACCTGCAGTTTGCAAAAGAGTTTGTGGGGTGCCAAGCAGCACTGAGCAGATTGTGCTTCTAGTCAGTGACAGAATGTCTGTCTTTTGCTGACGAGCAGTCAGCACTGAGGTGTAGGCAGGGTTGGGTGGGGACAGAAGACGCTTGGTCTTTTTATCTGACGCCATTCATCAACTCGTAGCAGTGGGATTGCACCATAGCACTTCGCACTCAGTAATTATGAAGGTTGCTTTCTTTATTGGTAATCACAGAGTACAAGTACAACACATTGTTTGTGCAAACAGTAATGACCCCGGTGACAAACTTCAAATGCATTTCCACCGAACTGGCACAGTTTTACCATATAGTAACAGTTTCCTTATCCACTACATGGGCATCATATACATTAGCGGAAACTTTACACAGTTGACTAGGGAGGAGTATAAAAATATTGCTCCAGCATACAGGGGTGTAATCAGGAAGGCCAAAGCACAACTGGAGTTGCAGCTAGCAAGGGATGTGAAGGGGAACAAGAAGGGTTTCTACAGGTATGTTAGCAACAAGAAGAAGGTCAGGGAAAGTGTGGGACCCTTACTGAATGGGGGAGGCAACCTAGTGACAGAGGATGTGGAAAAAGCTGAAGTACTCAATGCTTTTTTTGCCTCGGTCTTCACAGACAAGGTCAGCTCCCAAACTGCTGCATTGGGCAGCACAGTATGGGGAGGAGGTGAGCAGCCCTCAGTGGTGAAAAAACAGGTTAAGGACTATTTAGAAAAGCTGGATGTGCACAAGTCCATGGGTCCAGATCTAATGCATCCGAGGGTGCTGAGGAAGTTGGCTGATGTGATTGCAGAGCCATTGGCCATTATCTTTAAAAACTTGTGGCGATCGGGGGAGATCCTGGAAGATTGGAAAAAGGCAAATATAGAGCCCATCTTTAAAAAAGAGAAGAAGGAGAATCTGGGGAACTACAGACCGGTCAGCCTCACCTCAGTCCCTGGAAAAATCATGGAGCAGGTCCTCAAGGAAACCATTTTGAAGCACTTGGAGGAGAGAAAGGTGATCAGAAACAGTCAACATGGATTCACCAAGGGCAAGTCATGCCTGACCAACTTGATTGCCTTCTATGATGAGATAACTGGTTCTGTGGATATGGGGAAAGTGGTGGACCTGAGATACCTTGACTTTAGCAAATCTTTTGATATGGTCTCCCACAGTATCCTTGCCAGTAAGTTAAAGAAGTATGGATTGGATGAATGGACTATAAGGTGGACAGAAAGCTGGCTAGATTGTCAGGCTCAACAGTTAGTGATCAACGGCTCGATGTCTAGTTGGCAGCCAGTATCAAGCCAGGGGTTGGTCCTGGGGCCGGTTTTGTTCAACATCTTTATTAATGATGGATGATGGGGATGGCTTGCACCCTCAGCAAGTTCATGGATGACACTAAGCTGTGGGGAGAGGTAGATACACTGGAGGGTAGGGATAGGGTCCAGAGTGACCGAGACAAATTGGAGGATTGGGCCAAAAGCAATATGATGAGGTTCAGCAAGGACAAGTGCAGAGTCCTGCACTTAGGATGGAAGAATCCCATGCACTGCTACAGGCTGGGGACCGACTGGCTAAGCAGCAGTTCTGCAGAAAAGGACCTGGGGATTACAGTGGATGAGAAAGTGGATATGAGTCAGCAGTGTGCCCTTCTTGCCACGGGGGCTAATGGCATATTGGGCTGCATTGCATTGCCAGCAGATCGAGGGAAGTGATTATTCCCCTCTATTCAGCACTGGTGAGGTCACATCTGGAGTACTGTGTCCAGTTTGGGGCCCCCCACAACAGAAAGGATGTGGACAAATTGGAGAGAGTCCAGCGGAGGGCAACGAAAATGATTAGGGGGCTGGAGCACATGGTTTACAAGGAGAGGCTGAGGGAATGGTTTGTTTCATCTGCATAAAAGAAGAGTGAGGGGGGATTTGATAGCAGCCTTCAACTACCTGAAGGGGGGTTCCAAAGAGGATGGAGCTCGGCTGTTCTCGGTGGTGGCAGATGACAGAACAAGGAGCAATGGTCTCAAGTTGCAGTGGGGGAGGTCTAGGTTGGATATTAGGAAAAACTATTTCACTAGGAGGGTGGTGAAGCACTGGAATGGGTTCCCTAGGGAGGTGGTTGAATCTCCATCCTTAGAGGTTTTTAAGGCCCGGCTTGACAAAGCCCTGGCTGGGATGATTGAGTTGGGGTTGGTCCTGCTTTGAGCAGGGGATTGGACTAGATGACCTCCTGAGGTCTCTTCCAACCATAATCTTCTATGATTATTCTTAAGAAACAGCAATTAAAATTTCTGTACCAGTAAATTCCATGTCAGATGATTATATAGGTCAAGAGACAGAATTGCCTAACAGGGGTTCTCAAACTGCATTGCACCGCAACCCTCTTCTGACAAAAATTATTACACGACCCCAGGAGGGGGGACCGAAACCTAAGCCTGCCTGAGCCCCACTGCCCCAGGTTGGGGGGCCCAAAGTCCAAGGGCTTCAGCCCCAGGTCGGGGGCCTGTAACCTGAGCCCCGCCACCCAGGGATGAAGCCCTTGGGCTTTGGCTTCAGCCCCGGGCCCAGGCACGTCTAACTCCAGCCTTGGTGACCCCATTAAAATGGGGTCCCGACCCACAGTTTGACAACCACTGGCCTATTAGATAGAAAGCATGACAGCCTGGGCAAGCCTGGTTTCTATTCCCAGCATTGCTGGTGACCTGGAGCAAGTCACTTCAGTGCTTTGTGCCTCAGTTTCCCCATCATCAAATGGGAATAATGGCCCTCATCTCCTTTGTAAAGGGCTTTGCGCTCTATGGGTTGAAAGATGTATGTATCTGTGTATGAGCTTTCCCACTGAAACATATCCCTTGAAAGAAACTGTTTAGATACTGAAACGCAAGTTGGAAAAAAAATCAATTTTTAAAATAATCGATGGGTCAGAGTTAAGGTGATTGTGTTGCAGTGAAATGCATTTCTTTGTACTTATTAGAATTATGTGTTTGTTTATTATGGGTTTGATCCTGCCCCTTTGAAGACTATGAGAGTTTTGCCACTGACTTAACAAAAGCAGGAACAGACCTAGTGCCCTGTGACCATTGGGTTAAGGTGACCAGACAGCAAATGTGAAAAATCGGGATGGCGGTGGGGGGTAATAAGAGCCTATATAAGAAAAAGACCCAAAAATTGGGACTGTCCCTATAAAATTGGGACATCTGGTCACCCTACATTGGGTTAAGTGCATTATAAACACACAGTAAGAGACATTCCCTGCCCCAGGGAGCTTAGGGCCAGATTTTTAAAGGTATTGAGGCACTTAAGATGCAGATCAGCACCTAGTGGGAGTTAGGCGCCTAGGGAGGTTTGAAAATCCAACTAGAAGGTCAGTGGCAGAGCTGGGAATAGAGCCCAGGCTGGCAGCCCCTCATAGAGCAGCCCTGGAGTCTGGCAAAGCAGCGATTCAGGTCCTTAAACCAGGGTTTCCCCAGCTTTCACTGGTGGAACCTACTGGTTGGTGGATTGGCCCCTCCACGTACACCCTTTGTGTCTCATTGCTCCATGGCCTGGCATAGTTGCTACCATATCTATTCTCTCTCTCATGTTTTCTGCCTCTCTTTCCTTTTCTTTCCCTTCTCTTCTGTGTTCCTTTGCTTGCTAGTAGACCACATGCTGCCCAGCGTGCAGAGGGAAATGTCTGCCCATGAGTGGCTCTCAGTGGTTAAGCCATGTGCATTCCTGGGGCTGACCAGGGTGCCACATGAACAGAGAAAAGAAACTTGGGCTGCTGAGCCCTGGACAGGTGCATTAGGGTCTGCTGCAGGAGCAGGGAAGGCAGATGCATGGGGATTGGGTACATCCTGTGTGGAGCAGCATTCTCCACTCACTGCTCCTCTCCTGCGCCTTGCTCTCCCTGGACTAGTCTGTCACCTACCCCACCCCTGGTTGGGAAATACTGGTCTATGTTGCTGAAGGCCCAGCGTGCCTATTGAGCAGGGTGTAGCTAGTTCCAACAGGACTGAACAAAGAGGACTCATGAAGGCAACTCCCTCTTTAACACAGGCTCGGAAGATTTCCTTTCCAGGCCAACTCAATTTAAAAATTTTATTAAGATGATGTTAAAAAAAATAATAGTGAACAGAGTTTGAGCATAGAAGTTTCTGGTCATCAGGGAATAACATACAGATTATCGAGGGTGCAAAGTTTGGCTTAAAATCAGGTGGCATGAGGAATACATAATCTGCAATATCCCCGATTGGGGGTAAAAGGTTGATGGGTCAAAGTACAGACATTGAGATATGAGGGTATGAAGTTCATAGAGTGGTTGTGTTCGGGTGTGGAGTATAATGAGTGGATATGATGATGAGGATGGATTGACCCTCATTTGTTGAGATTTAATGTTCAGGGAGTTTATGGTTCCAGTTCATATGATCCAACGGAGAAGGTCACTTGGTCCCTTTCTCTTAGTGGGAGAACGATGTCACTCTGGCTCACGCCTCCTGGTACTGTCGGTGGCCGGTGATGTGCTCGATGTAGATGTCCCTGGATCATCGGATGGCGTCTGAGACCATGAGGCGCCGCATGAGACATGCGTAGCGTCGACCGATCCCGCAGGTCCGCAGCACACGCTCGTTGCAGGGGTCCCAGGCGCCCAGGGCTCCGACAATCTGGGCGTCCATCTGCACCTCATAGCCCTTCGCTCTCAGGTTGTCAGCCAGGGGGGCGTACTTTTCCAGCTTACGAGCTCGGGCTTTGCAAAATGCCGGAGTCCTATTCTCAAAGGAGACCGTGACGTCGACGAGGATGATCTTCTTCTGGGCCTCGTCGGTGACGACCACGTCAGGTCGTAGCTGGCTGTCAGTACCGGCGATGGTGCAGTTCACGGAGATCTCCCCCAGGCGTGGCGCGATGGCTTTCACCAGGCGGTTCTGGATGGCGTTGTGGCGCAGCTGCCAGACTCTGGAGTGGGGTTTGCAGCTGCACAGGACGTGGGGCAGGGTCTCGTTGGGGTAGCCGCACTTCCTGCAACGCTTGTCTCGGTTCCCGTGGCGGACGGCTCCGTTGAGCGGGACGCAGTTGAGCCGGGCACGGTGGATGAACCGCCAGTCGGCGAAACGGGCGAAGCCGCCCCCGGCGAGGAAGTGGTTGCTGGCGTCCCACTTCTCATGTTCCTGTGGGACACGATTCCTCTGGCTTCATGGCTGAGTCGAGTCTATCACTTCTCAGGTCTCATTCCAGACAGACAGACAGTTTTAAAGAACCTATGTGCCTCAGTTTCCCTATCTGGGTAAAGGGGGGATAATGACAAGGAGCTCCTTTGTAAAGGGCTTTGAGATCTAGGGATGAAAAGAGCTAGGCATTATTAATTTGGATGAAAGCCCCATCCTTTGGGATAATGAAGCCAGACAGCAGATAGCCATAGAAAAGCTAGCTGTGAGAAGCAGCCCTACGCTCTCTGAGCACCGCTGTAACTGCCTCACCTGGACGATTTCCTGCTGCTGCGATTATACCAGCAGACGGAGGATGCCATAACCACAGGCTGAATCTCTCCCTTCTGTGTGATTTCATTGTTTATATTAAGTACTTCATGAAGCTGGACTCCCCTGCTCGTTATTCGATGGCTGCAGGGACACATAAAAGGTCAGAGAGGCCTGTCGGGTCACTACCCCCAATCCCCCACCCCCCATGGGCAGGTCAGTACCACACTGGGCCCATCATGCTCCTGAGCAGGTCAGAGCACAGTCCCCCTATAAAGCAGGTCAACCGTCCCACTGCTGGGGCATGGCAAAGCCCTACGGGTGGGGCAGCTCAGGGATGTGCTAAACCCATCCTCCTGCTGGGGGAGGCAGGCTTTGGTCCCCCTCCATCGCTCTCCCATCCCCTCAGGGACCAAGTGGGAGAGTTGGGGCTCTGCAGAATGGCCCAAGGGAATGGGGGACTTATAGGGAGGGGGAGTAGGTACCTCATTGTCCTTTCTCCCAGTTGGCCGGTGCTACAAATGCATACACCCGTGAGTAATTTTACATACGTGCCTAGGCCCTCTGGCATCTAGAGCACAGCTCATTGGAGTCATTTACTCAAGTGCAGGACTGGATCCCAAGAAAAACTAGCCTGTAACCTAAGGACCTGCTCCTGCCCCCATTGATATTAATGGCTGAAACGCCCTTTAAAATTCAGTTCACACAGGCCTGGCTTTACAATCAAATCTAAATTACATGTCAGCTGTCGGTGCAGTGCCCCAAGCCACTGAGCTGGGGAAGGCCACTTGATCAATGAAATTAGTCATGTATAAGCTATTCCTCTGAAGAGTAATGATGAATTGTTGACAGCGTTCCAGTTCCCCTTCCGAAAGCTGATGCTGTCACCCTTCTGTGTACATTAAACTGACCTGGAGACTATAAGGTGGCAGGGTTGATTCTCATCTTGCTTTACGCCAACGTGAATCAGGAGTAAATCCACTGAACTCAATGTAGTTGCACCAGTGCTGATCAGATCAGACCCAGCCTCTCATTCTGGACAGGACTGTTCCTGCTACTTTGAAACAAGTTGGTGATTTTATTATCCATTTGATCACAGCTTTGCCTAGCACATGACAATGCTTTCATAGCAACTGCAAATTCTGTATAATAGGACTGGGAGGCATCTTTTATTACCAGGGATTCTGCCTACGGCTCTGCTTTTTCCCTTCTCTCTCATTCCAAATTCGAGGCCCTTAACTTACTAATTAAACATCCGTTTTCTATAGCTAGTGATTAAATTGTATCATATCTTCCTAAAGAGGGTGACACGGATCCAAACTAAAAGATGGATGTTGTATTTCTCTTTCATCCAAATGACTTCATTTCTTGGACTTAGATCAAATCGAATGGAGGAAAATTGAACTAGCTGTTGAATCAATGGGAAGATACTGTAGTAAAACCTCTGCCTTAAAAGAAGTACCCAACTGGGATCTGTGCACATTTATTTGGGGGCTGAACATGGTCCCGTACATTATGATAGGATTAGTCCAGAGTCCTTTCTAATTTGAAAGGCTCCGCCAATGTCATTTTTGTGTATAGATGTCTATTATATCTGTCTTCCTCTGTTCTGTATAAACCAGCATCTAGAATTTCTCTTGATGGATGAATGCCAACTACATAGTAGCACTTGTAGCAACAGATTAAAGTTAGCTTTTCGCAGGTGACATTTGGATTCAGCCTGTTTTTCAGGAAATGGTTTCTTTGGCTGAACTTGCTTTATGGGCCATTTATGAGGTTTTTCAGCTTTATCCCTATTCTTTGTTTGCCTTTCCCACCTATTGGCTTTTGCCTGTGGCTGCAGCTCCCAAGGGGGAGACAAAAAAAAGACAAGAGCAGGCTTGCTCTCGGTCACTGAGATTTCATCACAGGGTCTTGGGCATGACAAACTCCCCAGGAAACTTGCCCTTTCTCTGAGTAGAAGATCGGAATCAGACACAGGAGAGTTTCTGCCTTTGCACAACTGTAGAGCCGCTAACTAATGGGAACAGGATTTGACTCATAGTGAGTTGGGTGGCAAAGAATCTTAGTGGTTACAGCAATGGACTGAGAGTCCGGAGACCTGGATTCTTTTCATGATTCTGCCAGAGTCTCTATTCGCCAGATGCTTGTGTTTTCAGTAATAGATTATTTGTAAAAAATTTCAATCTCCTTTCAGAAAAAAGGTGCTACATCCTTTATAAAATATAATTAGCGCCTACTGTGGGCGTGCGTGTGAACTGTACGCTGACCTGTACCAGAGTGGCAAGTTCTAGAGCTCTGTATAGAGGTGCAGAGCCCTTTTCCTGACTCACCCTGATGGAGCAAATTGATCCCACCTTACAATCTAGGGGTGAAATCCTGGCTCCATTGAAGTGTCAATTGCTAAACTGATTTCAGTGGGACCAGGATTTCACCCTAGAAACATGAGTTGTGGTGTGTTTCTGAGCAGAGGCAATTAGGGTCAGGCCCAAAGATGATGAACAGTCAAGCTCAGCCCGAGGAGTCATCTGAGGTTTATGTTGCCTCGTTGAAGTTTACATAAGTAGTAACGGCAAAACCCCTAAGACTGGATCCTATCCAGTGTGCAGTGACTGTGCCCGCAGTGCATAGGTCTGCAAACTGCTCTGTGGGGGTGCTTGGAAAGAAATACAGTCTATAGTGACTTTCCTTTTGTCAGACCTTGGCAATCATGAGACTCCATAGATACCGATGGGCACCTACACAGTTTGTAGCTTTGTTTGGACAGGATTGTTCAGTCCCGGTGCTCCTTGGGAGTCATAGGCTGGGCTGCCAGACAGCTGAGAATAATCAGACAGTGTCAAAAATGCCATGCTTGCTTCTCTAAGTAAAGCAGCAGCTGCGGTAAGAAGTTGAATTGCTTTAAATCGCCGCTGGAGAGGTTGTGGATTGGGATGGAGCTACTGATCTATTGGAGGAAAAGGCGGTGTGGGGTCTATCAGAGGCTAACGGTCCTCAGGCAGGGAGGTAGACTGTATTTCTATTATTATCACTTACATTGGGGCAGCTGTTTAGAGAAGGCTTTGCAAACAAGTAGGAAGACAAAGTCCGTGCATCCAAGATCTTAACAGCTGTGGTCCTGATCTTGCATTCACATGAGCCATCCTTACTCAGCTCAGAGGTTCCATCTGATGGAGATGTGTGGCCACTACAGCTGGCGAGCACATGGGAGGAGGAGGAAATCGTGAAAAGTCCTGTGTGGTTTTAATCCAAAAAAATTTTTCCCTTGTCAAAATTGTGCAATTTCTGTGATGTTTAGGGACTGAAGGCAGTTTACGAGAACTGAAGGGACATTGTCCATTTCTCGGAGCATGAGCCACATCTGCAGAATTGTCATAAACATCCTTGAAACTCACTGGTCTCCGCTCACCTTTTCTAAGGTAACTGGCCATCATGGAAAATGAAAACAAGGGTGATCTGCAGCTGCTCTTCCCATTGCAGGTCTTCAGAAGTGTTGGACCAAATTAGGACCCAGCCTACAATTTGAACCCAACTCTTCTGTGGATTCAACAAGATACTTAAACATCTGTCTACATCATGTGAGTAGCTCCATTGTATTCTCAAGCTCCATCACTAGATTTGCCTAGTCAGACATCCTGATCCTTGTTGCTCCATTTTCCACAGCAAGATGTCTCTGGCAGGGCTTCCCAGCCGCTGATACATCCCGGGTGTGGTTGTTAAGGTAATTGCAAGGAAATCAGGCTACACCTCCCATGATAGTAACAGACAAGCAGAAGACAAAATCTTCTGAGACATTCCACAGGCTCACTTTGCCAGGGAGAGAGGAAGGATCGTACAGGGGCACTGCAGACCTGCTCCCTTCTCTGCCACAGCTTCCCTGTGGGGCCCTCCTCCAGCCTAAAATTGCCACAAGTCATAGAAATATTGGGCTGAGTTTATTCCTGATGCAGCTCTACTGCCATGAATGGAATTACAGTAGGGAAGAGTTTGGCCCATTGTGGTCACAATCCAGGAGTCCACGTGAGGGCAGTAAAATGTGATGCGCCTTGTAACTGCAGCAGTGACACACACACACACCCCTCCATCATTACACACATCACAACCTAAAGCCAGTGCTTCAGTACACACGGGACATGTGGGGGATAGTTCTGAGAAACCTACAGTATCACACATGGGGAAAGTATCTTGTTTCTCAGGTGGGAAAATGCAGTATCTTCTGTTGATGTGGGACCCATTGAATGAATATGGGAAAGAAACACGAAAACCAGACTATTTGACTATCAAATTGTGTGTGTGCGGTGAAATGAAATGTCATTTCAAAAAGAGTTTGCTTCTCCAGTTAACTCACAAGCCCTGTTGGATTAAAGGGAGCAGGTGCTAGCTACCTGGAGAACTCTCTCTTTATCATAGGACCCGGGTGGCTCTGAGGGACTGTCGTGGGTGTTAAATAGAAGCACCAATCTAGGAATTGTGATTTCAAATCCAGCCCAGGGCAGAAGTCTGAAGTTAAAACAAAAAAACAGGTGTATTGCTCCAATCTGCCTCTAGCAAAGGGGGTTTTTATTTGGGGGAAATGTAATCTGAATACAGCAGAATAGTCAAAAGACGCTGAAACTATTGTTGGAAAGAAAATAAACTACATAAGCAAAGGCTTGCTGGGAGGGGAGGATGATTATTAGAATCAGAGGGTTAGAAAGGGTCGCAAGGGTCATCTAGTCTAACCCCCTGCTAAGATGCAGGATTTGTTGTGTGTAAACCATCCAAGGCAGATGGCTATCCAGCCTCCTTTTGAAAACCTCCAGTGAAGGAGCTTCCACAACCTCCCAAGGCAGTCTGCTTCATTGTCCTGCTGTTCTTACAGTTAGGAAGTTTGTCGTGAGATTAGGGGTGGAAGTGTGGGGGGGAGGGGGCTGAGGGGTTAGGGGATGGGGACTAGGGGATGAGGGAGGGGAAGGGTGCGAGACTGGGAAGGGGGACATGGGTGTGAATGACAAGGGGAATGGGGCAGAGTAAAGGCTGAGGTAGGGACAGCTGTCAGCCCCACATTGCCCTCCCATGTGAATGCCACGATCTGGAGGCCCCTGCCCATCTGAAGTGATCTGACCCCTCTCCTTGCCTCTCCTCATGTGAGCAAGGTTCTGGAGGGTTGCTTTTCTGGGATGGGGGGGGTGTCTGAGCCCTTCCCCTACCTCCTATGGAATTTGGGGGTGCGTGCCCCCACCAGTGGTGTCTGAGCCCCACTCCCTGCCACCTGTGTGTATGCCAGGATCTCGGAGGGCAATGGGGGGGCTGACAGATGTTCCCAAAAGTATTGGGCATGTCCAATATTTTGGGAATGCCTCAGTGGCCACCGGTGGTGGAGCTGGGCAGAGCGTGGGGGGACACTTTGGAGGTGCGGTGGGCTGGGTGGAGCTGGAACATGACTGGAGAAGCCTGGCGGAAGCAGGTGCCGGAGTCCCAGCTGGGGGTGGGAAGTGGGAGGCGGGGCCTGCCTCAGTGTGCAGCTCAGGCTTCAGAACCAAAGTAGCGTGTGGTCCTCGGGTAAGCTGCTCTCTGTGTTATGCGCACACAGCAGCAAGGGGCAACTTCTTACATGTTAATGGCTTCTACTGCGCCAGCTAAAGGCTTAATGGGACGGGGAGGGGAGAGGGAGCTGGAAATGTTGGCGGTAGGGGGCTACATGTTGCAGGGAATAGTGGGGCAGGGAGTAGGGAAGGAGAGAGACACACCACACCAGTCTTCTCTCACATGCTTAAAGTTACTATAACCACCATGTACTAACACTGCCAGGTTGGGGGACATAGACCAGGGATAAGATTTCTCTCATTGGCCCTGTAAGCAACTGCACATTGCCAACATTTCAAATCACAAGCAACCGTGTGGCCTAGTGGAACAACCACTGGACTGGGACTATTGCTAGCTCTGCCACTGGCCTGCTGCGTGACCTTGGGCAAATCACTTCCATGCTCTGTGCCTCAGTTTCCCATTTGTAAAATGGAGATAATGATGTAAAGTTCTTTGAGATGTACTGATGAAAAGCACTATATAAAAGCTAGGTTTTGGGGTTATTATCTAGCTTCAGTTGCATATCAACTGCAAATCTAGGCGAGAACTACAACTGTCTAAATTACCAGTAACTCCTCCCAACGAACATTTCTCTTTCTGTTTAGAAAGCTAGGAAATTAAATGGCCAAAAAAATTGTTAAAGTAAGGTTGCCCAGTGATAGCTTGCCCTTCCAGAACACTGAGGTCAGCAAAACTCAAACTTCTGAAAGCCACGAAATACAGAGTTAAGATAAATTCTCACACCACCTTAACTCTGCCCTCTTTGAGCACCCACAATGCCCGTAACACACAGACTCCCACTCTGCCATTTCACAGTAGTGGACAGGCGCTAGCTGCACTTTTCTGTACTCTGAAACACTGAGCCTGCTTCCCCACCATAATACCACAATTGTGAAATGTAACCACCACTTCTTACCCTTTTACAACCCCTTCACATAGGATACCACCTAAACATGGGCATTCCCCTACCCATCTTTAAATCCAGACTGCTCTCATCCTATTTCCCTGCTGACAATACCAATGGCAAGAAGACCACCAGTGCCCTGACACACACTACACAATTCTGTGTGGTAATGAGGCAGACTGGAACCTCAAGGTACACACACACCTCTTGCTTCCACATGGGGGGACTCAAACCCAGAGCTCCTCATATCACAATCACAGCTCTTCCAAGCTACTCCAGCCTATTTCTCCATCATTCAGTACAGCTATGTCCAGCATAGTGAATGCAGCTGGAGTGACTGCAGATAATTCCCAGTACCTATTGCCAGCGCTGGGAGGCAGAGTTAAGGTTGTGTGGGCATTCACCTTAACTCTGTATTTCCTGGTTTTTGGAGTTTGAGTTTTGCTGAAGTCGATGTTGTGGAAAGGCATGAGCAATCACGGGGCAGCCTTAACTCTGTGTCAATGACGTTTTTTGCCATTTAATAATTATAAAGATGCATTGATTTCCATCTCACCAGAACATATCTCTCCTTGGAATATGGTGCACCGGGACAGGCTGAGTGTGACAACCTTTTCTTGAATACTTTCCATAGAAGGGGTAAGCTCTTGGCAGCATTAGAAATCAAGCTTGCCCCCTCTGCCTTAAAGAACATGTCCTCAGAGAGGCAATAGTGACTGTGTGAACTGAGTCCTAATTTCAGCCATCGCTGCTTAAGCCATTCAATCAGCAGCACAGTTGCAGAGTCACCCGAGTGTTAATACTGCAGCATGCCCAGTGATGACAGCCTCCTAAAGAAAGCAAATGGACATTTATTACATATGATCCACTTCTGAAGAAAAGCTGTGCATGTCACACTACGTGCCTCCTAAAATGAGAGCTGGGCAGGAAGTGGTTTTCCTATCCTGTGAGAATTTTTGAGAGTTTCAAAAATCTCCCATTCCCACAAGGACAGAAAGTCAAATTTCATGAACAGAAAACCACCACCCCACCCCACCCCCCGCCGCCAAAAAAACCCCTTCAGTTTGGGTTGATCAAAACATTTTATTTTGATACTGCCCTTTTTAAAAAAAAAAATTTTAAATGAAACTAATATTTCAAATGAAAAGTTATTTTGAACCAAAAATTACATCATTTTATTCCAAAAATGTTAAAATGGGACAATTCTCCCCCCACACCCGCAATTGTTTTTTCTACAGGAACAATTTGTCAAAATTGATGCATTCCCGCGGGAAGTTTCGGTTTTGATGAATCAACATTTTCTGATGAAAAAAGTTTCAGTGAAAAATTCCCAACCTAACACATTGCTATGAGAGTGATGGGCTAAACCTTTCTGCTGCTCTGCTTAAAATGATATGTGTTCCCCGGGGACCAGGAGAGATGGAGCATAATGACTCAGTAGAGGTTCTTCAATATCATCATGGCACTGCTGAAATCAGTGAGAAAACTTTCATAGATTTCTATAGGCTTTGGATCAGCTACGTGCCCAAAGCAAATTTTCTAGCTGAAAAAAAGAGTCCTCTACGAAGCTAGAAACAAGGCTGGACAAAGCTCTGATGAAAATATCACACAGAACCATCAGGCATGGGCTGAGGGAAGACATTACAGTGAAGATGGGCTAATTGTCCAATTGGTCTAAGTTCTGTGAAGTGACATTGGGGGATCTCACTGAAGGAAGCTAAAGTCTGTCTTCTCCCCGCTTAGTATGTCTCTACAGAGTTGCTGAGCCCCAAAATTTTCATACCTTAAAATTAGCCTCCCAAGTAGCCTGATTTTTCTCAGGGTTGGAGCACTCTCAAAAGTCAGTGAGAGCTGCAGGCGCTCAATATCTTGGAAAATGGGGCCACTTTTCCTTTAGAACCTCCTTCTAGGCACGCAGGCTTGTACGTTGTAGCCAAAGTGCTTAGACGGTTCCATGGCCAATGACTCTCCTGCAGGGCTGACTCATCTCCCCATGAAACTCCATGGGGGAGATTGTCAAACGCAGCAATGGTCATAAGGCCCCTAACTCACCTTGACTTTCAATGAAAGCTAGGATCCAGATCCTCCAAGGTATTCAGGTGCTTAGCTCCTATTGAAATCAATGGGAGTTAGGCACTTAAGCCCAGATCTTCAAAGGTATTTAGGTGCTGTGCCTTTGAATATCTTCTCCTAATGCTCCTCCCTCCTCAGGAAATCCCAATTCTCCATCAAGGTTGTAAAGCAATAAAACCTCTTACCTCTCTGACACCACTCCATTTGACAAACCAGCAGCAGTGTTTCTGACCAAACGCCCGGTCCTTTTGAACTGTTGTGCCATCCAGCACATCTCGTCCAACAAGGCCCAGAGCTGTTCTATCCTTTAAAAGCAAAGACATGGACTGCGGTCACTGTGCTGTGAATGCAGAGCCAGGCCTCTGGAGGAGATTGGGGACGTGAAGAAAATGACCGACAGTTCCCATGAGCCATTCCGGTGGGTTATCCAAATTGAAATAGTTCAGGTTTTGTCCAAAATATTTTAGTTTTCCGGTGTTTTGCTTTTGGATGAAAAAATCAAACTTTTCTTCAGCAAGCAGACACTTTTCATTTAATTGAAAACCCAGTTTTCCATTAAAGAACAGCTTCAACAGAAAATTTTTGACCAGCCCTAAGAATGAGGAATAGAACCCTAAGTCTCCCAACTCCCACTCCCTTGCAGTAGGCCACACAGTCTCACCAAAGAATCACGGCTGAAAAGCCACCAGAAACTCTCATTCAACACAAACTCATAAGAATGGCCATACTGGGTCAGACCAAAGGTCCATCCAGCCCAGAATCCTGTCCTCTGACAGTGGCCAATGCCAGGTGCCCCAGAGGGAATGAACAGAACAGGCAATCAAGAGATCCATCCCCTGTTGCCCATTCCCAGCTTCTGGCAAACAGAGGCTAGGGATACCATCCCTGCCCATCCTGGCTAATAGCCATTGATGGACCTATCCCCCATGAACTTATCTAGTTCTTTTTTGAACCCTGTTATAGTCTTGGCCTTCACAACATCCTCTGGCAAAGAATTCCACAGACTGATTGACTGCGTTGTGTGAAGAAATACTTTCTTCTGTTTGTTTTAAACCTGCTGCCTATTAATTTCATTTGGTGACCCCTAGTTCTTGTGTTATGAGAAGGCATAAATAACACTTCCTTATTTACTTTCTCCACACCAGTGATGATTTTATAGACCTCTATCATATCCCCCCTTAGTCTTCTCTTTTCCAAGCTGAAAAGTCCCAGTCTTATTAATCTCTCCTTATATGGAAGCCGTTCCATACCCCTAATAATTTTTGTTCCCCTTTTCTGAACTTTTTCCAATTCCAATAGATCTTTTTTGAGATGGGGTGACCACATCTGCAGCAGTATTCAAGATGTGGGTGTACCATGGATTTATATAGAGGCAATATGATATTTTCTGTCGTCTTATCTATCCCTTTCTTAATGATTCCCAACATTCTGTTCGCTTTTTTGACTGCTGCTGCACATTGAGCAGATGTTTTCAGAGAACTATCGACAATGACTCCAAGATTTCTTTCTTCAGTGCTAACAGCTAATTTAGACCCCATCATTTGACTCACCTCTTACTAAGAGAAAACATCATCTTTGTAGGAAGCTTATATGACATAAGACACTGTGATATTATCTCAGCCACCGAGTCCAGCAATCCAGATGCCTTCTGCCTCTCCCGGGCAGCTGGAGTAACAGCCAAATGCCAATAACAGATAAACAAACACAAGGCTTTAAAAAATTACTCATAATTTATGGAGCAAATTCAGCTAAAGGAAACCCCAAAATGAATAGTTTCCTGAAAATTGTGCTGAGTCTAAACACCCTGGCCTACCCTCTAAGAGAGAATTTCCTTTAAAAGGCTGAACTGTCAAAGGGAAGTAAGGAAATTAGGCACCCGAATCCCATTGGAATCCAATGGGAGTTGGACACAAACAATTTGTCCCCTGTGCAAAGCCCACCTTCGCCCCAGTTTTGGTTATAGCTCTATCCCAGTGATGGTCTTTGACCCCTCTGTTGCGCATAGCAATAGATATTAGTGTTATACTTGTCGCTTGCCTGCGCTATGGGCATTGACTGGGTCTTTAGTTCCCTCGGAACTTCAGAGAAATGGAAACAAGGTTGGAATGCACCAAAAATGTGTCAGGAATTTTCAATCTGTGGCTGCGACTTTATACACACTTTCCATTTATATGTATACACACGCGTTCACACACACACACAATTTACTATAGTTCACCATCGAGCAGCAATCAATGTAGCAACCCTAACGTTTACCATACTCACTCTCCCAACATGCATTTACCCCAACTGCAACACACATCCCAGACACAGGGGGCTGGATCAGCTGTGCATCTGGAATGGGGACCATGACAACAAAATGAGTGTCATCACCGTAGCATCACCCTCCCCCATTGCTCCTGACCCCACCGAGCACCACCACTGGATAACCACAGTAGGTAGGTTGAGTGGGGTGGAGCCACAGGTCAGCTGTTCTCAGCGGTATCGTCCTTTGTTGTCCCCGGGAATATCTGTGCACACATCCATGCTTCGATGAGAGATTGGCTTGAGTAGATGTGACACAGACACTCCTTGGCAAAGGCTCCTCCCCCTGTTCTTTGCACACAACTCTCATGTCACGCCTGACAAACTTATTACACCAAACACGTCTTGCAGGATATTTATCCATAAAGCGTAACATGAAGGTATCTACAGAAAGCTCATCAAGACTCATGATCAGTGTGAGATGTATGTACGGAAGACATTTAAAGGATAATGTATTTATATTGAAAGTCTGCTTTATGGAGTTGGAGGGAAAGTTAGTCACCAGGGGATAATGTGTCTTGGTGATGGCCCATTTAGCCAGGAGAGAATTGTTACCCCACCCTGCTTAGCCAGTGATGCAATGCAATGCAAGACTTCAATGGAAAACAATCAAAGACAATTCCAAACAATTGAAACCACTGGAAGATACAAAAAGAACATTACAAAAAGACACAGGTTGACCCTGTCTATGAACAGAAACAAAAGTCTGTTCCAGTCTAACAGAGGGTAGGCAAAGGCACGCTGTATTCATTCACTGAGGAAACATCTTAAGGAGCAAGGGGAGGCTTTCATGAACGTTTGGATCCTGGTTCTTGTGAAACCAGCCAGTTCTGCAACAGACTAATCTTTGAGGAGAAATCTTACTTTCTGAGATAGGAGAGGGAACTATTGATAAGTGTAGACCCAGGTTTGCGTTTTATGATTTTGCTTTGTATTGTAACCATTTGTTTCCAGCATTTTCTCTCGTTTCTAGTACCCTTTCTTAACCAAACCTACTTTTATTTTGTTACATGAGCTCACAAGTGCTGTGTGTTATACAGGAAGGGTGGTTTAAGGTGAAATGGGACACAGTGCACCTCTGGAGGCAAAGGATCTGGGATTTCTGTGAGCATCTAGTGTCAGGGGCTGGACATCACGGGGGAACGAGTCAAAGGGTCTCAGGGACTGGGGTGCACCTATTGATCACCTGCAAGGTGAAGTTAGGGCTGGCGTAGCCCGAGGCTGAAAGGCTGATGGTGGTAGGTAACTGACACCCACCCACCACAAGGAAGACCCCTTCTCCGTGGAGACAGGGGGTAGCAAGGTGACTGTCTGTCCGAGGTGCCCCAAGAACTGTCCCGGTAAGTAAGTGCTTCGGGATTTGGCTCCGTAATGATATTTATTAGGCATCTGTCCATCGAAAGAAGGGCTTAGCTGCTTTATTTCAAGCACAGCGAAGCAGATATAAAAGACATAGTAAAGCCATAAAAATCCCACTTGACTGCTGGGCTCAAAGGCCTTCACCTCGCTGAATGAGGCCTGGAATCTCTTCCCATCCCTCCCATACAATACAAAGCAAAACCTGGTAGGCCACATCCCTTCTCTTCCCGCAGCACCACTCCACAGATCCCAGGGGAACCATTACTCAGCTAGTGTAAAACTAACAGGAGGAAAGAAATCAGACTCCACTACCTTTGTGCTGGCGCGGGGGCAGCTGCGGCTGTATTTTCTGGTCTGTTCCATTGAGTGTCCCGCTCACAGCAGCAGCCTGCTTCGGGGGCAGGTCTCTGGGAGCTGGCCCGTTGGATTCCAGCCCTCCTGTGTCTGGGTTCCGGCATGAGGACTCCTCATTAGCTCGAGACAAGTCATTTTTACTGAGCAAACTGGCAAACCGGAAGGTCACCGTGTTGGCGGGATAATTTATACCAAAGGCATCTATGAGACATGACAACAAAGGGTAAAACTGTTCATAAATAGTCAGGTAAAACTAAGTGATGTTTGATTGCAGGGGATTATGTGGAAGATCCTGGTGACACTTCATGAGACTGGAAACATTAGGACACCTAATTCCCATCGACTTTCATGGCTTGTTGACTTTCACTAGAAGCCTGCCGTGCCTTTGTTAACTTCCCCCTCATAGCCTAAATGCACCTGGCCAGCAGGTTTGTCTGAGCTTCTGACCCACATCTCCTGGGGCTTTAGCAAAACCAAGGTTAGTGTTGATTCTTATTTCATGAGGCAGTGAGTTCCATAGGCTCCTGTGGAAGTTCTATTGCCTGTGGATACAAGCCTCCCTTTGCTGCTGGACAGTTCCCCCTGTTCTAGAGGAACATAGCTGTCATGGAAGGCCATGGTCAAAGAGAGTACAACAGAGAGATGTCTCCAGCCATATCAAATTGACCTTGTAGGTCTTATAGGGTTTGGGGTATGGAGCATTTGGATATTAACTTTTTCTATCTGTGTACGGTCCCTAAGGCAACTGTAACTTCTGGTTCTTGTTTTGAAGTTTTCAATTAATAAACATGAACAGAGAGAGATGACTCCAGTAGCCTAGTGAGAAGCAAGTCATTTGGATACATCGTTTCTGTATTGCTCAGTAGTGGAGGTGCAGGGGATTTAAAACCATGTGTTTTATCATTCCTCCTGCATATCAATCATAGAATCATAGAATATCAGGGTTGGAAGGGACCTCAGGAGGTCATCTAGTCCAACCCCCTGCTCAAAGAAGGACCAATCCCCAACTAAATCATCCCAGCCAGGACTTTGTCAACCCTGACCTTAAAAACCTCTAAGGAAGGATATTCCACCACCTCCCTAGGTAACCCATTCCAGTGCTTCACCACCCTCCTAGTGAAAAAGTTTTTCCTAATATCCAACCTAAACCTCCCCCACTGCAACTTGAGACCATTACTCCTTGTTCTGTCATCTGGTACCACTGAGAACAGTCTAGATCAGGCCTGCACAACATGCGGCCAGGGGGGCCGCATGCAGCCCACATGGGCTCACTGTGCGGCCCGCGGGGGGGTGAGTAGGCAAGCAGCGGGTGAGGGAGGGGGGCTGAGGAGGCGAACAGGCAGGCAGTGGCGGAGGGTGAGTAGGTGAGCTGGAGGGGTGGGGGGCTGAGGAGGCGAGCAGGCGGGCAGTGGCAGGGGGGCAGGTGAGCCGGTGGCGGGGGCTGAGGAGGCGAGCGGGCGGGCAGTGGCGGGGGGTGAGGAGGCGAGCCGGGAGGCTGAGGAGGCGAGCGGGCGGGCAGTGGCGGGGGGTGAGGAGGCGAGCCGGGGGGGGGGGGGGGCTGAGGAGGCGGGCAGTGGCGGGGAGGCAGGTGAGCCGGCGGCAGGGGAGGGGGGCTGAGTAGGTGAGCCGGGGCGGTGAGGGGCTGAGGAGGTGAGTGGGCGGGCAGTGACGGAGGGTGAGAAGGCGAGCCAGGGAAGGGGGGCTAAGGAGGCGAGCGGCGAGTCGGTGGCTGACCCGTTCTACTGATCTGGTCTGGCTCCCATCCCCTCTCCAAGGGTTGCAGCTGTCTGGAGATGCCTGCCTTTCACACCTTCCTCATTCACACCTCATTCATTCAACAGGGCAGTTGATTAGAAAGTGGAGGGAAGATCTTATTCTACTTCTAGCAAAAAGACATTTTTCTTTTACCTTAATTATACTACCTTAGGGGCCAGCTATAACATATTACCAAGGTTCAATACTGCTGTTTCAGCAGGGCAGCGCTGGGGAAGGAGGGCTTTTTTCCACGGGGCGGGCGGCACTTGGGGGGGTGTTGTGTTTCGGGGGGGGGGCTGGGGGGGGCTGGGGGGTGGTTTCGGCAGGGCTGGGGGGTTTCAGCCTTCAGCTGTTTTCTTTGGAGTAATATGGCCCTCGCCGCTTTACAAGTTGTGCAGGCCTGGTCTAGATCCATCCTCTTTGGAACCCCCTTTCAGGTAGTTGAAAGCAGCTATCAAATCCCCCCTCATTCTCTGTATGGCACGCAATGCCATACAGAGAATGCCTCCTGTCTGTTTATAGGCTCAGGGTAACACTTACTGTTCCTGTGTAAGAAAAGGACAGCATCCTGATACCCTCGAGAAAAAAACTCATTCAGGACCTGTGGAGGAAAGCACCCGGAATCAGAAAGAATTTCAGCTGCGGGAAGTGTTCTTCGAGGGGCAGAAGCCATGTCTTCTCTAATGCTGTTTGATACACCATGTGGGGAATTAACATCTGGGACTTGATCCTCAGCTGGCCTCAGTGCTTAAAGGGTCCCTGGTCAAAAGGGGCCATAGACCTGGCCAATAATACTTCTGCAACTCAAGCTGGTCACTGAGGGTTGCATAACCTGGAGGAAAAGCCCCTCTGATTGCTTGCCCTCCCCACTTCCCCACCTCCTGGGGTAGAGCAGCCAATCAGACTGTAATTTCTGGTTCTTGTCCTGCTGCAGGAAACAGGCAGAGCTACCCCCCAACTTCCCCAATGCCCTTTGCACTGGATGGGAAGAGGGAACAGAAAAAACGCACCAGCTCAGGGCAGCTACGCTCCCCCTTCTCCTCCAGTGAGCAACAGGTGCAGCACCTTTGCTCCTCCCCACTTCCCCCCATGCCACAGCACCTGGCCTGGGAAAGCAGGGGGCACCGGGGGGAGGGGAGGAGAAGACCCCCTGGGACCACCCCCAGCCCCAGCCTAGAAGGAAGGTGGAGGGGACCCTGGTGCAGGTCTGGGAAGGGGGGGGGGTCAGTATCCCAGGGGCGGCAGGAGGGCAAATGGATGTGAGGGCAGAATTGATGGGGAGCAAGAGAACAGGCAGCTGTGATGTTTCCAAGAGTTATGCCCGTCTACCTCAGCTGAGGATCGGGCCCATGGCGTCCGGAACTGGAGGTGCACATTAATCCCAGGACTGCGTGGCACAATCCTGGTTGGGTGGCACAGCAACAGATGTGTGCTGGGCCAGAGCTGCAGCTGGTGTAAACTGGCATTGACTTCAGTGGGGCTAGGCTGATTACGTTAGCTGAGGTTCTAGCCCCTCGTCTGCAGCGTAGAGATGTAGGGGGTCACCAGACTGGAGCAGACCCAAGATCTATCCCGTCCAGTATCCATCTCTGACAGGGGCCAGTCCCAGATGCTTCAGAGGAAGGTGTAAGAACCCCACAATAGCAGATGTGGGATAATCTTCCACCACCACCACCCACCTTTGAAGGTTTCAGCCTAATCCCTAATAGAGATCGATATAAGCCCTGAAGCATGGGATGGTGGGTCCCGAGCTCACTGGCTCTGATAGAAGTAGTGCCAGTGGGTAGGGGTACCAGCTCAAAGGCTATTTCATCTGGGACAGCTACCTAAAAAGGGACAATCCTGGGAAAACCTGGAGAGATGGGAACCCTACTTGAGGGTAAGATGATTGAGAAGCACTGGGGTACATTGGTAGGGACCACTTACCAGGTAGCTAGGTGGAAAGAGAGCATAGCTAATCCTGCACAGGTTTTCCACTGAGATCTGAATGCTGCTGTTAAAGATCTGAAAAGAGTAGAAGATAGCCGGGCAGTCCCGGGGACAGATGTCCAGCTCGCCTGTGAATGGGGACACCGTGATCACGGCCTCCAGGTCAGAACATGGTTGCAGGTTAGTGAAACCTCCGTCGACGTAGCGCTGAGGTAGAGGGTGGAAACAACAGGGGAGTTTGTTTGGAGAAGTTAAAAATAGGCAGCAGTGTCACAGCAATCAGGACAGGTGATCGTGTGAACAATGCAGGCCTTGTTCATTACATGTGGGTGTTTGAATAGGGTACCTGCAACCTCAGTTGGGATATGCAAATTAGTAGCATGTATAATAATCCCTACCTCTTATCTAGTGCTTTTCATCAGTAGATCTCAAAGTGCTTTATAAAGGAGATCAGCATCATCACCCCCATTTTATAGCTGGGAAACTGAGGCAGGGAGAGTTGATGTGACTTGCCCGAGGTCACCCAGCAGGCCAGTGCCAGGAATAGAACCCAGGCCACTGATCTCTGATCCCAAAGGACAAAAGATCAGCTTGCGGCTAAGGCACAGGAGTCCGGAAATGTGGCATGTATTCTTGCCTCTGCCACAGATTTCCTGTGTGACCTTGGACAAGTCACTTATCCCTTCGGTACCACAGTGGGGGGGACAATGAAATCTGCCTACCACCCAAGGGGTATTGTGAGACTGAATGCATTACTTGCTTGTAAAAGAACTTTGTAATCCTTGTAGGGGAAGTGCTAGCAAAGTGCAACGCACGTCTATTTTTAAAACATTCTGTGAATCCTTAAGGCACTGGGGGTGCCTTCAGGGCTGGCCACTTTGCTGCACTGTTTGCTTTGCTACGTTACATGGATAATTGTAGGGTGCATTGTGCCAATGAGGGAGGAAAGGTCTGTAATGGGGTCTGGATTCCTGGGAGGTAGGGTGACAAGATGTCCCGATTTTATAGGGACAGTCCCGATTTTTGGGTCTTTTTCTTATATAGGCTCCTATTACCCCCCACCCCCTGTCCCGATTTTTCACATTTGCTGTCTGGTCACCCTACTGGGAGGAGCTAGCCCCACCATACTCCTACCCCTATTTGGAACTTTGCCTATTCCCACAACCTGTCTTGCTTCTGCATGCCTCCTCCCACTGCCAGGTTCTCCCCACATAGCTATGGGCCAAGAGCTGAGAGGAGCAGCTTGGGAGAGAGACTTATTGGCTGGAGTCCAGGGCCTGCCTGCATGGGAGGTGTAGCCAGTGGGACATGAGAATGGATGGGAAAGTTAAACCAAACCCCACCCCTGTTAAAAAACACAGGTTACTATAGAGCAGCCATTATGGTAGCGAGTGGCCTGTTGCAATGAATATGATGACACAATCCGCGATGATTATTAAAGGCTTGTTGTCAAGATTATATAAAGGCAACAGGGCGGACGGACAGATGGATGAACATGGAATATCCAAAAAGCAACAGAGGGTCCTGTGGCACCTTTAAGACTAACAGAAGTATTGGGAGCATAAGCTTTCGTGGGTAAGAACCTCACTTCTTCAGATGCAAGAAGTGAGGTTCTTACCCACGAAAGCTTATGCTCCCAATACTTCTGTTAGTCTTAAAGGTGCCACAGGACCCTCTGTTGCTTTTTACAGATTCAGACTAACACGGCTACCCCTCTGATACATGGAATATCCAGCTACTCATGAGCCTGTTTGTCAAGCTTGTAAATACTAGACTCATGGCAGCACACTATGAGATCTCTGAATTTAAAGAGCTACTTAAAGGCAACATCCTGCGTCTTGTGCTTTTTTGTAGTGGAACTCCTGCTGGCTTTGGCAATTTCTGTATGGAACAATCACTTCCAACCCCCTAGGGAACTCTGTCCAGACTGTACTGAGCTGAATTCAACTCGCGGGTTACATTTGGGCTTTTATCCTCTCCGTGCGGGGTTCAAGAGACCCTGACATTTACAGCCAAAATCGAAATGGTGCGAAGCCACAGGGACTGAAACAGAGCAAACTAAAAGTCGTTGAAACAGGAATAATCAAAGTGAACCCCCAGCAGCAAGATTCCCGGAGCTATAGATCACATCACACCCACCGCAGGGAATTCATGGATGAAATTCAGTGACTTGGATTATGCTGGAGGTCTGACTTGATGGCCCATTGCAGCCTTTAGATCTATGGAATGGATAGACCCTTAGCTAGTGTAAACTGACAGAAGTCTGTGGAGCAACTCCTATTTACGCCAGCTGAGGATTTGGCCTTATGTCTGAGAGCAGAGTCTGGCAATAGATTGGTGAGGACAGAAATCGTATCCCCTGGAATATTTGCTAGAGAGCACTTACCACACCTCGGAAGGAGGGAGGGATGAAACCGCAATAGATAGGAACAAAGCAGCTGCAGATCAGTGCCTGTGAGGAGAAGAGACGCACAGAAGGGTCACAGAAAAGCATACTTCACCCCCAAACTTCCCCAAGTTGAGAGGCGATTGGATTTATTGCCCAGAGATTCGGGCTTCTTTACGGAGATACACTGGGACTGAGGTGCTGTGATCTGGATCCAAACTAGAGCCGGTCAAAACTTGGAATTTTCATTCTGGGAGAAATTCTGACATGTCAAAAATTTTATTTCATCCCAACACAAAAAGCCAACATTCCAAATTTCCCACGAAACCAAATTTCCAAAGCTTTCGTTTCAGAAATATCGAAACGACCCTATTGAAACAAATTGTCCCAGGGAGTTCAAAGTGCTTCATTTCAATACTGAACTATCATAGAACCAGGGTGGAAATGATAATGTCTAAAGGAAGCACTTTGGCCGTATCAAAATGAAACATTTTGATAATTTTGCATTGCAAATTGTGCTAAATCCGTCCGTTCCCACGAAACATTTCAATGTGGCCAAATCTGCATTTTCCAACAGAAAAATGTTCATCAGACAATTTTGACCAGCTCTAATCCAGACTTTTAAATGTGGGGTGGATCTTAGGGCCTAGTCGGTGATGCATCAATCTGTATTTAAATCAGGACAGGCATTGATAAGAACAGCATTAAATCCAACCTATTGGGGATGAGCGGGGGAAAGGGACTAGCATATAGGCTGCCTTCTGTCCCCTTGTTGGAATACAGCAGCACAGGTGGCCTGCTGGATTCTCCAAGCCCAAAGCCAAAAAGACTGATTGGGGGAGAAGGGCCAGCTGGAGCTGAGGCTGGTTGAGGGCCTGCAGCTGCCCTGAATGAGAGCCCAGCTCCAGGGGAGCAGCTGGGGGAAACTACTGCCTTGAGGAGGGCTGGAGTAGCTGTCTGGGAGGCAGCCCAGCTCCAAGGGAAGGGGCTGGGGATTTATGTCCTAAGGAGAGACGGGGCAACTCCACAGAGCACAACCCAGCAGCCAGAAAGATTTGCAGAAGCTCCTCAGGAGCTGGATGGGAAGAAGCCCCCCAAGATGACCAAACCACGGAGCAGGAGCAATGGTATCTTCACTCTGGCAAGGGATGCGGGGAGAAGGAAGGAGCAGCCCAGGAAGGTGGCAAGGGATTGGAAGGAGCGGTCCTGACCTGCCTTACACAGGGTCCCTGGGCTGGGAGAGGGCAGGCGGGGCTCCCCTGCCTCTTCCCCAACTGAGGAGACAGTATGAGCCTCAGGACTGAGAGAGGCAGCCTGGCAGTTGTGGAAGGGGAATGAGGCCTCGACATAAAGGCCCCTAGATGTGGGGACTTGGCTTGTTTAGACTGAATGGGGGACAAGGTTTGGAAAGTGCCATGGCTGGGAGGCAGAGGTCGCAGCCTGCGATAAGGTTAGAAAGCTCCACAAAAAGGGGCGCTAGGAACACTTAGCATGAGGGGGCACTCCCGCAGTTGGCACACACAGAACAGGCTGTTTCCAGGAGCAGGTACCAATGAGAGGTACTTTCTGGCCACGTCTGGTGCTCGTAACTTAATATGCTGCTTCTGAACCTAGGACCAGGGTGGAATCTCTGGACCGGGACAGAGGTGGAATTCTCTCCTCCCTCTACCTGTTCATGCACATTGACTTCACCTCTCCCTCATGAACTCAGCTTGTGGTTTTTTCTCATTTAATTGCATTGCAGGTGCAGCAGAGAGGAAACCCCGTTACCTGAATCAGATCCTCCTTCGAACTGAACTCAGAAACCATGACATTCTGTCCGTCCGTCACCCGGGTGAGGGAAATGTGCAGCCTCCCCGAAGCCACCTGGTGAGAGTTCTCTGGCAACATCTTGTACAATCCCTTCTGTATGGTGCGGAGTGTGTTGCACCCGGGAGACAGAGGGCCGAGAATTGTTTTCCTGGCGTCTCTCACCGCTTCATGGAAAGATTCTTTTAGGTCCTCTGATCGAGGGAGGGAAAACAGAGGTCGTTTATCACCAGTTTTCTTTAAAGGCCCAATAGTCCTAAGATTGTCCAACATGATACTCCTGTGTTTTCAGTCACGTATCATTTTGGCGAGCTGTAACCTTTTGGATGGAAATTGCCCACGTTCACTCACTGCCCTAAGTGGAATATTTTCAGAAAGTTTGATCGACAACAGAGCAGCTGTTTTTGAGAAAGAAGTTAATGACAAACAGGCAGTTTGGTCAACATTAATTATTTGTTGGTGTCCTTTTGAGCAGTGGTAGCATCTTAGGGTATGTCTACACTTCGTGCTGCTTGGGGGGAGATTCCCAGAAATTCCAGCCTGAGGAGACGTAGCCACAGTAGCTCTCATCAAGCTCCATGAGAGCTAGTGTGCGTATGTCTCCTCTGGCTGGGGCTCCGTGACAGTCTCGGGGTACCCAGGACTGAAAGTCGCTGTGTTATCCTCTGCCTCCACTGAGAAGGAGTCATTTCTGTGCCTGCCTGGGTGTCATCTCACTGACACCACCAGCCTGTCAGCCCCTCAAGCGCTCTCCTCTGAGCTACGCCAGCCCCAGCTTCGCCTTGTGGGTTAGCAATAGGTGTACCCTCGTCCCCAAGTCCCTTTGACATGTTCCCCTGTGATATGCCGCCCCTGATGCTGGCTGCTCACAGAAATCCCAGATCCTCCACCCCCAGAGGTCCAGTTTTACATTAAACCACCTTTCCTGTACAACACACAGCACTTGTGAGCACGTACCTTTATTTTGTTATAAGTATATTTAAGAAAGGGTAAAGATTTAACTAGACAAGAGAGAAAGTACTGGAAACAAATGATTACAATACAAAACAATATCATTAAATTCAAACCTGGGTCTATGCTTATCAATAGTTCCCTCTCCTATGTAATAAAGTAGGCTTTTCCCTCCTAGAGTTCAGGCTGTTGGAGAGCTGGCTGGTTTCACAAGAACCAGGATTTAAATGTTCGTGAAAACAGCCCCTCTCCACAAGGGATTTCCTCAGTGAATGGATTCAAAGGACTTCTCCTTCCTCTGTGTTATACTGAGACAGTCTTTCGCTTCTATTCACAAACAGGGCAAACGCCTGTTTTATAAGGTTCCTTTTCCACCTTCCAGTGGTTTTGATTGTTTGCAGTTACCTCTGATGGTTTTCCATTGAAAGTCTTGTTATTGCCAAGGCTAAGAAATTGAGCTTTGCATTACATCATCGGCTAAACAGGGTGGGGAGGCAACTCTTTCCTGCCTAAATGGACCATCACCAAGATTGTCCCCTGGTGACTAAAGCATACATACACTATAAATACATTATTGCTTAAATATTACCTGTACGGACATCTTGCAAAGATTATGAGTTTTACAAGTGACGAGCTTTCTGTGGATACCTTACATGTTACTCTTTATGGAGAAATATCCTGTAAGACGTGTGCTTGGTGTAATGAGTTTGTCAGGTCTGAGGTGAGAGTTGTCTGTGCAGAACAGAGGACCCTTTGCTTAAGAGCCTCTGTGTCACAGGATCACACACACACACACACAGGTCAAAGTGTAGACATACCCTTGGCAGCTTGGAGAAGGAAGGTGAAATTTGGCAGGGGGAAAACCCTGAGGTCACAGAAGTGCCTTTTTGCTCTCCCAGAGGAAATTCATCCAAATTCGGCCCCGTCATAAACCACAGGAAATAATCCTTTGAGTGACAATCAAAGGCCCGTTAGGGTTTGCACAACGATTGAACATTTTATCGAAATGCAGACTCGCGTTCTACTGGATTGTGCATTCTGCCAGGCCCCTCGGAGCCTTGGCATCATCTCAAAGCAGCCGCATGGAGCTGTGGCTTCCTGTGAGGCACAGAATGGATCTGCCTCCTCCTCCCACAATACCCTTTGGCCTAGAGGCAGGACACTGGGCTAGACACCAGGAGAAAGTGAGGTCTAGGTTTGCCTCTTGCACTGACTGGCCTTTGATGAGCTGTATTTCACATCCCTTCTTAGGGAGCACAGTCTCACATCGGTACCCGAGTCTCAGTCTGAAGACAGGGAAACTGAGGCCCAGAGAAGTTGCATAGGGCCATTTCTGGCACAGCTGGGACTGGAACAGTTCAGGAAAATCAAGCTGAGCCCTGTTGTTTCAGCGGGAGGCTCAGATGGGTCCCGAGTTTAGCAGAGGAGCTGAGTGTATGTGGGAAACTGCGGGAGTGGTGCCACCGATCTGTTTGGGTCAGATCATCCTGTCTTCTGATAAAATCCTGACTCGGGTGGCTCAGGAAGTAGAAATCGCTGTGAGAGGATCCTCATGTGATTCCCTCATGACCTCTCATCACAGGGTGGGGTGGGCTCTGCACTGTTCATCACCACATCCCTGTGAGGATAGGTAAATATTATCATCCCCCACTTCACATGGGAGGAAACAAGGTGTCGTTAATAATTACATCAGCCCTGTAAGGCCGATAGGGACTGGATATTCCTCATTTGATAGCTGGGGAAACTGAGGCACAAAGCCGGGACATGATTTGCCTGAGAGAGTCAATGTCAGAGCTCAGGAGTTCCTGGTTCCCAGTCCTGGGCTAAGAGCACTGTCCCTTTTCAGCAACATGAAGAGAGAGAGGGGAGAGGGCTGTGGAAGAATGGCTGGTGGCCTTTCAGCTCCAGCATTCGGCTGCTTACAGCTTAATTATACTTGGTCCTGATGTAGGCAGGCTCCCACTGAAGCAGTGAATAAGTGCAATACCTCAGGATCAGCATTGTGACTCCTGTAGATTAGAAACTTCCAGACCAGATCAGACCTGGGGTCCATCTAGGTCAAGATTCTGTCTCCTGCTTCACAGGAAGGTGCAAGAAACTCTTTGGGAGTAAGCAATGGGATAACCTGCCGCCAGGGGAAGTTTCTTCCTGACATCCGTTAGTTAGAGGTTGGCTCACACGCTGAAGCAGGATGCTTTGGATTAGGATCTGTTTATCTGGCCATGCAGAAGCGAGATCATTGGGAATTAAGCACACCCTTGGGCCCCCGTTCAAGCCCAAGATGATTTCATGTATAGCCAGAAGCACATTCAGCCCGTGATCCTGCAGAGATTTCTGCATGTGCTGAAGTTTGCACATGCACCAGTTCCACCGGCATCCAGGAGGCTCCTCACATGTGTAAAATTGAGCCACCTGCACAAGATTTTGCAGGGCTAGGGCCTAATCTGGCAAGAACAAAGCTCCCTTGGGCCCCTGTTCTGGCTGTCCCAGTGCAGCAACCCCTGAGATTGCTCTAGAAAGACGGGCAGACAGACAGATTAGACGGAGCAAAAATATCTTAGTGTCCTGAAGGCACTGGAGCAACCCAGGAATTAAGAGCAGTTATAAATGTTTGAGCAGATATTCCGGGCATGTGACATAACAACTAATGCTTTGCGGGGTCAAGTGAGGTGGTAATGGAGCTGAATTTCAGATCAAAGTTGCTTGAAAACCAAATGACAAACGTTTGTGACTTTTGCCATAATAAACCAGAGCGGCATGGACCTTCCTTTGGTCTGCAGCCTGACTAAACAAGAGGGCTCCAAACTGATCTCTGAGAGCCAGAGCTACTGGCTGTGATTGCCCAGGAGCGGGACAACCTGTGAGCTGGAGGATGCTATTGGACTGTACCATTACAGCTGCCTCCGCTATAGATTTCCTAGAGGTATCTTTCCCCTTGCAAGCACGGGAATATGCCAGTCAAGAACCACTGTCTTACAAGCAGCAGCTAAGATATTGGTACATAGATGGCTATGCATTTTTTTGTCTGCCTTAAAAAATTCTTTAAAAACAGCAAAGCTTGGGGTGTGTCTACATGGAGCAGGACTGTGCACTGCATGGGTGTGATTTCTAAAGTGCGTATTAACTGGTCCGTGTATACCTTGCTGGTGTGAACTAAAAGTTCCCTAGTGCACTTTAACATAGTGCCTTTAATTTTCTACACTAAAACCAGCACCTGGAGATAGACAAATCACCCAGGGGCTGCTCCTCTTGGTCCCATTGATGCCAATGAGACGTTAGCTGTTTCTTAAACAGGGGCAAGATCAAGCCCTTACGTTACAAGATCACAGGGATTTGGGGTACATCTACACTGTAATTCAGGCTGGCCCGAATCAGCTGACTCAGGCTCACAGGGCTTCGGGAAGTCTGTACGTACCCTTAGAGTGTTGCGGCTGGAAAAGGCATTGTATTCCTTGGAAAGGAAGATGCAGCCTCTTCTCCTGAGCGGGGAAGCATTTAGGGCTGAATGCTCAAAAGGATTTAGGTGTTCTCCACCTCAGGAAGGTGGGGTATTGATCTGAACAGGGATTTGCCACCTCACAAGTGGCTGCTCTAACCATTGGGCTATTCTCTCTAGCCCGCATAATTCTTTGAGAGCAGGAGTGAGAGCACAAGAATGAGAATGTGCCAGCCACCAGGCTATGAAGTCACTCACCCAGGTGGTGGGTGATCCAGGATCCAGTCCCCCTGTTCCAGGGAGCCGTTCATTTCTCCACAGTGCAACCACTTCAACAGGAGAGATTGAGGGGCCCCCTCCATTAGACTGTCCCAGAGCCCACTGGTTAGAGCACTCACCTGAGAAGTGGCAGATCCCTGTTCAAATCCCTTCTGAACCAAAGGTCTCCCACCACCCAGGTGAGGACCCTAACCATGGGGCTAAAAGTGGTGATGAAGGCTTTCCTCCTCCCAAGCTGTTTCATGTGAGCTCCCCTATGGGGGGGGGCCCACTCCGGTAGGCAGCCTCTGAGTGTGTCTGCTGGATTGGGCCCCTCAGACAACTTAGGCAGCCAAACGATTATCTTCCCCGGTTGATGAATCGCTCTGGAGCTTAGGCAGGAGATAGGCATCCGGACACCACAGAAGGGCAGCAGGGCATGTGCCCAGAGGCAGAAACATAGGCACTGAGGGATCCTTTACTGCAAAAACTTACGGTTTCAGCGGGAGTTTTGTGCATCACAGTGCTTCCAACACTGGGACTTAGACAGTTAAAACAGGGCCAGAGACGCCTGACTCCTTTTGAGAACTCCACCCCTACTGACTAGTCCAAAGAAACACTAAAACCTGACCACTGAATATAATGGTACCAGGCCAGAGGCTCCTCTGGTATCAGTTGGCGTAGCTCCGTTCAGTGGAAGGACATTGATTTATATCAGCTGAAGATTTGACTCACTGAGCACATGCAATGATCTAGATGGATACACAGGTCGAGATCCACAGCTGCTGTAAATCAGCGTCACTTTACTGATTTCAATGCACCCGTTACACCCGTTAAAGATCAGGGCCACTGGCTGAACAGGTGAAACAATATATTAATATACGTGGGTCTAGACTGGTGGCATGGAATTGCATTTCCTGGCAGGCCAGGTAAGGGAATGTCCAGATCTGGACAGGCCAAAGTGCTCTTCACATGTGTGCTCTCTAGGGAGTCTGCCAGCAGCCAGGGGTCGCAACCTTTCACGCGTGATGTGCTGGATTGTATTTAATAATCTCAAAATAAAAAACTGGGCATCCATAGGCAATATTCCAATGAAATCTTATAAACAAGTGATTATACAAATAGACTACAATGCTATTAAAACATCATGCTGTCAATATTAATTCTACTCTTAAAGCTATGAAATGAAAATAAGTTTAAAACGCACAAGAAATGCAGGCACGTCTAATTTCCCTGATTGCCTGAGATTTTGACAACTCCTTGGCATCATCTTTTTTTTCTGGAAAAGCACGAGGCAGAAAGCAATCAAACTAGCTACGGAAAGCACGTCGATTACTGATCGCTTTGTGTCTGAATGAACGTCTGATTAAAAGCGTACTGCTGTAAGTCGAAATGTATCAACACAGGCGAGCGCCAAGGTGTTTAAATGGAAAGGTTTTAAATTAAGTACATGGCAGGATGGTAAACAGAGGGAAAATAAACTGAGCTGCATCTGCCCACTCCCCATCAATCCTGCTGCTAGCCCGCCATCTGCCCAGCCCCCTCATCAGTTGTGGGGCCCCCAGCCTCACCTCTGCTCTTTTGGGGGTTCTTCAGCCCCCTCTCTGAGGCCAGGGGATGGATAAGCTAGGCTCCTGAGGGGAGGGGACGAGAGCTCTGCTTCTTCCCAGAAGGCTGGCGGTGGGCCAAACGGAAGACCTGTGGGGGCTGGATCTGGCCCATGAGCTCCCACTGAAGAACAATGGTTTAGATCCTCAGCTGCTGGAAAGCAATGTACCACTACTGACTTAAACACAGCTAGTCTGATTTACGCCAGCTGAGGATCTGGCCCTGTAGGTCCCCTGATGCTGAATGATTAAGTTATTAGTTATTGTATTATTATACAAATCATTCCTTTCTGATCCTTTCATGTCATTAAAATCCATGTTTTCATTATTATTATTATAATAAACATATACACCAAAGCCTTTCTTACCTAGGCTAGATTCACACACCACTGCTGCAGCTATAAGTGACCCAGCTGATGCTCCATAAACTTTGGATGCTGATTTTAGTATCTCAGGTGCCAATTCCAAGAGCGACTGGACCACCCCTATCTGGTAAAGTGCAAGAAAACCGCTGCCTGAAAAAGAAAGAGAGAAGGGGGTGCCGGTGCCATTTAGGTCTTCTTCAGCCATCCCAGCTGCTCAGTCTGCAGAGACGTGGTTTTGTTAGTGGGCAGGCGCTCTGTAACTTCGATGTTCAGTTTTGCTGTTACTAGCTAAACTCCGAGCCTGCTCTCTTTCCGCCCTTCTCTGACACATTCACTGCTTCTTTCGCGGTTGACACGAATGCCTAAGATGCACTTTTTGCCCTTCTGTGCCAGATCCCTGAGATGTTTTCAGATTCAGTGCCTGCTTTAATTACCTCTCTGGCTAAAAATAAAACTCTCTCCCCCCATCAAAGCAGCTCTAGCTAGATTAGACCCTAACTAGCTATCACGCTTCTGGCTTAAGTAAGGAGCTCCTTTTAAGACAATAACTCATAAGTCTTCCCACAGCCTGCACGCCTTTAGAGCGTGTGAAGTCTCCTGCATCTCATGGCCCTAGCTTGGCTTTTTCCAAGCATCCCTTGCAAAATTTCCTCTTTTTTGTTTTTCTCCGCTCTTCCTCGAGGGTGTTTTTCTAAATTGGATTCTCCCTCAATCCAGTCTTAGGAACAGCTCAGTGCTGAATGAGCAGAGATTTGCTCAAGGAGCTCAGAGCCCGTGGGTGTTACACAAGGGATTACACAGAGGGCTGGGCGATGTTATATTTGAAAACTTGCTCAATTAACCCTATATTGCAATGTCTGTATCCACTGAGAAAATGGACCTTGAACCTGTTACTTTGTTCTTATAAAGACAGAATCTCCAAAGACTTCCATTTGCTTTGAATTCTCCACCCAGCTGCGCGCTTGACATGTCACTTCAACAGGATTCTGTCAGGTTTAAATCTCAGAACTTCCATTCCCTGTGTTGCTATCAGCACAATGGTTTATTAAAGCTGAAAGGACTGTTCAAATCTAATGGCCTTATCACTGGTTCTGTTGGTCCTTTTTAATACCAGCGATTGCACCGTGGACAATGAAAATTGTTTAGTCAGTTTCAGAGTCTATTTCCATCCCCCAGTCTGACTGCCACTGAAGTTAGTGGCCCAAATCATGGAGACTGGCCTTTCTACAGCCAGAACAGCTTTGGAGGCTTACGATGTGCTACACCACTTAGAATATCAGGGTTGTAAGGGACCTCAGGAGGTCATCTAGTCCAATCCCCTGCTCAAAGCAGGATCAATCCCCAGACAGATTTTTTGCCCCAGATCCCTAAATGGCCCCCTCAGGGATTGAACTCACAACCCTAGGTTTAGCAGGCCAATGCTCAAACCACTGAGCTATCCCACGTCCCCAGGTGCAACTTGGAGCAGCCTCAGAGCTGCTCTAACTCACACAGCTGCCAGGGGCTCTCCAGGGAGCCACCGAGGCAGCCCACGAGTGGACAGATGGAGCATTCCCTGGCCAGCCCGTCTTCCTCCAACCATGCGCCCTATATTTGGGGATGGCGTGGGAACTACGAAAATGGTTCTGTGGCACTCGGAGCTTCCCCCCATGTCCATGAATAGTCTTTATGTTCGTTCTCTGATTGCTCAGTTCTGTTCCTGCAGCCACATGACGCAACGGCCAAATCCTGCGAGACCCTGAGCCTGGAGCACAACTCAGTATTTGGCCCTGTGAGGTTTCTGGGTGGGATTTAGGGCCCCTCTACTCCCACAGGCTTCAATGGGCGTTTGAGATGCTCAGCACTTCGGAACATTGCTCCCATAAAGCTTAGCCACAGGAGTATGAATCCAGGGAGAGCCTTTCTTGTGCAGACTGCAGGCACTTGCTTCTTTGACTCTCCAGCCAGCCTGGCTGTGCCCTGCCTAGTCTAAGCACGTTGCACGTGCCATTTTAAATGGACTTTTGTGACAAGGAAATGAAGTTGGAAGCAAGTTTACAAGGGATGCATTTTGAGTCCGATCAGCACATTGCCAATAATGTCTGAACCTCACCTGCACTGCTTACTGTGTTGGGTAGCTACTGGGTACAAGTTCTGTTCCACGTTAGGGCCGCTGGCATGTTTTTGCTCTTAAACAAGTCAAGGCTAGCAGGAAGAATGTATTCTTCTGCCTTGTGTTTCTCTGAAACCTATTGACCTGGGAGAAGGAGATTATGCATCAGGGAGCTCTGTTGGGGGTATCGTTTGAGGTCAGTTTATCACATACTTACATGAATCACTTAAGTATGTACCGTACAAAATGCCATGTACTGAGCTAAATTTAGATTTGGAGCATTTGGGTGGCTGTGGTAGTGTCCACGATTCTACAGAGATGAAATTCAGCCCCGTGCAGTGGGCCATCTCAAAGCCAATGCAACGCTGAAATCCCACGTTGAATACTCAGACTAGAATTTATGTGGAACTTCAGTAGTGCCCGGACTATGCACTGGCCCTCTGCACCGGGGTGAATGAATTTCACTCTATCTGGGTCATGTTCTAGGGATTGATTTGATCGTGGTGACGCTGGCTGTTCTGCTGATGCAGTTTGTAAGTTGCCTGCTTTGTCCACTGAGGCAGCCTGGCCTAGTGGAGTGAGCACAGGACTTGGTGTTAAGACTTCGGTTCTGGTCCTATCTCTGCCACCAACTGGCTGTGTGGCCTGGTTTAAGCCACTTCATCTCTGTAAAATGAGGATGCTCTTATTTACTGACAGTGGGTCAAGTTCCTCCCTCATCTGCTTCCCAGGGGAGCTCCGGTCCCGATCCAAAGTGTGTTATTTATTAGGGAATCTTTCTACTGGCTTCTCATCTGGCCCCAGTGGACTCATGCTAGGATCTCGTGGTTCGGAGCTAAAGTGCAGTTCTGCTCTTTAAAACTCTGCAAAAATGGCACCTTCTGAGTCAGCAGCCCGGCTCCTTACATGGAGCAGAGTAACATCCCACTTCAGTGACCAAACCAGAACAGTGCGTGCCTGCTTTTCACTCCTGTTAGCGCTGCAGAGAGAAGAGTGAGCTGCAGTATATGCCATCTCATGCAGCACCCACAGAACTGTATGTCCTGCTTGTAGACTCTTCCGTTATTATTGTTAGCAATGCACAACAGTAACGTGATGTGATAGAACCTCTGGGGCGCTCTCCAGGAAGGCCGGTTACTGTGCTACCCTTAGAGAAGCTATGGCAATGCACTCCGCTCTGCTCCCCCTGCCCTAGGGGAGCACAACGCTTGTAATCGTGGCTTGTCCTTGTACAGGAGATGTGTCCACGGGGACTTACAGCCTCCCCTCTTTGCCCAGGGGCTGGCCCATGCTTTGCTGAATGTGACACCCCAAGTTGAATCAGCTCTCTTCTTCTCTGTCCCTAAAAAGTAGTTGTTGTTATCAGGTTTATCTCCCTTATATGTCACCCACTGCCAGTGCTGGCAACTCTCATGATTCTTATTGTGAGTCGGGTGATATTTAGCATTCTTCTTAAAGCTTCAGCTCCTGGAGTCAAGTGATTTGCTGATCATCTCAGCTTCCATTGAGGGGGGAAAATAAAGCAAGTTTCTAGCCCTCCTGGTTGCAGAGAAAAGCTTGAAAATGTGACCCAAGTGCATCCTTAAGGCTCAAAGTCCAGAAGGCAAACAAAAAGAACCCATCATTTATTATAATTTTTTTTCAAATTCATGATTTTAAGCCAATCTCATGATGCGGGGGGGAGGTTGGCAATACCACATGACAAACAGAATCAGGAGACCTGCTTCTGACAACAGATCTTTCCCACGTCTTCTCATGATTTGCTCAAACTCCAGCCTACGTTTTCAAGCGTGACGGGGGATTCTGAGCATCACAATTTTGGGAGGATTAACTTGAGAGGCCTAAAAAGGGGCCTGACCTTCAGAAAGTGCTGAGCACCCATCCTTTGTAAACCAGGTGGGTGACCCAGAAATGGAGGCCTCCAGAAAATAATAGTCACTTTTGAAAACGTGGCAGCCTACTTTCGTTTGTTTCGTTGGATGAAAATTCCTGCTAGCCCAGTGCTGACTTCTTTCGTGCATGGCTCACCTCGGCTATGCATGTTAAATCAGGACTGTCCTTTGGCCAGATTCTCAGATCTACTTTCCCAGCTGAATTGAAATCATTCAGCATCCCTTCCTGTGATTCGACCTGTTACAGTGCCTTGCGCCCCTACGTTTCTATGGTTTTATATTTCATTGTGTTGATTCAGACCCAAGAAAATGCTGCAGAACAGATTCCCTAGAAGCTCAACGCTTTGGGGCATAAAAATGTATTCGCATGTTATGTTCCTTTCACTTGCAATTGCCATGAAGAAAATTATGAAATGGGACATCAGTATTCTCCATTCAGTGATCCGGAGAATGGAGGCCCTTTTAATGTCAATGAAAAAAGGACGATCTCTGTATTACAGATTTGCTAAGGAGATGAGCATTGCATTTGACATGCTACGCTAGCAATTGCATGCTGCCAAAGATGGTCTGAATTCTGAACCAGGAACATGATGTCCTAACTGTGTCTAATATTTGTCAAAATCCTATTTGTCCTCAGTATAAAATTCTACATCAGTGTCTTGTTTTTCTCAAACATGATCTTCATGGGGCCGCTGCCCTTTATGGGGGTTTAGGGCTTTGTATGCTCGTGACTCCTTTATGAAGGCCCCCACCTTAGGGTTGCCAAATTTCTAATCGCACAAAACCGAACACCTCTGCCCCACCCCCTGCCCCACCCCTTCTTTGACCCCCTGCCCCCACTTGCTCCATTTCCCCTTCCTCCGTCACTCGCTCTCCCCCACCCTCACTCACTTTCACCAGGCTGGGGCAAAGGGTTGGGGTGCAGGGGGGGGGGGTCAGGGCTCCAGCTGGAGGTGCAGGCTCTGGGGTGGGGCCGAGAATGAGGGGCTTGGGGTACGGGAGAGGGCTCCAGGCTGGGGCAGGGGGTTGGGGTGCAGGGAAGTATGGGCTCTGGGCTGGGGGTGTGGGCTCCGGGTGTGGCCAGAAATGAGGGGTTCAGGATACGGGAGAGGTCTCTGGGCTGGGGCAAGGGATTGAGGTGCGGGGGGGTGTGGGCTTCTGCTGGGGGTGTGGACTATGGGGTGGGGCCGTGGATGAGAGGTTTGGGGTGAAGGAAGGGGCTCCGGGCTGGGGCAGGAGGTTGGGGGGGGATTGAGGGCTCCAGATGGGGGTGTGGACTATGGGGTGGGGCCGTGGATGAGAGGTTTGGGCTGAAGGAAGGGGCTCCGGGCTGGGGCAGGAGGTTGGGGTGGGGGGGGGATTGAGGGCTCCAGATGGGGGTGTGGGGTCTAGGGTGCCGACTGGAGCCACCAGGGTCCCTTTTCAACCAAGCGTTCCAGTCGAGAACCGGATGTCTGACAACCCTACCCCTCCTAGGGGGTGGCAGCCCAAGGTGGCTGCTTTGTAAGTGAGCACCTGGACCTAATAAAGGGTACCCACACTCAGTTAGACGGGAGCTCCCAAGGGAGACGGGAAGGTGCTGTGGAGAGGCACTCCCAGGAGAGGGCTGTGTAAGAGGATTGAGCAGGGGGAGCCTAGAGGGGGAACCCACCAGAATGGAAGCTGGTAAGAAGAGCTCCTAGAAGGGGAGGCTTCTAGATGGAGGACTGCAGTTGGCAGGTATCCGAGAAGGCCTGGTCTCAGCCAGGGGGGTCTCCCAGACACTGGCCGGAAGCCCAGCCCGGGGAGAACCACCCACTGTCCCTTGGGAAGAGTCGCAGTGGGCAGACCTCCCTGGACTCTAGAGAAGGATCTTACTCTAGTAGAGGCAAGAGGTTTAATACCAGGGGCAAAGGCCAGAACCGAGAGAACCCCTGGGGAAGAGCCTGGAGCGAGGCGAGCGATGGCCTCAGGTGGGGGGACAGACGGACTAAGAACAACCTGGTCACCCAGTGGAGATGTTGGGGTGAAGATTTTGTTTATAATCTGCGTTGGCTTTTGATACCCTGGGTGAGGGATATATCAAGTAAGGGCTCACCCCCAACACCACGCCCACCTGCAAGGGGACACGCCGGGTTGGCCTGGAATAGTGGCAATGACCCTTTTGATTCTAATCTGAAGCGCCCCTTGCTGTGCCTCCTAGGGGAGACACACCGGGCTGTTTGCGGCAGGGACAGCAAAGGGGGGTTGTATCCGTCTGCGTGATTGTGTACGTTCCGTGCCGGCAAAGGAGGCCGGGTTTGATAGCCGGCTGGAGTCCTCCATCCGCAGAACGAGCACGTCGCAGGCAGAGGCACTGCAAACTGACCCGTGCTGCGTCCTGCGAGGGCGCTGCAGTCCTGAGCGGCAGGGGCTTCTTTGACTGTGACTCAGGCACCCAAGCCTGGTTTATTTCCCAGCTCTGCCCCTGATTCTGTGTGACCTGAAGCTTTCTGTTCCTCATCTGCAGAACAAGGGTAATTATACATCCCTTGTCTGTCTTCTCTCTTCGGGTTGTGAGCTCTCCAGGGCAGGGACTGTCTCTGTAATGAGGCTGTTGGTGAAGTGCTGGTTCTGTGGCGTGAGCATTTGTTCACTAGGGAAAGAGATTGAAATCCACCCAGTCATTTCCATGAGCCACTGAACAGCCAGCAAATAGCAGCCACTTTCAGCCATCAGCAACATGGGCTGGTTTCGAACTGGGGACTTAAAGGTAAAAGGACCAGGTTGCATGGGTGCTTTGATTCCTTCCCATGCCTGCCTCCTCCTATTCTCCGCTCACTGCCACCAGCTCTTGTTTCCATCCACAAGCCCTGCCCCATACCCCACCCTGTTGCTGCCTCCTTCCTTTCTCCTCTCACTGGAGTGCCCCTCCCATATTACTGCACTTTATCAACCCTTAGATTCTCATTGGGCATTGTAAAAAATGTATGGATGTGTGTATGGGGATGACAGACAGACGGATGGATGGATGTGTGTCTGGGGATGTTGGTTGGTAGGTAGATGGCTGTGTGGGGATGATGAATGGATGGATAGATGGCTGTGTGTCTGGGGATGATGAATAGATGGGATGTGTGTCTGGGGATGTTGGTTGGTAGGTAGATGGCTGTGTGGGGATGATGAATGGATGGATGTGTGTGTGGGGACAGACAGACGGATGGATGGATGTGTGTATGGGGATGTTGGTTGGTAGGTAGATCCGTGTGTGTAGGAGGAGGATGGTGGATGGCTGTGTGTCTGGGGATGATGGATGGATGGATAGATGGCTGTGTGTCTGGGGATGATGAAGGGATGGATGGATGTGTGTATGGGGATGTTGGTTGGTAGGTAGATCCGTGTGTGTAGGGGGATGATGATGGATGGGTAGATGGCCTTGTGTCTGGGGATGATGAATGGATGGATGTGTGTCTGGTGATGACAGACGGATGGATGGATGTGTGTCTGGGGATGTTGGTTGGTAGGTAGATGGCTGTGTGGGGATGATGAATGGATGGGTAGATGGCCTTGTGTATGGGGATGATAGATAATCATCCTTCTAGTCTCTCTTCACTGTTATCCCCATCCTTCACTCACACTTTCTGTTCCCTTATTCCTTCCTCTTACTATTTTCCCCCTTGGTCTAGCACCCTGTCCACCTGCCCGACACACTATATACTATCAAATTTATTTGGGCATAAGCTTTCGTGGGCTAGAGCCCACTTCATCAGATGCATGAAGTGAAAAATACAGGAGCAGGTATAAATACATGAAAGGATGAGGGTTGCTTTACCAAGTGTGAGGTCACTCTAACGAGATAAATCAATTAACAGCAGGATACCAAGGGAGGAAAAATAACTTTTGAAGTGGTAAGAGAGTGGCCCATTACAGACAGTTGACAAGAAGGTGTGAGTAAGAGTAGGGAGAAATTAGTATTGGGGAAATTAAGTTTAGGTTTTGTAATAACCCAACCACTCCCAAACTTTATTCAGACCTAATCTGATGGTATCTAGTTTGCAAATTAATTCCAGTTCTGCAGCTTCACGTTGGGGTCTGTTTTTGAAGTTTTTTTGTTGAAGAATTGCCACTTTTAGGTCTGTTATTGAGTGACTAGAGAGATTGAAGTGTTCTCCTACTGGTTTTTGAATGTTATGATTCCTGATGTCAGATTTGTGTCTATTTATTCTTTTGCGTAGAGACTGTCCGGTTTGGCCAATGTACATGGCAGAGGGGCATTGCTGGCACATGATGGCATATATCACATTGGTAGATGTGCACGTGAATGAGCCCTGGATGGTGTGGCTGATGTGATTAGGTCCTATGATGGTGTCCCTTGAATAGACATGTGGCCAGAGTTGGCACTGGGGTTTGTAGCAGGGTTTGGTTCCTTGTTTGGTATTTTTTGTTTTGTGGTATGTAATTGCTGGTGAGTATTTGTTTCAGGTTGTGGGGCTGTCTGTAGGCAAGGACTGGCCTGTCTCTCAAGGTCTGTGAGAGTGAGGTATCGTCCTTCAGGATAGGTTGTAGATCCTTGATGATGCGCTGGAGAGGTTTTAGTTGGGGGCTGTAGGTGACGGCTAGTGGTGTTCTGTTACTTTCTTTGTTGGGCCTGTCTTGTAGTAGGTGACTTCTCGGTACCCTTCTGGCTCTGTCAATCTGTTTCTTCACTTCACCAGGTGGGTATTGCAGTTTTAAGAACGCTTGATAGAGATTCTGTAGGTGTTTGTCTCTGTTTGAGGGATCAGAGCAAATGCGGTTGTATCTTAGAGCTTGGCTGTAGACAATGGATTGTGTGATGTGGTCTGGATGAAAGCTGGAGGCATGTAGATAAGTGTGGTGGTCAGTAGGTTTCCGGTATAGGGTGGTGTTTATGTGACCATCGCTTATTAGCACTGTAGTGTCTAGGAAGTGGACCTCTTGTGTGGACTGGTCCAGGCTGAGGTTGATGGTAGGGTGGAAATCTTAAAACTGCAATACCCACCCAACTTTATTTCCCCATTACTAATTTCTCCCTACTGTTACTAACACCTTCTTATCAACTGTCTGTAATGGGCCACTCTCTTACCACTTCAAAAGTTATTTTTCCTCCCTTGGTATCCTTCTGTTAATTGATTTATCTCGTTAGACTGACCTCACACTTGGTAAAGCAACCCCCATCCTTTCATGTATTTATACCTGCTCCTGTATTTTCCACTCCATGCATCTGATGAAGTGGGCTGTAGCCCACGAAAGCTTATGCCCAAATAAATTTGTTAGTCTCTAAGGTGCCACAAGGACTCCTCGTTGTTTTTGCTGATACAGACTAACACAGCTACCACTCTGAATCCTGTCACTATATACTATGTGCAGCATGTTAATCCAGTAACTAACGGGTTAAAATTGCACATCTCTGTCTTATTCCCCTGTCTGCCTACAGTGTTATTGCTCTAGTTTGACTCCAGCTGCAGCGCATTTTATTATTTTTCATACCGAGCCATATCGAAACGAGCCGAACTGTTCGGTGGTGTATCCGCTGTGCCTGAGAAAGGGCTATAATTACTGGCGAGGGCAGTACTGCCATAGATCCGGGCTTGGTTCGATGACATAGTATATATAAGACACAATCTTGTCATCATCCTCTTATCAGCATGGAATTTAGAACTAATTGATTCATTAAATGCCAGGCGAACTTTATAATCTGCCCCCTGGCACCTTGAAAAGCAGGATTAGTGAGGGCAAACACTCATTGAAATAAGAGGATCCACAAGTCCCTTGGGACACTTTAAGACCAATAAACCCTTTACTCTTGTAAAGCACCACGAGAACCCAAAGCCCTTTGCAGGTGGTATGTGCAGGGGGGGCTTTTCTCCTGGGCCCCTGGGGAGGTAACATCCCAGATGTTCTGCCCCAGTAACCCTGCACTGTCTGAGGGATCGCACAGTCGCTTTAGGGTAAAGAGAATCTTTTCTCTGGTTGAAACTGTGGTGGGGAATTTAGGTAGGATAAATGTAATACCCAGAACTGGAAACTGACCAGAGCTAATAATCTGCCCTTCCATAATACCATGGGATCTTTAATGACCACAAGTGACCGGGCCCTCAGTTTTATATCCAAGAAATCAGGGCAAGATATCCAAGAGATTTGCACCTTGAGAGGCCCAGTGCCAGCTAGTCCCAGGCTGTGAAGCAGAGCAATATTCAGATGGGCCCCAAGCCCACATTCAAAGTAGATGCCCCACATCTCAGCCTCTTCCCCCACTCTGTCAGCCACTTAAATGCCTCTCTGCCCTCCGACCTGCGTGGATTTCAATGATTCTAAAGTCAGAAGACCCCTGTGATCATCCAGTCTGCCGTCCTGTGCAACGCAGGCGGTAGGATGTCCCTGAATTAATTCCTGGTTGAACTGAAGTAGAAATTTTTAGAAAAATATCCCATCTTGATTTAAATATTTCCAATGCTGGAGAATCCACCACAACCCTCGGTAAGTTGTTCCACTGGTTAATTACTCTCACAGTTAAATATGTCCTTATTTCCAGTCTAAAATTGTCTAGCTTCAACTCCCAGCAATTGGATCTTGCTATACCTGTCTGTTAACCTGAACAGCCCTTGATTACCAAATTTCTGTTCCCCATTTCCTTGTAATTCACTCCCATGCTTAGTGATGTGAGGTTGCTTTAGAGCAGAGGTGGGCAAACTATGGCCCGCGGGCCACATCCGGCCTGCGGGACCGTTCTCCCCAGCCCCTGAGCTCCTGGCTTGGGAGGCTCGCCCCTGGCCCCTCCCCCGCTGTCCCCCCTCACCCGCAGCCTCAGCTCACCCCGCTGGCGCAATGTTCTGGGCGGTGGGGCTGTGAGCTCCTGGGGCAGTGCAACTGCAGAGCCCGGCCTGACCCGGTGCTCTGTGCTGCACGGTGCGTGGCTGGCTCCAGCAGGTGCTCCAGGCAGCGCGGTAAGGGGGCAGGGAGTGGGGGAGGGGGGATGGATAGAGGGCAGGGGAGTTCGGGGGGTGGTCAGGGGCCAGGGGTGTGGATAGGGGTCGGGGCAGTCAGAGGGCAGGGAACAGGGGGGTTGAATAGGGGCAGGGGTTCCGGGGGCGATCAGGGAGAAGGGGTGGTTGGATGGGGCAGAGGTCCCGGGGGGAGTCAGGAATGAGAGGAGGGGTTGGATAGGGCGGCGGGAGGCAGTCAGGGGTGGGGGTTCTGGGGGCGGTCAGGGAGCAGGGGGGGTGGATGGGGCAGGGATCCTGGGGGGCAGTCAGGAATGAGAGGAGGGGTTGGATGGGGTGGCTGGGGGCAGTCAGGGGTGGGGTTCTGGAGGCGGTCAGGGGACAGGGAGAAGGTGGGGTGGATGGGGCAGGGGCCCGGGGGGGCCGTCAGGGAACAGGGCGGGTTGGATGGGGCAGGAGTCCCGGGGGACCGTCAGGGGTGAGAAGCGGGGGGGGGGCGGATAGGGGGCGGGGGCCGGGCCACGCCTGGCTGTTTAGGGGCGGCACAGCCTCCCCTAACCGGCCCTCCATACAATTTCTGAAATGCAACATGGCCATCAGGCCAAAAAGTTTGCCCACCCCTGCTTTAGAGGGAGAAAATATGATTGCGAGAGAGCAATCCATGCACTGAGCTAAGGGTGAGCTGCTCCAAGCCCTTGTGCACAGGAGCAGGTTGGGGCCCTGAGGAGGATGTTCCAGCTGGGAGTAGAGATTGGTGACACTTAGGCACAGTTTTCTTTATTTACAAAGAATGTACCAAGTCCTGTGTAACTGAGCACGGAAGGAATCCAATAGCAGGAAACAGCTTCTTTTGCTCACCTCACAGCACCAAGAGCAATCTTTTCAGCCTGCACTCCCCTGCCCCAAAGCCTCTCCCCTGCTTTCTACCGGGCTCAGCCACCCTACTTTCAGCTGCTCCTTCCAGCTGTCTTGTCTGTCCGTCTCACCCAGGCATTTTTTCCTGCTCTGTCTTCAGTAAAAGCTCCTGGGTGGGTTCATATACTCCTTTTGTCTTAGGTGGGAGCTTCTCCTTACAGTGATGTTAATTGAAAGATGAGTGCCAACCTATCAATCTCAATGAGGTTTTACCTCCTCCCCCCCGCATAACAAGGTTTCATCCAGCTGATAAAATTTATTTCCCCTGCAACAACTGGGAGATGTCTCTTTCCTCCACCTTCAGCACTTCCCATGAGTCAGGCTTGCTCATTTTGTTCCTCCCCATTCCCTCTCTCCACTCTCCTGGCCTGAATTCTAAGAGCCATCAGTCCTTGGGGAGGGAGGCATAGTCCTCTTCCAGGCCTGTGGGAAGCCCCAGGCCAGGATTTTGAGTGCAACCTCTTGGTAGAGAGCAGCTCTGCTTGGGTCCCTCACCAGGCTGCCCTGCAGCTACAGCAATCAGCCCCTGGCTAGAGTCAGTGCCCCTGTTTCCCCCCATGTGAGACTCCTCGGGTGGACGGGAGGGAATGGACTATAGCTGCTACAGAACCAGAACACTAGCTTCCCCCGTGACGTTGGAGAGACCACGTCAGTTGGGCACGGGGGAGAGACTTTGTTATGCAAATGTTCATTTGCCTGGTCGGGAAGGTCCCGAACGCACAGAGAACAAAACCCCCCAGTGCGGCATGCAAAGCAAAGCAAGCAACCTCCGCACCTGTGTGATACGCCTTCCTATTCCCACTCCACCTAAATTGTCAGCTCAGTCAAATGTCACACGCACATCTGATGCTATGCAAATGACATGATGCAATCATAGTGGTTTTTAACCAGTCCTAATGGGTCTGGTTTCACCCTCATCAGCCTTGATCAGTTACCAGAATAAACTAATACCTAGCTATGATATGGTGCTTCTCCACAGTGGAGCTCAATAGTGGATCTTTACAAATAGGGTCAGTAACATTATCCCCATTTTACAGAGTGGGAAACTGAGGCACAGAGCAGTGCCTGAGGTCACCCAGCAGGCCAGTGGCGGAACCAGGAACTGAATCCAGGTCTCCTGAGTCCCAGTCCAGCGCTCTATCAGTCAGGAGTGACTAGGGAAGCCAGAAATGATTACAGCTCCCATGAGCCCAGTGGGTGCTATTAAAAAAATAAGGGTGTTTGTTAGTTTGCGGTCAAATCCTGCCATCTCTGCTTGGCCCATTCTTACGGGGAAAGGCTACCAGGGCTTCTTGCAGAGTAAGGTCCCACAGAAGGTGGCTAACGGAGTCAGGATCTGTCTCATAGTCTTTATTCAGTCGAAGCTCGCATCAGCGTCAGTGGGAGTTTTGCCTGAGAGAGGACCAAGGGCTCAGCGGTGGCTCTGCCAAAATCCCCCCATGTAGGGTAGCACAAAATGTCTCTGACAATCCCAATCTGCCACACAGTTCCCCCTGTTCCAGGGTGGGACATACCCTGCGCCAACTTTGTCCAGCACATGTCCCTCAGTACCCTACTGCATCGCCCACCTCTTCGTGTCAACCCCTGACCCCATGCACGGGGGGAACAGGGCAGTTTCATGGAGGCTGCCCTTCCCCACCCCTCACATACCCATGATGTGAGTAGCTGGTGTAGGCAACAAAGGGTAGCCACTGACTTCAGTGGGCACTGGATCCAACCCACTGAGAGGAGCTGAGACCACTAACCACCAGGATCAAGACCCTTCGCCACCGTGATCTGGAGCTATAAATAACCCTGGGACGGGGGGAGGAAAGGAAGGAAGTATCAATGAATGGCAGCTTTGTCCCTTGTTTTGACATCTGTTTACACACTAGGCGTTTCCCACCAGCTGAACACTTTGCTCTTGGCATGTTCGCCAGTGGGAAAGCAGAACGTCTGTCAACATCCAGTGTGAGAATTCTTCAGTCTTCTGTCTGTTGCCTTTGCTTTGGCTAGGCATAAAACCAACTCTGAGCTGCAAAGCCCCATAGCATGAGATAGTAGGAACAAGAGCCTCTAGGTAATGGGATATGTTGGCTTTGGAAGGAATGGGCTAGAATTGCATCGGTCTTGGAAGATGGATTTCCTAGCAGGCAGCATTATGGCAATGGAACATGCTGCAGTGCTGCCTATGCATAAGGGGGATTTGAAGGGTCTCAGACTCACACACGCGCACACACACACACACACACACTTACACACTGGCTGAGAAACCAATGATTAAAGGATAAGTCCTGTCTCCAATGATCTGTTTATCAACCCACCAGTCTTGGTGGAATCTATGCCAAGGATGAATTTTTGGCTTGTTAGAATGAAGGTTTGATGGTGTTAGGTGCTCTCACGCCAGTGTGCCATGCCAATCTTATCAGGCCTTATCACACTGCAATAAAAGACCTGCGGCACGGCTGTGGCTGGCCCAGGTCAGTTGATGCAGGCTCGCGGGTTGAGGGGATAAAAATAGCAGTGTAGCCCAGGCTCTGAAACTCCACGAGGGTAACCAGGTTCCAGCCTGAGCCCAAACATCTACACAGCTATTTTTAGGCCTACAGCCCGAACCTTGGTCAATCGACCCCGGCTCTGAGGTGCGGTGGTATGGGTTTTTTCTTGCAGTGGAGATGTACCCTCGTAGGGATGAGCATGTGTTCTTCGTACTCACATGCTCCCTTTCGTAGATTTTTTTTTTAAGGCCAATAGGTACCATTGGATCATCCAGGCTGACCTTCTGTATAACACAGGCCAGAGAATTTCATCCAGAATTTCATCCTGCATAGAGCCCAGTCAGTTCTGTTTGACTAAGGTATGTCCCCTGCAGCAGGGACCTTCCCAAACTACTTCTGTCAGGGGTCCTTCCGGAATTCTCTGGCACTCTCCACTGGCACCAAGCCAAGATCTGCGGCCTTCATCCAGAGACCCATTCTCCTGCTGAGGGGGTCTTTGCAATGGGGCAAGATTTAGGACCCATTCCCAGTGCTTATTGTTTAATCTCTTTCACATTGTACATCTTCTTAGACATGCTGGGCCACAACCTCAGCGAGTGTCAATTGGTGGGTGCATGGGGCAATGCCAATTCATGCCAGCACGGGCTCTAGCCCACCTGTGAACCACCTCCCTCTGTATTTTGGTGTCAGGGCAACCATCTTCTACTTACTAATAAGTCACTGATATCACTGTGCTGGAATTTCTGTAATGTCCTCCTTATAAGAGCAGAGGCAGCTATGATCATGCGATAAAACAACACACACCGATGGCCACCTGCCAAAATATTATGCCTCTTATCCTGCTTTTTATCTAATATAAAAGAACTGGCACAGGACCCACATTAGGTTGTGACACTCTGCACCTCGGGGGAACACCCTGCACGCCCATGTTCATCCTTATAATATGATTGTGTGGTATCCAATGCAAAGTTTGTCATGTCGAGTGTCTCCGGAAAGTTCATGATGCACTGAGCATCGTTGTTATAGTGATGTTATAGGTTGTAATTTCATGTATATAGTTATGAGGCTGAAAATGTGTCCTCATGGCTTAAAACAAGCCCAGGCAAAACTCTCCAGGAGCAGAGGGGCAGTTCACACCTCATCAGGGCATGTATGGGACAAACCCAGCCCAGCCTCACAGGAACAAAGGACACTGGCCTAGGCAGCAACAAAGGATCTGTTGGACTCTCGAGTCAGTCACCCCACTTCTCTTGGATAGTTTTGGACTGCGATGAGGTAATGTTCACCTGACTCTGAAGTGGAGGTGGGGGGGAAGCCAAGAGGGATGAAAGAACTTTTGCCAGGCTCTCTCTCTTCCACTTCCATCTACAGATACCACCATCAAGCGACTGAAGCACTGATCAAAGGGGAGAGCCTGGCTGAAGGGCAACCAGCCAGCCTGTGGTGAGAAGCATCTAATTTTGTAAGGGCACTGAAAGTGTTAAGATCAGCTTAGAATGTGTTTTGCTTTTATTTCATTTGACCAAATCTGACTTCTTGAGCTTTGATTTATAATCACTTAAAATCTATCTTTTGTAGTTAATACATTTCTTTGTTTATTCTACCCGAAGCAGTGCGTTTGGTTTGAAGCGTGTCAGAGACTCCCCTTGGGATAACAAGCCTGGTACATATCAATTTCTTTGTTAAATTGACAAACTCATATAAGCTTGTAGTGTCCAGTGGGCATAACTGGACACTCCAAGATGGAGGTTCCTAGGGTTGTATCTGGGACTGGAGATACTGGCTAGTGTCATTCGGTTGCACAATCTAAGCAGCAGCTGGCCAAAAGTGCTCACTCACGTAGCTGGGAGCAGCTGACATGCCAGAGGCTGTGCGTGAACATCCCGGGAGTGGGAGTTCTCACAGCAGAGCAGGGTAAGGCTGGCTCCCAGAGTCGAGGATTGGAGTGACCTAGCCGATCACCGGTCCAGATAACACCAGAGGGGAACATCACATAGGTGTATTAAGACACACTTTACTCCACCTGTAACATAATATTCACTTGCATTCTGCCCCACCCCACTCTCCACATTTCACCCGGCATCTGGGAGAGGGATACACTCAAGTACATGCTCTCCAAGATATTCATAACAACACTTGGGAATGTTTGTTCCTCTCTGTGTTGATTAATGTACGAGGAGAAACTGTAGATTCTAAAATCATCTGGCAGAAAACCTGATAGTTCAGTACATAACGTCATGACTCCAGCGGCAATCCACTTGTCAGTTCACGTGCGCCCAATCCATAACCCGCTCCAAAATGTGAGGAGACGCTGTAGCTTAGCAGAGTTTATGGCCCTGCTGTCTACAGTAGGAAAATGGCTCGTGGTTGAAGACACGTCCTCGGTGGACTCTCAACCAGTGTTGAGAATGGTTTGGTTGCGGGTGATGACAGAGCCAAATGATTTCCAGTCCCTCTTCCATAATGGTTACATCACAGTCCTCTGATGGGGAAATGGAACTCTCAGATGTCCTTCATTCTGAGAAGTATTGCCCATTTTTGTCCCAAAATGTCCCTTCATTCCACAGAAATTCCATGCCCCTCACGTTTATGTTTGAAAGAATCACCATGCTATTGGATGCAATAGTTTGGCACCATCACATCCAGCGGCTTCCCGGGCATTGCACTGTAACAGCATTTGCATTACAAACCAAGAACGTAGGAATACAGGCATTGCCCTAGAAGCTCAGAGCTGTGGCCCCCCTAGTTCAGTATCCCATCTCTGACAGTGGCCAGCACCAGATGCTTTATAGGAAGATGCAAGAACTCCAGCAGTAGCCGATGGCAGATAATCTGACCTCGTTGGTTTCATCCCAATCTCTAATACTTGGAGATTGGCTAAACCCTGAGACATGAGGTTTATTCTCCCTTGCAGAATTTGAATAGCATTAATTATAATAAATAAAAGACGTACCAACAGGATTGGAGCCCAATTTAGTAAAGCATCCTATTCATGGAGAACACTTAAGCACGTGCTTAATATTAAGCATGTGCTTAAGTGATTTTTCTTACCAGGGCCTTGAATGGTAGAAGAAGTAAATATATTTTTATATCCTGGAGTTAAAATAGTTCATAAAGCTATCATATGCAACAATTTGGTCAATAGAGGACTATCACAGATTAGTCAGATGAAGGTAGTATTAGCATTAGCTACTGAATATTCATCCTTAGCTAGCTGTCTTTTATGTTCTCCATGTTGACCCCCATGTTACTCATTTTCTTCCGTGGTTTTTAATTCATGCTCCACGAAATTCTACCAAATGCAGGAGTCAGTGACAGCTGGTCCCTCCCAGTCCAGGATGGCTTCCGGTTTCACAGAGGTGGGGCTGAAGTTGAAGATACCGTAGGTACTGGTAGCAGTTCAGAAAGCAAACTCCTGGGGAGCAGTTTTCAGTCTGGGCTTTCACAGCTGCTAGTGCTGAACTTCTCACGGTCCTGTTGAGACAGAATAAACCACAGGTGAGGATCCGCTCCACAAAGGGGATGGGTGTGTGACGCTGGTGAGCACAGACCTTGGCGGGTTATGAGGAGCATATGGGAACTGGTGGCAATGCCATTGACATAAACCAACCTCTAACTATTGGGGGTTAGGAGGAAAATTTCCCTGTGGGCAGATTTATCCCATTTCTGCCTCCTGCAGGTTTCTGTCCTGCGGAGCTGTTGGCACTGAGCAGACTAGATTGCCTGATCCAGCCTGGCATTTCCTACCCCGGAGTGTACCTCCAGTGCCCAACTAGAGGGACTGGGCCAGGCATTGGCAGATCTGCAGGGGCCAGAGAAGGAAGGAATCCACCACACAGCAGCAGCTGCAGGGGTGCTTCTCGGCCGCTCCTGCAGGCTCAGTGCTCCAGAATCGATGCAGCCCAGCTCCTCAGGAGGAAATGACTGATGGACCTATGGAGTCACAGGTTCACCAGCCCCCTGCCCTGTTCAAGCCCCTTGGTGTGCTGGGGTGAAGGCAGCTCCCACACAGCAGAGTCCCCAGAGAGTTCCCGTAGAGGCCATGTCCCCTGCATGAGCTCCCAGAATCCTGTCAGTGGAATCACACCTTGCAGGAATTCAGTGCATCAAGCCCATCCTGACCAGTGATGCATTAACACTTTCTGTTGCTCTGCACCATGCGCGAACACTTTCAACCCTCTGTCCCAGCGCAGCCCACCAAAGAGCAAGAAGTGAAAAGCTTCCCTGTGTTGGTCTGCCTGTTGGAGGCAAGTGACACTAAATTTGGCAGTGTAGTACATGGGAATAGGGTAGTGTCCTTTTAAATGGTTTGCAAGCCCTCCATTGGCGCTTACTGTGTTCTATGTTTTAGAAGTCACCAGAAACCAACCAGAGCAGCATTGTGTGTAGCTAGGCCAGGCATGTCTGCATAGAGCTATTTGGGACCCAACTGTGCCCATGTCGTTTCTTCATATTGTTGTGTAAAGAGCAAAAGACATAAGAGGCCTACGGACAAGAATCATAGAATATCAGGGTTGGAAGAGACCTCAGGAGGTCATCTAGTCCAACCCCCTGCTCAAAGCAGGACCAACACCAACTAAATCATCCCAGCCAGGGCTTTGTCAAGCCAGGCCTTAAAAACCTCTAAGGATGGAGATGCCACCACCTCCCTAGGGAACCCATTCCAGTGCTTCACCACCCTCCTAGTGAAATAGTGTTTCCTAATATCCAACCTAGACCTCCCCCACTGCAACTTGAGACCATTGCTCCTTGTTCTGTCATCTGCCACCACTGAGAACAGCCTAGCTCCATCCTCTTTGGAAGACTTCAGATACACACAGGAGGGCATTGGCAGAGGGATAAATAACATCCCAGGGCCCATTAGGCACAGTGTCTGAATGATCAGAGAACAATCAAGGGACCACCCAGAAAAAAGACCACAACTGAGCCCAGTGGAAATGGAAACTTTTTTAAGTCTTCTGTTTTCTCATGCTCTTTTGATGGCTGTTACCCCAGGTCTTAGTTTATCTGTCTGGCAATGATCTGTTTTATGGGGCTGATACTACACACCTCCACGGTCATGTGTCAAAACAGTTTTGACAAAATTATTTTCTTTTGTCAAAAGTGGGGTTTTGTTGAAAACCATTTTAAAAATTAGTTTTTAGAGGAAAATAGTGGAGGAAAAACCCTGAAACCCCCCAAAATGACAAGTTTGGGGTTGCTGAAAACAGAACACATTTTGACTTTTCTGACAAAATCCCCAAATTTTGGCCAAAAGTCTTTGAAGGAAATAAATATTTTTTTCGTTCTGGCGAAGTGTTTTACGTGGGACCAAAATCATTTCCCAACCAGCTGCAGATGCCAGCCACGGAGGCTGGATTGAGTGATACCGGAGGGTTTTAGAACTATTACAATACAAATTAGGACCATCAGGCAGGGAGGTGTGAGAGAGAGAGCATGGTCTTATGGTTAAGGCATTGGATAGGGACTCAGGAGATCTGGGTTCAGTTCTGATCTCTGCTATGAACTCCCTGTGTGACCTTAAGCAAGTCACTTCATCTCTGTACCTTGGTTTCCCCATATGTAAAATGGAGCTAATAATCCATTCTTTTGTCTCTCTTGCCTATTCAAATTGTGAGCTCTTCAGGGCAAAGACTGTCCCTCATTAAGTGACTGTACAGCGCCTGGCACAATGGGACCCTGATCTCAGCTGGGGTCGCTAAGTGTGACAATAATACAAATAACAATGGTGGGATCAGATGCTCAGCTGGTGTAATCTGGCATAACTTCATTAATGCCTATGGAGCTTCACTGGTTTACACCCCCTGAGGATCTGCCCCAGCATGCTGTCGTGGGCTGCATCACACACTTGTTTCTCCTTCTTACCATGACGTTCTTGCTGTAGGAAAACTGCACAAAAGTATCCTGGAGATATTGGTCTCCAAAGCCCATGATCCTGTTCACCGCGTGGTTACAGATGCCGGCCACCTTGGCAGTTAAGTGCACAGCGAATGCAAATTTTATCTCCTCGGGAGACATCTCAGGCACTTGGGCTGTCACTTCTTTATTGACGTAGACATCGGCTAAGTGCTTGAAGGAGCTGTAGGAGATATCTTTGAAGAACGTGGTGAGATTTGTGTCTTCTTTTATCTGTTTAAGAGGGAAACCAGTAGCATGCACATTCATGAATATCATACGTATTGCCCCTAATCTATATGTCACCACCAACCTCACAAGCTGACCCACTCCCGAAATTGTACTGGCTTCCTACCCATTTGGTCCATTCCTATCCATTCCCAGACAACCATCTCCTTCCTCGGCTAGCCTGAAACTCATCCCTGCGCAGAAAGCCAGCACAAGGTCAATGCACTGCTTAAGTTCCATTTTAAGCCCTAAGTGGTGCATAGACTTTGTTCTGGCCCCTTCTGTCTGTCAGATTCCCTTAGGACTTACCCATCACTTCATCTCTCCAACCTCATCTGAGGTCTGATCCGAAGCTCACTGAAGTCAGTGGGAATCTTTCCACTGGCTTCAATGGTCTTTGGATCAGCCCCGGATGATAAGAAGCTGTGAGAAGCACTGAGCACCTTTGGCAATCCCTTTGGATGGAAAGCCACATTGTAGGTTAACCAGGCTTTCAGTGATGTGTATAGCAGGTCACTCAGATATTGCAAAATGGCTGGGGATGGAGCCCAGGTTCAGAAGTAGCTTAGGAGAGGTGTCAGAGCAAAGTCCTTAATAGATAACTCTATGTGAGACTCCACTGAAGTCAATGATGCTGCCCCCAGGGCTGGCTCCAGGTTTTCTGCCGCCCCAAGCGGCAGAAAAAAAAAAAAAAAAGCCGATTGGCGGCACTTCGGCGACAGCTCAATCGCGCCACTCCATTCTTCGGCGGCAGTTCGGCGGCGGGTTCTTCACTCCCTCTCTTCCTCTTCGGCGGCACTTCGGCGGCAGCTCAAAGAAGAAGAGAGGGACTGAGGGACCTGCCACCAAATTCCCGCCAAAGACCTGGACATGCCGCCCCAATAGCGGACAGAGTGCCGCCCCTTTGTATTGGCCGCCCCAAGCACCTGCTTCCTTAGCTGGTGCCTGGAGCCGGCCCTGGCTGCCCCAGTTTAAACCAGCAGAGAATTTGACCCAAAACATCTGTAGTCCACCAAACAAAGTCCTCCCCTTACCTTCTCGTCCAAGTGATCCCCAGTGCTCTTGAGCAGGGAAACTATTTTTCTTATGATGGCTTCTTCTGCAGACAGAGAAAGAGAATTACTTCCAGAATTTCAGACCGTCTCTTCTACAAGCCCAAGTCCTTCTGCCCTAGACGTTGAGGACTGGATTTTAATGCAGGCGCTTAAAGGTTATTTTCAGAAAAGCAATTTACGTGTCAAGGGCAACAGAAAAGCACCCTTAATTCTGAGCCATGACGGTCCTGATCCCAGCTTGAGCTCTGCAGAGTCAGCCCCTGGCATGGAGCTCGTAGGACTGGGAATTTTGGCCTTGCTGCCCAGTTGCAGGTGTACAATGTGGCTCTGGGTCCCCCTCTGTTTGTAGCAGGACTTTTATAGATTCCCCACAAAGGACCTGGTCTGTTAGCTCACAGGCAGTAGCCGATTCCAATTGTGCTGACTAACATTGCCTGATTGTTTCCTTGTACTCCCTAGTCCGTCTGTCTGGGTCTCCATCTGATGTGTCTTTTCCAATAGTTAGATTGTCAGCATTTTGTTAGTCATTGCTAACCCGACAGCCAATTTTCAGCCCTGTGCGCCCATAAACAGGCTTTAAAATGCTCCAGATATCACAAGATTCGTTATAAAATTGCCTGTTGGCAGCACTGCCGATCAGCCAACAAGTAGCCCCTTCCTTGCTCAGAGCCAGCCACCTTGCTTACAAGGGCCACATGCCCTGCTCAGTCTGCATGGGCAATTCCTACCGGGATGAAATTCAGTCCTGGGCAGCAGCCTATGATGCAGTAATGTACCCCACACCCACTCAGCGTGGTACTCTGTCCTCCTCTAGTGGTGATTGGGCCACATAGAGAGGTTGATGAGCCTGTAACAGCTGTCGGTCCCAACGTCCATCCCCGCTGCTGACAACCCATCCAGGGGCATCACACTACAGCTAGTGCCACTCAGTCCTCAACACAGGGCTTATGCAGTGCACGGGCCTTGGGCTGCCTCTCTGCATAGGGACACATCTCATCCCACTGAGGGTTTTTTGTGCATAGATCAAGGGTGGCCCATGACTGTACATGTCCTGGAATGAGATGATACTGACCAGATTCAGGAGTGCCGGCAGGTCTCAGTAGCTCTTTGTAACTGTGTTTTCTTTTTCTCTTGGCTTCATTGCCCTGGATTATCAGTTGTATCTCTTCCGAGACTTGTGTGCAGTAAAGCTCATGTTCTTCCCTGTCTGCAAAGACAAAGAGGGCGAGGTTTTTAATCGGTGTGACCTTGCTGACTGAAAGGGAATTGTCAGATCTTCCAGTAACAAAATTCCAGCTGACACTGCTCACGCTTCCCCTGGCTCAGGAATTCATGTGAAACTGTGGCCAGCGACTGAGCATGACAATCACATGGTGCTTTTTAAGCCCTGGCTTTTGCTACAAAGACAATCACTGAGCCTCGCAAACATATGCTGAAAATTTACCAGCCGCTTCATAAAGCCTGTGTAGCAGGGAAGAAATAATTCTTAAAATGTGTTTATAAACTATGGGCTGGCCTACACTCAAAAGTTGTTCTGGTATAACTATGTCAGTTAGGGGTGTGATTTTTAACCGATAAAATGATTCCAGGAAATGCCCCATTGTGGACTCAGTTATATCAGTATAGAGGTACCGGCTACCGGTATAGTTTTTGCACATCCCAAACCGGAATAAGTTATACTCGTACAAGAGGGGAGATTTGCCATTTTCACTGTACCAGGATAGTCAAAGCGGTGCAGCTTTCTTGTGGCGGCAGGCCCGAAGGAGAGAGGACTCCGCAGTCCTGTAACTCCCACAGAAAGTCACAGATCATTTTAAGCCAATGGGATTAAGGCCAGGTCTACACTAGAAATTTTGCCAGTATAATAATGTGAGTTTGGGGTGTGATTCTTTATGACTTCATACCGGCAAAAACCCCACCTGTAGATGCAGCTGTACCAGCAAAACAGTCCTTTTCCCAGTATGGCTTATTTTGTTCCGAGAACTGGTATAAATTACACCAGCAAAAGAATTTTTTGCCAGTATAAGCTACATCAAAACAAGGAAGATTTGCTGGTATAGCTATCCCGGTATATCTGCACAGGCAAACCCTTTCCAGTGTAGACAAGGTCTTTGGCATCTATTCGTGCCTCTGCAAATCTCCCAGTATGTGTCACGGTTACAGTCACTTTTCTGAACATAATCCCACTTTAAAATGCTGCCCATGGTCCCCTCAGGGAACATAGAGCTATTTAGCTACAAATGTTCTATGCTCCTACCTTGTGAGGACGGCCTGTGAATGCTCCGCAGTGGAAGAAAGCTGGGCCTCTTTGCTTTTATTCCTGCTTCCGGCCCTGCTTTCTTTTCCTCCTCGGTGGCATGTTTCTTAAAGGAGAAAGCTCTCCTGAGGGTGGATCTCTTTTTAATGGTTTTCCCAGGCCGCGGCAATGAACTGGAGTCTGCTCCAGTTCTTGTAGCCGCTTCTGCTTCTATGCAGCTAGGAGCCCGCTCCATGCTGGTCTCTTTTTCCTTCGTCTTTTTATCGGAGTGTTCTTTATAGTCATCAGTGTTTTTCCGGTAGAAGAAATTCAGGAGAGTCTTGATCCAGGGGTGTTGATTTTTCCCCTGGGACAAGTTCTTCAAGCCTTTCCCCTTTGGCTTCTGCTCGTCTTCTGTAGCATTCCCACCAGCCAATGGTTTGCTCTTCTCGCTGAGCGCGTCTTCCAGCCTCAGTGCCTGGGCTCTGTCTGCTTGGCCCTTCCTCATGACTATCTTGGAACCTGAGTACCCATAGAAGTCACTTGCTGCTCTTCGGAGCTTAGTCATCTTCTTCCCCTGTGCACCGTTGGCCTCCTCCACCCTCTTCTTAGCAGCAAAGGAATCCTCACAATTGCTCAGTGTGCGCTTGACATAAATTTCCAACACCTTCTTGGCGTCTTTCTTGTCTAGAGATAGGAACTTTCCCCTGGGATGGCTCTCTGTTTCCCATGGTCTCCTCCTTTGGGTTTCCATGGCTTAGATGCTACAACAAAGGAAAAGAATGTTTCAGGTAGCCACAGAGCTGGATTAGACTCAGTGGGACAGCTGGTGTAAGTCAACATGGTTCAACTGAAGGCCATCAGTGGAAGCTTTGACACTCTGATACCACTGGTCAATGATCGACAGTTTTATTGTTATTACTCAAACAAAGTCTTATCTAGGTTGTATATGTATTTCTTGTGCAGCTTTGTCACGCAAACCAGGATAAAGATCAGAAAGATTCAGAAAGAAAAATTGAGCGGAGGGACTGGAAGAGTCAGGGGATGAGCAAGACGCTTTCAGCAAAAGCCCATATGTTTCTATCCTAAGAGCAGCTCCCAGGGGGCAGACTGGCTGGGTCATAAGCCAGGAGGCTGTACAGGACACAATGGATTTGCAGGAGTATAATCCACATAATGTGATTTTAAGGTCTAATAGTTCATAAACCTCCAAAGCTAAAATAAAATGCTACATGCTGGTAATCTCAGTTTTCTAGCATTGTTCCTAGCCTCGGTGATTAACACGCTATCTGACCTTGAAATAACGGTCACTCCCTCAAATCAGACGATAAGCAAGCCATTTACCAGAGAAATCAGGATGTTTTCCACTCCTGTCAGGCCTGTGACTTGATCAAAGGTGCCTCGCAGCTGTTCACTGGAGTTGGTGGTCTCAGCCCACTTCCTGGTGGACAGGTGTCTACACAGCAAAACTCATGACCAGCAGAGTCATGGATGGAGAGGATGGAGAATCTGAGCTCCCTGCTTTCCCCTAGAGGTGGTCTCTCCAGGTGAGGGCTGGGGGCAGTGTGACTAGTACAGCCTGTGTGACTGCTCTCTCTTACATTATAATGATTAGCTGATGATGATGATTGTTACTCAAACCAGCTGATCAGTAACTTATTCCCCTTTTCTTGTACCTACACCATGAAACGCTGCAACTAAAAAAAAAATCTTAATTTTTCTCTGACACTAGTTGGGCAACTCCGTTCCCTTCAGTGGAGTTACTGCTGATTTACACCATTGTAAGGTGAAATTCAGCCCTGCGCAGAGATCCAGCACAAAGCCTTTGCACCATTTAAGCCCTCTTTTGAGGGCTCAACTGGGACTTAAAGCGTTACGTGCTTTCTGCTGGCTCTCTCTGCCTTGCCTACGAGGTCAATTTCACCGTGACTGAGAGGAGATTCAGGTCCAAAGGATACTTTCCTCGCTAGAAATTAAAGGCACGGTATGCAAAATCCAAAATCACAATCGCCGCAGACAGCACGGAAAAGCTGCAGCTGAAATAAAAGCATGATGGGGCTTTCACGGGTGCAAACCCCAGCTGACATCAATGGCACTACACCAGTGCAAGTTTTAGATCACAGCTAGAGCCAAAGGCGGTAAGACCACCCCACCCCTCCAAACATCAGAACTTTCTCTACAGCAGGGAGACATTCTGTAGACTCACAGGCATCAAAAGCATCAATCAACCCCAGGACGGCTTATATCACCCGCAAGTTTAACAAAGCAAGTTCATTTTGTTGTTATTGATTCTGATAGATTGAAGACAAATCATCTTTAGTCTGATTGTATTTTATTTACCTTTCTGCTAGTATTCCTGCCTTTCTTGGCCTGTTTCAAGACAGGTGCCTTAGCCACAAAGCGCTAATGTTTATAGGACTCCCAGGAACCAGTGCAGTTCTTTTTATACTACAGCCGGTTTCACATTGCGCGAGATGTTTATTTTTACCAACCACTCAGGTAGCAGAAAGGTTGATAACACCTGCCGCTGGTCTCTCAGCCAGCACCTCCGCCCTGCAAGTGTATGTCAGCAGTAAATAGAGAAGTCCATATTTGGCATCCTGGGGTTCGTGAGTTTCACCGGGAGAAAAAAAACTTCCTTATTCCGAGCAACCACGAAAGCAACAGCTTCATAAACTCCAATCAATGCAGCAAGAGGGCAATAAGTGCACTTTGAAACCTAGATGATCTACTGATCATGATGTTTGCTTCATTGCCCTTTTTGGCTCCAGCAGTTAGTCTATATTTGAGCCCTTGCCAGTTCCTTTCCATTAGGAGGAGACATGGATGATACACATAGATTTATGCTTGGGCGAAATCCAGTTCATTTACAAAAAGGAAATATGTTTCCCTGAAACAGCAGGCCATTTGCTTTCTCAGAAATCCAAGTCTGCCTCTCCAGTGAGTAATGTGCTCATAAGAAGCTCTATCTCTTGGCTTCATCCTAGGGTCACTGTCTTGTTGGCTGCTGGTTATTGTCTGCTGTCTGCCTCTCACACACAGAGCTGCAACCAATCTATCCCTCAGCTCTTGCGCTTTACAATCAGTACCAAGGAAACCCCTTCTGACCAGTCTTGCCAGGTGGCCTATGGCCTTGGGCTTTGGCTTCCTATTGTTTCCAGCTATCACAACATAAAGGGGCCTTTTTAATTGCTCCTTCCCTTTAGCCTGAAAGAAAGGCGATTAGCATAGCCGTCAGCTTTAACCAGGTCTGTGACTGATCTGTGGATTAAAGACGCACTTGATGACAGCCATCTACATCTTCTAGCATAACAGGATGTTTTCCATCACTGGTTATTCAATAGCTTTTTGGCCATGGGGCCAGCCTTAAACAGAAAGGCTACGATTTTCAGAAGGGGAGCTAAAATTAGGCTCTTATGGCCATATTTAGGCATCTGGGATCTGATTCAAAGTTAACTGAAGGCCATGGAAGTCTTTCTACTGATGTCAATGGGCTTTGGATCAGGTCCCTAAGTAACAGGCTTGATTTTTACCCAATAGCTCATCATATGTGCAAAAGCATCATCATTTATCCTAGGCTGTAGGCACCTTTACCAACATTTAAACTACAACATTAGGTCTCAATTCTGCAATACAAACCACCCGCAAACACGTAGAGTCCAGCTGTAGCCAATGACAGGTGCAGGGATCTGCCTACACAAAGCTCATTGCAAGATTGGGGCCTAATGAGACATCCCTGTTCTTTGATTTCTGTATGTTTCTGCTCTATGTGGTGATGGCCCTTCTTTTTCCAACACAAAATGTACCCTTGCCACACTACCTGCTGGAGCACCTTATATGCTTCACACGAGTCCCCCAGATGGGCCATTTGCAGGCTAAAGCAAATAGATTGATTTATTTTTATAAATGCAATAACGTACTGGACTTTTTGGACAACAGAGAGGTTTCAATTGCTTTCACTCCCCCAGTATAATTTCCTCTGGGTGGAGGCCATTCCATTATTGAGACCAAGAGCTTAACAAGCTGCAAATAAAGCTTTATATAGCCAATGAGAACAGCCACAGTTGCAATACACAAGTGAGATAAGCCCTCCTACTTCAGGGCACAATCCAACCACTAATTGCCTGGGAGTCAGTAAGAAACTTTGCCTTAGGCAGGTTAGTCCATGAGGGGGGTTTTACACCTCCCTGTTAAGCAGCTGGTATTGGCCACTGTCAGAGACCAAATACCGGGCTAGATGGGCCCCTGGTTTGATCAGCTATGGCAGTGCCTCACTGCCTGTACTCCAAGGATTGTTTATTTCTCACATAGGTACTGATCTCAGTCACTCTATAGATGGACACATGTGTTTAGCAAAGACAGGTACAGTAAAACCTCACCCACAGCCAGCTCCTCTGCCAAAGCAAACAGAGCAATTATTGCCCAAGCGAGGCTGGGGAGGAAAGAAAGAATGAGAATTTCACCCTGTTGTTAGCTGTGCTCTAGTCCAGGGGGTCTCAACCATTTTCTTTCTGAGTCCCCCGCAACATGCTATAAAAACTCCAGGGCCCACCTGTGCCACAACAACTGGTTTCTGCCTATAAAAGCCAGGGCCAGTGTTAGGGGGTAGCAAGCAGGGCAGTTGCCTGGGGCCTCATGCCACAGGGGCTCCTGTGAAGCTACATTGCTCGGGCTTCAGCTTCAGCCCCGGGTGGCGGGGTCAGGGCCCTGGGCTTCAGCCGGCTTCGACTTTCTGCCGAGGGTCCCAGTGAGTCTAATGCTGGCCCTGCTTGGTGGCCCCATCCCCCTGAAGCCTGCTTGCGGCCCCTTAGGGGGCCCTGGATCCTTGGTTGAGCACCACTGCTCTAGTCCTGTTATTGTTTGACTTTCATGCAGGCATATAATACATATATCGCCACGTAGTAGGACCCCTTTATACTTAAATGGGAGGAAAAGCGAGCCCATTTTATGCACAAACTTGTGCCCCTTCCATTACTTTGGGAGTTTTGCTGGTTTTAATTAGCTCCGCAGAGATGGATAATGGAGATAAGGCCTAAAAACAGAGTCAAAAAATATTCAAGGGAGTTAATTATGCCCTGCAGAGGCGTACCCTCCGACCGGAGGGGGCCCCGCAAGGAAGGGGGCCCCTAAAAGTGGCAAAATAAATACCGCATTCCAGTTTCTGCATTGTAAGGGGCCCCGCCCGGACATATGTTCGGAGGGGGCCACCGTTCGGAGGGGGCCACGTTCTTTGTTGCTACGGCCCTGATGCCCTGGGCCAGGGAGGAATTTGGACCAGGAAGTTTATCTTCACAGCATGGTGGTTACATTCCAAAAGCTGCTGTTAGCTGTTAATTGTTCTCATACCACCTAGTGGCGAAGCTGTGCACGGCCCCTTGAAACATCAGAGTAAACAGAACTCAGTTGAAGCTGTGCATTTAAGGCACCAGTTGCCATGCAGGCAAAAACCTCCCCCCTTGTACAGCCCTTGTGGCCACAGACTTATGCACTGCAGCAAGGCTCCACGGGAGATGAGAGATTCATAAGAACGGACATACTGCATCAGACTAATGGGCCATAGCTTCATACAGTGTCTTCCGACAGTGGCCAGTGCCAGATACTGTGGAAGGAATGAACAGAACAGGGCAACTATCGAGTGATCCCTTGTCATCCAATCCCAGCTTCTGGCAGTCAGAGGTTGCGGGACACCCAAAACGTGGGGTTGTGGCCCTGACCCTCTAGGCTAATAGCCACTGACAGATCTAACCTCCATTAACTTCTGATTCAGTTCCTCCCACTGTGTGATGAAGAGGGGGGATTTTTCCTGTTGAAGTTGTTCCATCTTAATTAAATATTAATTAGGCCAAAGCAAGAGCCAAGTTCAAGAAGCCCTTTATGGATCAGGGGTTATGGTGCTCTTGTGGGTTGTTGCGCACCCGGCTTCCCTTCTTCCCTCTTCCTAACAAAGAGTAGATTTGCGTATGGAGCTTGATCAAGTTTTTCCTGTTCCACTTTAACTGTTAATTAGGCCAATGGAAGCACCAACCCCAGGAAGCTCTGAATAGTCCAGTGGTTGGAGTGCTGCCCTGGGATCCTAGAAAGCCTGGCTCAATCTCTCCCTCTAGCTGAGAAAGATGTGGGATTTCAGTAGGGAGCTCACTGAGACTTTTCTTGTTGAAGCAGTGCCACTTTAATTAAATATTAATTGGGACAAAGGAATACTCAGCTCCAAAGAGCCCTCTGCAGGTGAGAGTGCTTGGCTGGGGTGTTAGAGATCCTGGTTCCATTCACTCCTCGGGTCCCTCAAAAGAGGGAATTCAACAAGGAGCTCACTGAGTGCTTCCTGGTGAAGCTGTCCCACTTTCGTTAAATATTAATTGGGCCACAGGAAAGGGCTAGTGCCAGAAGCCCTCTATAGCCTAGTGGTGAGGGCTCTCCGCTGGAATGTTGGAGAGCTAGATTCAGTCCCACCCTTGGCCTGAGGAAGAAGAGGGATTTGCTGCCTCAGCTTCTGCTTTTAATTGGGCCACAGCAAAAAATGCAAATCCCTCTTCTGTTCCCGCTGGTCAGGATACCCACCTGGGCTGTGGGAGATCCCAGTTCCAATCCTCCCTCTACAAGGAGATTGGAACAAGGATCTTCCACAGCCCAGGGACCACCTCCATCCCACCCTCCCCTCTCCTCTCCTCTCCTCTTAGAGCTTTTTCATTTTACATGCCAGCAATCTGGGTCTACTTTGGTTTAGCTGGAGCCCATCCTTCCTGTATAGGCTCCTCCTTTCCCAAAATGTTCCTAAATCTCTCCTCCCTACACCATCATCTCATCCATGTATTGAGACCCGGAGGTTCTGCCTGTCTAACTAGCCCTGTGCGTGGAATTGGAAGCATTTCAAAGAAGGCTACTAAGGAGGTCCTGGACTTTAATCTCTTACCTAGCAGCCTACGTTTGGCCTCCAGGCCCTCTTGCCTACCTTTCCCTATGTCACTGGCACCTATTTGTACCATGACCACCAGCTCCTCCCCAGCCCTGCACAATAGTCTGTCCAGATGTCTCGAGAAGTCTGCAATCTTTGCACCATGCAGGCGATTCACCATGCAGTTCTCCCGGTCATCACAAACCCAATCTCTCTATTTTCTCAGTGCGAGAGGATATCCTGACATCATCTGGAAGGAGGGGCCCAACTATGGGATTGTTTCCCTCTGCTCCATCTTGATGTTCTCCTTCCCTGAGACCTTCATCCTCCTCAGCAGCACAGAGGCTGTCAGACTGGGGGTGGGACCATTCTACCATGTCCCGGAAAGTCTCGTCCTTGTACTTCTCTGTCTCCCTTAGTTCCTCCAGTTCGGCCACTCTGGTCACAGGAGTCCGTCTCTGACGGCTATGAGCTGCTTGCACCAAATGCGCACATACGCCATCTCCTACCATTTCTTTTACTTTTACTACCATTTCCATTTCCATTACTTGCATCTGAAGAAGTGAGGTTCTTACCCACGAAAGCTTATGCTCCCAATACTTCTGTTAGTCTTAAAGGTGCCACAGGACCCTCTGTTGCTTTTTACAGATTCAGACTAACACGGCTACCCCTCTGATACATCTCCTACCAGGCAGGTAATCACTGGCTAGCCCCCACTCTGCTGCTAGACGTCTGCCCATGTTATTGTTACCCTTGCTGGGGGGTTGTTTGGGGCTGGGTGTGTGTGTTTGTTTTGGGAGGGGGGCATTATTTCCCTAATGCAGAGGATGGGAGGGTGCTTGAGAGGTGAATGGACTGTAGATGCTGCCAAGCTGCCTGGGAGCTGGGTGAGGGGGGCAGAGCTCTCTGTTGGTGCTGGCTATTCCTGTCCATTCAGGTTGGAGCCATTCCCACCCCCTGAGCAGGAAGCACCAGCAGCAGGCCTGCTCTTCTCATTTCCCCCCCATGGGTCAGATTCCTCCAGCCTTTCCCCAGATGCCCAAATACAGGTGGCTTAATCCTGCCAAAGGACAAGAGAGGCAGGATCAATGAGGCATGAACCCAGAAAGCCGTGGAGACAGGCTGGGGTAGGGCGTCCTCTCTAGGACCAAACTCTGCAGAAGGGAAGGCAGGAGCTTGATCCAGGTGTGGTGCCCAGAGTCTGATCTGGGGAGGCACAATCAAAAGGGTGGAACCCAGGGTACAGACCCAGCAGAACATGGAGAGATTCCCCCTTTGGGCTGAATCAGGGAAGCGTGGGCCGGTGGCCCCCAAGGAATTTTTTTGATGGCAGTTGCAGGGGGCTACAGCACAGCCTGAGTCAGGGAGTCTCCATGCTGGAAATGGGGACTCTGTGTGTGAATTCCCACCCCAGCATCAGGCTCCTTGGTGCCAGGACAACGTACCCTGGGAGCTGCCAGGGTGCTAGCGACAGAGGGTCACCCACCCCACTGCCTCCACACATGAGAGAGAAAACTCTGGCTCATGTTCAGCACCGAGGTACCTCCTCCCCATCTAGACTGGATCCAGGCTCACCCCCTGCTCTGCATCCGGAACTGGGGACCTAACCCTGGACCTAGACTGCAGAGCTGCTCGCTCCTGGGCCAGTTCAATGCCTGGACTCAGACACCTCCTCTGAAGAATGGCTTCATGCTGGCTGCTGCTCCCCTAGGCTGGACAGTGCTTGAATCACAGCTCATCCATTTCCCACTCAGTACATGGCTTGAAGGGACCCACTCCTCCCACTAGACCCCAGGACGCACGTTGCTCTCAAAATGACCTCACATATTGGGCCTTGGTGCTGGCTTGGATTTGAGTCACCCTGGTGGCACAGCCCGTACGGGGACACAGACACACACATGCATTCACACACACATCTAGACATGGTAGGCAGAGGGGGGTGCCAACACGCTCAAACACATGTGCCTACAGAGTCAGGAACACGCAAACTAATCATCCCAAGTGACCAGCAGAAAACAATTAAGTATCCAGAGGGCTTGACTGGGGGAGGAAGATTAAAAGAACTGCAGGTGTCTAGCTAGGCCAAACAACAGCTCAGGGTGGGACTTTACCAGCCCTGGATGGATGTGATGATCAAGGCAGGAGCAGGCTTAAGGGGCACATAATTAAAAGTAATGGGGATGGATCCCAGGCAAGCGAAGTGGTAGCCCGGATCTCAGGAAACATTTGCTAAATGACAGCTAGGGCTATCAGGCTGCAGAATAGTCTCCCCCGTGGGCAAGAGGCCCTGTTGCTGCAGCTGTTTGAATTAAACTGGACGGAAGTCTAGAAAGTAGACTCCAGGGAGCAAATCTGCACTGGCAGAGGATAGGCTAGACGGGACCAGGAGGTGTTAGTCCCTCCCTCACGTCAGTCCCTGTGGCTGTGTGTGCAGACACAGGGAAACACAGATGCATGGGGCACACGCACCTGCACCTGTGTACACATGCAGATACAGATGGGGGCACATTTACCACAGACCCCCAGCATGCCACCTCTCTGTCCTCATACCTGCTCTGGTCTCGCCTCCTGCTGCCTCTCTCTTCTCCCCAGGACTCCCAGTCCCCCACCCCTGTGCGCTCATGTGTATGCAGCAGGCAGAGCAGAGAGGCAGACGTGCAGAGGACAGGGGCTGTGCCTGTCCCAGTCTCTCTCGCTCACTTCCCACCGCTTCCCCCTCCCTCCCAAAAACCATCTCCTTCTGCCCTTCACACAACTCTCCGCTCCCTCTCTCGCTGCCTCTCAAAGTCACCTGCCTCGCCTGGGCTGCATTTTCACATATTGATTGCTTGGCTCTAACAGCCCACGTCTCAGTGAGCTGCCAGCTCTGGGAGAAGGATCTTCATATGGGCCCCGCCCCCTATCATCTGTCCCACCCTCACCCCCCACCTATCTGCCCCTCCACTCCCCACCAGGCATCATTAAACTCCAGAGCCTCCAAAGCAACATGCAGAAACTAGGGAGAAAAGTGGAGTTTGTCCTGGGAGGGGAGGGAGCGTGATGGATTACAAGGCACGGGGCAAAGGTGGCAGGAGGGTGAATCGTGGCAACCTATGAAATCACACTGAAGGGACTAGCACGGCGGGGGGTGGGGACTCAGAACAGGATCTGGCCCCTGCTCGCTTCTTAACCCTTTTGCATCATGATTTAGCTTTTGGACGTAAATCAGCCTCGTTCCACCGCCACCTGCTGAGGCTCCGGCCCACTGTCTGTCTCACACCCTGCAGGTACTTCAGAGAGAGAACACACAGCTGACGCTTGGATGCCCTTCATGCTACAGCCTTCTCCTCCACCCCCCTCCCGTCTCTCACACACACACACACACTCCTGCTTGCTGCACATATGGCACAGGACACAGCTGGAGCATGAATGTGGCCCCTGAATTTTAATGGCAGTTCAGGGAGAACGAGGCATGTGGGATGGGGTCTTTAATGGGGTCATTATTTATGGTGTGTCCAGGTGCGCTAGTTATTTGAAAAGCCTCTTTAGTGAGGATTCAGACTTTACAAACGATTAACTTTACAGGCTGAGAAATGTCTCTCCGCACACATTAAAAAACACTTGCAGAACTGTGGCAGAGCCTGCCCGGCTTAAATAATAGATAACAGTTAATTTAAAAAAAAAATACTAGACAGGCCTGTATGTCGCTGTTGTACCCTCCATCCCCACCAAAATATATGTTTTTAATTAGCGCTGACTTTTAATATGCTGCATCCCAAGCTTACTAAAGGCTCACTCAGGGGCCTTAATTTAAACCATTAGGCCGCCATCCTGCGTTAGCATCCATTAGCACGGCCCACTGTTTGCTTGCACGCGCTCAGTAGAATGCCACATGAGGCCCAGTGGGTCTTCATGCAGGAGCAAGGCCTAAGTAGGGTAGCTAAGGCCCATGAGACGCTGAGCTGGCCACAATGAACGGCGAGGGTCTTCAGCAGCTGTCGGGATGTGCTCAGGCCTGTTGCAACAGAGGTTGGGATATAGGGAACTAGTTAAGGTGTAAGACAAATAGAACTGCTAGCTGGTGTGCATGGCAAATGGCTTCCTTTGTTCAGCTCATTACATCAGCTGCAAACCAGATTCTTTGCAGCGTCCATTAGAACAAAAGCTTTTTCCTCTCCGCTAGCACTGTTCATCCATAAACCTCAAAGTGCTTTGCAAAGGCACTCAGTGTCATTTTACACCTTAGGAAACTGAGGCATAGAGACATGCAATGACTTGCCAGGGTCACTCAGCTGGTTAGTAGCAGAGCTGGGACTAGAACCCAGGAGGAAAGCAAGAGGATTTTTCTGCTACTTTGATGTGCTACTCTGTACTCTATGGGACAAGTCCCCTACGGGTGTAAATCCATTCCCATTTACATCAGCTGAGACTCTGACCTCACATCTCCAAAGTGATAGAGCCGTCTGTCTGCTCCTTCCAAAGCACCCATACAACAAAGTAGACGGTGCTCTGGAGCATCTCTTTCCCAGCATGCTCTCTGCTGTTGACACACACTGGTTTTTCACCTGACCAATATTTGTAGCAGACACCTCAAGCTGCAAAATTCTTGCCTTGCTCCAAATACAGACACATACACACACCCCCAACATTTGGAACTGTTTGGATACAGGGGTTTGGATCAGCTCCTCAAAGAGATGCAGGTTAGCTGGAAAATTCTGCTCCAGAGCAGGGTTCTGAACTCCGCTCTATTTCAGATGTATGTATACCTGAGGTTTGCTGTGGGCCTAGCTCCAGGTTTCAGTGAGCACAATGCACTGATGTGGTACATCTTGGGCTACAAATGGGGGTCAATATGTTTTCTAGACACCGGGCATTGGTTTTCAGGGCAGAGGGCCCAGAAGTGTGAGCCAAAGCCTCACTTGGAACACTGTTTTTTTTAATAGGCATCAGGTTTAAAACAAATTAATCTAAAGTGTGATTAATTCTTTTAGTTTTATTGTTTTTAACTTTTGGGGTCATGATTTCCTATTCCCTAGCTGGTCCCGGGGAAAACACAATCCATTTCCCTTGCCTTACTTTTTAGCCCATACTACTAATCAATATGTTGTATTGACTGAGAACTGTCCAGACCTGTCATTATATGTTGCCATCAGTGCTTCATTTCTGCCAGGGCTTGCCAGGTCCGAGCCCTGGCACCACTAGGCTTGGCAGTTCATAGCCCCGGCACCTCTGGGCTTGTAGCATCAAAATTGCTTGAGCCCCAGCAGCTCTTTCATTACGAATTAAGCACTAGTGATAGAAAAGGCCTAAAGATCTGATGGAAAAGGCCTAAAGACCTAAATAGAACTAAGGATGTGCATTTAACCATGCATTTAATCATGTTAGCTATTTGTTAACCAATTTAATTGGCTCACTTGGCTCACAAGTATATGCAGCTGTTTCCCTATATCTCCCCAAGGTTTTTAGTGTAAAGGGTCAACAAATGTACCTTGTTTTCCCTTCAAAATGACAAATGTATCTGCAACAGATGTCTCTTGTATCTTCTTCCCCAAACTAATATATGAATCCTGTATAACCTATTATCTATAGGTCAGCATAATGACGCAAAAGGATGAAGGCTAAGTTGTTTGTTACTGGTTATAAAAAGGGCCTGTTCGGCCATGTAAGGTGTGTCTCTCTTCTGGCATTAGCCGATCAGAGCACCCGCTCAGCTGATCGATCAATAAAGAACATGGTACCCGTCTTCTTGTCTCTCCGTGCCTCCTTGGTGTAATTAGGTAAGCTCCGGGGAGAACGGGCCCTATTCGGCTAACAAATTGGCGACTCCGCCGGGACTTCTCTCCCTGTAGGAGGCGCTGACCGCCGGCCGAGGACGACTCCGGAGAGTGGCCACCTTGAGCTGTTGGTTTGCTCGAGCTCTGGGTCGCCGCAATCGGCCGGGACGGCTGCGCCCCCTCAATAGAGAACTCCTAACGACACAGAGACAAGACGGTACCAGAAGAAGGGGAAGGTCCAACTGCTGGACGCGGCCACTCCGGGCGGTAAGTGTGTTTACCTCCTGGGTTTTGAGGAATAACGCCCCCGAAGTGTGGGTTGGACAGTGGAAGCCCCTTAGGCAGCCTGTGCACAGGAAGGGTATATGAGTGTTAAAAGCTGTGACAGTATTATGAATGTCTTGTTACTGTGTTGTTAAACGAATGAGTAACGTCCAATGAACAAATGTTTTGTGGTCATGATAACTAAACCAGGCAACGGCTTATGAATAATTTCACTAACTTCACTAATCCGTGGGCCGTACTGGACAATTACTGGGACGTAGAAAAGCCCCAGGGCTTGCTTTTATTCCTGGTAGGGGTACTGTTCTTTTTCATTTTAATGATATGCTGGAAGCCAAAATTGTGATAACCAGGTCTAGGACTTAAACCGACTCTAGCCGCACCGAGACTCCTGCGAGGGGAAACCCCGTGACCAGGATATCTTGATCGCAAGGGGGGTCGGTCGAACCCGTGACCAGGTTTAATTAAATACGAGCATAATGGGGTCCGGACAAAGCACATATGCTGGGACACCCTTGGAATGTATGTTAAATAATTGGAAGGCGTTTAAACGCCAGGCTGATTATGGAATGGTATTATGTAAAGATGATCTGATAATGGAGAAGTTAATTATGATTATGACCATGAGCTGTCTTTGGAAATGAAACGTCAAAAGATTCAGAGAGAACTCATGAAGCTGGAACAGGAAAAATATAGAGGAGCTCTTGGAGATTGCGTTAAAGGTTTATGATCGCAGAGACGATGAGGAACGGAAAAAGGGGGCCCGCATGCTGGCGATGGCCCTGAGGGAGGGAAGTGAGGAAAAGGGGGGCAAGACTAAGGGGCGAACAGGACCACAGGGGAAGGGAAAGGGCCCCCGTTTGGGACGAAATCAATGTGCTATCTGTAAAGAGGAGGGACACTGGAAGAACGAATGCCCCCAGCGACATACCATGGGGGAAGGATATAGAAACAAAATCCCACCAATTCGTTTGTAGCCCTTCCTGTCCCATTGCGCTGCTAGGACGGGATGTCCTTACCAAATTACAGGCGGAAATCTCGTTCAATAATAATGGGACTATGGAAGTTAGGCTCCCTAAACAACAAACTTCTAATTATCAAATGGCCCTTCTGAGTGCTGAAAATCCCCCCCCGGCGCAGCCGGAGGGTGAGAGGGACCAGCTGCCGGGGGTTAACTCTGAGGTCTGGGCTGAGGAGGGAGGCTTCGCCCGGGCTCGAAACGCTCTACCAGTGCATATTTCCCTTAAGGAAGGAAGCCGCCCAGTCCGAATTCGACAATACCCCCTTAAGTTAACCACTCGGATCGGGTTGAAGCCTCTGATTCAAAAGTTTTTGCAGTACGGCTGGCTAAGGGAAGGCACTTCCCCGTACAATACTCCGATAATGGGAGTGCCTAAGCTTAATGGGCAGTATCGATTGGTCTAGGACCTAAGACAGGTTAATAAGTTAATAAAGGCCCCTTATCCAGTTGTCCCAAACCCTCATACTATCTCGGGCCAAGTCCCCAAGAACCACAGCTGGTTCTCTGTGATAGATTTAAAACATGCTTTCTTCTCTATACCCCTTGATCAGGAGTCTCAGAAACTGTTTGCCTTTGAATGGGAGGACCCAGATACCCATTACAAGGCTCAGTATCTCTGGACTGTTGTCCCTCAGGGACTCACCTGTGCACCCGAGATTTTTGGTAGCCAGCTAAAAAGAGATCTTGCCCCTTTCCTGGCTAGACACCCCTCGTGCAACATAGTTCAATATTGTGATGATCTGCTCTTAAGTACTGAGACGGAGACAGCTTGTAGAGAGCAGACTATAGAACTCCTTAATTTTCTTGGGGCTCAGGGGTACAAGGTTTCCAGGGAAAAAGCCCAGTTGGTTAGACAGCAGGTCACTTTTCTCGGGTATCATCTTTGTCAGGGACGTCGTAGCTTGGGTAAAGACAGGATCCAAGTTATACTCGAGAGTCCTCAGCCCCGAAGTCCCAGAGAGTTAAGAGCTTTCCTGGGACTAACTGGTTTTTGCCAGCTTTGGATCCCTGACTATGGAGGGAAGGCCAGACCACTATACGAGTCCCTTACTAAAGAGGGTCTGCTCCATTGGTCATGGACCAAGGAAAAAGAAAAAGCATTTCAAGAGCTTAAAGAAGCCTTAGTTCAGCCTCCCGCTTTAGCTCTTCCGGATTCCCGGAAGCCATTCACCCTATACGTTCACGAGAGGGGAGGGGTGGCATCTGGAGTCCTGTGCCAAAGGTCGGGACCGACCTGGCGACCTGTAGGTTACTACTCAAAGGTATTGGACCCGGTTGCCAAAGGCTGGCTGGCTTGTTTACGAGCCGTGGCTGCGACCGCTCTCCTTGTGCAGGAGGCTGAAAAATTAACCTTGGGTGGGGATACTGAGGTTGTGGTGCCCCATGGGGTACCCCAGATACTGGGAACAGGAGCCGGGGAAAAGCATCTAAATCCCAGTCGGCATACTAGATATGAGGTGGGGCTTTTGTTGGCCCCTAACCTGACTTTCAAAACAGTTAGTTCCCTCAACCCGGCTACCGTACTGCCTGATCCCCAAGTTCCCTGTAGGACCCGCCCCACTCATGATTGTATTGAAGTCTTGCAACAAGAGACTAAACCTCGCCCTGATCTTTCAGATTTGCCCTGGCCCAATCCCGATATCGAAGGATACGTTGATGGATCTAGTTATGTAGTAGATGGGAAGCGATTTACAGGAGCAGCCGTCGTGGTTAAGAGTGGAGAGGTGTACAAGTTTAAGCTTAGCCCCAATTTATCTGCCCAGGCGGCGGAGCTGGTGGCTCTTATTAAGGCTCTCCGGTCAAGCATGGGTCTCAAATTCTCCGGCTTTTAGAAGCAGTACAACTCCCCTCAGCAGTAGCAGTGGTGCATTGCAAAGCCCATCAAGGGAAGATCAAGATGTAACCAAGGGCAATGCCAGAGCAGACAGGGAAGCTAAGCGTGCTGCTACCCTGAAATCACCAACAGAGGAGAATGCCCAAATGCATGCCCTCATCCCATCAGTGGGTGAGCTTGCAGCCCCTCAATACTCCCAAGAGGACAGAAACCTGGCTGACAGTCTTGGTCTCCAGGAAAAGGAGGGATGGCTTTATTCCACAGAGGGAAAAATCCTCCTGCCCAAGGGCCTGATTCGACCAGTGTTGCAGAAACTGCATCAAACCACACACACAGGCAGAGAGGCTCTTACCCAGCTCATGAATAAATATTTTCTAACCTCTGGACTTAAACCCCTAGGATCACAGGTACAAGCTGAATGTTTAATCTGCCAAAAGAATAACCCTCGACCAGGAGTAGCAGTGCCACCAGCCACCCTGGAACCTACCCCAGGCCCAGGATTGGTGTGGCAAATAGACTTTACTGAGTTTCCCAGGACCCAAGGGTACAGGTACCTTCTCGTCTTAGTGGATTGATTCTAAGGAGGAAGACGGGGAAGGCATTTAAGGTTTAAAAGGGAAAGCTATTGGACACCAGAGGTTGTACAGAGTGGAATCCTCAGAAGTGAGTGTGCTCGTCCTGGTTTGTTGCTTCAAGGCTCTGTACAGAAGTTATGTTACTGGAAAGGATGGATAATGGCAATGTGTATGTGTTGATGGTTGGAGAAAAGGTGTATGAGTGAAGAGTGGAAGGTTCCTTTGGAAGTTAGAAGAAGCCGAGAAAGGGAGAAGAGGAAAAAGCATGAAATGAGTTAACTGAGAGGAAAATACAGCTAGCAGGCTCATCCAAGGACAGTGTTCACAGCTAAGACTTGGCTGACCACCAAGAGAAAGGGGGGCCTGAATGTGCCCAAGCAACTGTAAGATCTGCAAAATACTGCAAGGCATAATGAGGACAAACGAAGGGTTGAGAAGCAGCTTGGCTGAATAGTATTGGCCCAGGGATTTAAAATTCCCCCACTCTGTTCGGCCAGGCTTTGGCCAGAGACTTGGAGGAGTGGGATAATTCAGACAGAGCCCTCCTGCTGCAATATGTAGATGACTTGTTGATTGCTGCTGTGGGTCTAATCCCTTGTCTCAGAGCTACTGTGAGTTTCCTGAACTTTATTGGACTGCGAGGATACAGGGTATCTCAAAGCAAAGCCCAAATTGCTCTTTCAGAGGTTCAATATTTGGGATTTCACATCAGGCAGGGAGAGAGACAGCTCTCAAACGAAAGGAAGGAGGCTATCTGCCAAGTTCCCATCCCCAGCAACCGTAAACGGCTTAGGGTATTCCTGGGCATGGCAGGTTTTTGCAGAATATGGATTCCAGAGTTTGGACTGTGGGCTAAACCTCTGTATGAATGTGTTAAGGGAGCGGAACATGACTGTTTAGAAATCATAGATGTTCAGTATTCTAGCCGCCCAGATCTAAAAGATCAGCCACTCCCAAATGCTGACTTGGAATGGTATACAGATGGAAGTAGTATTGTTGTGGATGGGCAAAGGAGGGCTGGTTATGCTATTGTGTCTCTTCATGATACCGTGGAAGCTGAGAGTTTACCGGCAGGAACGTCTGCCCAGCTTGCTGAACTAGTGGCCCTGACCCGTGCCCTTGAGCTGGCAAAAGACAAACGGGTTAATATTTTTACTGATTCAAAGTATGCTTTTGGGGTATTGCATGCTCACGCTGGTTTGTGAAAGCAAAGGGGAATGCTAACAGCCCAAGGCTCTCCGGTTAGGAACTGGGAAAACTATTAATTTGTATACTGACAGTCGTTATGCGTATATGGTGGTGCATGCCCATGGAACCCTGTGGAAAGAAAGGGGCTTCATTACGGCTTCAGGCCAAAGAATAGCCCATGGGACCCTTATTAAGTCACTGCTTGAGGCCCTAATGCTCCCCCTCCTGGTCGCCGTAATACATGTGCGTGCACATGGGAGGGCCCCTGAAACTGAACAGCGTAAATACAATCGATTGGCTGATCAGGCCGCGAAAGAGGCCGCACAAGAAGGAGCCACGTGGCTTCTCTGGGTCCAAGATACAGAAGCTAAAACCCCTACTCCCCACTATACAGCAGAGGAAGTGTCCCATGCGCGAGCCGCAGGGGCCCAACAAGTTCCCTCTGGGTGGTGGAAGTTGCCAGGGGGGGAGATTTTTGTACCTAGACCAGTACTCCAGGAGATTCTCCGATCCTTACATAAGGAGGGACATTTGGGATCAGGAGCTATGGTCGATTTGGCTACCCGGTCCCTTAGGGGATTGGGTATACATATGGAAGCCCAAAGAATTGTTAATAACTGTTCTGTTTGCCAGCGAACAAACCAAAAGGGATGCGGCCCCCCCGCCCCAATGGGAGGCCGGCCCTGGGCTGCCTATCCTTTTCAAAGGTGGCAGGTGGACTTTGCTGAAGTCCCCCCTTGTAGGGGCTATAAGTATTTGCTTGTTTTTATTGACCAACTTACTGGGTGGGTAGAGTGTTACCCTACACGGCATTGTCAGGCACGGGCAGTCACCAAAGCCCTGTTAGATGAAATACTTCCCCGCTTCCATCTCCCCGAAGTAATTGAGTCGGACCGGGGAAGCCATTTTATCTCCCAGGTGGTTCAGCAAGTGTCGCGGGCCCTCGGTATCCAATGGAAATTGCATACACCTTGGAGACCGCAGAGCTCGGGCCAAGTAGAGAGAATGAATAGAACTCTCAAAGACACTCTCACTAAACTATGTATGGAGTCCGGTTTAAAGTGGCCTGATGCTCTGCCACTCGCCCTTACCCGCATTCGGAGGGCCCCACGTAAGGGCCTGAAACTTTCACCCTTTGAGCTGGTCTTTGGGTTCCCTCCCCGAGTACTCATCCCGGGGTACCGAGAGGATGTAAACTGGGAAGTAGGGAATGACTCCTTGTGGAAGCAGGTTTCTGCGCTACAATCTGTTTTGTTACAGCTACATCGATACGCGGCGCCTTTCCAGACCCTTCCCTTGGATCAACCCGTGCATTCATTCCAGATCGGTGATCAAGTCCTTATCAAAAAGTGGAAGCGTGATCCCCTCACGCCACGGTGGGACGGCCCGCACACTGTATCGCTTATCAGCCAGGCCGCCGTTAAGGTTCTCGGGAGCGACAAGTGGACACATCATACACGGGTAAAGCGGTTTCTGAATCCAAACCCGGAGAGCAACACAACCGAAGAGGACAACAGCCCTCTGTCCACTCCAGCTCTGGAAGCCCGGGGAGGCACAGGTGAAGACTCCACCTGGGAGTACCAAGGACTAGAGGGACTAAAGGGACTGTTTAAGAGAAAGGGACAATGAAGCTATCCTTTGTGTTTCTGTTATGCATATTCAGTTATTCATATGGTTGGGAAAAACAGGTTTTTGCAATTAGGGGAAATAATAGCAGATTCCTTTAACCTTACCAATTGTTGGGTATGTGGCGGTCCAGGAGAGTTAAATGAGTGGCCCTGGGTAGCCCAGCCAGTACAGCCCAAATGGTGGCTAAGTAACTTAAGCATAGTGCATAATGGAACGGAAAGGTGGACTGAGGATAGTGGCCCTTGGCGGCTCTATTCTACTGGGAGGGGTATCTTTTGCCTTAATCGAACAAAACGCGAGGGAAAGTATGTAGGGGAAAGTACGTGCAACTGGACTTTATCTCTAGGATTTGATTGCTATGATCATCCTAGCTGCCATACGTATGACTATTTTAAGTATCAAGGACGATGGAACCATACCCATGTAAAGCTGACTAACAATAGCTGGGTAAGATGTTCCTACTGGAATCATACGGGCGATGGTTGTAAGGCAGTAGGATTGGATGGGTTCTTTGATGCCCTCTTTTTAAGTTGCCAGCGAGATAACACCACTAGTAAAGACCACGTGGTACGATGGCATCAGTGGGCATGGCAACACCCTAATGGAACCCGAGTGACTCATTTTAAACAATTTTGGTCTAGTACCAATAGCCCAAAATTTGGTTGCAATTGTGTTTGGAAGGCAGGGGCTGGGGCATGGAAATGTGATTACTGTAATCAGGATGGCACGTCTATTGTTCTCGGGGGGCCCATAGAATCAGGTAACTCTTTGTATTATGAGGAGCCGGGCCCCAAAGATTACCCCGAGACCTGGGATGGCCCCTTTGCTAATGGGACCTGGGCCTTGAAAGGCCATTATTGGATTTGTGGATCCTATGCTTATCGCAGACTGCCTCCAAACTGGTCAGGAATATGTTATGTAGGATATATTAGACCTCTATTCTTTCTACTACCTCAAAACCAAGGAAATAAGTTGGGAATAAAAGTTTATGATGATTTAATTAGAGAAAAACGGTTTGTGGACTCCACTTTGACTGCCGGGAGTTCCCAAACTTGGGGAGCTCAGGAATGGCCCCCTGAAAGGATCATCAAACATTATGGACCGGCCGCCTGGAACCCTAGTGAGCTAGTAACAGGGGCCAGGGAACCAATTTATAACCTAAATCGAATCATTAGGCTGCAGGCTATCTTGGAAATATTAACCAATCAAACAGCCGCAGCACTGGACCTTTTGGCCGATCAATCGACTCAGATGAGACATGCAATTCTCCAACACCACATAGCTCCTGACTACTTGCTAGCAGAGGAAGGAGGACTCTGTGCGAAACTGAATGAGTCTAACTGCTGCTTACAAATAGACGATAATGGCCAGGCAGTAAAACAGTTAACAAAGGAAATGAGAAAGATAGCCCATGTCCCAGTACAGACCTGGGGTGGGTGGGACACAGATTGGTTTACCTCCTGGCTGCCACAATTGGGATGGCTACGAAAAGGTTTTCTCCTTTTTATATTCTTTGTTACCACCCTATTAACTCTCGCTTGCTTTACCCCTTGCTTGGTTGCGGCAGTCCGAAGACTGGCTAATCAGGTTACATATCAACAGATGATGATATTATACCAGCCAATAGGAACTGAGGAACAAGGGCCATAAGGCTCTTAAAATGCTTTTAAGGGGGGATATCTGATAGAAAAGGCCTAAAGATCTGATGGAAAAGGCCTAAAGACCTAAATAGAACTAAGGATGTGCATTTAACCATGCATTTAATCATGTTAGCTATTTGTTAACCAATTTAATTGGCTCACTTGGCTCACAAGTATATGCAGCTGTTTCCCCATATCTCCCCAAGGTTTTTAGTGTAAAGGGTCAACAAATGTACCTTGTTTTCCCTTCAAAATGACAAATGTATCTGCAACAGATGTCTCTTGTATCTTCTTCCCCAAACTAATATATGAATCCTGTATAACCTATTATCTATAGGTCAGCATAATGACGCAAAAGGATGAAGGCTAAGTTGTTTGTTACTGGTTATAAAAAGGGCCTGTTCGGCCATGTAAGGTGTGTCTCTCTTCTGGCATTAGCCGATCAGAGCACCCGCTCAGCTGATCGATCAATAAAGAACATGGTACCCGTCTTCTTGTCTCTCCGTGCCTCCTTGGTGTAATTAGGTAAGCTCCGGGGAGAACGGGCCCTATTTGGCTAACACTAGTCACCATCCAGTGTTAGTGGAGGTTCAGGATGACCTGCCATCAGTCATGAGTTCCAAAGTGCTGAGAAGTGTCATGACTGGGTCCTGAAATAAAAGGCTATATCCATTGTCTAGGACAGTGGAGCACAATTAGATATTGTTTGCATGCTCCACTGTCCCACATCCATCATCAGACTCAGTACTTTAAAAAAACAGGCCTCAGGTAGGGGACTGGGAATGATGTACTGAGCCAACGTGGGGGGAAACTAGGAGCTTTTTACCTCAGAAAATTTTGACTTTCTGGCGAAATATCAAATACTGAAATATTTTGGCTGAATGCAGAAACACGCCAGTTCAAAATGGCACTGCAATGCCTCATGGGAGCTGTAGTTCAGGGGTTCCCATTTTCTCTTTGGCCTGGACTCTGGCCTGAGGGAAAAGGGTATCCGACTGGCGACCCTGGCCATGGTCCATTATGGGGAGATGTAGTCCAGCCAAAGAGCCTGGCCCATAGAGGAGAATAGGAGTGTAAGGCACGCAAACTACAACTCCCATGAGGAACTGCTGCACTATTTTTGCATCAAAATATTTCAGACGTTGGCCAAAATATTTTGGGAGAGGGCGTTTGGTTTTTCAACAAAATATCAAAAGTGTCCGTAGAAATTGCACTTTTTGTGAAACTTTCATTTAGTCAGAAACCCAATTTTCCAATGATGGAAAGGCTTTGACCAGCACTAGTGTCAAGCCTTATTTCACTGGTTTATATCCAGCTTGAGCCGATAAGAACTGAAAGTTGTTCCCATCTGAAACTTGTGTGTAAGGAGTCTGGAGGTCTTATTAAATGAGATGAGCTTTTATATATCTCCCTATAGGGCCCTGACCTAAAACCCATCACAATCCACAAAAAGATTCCCATTGACTTCAGTGGGATTTGGATCAGGTCCATAGGCTCATAAGGTATGTCTACATTGCAGCTGGGAGCGAGTCCCCCAACATGGGTAGACAGACACGCTAGCTCCACTTGAGCTAGCGTGCTAAAAATATCAGTGTTGCCACTGAGGGATGGGCAGCAGCACAGGCTAGCTACCAGAGTTTGGACCCAGGGGGTCGGCAGGCTTCTCTCAGGTGACTAGCCCAAACCATCACCCATACTGCCACATCCACACAGCTACCTTTAGCATGCTAGCTTAGTATCTCTACCTGGGCTGGGAGGCCAGCTCCTAGCTACAGTGTAGACAAATCCATTGAAGCTTTCCCATGTGCTGCTGGTGGGGCTAAGCCAACACCTCAAAACGAAACCGCCTCAAAGCTTTGCATGGGATCGAATTCCAAACCTGGATTGCATATGCCGCCTCAACCTTTCAAACCAAAGCCCCAGATCCCTGAACTTTAGGGATGTTCAAAATCCCCACCCAGGTCTGGATCCAGATTTCACCCCTATCTTTATACTGAGCCAGATCAGCCCCCTATCTCCAACACCCCAACATTGGAGGGGGGGGGGTGTTCAGGATCTGGATCCAAACATTGCTGCTTGAACTTCTCTCTCCTTCACATCAACGGCAGGAAGAATGATGAAACTAATAAAGGAAATGGATGTATTTATATAATACACAGAGATGATTTCAACATCTGAGGCTTAGTGACCGTAGAGGGAGGAAGCAGAGGAATTGTGGGAGGACTGCATTTGGACAGAAATGAGTTTGTTTAGAAGAGCTCATCAGAGAGAACAGAAGAGGGGAAGACAATAGTCACTGCTCCCCGATGTGAGGGATGCATCCAGATCAGGACTTGACAGACCCCATGTGAGGTCACCAGGCAGCACAGGGTAGATGGGCCCATAAGGTGGGTACTCGAGTAGCACAGTTGGTTAGTGAATTGTACTTATAGAGCAATGCTGAGTAGAGACATACTGAGGTTGTGAGTTCAAGCCTCACTGGGAGCACTGTTTTTTTCAAATAGGCAGCAGATTTAAAACAAATGAAAGGAAGTATATCTTTACACAACGCACAGTCAACCTGTGGAACTCATTGCCAGGGGATGTGGTGAAGGTCAAAACTATAACAAGGGGGAAGGGGAAGAACTAGATAAGTTCCTGGAGGATCGGTCCATCAATGGCTATTTTAGCCAGGATGGGCAGGGATGCAACCCCATGCTCTGGGTGTCCCTAGCCTCTGTTTGCCAGCAGCTGGGAATGGGTGACAGGGGATGGATCACTTCATGGTGACCTGTTCTGTTCATTCCCTCTGGGGCACCTGGCATTGGCCACTGTCAGAAGACAGGACACTGGTCTAGATGGACCATTGGTCTGATGCAGTATGGTAATTCTTATGTTCTTAATCACAGGAGCTTGTCTGTGCCCAGCAGCCTCAATAGAGAGTCCCCTTCATAACCACTGCAGCTGAGTTCTGCCTCAGTCTGATCCTGGGGTTGGGGGGAGACCACTGTTTAACATAAACCTCTTTACTTTGGAGTTTAGGTGTGATTCCTCTCCTACCCTCTCCATCCACCTCTCATACCTAGAAAAGCCAGCGGAGTAAAGCCAACGCAGTGTATCCCATTACAACAGAAATCACTGGCTGCTGACTGCTCTCACATCTCCCGCCCGCCCACGCACACACACTGGATATCACAAGCACAACCAGCGGTTAGGGTTTGTTTAGTAAAAGGGATAGGCCCAGCTTCCAGGCAAGCAGCTGGTTTCTTATCCTTGCCAATGACCCGCCGTTTATTGACATTGCGTGGAAAATCTGGCCCTCACATGAACCTGGGCGGGGATTGCCTAAAAAGGAAAAAGCAACAGAGGGTCCTGTGGCACCTTTAAGACTAACAGAAGTATTGGGAGCATAAGCTTTCGTGGGTAAGAACCTCACTTCTTCAGATGCAAGAAGTGAGGTTCTTACCCACGAAAGCTTATGCTCCCAATACTTCTGTTAGTCTTAAAGGTGCCACAGGACCCTCTGTTGCTTTTTACAGATTCAGACTAACACGGCTACCCCTCTGATACTAAAAAGGAAAGGATCATTTGTCTGCTATATGCCAGGAAAGCAAATAGTCTAGTCCTAACCTTGGCACGCAGGCCATAAAAAGGCAGTGGACTGCAGGTATCTACCAGGCGACTGTTTGCACATGCAAAAGCAGCCAATCAGAACAAGGACCTGTCTTCAGAAGGGCTGGCGCCCCCTCTGGGTCATTACAAGGAGGCGGCTACCCTGGAGTCCCGGCAGTTGAACGCATGGGATTCCACTCCCTGTTCCAGGAAACTTTGCCCGTCACTTAGTTATAAACACCACAACTGCTTAGATCCCGAAAACGTTCAGTGTAAAGAGGAATTAACGGCTGAGGCCGCTTTCCCGGACGGGAGAGGAAATCCCCGATCCCCGCTCAGTCAGGCATGGTCCAGTCACCTTTGGCACAAGAAGCCCGGTGAACAAGCAGCTTGCTGTGTCATACGATATCGACACCTGCTACGTGCAGTCCTGCCTGTCCTCCAATGTCACTGCTGAGCTTGGTGATTTATCCCTGCTGGCTTTATCCCTGCTGTAACCCCAGCAAGGGACCTGGCTCTAGACATTGTATCCAGCTGCCTGATTGTTTATGTGGGGGAGAGATGGGAGGGGATATTTATTGTGTAAGCAGATGTGGTCTTTGATTTACATCCACATTGTCCCTGACGGGTGTAAGGAAGAAACCAGACAGGCAGGCTTAGGAGAAATGTGTCTAAGCAACTGGGGGGCTCAGGAGGGCTGGGCACTGGTTCTGGGGTATAGGTGACATGGTTGGAATGCGGGGTCCCACTTCACAAAAACAATGTAAGACATGGGGTCCGCCCCTGGGACATGTGGCTAGGCAGAGTGACCAGTCACTCCCCAGCCCCTGGAGGCTTAGCAGTACATGGGATTCAGTGGTTGGGTCCACTCACAATGGACTGGTGTCCGTCCGGACAGCAGGACTGCACCAGGTTGTGACAACTTCTGTGTGATTTATCACAAAAGGGGAAGAAGAGACACCCTGCTCTCACCACTAGACAGTGCTTCCACCGTGCCTCCCATTGGCACTCTTGTAATCACGTTGCACAAACATGGGGTGCTGGGGCATGTTTGGCAGCTTCCATGTAGTAGGCTCATGTGAAAATGTGGCCCTGGCCCAGGTCAGCTGGCCCTTTAAGGGTAGTTGAGCTCAGCCACACCTGTGCTGGGTTAGCAAACACCCCCCTCCCCTTCCCCACAAGCTTGTCCTGATCAGCTGAGTGATTTCTTTAAAAGGCTGAAGAGAGGCAGGCAGAGAGCTGGCCCCCTGGAGGAAAGGTTGCCTTTGGCTGGGAAATGGGGTAAAGCTGCTGCTGGGGAACAGGTGACATGCCTGGGCAGTAGCAGGGGAGGTTTGCCTGCTGATCCCTCCGCTCACAAAGATGAGGACAAGGCAGACCGATGCCTGTGGGAGGATGCCAGGTAGGAGGGGCATGGCTGCTGGATGTTCATTTGAACTTGTTGTTCAAGGAAACAGATCCCCAAGAAGGGCTATTGTTGGATTCATGAAAGCCTTTTGTGAGTTACTAAGGAGCCCAAGGGGGAAATGGAGGTCAGATGCCACAGAGCTACCCTGGCCAGGAGGGAGTGCTTGGGAGGAGGAGGTCCCTGTTACAAGCCTGTAGTGATTAAGTGACACCCCATAGTGAGCTAATGGGGGTCTTACATCCTTCTCTCCCTTTAGCTAGGGTACCTATTTCTGATGCGGCTATCTGGCCTGGGTGGTTTGCCACCTCAAAAGTACTACAAAGAGTATTAACCCTGGATCGCTGTTCATTTTGGACACAGCAGACGCTGCTGAGACCATATATAGCCCATGAATGGTGGTAAAGGCCTTTAACAGACACCGCTGAACTCTGCCAGCCATAGGTGTGTGACAGTTTGTCAAGAAGGGAGCTCTCTGTCCCAGAATGACCTAGAATTTCCTTCTATGGAAACCTTAATCCATCAAACCTAGCCCTGTGTTGCAGGATAATACGTTCTCTAGCCTCTGTCCCGTTCCCTGTTAAGCCTTGGTCTAGTAAATGGAGTCCTAGACTGAGGCTCAGGGGACCAAGGATCTTCTCCCTGCTCTGCCACTGGCCTGCTGGGTGACCTTGGGCAAGTTGTTTCTCCTTGCTGTGCCTTAGTTTCCCCTCTGTACGATAGGGATACTCTTTACCTCCTCCCCTATGGATCGCAAAGCACTTCACAAAGAAGTGCTATGTAAGAGCTAGCGATTATTATTATTTCATAGGCTTTAGGCCAAAAGGAACATCTAGTCTGATAACATGAGCCAAAGACCCTCACCCAATAAGGGTGGTTTCATGATGCAGACACCTGTATACTTAGAGCTGGCTGTAGACCTCCAAATGCCTTTCCTCCCATGCCACCTGGCTCTTAGGCACTATTAGGCCAGCCTGGATTCCAATGAACCGCCTGGGAGTGAAAGGAATTATCCCCAGGCCGCTGAGCTGCCCAGTTCTTTAGCTCATTTTATCTTCCCTTTTTCAAGGTAGAGTTCAGAAATATTTCTACCACTAATGCACTGTATTAAAGGGAAGGCCTTGGAGCAGAGTGAGATAAATCCTTGAGCAAGGATGAAATCCTCCTTTATGCAACACCAGTGTGCCCATTAAGCCTTAAAAATTGGGCTTCAGTGCAGCACAAGCATTGTACTGACTCTCTCCACAAGGATGGATTTCACCCTAAGAAAGAAGGGACTCTTTTTACTTTCCTCTGAGGTGAAATTCACCCCTGCATGGAGGAGCAGCCCAAAGCCTGAGCACACTTGTAACACCCAGGCCCTGTGCAGATATGTGAGTTTCATTCCCAGATTTTAAGTTGCGAAGAACTGGGCCCAAAATTCTAGGCTACTTGGCTCTAGGGCGTGGCCAATGCTCCTCTCTCCTCTGTTGGGAGAGTTCCTGCTAGATCCTCAGATGGTGAAAACTGAAGCCTAGGGTACCCTAGCTGAGCATCTGGCCTTTCATTTCCTTCTCTTGCTACCAGATGGCTCCAGGGAGTTGTTTGGAACTCACACGTTGTTTATGAGCCATTACTTTTGTGGAAGTGAAACTTCCCCACCAGAGTTTATGGAGAACGCGTCTGGTCATGCTGCTACACGGCACATAGCGGGTGGAAAAGTATGTATTGTGTTGATGTTAAAATACTGCTTCTATGAGTCCAGATCTCTGGGCTGTATCTGAGGTCATGTTTGGGGGTTCAGTCAATAAACTTTGCAGCCAACCAAAGTTTAAAGGTCAACAGAGGGACCATTTTCTGTGAAGAAAATGGGGGATTTAAAATACGAATGGAATTTTAATTCTTTTCCCTGAAGTGGTTCAGCCTGATTCTAATTTTAGTCTACACCAGTTTTACCTGGGTGAAATTCTGCTGACTCCATTGGAGTCTGCCTTGATTTTCACCAATGTGAGCAAGAAAAGGAATGGCACCCGTAGGGACAGATTCTCAACCCGTGTAAATGGAGCTATGCCAATTTACAGCTGCAGGGCCGCTGGCTGTTTATCTCCCCAGCAATGTGCATTGCAGCTTTTGATACATGTATGTTGGGGGGAGGGGGGAGGGAGACATTCCACATCGTTCTAGAATTTAGCAGATCTCTCGGCATTTATACTACACTATCACCAGAGTTTCTGAACACCCTCTGGACTGTTGGCTGAGACTAAGTACAGGTTAGGAGTGGGGCGTGGAACAGTGCTCCACCCCCATCCTTGACTGCTTCTCTTACACTAGTCACCAATGGGCTGATACCACAGCTGGGTTCTTCAGGGTGCAGTGAGATCCTGGCCAAGACTTTCTCCCCAATCACACCACCTACACTGGCCACAAGTAGCAGGGCTGCATAGGAGTCTCCGTGTCACCAGAGACTCCCCCTACACACCACAGCAATCTACTCTGTAGGGCCTGACTTTCTGATATGGTAGCATTTGTATTTGTGTAAATGGCAACACGGTGCAGGACAATGGAGGAGTGGGCCCTGGGTGTGTCTACTCGTAGTGCAGCATAAAGTGTGTGCAACAGAGCCTCGGATCGCAGCCACTGTCTGTAGCCATTATACAGGGCTTTATTTCGGCATCTTGTGGCACACACACAAATTGACTCCTCAATGTATATACCCCTCCCCCTTGATTTTATTGTATTTATTTTTTTGCCCAAAGAGGAGGGAAGAACTGGCTGACAGTGACAAGCCATCTCTCCAGCATCCCATCTTCCATCCCTCCAAACCTCACTCTCAGGAAATAGCTTCACAAGCCGCACAGTTATCTTGGAAGAGCCATCATGATTTACACACTGCTTATGAAAGGCATTTCATTAGCTGAGCATGTGCAAGCCAATTTGTGGGGCATTCATTTTAATCAATTTTTTTTAAATCTGATCAAATGAAAACAACTCTAATTGCCTCAGGGAGAAGGTTCTAAAAACACAGATGTTTGGTGTGGGAGGGAGGGGGATTGTTAGCGTCTTCTCCCGCAGACAGGTGCGTCATGTTAGTGCTCTGGACTGCTTTGCAAGCTCTTGGGCAGGCTGGTGAAAACACGATGGCACTTTGCATTTTCTTTACAGCCTTTTGTGTACATGATCTCTGGGCATTTTATAAGCATCAAGATGAGACTTATTGATGGTGTGTGGCCCTGGCCCCCAGCACTGATGTGAAGCTTAAGGGTAGACCCTGATCCAGTAACGCTTAGTCACATGAGTAACTTTACAAACAGTGGGTCATATCCCCAGCTAGTGTAAATCAGCATATGTCTCTTGACCCATCGAGTTCAATGCTATGTGCCTGCATAAAGTTATTCACATGCATAGGTGTTTGCAGGATCCTTGCCATACCCCTGTGAGATAGGTTTTACTATCCCCTTTTACACATGGGGAAACTGAGGCTTGCCCAGGGTCATGTGGAGTCTGTAATAGAGCCAGGAACTGAACCCAGCAATGCTGACTTTCAGATTTGTTCCTTTAACCACTAGGACACATGTCCTCTCCTAGAGGTGGAACAGTCTCCAGAACGGGAGAGCAACAAAAACGATCAGAGGTTTAGAAAACGTGGCCTATGAGGAAAGATTGAAAGAACTGGGCATGTTTAGTGTAGAGGAGAAAGAGGAAGTGGGAGAGAACCTGGTAGCCTTCAAGTATGTAAAGGGTTGTTGTAAAGAGGAGGGATAGCTCAGTGGTTTGCACATTGGCCTGCTAAACCCAGGGTTGAGAGTTCAATACTTGAGGGGGCCACTTAGGGATCTGGGGCAAAATCTGTCTGGGGATTGGTCCTGCTTTGAGCAGGGGGTTGGACTAGATGACCTTCTGAGGTCCCTTCCAACCCTGATAGTCTATGATTCTACTTGGTCCTGCATCAGTGCAGGTGGGTGAACTACATGACCTCTTGAGGTCCCTTCCAGCCCTACATTTGTATTATGTAGGGCCTAACCTTGCTGCTACTGAAATCCAGGGCAAGGATCCCATTGATTTCACCTTATTTTGTACACTGATTTTTAATTTAAAAACACTGATACCCTCTAGAGTTGAGATGTTGGCAGTGGCAGCTGTGACATTGTGCAGTCTATATGGTTTTATAAAAACATGATAATAAGTTAATATAATGTAACTGAGATATGCTTCATGCAAAAGGTCTCTTGTAAGGTATCATTACAAAGCTTATAATCTACTGAGTGTGATCATCCTATTTGTAAAAATGTACCACTCTTGTATCTAAAACTAGAAATATGAAATATAACTCTGAGGGCCTATTGTAATTATGCAAAGTGTGGTCCATTAATAGTGGTTTGGAATCTTGATGACTCCCATTAACCAGGACCATTGTCTGCAGATGGCTGTGTTTACCTGTTAGTCTTCCTGTATGTGTGTGCTGGCAAGTGGGCAATGAAGTCTTGCAGTGACATGTGATCATGTCACCTGAACTGGAATCCATCTTTAACCTGGTGCTTTTCCAGTGGGGGGGGGGGGTGGAAACCCAGAGGGACAAAGGGTTCCCGCCTTATGCAAAAGATCTATAAAGGGGTGGAAGAGAACAGAGGGGGAGAGGAGCCATCATGAAGAATCCCCTAGCTATCACCTGAGCTGCAATAAGAGCTGTACCAGGGGAAAGAATTGTGCCCAGGCCTGGAAGGTGTCCAGTCTGAGGGGGGGGAAAAAAAAACTTACTGAAGCATCTCTGAGGGTGAGATTATCTGTATTCAGTTTGATTAGGCATAGATTTGCACATTTTATTTTATTTTGCTTGGTGACTTACTTTGTTCTGTCTGTTACTACTTGGAACCACTCAAATCCTACTGTCTGTATTTAATAAAATCACTTTTTATTTAGTAATTTACTCAGAGTATGTATTAATACCTGAGGGAGCAAACAACTGTGCATATCTCTCTATCAGTGTTATAGAGGGCGAACAATTTACGAGTTTGCCCTGCATAAGCTTTATGCAGGGCAAAACGGATTTATCTGGGTTTAGACCCCATTGGGAGTTGGGCATCTGAGTGCTAAAGACAAGCACACTTCTGTGAGGTGTTTTCAGGTAAACTTGCAGCTTTGGGACAAGTGATTCAGACCCTGGGTCTGTGTTGAAGCAGACAGGAGTGTCTGGCTCAGCAAGACAGGGTGCTGGAGTCCTGAGCTGGCAGGGAAAACAGAAGCAGGGGTAGTCTTTGCACATCGGGTGGCAGCTCCCAAGGGGGTTTCTGTGACCCAACCAGTCATGCCCAACTCCCAATGGGGTCTAAACCCAGATAAATCAGTTTTACCCTGCATAAAGCTTATGCAGGGCAAACTCGTAAATTGTTCGCCCTCTATAACACTGATAGAGAGATATGCACAGTTGTTTGCTCCCCCAGGTATTAATAATACTCTGAGTAAATTACTAAATAAAAAGTGATTTTATTAAATACAGACAGTAGGATTTAAGTGGTTCCAAGTAGTAACAGACAGAACAAAGTAAGTCACCAAGCAAAATAAAATAAAATGTGCAAATCTATGCCTAATCAAACTGAATACAGATAATCTCACCCTCAGAGATGCTTCGGTACTTTTTTTTTTTTTTTTTTTTTTTTTTTTTTTCCCCCCCCTCAGACTGGACACCTTCCAGGCCTGGGCACAATTCTTTCCCCTGGTACAGCTCTTGTTCCAGCTCAGGTGATAGCTAGGGGATTCTTCATGATGGCTCCTCCCCCCGAACACTGATACCCTCTAGAGTTGAGATGTTGGCAGTGGCAGCAAACTCTCATTGCCCCACTGTACCTGTTTTGTGGGTAAACTGAGAAGCCTGCAGATCTCACTCTCTCACCATTCAGTCACCACCAATAAATGGAGTGAAGCAAGTCAATCATTGGTGTTTATTCCCTAAACAAGAAGAAATCTAAAAATATAAATGGATATTGTCAGATTAAGTCCTTTTAAAAACCCCACGCACGTACGTCCTTACCTGTGTTACTAGTAACACCCGAGATTATTAAAAAGGAATGAAATTGTAAAACCTAAATTGGCTTTTGCTGTTTGTTTAGGTTCTGCATATGACTCATCTTGGACACTGGAATCAGATTAGTCAGTTTCACTTCCAGGATCTTAATGCAGAGTTGCAGTGTCTTGGTTACAAATACTGCAGGGCAATGTTTGAACTAATTGCATGGACGTCTAACATGAGAACATCTCTCTCGCTGTCGGACTGTGTAAAAACACTTTTTGGACCAAATGCTCAGATAATGTAAATCAGCATCACTCCACTGGACCTATGGCAATTAATTTACACCAGGTGAGGATCCGGTCCATTATTTTTAGAGATAAAAAACTCAGATTCCAATCCTCCCAAATTTGGGAAGTTCTGGTCCAAATCTGAAATTAATGTCTGGCCCACTTCTCTAATGTGCCAGATCAAAACCCCAGTTCCAAATACCCCCTCAACTTTTGTAACATGCGGCTCTGAATCCTCCTGCAGTTATCAAGCCTGCTTCTTCTCACTTATGCCAGTGAAACAACTAGCCGATCTGTAATTCTCAGTGTTCCTATAGTTGTTCATTCCTGTAATGTCACATTTTTTCATGGCCTGCTAATCATAAATGTAGTAGTAATAGTGAAATTAATTAAATATGCAGCTTAAAGAACCCCTTCAGTCTACACAAATCTTCACTCGAGCCCTGATTCGGCAAGGTACACGGGTCCAACTTTAGCATGTGAAGCTCTAGTGAAGTCAATGGGACTATCACACGCTTAAAGTTAGACATGCATGCCAGTCTGTTGCCACATCAGGGACAAAGACCCTGATTCAGGCAAGCACGTAAGATCATCCCTATTAATGAAAGCACTCAAGCATGTGCTTAAGTGCTTTGCTGAACGGGGATGTCTTGCTGATTTGAGGGTCATCAAGAAAATGAATAGGTTTGAGACTCAAAGAATGAGCATTGTCCATAATGTACCAAATTTGGTCATTTAAAAATGAAACAAAACAAAGAGCACCTATGAAGAAAAAACAACTAAGCAAAAGGCCAGACCATGGATTGATCTCCAATTACATAGGACTGGAGAACCGTTTCTGTGCATGTCCTTTGCTGCTAACCCTCACACTGTGTAGCACTCTGTCCCTTGATGGCATAGTCTTTGACTAGAATATGTATTGAAGCCCTTAACTTGCAGCCCAGTAAGAAAAAGTTAGCCTCTTGTCAGAGCACAAGGCATCCTGATTTCTTCCTAGTGGCATCAAAGCTTGTCTATAGCATAGCATGTTCCCACATTAGACACCATGCTGCAGACTTCCTAGGGTGAGACCTCCAGCGTGTCCTCCTTAAACTCCAGTCCTTCCTGCTCCTCACTCTCCAGCTGCTCTAGTTTGCTTGATTTGTCATGTAGTATCTCCCCATGACTCTTCAGAAATCTGGAATAAAAAACACTTTGGAATTAGCATCACTAGATGGAGAGCAGCCAAAATTCCCTGTGAGTTCAAGAGGGGCCTGATCCAGAGCCCATTGAAGTCAATGGGAGTCTTTGCAGTGACTTCAGTGGGCTCTGGATCAGGCCTTAGGAGATCAGGGCATGGAGCAGCTCTCAGAAGATGCTGGGCACCTTACATGGCGCCTGATTCTGCAAGATGCTCATTACCCTCATCTCTTCCTCAGGAGTTGAGGGAGCTCAGCCTCTGGCAGGATTGGGCCCATGAGACTAGTCTATAGATCAAAATCAGAACCTCTTATCCCAGCCCTTAGACTCCTGTAAAGCAGGACCTAGATTTTGGCTTTGCAGAGAAGAGCTCACCACTGAGGCTTTGCAAAACCAAAACCACCCCCCGTGTTTAACTCTGCCTGAAGGCCAACTTCTGCTCTCAGAAACATGTGTGCAGCTTCAGTGGGAACTGTGTGCGCATAAGGGTGGAAGTCAGGCTTTGGGCCAGGTTCTGATTTCAGTTAACAGTCGTGTCCATCTAGAGCAATTCCATTTACTCCAGTGCAATTACTCTGGATATGCATCAATGTAACTGAGATGAGAATTTGGCTCTAACGTTTTTGAGGAAGCTTTAGATCTAAGGTTTCAGAGTAGCAGCCGTGTTAGTCTGTATCCGCAAAAAGAACAGGAGTACTCCATATATCTCCTCAATACATGTTTCACTCTCTATGCATCCGAAGAAGTGGGCTGTAGCCCACGAAAGCTTATGCTCTAATAAATGTGTTAGTCTCTAAGGTGCCACACGTCCTCCTGTTCCTTTTCTTTAGATCTAAGGAGACCAAGAGCACTCAGTGCACAGAATGGATGTTGGCAGCTGAGCAATTTTCCCATTAACTAGTAACATCTCTTTATATGGTCATTTTAGCTGTCTGACTTATGTCACCTAAATCAGTGGTTCTCAACCAGGGGTCTGGAGTCCCATGGGGGGCCACAAGGAGGTTTCAGAGGGTCCACCAAGCGGGGCCAGCATTAGACTTGCTGGGGCTCAGGGTAGCAAGCCAAACCCCCACTACATGGGGCTGAAGCCCAGGACCCTGAGGCTGAAGCCGAAGCCTAAGCAACATAGCTGTTGTGGGGCTCCAGGCAGTTGTCCTGCTTGCTAAACCCCTAACACTTGCCCTGGCTCTTGTATGCAGAAAAACAGTTGTGGCACAGGTGGGCCTTGGCGTTTTTATAGCATGTTGGGGGAGGGGGCTCAAAGAAAAAGGTTGAGAATCCCTGACCTAAATAACAGCTTCTGTCCCGGTTCCTTTTTGATAATGTTGAGTTTGTAGTAATGTCTTAAAGCTCTCGACATCTTCTCATAAGTCATGTTCACCCGGTTCTATAAGAATAAAAGACATTTCAGTACAAAGCACCCCATAGGATCAGGCTCTAAAAGGAGGTGAGGCACTTCCCCTTTAAAGTGGGGTCAGGTAAGACCTGAAGAGTTAAGGGATGACCAACTTATTCTCAGCCAGACTTACCTTATGATTTCCCCAGAGCCTGGCAAGTCCATTAGGATCAACAACCCGGAAAATCTTGGCTTCTTTATCTTCCCACTTGATGTATGGCTCATACCGGCTGTCAGAAAGGAGCTGATAGACATAATCCCAGAGTAACCTGCAGTCTGCATGTTAATTGTTAACAGAAGAAAACATTGACAGTTTTAAGCTAGGAAGTGTCCACACAATCTACAGCCAATCAGCAGACAGTGTTTAGTAATACCTCCCTCTTATATGTGCTTTACATTAGATCTCAAAGCACTTTACAAAGGAGGTAGTTATTATTAACCCCATTTTACAGATGGGGAAACTGAGGCACAGACTCATTGCTCTGGACCTCAGAAGCATGGGATAAGCTTTCCTGGCCAGGGAGACTGTCTAACCCTCACACACTGTGTAGCACTCTGTCCCTTTTTAGTGGTGGCTGGGTCACGTACTGAGGTTGAACCTGTTAACTTGGCTAACAAGAGCTGGTCCTTTTAACGCTGGCAGTAAAGAACATAAGACCATATGAACAGCCGTACCAGGTCAGACCAAAGGTCCATCTAGCCCAGTATCCTGTCTACCGATAGTGGCCAATGCTAGGTGCCCCAGAGGGAGTGGACCAACAGGCAATGATCAAGTGATCTCTCTCCTGCCATCCATCTCCATCCTCTGACAAACAGAGGCTAGGGACACCATTCCTTACCCATCCTGGCTAATAGCCATTAATGGACTTAACCACCATGAATTTATCCAGTTCTCTCTTAAACGCTGTTATAGTCCTAGCCTTCACAACCTCCTCAGGTAAGGAGTTCCACAAGTTGACTGTGCGCTGCGTGAAGAAGAACTTCCTTGTATTTGTTTTAAACCTGCTGCCTATTAATTTCATTTGGTGACCCCTAGTTCTTATATTATGGGAATAAGTAAATAAAGACTCGTGCTCTTAAAACCAGAGGTTCTGGGTTCAGCCCCTACTGTAATGATTCACCCAGAGGCATGGCACTGGACAAATACAGCTGTCATTTCTGCTCTCAGAGTAGGGCAGCATGAGGAAAAATGAGCCCCACACACTGTGCTGTCTCCAAGAGATCGTACTTTTGTTCTTGTAGTCTTTAGAATGAGACAAAGGTTTTTAGACTCTGTCCTGCTGTGTGGGTAAGGACACCTAACAGGACCCATCTCTAACTGTATATAGTAATGGTGAAAGCCTCAAGTCATCCTTGGAGCTCTAAGTTGGCTGCTCTCACTGGACTTACCACTGAGTTTTGGAAGCATAAACCTAGATTTCCCAGTGAAACCTCTTGTGTGCCCCTTGTTGGATGGAAACTGTTTACATCCCCAGGCGTCTTATTTTTCAGGCAGTGCTGCTTTCAATGGCTGAGAGCCAGTCTAACCTGTCTGACACAGGCACGAGACTTTAAAAAATAATACTCACCTGCAATTTTTCCATCGACTGGGGCTGGCGGTGTATTGGGAAAAGAACAGATGATCTCTGCCCTGTAGCTGACTTCTGGGCTGTGATGAGAGAGGTTAAGTGGCTCCACTCTACAGGAAGCTTTGCTAGGAGACCTGGGCTGTTCTGCATGGCTCAGACAGCTCGTTGACAATGAGGGGACTGCAGCCGGGGAAACTTCTAACCTGCAGTTCACACCTGCAAGGAAACCCAACGCATCCTTGTTTGTTACAGTATTTCCAGGAAGACCCTATGAGAACAATTTCACAGTATGATGTGGAGCACAGACTGGCTAGGATGGACTTTGGGCAAAGTCCATGCCCCATGTCTGCTCCAGGTGGATGATGGACAAGGTTCTCCTGGCACTGATGTTAGTGTAATGCTGACTTCAGTGCATGCAAGTGGAGAATGGAGTCTATTGGGCCATCCTAAGGGAGGGGAACTGTTGCAGAAGGAAGCAGTGGGGAACTGAAAGGGCACTGAGGTGGTGGTAGGGAGCCACTGGCTAGGATGAGGGTAGATAGTGAGTCATCAGAGGAAGCCAGGAAGGGAAGGTGAAGAATGTCAGATCAAGCTAGGACAAAACATCACATAAGGCATCTCAAAAGCTGGGCTTCCAAAAACTGAGGCAACTCAAAATTAGAGGCCATGGCTGAAACTGTCACCCCCAGGTGACTTGCTGAAGCTGCAGTCTATCAGAGCTGGGATTAGAACTGGGGACTCCCTGGCCCCACTCCTGTGCTCAGCCCACTAGGCCTTGCCTCCCTCAGACAGAAATGTAAACATGCAAATGAGAGCGCTGACAGGCTTGTTTCCTTGACGAACCCCACCCCCACCTCCCACACCCACTGAAGGCTCCTAAAGAGGCACGGTACCTTCCGGATGGCTCTGGAGCTGCATGTGTTTTGCCTCCCTAAAGGGTGAGTTAAATAAAGGGCTGCACACCAGGGCTCTTCTCTGGGTCTTAATGTACTGGAGTAACTCATACAAAACATCACCTGTGGGGAAAGGAAAGACAGTTGGATGCATCTGGATTAGTAGGGTCTGAAATGTGTTTAATCACAGCAGTCTGCCTGGGCAAGGGGTACCCTGCGCAGTGAAATGGACATGGAAAGCTGACACACCTCCGCCACTGTCATGTGGGCTCTAGCCATGTGCCTAGCTGCTGCCCAGTCCATCATGGTTTAAGGGACTCTTGTGAAAGTGTCTTGTAGATAAGGCACTAGACTAGGACTCAGATACCATAAATTGATAGATTTTGAAGGCCAGAAGGGGCTGTTTGACCTCCTGTGTAACATGATGTGCTAACAAAGGGCATAGAATTTCACCATAGTCTCAGATCTTCTAGACTCAGTGTCCTTGGACAAGTCACTTGCTGGCTCTCTGCCTTAGTTCCCCATCTGCAAAATGGGGCTGATGCCTTGGTCAGTCTTGTTTCATTACACTGTAATCTCTTTGAAGCAGGGACGGTCTCTTACTATGTGCAGGTACAATGCACTAGGTACACCGGCTCTGAGCTGGGTGTGAGCCTCTGGTGCTACCGTAAGGTAAATAATTATGGAGTCTTCTCCATGTGCAGTAGCAGAATTCAAGCAGTCCACCATCTGTTCCCTCCACGCTTGTGTATTTCTTGACAGGTGTATCCCACACTTGCATAGGACCTTGCACCCCAAAGGACCTCAAACTTTTAACAGACAAATTACAAAGGGTCACTTTGCCCACCACTGAAACTGCAGCCACCTCTGGGGTGGAACACAACAGCTGTTTTTAACAGTGCATTACAACTTTATACAGCAGTTCAGTATAGGAAACAAACTTGCTATACCTAATTGAAACGGCAGGGGAACTATGTATGGCCTGTGTGTGATGCTGGCAGACCAGGTGCCAGCTCATGCAAGGTCCCCACATCCCAATGAAACACTGACAAATGCACCGCTGGAATCAATCTGACTTACCTGTGTGTTAGCATTATTAAAATGGGTATTAAATTATAAAAATGTGTTCATGGAATGCTTGTGAGTTGCTGCATGCATTAATTTCACTTAACATCTGTATCCCATATTGTAAGTAATCAAGCATTTGTATTGTACATCTCTGTAACTCTGTAAATCAGACCAGAGAGGGACATGAACTAGTGTGACATGCTGGTCTCCAACAGACTCTGTCCTGGTCAATAAGGGCTAGTCTACAATGGCAACGCTAAAGCACTGCCACAGCAGCGCTTTAACATGGATTGTGTGGTTGCAGCGCACATCCCAGTGCTCTTAATAATAAAAACCCCACCTCCAGCAGGGCCGTAACTACCAGCGCTGAAACTTGCTGCGCTCAGGGGGGTATTTTTTCCCACCCCTGACGAGAAAGTTGCAGCGCTGTAAATGGCCAGTGTAGACCAGCCCTAAGGAAGGCCCAGCAACACCAGATTAACTAGAGTGGAACATTAAAGAGGACAAAAGACTTTGTTTACTCTTCCCTTGCCCACCCCATGAAGATGAGTCATGCAAATAATTTCCTCCCTCAGCTGAGTTTGCAGATCAGAGCACAAGGAAGGAGGAAATAAAAACCCCTAACTAGGAGGAAATGATCTCTATTCAGCTTGAACGCTGTAAGGGGCAACATTTTCTAGACATAAACAAGAGCCCTAAAGGACATATTGAGCTTGCTTATTATAAAGCTTCTGTTACCTTTAGAATCTTAAGATTGGAACTAATTTGTGTGTATGTTCACCTGCTTAACCTCGTAAATAACTTTCTTCCTTTTCCTAGTTAATAAGTCTTTAGATCGTTTATTCTAGGACTGGCTGCAAGCATGGTCTTTGGTCAAGTTCTAATGTGTAAGTGGCTGGATTTCTACTGTACTCTGTTCTAAAGGAACCACTTTAACATTACCATAAATCAGAACAAAACCCCTGAGAAAATACAGTAGAGATCCAGCCACTTCTCCCAGTCCCAGAGGACTGGGGTTAACCTGAATTTTGCTGTGATCCTTGGTGTAAGGAATCCTCTGTTGCAAAGGTATGCCTACCTGGGTGGCAAAACAGATGGGAGAAACCAAGGGGACTGTCTGTCATTCCATGTTAGGCTGTTCTAGCGCATAAGGTGCTTACACTTGATTGGTTGATGAAATCCAACTATAGAACTCAAAACTGGATTGGGGGCCTGGTTCTTAAGTCTGCCCTTGGTACTCCTGCTCTTAAGCCACTGCAGGACAGCTTGACAGTGTGTGAGAACATAAGGCAGGATTCAAAACAGGACTGGACATTTATATGAATGAGACCATCCAGAGTTATATTAGATAGTAAAAGATTTATACCCTTATGCTTCAGGGCATATGCCAATCTCTACAGCCAGGTCAGGAAGACACTTTCTCCATAGGCAGGTTCCCCACTGCAGTGTTCTTACACCTGTCTCTGAAGCATTCCATATGGGACACTTCCAGAGGTAGGAAACTGGACTATATGGTCCACTGGTCTAATCTAATTTGGCAATTCCTGTAATCCTGCCTAGCTATAGCCTAGATGGGTGAGGAAGGCATGGTAGGGATGCTCCCTGCATTGATTTCCCCCCCTTCCCCTTTCCTCAGGGCATCCAAACAAGACTAGGCAGGATTTTGATACTTTCTGTTAGTCTTTATCTGCATTACCAAGAGGCCCCAAAGAGAGCAGGGTGCCATGGTACTAGATCCTGTACAGACACACTGTGAAATTATCCCTCCCCTGAAAGGCTGACAGTCTAATCAGACCACAGGTGAGTGGGGAAATGACTTGCCCTAGGTCACACGGCAGGTCAGTGGCAGAGAGATGAACTGAAGCCAGGTTTTTCAGAATCCCAACCCAGTGCCCTGTCCTGTGGACTGCATTATACAGCACATTCAGCAGTGTCATTACAAAAGACTATTGTTTCCTCTGACCTGAACTAGGAGCCCTGTATCTAAAATCCTCCTTGGTGAGAATGCAAAGGGCTTTTCCGTTCATTTCAAACTTGCTTTCGTCTGTTTGCCGGAGTGAATATTCTTTCTCAGCCCATCTTAGCCAGTGAATCACATCGTCCTTGCTCCACAGTGAGGGCTGGATTCCTGAAACCAAGCAAGAACAATCTCTGAAATAAAGCCCCAGTGAGAACAGGGGCGGGACGGGACAGTGGTCTTGTCAAGCATCAAACTTCCCTTCTAAAGGAACCACTTTCTGATTACAATAAATCAGAACAAACCCCTGAGAGAGAGAGAATGCAGTACAGATGAGCTTGATGGGTAAAGTTTGGCTCTGGTATCATCCACTTACTACTCCTAACATCACTGGCTCAGATTCTCAGAGGACTAGGAATTATGTGCACAGTTACAATAGGAGTTGTGTGCTTATTCCTGAGCCTGTTTGAAAATCCCAGCCTCGGAGTATAACTAGTCCTATCTCCTCCCAAAGCACTCGACCGCCGTTACTGCATCCTCACACCCCGATGAGAGCAGTGACTGGCATTAGACCAACTTATTTACATGACAGTAGAACCTATAGCTCCAGCTGAGATCCTGGTCCCATTACACTCAGTTCTGTACAGACAGTAAGAAAGGGTGCCTACCTCAGAGTTCATGTAACCCTCTGGTCAGTGTTATTCCCCTTTGTCCCCAGACACAGGAACATAAAAGGTAACCTAGTTTGCAAGCCTGGGTCCTGGGAAGGTCAGGGACATAGGGATGTGAGGAAGGAAATCAAGGCAGCAGGAACTGACTTACGAGTCCCATTTCTTGGGAAAAGTCACTTCACTGTTCTGTGCCTCAGTTTCCCCACTTGTGAAATGAAGATGACTTACCCACTTCTAAGGTAACTAATGTTTGTGAAACCAACATGAGCACAGTGCGTACTATTCAGTCACTAGAAGGGGGGTCAGCTGGAGCATAACAGCCTACTAGTGCTATTTGTTAATGGAGTTACTCCTTTAGCTCCAGTGGTAGAGTCTTCAGTACAGTACTGAAGATCCAGAAGTCAAATTATGCTGGTGTCCTATGTAGTGGGCTGTTGCTTTTGCACAGTGCTTTATAAAATACCTCTTCAGTGATGTTAATTTGTAGGCCATTAAACAAGGCACCATCTACTCACTGAGCCTGCCTGGTAATTTGAAGATTTCGCCTTCACTGATTGGCTGCGAGAAGGCTGCACACCTGGACTGTGATTGCAGTGGTAAGGAAGCTGCTGTTACAGGGCTCGCGGAAGAACTGACTGTCACTTCACCCTGGGGGAGAGAGGTTAACACATCAACTGACAAAGAACAGCACCAGCTGTAAGCACCCTGCTGCTGGGCCCAAGCATGGATATTTTTTTAAGCAGTCTCAAACGGTAGCATTATTCTGTTTAATGCAGGTATTCTCTTGTAACCGCCCCTCAGAAGCTCAGCAAACTTGAGCCTGGTTTGGTAGGTGGAGGGGACACCATCAGGGAAAATCCACTGCAGGAACTAGTGCTGATTCAGTTTAGGGTACTCTCCTCTGAGTCAGTCCTGAATCAGTGCTGTGTTCCTGGAAGTGCCATCTTACGCCCAAGACATAAAGCAGAAGTGCTAACTGTCTGTGGTGGTCAGATTCCCCCTCACTTGCTGCAAGAGCAGGCTAGGGAAGGATTTTTAACCCTCATGTACTGACCAAAAGTCACTTGGGCAATTGCACCCTCTCCCTAATTTCTCCCTAAACTTTAACATTGGCTCTATAATTCTTCTTAAGCACACCATGCTCACACTCCAGAGATGGAGGAATTGATCTGTGGGATGGAAGGAGCTATATATCTAGGAAGGATGGCCTAGTGCAGTGGGTCTCAAACTTTTTTTACTGGTGACCCCTTTTGCATCGCAAGCCTCTGAGTGCGACCTCCCCCCCCCAATAAATTAAACACCCTTTTCAATATATTGAGCACCATTATAAATGCTGGAGGCAACCAGGGTTTGGGGTGGAGGTTGACCACTCACAACCCCCCATGTAATGACCTTGTGACCCCCTGAGGGGTCCAACCCCCAGTTTGAGAACCCCTGGCCTAGTGAATAGGGTGCTGGCCCAAGTTCAATTCCTAGCCCAGCAGCAGGCTGCTTGAGAGCTCTTAGGCAGGTCACTTAATCTACCTTGTGCCTCCAAAAAAAAAAAACAGAGCTAATATTTCCCTACCTCACTGGGGTGGCTGAAAATTAATTCTGTTAATGACTGAGATGCTCAGGATACCATGCCAATGGCAGCCATATATTAACTGTATTCCCTCTACCCCTCTCGTTGACTTCAGCATAAATGGCAGCTCCTATCCTTGTATGGCCTCATTTACCATAGTGTTCAAGCCCCTCACGTTCTTTAATGGGTTTATCCTTCCAACATCCTGTGAGGTAGGGTAACCGCCACTTAGATGGGGGAACTCGCACATTGCCAGACTAAGGCCCAGATCCTCAAAGGTGGCACCTAACTGGGACTTTCCCAGGGTCCCACAAGGGGGCTGTGGCAGAGCCCAGAATTAAACCCTATTCTCCACAGGTCCAGATTAACACCATAACCCCCAGACCATCCATCTGCTGTAGGAGTGCCCTCTATATCCACTGGGAATTGATTATATGGGGTATGCACACCTGATTCTAATGGATAATCCTTGTTCAGTGCTTTGGGGGGGGGGGTCATGAAGGTCCCTGCCAATTTGCTCTTGGGGGGGGGGGGGGAATATCATCCCAAACCCAGTCTGTCACTCTTGTTAATCCAGAACCTGTTTTATTGGCCTAGTGGATAGGGGAGAAGCTGTAGACCTGAGATATCCTGATCTTTAGTAATGCTTTTGACAGTCTCACATGACATCTTCATAGACAAACTAGGGGAAATGTCATCTAGATGAACATACTCAAAGTGGGTACAAAACTGGTTGAAAGACCAAATTCTAGTTAGTGGTTTGCTGTCAAACTGGAGGGACCGATAACTACTCTGTGGGACACTGCAGGGGTCTGTCCTGGTCCAGTATTAATATTTTCATTAATGACCTGGATAATGGAGTCTAGTGTGCATAAAAATTTCCCAGATGACACCAAGCTGGGAGGGGTTGCTAACACTTTAGAGGAGAGGATTAGAATTCAAAGCAACCTTGACAAACTGGAGAACCAGTCTGAAATCAACCATCTGAAATTCAACTAAGACAAGTGCAAAGTACTCCACTTAGGAAGGAAAAATCAAATCCACAATCCCAAAATTGGGGATAACCAGCTAGGTTATAGTGGATCACAAACTGAATGCAAGTCAAATGTGGTGCAGTTGCAAAAAAGCCTAATATCTTTCTCAGGTGTATTCTGTCATATGTAAGACAGTGGAGGTAATTGTCCTGCTCTATTTGGCACTGGTGAGATCTCCGCTGGAGTACTATGTCCAGTTCTGGGTGCCACACTTCAAGATGTGGACAAATTGGAGAGGGTCCAGAGGTTTAGATAAGAGGCATAGGAAACTTGACCTATGAGAAAAGGTTACTGAGCATCTTTAGCCTTGAGAAAAGGAGGGGCGGGTGGGAACTGATAACAGGTCTTAACATATTTGAAGATTGTTAAGAGGACTGATCAATTGTTCTCATATCCATAGAAAGTGGCATGAGGAATAATGGGCTTATGCATCCAATCCAATTTATATTGTGAAATGTGCAAGGAAGTAGTCTTTCCCTCTTCCCCCTTTGAATCCCAGTAATGTGGTTCTAACCAATTGCTGAGTTGATTTTACACTGGAAAAGATTTCACTCCCTGGGAACTTTACTACCCACCCTGCAAAAAGATTTAGCCAAATTTTCTAAACCTGCCACTGATTCTGGGCACCTTAATTTCTGGGAGCCCAACTTGGGCCTGATTGGTGGAAGTGCTGCACCCTTGCAGTTCCCAGTGACTTCATTTGGAGTTGGGGGTGCTCGGCGCCTCCAAAAATCAGGTGCAAAGACACACAAATTGAGCAGCCCCAAATCGAGGCACTCAAAACCACCAGCCACTTTTTTTTTTTTTTTATATAAAGTTGGCCATACACTTTTCTCACCTTTCCAAGCTGACAAGGAACATTCAGACTCTAAAGCAAGGATCCTCAGCCACAGGCAGTTCCTTCACACAATCCGTATGTGTCACTCTAGTTGAACCCAAAGATGTGAAGCTGGTCTCAGCCAGAATGAATGGAGCATTCCTGGGAGGGGCTACTGGCAATGTGAATATTCTAATCTACATGCACACGGCCATTCTCCTCCTCAGGAGCGCCACCAGCTTTTTTGCAGCCCTAGGCGGCGGAAGGTCCCGCCCCGAAATACCGCCCCCCAACAGAGGCGGCGGAAGGTCCCGCCCCGAAATACCGACGACCGGGACAGCCGAAGATCTGGCCACCGCGGTCGCCGCCCCCCAAATGTTAGTGCCCTAGGCAACCACCTAGGTCGCCTAATGGGTTGCGCCGGCCCTGCTCCTCCTGATCTACTGCTTACAAACAGGGAAGAATTGGGAGGGGAAGTAGAAGTGGGTGGCAACCTGGGCATCAGTGACCATGAGATGGTTGAGTTCAGGATCCTCACAAAAGGAAGAAAGGAGTAGCAAAATACAGACCCTGGACTTCAGAAAAAAAGACTTTGATTCCCTTAGGGAACTGATGGGCAGGATCCCCTGGGAGGCTAATATATGGGGAGGAAAGGAGTCCAGGAGAGCTGGCTGTATTTTAAAGAAGCATTATTGAGGGCACAGGAACAAACCATCCCGATGTGCAGAAAGAATAGCAAATAGGGCAGGTGACCAGCCTGGCTTAACAGAGAAATCTTCAGTGAGCTTGAACACAAAAAGGAAACTTACAAGAAGTGGAAACTTGGACAGATGACTAGGGAGGAGTATACAAATATTGCTCCAGCATGCAGGGGTGTAATCAGGAAGGTCAAAACACAACTGAAGTTGCAGCTAGCAAGGGATGTGAAGGGTAACAAGAAGGGTTTCTACAGGTATGTTAGCAACAAGAAGGTCAGGGAAAGTGTGAGACCCTTAATGAATGGGGGAGGCAACCTAGTGACAAATGATGTGGAAAAAGCTGAAGAACTCGATGATTTTTTTCCCCCCTCCATCTTCACAAACAAGGTCAGCTCCCACACTGCTGTCCTGGGCAACACTGTATGGGGAGGAGGTGAGCAGCCCTCAGTGGTGAAAGAACAGGTTAAGGACTGTTTAGAAAAGCTGGACATGCACAAGTCCATGGGTCCAGATCTAATGCATTCAAGGGTCCTGAGGGAATTGGCTGATGTGATTGCAGAGCCACTGGCCATTATCTTTGAAAACTCATGGTGAGCGGGGGAGGTCCCGGACAACTGGAAAAAGGCAAATATAGTGCACATCTTCTAAAAAGGGAAGAAGGAGAACCTGGGGAACTACAGACAGGTCAGCCTCACCTCAGTCCCTGGAAAAATCATGGAGCAGGTCCTCAAGGAAACCATTTTGAAGCACTTGGAAGATAGGAAGGTGATCAGGAACAGTCAACATGGATTCACCAAGGGCAAGTCATGCCTGACCAACCTGATTGCCTTCTATGATGGCTCTGTGGATATGGGGAAAGCGGTGGACGTGATAGATCTTCACTTTAGCAAAGCTTTTGATATGGTCTCCCATAGTATTCTTGCCAGCAAGTTAAAAAAGTATGAATTGGATGAATGGACACCAAGATGGATAGAAAGCTGGCTAGATTGTTGTGCTCAACAGGTACTGATCAACGGCTTGATGTCTAGTTGGCAGCCAGTATCAAGCCGAGTGCCCCAGGGGTTAGTCCTGGGGCTGGTTTTGTTCAACAACTTTAATGATCTCGATGATGGGATGGATTGCACCCTCAGCAAGTTTGTGAATGACGCTAAGCTGAGGGGAGAGGTAGATACGCTGGAGGGTAGGGATAAGGTGACCTAGACAAATTGGAGGATTGGGCCACAAGAAATCTGAGGTTCAACAAGGACAAGTGCAAAGTCCTGCACTTAGGATGGAAGAATCCCAGGCACTGCTACAGGCTGGGGACTGACTGGCTAATCAGCAGTTCTGCAGAAAAGGACCTGGGGATTACAGTGGACAAGAAGCTGGATATGAGTCAGCAATGTGCCCTTGTTGCCAAGAAGGCTAACAGCATATTGGGCTGCATTAGCAGGAGCGTTGCCAGCAAACTGAGGGAAGTGATTATTCCCCTCTATTCGGCACTGGTGAGGCCACATCTGGAGTACTGTGTCCAGTTTTGGGGGCCCCCCACTACAGAAAGGATGTGGACAAATTGGAGAGAGTCCAAGGGAGGGCAACGAAAATGATCAGGGGGCTGGGGCACATGACTTACAAGGAGAGGCTGAGGGAACTGGGCTTGTTTAGTCTGCAGAAGAGAAGAGTGAGGAGGGATTTGATAGCAGCTTTCAACTACCTGAAGGGAGGTTCCAAAGAGGATGGAGCTCGGCTGTTCTCAGTGGTGGCAGATGACAGAACAAGGATCAGTGGTCTCAAGTTGCAGTGGGGGAGGTCTAGGTTGGATATTAGGAAATACTATTTCACTAGGAGAGTGGTGAAGCACTGGAATGGGTTACCTAGGGAGGTGGTGGAATCTCCATCCTTAGAGGTTTTTAAGGCCTGACTTGACAAAGCCCTGGCTGGGATGATTTAGTTGGTGTTGGTCCTGCTTTGAGCAGGGGATTGGACTAGATGACCTCCTGAGGTCTCTTCCAACCCTAATCTTCTAGGATCTCTCCTGGGGTCAGTGTCTTCATAACGTCCCAAGATAGCCACACCATTACATTTGAGCAACAATTTATAACTGCAGTAGGAGATACACAACCACTCCATAAATGGAAATAGTGCATCATGGAACTAGGAAGTCTCATACTTTGTGAACTGTCTTTAATGTCTAGTGTTCATTGTGTCCAAATCAGGAAGATCCTTCCAAAATTAATCTCTGCACTTCTTTCAGCAGGTCTGTTATTAGCTTTATTAGCAGTAGTATTGTTTATCTGCTTTAAGCTCTATTTACTAGGAGACAATCCAGCATGAATTTGTAACACTTTTTACAGCAACATGAGGCATGTTTCAGATTCATTCTAAGCAACAGGCTACAGGAAAAATAAAAGTGAAAGAGACTAGCAGGGTAAACTATGTATTTCTCTTCTGGAAAGATACTTTCTGACTTTGGTTTTTTTTCCCTCCCCTAGCTCAACTATATTGCAGCTAGATTTACCCTTTTGAAAAAAAATTCAGGTGGCCAATATCTGCCAATTTGCAGGTATTCTTGGGAGACCAGAAAAGCAGCCTTAATTATTCCATTTATTTTCTCTTTTTTTAGAGTGTAGGAGGCTCCTTCATTTCCTTAGTTCTCATGGGTTCTCTTCAGGGGGTCTATGGAGGCTTGCTGCAGACTTAAAAATTTCATAAAACTTACTCCATGATTTAGGTTGTGTTTCAAGGTATTCTAGCAGCTCTAAGTTAAGGTGACCTCCTTTAGAGGTTAAACTTGTAAAATTATGGGGGAGGTATAAAAAAATTATTCTCTGCACAATGCTAGTGTATTGGTCCACGCTCTATATACTGAAGCATGATCTAGCCTGCTTCGCCTCCTTCCCCTTATGAACTGTCCCTAAGGAAGGAAGGGGAATTCCAGTGTTTAATTACAGGCTTATTCAGAGCAAGGAGGATCAGAATGTTTCAAGGAGATCTGAAGCCTCAGCAAGATTGTAAGTATCTGGGGGTGGGGGCAGAATAGGGGGGCTTGGAGAGCTTGGGGATTTGGGGGGGGGAGAGCTATACTGAGGGGGCAGAGACTTATAGCGAGGGTGTATGAGGGGTTGCTGGAAGTGTTTGAAGGGGGAAGATTGCTGGGGAGGGGGGTGAGTTAGCAGGGCTGTTTGAGGGGATGGGGTCGGGAAGGAAGCGGGGTGGTGCTTGTGGGGACTGGGGGAAGGAAGGCTGCGGGGAGGGGGGCGTGTGCACTGGGAGGTGGGTGGCTGTTGCAGCAGCGATGTGGCTTAGCTCTTACCTGCATTCCAGGTGGAGGTGGGAGGTCCAGCTCCGGCCCTGGGGGGCTCCGCTCCCGCTGCTCCCCGAGCAGGCTTCCCCCAGCTCCCCCACCCCCCACTCAGCCAGCTGGAGAGCGATCCCTTCCCTCCGCCCCGGGCTGCCTGGTCCCGCACTCGCGAGCGCAGACACAGCAGTGTGTGGTCGCTGGTCTGATCCTTCCGGGAAACGAAAACGAAACAAACCGGATCTGAGAGAAGCAGGCGCTCAGCCCTGGGGCAACAGCGGCGTCCCCCCTCCCCATGCCGCCCTGGCCTCCTGCCAGCTCCCAGAGGTGCCCCGCCCTGCAAAGACCTGGGGGCGCAGGGTTGGGTGGATGGCGGTGGGATCAAGGTGGCAGGGCTTGTGCCAAACCCTGGCAGTTCCTAGCCTCGGCCCCTCTAGGCTTGGCAGTTCCTAGCCCTGGCACCCCAATTGCTTGATCCCTGCTACCTCTTTCATTACAAATTAAGCACTGCAGGGTGGCCACCAGCTAAGCTGCCTGGTGCCAGGGAACTGCCATCCCAGGGCACGAGGCAGGCACTTCTGGGCTGAAGGATTTTGACAGCCGGAGGCAGGGGGGTGTCTTACAGCCCCCCTCACACCTCTAAGCCCATCCGTAAATGGGTTGTAAATTTGTGTGGCACATGATGGTGAACACCTGCCAGTCAGATGTACTGGGTACTTTAATCATACCAGGAACTAGCCTTGCATAGCTCTCTGCACCCAGCTCAAATATCCTTGTTATAGCTTCCTGCAAAGTTTGCCTTTCCTACTGCAACGAACTGGTGTTGCTGCCCCCTACAGGATGAAAGCAGAAGTGCTCCATAGTGTCCTAGTGCCTATACTGCTAACACATACCCAGGATCCCCCTTTAGCTTAAGTGTTAGTGGCTTGCAGGCTCTATTTTAGCAACAGGGAATTCTAGTTCCTCCCTCAGCATAGCTCTGAATGCCCCTGGTGTGCAGCATAGGGAGTGCTGTGAAATCATAGGTAATCACGGTTGGTTAGTTCAAGGTGAAATTGAAAGGCTGTGTATCCTAGCTTCTTGAGGACCAGCTTTGATTTACAAAGGGGGTGTGTAAGTAACTCTCTACTGTTTGTACAGTACCTAGTACAATGGGGTCCTGGTCCACACCTGTAGCTTCTAGGTGCCAAGATAATACAAACAAGAAATAGCTGGTTAGTGTGTATCCACCCATCTTCTACTGGATAGCATCAGAACTAGACAACTGTCATAGACCCCCTACTGCTAGAAGCTAATTGAGATTCTCCTTTCCTTCAAGTGGAAGGGGCTTATCAAAAAATCCTTCGGACAGCAGGGAAAGAACTCTGAGCTTGCTCTAAAAGTACAGGCCCTTATCACTTCAGCTAAATGAGTAGGATCTGATTTCTAGTGACCACTCTTGTGATGTTCTAAGTAGCCATATTACGCAGCTCAGTAACTACCATAAAGTCCAAGGGGGTCAGAATGTCTCTCAAGGTCTTTCTAACTCTCAATAAACAATGAATCTGTATAAAAGAATCTCCCTTTATTTACCAGCTTGAGAGAGTTCTGTGTTAATCTGGTCTGTAGATTGATTCCCTGAGCATCTCTACTACTGTTTTACATTTTCAAAGCACTGTACAACCATTTGTTGGGATTCCCTCAGACCTTTTCCACGCTGCTTACCTAGAACAAGCTAAGCCAGCCCTACACCATTACCTGGTTAATCCTCATAAGATGGGTGTGAGGTAGGTAAATAAGTATTACCAGCTCCATTTGACCGAGGGGAAGATGAGGGTTCACCATGCCCAGAAGTAGCCAGTTGACTTTGGGTGCCTCTGTTTTTTGAGGTACCCAAACTGAGAACTTGGGCCTGATTTTCAGAGGTGCTAAGCACCTAAAATCTCAGTTCTCAATGTTGGTCTTTGGCACCTGAAATCAGCAGCCATCCCTAAAACTTGTTGGCTAAATGAGTAGCCCAAAACCACACAGCCAGTACATGGAAAAACTGGTACAATAGCAGAAGGCCTTGGCTTAACAATACTCTGTATGAGGGGTCCTAGGCGGTAGTATAAAGACACAAGAGCAAATCTGAAACAGAAAGAGGGTCAACTTAAATGCGGTAAAAGGGAAGCTGACATCAGTAACAGATCCTTTTTGTGGGCATTGCAGCAGTTCTTCACAAGTAGATAGGCACAAGGGCTGTCATTTGCTATAGGGCAAAGGGGCAGGTGCCCACCAACCTTGTTTTTCCCCCAGTTTCATAGGTCAATATGTCAGTCCCCCCCCCTTTTTTTTGCTCCCCTCCCCTGACTTTGCAGGATATAATATAATCTCATATAATATTAACATAACTTTGCCCCTCCCTCTCTCTTCCCCTCCAAATTTTTCTGAAATTATGCCCCTGAAAGGCACAAATCTTCACAGAAGGGACATAGGTGTTGCTTTTTTAAAAAAAAAAACATTGATTTATGGGTATGTTTTCTGCTGGCAGCCAATCTTCTCTCTCCTCTTTGTTTTTTGAATCCGCTTTCCTTTCCGTGATCGTTAGCCCACTAGCAGTGAGCACCTCCCCTTATGTGGTTGCTATAAAAGCAGATCCTAATCTTCTTGTCTCCTAAATGGGCTCAACTTCACCCCTGGGAAGGGGAAGACAATGAAGTTTTGGGGTGACAGTGAGATTTTGGTGGATTCAATCCCAATTAAATTTTAGCCTAACCCATCCAGAAACTAAGGCCTTGTCTACACTGCTACTTTACAGTGCTGAAACTTTCTCACTCAGGGGTGTGACCCCCGCTCCCAAGCGATGCAAGTTTCAGCACTGTAAAGTAGCAGTGTAGACAGTGCTACAGCCCTGGGAGCCATACTCCCAGCACTGGTAGCTACTCCCCTTGTGGGGGTGGGTTTTTTAACAACACTGGGAGAACTCTCTTCCCACTGCTGGAGCCATGACCACACAGCCACGTTACAGCGTGGCAGCGCTTTCACAGTGGTAGTGAAGACATACCTAGGCAGTGAGAAACTGGCCTGCGAGGAGCTGACTATCTTCCTATTGCCAACACCTTCCCCTCAGGGCCCAGCACCGCCTTACAGACAACTTCTCAAAGCCTGTGCCAAAAGATGATTTATACAGGCATAACTACTGTTCTGAGTTGTGCTTTAACAACCCCCCATCCCTTCTCCAGCTGTGACTAACATGTGGGATGATACATCCGAACCACATTAGGGGCAGGATCACATTTGACTTCATTAACAAAAGAAACATGAAACACAAATTGCAAGTGGTAAATGTTTATTTTTCATAACTGAATAAAAAAATAAATGTGGTTAGAAACTTTTCTCTATACTTAATCCTGAGCTTTTTAATCGTAGAAACAACCATAAAGCAACCTATCATAGAACAAAGAGCACAACTTATGATCCAAGTAGACTTTTTAAAATAATCTTATGAAACATTGATCTGTAATTCTTATATTCTGCCACCTTTGTTCCCTCATGACTTCTCCCATGTAGATTCAAGCTAATGCACTGTTACCACATGAAGGAATGCCCCACACCGGCAATAATTTCAAATATGTTTACACTTGCTGATTCAAGAGCTACTTTTAGAAATTAGCATTGCCTCTGTAACATGTTGGTGGGTTTAGGTAATAGAACCTGTATGCTGAAAAACACCATCATGAACATATTTGTTACCGCAACAGCTGCAAAGTACTACAGCGTTCTTTCTGCTGCTTTAGTGTGATCATAGCTTTAAACATCAAAGTAGCTGCTACGCAGAATATATCGCCACATAACCTGGAAGTTTCTTGAAACTAACCAGAGACTGAAGCTTCCTGGGTATATAACAATTTAAAAAGTTCAAATTAATATTCATAGTCAACATTTTCCAAGCTGGATGCCAAAGATAGGCTCCCAACTCCATATCTAGGCATCTAAATAAAAGTGGCCTGATTTTCAGATGTGCTGAGCACCTGCAAATCCCCAAAAAAGCCAATGGAAGTAGGAGGCACTGAGCACCTTTAACAAGTAGGTCACTATTCTTTCCATGTGTAAATATAAGTAGGCAACAAAAATGTGTGTATTTGTGCACTGGCATTCAGATCTCTTGACAAATGATTGATAAGGAAGTCTATATGCTGTGTATTAATGCATCCACCATTCATTTTTCAGGAGTGGTATAAGGTGTGGTGGAAGGTGACTGGCTACAAATAATACAATTTACAGAATTTGCTTTTTAACTAAATATAGGCCCAGTCCTGTAAACATTTATGCAAGTGAGTAACTTTACTCATGTGCCTAGTTCCCTGAATTCAATAGGTCCTAGGTGAGTAAAATTACTAAAATGATTACGTGTTTGCAGCATCAGGCCCATTAATGTGCATCCCAAAGGAATGTTGTGAATGGTCACAGAGGTTACATTTGATCCATCCAATCACATCACATGAGGTCAGTGACCAACACATCAACGCAGTCTAAGTTAAGGGATCTCTTTGTTACATACATCACACTGTAAATCTAGCCCAGAAATAATGCCAAACTTCATGAAACTTTCTAAGAAAGAACAAAATAAAGTGAGCTGTCTCCTCTCTGACGTCTCTTGGTTCTCCCAGGTGTAGGCCCTGTGAAAACACACATGCCAAGGTATTAAACAACATGCTGGGAATGCAAATGTGAGAATTATCACATCTTCTGCCTGTAAACAGAAAACATCAGGGGCCTAATCCTGCAACCTCTTGGCTTCAGTAGGAGCCAATCCCAGGAGGGAGGACTGCCGAGCTGGGCCTCAAGAAACACTGGGTCAAGGTGTTTTTAAGGAAAATGGCAGATTCCCCTCCCTGCTTCACAAGCATGACCAGGAACAGACGGTCCTTGCTCAAAGGAGTTTGCCGTTTAATTCAGACAATACTTGCATACAGAGCACAAAGGCCTGTCCCCCTTCTCTCTCTACCTGTTCAACATCCTCCTCTCGCTCAGCATGCTGCCTAAACTCTCTGACAATCCTGTGATCAATGGCATCCCCAATGCGAGCCAGCTGAAGGGCCAGCTTCTGGCACAGTTCCTCTTGGCTGCTGCTCCTGGAGAGAAGAGCTGGCTGAGGAAGAAGGGTAAGGTGACCTGGACGGGGATGAGCACAGGTTAAACAATAGAATTGTGAACGCAGTCGGCTCGCGTTGCCTGCATGGAACGTAAGCCTGCCAGAGGCACTTGCAAAGGTATAATAAACGGGCATCAACAGCACCACACCTGTCCCTCGGGGGCCAGGAACATTTCCTGGTCCCAAGGAATAAACCCTCCTCTGTGTTAGACAAGGCCACTCCACACCCTCCCCAATCCACTTGTGTGCCAGAGATATCACCCCTCCCCACACCCCTCTCTGCTGAGTTCCTCCTAGGGAAATTTCCTAATAATCACTCCCCATTCTTTGGGGATCAGGGACATCCCCTCATCACTCCCCCCAGTGGAGTACCAGGGACAACCCCCCCCCCCCCCGGTCAATCCTCCCTTGGGATACCAGGGACACCCCCCCCCCGTCACTCCCCATTCTTTGGGGCACCAGGGACATCCCCTCCCATCACTCCCCCCTTGGGCACCAGGGACATCCCCTCCCATCACTCCCTCCTTGGGGCACCAGGGACACCCCCCCATCACTCCTCCCTTGGGATACCAGGGTCATTCCCCCCCCCCCCCCCGACACTCCTCCCTTGGAATACCAGGGACATCGCCCCCCCCCCCCCATCACTCCTTTGGGATACCAGGGACATCCCCCCCCCGACACTCCTTCCTTGGGGCACCAGGGACATCTCCCCGCCCCATCGGAGAGCCCGGCCGCGGCCGTCTTCTTTCTCGGATCTGATTGGTTATCGGTGTCAAGCCAATGGGCCAATCAGGTTGAGGAGGGGGCGCGGTTTGGTGCGGTGACCCCGCCCGCTGGATGCCGAACTGGAGCGGCCTGCGGCGGGGAGGAGGTAAGAGAGAGAGGGGTCGCTGGGGTGGGGTCTGCTAGGGGGCTGTGTGTCCCCCCCACCTCTGAGTGATATGGGGCTGCCCCCTCCCTTTGACGGGGGTCTCTGGGGGAGCTAGGGGCTGGGGCTGCCCCTCACACACACACTCTGAGGGGGGTCTCTGGGGGAGCTAGGGGCTGGGGCTGCCCCCCCACTCTGAGGGAGGTCTCTGGGGATGCTAGGAGCTAGGACTGCCCCCCACACACACACTCTGAGGGGGGTCTCTGGGGAAGCTAGGGGCTGGGGCTGCCTCCACACACAATGTGACACCCCCTCGCTTTCATAGTATCATTTACTCTTTTGCAAGGGGTGCAAAATGGTACTGAATCACAATTCTGTACTTGCACTGGTGTTGTTTTATGCTCACTTGGCACAGATGTAAATAACTACACAAGGTGCAAGGCAGTCAGTTATTTAGTGTTTAAATGTAGATTTACTGTCTATGCACAGAGTTGCAATGGTTTAACTATAGGTGTGATTTTTTTAAGCCCACTGAGGCCAGGTTTACGGGCAATTTCTGTACCAGTGTAACTATTTCAGTTAGGGATGTTCTCCTTTACAATAGGAATAATTATTCAGTGCAACCTAATGTGGATGCAGTTTTATCAGCATAAGGGCACTTTAAACTAGTATAGCTTATTTCACTGTTATTTTGTATTAAATCACTCAGGTCTGTTTCAGTTTATCTTAAATCAGTTAGGAACAGGTTTAAACTGAACTGAAATAAAATGTGCTTAAACAAAAATAAGAATCCATGCAGGCGTGTGCACTAGCTTTGCTAAACTGGTGTAGATTTATGGATAGACAACCCCTTGTTTTGTGTATTAAAATTATCTTTGGAAAATATGTTTTCATTTTCTTCCAACCCTGCCCCATGCTAATAGTTCTGAAATATTTTTGCTTGGGTTGAGGTATAAAATACTGTTATATTTATATGTGGGAAATCATAGCATAGATATTTCTAAGGCCTCTCATCTTGTGAGGTGTTCTGTGCAGGCAGATGCCTGCACCTGAGTGGAGCCCCATTGACTTCATTGGCTCCATGAGAGCACAGGGATTTGTCCATGTGGGACTCAAAAGGGCCCAACTCCCTGTTTGTGCTACAAGTTCAGCCATGTTCAGAAACTGATTTTAGCAAACACAGTTGTGTTGGACAGTGTGGTTGGTATATAATTGTGGATTTTTTTTTTTTAATCCATTGAAACTGGTCTCTGAGGAGGGGAGCAAGGGATACTGGTCTCAAACTGTTTAAATGTATGCCTAATCCACCATGTTAGTGGGAACCACTTTCAAAATAATTCTCAAAATGGCTAAATTTGTAGTGTAGATGAAGCCGAAGAGAATGGAGATAACTCTTTACTTTGTTTCACACTCCAAAGACTGTGGTCCTAACGTCATACTTTTTTACTGATTTATGCATTGTGCTACCCCCTACTACTGGCCTGCAAGTATATTTAGGGGAAAGGATTGAGAAGCAGTTTTATTTCATCTGATCTGTTTGTAAATAAATTCTTACCTGGGTTTCTTGCCATATCTGATGCCTCTTCTTTTTGGCGTGTTCAGTCTTGCCTTGCTGGTAGGCATCTGAGAAAAGGGCTTCACTGCCATCAGCTTTTATGTCTGTTGTCACTTTGTGATTGATACAACATAACATTTTTGTTGGTTCGATGCAGTCTGCCATAGCTCATCAAAAACAACAACTGTATGTTTCTTTTATTGGGGTGATGGTTTATAGTCTACGAGCATAGAGAGTTTGGGGGCATGCTAGGACTTGTTTATCATTTGACCTCTCCTTGAGCCACCCAGAAGTGTCTGTCACATTTTATTAGTATTTCCCTACTACTACCCCTTTTCTCAGGCCTGGTCTACACTACGACTTTAATTCGGATTTAGCTGCTTTAAATCGAATTAACGCTGGACCCGTCCACACAACGAAGCCATTTAATTCGAATTAAAGAGGCCTTTAATTCGATTTCTGTACTCCTCCTCGACGAGCGGAGTAGCGTCAAAATCGGTATTGTCAATCCGAATTAAGGTTAGTGTGGCCGCAATTGGATGTTATTGGCCTCCAGGAGCTATCCCACAGTGCACCATTGTGACCGCTCTGGACAGCAATCTGAACTCGGATGCGCTGGCCAGGTGGACAGGAAAAGCCCCGGGAACATTTGAATTTCATTTCCTGTTTGCACAGCGTGGAGAGCACAGGTGACCACAGAGAGCTCATCAGCACAGGTAACCATGCAGGCTGATAATCGAAAAAGAGCACCAGCATGGACCGTACAGGAGGTACTGGATTTGATCGCTATATGGGGAGAGGATTCAGTGCTAGCAGAACTTCGTTCGAAAAGACGAAATGCCAAAACTTTTGAAAAAATTTCCAAGGGCATGATGAAGAGAGGCCACAATAGGGACTCAGATCAGTGCCGCGTGAAAGTCAAGGAGCTCAGACAAGCCTATCAAAAAGCAAAGGAGGCAAACGGTCGCTCCGGGTCAGAGCCGCGGACATGCCGCTTCTACGCCGAGCTAAATGCATTTCTAGGGGGGGCCGCCACCACTACCCCACCTCTGACTGTGGATTCCGAGATGGGGATAATCTCATCAGGTACACCTGATGATTCCGCGGAAGGGGAAGAGGAGGAGGAGGAGGACGAGCTGGCAGAGAGCTCCCAGCTCTCCGTTCTCCCCAACAGCCAGGATCTGTTTCTCACCCTGACTGAAGTACCCTCCCAAGCCAGTACCCAAGACCATGACCCCATGGAAGGGACCTCAGGTGAGTTTACCTTTTAAAATATAAAACATGGTTTAAAAGCAAGCATTTTTAATGATTAATTTGCCCTGAGCACTTGGGATGCATTCGCAGCCAGTACAGCTACTGGAAAAGTCTGTTAACATGTCTGGGGATGGAGCGGAAATCCTCCAGGGACATCTCCATGAAGCTCTCCTGGAGGTACTCCAAAAGCCTTGCCACAAGGTTTCTGGGCAGTGCAGCCTTATTCCGTCCTCCATGGTAGGACACTTGACCACGCCATGCTAGTAGCAAGTAATCTGGTCTCATTGCATGACAAAGCCTGGCAGCGTATGGTCCCGGTGTTTGCTGGCATTCAAGCAACATCCGTTCTTTATCTTGCTGTGTAATCCTCAGGAGAGTGATATCGCTTAGGGTAACCTGGTTGAAATACGGGAATTTAATTAAGGGGACAGAGGTGGCCGTTCCTACTGGGCTGTTTGCCTGTGGCTGAAAAGAAATCCTTCCCTGCATTTAGCCAAGTGCAAAGGGGGGGGGGGAGGATTGGCCCAGAGCTTTTCGCGTTTTGCTAGCAGGGATCTTCCCTGATACCAGCCATGCGGTGGGGGGAGGGATAAAGCACTCATCCCAGAGAATTCATGGCGGGTTGGGGGGGGTGTTAGTTTGGTTCCTGCAGGGATCTTCCCTGATACCAGCCACGCGGTGCGGGGAGGGATAAAGCACTCATCCCAGAGAATTCATGGCGGGTTGGGGGGGGTGTTAGTTTGGTTCCTGCAGGGATCTTCCCTGATACCAGCCACGCGGTGCGGGGAGGGATAAAGCACTCATCCCAGAGAATTGGATGGTGGGGGGGTGTTAGCTTGTTTTCTGCTGCTGAAGGTTAACAGGAAAACTGCCGCACAACGGGCTTTGCTTGGTATGTGGGAAAGGAGGGCGCAGAAGCCTAAAGACAGTGGCTTACCATGGCAGCATGCAAGCTGAATTCTGTTGCCCGGACCTGCGTCTGTGATCTCTAGCAGCAAAGCCACAGGCACTCAATATTAAGAGGCAAAATGCGACCTTGCACAGAAATCACATGTGCTATGTAATGTGAATAGTATTTGTCACCGTGAAAGAGTATAAGCATTGTTCTGAAAAATGTATCTTTTAAAAAAATTCTCTCCTTTTTTCACTCCCTCCAGCAGCTGCAAATGTTTCAAGCCTCCCTCCTCCTTCCCGAAGGCTATCCCAGATAAGGCATCGGAAAAAGAAGACGCGAGACGAGATGTTTGCAGAAATCATGCAATCCACCAGGAGTGAAAGAGCTCATCTGAATGAGTGGAAGGACACGGTTTGCAAGTATAGGAAAGAAGCCAGTGAACGTGAGGACAGGAGGGACCAACGTGAGGACATGAGGGATGAATGTGAGGACAGAAGGGACCAACGTGAGGAGAGGAGAGACGCTCGAGATGAGAGGTGGCGTCAGGAAGATCCGAGGAGGCAGGATGCAACGCTGGGGCTGCTGCGTGAGCAAACAGACATGCTCCGGCGTCTGGTGGAGCTTCAGGAACGGCTGCTGGAGAACAGAGTGCCGCTACAGCCCCTGTATAACCCCCCTACCCCCCCTACCTCCTCACCATGTTCCATAGCCGCCTCACCCAGACGTGTAAGAACATGGGGGGGGGAGGCTCCGTACACCCTCCCATTCCACCCCAGTGGACAGCCCAAGCAAAAGGCTGCCATTTTTTTAACCTTTTTTTAGTGGGCTTTTCCTTCCCGCTGATCCTCCTCCCAAACCCCACTCAGGTTCTCTCCCTCTTTTTATAATCAATTAATAAAGAATAAATGATTTTTAAACAATAGTGACTTTATTTCCTTTGAAAGCAAGCTGGGGGAAGGGGGAGGGTGGGTTCCTTACAGAGAATGAGTCAATAAAGGGGGCGGGTTTTCATGAAGGATAAACAAACAGAAATTTCACACTGTAGCCTGGCCAGTCATGAAACTGGTTTTCAAAGCTTCCCTAATGCGCAGCGCTTCCTGGTGTGCTCTTCTAATCGCCCTGGTGTCTGGCTGCGCGTAATCAGCAGCCAGGCGATTTGCCTCAGCCTCCCACCCTGCCATAAAGGTCTCCCCCTTGCTCTCACAGAGATTGTGGAGCACACAGCAAGCAGTAATAACAATGGGGATATTGGTTTGGCTGAGGTCTGAGTGAGTCAGTAAGGATCGCCAGCGACCTTTTAAACGGCCAAATGCACATTCTACCACCATTCTGCACTTGCTCAGCCTGTAGTTGAACAACTCCTGACTCCTGTCCAGGCTGCCTGTGTATGGCTTCATGAGCCATGGCATTAAGGGGTAGGCTGGGTCCCCAAGAATAACAATTGGCATTTCAACATCCCCAACGGTTATTTTCTGGTCCGGAAAGTAAGTCCCTTGCTGCAGCCGTTTAAACAGATTGGTGTTCCTGAAGACGCGAGCATCATGAACCCTTCCCGGCCAGCCCACATGGATGTTGGTGAAACATCCCTTGTGATCCACAAGTGCTTGCAGCACCATTGAAAAGTACCCCTTGTGGTTTATGTAGTGGGTACCCTGGTGCTCCGGTGCCAAGATAGGAATATGGGTTCCATCTATCGCCCCACCACAGTTAGGGAATCCCATTGCAGCAAAGCCATCCACTATGACCTGCACATTTCCCAGAGTCACTACCTTTCGTAGCAGCACCTCCGTGATTGCTTTGGCTACTTGCATCACAGCAGCCCCCACAGTAGATTTGCCCACTCCAAATTGATTACCGACTGACCGGTAGCTGTCTGGCGTTGCAAGCTTCCACAGGGCTATCGCCACTCGCTTCTCAACTGTGAGGGCTGCTCTCATCTTGGTATTCTGGCGCTTCAGGGCAGGGGAAAGCAAGTCACAAAGTTCCATGAAAGTGCCCTTACGCATGCGAAAGTTTCTCAGCCACTGGGAATCGTCCCACACCTGCAACACTATGCGGTCCCACCAGTCTGTGCTTGTTTCTCGGGCCCAGAATCGGCGTTCCAAGCCTATAACCTGGCCCATTAACATCATAATCTCCAAAGCACCGGGGCCCGCGGTCTGAGAGAATTCACGGTCCATGTCCATGTCCTCATCACGCTTGTCGCTGCGCTGCAGTCGCCGCCTCCTCCCCTCTTTTTTCTGGTCCTGGGTAAGCATAAACTCCACGAGAACGCGCGAGGTGTTTACAATGTTCATGACTGCGTTCTGGAGCTGAGCGGGATCCATGCTTGCTGCGGTATGGAGTCTGCAGAGTTCACTCAGGAAAAAAGGCGCGAAATGGTTGTCTGCCGTTGCTTTCAGGGAGGGAGGGGGAGGCTGTACCCAGAACCACCTGCGACAATGTTTTTTGCCCCATCATGCACTGGGGTCTCAACCCAGAATTCCAAGGGGGGTGGAGACTGCGGGAACTATGGGATAGCTATGGGAAAGCTACCCACAATGCAACGCTCTGGAAATCGATGCTAGTACGGTAGCTTGGACGCACACCACCGAATTAATGTGCCTAGTGTGGCCGAATACATTCGAATTTATAAAATCGGTTTCCTAAATTCGAATTATATAAATTCGGATTAATCCCGTAGTGTAGACATACCCTCACACTGGCCTTATATCAGTGGGTGGGATTTTTCCAAAGAGTGCTAGGGATATAGATGCCCAATACCAATTTAAAGTCAGTGGGAGTTGTACACATTTAAAAATTCCACCCAGTAAGCCTGAAGACCCTTGTGCAGAAAAAAAATTAACAAATAGAAGTTTAAATAATACTTTGCATTTCACAGTAAATTTCATGCCAGGATCTTACAGTGCTCTGTGAAAATTAACTAAGCCTCAACACCACTGTTGCACAAACTGTAAACATCGTAATGTAACTGCAGTGTCAAAGTCCAAGGAGGTGGCAGTATTGTATTATTTGCGTTACATTGATGACTAGAGGCCTCAGCCAAGATTAGGGTCCCATTGTGCTAGGTGCTGCACATACACACAAGATTATGATAGTTTGAGGGGTTATGTTAGTATGCCCAGGCTGATTTTGTGAAAAAGCATATTGTATGTCAATCTCCATTTTGAGTCACCTTGATCGCATGCTATACTGTATATTGCTAATGTTAGATTGCATCATCCCTCTTGTGCTGGGGAGAGGCGCTGATATCTAGGTGTCTGATCATGAATAACGGACATTAAGAACCACCAGAAATTGAATAGCTTTGCTCTAGCAAGGGAGGCTACCATCAAAGACTTATGACTAGGGCCCTACCAAAGTCACGGCCACGAAGAACGCATCACAGATTGTGAAATCTGGTCTTTTGTGTGCTTTTACTCTATACTATAGAGATTTCACGGGGGAGACCAGCGTTTCTCAAATTGGGGGTCCTGACCCAAAAGGGAGTTGCAGGCAGGTCACAAGGTTATTTTAGGGGGGTCACAGTATTGCCACCCTTTATTCTGCGCTGCCTTCAGAGCTGGGCAGCCAGAGAGCGGCGGCTGCTTACTGAGGGCCCAGCTCTGCAGGCAGCAGCGCAGAAGTAAGGGTGGCAATACTGTATCCTGCCATCCTTACTTCTGTGCTGCTGCTGGCGGTGGCTCTGCCTTCATAGCTGGGCTTCCGTCCAGCAGCTGCCACTCTCCAGCTGCCCAGGTCTGAAGGCAGCGCCGCTGCAAGCAGCAGCGCAGAAGTAAAGGTAGTAGTACCACAACACCCCCTACAATAACCTTGCAACCGCCCCCCCACACACTCCTTTTTGCGTCAGGACCCCTACATTTACAACACTGTGAAATTTCAGATTTAAATAGCTGAAATCATGAAATTTACTATTTTAAAATCCCTATGACCGTGAAATTGCCCAAAATGGACCGTGACTTTATTGGGCCCTGCTCATGACTCTTATCCACCATAATGGACATCTCTGCCAACAGCGTGGGGGGTGGACAGAATGGAAAAGGCTGAAGGAGATGTGGTGTTAAAAACTGCTTTTAAAAAGGCACTCACTCTTTAGCAAACTGGGAGACTCGCCAGGAGGAAAAGAGTGGTGAGCAAGAGGAGTGGGGTACTGGACAGTCCTGGACTCTCTGAAGAATGCTGACCAAGACCCAAAGGGCTCTCAGGACAGATGAGGAAATGGAGGGAGGGTCTTGCATTCAGATGTTTGTTGTTTTTTCACCCCAGATATGTAATTCTTGTGCTTGACTGAGTAAAGTATGTCCGATTAAGAAGTTCCTTTAAAAAGGCTGTGTGTTCCTTGCTTTAACTGTCATAGTCCCCAAAGAGTTAAACTGTAAACCAGAATACCCACGAGAGTGGACCTACTGGACAGACCTTGGGGAGGGGGTCTACACTGGCCTCAGAGTCTAGGGCTGTGGGGCCCCACATTCTGAAAAGGGGTATTAGACAGGGGTTCAGCACCCTGGGATTATAGAGGCCATATTTAGATGCAGTGTCTAGATGCTGATCAGACCCAGTAGGCTTGAAAATATGTGGGATCCAAAGATTGTGGTCAGATACACCCAATGAGGGAACTCGGCCAGTGCCAAAACATGTAACATCCCCATCCTGAAGATCTTAGAGTCTAAATAGACCACACAGGTGGGTGAGGCTCTGTCGCCTGCAGTGTGCAGGAAGTCAGACTAGATGATCATGATGGTCCCTTCTGACCTTAAAGTCTATGAGATAAAGGGTAGGAGAAAGAGAGATTAAGTAACTTGCCCAAGCATGCGCAGATGGTCTGTGGCAGAGCCAGGAACAAGATCTAGATCTCGTGTCCCATTCCAGTGCCTTAACCACGAGACCATCTTTCCTCAGTGTGTTGCACTGTTCAGTAATTCAAGCAATTGGATTAATATCTCTGGTGCTGAAGTTGAAGCTAGCTTAGCAATGGTATGAGACTATGAATTGTTTGGTCTCAAACCCATTGTTGGTAGGAGGTGACATGGACTTGGTATAAGTTATTCCCTCCTGCAATGGAGGGTCTGGGGACTTGTGCATATTTCCTGAAGAAAGCCAAATTGCTTGGAGGATTTTAACAAGAGGCCTGACTAAAACTTGATACAACTAGACAACTACCTCTCTGAAATGCAGTCTTGGAGATAGGTAGTTAAGCATTTGTAAGACCACTATTAATCATTGTTAACATGTTTTTGTACCTGGGTGTGCAACCACTCTAGGGCTGTGTCTATACCACATAGCCTGTGCTGACGTAGCTACAGTGGCCTAGCTATGCTGGCTTAGCCTCCTAGTGTATACACAATGTGCACCGATAGAAGGAGGAGTTCTGCTGGGATAGAACACCACCACTTCAAACTTCCGTATATCTGCGTCTACACTGGGGGTTTTATCAGCATAGCTATGTTTCTAGGAGGTGTGGGTTTTTTTACACCCTTGACTGATATTGATATACTGATAAAAATGTCAAGTGTAGACCAGGCCCAGGAATAAGGTGTTTTCCTTTTTTGTGTAAGCTATCACAGGGTAAAATGTTAGTGAAGACACGGCTGTTCGTAGTTTTCATACATGTTAGCAAGGACACTGGGAATGTACATTGGCATGGCTATACCTATCACTCCGACATAGCTGCCGCTTGCAGGGGCTGGAGTAATTAAGTAGACGAGAGAGAGGGCTCTCTCCCATCAGCTTAGAGCGTCTCACTAGCAGCATACGCTCTGTGGTGTAGACATAGCTGGGGTCTCAGTCAAATGACTTGGACAGATGTGTCCTCTCTCAGTTGAATTGCCATGAAGCTGCTGTGGGAAAACACAAGGAGAGAAGCTGTAGGACCAACCGGGAGACAAGACTTGGACAAGAGACAAGGGGTCCAGGTCCATTCCTCCCATACTGAAAAATGTTGCAAGAGAACTTTGTAGATATGTGAAATAGAATAGAGAGTCAAGTTTGGATTGATTTGGACTCATTGAAATTAATGGTTTTACAGGGGGTGTAAATCAGCACAGAATTAGGCACAGAGGGAATAAGTGGATTGAATGGGACCAAATTAATCTCTGGTATAAAGTGCCTGGGGCGTCTCTGCAGTTTACCCCATGTGAATATCACTTTTCAGTGTACATCTTAAAGTACCAGAGTGTTGTTTAGTTCTTGGCTGTGGGGATTAAGAGAGCAAAATTTGTCCAAGATAAATCTAACTAACATTTTATACTACCCAGATTAATTTGACAGTGGAATAACCTGCCAAGGGAATATGTGGAAGTAACAGAAACAAGTGTAGACATGTTTCAATGGAATCCCTGTTAGTTCTCTATGAATACTTTTCTACAGTGGCACATAAGGGGTTGGAATAAATGATCCAACAGCAGCTTTTTACTCTAGCTGGGAGTGCCAACATCATTCTCCTCATATCTTGGTGGGAAGTAGCATTATAACATCCCATTTGAACAGAACTTTCTCAAAATAGACTTCTGTGATTTTTTTTAAAGTAAATAGCTTACGCATTGAACATGTTCTGGAACTTCCTCTTTCTGCATAATGCTTTATTTCGCAATTGCAAAACAGTTTATTGCAAAGCAAAATCTAATAAATAAAGCTTAACTGTTCCTATAATGAACACAAGGTGGCAGATAAAACCAACTCCAGAACAGGCTGACTTGGATCTTGGTATTCCTCTGCTACCAATCATTTATTTCATTTGGTTGCTCTCTTCCAAATAAAACTTGTAAAAATATGCTTGTAAAATCGGCTGCCATCTGTCTAATCTGATCAAATTTGTAATGTGCCCATTACTGTGGTCTCTGAGCTCCTTTTTGCCCGATTGGAGTGACATGCTTCAGTTTAAATGGACTGTACAAGTAAAAGCTCAAAATTTATGGATATTATGCCATTTTGACATTTAATGTCCAATTATACCTTCCCGCCTCTCTCTGTGTTTGTTTTGTTTTAGGACGGTTTGTGGCTGGGATGATTTAGTTGGGGTTGGTCCTGTTTTGAGCATGGGGTTGGACTAAATGACCTTCTGAGGTCTCTTTCAACCCTGATCTTCTATGACTTGGGAATGAATTGGAGCAAAACCAAGATCTGTAACTTGGGTCAAAGTGAGCTACCTTTTGTGTTGGTTTGAAAGAGATTGGGCAAAGGAGAGGTAAAAAGGGAAAGATGGGTAGAGGAAGGGGCAAGATTTAAAAAAAAGAGAAGAGTATACAACAGGAGATTAATGATTATTTATAAGTAGGCTTGGCAGAATTCCATTTGTTTTTAATCATTTTGACATTTTAAAGCTTTTCTAACTGTTAAAACACAAAGTGTTAACAACACATGTCAAAATGTTGTCCTTGCATCAAAATCTAATATGTTCTCAAGCAACAGTTTTTGGTTTTTTTTTTACTTTGCTTATCAGTAAATTTAGATTATTATCGCTGAAAATATTTTTTCATTGGTTTGTGGGTACAGTGAAATTGATGTTTATCGACATTTACGATAAATCTAATCCTTCCAAGCCTATTTATGCGTGTTAATTTTTCAGGAAAGGAAAGATAGGGTGAAACATCAGAAGAGAAGGAAACAAAATCGTGGAAAAGGAATAAAGGTGTGACAGACACAGCAATTAGGTTAGTGAAATTTGTTTTATTTATACATCTTGCTTTTAAGATTATTGTTGTGTTTTTCTGGAAAGTGCCCCACAGTTCTCTTCTCTAGGGGAGGGAGGTGAAGGCTAAATGTTTTTGGATGAGTCTGCAGTCATAGGTCTAAGTAACATTTCCACACTTAATACTACACAGACTTAATAATTTGATATGTACATATCCCACTCTAACTGCGGGTGCTTTGTAAAGGTTTGTTGGCTGTTTGTTGCAAGAGTATAAGGTTGAATTGTACAAGGTACAAAGTCAGACACACTGATAAAGGAGACTGTCACAGAGCTAGTTGAGTGGCCCCTGCTGAATGCTCACCAGGCTGCTGCATTTGAATCCCACCATACAGGACCCATGTGCCTGTGAGCTTTCCTTGGACTGGGTAGGCTCCAGCATTGTCTCTTTCTTTGGCTTCTCTGGCATGCTCGCTGGGCGCACACTGTTACCCCTTCACAGAACTGGGACCTCATGGACCAGCTGCCCCGGCCCCCAGAACCAGTGTGATCACCATGACCCCCAGGCACCCGCATTGCTTAAATACATCCTTTCCTGAGCTTCCAACCTTGTGGACATTCTGGATTACAGTGTACCACTTGAGGAACACACAATAGTTGAAACACACAACACAGAAACTTTGCAAAAGGTTCCTGTAAAAGGGTTTGCGCCGGGGCTCGACCCTTCAGGACAGGAGGGGAGCCACACCGACTCCCTACTGCACGAATTAAATAGTCCGTTAGCTCAGGACTCAGCCCCTCTGGTCCAGGGGGCTGAGGAAACCACAGTCAAGAACCCAGGCCCTCTGGAACAGGGGCTGGGCAGGCAGGCAGTCACTAAGCTCTGGCCCTTGGAGGCAGGGCGGAGCACAAATAGTCAATTTAGCTCAGGTCCTCTGGAGCAGGGGCTGAGCACAAGCAGTCAATAAGCTCAGGCCCTCTGTAGCAGGGGCTGAGCACAAGCAGTCAATAAGCTCAGGCCCTCTGTAGCAGGGGCTGAGCACACACAGTCTATAAGCTCTGGCCCTTGGAGGCAGGGCGGAGCACAAATAGTCAATTTAGCTCAGGTCCTCTGGAGCAGGGGCTGAGCACAAGCAGTCAATAAGCTCAGGCCCTCTGTAGCAGGGGCTGAGCACAAGCAGTCAATAAGCTCAGGCCCTCTGTAGCAGGGGCTGAGCACACAGGCACTTTAGGAGCTCTGGCCCTGGGTCAGGGCGGAGCACAATAGTTAATTTAGCTCAGGCCCTCTGCAGCAGGGGCTGAGCACAAGCAGTCACTAAGCTCAGGCCTCTGTAGCAGGGGCTGAGCACACAGGCAGTTTAGGAGCTCTGGCCCTGGGTCAGGGCGGAGCACAAGCAGGCAATTGGCCTAGGCAGGTAAGGGGCTCAGGTTCCTACCTGCGTTGGGTGAGGGGGAAGCCTGCCACCCGTGTGTAGGGGTGGCAGGGGGGGACACAGGCCCACCCACTCCACTGTGTCCCAGCCCGGGGCCCTAGCAGCGATTAGTGTCGCTGCCGGTCAGTGGGGTATCCTGACCGAAACACACTGCCATGGGCTCATAGGCCTCTGTAGCCTGACTGGGGTCGGCTACCCCCGGGCTACTTCCATTTTCCCCCTCAGGGCCTACCTCGTCTGTGGCATCGGCCGCGGTCCAGTCCATCAGTGGGGACTCCTCTCGGCCGGGGCTTGGCGGCAGGTCTGGTAGCTCTGTAGGGAAATCCGGCCACTGATCCTCGGGCGGTTCCTCCGGATAACAACAGGGCGGGAAGGATTCTGGCGGGGCCTCCCCTTCAGGGTTGCTGTGGGGGAGTTCCACGGGCGCCTCCCAGCGACGGGAGCGGGCGGGCTCCGGCGGCTCCTCTTCGTAATGGGCTCGGGGCAGCTCCGGCCAGCTAGGGCATCCACCTCGGGCTTCCGAGGTATCCTGGCGGGGAGCTCCCGACCGCACGTCTGCTCCCTGCGGTGGCCGGCGCCTCACTGAGCTCTGGCTGCTGGCCTTTATACTTCCTGTCCCGCCCCTTGACTTCCGGGGGGCGGGGACAGGTGGCGGTGGCTCCGCCCACTTGGGTGTTTGCGCCGGGGCTCCCTCTTCAGGACAGGAGGGGAGCCACACCGACTCACTACAGTTCCAAAATGAATCACTCTTTAGTTTAGATGGCACAAGCAATATAGCTATCTAGACGAAATGATAAAACACCTCCATTTCTCCCCTTGAGTTTTCTCACCGCTCTTGAGTGTTCTTTGGGATTTGGTCAGAGTTCTTGTGAATCAGTGTCCTGCACATGGTTTCTCTGAATCATGCAGCCAGCTTCCTTCTTCCTTGGCTGGTTTAGCCGTTAAAAAAGGTTGCCTCTGCTATGAAAGCATGCCCCTTTGTTCCTCTCTTGCCCCACGTTTCCTTATAGTCTTTTTAAACCAGTGCTCTGTCACCTCTGTCTCTTTGTTCTGCTGTTTGGGGATTTTTCCACTCTCCATTTCCCTGTCCCTGCCGATAAAGTTGATCAAAATTGTTTTCCAGCTCAGACATGCTCCCTACAATTTCTTTTGTTTGTTCAGTAGCTCCTTCCAGACAGGGTACATAATACTGTGTCAGGGACCTCCTCAACCCATGGCTGAGTCATTAGCCATTAAGGCATTCAATGACACAGCAATTACGTAAAATTAACTACAATTCCTAAGTCATACATAGATTCTCCAAATCGTCACAAAGACAAACAAAGACTGGGGAGAGAAGCACTGTTTAAGGACAGGGAGAAGTGGGAAAGCAATTATGTATCTTGCGCCTGGATTGTAACTGTTCTGTATCTAAACAATGGTATGGAGTCAGATTTATTCATCATAACATATGAATTTGCCATTAATAGTTTAACAGAACAATAATGCAGTTTCTAATTATCTTTCAGACAATGAGAGACTACAATTTCAAGGCCAGATTCTGCCATTTTAATGTTGAGTGTAGTATCTTACTCCATGAATAGCCTCACTGAAATCAGTGGGGCTACTTGCAGACTCAAGTACTGCTCAGCATGTGTAAAAGTAGCAGAATGGGCCCTTATGCTTAATTCCCATGATAGATTAGGAAAGAGCATGAAATGGTACAGTGGAAATCTGTTCTTGTGGCCATTGTCTTGGGAAATGGTATATGTGGAGTACATTCTCGCTGCAGTCTTGTCGTCTTTCTTGTATGCAGTGATCTGGCAACATTATGTGACTGACAGATTGGCTGGATGATTTGCATTTCTCATTCATAGAACTCAAAGCCCTTTAGAAAAATAGGTAAGCAATGTTAACCCCGTTTTACAAACAAAATAACTGAGGCATAAGAGTTAAATGATTTGCCCCAGCACACACAGCAAATCAAACAGTGGCGTTAGAAGGAGAATCCAGATCTCTCAACTCCTGGCCCGCTGGTCCAGTCCATCAGCTGCCATCATCAATTGCCCATCACATTTCCTAAACTTCAGCTACAGAAGAGCTGTGAGACCAGGACAAATTTCAAAATGGCCTATCAACACTGCCCATATTTGAAAAACTTGGTCTTTCTTGTGTTGGTGAAAGGCTTCCTTTAACTATTGCAACATTTTTATAGTAATAATCATTGACAGTAGTCATCCATCTTGGATGTTTTAGACACAACGACTCCTGCGTCTTGGCAAAGGGTTAGACTAGATGACCCTTGCGGTCCCTTCTTACCCTGTGATTCTATGAATGTATTTTTAAATGTGGTATTTGTAAGAAAATGTTTATTCCGTATACAACATGTTTGACTGTGACTGCTATTCTTGTGCTATATATTTAGATATCATTGTGTAACTGGAGTAAGAGATCAAATAAAAGGGGAGGGGATAGTGACAGGAAGAGAGAAACCTTGTTTGAGCTGTGAATATAATGGCTGCAGCTTTTTTGTGGAAATGACTAGTAGAAGAGGAAGATACAGTTTATCTGGGCAAATTTTACAACCGTCTCCCAGGTTATGCATAAGTAATTCCATCAACGGGAACAACTCAGCTTATGTAGAGTAAATGGGGAAGGAAAATAGAGAATGAAGAACCTTAAACCTTTCTAAAAGCAGGAGGATTTGTTCTTCCACGCTGTTCTGCCTGAGAGTGGATTAAAAGCATGTTGTTATATAACACCCTGTCACAGGAAAGGTTACTACAGTCTAGTCTTATCTACAGTATTAGTTAATAATTATGAATGAGTTCCCCTAATCCACTGATATTAACAGTTTGGCACACATTTGAAGACTTTCTGTAGTCTAATGCTCATTGGGATGACTGGTCTTCATCAGGCAAGTGACTTCGATTGCAATACAGACTCAAGAGACAGAAGCTCACAGTATCAAAGGCATTTTAGACCGACAAGGTAAAAACGCGTCATATTTTGTTACATATGTTTTGAGCCACACTTTGCTTTTGAAAGAGCTTGTGTCATTGATTTAATTCAGTGTATGCCTAGATCTTGTAATCCCGTATGGTAGCTTCATTTGTTTTATAGTGGAAACTGGATAAACTGATCATGATTTAAATTATAGTACATGTTCATCTACTATGCTGTTGTAGGTACAGAATGTTAATGTCTCAATTCATCTGTATTTTTCCCCTGAAGGGCATTTTCTAATTGCTATTCATTGCATTTTTTTTAGTCCCTGCACTCTTCCCCTTCCCTTCAGACAGTCCTAGTGACCAGTGATGAGAATCATTAGCTGATTCAGTGATCTTCAGATCACAGATGGTTCAATATAAATTTGTTGAAAGTTTTAGTTTTATAGTAGACAAACTGTTCAAAATTTTTCTGACCGTCAAGTGGAACAGTTTCCTTACACAAGGTCAGTTTCACTAATCCACCAAATTTCTAATGGATCCATTCGTATGGTCTGATAATTAGTGCAATGTTTCGGTGGATTTGAGCTAGACAGGTTTTAGCTTTTTTCCTCCTGATACTGCATATCTGTGGTATAAGCAGGTAGTACAAAAGTGCTTAAAATCTTTGTGTATCGTCAGTGTGATTCAAGGCCATTCATTCTCATGCTTTACTAGTGGAGCAAAATATTGACCATACATGTATTTATGTATGCTACCAGGCACTATATTGGGCAGGTGGGGAACATATGTAAATGGTATCCCAAACTGTCTCTTGCTGCTATTATGAAATGTTGTTTGGAGAGATCAGACATGTTAAAAACCATTTTAAAAAGCCGTGTTTGAGACTATCGCTACCCAATCTTGACCATGGTTTCTAAAACGGATTTTAATATGGCTTAGCATTTGTATAGTCTTGTAAAGCATTTTATCCCAGAACTGTTTTAAACAATTTCAAACTACTTCAGGAAGCACTGTATTAATATTAAAAGGAGAGGGTGTTTTTTTTTTTATTCTACCAAGGTTAAACCGTTATTAATACAAGATATATATATATATATAGTCATATATCTCCCGAGTCTTACAATGAGTACCCGTGCCACTTGATGTTACTTTTCATTAGGATGACTGCCACCTCTAGCAGGATGAGAAATAACTTTTTAAAAAAAAAATGTTTTTGTGAATTTAGTGCTGCTGCAAAACACCAGATTGACAGCTGTTGGATTGAAATCCTCCATTTATCCACAGAACGAGTGGAGCTTTGACAATTACCATGCCAACTCCATCGTGCTTCTCTACCAATGCACCTCAACTCTAAATGGGAGGGACTGTCCACCGCTAGCAGTGAGAGGGTGTTTAGGCTTCTTGCCCATTTAGGCCTCGGTCTCTCTGTCGAGGCTGCCAACAAGGAGGCCAGTTAGTGGTGGTGACAAATGTGGACGTTTGTCTAGTTAGTAACTGGCCTGAGAACATCACACTGATTTCACACAAGCCACAAAACAGCCATTAGATGGCAACAATTTTTGGCATTACTAGCCTGGCCTGGATTAAAATCTGTAATTGTGGAGTAAAGAGAGATTATATACATTACTAATCTCCTGGGCTATCCAGGCCCCTCAGTAAAACCTATTTTAAATTAAATCTTTTACATAGGTGTCCCGGCTTATACACCAGATGTGCTTCTCAACATGTGAACCCATCAGACTGCTGAGCAGAATGGTGCAGCTTTCCTTATAAGGCAAGAGGTTTTAAAGCTCAGATTTTCCTTTCATCCTTCCTCTGTGAGGTAAGGACTCACAAAACAGGCCTTAATTTGGACCCAAAAATTGGCATAAAATGAACGTTGTCAAATCAGATAAATTTAAAGTTAGCTTAAATGGATTGTGTTGTGTTCCGGAGTACACTAGAGTTTAGCAACTTTTAGTTTCAAGAGCAACAGTATTGAGAAACCTCTGTGGGCACCCACTTAGTTGTCACTTTATATAGGCACCTATTTATGCGTGTTGGAGTAGGTATCATCTTGGATTTCTCGGGTTTGGTTTTTGCACAATTCTCAGTCTTTGTGGATTTCCAACAACAGATTTCCAAATAGATTTTGCTAAAAACAGTTATGCTAACTAAATATTTTTACGTGAGAGGATATTTATTAGTCCTATAAATAAGGATGTTATGGAAATATTCCTAGAAAGTATATATTATTTATAAGTGTGCTATGTCAAATGTTCATTTAGTCACGTAAACAAAGCAAGAGGTCTGTTGCCAGTGCACTGTAGTAAAGCTTAGCTATTATGAAACAGGGAGCAAAACACTTCCAGCTATTAAAAACAAAGGGCCAAATCCTCGGCTGTTGCAAATTGGCTTAACACCATTGATTGGAGCTATGCAGATTTACCCCAGCTGAGGCTGTAGCCCCAGAAAAATAAATCAGCAAAACATGTGATGTTTCCCTGTGACCGCTGAAATTGTGCTAAATAAAACAGTTGTGGTCATCTCGTACAAGAGTAAACAAAATATTACTTACAGTTTGTCAACACTACCCATACTTTTTTAAATAGACTCTACATTCTTTTTGCTTTTTATAACTGTGTCACTTTGCCATTCACTTGATTCAGCTGGTTATTCCTAGAGTGCCCACTCTAGTGACTGCTTTATCCTTTTACACTCAGAACTTTTCCTCTACTCATTCAGAAGCCCTTGTTTTTCAAGTTACAAAGCCTTTGATTTCAGAGACATTTCAGTTACGCAATATGGTATTTCCCTCACTTGCTTTCAAGAAACCTAACTATGCTCCAGGGTCACAAGGGGTTTCTACAATTAATAGCTGCATTAACTTTGACAGAGCTTTCTAGAATCTGCCTTTTTATTTTTGTTTTTCTCACGTAGTTGGTTAAAAAACAGTGGCAGTTAGAGACTAGCAGATGAGACAGGAATGAGTTAGCAGTTACTTATTGGGATTCCTTCCAAGGAGAGAAGGTGGAGTTTTAAACCGATCACAATCTTTTTAAAATAAGAGTCTAGGCGAGTAATTGATGTATGCTGAATCTGTGGGGGACCCATCGAAGGACACTTCATAGGAAACCAAAAATCTCAGTGAGTGATGAGAAGAAATTAGGATTTTTTTAAGGTTGTCTTTAGAGATTTTTCTCATATGACAGATACATAAAAATAATGTGGATATTAAAAATATTTTAACATGCTGCAAACTGTTAATACATTGGTCCTGATCTGTCTTTATTTACATTGTTTCACACAGGTGTAACTCATTGACTTCAGTGGAGTCACTTCTGGTTATCCCTGGTGTGAGAGGAAGAGTCCTGTTTTAGTTGTACTGTGCAAATATGTGTGCATGTTACAGTTTGCACTAAATACATACATGTACAAACTCTGAAAGCAGCTGTACATTAATAGTACTGTAATAGCAATGATCTGATATCAAATAGTCATAATTCTAGTCCTTGCTTCTTCAAGGTGACTGTGATTATAGACATCATAAAACTTGAATTGCCTAAAATAAAGTTATACTCCTTGACTTGCACCTTTCACATTTTAAAAACTTCCCCCGATTGATTAGTCCTTTATAGGGACTGCACAATTTGTTCCCAAAACAAAAATACTACTTAATGTTTACAATGCAATTCAAAGCACATTACAAAAATGGGGTTAGTAAGTTAATGACAATCAGCTAGATTTTACATGTCAGACATTTTGATTTTTTTAGATAAGATTTTTTTAATTAAATTGAATCATATATCTAGTGTGTGTTTAATAGTGCAGATTTAAAATTTTCCTGACAGAATAGCCATGTGCTTTACCACTGATAGTCAGAACATCTTCACATCTTATAATATTGTATTGAAATGCAAATATTTTACCATTAGTTTTAGCAGTAAAAGATCAGTTCTGTTGTTCTTGTCAATGATATTTGCATTTGATTCTTTCTGAGAAATCCAGTAATGTGTCTTATATGAAAGTATCTAGGAACAACAGAAGTTTTTGATTTAGGGCCTGATCTTCTAAAGGGTAGAATTTCAGAACCACATGCAGTAATGCCTATGCAGTTCTGTGTGCAGGTACCACTGGTGTGTGTGTGAATCAGGTATTTGTAGCTCTCTTGCTCGGTGTCTAAATTGTCATTTGCACATGCAACTGTCTGATTTATCCACAGTAATTGTGCATGCATATTGGAACCATGATCCAAATCCAGTGGTGTCAATAAAAAGGACCAGGATACATCATTGCATGTGTGTGTGCGACTGCATGATTCTGCCCTCTTCAGAATTTGACTCTTAATTCCTTAATATCTGGATTTAGCATTTGTAGTGGGAGAGTGGACTAGGGTATGTTGTAAAGTGAAATTGAAAACCTAACCCTAGGGGATTAGGAGCTGCATCTTTCCTGCCCGGCTACTAGTGGAAAACCAGCATAAAACAGGTGTCCAAGAGAATGTTTTAAAACGTCAAGCTTGAAAGAATGTTATTTCTTAGCTATCTGGCCATATTTAAACTAAATGTACATATTCTTGCATATGCAAACATTCTGTCTCTCTCTCTCCCCCTCTGGTGTGTGTGTGTCTTCTCTCTCTCTCTCTCATATATGCTGGGCAAGGACTTTTAATTTGAAATATTAACATGAATCAGACATCTGGGTTTTAGGGGAGGAGCATTTGTCGCTGCAGCATAAACAGTTTAAACTCTGGAGCTTCTTTATGACTTAGCTTTTTCCTTTTTTTAAAGGTGGATTTCAGACTGCATAGAGCTGACAGTAAGTAATTTGGGTATATTTCATTTGTCTGTCATAATGAGTGTTTGTATGAGAGTTTTACTCTAAGGTTAGAATTAGAATCATGCATATTTCTTTCTGTTGTTTTACAGTTTTAAATGCTGCAGTTAGAGGCTAGAATACACGACTTTTCAAAAATAGGTTGCTGCTGTTCTGGAGTTTTTCATAGAGATCATATAAAGAAGGGGTTTCCCGAAATGTTAATTTAAAATCTCAGCCTGAAGACTAAGATATTTTTATGAACTGAAACATATTAGGTGCCGATGGTTACTAAGGAAGAGAATGTAAAAGAGAAAATACCATTTTAAAATATAAAGGGATTTTAAAAAATCCTGCTTTATGCTATGTTGAAGTATAACTTGAGTTTTTCTGTAGGCCATGTAAATAGTTCTGTTATAAAATAGGTGGATCACAGAACTCAGGATAAAACACCATGTTATTGATCCCCTCATGATCCTTTAGTAAAAAGCTTTGATGTGAGGGTTTTTAGGTTTATCCAGTAATATAAAGGTATAGGATTGTTAATTAAAGTCCCTGGTTGTATTTCTGACCTCACTTACACCCATGACTGTATATGTGAAAGCAAAATTGTGTCAAAATATGGCCAAAACTCTTACATTTGGAGCAGCTCCATTTTCACTGGTCCTTTCCCCATATCTAATAATAACCCAGGTACCTTTTCTGTCTGGTTGGGAAAGAGGTATCACTTTCTGAAGTGATGAGGCTAACTTTACGTGCTAATTTATTTAAAAGATAATTATTTCACATAGTGATTGTTACAAGCATTTATGAAACTCCCATTCCTGTGGTAGGTAGATGCTCTTTACAAGGGTCAGGCTTAAGAGCAAACATTTCTCAAAGGATTAATCCCCAAATAATTTAAACAATGGAAACAGCCTTCATATGCTGTTGCCCCTGCACCCCTCCACGCATCATTGGTAGCACACTCAGTTCTTGGGCAGAGGTAAATGTGTGTCGCAGGATATTGACCAGGTGTGTTACTGAGGCATTTTGGGGGGCATCCGGTATAGATCACTGTCAGACGTCCAGATGGAGCTTAGTCTGTTCTAGTTTGGCAATATCTGTGATCCTGTGGTGTGCTTGTTTTGGAAAAGTTCCCAGTAATCATAGAAAGGCAGGGGCTGGAAGGGACCTTGGGAGGTCATCTAGTCCATCCCCAACACTGAGGCAGGACCAAGTAAACCTAGACCAGCCCTGACCGGTGTTTGTCCAACTTATTCTTAAAAACTTCCAGCGATGGGGATTCCACAACCTCCGGTGGAAGCCTGTTCCAGAGCTTAACTATGTTTATAGTTAGAAAGTTTTTCCTAATATCTAAGCTAAATCTCCCTTGCTGTAGATTAAGCCACTACTCCTTGTCCTGCCTTCAGTGAACATGGAGAACAATTGATCAGCGACCTCTTTCTAACAGCCCTTAACATATTTGAAGACTGTGATCATTCCCCACCTTCAGTCTTCTTTTCTCAAGACTAAACATGCCAGTTTCTTTCATCCTTTCCTCATAGGTCATGTTTGAGGATAATGAGGTAGCTTTGAGGTTGTTTCCTGCTTCAGCAGCATTCTGAATAGATAGCGAGCAGTGCACTGCATTTGCCAAGGCCAGAGAAAACAAGGTTGCAGTAATTGAGACAGGAGAGTTTAGCTGCATGGATGGCTAGGAAAGGCTGTACTTTAGCTACATTATACAGAAAGAAAATGCAAGCTGTAATCATAGCCTGTATAGGAGGACCTACAGAGAGGTCGATGTTCAGGACAATGCTCAGCTTATGGGCCTGAGAAACAGGCAGGATTGTGGTGCTGCCCACAGTGATTGAAAAAGGGGGTAGGGTGGAAGGCTTGGGGGAAATATCCACGAGGAAATGGCAGAGAGGCAGGCTGAGATTTTAATCTGGACATTAGGTAACAAGTCTGGAGTGGGGTGGTAGAGCTGTGAGTCATCAGCATAGGGAGGTAGTTGAATTGGTTTGTTGATGAGATTGCCCAGAGATAAGGGGGCCAAGGACACAGCCCTATGGAACCCCCATAGAAAGCTGGAGCGGGGGTTGAGGAGGATCCTCCTAGGGACATGGTGAAGGAATGATTAGAGAGCTAGGAGGAGAACCAGGAGAGGACAAGGGAAGACAAGATTTCAAGAACAACACAGTCAGTGGCGTCAAGGAGGAAGAGGATGGAGTACTGGTTCTGAACTTTGGCTAGGGAGAGATCACTGGAGACTTTGGCAAAAGCAGTCTCAGTGGTGTGCCCCAAATCTCTGCCTTCCTGAAACCTTCCCTTCTCGTTCTTATCGGACCCTCCCTGCACTCTCCAGCCTTTTCCCTCCCAATATCCCCAGTGTTCCCCACTCCCAGGTAACCTGGATCGCCTCCCCAACCTACAGCACCAATGCTGGGCCCTCCACCCGCTTTTCCCCATTCCCAGTCTCCCACTCCCCCAGCCCACACCACTACTAGTTCCCAGGAGCTCCTATTCCTGGCTCCCTCCCTCCTCTTCCTTCCACTGTACCGACCTTCCCTGATTCCCTCTAGTACTAATCTTCCATGCACCCTCCCCTTCCTCGCACTGCTTTCAGTCCTCCCTGCTTTGTGGCATGCCAGGAGTACCAGCTCCCCATCATCTTCTCCCCTCCCACTGCTCTCTGCTCACTCTTTTCCCAAGCACTCCTGAAAGCATAATTAGTTCTATACAATTAGATAAGTCCCAGTTAATTTTCATTGTGTGTTAAGTCCTCCTTCTGATCATGTGTTGCCAAGAAAACGCTGAAGAGTCTGTTCCCTCTGTTTCTGTAGAGAATTGATGTAACTCCCATTAATAATAATAGTTTTGTGTGTAAATCATCCAATCATCAGTGGGAGAACGGGGTGTTTCAGTGTTAAAGGTAAAACTGGCCCTTAAATCATGGTGTGGCCGTGCTGTGTTAAACCACTAAAGCCATATTCCAGACCATAGTTTCAGATTACATTTGTAGAAACAGTGAATTTCTATTAGGACTCAAATAAATGAGAAATGCAATAAACTTTGCTAACAGTAAAGTACTATGCACAGGATAGAGGGAAACAATCAGGCATTTCATCAGACTTTAAAATGTAAAGTCTGTTGCCAGAATTTTTGGGATTTACTGAAATTGCATCAATCCTGGTGGACATTCTTTCCTTCTATAATTCTAACACTGTTGGCAAAATGAATCCACTGTGTATTAATAGAGCTCTTTCATAAAAAAGGAAAGTCATTTTGTATTGTGTGTGCATGCTGCTTCATACTGTAAAAGTGCCCTTTTATTACCTGGTTGTGATTGTGAGTGTAGTAAAAGAGAAATTTCAATGTGCCATCTAGCGTGTATCTGAAAAAATCTGTAAAAAGAGTCATTGTAGTATCAAGATATATTTGAGATGTATCTTTTTTGGTTGCTTCAGATCTGATTGCATGAATTATGAGAGAAGAGGAGGATGTGCAATGTTTTGTACATAAAAATGTGCTCCAGATAATTTTTGGCTGTCATGATCAGGGTCGTAACTAATAATTTGCAGTTTGTACATATGTTGGATCTACTGTTCCTTGATCTAAATTAATATATATATATGTGTGTGTGTATGTATGTGTGTGTGTGTGTGTGTATATATATATACACACACACACACACACATTTAGGATATATATATATATCTCCTAAAGTTCACACCCAATATGCTCATTAGCCTACTGTACTTATTAAAACAAAGCAACCTGTCAGTCACCATAAAAGATTCCACAGAGAATTAAACATTGCACTTTGTAGTATATGCCTATCTACAGGACACTTGGGGTAACTTCTGTCGTTAGTTCAAAAGAGAAGGAATTAAGAAGCAAGGGCTATGCCACTGCTGTTCTGCTTGTGTGTAGAGATCTGCACATGATGGAGAGATTCACTTAATGTGAAGTACTGTACCATCACAGCGTTCCACAAAAATGTGAAAAATCCTCTATTTAAAGAAAAAAATCCACCAGCCCCAACAATGCCCGGCAGTATGCCTGAATCTGAATCCTTCTCATGCTGTCAGATATTGCTTATGGCACAAACAGGGCGCTGCCATCACTGTCTATCCTGGCTGCTCATTGCATGTTCTCTATTAAGTCACCTAAGTTTTCCCTCTCTCCGTAGCAGGTGACAGAGAGATTCTTTTGACTGGCCCCTTTTGGGTGTTCTTCCAGCTGCCCAATGGCACAACTGCAGATGCTCTGGCCTTATTCTTAACACATGTCCCAAATATTTCCATCTTCTTTTTTGGTTGATTTTAATTTTGAATCGTCATACTGTTAAAGTATGTAGTATTAACAAAGTTTTTTCTCTGAGAATTTCCTAAACGTTTATAAACATTTAACAATTGTTTAGTGACCAGAAGACCCTGTGGATCTGAAACTGTTCAGACTGTGGAACTTAGCTGAAAATAAGGAATACAGTTTGAAAGCAGAAGTCAAAGACGTTGTAGGTCACAAAGCAAAATAAAATTCCTTCACATAGCTCACATGTGTAAGAATTTGTTGTCCAGAATTACGAAGCATTCTAGAGAGGGTATTGTGTAATTTATGATTGTGTAATGTTCATAACAAGGCTAAAAATGGAAAAGGGCAGCATTACAGGGCAGGCATATCGAAGGCAAAAGGTTATGTAGTGGCTCTGCGATTTTTTTTTAATTATTGAAAGAAGTTAATTGTTTTTAAATAGTGAATATTTGAAGTAATTACATATTAAATATTGGGAATAACAGTTGGCAATAAAAATATGGGACTGAAAATATAAAAGATCAAACATCAATGTTATTGTGTGCACTAATTGTGCAGAAATTTCAGTAACAGTAGCTTCAGATTTGTAACAAGTCACTTTTTTGCTGAATGTATTTGAGAGGCAATTAGTTTTTTCTGTTTAATGATAGCTCCACTTACTGACTGCAGGCAGAGAATCAGTGTGATTTACACACTGCATAATATGGTGTTCCTGCAAGACAAAAACCTCCCTCCTCTATTAAAAACCATATATTATTGACACTGAACATGGAAGCATGGACTCACTTTTATGCTTGAGTGGATAAAGAATGCTAGGTTCATGTTTATTCTGACTAGCCTTTATGTATGATAAATAGAAAAGCAGCCGTTTCTCCCTCTTTATTAGTTTGATACAATTTACGGTGAAGATTTGTTTTGCTAATGTAGTTTTCATATGTATCATGTATAATTATTATTTTTAGAAAGGCTCTCCATCGTGGAGCACAGAAAGGAGCAAAGCAGACCAAAAAGAGGGAAGTTCAGAAAAAGTAAGGAGCAGAAACAATATAGCAGGTTTCGATTTCTCCCAAGCCCACTGAAACCCCTCTGCACCAACTCCATTTTGTTTGTTATGACTCCAGGGGCACCCAAGGTGCAGCCTGAGAACCAATGCAGTCTGGTGGTACCTCCAGTTTCCTATATTTTAGCTACTAGATATATGATATGATATGATATGATATGATATGATATGATATGATATGATATGGGGAGTCTAATAATTTTAACCAGCCAAAACTCCAGAAGTTTGATTCTGATCTAATTTACATCAGTTGAACTCCATTGGTTTCAGTGGAGTTCCGTCTTTTTGACATTGGTGTGAGATCAGAACCGGGCCCCTGATCTGCTATTCCCCTCTAATGGAGCTGTGCGTGTGTAAAATTTTTTTTTTTAGATCATATTATGATTTTATTCTGTACAACGATCTGGAATTATTTCCCTATAACTGCAGGCTCAGAAGACAAAGTTGATGAAGGGGAGGGATAGCTCAGTGTTTAAGCATTGGCCTGCTAAACCCAGGGTTGTGATTTCAATCCTTGAGGGGGCCATTTAGGGATCTGGGGCAAAAATCTGTCTGGGGATTGGTCCTGCTTTGAGCAGGGGGTTGGACTATTTGACCTCCTGAGGTTCCTTTCAACCCTGATATTCTATGATTCTATGACAAGCAATTTCTATCTCCCTCTCAAGGAAGATATGAGCATATGTTATGGTTGTGCTGTGCTCATTTTTTGACTAACAATTTTGTGAAAATGAGTGCAGAAATTGGGCTGCTGACAGGTTGCCAAGATGGCCTTTTAAATAGCAAATTTTAGGTCCCCCTGTTTTAATTCCACTTTCTTGGTTTTTCATCACAGTTTTCTGAATCCCATCTTTCTCCAAGAAAAATCTGTTTCTGCAGTACAGCCAAATAATCCATATCAAAAAGGAGTTGTTGGGCTAGCAGTTTATTGAAGCACAGATCAGCACAACTGGGGGCAGGGCTGATGTGGGTGATGACCTATTCGCCACTGTCAAATGGGGGAGGAATGTGTAACCCCAGGCTGCACCACACCTCTCTGTAACCCACTGAAATCAGAGGTAGGGCACTTACAATCAGCCAGTGGGGCTTGTTCCCTCACTCTTGGCCCTCTCTGGAGTGGTCCATAAACTTCACAGTTCCTCACCGAGACTCCCCGCCATTCATGAGGTTCTGCTATACACACTGGAACTGTCTATTTTGTCCTGCTGTCAGACCCTGGGTTTGGAGTTCCATTTTATCCTCTCCTTCCCATCCAGGTCTTTCTCGGGCCTGTTGTTTTGTAGCTTGAGGATATATTCCTTCTTGTTCTTTTGCCTTTCTCTCCCACGAGTTACAGAAATCATTTATCTGCCACAGCCCCTCAGTCTTAAGTGATGCTAACTGTTATCACCCTCTTCCCTTTGGTCCCAATTGTGCTATATATAGGCATAGCCTTGTGCTGAAGCCACATTGACCCCTGGAGACCTCAGGGAAGAATTCCTTGCCATAGTTCTCCAACACACAGGGGGAGCACTGCTACACCCCTTCAGGGGGTGCACTATACACCAAATCTCCACCCGCCTGTGTAGTCAGCCAGCTGTGCTCACCACTGCTTCACGGACTGCAGTTGTGCCTGGCTGCTGAGCAGAGGCTCAAGGGGTACGGGCTTCCCCCGGTGTCACATCAGAAACCAATTCTGTCGTGTTTACTGCTTCCTCCCTAGGTATAGATACAAAATCCACAAAAGTGGCCTCAATACCAATTCTTGCGACATGCTGTTCCTTCTATATTTTTTCTCATTCATCTTAACCTCTCGTGCAATCTCCCTTTTACTCTCCAAACTAGGAATTGTAAAGGCATAGCCAAATGTGCAGCTTCCTTTCATTTTGGCATGTTCTCAGGATGTGTCTTAGGAAATTACAGCAAGGACAAACCTTTAGAAAGACGTGCAATTAGAGTACACATACATTCCTGTTCTAAATTGTTATGTAGTATAGAATTAGGTCAGGCACACCCATTCTAAGTGTGTATTTCCTGCTTAACTCATGTTTCTCAGCCTACTTCCATATGGAAATTTCTTTGGGGATTTAAAGGGACACTGTCACCTTAAAACTAAGATTTTGTTTTATTCATCTTGATTACACTTTAAATTATTAAGGTTGGAAGAATTTTAAATATGAGATTGTTTCTTTGTTGCCTCTAGCATCTTGAATGGTGAATTAAACTAGTCACTTTCACTGTTTTTAGTCAGTTTTACTTTTCCTGCTGTCATGCAAAAAGCACAGTGCTTCAGTGCCGGGGCGGGGTTGCCCCACACTAGGGAAATGTTTAATTCCAAACAAAATTCAGTTTAATTCATGAAAAATTTCCATGAATTTTAGGTTTTATAAAACCTCCTAACCTAAACCACCTGGTAATGTGTTTTTAAAAACTATCAACTAAATATCAAATTTGTATTGGGATAAGGAAGAAGGACATAGTATCGCTATGAAAATAAGAGTTGGCAGGAGACAGCCGGTCTGCACTAGGTTTTTATTATCTTTCATTTTATAAAATACTTTGAATGAAGATAGAGCCTTGCATGGATACAAAATTTGTATCTGCATCCGATCTGCAGACCATGTTTGCGGATATCCGCAAACATGATGCAAATATCCATGGATATAAAGCGGATATTTTCAGATTTGCCGGGCTCTAAATTCAGATGAACTTTTGTTGCTGGATATTTATTTTTGTGAACATACTGTAACTATTTTCCATTGCCACATTCTCTGTTTACAATTATTTTTTATTTCACTCTGTAATAGGTGGCCCAGTAAACCCCTCTAATATCTGTGTGAGGGGACTGTGTGCTGTGGGGTGTGATCCCTAATATCACAGAGAGCAGGGAAGAATAGTGTAGTAGAGGCAGCTAGCCATTCCCCCCCCCCCACACACACACACACACCCTTTCAATGTGCAACAGGGAAGATCCAAATGGAGGGAGTGACGGGTTCGGTCACAGAGACCCCCTTGGGACTGTCACCTGACGTGCTGGAATTACCTCTGAGCCCGTTTTCCCTGCCAGCTTGAGACTCCAGAACCCTGCCTTGTTGAGCCAGACATGCTAGTCTGCTGCAACACAGACCCAGGTCTGGTCCACGCCCCCAAAGCTGCAGACTTTAACCAAAAACTGCTCAGCAGGTCACCTATCTCCAGCACCCAGACACCCAGCTTCCAATGGGATCCAAACCTCAAATAAATCCATTTTACTCTGTATAAATCTTATACAGGGTAAACTCATAAATTGTTTGCCCTCTATATCACTAATAGAGAGATATGCACAGCTGTCTGCTCACCCAGGTATTAATCACTTACTCTGGGTTCAAAAATAAACAAAAGTGATTTTATTAAGAATAAAAAGTAGGATTTAAGTGGTTTCAAGTAATAACAGAACAAAGTAAGTCACCAAGCAAAATAAAGCAAAACACGCAAGTCTAAGCCTAATACATTAAGAAACTGTTTACAGGTAAAATCTCACCCTCAGAGATGTTCCAATAAGCTTCTTTCACAGACTAGACTCCTTCCTAGTCTGGGCCCAATCCTTTCCCTTGGCACAGTCCTTGTTAGTTCCAGCAGACATCTTAGGTGGAAACTAGGGGTGTTCTCATGACTGGCAGCCCCCTTTGTTCTGTTCCACCCCCCTTTTATAACTTTGACACAAGGTGAGAATCTTTTGTCCCCACTCCTCCTCCTAAATGGAAAAGTACCAGATTTAAGATGGATTCCAGTATCACGTGACATGGTCACATGTCACAGTAAGACCTTATTCTTCATTACCCACAGGCTGGCCCACACCTCCACAGGAAGGCTTGCAGGTAAATAAATTATCTACAACCAATTGTCCTAGTCAATGGGAGCCATCAAGATTCTAAACCACCATTAATGGCCCACACTTTGCATAGTTACACTAGGACCTCAGAGTTATACTTCATATTTCCAGCTTCAGATACCAGAATGATACGTGCATACAAATAGGATGAACACACTCAGTAGATTATAAGCTTTGTAATGATACAAGAGACCTTTTGCATAAAGTATATTCCAGTTACATCATATTCACACTCATAACCATATTTCCATAAAACATTATGGAATGTCACAGAGAGTTCTACCTTATTGAGAATCATGTGGAACAACCATCAGTCTGATTGTTATTTAACTCTGCAGAGTGTTTTGCAGGCTGTCTGAAAGATGCTGTACCAAATGAAGCTGTGTCAGTTTTCACTTTAAAAATGTAAAAACTGTTCTTCCTTATTCCCTGCCAGACTGCCTTTGTAGCTTCTTACAACCACATTCCTCAGTGAATCACGACAGATAACCCTGCACCTTCCAGTTTTGTAACCAACACAATTTTTCTCTCAATCTCTTGACTATTGAGAAATGTTTTAATTTTCTAAGTTATTTTAAAATGGAGATTTCCTTTTCCAGGAAATGGGCAAATGTCCCAAGCCAAGTATATCAGCCCTGTAAATCTCCCCTTGCAGGATACACAGTAGGCTGCTGTTTGTGGGCCCCACTACACAGGACCCATGTGCTCTTAAACTTCCCTTGATCTGAGTAGGGTCCAGCACTGTCTTTGACCGCTGACACACTTCCTGGGCACAGACTCTGTTACCCCTTCACGGAAGTGGAACCTCATGGTTCAGCAGCCCGAGGCCCCCAGGAGCAGTGCTGACCTGTTTTCTCCCTCTCCGCGAAGAAACCCCAGTCGTTTAAGCACACTCTTTCCCAGAGCTCCAGCCTTGCGGGCCCTTTGGTTTACAGTTTATCTCTTCAGTAACACATGATAGTTGAAGCACATAACACACAGGCTTTGTAAAGGTTTCTAACATAATTATTGTTTACTTTGGATGGCACGAGATACACAGATCTAGACAAAATCATAAACCACTTATATGCCCTTCCCTGCCTCAGTTTCCTCACCACTCTTGGGCATTCTTTGGGATTTGGACAGAGTCCAGGACCCCACTCCTGTATGTAGCTTCTAGAAATAATAGAGTGAGTTTGTCTCCTGCAGCCAGCTTCTTTTTTTCTCAGCTGATACCTCAATCAAAAACAGTCCCCTCTGCTATGAAAACATGCCCCTCTGTACCTCTCTCTTGCCCCACATTTCCTTTAGTCTTTTTTAGCCCCTGCTCTATCACCTCTGTCCCTTTGTTCTCCTGTTTGGGGATTTTCCATTCTGCACTCCCTGCAGATAAACTTGATCAAACTGGTTTTCCAGCTCTGACACCCTTCTTTGCATATCCATTGTTTGGCCAGAGCCTAATCGTTAAGTTTAACAAGTTTTTTCTTTTTTCTGAAGCTTCTTCCAGACAAGATGGCTGACACCAGGGACCTCGCCAGCCCATGACTGACTCTCTATGCATTGAGACATTCACTGATACAACAATTTCATATAACTAAACAGATTTCATAACATGCACATAGGCAGGTTCCCCAAATTGTCACACCAAGTAAAATCAAATGCTAGGAACAGGGCCGGTGCAAGGAAGTTTCGCGCCCTAGGCGAAACTTCCACCTTGCGCCCCACCCCCCCCCAGCCCTGCGGTAGCGCCCCACCCCTCCTCCACCCTGAGGTGCCCCCCCCCCCGCGGCAGCTCCCCCCCCCTGCCCTGAGGCGCCCCCGGGGAACTGATTGGCGCCGCGAGCCTGGGAGGCAGGAGAAGTGGAGCAGCGATGGCATGCTCGGGGAGGGGGCGTAGCAGAGGTGAGCTGGGGTGGGGAGCCCTGCGGCAGCTCCCCCCCGCCCTGAGGCACACCCCCCCCCCACGGCAGCTCCCCACCCCCCCGGCCCGGGGAGCCATGTGGCAGCTCCCCACCCCAGCTCACCTCTGCTCCACCTCCTCCCCGAGCACACCGCCCCCGCTCTAATTCTCCTCCCCTCACAGGCTTCCTGCGCCAAGCAGCTGATTGGCGCCGCAAGCCTGGGAGGCGGGAGAAGTGGAGCGGCCGCTGCGCTGGGAGAGGGAGTCTGAGCTGCACGTGTCAGCGCGCCGCCAGCAGCCCAGCCCAGGAACGCTGTAAAAAAAAAATTGGGGGCACCGCTTTTTGGCACCCCCAAATCTTGGCACCCTAGGCAACCGCCTAGTTTCCCTTAATGGTAGCACCGGCCCTGGCTAGGAACCAGACCTGACTTTTAATTTTGGCTCTGGCACTAACTCCCTTGCAAGGTCACAGCCTAGATGTTCAAAAACTTGTTTTGGTGCTGAACTTGAGACATGATGGGCCTGATTTTTAGAGGTGCTCAGTACCCAGAAGTCCAGTTGAAGGCAGTGGGAGCTGAGGGCCCTCAACACCTCTGAAAATCAGGCCCAAGCTGTTTCAGGTTGGGCACTCAGAATCCATGGCCACTTTTGGAAAAGTCCTTGTCTTCCCTGTGCCTCTGTTTTCTATCATTAAAACACGTTCTGGCAGTACCTCACATGCGTGTTCAAAGGACTAATTAGTTAATGTTTGTAAAGAGCTTTGAAGATGAAAAGTGCTAATTATTTTATATATATATGCTCGTTCCCGCCATGGCAAGGATTAAGGTAATGTACTTTTACCCCAGTCAGGACATTAATGAACTGGGAGGACTTCAATATAGCCTTGTTATATGGGCTTAAGAACCATTGTCCATGCCGGATTGTTCATATAATTGTAGGTACATTAAATAAGCATCTGTTGTGCCATCCACGTGTGGTCATGGCATAAAATGCTGACTCAATAACACCCATCTTGTTAATCCACCAAAACTGGGGTTCAGTCACGTCTGTAAGGCACAGACTTTTGTTGGGGGAAGAGCGGAGCCACGCTGCCGCAGTGGAAACACAACTGGCATTATTCACATTTTGCCAGATTTTCAGAAGGGCCGAGCACTCACAATTTCAGTTGAAATCAATGGGGAACACCCGCCACATTGCCTCTAAGAACTCGCGGGGTTGATAGTGGTGTGCAGCTGCTGCTACATCTTGAGGGCTGTTAGTCTGGTACCTTTCACCAGCACTAAATTCACTTACTTGTGTGGGAGGAAGAGGATGAGAAATAAGGTGTCTGAAAGCCAACTTCTTATAAAAAGCACATTCAGCAAGTTAAATTAATATAATATGGAGATATACCTATCTCATAGAGCTGGAAGGGACCTTGAAAGGTCATTGAGTCCAGCCCCCTGCCTTCACTAGCAGGACCAAGTACTGATTTTTGCCCCAGATCCCTAAGTGGCCCCCTCAAGGATTGAACTCACAACCCTGGGTTTAGCAGGCCAATGCTCGAACCACTGAGCTAGCCCTCCCCCCTATCTGAAAAAAAAGCTATCTGAGTCATATTAAATTTATTGCAACGTATAGGTGTCTGGTACATCTAGCTTTCTCTTTCATAACACCGGTTTATAAGAAATTATGAGAAAGGATTGGGTCATTTCAATCCAGGCTCCTACAGAGTACTGGAGATCAATATGTGGCTCATGGAATCTCTGACGTATATGTGTATTTAATCTGGAGCAAAACTGACGGCAAAATTTGTTGGTTGACTGATCACAAAAATTCAGTTGAGATTTGATCACAGCAGCTATTTGACAGTTATACAATTATGATCAATAGGTACCAGTATTTCCTTGTCACCTATCATTGCTTAAATGTAGCGTATTTGGAAGGTTTGATGTAGATTTATAGAGTGTGAGGTCTTGTCTACACTAGAAACGTTTTACTGTGGTATAGCTATACCTGCAATCCCTCCTAGTGTAGATACATCTTATATCAGCAAAAAAGTGGTTCTGCTGTCACAGCTCTCACCGATTCCCCAAGAGACATACGCTATGCTGGCAAAGTCATTTTTATGCCAATCTAAGTGTGTCTACAGTCGGGCTTATACTGCCATAGCCATGCTAGTGTAAAAAAACAAACAAACTGCACTCCTAACCAGCTGCTACGCCAGTATAGGTTTTACATGTGGAACAGGCCTAAAAAATATCTGATAAAGCTTTGTAATCTTAATTGATTTATTTCTAAATATATGCGATAGATTTGTATCAAAATGAGTTACAAGAATTGCTGTGAATTTTTATGAAGTTTGAAATTAAATGAAAGTCCGTTTTGCAGTGGCGTTGGCAGGTTTACAGTGTGCTTTGCTGCACTCTGTAGATGTACGTATTCAGTCTTATTCCAGGCAGTAAGTTGCTAGAAACAGAGTCGTCATGTAGTGTTCATTACTTGGAGATTAATTTTGTCATGCAGCAGTATGAGTGTAGCCAAATTCTAGTAATTGGTGATAGGAGTTCTGTACAATGATGCACTGTGATCTCTTAAATTTCCTCCAACTAAAACGTCCTTACTAGGTCTCTCGCGTTGGAGCCAGTCGTACTTCTCTAAAATAGAATTGCTATTCAGAAGAAGGTGCTGTGGTTGCCAAAGAGCTATTTTTTTCTCATGAATATTACATGAAGCACAAGCAGCGTCTTTTCTAAAAATATGCAGAAAGAAATATGTTGCTCAATTAGTGTTTACATTTAGAAAAAATAATTAGTTGCCGCTTTTGTTAATTTCTAATTAGGACTGAAACACTTCCACTGAGCTGCACTAATGACAGCCCTAAAACCCTTATTTCAGCTCCGTTGGACTGCTCATTAAGACCATCCCTCTTGGTGCATTATGACTGAAAAGCTCCCTCGCTATTATTTATTAGTAGCTCATTGTTTCATTATCTAATATATTTTATTCACTAATTCTGTAGCTTGGTACATGTTATATCCTGTTTTACAGAACACACTTGAAAACATTAGACTCTAACTGAGACAAAGGCAATACAACTAAATCATGGTTGAAGCTCAGGAAGTGGTAGACACCTCATTAGTGAAATTAGGGTAGGAAAGGTTTCAGTGGTAGCTGTGTTAGTCTGTATCAGCAAAAACAACAAGGAGTCCTTGTGGCACCTTAGAGAATAACAAATTTATTTGGGCATAAGCTTTTGTGGGCTAGAACCCACTTCATCAGATGTATGAAGTAAAAAATACAGGAGCAGATATAAATACATGAAAGGATGGGGGTGTTTTACCAAGTGTGAGGTCAGTCTAATGAGATAAATCAATTAACAGCAGGATACCAAAGGAGGAAAAATAATTTTTGAAGTGGTAAGAGAGTGGCCCATTTCAGACAGTTGACAAGAAGGTGTGAGTAACAGTAGGGAGAAATTAGTATTGGGGAAATTAAGTTTAGGTTTTGTAATGACCCAACCACTCCCAGTCTTTATTCAGGCCTAATCTGATGGTATCTAGTTTGCAAATTAATTCCAGTTCTGCAGCTTCATGTTGGAGTCTTTCCTGTATTTTTTACTTCATACATCTGATGAAGTGTGTTCTAGCCCACGAAAGCTTATGCCCAAATAAATTTGTTAGTCTCTAAGGTGCCACAAGGACTCCTCGTTGTTTTTAGTGTAGGAAAGTTTTTTAAAAAATAAGGGGGATTTGAAGGATCAAAGGGAGGGCTCCCAAAGCAAAGAGAGGAGAAAGTTGTCTTGTATCAGGCGTAGCATGAAAGAAAGTGTCAAAATGAGAATGGGAGAAAGAGGCAAAGGGGAGCAATTGGGAGAGAGGATACAGCAGGATTGGGTGAAATGAGCACAGATATATGGGTAGAGCTTTAAAGATAATGACAAACAAAGTGAACCTGATATGGAATGAGAAGAAACCAATGACTAGATAGATACAAGGAGTAGAGGTGATGGGCTCAGAATGGTAAAAGTGGAAGAGGGTGGCTTTTAGTGTACACAGGAGGGGGGTCGCATTAGTTAAAGCAAGAGCCGATGAAGGCCCGGACCAGGGTTTGGCAAGCATGGAACAGCTCGGCAATAATGCAGGAACGCTGTATGCAATACGGTTTTTGGGATAGTTACTGTATGATTGTATTGGGTTAAATATTGGGAGGTTTAATATGCAGCAGCACTGGGTTAAATGAACAGGGTTGGGAAACCAATAGGAAGGCAACACAGTGGTTTGAGATAAGATATCTCCTGGCAAACACTTCCGAGACCGTGCCTGAGCTATTAACTGTGAAGATCATACCTTCTGGGCTCCAGCCAGGTTACAAAGCTTGTTTTGCCAGTGCTGGGAACCAACAGATTAAAAAGACTATAAACAGTTAAAAGGACTCTGTCAAGCAGTCAGTCAGTTGTTTGAGGGCTCTTTGGGGGACAGACTGATACACTGCGGGGGCTGTCTGAGGAAGTTAGGCCTTTTAGGTTCCCTTCGGGGGGATGGTAACCCTATGGATGAGATAGATGCGTATAGACCATTTATTGTTTTAAAAAACTATTTTTTTCTTGTGTTATGCTTTGTTCGTATAATTAAGATTAAACAATACGTTGGTTAAAGGGCTCTCTGACTACTATTTATCACTGGTCACAGACTCCCAAAGGGAAGAACTGCAGGTGTCAAACCCAGTTGGACCTGCTGGCTTAGCATGGTTGATAGCCTGGGCCACAGTACCCTGTGTAAGAGTGGGAGAATTGCATGACTCCATCCCAGGAGAGGAATGGCACGAGGCTGGTACCCGACAGGTGCACTCAGAGACCAGAGAGAGCACCAAGACACACCTAGCCCTGTGACTGTGAGGCAGGGGGTTAGTAGGAAGGATGGAGAGGAAAGGCTGGATTATTAAAATGTTTTAGATGAAGAAGCGACAGGTTTAGGTATTGCATCTGAGGGTTGGAAGACCTCATGTGCAAGAAGGTACCAGGGGAAAACAGGAATAAGATGGCGCTACACAAATATTGAGAGGAAATCGTGTGAAGGGGGGGAGAACCTATTCAACACTGAACAAAAATGTAATGGCACTAAGTCTTCAGAGAGTAGCTACTGAAGGAACCTCTAGGGGACACTGTGCTCAGAGGAGGGAGGGTTTGTGGCTGCTAGGACGGAGGGTTTGTTTGAGACTTGCCATCAGTGAATCCCCAATGGTCCTCCCTTTTCTCTCCTTGGAACCCCATTGTTGTCCCTGGTGGCTGCGGTCAGGTGCGCAGGAAGCAGAAACCTCTCTACCTTCTGGTGCTTGGCAGGGATGGGATACGACAGGACTGCGGAGGTGAGAGGGAGCAGGCGTGGGGGGGAGTTGGGACCCTTGCTGATGGTCAAAAAGGTTCATCTAAAAATGGCAAGTTTTGTTTAGATGTAGGACAAGCTTCCTGATGGTAAGTGTAGTTCTACAACAGAACATCTGCCAGGGAAAGTCACTGAGACGTCGGTGAGCCGTTCAAAATGAGATTAGCTAAAACTCTCCACGGATTAGAATAGGTCTGAAGTCAGTGGAAAGACACCCATTGACTTGAATGGGCTTTGGATCCAGCCCTAGGTAGAGGGAGTTGAACTCAATGACCTGTGAGGTCTCTTCCAACCCTACTAGCCTGTGATCCTCTCTTATAGGACCTCTCTAAGGACCGGCAGTCAGTTTGCGTTACAGAGGCCCAGCATGAATATTAACTGTGCCAGTGGGACTGACCAGTCAAGAAATCAAGAGACCAATCACCCTGCAGAAAATATAACTCCTCCAGTCCATGATCCAGAAGAAGATAGCCTGGCCCGAGGCAGCCAAACCCCTAGCATTTCTGCAGTGCCCAGGAATGATGGTAAGGATGATGGACACGTTTATTTTGTAACAACATGTAACTAAGGTCCTTTGATTCCTGGGGAAATGTTTCTCAGGATCCAGAAGGCAATTCAGGATACTGAAGGACACATTTTCAGCTGGGCCTCGAAATGGCCTGCACTTGTGAGTGTACAGAATTGAACGTGCACATACATGTGCCCTTACTTAGTTATTTGCACTTGCAAAATCGGTGTTAATCATGTCAGTATGAAAGATGCAGGTTCGCGATGGGGTCTGGGATAGTGTTGTCTTGGAAAGATGATCATGTCTCTTTCCCAAGCAGCTGGGAGGGAATCCACTGGACTCCACTGAAGCAGGCCCCAGTCTTTATCAGCCTATTCCTGGTCATATGTACTTGCCCACTACATATATAATTCATATTAAAAGCTGTTTCTCAGTTAATATTTATCAAGTAATGGACATGATCCAGTGAGGAGATGTGTCCTCATCGCCAAACTTGACTTTAGTGGGAATGGAGGGCACTCGGCATCTCACAAAATCAGGCCCATTCCTTATGTTTGTACCCCAAATATTTGTTACTAATGGTACATGACAGGCCCTATATATTTATACCCAAATGTCTGAGCTCTAATGATTTATTGCTTCAGAAAAACCCTTATTAAATGACGGCTGTCTCTCAGAAAGGAAATAACATATGTGTATTTAATATCTCAGCTTAGAAGCAGCTCTCAATTAAAACTAGACCTATTCTATACCGTTCTTAAAGAAGCCACCCTCGTTTCAAACCTGCCCTTGCAGGGCTGGGCCAGGGTCATGGAGGATTACTTGGAAGCAATGGTACGACGGCCCTTTTACACGCCACAAAATTATAACATTTATATCCAGTTTAAACCCCACATCCATTGAGAGGGCCCCTGTAATTGCAGAGTTCACTAGTGCCAACAGCTGGCCTTGTTTAGTTCGCTGGACCTTTACCACACATACCACAGGGGAAGGTAATTAAATGAAACCAGCACAAGAGGCTGCTCAGAAATAAGAATATGATTCTGCTCCATCTTCAGTCCTTTGAGCGGTTGCTTAAGACAGGTATCAATGTATTTTCTCTCAGCCTCATTTTAATCTTCATGCTCCCATTTTATCCACTGAAACATCCACGTTAAGCGGAGTTCCCTAGAACTGTAGGGAAGTTTGCATCTGAATCTAGATCAGACATCAGGCCCATCTGTAGCATGAAGATGTAGTATGGTGTGACATAATATAATGTCCTGCAAAATGCTATTCCATATATTGACATCCCTTTTCAACTCCAAGTGTTGATGTCGGTCAGCAGCTCTTCCTTCTTGCATGACCCAAAGCTTTTCTATTTAATTGTTGGGTTTTAATATTAACTGTGCTTATCCAGCAAATAGTGTTTCATTCTCACAATATTTGTTTGGGTTGGGTTTAGATACCGAATTCAGATACGCTTCTCGCCCAGCAACTCCCCAATTCAGTAACATACTACCCACCCCTGCAGATACAACTGGCACTAATCCCAAAGCTGGGAGTAAAAGACATCTAGACCATTTTATTGCTCAAGAACGAAATGGAAGCAGCGCTATGGGCTCCACCAGTAGTTCACAATCCCAGGCCCCAGAGAAAGTGACTCTTGTTGTAGATGGCACTCGATTTGTGGTGAATCCGCAGATTTTCACCGCTCATCCTGACACCATGCTGGGAAGGTAGGTGATTTCAATAACTTTAAAAATGTTTAAAATGGGACAAACGCTTTCCGAAAGCGACTAGAACGCGAGATCTCAGCTCTCATAAGCTAAGCGGGATCAGACTGGTTCAGCACTTGGCTGGGAGACCTTGTAGATTAGAGCCAGCAAGAGGGAAATTGATGATTCGGTAGGTAGTGCTCCCGCCTCTGAGTCAGTACTGAATCAGCAGTGAGTATGGCAGTAGGAAACACTCCACTGGCTCACTTCAGCCCCTGCCTTTCTGCTATTTGTCATGTCTTTCACTCCTCCCCAGTCCTGCTGTGAGTAATTCAGAGGTTTAGTCCCCCAACTGTCCCAGGAGCCTCCTGGAGATCCCTTCCAAACCCGTATAACATATTTTATTATGCAGATAAGTGACCTGATCGTAAACTCACTATCTTGATTACTACTAGCCAAAGTATATATACTCATTGCCACTTCACCATCCTTTTTCCACCTCAAGCTGGACCTCAGTGGGAGGGCATTGGTAGCCAAGAAGCATTTATCTGACCCAAGGTTGAATGCCAGCCTTCACAGAACAGTGACTGCTACTTCTTCCATACAGTGGAATGGTTCAGTTATGGACACAGAACTCTGCTACAGCAGGGCCTGTTTGAGATCAAATCTCTTAAAGTCACAATAAAATAAAGCATTGAATTTGGGCCTCCAGCTATAATAGAACTGTTTTGGATTGTTTTTAATGTCAGTGCACCATCTGGTCCACATTATGAATGTATTAAATATATTTGTATATGTGTTTTTATCTTTCAGAATGTTTGGAGCAGGTAGAGAATATAATTTCACTCGGCCAAATGAAAAGGGAGAATATGAAATTGCAGAAGGAATTAGCTCCACTGTATTTCACACAGTGCTGGTGAGGGCACATTTTTAGCTATGAAAACCGTTGTTCATCATGTTTGCAAAGCTGTGCTTCCTTCAAAGCACCCGCATGCCCTTTCAAATTTACGTTCCAGAACTATTTTACATTCGGATTATAAATCTTAATCTCTTCTTTCTTACGTGGCTCAATCTGCCATCTCGGAACTTGTGTTGCCACTTCTTTTCCCTCCCTTTATACCATTTCAGTTTCTGAGCTCTGCCCTCAGTCACCCCATTTCTGCATACATTAATTGCATGAATAATTCCTCTGTTACACGGCGAAGCGGCTTTCTTTTCTTTTTTTTTTTTGCTAGCTAACAAAGTTGTTCGTGACTGTCTGCCAGCAGAATGATAAGCTAATTAACAACAATATTTCCAGGTTAGCCTGAGATTTTTTTTTAAAAAAGAAACATCATCTTCCTCCTTAACAATTTATTTACAGGATTATTACAAAACTGGAATCATTAACTGCCCGGATGGAATTTCTATCCCTGATCTCAGAGATACGTGCGATTACCTCTGTATCAACTTTGATTTCAACACAATCAAATGTCAAGACCTAAGTAAGTACGGGGGAGAGAAAATTAGCTAGAAGTTAGGGCTTGATCCTACAAGGTGCTGAGCACTTCAGCCCCAATCCAGCAAAGCATTTAATCGTGTGATTTACTTTAAGCACTTTTGTCCCATTGACTCCGGTGGCACTACTCATGTGCTAAAAACTAAGCATGTTAGTTTTTTTTTTGTTGGACCAGGGCCAGAGTGCTCCGCATCTTGCAAGATCCAAGTTCTTGCTCTTCACTTTGTGTGTGATTGCAAATAATTGCAAGAATGTAAATACTGGAGGGCTATTGCTGGAAATGATGCTGTGATGAGGCAATATTTTTGTGACCCTGGTGCGGGCCTCAGTTTCCCTTATGCATTGCATCATTAGTGGGAGGAGGACTGTTCGCTCTCAGAGCAGGCTGAGACATCTGTATGAATGAAGCCTAGCTGTCTGAGCCTGAATGAGTCATTGAAAGGACTGGCTGACGCTGACCCCATATCTATGGTGAATCTGAGAAGACAATAGCAAATCCAATCACCAGGACATTGACCCCTAGGCCACGTCTACACAAGCGAGTTTACAGCAGCACGGCTGTAAGGTCGCTCGCGTAGCCGCTCTAAGCCGACAGGAGAGAGCTCTATAAACCTTGAGCAACCTAAGTTTTGCCGACATACGTAGCCATGACTCTAGTAACCAAGGGCTCAGAGGCAGGTGGATTTCCCTACCGCCCAGCAGGGAAACTGGGCAAACTTCCTCAGCTTGGGAACAAAGGACTAGGAAGATGTGAGGGGGGGGGTAAGAGTGGGCTGCTGGAAGGAGTCTGGGCTCTCACCTGAGACGTCACAAAGGTCGTCGAACTAAGGGCTTGTCTACAGCAGCGCTTTAGTGTAGACTCTACCTACGCCGAGGGGCCAGGTTTTCCTGTTGGCGTTGGTAAGCCACCTTCCCAGGAGGCGGTAGTTAGGTCAACGGAAGAATCCTTCTGTCGACCTAGCATTGTCTACACTGGGTGTTAGGTCAGCTTAATTGTGCTGCTCAGGGGGGTGGATTTTTCACACCCCTCACTGATGTAGCTGGGTTAACCTAACGTTTAGTGTAGACCAGGCCTCAGAGAGTCTCAGAGCTTGAATAATGGGGTTCACTACAGCTTGGCTGAGCTCTGGGCTAACCAGAATGGGCAATGCTTTAACCTTCAGGTCTCTGTGGTAACCTAAAGACTTCCTGTGCTGTGTTCCAATTAACTAACAAACCCGACTGTTGAGTGTCACTGCAAATGCTTGGTGAGGTGCATTAATCCCTGAAGAGCGTACAAGTCTCTGCCAGGCGTCTGTCTCTGCTGGACTTGCTGTGAAACAGGAGTGCTGGTGCCCTAGAGGTTCAGTCTAAGGCGGCGGTTGAGATAGCATGACCTACCCTGTGCAGGAAGAGTGAGACCCCTTGGGGTCTGGCAGGCACACTGAAGGGCTTAATCCTACAGACTGTTCGAAACCTGGGGTGCCTACCACTGATCCTGTGGATCTGCGACACATGCATACATTTAAATTCACGATAATCTATTATTCATTCTCTATTATGATTTTACTATATTGATTGGGTCTGGGCTCTTTTAAAAAAAAAAAATCATTCCTTGTAATGGCCCTAAAATTTAGATCAACTTTGTATTCTATTTTTGCTGTTGCCAGCATTGTGATCTGGGAAGTGGACTAGAGATACTTTTCGTATGAATGTATGTTTTTAAGGGGGTTGTCAAAGGAACCCAGGGCCTTGGGATGGGTACTCGTTTGTTGTAGATATAACTATCAATAAAGCATAGGGTTGGGATGTATGTTACATAAAATGGTGAGATGGTGCCGTGGTTAAAGGGATTGGGATTTATGGGCTCTCCCAGTGACTGTGTGTGGACAAGCCATTGAGTCCACGCTTGGGTGCCCAAATCTATGTACAGGTACATAAATAAGTGGCCTGAGTAAACACAGCTGCCATTGACGTTAGAGATCTGTGCATGCTCAGCACCTCTGAAGATCAGGCCACCTTTATTTAGGGGCCTAATTATAAATTTACAGTAGGAGCCTTGTTTTTGAAACATTTGGCCTTGATTTTTTTTTTCTACCCTGTTTCCCATCTGTAAAACGGGAACAACACTTTCCTTACTGGGAGGTTATGAGGCTTTATTCATTAATGTTTATAAAGTGCTTTGAGATCATCAGATTGAGTGCTACAGAAAGGCAAGTGGTGGTGGTTTTAAAGCCATCTTACGGAGTCATATCCCCAGAAATGTGTGTTCTAGTTCAGTTTGGTATAAAACACCATAGCAGATCAGTAATGCTTACTTATTTGTACTTGATTTGTCTCCTTTTAGGTGCTTTGTTGCATGAACTCTCTAATGATGGAGCTCACAAGCAGTTTGATAACTACCTGGAAGAGCTTATTCTGCCCATAATGGTGGGCAGTGCCAGGAAAGGAGAACGTGAATGCCACATTGTAGTATTAACAGATGAAGACACAGTGGACTGGGACGAAGACCATCCACCTCCAATGGGAGAGGAATACTCACAAAGTAAGAACTGAGAATTGTTTTTTAAAACCATTTGTTGAATGAGGTAACAGATAGCCAGTCACTGGACGCTTTCTCAGGAGCTCTATTTGATCCTGGGCAAGGACGTTTCCTTCTATTGAAAAGAAGATATTGGCTTGATTGTCAGAGGTCCTGAGCACCTGTATCTCCCGCTGGAGTTGTGTGTCTGGTCAACACTTGGGAAGATCAGACCCTAGCTGTTTATTTCAGAATGCTTGATTCACATCAATATCAGATTTAACACAATAAAATAACTTTGTGATTAAATTGTTAAATAACACATCAGATTTAACAAATTATTCTGTTGAGATTTCATTAGTGGGGGAACGGTTTACCACAGAGTGAGAGATTTCATCAAAAACTTGTAAAAATATTTATTTTAAAGCACAATTGTCTCATTAATATCGGCATGGCTAAATGTTTAGTGACAACAGGGTCAGGTAGCACGTTTTTGTACAAGCCATATGGCAGATCTTAATTCCAACCTTTTGCTGTCAGCATCTGTAGGAGTTCTGTGATCATATAGAAAGCAGAATAACCAATGAAGCTTGGTTGTTTGGCTCTGCCATTAGATTTCTGGCTTCCAACAGAGACTTTCATATTGGAGCAAACCTTAAAAAAGAGAACATTTATAGAAAATAATATTATTTCCTCTGCTTTTGTCAGTGGACCCAATCATGTATCCCTCCTTCACTTAAGATTCATATTGATATTAATGGGAGCTAGGATTGCTCTCATAAATATTGGCGCTGGAATAAGTGTGTCCTTTCTTACTAGCTTGTCTTCTCCTTGTAGGTGCTAAGGGCCCTCCCACCTCCTAGGATCAGGCCTCTTCTGCTTAATCCCACAGAAAACAATCTTGTTTCTGTGACATTATAGCCTGATAGAAGGGAGCCGGCAGTGTGGGCTCAGGTTTAGAATAATGACTGGAGAACAAAGAGCAGTCTCAGTTAAGAGCAGATGAGCTGCAATGTAGAAAAGAGAAATAATCTGCTTGATAAAAATAACATTCTAATCAGCAATACTCAGGAAGGGTAATTATAAGGTAAATGGATCTAAGTTTAAAGGAAGCTATTGTGTATCTGACCATTTTCCCTAGCATGGGGACAAAGTCCCTCTTTAGTAATGGAAGTTGCATCGTCCTTGCTTGAGATAACATTTTAATCAAACAAAGGCACAAAACATTCATATTTCCCATTTGCAGTTTCCTGGATAGAGCGGACAGACCAGATTTGTTCCGTTTACCAACACTAAAAACTGGCGAATGATCTGTGATATCCAACACCCTATAGTTACAGGGAGAGAGCAGCCGCCAGCCAACCATGTTTGAAGATGCGATGGGTTGTTGTTATTGCTTGAGACACACTGCTGCACCCTGATGCAAGAAGATGCTACTTACAGAAAAGTCTTGGGGACAGATTCACTAGAGAAGATGCAATATTCACTGGGTTTGGAAAATGAATATAACAAACAAACAATGAGAGGATAGAACTAGTGAAAAGATAAGACACACACACACTAACTTGCATCCTCTTCTTAATTTGCATTTCCTGTAAAAACTCCTTCTGCACCTTCCCCCCAAAGAATGAGTTGTATTCGTTTTACCCAGCCACTGAATGGTGCAAGTTATATGAATTTACCACTTAGCTGTTTCCAGACCCATTTTTACCCACCCACATCACCAAGGAATTTGGGCCCTTCCGGTGCCTGATGATAGGTATTAAAAGTAGTTCTGAAACATCAAGGCTGACTTTTCCAGCACCCAGACTGCGAAGGGCTGCCTACAGGCATCACAGGATAAATATCCCAGACCATACCAATTACACCAAATGCTAGGTGGAGATGCATGTCTTGTAGTGACTAATGAATCACTTTGTTTCTCAAGTTCTTTACAGTTCCAAGCTGTACAGATTCTTCAAGTACATCGAGAACCGTGATGTTGCAAAAACTGTCTTAAAGGAGCGTGGGCTGAAAAATATTCGAATTGGCATTGAAGGTAAATTTTATTTGCTAAACAACAACAGAAACCTTAAATAAAAAGGGAGAACAATTGGTTTGGACACCAACACCACTACTGCCAGAATCTGAAGCTCTGTACTATAGTCCTAGTTCATTTTTACAGGGTCTAAATGTGGAATGAGAGCACTTTTCCACCTAGTGCTAGAGGTGTTGTCCCAGCTCTACCCAGTATTCTTGCTGGGCCATAACTTGTTCTTTAGGGTTCCTTTTGTTTGAGCAGTGCTATGATGCATGCAAGGGGTGGATTGAAACTGACAGGCTGATTGTGCTTCAGGTTATCCCACATGTAAAGAGAAGGTCAAGAGGAGACCCGGAGGGCGGTCAGAAGTTATATACAACTATGTGCAACGGCCGTTCATCCAGATGTCTTGGGAAAAGGAAGAAGGAAAGAGCCGTCACGTCGACTTCCAGTGTGTTAGAAGCAAATCTCTAACAAACCTGGTGGCAGTAGGCGAGGATGTTTCAGAAGACCAGGAACTTCTGATGCATCATCCACCCCAGGTAGACGAACTCGATAGGTTAAATGCACCATTCTCACAAATGGCTCCTAACGATCTGCCGGATTAGTACGGACTAAGGGGTCTGCGGCTTTCCTGTGTTGGGAAATTTCTCAGCATCGTTTCATCCCAGGACATGGGACACGCTCTCTTGCAAGGTGTTTTATCCTTGTAGTCGCTCTTATAATAGTGGAATATTTCAAGCATGTTAATAATGAGCTCTGGTCCCTAAATCTAACGGTGCAATTGCAAGCACAGTCTCCTTGAGAAGGAAGGGATGGAAGCTCTTCGCAGCCGGAGGCTTTGAGATTTCCCCAGGTGCCTGTGCCCACGTGGATTGGTGGTGGTTGAGCTTTACCTGAACCTGTGAAAGAACAGAAGTGTTAAAAAAAATTGTTGTTCAGCATGAGAAGGGGAATTCCATGAATATTAGCATCAAAAGAGAATTGTATTGTAGACGCTTGCCTTTGTTTTAACGATAATCACTCAGTTACAAAGGGACCAACCAGCACCGCGAGACAGATTCCACTTTTCCCTCCAAGCGCAGATGTGACACTGTTGTGTCAGTAAAACCCCAGGGATGAAGGAATCTGTTTGCACCACCAGTAGGCTTTGCATCCAGCATGTATACTACTGTACTCTAGAAAGGTGGAGCTGGTTTAACAAGTAGCATTCGGCTGTTCACAGGCCAGTGCTCATTTACAGTTCTGTGCAAGTCAGAATCACCTCTTTTTATTAAGGACAAGGTTGTGCTGTTGAGCTTAACCAGAGTAGAAAGTGGTGTGGAATGAAAACAAATCTAGATAATATTTTACCAAATAAAGCAGTCTAACTTAGCCTGTTAAATGTGTGAAGCTCCTTTAGTGATGGCTCTGTAGCCGAAGAATCACCGTTTCTTGCTGCACATGCATGCTAAGCCAGAGTCTCTCAGCACAGCCATGCAAACTGAATTTACCTTGGTAGAACCTGTAGGTAGTTTTGTCTTCCTCTTTTATAATTGCTGCAGCTATTCGTTCAAAATTCCCATTGGCTTCAATGGGGGCACCCCACGCACATCCGCTTGCAGAATTTGGGCTGCTGGGCAGATTTCAAGGCAAACTCCTTCCTTCCAGTTTGCAACTGATTTGGGTAATTTTATTCTGTCAAACAGGCAAAAGAGAGGGGGGGGGAATTTTAGCAGCATTTTATATATACACACAGTAAGAACAGCTTTGTAAGGAAGTAAATCTACAGCTGAGAGAAAAAATTTCCTGCTTCTCCTGACTTAGCGTGTGCGCTAAAGGCCCAGTTCAGACTGGATACAGGAACATACTAGCCATGACCGTGTTCAAACATGGTTGCAGCCAGTCCAGTCTGAAGTCCTAATTTTTTTTTTAAGGGGTACAAATGTTCAGTTCTCCCCCTCCAAATAAGTACACCTGCAGTTAATTGTGGTTGAAACTCATACCACTTACACATCTGCCTGCCTACAAAAACAGAGCCCAGTTCCTTAAAATCAGCCCCTAAAATACACATCCACTTTTGCATTGCTTCTTTTCTCTTCTCCCCCAAACTACTGTTTGGTGAAAGCAAAGCATTCTTCCAAGCATATTTTCCCTCTGTCTGTTTGCAGATTGTAAACTAGACTCTCTTGCTGCTAAAGGTATATTTGTGTATTTTTTTCTCACCATATTTAACTTGATAATATTAAGCACAAATTGTCTTATGAATTTACAAACGCTGCTTTAGTTTAAAAAGGGACAAATACTTGCTGAGGTGTATCTAGTTCCCATTTGTATCTGTGCGCCCAGGTTCCCATATTTGCAGTGGCGCTTTCTTGGCCTCAAAAGAACAGCAAACAGATTTCCTCTCCTTACAAGTGCCTAAGGGAAGGAGATTTTCAAAACTGCCTACTGAAAGTCACTAGGCTGTGTGCTCCTAAATCCCTTTAGGTGCTTTTGAAAAGCTCCTCCTAACTCTTTAGGGCAGGACAGAAAAGTGTCCTTAACCATTTGCTGGCAGGTCAATAGACATTTTATGCAATCACTTTCTACTGTTGTTAGTTTTAATTTTCTTCTGTTAAATACTGGAAGACTTTACATGGCATGTGAAAAAAATCTGCTTCCTGGAAGGCCCGATTGAGCCCTTTCCTCAGGTTGGAGGGAGGTGCTCACATGACTTCATTGGGAGTACTCACCAGTGAGATTCCAGGGCTTGCAGTTTGGCCTTACGGGTTGTATGTTGTCTGTCTATTTCTGCACCACCTTCAGTTTTAAGTAAACTGGATATACTGGATAGCTGGTCTGGAATTTGAGTTTACATATTTCTGTACACACACAGTGCCCTCAAATCCCCTTGTCTGCATTGGAGTATCAGGGCTGAGCACTGGGCACCTGAACACCTTTCACAAGGTCAGACCCTTTTAGATTCAGTGGGTGTTGAGGGCCCTCAGCACTTCTCACAATCCGGTCCTAGTGTGTTAGGAGTATGGATTACAGCTAATTAAAGGGTTTACATAAACCATTCTGTTCACCCACAATTGTCGTTTAGCAGATCCAGTTTTGGAGCTAATTAAATGTTTGGAATGTTCTAAAGCGAATTCCACTGGAACATAGTTTAAAACTAAGTAAATGGTGACATTGACTGTCACCGAGCGTTCAGGTACAAGAGCAACTCGTTTCTTATGTTTTATATTTGGTTCAGTGTTACTCATGGTGTTTACAGGATCCTGCAGTTGTAAGGTTTCTTTTCTGTAATAAAGTGTTATAATTTACATGCAGCCTCTGTTTTCTCTAGTAAGCAGAAAGGGAATTTTGAATGACCGAGCTGTCCATCAAGCCTGCAGCTTTCCTGAGTCCCTTGATGTGCTTTCTACTGACAGTTCTGTTCCTTTCGCTCCTCAAGATCCCGCTCACCTTTTATACAGCCCTGAAGAGACCCCCCCATTTTCCTCTGCTTTACCCTCAGAGCCCGATGTTGTAACCACTGTTGTCCTAGCCAAGGAAGATTGAATGAACTTATGGAGCCTGTCAGTGGAAGGCCTTAGCCCAGGGGTAGGCAACCTATGGCATGCGTGCCGAAGGCGGCACACAAGCTGATTTTCAGTGGCACTCACCCTGCCTGGGTCCTGGCTACTGGTCCGGGGGGCTCTGCATTTTAATTTAATTTTGAATGAAGCTTCTTAAACATTTTAAAAACCTTATTTACTTTACATACAATAATAGTTTAGTTATATATTATAGACTTCTAGAAAGAGACCTTCTAAAAACGTTAAGATGTATTACTGGCAGGCAAAACTTTACATTAGAGTGAATAAATGAAGACTCGGCACACCACTTCTGAAAGGTTGCCGACCCCTGCCTTAGCCTGTGTGGGTAACAGGAGGGGACCTTCCTTTGCTCCAGGGGCTAAGCTGCCCTTGCCCTTCTCAAGAGCTGGGACCCAGGAACTGAACTTTGTCCTCCATGCAGCACTTACCCTTAGCAGCCAATCATTACTGTTAGGTCACATCTGTTTAAAGAGAGTTTCCCAGGCTAAGCTCTCAAGGGGCAGGGTTTGAGAGTCTTTTCAAAGACAGGCCAGGGCTGTCACTGAGCAGTGATGAAATCTCATCCTTCCCTGGCAGATTGAAGGGCTCGGACAGCTAGTGAAATTCAATTTCCGATTTTGGGATTAATGCCGTTGGTTCATCCAGCACAACCGTTTGCAGGTGTCAGGCCCCTTTAAATCTCTCATGCAATTGTAGGCTCAGTTGGCTATAACAAGTTACACAGTAAAATTCTAACGCACCAGCTTTAAACATCAGCTCATTTAATGCTGGTATAAGTGATGGCCAAGATTTTCAGAAAGGGCTAGTGATCTTGGGGCTCTCAGTTCTTGGGGGCCCAACATGACAACTTAAAGGGACCTGATTTTCAGAGTGTAGGTCAGAATAGCCCGAGCCTGGCCTAAATTTGAATGCCGACTCAAGTTTCACAGCAGGCATGGTCGTTCCATAAAGAACTGTACCTAACACCCCACAATCCAAGCAGCCCCCACACTGCGGCTCAGTTCCAACTGTACATACAACAGGGAGTGAAATAAAGGAGTGGTGCTCAGATGGTCTGACCCACTAAAGGAAAAAAAAACTGAACTCCTGCGTGCTTTCCCTCTGCCATTTGAACACCGTACACCCTTTTTTCTAGCCCTAGGTGCCTTCCTGGGGATGTGGCAAAGTCTAATAAACAAGAACTGCAGTCCTGATTGCCCTTGACCCTCCAGCTCCATGGGAATAGAACCGAAGACCCAGCCCTAGCATCCTATAACAGGTGCAGCTCCTTCCCTATGCATACAGCAAGGGTTAAGTTCACATGCAAAAGGTCATCTCTGCACACATTTCAGGGGTTACCACTGAGCCATGTGATAATTTACTTAGGATAGACCCTATAGGCTCCATACTGGGATCAACACCCCATTGTGCTAGACGCTATACACACAACAGAGACGGCCCCTTACACAAAGCGCTTGCAGAGTATGAAAGCAGCGGAGCAGTGAGTTGTCTAACCATCGTCAAGTGTTTTGTAGGTGTCGTGCCAGCCTGTGGTTACCACCAAAAAGTTTTAAAATACTACTAGATCTAGACAGGTAGCACCACTCTATATAGCTACAGCTGTTCTGTTGCTGTAAGTGTAGCCTGGGGGAAAAAATAAGGTTACTGCAGAATCTAGAAGGGGAGTTATTACAATGGATTATGACAGATTTTACTCACCCTTCAGCAGTCATTATTCCTGGTTTTGGTCAGTGCTGTTGGCTGCCTCTTGTGTACAAGACTGTAACTGTTTGGCATAATCATCAGCCATTGCCCAAGATCCCTCTGGCTCGGTACGGTGGAGGCTAGCACTAAAGGCTGTTAGCTGTGTGGGGAAGCTTGAACAATGCTTGGAAGGCTCGAGGTTCTTCATCTTCGTGAGCAATAATTTCTGTCAGTGTAAAACAAAAGCCCCATGAGTTTCATAAATACGGCCCGCACGAATCCGATTAATTGAATTTTCTTTTTAATTTGGGATGGGCGGGGGGAGGGAATGTATGTTCATTCATTCCTAAGAGTGCCTTAGAACTTAAGATGAAACCAGGACCAGCTTCTGACTCAAACCTGGAGCTACAAAAGGCTATCTGAACAGTCCTTGTTTCTATGGCATCTTCTAGCTGAGGATCTCAAAGTACATTGAGTGAGCTCTCAGCCCTGCATAGGGGCAGGTATCAGCCCACTGGAAGAGACAGTGGATTGGGAGGCAGGTGACCTGAATTCCATCCATGCTCTGACATGGTGGGTGATCTTAGGCAGTCAAAGACAGGCCCATTTATAGTTTCCTAGGCTGAAGAGCTAGCAGCTGCTTATCAAGTTGATGGCAATTATGGAAGCTTCCATAAAGAAGCAAGAGTCACAGCAAGTCTGCCTCAAGGGAACTTCTGAAAAAAATGTTAGTTTAATTTTACCACTCGGTAATATCAATAAGTGGCAAAGTGGCCTGGGTAAGAGACTGACATTTCTGCTATCCCCTGACAAATGCCACCAGGTTTCTGGGACTAGGAGTGATTTGTACAAACAGGCAAATGTGGCCCTGAAGCCATCTTTAATTAGATCCAGTAAGAGCAGAGAATACCCGTCATCATTTAGTAACCACTCTGCATCTAAGCTGGCCCTCATGGTCTAAGAAGGTATTTTAAGTCCTAGATCATGTGTAAAAAAATTAAAAGAACGTAAAGCACAGTTCTAAGTTAAATCCAGTAACCATCCACCCATCTACTGCATTCTAGCTTATTGCAACTTGATCTGGGGTTAAGGCATTTGTAAACAAACAGAGCTTTAGTAATCCCAAACCCTATTAAGTGGAATTATAGATGTAAGTGATGATCAGATATTGGCCGAGGGCTGTGTGCTTTGGCAAGTCTGATCCTGTGCTCAAAAGCAGACTGGATAAAAACATTGTGTGTTGGGGTCTGAACTACCAGCTGGCTGTGGCATGCCACAGTGTCGTAGGAAATGAGTCTAATCTTCACTCACACCACCAAAGCCTCCATCATGTCATCCCTCACCCCTTGTAAAATAGTGAGCCATTTATTCTCCTATTCCTGTCTCCACACAGCACTCCTGCCTCCCTAAATGTAACCCTCTTTTTACCAAACCACTTCTCTCCTTGATCCCAGGGGCGGCTCTAGGCACCAGCAAAGCAAGCACATGCTTGGGGCAGCCCATTTGCAGGGGCGGTAGGGATCCAGCATGGGAGCTGAGAACCAACAGGGGGCCCTGGGAGCTGTAGTTCTTTGGTTAGCTCCCTGTCTATAGAGCCAGCCCTGGAGCAGGGAAAGAACTACATTTCCCAGCATTCCCTTGGCCACTACCAACAGGAAAGAGGGGGAGGAAGTGAGGAAGCTGAGACCTCATGCTGCAGCCTGCTGTGAATGGAGAGCTGCACTGGGAAGGGTAGGGATACCATATTTTAACATTCAAAAAATAGGACACTCCACTGGGAGGGAGGGTAGCCCCACCCTGCCCCCATCCACTCCCTCTGACTGCCCCCCACAGAAACCCCAACCCATCCAACCCCCCTGCTCCCTGATCACCCCCTCCCAGGACCCCTGCCCCAACTGCCCCCCAGGACCCCACCCCCTATCTAAGCCCCACTGGTCCTTGTCCCCTGATTGCCCCCTCCCGGGACCCTACCCCCTATCTAAGCCTCCCTTCTCCTTGTCCCCAACTGCCCCCTCCTGAGACCCCTCCCAACTTCCCCCCTAGGACCCCACCCCCTACCTGTCCCCTGACAAACCCCTGGGACTCCCATGCCTATCCAACTGCTGTCTGTCCCCTGACTGCCCCCCTGAACCTCCGCCCCATCCAACCCCCCCTGCTCCCTGTCCCTTGACTGCCCCCCCAGAATCCCCTACCCCTTCAACCTCCCAGCCCCCTTACCGTGCCACTCAGACCAGCGTGTCTGGCTTCGCGCAGCGCCAGACACGCTGCTGCATACATGCTGCCGTGCTCCCCTGCGGAGCCACAACCCCCCCCCAGCACCTGCCTTCCAGATTTGAACACCTCAAAATTCAGGAGTGCTCAAGCTCAGTTTGGGCGGCTGTTACTTCATTTCTCCCAAATCAAATATACTGATCCACTGTAACTTGCTATAGAAAAAGTAGGATAAAATTGAGCAAGAAATGCTTCCCAGTGGTTATTAGGACTGGAATTGTTATTTTCAACAGCCATTGCCTTTTTGTTTGTTTGTTTGTTTAAAAGGAAGACAGTGATATTGCATTGGCAAATTCCCCATAGAAAGAAAGAGTGGAACAAAAGAATAATAAAGGCACCTCAACTTTTCCTCATTTATGTAGGACAGTCTTATAATATGCATCCAGATATCCTCCAATCACACAAGCTGAAAATTGTTCCACTTTACTGCAGTTCTGTAACCATATGGGAACCAATCCTGTCTGTGTTCTGTGCACCTCTAAAATTCCTGCTGAATGACCTGCCCTGGGAGCAAGTTACCAGTGACCCAGGGCTGCGGTGGAAGGAGGGTGCAGGTGGGGGGGGGGAGAGCCCAGGGCTGGGGCGGCGGGGAGCCCAGGGCTGGGGCAGCGGGGAGCCAAAATTTTTTTTGCTTGGGGCGGCAAAAAACCTAGAGCCAGCCCTGCTTGGTCCCCAGCCCTACCCTACAGCAACTATAAACCCTACACTTTCCTCTTACAGAAATAATGGGCCACATCCTCAGCTGGTGTGAACTGACATAGCTCCATTGAAATCAGCAGAAGTATTCTGATTTACACCAGCTGGAGATCTGGCCCAGAACCTTAACAAATCAAGGACGTCACATGTTCCTCACCAAAGCAGCTTGTAACAATTCTCAGTCAGGGTCTGGTTGGGGAGCATGTCCTAGTGCTCAAGGCCACAACTCCTGACTGCCAAGGGGGTTGTGGGGAGAGCCCAAGCCTTCCCACTCCACTGGGCTCCGACCCAGGGCCCTTTGGGCTACCAGTGGTCTGGCAACCAAGGCTGCTTAAGGGGGTCCTCCCTGGGCCTCTTCCTCTCATTCCCTCCTCACCCCCGCATCATCTTAGTCCGAGACTTTCCCCTCGTGGGGAAACCCAAATCACAATAACTAAGGGGGTTACCAATGTCCAAGATCCACAGGATACTTCCCTCGCAGGTTGTCTCTGGGGTGCGTCCTTTCTTCCCTCAGGAAGGGCCCCTTTGGGCAGTTGTGTCAGAGCCTTAGGCTTCCTCTGCTCTGCAGTGCTGGAGCTGTGGGCTGCAGCTCTGCTCACCTCCAGCTCTGCCACCCAAATGAGCTAATTCCTGATCTCAATTCCTCCAGCAGATGGAGCATTTGCTGCAGGTGTGGGGGGGGGGGGGGGAAGGGGAGGGGGGGAGAGTGGCTAAAACCCAAATAATCCCTTAACCCCATGTTGCCCAGTGTGGGGTTTGTACACCCCATCATACAGCTACATGATCTCATGGTCATGACCTTTGTCTTCCCATCAGCCTAGTACCAGGGTTTATTATAATCTCTTGTGCTGTTATGCCTCATACATACGGCCAGCTGTTGCAAACGGCCAAGATGAAGTTAGTAAGCTGAGCTCAGTGATGTATCACACAATTGCAGCCTTTAGCAATTGAGAGCAGACACTGCCTTCTGTCTGTCCAGGGCAATTCACATTTATGGCACTCTATAAAGACACAGGTATGTTCTTTTTCAGAACATTTGACTATGAGAAGAGACCATATTTCTTTCACCTGCAACATCTTATTCATTTGGGCAAAAGTAGAATGCACATAAGGAACAATCCTCAGTCTATTTAAAAAAAAAAAAAAAAAAAAGACACTTCCATCATCAAATCCATAGTTGTTGTAGTCTAAGGGGCTAAAATGCCAGTCAATATCTAAGCCAATGTGCTTAGGTGAAGGACCCTACTCTCAAAAGTAATTGCTATTTTCATATAAAAAAGTGTAAATATCAGCAAGAGACATTCCCCTTTGTAAAAACAAAACACAGCAGCAAAACTACATTGACGGAAGAGGATTTATTTATTTACACAGCTGAGGAGAATGTAAAGATCATTCCATAAAAATAAGTTGGGTTTCCCCATGCTGAGACCCCAGCATCACACAGAACAAGTTTGCCAAATTTTACAATGTGATTTAGTAATAGCATCATGTATTTACAAAACGCTTTTTCAACTGACAGTTTAAGGCAGAGTCAGGGCACAGTGATAGTAAGTGGCACCTAAGTGCAGTTTTGTGCTAGGCATAATATGAAGAGAGGAACTGGCAGCATAACTTACAGTCACATCCATTAGGAAGTTTAAGATTGGAATTAGTTTCTCCTGCAGGTCTAGCTGGAAAAGAACCAGACCCACTCTTTGCAACCTTCATCTGTTTGCAGCTTTAAACAAAAAACCACAAGGCATTCCTAATTACCTCCATTTATCAGCTAATGAGAACATAGACAAGGCTGGTAACTTGTTAACTTAATAAAAATGTTTGGCTAGCATATCTAGAAAAAAAGTACAAAAATCTTATTCTGATAGCAGTGAAGTGTGGATCGTGGAAATAATACACAGTACTGTTTTTCTAGTGTTGACAAAAATACCTGTAGGAAAAGGCAGACTTATGATGCATCTGTTGTAAAGGAAAAATTGCCACTTAGAAAGGATGACTGACAGGTTTCACATTTAGGGGGAGATTTTCAAAGGCACTTAATTCCCATTGAAAGTTGACAGAAGTTAAGTTCTTAAGAGCCACTTGTGCCTTTGAAGATCTTCACTTTTTAACTCAAGGACGATAATATACAACACCCAACTGGACAATCTGAGTGTGGGGTCAGAAGGCATTCAGAAATCACATGTGCACTAGAGATTTCCATAACAAGGTATTGTTTATAGACTTTCACAGAACCCCTACAAGCTATAATTGTATAATTCTCTCCCTTGTTCTTTGGTATTTGTAAAAACACCAGTCCCTTTTATTAAAGGGTTAACAATGCAGCTACTGTCTCCAAACCTTTTACTCCGAAACCATAACAGCTTCAAAAGGGTTTTGATCTTCACATTTTAAGCAAGCAAGAATTGCAAAACAATTTTCAATAGTTAAAAATGCCAAGAGCTCTTAACTTTCCAATGGCTTTTAAGGCAACATTTTCAAATGTGGGTGACAGAGCAATTTTACCACATCTAAAATGTAATGATCAGTCCTTGATTTAAAAAACAAAACAAAACAAAAAAACCCCACTATAAATAGTATAAAAGGATGCTTTGCTGGCTAGCAAATAAAGACCCTGATCTTTATTTTACTTTGCTTAAGTAGTCCTATGAATAATCCCATGGGCCCAAAGATCACTGTTGTCAGAGTAAAAACTACTCTTGAATTTAGGATTGGCAGAATTTAGCATTTAAACTGCTTACAGCAATGCACTGAACCAATTCCTACTACGCAGAAATACAACAGCACAGATTCAGGGTTTCTGGATGGTCTCATAGTTACGGCATTTAGGGAGAGGATGTTAACAAGTTGTCACCCACAATCTTAATCAGGCTTTCTGTTATGTACAGTATTTGCACTCAAATTAATCCTTCATTCAACATTTACTCTGTGACACTTTAATCCAAAAGACATTTAGTGGAATATTCCCTAATGCAGCCATTAAAAAAATTATTACATTACAATCACAGATTCTTCCCTTTGTTAGTCTAGAAAGCTAGGGCTAAATACAAACCATAGCCACCAGGTCATCTTGACACACTGATCTAGCTTTAAAAAAAAACAAAAAAAAAACCAGTCTTTTTAGATGCTAGATATTTTTAGTGTTCAGCACCAAAAATATAATGTAGCAGGAATTTAAACTGTTCAAACTGATATGCACTTGTTAAAAATCTCGTTAATTTAAAATCTAGTGACACACTAAAGACCAGCACCACAAGGGGGGGGGTGGATCTGTTTGTTTCACATGCCACTAGGAATGCACTGATTGCACCTATTTTGTAGCTATGTGGTGTTCCTGCACATGGAAAGGAATTATCAAGAGCTCAGCTGATAAAGAATCCTCCAAATTAATTTGATCCAGCTCCGAGAGGTGCTTAGGCAAGGGAAGGCACTTTGGGGCTCTCATGGAGAGCATCCTGATTATAAAGGAATACACTTTCATAAACTACATTAGGCAATAATTAGTCAAAGAGAGAAATGGCAGGATCCATGTACCAGAATTTTCAGACCCCCTTGGAAGACACTGGGTACAGAGGTCTTAGCCATGGTACTGAGAGAAACTCTGAAATACTAAGTAGAGGATGGGAAGGCCACTGTGAATAACTGTTTGTAGAGGAGCCCTAGGCAGAATTTCACACTTTTTGCCATATCTTCCTGCTTGACACTACCCCATGCCACTAGCAAGTTACATCATCATCTTTGAAACTGATCAAGGCTGGCAGATTTTACAAGCGGCCAAGAGATGGCAGCAACAAGAACAGAAAACCCCATGGCCTGTCCTATTATACATAGGGGGTCCATCAGCAATCAGGATAAATGGATTTCCCTCCCTCCCCTTCCTATGCCCCCACCCCCACCCCCACCCACTCCTTTTCTAGGTCAGCTCCTGTTATTGGCTAGTTTACTAATAATCTACAATAGCCATTTGTTTGCGTGGAGGTTCTTCAATACAACAGTTGGAAACTGTTGGCTTCCATGGAGTAAGTTCTACCAGGATGAGTGGCCTGTTTCTCCTGTCACTGCTCAGAAAAAGCAAAGTGTTAAATATTTTTCTAAATTAAAAAATTGTGTAATGGCTTGAGGGTCATTGTCTTAGTACCAAAAGTAAAGTGCACCACAACTTGAGGCTACTGATTGAGCTGAAAAATGCTATTAAAGAGGCTTCTGAGTTATAAAAAAATAGCACTACAAACTACGGTTAAGGCAATACAAGTTTTGTTCATCTACTAGATAATTTACTGGACAGTTTTGTCTATCTCAAGCTTTAATTATTGCTTTATTTCCTCTGTGCTACAGTTCTTAGCCATTAGGAAAACAGTGCTGGCAGAACTGGCAGACTGAGTATATCGCTCATTCCAGGACTGGTGAAATATTTTGTAAATACCATATTCTTTGTGATGTTAGAAAGTAAAGGCGCTCTTCTCTCTCTCCTCCTCTACTGGATGAACAGTCTAGCAAGGAATTCAGTGTGAAAACAGAGACAGGCTTGCTCCTGAAGCAGCAAAAAATATCTGCCTGCATCAGAGGTAACAGAGTTTCGTGGAAGTTTTCAGTGGAGTGGAAGAAACAAATCCAAGTAAATAACAATGGTGTGTAATATATTGTGTCCTGAAAAACTTTTCAAAAAGAGTTCATAGCCCTCAGGTAAATTGTTTTAAGGGCATAAACCCAGTACAGAGAAACAAGATCCAAGGCTCAGAAATAGTCTCAGGTCACAGTTCACTACTTTCCTGCTTTCATATAGGATGGGATTGCCCCTCGGGCTGTCAGCCCCTCAAATCGTTTGTAGGTGTAATTGATGAAGACCCAGTCTTTGTTCTTGTAGTCAGTCTCTGGATGGTTACTTGTGGCCACTGAAAGACAAAGTGACACAAGTGTTAGCTTCTTCAGATATTAAACTGTACTCAATGTACATGACACTGGACACAGTCTTTTAGTTTTAAAGAAATTATACAACTTCTGGTTGGGAAAATTCTGTTTCCCAGTTTTATTCTTCAGTTCTAGAAAAAAGGGAGTCGTTACAGTCTATGGTGTGTTAAAAAATCCACCTGCTAACAAATGCTCAAACAGGCCTTGACATAAAAGCTGTCATTATGAAACGCATGGTGGAATAGCCATTCATTGATTAAAGCAGACCCATTTTCACCATGACACTGGAGAAAGTTATAAAATTACGCATATTAAGTCTCACGGCTGTGCCCTGAGAAGCACTGCCACATCCCAACTATACATTTCCATGGCAGTCATGCGTAACACCAGAGGAACCATCGTGGTCTTATTTGTACAATAAAAGATGAACATTTTCTTTATAAACACATTTATATGAAAAACTCAGGTAAGGCTATCAATGGCACTTCCATGAGGGATTTTTGGCTTTAATGCTACCACAGAACATATTACACTAGTTGAGTGAGGAAGACAGAGAGGGAGAAAGTTCTGAGTTTCACTTTAGTTTGTGGGTTTACGTCTGAAAGTGCCCTCAAATCCCCTTACATCTAGATATTGCAGCAAAATACAGAGTCCCTTGCTGCCTTGCGATGTCAATGGAAGTTCCGTGCACAAAGGACTTGCAGAATTGGAACCACAGTTTGTAAAAGTTACCATTCAGAATTCCCCCTAAGTATTAGATGATTACGGATTCTTATCCCGAACTTGCTATCAAGACAGACTTGTAGGATTCCTGTTAAAGTAAACTCTGCATTATCATTATATGTAAAATAGTGACAAGAAGGGGAGATTTTTACCTGTTGGTTTAAGGATATCCGATTCTGGAAATTCGTCGAAGTTTGAGGTGTCATCAATGCTTTTAATTTCTATTGATATTGCAGCAGGTCTCTCTCTGCCAAGAGCAACATTCTCAGTATTAGGTTTTAAGGCAGGCAATGAATACATTCCATTTCTATAGGGACTCAAAACAAAAGCCTTGACCTGGATATGCTTGAACCTCAGAGAAGTTCGGATCAAGATCTGAACTTCATCACAGCCACGCAGGCCTGGTTATTGCACAGGCCTGGTTCCCTGCGTATTCAAGTCAGAGCTGCTCATTTTACCATCACAGGCAAGTTTTTACTGTAGCAGCACTTCTGACAAACCTAACAGTCTAATGTAATTAGACCACCGGACTGGAAAATTAAACAAGGACTAGCTTTCTGGAAGGATGCTGAAGTGTCTGGCAATGTCCTACCTGATATGCTCCCAGTCAACCCCTTCAAAGAAGGGGTTACCCTTGATTTCTTCGACACCAGGTGCACCAATTCTGTGCTCCCATTCACAGCAAAATCTGTGAAAGGAAGCATGAAAATAGTGAAGTGTTATATTTAGAGACAGTGAGTCATTTTAAACTGAAGCTAGTATTTACATGTAAGAAATTGTAACTGAAGGATAATGATAAGAGCTCTTATTTTAAAAAAGTAATACACAAACTATGCTAAGGAATGCTAAGGCTGTGATAGAATATAGGGAATTTACATTCAAGAATAATATGCCCTTTCATCCAGGACCAGCAGGGGGCAACAGTACACACAAAGCATGTACGTTTCACTAGGAAATACGTACTTTTGTATTGAGACCAGATTAAAAACCTATCAGAAACATCATGTACATAGTTAAGACTAAAGAGCAAAATGATTGCATATTCTCTTTCCCAAGCCCAGCTCAGTGTGTACGGAATATGTTTATAAATCAAACTCTACACACAAACAGTGTCAGACACACTTACTTACCTGTTGTGTTACAACGGTGGGTCTGGAAAACATTTTGAGCCACTTCCAAGGAGGTTTGTAGGGAATTTATTCCCTGAACGGAGTCTGAGTTTTAATGTGTATGTTTGCCTTGGTTTAGACAAAGATGAAATGTTTCTGGGTTGGCGATTGGTTCTTGTGGAAAGCATAAAGGCTGATGGGGAGTTAATACATATAGATTGTATTATCTGCCTTAAGGCTGTTATGTGGAAGCAAAGTGGGTAAACCTTATTTCAGACAGGAGTTTGTTTGGATAAACTATTCAATTCCAAAAGGAATTTAGACCACTCATGAGAAGCGTTTCAAATACATCGGATGGAAAGCCAGCAATTCTAACCTGCTGTCCTAACGTAAGCCTATTTCAAGGACATCCTTTGCCAATATAAACAGAAAGTGTCCATACAGCCAGTTAACACAACTCAACATTCTCATTCTGTGTTTCCTTCAAGTGGAGATTCAATTTCTGAAGAATTCAGAGGCACAGGAAATGGGGGACAAAGACATGTAGGAGGCAAAAAAGCTACGAGATGAGGTGCTCCCAAACGTAAGATTTTACAAGAATCCCCATTAATGCAGCTCTTTAAGGGCTCCCAATTTAAATGACAGTGAACCACCATGAATTTGATGAGAAGATATTTGATTAGCGATCTTCCTAGTCAATACATAAGTGTGACAAATATATCACCTTAAACTTCGAAGCACCAGCTGTCTCGTTAGGCAAGCTGTAAGAGAGGTGTTTCATACAGTTTGTAGGATGAGAAAATTCATGACATGTAACAAGTGGCACCACACGACAAGCTTGGTCAGCTGCAGCAATTGACTGACTGGTACCTTAGAATAAGATCCTTTGCTTTCTCAGAGATTGGAACTTCCGGGGGGAAGATCAGAGTCTCTTTCCAGTTCATCACTTTCTTATAGGTTTCTTGAGGGGTCTCAGAACAGAAAGGGGGATAACCTGAAAGAGAAAATACACTCCGATAGTCACAAATTAGTCACAAATTACTCTTCACTTCATTGCAGAAGCTTAAATTGAACTAATTTGAAGCCACTGGGGCGGGAAAAACAGCAATAACTCCATTTGGGTTACAAGACAGAAGTTTAAAAAAATGCAGGTGAACAGCAAACTGGAGAAAATTGCTTAACGTGAAAATGGGCACCAAGTCTGAAGGTGTGCCAACAAAAGGTAAACGAAGCCATGAAAAAGTGAACTTTGACTCTATTATGTAATATGAATTTAACATATACTCTAGGTTTGTGCATTGCTCGTTTCTTACCAATTAACATCTCGTACATGATGACCCCAAGTGACCACCAATCACAAAGCTTGTTGTAACCCGTCTGCATGAAGACTTCAGGAGCGATGTAATCTGGAGTTCCCACAGTGGAAAAGGCCTGAAATTGAATGGCTTCAGTTACACATTTTGAGAGAGATCCCGTCTGACTGACGGGTGACTGACAAATCTTCGCAGGACCAGAGGGCTTGAACAGAACCCTCACAGACAACTTATTCAAACCAAAAGATAATTTTTTTTTTTTAAATAAGATCCCACATGCTATCAAGATACCATTAAAGTGACAGCAGTGAAAAAAACCACTATTGTAGGGGAAGGGAATAAAACCCATTTAAATACTGCAGCTCTATTTTTAGAGAAGATAGACTTTTAGAAACATTTTAAGTGAGATTAAGAAAGAGATAAATAATACTGTTTAAAAGTCTTTGTAGGAAGCTGTTCCTCCATCCCCTAAGGATACAACAAGGCTAGACAGTGACCAACAACTGCAATACAAATTGTAGCATAGCCCTAGTTCACAATGGAGACTTGGCTCATGTTCATCTCTAGCATTAACACTGCCAAGTAACATGCGATAAACTCCATGATTAGATTTGCATCTCTCTGCCAGATCCAGCTAGATTTTGGCAGATGTTATTGTTTATGAAATCTGCACGGTAAAATCACCACTATGCACCTCCATCCATCTGCTTTGTCCATTTCTCTTAAGGCATCACAGTCTGGGTATGGGCTAGAAGTCTCCCCAGAGGCAATGTTACATTGGAAGTAGCTAAGAACGTGGCTCGTTTTAGCCATAATTGCACCAGAAAAAGCATCAAGCCATGCTGGTTCTCTATCTTAAGCGTAAAAGTCACCAGAATTTTACAGATGGACAAACGAGTTATTTCTTTTTTAAAGCCCAACTGCACAGATCTTTCACAGTACTTCAGAGAAGTGTTCTGAGAGTTTTGAAAAGTGCCACAGTGTAAATGCTGTTCATTTTAAATATCAAACAGCCAACCCACTTGCATCTCAGAGCTCAGCCGTGAGCATCTGTAGACAGAGGGACTGCACTTACCAACTGACGTCTATTTCTCTTCCACGTTTCTGCTTTCCTTTTGGAATTCATGTTCTGGAAAGCTAAAGAGGACCAGAACACACAGGCATCAGTATTGCTCATTTTTCTTTTCCACTGTCTGTCCAAGATAAATAGCCCCACTTGAAGTTATACATAAAGGGGTAGTGTTACTCCTAACTCATCAGCAGCTTCTAGACCCTGCCACTTGACAGTCTGCAAGCACTAGACACTGCTGCATTCTGAGCACTACAGTTACAATTCTGTAAGCACTTCCATTAGACGTCCACGTTTTCAGAAGTTGATAATTCCAGGAACAAAATACTCACTTCAAGATGGCTACATTTAAAGGATTAGATTCAGATCTCAGTTACATCCATCTAAATCTGGAATAAATCTCATGAATCCAATGGAGTTAGCTCAGCTTTAAAATGACGTAAAAGAGATCACACTCCAACCTCTACTCTCTGTAAAGTTCCAAACAAATCTATTCACACATGGTATATGCTTTTGTTTGCTGAAGTTAAAATAAAAACATTGATGTTTGAGGGTCTTTTAGTCAGTCACATAGCATAGGCACAACTAGTTAAAAAGCCTAGATTGGGAACTTGGGCTTTAACTGCTTAGTAGAACCTTATCTCTGATGACAGACATGTCAGGTATAGTCATGTTTATGGTATTTTACAGTGCAAGCGCTCAAGCTACAATGCAACACAGAAACAGGAGGGATAATATAGATCAGCATTTCCTTTGCATCCATCTCTTCTCTGCGAATTCAGTTCAGTGAGCCCTGGAAACTGATGTCCTCTCTATCCACAGAGCAGGTAAAGTAGAAGCAGCAGCAGTGCCAGCTTCCCAACACTGTCCTCCTATCATGCCTCAAACCTGATTTGAAGGGACCATCTGTAAAGGATAGAGGGGTGTTCCGTCTCTACAGCTCAGAGAGGCCAAAGACAGACTGCCAATAAAGGGTCAGTTAGTACTAACTGTGTTGGTGGTTTTTGTAATGTGTACTCCTGTTCACCAGGAACTGGACTCACGGTGGTGTCAATCATTTGAATGAAACTATTTTGAGATAGGCAAGACACTGACTACCAATCATAAATGTTAGTTAATTGGGATCTCAAAGCCTCTGATCAGGAGGAACTGTTTCTTTTAAAAGCACTAGAATGAATATATCAAAAGCCTCTTTACCAATCACATATCCTCACCACAGAGAAATAGCCAAGAGAAAGTGACTGCCTCCTCTTTTTCAAGTAATATATGAAAGAAGAGCACAGAGTCATACCAGATCTAGCACAGAAGCATTTACACTGGTGTTGCTGCAGAGGGAAATTGACTAGAAACTGAAGAGTACGAAGTTTTGTTTCTTGCGAAGAACCTAGCTTCAGGAGAGTCTGCAATTTCCTATTGTTCTGGTGCCATGCTCCCGTTTTTCTTGCGAAACAATTTTGAAGACTTAGATTCTGGGGATGTGCATTCCCAAGAGTTAAACTATCTCCATGCCTCCACATGTGATATGGCAGGGTTTGCCATGTTAGTCTTGTGCTCTGCTAGCATGTGATCTGCTAGCAGTCCTTGCTAAAGTACATGCAATGAGCCTATAGTGTAGTACAGCATGGAAAGGATAATATGAGACTTGAAGGAAGGAGCAAGCTTATTGGAAAGGTAAACGCTTATATTTACATACATATCTTGTTAAGTAGCAAAAATAAGAAAGGAAGTGCACAGTGCAGAAAGTGCAAGAGGGAACCTGCAGTTTAAAAGGGACTAATGTGCCACATATACCATTCACCGTTTCATCCCCAAACCCTCCACATATGCAGGGTTCATTAGATCCCTAACAGCAGCTTTCCACCATTGTGTTGAAATCAGTCACCTTTGGAATTTCTAACGCAGTTCCCATAGTAGAGACTATAAGTGCTGGTACTGATGAGAGAGAACTTACTGAAATCACTCGGAAGACTGTGGTTCAAGTTTCTGTAGAACTCCGTTCGGTGAGCCTTCTTTAGCCCAGTGCAGAGACCGAAATCTGACAGTTTCACATGGCCCTAGAGATGTAGAGACCCAAAATGCAGAAGAAATACAAGACATCCACCCAAAGAACAGAGTTATTTACCCATTTATTTCATATGACAAAACACTAGGCATAATTATCATCTTGTTCTAGCCTACAATTGGAATGCGATATTGAACAAACCTAGGGATAATTTTCTGTACTGCCACACAGTGGATGTGATTCAATTTCCAGTAATGTTCCCAATAAATGTTTACTTCAATGGGGGCTGAAGGCACTTCCCCTTGCAGGATCAGCCCCATAGTCCCTTGAGGGAGAATATTGAATGGGATGAGGCAATGACCACCCCGGGTAAGAACAAATAGCTTCCAGGAGGAGTGCTGTCTAATCCTCTGTCAGAAAGTGGATGAGTTGTGGGTGGACTCAATAAGACACAGGATATTCCACAAATTAAAAAATGTTACTCTGCCCGCCCAGTGCTTGAATTTGTCTTATCCACAGTGCAAGGCAGCAATGACTTTCAATGTGAAGTTCTTTTTTGAACCTAAAAATGGCATATTATATCCTAAACTTGCATGACTCTGTAAAGGTCTGCTCCAATCAGAGCACTTAATTATATTTTGGAATCAACAGAAGTAGGTAAATTCTTCTTGTCAGCAAATTTCTCCCAGACAAGGCAAGTAGAAAAACATAAAATTTTACTTAGCAATAGTAAGGTATTGAAACACACCAACTTCCTGGATACTACCTACTATAAATACATACAAGTAAACCTGACCAGTCTGGAGAAAGATTTTGAGAAGAGATAAGAGCTAATGAGACTGGAAGCCTAATGGATCAGCTACATCCCCACATTTGGTGTAAACACACTACTCAGTATTTGGTGAGCACACGCAAAGCAGATGTCAGGCCCAAAGGAAACGTCTTAGACTAAGGAGGAAGAAATGAAACCAAAAGATGGTTTTAAACAGCACTGAAAACCAAACACAGCTCAAACAACTGCCACAAGAGAGCACTCTGTAAATAAGATACTGTCAGCTGAAGGTTAGATTGATGTAGCTTTACTTCCATCAGGTCCATGGAAAATAACCTTCAATTTCTTACCCTTACAGAGGATAACTAAATGATAGTGCCATCTATCATAGCATTCTGAATTCTAAGTTACCCAGTGTATTTGCTGCTAACCCAAATGTCAACCAGTTGTTATGGGAATATCTTTTGTTGGACCAATTTCTGTTGGTGAGAGATGTTTCTCTCATATCCTGGGACCGACATGGCTACAACAACACTGCATACAGTGGTTGATATATTTGTACCTTACTATCCAAGAGGAGGTTATCTGGCTTGATATCCCGATGGATAAAACCAAGCTGATGAATGGAGTCAATGGCTAACACAGTCTCCGCAATATAAAACTGAGTCTCTTCTTCTGTTAGGGTGTCTTTTTTCATCAACAGTGTCATCATATCACCTAGAAAAAGTCAGCCACCACAAACAGCAGAAGTAAATACAAACTGATAATTAAGCCCAACATCCATTTTACATATCAGTGAATTTAGACACCATTTTTATGAAACAATTATATTTTATACATTGTGGATTCACAAACACCCAAGAAATGCATACAGAAGTGTAATTAGTTCTTCACTCAGCTACAGTCGAGCCTGTTGGTGCTCTTTAGTTTATTCAGTTGAAAGAATTTAGCAATTAGATTATGAAAATAAAGCTTCAATAGAATGCCAGTTCTTTGGGGCAGGGACCATGACTACCGGTTTGTTTGTACCCTGATTGAGGCCTCAGGTTGCTAGCACAATACAGATACGTAAATTTAAGATATATGCTATCTTAGATTTTTAAATTAAACCTAGATTCCAGGCAATGTCTTCTCTCAGTGACATCACAAATAGAATGACCACAGGCCATCAGTTGGCGCTAACAGAGAATGTCAGCTTGACGTTGTTTAGTAATGTAAAGCCACATACAGGAATTTGTTGGTGGCAGGTATTGAGACATCCAATTTTACAGAAATCCAGTAGACCCAAACTAGTTTGTACTAATCAGCAAGAGACCCACTGAAATACTATATTCTGTGAATTAGCGAGTAGATGAAATTTAAAAGGATGCGCCAAATGCACTTTGGTTCATTATAATTTTAGTTTAGTTTTCATTAAAGACTTGATAACATACCAAATAATGTTATAAAGTAATGGATATAAAAAAGCCTCAACAACAGTCAGGTATATAGTCGTCACTGAGAAGTGAAGAGAGACTGTCTTGTGAGCATGTAAACTAGTGTGTGCTATTTACCAAGCCTCTACTGCATTTGATTTTGTGCCAGTCTGAGAGTTTCTTTGTCTCAGTTATAAAACATCTAATTAGCAAAAAGGTGAATTGTCTGCTAGAAATGTCTCTCAAACCAAAATTAGTTATGGACAACCACACATAAGATCTGGACCTTAGATAACAATTCTGCAGCCAGACACACATTTAACAATAACAGACTGCATTATTGCACTATGTCAGGTCTGAAGTCAATCGTTTGGTTTCAATAGTCACATCATGTTTTCAGTATAACCCAGCAAGATTTCAGTAGAACATTCTTCTTGTTAGTATACTATAGTACAGGGGTAGGCAACCTATGGCATGCGTGCCGAAGGCGGCACGCGAGCTGATTTTCAGTGGCACTCACACTGCCCAGGTCCTGGCCACCGGTCCGGGGGCTCTGCGTTTTATTTTAATTTTAAATGAAGCTTCTTAAACGTTTTAAAAACCTTATTTACTTTACATACAACAATAGTTTAGTTATATATTATAGACTTATAGAAAGAGACCTTCTAAAAAGGTTAAAATGTATTACTGGCACGCGAAACCTTACATTAGAGTGAATAAATGAAGACTCGGCACATCACTTCTGAAAGGTTGCCGACCCCTGCTATAGTAGTTTCAACACTCAAGAGTTAATCTTTAAAGCTCTTCTTTGCAGATAATAAAGAGGTTATTTCTGATGCAAACCAACTACAAGAAAAGAGTTAGAAAATTGAAAGCTGGTTATGGTTCTAAGAGGATAGGTGTCAGACTGTGAAGATAAGGCTTGACAGAACATCTAGGTCAAGTATGCAAACATTTGTACCTAAGCATGAACGTACCCATGGCACAGACAGGTAACTATGGGCCTGACCCTGCAAGGTGCCAAGCACCCTCATTCTCCAATGAAGTCACCAGGCATTAAGAATGGCTCAGTTCCCTGCAGGATCAGACCCAACACTACACTATAAAGCAATTACACATGTACAAATACCGGTAACAAAGACAGACAAGATTTGTTATAAAGCCAGAAGACTGCCACAGAACAAAATGAAAGTGACCTTTTTATCTCAGGTAATTACCTCCAGGCAGGAACTCCATGATAAGGTACAGGTTTAACTTATCTTGAAAACTATAGAACATTTTCACAACCCACAAACTGTCTGCCTCCACTAGTATGTCCCGCTCCGCACGAATATGGCCAACCTAGGATATATATATATATGCATATGATTAATTATTAAGTTTTTGATGTTTTATTAGATGCATTTATCTTCACACACAATTCAAACACTGTTTTGAGGGGATTCAAAGACTGAATATGCAACTGTCAAGTCTCTACATTAGGAATGGAAATACCATCACGTTTCAATACTTTCATCACTGGATATTTTCACGTATTAAAATAGTGCAACAGGTTTTTAGGCAAGTATAACCTTTGAAGACTGCAACAGCTTTATAAAATATGCTTCTGAGAATGAACAGGCAGAAAACCTTACTAAAGATCACTGACATTCTTTCATATGCTTTGTTTGGAATGTACGGACTGAATAAATTCCTTGGGATTCTGACTCCATCTGACCCCTCAGTGCATAGATCTGAAGATCCTTTATATTCAAAGGTTTCAACTGTAAACCGTATGACACGTTTTTGTTTTGAGGATCTTCAAAAAAAATTGCAGTTACATCAGTAGATCTACTAACTGCAAAGGGAATGTTTGCGTAAGTAACTGTTCACCAATGTAAGCAAAGGGTTTACAATACGACCCTAGTTTTAATGGCAATTGAAGGGCTTGAACCTAGAAACACCACCATAAGTAGTGTTTGCTACAACAATTAGTCCAATTAAATGCACTCAGCAGGTCTATTGACAATAGTGAGCACTATGTCTGGTAGTGAATGGTTGCAAGATCAGGTCCTAGAGATGTCTCTGTCCTCATCCATTTGAGTAAAAGACCAGTCTAACACCGTAGCGTGTAACTCAACCACTGCATACAACTATTCAGCAAGTTTTCATGGAGAAAAATAATCCCATTTTAGTCTAGATGACCGTTTATATATACACCTACTATACCTATAAAAAATGGATCCCCTCCAAGTCAGAAGTACAGCTGTGGCTAGGGTAGTATGGAGAAGCTTGTCTTACAGCTACCTGCTTTATATCTGGACTGTAGACAAACAGAGCACTTCAACGTCTAATATTGTTACTTCCTTAACCTTCACATGGAAAAGAGAACATTGATTGAATTATAGATATGATGAAAATACACATTTGATTTGAGGCGCTTATTATACAAGATAAACTACTTACTATTTGGGTTATAATATCTACTATATTAAGAGCACTAACTAAAACATGCACAAAGGGTACTAACTACAGTTCAGAACAGTTAACATCTAGCAGATGAGATACGGATATTTCATAACCGAGATTGGGAGTCAAACCCAGGTCTCCAAACACATCAATGCAGGCCCACACACCAAGCACTTTCAAAATTGCTATGTAAAGACAAAGAGGTCAAGCGTGCAATGCTATTTTTTAAACTAATACCTTTAAAAGACAAAAGTTAATTCAGGAATTACTGCCTACAAAAACATTGCTTCCTAGATGAACTCCAGTGCCAAAGAAGGATTGGTTGGTTCAGACTGTAATAGTCCCAGAAGGGCTATCAAAGATATAATACAATGACTCAGAGATTGGCATTAATATGAAAAGTGCCACTACTTTGGAGGTCCTGCGAATGAGTCTGAAGGATTCATGCAGCTCTAGCAACTGATATTTACAATTAAATCTATTAGACATGCTAAATCAGGATGAAATCAGATTTGCAGCAAGCCAGCACTCTGAAGATTGTATTGAGAGTTCACATACATATCTTTGGTATCAAGTGGTAACACAGTATCACAAAACGCAGAAAGAGGAACATAATCAGTTGTAATACAAGTGTTCCTCTATTGCTGTTCAGAGGAAAACTGCCATTTTCCTACACCTTGCTTCTCCAGGTTTTCAGATGGAAACAGAATGTTCAGTCACACTCTATATCTGACCATAATGCCTCTTGCAAAAAGCCAGTGCAACTGAAACCTTCATCAAGAAATTGACCAAGGTTGCAGAGACAATTTTTTTAAATGCTGTTTTGAACATGTGAATGAATACATGTTATTACATATTTACAATTAGTCACTGATAAAAATAAAGAAATATAGCAAGTGAAAGCTATATTTTTCCTCATGACCACATAAAAGTTAGACTCAAGAGAAACCACATTTCTTCCAGAAAGAGTTACAATAAGGCTGAAATGTTCAAAGTGGTTTAGGGAAAACTGAGTATCCAAATCCAAGGCAGGTTGGAAAGTCTCAAAAAAAAAAAAAAAAAAAAAAAAAAAAAATCCATCTATCCACCCACCCACACACCCCTAGCAGTTTTTAGCTAGCAAAATCTAAACCATATGTTGCAGTGATTATTCTTTAGTGTTTTGTTTTGTTTTTTTAAATATAGGCCCACTTTTGTCCCCCAGGAATCTGAGTTTGCAATGGAGCAGAAAAAAAGATTTTAAAAAGAGGCAGAGCTACTAGAATTGCTATTTGAAATTACTATTAATCACCTGCTCTTTTTCAAGCATGTCAGCTTTGCGTAGTATTTTCATCGCATATACATGCCCTGTGTCCTTCTTCTGGACAAGCCGCACCTTCAAGTTTTGCAAAAATATGGAGTCAGAAATACATCCTTATCAGACCAACTTTTCCAGGTTTCTTTTACAGTATTCTGGGTATCATACCCTAAAACCAAACATTTCACTTCTATTTTGCAAAGCAGAATCAGATTATAAGGACAAATAGCACTAGCTGGCTTATGATAATGGGATACAGAGCCTGCTACCTCTAGGACACCAGATCATTCTACCAGAGCCCACTACCTCTAGGACACCAGAAGAAAGATGATACCATTTGATAGCATTTGGCAATCTGTGACATGAAACGAGTTGGATGGTCAAAACCCAGTTTAGTGGACAAGTTTCTATGTCATGAAAACCTATTATAAAAGGCCCTTTGGGGTGCAGCTTCTGCTATCACTGCATCCCAAAAACCATTACTACAGGGTCACGATGGAGGCACACTGGCACAGCAGCGTCACACCTACACTGCTGCTGTTATATCTGTTCTACAGATGGAGGGGCTTTCCAAGGTTGACAACCAAGCCCATTTCACCAGCATTTTGGTCCTTTTAAAGATGTGGGGTTTTGTTTGTTTAATACAAACTAGCACTGACTACACAAAGTCAGATGCATTTGAATGTCAAACTTTAAACAAACATTCAGCAGTGATTATTGTGTCATTTGGCTTCAAATTGTACTGTTCTGATCTTTTAAAAAGTCTTTTCAAAACATTCCAGTCCCTATAATGCTACTACAGTTTTATTCAGTAATCAGTTCTGTTCTTACCTCTCCAAATGCTCCTCTGCCTATTACTTTTAAGGACTCAAAATCTTCCAAACCAAGTCTTGTTCTCTTTAACCGAAGAAACTCCGTTTCCTTTCGGGCATGTGCGGATCTCCTGAGTCTCTTCTAGTGTTTGTTTTAAAAAGAAAGCCATATAGTTTATGAGATTCCATAATGAAGTTCCCATCTGGATCATACTGAACCAATTAGAGAGGTCACTAAAGGTATGACTATGGGTTATTTATATTATCTAACCAAAAGACTTGTTTTGTGTTCATTACCTCTTCATCTTTTAAACCTTCCTCTTCCATCACTTTTTCTAGCTTCTTCTGTCTGGGGGGGAGGGGGGGGGGAAAGCAATGGGGAAAAAAATGTTTAGTTCTTCAGAAAATCCTATAAAAAGCATACATACTTTCAACACCTAGGGGAATACTGTCTAGAACTAAGAGTCAGAGGACTAGGAATTTGGATTCAATATGGAAGTGTGAAGAATTAGAGTTATGGAAAGATGCTGGTCTCTCCAGATTTAAGCTCAAGCCTACCTTTCCAACAGAAGTCCAACTTCACCACTTTCCCTCTATAACTCTGCTCATCTAAACCAGTCTCCCTGAAATTTCACATGCCTTATTTTATGCAAGGATAGTCTGGTGGCTACACGTGGACTGGGACTCAGGAAATCTGAGTTCAATTCCTGGTTCAGCCACTAGCTTCCTGTGTGACACCAGACAAGTCACTTAGTTTCACTGTACCTCAGTTCCCCCTCTGTAAAATGGGTAATACAATTCCCCACCTACCTAGAGGTGTTGAAAGGATAAATTCATTAATGTCTGTGAGATGCTCAGCTACCTTGGAGATGGGGGCCATATTTGTACCTAAACTGATATTTATGGTTTTCTCCCTTAAAATATTGATACATTTACAACCTTAATTCCACTTTTTTCCCCTTTTTGGTCAAGGAATGTAATCTATTTTTGTTGTTAAGATTTAGCTTTGGCCACTGCAGGAAAAATTCCTACATTAATGATGTTCTGAGCTTCCCGATGGCCTTTTCAGCATCATATTATACAAATGCACTGAAGAATTCCTATTCAATATGCAAGTCATTCTTTGCAAGATCCTTTTCCAGCCTCCAGTTGCCACTAAGCAACTGCTGGGGTATGATAACATTTTAGCCCAACATCTCTGTATCATGTATACTGAAATTGCTCTCCCCTTATTTAGGCACCTAGGAAGTACAATTTGCTCACCATCTCTCTCTAACACCCCACTCAAATGCCAAATGTGAATTGCCGCAGCAGTAGCTCAGCAGGACCAAACAATGTTTACGCTTTTTCCAACATTAAGTGTTTACAGAGAAGGGAAGGAAGCCTTTCTGAAAATTCTGGTTATAAGGCCTATTCTTGTGACATGCTCACCACACTGAATTCGATGGGAGTTTAGGGTGCTCAGCACCTCAGAGAATCTGGTCCACAAAGAGAAAATAAAGGTTTTTAAGGAATTTATTATATCATCCATCAAAGCCTATTAGACCTCCTCCTGCCTATGAGTTAGTCAAGTTAATGTTAAATTACAGTCTTTACAGTAGTAGCTTGGTGCCTTTGAACAAGTGAATTTCCCCTTATCAGATGGCTGCATCATAAACTGTAACACAAAATGAAGCTGAAACCACATGACTTCATAAAACTACAAGAAATGTTAAAAGGGAATAAAAAATCAAAAGGAGCAACAGTTGAAAGAGTAAATATTTGTAGAGACTGGTCTCTTACTTTACTGCTTAAATGAATCTAAGCTAACGATACAATTGGTTTCCACTTAGATATATTAAATCTTGCCAATGTGTCTATTGGACTCTATTTTTAAGTTTGAAAAGAAAATGTTTCAACTGATTTCATCAAAGCAGGCTCAACAAAATGGCTTTTTTTTAAATTGCTCAGCTTAATGGATTTAAGAACAGATATTCTGAATCAGAAAAATATTTTCTTCTAATTTATAATAATGTCCTCTAGCTAAACATTTTTACTCATCAGCATCATATTTGAGAAGCTCAGATAAGTAAGGTAGTTACTAGCAAGGCCTAAGGTAATGTTAAGGTAAGTTAAATTTGAGCTATAATTTACTAGATAGCACCTGCTCAAATGGGACCTCAAGTTAAACAATCAGGCCACTAGTTTCCTTTCACTTCTACACAAAGACACTTTCCATCTCCCAACTGGGATTTTTACCTCATTTCCCGTTCTTCATGTTGTGCTATGAGATTGCTATAGAAGTTTTCTAATGTCACTTTTGTCATTGTAACTCGCTCCTTGGTGTGGTTACTCATGGATGAACAAGGTGTTGGACCTGTCATTGCCATGGCTACTAGAAAAAGGGGAGGGGGGGAGAAGGGGAAAAAATACATTTGACATTACTAATGACAACACAACATGGAAGCAATAATTCTGACCAATTAACTGACGCTCAACTACATTAGACGCTGGAATTAAGAATCAAGACTGAAGTTAATATTTTATATAGTTTTAATATCTAAGTTATCAGAGAGAGAAAAAATGAAAGACTAGTTGTCTAAACTGGGCACCATCAGTTAATGAGAGAGTCTGCAGGGAAGAGGGTTACAAAATAAAAGGTACATGTCAGGCTTCCTGTTTTTGAACAGCATTCAAAAAGAGGGAAGGAAACTTGACAAATATTATGCCTCAAAAACCACATTTTAGCCAGTATTGAAAATGTTTTGTACTTCACCCAATCTATTCTCCTCATCTTCTAAAAATGTTAGGAATGAAAAAACCCACCCTGAGACACCCAGTCAGAGGTTCCTTTTTCTTTTACACTTCGAGGAAGAGGATACCTCTACGTTTGTCAGTCACATGCAGAGCCCCTTATTATGAAACTTACCAGGAGCCAAAATATTAAATGGATGTGTGGAGTAGTTAAAGACAGACAGACAAATTTGCTATTTTTAAACTACTTTTGCAATTAGGGTCTCCCACTGTAGCAGAAGTTTCCACAAAACAGCCTGCCAAAATCCAGATAGATAATTACCTCTAAACAAGTATGAACTTTTTTTTTTTTTAAAGTATACTGCATCTACATCTTAAATTAAATTAAAAATAAAGTTTAAGAAAGACACAAAAGCTCCATGTTATGGCTCAAATTCAGGGCAAGACCCATGCACCCTAGCTTGTTTATTGTAAGAAACAATAAGTAAAATATAATGTATATAAAATGTACAAGCTCTTTGAACAATCTAAGACAGTGTTTTCATTGAAGTTTTCTAATGGCAATATAACCCAAAAGAGCAAAATTCCCGTGGCTGGAACATATCCCTAGAAGTCAGAGATAAAGACAAAGGTATCATTTAGAGACACTCATTTATAGGGCTGCAGGTTTGGCAGGGTGCAGAAAAAGTCATGCATACTGTGACTTCTCTGTCCATGAGGCTCAAGGGGGGTGGGTCCTGGAGGTTGGTGCAGAGGGAAGGCCCAGGGGGAGGAGTTAGGTATGGAGCCCACTTCACACTCACCCCACAGCAGCAGCTCCTGTGGGGCTGAACCCAGCTCCCCACTCTGGGCATGTTGCAGCACTACTTACTCAAATCTGGCCCTGCTGCCTCTCCCCCGATCACAACGAAGGGGAGGCAGGACCAAAGCAGAGCAAGTGGCACTGTGACCCCATGCACCAAGTCGCAAGGCCTGGAACAGGGAGCTTGGCCCAGCCCCATGGGACACAGGAGCCACGGCTGTGTCCCTGGTGAGTGCAGGGCAGGCTCTCTCTCCAGCCCCCTCCTACCTCACTCCCCCTGGGGCCTTCTCTCCTCACCGGGCTAGGATTAGGGCTTCCATGCCAGGGCCAAGGGTGCTGCTCCCTCATTTATCAGGGCATTTTTAATTTAAAAAACAAAATCACAGAGCAGTCACTAAACCCTGACTTTTACTAAATTTACAGTGACTGCTCCATAAATTTTAGTTTTAAAAAATGAAGTGACAAATCTGAAACCCTACGCACCACATGTGTGCATGGCCCTTTAGATAACTAAAAATGGCAGGCCCCAAAGAACTTATAATAGAAGCTATTTTTATTTGACCTGTTAGATATCTTCTCTTTCTTCAAAGAACACAGGCAATCTAGAGACTGTTGAGGAACTTTTGCTGTATTTTTGATGACGTTATTTCTTAAAAAAAAAAAAAAAAAAAAAAAAAAGCAGCTCAAAGTGACACTATCTGAATTAGAAAAGACAGATAATCTCTTTACACAGCACTTCAAGAGCCTGCAGATCAGGTATCTGTGTACTGTAAGCACATTTGCATCATTCACATTGATTATGCTACTAGTTCCTATTTCCCAGAGAGCAGAAAACCATCAAGTGACAAGCTGGTGTTGGGTGGCAGATAAAAGGAGGGGGAAGAAGAAAGACAACTGTACCTTACTCCAATGCAATTATGCTTGTGTGAAGTTTGATAAAAGGGAGAGAGAGCGCCTGCCTCTATTTATCTATATAACATGGACAGAGACAGTGCAGGCTCCCGCCACCACCATGGCTCAACCTGGACTTGGAAGGACCACCTCAGGGAGCCAGAGGAGAATTAAGTCTTTGGGGCCCATTTGGTCCTCCGCTGGCAGTGCCAACCAAAGCGTGAATCGGTGGCAGCAGGAGCCAAGAGGAACTCGATGGAGTGGCAATAAAAGGAGCCAGCCCAACTTTTAGCCACACAGCAAATAAAGCAGCAGAGTAACCGCCCCTCGCCGCGAGGTGCTTTACCCCTGCCCTGGGAGCTCAGCCCGGGCCAGTTTAGGCAGCTGCCCCCCGGCGATGCCCTGTTCGCATGGAGGCCAGCAGGCCCCTCACCCCCGGCTGCTGGGGCAGCTGCAGGCTGGTCTGCCACGGGAGCTAGGGGCTGAGCCCGCAAGGGCGCGTGGGCCAGGTGCAGCCAACGCTGCCTCCAGCTGCCCGTGAGCCTGGGCGCGGGGGGGGGGGGGCGGCAGGAGACGAAGGGGAGACGGGGGGGGGGCACAGGCCGGGAGGGAGGATGCAGCAGCAGCCTGAGGAGAAGGGGGCAGACGGGGGGGAGGGGGCAAAGCCGGGGGGAGCGGTTGCCTGAGGGGGAGGGGGCGCGTCACTGGGGCAACAAGCTGAGGGGGTCGGGGGAATCACTTACCGGAGCCCCCTGCGGGGCGGGTGGGAGGAGATGGGGGCGCGGTCCCAGTCCCTCCTCAGAGCCGGAGACTCGCTCCTCACTGGGGGAGGTGGGGAAGGGATCGGGGTGCGACGCTATCACGGCCCCCCCAGCGCTCTTCGCACCGCCACTCACGGAACGGACGGCGCCTCGGACGGGACAAGACAAGCAAGCACCCCTCTGAGCCCTCGACGACGTTGCGCATGCGCCGCCGCCCTCAGTGCCGAGTCCTCACCCCGATAGAGGCGGGGCGCTGACGGGAAAGGCGCATGCGCGAATTCCTTTTCCCTCCAGAGGCGCGTTTGCAGCCGGGGAAGGGTGATCGCGCTGTGCGCATGCCTCTCCTTCCTTTGAGCTCATTGCCCAGGCGTCTGACTCCGCCCCGCACAGCTGCAGGGACTACAGGTGGCTGCAGCTGGCAGGGGTCGGTTGGTGCATGGATAAAAAGCCTTGGCTGTAACGCTGCTAGTGCCATCTACTTGATGACGTTTGACAGGGCAAGATGACCGCACTGATCATGCCAAGCCTGCAAAGAGTCCTGAGTCAGGCCCTCCCCCAAAATCATGAGACGGGCCTAAAATTCATGAGATTTTGTTACAAAATAAAGAGTAGGGGCGTAAGAGTCAAGACTCGGTGTGTTCTTTGCTCAGCCATTGACGTACTGCATGGGCTACTTAACCAGTGCAAGCCTCATTTTCCCCATCTGTAAAATGGATCTAAAAACCTCTGCTTCATAGGTGTCTTGGGAAGTTTACTGTATTTCATTAATGTTTCTAAAGTGTTTTAAGATCCTCTGACAGAAGGTGCCATAAATGGCAAAAGAATATTATTGTCAGAATGGAACTGGACTGAGACAGCCAATTCATTTTGCATAGGTTGTTGAACGTGACGTGACTTTTGATTGTTGCCAACAGGGGCTGATCTTGAAACGGGGGCTTTAGACGCTCATATTCCAATCTCAGTTGAGCCATCCAGTCCTCCCTGTGTCTCAGTACATAAAAGAAAAAGAGCAATTGTGATTCCATGTTAATTACAAATATATAGAGATATTAGCGAAAGATAATCTTGCTTTATTTTATTTATATTTCTACAATAAATCAAGTACAATATTATATATATATATATTTCATGTTAAAAGCCTTTTAACTTTAATGACACTGAGGACTTTTGTTTACATTCTGTCACTGTGTAAAATGAGAAACACTCCTGATCTCTGCACATACACCAACAGTGGATTTTCAACTAATTCAGGCGGCACACATAATCCCCAGTCAATGGATATGTTGATACATTTGTTACAAGCATGACAAAAATATAGTGTCTGAAATATTTGTTTTGCAACTGAACTGGATGTTGCTTTGCTTAGACACAACTGGAAAATTTGTCATTAAAGGTGACTAGCAAAATAAAAACGTGTTTGTGTCCTTTATTGCTCCTTTTGGATATGTGGAGATGCCCTTATAACATTTATTTTTCCCCAAGAAAATATTTTTCTACTTTTTCCTTGGGGGACTTTGGAAATCTTTAGGAGGACCTGAACCATGATATCAAATATGGAGCTTGGAAGCTAAGCTGCATCTCTTCCATTTCTTCAAAGGTGCAGGGTGAGCCTTAGCACTTGTCTATCTGGGGAAAATGACCAGCATAGTGATAGCAGAATAATTATATCACTGTAATTATGCTGGTATAGTTTCCCATGTGGACACTCTATTCTGAAATAAAGTGACTTTATTCTGGTATAATTACTCTGGTATAATTATTCTGCTTTAGCTATGCTGGTCAATTTCCCCATGTACACAAACTCTTAGGCTGGGAGAAATGCTGAGCAACTCCCAACCTCCAGCTATCATGCCCTCCAAAGATTTTCCAATATCCTCCAGGAAAACGTTAGAGGTGGGGAGCTTCTATTTCTGATGTAAAAACAACCAGAAAAATAAATCCTATGGCCTGGCTAATGGTTGCAGAAGCCCATGAAAACAGTGGAGCAGGTGCAGGGCTTCTGCACAAAGGGGGATTAGGATGTGGCAAATTAATGCTCCAAAATGCCCCATCCTAGCTGCACCCAAACATGCAAATGGGGCATTCAGAATCATGGGGATCTACAACCATGCAGTTCTACAGATAAGTGACTTAGCAAACAGGGCGGTGGGGAGTGGGGCGGGAGGGGTGTGTGTGCCAGAGCTGCAGGGACTACCGCAATCAGGAGGCAGCAGTAGCATTTCGGCAAGGGAAAATTCAGACCCCTGCAGACCTCCCTGGCACACAAGCTTGTGGGCTGAGGCGAGATTCTGGACCTTTAAGAGGCCGTCCATGCAATATCAAGGAGTAGTAAATGGTACAAACGTTTTTCTTTTGTAGTTCACCTTTACACCTACCCTTGAGATAACATCATATATCTCAAGCAATGGTCAAACTGAGATGGAGTCAGTCTAGAGGGAAGAGCTCTGTGTCTCAGCGGCAGGATTGCTACCATGGTCTTTGACTTGAAATAGATCAAAAAGATCTTGCAGGCTCCAGCTACCCTTTGGATTTTTTAGATATTGCCTCAAATCAGTTTTCTTTAGCACAGGGAAAGCTTGCTTCTTTTCTGTCAGTTCCAGCAGCAGCTGTTTAACCAGGTTTGGCGTCTCATCCTTGCTGGTACTGTCATAGAGGTCAGGGAGGTCTTGGCTCTTCTGTGAGTCCCACAAGGAATTTGAATGTGAGGCATCTCTGGCCCTGGCTGTGTGCACACTACCCATGGCATTGTGGAGCCACATCAGCCGCTTCAGCCCTTGAAGTGCTCTTCCTTTATCTTGCATGAACTGGTGCTCCGCTACTGCTCTTTTACTGCAATGTGAAAGGAGAGTAGTTAGGAAGCTGAAGAATGCTCACATTTCCAGTGGGGCTGGTTTTCATACAGAGATTCCAGAGTGTTTTACCAAGATAGGTCTGTATCGACATTCTGGGCCTTTTAGAAATGGAGAAACTGAGGCACAAGGAGGGGATGCGACTCTCTCAAGGTCACAGAGTGAGTCAGAGGCAGAACTGCAAACAGAACCAGGGCCGGCTTTAGACCAATTCCACCAATTCCCCCGAATCGAGCTCCACACCTAAGAGGGCCCCACGCCCAGTGGCAGGGCCGCCCAGAGTGGGGGACAAGTGGAAGAGAATCCCTTCCCTGGCTAGAGGCGCCTTTTTAATTTTTACTCACCCGGCGGTGCTCTGGGTCTTTGGCGGCACTTTGGCGGCGGGTCCTTCACTCACTCCGGGTCTTTAGCAGCACTTTGGCGGCGGGTCCTTCAGTGCCACCGAAGACCTGGAGCGAGTGAAGGACCCGCCGCCAAAGACTAGGAGCGCGGCCCGGTGAGTACAAGCCCCACGTGTTTTTTTTACGTGTTTTTTTTTTTAGTCATCCCTGTCGGGGCCCCGTCGAAACTGTTGGAATCGGGCCCCGCACTTCCTAAAGCCGGCCCTGAACAGAACCCAGCTCTCCAACTCCCCAATCCTGTGCTCTCTCCAGTGGTCCAAATATAGGCCCCCAAATTCCCAGATCCAGTTCTAGATCTCAACTTTATGAGCCTAAATTTTCTTTTGCTTACACAGGTGTAAATCAGAAATAATTCAGTTGAAGCCAATGGTGTAAGTGAAAGGAGAATCACCCCCTACAACACTATAATGAGCCTGACCAAAACTATTGATCCGAAACACTCTTGAATGCAGGGATTGAAAATCTGGATACACACCCAAATGCTCTCAGATTTCAGTGAGTTTAGATTTGGTCAAGTATCCCAACAGGCTCAAGCTGTGAATTTGGCTCTGAAACAGGATTCAGATCTGGAATGTTGTTTAGGACCATTTTCTAATATAGATATATCTGGTACTTGCAGTTTTCTTCTCCATGACATAATTTGTTGTTTGAGTTGATCCATCTTTGCCTGGATTACTGTGCTGTATTACCAGGTGTCTCCTAAACTGCATTTAGTATAGTATAAAAGTAACAACTAAACACAAATCACAACATTAATGTATCTAAAAATACAGAGGACCTGATTCTCTACTGTGCAAAGTGGATGTAAAATGCTACCAAATCAGATTGGTAGCATTTCTGTACAGGAGTAAATGGCTACACAGGATGCGAGGCAGTGGAGAATGCAGCCCAATAGATTAAGTGCAAGCAGTTGATGAACAGCATTAGTTACAAAAGTGATTTTTCTTACTTTTCAGTTTCTTGAGATGTGGCAAAACAAGCAAGAAAAAAGATGACCAGGAATGTAACTATCTGCAGAGATCTTTGGGACAGGACCATCTTCTGACTTCTTTGTATCTGCTGAACAAAACAATAAAAGATTGACATTATTACCAAGCCGCTCTTTCTTTCAGTTGCCTCTTTCATTCTGTCAGGTGCATTTTCTACTTGTAAGCATATTAGTAGCTGCTCTTGTGCATCTACAAGCATGGTAGATCACACTAATTTAAACCAACCAGAGGAATGCCTAGTAAGGACTGATTGGAGTAAAGAACTCAGGACTCATTCCTAATATTTGCCATTGACTTCAGTGGGAGCAGGATTGGACCCTAAGGACTGAGTAAGAACTCTGGGACTTGGTTCTATTATAATGAATCATCTCAGAGCAGTAAATATATAGTGGGCCAGAATCTGCTCTCATATGCACTGCTTTAAATCCAGCCTTGACTGGAGTTAACTGAGATCCATATCTGACACACAGCATGTGCCAATGATATGAGACCAGACCACACAACTCTGCTATTAAATCTTTGCTGAGAAGCAGGATGAAACTTGTGTATTTTTCTGAGATTTACTGGGTTTGTGGATTAGGGAAGTAAGAATTAGCTCAATTTAACTGTATGTGCAATAATTATTTTTAATTTAAATTATCACTATATTCAAGTCAACACCGATACCTGTCTTTGAGATCTATCTATCTATCTACACCACATCTATCTATCTATCTATCTATCTATCTATCTATCTATCTATCTATCTATCTATCTATCTATCTATCCCCATACACCCCCCTCTATCTATCTATCTATCTATCTATCTATCTATCTATCTATCTATCTATCTATCTATCCCCATACACCACATCTATCTATCTATCTATCTATCTATCTATCTATCTATCTATTGTATCACCACAGTATCTGGGTTGTCTACTTTAACTATAGTGCATGGTTTTAAACATTGGATTAATCCTATCACTTTACTAACACGTCTCCAGATTAACTGTTATAAGGGAAACCTGGCGTATATTAAGGCAAACAAAACAAATGAAAAAGGGAGTACAAAAATGTATGCATAAGAAAGATTACAATTTTTTCTATATAAATTAGATTTATATAGATTTTTTTTTAGATGCAAAAGATTTTGTTTGGAAACAAAAGCAAGTAGAGAAGCATTTTTGGATATTGCATTTCAAGCCCAGCTTCAACAGCATCCAAAAATGGATTTGCTTTGTACTGATTTGGGGTAATAAACTGGAAGTACCTGGATAGAAGGATGTTCCATTTTTCTTACACCTGCAGAAACTATATCAAATAGGTGGACAGTAGAACTTAAACTTCACTCTTGACAAATATATTTCACTTTTTTAGACTCATCTCCATTGAAGATGAGGAAAAAGGCATTGGGGGGCAAATGGTTACCAATTCTGATTTTTTTTCAAGTATATCATATATCACCTATCATATGATATTGTGGACTATGCAAGATATAACTAGTCTGATTGTATGTAATAGACATGCTGTATCTTTATATTGTGATCTACAATAACCTATGCATCAATGAGAAGCATCTTTAAGACACAAAAGTACAACATTAACATATGGTATACTTACTGTTGATCCTAAAGAGTACAGTACACGGTCAAATCCAGATCAGCACAGCTCCGTCTCACAGCAAGTCATCTAGTGAAGTTCCAGTTGCAATAACACTGTGTGTCTTCCAGCTTCTTTTATACCTCCTCAGAAACCACTCAAACAATAGACATGAGCTGTACAGTACCTTCCGTGACTAAGACCTTCCCTCTCATATCGTGAAATCAGTGGGCTTCGTATTTCCAAAGACAATACACCTTGGATGATAACGTCTGCTGTCCCTTTGGTGATTAAAGAAAATACTACAATATGTCAACGACATTTCATTGCTTTGCTATCCTCCCAGACCTATCAGTAGTGCTTTAAATTTGTGAAGTCGGTGTCTGGATTAATAATAATGTAGAAGTATATACTGATGAGGATGACAAAGTTGGTAAAAGAGGACTGGTATTCATGGAAAATTTATCTGAGACATTTGTAAATAAGGATGCCACTGGACTTTAATGTTCAACAAGAAGAATTTTGCTTAAGCCCATTGGTTGTTCAGTGAAACACATCTGTTTATTTTGGATCCTATAAAATAGGTAGATATGGAAAAGACCTAGCAAATCACTGAATTCATACTACCACAAGAAATGTTATAACTCCCCAGACAAAGCCTGTATTAGATATTAAACTGTTGCTGCACTAGATCTTACACAAGAGGCCACATTCTGATGTTTCTTCAGGCAATGGTCAAAGCTAAACAAGGGAATGTGGTATGCATTTTGGCATGCATCACAGGAACCGTACCCATGTGAAGTTTTGTCTGAAGCTGGACACCTATGTAAAAATTGAAGAATGGTAGCTCTGCATGTATTGAGTCTGTCTGTGCATGGGAAAAGGTCAGAGTGATTTTCAGGGATACTGAGTACCCACCACCCCATCTGAAGTAAATATTCCTTTGGGACTTATGTGGCCCCAAGTACCATAGAGTCTAAGCACCTCACAATCTTTACCATATTTATCTTCACAACACCCCTCAAAACAGGGAAGTACTATATCCCTGTTTTTACACACAGGGAACTGAGGCACAGAGAGTAACCTACTCAAGGTCCCACAAGAAGTCTGTGGGACTGAACCAAGTTGCCCCAAATCCTAGAGTAGTGCCCTAACGCCTGGACCATTCTTCTTTAATAGCAGTTACAGCTGCTCAACCCCTCTGAAAATCAGGCCCAAGATATCTCACATGGGCAAGTCAGTAATGGAGGCACCCAAAATCAGTGGCCACCCTGAAAATGTGACTGTATATGTTTAGCTACCAGGAAAATGTGTGTTTTCACCAAACACTGGGAACTAGATTCGGGCCATTGCTCCTGCCCTTTAGCACCACTCTGGTGAGGCAAAGGTACAGAAAAGATGGCTTGAACAGCCAGCTGGGGATTCCCATGACATGGAGGAATCTTAGGTGGTTGGTTCTATGCACATACACTCCTCTGCCCCAGTTTACCAGGTGTACACAAGGTGTGTTGGGGAGAAGGCAGTCTGTGGACTCAGGGGAGCTAGCAGTTGGCTTAAAGCAGAGCTCTGGGGCAGCTGAAGATCTTGGCGGTCTTAGGCCATGATCCTTGACCTGCATGGAGTTTCTTTGACATTAATGGGCTCTGGATAGGCATAAACCTGGGTGTACCTCACTGCAAGATCAGGGCCAGAGATGTTAAATGAATTGAATAAAGAGAATCCAAATGTTCACCCAGCACTAGTTTAGGATTGGAAAGGACTAGGATTCTTCTAGGAATACAAGAATCATGTCTGAAGTTCTGCTCTGCTTTGATTTCATTGTTTCCCAGCCTACATGCACCAGCTAGAATGCATTTTGAACTTTTGTTTTTCCCCACATAAAATTCAGGGTTTGGTTATTTATTGATTTGTTTACTTATGTTAATATCTTTAATGCTGGTGAATGGTGCTGAATTGATTGGACTGGACACTAAAAGCCTCTATTTCCCCTAAGAAGGGGGTATAATACTCTACAGTGCCTATTGCCAGTGTGTCCCATTCCTGACCTGATATCAATCTCCAGTTGACGACAGTGTGTTTTGGATAAGATCCCTGTATCGACTACAGTGAGAGGAAAGAGGGGAGTTGGGGCCTTGATTTCTCTGCACAGACTGCCAACAAGATGGAGTAATAAGTCCCAGTTATGGTGGTGTCTTCTGCCATGTGCACTGTCCATGAGGTGACTAGCGGAACCACTGGTCTATTCTAGAGGGGCAATTCTTATTTTCTGAATTTAAAAGTATTTGTCCTCTTGGAGGACTAATTCCCTAGAAATCTTGAAGAAAAAGATACCAGCTCAGTGGGAACAGAGACCAGAAATTCATTTTGCATAGTATCCCAACGAGCCATAAATTTCCAGTACAATCAACCGTGGCTGGAATCAAACCAGTGACTTAACGACAAAAGCAGATGTATCCCATTACCAGCCCCCACAGCCATCCAGTCTCTACCAATAGCTCCTATTGAAATCAAATTGCATTTATTATTGTCCTCGGGTCAATTTATTTCGAGCCACGATATTTCATGGCAATCAAATTAGGATTCCTGGTCTTCGTTACATGAGTTCCAACTGATGGTGCGAGGGTCATTAATTTAAGAGGACAAAGCCTGTCGCCAATTAAAAACTAGTTTTAAAAATGCTGCTAAAATAGAAACCTGCTTCTCTCTTTTGTTTCCAAGGTAGCCTAAAGTTACACTGAATTATCTCTCCATGAAGGCAGAGCTTCCTAGTTACATCTTCAAAGACTAATAAGCATTAGCAAAAGTCAAGTCCAAAACATCTGGTCTCATTCATCCTTGAACTTTTATCATCTCCTTTATTTAATGGGCATTCACTGAGTGCAATTACTGGCATCTTCATCGTAAGAACTCTGATTGCATTTGTCTGAGCAATTGCAGGCAGGTCAGGGAAATTGAAACATGGCCACTGAATGAGCACTTGAAGCATTCTGTCATGGCCAAAGTGCATTACCTTGACTACTATGCCTCACTGGATACTTCTTTCCACTTAAGAACCGGGAAGAAGGAGGCACAAAATGTCCTTTGAGGCTGTGGCTTCAAAAGTCTTGTATTAAACAAGATTTGGGGCCTGGACCAGTTTAAATCACAAGTGTTTGGCAGAATGTATATTATTGCAGTACTTTCGACAAAACCTTCCATTTTAAGCCAACTTTCTCCTTCTCCTTGGTGACATGCAATTTTCTAATCCCACTTAGATAGGTGTAAATCAGAAGTAACTCCACTGACACCAGTAGTGCAGCACTGAATATTGTCTACAGTTCTGGTCACGCCAGCTCTAAAAAGATATATTAGCATTGGAAAAGGTACAGAGAAGGGCAAGAAAAATGATGAGGGGTATGGAACAGGTTCCGTATGAGAAGAGATTAAAAAGACTGGGACTTCTCAGCTTGGAAAAGAGATGACTAAGGGGATATGATAGAGGTGTGACACAAGTGAATAAGGAAGTGTTATTTACTCCTTCACATAACACATGAACCAGGGGTCACCCAATGAAATTAATAGGCAGCAGGTTTAAAACAAACATAAAGAAGTAGTTCTTCACACTACGGACAGTCAACGCATGGAACTTGTCACCAGGGGATGCTGTGAAGGCTAAAACTATGACAGGGTTCAGAAAAGAACTAGATAAGTTCATAGAGGATAAATCCATCAATGGCTATTAGCCAAGATGATCAGGGATGCAACACCATGGTCTGAATGTTCCTAGCCTCTGTTTGCCAGAAGCTGGGAGTGGATGACAGGGGATGGATCACTCGATGATTGCTTGTTCTGTTCATTCCCTTTGAAGAACCTGGCATTGGCCCCAGTCAGAAGACAGGATACTGGGCTAGATGGACCTTTGGTCTGACCCAGTATGGCCGTTCTTATGTTCTTATGATATAAAACTGCTATGAGTGAAACATCAGGTCCAATGATTCACTGTTAGCACTACCAACATTAGACCTAAGAAGTGTTAGCAGAGTTTGATTGTAGCACTTCTAAAAATAATAACACAAAGCACTTTATATAGCACATTTACATCAGGGCTGCACAAGCATTAATTAAACAATCCCTATAATACCTGCTACCTACCATCAGACATGACTACGCAACACTACCATCACCATCCACCACCAGCAGGCAATATCCTTATCCCCATGTTAAAGATGGGGAAACTGAGATGCACAGAAGTTAAGTGACTTGCCCATGGACACACAGCTAGTAAGCAGACATGACAAACCTGCAAAAAAAAAAAAAAAAAAAAAAGGCAGAAATTGGGCTTGTTTTTGGCTTAATTGGCTTGTGAGTTGCTTGTTGGCTAGTTTTTGGCTTGTAGCTTGTTGCTTGTTTGGCTTGTAGCTTGTTGTAGCTTGTTGCTTCTTTTTTTTGAACGGCTCCCGGCAAGCGGGGGCAAGGGGCAAGCAGGGACAAGGGGGGAAAGAGTCAGGGGTGCACAGCGGGCCCACCACAGTCCCATACTGCACACCGGTGGGATCTAGTCACATAGAGTATTGGGGTTCTTAGGGATTGGCTTGTTTTGGCCTTGTTTTGAAATGGGATGAGATTGATTTTTGGCTTATTGTGAAAGTCAGGGTGCTTATTTACCGCATGAAAGTTGGCAACTGTGTATAAGTGGCACAGCATGGGAGTCTGGATATAAATTAATTTTCCAGGCACTGCTCTGTGGATTCATTTGGAGTTAGGATTCGGGCCTAGTCTACACTTAAAAGTTTCACAGGCATAGCTACGTCAGTGAGAAGTGTGGGGAAAAAATCCCCCCCTAACCCGTCTAGGTATGCCAGCAAAAGCTGTAGTTTAGACACAGTTATACCAGGAAAAAATAGTCCTTTTGCCAGTAGAACTTATTTTGTTTTGGAAACTGGTCTAAACGGTACCAGAAAAAGAGCTCTTTTGCAGATATAAGCAGCATCTTCACTAGGAGAGTTTGCCAGTATAACTACATTCATATCACCGTACCGGCAAATCCTTTCTAGTGTAGATCAGAAGATCTATTTCCAAGTGATATAATCATTTGCTTAGGAAGTAACTGGTTGGGATTCTGCTATGTTAGGGCCTTCCTTAAAGTGTGGTAGCCGTGTTAGTCGGTTTCAGCAAAAAGAACGAGGAGTACTTGTGGCACCTTAGAGACTAACAAATTTATTTGGGCATAAGCTTCCACTGCATGCATCTGATGAAGTGGGGTTTAGCTCACGAAAGCTTATGCCCAAATAAATTTGTTAGTCTCTAAGGTGCCACAAGTACTCCTCGTTCTTTTTGCTGAAACTAACAATAGGTTTTCCATTGATTTCAAGGGGCTTTGGACCAAGCCCTAAATTTGCCTGTGGTTTAGAGTCTGTTCTTGCTCCTACTGAAGGTAATTCCAAAACTTCAAATGACTTCAAATAGGATGAGGCCCTTAAAGCACAATAACCTGTTTTCAATGTAATGCATTTGAATGAAGAGGCCTGTGTGCATAGAAAACAGAATCAGGGTTTCCCATGCCAGGGACTCTTTTGTTTTGCTTTGTAATCCACTCCCCAGGGAGCCAGGTGGTGTGAGGAAATGAATAGGGATCCACAGAGCAGAACAGAAAAGGCAAAGAAAAGGGATGGAGGCCCAGCAAAAGGGCGAGGTTGGTGGGGGAAGGGGCTGAAATGCAAAGGAGAGAAGAGGCAAATAGTCTACTTAGGGCAGTGGTGGAAGTCCTATTGTTTGGAACTATTAAAACTAGACTGGGCAAAACACTTGAATATGCTCTATAAGGGACAATACTTCATCTGCAGAGAGACAGACTGGCTGATCTAATGGGCCTTTTCCATTTATTATCATTAATTGTTAATTATTATTATTATGATCGGTAGCAGTAGCAGCAGCAGCAGCAGCAGTTGTCATTTATTTATATTGAGATAGCGCCTAGGGACCCCCACCAAGATGGGACCCCACTATGCCAGGCACTCTACTATAATACACTGACCATCATCATAATTAATAATCATAGTCATGGGGCTACTCATGGTATCAAAGTGAAGAACATACAAAAGTGCTTGCTGGATCAGGGCCATAGAATAAGAAACAGTCCTTTCCCAGTGGGGCTTACAATCTGAATAGACAAGACAGATGAGGAGTTGTGAGCAAGGGAGAGCACCCACAAGCAGAGTGTACAATTTGATGGTTTGCAAATGTCTTATTAGTTCCATGATTTTTGTTGAATTTTGTTTTGTTTTGATTTTTTCCTTCTCGGACTTACATGCTTCTATTATATCAGACTCTACTACACCAAGGTTTGAAGCAGGCAAGTGATCAAACTGCAGGGGTGTTGGAACAATCTTTATAGTGGGGGGTGCTGAGAGCTGTTGAACCAAAGCGTAAACCCTGTATATGATGGAAACCACTTCAAGCCAGGGGGTGCAGCAGCACTCCCCCACGCCTCAGTTCCAGCACCTATGCGGGATGGGGACTCAGAGGTTGATGAGAACGCTATTCTCTCCAGGGGAAATGCAATGGAAATTTGCCTAGAGCAGCACTATACTGGGTGTTCAGTCAGATGAAAGTAGTCACAGGGTCAACTTCAAGTGGGGATAAATTGGCAGGGAACCCAGGAATCCTATCCATCTTAGTTATTCATATGACCCTTATTGCCATACTACCAGAGCATACACCTCATGAGGTAGGGCAGAGCTAGCATCCCCATTTTACAGATGAGAAACTGAGGCACAGAAAAGCCATTTGCCCAAGCTCAGGAAGTTTGACATATGGAATTGAAGCAGGGTTTTCCGCCTCCCAGGCTAGTATCCTAACTGCTGAGAAGGCTTTTCTCTTGGGAAGTCTCCCTGAGGCTATATCATCTACACAAGCACTTTTGTCAGTAAAACTTTTTGTCAGTCAGGGGTGTGAAATAAACACACTGTAAGGCTCATAGTAGACATGTAGCTTGAGGTGTCAGAGCCTGGATTTAACAACCTTGAGGGCAAGCCACAAGGCTCACCCATTGTTCCAGGCTTTTACTAGAGGAGCAGGGGGCATGCTTGTGGAAGAGGGTATGCTTTGAGATTTCATTTTGGAAAGGATTTATTTTTTTCTTAGCATTTGGGCAGGTTCAGAATTGGTGTGGGGGAAAGAAAGAAAGAAAGAAAGAAAGAAAGAAAGAAAGAAAGAAAGAAAGAGGCACCACCCTGTTGAGAGGAAACTGTTTGAGCATATGGATGGTAAATATAGTCCATCACCCTTTGTTGATGGTGAAGCAGACGCTAATGAATTGCTGCTTTCCTTACCCAACCCTAACCTAGAGATCAGATCATCAGAGGAATCTACACCTCACAGTAAACACTAAGGTCACAAAGAATCCTCACCACACACACACTACAGTAGCCATAGAAGTTTGTGTTGTGAGGCCTTTATCCTTTCATCCTCCTTCACCCCCTACACGCCCTCCCAGGGAAAGGAGGCAAAAGCAGCATTGTGTTGGCAACCATTTAACTGACAGCCAGATGCACTTCATAATTGCATAAATAAAGCTGCACTACATACTTGATCCTTGCCCAACTTATTCTAGTTACAAGTGTGCGAGAGGGCAGCTCTGACATAGTGTGCAGAGGTCTGAGAATCAGGTTGTCTTAGTTCTTCTCATCTTGACTCTGCCACTGATGTGCTGTTTGATCCTGGACAAGTCGTTTCACCTCTCTGTACCTCAGTTTCCATATCCATGAAATGGGGATGATCCTATTTATCCACCATTGCAAAGTGCTTTGAGATCAAGGGATGAAAAGCTCTTTAGAAGTGCATTAATGTGCATTAATGTGACATCTTTCTCTCCCACAGTGCTTGTAGCTATAGCACTGTAGCTTGGGCTTTTTTTGGCTCTTACAAACAAATCAGGCTCTGTACTGTCTGCGAGATGTCCTACATGCTGTGGGTAGTTTTGTTGGTGATTCAGGAAATGCTGGAGCTGTGGTCCTTCTATTCACACTGCCAGCCCTAGAGCCATTGTTCTGTAGCACATTCTCTTGGGCTAAGGATCAGAAGTTGAAGGGGTTACTTTCTTTATCTCCCAGTCAGTCTCCAACGGGGGATCGGCCTAGAGTGAAAAAAGTGGAGGTACTCTTCCAAACTCTGCCTACTAATTAAACTCTGCTTATATGAGCAGACAAAATGTGACAGTGTTCACAGTATGTGGTGCAGCTGTTCAAAATATGATGCTCTCTAAGCTCCATGGGGCTGCTTGAGCTTGACTCCCACCTGGTGGGACGGGGGTGGGAGGTAATAGGCACCTATAAAAGACAAAGCCCCGAATATCGAGACATCTGATCTATAAAATTGGGACATCTGATCACCCTATGGGGGGGGGGGGTGTTGGTTCAGCCCATTATAGACAGTCCAATTGGGGCTGGTGCTGAACCCCCTAATGTTGGGGTGTCAGGGTGGGGGCAGCATCTTAGCCTCATGACTTTGCACATTAACCACAGCCCACGTTCCGGGTCCCCAGTGGGCCCCAGAGCTGAGGGCTGGCGCTGCTGGACGACGGGAGGGGGAAAGCCTGGCACAGGCCCTATTCAGGAAGCAAGAGAGGGCGGGTTCCATGGAACTGTCACTCCTTTGAGAGGCGCTCTGTGATTTGACAGCCGGCTGGACACGTGGTGGCAGGGTGGGGCTATATAAGTCCGGGCAGGGAAGGCGGGTGCCGCCATTTTGTCCAGTGAGGAGAAGCGGAGCGGGAGCCTGTTTGGGATCGAGTCGGCTGCGGCGTAGCGCGTGCTCTCTTCTCGCACCCACTCGCCCACCCCGGGAAGCGGTGAGCGCCTCACCTGGGGATCAGGGCCGGGCTGAACCGGGGCCGGGCTCCGCGTTGGGGCGGATGGAGGCGTCAGGCCTCGCCGGCGCCGAACAAAGAGCCGCCGCCATTTTGTGCGCCGGGCCCGGGCGGCGGCCGCTCCGTTGAGGGGACCTGGGCGGGGGCGCAGCGGGGAGATCGCACTCGAGGAGCGAACGCGGACCCCCCCCTCGCGACGGGGGCGCGGCGTTACCAGGCCTGGCTGGGCGAGAGGCGGCGGGGGGGGGGGTCCTCAGTGGGGCGGGCCTGGATGGAGCCCAGTTCCCATCTCGGCTTCCTGGAATGGGAGCTGGCTTAGGGAGCGCGGGGCCTGCCGCCGAGCTGCGCGGGGAGGGGGGGTCCCCGCTCTCCGTGCAGCCCCGGGCGGGGAGGGACAGGCTGGTCGTACATGCCCGGCCTAGGCCGGATGGGTCCCCTCTGCGGCGGGCGCCTGGGCCTGACCCCGATCCCCGGGCCCCCGATCCTGCCCCTGGATGCGCAGATCTGCTTCGCGCGCTGCTCTGAGAACAATGGAGCTCGCGGGGGCTGCGGCGCCCCCTGCAGGTTTTGCTGGTGCCAACTTTCCAGACCCGACATTTAAACGCGGGGGGGCTAGTCTCCTAATAACGTATACCTACCTAATAACACTTCTAGAAGAAATACTTGAGCCGCTAGAGTTCAGCCTAGTTTGATTCCACCTGTACCTGGCATAGTCTCCAGGAGCCAGGGGTTAAAGAACCACAGGTCCTGTTTTCCTCCCGTGAAAGCTGAGGCCCAAATAAATGTTAGTCTCTAAGGTGCCACAAGTACTCCTCGTTCCTCTTTCCCAAAGAAGGGTGGTCTTTCTTCAAGTTAACTAACTTGAGTTAAAATCCTAGTGAAGAAAAGTCCGTTTATAGTTTTAACACGTTAACCCGTGGGGAGCCTAATCTTTATACTTCATTATGTATCATTGCTGTGGTTTCTGGGTGCAGTACTTTTTAGGTACCTAACTCCTATGGATTTCAGTGGAAGTTAGCAGCCTAACGACCGCTGAGGATCTAGGCCAAAATACTGTACTTATCTGTAGGTTGAATGGAAGTAAAAAAAAATTTACTTTCAGTATTTCTCTTCTAGTGATGCATCGTGACTCCTGTCCGCTGGACTGCAAGGTTTATGTAGGTAACCTTGGAAACAATGGCAACAAAACTGAATTGGAACGAGCTTTTGGCTACTATGGACCACTGCGCAGTGTGTGGGTTGCTAGAAATCCTCCTGGCTTTGCTTTTGTTGAATTTGAAGATCCCCGAGATGCAGCTGATGCAGTGAGAGAATTAGATGGAAGGTAACATTTGCTTTTTAGGCTATGTAGTTAATTTAATTAAAACTAAATGCTATAGCCAGTAAGCAACTTGTATTCACACTTAAATTGACCAAGATCGAGTAACACTTGAAACGTCATGGTCATGAATTTCTTAACCAATCATGCAGTTGTTGGTTAGTATTACTTACTGACTAGTTTAATTTATAATGCAGAATAACCATTTTAATTGAGGTGGTTAACTGTAAAAATAGGCTTTTTCACAGATAATGTCAATGTTCATATTTTTGGTATTGAAGCCAGATCTAGAATCCTTTGCTTGTGTAATAATGTTGGTTAAGGGTGTGATTCATTATGTTTAACTGGCAAAGCCCTAGTGTAGAGGCATTTATACCTGCAAAGAAGTCTTTTTGCTGCTATAGTTTTTCATTTGGGGAATTGGTATAGGAAATGTTTTGTTGGTATAAGCTGTTATAATTTGCTGATATGCTGACAAACCCTTTCTAGTATAGACTTGGCCTGAGATTGGAAATTTCAAATACCTAAACACATCTAGAAGAAATACTTGAGCCTCTAGAGTTCAGCCTAGTTTGAGTCCACCTGTACCTGGCATATGGGGCACAAGAGATGGACACTAAGTCAATAACACTTCATTTTGAGTTGAAGGGAAGTTTTAGTTTTTGTGAAATAACTTATGAATACTATTAAATACATGTAACACTTCAGAAGTGTCTGGTATTTGATCATTGCTTTTAAGATGGAGCTAAGTTTAAAATTTGAAATGCATGAGAACAAAGATATATTTGAATTTTGAGCTATTAAATGTCTTTTAAAATACTGATATAAAAATATTTGCATTTTGACTGCCAGCCAGATTTGAACATATCAACATTTAAACAGCTGAGCAACCTACCTTGATTTTGAATTCACAGGTCTCTATAGCTACAATTGAGTAAAGACTTCACAGTAAACCCTAGTGCAGTGGTTCTCAAACTTTTGTACTGGTTACCCCTTTCACATAGCAAGCCTCTGAGTGCGACCCCCTTGTTAATTTTTTAAATATATTTAACCACATTATAAATGCTATAGGGAAAGCAGGGTTTGGGGTGGAGACTGACAGCTCGCAACCCTGCCATGTAATAACCTCATGAGTCCCAGTTTGAGAACCCCTGCCATAGTGCAATTGTGACTTCCATAAATTGTACCTGAGTGTTAAATGCTGTCCCTTCATCTCAATCAAATTTAAAAATGAATTGGTTTAGTTTTCTTGTAAAATCCTCTATATGGAGAGAGGAGATGCAGGATTTTTTGTTCTCTCAGAAATGGTATTAGGGAAGCCATTTTTGTTCAGAGTATACAGTAAAATCTGCTTCAATTAATTAAATAAGATTTTTATCTTGACATAAGACAGAAATGCTGTGAAGGTATAAAACTGCAGTGTTCAGTAAAATCGATCCTCTTTAGTTTCCAGCTGTATCAGATGTATATAAACTACTGTTTGAGTTAATGAAGTCAAATCTACAAAATCAGTGTCCTGAAGGCTGTCTCTCCCTGTTTAAGTAGCTTTGGACAGGAGAGGCTCTGGTCACCTGTGAATTTGTTTAGATCATTTTGTATTGGGCTCATTATGTTAGTATCCGAGCACCTTATATATTTGACTAAATGTACACAAGAAATATTTCCCTTCTCCAGTGCTATGTCAGTGTGTCTTCAGTGCAGACAGATTTGTTGCTTGGAGCATTAACAGTAACCTTTTTTCCAGAACACTCTGCGGATGCCGTGTCAGGGTGGAGCTGTCTAATGGTGAAAAACGGAGTCGTAATCGTGGTCCGCCTCCCTCATGGGGTAGGCGTCCTCGAGATGATTATCGCAGAAGAAGTCCTCCTCCTCGCCGCAGGTACCCTAGGGCAAAGATCATGCATAGAGCTGTTGAAATTGTTACCATTTAGCATCATAGAAGCAGGCTTTCTTTAAAGCATGTTGATGGGTAACATCTTAAACATCCTGATCACAATTCGGAGATGCCAGACACTTTATATAAAAAAATCAAGGTGAACATAAATTGTATTGAACGTTGGCTTTTGTCCTTAGGTCACTGTAAGTTGATAGTCAGCGCCCTCTGCCCCGGACTTACCCGTTTCCTTCCTAAAATCTGCACATCTTCTAGTCACTTTCCCTTTCTTCCCATACATCTACTTAGGCTGTTCCCTTTCCTTTACTCCATAATGGCAAACATTACATACAGCAACTTAGCTTTTCCATGCAAGTGCATTTCTCCACTTCGTAACAATTCAAATATTTGCCATGCAGGCAGCTGTTTAATAATGGTAAAACAAGTAACAGTTGCATTTAAATGTACAAATCTAATTTGACACTAGTAAAGAATTTAAAACGTCTTGTGACAATATCTGTCATTTGAGTTTTGCAAACGCAAATCTAAAATATAGCAGGGTTTTTGGTAACTGCCTATATTCTTGGACCCAGACTAAATTGTCTGGATGTTCTATAACGGTGCACGTCTCACACCTACAACATGGTTCATACAGGACTGAATTTACCTATTGCAGGTGAGTGAAGTCCTCACAGGATAAGCTTGAAACCATGTCCCTTTTGCTGTTTAAAAAAAAAAAAAAACACAATAGGAGTATGTTAGCTGATAGATGGTTGTACTGATGGCTTGTTTTTCATTTTTATATGCTTTTTGGTCCATCTATTAATAAAAATGAACCCGTTACAGAGTCACCATCATGTCTCTTCTCACCACCCTCTGAGTCTGCATTAGCCAGTCAACTAGCCCTTTCAGCGTCATGTGACCAGCGCGCCCCATTCAGCTTGGCTGGTGTCGTTTCACATGACCCAGGCATGGCCAGTCGTCAGGTTGCACCGCCCTTTGGTTCCCGAGCATGCTGTTTTCTCTCAGCCTTCTCTCCAACCTTAACCAAATCGGCAGCAGCCACCTCGACCGCCCACACATTCCCGGCCAATCAGCTCAGCTGTTTATTTACCAAATGTCTTCACAACAACTACAGCAGCAGCCTTCGGCTAACAAAAAAGCAGGAAAAATCCACAACACCCCCTTCGCCAACCAACTAAATACAACGCAACATCTGGCAAAACCTTTTCAGCAAATTCTTCTTGGCAGTCAGTCCGGCAGCCTCACCTCACCATTTCTAGCTTGTTGAAACCAAAAACTAGTAAGTTTTTCCTGCTTATACAGTTTACTGCTGGTTAAAATAAGGAGTAAGCGGCTTATAAGTAATTATTTTTCTCAATCAAAGGCTGGCTGTGCATAATTGAGTGGTAACGTACATATGTTGCTTGAATAAAACTTTTAAGGGTGATAAGGAAACTTTTAATGTAAATGGAACCAAAAGTAAATGAGGTATATTTGCATGTGAGATGCCAAACTAAATTTTTAATAAAGCTCTAACAAATTTAGCTTTTCCTTGCAAATCTGCCAAGTCCTATCACCTTTAAATGGTTTTACTAACCGTTTTCAAAACTTAAAACAATTACTTTTTTGGGATGAACTGGGCCAAGCTAAGGTTTTTAAGTCTAAACACACTCTATGGCATTTCAGAGAATGCCCGTCACAAATATGCAGTTCTAATGTAGCACTTAATGGCATATCAGTATTTACACAGAGCGCATTTTCACTTTTTCTCCACTTGGTATCTCTTGTCTTGTCATGGACCTTTTTGGCTTGCATGGGTTCCAAAACATTGGTCTATGCTGTTTTTTGGAACCACTTGTGGGACTTTGGTGTGGTGTTCTGGGCAGTGGATTTAGTTGAAATGGAAGTGTTGCATTGGACAGGTCTGCTGTGAAGCATTAAGGATAAAGTGAATTCTTGGTTGCAAAAGTGCTGTTCACACTGAGCTTTGTTTTACTGTGTTAATCTTTCCATACATTTTTACTGGACGATGGGTGCCAGTTGTTTCTTGGCACGTTCACTGGGCCCAACAGTGAGTTTGACAAGTTGGGAAATACCTCATCCCATTAATGCTAAAGAAATTGATAAAAAGGCTCATTTTTCTATTTCTGGTTCTAGATCACCACGAAGGAGAAGCTTTTCTCGTAGCCGCAGCAGGTAAGCAGCAGTTGGTTAAACCTGGGCTCTACTGTTTTATCCAGAGTGCTTTCTAAGGAATCTTCTTAGTGAAGTCCTTGCTTGTATTCACTCAAGTGTCATATTTAAAGTAGTTCTGCTGATACAAAACATAAAACAGTTTTAAGATGATTTGGTAAATGTTCCAAAGAACACTTACTAAAGACTGTTTTTAATAGGTTCCAGGGTTGATGGGGGAGGGAAAGCATTTCCATTACTTTGGGTTTGCTCCATCATTGCTAGGTTTCTAGCATTACTGCATGCATGACAGTAATACACCGTGTTTCCTTGTTGCTACACTGCTTCCCTCTGATGCTGTGTTGAGACACTCTCTCAAACTGTTGGGGAAATTGATGGTACCCCAAGCCTGTCCTACTCATGAAGTGGACTGCCTCTAGAGTTCTATTTTTCACTTCAGAGCACTCATAGGAAAAGTTGCATCCATCGCTAAAATGCATTAGTTTCTTGGAATGTAAAGCTGCTTTAATAGCATGTAGCTACATGATACAGCAGTTGGTTGAGCACAGGAAACTATCAGATGGAAACCAGTGGGCTCTAGTACTATAGTACTGTGCATGTAATTTTTAAAATTTGATTAAATGTAAAAATGTAAGTATGCAATAGGAGTTTAAGCAGTATCTGAATTCAAGCTGATTATTCCTCTTAACTACATGAGGAAGGAGGCTACTGTCACAACTGCCTTATTAATGGATAAGTTTCCTGATTAAATAGTTCCAAACTTTACAGAGAATGTGATACTTTTTAATGAGGTGTAATAGAATTGTACACTTAATGCAGTGCTGAACTAGCCATGCTAAAACATAAGGCAGTGATATTTGAAAAAGGCAATTTGATATAAAAAACTAATGTGGTGCTCAAATAGTACATTGCAAAGATGGAAAGGCCTGCAATTTTCTTGGTCGCTTCAGTTGTAAGACACTTGACTACACTTGACCTATCTTTACACGTTTCTTTGCACAGTAATGGTCTGTCATGCATATTCAAACATTCTCTTGTAATATAATCCAGTTAAATTTCTCACTCGTGGATATTCATCTTTCATTTTAATCTCATAGGTCCCTCTCTAGAGACAGAAGGAGAGAGAGATCACTTTCACGGGAGAGAAATCACAAGCCTTCCCGTTCCTTTTCCAGGTCTCGTAGGTAAGAATATGTTGTATCTTCAGATTTCACTTTCTATTTAATTTTGAAAGGCTTATTATGCCATATCATCGATGCAGTAACTGAAAGCTCTGCTACAGTGAACATTTTTCTTTAGTGCTTTAGGTAAGTTCTTTTCTCAATGAACTTGTAACCTAAGATCAGTTTTGATATCTTCATAACTTCATCCACTCAATACAGTTTTTAAAGCACTTTCCAAAAGTTTCAAGTATCTAATTTAGAGTTGGACTGGAAGTAACGTCCCCAAGTAAAATAATAAAATTAGTTCCATCTCTAATAAACTAACTTTCATTCTCTTATTTAGTCGTTCCAGGTCAAATGAGAGAAAATAGGACTTCAGGAGGAGCTGTGTACAGGAAGTCATTAGATCTGAGCACAGGAGGGAGGAGTATGTACAGAACATTATGTTTTGTTGGAGACTTCATAAAGCTTGGTGCATTTTTAAAATGTTTTAGCTGTTGAACTTGCTTTGTTTCTTGTATCTTGTAACAGGTGACAAATGTAAAGATGTGAATCTGTATATGGTTCTGAACAGATCATATGATTTGTAATAAAACTTTTTGTTTTACAATGTACCCGTATGCTTAACTTTCATTTGCCTTGAGTGGTGTTCAACTTGTCTTGCATAGACAGAAAAATATATTTCTATTTTGTCCTGGAATCTTTTCTGGGTATCAAATGTAGATAACTTTTGAAAGGAAGGTTGCAGTGAATATTCATTGTAATAAACATCTGTTATGACATCAGGCTATTAGTTTATCCAGAACAAGATGGTGATTCCTAGTACAGTTTTTGGAAAGAAGGCAGAAATTGCAAACCCAGTAGCAAGTAGAGGTGACTGAATTGCAGATAGTTTTGTACAGAGCTTTTTGGGAAGTTCTGTTGATATCCCATATTGGAACTCTGAAGAGCTACATTATGTAAAATGTAGATTTTTTTTATCCCTTGGGCCTAGGTAATTTTTGTACTTAAATTAGAGCATTTTTTTTTTAAATACTTGATAGCCTAAAATGCAAGCTGTTTGGCTAACCATATGTTACAGAATTTCTGAGCAGACCAAATTACACAACTGGAGTGGATGGCTTGAGTGCATATGGGTACATTGTAGAAGTGAAAAACATTACTGTGCAAGAGTTTTCATGTCACTTGTAAAATGTTTTGTGAAATCCTTGGGATTAAAGTTTTGGTTACAAATTTGTTGTAAGCATTTAACTTTTGAGTATTTAACACATTTCTATGCAGAACATTTAAATCAGGATGGTTTAGGCACATCTTAGTTCTAATCTAATACTGTTTCAAGGTAAAGGGAGTCAAATTGCAGCCATTTAAATTTAATATTTGGAATAATTAGCTAGTTAGCAGTACTACATTTCAGTTGTAAAATGCAAGTCCTTGAGAAGCCACTTGCTGCTTAGAAATAGTTAACTGCTCCATGACTTAACAAGGCTGGATCTATGATCCTATGATGGCTGGGCAGTCTGTCAGGATTACTCTTAAATTCAGTGCTTAGTGTTGTGCGTCTCAGTAATGAAACACTTGTTCAGAAAAACACTTCAGTATATCTAGGGTGTTGACTTCCCATAATTGAGTTGGCAACCTATTTAATAACCAGAGATTCAGAATTTGTCAACCTAGCTTTATCATGTATGTCCATGAGACTTAAAATTGCTTGTCTGTAAACTGAAGTCTTGCATGGAGGTTTCACCCAGGGTGTAAAAATAATTCATGGCATGAGTCAAGTGTAATTAGAGCACCAAACTGCATAATGCTCCTTTTCTTCCTATGTGTGGGGGGAAAAATGGTACATCATTCTTTGATTTTTGTGCATTTAGATTAAATCCATCATACTTTGAACAATCTTGTGGTTTAATTTCCTGAAATGTCTCTAAAAAGAGAGGAGGGTGCTGCATCATTTACTTTAATCTTGAAGTTTTAATGCAAGGAATTGTTACACTAGTGCCATTCTACTCTGACTTTTATTCACACGGAAAATACAGCTGTTAGGTGTTAATAAAATGGAGTGAGTTATACACTGTATACAATTAATCACTCAGTAGCAGCTTCAGTTCTTGGCGGTTGGCATCCATGTCTCACCCATCTGATGTAGTGGGGCTTATTCCTGACTAACATGAAGTAAAAAATTAGTCCCTGGTAATTTAGCAAAAATGGTCGCTTTTTTAATCTTTCTGCATAAACTGATAGCTCAAAAAAGTAGGCAAACCGGTCAGTAGGCAAGTATTTTCAATGTAAGACTGCTGTAGTCTTGCTAGAGCAAAATCTTACAAGATTTTTAAAATCTCCTTTTAAAAATCCTAAACAGTGTACACAAATGGGATAGAAGTCATGTGTACCTTTGTAGAATTTCAGTGGTTACTATTTAACTACATGCTTTTCTGGATATGATGGACTACTCTTTAAAGGTGTTTTTAATGATAGGAAATGAATTGCTGCATTGTAATAAAAGCTGCATCTGTGCATGAACTTACTCTCCAATCTTGACATTTTAGATAACATTCTAAAATGACCAAATTTTCAAAAAAAAAGTCTGAGCTTGGGTATTAGTTTTTGCATGTCCAGCATGATACCTTGGTCTCTTCTAGAAGAGCAGAGAACATATAGGTCTTGTGGACTTCAGTTGGAGTTTGATTCAGGGGTTTCTCAAATTAGGCAGTCTCACCTGATGACCATGTTGAAACATTGGGCAGCTAGTGGGTCTGGATTTAGTTATCTGGGAGGTTACCCTACTATGTATTGTAGGAGGTTGTTACTATTATTGACTTTGATTCTTGGTATATCCTTTTGTGTTAAACACTCCTTACTACTCATTGGGTCTCTGTGCTTGGGGAGACTTTTTATACTACTAGAAAAGCACCCAGACACCAGTGTGGAAATTACCTGGCTCTGTGGTTCTCAACCTTTTCCACACTATGTACCCCAAGTTTTACTTCACTTAAACTACTTGCTTACAAAAATGTCACAGCACTAGTACTGACATTGCTTGCTTTGGTCTGTATTAAATTTTAGTTTGTACTGCCTTTTAGTGCTTTTTATGTAGCCTCTTGTAAAACTAGGCAACTATCTAGAATGAATTGAGGTACCCCCTGGAACCACTGACCTGGATGATTTAATGTACCCAATCAGAGCTGTTTGTTTCCTCCCTCCTCTGCTCTCAGCAATTTGTACAGGGGCTGCCACTGGGATGTTTACGTTCTTCACAGCTTCCTGGGAGTGAGCTTTCCAGCTACAGGTGGATGGTTCTAGGGGTTAAGTTTTAAGAGGGTAGTTAAAACTATTAAAGTTAGACTAAAACAATGCATTCTTTACTTTGCGAAGTGGTAGAGATGCAGTACACTACAGGAAGGGTGGTTGTGTGGTTCCCACACCACAGTGTAGATGGGAATTTTTCTGACTCAACCTACCTCTCACATATTGCCTGAAAAATGTCTATAAACAAATTGACCCTTAGGTAGGGTATGTCCTACTGCGTCAGACCAGTGGCGCTATTTACTCTGGTATCTCTCAGACCAAGCTTCAGGGGAAGGTGCTAGAATCGCTGTAAAGGACAGCTATAAATCTGGCCAGGAGGCAATCCTTGACCGTGCCTTATTTTTAATGCTTTAACAATGCATGTTCTCCACACCAAACTCACCTATTCCATAACCAGTGTGAGATGCTAAGTGGTGGATCTGAGCTTTTGGATTTGCTAGCACCCTATTTAAAAAGACTCCATGTGCTCCCTTTGGAACCTATGTAGTAAGATTCCAAGAGCATGAAGCTATGGAAGCAGCTGCAAGCGCAAAAAAAAAAATCAATCCACCCAGCATCTGCTACCCCACACATACATCGCCCCTAAGCTTGCCATCTACACAAGTCTCAGCACAAGATAACCCACATGTAAATCAACACAACAAGAACACAGTAAGCCCCAAACACCACTCTGAAGCATAGAACGTAATCAGCATGAAGCAATAAAAACTACTAAAAGATGGTTGAGGGCTCTTTTTGTAATCACTGGGCTTCACACCCTGTTACCATCCAATTTAAGTTCAGACACTTTCAGCTTTAAAAACACAATTTTACAAGTTACACCCCTGTGCTAACACGGGCTTTCAGCCACTAGTTAAGTATATATGGGAACATGTGACTTGGTTTTATAATGAACTTTGGTGTTCATTGGCTAAGCTGGCTGTAAAGCAAAAAAACAGTAAAACATGAAGAATGTGTTAAAGGGAATTTGATTCCTTTCATTAAAACTGTTAAATTCAGCACTTCTTCAAGTAGCCTTTACCTGTCCACGCTTGTGGAATCAAAGCACCTGCACTGTGATTTATTGAAAGTAGTGTCTGTTGAGGCCACTCCTTCCCCTTCCAGTCCTGGAGAGTTCCCAGGATATAAAATGAGGTGTTCCAACCACCCTTCAGTCCCACTGCCAAAGGTGCAGCAAGCTTGGATTGCGCACACACTCCTCAACGTTTTCCTTTCCCCCCACCCGCTTTTTTCCAGCTCTGGGTGCAAATTTTGTTCACAGTCAAGTGCTTGGTCAGATTTTTTAAAGAAAAAGCTTGCCAGCTGGCATGGACTTTGTTTAGGGTTGCCTCACAAACCTCTGCTGATGGAAGGCTGGTCTGCTAAGTCTAGCCATCCCTAAGTTCCACATCTACCTGAGGATCTGGTCTCCAGGTCTCAGATTGACCTAGGAGACCTAGTTATGTCCCTAAACTGATTAGCTGTCAGATCCAGTTTCCAAAGGGTCTGGTCCTTCAGCAAAGCATGGAGTCAGGGCTGTAAAATCAGGATCCTGATTTGGCAACCAAGCCTGGATCTGGAGCTGAAAAACTCAGACCTCCATTTAACAGCCACCCACTGGTCCTGGAGCTGCAAAAGTCAGACCTGGATCCACAACAATGCACAGATCCTGAGCTGTATTTTTTTTAAAAAAGGAAAACGATCCATTTTTGACAGCTGAGTACAAGCCTGTAGCGAACAGCTATGGATCCAGAGCCAGAAACCAAGCCTGCATCTGGATCTGATAACATGGATCCAGGGCATGAGTCTGGATTCAGATTTGACAACCAAACATGAAGGACCAAATGAAATTAATAGGCAGAAGGTTTAAAACAAACAAAAGGAAGTGTTTCTTCACACAGTGCACAGCCAACCTGTGGAACTCTTTGCCAGGGGATGTTGTGAAGGCCAAGACTATAAGAGGATTCAAAAAAGAACTAGATAAGTTCCTGGAGGATAGGTCCATCAATGGCTATTAGCCAGGATAGGTAAAGATGCCAAACCATGTTTTGAAGTGTCCCTAGCCTCTGTTTGCCAGAAGTTGGGAATGGGCAACCGGGGATGGATCATTGATGATTGCCTGTTCTGTTCATTCCCTCTGGGGCACCTGGCATTGGCCACGGTCGGAAGACAGGATACTGGGCTAGATGGACCTTTGGTCCGACCTAGTATGGCTGTTCTTATGACTGCCAAGCACAATTGGCAAGAAGAGGTCCAGTTGCTTGGGATCCAGCCAGTATAAGAATGACACCTTTGCGTACTGAGAGTCAATTGACTAGTGGTTCTGTACCACTAAGGCCCCACATCTACTCACATCACTGGGGGTCTAGTACTGCAATTCCAACACGATCGTTGCAGAACTGCTTGCCTTACTGATTCCGTGCCCAACATAGTGGTCAGAGCAAACCGATCCAGCATGGAAGGCCCAGATCCTCAAAGGTATTTAAATGCTTAAGTCCTCAAAACACTGGACAGGGGAAATGCATTACAAACTTTTGATCTAATCCAGGATTTCTCTTTAGAGAGGAGAGTTTTAACATTTGCTTCATTTGGCCATTTTCCGATGCACACACTCAATGTCCTGCTTGTCTGGGAGGCGGTTTTTCCCCTTGCTGATGCTCCATCTATCATCCTTCTGCTTTGAAGGCGAGAAGAGGGAGCCATCCTTAGACTCTTACTATCAGAAGTCTTAAAAGCAAATTTAGTCAGTTCTGGAACTGTCCGTTCCCTTGGCTCTGGGTAGGATCTATTGACTTTCTCTTGAGCTCCCGGCCCATTCCTAACAGCTCAGTTGTGCAGCAGAAATTTAGCCAACCTTAGCCAGAATACCTTTTTAGCCAGTCACATCCTCAGACAGGTGTATGCTCAGAAACCTGGTTTGGGGTGGCCAAATTTCTGCTAGACAACATAGCCATTAACGTTTGGTGGATCTCCTGGCCAATCCCTAGGACATGAAGATACTGTACTCCAATCCGATCCAATCCTCACTTCTCAGAATTGATAGATCTCACAGATCCCAAGATTTCCATACTATGCAATCTCTGTAGACTCGAAAAACAGATTCCAGTGTTGGGTCCAGTTGTCCAGAAAGGACTGCTTATTGGCTTCAGCATTTCTTTGTAGCCAAGGAATGCAAAGGCAGAGAGAGAGAGAGAGATCTGGAATGCTTTTTCTTCTTCAGGGAATTAAACGGCACATTGCCAAGGTTCTGCAGAGAAGATACAGAGTGCCGTAGGCTCAAGTTAGATTTAGAGCAGTATATGAGGTACCAAGAGACCTCTGATATTCCTTGGAACTGACATAATAGATACACTGACAGATCTGTGTGTCTGATCTCTCACAGGAGGAAATTTTGTTAGGACACTAGTCGCTGGAAGCCTGTGCTGTCTCATGGGTGTAATTTGTAAAATCGTGTGTAATAAGGCCAAAAATGGCTGAGAACTTAACAAAAGGATGGTAACAGACTACAAATCCCAGTCGGGAGGCTGTTTGCTGGTTGTATTGATTTGTGTGGGGGGCTGTATTGTGCCGGGAGAATTGTGTGGATGGCAAAGGAGGGGGGAGTGTGGTGAGGGGCTATGTGGTTTTGGGGTTACGTGTGCTGTTTGTGTTGTTTTGCTGTTTGTGTTGATTTGTGTCTGGGGGTATTGTGCTGGGAGATTTGCACTGATCTGTGTGGGTGGCAGTTGGGTGCATGGGTGTGACAGTTGGGCCGGGTAAGCCACCATCTGGGCAACCTCCCTCATACAACCACTGAAATTGGTGCATGCAAATTAGCTGTAGAGTAAGGGTGGTGACTGGCTATCACAGTGGTCTCTAGGCATGGCATGGATACGTGGCTTACATAGCACAGATGTAAATCAAAGTCAAAATGGCCGAGAACTTAAAAAAACTGGACCCGGAAAACCCAGCAATGACTGAACCTGGTGATATTCTGAACAAAAAGAGCTCTCAGCCATGCTGGTAGCTTCTGCCATCGCTTCTCCCTGGCAAACATTTTAGGCTTCACAGTGACACAGAGTGATATTCCTGGAATATTATACAGATTATTGGGATCTGAGCTACTGACCTCTCAGCTCCCAGTTCTAACCCAGGAAGGAGACTTTTCAAGTCTGGTTCTGGAGTGGTTTTACTCTGGAGGACAAAGTGTCTAGGATTCAGTAGTACCATTGGTAGCTGCCACCCCTCAGCATGGGTAATAGAAATACCTAAGGGTTCCCATTCTTAGCTGTACCAAGCCTCCCTTGGATCCAGTGGAGTACATGACTCCAGTGGAGCAGCTGGCCCAGCATTTCAGAAGTTCCCAGTAAACCTAACTGATTGGAATCACCTCAGGGTTGAGACATCCACCACCTACACTTCATAGAGAATCTACCCCATCCCTTGGAAAGCTGTTCAATGGTCAGTTACCCTCAGTGTAATTAAGGGAAGGAACTGATGGAAGGCTGGGGCCAACTCCCCCTTTCATACCCTCTGAACCCTCCAGGAGGGGCAGGAAGGGGGTGAGGGGCCCCAACAGACACTACTTTCCAGAAGGTTCTGGAAGCTCATGGCACAGGCGCCTTGATCCCACAACTGTGGATATGCAGCAGCTCATCGCGAAGGACTCCAGTAACAGGTAAGTAACCTCCCTTTCCTAATTCTGCTGCTTGAATATAGGAATTATTTTCATTCCTATTGCTTGTTGACCTACTGCTTTCCATCCTGAAAGCATACTGGAAATGCAGGAGACATAGCTAATGAAAGGGATAAATGCCTCCTTTCTGAGTTAGCCTGCTGCGCCCACTGAGGCAGCACAAATGTCCAAGTGTGCTTGTCTATTGCTCTGAAGCTGTCTTGCCATTAAATCATGCCCCTTTCAATCTAGAAATCATGAAATTCCTAATAATGACCTTGATCTCTACGCTCTCCTGGAAAAGATGGGGGGGGGAAATCTCTTCCCCTCCTCCCCGCTCTAGAAATTGCAGTCCACTGTCTTCCTCTCTGGCCTTGTCAGCACCAGCCTTTTTTCTTAAAATTTCCTGACTCTCCCCATTTCTATGTTTAAAGCTATGCACCCTGGTCGTCCTCCATCCTGAGAGAAATGGCAGTGGAAAGCACTCAGTGCACCACCTGCTTGTTTTCCTTGCTATGGGCCTTTTCAGGGACACGTAATCCTTTTAAATACATTTCTTATCCTTCCCCCTTCTGTCCCGTCACCATAAATGATGCAAATCCTCCTCACCAGGTGACATTGAAAACTGTGATGAGAACTGGTGACCACTCCGCCTCCTATTTTGATTTCCTTTTACTCAAATCATAATGACTCAGGGGAAATGGACCATTGTGATGTCTCCTCTCCAAGTACTGACTTCCTACAACACTGCTTAGCTTATAACAGTTGATAAGATGACAGCCCTAGACGGCTGCAATGGAAATAAAGGAAGTGACTATTGCAGGAAAAAAATATACACAAACATGGTTTGCAGGAGTACAGCTACTGCACCTATGTGAGATAAGATGATTTAGGAACTTAGAAAACAGGTAATGCATCAAGTCAAAACAGATTCCACTGCCCTGTGTTTAATGCTAACAGCCAAAGAATTACCATTGAAAGAGCACAGGATAGATAACAAAATACTGTTACAACCATCCAGGCTCCTAAAAGAGTCCACCTGCAAACCTAGGGTGACCAGATGTCCCGTTTTTTGGGGACTTTTTCTTATATAGGTGCCTATTACCCCCCACCCCCTGTCCCATTTTTCCCACAGTTGCTATCTGGTAACCCTATGCAAACCCCCAAATTAAGGCTTGTACGTTTAGCCCCTCCCCCCTCACGTGCAATTCTGAGTTTAGATGGCTCAGCACAATTGAACGTATTTCCTGAAACCCCCATGGATTTGGATTTTCAAGGGCTCAACATCCACAGTTGGCAACAGATTTTCCAAAGAGTTTGGTACCCCACAGCTCCCAGTGTGACACTTCAATCTCAGGACACCTCAAATGAAAATGTGGCTTTAGAAAAAAAAAATATTTTGGTGTCTAAATGGGAGTGAAGTGGAGTCCTTTGGAAAATCTAACCCCATTTATGAGCACTGAACTCTTCTGAAAATTCTGGCCCTCCCCTGTATCTCTGTAGTATAGGATCCCATTCCAAACTCCATGCCCTCAGCTGCTGGCCTAAGTGGTACCCAAAGCAGCTCAACAGCAGACATATTTTAAAGGCCAAATAAAGATGTCGTTCATCTACCACGCTCTCCCTCTTTAATTATCCTGGACCGCAGAGCCAATACTGGAAAATGTGTGCCAAGTTCTGCCTAATGAGCTTTCTGTTACATGGTTTTTCTGGAGAGTGATGACTGCATGAAACACCATCACAAAATACGCTCTCGTTTTAGTGACCCAGTGAACGATCGCAGCACAAACTCCATCAGCCAATGCCAACTCAAATCTGTTTTGACATCCTCCAAAAGGGTGGTGAGGTGGAGCTTCGACACTTCATGAAAACAAAGAAAAGGCAAAAAAATCCTACTGACATCAGCCTGACCCTACCGTCCCTACATAGACATCAGAGCAGGGCTGGACCTGCCCTAAAGATTTTCAGTGTGCTCATGCTAAATTAGATGCAGGAATTGACTTCCCCCATAAATGCAGCTAGCTCTGAGGTGAAACATACCACCTGTTTAACATGGCACCGCAACACTGAACAATAACAGTAAGCCAAGAAACTGAAGAAAATTGTCTCCCCTCTAAACTACAGAAGAAATTTAACAAAGCAATCATTTAACTTGGAGTTTAGTCAGGACACCAGGATTAACATCTCAATCCTTGTCAAAAGCGCATTGATACCTTTAACAGACACAAGTAGCCACTGCTTCAGTTTGCTGTCCCATCTGAAAGACTGCACTTCGGGGGCAGCACAGAGCCCCCTCTTGCCATGCTAGGATATTGATGCAGTGCTTATTAATGCCATCCAAACAAGTATGCCTTTTAGAATCAATCCGATCTCGTGCCGGATCCAGGCAAATACAAACTAAAGAGACACTGAAACAGAACGTACCTAAGTTATTCATATGCTACTTTATCACTTATATTATTTAGGAGTTGACAAGGCTACTGCTATAGGATCTGATCCAAAGCCTATTGAAATTAATGGGAGTCTTTCTATCAGCGTAAGTGGGCTTTGGATCAGGCTATCAGGCGAGTTTTAGCTGCCACCATTTTTTGCACGAGATGATTTTATATCTGATTCCAGGATGGATGCCATACATAAAACCCAACCATAAGTGGCAAATGTATACTCTTGTAACTCTAGAATTCAGTGGCGTTACTCCTCATTTACAACAATGTAAATTGGATCAGAATCAGGTCTCTGAAATTCTGTTCTTATTTAGACCCAAGCTACCCCAGTAGAGACTATGAAGTTGCACATGTGTAAATAAGAACAGTTTGGCCCTGGTCATTTGCAGTGTATTTATAAATGACATGGGGCACTGTGCTGACTGTCAATGCCATCCAAAAAGCGTGTGCTCAACACAATACATTCTTGTTCATTTTGTAGTCAGAGAGAAATGCCCGGGGAGCACTTGGAGACATTTCGTCAGCAGCGGCGGTATCAGGGCGTGGCACCAGTATCAGGGTGGGGAGGCATGTCACCCGTGGGTGTCACTTTTCAGCTAGATGGAAATCATGATTGCCAGCTGTAATTAAAAACATTGCTTTCACATGCAGTTCTCAGGCTGTACATGCTGCTTAGCGCAGGAACAATCGGAAAACTACCTTGAGCATACTGGCTGCACTGTACCCACAATGAAACAGTATCATTCTCAGCCTGAGCACCTTTATGGGAACCGAAATATTGCCAGTGCCATGCAGGGGTGCAGTATTTGGATCTAGCATTTGCTCAGATTTTCTCAGGCCCTAACGGTGGTTAAAAATACCATCTAATTTCTGACTAATCCAGACGCTATTTGGTGTTACATTAACAATGCTGCCAGGAGGTTGTGATCTAGGAAGAAATGTTTATCCAGTGGATACAAGGTAGCATTTTCCTTTCCAGTGAAATCAAATTTTAAGGCAGATTAAATGGATCAGCTCTTTCCGTGAGATTATTATAAACCTGTTTGGGGCCTGATCCAAAAAAAGGCCTCACTGCACTTTGGATCAGTCCCTGGGTGCTTTACACTTACAAAAAGTCAAGGGCCTGGTTCATGTATTTTACAAAGGCATGACTGTAGACTTTAATGGGAATACTCCTGATTTACATTGTCGTAAGAAAGCAGAATCAAGCCCCTTGAGACAACTCTTCCCATAACAAACCCTGTGAGAGCCCCTAATCTATATAGCTAGGGCAAGGGCCTGCTTCCTTTGAAGTCAATGACAAAATTCCTGTTGATTTTCTGATGCAGGATTGGACTCAGAGTTAGTGTGCATATGACAAACTATGGGCCAATGAGAGTTGCACAGCTGTAACTGATATTCTAATTTATCTCAATATGTAAAACTAGGCTCTCTCTAGTCTCAGAGTCAGTTTCCTGTATGTCTTTTAATGTGGGTAAAGATTTGTACAAACAAGCAGATAGTTACCCTATATTACAGACAGAGGCATGAACTAGTGGCCTCAGTGCAGAACTAGGAGCCAGGCACTCCTGAGTGCTAATATCTATGCCCCCTGCAGTCATGGGCATGTCCCATGCTGAGAAATTTTCAGAAGTGACCTCTGATGTTGATTGTCGTACCCAAAAACTCAGCCAGCCCAAATCCGTGGCCACTCTTGTATAGGGTTGCCAACACTGACAAGCTATTCTGGGAGATTCTTCCCCCTTCCCCCCCCACATAATGTCATTTTCTTAAAGTATCCTATCTCCCGGGTTGCTTTCAATAGTCACCAGGAGACTCCAGGCCAATCCTGGAGAGTTGTACACTTTTAGCCTTACCCTCTTGGCCTCATTTTCTAGATCTGTAAAATGGGAGAAAAGACTTGACTGCCTTGAAGGAGCATTACGAGAGTCAATGAATTAGCTGATTAATATTTGTACAGTGCCTTAAAACTGGCAGAGCTCCAGCGAAGTCAGTGGGTCTATGTCAGTTTGCATCCACTTAGGGTCTGGCACAATGTTGTTGGAGGTTTGCGCTCATGCACGCTAACGTACAGGGGCTACTTTGTTTATTGGCAGGTGAAAGCTTCGCTGTTCTCAAAGACCAAATATTCAAGCTTTCTGTGGGTGGAGTGTGGAAGGGAAGGTGAAATTGATCACCCAGCCCAGGGCCAGTCACAGTCTAGCCCTCTCCTGCAGGTGCCTTTTCCGGCTATGAGCAACCCCCAATGCCAGTCATACCAAGGCCAATGGATCAAGTAAACACAGATCCCCTCCCCAGGCCTACCACTAACTTGCCCCCAGTGGGGCCTTCTGGGCACTTATGGCTACACACAGATGCCTGTGCACCCCCTTCAGGGCCCCTTGTACAGACCCTGCACAGCCCTTAAAAGAGACAGGGGGCCCCTCCCACCCAGGTTAATTTTATCCCTGTAAGGTTTAGCATATGGACTTTGATTGCTTTCTACTGCCTTCATGCAGTGCCTCTATCTCCTGTTGACTCACAAGAGGCACTCAGTTCCTGGTAGGATCAGGCCCTTTCTTACTGGGTGAAGGCAGCAGAGGACAATGAAATTCCCACCCACCATTATGGGCATTTATTTATTCAGGCATTGGCCACGTCTTGGTTTTGCAGGGAGGTCTATAATGTGAAGGAGTCAGGCTTTGCAAACAGTACTGGAGTGGCTTGCACTGGAGAGGCTCAGGCTTTTGTTAACATGGGCGGAGGACAGGGCATCAGTGATTATTTTTAAACCACAAAGATCATGAGCAAGCTTGAGTCAACAGCTTACCATAGAAACATCCTTCTAGTGTGTAAACAAGGAAGGCCATATTTTGCCACCCTGGTACCATACACCTCCAGCAGCACTATTAGGCTAGACTGCAGTGTTGGGTATGCAGCCTGAGTGAGGGACAGGGCCTAAGATGCACCAACCAAGAGTGGCCCCAGGACGTACAATTCCCTCCTCCCTGATCTAGGAAGGTACTAATCTACTGACCTATCCTGGCAGTGAATTACAACATTCCCTACACCAGCTCAGTGGTTTGAGCATTGGCCTGCTAAACCCAGGGTTGTGAGTTCAATCCTTGAGGGGGCCACTTAGGATTTGGGGCAAAAATCTGTCTGGGGATTGGTCCTGCTTTGAGCAGGGGGTTGGACTAGATGACCTCCTGAGGTCCCTTCCAACCCTGATACTCTATGATTCTATGACAGAACCAGGGCTCTGCCCTTTCTCTGCCCACCTGTGCCAGAGGGAATAGACAGACACACGTGGTCCAGCATGCCCATGGTTGGGTGTGGCAAGGTTTAGAACCCCAACACTGCCTCCTCTCCCTGGCCTCATTTCCCTTTGTGGGCATGTACTCCCAAGACCTAGTCTCATCCATTGAGATCAATGGGACTACTGGCCTAGTCAGGTGCTACTTGTGGCAAGTAAGGGTGGCAGCCTTGGGCCCAGAAGTTTCAAGCACATGCAGTCCCTTACCCTGCAGAGGTATGGGGCAGGAGGGCTTTATTTTTTAATGTACACTATTTTATGGATGAGGAGATCACATTAAGTTAAAAATGGCATACCAGTGTCTGGGTGGTCAGTTCAAATTCAGTCCAGGTGAGTTTGGGCCAGATTTACAAAGCTATTTAGGTGCCTAAAGATGCAGAAAAGTGTCTAGTAAGATTTACAAAGGGGCCTAGAAAGATCAGGAGCTTAACTCCCATTGGCCTTTAATTTGAGGCACCTAACTAGTTTTCTAAAGACCTTTGTCAATCCAGACCAGTAACCAAAATGTTCTTGCCCTCTAATGGTGGTGCTGCGTCAAATCAACTTAGTGGGTCTAAACTCATTCTTAACGGTCAGATCAACAAAGCCACAAACAAAAACCTTTAGACACAGTCCCAGCCCAGAGGTCCAGAACTGAAAGGGCCATGGAAATGAAAGTACCTCACACACCCCCTGATGTGATTAGGAGACAGGAAAGTGGATGAGTAGAGCAGATTGGCATTTTTTTGACTGAAAACTTTTCCTGCCAAAAAAATAAAAAAAATAAAAAATAGGGTTTTGATAAAAACAATTTTCATTTTAGACAAAGTATTTTTAATCGGAAATTTTCATTTCGTTTCAGTTTTTGAACAGCAGAATCTTTTTACCCGCTGTGCTCCAAAGGCCGCCTCCTGTCAGTTACACTGAAGTAAATCCAAGGTAAATCCATCTAAACCAATGGATCAACCCTGGGGTAAGAGCCAGGCCCCAAATCTGTGTTTTGGGGCCCAATGCTATGAGGTGCTGAGCACTTTCAACTCCTCTTGATTCAGGTGGGAGCTGAGGGTGCTTAGCACCAGGCCAGACTGAGCCCTGTAACTGGGTTGTCTCTTCATCGCCCTGCTTTCATTTCCCTTCTTGGGCTCCTTAAAAACTCCACACAGTACACGGGTTTATCATCATAAACTATTCCAATCAAAATGAAGTCCAAATTTCATCCTTCCCCACCCTACCTTGCAGGAATCCTCTTCTACTGCCCTGCAGTCCTGCTCTAGCTCGGTCTTTCCCACAACCTCCCAGTCTTCTCCTGCTTCGTCTCTAGGCTGAGAGGGTCAGTGGCTCTCCTTCCCCTGCTGGAGTCTCCCTCTTTATAAGGCCCAGATGCCTTCTCCCTTAAGCAGCGAGTAATCAGTCACAGGTGCACTGGATCCCACTCCCTCTTGAAGGGGCCAGTCACCCTGTAGCAGGCCCATAAAGCTTTGGCAGTGATCTAGAGGCAGAGAGATTGAAGACATTTTGCAACTGTTCCGAGGCTCAGACATCTGATCCCAGCTGCCACTCCCACAGCAGGTGCCTCAGGCAGGTGGGGTGCATTTTGCATAGGCCTGGTTTTCTCTCCGACTGTGGCAAACGGTATGAATTAGTAAAATCAAAATAAAAGATTAAAACCCTACAGGTACTTCCTGCAGCCTGATTTCAGGACCTCATAACAATGAGGTTCTTTTTTACCAGCCAAAGAGTCTCCGTAGCTCCCCTGGACAGTTCCTGAAGCAATTACGTTAATGACTATGAATGAGCCTCAAAACCGATCTCGGGTGGAAATGAGTTAGGCGGCAAATGAAATGAACAAGTCATACTCCAGACTCGCTGGATCCAGCAATATTTCCAGTAACCCAAAGGCCTTGCTTTAGAGAATGCCTCACACAACCATCTGTGCTTGGCAGGATTCTGTTTACACTCTACTGGGTTTGGTGTCTCATCAACATGCCTTCATAAATGGAGCAAACAATGGCTGAATATGGCAGGGAAAGAGTCAATTACCACGATCCAAGTTCTTTTAGGGGCAGAGTTAATCAAGCATTCAGCGTTTTGTCATTCGTGTCTTTCTTTCCTGGGAAAATCCTATTAGTATAAAATCACTTAATAGGGTACTTCAAAGAGCTGATGGGAAAACATTCTTCGCTCAGTTATAAACGCCATTCAGCTGAACACTGGATTCATTTAAGACTTTTGCTGGAGCATGAGAGTTTCATTAAGAGTGTTCACATTTCCTACGTTAAAAAAAAAAAAAAAAAAAAGCTCATTAGCCAGGAGAATGGAAAATGTTGGAGATTTTTAATCTTGCTGAATAGATTTTAAGAGCCTGAATATTCATGGATTGGCCCCTTGTGCGGCCATTTATACCTGTGCAAAGTAGATGTCTAACACTGCCCATCTGATCTGGTAGCATTTGACACCTATTTTGTACAGGCATGAGGGATGAAAAGATGCAGGGGGATAGGCAAACTGGACCATGACTATATTCTGCCAAGTACAGTCTGTTTCAGGGAAAAAAACAGCCAGCCTCCTGCTGTTACTAGAGAGAGGTATGAATCCTGTAAGCTGCTGAGCATGGAAATAGAGCTTTGTACAGGATCAAGTCCTTAACTAATCAAACGCAAAAAAAAAAAAAAAGTGCCTTTTCTGCACTCTGCTTTGAAGATGAGGGCCCAATCCTGCAGTCCTCACTCAAGAGAAACTCCCATTGAGAAAAGCGGACGAGGACTTGAGGATCAGTTAGTTTTCATATTCAATGCAGGCAGGATTTAGCCTGGGGACACTCCAAGTTATCCAATTGTTACATATTAATGACATCTTGTAGTCAGGCAAAAATCAGCCTTAAAGTCCTTAAATGTACAGACATGTATGTACATGCAAGCTTAAAAATAGTCATTGCTACAGTTCAGAGGGGACCTAAGACACAGGGTGTGATTCTTCTCTCTGCCTTCCATCCAATATCATCACCCCTAAAACACTAGGGACCAGATTCTCTCTCTGCTTACGCTGGTGTTGGTCCATTGGCTTAAACTGAGTTACACTGATTTACACCAGCTGAGGATCTGGCCTTCAATTCTGGCCTGGGAGAGTGTAACCCCCACTTTGCACAGAGGTAAATGACTCCACAAGGTGCAAAGCAGTAGAGACTCCAGCCTGCATGGCCAGGTCTCAAATACAGACTTCTGCCAGCATAGCTAGGTCCGTCAGGGGTGGGATTAGTGACTGGCAGAGCGGTGCCAGCCAAAGCTCCCAATGCAGATGCAGTTATACCTATCAGGTTTCCCTCTGGGGGGCTGGAATAAGCTAGGCTGGCAAAAGCACTAGTTTTGCTGGTATAGCTGCATCCACAGTGGGCTCATTTTGCCAGTATATTATAATGGTATAGCTAGATCTGCAAAGCAATTCTAGCATAGACCTGGCTTCTCTCTCTACTAGAGAGGGGCTGAACCAAAAGCCCAGCCCCAAACCAACTGAATCTCAGGTGTCTGGAACCTTCATGTGAATTTTACAGCCCTAAGCCACTCTCCCCTTTAAAGCCCCTCTGCCTTATGTTTCAAATCTGGATCCAAGTCAATTTCGAATGGAAGTCCAGCATTCCTTGGACTCCTGTCCATGCTGCCCAGTGAGATGTTTGGGAGCCTGTCACACATGTTTCTGGAAGGGAATGAAACGGGCTTTAGAGGAAATAAGTTCAGGCATGTTTTACAGCTAGACTCTGCTGTGAGTCCAACACTGTCTCACTGATGAGCAGTAGGTGACTCATGGACACTGCCTTCAATGATCAAGTCCCAGGCTTCTGTATTTGCCTATAAGTCTGGAGCGACTTCCATAACCTGATCAGCTTGAGGCTAAATACTCGTTAGAGTAACGAACACAGAGCGTAAAGAAAAACATCGGTCAAAGAATTAATATGATTGTTCTTTATATAACAGTGGTGCCAACACCAAGCATCCAAAAATCATGGCTCAGTCCCCCCAGAATCACGAGTTAAGTTTAAAAATCATGAGATCTTAAACAATACATTTACAGGTTTGGAGGTTTTGGGCCTTCTGAGCTTTCAGGGGTCATATTTTCAAATGCTTCTCCCAAGACAGGAAGGCTAGAAACTTTCTTTTTTAAAATGAAAAAAGAGATTCTCATACAACCATTGGACTCCGGGGGCACCAGTTAGTAAGAGGCTCATGATAAAAATCACAAGAGCTGGCTACACGCAGACAGCTACATCCCTGCCCCTCTGAGTAAACAGTCTGTATGTAACTCAGCAAAGTAACCACCAGTGACAGTGGGAAAGGGGGCTGTAAAGATATGAGAGCTCACGGGATAAGCAGCTCAGAGCTGTGTCTGTCGCTTCTGAGAGTCATTCAAATTCCATGGATGTGGGGGTATGGCTAGGACCCCTTTAATTACAAGGGAAGTGGTGGATTCTCCATCTCTTGGAGTCTTCAAACCAAAACGGGAAGGTATGCTTAGGACAGATATGGTAGTGGGATCAACAGAGGGGAATGTAGGTGAAATTTAATGGGCCCTGTGATATACAGGAAGTCAGATGAGATAATCTAATGGTCCCTTCTGGCCTTGAACTATGAAGCTATTAAAAGATTAGTGCAGGAATCACTGGGGGGCAATTTCTGGCCTGTGTCATGCAGGAGATCAGACTAGATGATCATAAACTTTTCTGGTCTTAAAATTCATCTCTCTTTATAGACAGCATCCACAGAGAAAGCTGGGAGAGAGGGGACAGTAAGATCCTAGAAGACGCCAAAATTTTTTTACAAGCAGCAACTAATAACTACAGCTATAAACCTCTTCTCTTCTCGGCCACCTCTGGTGGGGAGTGCAGCAGTTGTTTAGCAGCACACAGTAATTCGATGAGCCAGTTAGGGCAGAAAGAAGAGGACACTTCAGCCCATGGTTAAACGCAGTATTGAACTCAAGTTTGGGGAGCACTTTGTTCCTGGGCACTTTGGAAAATCTGCCCTCAGTTGTGGGGGCTGAGGCCCAGAGCCTCAAAAGGTATTTAGGCAACGAATTCCCATTGATTTCAAGGGGAGCCTAAAATACCTTTGAGGATCTGGGCCCGAGTTCTGTTGAAAAATCTGACCCCGAGCCCTATGTAGGCAGCTAAGATCTGAAAAGCATTGTCAAAATCAGCACATTCTTCTCTTTGCCTCTCCTGTGTGCTAACAGTTACTGGGCCTTTTAAAGAAAAGTCCTTCCTGGGTTATTCTTCTATGATGGCAAGAAGGCTTTGGGACCTATGCCAGGGGATCCTTGCAGCCTGTTCTGTGGTTAGCCAGACAGCAGGTCTTCTCTCCTTATGAGCTGATCTGCAGAGGTGCTGGGCAGCTCCACCGTCCATTGGGGTCAGCAGGAGCTGAGGGTGCTTCACACCTTTGACAATGAGGCCTGGCTAGATTTTCATTATATCAATAGGAAAACGAAGACCACAGCTGCTACTGTAATCGTCAGTTCCCTAAGGATTTCTGATTCTCAATGTTCCCAATGCATATACCACTGCTGCTGAATCTTCTGCACCCTGAAGTATCCAGTACTAGCATGTAGCATCCAGGGGTACCAAGGAGAGAATTAGCATCCCACAGAATGCATACCCCTGCCTCCCCCCAAACCAGCACAATCTCCCTGCTCTGTTTGGCAGAGCAAGAGCTGGGCATAACAAGGAAACCGTTTTCCTTGGGGCCCCAGGCCAGGGGTAAATTCCGCAGCTGCAGAATCAGAATGCGTGGCTCCCAGAATATGATTTGTGAGGTCATTAACCACAACGTAGCTGTGTCATAGAGAGTAGAGACGCCCGCACAGATGAAGGGGAATCATTGCTCCAATACCTTCTAATGAAGTAGCTGCCATTTGGTTTAACACAGAACCATGAGAACTGCCAGACTGCATCAGACCCATGGTCCGTCCAGGATCCTGTCTCTGATAGCAGCTAACATCACATTCTTCAGAACCAGGTATAAACTCCATAGCGGACAATTATGGAATAGCTTACCCAGAGGGAAAGCCTCTTCCTAGCTACATTAGTAACTGACGGGTTTATGTATGCCCTTAAGCAGGAAGTCTCATACTTGTTTGAATCCTGCATTCTGGGCCTCAGTGCAATTTTTGTGGCAATGAGTTCCACAGATTAATTGTGCATTTTGTACAGAAGTCTTGTCTTTCATCTGCTACACTGAGATATACCTGGTAAATTTTAAGTGGGTGATTATTCCGTTCTCTTTATTTTTGTACCTTTTTTTAAAAAAAAGAGATATTTAGTTAAACACTTTTTGGTAGCTGTTCTTTATCTACAGTGATATAGCAGCATCAGCCACCTTCCAAGCACCCCTTTATGGACAGCGGTAACTCTGCAGTACCTTACCTCAGTTTCCCTTCTTTTAGGTCTCCTCAGCCTTCACACAGAGGCTTCTCTCTGTGTAAACACCCCTCCCTAGAGTTGATGTTATTAATATAAACAGAACTCAATGTCCAAAATAAAGTCCACAGACTAACTCAGTTTTCTGCTTTTAGCAAGCCACTTCCTGCCCTACCTGGCTAGAATCTTGTTTCTCCTGGTGTCTCAACCCCTTTTATAATCTTCTAACTCTCTATTGCAGCCTCCCCCTTTATAAGGCCCAGGTGTCTTCCCTTAAGCCCAGTTGAGCAGCAGGTAATCAATCACAGGTGCACTGGACCCCCTCTGCACCTTCTTAAAGGAGCCAACCAGCCACACTGTGCTAAGTGTTAATAATTGCAAATAGCATACAGATGATAAACTGTGTCACTTGAGTCTTAGCTATGGAATGGTTATGCTTTTGCTCTCTGTGTAACAGACCTTGCAGTTTCTAAATCCACTCCTCGCATGCAGGGTTGGCAGCCATTTTGTTTTCACAGCTCAATATAGTTGGAGGAGACACGCTGTGTTCTCTAAGTTATGGTGGAGACTTTAGTGTTGTTCTTTCTCTTGGTGGTTGCTGTTCTCCATCTAAAGTAAAGGCCATTCTGGCTGAAAAGCCTCTCTCTGAATTGTGTGGCTGGCAAAACGCAAGGTACATTTGTAGCCATTGTTTTCAAAATTAATTAAAATACATGAATTGAAAAATCAGAGTTGGGCAGGTTAATAAGAGCTAGGGTGAACAGACAGCAAATGTGAAAAATTGGGAAGGGGGTGGGGGTAATAGGAGCCTATATAAGAAAAAGACCCCAAAATCGGGACTGTCCCTATAAAATCAGGACATCTGGTCACCTTAATAAGAACATGCCAGAAAGCCGGGTTTGTTCACTAAACTGCCATGGGTAAACTTTAGTCACTGCTACATTAAAGCTAGAATCAATCTAAAACCCTTTGTTTAAATAGCCCCTGAACTTTGGAAAGTTCACCTCTCGATCACAGCTGTTCAGGGCCTATCTCTGTGCCATAGATGATAACATCTTTCAGCTGATTTCATGCTCCCTGGATGTGTTTGCATCCTGTGTAACGGGACTTGTAGGAGAGAGATCTGCCCTGTGTCATGAGGCAGTCTCCAGCAGAACATGCCCAAACATATTCTCTATTAGAACAGGCCAGCCTGAAATCTGCAGATCTAGGAACTTTGCATTGTGGCAGGGGTTAAATCCATCAACTAGCTGCACACTGAAGGCCTGATTTTCAGAAGTGAGGAACACACAACAGCTCCCCGATTTCAGCTGGCACGGCGGGGGCCGAGCACCCTGAAAACAGAAGATTAGATGGACGCTTTAGCACGTACCTACATTTCTGATTCAAAAGAGACCACAAGATAGATATTAAATGCTGCTGGCCTCAGTTGCAGCTGCACCCCTGCAAGCCACCAATGCAGACAGTGCACGGGTATAAAAACTAAGTTGCACCAGTGAGTTTACCCTGCATTTACATGAGGGGTTTGCAGTGATGCAGCTACACCGTGGCTAATGACCCCAGTGTGGACAAGCCCTAAGATTAGGGGAAGCCAAATCTCATGCTTCAGGATATAAACTGATCAGTGCAGAGATCAGGAAGGAATCTTTCTCCTGCCATCTTCCTTCTTCCCCAATATGCAACATTAGGCAACTCGTTAGGAGCATGGCCCCAGATCTTCCAAAGGTATTTAAGAGCCTAATTTCCATGTATTGTAATGGGAGTTAGGTGCCTACATACCCTTGAGGATCTGGGCCATGGAGAGGTAGTTGCTTTCTGGCTTTGCTCTGAAGCAGCAGATATGGTAGCCACTGCTAAAAGTAGGGGATTGAACTAAATGGACCGATGGTCTGCTCTTGTATGGAAATCCTATTACAGGAATCAATTCCCCCCCCCAGTCAAACCAGTGACGCCCCAGGGAAGTCAGTGGGCAGCACTACTGTTGCTAAGAGCAAAGTCTGGCCGGAAATTCTTACCAGTGAACTATAAAGACGGTAGATCTGAAATCACAAATGAGGGGTAACCAGCCATCGGGGACAGGGTTAACAAATCCTATGGCCAGATTGGCCAAAGGGGTGACATTAGCGGAGCCGGGGCTTGTCGGGCAGCTCACCTGTAATCCTGTGGATTGGAACAGCCTGTGGTACGGATACCCTGGCTGGCCTAGGGAGCTGGCAATGGGATCGGGACCCTCCCTTCTAGGGCAGCGGCTGCTCCGCCGCCTGATGGCACCTGACCCGAGAGGTCCAGGTGCTTCTCCCGCGCCCATGGGCGCAGAGCTCGGGTCGGGCCGGGCCGGGCCGGGCCGCGGGGGTTAATTCCGCCCCCAGCGGAGAGGGTCGCTGCATCGCCAGCGCAAGTGGGCGCCAGGCTCCCTCCAGCCCAGGGCTAAGGAGCTGGGCAGCAGAGCCCGGCCCGGGGCAGCGCCGTGGGAGTCCCGGGCTGCGCGGGGGGTGAGCTCAGCTGTGCGGGGCAGGTAGGGAGGGCCGGGGGCGGAGCGCTCCGCCCGGCTATATCAGGCTGGCAGCCGGGCGCCGAGCTCAGAGCCGCTGCCGGAGGTTTGGAGAGACGCAGCAGCAGCAGCAGGCAGAGTCCGAGCTGGGCTGTGCTGGGAGGTGGTGGCTGGACGCGAGGTGAGAGGGGCTGCGGCCGGGGTATCGGGGGTGTCTTTATCCCCGTGCCCTTTGGGGTGGGTCCCTGCATCACCTCCCCCGCCGGGTATCTGTCCCCGAGTCTCCTCGCCCCCCTCTGGAGGGTGGATTCGCCCACGGTCAGTGCCGCCCACCCTCGATGGGGAGCCCAATTCTGGGCCGATGAGAGAGGATGCGACTTCACTGCTCCGTGGCACCCAGGTACCGGGGGGTCCCGCCCCGCTTCTCGACACCTGCGCGGGCTCTGCCCCTTAGCTAAAGGGGAGTCGGAGGGGCCCCACTCTGGAGTGCCCTAGGCTAAGCCCAGCCATCCAGAGAGCCCGACCGGGAGCCGCCTGCTGCTGCCCCGCACCGACCGGGGTCACGGGGGGCTTTCCGGGAAGCGAGGCTGAGCAGAGACCCCGCTTCCCCAGTGGGCAGAGGCTCCCGGGCTACTGGTCTCTCCCTCCCGGCTGCTGGTGGGGTTTTCTTCCTCCTCCATCCCAAGCTACTCTGCCTCTATCGGTTTCGCTTGCTGGGGAGTCTCCCACTCCCTTCACGGTGCCCCCTCCCGAGCCCGCACTGATCGGTGGGCTGGTCCCTCCGCTAGTTGCTCACGGAGGATGCGAAGATCCCCGGAGCAATGCCCTTAACGCGCCGTTGGGATGGGAACCGAGGCAGTCTCTGTACTGGAAGGGCTGGGATTCCCAATGACCCTATAGGGCTAGACCTGGGGGCGCCCCTTGCTGGGGACCCCCGGCCACTAGCCCGGCCAGGCCGATCTGGGAGCGCACACACGCGAGCTGTCATTTGGGTTTACACGTCTCCTTCCGAAGCGCAGCGAGGCGAAGCCTCGGGGAAGGGGCGAGTGTGGCGCATGTTGGATTAGACCCTCGGCCACTGATGACGGCGGCAGAGACAACCGATCTCCCCAGAAACCCCACCCCCACCCCCCCACCCCGCGCCCATCCTGGAGCCCGCCGGGGGGGCCCGATGGGAAGCCGTTTCGCTTTCGGGGCGCATCGCGGCCAGAGGGGGCTGTGGAAGCCGCGGGCCCGGAGGCAGGGCTGGCTGCCGGGGGTGTCAGGAGCGGGCGGGCGATTGGACGCGGTGCCATGGCGTGTGACACTCAAATACATGACGCCAGCTGGTAGGAACGCCCGGCCCGGGGACTGAGCGTTCGCCAGGCCCGACAGCGGGGGGCGCTGCGGAGTCGGCAGCCCGGGCTGTCCAATGGAGCGGGGCGCTGCCAGGGCATGTCTGGGCGGCCGGCGGTTAGTAATAGTCACACGCTCGCTGTGATGTAAGAGACCTGCCCTATTGCACGGGCTCGCGAGTCATTTCCAAGCGCACGTCGGGCTGGGACTTCCCTGAAGCTTTGGTCTAAACACGTCCAGGAAGAGCCATGTAACAACCCACCGGGCAGGGAGCGCACTGGGCAAAGCCGCTCCCAGCCCGGCTGGGTGGCTGCGTCAGCACCGCCCTGATCGGGGACTGTCACGCTCCGCTGGAACTCCGTGTCCCCGGGCACTTCCTAGGAACAGAAGGATCAGGCTGATCAGAGCTGCGTGAGTCTCTGCTGGCCACTGGCTGCTGCAAACTGCAGAGCCCGACGGGACAGCAGCGGAAGCGGCCCGGATAGCTGTAGGGATGGCCAAGTTGTCCTCTGCTCAGTCCCATCGTTGATCTGCCATCCAGTTTGCAACTGCTTGAGCTCGTTTTGAATAGTTGGACAGCACTTTTACAGATGAAGTGCTCGCTCCTCTGTGCAGGCTTGTTCCATCACTAGCAAGGATCCCTGGGGGTCTGACAGCAACTAAAAGAACCTTGCAGTAGGCTCCAGACCATGTAACAGGATGAAAGGTGTAAATGCTGTTTGTGGATTGAGTGCCTGTGTCTAAAGGGATATTTCACAATATTATTCATCACCTGCTGGTACTCATCGGCCGCTTGGCTGGTCCAAGATGATGTAATCCCAGCCTCCCCTAGACATGTCACTCTGCCTGTCCCAGGATGTGTCATTCTGGCAGTCTGGCTGGGCCTGCTCGCTAGGTTTCACTCTGATTGCAAATAATCCCTCACTTTACAAGAAATGGAAACCCCAGGAGGCTACTGTAGTGAGGGGTGGGAAGATGTTTATTCCTGGGTGACAAACACCCCCTGGTGGGCAAAGTGGTACACTGTTAATAAACTGAACACTTGCATGTCTGGTGTAAAAATCTGTCTCTGGCATCCCAGTTATTGCTTAACGTGGCTATTCAGGTAAAGCTACTTTAATTTATTGTAATCTAGGTTAAGATGGTTGACAGGAGCAATAGAGCCATGGAGCTCACAAGTAAGGAAAGTGAAGCCTGCAAATGACCCAAAATAGTTCCACTTCCTCCCTCTCCAGACATGCTTTGCCTAGAAACTGCAATATTAATGAGACCAAGCCCCAGATTGTTCCAGAGATTGGCAATAAATGGGCTGCAGACAGATGGACTTTAAAACTTGTCCCCTTGCTACTGTTCTTTTTGCCCCTAGAATTTCCTTCCCCCAACTTGGGTGTATGGGACGGAAGGGGCTGCATTGAGCCCAAAAATCCTGCTGTCAAGTTCACTTGCTTCCAGGATCTCCTCTCTGCTGTCTCTCTTGAAACAAAAATCCTGATGTGGCTGAAGACCTGGATGTTTAGCTTGAACATAATGTGCTCTTCAAAGGATCCCCAAAACCTTACTGTAATTAAACCTTCCCCTATATTCCTTGTGCTAGGCCAGTCTCTCAAGTCACTTTGGGACTTGTAAGGCAGAGCAGGTGACTTGCCCAGGTCACGCAGCAGGCTCCCTGCACTCTGAGTGCAATTGACTTGATCACTGCACCCAACTTAATTTCCTATTGAGATCCTGCCACCTGTAAGAAACTGGCTTAGGGAAGCAATGATCCCTGTTTCTTAGAGGGTTCAGGATGAGCAGAGCCAGTGTCAAGTTGCCTTTTGCTTACCTGAAGCGCTTGCCAAGAGCTGCACTGTTGGATCAGCACTGCCCTGGCACCCACTGGTGACCACAAACATTGCTCTGTATCAGCTGCTTGTTCAAGTCTGCAGGGTTCTGTAGCAGAATTTAATGTGACTTACAAGAAAGCTTCATTGTATGAAAGGAAATGAAAATGACTTCAATGGTTCTTCAGGTCATCAAACTGACTATTCAGGAAATTAAAAGTAAAGACCAGCCATGTGTTATCCACACTCAGCGGCTTCCAACACACACAATCAGGAGCGGAGGATGAAGCATTAGTCTTAATGCGAGGTTGTGCAGTTTTGTGGCACACTGATCCTGTGCGGTGCTGAGTAGTTGCAGGTTTGGCTGCTGTAGCACTTCAGTGTAGACACTACCTATGCTGATGGGAGAGGCTCTTCCTGAGAGGCCGTAGCTAGGTTGACAAAATAATTCTCCTGTCGACCTAACACTGTCTATATGGGGACTTAGGTCTGTTTAACTATGCTGCTCAGGGATGTGGATTTTTCACATCCCTGACTGATGCAGTTAAACTGACCTCACTTTCTACTGTAGACCAGGCCTTGGACTCCGGTTTAAGTCAGTGGTAGGTGTTGAGAATGCTCCGGATCTCTCAGGAGTGGGCATTCTAATGGGTGTGGGTGTTTGCTTTCATATGCAGCAGCAAGTTGAAACTTGTTACCTGCCAGGGCTTGTTTGGACATGCTGGAACTTGACTGACTCACGATGATGTCATTCCATTGAACTGTTTACAAGGGTGTGAACTGTCAGGCGATATGAAGGTTGAGTTCTATTTTTAATCTCTCAGCCTCTTCCTCTCTGGGTGAAAAGGCAAGAACAGGACAAGCTGGATCAATAGAATATTATAGGCACTGAGGCCATTAAAGGTTAAGGTTCAAGATATACAAGCCAAATGTGGCCTTTAGCTGCCGTGGTGCCTAAATGTCTCCCAGACTAATAGCATAAAGGCTAAATTGTTGCTGCCAAAGGATTGTGTGTGGGCAGAGTTGAGCAAACAGTTCACTGCTAATTAAAGTGGTGAAAATAACCTTTTTTTGCATTACTGGAATCAAATTCATTTTGGGTTGAATGAAACACTTTGTTCAACCCACAACATTGTTGCGTTTTTGTTGGTTTATAACTGTAAAGTAAACCTCAAACTCAATGTTTAGATTTTCATAATCCTTTTTTCAAACTATTTAGCAAAACTGTCAAATTCCTGAATTGGTTTGGTTGATGCAAATCGGCATTATTATTATTATTATTTTTTTCCTGGCACAAAGCTTTGGCTAAAATGTTGCCCAGTTCGACTGCTGATCACTTATTTGGCTCTAGCTTTCTGCTCGTGGGCCTGTTGCGACTGCCCTCTGTCCGTTGTGGGCTGGATGTTTTGTGCTGAGCAGCCTCTGTTGCCACTGCAGTCAGTAGAAGCTGCAGATGCTCTGCATATCTGACCATCAGGCTCTATGGGAATAAATTCATGATCTCAAACTTTTAAAATATCCCCCTGCCCTTTTAAACAAGCCTCCTTTCATAATTACAAGCTGCGAAGGGATTCCTTTATAACCTTGCATGCCCACATCAGGGGGAGGGCAGAAGGTTAGAACCCTTTTGGGGGTTTTGTTGGCAATTGGCAACTTTCTTTACCACTTAGGTGCATCTCCTGTTGACAGACCAAGTGTGGCTCCTCTTTGCCTCCATCTACAAAGCAGGGTCTTTATCAGTGGCTACCCAACAGTTTCACCAATAAGGGATTACCAAAATGGACACGCTTGGAATTTGTTCTATGCAGCTTGTTCAAAGCATAGTTCCTTGCCGCTATGTTCTGGTACTTGGATTTAAGAAATTCACCTAATATTTCCTGTTGGCTTTGCCAGCTGCTCTCACGTGAATCTGTCGCATGCAAACTTGAATTCAGATCCAATTCTGATTTTAAATATCCTCCAAGTTGAGATCCAGTATTGTTGTAGCAGTGTCAGTACCAGGGTATTAGAGATAGAAGGTCAGTGAGGTAATATCTCTTATTGGACCATGGGGTTGACTGCAGGGTTTGAACCTAGAACTTTGAGCACTAGATGGATCAGCCCTTACCACTTGAGCTCAAGGATTAAGTTCTATAGCTGGGAAGCCGTAGCAGGTTCAACCCTCATGTAAACCAGCCACAAGAGGGAGACAAGTGCATGCTCCTTGCATGGATTACATTGGCATGCATATAGCCAATGATTGCTCAGTACTGCATGCCAGGGGTGGTCCCAGGAGATGCCTGAACCCCATGGACCTCTGTGATCATTTACTAATTCACTTAGTAGCCTAACTATTGATCACTTGCACTGCAGCTCAGTAACCATATGTTGCTCATTTTCCTTCCAGCTGGAAACATGCCTCTGTCACAGAGTAACATGCGGCAGGCCCCCTGCAACAGGAAGCTCTGCCGAAACCTCTTTGGCCCGGTGGATCATGAGCAGCTCCAGAATGACTTACAGGATTTGATGAGGAGAAATCTGGAAGAAGCTCAGTGCAGGTGGAATTTTGACTTTGAGACGGAAACACCGCTAGAGGGCAAGTTCAAGTGGGAGAGAGTCCTCTATCCTGACGTGTCTCCTGCTTGCCTGCCTTCTCAGGACCCGAGCCACTCCAAAGGTAATGGTGGGGAGAAGAACCAGAGCTCTCCAGCACTTAAGATTTCTACAAAGGATCTTAACATGGCCCTCTCAAGTGAAACAGTACAGACAGGCTCTGAGTCCCGCAAGGCCAGCTCCCCACGGCACCTGAAACGAAAGCAGACCAGCATAAAAGGTAAGTACGAATGCTCGTCCTGCCCCTAGTTCACAAGTACCCCTAATGGCTACCAGAGCAAGAGACAGAATGTCAGTGGCAGCTTGACCAGTCCAGTCATATCTCTGGGGTGGCACAGGGCACCTGTCACTGCAGGCGTTGGCGCTTACTGTCAGTTCACCTGTTCACACTGCAGCATTGCCTGGAGGCTCCAGCTGAGTTCAGGATCTCACCGCAGTAGGTGTAAAGAAAGCAGCTAGTGTCGTAAGAGGCAGTCTCTACCGTGGAGAGCTTACAGTGGAGGGAAGGCCAGGTTCTCTGCTTGCTACAGCTGGGGAAAGGAATCTCAAATGACATCACACAGGGTGGCTGGCAGAGCTGGGAATCCAAATCAGATTTCCCAGATTTCAGGTCAATAAATCACAAGACTGGAGCAGATAATAAAAGTGAAACCAGCGTCCCACTGCCATTCAACCAGATAGCCAAAGGGAACTTGATAAAACCCTCCACAGATGGGCCTTTTCTCACTGTCAGACAGGCAATCTGAAGCATGACTCCGGATTGCTCTTGCCAAAACAGATGCTTATTGCTCATAAAGCTCCTCCAGCCAGTTTATTGGAAGGGCTCATTCACACTCTCACTTGAGAGCAAGCTCAGTAGTCTCCTTTTCTTTCTCCCTCCAGATTTCTACAGTTCGAAGCGGAGGATTGTCCCTTGCAAACCAAATCCGTGATGCTACAGCACAAGTTGTTCTGCTTCTATGTGCCTCTTGGCTGGGGCACGGTCATCAGGATGTGTCTTCAACTACTAACCCTACTGGCCCTCTGCAGCCCTCTAGGAAGACCGTTTCTATTGAAGTCTGTGGAAGGGTTGCCTTAGGGGCTGAATAAAGTCTGTGTCGGGACTTAGGGGCAGGAAGACTTAGTTACAAGCCTCCCTCTGCATTGTACTGCATAAGCTACCTACTGGATCTGTCTATTATGAAGTGATGTAGAGTTTAGTGTCGTATTTATGAATAGGGCTAGGTGTCTAAGGACCCACTTGTGTGCAATGTGTATTGTAAAGGCTTTATTTAAAATAGATGTGGAATATTTGATTACCTCCTTTCGTAGGCCTTGGAGAAGAGGGAATGATAAATGCTGAAAATTGAGCCTTCAGCGTAGGCCAGTGTGACACTCAACAAGGAGGGGTAGGAATGAGAGTGCTAAGTCTCAACCCCCCTGACCAGCTACACCCTTGCCCTCAGGACCACAGGGTAGAAGGGGTGGGTGGAGGAGAGATGGGCCTAGACCCTAAACTGCTGTAAAGAGTGTTGTACTTCCACTGCAGTCAAGTGTAAAAGAGCATAGCCTCCCGAGCTGAGGCCCCGTCCCATGGCAACTGATCCTCATGGCCATGGGATGCTTATGTACATGGTCTTCTAAAGCCTGACTCCTGCTCCTGGGCAGCATCAACACTCTCCGTCTGCCTGGGCAGGAGTAAGCTGTGAGTGCAGTGGGCCTGCACTGATAGAAGGGTATCTGTCTCCAGCTGGGGCTCTGCTTCCTGAAAAGGAATGCTTAGGGTGGAAGTGGGAAAGGAGATGTGTATTGCCCATAAAACAAGCATCCCTGACTGCAGGGCCTACCTGAACGAGCAAGGAGTGGATGCTTAGCTGGGTAACCGGATGACACAGCCAGCTTTCTCCCTGGCTAGCTCAGATCAAGTTCTGCTTGGTGTTTAAACTTTGCCCTCTGCTTGCTGACTTGAGGAAAGGAATAATTTGTAGCTCCATCTCTTGGGTGGTTCTTCTGCATTATAGGGAGGCTGGTAGTAGGAGTTGGGGATGGGGGATTCTGACAGGGTTAGACATCTCCTCTGCTAATACCAGCCAGTCCAATTCACTACTTGTAAAGCTGCTTGATGCACCCTTGAGTGGAAACAGACTACTGATGCCACCTGGTTGTGCCCAGGCCCAAATGCTGCATTGGCTGATTTCAGCACTAGCCTAAAGGCAGAATTTGTCTTATAAGACTCACCTTTAGTTCCCTCTGCTCTTGTCATAATACACCACTAGCTCCTGCCACTTGGCTATTCCAGGGCATGCTTTGTGGGGGATCCATCTACACAGCAATTGGTAGACTTTGTGATTTCTACAGTAGAGTTGTAGCACCACTCTGTACAGCAGGGCTAATTCCCTTCCCACTTTCCCCTCCAGCAGGAGGGTTAGCTGCTGCTCTCCCTCATTATGTGGTGGTTCGTATGGCTTCAGCAGTTCTAGCTCTGCAGTTAGACTCACTGCATGTGGTCCTCTTGTGTTAGAGGCCAAGTCCTCATGGCTCCTGCTGCTGGTTTTCATGGCCGCATTGTCTGTCCACAAAGGCTGCAGTCTCACTGTTCGAGACGGTCTCAAGAAACATCAGAAATTCTCAGGCACTTTCTCTGTGATGGGTTCATCCCCTCTGCTCATGGAGTTGGACTTCTAAACCTGGAGAGAACAGATCCCTTCACACCCCCATTCCTTGCTGCACTTTGCGTTCAGGGTAACGCCGGCAAACTTTCAGCACTAATACTTGTATCTGTAAATAAGATGCTGCTGCATTTATTGGGAAAAAATCTAGTTTAAAAATGTAACTTTATTATGAATAAACACTTTGTGTATAAATGAGGCTGGCTTGTCACCTGTCTTCTCTTTGCCCGCTCTGAAGCGCGAGAGTAACTTCAGAACCAAGTATGCTATTAATGCACCCCGTGCCACTATCTGCATGAAGGATGGTTCAGGTGTGAGCCTGGACTCAGGAGATCTGGGTTCAGTTCCTGGCTTTGCTATGTAGGTGTGACTTGGGTAGGTCACTTGGTCTCTGTGGGCCCCAGGTCCCCATCTGAACAATGGGGATAATAGCACTGCTCTGCCTGACGGGCATTGAGGATAAACACATTAAGCCACTCAGAGACTAAAGCCTGGTCTGCACTACAGGGTTAGGTCAACGCAAGGCGGCTTACGTCGACCTAACTATGGAAGCATCTGTGATGGGATCCCTGGGATTGTGGGACCACTGTGCCCCCTGAACTCTCTCCAGCCTGGGCTGTCTCTCTCAATGCCTTGCTAGTGACAAGCAACAAACCCCTCCAGGCACTGTGATCACTCAGCACAACTACATGTGGAGACCCAACACCCAGCTAGATTGCATGAATGCTCCCAGAGTCGCTCATGACCACACAGGGAAGGCACCAGCCAAATCCCACACTGCACGGTATCTCAGGAATATACCATCTTGTACTTCAAGATGAGCAGTGCAAATTTATTAATTGATTCACCACTTCATCAGTGGAAAGCGGACATACACCAGCCTTTGTAAAACTTGAGCATACTTACCATTCACTTCAGGCAAACTCAAAGATAACCAGTAAAACAAATTTATTGACTACAAAAGATTGATTTTAAGTGATAGGCAAAAAGTCAGAGTTAGTTACCAAAATAAAATAAAATGTAAGCACGCCGTCTAAACGCCCAACCCTATTAGACTGGGCAACATCTAGATTAAGCAGTTTTTCTCACCCCACTGGATATTGCAGTTCATAGTACACAGATTTTACCCTTGAAATCTGGGCCAGTCCCCTCAGTTGGAGTCTTCAGAGTGTCCTTGTTGCTTGCAGCCAGAGCCGGCTTTAGCAAGGGCGGGGCCCGATTCATACTCACCTGGTGGCGGTCCGGGTCTTCAGCAGCATTTCAGCAGCGGGTCCTTCACTCGCTCCGGGTCTTCGGTGGCACTCAAGGACCCGCCGCCGAAATGCCGCCAAAGACCCAGAGCGAGTGAAGGACTGGCCGCCGAAGACCCGGACCACCGCCGGGTGAGTAAAAATTAAAAAGGCGCTGGCGTGGGGCCCTCTTAGGCACGGGGCCCGATTTGGGGGAATCGGGCGAATTGGCCTAAAGCCGGCCCTGCTTGCAGCATAGGTGGGTGAAGGAGAAAGGCCAAGCCTGGGCCCCCTGTGTTCAGTTTTATCTCCTCAGTCCATGTGCTTGTAGAACACAAGTCCAGGCATGTCTGATGGGCATTGCTGAGTCTCCAGGCAAGGTTGAGCAATTCCTCTGGGGTAGCCTCATGCAGGTGAGTCACTGAATTGTAGCTCCCTCGCTGGACAACGGCTGTTGATGGGTTGTTTGACAGTCTGCCCAGGCGTTGGTTACTTTCCTTGCTGTTGCCTCTGGGGAGCTAATATCTGGCTGAATCCCCAACTTGCAGTATGTTTTAGTGACAACCATACAATATACTCATAACTTCATATGCATTAATGATATACATATATGGATAGAGAAATGACTTTCAGCAGATTATAACCTTTCCCCTGATACCTTACAAGGCATGCTTTATATGCAAGATCACAATCCTATATAAATTTGGAATATGGGGGTTACAGGGTGCTCCCCCAAGGTACAGAATGTCACAGTGTCTACACTTAAATGTCACTCCTGCTGATGTAACTGCTCCCCTACACTAACTCCAGCTCCATGAGAGGTGTAGAGTCAAGGCCAGTGCAGTTATGTTGATGTAATGTTACTGCGTTGCCTATGTTGACTGTTACTGGATTTCAGGAGCCATTCCACAATCCCCCACACAAGACAGTACAATAAATACAAGTGCTCCAGGGGAGGATGTGCACTGCCAACACACATAGCAACGTGAAGACACATACAAATGATGTCATTACTATGGTGGCTGTTTACCGACGTAAGTTGGGTCAACTTAATTTTGTGGTGTAGACATGGGCTGAGGTAGTGTGGGGCCACATAAGTATGAGATACACTTTGCAGCATGGTCTTAGCTGCCTAGCAAATCCATGTGCTGCAGTCAGGCTGAGGTCACTGAAGGCTCTGAGACTGGACTCCTTCAATCACAAACAATTTACAGATCTTATTCAGTGCTCCTTAGCATGACTGAGTCTGAAAAAAACACTTCCCCTTCCTTTAGAACTAATCTACCAAGCCCTGGTATCCTACTCTACAACGCCTCTTCTTTCCATCAGAGCGCCAGTGAAGAGCATGGGCCACGAACTTGGTTGCTATAAATCAGCCTGACTCATTCACGGCACTGGAGCTGTGCGGACTTACACCAGCAGAGGATCTGGGCCCATAGATCATTTCTGTCACCCACTCAGCTCCGGTCCCTGCTGCTACAGAACAATGGGGCTTTACCACTTCCCTGGGGGAATGAATTCTACACCTTAAGACACCTTATTAGTCAGGAGCTTTGCCTTTCTTAATTTACACCCCTGTACACCAGGCTAAATCATTCTTCCCTCTCCTAATGTGTTAACACCCTTCAAATATTTGCAGAGCATTGTCATACTATCCCTTAGCTGTTCCTCAGCCAAGCTCTACAGATTTAGCCTTTTTAATCTTTCCTCCTACGTCAATCTATCCAACCCTTCCAGTGACTGTCACTGCTTCCCTGCAGGTTGTCAGCAGGAAAAGATACTGAGCACATAAACAGATCAGTAGATAAATATCCCCTGAGATCTGAACCCCTCTCAAAATGAGCCAGACCCATTTCCTCAGCTGCTCTTCCCCAACCACACAGGAGGTTAGACCGCTTTCAGCGAGGTGGAGCAGGAGACAGATTTAAGCAGGATCTTCGTCATGCTCTTGAGGCACTATTATGCTTGGCAACCACTCATCTGTTGCAGAAGGGCCACAGCAAGCATTATGTGACTGTTGTCACAATACACCTCCTCTCATACAGGTGTCCCATTTCCTGATAACCACAAGTGCCACGCTGCCTACCCAACTTAATCGATAGGATTCTCTCACAAATCCTGCAGCCTTCTGTAAATCCTGCTGAAGGAAGCAGCTGCACTCTCTAGCACTTATAACACTGCAAATCAGACAGCAAGGAACAAGACTACATGTCACAATCCTCCCATTGTGTGCTGCCATCACACTAACATTCCACCCCCCAGGGCCGGTGCTACCATTTAGGCAAACTAGGCGGTTGCCTAGGGCACCAAGATTTGGGGGTGCCAAAAAGCGGTGCCCCCAATTTTTTTTTACAGCGTTCCTACACCCCCTCCCCAAGCGCACGGTCACCGCTCCACTTCTCCCGCCTCCCAGGCTTGCAGCGCCAATCAGCTGTTTGGGGAGGGGGAGCGGAGGAGCATTAGAGCGGGGGCGGCGTGCTCGGGAAGGAGGCGGAGCAGAGGTGAGCTGGGGTGGGGAGCTGCCGCACGGCTCCCCGGGGGGGGGAGCTGCTGCGGGGGGGGGCCCTCAGGGCAGAGGGAGGGCGGGGAGCTGCCGCAGGGCTGGGGGGGGGCGCAAGATGGAAGTTTCGCCTAGGGCGCGAAACTTCCTTGCACCGGTCCTGCACCCCCCACACCTCCGTGACCTCTCCCCAAATGGCCCAAAGCGCCCCATAGCTGCAACAGCTGTCTAGATTTTGAACTACCTGCAACTTATCATTAAGAACAATGCACAAGCAAACAAAGCTGCTTGCCAAGTAGGTTCTACAGCTGGAGGTAGGCCCTGGGAGGTGGAGAACACAGTACCCGCCCTATCTCTAACATTAAACCACTTCACGGGTAAGTGCATGAGCTTGGCTTTGATCTCCTAAGTGGGGAGGAAGATAGGATCTGTTGGATGTTTCCAGTTATGTGCAAAGGTCCTAGGAACATTTACGCTCAGCCCCCCCATAAAGCACCCATAGGCAGGACAGTGCAAAGCTCATGTTCCAGTTAGCTCAGCTTTGGAGAGCAAGAATCAGTGCTAAGTATGAATATCTCTGATCTAAGCGTCATAACATGCACTGGACATTTCACTTCAGTTCTGGTCCCTGAATAAAATAATATTTAGCACTTTTCATCTCCAACGTACTTTACACACATCATCTAAGTCAGTGGCTCTCAGCCTTTCCAGACTACTGTACCCCTTTCAGGAAGCTAATTTGTCTTGCCTACCCCAAGTTTCACCTCACTTAACTACTTGCTTATAAAATCAGACATAAAAATACAAAAGTGTCACAGCCACTAATACTGAAAAATTGCTGACTTTCTCATTTTTACCATATAATTATAAAATAAACCAACTGGAATATAAATATTGTACTTACATTTCAGCATATAGTATATTGAGCAGTTTAAACAAGTCATTGTATGAAATCTTAGTTTGTACTGACTTCACTAGCGCTTGTAGCCTGTTGTAAAACTAGGCAAATATCTAGATGAGTTGATATACCTCCTGGAAAACCTCTGCGCACCCTCAGGGGTATGCGTATCCTGTGTGAGAACCACTGATCTAAGTCATGAAACTTTTCTGCATCAGATCGGGGAAACTGAAGCAAAAGAGACACTGACCGGTCGAATTCCACCATCCCAAAGAACAGCCCAAAAGGTGAAAACTAAATTAGATTTTTTAAATTCAGGTTAATATGGCAGGTGAGGAATTTCAAAAGAACCTAAGGCAGTTAGCTGCTCCCTTGTGTTCCCTTGAAATTCCCAGCCAGAGAGTGTAGAACGGGACTGAACTGAAACCCCAGAGCCAAAAACATCTGGACTTTGTGGGGGTTTGAAAATACAGGCAAAGGCCATTTAAATTAGAATGATTGACATAGCACCCAAAAGTGTGCTTGGCGCTTTACAGGCATATTAAAAAGGCACATCCCTGCCCCAAAGCACTTACAATCTACGGGCCAGATTTTTTTAGAAATTCAGCAGCAGCTGCCTTTGTTATAAGTGGGGGATTCTCAAATGTTCCCTGTAGGAGCTGAGAACTTTGGAAAATCTGGAACCTATCTCTATGTTTTATATCAACGGTGTCCCTTTAAATATTGTCTTCTTATGTTAAGGTCACAAAGCAATGTTTCGTGAACAGGAAACGCAGGGAACTCTAACTGTTATATTTAACCCCACAGCGGAAAAGTGAGTTGAGCAAGAGAAAGAAAATGTCAGATCATGCCCGAGCCAGGTTGATGAAACATAACAGCAGAAGCAGCACCCCTCCCCTGCACTTACTGTGCCAACTTACCGCAAGAAATAAAGGAACCAACTCACTTCAGAGAAGGTGCCCCGCACTTTGCAACGTCTGAAAGCCTCTCCCGGAGGCACTGCTGGAAGGTAAGTGCAGTTTACACCTCGGTTGCTTTTTTATTCCTGAGGCGGATTTAGCCCCAAATCTGCTGCAAAACCCTGAACTGATCTACTCTTCTGCACAAAGAAATAGTTCCCATGTTGCTTAAAAAAAAAAGTTTGTCTAACTTGGCTCCCAATTTGATTTAATCAGGGCTGGATTTTTCAGGGGTGCCAAACATTTCCAAAAATCAGGCCCCTAGTGGAAATGTTTTGATCTTGATATTAACGGGCTCATGCAAGCGTCTCAAATGCAATCAGTTGTGTAACTGCTGCCGCTGAGTTAGTGCATGTCTTGCTACTTGAAAAACCCAAGTAACAACCAGAGAGATCCCAAACCCACTCTGCTCTTTAGCTGAATAGGATGCCTCACGAGTGCTCTTTGCTGTCAGGGTAGCCTGCCTTTCTGCTTGTCACCCCTCTCTCCCTTGGATCGGTATCAGTGCAGGACAGCTCAGTAAGACCAGACCGAGGAGGCAGCATGCTCTGGAGAAACAAACAAGAGTTTAGGAGGGTCTCCAGTTCTAATCCTGGCTTTGTCACTCACCTGATGTGTGACCTTGGGCCCACTCATTTTAGGTGGGATTTTCAAAAGCTTCTAAGGGAACTAGGCACTTAATTCACTCTCCTTCACCCAGGCATCTAAACCCCTTAGGCATTTTTAAATGCAATCTCTTCCCCAGTCTGTGCCTCAGTTTCTCCATCTATAAAGCAGGGATAACACTAACCTTTCCCATCTACCTCACTGTGGTGGTGTGAAGATAAGTTGCCCATAAAGCCCATACAGCATGCCTATTTGTGTCATTAAAGCCACATGACCCGATCTGCTGCAGAAGCTTCTGTTTCATTTCGTTATGGGCAAAAGACAGATTCACATCACAAACCTCCCAAAGTTAGGAGCCAAACTCTGTGAATTGGGCCAGTCCTTAAATAGCAGTGTCGGTTTGCAGATCGGAACCCTTTTATGTTGATATATTTTTAGAGGGAAGCCTGTAAAAACTGGACTAAAAGCGCCTGTTTGGGCGATCTTTATTTTAGTTTGTACTGACAGTCTTCTGGCCTGGTAACTCGTTTCCTATGAAGTCTGGATGCTTATCAGCATCTCTGTCTAACCATTACAAAACATACAACATGCTGAAGTTAACGTGCTATCTCACCATCCCTCCCCAGTCCCGCCTAACCTCCCCCTCTTAGTGTGAAACGGTTAACTCCTTTAGTTCCCATGCAAATATCATTTGTTTAGAACGAACAGAGAAGAGCAGCCTCTGGGGACAGCCTCAGGCAATGTATAATGAGAGGAAGGGCGGCCTGGCGGGTAGGGTGCTAACTTGCATTCAGGAGCTCAATTCCCTTCCCTGCCACACACATCCTCTGCGACCTTGGGCAAGTCACTTATGCTGAGATTGTCAGAGGTATTTAGGTGCCTAACATAGTCTCTGTGTGCCTAAGGGTACATCTACACTGCAAGAAAAACCCTGCGCCAGCGAGTCTTAGAGCTCAGTTCAACTGAGTTGAGCTTGTGAGATGAGGCTAAAAATAGCAGACCAGACAGTCCCACTCAGCCCGGAGCCCGGGCTTTGAGACCCACCTCTCTTGCCAGATTTCAGAGCCCAGGCTCCAGTCTGAGCGGGAATGTCTATGCTGCTATTTTTTTAGCCCGTAGCACAAGCCTGAGTCAGTTGACCCAGGCTCTGAGACTCGCTGCTGTGGGGTATTTTTCTGCAGTGTGGACGCACCATCAGTTCCCCATCTGTAAAGTGGGGATAATTATTATATCGAGCTCTTATCTAGAGCTTTTCATCAGCAGATCTCCAAGCACTTTACAATGGAGGTCAGTATCTTTATCCCTGTTTTACAGCTAGAGGACAGCACTTCCCTACCATACACGAACATTGTGAGGATCAGTATAATGCACACACTCAAAGTTCAGCATGTAAGTCTTTGGAGGATGGGGGCCCAAAAAGATGCTCCCTCAGAATTTAGGGGGAAGCCATATCTCCTATAGAACTTCTCCTATATTTCAGAGCAGTGGCTTCTGTTTCGGGATGGCTCAGAACCGTGAAGCCCGTAGGAGGGATTAAAGAAGAAGAAGGATATGCACAAAATGAGCAAAGATTAACAGCACCATCAAACTGGGCAGAGGCTTAATCTTATTTACTTTCTCTATACCACTCATAATTTTATAGACCTCTATCATACCCCCCTTAGTCGCCTCTTTTCCAAGCTGAAAAGTCCCAGTCTTATTAATCTCTCCTCATACAGAAGCCGTTCCATACCCCTAATCATTTTTGTTGCCCTTTTCTGAACCTTGTCCAATTCCAATATATCTTTTTTGAGATGGGGCGACCACATCTGCACACAGTATTCAAGGTGTGAGCGTACCATGGATTTATATAGAGGCAATATGATATTTTCTGTCTTATTATCTATCCCTTTCTTGATGATTCCCAACATTCTGTTCGCTTTTTTGACTGCCGCTGCACATTAAGTGGATGATTTCAGAGAACTATCCACAATGACTCCAAGATCTCTTTCTTGAGTGGTAACAGCTAATTTAGACCCCATCATTGTATATAGGATTATGTTTTCCAATGTGTGTTACTTTGCATTTATCAACATTAAATTTCATCTGTCATTTTGTTGCCCAGTCACCCAGTTTTGTGAGATCCTTTTGTAGCTCTTCGCAGTCTGCCTGGGACTTAACTATCTTGAGTAGTTTTGTATCATCTGCAAATTTTTATCCCTTTTCCAGATTGTTTATGACTATGTTAAATAGGCCCAGGACAGACCCCTGGGGGACACCACTATTTACCTTTCTCCATTCTGAAAACTTGGAAGGCCCCTGCGTGGCCAAAGCTTACAAGGAGCACAAACAGGATTTGAAGCCACCTTTGCCCCATCCTCGTCATCCCTTCCCCAAGGGTGGGAATGGACCAATTGAGAATCAGGCCCTCAGAATCCACATGATGCTGTAACCCTCATCTTTGCTATCCCCTCTCGTTAAGTCAGTCTAAAGCTAACCTGTCAGCTCTTTAGGCAGGAACCTTCCATTGTAACTTTCCTGCCTTATCTAGCACATATTCAGGGGCGGTAACAGTGAGCATAGTTAAAAACGACACCATGAGATCAGCCTCTTCGTTTTGCTTTAACTTTCAGTTTCAAATCAACCTAATAAACTCAAGATAAAACTCCGCCCAAACTGCCAGCTTTTGACTTTTGACTCGGTTGGGGAGCTGAAGCCACCAAAATTCCATGTGGACTGTCCCACCGTTGCCTACTCTCGTGAATCTATTACAAGTCTTGTGGTATTTGGTGTTTTTCTGACTGCCCAGCTCCAGGACTCTGTGATTATTATGTGAGAATCATAGAACTGGAAGGGGCCTCGAGAGGTCATCTAGTCCAGACTCTGCACTCAAGGCAGGACTAAGTATTATCTAGACCATCCCTGACAGGTGTTTGTCCAACCTGCTCTTAAAAATCCCCAATGATGGAGATTCCACAGCCTCCCTAGGCAATTTATTCCAGTGCTTAACCACTCTGACAGTTAGGAAGTTTTTCCTAATGGCCCACTTAAACCGCCCTTGCTGCAATTTAAGCCCATTGCTTCTTGTCCTATCCTCAGAGGTTAAGAAGAATAATTTTTCTCCCTCCTTCTTGTAACAACCTTTTATGTACTTGAAAACTGTTATCATGTCCCCTCTCAGTCTTCTCTTCTCCAGACTAAACAAACCCAATTTTTTCAATCTTCAATAGGTCATGTTTTCTAGACCTTTAATCATTTTTGTTGCTCTTCTCTGGACTTTCTCCAATTTGTCCACATCTTTCCTGAAATGTGGCACCCAGACCTGGACAATACTCCAGCTGAGGGCTAATCAGCGTGGAGTAGAGCGGAAGAATTACTTCTTGTATTTTGCTTACAATACTCCTGCTAATACATCCCAGAATGATGTTTGCTTTTTTAGCAACAGCGTTAAACCATTGACTCATATTTAGCTTGTGATCCACTATGACCCCAGATCCCTTTCCGCAGTACCCCTTCCTAGGCAGTCATTTCCCGTTTTGTATGTGTGCAACTGATTGTTCCTTCCTAAGTGGAGTACTTTGCATTTGTCCATATTGAATTTCATCCTATTTAGTTCAGACCACTTCTCCAGTTTGTCCAGATCATTTTGAATTTTAATCCTAACCACCAAAGCACTTGGAACCTCTCCCAGCTTGGTATCGTCGCAAACTTTAGAAGTGTACTCTCTATGCCATTATCTAAATCATTGATGAAGATATTGAACAGAACCGGACCTGATCCCTGTGGGACCCCACTCATTATGCCCTTCCAGCATGACTGTGAACCACTGATAACTACTCTTTGGGAATGATTTTCCAACCAGTTATGCACCTACTTTATAGTAGCTCCATCTAGGTTGTATTTCCCTAGTTTGTTTATGAGAAGATCATGTAAGACAGTATCAAAAGCCTTACTAAAGTCGAAATAGACCACATCTACCACTCCCCCCATCCACAAGGCTTGTTACCCTGTCAAAGAAAGCTATCAGGTTGGTTTGACATGATTTGTTCTTGACAAATCCATGCTGACTGTTATTTATCACCTTATTATCTTCTAGGTGTTTGCAAATTGATTGCTTAATTATTTGCTCCATTATCTTTCCGGGTACAGAAGTTAAGCTGACTGGTCTGTAATTCCCCAGGTTGTCCTTATTTCCCTTTTTATAGATGGACAGTATATTTGCCCTTTTCCAGTCTTCTGGAATGTCTCTCGTCTTCCATGACTTTTCAAAGATAATTGCTAATGGCTCAGATATCTCCTCAGTCAGCTCCTTGAGTATTCTAGGATGCATTTCATCAGGCCCTGGTGATTTGAAGACATCTAATTTGTCTAAGTAATTTTTGACTTGTTCTTTCCCTATTTTAGTCTCTGATCCAACCTCATTTTCACTGGCATTCACTATGTTAGACATCCAATCACCACCAACCTTCTTGGTGAAAATCAAAACAAAGAAGTAATTAAGCACCTCTGTCATTTCCACATTTTCTGTTATTGTCTTCCCCCCTCATTGAGTAACGGGCCTACTCTGTACTTGGTCTTCCTCTTGCTTCTAATGTATTTGTAGAATATTTTTTTGTTTCCTTTTATGTCCCTAGCTAGTTTGATCTCATTTTGTGCCTTGGCCTTTCTAATTTTGTCCCTACATACTTGTGTTATTTGTTTATATTCATCCTTTGTAATTTGACTGAGTTTCCACTTTTTGTAGGACTCTCAGCTATCATTTTTTTAAAGTAAGTTTTTAGCCCTGACAGCAGTCGTGACAAGCTTGGAAACATGACCTGAGTGCGCTTTAAACCTCTCCCAAGATTATCAAATTTATATATCTAAAATCTCATTATTTTTTAAGCCAATTTCCTGATTTTTGGTGGCCTGACTCGGGGGTTTTGAACTCCCATGAGAGGCAATGCTACATTTGTTTCATTCTGAAGCCCTCAGGAGAGCCAGTTTCATTCAGAATTCAGACCAAACTCACATAACTGTTCACGAACCTCAGCAAAGCTAGCCAGTCCTAAGCTGTTCATTTGTACACCACTAAGGCCTTGTCTACACTACAGGGAAAAGTCGATTTAAGCTATGCAATTTGAGTTACGTGAATAGCGTAACTCAAGTCGACGTAGCTTAGATCTACTTACCGTGGGGGCCACACTATGCAATGCCGATGGGAGATGCTCTCCCATCGACTCCCCTTACTCTTCTCAATCCGGTGGAGTACAGGAGTTGACGGGAGAGCAATCTGTGGTTGATGTAGTGGGTCTTCATCGAACGCCGTGCGTCAATCCTCCGGTAAGTGTAGACAAGCCCTAAGATTCACAGTGTTCGAAGAGAGAGGCTGAAGCAGGGCCTTGGGCAATGGGACCAAATCAGGGACCCTCGATACATCTACACTGCAAAAAAAAAAGCCACGCCACAGCAGCAAGTTTCAGAGCCCAGGTCAGCTGACTTGGGCTTGCGCTACCGGTCTAAAAACAGCAGTGTAGTTATTCTGGCTTGGGCTTGAACCTGGGCTCTGAGACTTTTCCCTTCACTGGGTTTCAGAGCCCAGGCTCCAGCCCCAGTGGGAACATCTACACTGCTATATTTTGCCCCGCAGTGCACACTCCGCAAGTCCAAGTCACTTGACCTGGGCTCTGAAACTCACTGCCGAGGGTTCTTTCCTGCTGTGTAGACGAACTTGCAGTCCTCTGTCTGTGTCGGCAGAGTGGTAGGATGGTGTTGGGAGTAAATCATTGAGCCTGGGAGTCAGGAGATCTGTGTCTAATTCCCAGCTCTGCCTTGAATGTCCTGTGTGACTGAGCAAGTCCCTTAGGCCTAGGTTTGCCAGCTGCAGTGAAGAAGCCACTGGGTTGAGACCTAGCCTCTCACACAGGGACCACAATCACACGGCGACATGTTCTACTCCATACTGATCAGGACCAGGTCTGCACTGGGCAATCAGAGACTGTCCCACTGCCAACCCTCAGCCATTCAGTCCCCATTAAGCTATTCTAATTCAGACGTAGTCCATTCCCCTTTTCTTCCCATCAATAGCAAAACAGGCTTGTCCCCCCTCTCAGTGTAAGAGTTCTATGACCCTCTGAGCTAATCTAATTAAAAGCCTGTTGCTAAGAGATCTCGAGAAGATGAAGGGGAGCACGGTGCCCTCTGATTTCGCTCTTCAAAGGGTTGAGCCACACATTGAAAGAGCCATGGAGGAGCAGAGGAGGCCCAGGAAGCTGGGCTCAAGCCGACGAAAGCAGCTGCGAGACGTGTTTGGTGGTGCAAAGACATCCCCGATCCCGGAGGAGGAGCCGTTCCCACCCGAAATAATGGAAAAGGTTCAGGAATTCTTCCAGGAATGCGACAAGGACCAGAAAGGTTTCATCACACGTGCCGACATGCAGGTAAATTGCAGGTTTATGCAATGACCTCACTGGGCCAAATTTGGGCATTAGTGAAAAGCCCATAGAAGCCAAGGAGGTATAACTGAGAGCAGGACTGCCCTGATGGACAGCATGTGGGAATGGGACTCAGTCCTGTTTCTGGGTCTGCTACTGAGCTGCGGTGGGAAAGTCACGTTGCTCTGTGCCTCAGTTTCTCCATCTGTAAAATGGGGAGAATGCAACTTTCCTGCCTTCATAAAGCACTTTGAAATCTAAGGTTGTCACGTGCTATGTAATTATTAATCATCATTATTGTGTTGCAGATATAGATATATGAAACTATTAATCATATAATGTCTGGTTCTCTAAGGTATTCTGATCCCCTCAGTACAAGTTGAGGACAACTAACACCTCTTAGGCTTGGTCTACACTTACCCCCCAAGTCGAAGTAAGGTACGCAAATTCAGCTACGTGAATAACGTAGCTGAATTCGACATACCTTACTTCGAACTTACCGCGGTTCAGACGCGGTCCACACGCGGCAGGCAGGCTCCCCCGTCGACTCCGCGGTACTCCTCTCGTCTAGCTGGAGTACCGCAGTCGACGGCGAGCACTTCCTGGTTCGATTTATCGCGTCCACACCAGACGCGATAAATCGAACCCGGAACTTCGATCCCCAGCCGCCGAACTAGCGCCGAACTAGCGCGGCAGTGTAGACATACCCGGGTATGTCTACACTGCCGCGCTAGTTCGGCGCTAGTTCGGCGGCTGGGGATCGAAGTTCCGGGTTCGATTTATCGCGTCTGGTGTGGACGCGATAAATCGAACCAGGAAGTGCTCGCCGTCGACTGCGGTACTCCAGCTAGACGAGAGGAGTACCGCGGAGTCGACGGGGGAGCCTGCCTGCCGCGTGTGGACCGCGTCTGAACCGCGGTAAGTTCGAAGTAAGGTATGTCGAATTCAGCTACGTTATTCACGTAGCTGAATTTGCGTACCTTACTTCGACTTGGGGGGTAAGTGTAGACCAAGCCTCAGTGTCAGGCCATGTTCAGCAAATCACCCAAGTAAAGGCTGAGCCAAAAAACATTGAGCAAGGGAGGCCATGTTGGCTTGTGGTTAGACCAGGGGGCTGCCACGGACTCACGGTTTTGGCAAGTCACATCACTTCATGCCTCAATTTCCCCCACTGTAAAACAGGTCTAAAACAGGTCACTAGGAGAGCTAATTAATATGGGAGGCCCTTGGATGGGCAGTGCTAGGGAAGGGCAAAATGTAGCCACTGGTTATTGTTCAGCTTTGGTCTCGATACTTCACACTTACAGTGTCTATTTAGACTGGAAGCCCAAGGAGCTTCCAGTCTCAATAGAGAAGGGGGGAACAGAGGCACAGTGAGGTGAAATGACTCAGCATATCAGTGGTGGAGCCAGGAATTGAAGTCAGGCCTCCTGAGACCCAGGCCAGTGTCCTCTGCACTGGATCAAGCTGCCTCTCTTGAAATTAATGGTGTAAAACAGATGAGGAAGTGGAATCAGGCCCAAGCAATACAACAAACCAGATTTCTAAAGCCGCGATCACACCTTGTTGCTTTAAGCACAGTGCCTTCACAATGGGCAAACAGGTCCCTACACCTGAGCTCCTTCACGAGGTCAATCACATCTCTATCTAATCAGACGTTTGCACTGGTCTTAGAAACTGAAGAAGGAGGATTTCCCATGCAGCGCAGCGGAGCTGGAGCTGGTCTTTGATGGTCTCGATACCGACAGGAATGGGTATTTAACTACGGAGGAATTCACCACAGGGCTTAGTAGGTGCCACTTTACTGCCTTTCACTGATGGGAACTCATCAAAGAGTTAATACTACAGCGGTACAAACAACAGTGATCATGGTAGAAGGCTTGGTGCTACTCCCAGTTTAAGGGGCATGGATGGGCTATGGCAGTGATTTCAGAACACGTGCAAAGACGCAGCCCTCGGTTCTGCTCTTCAAAGCCTTAAAAGGCTAGTGAAGATTTAAAGTTCACTTACCACAGCAGGGCAACGCTTTGCTGCAATGATTTTATTAGTGCCCAGAGAATATTTGCCAAACACTTCAGACTGGCTAGCTGTCTCTTTCATAAGAGCAACGGGCTTTTTCCCTCACTTAGCCCATTATCCACACCATGTGCCTGACATGCCCACAGGCTGCCCCAAGTACACAACATAGTCCTCCTTCTGCTCCAGGTGCCTGGACTGCCTCACATTGCCCATGTGTCTCGAATGCCCAGCATGGCTCACCGGCCCAAATCCCCTTGCGTTGTCCGCCTGCTGCCCTAGGCCCCTGTTCAGAATATCTTCCCATAATGCACCATTTTCTTCCATTCTAAATCCATCAATCAATCCATCCCAAGCGACTGTGCCGGGAGGCTGGTGAATGTTCACTCAGCTGCTCCCTTCTTTTACATGGGGAAGGTGAGACTGATGTCCTAGTCTGACAGTTTGCTGCTCCACCAGCTTTCTGAAATGACACCCTGGGCTTCTGAATCAGGAGGGCTGTATTTCAGAGGAGCTGTGCATGCAGAAATCAAAGGGAACTGCATGTGCCCAGAGCCCCTGAAAACCACCTTACATAGGCATCTAAAGGTAGATTTAGGTGTCTAGCTTTGAGCACCCACGTGGGAAGACGTTGGCCTTGGTGCTTCACTGTTGTATCGCATCTGGCCATTGATATCGTTTTGGTCATCTATTGGCAGAACAGTTCCTGAGCTTGCAGACCGCGACAAGGCAGCACAGGAGGAGGAAGACAGCTTCCAGGAGGGTGTACATGTCCCGCACAGACTACTCCCTGGAGGAAGCAGACAGCGAGGAAAGAAAATGCTTCAGAGCATTCATGGACCAACTGGGAGCAGAAAATATCTTTGAAGAGTAAAAGTGCACCAGCCACACCTTCATTTAGCACCTAGCAGGGGGTTCAGGGCTGGGATGGGGCTACATGACATTATGGTTACAGCTTGTGAGAAGGGTGGAATCCACGTGTAACACACTGGCCAAGCTCAATTCCCCATACAGGCTACCATGTGTGTGAATCTAGGGAGTTCAGGAATGGCTTAAGGCCACCTTTGCCTGCCCTCTCCATCCCTGCTCCAAAGATAGGAACAGAGGAATTGAGAATCAGGCCTTGAGCATAAACACAATCTTACCGCTTGTCTCTATGGGAGGGTCATCATCAGGGGTTGAACTTGGGATCTCCAGCTTCATGAGCTCCTAGTGCTTGCGCTGAAGGACCAATTCCATTAGCTCAGAAGCAGTAGCAGACTCAAATCTCTTACATGGCTTGGCACCAGAGGAGGACAGAGACACATTTGGCCTGTGTACTACATGTGTTGTGATTGAATCCCTGGGGAAGGGCATGTATCCCCCCCCCCTTAGCAGGTTCTGCAAAGTACCCCAATTCATAGGCGCTGGAGCACCCACGGGGAAAAATTAGTGGGTCCTCTGCACCCACCAGCAGCCAAGCTCCTCTCACCCTCCGCCCCACCTCACCTCCTCCTCCCCCTGAGTGCACTGTGTCCCCACTCCTCTGCCTAGCTCCCAGCGTTTCCCGCCGCCAAACAGCTGTTTGGCGGCGCTTAGGACTTTCCAGGAGGTAGGGGGGAGGAGCGGGGACACGGTGCGCTCAGGGGAGGAGGTGGAGAAGAGATGGGGCAGGGATTTGGGGGAAGCGGTGGAATGGGGGCGGGGCGAGGGCGGGGCAGGGGCGGGGCCAGGGATGGGGGGTGGGGTCGAGCACCCACCTGGAACAGTGGAAGTCGGCGCCTATGCCCCAATTCCATTCCAGGTCCATGCTGCCGATGGACTGTCACTACGTCTGTGGACAAACTTTTCACTGAGACATTTTGTCCAATGAAAATTGCCTTTTTGAACAACACAAACATTTTTGTATTGCTGGCAATCACCCAACTTTTCAACAGCACGAACAATTTCATCCAAAAAGCTGGAAAATGGCAGGAAAAAATTTGAATGAGCAAACAAACATTTTATGTTGGAAACTTTGGTGGAAAAGAAATCCCATTTTTGACGAGTCCAAATTCTCACCCTTGCCCATGTTCCCTATCCACAACCCCTAAATTCTTTTAAAACCCTTTCCTCTAGCCTTCAGCAAAGTCCTTTAACAGACCTTTTCCAGTCTTTACAACCCATCTGTCCACCTACCACTATGGCAGTGATACAGTGGTTCAAGGGACAAATTAGCGATCAGTATGACCCAAAAGAGCCACAGTCGTGTGAATTCATTGTTTCATTTACTTTTTTTATATAGCTATATGTTATTCTCGCAGCAGAATGACTGACCAAGTATTCTACAACTGCTTAACAATACAATAAGAGCATCCCGGCTGGTTAATTACTTAGATTGGTTAATAATTCAATCACACAGGGTTTTAATATCATGTGCTGTGAAGAGCCTCAGGGGAGACATTAAAGATCCATTTGTGGCTCCCAAGCCTCAGTCTGAGTCTAACTGCGCTATGGGTAGGAGCCCGAGTATCTGCATGGCAGCTGTGCCATTCTGTAGCTCTCTCTTATGGGATTACAGGTATTGTCAGGGGATCTTTCCCCACATCTAACCAGCAACTGGACCCCAAGGCAAAGATTCTCCCAGCTATCGCCAACAGATCAAATCAGGCTCCGACTTTGCTTAGCTTGCAAGACCCAATGGGATCTGAATGCTATAAAGCATGAAACATCCTAGTGCTTCAAGCCTGAATGGACCATTCTATCATTTAGCCTGACCTCCAAACGAGGGGAGATCAATGTCTCTTTCTCTCTTTCCTCAGCCAGTCAGAGATTTGGAGACTGTGGGTGAAGCTCCGTCAAGACGAGCCTCACCTGTTGGGGAACTTGGAGGAGTTCTTGGCCACGATGACGCACCGGATCAAGGAAGCTCGGAGCGAAAAGGTGACGCTGGAGCTGACCTTGAACAAGTGAGTGGCACGCTGGGACTGCGTGGGGGGATCCGCTTCCACAGACACAGCCTTACAGAAGGGGAGATGAGTGGAGAATGGGGCTGCGAGAAAGAGAAACCAAAGGAAGGAGGAGCTGCTTTCAGCATTCGCAGCTCTGGGAGAATGGATGGCTCCAGGGGTTAACAATCAGCTATGGCGCCTTTGGCCTCCATGTTACCACTTCCAGCCTAGCCCAGATCAGATGTTGCCAAGGCCTATTTGTTGGCCTATGTGAAATGGCCTTAGTGGACAGATTTCCACATTTCAAAACCACCTCTGCAGCGGGTCCTCTCACTGCAGTAGTGAGACAAAGGATTCAGGGCCCGATCCACCCCCATTGGAATCGATGGAGTTAGATGTGTATCAGATCAGGCCCTTGAATGGAGACTGAACGCCCCTCTTACTTCTGAGAGTGGCCCTGCCAGGTTGGGGTCGAAGCCGGGTTGAGACAAGGGCAGCGTGGAGGAGGAGGAGCTTGCCCAGCTGCTGCCCAGGTTGCGCTGGTTCTGTAGGGAAAGAGAGGTCTCCAGGGCTAATGATCGGTCCCCTTTCACCAGCGCTACATTCCCATTCAAATACTAGACCTGGTGTAAACAGACCCATATTAAAGCTGCCCGCTCATTCCCTTGTGCCAGACGGGTCACAGATCACAACCGGGAGGTGCAGCAGCTGTACGAGGAAATGGAGCAGCAAATAAACCGGGAGAAGCAGCGCCTGCAGCATGAGGTGGGTTCACAATCCGGACAGGCCTGGTCACGACCAGCTCCCGTGCATGGCAATGGATGGGGGGAGGTATAGTTCCCTCCTAACATGGTGGTATTCCCTCTTCGGGGGTCCTGCTGAGGGGAAGCCTTTCAACCCAAACTATAGGGTCGGGCTCGAGTGTTCCCCGTCTGGGGCTCAGATCCATTAGCAGAGCAGTGCTGTCACTGCCTCTCTGGCCTCACGTTTGGCAGGTGGACTGGGAAGAACTTTGCAGAGGAGCTGGGGATTCGCTGCTGGGACGTGGCCAGCTTTGGGATTTGGCCTTTTCCATGGTGTTTGACCAGAGGGTCGGGGACAGTCAGACCTTCCCTGAGAAAGGGAAGAACAAAAACAGGAGCCAACCAGGTGCAGGGGAGGGTCATCGGCTTCCCCACTGGTTGAACAGCCACACCCACATTTCCTAAACATTCGCAAGGATGAGCTGGGGCTCAAAAACACGTCAAACCTCAAACCAGAGGCTCAGCAGGATCAAATCCATCCACCACCATGAGTAACTGGGCTCAGGACTACATGGTTCCCTCCTGGGCAGTCATCCCCTGCCAGGCCTTGGCAGGGCAGGCGAGTTGTTCCATGTCCCCCACTGCAACCCCCTCCAACCTGTTTAGCGGGGAAACTTCCCCCAAGAATATACCTGCCAGTTCTGGACAGATTCAGAATAGGGGCCCAATTAAATGACTCTGCAGAGACTCACCAACCACTCCACTCTGATGGGTTTGATCTAACCCCACATTCGCCTTTTCTTCTCCATCTGTCCTTTGGTTTTTACCCTGCTGCCTTTCACTGCAAACATACCTGTTTCCTCCCACTCTCTGACCCGAGACTGTATCTGAATTCAAAATGCAGGGCAGCCCATTTATAAAAGGAGGCCCTCCCATGGGTGCTCGGTGTAGTGAGCTCCTAGTGTGGAAAGGATTTGTTACTCCGGGTAGCATCAGGGAATTGTCCTTGAGTGGCTGGGTCATTTAAAGAGATTGGCATTAACATCTCCTCTGTGATTCCAGAGTAAAGCAAGAAGTCACCTGCACACCACGGAGGTGCAGAGAGCACTAGATGTTGTGGATGGGGAAGTGCAGCGCTTGCTGGTGGTTCAAAGTGAGGTGAGATGTTCTGTGGCCTGCGGAGGACTCAGCTGAGTTCCTAGAGGGGCGAATGTCCACATCACCGCAGTTTTGGGTGGCAGACAGAGCAGAGAGGGCAAGGACTGCATGGGATGCCCCTCCAGCAGCACAGCTCCTCTTGGCACCATGCTGAGCACTGCTTCTGTACTAAGAAGAAAGAGCGGCTCCTATTGAGTAACTCCACAGAAAGCATCTCCTATGCCCGCCTCCATTGGCCCAGGCTAAAAGTGTCACAACCGGATTCCCGACCTCTTAGCTCAGCCAATCAAGTCCTGTTCCTCAGGCCCTTTTATTGGAGCTGATCTCTGACAGAAGCATATGAGTACCAAAATATCACATATTAACCCTTTGCTTGCTACTTGAGTGTCCCAGCTATACCCAGATGCAACGCACTTGCTGTGCTGAAGACCATACCAGGTAGACTGTATTGTGCTTCTGGGTATGCTAAGCACATCCAAGCAAAAGGCACCTGCTGTGATGCTGAATATCCCAGGCATGTCTGGGCAAAGACACAGAGTTGTGCTTCTAAATGTACCAGACATGCCTGGGCAGAAGGTACCGGGTGTGATGCTGAACGCACCGGGCCTTGCAGTGCAGATCTCTGTTGCACAGTCTTGCATTTGGTCCATGGATGCCCGTGGAAATTCCACCCACAGAACCAATGCAGAATACACTGCAAAGGTCTGCAGTGCAAATCGCCGGGGACATTTTCCCACCCGTTGCACCGTTACCCTCCTGCTGAGTTGGGGTACAATACCGGGAGGTTAGGACATTCCACTCTAGCGAACAAAACCCAGGCCTTAACAATCGGCCTCATCAACTCTAACCAAGCAGAGCACTAGCTCCTGGGAGAAGGTAGAATGTGGAGCTGCTTCTCCATTGTGTCATTAGTTTGGGACCCAGCCTTCAAGCCCTGTTTGAAACGGGAGTTGGCGCATTTTTCACAATGGAGACAGGTGCCTTGAGCGGCGCCAGTTTACGCCAGTGGGGAGCTTGGCCCCAGGGACTGCTCAGTTCATGTTTCCACGTATGCAGCTGGCAAATCTAACACCCTCCTGCTGGCTCCTTTATGGGTGCCTGAATCTGCCACCTCTTCTCTCCTCCAAGCTCGAGACCCAGTTCCACAGCCTCAGCACCAAGCAGCACGCTGCCACCAGCGAGAACCAGAGGCTGAAAGAAAACAACCAGGACCTGGAGAACCAGCTGCAGCAAATCCACATTCAGCTCCAGGAGACCCAAGGGCATCTGGGGGCTATGAGGGGCAGGATATCTCAGCCGCACGACGAGGAAGGGAGGCAAGTACTCCTCTGTTCATTGGTGGTATTGTTCCCTATGGGACACATGCCAAGAGAAAAGTAGCTTACATATCCTGTGGCTAAGCTGAGGTCCATCGTCTCCTCAGAAGGTTCTCCCAGTGCTGGAGTAACTTGAATCCCCTTCTCTCTCGTATAAAAGTCATTTCCACCTGAACACTGCTTGGGGGCTCACAAGAAAAGAAGTTTGTGGGTCTCAGTCCATATCCTAGGGGACAGGTCTCTACAGCATCAAGGGAGGCAGTGTTTCCTAGTGGATAAAGCCCTGGACTGGGACTCAGGAGACCTGGGTTCTATTTCTGGCTCTGCCACTGGTTTGCTAGGTGGCCTTGGGCAAGTCACTTCACCTCCCCATGCCTCAGTTTCCCCATATGTAAAAGGGGGATAATGATACTGACCTCCTCTGTAAAACTCTTTGAGATCTATGGGTGAAAAGTGCTATATGAGAGCTAGTTGTTACCATCGTCATCATTACAAAACTAATTAGCTGCCTTTGGGCCAGTGTCAGCAGAGAGGCTAAGGGCTGAATAGACTTTCAGATCACATCTGAGGCAAGACCCAGTGTGTGGGGAAGACGCTTGCCTAGCTGCTGCCCAGGCTGTACCTGCCCCGTGGAGAGAGCATTTTATCCTCTAGGGCTGTCCCCTCTCCTCAACTTGAATTCATATCATACGTTCTACATAACAACAGCCACTCTTCAAATACATCCCTCTTCCTTTCTGCACCGTCTTCTCAGCCATGCGCTGTGAGCATCCTGTCTCCGATCTCACCAGCTCCACACACACCAGCTGTCCCGTCACAGGATAAGAACTGCTGCCAATGCGGACAGCAGCGCCCTGTGGCAGAGGGCTCATAGTGCAAAAACAGCAGGGGCGTGAAAAGGCTCAGGCATAGGAGCGGTACATTGTAATTCTTGTCACCACCTCTTTCTATTTGCAGGGACAAACCATTGGCTGAGGCGACCTGTGAGATCCCTCCGCCTTCCCAGGTATCTCATCTGTGCAGGGGGAAACTGATCCTGTTTTCATGCTACAGGTTAGGGGGGTGGATCAGTTAGCTCCTCCCTTCCCCCCGTGTAGCACTGTCTTTGCCTTCCACCTCAACATGGCTGCCTCCTCTCACACTGGCACTAACCCTGCCCTCCCACCATGCGAGGGGCTGACCAGCTGCAGTGGCCCCAGTACCACCAGAAGATACTGCTCCAGCAAAGCCTTCTGGGGCACGGCCGTGCTCATGGTGGAACCTTATCTCGTTTTAATCTTTCTGCATTTCTGAAACTAGGCAGTGCGAGGGATGGGTGAGGCCATGTAGGAGATGTACATTGCTCTGACGTTGCAGTTCCGGCTCTCAAGCCCACCTCCTCATCTCAGGCTCTAGGGCCTGAGATGCAAGGTCAAAGCAATGTCTACACAGCTATTTTTAGCATGCTAGCCCCATCCCTGCTTGCACAAGGCTCTCTCCCAGATGCAGTGTAGACAGACCCATAAAGGGAGTTGGTGTGGCCGACTGGATAGGATCCTGAACAAGGAGAGGAAAGAGTTGGGTTCAATTCTCAGCTCTACCCCTGATGGGCTGCAAGTTGCTTCCCCTCAGTTTCTCCATCAGTGAAATGTGGATGATGATACTGGCCCCTGTAAAGCACTTGGAGATCGATGGGTGAAAAGTGTTATGTAAAAGTATTTTTAGAAGGTCCATTCATCACGATCTGCCTACCAGAGGGAGGGGATAAGAGAGTTTATGCTGCAGAGAAAGGGCTGTAGCCAGCACAAGAGCAAAGCGATTTTTCCTTTTAAGTTCTCTCACCAATTATGTTTTTTCTCTCCCTTTTCCCCGGTTTGTTTAAGGAAACTTTGAACAAGGATAAAATATTCTGCTCTGAAATGTATATTAGACTTGGATCCCAGCAGAGCGATGATATACCAGACAGCTCCTGTCAGCCGTAAGTGGCACGAATGGAGGCGAGTTGTTTAGATAAGGCAGGATCAAAGGAGTGATGATTACCCCCCTGGTGATACCTCAGTCCTGCTCCATGGCGGCTATCGTGTTCCTCCCACGTGCTGAGGTTCTACTGAAACCCCAGTGGGACACTGCGTTGTACCTAGCACATGATGTGAGGGAACATTTTGCCCAGTGTATCTCATACGCTGAGCAGCACTGGAGGGGCATTTTGCCCTGATGTTCCTTGTATTTGGAGCAAATCTGGAGGGGCATTTTGTGCATTGTATCCCAAGAGAGAGAAGGGTGATTAGTCCATTAGTTTTTGGGTTTTTTTTTTTTTTGGTAGTTTCTGCATTAACTCATGTAAGATGCTGACTAAGTGGACAAAGCCCCCTTCCAGTAGCTAGTCCACAGAGAGGGTAATAGCCTACTGCTGCCACTGGACAATGGGGTTACTCTTTAGCCCAAGTGGTAGAGGCGTGAGAGGTGGTGCTCAAGAGGTTCTATCCCCACAGCACAGGGCATTGTTAACTGCACCTCCTTACCTACCTAGCAATCTCTCTGCCAACCTTTATCCTTTACAAAGCTCAGTTATTTTAATCGGATGCCCGTGATCATCCCCTTCTGCTGTTTTACCTTTGCATCAAGCCCTCATCATGTTTTACCGATAGGCCTCTTTATCAGTGGTTTGAGCCATTTACTTTTCTTTTAATCTCACCCAGTGCACAAGGGACTAAACAATAATCCCTCAAGCCAAGTGCAATTGTTTTTATTGCTGCATTAACATACATCAGGCGCGAGTAAGATGCCTCTTCCCCTCCCGCTTTACCCCCCACGCAGGGTGGGAGGTGAACTCTGCAGATGCACCTCGGAACTCTGGGTCTGCACTGACCAGGGGCAGCAACCAGGGGTGCATAGAAGGGTTGGGCATGTGAAGGGGACTTTGGGGTTGCTGGACTTAAGAACCTGGGGGGGGTCTTTACTCATGGTTTATGTTTATGAACCCTGTTTGCAGTGTTTTCGCAAATTAACACGGAGTTACTTCCCTCCTTTTATTAAAAGTTTCTTTTCTACATTCAGACTCTATGCTTGCAAGTGGGGAAGTATTGCCTCTCAGGCGCCCAGGGGCGATGGGTAAATTTTCCAGGTTACTGGGTGGGGGCTTGAACTGGTTCTGTGTTGGATTGATGGAAAGGAACCCCTAGATATTGAACCCAGCCCTGGCTGCTGCAGGTTCCACCCAGCAGAAGGGTTACATACAAGCACGGCATCCCTGCTCTCTGATGTATTTCACAGCACTGGTATAGTCTATAGAGCTCAGTGCAATGTAGTGTGTTTGCGTGTCCCATTATGGTCTTATTTTCTTTCTCCTGTACATAGCATATGCCATTGTATATTATTTTGCAGGGTGCCATACGGTATTTCATTTTCTCCTGAAGCTGATTCGGGACAGAGGACAAGAGTGATCTCCACAGAAGAAGACCCCTTCACAGAGTTTATGAAAAAGGGAGAGGCGTTCTTCCAGCAGGAATTTTCAGGCCAAAGCTCTTTGCTCAGTGAACTGAATGATGCAATAGCAGCTCTGAACAAGGTGTCTGAACCACAAGTACCAGGGACAGATGACCTACTGCTTGGGGATGCTTCTTTACAGCCAGCCAGACAAGGTGGGGATTCTGAGCAAAGAATCAAGCAGGTCAGAGATTCAGAGCATCAGGTGCTCTCAAGAAATGACAATGAACTGAAGGCCCTGCCTGAGGCACTTTCAGTCCTTTCCACCAATCAGGCTACATCCCAAAGAGAGGCTCTTAAACAGGGACCAACTCAAGCAGAACCTCATGCACAGGAGGTGAAGCAGGCTCGGGCTTCTGAGCCAGCAACGCAGGATCAGGCTCAAAAACTCACGAAGAAAGAGGTTGTTTATGCAGAGGTGCAGCCCCCTGCTGTTTCAGAGCTGGCAATGCAAGCCACCATTCACAAGCAGAACCCGCCAGAGGGAGGTGTTCTCCTGCCAGGTGTATCGCAGCCTGGCATTACAGAGCAGGCAGATGAAATTCAGAAGTGGGTATCAATGAAGAGAGATGTGGTCCTTGCAGATGAGTGGCCACCTGCTGTTTCTGAGCAGGCACTGCTGAAGGAAAAGTCTCCAGAAATGAAAGCGCCGGAGGAGAAGACATTTGAGCAGAGAGAGCCACCAAAACAGGAGACACCAGCAACTTATTTCCCTCATGTGGGAGCCCTGCACAAAGAAGGTGTAGAAGATGAACAAGAAGAAGCCCTTCTCAGAGCCAGCCAGCTGGGGGATACACTCCAGGCCAAGACGCAGCCCCAAAGCACTGGGAAACCAGAGGCGACACGGGCAGAAGAAACAAGAGGAGACATGGATATTTTTCAACAAGAGGAGAAGCAAACGAGCGGTGTGAAAGCGAACGAGGATGCAATCCCCAAACGGGGAGGCCAAGGGTCCCAAGCTAATGTGACACCAGAGCAGCCAGGCGGAGCTGCTAAAGCCACCACGGAGACCTGCCCTGATCCAGACCATCTTTATAACGTGTTGTTTGTGGGGGACTCAAACGTTGGCAAAACATCGTTTCTGTACCGGTTACACGAGAATTCCTTCAACCCAAGCCTAACTGCTACTGTAGGTAAGAATCCCACAGCTTCCATTAAGCATAAATACAGTCCTGTAGGGACATAGGACCAGGGGCGGCTCCAGGCACCAGCGCAGCAAGCGCATGCCTGGGGCGGCAAGCAGCGGGGGGCGATGTGCCGGTCGCTGTGAGGGCGGCAGTCAGGCAGCCTTCGGCAGCATCCTGCGGGAGGTCCGCCGGTCCCGCGGCTTCTGCGGCAATTCGACGGCGGGCATGCCCAAGGCGCGGGACTGGCAGATCACCCGCAGAGACGACGCCGAATCCGCGTGACCCGCGGACCGCCCGCAGGCATGCTGCCAAAGGCCGCCTGACTGCCGTGCTTGGGGTGGCAAAAAGCATAGAGCCGCTCCTGCATAGGACTTGCCCTGCCAAATCAAACCAATGATGGATTAAGTCAGAGCCTGCAGGAGTGGCCAATGGTTGATGCATGAGAGGAAGGTGAGAGACACACCTCCACATATTTAAGATGGATTTGTACAGATATACCTTGAGCTTGGGCACATTACCATTCTCAGGCCCCAATCCTGCAGTCTGATCTGTGCATGGGTTCCCATTGACCTCACTGGGATTCTGCAGCAGCAAGGGGCTGGCTGTGCGGACCGGACTGCAGGATCGGCGATAAACATTAAATAAAGCACCCAACCCATTGTACAGGGGGGCAATGGAGCAGAAATTCTCCCTGGTCCATGCACCGGTTAGCAGAACATGCCCAACTGTTACTCTTATTAGTCATCATAAAACTAACCAGACCTTTTTAAAACCCAGCCACTATTCTGGCATTTTAATCTGAGAAGAGACTATTGTGATCATCTAGGCTGGCCATAGAATATCACCCTATCACTCCTGCCCCATGTCCATATCTCATGGCTGAATTCTACCGCATTACAAATGTGCTGTATGCCCTAGGAATGGATTATCGGGTCAAAAACCTTTTTGTGGACAACAAGTGCTTTGCTCTACGCCTATGGGACACGGCTGGCCAAGAAAGGTAAGGTACAGTGCTGTACATACAAAAAAGAATGTGTACAGGGAAATACGTCTTTGGATAAGGAAATCCACATAAATATATGCTCACACAAGACGTTTGAAAGGATAAAGTCGAGATGAAGAATAAACATCCAAGCTCAGTGGGGCAGGACTGAATTTAGGGAGACCTTTAGTCCCCAGGGCTATCAGTAGGGCCCCTCTCATAAGTGCTGAAGGCCAAACCTTGGTACCACTCAACGCAAACTCCTGCCCATTTCAGAGAGGCCAGGATTTGACCCTAAATTCACAAATACGTGTGTGTACTACATATGCATGTGCATGTATATCTACTTAGTATCAGGGCCGGCTCCAGGCACCAGGCAACCAAGCTGGTGCTTGGGGCGGCACCTGGAGGGGGGCGGCGCGGCGCTCGGGCCGCCGGGGAGAACGGGGCCACAGCCGGGCTCGCCGCCCTCCCCCCGGCGCTCGGGCCGCCCTCCCCCCCGCGCCCTCCCCCCGGCCGCCGGGGGGAGAGCGGAGCCCCCGCCGGGGATCGCCGCCCTCCTCCCAGGGCTCCGGTCGCCCTCCCCCCCGGCACCCTCCCGCCGGGGGGAGAGCGGAGCCCTCGCCGGGGCTCGCCGCCCTCCTCCCAGGACTCCGGTCGCCCTCCTCCCCGGCGCCCTCCCCCCGGCCGCCGGGGGGAGAGCGGAGCCCCCACCGGGGCTCGCCGCCCTCCCCCCGGCGCTCTGGCCGCCCTCCCCCCCCACGCCCTCCCCCCGGCTGCCGGGGGGAGAGCGGCGAGCCCCTACTGGGGCTCGCCGCCCTGCGCTCTGGCCGCCGGGGGGAGAGCCGAGCCCCGGCCGGGGCTCGCTGCCCTCCCCCCCGGCGCCCTCCCCCCGGCCGCCAGGGGGAGAGCGGAGCCCCCGCCGGGGATGGTCGCCCTCCCCCCCGGCACCCTCCCGCCGGGGGGAGAGCGGAGCCCTCGCCGGGGCTCGCCGCCCTCCTCCCAGGACTCCGGTCGCCCTCCTCCCCGGCACCCTCCCCGTGCGGGGGGGGGGGGGGGGGGCGCCGCGGAGGCTTTTTTGCCTGGGGCGGCAAAAAAGCTAGAGCCGGCCCTGCTTAGTATATCAGGGTTGGAAGGGACCTCAGGCAGTCATCTAGTCCAACCCGCTGCTCAAAGCAGGACCAATCCCCAGACAGATTTTTGCCCCAAATGACCCCCTCAAGGATTGAATTCACAACCCTGGGTTTAGCAGGCCAATGCTCAAACCACTGAGCTATCCCTCCTTTGTGGATATATGTATTTGTAAACATATACACATAATATGTAGTGTGTGTATTTACTCTATTTATATATGTATATACATAGACACATACAAATATTTGTCTGTATTTTGTGTGTTTATATGTATATGGTATACACACAATATAATGTGTGTGTATTTACTCCGTGTGTATGCATATACACATACACACATAACTATAATTACCTGTTATCTATCTATAAACACATGCATACACAGTTAAGGCTCTGCAAAACTGTAATAAATTTTGAAATTTATTTCTGCCGAAGCTTTGCAACCCCCCGCCCATATTCTCCCCCAGTTTCACTTATCTATCAAACTTTGCAAAATGGTGTCTTTGCTTCACACCTTTGCAGGAGGGAATATTTGCATATTTTTGCACATTTGCATTTTCAGTTTTGTTACCATGGTTTTGCACAACCCCTACTTGAAACACACTTTGTATGTACTTGTGGTTTTTTTAAACCTCTGGATTGCTGTTAAAAATGGTGCAAAAAGACTATGTACCTAAGTGTAAAAAGCAAAAGTGCTTTCTGACAGGTACCACAGCGTCACCAAGCAGTTCTTCCGAAAAGCTGACGGAGTGGTGTTGATGTATGATGTCACTTCAGAATACTCCTTCGCGGACGTGCGGTACTGGCTGAGTTGTATCCAGGTAGGTATAATGGGTGAAATCCTGGCTCCATTGAAGGTAATGCCAAGACTCCCAGTGACTTCAATGGGACCAGGCTTCCACCCTATAATTCTTTATGCTTTATTAGTTCTTTCTATCTGAGAAGTTCCAAGTACTTCACAAACATTAATGAACTGAGACTCATTTCTCCCCTGAGAGGTAGGCGAGTATTATTATCCCCATTTTACAGGTGAGAAACTGAGGCAAAGAGAGGTAAGGTAATATGCCCGATGCTGCACAGTGAGTCAGTGGAGCACTGGGGCTAGAACTCATATCTCTGCTTTAGATACAAAACCATCCGGCCCATGTGAATGCTGTAACGGAATCATGATGGGCACAGGGTCAGATCCTTAGCTGGTTTAAATCAGGATAGCTTCATTGAAGCGACACCAATTTACATCATCAGAGAATCTGGCCCAAAGAGTCTACATGTTTCTTCACTCTGGCTTTTCCTTCCTTTCATAAGGGTGGGTGTTATGGACCATATTCTGCAGTGTAAACTCAGTGATGCTGTTCTCTTCAACTGAGTTACTCCAGATCAGTGGTTCCCAAACTGTAACAACCCGTGAACCCCTTTCACTAAAATGTCAAGTCTTGTGAACCCCCTCCTAAAAATGAATATTTCCAGGGATTTTCTCCTTTACCTGAGTATAAATTATAAAAAGCCGTGATCTTGGAAATATAAAAAAAAATGTATGACATGCTTATTACACACTATTTATTATTAGCAACAGAGGGTCCTGTGGCACCTTTAAGACTAACAGAAGTATTGGGAGCATAAGCTTTCGTGGGTAAGAACCTCACTTCTTCAGATGCAACCTCACTTCTTGCATCTGAAGAAGTGAGGTTCTTACCCACGAAAGCTTATGCTCCCAATACTTCTGTTAGTGTTAAAGGTGCCACAGGACCCTCTGTTGCTTTTTACAGATTCAGACTAACACGGCTACCCCTCTGATACTATTTATTATTAATTATTATTTATCATTACAGTATTTTTATTACATTATGAAAACTCCTCCAAGATCTCACTTTCGTAGCTTGTATCACTTTGAATAAGCCTGATATAAGACAAGGCTCCCATGTTTCATCAAGGAGTATCAGATGTGAAACAGCATAAAAGTATTTAAGAAGCCAACTCAAAGAGTTCCTCCTACACAAGCATTCAGGTCTTGAGCAGTCCAGGCAAATAACACACGTTACAACAAAGCTTAAACTTGTTCTTCATAATAATTTTAAAAACAATACTAGCTGCCTATTTAATTTTAAAAACAGCAAAAAATATCCACCTCCCTTTCCATTTCGTATAAGGAGTCTTGAAGTTTAAATCTCCTCAGTGTGATAGATATGCTTGCTTTGATCTGCTTCTCTCTTGGAAGTCCAGGGGCTCCAGGCTGCTGGCCCCGTGCTGCCCAGGGTCCCTGGGGACAGCTCTGTCCGCCATTAGGGAATTTTTTCTCCAGAACCCCCTGTAACATTTCGTGAACCCCCAGGGGTTCACGAACCCCAGTTTGGGAACCACTGCTCCAGATTAACTCCAGTGTGATTGGAATCTGAATTTGGCTGGGTGATAACTCTCCCCTCCTTCCTGGTTTTAAATGCACTAAGTTCAAGATAGGTTCTTCTGGGATGGCTACCCTGGATGATACAGCTGGTGTCAGAGGGAGTCCAATGGCAGGGTCATTGGATGCTCATTATTGCACTGGCTTGCTCTGTCTCATATATGTGTCTACACAGCAGGCAGGAGGTGTAATTTCCAGCACAGCTCGAGCTAGTACCTAAAAATTCCAGCATGGCCGCCGCAGAATGGGTAGGGGCTCGGGCTAGCCGCCAGAGTACAATCAATCCTGCCTGACTCCTTGGGTACACAGCCCGAGCCGCCATGACCACACTGTTTTTAGGCACTGGTTTGAGCAGAGCTAGTGCGTACATGTCTACTCACGCTGGGGATTACATCTCCCAGTTGCTGTGTAGACATACCCAGAGACATAATGCCATAGCCTAAGGAACTATTTAAATATATCTACCAGGCATAACCAGGAAACACGTCTGTCTGTTCAACTAGGAGAGGCGGTGAGCTTTAAAGTACGTCTCTACTGCAAAAAAGGAGTGTTCTTAACTTGGGTTAGACTGGCAGTGAAGCCATGGCAACTCAACTTTGAACTCTGGGCTTGAATTCATGCTGCTAACCCAAATTAAAGCCGAGTTGTCATGTCATCATTGCTATTTTAATCTGAGTTAGCTAATGTGGTTTAGTTAACCTGAGTCAAGAACACACCTTTTTTTGCAGTGTAGACATACCCTTAGCTGTTGAGTGGGGGACTGGAAACGAGAACCCCTAGATTCTATTCCCAGCTTGGTCTCGGACTTGCTGTTTGACTCTCAGTGAGGCACTGCACCGCTCCGTGCCTCAGTTTCCCAGCTGTTCAATGGGAGAGGGAGGGTTGTGAGGCTAAATTAATTAGTGCAAGAGGCTCTGAGATCTTTAAATGCTATATTCTCAAAAAGAAACACGTAGTCATTTTAGAAGACAGGGCCAAATTCTGCCCTGACCTAAACCTCATCAAACCCAGCTATACTCAGCCAGACTGATTGGGGGCAGAAATCAGAGCAGAATTGGGCCACCTATATTTTATGAATCATGTTTAGGATGAATATATTGGTACAAGAAAATAGTCAAGAGAGGAACAAGGGCATTGGTACTGGGACTATTCGTTTTTTGAAAAAGACATAAACAACCCATGTACTTGATGAAAAATGCCATGAAATTTTATCAGCCCTCAGTATCATTATCTAGACAGATTCACCCATGATGTAATCCCCATCAAACATACTGGAATGACATAAGGAATGAATTCGACCCATGTCTTATGCTAAGCTAGGAATGCGGATGGAAGAAACATTTGTGAATTTCAACGTATGCAGCTGTATCCGACCAGATCCTCAGATGGTTTTAATTGATGTAACTCCATTATGTCAATGGAGCTACACTGATTTGCATTAGTCTGCATCTGGCCACATGAGGTTTGGGATTTGCAGTAGCAAGTAACTGAAGAGTGGCAGGGTCTTTCTTTGGTGTCATAATAATACTAGCTCTTATATAGCACTTTTCATCCACAGATCACAAAGTGCTTTACAAAGGAAGTCAGTATTATTATCCCCATTTTACAGATGAGGAAACTGAGGCACAGCGAGGGAAAAGGTTACCCAGCAGGCCAGAAACTGGAATAGAACCCAGGTCTCTTGAGTCTCAGTCCAGCGCTCTAGCCACTAAGCAAAACTGTTCCATCAATATGGGCCAAATTTTGCCCTTGACCACACACTCACAGTTCCCACTGAAGTCTGCTGCAGGCACCTACATGAATATGAGTGCTAAATTGGCCGTATCGCTTATGGAGACAATGCAGTGGCTGCCAAGATGGGTGCTTTAAGAATTCCCTGTAGAACTATACCACTAACACCCTTATTCTTGTTTAGGGAAAAGTCTCACGGGTTCTTTAATAACCATGAAAGGTCACAGCCTTGATTTTGCATCTCATCCATGAGCTGGCTATAACTGGAGCAGGTGGAAATTTTTCAGATTATTTTTTTTTGTCAATTGGCCACTGGCATTGGCCACTGTTTAAGACAGGATACTGGGCTAGATGGAGCTTTGGTCTGACCCAGTATGGCCATTCTTATGTTAATTAATAGCCTTTATTCTATCATTCATTTATTTATTTTGCAATAAAGGTTCATTTTTTCCATATTTTGCACAATATTTTCCTGATGTTGTTTATGAAAACATTGTCAAAATGGCTATCAACTCTTTTTTGTTTTGATTTGGGGGAAATGAAGAATTTTGAAAATGATTTCTGTAGTGTTTTTTATTTAAAAAATTGCAAAAAAAACCAAAAGTTTGTTTTTTTTTAAAGAAAATGGATCAGCTCTGAACCCTGAGGAATGGAAACAAAGTCAGTTTTTTCATTAAATGTTTAAATTAATTTTTCAACCTACTCTGGGGTCGGTTGAAACTATTGCAACAAACTTCCAAGGGAAGTGGCGGATTCTCCATCTCTTCATGGCTTCAAATCAAGACCAGATGCCTTTCTGGAAGAGATGCTCTATCATGTAAACCCAAGCCCCAATGGACCAAATCCATGCAGGTCAGTGGGGTTACTCTAGGCTTTGCCCTGATGTGTTCAGAAGCTGTGTAGGGCTATGATTTGAAGAAACTGCAGATCCCATTATGGTCAATGGCAAAACTTCCACTGACTTCACTGGGGCCAAGATTTCACCCCACCTGTCCTGCTTCACAGGAAGGAGCAGGAGATGGAGTTGTCATCCTTCTACTTGGTAACAAAACAGACTGTGCCACAGAAAGACAGGTATCTACTGAAGAGGGTGGACGCTTGGCTAAGGTATGTGAACAGATCTATTGGCGTTTACCATCCATTTAAATTCTTTCACCGTCTTTAGTTGGCGGTTGGGGGGTTAAAAGAATAAAGCAAAATCAAGGCTATAATTAAGCCGTGGTGACTGACAGGATAGGCATTTCCTTCCATTAACGATTAGTGTGGGAATTGAGGACCTGAGGCAAAGCAGAAAGCCCTTAACTCATCGTCTGGTCATTAATTGCCAGGAAATGACCACAGAACCATATCTTGCGCCCTCCTGCTACTTGTGTTTTTGTCTCCTCCTGCTGGCCTTGTTTTAACTCAGACCGCGATCTGGCAAGCTATTCCCTGGTCCTCCTCCACTGAACCCCAGCAGAACAGCTTACAGGATCAGGGCCTCAGGCTGTAAGGTTTTTGAGGCAGGGAATCTGGCCCAGATCCTCAAAGGTATTTAGGTGCGTAATTCCCTTGATTTCAGTGGGAGTTAGGCTCCTACATGTCTTTGAGGATCTGGGCCTATCTGCACCGTAACATGCCAGCCACCTCTCCAGCACTATGTAAATAATAAAAGCATAAAGCAATTACTGAATCATCCCTTTTGAAAGATGCTTTATGTGTCCAAGCACTGATTCTTGTAACGGTCCGTGAGACGGACAAGTATCGTTCTCCCCATTTTACAGAACCCGGGACAGAGAGATGAAGTGACTTACCCAAGGACACACAGCAAGTCACTGGCAGAGCCAGAAAGAGAACATTCTAGCTGCCAACTCTGTGTTCAATCCACTAGGCAATGCTGCCTCTGTGTATGTCTATAGTATGCCAGGCTTTCCCTTGCCGTTAAAGATTAGCACTGAAGCCGCTGGGGAAGCTGGATTTCATTCTCAACATTCCTAAAACTTAATAATTACAATGTACAATTTTATTCACATATGAATTCCATATCGCAGCAGCAAGGAGACCCTCTGAGCCAAGCATTTCCAACAGATCACCACCTTTCCTCGTGTAATTAGTCCCTCGTGATTTTTTTTTAAATCCTATACAAACCATGATATCATTGCTCCAAATGCACCGACTCCCCCGTCTTTGGTTGTTTGATGATTATCTGGGAAAAATCATAGCACTTGCGCTCGACCTCTTTTAAATCTATGCAATCTATGGCTTGAACCTACCAAACAGTTCTGGAAGGGAAGTGCATTTGTGTGTGCCTTCTTGTGTCTTCCAGGAGTGTGAGCTCTTGTTTTATGAATGCAGTGCTGCGTCAGGCCACAAAGTCTCTGAATCCATGATTGACTTAGCCAGGTGAGCAGTGTGCCGTGGGATTGTTGACTGTCCTGAATTAATGGGTTGGGTCCTGATTTCCACTGCTCTTCTTCAGCTTTGCATGCTGAAGTGACCCCTGCAGCTGAAAGTTGTGTATCCCCATGCTCCATAGATAATGTACGCAGCTCCTATGTGCCCACCCAGGGCCTGTCAAAACTGGAGCTACACCAGTTTACCACAGCTGAGGATCCGGCCACAGGTGCAAAGATAAGAGTCTGTTCTAGCTGAGACAGGTTTTTACACTGCATAGTATCAGAGTACTTTCCAGTCATGTATTAAGCAACGTGACTAACATCAGTCACTTGTTTGTTCTCTCATCCTCTCCCCGAGCAGAGAAGCATGTGCAGTGGCATGGCTTGTTTTGGCAGGGGGGGTTGTTTTTTCCTTAAGTACATATGTTGGTCTGCATTTATGTTGGAGAAGACAAGCTCAGAGAAGTGCATCTTGCACTTGGTGTGGAAGGTGGTGAGGGCTGTGATGGTCTTTAGTTCATGGGGGAGTTCATTCCACTGTCCTGGCCCACAAAAATGGGCCCTAAATGGATTCTTCACTGGAATGTCAGGATGCACCTCAAACATTCAGCCCTGTAAAAGCAGGTTAACAAAACCATCAGTAGTATGTTTTTGTGCCTAGAACAGATTGTTGGAAGGAAGAACGGAATAGGGCATACCGGGCCCAGATCCACTTATGCTCCCCACTAAAAATGTCCAGTGTGACTTCTAGATGCTGCCAACCCAATCCCCTCCCCCCCATCACAGAATAACACGACCTGAGGGCGCCAAGGACCTTAGCTATTCCTCCTTCTCTGGGGTGTTGTGCGGACAGTAGGTGGCTAGCTGGAAGCAACAAGCCGGGCATCATTCTACCTGCTGTTGTCAGGTTTACTGCTTTGCCTGGAGACAGCTCGCAATCTGGGCTCCAATCCTCAGGATGTTGCTTAACTCCCCTATGGGTTGATTGACGTGAGCAGGTTTGTTTTGACTGTGGCTTGATTGAGGTTGGAATTTTCAATGGAGCCTAAAGGAATAGGTGCCCAAATTCCATTGAATTGCTGTGAGAGTCGGGCACGCAAATCTTTTCAGACCCTTTGAACACCCCAGCCCTACCCTTTACTAGAGCTTTCCACGACAGATGATGATGTAGATTCCAAACAGCAGGGCAATTAACTGGCTAATTCGTTTCATGTTTATCATGCCAGATCACTGAAAGCTCACGAAGACAGATTAAAAACTGAGGTGGTGGAGGTACCAGCGCCACCAAAGAAGAAAAGAGGTTGCTGCAGATGATTGAGAAACTCGGTGCTTTGATCAAAAAATACAGCCTGAAAGTATAAAAATGGCCCTCTCTTAACCTTCATCTCTGCTCCTCATGTCTGACTTTACTGATTCCCCTTAAGCGTTGCAGAACAAATGCAGTTATGAGGGAGTGAGTTGTAATCTGTCTCATTCATAGCTAATCTATTTCTCTGATTGCCTACCCCCACAGTATGTTAGGACCTAACACATTAGTGGGCAAACATTATTTCTTTCATTAAGAGATCAAAACTGTGCTCCTCCATTGCTGCTACTGATGCAAGAAGCAGAAAGAGCCCAGCTGGATTTTCAGATCTCAGAATGAGTTTTGCAGCCAGCAGACAGAAAAATCCTCTTTGAGGGTGGAATTCACTCTTATGCAGAGGGCCTGCGCAAGGCCTATGAATGTATCGCAGGAGATCTCACAATTGGGTTTAAGTGGTGCAGGCACCTCTGCACAGTGGTGAATTTCACTCAGAATGTGTAAACTCAGAAAATCTGATCCAGATTCAATTGAGAGAGAATACACAATATGCCTCAATCTCATTTTTACAGTCATTTTTCTGATTGCACTTTATAAAGTAGGTCATCAGTTTGAAGTGTCTTCACATTTATAATATCTAGCTTTGCCCTCGCCTACATCTCATATTGTACTACACCAGCGGTCAATAGAGGATCCCTACAAAAATGGCTGCTAAAACTGTGATTAAAAAAAACAACACATAGAAAGATGGGTAGAAGGTACAGGATAATAAAATCACTTTGGAGCGATGAGTCAATCGGATAGTTTGATCAGCGGAACATTTGTGAGTCTATCATTTTCAATGGAGGGTACTTTGAGCAATGGAACAGCCTCCAGGGCAATGGATTGTTGCATTAGAACAGAGGTTCTCAAACTGTGGTCCGCGAGCTCCATTCAGGTGGTCCGCGGATAGTTTCCTCTAAGGTACATGCCTGGGGGGCCGTACACAAGAGATTGAAGGGCCAGCCACCTAATAAATGGAGCCTTGCAGGCGTGGCTCCACTAATTAGGTGCCTGGACCCTGGAGAAGACGGACATGTAAGGTGAGGTGGTGGCCTTGGGAGGAATAGGGGGTAGGTGGGAGGGGGCAGTGGGGTGAGAAGAGGAGGTGGGGGGAATTTGGGACGTGCAGGACTGCAACAGCCAGAGAAAGAGGCAACTTTCCCCAGCTCCAGGGCTGTGGCTGCCAGGGAGAGACCCCCCTCCTTCCCAACCCCAGCTTGGGGGCTGCCGCAGCGGGGGAGAGAGGGAGAGACCCTCTCTCCTTCCCAGCCCAGCTTGGTGGCTGCTGCAGCAGGGGAGACCCCGCTCCTTCCCAGCCCCAGCTCGGGGACTGCCGTGGCAGGGGAAAGAGGGCACATCCATCGCATTAGAAAGGCAAGACTACTGATATTAAAATATGAGTTGTGTGCTTTTATTTGTAGAACGGAAAATGTTAATTATTATTAAGTTTTTTTTTAATATAATGCTTTTATCCAAAGCGCTTTACAATAGTTAGCTAACGGTACAAACAACATTTGGAAAGATCATTAAGTGGTCTGCTGAGACCCTCAGCAATTTTCAAGTAGTCCGCGAAAAAAAAAGTTTGAGAACCACTGCATTAGAACAATTCTGGGTAGGGGGAAAGCAAGGTTTTGCAAGCTTTTTACAAATGCAATTGCATTTTGTTTAAAGTGCATTTTGTGCTTATTAACCTGGGAGTGACACAAGCAGGGCCGGCTCCAGGGTTTTGGCTGCCCCAAGCAGCCAAAAAAAAAAAAAAAAAATCCGTAATCGCGATGGGAGGTCCTTCGCTCCAAGGGGGAGTGAGGGACCGTCCACCGAATTGCCGCCGAACAGCTGGACGTGCCGCCCCTCTCCAGAGTGGCCGCCCCAAGCACCTGCTTGGTAAGCTGGTGCCTGGAGCCGGCCCTGGATACAAGCACCAGAAATATTAGTATTACTATTTATCTGTCATTACTTCAGCTGCTTCATTTATACAAATGACTGTGCTGCAAAGCAACGTAGATAATTGTGCTTTTGAGAGATAAGGATGCAAACAGTTAAGGCCCAGATCCTAGCTCAGAGTCACGTGCCTAAATACCTTTGCAGATCTGGGTGTAAGTTTATAAGAGCTAAGTGTTATTGTAGAGCAGCATTAAATATTGTTGGGGGATTTGTGTAACCTCTAGCACTTCCATGGGACTTATTTAAATATATTTTTTTTAAAATCTCAGTGTATCAGACTTGGACACAATAGCTTGGATGAGTTTGTAGCTGATTATTATCATCATCAGTGTTATTTAACATTTATATCCCAGAGGCCTCAGCCAGGTCGGGGGCCCCATTGTGCCAGGCCCTGTACAAACGTAGAAACATGATGAGTAATTTTTCAACACTATAAATAAAAGCATATTTTAACTTATTTCTGGTTCTGCTTCTCTTTTGATTTGTGTGTGTTATTCATAATGCTATCACACAAATCGGTGATGTCAGTTCTGCTCAAAGCTACTGAAATTTAGTGAAGGGAGCTGGGACCCTTTCACAGAAAGGCAGAGGGTGTTTAGGGACCTAACAGAATGGAATTGTCCATTTGTTGGTTACAGTTGGGGAAAATGACCAAAAGTTACATTACAGGACAACTGTGAATATTCCAAGAATAGACCAAGACCAAAAAGATCTCAAATAAAGCAAAGCTGATTAGCAAATGGAGAGAGCCACTGGTCACACATTAACAAATGGTATCAGATCGTAACCAGTGCTAGTTTGGGTAACAAGGTTAGCCAGGTATGGCAGGTTCTTGTAATTAAGACAAAGAATCACATCTTACAATGTCAGAGCTCAGGTGTTTCAGTGTCTCACTGACCGGCTGTCTCTCTCTGTTAGCACTGTAACATTTCAGAACTCCATCTCCCCTGAATCACCAAAACATTATGTGTATGTCAGGTTTACCTGCCTCCTGACACTTATTACAGCAAAGGGGTGAACCTCCTGCATTAGCATCTTAGCTGCAAAGTCACTGGCTGAATAATCTGTTTTCTCAACATTATGGAGACTTTAACAATCTCTCTTCTAATCAGAAGTTACAGCCCCTCCCTACAGTGGCGGCTCCAGGCACCAGAGCAGCAAGTGCGCCGTGGAGGGCAGCCTGCCGGTCCCTGTGAGGGTGGCAGCAGGGCCGCCCAGAGGATTCAGGGGGCCTGGGGTCTTCGGCGGCAGGGGGCCCCCGCCACTGAATTGCTGCCGAAGACCCGGCACTTTGGCGGTGGGTCCTGGGGCGGAAGGACCCCCCGCCGCAGGTCTTCAGGGCACTTCGGCAGCGGGTCCCGGAGCGGAAGGACCCCCGCCGCCGAACTGCCGCCGAAGACCCGGAGCGGAAGAAGCTCTGGGGGCCTGGGCCCCGCGAGAGTTTTCCGGGGCCCCCAGAGCAAGTGAAGGACCCCGCTCCAGGGCCCCCGAAAAACTCTCATGGAGGCCCCTGCGGGGCCTGGGGCCTGGGGCAAATTGTCCCACTTGCCCCCCCTCTGGGCGGCCCTGGGCGGCAGTCAGGCTGCCTTCGGCGGCATGCCTGCGGGAGGTCTGCTGGTCCCGCAGATTCGGTGGCAATTCGGCGGTGGGTATGCCGAATCCGCGGGACCGGCGGACGTCCCGCAGAAACGCCGCCGAATCGGCGTGACCAGCGGACCGCCCGCAGGCGCGCTGCCGAAAGCTGCCTGACTGCTGTGCTTGGGGCGGCAAAACACATAGAGCCGCCCCTGCTCCCTATTCCAGTGTATGCACCACTTTAATTTCACACTGAATGGAATTGCCAGTTTGTTTTCACTTCCTGTCACATAACAAATTCCTTCAAAGGCTGCCTTTGAGCCCTCTGCCTGCCATTCAATTCTAACAACTTTTTATTTACATAGCTTGTCTCATCTCTGACCAAAGTGGTATATTCTTATTCCTGATTAGGTGGCACTAAACTCTACCTGCATTTGTGCTGTATCTGGGCAATTCACACTCTTTAATGGATTAACCTCGCAATCTGTCCTGTGAGGCAGGGCACTGCTATTAGCCCCATTGTACAGCTGTGCAACTGAGGCACAGAGAGACTAAAGCCCAGACCCTCAAAGGTATTTAGGTGCCTAATTCCTGTTGATTTCAATGGGAGCTAGAAGCCTATACAACTTTGAGGATCTGAGCCCAAGGGACTTGCCCAAGGTCCAGGGCCAGCTCCAGGCACCAGATGAGAAAGCACATGCCTGGGGCGGCACATTGTAAGGGGCGGCATAGCGGCCAATCTTGGGGTGGCCAGCCCAGCCCTGCAGGGGCACGGACCCCGGCCCAGGGAGGGGCAGTGATCCCCGCTGTTCATCGTGCCGCCGGGGTCCCCGGGATGCGCCACTCCCCGCCGCCTGCACCGGCCTCCACCTCCCGTGCCACTCTGAGCCCGGCCCGGCCGAGCCGCCTTTAAAGGAGCGGCTGAGCCAGCACCTCCTGCAGCCCCCGGGCACTGGAAGGAGGGAGGGTTCTGCGGCGGCCCGGTGGGCACCGGAAGGAGGGAGGGTTCTGCGGTGGCCCAGCGGGCAGCGGAGGCAGGGAGGGAGGATTCTGCGGCGGCCCGGCGGGCAGCGGAGGGGCGGGCCCCACTGATCCCAGCGCCGTTTGCACTGTGCCGAGCCCCGCTGCAATGCCGGCCCCACGCGGAGGTCGCAGACCCCAGCCAGGGCTGCCTGTGTCGGCCCCCTTGAAGCCTGCCCGGCCGGGAGAGGCACCCCAAGGCCGGAGGGGGGAGCCCCTCTCGCCCGGCTGCAAGCGGGCTGCAGCGCCTGGCTGTCCACGGGTGGAGGGAGCGGGCGGGTGCCGCCCTTCACCCCCCTGCAAGCCGCCTTGACCGCCCTCCACACGCTCCCTGCGACTGCCGGGGTTTTTGGTTTTTTTTCGCTTTGGCAGTCCGGCCGCCTTTTTTTTTTTTTTTTTGCCTGGGGCGGCAAAAAAGCTAGAGCCAGCCCTGCCAAGGTCACACAGGAAACCTGTGGCAGAGGAGGGAAATGAGCTCAGGTACCTCAAATCCCAGGCTAATGCCCTAACTCCTTTCCTTACAGAGGCATTCTGTTGCCTTTACTATTAATGCCAGCTAGAAGACAACTGTCCCTTAGCCCTAATAATAAAAGGACTATATTTTCTTAATCCAATTTACATAATTCCTCTTGTAGGCTATCCTCTCTTATCACACTTCACTATAAAATGATATTATTGTATCTAGTACTAGGATCAGCCTTTGGAACATATTCACTAAAGAGGGACTCTAACAGCACAGTTCAGTTCCAGCTCTGGACACTCTGGGGTCTTCAGATCCAGGTTTAATTTGGGCCAAATTACTATTTCTATTTTAAAAGTCCCTGTATATTGCCTTGAACAGAATAAACCCCAATACATTTGAAATTCCAATCAACAGTGAAAGTAACAAAATCTCAGTGTCCATCAGGGCCGGCTCTAGCTTTTTTGCCGCCCCAGGCAACCAAGGGAGGGCGCCGGGGGGGAGGGCGACCGGAGCCCTGGGAGGAGGGCGGCGAGCCCCGGCGGGGGCTCCGCTCTCCCCCCAGCGGCCGGGGGGAGGGCAGCGAGCCCCGGCCGGGGCTCGGCTCTCCCCCCCCCCCCGCGGCCAGAGCGCCGGGGGCAGGGCGGCGAGAGGGCGGCGAGCCCTGGCTGGGGCTCGGCTCTCCCCCCGGCGGCCAGAGCGCCGCGCTGCCCCCCTCCAGGTGCCGCCCCAAGCACCAGCTTGGTTGCCTGGTGCCTGGAGCCGGCCCTGGTGTCCATCAACCGAAACAGACCATCTTTTCACTTCAAAAGCTGCCCACAAGAGGTTTGTCTTACCCTAAATCTTGTTTGGATTATGTACGGAAGATGGCGCTTTCCCTGCTTCAATCGGTCAGCAAACTGCTTTATTTGCCTACAAAAGGAGATTAAATTAGTTAAGGTTGCTTTTCCTCAGTTCTTCCATTAGATGGTAGTAAATACAACAATGCATTCCAACTGCATAATATTTGAGCTGTATAAGAGATCCTGATAACCTGAATTTGACTCAAAATGTAGATCTGTAAAGCCAAACTTTTATAAAACATCATACGCAGAGAAATGGTACTATTTTATTTCCAATGATTCCAATGGCATTAATTCTGATAAAAAGATATTTTTAAACAAAATCACTCCCCCTGATGTGTTGGCAAACTAAACATTACAGCACTAAACTGGAAAGCAAAACTGAATACAATATAAACAAAAGTCAAATTGATTTGTCATTCTCCAAGCTGAGAGAAATGCAAGAAAGTTAACAAAGAGCATAAGTAATGACAAGTATTTTGCATTTTAACAATTCTTTCACTTTTAAATAAGGCCTGGATCATGCAAACACGTACACACGAGTCACTGAAGTCAAAGGGACTACTCAAATAAAGTGATGCATATGTGTGTTTGGAGGATCAGGGTCCACAGTCATAGTAATATCATAGGAAAAGACATTTTATTTGCTTGCACCCTATGATTTTTTAAGCTGTGTCTCTTTAAACCTTTCAGAATTACTATAAGCACTTCACCAGTAACAGAGAAATTTTCAAAATTAAATTCCATTTCAGAGCACTGCAGAAAATCTTAGTAAACAACAATAAACCAGCTGAGTGCCTGCAGCCATACCACTTTGTGGGCTGCTCCTTAAAAGCGGAGCACAATTGGACTGAACAAGCACTTAGATCATGACACATTTTAACAGATCATTGTACAAAAGTTCAAATACACAAACTATTTGGTCTCAAAAAGCCACTTCTCAAATTCTCTCTGTTTTCATTGTTTAAGGTATTATTTACTCTTATTGGCATATAAAATATGCACCAAATGAAGCACAATAACTAGCACTTTTCATCTGCAAATCTCACAGTGCTTTACAAAGGAGGTCAGTATCATTACTCCCACTTCACAGATGGGGAAACTGAGGCACACAGCCGTGAAATGACTTGCCCGAGGACACCCAGCAGGCCAGCAGCGCAGCTGAGAATTAGAATCAAGCTTTTCTGAATGCCAATCCAGTATCCTATCCATTGGATGCAGAGAGTCCTTTGCTTGCTCCATAAGCTACAGTTTAAAAGGTGAAAAATTAAAAACTGATAAAAGGAAATACTTTCTCATTGCCACCAGAAGTCATGGAGACCAGTCTCTATAAAGAAACTCGGAGTCTGTACTGGTCAGATGCCCCCACATGGTATTAATGGACACTGCCCTGCTTGGCTTTCACATGTGTTTGAATGATGTCAACATATTAGATTTGTTCATTGTTAAACTCTTGAAACATTATCAGCTGTGAAATGGGTAGACTGCAGGTTTTGAAGGTTTTCCACAAACATTGTTAACTATTTAGGACGATGTTTACTATCGACTGTAAGCAGATCACAACAGGGACTGGTCCTGTATAATTTGTACAGTGCCTAGTACATTTTGGGCACTACTGAAAATAAAAATGAGGAGGGGGCTTACTTTTAAATGGCACTCCCAGCAGAGTTTTGCAAAAGTTGACAACGAAGCAAGTGACTGCACAGTTTAACTCAGTGTAATGTACTGACACAGGCCAGAAGCCACAGACACTGGCCACACTCTTGTTAACTGTATGTAGCCAACTAGGTAATAGCTTTAAGCAGCAGAAGACAGAAGCTATAGAGGGAGATGGTGCATGGACAAAGCAAAGGCATAGGAGGAAAGTGGGTGAGGTTGAACAGTGACTGGGGAAGGTAAAAATATATGCACGGCAAGGGTACTTAGAGCAAAGTAGGGAGTGCTGTGGGTGGTCGAGGCAGCTGGGCAGAACCTGGGTGGGGGGAGCTGTGGAGGGCAGAGCAGCAGGGGGGCTGGAACAATTTCTATAGTGGGGGTGCTAAGAGCCATTGAACCAAACTGTCAACCCTGTATATCATGGAAACCACTTCAAGCCAGGGGGTGCGGCAGCCCCCTCGCCCCTGTAGTTCCAGCACCCACGCAGAGCAGTCAGGCAGGAGATGTGTGGGTGACAGGCAGGGCCGGCTCTAGCTTTTTTGCCGCCCCAGGGCGCCGGGGGGGAGGGCGACCGGAGCCCTGGGAGGAGGGCGGCGAGCCCCGGCGGGGGCTCCGCTCTCCCCCCAGCGGCCGGGGGGAGGGCAGCGAGCCCCGGCCGGGGCTCGGCTCTCCCCCCCCCCCCGCGGCCAGAGCGCCGGGGGCAGGGCGGCGAGCCCCGGCTGGGGCTCGGCTCTCCCCCCGGCGGCCAGAGCGCAGGGCGGCGAGCCCCGGCAGCCGGGGGGAGGGCGCGGGGGGGAGGGCGGCCAGAGCGCCGGGGGGGAGGGCGGCGAGCCCCGGCTGGGGCTCGGCTCTCCCCCCGGCGGCCAGAGCGCAGGGCGGCGAGCCCCGGCAGCCGGGGGGAGGGCGCGGGGGGGAGGGCGGCCAGAGCGCCGGGGGGAGGGCGGCGAGCCCGGCTGTGGCCCCGCTCTCCCCGGCGGCCCGAGCGCCGCGCCGCCCCCCTCCAGGTGCCGCCCCAAGCACCAGCTTGGTTGCCTGGTGCCTGGAGCCGGCCCTGGTGACAGGGCAATTGGCGAGGGGGTGGGCAGCACGGCGAGTGGCTGGGCAGTCTGGCAGAGGGTGGGTCACTGGGGGTGGCAGGGCAGGGGGTGGGGAGGCCGCGGGGTGGGTAAGATGTGGTGGAGGTGGGGCGGTGGGGTGGGGCAGAGGGGCACCATGGGATGGGGCGCAGTAGAGGTGGGACAGTGGGGCAGCACATAGGGGCAGAAGGTGAGGTGGGGCTGGGGCAGTGGGGTGAGAGGGCACAGTGGGGCAAGGGGCATGGTGGGGTTGCGCAGTGGGGCAGAGGGTGCAGTGGGGCGAGGGGCGCAGTGGGGCAGAGGGGGCGGAGGGGGCGGGGCAGAGGCCGGGGGGGCGCGGTGGGGGCGGGGCAGTGGGGCAGAGGACGCGGTGGGGGCGGGGCAGAGGCCGGGGGGGCGCGGTCGCGGCTGGCAGGCCCGGGGCAGCCTTGGCGGCGCTGCGCAGCTCCTCGCGCCCGAGTCCCGGCCAATCTGCGGCCTCGGCAGCAGGAAGCAGGAAGCGCCGGGCGGAGGCAGGAGCAGCCGGGCCTGAGCGTGGATGGGGTGAGGGGCACAGGAGGGGAGGGGTCACGGGGTAATGGGGGGGCAGAAAGGGAGCGGCCCGGGAGTGGTCAGGAGGCAGAGGGGTAATGGGGGGGCAGGAAGGGAGGGGGGAAGGTCGTGGGGCAGAGGGGAGGGGTACTGGGGTAGGAGGGGGGCAGAGGGGAAGGTAATGGGGCAGGAGGAGTGGTGGGGCAGAGGGGACGGTACTGGGGAAGGTCCTGGGGCAGGAGGGGTGGTGGGGCAGAGGGGAGGGTAATGGGGCAGGAGGGGGGCAGAGGGGAGGGATACTGGGCAGAGGGGCAGGAGGGGGGCAGAGGGGAAGGTAATGGGGCAGGAGGGGTGGTGGGGCAGAGGGGAAGGTAATGGGCAGGGGGATGCGGAAGGGGGGTAACTGGACATGGAGAGAGGCAGGAAGGAAGGGGGGCCTCAGAGGGGTGGGGTTACTGGAGGGAAGGAGAGGGCAGGGGAGGGCAATGGGGATAGTGAAGGGGGAGCCTGGGTCAGGGGCAGTGAAGGTGCTGGGGGCAGGGCAGAGGGGTGAGCCTGATGGCCCAGGTGCACCTGGCAGGTGGAGGTACAGACGGATTCCCAGGGCACCCTACCCATTTGCTGCAAATCCCAGTTAGGGAGCCCATGTGCCCTTGCACCAGCTGCTGGGTGTCATAGTTCCCTTTTTACCCCTGCTGCGCTCCAACTGTGGAAAAATGAGAAGCGTGGAGCAGAGAAAAGGCCTTGGCCTTAGTTCAAAAGCCAACTTGCAAGTGTTTGTGCTGCAGCTCTGGGGTGGGGGGAAGTGATCCCTTAAAGGGGGTACCCTCAGGCAAGGAAGGTCCAAAATTTCAGTATTGTACCAAAATACAAAATTTCAAGCAAACCTGGTGTCAGCAGAAGTAATCTAATTAAGGAACAAAATTTCAAGGCAATATTTAGGGGGTTTGGGGGGGGGGGGGGGCTTTCAACTTATTGCTGTCGTGTTTTGCAATCCAGCATGCTATCGCATGAGAGCCAAATGCTGACAAGGGCTCTGATGCTGCAGTTGGAGCCCTGCCCCCATGCAAAGCCCCATGGTCTTAAACGGGGCTCTGTGCGGACTCAGGTACAGGATGGGGTCTAGCTTTTTTTTCCCTATTGCTCATGCAGAGTGAGGCACAGATGGGAAACCAACAGCATAAATGGTGACATGTAAATTTGATTTTTAAAATTTGTTCAGATTTAACATCCTTGGGTCTTATTAGTAATGTAGGTGAGGAAACTTGTCTTTCAAAACAAACAACGAGGAGTCCGGTGGCACCTTAAAGACTAACAGATTTATTTGGGCATAAGCTTTTGTGGGTAAAAAACCCACTTACCACAAAAACTTATGCCCAAATAAATCTGTTAGTCTTTAAGGCGCCACTGGACTCCTGGTTGTTTTTGTGGATACAGACTAACACGGCTACCCCCTGATACTTGTCTTTTAAAAATTATTTTTAATCCAATAACATCTCTTTTAAAAATAGATTGCCACTTAAACCCAGATTCTGCAAACACTTATGCACACGCTTAACTTTCAGCATTGAAGTCAATGAGACTGCTCACATGCATGAAGTTGAGCAGATGTTTAAATGTTTGCAGGATTGGAACCTAAGGGCATGATCCTGAATAGAGCCTTGCAACCCAACCCGAACCTGATGGGACCTGACTACAGGTGGCTGGCCCAGGTCTGGTCATCTCTGATCACCTCTTCCTGCCTGTGGGCTCGGCGGGTTGTTCTACTGTGTGCCTCACTTCTGCTGGCCGCCACATCAATATGCTGTGTATGCTGGGGCTCCTGTGTAGTGACAAGTCACACCCCCTCTCCTGCTGCAGGAGGTGGCCAGAGATGGATTGCCGGCACCAGGCATAGGGAGTGGGAAGCCCCCACCAGGCCGAGCCCCAAGGATGAGGCAGCACAGGCTCAGGGTGAAATGTCGGGTTTGGGTCTGTAAACCTCTCAACACTCTCAGGTTGGGTTTAGGTCAGTTGTCCTTCGCTCGGGTTTGGATCCTGGTCCAGCTTTAAATTTAGGCTTGAGCAGACCTCTAATCCTGAAAATACCTGCATGTAAATCACTTTAATCTCGTACATAAATGCAGGATTGGAGCTTTAAACTATAAATTCTTTAGTTCAGGAACCTTCCCTGCTGCTGTGTTTGTACATCACCTAGCACAATGGGTCCCTGATTGTCACTGGTTCACTACCATAAATAAGTACTAAATAATAGTAATAATTAATAACAGTAAACCTGATGGCTTTCCAATTAAAAAAAGCCAAAACAAAATGTAAAGACTTTTATTTCTCTAGTAGGCGTAGCCGTATAAGATATAGATGCTTTATTTCCTACATGTATATAGCAACTAAGTAGAAGAGTTAATCTGTCATTCTTATTTCATAAATCATGTTGCATTGATCGGAAAGTAAATAATGGATGGATGTTTTTGAAGGCATCATTTATTTTAAAACAATGTTAGAAAAGGATTTTATTTTCCAGCAGGGAACACAGATTACTGTTGACTTTTGTTAAGGAAATGTGAAAGGTTTTCAATGGTAGTATATGATTTGTAGGTGTCATCTTCAATTATGCTCCCTAATAGTGGATACTCCTATAGAGGGGGCTAGTCTTATGACCTATCTCAGCATTTTTGACACTGATGATCTTCTGCTACTAGGGAAAGGAGAAAAATTGCATGATGTGACACTTACTGTAAGGATATCTGTTGGGAGCTGCTGCAGGGAATTGCTGTCAGCAGTTACAAAACAAGTGCTCAATTTTGCAAGCTCTGTGTGCACAGCTCTCATTGAATTCACTGGAATTCTTTACGTGGAAGGCTCGCAGGATTGAGCTCTGGCATTTCAGCAAATGATACAAAGAGCTATACAGGAGCTACAGAGAAGCCCAATGACCTTTCAATCCATTTAGTACATCACTTGCGGTTCCAGTGCCAAGGCAACTAGAACAATCATAGAAGTTGAGCAAAGACAGTTTAATTCTCTGCAGATGCTCTGGCTCTTGCTTAGTTTGTGAATCAGTGTATTATATAGACTGACTGAAAGAGTCAGTAAAATAATAATATTTTTATGGAGCCAGCTGTTTGTAAAGCAGCTAGCACACAAGTAGAAAAGGTACCTTTCCTAGAGAGCTTGCACTCTACAATCTAATCTTCCCCATGCTAGCTCCTGGATGTAGGGTGGGCTTCACAAAGGTGCTTAGGCTCCTAACTCCCATGAAATCAATGAGAGTTAGGCACCTAAATACCTATGGGAATCCCACCCAGAATGCTTACTACTCAATGGTGCTACTCATAAAAGTAAGAACTAATTACATCTTGTAGTATACATTTGCCTGATCAGGTCATAAATAAGCATGAGGAATGGAGAATGGCATATGACAAGAAGCAGAGCAAACTGGCAGTGTGGTGTAGCATATATCCCATTCCATCATTTATTTTTTTTATTTATTTTTTTAAAGATTGCTTGTTAGTGTTTCTGATAGTGCAGGAATGGAGGGTAGAAATGTCATCACTTGGTTCTAGTTAATTGCTAAAGCTGGCAGGCTAGGAAACATTTTCAGATGACTACTTTAAGGACAACCAGATTTCAAATTTGGTTGCCTAACAAGGAAATGTGATTTCTTGAATCTTTTTTTCTTGTGGGGGGAGGATTAGCAAAAATGAGTTGCTATTTAAAATGATATTTGCTTCACTGTGTGTCGTACTGCCCTTTGCGCCCTCAAGGACAAGCTGCCGAATTGATCTGTGGTTTTTAAAATACCGGATGAGTTGAGCGATTGGTCAGTGAATACATGTGTAATTAGCCATGTACGCTGGTCTCATAATAATGCTGTAGGGGGTGTATCAGACTGAGCGGAGCCAGAGGAGGAATTTCATGACATCGTGGACAAGCTATCCGCTCCTGCTGTTGGGTGGTGTTGAGAACAAAAGTGAGGCAGGAGCCCTGTTTCTGTTCTCCGCCTGGGGTGAGCCTGAAACAGTCTGCACACCTAGGATTTTCACATACAGCCCAGCACGGAGGGTGCTTTCCTGCATGTGATTAAACTTCCTCTCTCCAAATAGATTTTTGGTTGCCCTAGGCTAGTGGATAATAGAATTTTCCAAGCTCAAAATTAAGAGCTAGGGGAAGGCCCTATATCCAGTCCCCTCCCCTCCAGTGCAGGATATTCACAAGTTTTTATGTGACTCTCTAATGATGGAACTGTTACAATCCGAAAAGGCTTATTTCCTTATGTCTTTCTACAGCCCATCCCCATTGTACAGTGCACAGTAGAGTGGAGTGCTGATCCATGCATCCGATGAAGTGGGTTTTTTACCCACGAAAGCTTATGCCCAAATAAATCTGTTAGTCTTTAAGGTGCCACCAGACTCCTCGTTGTTTTTGCCCTCAAAAGCCATTTTGTCTCTTTCTTGTATTTGCGATGAGTTTCTCACTGTAGTACTTGGTTGTATAGAGATGCTATATGCGAATCAGTTTCAAGGAAACATAAAGGAAGAGCTTACTACTGGGAACTCTTATTTGCAGCTAGCAGATGTCGTATTGCCAATACCCAACAACGAGCTGGCCTTGGAATTAAATTGCAAGAATTTAAAATTGTGACCCTCCACTCACCCACCTGACTTATTTTTAACAAGAAAGAGGACAGAGGGACAAGGGATTCAATGATCAAAAGATGTGCCTGGTTAAAATAAGTGACTCACAAAAGCTATAACAGAAGAAAGCTTTGCCAATGCACATGCTTATTGTCTTCCATAGTGTTGACAGTGACCTTCAATGAGCAGTACGCTTTATGGGCCAGATCTTCAGTTTGGGTAAATGGATGTAGCTCTATGGATTTCAGTGAAGCTACACCTGTTTACACCAGCTGAGGATCGGGCCTTTTATCTCCATTGTCTGCCTAGTATCCTTATTAAATCCCATGACCCATAAGGCTATAGTTTCTTCTTTCTTATGATCCCTAGGAGACGCAGATGAAGCAAAGGAGGTTAAGACTGCAGCTAACTGCTTTCAGACGAACTCCCTTGATGTTTGAATGAACTATTTCTTTCTTTCGCGACAACCAGCTTTGTAGCTGTGCTGCCGTCCTTTCTCATTGAACCTTGAGGATGTGCACCTTTCTGTGGAGGGTGGCCTTGGGCTGTGTGTGTGTGTGTGTGGTGATGGGGAGCTTCTGAAGGTTTCTTGTTGCTTGACTGTGTTCAATCCCCTCTCAGGGATTTTTCACTGGTGGCCATGGAGCTTTCTGCCAGCGAACCCAGCATTTATGACAAGCTATCGGAGACCATTGACCTGGTGAGGCAGACTGGACACCAATGTGGAATGTCAGAAAAAGCCATTGAGAAGTTTGTCAAGCAGCTCTTGGAAAAGAATGAGCCCCAAAGGGGACCCCCCCGGTATCCTCTCTTGATGGCTCTCTACAAGGTAAGCCATCTTTCTGAGCTGCAGGGATGGGAGATGTTGACGCTTATACATACATGCCTTTTGAGGGTTTGATGTTCTTCCTCTACATAATGGCAACTGAGGCTTGTATTTCCCCATGATTAAATAATAAAGGCACAACAGCAAACTATCCCAATGAGAAAGAAAGGAAGGAAGGAGGTAGTTGTCCTGTTCTACTTGACACTACTGAGGCCTCAGCTGGAGTACCCTGTCTAATTCTGGGTTCCACACTTTAAAAAAGATGTGGGCAATTGGAGAGAGTCTAGAGAAGAGCAACCAACGTGCTAAAAAGTTTAGAAAACCTGACTTATGAGGAAAGGGTTAAAAAAAAAAAACCCACCACCTGGGCATGTTTACTCTTGAGAAAAGAAGAGTGAAGGAGCGGACCTGATAACAGTCCTCAAATATGTTAAGGGCTGTTATTAAGAGGACAGTGATCAATTGTTCTCCATATCTGCAGACGGTAGGACAAGAAGTAATGGGCTTCATCAGTAGGGATGAAAGGGAGATTTAGGTTAGATATTAGGAAATACTTTCTAACTATAAGAATAGTTAAGCACAAATAGTACTCCTGGGGGAATTCTGCACCAAAAAAATTAAAATTCTGCATATTTTATTTGTTAAAACAACACAACATAATCACTCCAGTTTCAATTATTTTGGTAATTTATTTCAAAATACCCGTCAACAAATATGTCAACAATACAGACAACAGCAAGAAAGATTCCCCCAGGAGTAGAGGGTTAAAGAAACCCTTACAACAACCCAGTTCCAGTTGGGTGGGTAGGGGGTGGGGGACGGCGCTGGAGAGGACTGTGTAGGGCGCACAGACACCAGCACCCCCCTCCCCAAAGAGCCCAGCCGCGGGGCACCCTCTGCCTTGACACTATCACCCCTTTCCCCCCACAGATTCCAGCCACAGGGCAGCCCCCAGCCCAGAGACCAGCATCCTCTTCCCCCAGAGACCAGCAGTGGGCACACCCAGAGGCCAGACACCAGCACCCTCCTCCCCCTAGAGCCCAGCCACGGGGCACCCCACGGCCCAGACACCAGCACTCCCAGAGCCTTTATTACCCCCAGCTTCTTTACTGTTCTGCCAGGGGACATGGTGTGGTGCAGCCCAGCTCTTCCTCACTCTTTGCCAGAGCTGGGTCTTCAGGGCCCTCTCCCATCCCTGGCAGAATGAGGATCAAGCAGAGCGAGCAGCCACCAGCCCAGCTAGGCTGGGCGCTCCGCTTACTGCGAGCTGGACTCTGCAGAATCCAGCGGCCCATCTTGGCAGCCAGCAGCTCTGCAGGCCCAATTCTGCGGGGGAAACTGAATCCTGCAAAATTCTGCATTGCGCAGTGGCGCAGAATTCCCCAAGAGTAAAATAGGCTTCCAAGGGAGGTTGTGGAATCCCCTTCTTTGGTGGTTTTAAAGAACAGGTGTCGCAGTGCTTGAGGTTATTTGGTCCTGCCTCAGTGCAGGGAGCTGGACTAGATGACCTTGTGAGGTCTCTTCCAGCCCTACATTTCTGTGATTCTATGATTTTCTTGAGGAGACTCTCTGACTTTGCTATAACTAGCCACGTATCCCTGCACCCATTCTCCAGTGAGATTGCTTGAAGGAGATATGTTGACTGAGCTTTGGAACTGCCCCCAGTGTGTTGAAAGACGAGTGTCTAGGCATCCCCCTCTTAAAGAATGCGGCTCCGCCTCTGAGCTAATGAAAACTCATCACATCAGCACTTTTAGTGGAAACTTTAGTTTCCTAGTGTGATTGATATAGAGCAGTGGTTCCCAAACTGGGGTTCACAAAGTGTTACAGGGGGTTCTTGGGAAAAAATTCCCTAATGGCGGACAGAGCTGTCCATAGGGACCCCGGGCAGCATGGGGCAAGCAGTCCGGAGCCTCTGGACTTCCAAGAGCTAAGCAGATCAAAGCAAGCAGATCTATCACACTGAGGAGATTTAAACTTCAAAACTCCTTATAAGAAATGGAAAGGGAGGTGGATATTTTTTGCTGTTTTTAAAATAAATAGGCAGCTAGTATTGTTTTTTAAATTATTATGAAGAACAAGTTTAAGCTTTGTTGTAACGTGCGTTGTTTGCCTGGACTGCTCAAGACCTGAATGCTTGTGTAGGAGGAACTCTGAGCTGGTTTCTTAAATATCTTTATGCTGTTTCACATCTGATACTCCTTGATGAAACATAGGAGCCTTGTCTTATAACAGACTTATTCAAAGTGATACAAGCTACGAAAGTGTGATCTTGGAAGAGTGTTGCCGTTTTCATAATGTAAAATAAAAATAAATAAATATAAAATACTCTAATGATAAATAATAAATAGTGTGTAATAAAATGTGTTTTTATGATATGCTTATATTTCCAAGATCGCTACTTTTTATAATTTACACTCAGGTAAAGGAGAAAATCCCTGGAAATATTCATTTTTAGGAGGGGGTTCGTGAGACTTGACATTTTAGTGAAAGGGGTTCACGGGTTGTTAAAGTTTGGGAACCACTGATATAGAGGAAGGATGGGACTTGTGGTTAAAGCTCAGGGTAGGGACTCAAGAGATCTGGGTTGTACTCCTGGCTCTGACACAGACTCCCCATTGACCTTGCACCTGTCTGCATCTGTTTTCTCATCTTAAAATGGAGATGCACCCCTCAAGAGGTTTAATGTTGGGAAAGTGCTTTGAGATTCTTGGCGGGAAAGTGCTACATAGTTTCAAAGTAGGGTATTTATTGGGTAGGGGTGGTGGGTAAGGAGACAATTCCCAGTAGGGAGTGGTCAGATATTTGCTACAATGATGAGAAATTTCCCATTAAAAATACTACTGGATATAATTTTATTGTCCTCTTCTACAACGGACTCTAAAGATTTTTTTGCCATCAAAAGAAGTCCAGTTTTGTCATTCCCAAGAATACACAAATGCTACATAGTGAGACGGCGGGGGGGTCTTCTGGTTTGTATTCCTAGTTCTGTCAACTCACTGTGATTTCTTTGGGGTTTATTTTGGCTGATTGTACCAATGAAATAACTTCACCAGAGTGTTTTGAGGCTTGGTTAATGCTTGCAAAGTGCTTTGAAATCCTTGCATAAAAGATGCTATGGAAGTGCAAAATATCTGATTAGAGACTAGGAGTCTAGAACTGTTTATGGAGATCCCTGGCCTTTCTGATGGAGAATGTTAGTATTTAAGTGTTAAAAACAGCCCCCCATGTCTGCAGATGTTTGTTTAAATACCAATTATCTTCATTCTTGTACAGCTCCAGTGAACGGAACTGAATGAGAAGTCTATACCTGCATGTGACTAGCATTGCTGTTTAAATGAGGTGTCTCAGTGGAAGTTAAAACACGCACAGCTCAGACACTAGAACCCTTCTTCATACCTGGACGGAAAAAGTTTCCATTCTGAAGACGTCTCCTTCTTTCAGTGTAATTAATCACTTGCCTGTCTTCTCTCACAGGGCCTGCTTACCCTGGGCTTAATCTTGCTAACTGCGTACTTCGTGATGCAGCCGTATAGCCCTTCGCCACCTGAAACCACGCTCTCCAGAACCCATGCCTGGGGCTTCCTCGTCGGTCACATCCGGCTGCTGTCTTTGCCTATTGCCAAGAAGTACATGCTGGAGAGTAAGGAAATAATTTCTTTGCTGTTGCTTAACAGATGTGGTGAGGCCGGAAAGACAGTTGACTCCAAGTTGAATAGTAACTGCACACGCCTGCTGAATATTTCACTTTCCACCAAACTAATAACACTTTACTGTGATTGCACCAGTCTTGTTTCTAGCACCGTATTTACACGCAGTCTGTTTTATCAGTAGCCAGAGCATGAAGTTAGCCTGAATAAGATTCCCACAAGCAGTTTCCAGTGTCTAGATCTGGGCTGGGGTGTATCTTCTCTATTAACTTTTTATATCAAATCCTTCTCTTCTTCTAGTACCAAAGGCCCTGGTGGAGAAGTTCACTTTCCCTCTACCAGCATATAAAAACAGTGTCCTTGCTTGAAGTGACTCAGTAAGGTACTCAGATATTGCAGTGATAGATCGATTTCCCCGTAAATGCTGCCTCTTCGTTCTCGGTTAAGTAAGTGGGAGGTAGCTTTGTAAATCGAAGACCCCTGCAGTTCTGATTGGTTTAGGGAAAGGCAAGCTTTGCCCATTAGTGTGTTGGGAGAAGACTCTGGGCTTAATAACTGCAGCTTTTGTACACCTAGAACTCCCAGGGAAGTCAATGGCAGTTCCATGCATGGGATAGCTAGAGCATTGAATCCCTGAGTAGGTTTGTCAGTGTCACAGTGATGAACACAGTGTAAATGCCTGGATAGACATAATAGGAACGGAAAAGTTTGTGCTAAGTTCTCGTTTCCATTCTAAGTCAATTTCCACCAACCCAGCGGGACCGTGGGTGGGCAGTAGCATAGGGTCCTGTGGTAATTTTGATAAATCCCTCCTCCAGACTCCAGTAATGGCAATAAAGTTTTCAGTTATTCTAACTGAGAAGGTGGCGTGATAGTGATTGTCTTGCAGCCCATTGTAAAGCAAAGGCTCAAGTTCTTGCCCTGAGTTGGTTTATATTTAGCGGCAGCGGTTCATTGTGTTAGAGTTCCATTATCTGGCTTTGAACTTCCTGTATCCGCTAAAAAGGATCCTCTGAAATGCCAGCTCCATTCTGCCTTTTCTCTGAGTGTCTCTCTCTGTTCCGTTGACATAAACACTAGACGGGCTATTGATTGAATCCCAAGTGGGTGGGTCATGGTATCCCTCGTTCATTTCCTAGCTTGCAAATTGGGATTTCATGGGCAAAAAAACCAGAGGAGAGGCCTCTGATTCCACGCTGGCATTGGTAGCCTGCTTATCTAACTCTCCCTACGTGTACTTGCAAAAATGTCCTTCATGCCAGTAAAATGTGTCTCAACTTCTCTGCTGGAAAGAGAAACATGTCAGCTAGTTCTAGGCTTTCAATTTTTTTTTAACTTGATCTAGTTAATAAAATGCCAAAATACTTTCAGATGCTGCAATTTGTATGTACGTGGTTGTCTTGAGTGGGGAAAGGACAGTAAGGTTTCCTGACATTGTGGGGAATATCTAGGAAAGAGGCGAAGTCCCAATTCAGCTTCTGTTGAAGTCAATGAGCATCTTCCTATTGAGTTCAGTGGGAGCTGGATCAGCCTTTTTATGTTGGGGTGAATGGTAGGAGATGGAAAGGCATCCTAAGGGAATAGGAAAAGCCAGGGACTCTGGGAAGTTGGGAGAAGTTGTTAAAAATGTTTAAGTACCATAACTTTGCATGGATTTTAAGTCTATTCTAGATGGTGAAGCAGTGTGGTTTGACTAAAGGCCAAGGAGTCAAAGATAACCCCCCAGGCTTTGCAGATCAAGTGCTGTGGGACTGTTTCATTTTGGGGGGGTTATTTTTGTGTGCCACCTATGTGGTAACCATAGCACCCAGACTTGAGCTCTGCAAGGTAGGTTTAGTGTCTCTGCCCACTTCAGGAATAGGGATGTCATCTCTCATTGGAGCTGTCTCTTGGAAGAGGGAGCTGTGTATCCAGGGCGGCCGATGTTGATTGCTGAGGTGGCGTGTACATGAGCAGTGCTGGTGATTGGCGGTTTCACAGTGCTGCAGTGTGATTGGGGCCGTATAAAAAATAGTGCAGAGAAGCTAAAACAAGGGAGAGCTTGGGAGATAAAGAGGGAATTCAGGCAGTAGCTGGTGTCCACAGCCCACTGCTGGGAGACCACCCCTTAGTTGATCAGTGCCGCAGACCTTCTCCGACCCCTTCCAGCCTGGCAATTTGATGGGAAAATCCAGCTGACTTGATGTTCCCTGGAACCTGTAAACACGCCTAGCTCCATTTTCCTGCCCAGTGCTTCTGTAGGAAGTGTAGTTCACAGCTTGGCTAGTCACTGTTGCTACAATTCCCACACAGGATAGATAATAAAAGGGAAAGAAGGCTGCTGCTTGTCTCGGCAAATGGAATACTGGACACCCTGATAATTAAAAAACGTTAATAGCTATGGTTTGACCAAGAGGAAACCAGTTTAGGGGCCTAAAATATTCTGCCAGTGACCTCTGTGGAGGGGCCAAGTGTCTGGGATGAGTTCTGATTTTCTTTCAAACTTATAGCTTCATGAGTTCAGTGGAGCCTCTTTTAAATCTCTCTTCATGTGCTGTGCTTGACTTAACTAAAAGGGCAGTGGGGAGAGAAAATAGCAGTACATGTGTGTTGGAGGGATGTCACCACTGAGGGAGAGGAGTCATTTAGGGTAGTAGGTGGAGCAATGAGATAGGAGAAAGGAAACAGGCCGAAAGTTAGGAAATGCAGTGAGATCGAGAGACTGGAATAGTCTCCAAGCAAGGCAGAAGCACCGTCCCTTTGGACATTTAAAACTGGGCAACATGCTAGCCTGAGACACATGCTAGAAAATATATTGCAAGGATCTTGCACTGGCAAAGGAGGAAGGAAGGTGGCACAGTTAAGGCCCTTGACAGAGACTTGGGAGGTCTGGGCTCAAGCCTGGCTATGCTGCAGATTTCCAGTGTGACCTTGGGCAAGTCACTTATCTCTCTGGGTCTCAGTTTCCCCATCTGTAAAATGGGGATTTTAATCTACCACCCGTTGCCTGTTTTATCTATTTAGTTCTTTGTGGGTTTAGGGTTTCTTACTATGGGTACGTACTGTGCCTTGCATAGTGGAGCCCTGATCTATAGGCCCCACCCAACATGCACTGCTCCTGTAGTAATACTAGGGTGGAGTAGATGACCACGTGGGTTTTTCCCTCTTTGGTTTTTATGATTCGTTTAGCTCTGAGGCCCGTTTTGGGTTAAACTTTCAACATTCCCTTAGTGCTCCAGCCTTTCTTACTGCTTACTACAGGAAGGTCATAATGCTGAGTTTGTCATCCCACTCATTTCCATGACTGTAGGTTGTGATGGTCCTAAAGGCAGGATTAGGCCTTTGCTAAGAATGGCCCAAAAGGAGAAACTGTGCCAGGAGGCAAAAAGTGATAAAGCAGCTAAAGGGGAAGGAAAAAGGAGCGGAGAAAAATACTAACCAAGGGATCAGAGATCATTTTCTAGGGGGACTGATTATGACACCCAGAGTCTTTCACATCTTGGTCACCAGTTCAAATCCAGCTGAGGCTGATATTGATTGAAAGTCCCCTGTCAGGGGTTCTGAGGCCACTATAGGTATGTCTACGCTACACACTGAGCTCGGCTTCTGATTCACGTTTGAGCTCAAGACCCCCTTCCATGCACACACACATCAGTCTGTCTTGGGCCAGCAAGTACTCAGGGTCCTAGGACCCTGCTAGGGGGATGAGTCAGAGTCCAAGTCCCACTGTGACTCAGATCCAAGTCCTGACATTGTGCAGTGTGCACACAGCTCAAGTTGTAGACCAGAGTCAGGTGGTCTGCGTAGTGCAGTATGGATGTATGAGCACAGCTGGGAGCCCCAGGTCCAGCAATTGTTAACCCAGGTTTACAATGCAGTGTGGACGCTCGAGCATGGGCTTGGAAACACAGAGTTCACAAACCCGGGTCTCTCAGACCCATATTCAGTGTAGACGTACCTTATATGAAATAGGCCTGACAGCCTTGGTCTAGTTCTTGGTAGACAAACACTGGCCATGCAAAACCCACCAACCTAACTGGCACTATCACGGGCAGCGTCTGTATAGAGGCAAGAGGCTGCCAGGCGCCAGGGAGTGTTGTGAGGATGTGTGATAAGGATTGTGAGCCCCTCATACTATGGCAATGGGGGGGCCATACAAGCACCTAGTCAAAATAGATAGGCGCTCTTCCCATGGGCATGTGGATCTGATACATGGTAATGGATGGGATATAAATAGCTTGACAGACTGACCAGCTGGTTCTCATAAGGTTCCTTCTCCACCCCCACCCCTGCCCGCCACATCAAAGTAGCTGCATACCTCGGATATTTTTATTCTCATTTCAATGTGAATTTAGATGCCAGATTGACAGCTGTGGATGGCTGAACCCTTCTCAACAGAACAGGTGCAGCCTGGGCTGCGTCAGCTCAAGCCTCCTTCACACAGCCTGCTTGCCTGCCACATACCTGCCTTGGAAGGAGCCACTCTAGGGGCAAGTGGATAATCCACTGTCAGTGACCCACTAGTGGTGTTCTTTGTGATGTGGATTCCTGAGAAATGGCCTGAGACCCAGTTCGCCAAACTCATTTCACACAGGTCCCCAAACAACCTTCAGATTGTTGTTGTATTACTGTGGTCCCAGGAGTCCGAGTCATGGGCCAGGACCTCGTTGTGCTAGGTGCTGTCCAAACACAGAACACAAAGCTAGTCTCTGCCCCAAGATGCCCACCCGGGGATGTTAATAGCTTTCAGTCACAACTCAGGCTGGATTTGAGCCAGCAAACTTGAGGGAGAAGGTTCCATTGCCCGTTTACGATCTCCTGAGCTGCCCAGCTCACCGCAACAACTTTCTCTTTGGACGCTTATTTTCTGCTTCACGTTTTGGTCGCATACTAAAATGAAAAGAATAGTGAATATGTTCCACCCTCTCCATTTCCCATAGGAGCCCTCAAGTTGTCCGTGAATCACTTGGACACAACAAAGGGTTGTTTATTGTGTGTGTGTGTGTATTTAAATTTTCAGTGGGTTGGAACTTTATTCTCAAATCTTTCTGCCCCCCAAATTGTTAATGAAAACCTCAAGGATTATATCCTTTTCTGAATGGTGTTTATGCTAATATTACCTGCTATCAGGTCCACTAAATGCTCCCCTCAACGTGCTTTGCAACTGCATTTTATTTGGTGTGAAGGCAGCCACCCCTGAGATGAAACAAACAAGTCCTGTATCATTGCGCCTGTGGTAAAATAATCTTCCTTGGTGTTTCTGCCATGAAATTGAATGAAATGCCCATGTTGGCAGGAGGAGCTACCCTTATCTAGGGCCTGATCCTGACTGAGCATCCTCTACCCTGATTGAAATCAATGGGATCTGCAGGTGCTCAGCACTTCCGAAAATCAGGCCCAAGACGTCTCATGCAGGGCACACACAAACTGCAGCATATAAGATCAGAGGCTGCTCGTGGAAACGTTAGCCCATGTGACTCTCCCCAGACCACAGAGGGGAGTAGGTGTTGGAGGTGAGATTAGAGTTTGGGAGGTCCTGGCTCCCAGTCCTGTGCTCAGACTACCAGGCCACGTAGATCGGAGGAGTCTAAAAATCTATTAAAACAGATTGTGGATGAAACTGATCAAAAATCAGCCTTGCCATGGTTGTCATGTTTAAGCAACAAAATGTAACTGAAGTGTGGTTATCATGTTGCAGAGCTCCTCTCCGGTGCAGTTGAGTGCTAAGTGTGGGACAGATCACAGAGGGAGTGGTTAGCTGGCCCTGAACAGTTGGGAGAAAGTACAACAGCAATGTTTGTCTTTTGGCTGGCCACCTCCAGTTTTGCTTGAGGCTTATTTGGCTCCCAACCATGTTCCAGCTTCCCTGTGAGCTTAACCCTTTCCAGAGCAGCCTTTGCTGGGCCAGCCACCCACAGATGTCTGTGTCTATGGGATTTATATGGCCCTGATTACTGTAACATCTGAGCACCTCACAATCTTTAACATATTTGTCCTCACAGCCCCCTGTGAGATAGGGCAGTGCTATCATTATCCCATTTTACAGACAGAGGACTGAGGCGTTGAGGATATATCAATACTATAAGGGCTACAGCTGCATTGTAGCACTATAGCGTAGACTCTTGATACAGCGCCGAAAGGAGATTTTCCATAAATCCATCCCCTTCGAGAGGAAGTAACTAGGTTGACGGTGCCACATGACAAAACGACTTAGCAGCATTTACACCGAGACTTAGGTCAGCTTAACTGTGTCTCTCAGGGGCATGAATTTTTCTGGTGGAGCAGGAACCGAACCTGGGTCTCCCATGCCAGCGCACTGACCACTGGACCAGCCTTCCTTTCTACCATCAACCACAAACCTTGGTGAGAGACAGATGATGATTTTCATTCGCTTCCCAGCAAAAAGCACTTCTGCCTAATGGGGCACTCAGCTTTTGCACCAACTTCACTATGCCTCAGGGCTCCCTCTGAATCTTGTTGCTGCTGCGAGCTCTTGAGACATAATAGCAGACACATGTGTTGGCTCATGTTTTTAAAAATAAAGGAAAAGGAAAAGTCAGGCTGGCTTTGCAGTGAAGGGTGATGTAGAGTCTTCATATTTTTCAGCTTTACTTTGGCCCTCATTCAAGCAGTGGGATTGTTTATTTGAAATTGCTGACGGTAAACTATTATTTCGGGATTGTGGAATGCAGAAAACTTGCTATGTTTTTGCATTTGGAAGACTCCAGTATCTCTCCCATTCCCTGGCTCCTTCCTCCGCCCCGCTCCCCCTGCCCTTGTATGTTTGTTAGCGGAGGTTTCTGGGGGAAGCACTGATGTGCTACATCTGTGAATGATACCTGCCTCTCAGGGCTATTGTGAAGCTTCATGTGTGTGTTGTGATCCTTGGATGGAAGCAGCTATAGAATTGCAAAGTGGTGGTGTAATTTTCCTGTCCGAGTTGTGCTGGGAGTCGGCGTTGTGTATGCTGCCTTACAGGGCATCTGCTCATAGCTGGAGGTGCAGGGTGGAGTGGATTTCTTAAAGGGTCTTTCAGCCAACCAGAACGTTTATCTTTCAATGAACAGGTTAGTTGCTGCAGAATTGCCCTGCTTATTCTGATCACTTGTTTACATGAATTGTGAATCCGACCATTCAAATGAAATTGGAGATTTTATTTCCCCATTTTTAGTTGGATCAGAATGATTATTCAATCCCTCTAGCTATGAGTGAAAGATGTTCTTTGACCAGCCACTTGCCCATTGGTGAAATGTGTGACTTTGACCCATGAGACATTGACCCGTTTGACCCAGAACAAACCATAGGCTATTTTGTTAGCAGGTTTCCCTTGGTAGATGCTTCCCACCAGCTTTGAAGGGAGATGAGCTATATCCAAATTACCCAGAGATAGGGATGAGGATTGTGAGCGCTAGGCAGGGGCCATCTCTTTGTACTGTGTTTGTACAGTGCCTAGCAGAATGGGGTCTGGGTCCATGCCTGGGTCCCTTAGGTGCTAGTGCAATATAAAACAGAACCTGGCTTACGTGAGGAGAAGGTCAGGTTCCCTTAGGTACTCCCCCCCCCCCCCCCCAGATCCTGGGCTATGCCCGGGGAATGGGAGCACGGCTCAGACACCCCCTGAGAGGCAAACCCCTCCCATACCCCTGCTCACATGAGGGGTGCAGTGAGAGGGGCTCAGACTCCCCTAGAGGAGTAGGGGACCCCAGGTCCTGGCGCACACACACAAGGGGAGAATGTGGGGCTGACAGGCATCTCTGCCCCCATTCTCCCTTAGTTCCTCTGACACTCACCCTCTTGTCCCCTTCCCAGTGTCCCTCCTCCGACCCCTCCAACCTCCCCTACTGTCCATCCCCAGAATCCCCGCTTCCCAGAATCCTTCCTCCCTCCCCTGCCAGCAAGCTTTACGCGTCTCATTTCTTTTTTTTTACAAAAGTACTTTGATTACATTCCCCCAAAATGAACCCCCTGCCCCCCCCCGACACAGCCAGATTTTAGCAAGGTGCTTTCCCACCCTTCCCAGATTTCTGACTGAGATGAGACTTGACCTGATGCTGGCTGGGTAAGTTCTTGGAGATCAAAGGCTTACTGCTCAGCCCCTCAAGCTATTCAGCTGCCGTGAAAGTTTTCCACCTACAAATCCTGTTAGCCTCGCTGTCTGCACATGCTCAGTGATCTGTTTGGCGCTTGACCCTTACTCCAGAGCCCAACTGGAGAGCCAAATTCTTTCTAATAACATTCTGAATTTTGTTCCCCCACCAAGGGCTAGTGGGTACCATGTGCTCTGGGGGTAGCCCTCAAGCGAGTGAGAACCTTGTGTCAGGATGAGATCCAAGGTTTGATCCCTAGGTCTGGGCCAAAAAACATTGGCAGAATATACCTTTTCAGAAGCTGTTTATTTGGGAGGGGGGGCTGTATCTTTGGAACCCTTTGGTCAAGTGACCTCAAATTTGGATCACTACCCATACTCCGCACCCCCACGAAGCATCTGGATTTTAGAGCACTAAGAAGAGCCTTTCATAGAATATCAGGGTTGGAAGGGACCTCAGGAGGTCATCTAGTCCAACCCCCTGCTCAAAGCAGGACCAATCCCCAGATAGATTTGCCCCAAATCCCTAAATGGCCCCCTCAAGGATTGAACTCACAACCCTGGGTTTAGCAGGCCAATGCTCAAACCACTGAGCTATCCCCCCCCCCCCCCCAAACAGAAATGACCTCTCAATCTTAACTGTAGTGCAGCTAGTGCTCCATTGAAATAATAAACACTCCTGTGAAAATAGGCCTTTCTGAACTCATCTGATGTCTGCTGCACCAACATGGTCTCATTCGGACTTTATATTATAAATGACTGTGTTAATTTTTAGCCTAGTTTAAAAATCGTTTTATTTATGGAGGAAGGATGGTCCTTGTAGCAAAGATGTGATTTCTGGCCCTGGCTTGGCCACTGTCTTGCTGTGTGATTTTGAGCAAATCGCTTCATCTCCGTGCTCTTAGTTTCCACAGCTGTAAAATAGGGATGATCATTGCTTCCTTCCTCAGAGACTAAATTGCATTAATTAATTAATATCTGTAAAGTGCTTTGAGATTCTTAGGTGGCAGACTTTTCAGAGAGTCGTATTAGAGGATCTTACAGTTATGTAGTGCTTGTCATCCCGATGGACCCCAAAGCACTTTGCAAGCTGAATCATTGGGTATGGGATGTAGAAACTGCAGTAGAGACAGCAGAACAAAAATATACACCATACAAATGGGCGAGTGAGCCACTCGAGGGGGCGTAGAGGTTAGAAGTCGGCAGTGGTGCTAACGTGGCCGTTGGCTGGTTGTGTCTCAGAGGCAAGCACAGATGGGAGATGACTCTGGAATGGAGGCCAAAGGCATTTCAGTGCTGTCAGCGCTGGCTAGAGGAACTGAGAGCCTTTGTTTAGCCGTGCTCAATCTTGGCCCAGAAACAGGGTACCTAGCAACACCAAGATGAGGCCTGCATCCTTCCGCAGATTTAATGAAGCTGTTGTTTAACGCCGTAGTTTGTCCAGATAAAGGATTCTGGTCATAAGCATGAAGACAGGTTTCTGTGACTTTGGCCGCATATTCTTTTGCTGTCATGGCAATAGTGGTTCATTTAGAACAGAGACCTCACTTTTAGGTTAAGGGCTCCGTTCTGCAAAGCCCTACTTCCAGAAGGGCTCGTTAAACTAGCAGAAAATGACATCACAAGCTCCCGTGGCTGAAAGTTGAAGCAACTGGAAACATGGAGTGCATTTGTAACAGTGAGGGCAATTGACCATTGGAATAATTAGGGATGCAGTTGGAGTCTTCATCCCTTGCAGTCTTTAAATCAAGATCAGATGTCTTCCCAAAGGGTCTGTTCTAGCTCAGTGACAAGTTATTGGGCTCAGTGCAGGAATTCAAAATCCTCTGCAGGAAGACACAGTAGATGACCATAATGGCTCTCCTGGCCTTAAAGTCTGGGAAAATAGCCCCTTTTTCTTGTGATCTCTCCCATTGACGTCCATAAAAGTACTTGTGAAAAAGGCCTGCAAAGGTGAGTAAGGAGTTCTTGGGTCTCAAGCAATCATCAGAAATTGGAGACCCCCTCAGAAATTTGTTGGACTGTTCAAAATATTTCCCGTTGTGCAGGGGTCTCATTAAAGCCATTTTGAAAGGCCTGTGGTTTAAGCAGCTGTGTAGCAGTACGCAGATGTTGTTATGGAAGGATCAGCAGATGTCCATTTCAATCGCATCTAGTGCACCTAAAATCTGAATAGATAAATCATCCACTGGCTCGCAAAGCAACAGGATAGATGAGTCATTTTGCCATGCTTGTAGGGGTCCACCTCAAGCCTGAATTCGCCTTTGAATAGCCTTGGGTTAAAATTAGTCACGCTTATTCCACAGCTGATTGGAACCCAGATCTCTGAGGCTTATTTGTCGACCCACCCTGATTTCCACTGCTCTGGTACTTTCTGACAATGCAGCTCCCATCCTGTGAGGAGGCTGCAGTATTGGGTGGTGGTTATTGGAAACTGGCCAGCACAATAGACTTAGAAGGAAAAAAACAAAAATTGAGCACACAGCAAAACAGCATATAGACCAGCACTCTTTAAGGGCCTGATCCAAAGCACATTGAAATCAATGAAAAGACTCCTGTGGGTTCAGGTGGGTTTAGTGCTGTTACTGGTTAAGACTTCCTAGGACTTGTTCAGAGAGAGGAGGCAGGAAACCTAGAAGAAAATGTGTCTGAAACCAGGTTGGGAGGCTTCTTTGCTTGACTGTCTCGCTGCCGTGTCTGCTTGGTGCAGGGAGCTCTTTTCCATTCAGCATGAATGATGGGGGCCGTCCCTTTCTCTAAAGGCAGCATCTAGAACAGTGACTGCAAAAAGCTGGGACCTGATCTAAAGCCCATTGAAGTCACTGGGCGTCTTCCCATTGCCTTTGGAGCAGGTTTTCCAATGCGGAGAACTCATCTTCGGTCCACCTAGTAAACTGCCACTAGTTTGCCTAAAGGAGCTTTTCTGAGTCTTGGGTGCTTTGTGGGCCACTCGTGGAAAGCAAAGTCAGGGGTTGCCCCTAGCTCTTCGCATCATGGTGCTACAGAACTTTACAGGGTCCCTGAACTAGATTTCCGGCCTTGTCTCTCAGCCTGCTGCTGTTGACTGATGTTAAACCACAACACGGCGCCTTGACTAAGGAGAACGAGTTGGTGACTGGGGCCTTGCTCTTTCCATGTGAGTGGGCCGCCATTGACTTCATTGGGGTTCTACACAGGCACAAGGGTGGACCTGGGCAGATCCAATTGCAGGAGCAGTGCCCAAGCTTGTTAAGAACCTTTTAGTTTCCAATCCAGCTGTGCTGCACACAAGCCCTTATTGGCTTTGGCATTCATATGCATCTGCAGGTTTAAAGACCGTTGCATTCCTCGGTGAGGAGAGGGCCAAATACTGAGACATTTTGTGGAAATGTAAAAGAGGGTGGGGCGGTCATTTAAAACCGATTATAATTTGAACGACTTGTTCTGTCATGGAAATGTTGACCCCAAATCCCTCTTACATTAATCACAGTAACATTCAAAAAGAAGTTTATTGCATCTGTGTATTTGCATTAGCAGTAGCATATAAGAGCCCCATTGCGCTAGGTGCTGTACAACTACAGAACAAAAAGACGGTCGGTGCCCTGGAGACCTAAGTTTAAGACGAGACGAGTGGTGGATATGACATGCAGGCAGGGGAGCGTGATGTGAGAATGAGGCAATATTGGTCAGAATGATAGGCTGTGGTCGCCGCACAGCAGTTGCCTTCCTGCGAAAAGCGAGAGGGCTGTATGAAAATATAGCAGAGGAGGGAAGGGTAGTTGCAGCTGGACCGTTGCCTCCGTAATGTACATGTGTAGTAGGACATATCAATACAACAGCCACTCCCACTCGTCCCGGGAATAATTACGCACGCATGCAGCTTTACATTGCAATGGAGCTTGATATAATCGTAGCTCGACAGTAACAGTCTGTCCTGTTTGTATGAAGGTGCCTTCTCCTGTTAAATCTACAAACAGATCACACACCCAGTGTGCTTCACTTAAAACCCCAATGATCCCCCAGGGTGGCTGGACAGAGTGATAATCTGAAAGGAATGTAGGCGTCTAATCAAAATGGAGAACAAATACTTTGTGAAGTGCCTGCTCCAATCCCTCGTGTGCTCTTACAGGCGCCTTGTCCTCCCATTTACATGCAGTCTCCGAGCCTTTCATCACTCCCTCCCTTCTTAGCAAGGCCTGGCCCTCCTCTCCGGTCACACTTCTCATGCAGGTCACACACATTCTGATACGCAGACTAACACCCTCAACAATAAATCTAAAAGATTAATTAAAAACAAACCAACCCAGCCCCGCCAGCAGCACTGGGAATACATCTCGAATGCTCTCTAGATGGCTTATTCATGGCAAAAATAAATAACCTCTTCAATCGGGCAATTGAGAATGCAAATATCCCATGCTAATTCAAAAGAGAAATTGGGCTCTGGACTGGAGAGCTGATTAACATACAATCATGCAGGCTACTGCGCTCTCGGTCTCATATAGAATTTCAGCAGACCAATTGGCTACAACACCCTAGGACAGTATTTAGAGGCTTTCACGATAAACAGATTATTTTAATGTTCCTTGCTTTATAGTGAATTGCCATTGTCTAGTCCCAAGATATGTTTTATTGTTCTCTGTCCATGCTAATGGCGACCGCAGTTACTCCGATGAGATCGTTCAGGTCTTTGTTTCCCATCAGCGACCAGATGGGTTTTTAAATTCACACTCCCTACTGCTGACAAAACAAAGATTTTCCTTTTTTCTTTTGTAAGCCGGGAGGATGGGAACAGCACATTGAAGTGGCTGCTTCTTCTGTCTGTTAAAACATCATACATGTGGAGGGGTGGAATTGACCTTTTGCTGGGAATAAAAATGTTATACTTTCATATCTTTTTAACAAAAACTGTGTGTTTTCCGGTGAGAAACAGGAATTCTATCCTGATCCTTCTTAGTCCCTATATCAGCATAATATGTGAAATGCACTGTTCAAGCCTTACAGATTCACTCATAATAAAGAATTGAAGCCTGGGACCTGCATGAATAAAAAAAAATAATAGTTCCAAATAATCCTCCCATATTGTTATCCGTCAATGAACCTTAAACCTCCTTGACTGTTGGCAAAGAGGGGAGCTAAAGTAGGGGAAATAAATCTAATGCTTTCCCATCGTATGATGCCTACCAGATATAACCTGTTACATGTCATAACTCCAATGTTCATTCACATTTGGGAGCTTATTATTTTTATTGATTTTAGTATTAAAAAAGTCTCCAATCGTTTGGGTGCATGTTCAGTAGAAACACTTAGGCTATGAGCTTCAAAGCCATCTGAAGGATTTGGGCACCCAGTTCCTGGCCATTCAAACCCTCCAGGTGACTTGGAAAATCACAGCTTAAAGGCCCTTATGGCATGTCTGGATTAAAGCGTAGGCACTATAGGCCCATACCTGGGATCCCAGCTCTTGGAGTTACATGAGATGAGAATCTTAGCATTCGTTACAAGTGTTTCCAGCCCTCTTGGATGCAAAGAAAAACTTGAAAATGTGATGAGTGTCGCTAATGTCTGTCTGAGTCTGCAGGTGGCATGAAACAGTAGCTCCATTTGGCTTCTCTCTGAAATGTGCTAGCACCCTAAGGAGGGGGCAGGGCCGCAGGCTGGGAGCAGGTCTATGGGGGTACCATGTGAGCTGTGTGTAGGCCTCTGTTTTGCTTTAACCCAGCCCTGCCTGCTCCTGCAATCTGAGGTGTGTGGGCCGTCCCCTGCACCCATGTGGAGCGCTGTTGACTTCACTGGGACTCCATGAAGGTATACATAAGGGTCTCCCTGTACAGAGCAGATTGTATAATCAGGACCGTAGCTTTTACCAGCTGAGACCCTGATCCTGCAATTTACATATGTGGACCCCTGAACATTGAGGTCAATGGGGCATTAATCATTACCTCTTCTGTGCCCATTTATCCATCCGAAGTAACTTGGATCATCCCCATAACTCAGACTCCTTTCTGGCAGGGATCGGCTAAGAGTTCAGCACCCAAACTGATCTTTTAAAAAAAATTACACAACCAGATAGAAATAAAAATGTTGACGATTTAAAAAAATATATTTCAGCAGAGTTTCTATCTTGTTTAAATCCAAACCATTCCCTTGCAAGCTCTGCAACCAAGTCCTAGCAGCACTGTGCTACTGTATACACCTCTACCCCGATATAACGTGACCCGATATAACACGAATTTGGATATAACGTGGTAAAGCAGTGCTCCGGGGGGGCGGGGCTGCGCGCTCCGGCGGATCAAAGCAAGTTCGATATAACGCGGTAAGATTTTTTGGCTCCCGAGGACAGCGTTCTATCGGGGTAGAGGTGTACTTGAAACTAGCCTAGGGACACAAGCGGAGCCTGCCCAAGCTGAGTGCCAGGTAAAAATCAAATAGGCAGCTGAGGTTGTGAAAAGCGAATGATTTTGATAGTCTAAGGTGCTGGTAATGACACCAGTAAGGACATTTTTAACCTGACGACTTAGTTTTGTCTTCTGGATGTCTTTTAAACGGAAGAGCAATCCAAACATTTTCTTTGTGGATTTGTTTCAGTTTAGTCGCACAATAATAAAGGCCCATCAAATTTCCCCAAACTTCTGTAGTAATGGCATAATCTAGCCCGCATGCCTCACAGATTTACAGACAAATGGAAATTTCCATAAAGCTCTTCCATGCACAACCCCACGACCCTGTCTCCAAAAACATCAATTCACTGCCTTCTCTAACACCAAAGGAAAAAGAGTCTATTAAAAGCAACATTGATTACTCCACCAAAGCTTGCCCGATTAATTATTCTTAATAGCGAATAAACCTTGGATGCCATCAGTAACCTGACAATATTTTGTGTTGGGTTTAGCGCTAACGAGTTTATAATCTGGACTCCGTTACCTTTCCATTTGACTCACCCTGATATAAAGCTTGGTGTTTCTTTTTCCTCCAGAGTGCCATGACTGGCGGGGACTAGACTGCAGGCAGAATGGTTCTGAGATTCCTGCCAACTGCTCTTGCTGCGCTGCCATTCAAAGCCTTCAGGTAGTGACTGACCTAGGACAATTATCAGAAAACCTCCAGAGGCCTCAGCCCCTCTTAATCAAGGTAATGCATATGTTTTTAATGCCAGAAGGGAGGGTTGTGATCATATCGTCTGACCACCTGCATAACACAGATCAGAGGATCACTCCCCGTGATATCTGCATTAAGCCCATCATTTCTGTTTGCGCTACAGCAGCTCTTTTAGAAAGACATCCAGTCTTGGAGACTTAAAGTGATTGAGATCCCACCACATCCCTAGGTGAATTGTTCCAATGATTAATTGCTCTCCCTGTTAAAATGCAAAGCCCAGATGGCCGCCCCTGTTTGATGTGATGCCAGGAAGTGGAAATGGGAGAGAAAATAGGCCAGGTTAACGCTGCTGATCTTTCTCTTTTGCTGTTATTTAAGACAGGGCAGCATCTGTCTTATGATGAACTGAAGCATTTTCAGTCCCAGTACCCGGAATTGACAGAGATCACAATAGAAGAGAATTCAGCTGAACTCTGGCGCTGCCTTCCAAGACAGATGTTTCCATTTGCCCTCCCCTGGTGAGTTGAGACAAAACACATGGAAGTTGCATGCCACTCTTTTCCAGGGGTGCCCAAGCTTTGCCCAGTTCAGAAATGTATTGATGACTTCTCAGGAGCCTGAGGGTTACACCTGATTGGCAAAGACAAGCTAGGAGCAGAATTTAGCCCACCTTTGCTCCTAATGGAAATGCAGTCCATGGAGACCGCTGGCCTCAATGCGGAATGCTCCATCCTGAGCCACGTGGAAGGCTGCTCTGATCAAGTTGGAGCATTGCATGCTGGGACTTGGTGTGCTGTTCCTCACAGTAAAGATCAGGCTGAACTTGAGTCGCATGGTACAATTTCTTGGGCATAATCTGATCTCAGTCCGAAGGAAACCATCTACGTTCCAGATATAACTGTGTGGAGTCTTGAAGTGTGATTGGGGGGCCTCAGCTTGTGTTGACCATGTCTGTGAGCTGGGCTAAAGCGCTACACTTGTCCAAGGCTTTGACACAGTACAGGAGCATGATAGGGTCCCATCTAGGGGCAACACCATATTTTTACAAACACCTTTCCACTCTGCTTATCCAGACTTCATAGAATATCAGGGTTGGAAGGGACCTCAGGAGGTCATTTAGTCCAACCCCCAGACAGATTTTTGCCCCAGATCCCTAAATGGCCCCCTCGAGGATTGAACTCACAGCCCTGGGTTTAGCAGGCCAATGTTCAAACCCCTGAGCTATCCCTCCCCCCAAGGTCATGGGATCTTTCTCAGAAGGGGGCAGAGGACGGGAGTGTGAGCAAGCTCAGGGAAGGGCGTGATGCGTCTATGCTTTGGTTAATGCTTAGTGGGGTTCTTTTTGCAGAAAACACAGTGCTCCTTATCGGTCAAGAGAGATGTTATGACGAGTGATTTGGCTGCAGGCTACAGAAGGATTAATCATGTTATTCCACCAGGCAGAGATTTAAAAATAACACCCCCACTCTGCCAAACTATCTTGTCCTCGCTGGCCTAGTGAATAGACTTGGATACCCTAAACCTTACATGTGTGGTTTCAGTAGGTCTGAACTCATGGACTGTCTTTTTGTTCTGTGTTTGTACAGCACCTAGCGCAATGGGATCCTGGCCCAGGACTGCGGCTCCTAGGCGCTACCACTACACAGATAGTTAATAATAATGCAAGGTGGCATCTCCCCATTTTGATAATGATTTTATTTGATTAACGATTTAGTACAGCTTTTTCTAAGGGACGGTAGGGAAGGGGACTCCTTAGACATCTCCGATGAAGAATGAAGCCTTTTTCCCCCGACTCATCATATCCTGTCTCCTGTTCAAAGATGCATCACTGTGTAAGGGAATGGTGTTACTAGGGCACAGGCCGAGGAGCTGGGGAATCATAAATTCTAATCCCAACTCGGACAATGACTCTGTGGGAGCAAGAGCCTTCACCTGGCTGTGCCTCAGTTTCCCCATCTATAAAATGGGACTAATAATAATATGTAGCTGCTAACCTCACGGGTGTCGGGAATAAATGTTTGTGAAGACTTTTGACATTGGACAGAGGCTATACAAGTGCTAAGTATTATTATAAAGTGATTCTGTAAAATGTTTTATAGGTACAAAGCCCTGAATAAAACTCAGATTCTCCAGGAACTTTTCCCTGCCTTGTCTTTGCTGGCATTCCCAAAGGCAATCTCCCTGGAAAGCTGCTTTCTCATTCGCAACCCAGAGTTAGGGAATAAGGTGAGAAATCCATCACGGGGATGCTTTCCTCTTTTGTGCAGGTACATGACTGGCTTCAACACAGGAAAGTCACCCATGTGCAGAGAGTCAGTGTAAGGCCTATGCACCACATGTACCAGGACGTGCTCACATGTGGCTTGGGCTGTACGCTGGTGCTCTGCACAGGAATAAATTTCACCCACTAGTGCAATCAGTTGCTTTTCCCAAGCGCACTAGGAAACGGAGATTCTTGTCTGATGATTAAAGCATGGGCAATGCAAGTTGGGGTGGCTGGGTTTTGTTCCTGCTTCTGTCCTGCCTCACTGTGACTTTGGGGGCCAGTCATCTGACTGCTCCGTGCCTCAGTTTCCCTATCTGTAAAATAAGGATCTGACTTTTGGGGTCTGTCTACCCTGCAATTAAAAGCCTGCGGCTGGCCCGTGCCAGCTGGTTCAATTGCAGTGTAGGCGTTCAGGCTCGCCCTGGAGCCCAGGCTCTAGAATCCCAAAGGGGGGAGGGTCCCAGAGCTTGGGCTGCAGCCCAAGCCCAAATGTCTACACCACAGTGAAACAGCCCCAAGCCCCGCAAGCCTGAGTCAGCTGGCACGGGCCAGCTGGAAGTGTCTAATTGCAGTGTAGACACACCCATAGCTACTTAGGAGGAGGATTGTGAAGTTGGTTCAATGCAGTAGCTCCCAACCATTTTTTTTGTTGGCACAGATCAGTGATGGGTGCTCCTGAGTGCATCCCCTCACTCTGGGCCTCTGCCCCGTTCTCCCACCTCTGGGCCAATTTTTCCTCCTCCTCGTCTTGTTTGTTTTTCTTTGAGTGCAGAGGAGTGGTGGGGCTGTGCTGCTTTGTATAGCTGAATAGGGGTCCTCAGCAGCCTTCCGGGTCTTGGGTTTGGTATGATTTCATATTGATAACCCCGTAATAAATAGTCCTCTAATATCAGCCCCTGGCCTGGTTGAGCCATGCCCTGAAAGGACAGGGAGAGTTTTTGAAGCTCCTTCCTCTATATCTTTCCTCCTTCCTATCTGTTACAGACCCACAGACTGCACAGCATGTTTGCTATTGGAAGCGGCCAGCTAACCCTGAATATTGCACCTTACACTGAGTGCAGAGGACACTGCAGGACTCTGTCGGTGGAGCTGGAAGCTGGGGATTTTGGTGAGTTCCAGTGTTGCAGTGAGTAGACCTAGGAGATCCCCTCCCGAAGCAGGGCCAGGCACCTGCTCCCGGTTATGTCTTGTCCAAGTGCCTCTGACAGAGATGAGCATCTACTTCCAGCATCAAATAATTGCACCCAACCAACTGTACCAAGCCTTCTCATGTAGTGGGAGAAAAAAACTACTCCCCAGACCCCTTTGAGGGCTCAATTTATGACCTGGAGCAGAAGCAGCAAAATGCCTTGAGATACTCTGTGTAACTTCATGTCTAAGTCCTCATCCCCCACTGATTTCCAAGGATCATTTGAGTCTCCTTTCCCTTGAGGTCCTGCAGGCAGAGGAGTTTCATAGCCTTGTCCATGATCATTTTCTCTGCATTTATCAAGTCCCTTCTAAAGCCTTGTCGTGCCATGTTGCCGAAGACGAGCAGGGTCAGGTTAGGTGAGTGCTTAGAGAGGAAACCACTCAGGAATAGCCAGGATGCTGCAGGAAGTGGTGTGGATGACTTACTCGCCCCTTTCCCTCTGAGTCTGTTCTGATTGATGCCCTGACACAGTGCTGAGGGACGCGGTGCTGCTGGAGGTGCTGCCTTGTGATAGAGATGTAAAACGGAGGCCCTGATCAGCTTCTCTTCTCTCTACATATTTATCACAGTGGGGTCTGAGCTTGTCCGGTGCAATAACCAGTCATGGGCCCATCTCATGCTGCTTCCTGTTGTATTTCCCAAAGGCTATGCCAGCGCGGATTACTGGAAGATGAGCTTTAACTCCAGAGGAGCAGAGCCCATAGTCATTTGCGATGGATCCGCTAGCTAAGAACTGTGGGAGAGCTGGAGTCCACTCCAATGCGAGAAGAATGTGCAAGGGGCACAAGGAGATGGGCGTATAAAAGCGACGAAGCTGAAACATCCGGGGAAGCAGCTTTGCCCACCCTGCCCACAGTGTGGGAGGCCTTGTGTTTCAAGCAACCGTTTCCCTGACCTCCGAGGTAATACTTCCCCTCCTCAGACGTACCTAAGGAGAGAGGCAGTTGAACTGATCACCCCCCTCAGGTAAGCCCTGGGGGTGCACACATTTGTTTTCCTGAGTCCAGGCAGCTGCATTTCTGAAAACAAGCTTCTCCTTGTGTCCTTTGTGACTATTGCACTGTTAGAATTTCACAGGGAGCCCCAGACCGGGCGAAATTGTGACTGAAACCCTCCTTTGCATTCATCCCGGAGAGGTAACGTTGGGCTGGCCTATTGGGGCAGCTCTGTCAAGGGGACACATGATTGAAATGTTCCATGGTTCCTCCCCCCACATCACCACCCAGTTCCATGCCCCACGAGGAGGAGAATGAGCCCCACAGCCCCCATTCACAGACTCAGGCCGGGCTCCGTGCCACAGGAAAAGAATGGGCCTTACAGCCCGGCCACCACACACAGCAGCGTTCTTATACCAAATGAATCTGTTTAACCCTTCCCCCCACCACCGCCTTGTCTCGTCATGATTGCTCTTCTGCATTATGGCAGCCTCAGAGTGTTGCTGGTTCCAATAAATAGTTCCTATGCTTTTTTCCTCCTCTAACAAAAATACTGGTGTGAATTTGGCTGTCCAGGTTCTGAGTGCAGAGAGCTTTGGTGAGAGCACTGCCTACGCTTTCCCTTTCAGATCAATGAGTGAACTGCACTACCCCGCTCTCCCACGGCTCCACCTGGCTCTGACTTGGAAACCCCTGGTTACGATTTTCAAAAGTGACTAGTGATCTTGAGCCCCCTGATTCTCAGACAATGCTGAGCACCCACCCTGTGAAAATCAGGCTCCCTTGAGGTGTCCCAAGTTGGCCACCCAAAATCACTGATCTCCATTGAAATCTTGGCGCCTGTCTACATTGGCGAGGCAAACGGCATCAGCACCTTACTCACAAATCTTGCTTGCATATACTGTGCAGCTCTTGTTTGAAATGTGCTGGCTTGCTTTCCTTGGCCAGTATGGGAAGGACCTAAATGAGGGCAGCTTTTAGGATCTGGTTTACCTGGAAGTTCCTTCTTCCCCCAGTTATTTGTGTGTTAACTCCTTCCAGACCCCAAAGCTCCATCTCTCTCCAGAATGAATGTTGATTTTTTTTTTCCTGATTCCCTTCCGAGATTCCTCTGCATGTTTCCTGTTGCTTGTGTGCTCCCTTGTCCGGTGCCTTTAGAGAGGATCAGTTTCATCATGTGCCGGCTGCAGTTACAGCCGTTCCTCCCGAGTCTGATCCTAAGGGTCTTTGTTCCTGCTGTGGAAGATGACTTACAGATGTGTCAGACTGAAGTCATAGCCCCGGGCTGCAGTTCAGGACAGTTCGTATGGTATTGTGAGAGCCTCTTTTGTTTTGAAGCAAGTTAATCATGTTATGAGACACAAGAATCTTTTAGTTTGTAAACATCTTTAGGTCAATTAAAATAACGAAGTGGAACGATTTCATTCCACCCTCTTGCAGTTTTTTAACAACAGCTGGAAAATGGGTGTGAAGCTGCTGCTGGTATTTATTAATTGTGTTACAGTAATGCTTAGAGGTTCCAGTTCAGATCAGAGCTTCATTTTGCAGGGTGCTCTACAAAGCTAAAATAGAAGACAGTTACTGTCCCAAAAGAATTTATAATCCAAGGGCACAATCCTGCAAACACTTCCCTACATGCATAATGCTAATGAGTTATTCTGGGGGGGTGTTTGCAGAATCAGTCCCTAAAGGGGGAAAAGACAAAACAGGTGGAGTAGAACATGAGAGGGTGGGTGTTATTTTAGTTGGCTTTGAACAATAAAGGTCTAATTTAATTAGCAGGAAAATATCACAGGGAATTAGATTAGTACAATTCCCAGTATTATTGTTTGCTAATTTTTGTTGGTGGGTTTTATACTAGTGATTGTACACACCCCCTACACTCTCTCACACATGTATCCCTCTGAAGGGCTGGATCCTGTGCAAGTTACCCTTGATTTCAGTGACACAAGGATCATGCCCTAAACACACAAATTAGTGACCGATGCTATTTACATTTTGGCAGCTTCTCAATTTAAATTCAGAGGCCAACAAGGTTATCTCATCAGCTCCCAGGTTTTTCTGTGCCTAGCTCCATTTTTATTAAGCATTCGATGAAATACACACACAGGGATATATTGGACTCGGTGTTGTTAAGATCATGAGTGAGTTAGTGCTGCTACTGCTTCTAAGTGTCCTTGAATGTGACTTGTAAAAAGTTGCAGAGAAAATTGTCAGCAGTCTGTGAAATGCCTTTGTTTTGTGACCCACATCAGTGCCAACACGGTTCCCTGGCTTTATGGAAGGAGAAGAAATCAGCCAATAAGACAATCAGCTGTCAGGCTCTCTAACAAGCAGTGGGTTCTCAAGCTGGTTTATGTCTACTCTACAGACATGCTCCCATAAAAACAGCTTCTCCCCAGCTCAAACACAACTAGCAGAGTGTTACGCCAGTTGGAAAGAAGATGGTGAATCTGTCCTGATTGCAGATCTGCTTTCCAAGTGCACTTTTGGTCTCTGCCTAAGTTTCCAGAACTGTGTCTAGGAGACACAGTGCTCACATGTCCAAACCTCACTGCCTTTGGAATTTACATCATTTGTTTTTACACTTCCAGTATGCTTTCTCCTCTGCTTCCAAGAGCCGTAAGGAATTAAAGGCAGATTTAGCTGCTAAACCAAAACAGGAGGAGGCTGATTTTACTCTGCTTGTTAAGATACTGAAGAATCAAATGTGGCCCCATCAGCACTAGAGTACTAAGCCCTGGTGGTTTCTAGCTCAAGTCCATCCCTGTCTCTGGCAGCTAGGGAAATAGCGTTAGCACCTTGCTGTGATTCAGTACAGGCATGGCTGTCGGGGTTTGAACTCTTGTGTAGATAAGGCCAAAGGAGAATGAGGCTGGTGAGTCTGAGATGCAGCGTGCTCCTACTCAACGATTCAGCTCCTAGTCATAGAATATCAGGATTGGAAGGGACCTCAGGAGGTCATCTAGTCCAACCTCCTGCTCAAAGCAGGACCAACCCCAACTAAATTATCCCAGCCAGGACTTTGTCAAGCCTGACCTTAAAAACCTCTAAGGAAGGATATTCCAGTGCTTCACCACCCTCCTAGTGAAAAAGTTTTTCCTAATATCCGACCTAATAGTCAACACTTTCCAGGCTAGATAGTCTGATGACTGCCGGCAAGAACTGGTCCGGTCCCATCCCATCCCCCACCCCATTTGTGTTTTGGGGCACAACTTCTCCCACCCAGAAAAGCAGCAGCATTTCCAAAGGCAGTGACAGGCTTGAGAGGTGGGGAAGGGCGATTCTATTCTTGCGATCTCCCAAAACCGAGGACTTGGTAGAGAAAGGGTTAAATGTTGCCCCAAACAGTCAGCCGGCTCCTATGGCTCTGGAGTTTGTAACAGAGTGGAGCGACCTGGCCATCTTCTCAGTTACTGAGGCATCTTAGCAAGTGGATCAGGTCGTTGATGCTGCATATTATGTCACGGATGTCCATGGCCTCCAGCGTTGCCTGACATTTGTGGGCCTTTCTGCGTACAACATGTCTTAAACAGTCCCTGTGGGCGGCTAGTTTGACACCTTGCCCTGCTCTCTACTGCCATCTGCCAGGGGCCCAACCCCATTCGCCCAGATCATCCCTCTTTTGAAATTCACTGCGTGCCTAAATGCTTCGTGTATAAGCCTCCCTGAATGCCATAGCCTTGCAAAGCTGCTGTGAAAATTCACCAGTCAAGGCACAAAACTTGCTCACTTGCCCTTGCCCATAATAACCGGAGATAATGAAACTGTCATATCTTACTCACCTGTAAGGAAAAACTATCTGCTCCAGGGAAGGGGGCAGGTAGAACTTCATAGAGGCTGGTTTAAGGCCTGTCTCCAATAATCCAAGACATTGTCTATCCCGATCTCTCTGGTTTCTGAACTCAGGGTAATTGAATGCAGGAGAAAGGAGTCTGATTACTTTGCTAATTTCAACACTGGGAAACTAGGGGGATCTGAACACCCAGTTCCCACTGATTTTTAATGAGAATTGTGCAGTGCTGCAAATCTGAACCTCCGACTCCCATTGCAAAACCCCTGGAGAGTTTTCTAGGGTAAGATCCTACTGGAGTCAGATGGCTTTTGGTGCATTTACTAGCCCCTCTCTCAACAGCTGTTGCAAAGTGCCCACTCTCCAGATGGGAGGGGAGGGAGGTACTGGCTGTGCTGTATGGTGCACTTTGTCTTGGCATATGTCTACACTAATTGCAGCTTGGGTACACGTCCCCACGCTAGCTTTAATCTAGCTAGCACCAGTAACTATAGTGGTGAAGACATGGCGGCATGGACCTCAACACGGGCTAGCAAGGCAAGTACATACCCAGGGTATCAGGCGGCCTTGTACAGCCCACGTTGAAGTCCGTGCCGCCAGGCCTTCACTGCTCTTTTTAGCTGTACCAGGCAGGTTAAAGCTGGCATGGATTTGGCTACCCAAGCTGCAGTCACACCTCTGATTGCAGCGTTAGATACAGCCTTAGAGGAACAGGGAAGAAAATCAAGTTACTGGTGATTTGAATGGTAACCGCGCTACATGGCATGAGGAAGACGAGCCTACTACCCTTTCTCACGCAAGTGGACCTGCCTCACTGCAGTGGGACTGCTGTCATGAGGAAGGGTTGCAGGCTCGGCCCCGATCCTGCAGTGTGCTGGGGTGCCCTTGGCTCCCTGTTAATTCAATGGGAAATAAGGGAACTCAGCACTTTCCAGGATCAGACCACAAGTAATGAGCAATTCCAGCAGCCTTGCTACCAACGAACAGAAACCTTTCACCTCTCAGATAATTCAACTTTCTTCTCTTTGTATATTTCTATCAAGAGCTCTCTCTTCTCTTCTGGAATGCCTGAAAATAGGTATCTTAAAGGACTGAGGGACTGTCGTGTTGAGTTAAACATGGGAGGTGCTGGCCTTTCCTTTTGCTGTGCAGATTCCAGCAAATGAGCATTGATTTATTTTTAATGTTCTGTCTTTGAGTAGTGGGAAATGGGGGGTAATATGGTTAATTGCGACATATTACAAAGACTCAGGGGTATGCTGGGCAAACTATTCTATAGATATATGCATAAAGACTGTTGAATTATGTACACTATACATTCAAGTGGCTGTTAAAGAATGTAAATATGCAGTGAATTTTATGGATGATTTTAATTTAATATATTGCAAAGTTTGTAAATATTTGGGAAAAGCCTGTAAAGAATGTAAATAAATCAGCTTTGTATGTAAGAAGAATTTTAAAATTGTTTTTACTTTTTGCATTTAAATACAAACATTGATGCACCTTTTTCCCCAATGTGGATTTTTCTTTTTTTTATTAAAGAAACAGTGTCGTGAGCAAGAGCTGTGGTTTTGTGACTATACTTGAGCTATAGCGTATAGGCACCAACCTTTGGTTCCTGGGGGGTGCTTGACCCCTGCTCTGCCCAGGGGCCTGCCCCCTCTCCACTTCTTCCTCCAAGCCCCTGCCTCTTCCCACCCCACCCCACCTCTTCCTGCCCCTGGTCTGCCTCTGCTCCACCTCTTCCCGCTCCTCCCCTCCCCTCCAGAACCTCCTGCATGCCGCGGAACAGCTGATCACAGTGGGCGGGAGGTGCTGGGAGGGAGGGGAAGGCGCTGATCGGCGGGGCTGCCGGAGGGTGGGAGGCGCTGATCCGCGTGGCTGCTGGTGGGTGCTCAGCACCCACCATTTTTTTTCATGGAGTCTGTGCCTATGCTATGGTGGCAGAAGTGGTGGAGGAGAGTATAATAGAGATCTGCATATGCTGGCTAGGTTGACGACAGTCAGCATATGGCATTAAATATCTGACAGTCTGATAATATGTCTTTACACACAGGTAAAATTTTCAAAAATGTGTAAGTGATTTGAGCCTAAATCTCAATTGCAAAAGTGATTTAGTCTCCTAAAGTCTTGTCTGCACTTAAAGCTTTGCTGCTTTACCTGTATTACTATAGTTAAAGTGGCAAACCCCACCCCTAGTGTAGGTGTGGTTATGGGTAGAAAAGTGATTATACTAGTGTAGCTTATTCCTGTTTGAGAACTCAAGTAAGCTATACCAATATAAGGCACATGATACTAGTATAACTATCCACACTAGGGCTGTTACTGGTATATCGGTGTCAGCAAAAAATCAGCCAACATAGTTATATCAGTAAAAGCAAAGTAGCTTTTGAAAATTGGATTTAGGTTCCTAAGTCACTTACGTGCTTTTGAAAATGTTACCCAGAGGCTGGTATTTTCAAAGGAGCCCAAGGAGTTAGATGCCCAACTCCTGTTGATTTTCAGTGGGATCAGGGTACCTAACACCCTTATTTTCTTTTGGAAACGGTAGCCGTTCGGCCTGATCCAGAACCCACTGAAGTCAGATCAGATCCACAAACCCTATTGTGTGTTTTATATCTCATACGTTATGTAACAAAATTATTTGTTCCTAATGATCCATGGGTTTATTGGAGCTGCACAGTACATTTCTATATTGAAGCATTTGAATACAAGAAAGCCGCATTCCTCACACACTTACCTAATGGGGCCTGCGGGAGACAAGCTTGTTAGCAGAGGGGTGGGAGCTTGGTGCTTGTTTTGCAGCATCTCAGTGCTACCAATGTTGGTTCCAAAAAGAACAACTGTGGGTGGGATCCTGGAGTTGAGAAGCTGTCCTTGATCAGTTTAAAATTTGCCAACAGCTGCAGCTGACCCTGCCAGAAAAATCATTGTTTCTAGTAGACAAGCCATTGCGATTCTGAATGGATTGGGGTGCTGCTGGATACCCCGCCCAAACCATAAGCTTCAGCACCTAGAGCACACCAGGAGAGGCCACATGGGGCAGTCAGAGCATAACACACAGTCTGTGGCTTGGGTGGTGGATCCAGGCCTCCCCCCTTGGCCATAGACAGGGACAGGAGGGGATGGAAGAGAGAGAGGTCCAAGTAACTTCCCTAATGCCTTCCTACTTTTTTTTCATAAACATCCCTAAACGTCCCAGAGCAAGGTTGGCATTTCTGTGTTCAGGGTAGGAAAAAAGGGGGGGTGGGAGGTAACGTACGTACGTGTGTGTGTGTAAATGGATATATATTAACAATTCTCCTTTAACTCCTCTGTTATTAAAACTCTGCAGTTGTTTTGTCAACTGTATTTAGAATAGTACTCACTGCGTAAAAAGGCAAATTTCCCTCTTAAAATGAGGAAAGGACATACATTCCTTATTTATACTGCTTCCAGTAAGGAAAAATTAAATACGTTTCAAAAAACACCCCATTCTTTTCAAAATGGCTGACAGCACATCTCCAAAAATGATACCCAGGGGTCCTGGAAAGGACAGAAAGAGTAGGAGGGACTTCCAAAACCATAGGGCCAAAAAGGGGGTGGGGCAAAAGGTGGGGCAATGGAGTGTAATACAGAGTTCTGATTGGCACAATGCCATGATGCGTGACAAGGAAACCTGTCAAAATGAAAGACATTTGTGATGAAAGACATGGAGCTATTACTACTTTCCCTTAATATCCCTCCTTATGCAGTTTCATAAGGTTTTTCTCACTTCCTATCCAACCCAACATTTTTGGGAAGGGCTATAAGCTCTCCTCCTTAAGGGTATACGTTTATCTGATGAGGGTCAGGAAGAAACTTCCTGTGGGGAAGGTTATTCCATAACTGCCCACTGCACCTTCCTCGGGTGCTGGCCGCTCCAAGACGTGATAATGGACAAGATGGCCGGGACCCCGATCTGATCTAGAATTGCAAGTCCTGCATGTCTAGTGTCGCTGCTTGTTGTTAAACAGCTGCCATGTTCTGCCCCAGAGGTGGCTGCATTTCAATGGAAGGTGAAATGATCCGTGTGTCTAGTCTGTGTTTCAGTTTGGAAAACATTTGGGGATCCTCTGAAAGGAAAGGGGAGGGAGTAATTACATAAGTAATTATAGGACATCACAAAGGGTTATATTAATGTTTAAATCTGAAATTACAGCAGTAGCAGGGCCCCAAAACGGCGCTCCTTCGATTGTGGAAAAAATTAATACCAGGATTTCACACACATGCTAGCTCTCAGGGAGTGGGCATTGTTCACTCATTGGCCCCTTAAGCAACATTCCTTTTTCATCAGTGACATTACATGGGTGTGTTCCCTGTGGCTCTGAAATGTATTATAATAACGAGATAAATTTCCTCCCCTAATCTCAGGCTTTGGGTGTTCCTTGTTTTGGGAAGTGCTTTAAATCTATCTGCCAGAGGCATGGGCTGCTAAAGCCAGAACCGACTGCCACAATGCTGAGCTCTGGGCTCCCTCCCTTTCTCCTATTGCTCACAGCTGTGGAGCTGAGCTGGTCCCTTACAGATGATGAACAGAGGTTGATTGTGGCGATGCACAACCACTACCGCTCCCAGGTCTCCCCTCGTGCTGCAGACATGCTGAAAATGGTAAGTGTCCCATGGGAAACCCAGGGTCTGATTGCAGTGGGATATCTGGGGTCTTCTATATCAGTGTTTCTCAGTGACCAGTCCGTGAACTGTTGCCAGTCCCTGAGATTTCCCTCACATAGTTCATTAAGGCAGCAAGCCAGTCCCTGGTATCAAAAAGGTTGAGAAACACTGTTCTATATGATAGAAAGGCATGGGATATCTGGAGGTCTCCTGTGTGATAGGAATCCTGTATCTTATTGAATAGCTGAGGGTCTCCTACATTTCTTCTTAAAATAAGAGCAGCCTTTGTTATCAAATGTACTTTGAAAGTTTAAGTTCATAAATGTGATTGACTCTAGCTGGAGATCCAGTGTAAAAATTGTTTCTTTTTCCCTCGTAGCAATGACCGAGCTACACACCATGTGCAGTAAATGTCATGGCTGTAGTAAACAAATTTGCAATGAACAAATAACCAAAACTTAAATTCACCAGCCAGAGTGATGAAATCCCAGCTGAGCTTGGAGAACTCTTCTTAGTGTTGCACTTGTGATTACTGATGGACTCTTTTGTCTATAGAATGGAATATAAAATTGAACCTCAACCATTGATTTTGGCTGTGTAGGTATCTTAATACTAACCATCTTTCATCCAAGGTGCTCGTGTATGTTCCTTCTCACAACACCCCTGCAGAGTAGGTCTGGCGAAACAGTACTATCCCCATTTTATAGATGGGAAAATCTAATGCATGAAGAAGCAATATGCCCAAGGTCATATAGTGTGTCGGTCTAAGCTACAAATAGAGGCTCATTCTTTCGGTCCCTGTTCTAACCATAAGAGGATGCTGCTTCTTGTATTAGACCCCTTGATTTGAGTAAGATGTCTCTCCACATCTGATGAATTACTTAATGTTTGTAAAGTGTTTTGAAGAGGGAAAGTGCTACAGAAAGTGCAAGGTGTTGATATTTGGACTGCATTACCCCTTTGGCTAAAGACAAATTTGCAGCTGGTTCTTTATCATGACTACAGTCGGTCGGGGATTTTTTGATGAGCACTGAAAAATGTCAATTTGTCAAAACCAGAACTGTTCACGAAACAGGGTCAATTTTGATGACTCTCGTGATGCCAAAATATTTGGAGGGGGAGGGGGGAGGAGTTTTCATTTTTTCAAATTTTCATTTTGAAATTTTAGTAAATTTCAAGTTAAAAGAAAATTTTTAAAAAGTCAAAATTGAAACAAAATGTTTTAAAATTATAAAAACGAAATGGTTCGATTGACCCAAACCAATTTTTTTGGGAGGATTTTTGGTATGTGAAAATTGTTGAGATTTTGATTTTTGATCCTATTTTCAGGATGGGAAACATTTTCAATATCTCAGGACAAGAAAACCATCCCCTTCTGCCCCCAGCTCTAATCATGACCTGATTATTTTAGGCCTTGCCAGCACACACAATTTGCACTGTTTTAACTAAACTCGTTTGTGTAGACAAAACCCAAGTTAATTTGACACTATTTTAGTTCAGGGGTGAAATTTTTAAAAAGCACCCAGGTCCCATTTTCAAAAGGGACTTAGGAGTCTAAATCTCACTAAAAGTCAAAGGGACTTAGCCTCCTAAGTGCTTAATTCATTTTTTTAAAATGAGGCTTAGGGCTTGTCTACACAGTGAGGTAATGTGCTCTACTGGGGTGTGATTTCTAAAACACATTAGTGTGTTGCACATGAATTGACCCTGCTGGTGCACTTTAATGTAGTGCTGTTTGGGTAATGATAAAATCCCCAGAAAAGTTTTCTAGGGTGAGCTGAAACTTGGAAAGCACAAGAAGGGTGGTCATTGAAAATGCTTCAAAGACATTATTAAGTAGAATCTGACCTTAATTGACATAAATATTGATGATTTCAAAGACAAAGCCAAGGGCAGATCTGAATAGAGAGCAACTACCAATGAAGGTAGTAAACACTTTGAGGAAGACATACATGAAAAACGGATCAAAAAAAGGGGCAAGCATCCTGCCAAGTCCTCAGTGGGACCCTGCACATTCTTGTGTGACATCTGTTAGCAATCTTGCTCCTCGTGGATTGGACTGTACAGCCACATGAGAACGTGTGATGCTGTGATGTCATCGTCGGATACGCCAGCCAGCCATACAGTGCTGTCTGAAACACTAAAGTGCACGAGGGAACCTTTAGTGCGCACCAGCGGAGCCTATATACAGACCAATTAATACTCAACACATCAGTGCGCTTTAGAAATCAGACCCACCGTGTGGACAAGCCCTTAGGCTCTTAACTCATTGAAGCAATTTTGAAAATGGCTTAATGAAGTATGCTGCTGCTTATTGTAAAAATGGGATGATGATTTAGGCATATGACAAATAAGAACATTCAATCCTATTTGTTTGAAATAAAAGTTTGAAGCCAGATTTGACTGCTTTGTTGCACTTTCCGCCTTGACTCAGATCCTGTCCTGAAAAACGTATTGATCTTGATTGTGGTTTACTCTGAGTCTTGCATTTGTCCTGAATTTACCATGAATAGATGTGAAATGCATACACCCAGGCTACATTTACTATTATAGAATTGAAAAGACCTGATGGCCAGCAGCAGCAGTTTTTCCCCGGCATGGTAAACTTTTGTAAACGGTTCAGCTTAGAAACAATCCCGTGAGTCTCTGATTAAACTCCCGGTGTCTGCATTGCTCATCTGGATTTCCAAGGACATTTTTCTTTTGGAAGAACCAGATCTCAGCTTCTGAGTTCACCTACTCCCGTGGCTAACTGCCCATCTGCAGTCACCCTGTGCTTGTGTTTGGGACAGCAGAGCTGGTTACCATGGAAATGGTTATACAATGGGCATACGCAGGCCAAAGCCTTATTTTTTTAATGAAGCAAATAACAGAGAGGTTAGTTCTCTGCTTATGGAACCCGGCTCTCTGCCACAGGGAGGGGATAATGAGCCCCCCACCAAGACCTGCAGCCAACCCTCTTTCCAAAGCCACATCAGACACCCCCCCCTTCCCCTGGCCGCCGCCCCTCTTATAAGTAAGCAGAGAGCAACTTGATAGAACAGTGACTGCATCTTCTCTGATCCTTGCCACCTACCCTTGGGCTTTGACACATAGGAATCAGTGAACCAGGAATCATCCTCACACCAACTAAGATAATCACCTTCCCTGCAAAATACTGAGGGTTTCCCCATTGGATCACACCCTACTCCTGCCCCCATCAGCTGCTAAACCCACCTTCCTCACCCGCTGCTCCGTCCCTTTTGATTTTCGTGATCTTTCAGTGGGCTTGTATGTCTGGGCTCTCCTCCCACCTGCCCTGCTATCTCTGCTGGTTGGATTTTAGAGAAGCTGCTGCCTCCTTTAAATAATGTAATGAAAGTCCAAGCAGTTGCGTCATAGTGTTCCCTTTAATGCTTCTCTTGTGCAAAAACTTCTCCCTCTCTTACCTAGCAACCGCCGCTAGGTAAGATATGGAGCCCAGGGGAGCTCAGCTGGACAAGGAGCTGTTGTCAGTCCGGGCACTGGAGGGATCACTTGGGAGGCAGCTGTCAGACTGAGTCTCCGGTCGAGTTTAAATGATGGGGTTACCAGATGTGTGCGCTGGCTCCTGCGCTCTGGCCTTACACAGCTGTTGAACTGGGCAGGTCCCGCTCTCCAGGCATTCCCACAGTTTGTCCTGTTCATTGTGGTCAGTGTTTCCAACAAGGGACCCAGGTCTTCTGGGTTCCATTCCCAGCTTGTTGCCAGGTGACATTGAATGAGTCACCACGCTGCTCATTGCCTCAGTTTCCCCATTGGTAAAACAGGGATAATTCCTAACTGGGTAGGGGTGCTTTGAACTGCCCATTGACAACCAGCATTTTATATTCACGTTTGCCTGAGGCTGGTATATTCAAAGGAACCTAAAGGGGTTAGATACTGAGCTCCAATGAATTCCACTGGAATTTGAGCAGCTAATGCCCTTGAGTTCCTTTTAAAACCCCATCCTAAAACAGTTTAAGGCTCCAATCCAGCAGTTGCACCCCTAAAGGGGACTCCATCATCATCATGGCAAATCCCAGTAACATGGCCTCCTTGCAGATCAAGCGCCACCTGGATCAATCTCTGGCTAGATCCTCAAGGTGGTCTGGCTGGATATTCAGTCTGTGCCTATTACTGGCAATCTTATGGCACCACCAAAGCTTTTGATGCCCATGTGATCCCTTGTGGCGGCATTCCTTGGTAAACACATTTCCGAATTCTCTGGTCTTCCATTGTAATAATACATACCCACCACGAAAGCTGCTGAAAGCAAGCCAGTGCTGGTGGGTGCAGGGTTCACTTTGAATATCCTCATTTCTGATCTTGTCCTGCTATGTAATATGGACCTGCCGACAAACATGATAAGAATCAGAAACGTCACTTTGGGGAGAGCCATAGACTTCGCCAGTGCTTGGGAACAGAACCCAGGAGTCTAGGTTCTAACCTCTGGCCCCACTGGATAGGGGACAGGCTGTGTGTGTCTCAGCATGTCAGAGGGTTTCATCCATGTGACGAGGGACTCGATCCTGATGGACAATCCTCACCCCGGCCTCATGCTTTATGATGGTGGCAGCTTTGTGTTTGTTTCAGAGCTGGGCCCCCGACCTGGAAGCCTTTGCCAAAGCCTATGCAATGAAGTGCATCTGGGGCCACAACAAGGAGCGGGGCCGGCGGGGTGAGAACCTCTTTGCCATTACCGACAAGATGGACGTGGAGGTGGCCTTGGAGCAGTGGTACAACGAGCATGAGCATTACAACCTGACCACGTCCAAGTGCTCCGTAGGACAGATGTGTGGCCACTACACCCAGGTATCTGGCTACAGGGCATGAGGGGCTGGATTCCTGGGAGGGAGTTGTGCTTGGGACTTGACCCACCATAGAAATATTGTTTAGGGGCTGCGATACCATGGTGATGTGCCCCGTATAAGAATCTCAGTTGGACAGGATAGAATTGATTCTTATTCGGCATGGATGGCTCACTTGTGTGGGCATCATGAGCTGCTGTGATCATTACAGGCCTGCTGAACAGTTTCCCTTTAGGGAAAAAAAAGTCTTTAAAGTCATCTGTGTATTTTAATGCTGCACCGTTTGGTCACTCAGGAAGCCTGGTGTGGCTTTCAAGTCCCTGTAGCAGATGGGTTCTGGCCTCAGAACTAGGATCCAGGTCAAGCTCTATGTTTTGAACTCTCCACTACTCCAGCGTATTTGGATCTGGACTTTTCATCTGTCTTAGTATAAAGACAGGGGCCTCTTCCAAAATTCAGATCTGGATTATGAACAGCACCATAATTCAGGGGTACGTGGGTTGTGTCCAGATAGAGAAGAATTGTTGATGGGGGTCTCTCATCCAAGCACTAACCAGGCCTGACTCTGCTTAGATGTAACTCTGAAATGGTGTGCCCTTCATGCACAGAGTCCATGAGTCTGCTACAGCTCCTGGTTTGGGGAGTTGGTCCTTTAGCCCAAGCTGTAGTGGCTCATGCTTTAGCTTTGGAGGTCAGGGAAGAAAGTCCTGGTGACGACTGAGCTGACGCTGGTTGCAGATGACATACACGCTCATTCGTCTAAACCTCTTCTCACAGGCAGGGTGTCTCATGGTCTCCCAGCTGTGCTCTTCCTGCCTTGTGCTGACAGACGTAACCCTTCTCTCTTCCTCCCTTGCTTTAGGTGGTCTGGGCAAACAGCGAACGCGTTGGCTGTGGGATGCAATTCTGTAAAACCCTGCATGGTGTCGAGGAACCTGACCTCTACCTGCTGGTCTGCAACTACGATCCCCCGTGAGTACGGGCTTCCCAAGGGCTGCTTTGATTCCATCTTGGCCCTGTCACATCTACTTACAGTAACCTTCATCCCCAGGCTGAGAAGGAAAGTCCTCCCCAAGGCTCTGCTTACCTTGCTTTCAGGTAGCGAGTGGAAGCCAATCCCAATAAAGCCCTTTGTTGTCATTTTCCTGTGGCAACAAAGAGAGGCAGGTCTTGTAAATCCAGCCCAGGTCTGGGACAGAGGAGCCCTCGGTTTTATCTGCGGTGCTGCCATGGACCATGTGTCCTTGGGTGTGTCATGAAAAGCCACGTAGTTACAGGGCTGTAAATCTAGACTTGCTCCACATAGGTCAATGGAAGCACCCTGGGTTTACACCAGTGTCACTAGGAGGAGAATTTGGCTGTTAATTTCTCTGTGCCTCATTTTCCCCAGCTGTGATATGGAGAAAATGAGCTTGATTCTGCTCTCAGTCTGGTGTCATGCCACTGACTCCATGGAGTTCCTTGTGATGATTTACATCAGTGTACTTCACAGATGTGTATAGGGGGCTTTGAGGTCCTCTGTCGATGGGGCTGTATAAACGCAAGGGCTAACTATCAGAGCTGGTTAGAGTGTTCCCAGTCTGGTAACCTCTATGGAAATATGCGTGGAAATTTTAACGGAAGAAGGCAAAATAAAACGATGAACGTTCAGGAAACTGAGGGGGTCCTATTTTGAGCAGCTGTAACATTAAGGGCCTGATCCAAACCGCTGCTGAAGTGAATGGAAAGGCTCCCAGGCTTAGGCTCAGGCCTCTAGACAGTGTTCATAAGCCCAGGTGCCATTAGTAGCACAGTCAAAGCTCCCCCCACTTTTTAAGTGACCCTTGATTTATATCTTAGCAAGATCTGACTTGAATGAAAAATCTCCCTCCTTTTTGAGATGGGGAGGGGATTCGTCCCCTCTGTTGTCATGGGCTGTTCTCTTTTCATCTGCATGTTCTGCTTCCAGCGGCAACGTGAGGGGTCGCAAGCCGTACAAGGAAGGACCTCCATGCTCCAAGTGCCCCGAGGGCTATACGTGTAGGAATTCAATCTGTGGTACGTGAAGGGAACTGGAGGAGCCAGTGTCTCCACTGGACGGGCCAGAGAACTGGGGGAGGGGCAGGTTCCACCCATGGGACAATCCCCCTGAAAGCAGTGGGGTTAGCTTCTGAATGAGGTGCTACTCCAGGAGTAAGGGGGCAGAATCTGGCTGTATGTGGGGATCCCAGCACTTCCTTAGCCCTGCCGGCAAAGTTCTCCCAGGTCTCAGGATCAGGATTCTAAGGCATTCGCGGAGGTGAATCACCTTTTTGTAAGTATTTATTAGTACTGTCAAAAAGGAGCTGGATTGGCAGACCTGGGACTGGAATCCTGTGTTTATCTACAGAGCAGGCATAGCCTAGGCAGCAGCAAAGCAAGCTTCCCTCACACATGCTGCCTTGCCAATGTGCCTCATCCTGATCTGATGGGACCCCCCCACCCTCTGCTGGGGTAGGTCATTTTCACATTCTGCAGCCCATGCAGTCCTTGGCATCTCTGCTGCAGACACCAATGCGTGGTGGTAGCTCTGTCCACTGGGAGCTCCCCCAGCTCGTTCCACTGTTCAGCCACCAGAAGACAGGAAAGACTCACGGTCCTCCAACCTGGGCCGTATTCGTGCTGGTGACAGATGGGAAAGGCTTCCTATCCCATTAGCAACCACGTGGGCCCCTGCTGCCAGGAAATACCATTCCAGAGGGGTGGCGTTTTCCCACATCAGGTCTGAAAACAAATGAAATCTTGGGACCTGCCCAGAAAAAAGGATATCCCTGCATCTGGTGGGCTACCTGCTAAGCTCAATTCCCACCAAGGGGCAGAGAGAAGGGGGTGTTTCCCCGAGAGCCCAGTGAAAGTGCCTGCCCCTGCTTTCTCCAGCTCTCCTTTGCTGGTTTTCATTGGCACTGCTCGGGGGGCTGGAGCTCCGTTGGGCTCCGAGTGAAGCTGGTGGTAACCAGAGCCCTCTTTGTCTCTCATCAGAACCCAGTGTAGACTCAGAAGAGGCCTCTCCATCCTCTAGGACAACAAGGCCAAACCTCACCACTAGGCCAGCTCTCGCAACAGCCACCACTACCACGAGCCCGACCACTATCACTACGATAAGGCCAGCACCCACCACCATGAAAAAAAGGCTGACACCCACCACCACGAGGCCTGCACCCACTACAACAAGCCCAACCACCACCACTACTTTAGGGCCAGCACCCACCACCGCCACAACAAGGCCGAACCCCACCACGACCACAAGGCCGCCACCCACCACCACCACAAGCCCGCCACCCACCCAAACAGCAAGGCCCAACCCCACCACAGCCACTGGGCCAACATCCTCCTTAGAGCCCACCTCAGACCTAAACCTTAAAACATCTCCAGAAATGCAAGTGGACTCTGAGGAGACTGGTGCCCCATTGGTGACCACGGAGGCTGTGCTCTTTCTAGACCTGGAGTCGACCCTCAGCCCGACTGCCTCTCCAGAAATGGAGGGAGACTTGAAGGAGTCCGATGCAGCCTCTGTGAGAGCTGAGCCAGCCCTCTCCTCAGAGTCACCTCCGTCCTTCAGCCTTACAACTCCAGAAACCGATCTAAGCTTGGAAGATACCAAGCAGCCCCCACCTGCCCTAAAGCCAGCACCTGCCACTGCTAAGGTGATCTCCCTCCTGCACTTATTACCACCTTCCAAGGCCGCAGCGGGGCACAGCCTTGCTGTCCAGTCCTCCCTGTCAGGTAAGGCAGCTGTGGAGTGAGTCTTGGACGTAAAGGACATAGGCAACCCCTAAGAAACATAAATGCACTTAGCAGGAAACAATAGCAAACTGGCCCTCAAACTCCTTCCCCACACAGCACCGACCCCCTTCCCCGCACCTTCTCCTGCACTGTGTCCCCTAACATTATCAGGGACTGTCTGAGCTGCCTGGTTCATGAAGCATGAGCATGGATTTGGCCGGTTCCCCACTAACCCACGAGCAGAGTCACGAGCTGTGTCTTGCCTTCTGAGGAGCTCTGTGCTGCTGTCCTGCGCTATGCATTATCCTTGCCCATGTGGCAGCATGTCGCAGAGGGAGCAGTGTGAATCGGTCCTTTGCCTGTGGCTTCAGCTTTGACTCCAGGTTTCCTTCCTTTCTGCACACAGGTGCCAGAGAGACCGAAGAGCTGATGATGGGCCCCACAAAGAAAGACTTGGACCAGCAAAATGGTTCAGCCACCAGCAACCTTCTGGAGTTCTCTCTCTTCCTAGTGGCCGCTCCCCTGCTGACAGGCCTTCTGCTCTGAAGGGTCTGCCTCGACCCTCTGTGCTCCTATCCTCAAACTCTCCTCCAGTACTGATTGTCCCGCTGCCCTGCTGGGCGTGGGGCATATCAATCAGGTGAAGACCCCCTACTGGGCCTTCTTGCCACTGGCTATGTCCACTCCAATCCAGTTATACTCAGCAGTGCCTGGCAAACCACACCGGCCATTCTGTTATGCTAGCACTGCTGAGACCCCATATCCCTAGTTACCAATAAAAGGGGGTAGCTAAGTTTTAAGTGCCCAGCTCATCTGACAAAGGGGCAGGAGCAGCTGGGCGAAGAGAGGGGAAATTCCTTGGTGCCTCTTCCTCCCCGAGCTCTAACTCTAACCTGAAGTTCCATAATTCCTACTCCAGTCTGACTCAGAGATGGGACTCCTTAATACTGAAGATCCTGGATCCCCACCAGTCTGGAGGCCCTCCCCCTAACCGGAACCAATGAATGATCTACTATCTTTGTGGGACTGTAAGGTCCTTCCCCACAAATCCTATATGAAAGGCAGTGCAGAGACATGGATGGTACAACCCTATCTAAACTCCTCTCGCTTCCTCCACCAAATGTGTCTACAGTGCACATGCCCCTTCAGGAGAGCCAGGAATTGAACCCTGCTCATCAGTTTTGCTCGGTCCATTGCATGCATCCCATTCCAGAGTTACTCCATGTGGCATGGTTCTTATTTTTTTGTGCATGGGAAAAAATATTTCTGCACTAGAGAGGAGGCGGTGGCTCATTATAAAACTCCTGTTGGCATCCTCTATATTGTGTGGCATGACTTTAGACTAGCTTCTCTTGAGTACCTGAAGCGTACAACGTATTTCAAGTTAGATACAGATCTTGGCCTATGGTGTATGTATCTTATACACACAGTGGAACCTGACCCAGCAAAAATCAGGTGGCGTGATGGAGTTCAAAGCAAATTCTGCTAGGGGTTATCCACTGGAAGCACAACTTACCATAGAGCAGCTTTCACTGTATGTGGCATTCATGTTTGTTTCCCCTCTGCGTGTCTGCTCCATGTATCTTACGTTTCCAAGAAAGGTGTGTTAACTACACGACAAGCCTCAGGTGGTCCAGTTAAGATCCAGTGGAAGGTGCCACTTGATATGAACCTTTTAGCAACCATAGCATCCCTTGGTTTTGCTACCCGATGAGGTGGGGACTGATGTGAATCCCGTAGCCCCTTAGCTACAAGGGACACTGTTTCCAATACCCCATGAGGTCCTGCTTCCAATAAACAGTGTTCTGAAATCATCATGCTGGAGCGTACCATGTTTCACTGAGTGGCGGATGGAGTCCTGTGGCTGGAAGCTTGGTAACTTGCATGTGAAAGACTCTCTTGGCTGTTTTCTTAGTGGACAGAGAAATGTCTTCTGTGGTCCCTCCCTTCTTTGCGGTAGTGCTAGGAATGAGGCAAAGTCCCTTATTCATTTCCTTCAGGATCCCCGAGCATTATGAGAGTGGGGGTGTGCACAACATGTAACGCAGTAGCTCTCAACCTTTCTGGATGACTGTACCCCTTTCAGGGGTCTGATTTGTCTTGCGTACCCCCCAAGTTTCACCTCACTTAAAAACTACTTGCTTACTTACAAAATCAAACATAAACATACAAAAGTGTCACAGCACATTATTACTGGAAAATTGCTGACTTTCTCATTTTTACCATATAATTATGAAATAAATCAATTGGAATATAAATATTGTACTTACATTTCAGTGTATAGTGTACAGAGCCATATAAACAAATAATTGTCTATGAAATTTTAGTTTGTACTGACTTCACTAGTGCTTTTTATGTAGCCTGTTGTAAAACTAGACAAATATCTAGACAAGTTGATGTACCCCTCAGAAGACTTCTACGTACCCCCAGGGGTACATGTACCCCTGGTTGAGACCCACTGATGTAACTGACCTTCTGTCTATCCCTTTCTAAGGCCTCTGTTCCCACCATTTCTGAGCACCTCACAATCTTTAATGTATTTCTCCACACAGCTCCACCCCTGCGAAGTAGGGCAGTGCTATTATCCCCCGTCCCTGGAGGGGAACTGAGGTACAGAGACAAAGGCCCGGATCCTCAAAGATATTTAGGTGCCTCACTCCCCTAGATATTGAAATCAATTGGGAGTTAGGTGCTTAAATTCCTTTGAGGACCTAAGTGACGTGCCCAAGGTCACTCAGGGAGTCTGTGGCAGAGCAAGGAATTGACTCCAGGTCTCCCACATCCCAGCCTAGCAACCTAATCCTTGGCCCATCCTCCTCTCAGTATAGTCACAACTGTGTGTACATCTGTCGTGTCTTATGGCCGTGCTGCTCACCAGTCCATAATTAAAGGTGAGCTGAGTTTTGCACCACAAGCAGGGATGCAGCCACTTTGCTACGTACAAAGAACACACTGTACCCTACTCAGCATCACAGAGCACTCACTCTTGGAGTACAGAATGGATTTTCTGAGAATTTACAAGTAAAACGGTTCATTGGTTTAGAAGTTAAAATTAATTTTAAAATGGGGCTTTAAAAAACAGTAGCACTTTGGATCAGCCCTTTGTCCTGAATTACAGAATCAGGGCCTCCATTACATTATTGCGCATGGTACTATGGAGCTCTAGACTCCCGCAGTGGAGGACTTTGTATTGCTCCCACGACCTGTTTATGGCAGCACTTTAAGACCTAGGGAGTGGTCCAGCAGCGACGGAATTACACAACTCCAGAGTGCAACAGCCAAAGTTTTCTCCAGGGTGGTTTTTTTTTTGGTGTGTGTGTGTGTGTGTGTGTCTTTAAAATAAACAAAGCCATTACATGCAAATTCCACCCTCGCCTGGCAGCAGTTTGACTGCAAATTTAAACCAGAGCAGCTTTGCAAACAGGAATAGTCGCTCAGCTTCATTGCGCTTTATGGTGTGAAGCTTAAAGCTGTTAAATGTATAATATCCTAGATGATGTGCGTAATATGGGTAAGTAAATGTCGTTATTTAGACCGTGGCTTTTGCTTTTTCTGATCCTTCTGAGCCCTGCTTTGCTCTCTTCATGCTGCACTGAGCTAGATATTAAAGAAAGAGAAAACTAGCCTATATCAAAAACTCCAGTTACATAACAGGAAGAAGCCTGAGGGGGTTTTTCAGGTCACTCATGGGCACCAGCTGTTCTACCTTGTGGCCAGCAGATGGCAGTGGTTCAGATACAAGCGAAAACTGGGCCACTTTGAAGTAAATTGCTGAACAAACCTCCAGAGACTTGAGTACTTTATTTAATCAGAAATATCAGAGGTATTTAAGTATCAGCTAAAAATAAACTGGTGCCCAAGTGACCTGGTTTGTACGTGGCCTCAGTGCAGGCTAAGTGCCCATAAAGCAGCTGCTGAGGCATGTTCAATACAAAATCTAGCCTTGGCCTATCTGCAGTGAGTCCTCCCTCAAAATGCAGATTTAGCTATTGCCATTTGCTTATCGTAAAAGTACCAGGGTGTTGCCCAGATGCTACTAGAGGGGTAAACCAGGAAGAGCCTTTCAGGCCTATAACCTTTAATCTGTGCATAGGCCAAGGCTAAAGACGTGGTATAAAACCCCTGCAAATCAGCAAAAGAACCAAATAAAACAACCTAGACCAAGGCATCAGATTACATGGCTATCCACTGCCCAGAGAGCCACAGCATTGCTAACTCTTCCAAGTGTATCCCGAGCCTCTCTACATCATTCTAGGGTCTTAATTTTTTTTTAACATGATTCAGCATTGCTAACACTTGTGAGAGTTGGTTTTTCCTTAAAGCACCAGCACCCAGAGGTATGTGATTACACGATAATCTGGGCTTTCATATATATCTGATCTAATCTATCTATAAAGCTTCTAGCCCTGGCTGTTGGACAAGCTTGGAAAAGTGAACCTCAAAGGCTCAGAAACTAGAAAACAACCCCCCCCCCACTTTGTTTACTTTTAATCTCATGATTTAAAAGGTAATCTGATGGTTTTCGCAGGAGAAGACGGGACTAGCTCAATTTTTGAATGCTTGGCAATACTGAAGATAAAGTGGTTTTTGTTTGTTTGTTTCTTTAATTCCAAATTTATCTGGAATCCTAGGTGAGATTTTGAAGATGGTCACTTGGCAAAGGCAATGCACCAGCTTCTGGCAGGTTAATAAGTAAGATCATTGCACGGGGAGCAGGCTGCGACTCCATGCGGCTCTTATGCCACCAACTGCCCCAAACACTGGCTTGCACAGATTAATTTCTAGGAGATGAAGAAGGGGCTGGACTAGGTTGAGGTGCTCAGAATGACAAGCGATTCTTAAGGGTTGCCAGATAGTTACAGGGATGCACATTACTGGGATGTCCTATCACAGGTCAATTCCCAGGGGAACAAACTGAGAGCAAGGCAGAAAGCAGCTAGGCTGTAAAGCCCCAGGTAATTCCATGGGGTAGCGTGTGTGTGAGGGGGTGTATGTGTGTGGTTTAAAGGCCCCAGGTCAGTCCCAAAGGCAGTGGGATAGTGTGAGGGACAGGTTTGCAGGTCACAATTCCCAGGGGAGGGAGGTTACGGGAGGGTGACGAGGGACACTGCAGGGGAAGCTCACAGCTCCATCCCTGAGGCAGGTAAATGGCATAGGAGTGCAGAGGGAAGATGCTGAAGAATACTGCACTCAGGCCCCAGCCTGCTGAGATGGGGTGAGGCAGAGATAGTCAGTCAGGAGCAGGGTCCCACGCCAGGCTGGGAGAAGCCAATGTACCAACTGTCCGAGTCTGACGCCAGGCCTTGCGGGCAGCGGGAGCCTGCTGGACAGGCTGCCTCATGCTCCCCTGCTCCTGGAGACTAACCGCTTCTCGTCGGCTGCGTTCGACTCCCCAAGTTGCGCTGCAGGCTGCAGAATGGGGCAGCTCAGCCTCTTTCTCCTCAGCCATGTTGCTATGGCAGCTGGAGCCTTCGAACACAACCCCTTTTGTTAACGGCCAGCAGCTCCGCTCTCCCTCCCGCGCTCTGGGGCTCGGCGAGTCCCTGCCTAATGTTCCAGGCTCTTCACGCAGCGAGCGGCTCCAGGGCAGGGCACGGTGGGTTTCTGGGGAGACAGCGCTTGCTATGGTGACCGCCAGGCGGAGAGGGTCTGCCTGCAGCAGGGCACTGGTGAAGTGGCCTTCGGGGCATTCATCAGGCAGGACCCCTGTGCGCCAGAGAGGCCAAGGTGGTAGTGCCCTGCCACTGCGAGCTGGCCCAAAGGACTGGCAGGTGGCACCCACAGGGAGCCCGAGGCAGGCAACGGGCACATCCCCAAGCGCGCCCAGCATGGAGAATAGGGTCAGCTCCGGCAGCCAAGTACAACTCACGTAGGAGCCCAGGAAATGTTGGATTCATGGAGGCCCATTTTTGGCTCCCCTTGAGGCTCATGCTTTTTTCATCCCTTCCCTTAGACACAAGACTCCAGTCGGCCCTGACTGCAGCCATCAGGGGCTAGTCGCTCAGGGAAACCCCTTGAGTAGACAGGTTAAACCGCTGTAAGCTGTGATATCTTCTGGTGCAGTGTAGCACAGGTGAATGCTATCAGTGCAAATAGCCCCTAGGGGTTTGCCCAACAGCCCTTTTTTGCACTCAGAGCAAATCCCCTCGTAGGGATAAGGCCTAGATGCTGCTTCAACTCCTTTGTGCTTCACTCTCCCCAGCCATTTACCTCCTGGTAGAGCTGAGCAATTGCAAATAAACACAGTGACCAATTGTGTCCTGTTCCTGTTTTCCACCAATGAGCTTTATTCATAAGGATTTGGTGGATAGATTGAAACAAACCCATCCCAGCCTATAGGTCCGTTCACGGGGATTATTCACAGTGAGTGAGTGGTCACCGAAGTCACACGGTATTGTTTCTGCTCTATGATTGGAGGACTGATTTGTAAACAGACAAATAATAAAGACCAAATAACTAGAGCAAGTTGAAAAACACGAAAGAGGGGAAAGAGAGGAGGGAAAAATCTGCATCCCTATTTTTCATATTTTATTAGAATTCAAAATTTCAGTGAAATTTTCCAACTAATTCAAAACCAAATGTCAAACATCACTACAAATAACGAACAGCAAGTTTTCTTGTGAGCTAGTGAATATCCTTGTGGCTTTGAACAGCATCTGTTCCCCAACCAAGATCCTAGGTGTGTGGAGCAGGGATTCAAACCAAACAGCTGGAGCTCCCTTCATAGCTCTTAGCCTGGGTTTTATATGATGGTGCCTTCTATTTACATTCTGATTCCCTCATTATAACCTTTGTTTCCTAGTCAGCTTTTATGACGCCACCTGAAAATACAGCAGGTGCCCAGCTTATTATCTGTGTTGTCATGTATCTCCTATGTCAGCTAGCTATCCACCTGAGCTGGAGCTGGGTGAAATGTTTCAGTCAAACAGTTTATTCACTGAAAAATTCAGTTTTGGGGCAACCAAAGCTATCAATGAATTCGGGTTCAGTTCAGCAAACAGTTTTAGCTGATTAAAAAACGATGACAAACATTTTTCTGAAAAGTCAAAGTGGTTCATTTTGACTATTTTTTAACTGAAATGTTTCAACTTTTCATTTGGAAAGGTTTCGTTTTGAAATTTAGCTAGATTGGTTTAAAAAAAATTAAAGGGTAAAAAACACCCGAAAACGTAACAAAATCAGAAATCGGGGAAAATAGTTCTGTGTTGAACGTAACATTTCATATGACCCAGAACAATTTTTCTTTGTTTTGGCCAACAAACCAAAAAATCAGTTATTTGCTCAACTCTACTATATGTTATTAGAGTTCATTTAGCTCTGAACACTAGCCTAATGTCACTAAAGCCAAGAACTTACCAAGATTCAAAATGGGATTGGACAATTATGTGGATATTGAGAATCATCATAATTAATTACAATTTTTTTTGGAAGGAATACTAAACCTTGTGTTTCAGATCTTAATTCAGTCTCTAACTATTAGAGACCAGGTTGAGACCTTCAGGGGGAACAGATTATTCCACATTTACTACTCTGCGTTCTTACACCTTCGTCTCAAGCATCTGGTGTTGGCTGGTATTGGAGATGGGATACTGGACTGGATGGCCCTTGGGTCTGATCCAGTCTGGCAATTCCTATGCTGCTAAGATTATAAATAGGTTGAAACACGTTGCTTTATGTGTAGAAGGTCCTACTTCTCCTACCATCTCTGTTTCAAGGCAATAAAAATAAACTACAAAAAACAAATACCAGACAAGGGGCAGTTCCCTTCACAGCATTATATTCATGGCACAAAATCATACAGTCTCAGTGTATAGGATTCTCTTGCATTAATAGTGCTGAAATACAGGACAAAATGCATCCTATATTCACTTGAGATGGGACATAGCAAATTAAACCCCAGTCAAGGCACACCCTTGGATCCAAATCCAGCTCCGAACTCTGCGAGTTGGGGCCTGCAGGCCAAACCAGAACAGTCCCCAGTGCCCTCAAACCACTAGCTAAGTTTGGAACTGGATCCAGATCCAGACCCAACATTCACAGCTGGGCCCTGTTGTATAAAAGGCTTAAATTAGATGCCCAGATCCACACCCTAACTTTGGGTCCAGTCCTGAACTTTCTATAGCAGACCCAGAGCCGAACAGTGTATCCACATACCCCAGAATTCTGGGGAAGAGTGGGCTGGAGTCGGGGTCCAAATCCTTCTGAGCTTGGTCTCATCTCCCGGAAAAGAGTGAGCTCTAAACACAGGCATCTGATGACTCCGTCGAATAGTAACGCACCACCTAACCCAGGGGTCGGCAACCTCTGGCACACAGCTCGCCAGGGTAAGCACCCTGGCGGTCCGGGCCAGTTTGTTTACCTGCCGCATCGGCAGGTTCGGCCAATCGCGGCCCCCACTGGCCGCGGTTCGCCGTCCCAGGCCAATGGGGGCTGCGAGAAGCGGCGCGGGCCAAGGGATGTGCTGGCCGCAGCTTCCCGCCGCCCTCATTGGCTTGGGACGGTGAACCGCGGCCAGTGGGGGCCGCGATTGGCCGAACCTGCCGACACGGCAGGTAAACAAACTGGCCCGGCCCACCAGGGTGCTTACCCTGGCTAGCCGCGTGCCAGAGGTTGCCGACCCATGACCTAACCTATGCTTTCGCTGCCCTGGCACCTTACACTTTTTAAAATGGATGAATGGGCATTAATTGAAGCGGATGGCTTTCTATTCCCGTGCCTGAGATCAGTGATAGGCCCAGAATGACAAGACCCTGGACACCGCAGGAGAAGAACGTTGAGAGGTTGTTCACATCCTGGTTTGAAGCCCTCATTGGAAAGAGGGGATGTCCCTGGAGCTCTGTGGCTGGGCCGTTCCTCAAGCCGTTTTGCTGCTCTTTAAGGAAGGCAATAGACTGTATAGTTATCACCTGAAATGGGATGAAATCCCTCCCACCAAACTATACAACCTACTACCTCACCTCCACAGAGCAGTACAGAGGCCTGCTGAGCGCCACAGCCCCAACCTGGCACAGGGGTGCGCTCGAGATCGGCTGCGACTCCACCGGCAGCACTGAGGTCGTTGTGTGATGACCTGACTGTCTCCTTAGGAAAGACAGTAGATTGTATAGTTAGCTCAAAGGGAGGGTAGGACTCCACAACTATTCAATCTACTACCTCAGCCTCAAGGACAGCATAGGGCCGCGATGGCCCATCCTGGCGGCGACAGCTCTGGGAGGAGGAGGTGGGCCATGTGGGTTCTGCAAAGAGAAAAGAACAAGCAGGGTCAGCCTTCGTGGTGACTGAGGCAACAGCGAGTGTAAAGCATTAGTCCTACCCCCATCGCCCCTCACTCGGGCTCCCTCTCCTTCCTTAAATGACCTTTGATTTGCACAGGCCAAATGAACCCCAGACAGCAATTAAGTTGCCTGCAAACTTTAGCCACTTGAACTATCTGAGTGCTTCTGAACGTACCATCGGCACCCAGGGACCCGCTGTAAAGTGTATCAGCGCGACTGTTGAATATAGGGAGATCCATGCAGGTAGAATGTCCCTGCTGCAGTACCAAGTCTACCAGGTACCATCTATCCAGTTAGAATGCAACTTCTGAATGTACCAGATGAGTTTAGAACACACCTGCAGGGCCACAGAAATGGAGCAGGTCAGACAAGGCAGAACACATCTGCTGAGGCACTGAGCGTACCAGTTAGATGAACAGACTAGATATAAGCAGGTACAATGCAGCTTCCCAATGTACCTGGTGCCAGGTACATCTAGGTAGAGCTCATTTGCAGAGCTAGTGAATGCACCAATGCGAGCTACAATGTTCCTTCAATGTTATAACAGAGGGCAGCAGCACAGGAGGGCAAAGTTTAACAAGGGATGAAAACATGCTGGCTTTCATCCAATCCCAAGTGCTTGATGTATTTCTCTTCCACTTAGCATACAATCAGCACCATTTTTATTCCCCAGCCGCCCAAATACTGATGCAAACCGGCTGGGAGGTGCATTTGATTTAAAGAAAATTAACGAGTCTGGGTGTAGTAACAATAGCCAGCTGCAAACAAACTAAAATTCTCTGGAAGGGCAAAGAACATCTGGGGCATAAGCAAAAGACCACTCATTTTAGCACAACAGATGAGGTGAGCATGTAGACCATTTTTTCTAAAGAGATCAGGTGCAAATCCTCAAAGGTATTTCAGCACCTAATTCCCATTGATTTCAATAGGAATTAGGTGCCTAAATGTCTGAGGATTTGGGCCTCACCTCTTATTTAGGCACTTAAAAAAAAGTGGCCAGATTTTCAGAATTGCTCAGTATGTTGGATGCACATTGGGTGCTGAGCTCTTCTGAAAATATGTCCGTAATGTGGTCCAATGACAGCTGAGCCCTTGAAAATCTGACCCTCAGTGTAGGTTATAGTGCTGGTTAAAACATGCCAGTTATTTTGGTGGAAAACTTTCAAAATAATGTGGAGGGTTGTGGGTTTTTTAAATTTCCTATGAACATTTCATTTTTTCAATGAAAAAATAAAACCTGAAAAAAATCACTTTTTGAAAACTGTTTCCAGTATAAAATTTCCCTTTTTAAACAAAAATAAAACCCAAAGCCAAACATTTTTACCAAAGCCCTCTTCCCTGAAATTTTCAGCGTTTTATTACCCCCCCCCCCAAAAAAAAAAAAAAGAGAGAGAGAAAGAAAAGAAAAGAAAATTTCAACCAAATCAGAGGGGAAAAAATGCTTTGGTCAAAAAGATATTTTTCACCCTCCCCCCGAAAGGTTTGATGAAAATTTTTCAACCAACTCTAGTAAGTTACTGTAGTAGTTAAGTTAATTCAAAGCAATAGTGGGGAAGGTGCAGAGGAAGAGAGAAAGTATACTCTGGAAAAGTGGGCAAGCACCGAGATGCCCAGATACCTTCAGAATCTTCTGTCCAACTCACATGTATTCCAGCAACCACTTGTTCTGGGGAAATTGGGTTGAAATTTCCCAGTTTCCTCGCATCTCCCAGCTAACAGTTGGACTGATCAGAGCTCTGATAAACATTTTCCGTCTCTGCATCCTCAATGCAAGCATCTCCGTAGCTTAGACCCATTCATCGCTATCAGCTGAGCCTGAACATTTTAGGAAATACCAAGTCTAGATTCCGAATGCTGAATGGCTGCGAACTGGATGGTCCCCCAGGGCATCTCAGGACAGTAAGGTCCAGATCCTCAAAGGTATTTCGACGCCTACCTCCCATTGATTTCAGCGGGAGTTAGGCACCTAAATACCTTTTAAAATCTGGTCCCACTGACTGTTTTGAAAACATTACCCTCTGAACAGAGAGTTCAGAGGAAGTGACATCAGCTTCTTCCCTTCCAGATGCACAAACAAATGCACCAGAATCAGCCCAAACTGAAAACCAACATGAGTTTTTAAAAGTTTGGTTCTCCGTCTTTGTGTCTAACAGTTTCTGAGAGAAACAACCCCAAGATTCCAATACTCACACTATTACCTAGCGAGGAATCTGTAGCACTATACATGGGAATCTAAATTCATTTGGGGATGAGGGCTTGGGCAGATGAAATACTAATAGGTTCCCCCAAAGCCCATAGTAAAAGAAAGTTCCTCAGGGTAGCAAAGAATTTGGTGCATACTCATTTCTGGGGGAAATGGCTGTTCTTCCTTTGTTTGGGATCAATACAGCACTGACCATGACCAGCACTTCAGATTCCCTAAGAGAAGCCCCATAATGGTGTCCTCAGAGTTTTTAAACATCAGCATATGAGGCAAGTTTGAGCATGAGTCAACGGTCTGATCTGAAAACATTGGAGGTACGGCGAGATACTGAGATCACCTCAAAGGCTCTGAAAATATCAGGAAAGGCTCTGAAGGTTTGAGGTGCTGATCTGGTTTATTAAAGAGTCCTGAGTGAAGGGGGGAGGGTGGAAGGGAGAGCCACAAAACAACAAATTAGCTGCTTTAAAAGCAGACACTGCTTTCAGCTTTTGTTTAGTCACAGGCCTTGCGAGTCGGTGCCAAAATGTTCTGGGGACAGGTGGAGTTTCCCAGCAAGAAATCAGGGCCTTGCTTCTCTTACAACCTTTTCAATCTCCCCAAGCAACAGCTGAACTGGGACAGAACCAGCCCCAGCTTTTAAAAAAAAAATCTGCATTAAGTCAGCTGTCTGCATTGACACAAAATGGCTGCCCGTCAGCCATTTTGTTTCCTTACACTTACCTATATGGAAGCATGCAGCCCCTTAACATTGCATTCGCCTCACTGTTTTGCTAAGGTGGAAAAAAAAATGACAGTCCCAAACTTTTCAATGGCCCGAGAAGTTCTTGTTGTTGCAGTAACATCATTTGTCTGTATAAGCCCCTTCTGCTGTCTGTAGTCCCTATCAGAGTTCATTTCCTCGACTCACAGCAGCAGTTTACGTGTTTTGATTCGCCGTGCCGCCTGTGAAAATACGGTATTGGTTTTGCGCATCTGGGCATGGCACCATTTAGATCTGGCTCAATTGTACATGCCAGCAGAGTGAGAAACCTGACTATAGAAAAGCAGCCCGTGGTCTAGCATTCACCTGGAGTTGTCCCCACTTGAAGACAAAAATATCATTTCCAAACTAGCTAAAGAGAGCAACAGGTCTCCCTTAAGTATTTTTAGTTTAACTTCGTGTAGAAAAACAACTGAACCTAACTTCATTTCACACTCCGCACTTAAGAGTGTGACTTAAAATAATACACTTTCAAGAGTTAATCAGACATGCGGTATACAGGCAAAGAGAGAAATGCAAGCAGAGATTCTTAAAATTCATTCTTATAACCGTCTTGGTGCATCTGTGTTAATTTTTCTCCTCCGTGTTTTATTAATGAAACAGGTCACACTTTATAATAAGGTTACATTTATAAAGGGCTAATACATGATTAACAGATGTTTCTATAAACGGCTAATCAATGTTAGAGATTGCTCTGGACGCCAATAGGTTGTTAATAAGAATCTATACCATTTTCTATGGATGTACTATTCATATCTGTAACATGCTTATTACATCTACTCATCCTTTATTAACCTTTTAGAAACCTTTTACAAATGTGCCCTAAATATAAAGAGTGACCACAAAGATAACACATTGGCTAGACTTCCAATCAGTATCTTTACCATATATTCTGCCCTCCCTTGCAAAAAAGTTCTATAGAATTTATTAAAATGAAACCAGCAAAGTTCTGTTGACATTTAATAGAAGTCTAGATAAATTTGTTCTAAAATAGAGTAATTTTAATAGAGAACGGGACCCTATGGATTGTTCTATTTTAACAATTCTATAGATTTTGATAGGAGGGATAGAATTCTCTATTAAAGTCCATAGGCTGGTTTGAAAATCCTACAGAAATAGGGTGACCAGACAGCAAATGTGAAAAATCAGGACAGGGGGTCAGGGGTAATAGGAGCCTATATAAGAAAAAGACCCCAAAATCGAGACTGTCCCTATAAAATCGGGACCTCTGGTTACCCAATACAGAAAGAAGATTGCTTTCTATTAAATTCTATAGAGCTTTTCCATAGGGGTTTCATTCAGATATTGTTAGAATTCAGACATTACTCACACACGGTATCAAATAATGCACAGCGCCAATTGTATACAGTACAAAGTATTTTCATTTAAAATCAGAACCAAACATCCCAAGCCTGCAGATACAGTACCAGCTGCGTGATCGCCATTTCCGTTGCAACCGTCCACCTCGTCCTTTTATGACAAAGCTATTTACATATGGAGGCAAATTCCTTTTCAAAAAATAAGTCTCTTCGTGCTGCCCTCGACCCAGGCTGCTTTTTCAAAGTATCTGGTGCTGTAACGTACTCCCCCAAAGAAAGGTGATACTATCACCAGAAACCAATGAACCGCCTGTCTTATCGAAATCTGATTGCTGCTGGACTGAGATATGTTGTTCTGAATGTCCACGGACCAACTGAGCAATGTGATTGTTAGCTGATAAACACAATCATGCTACTGGGGGGGGGGGGGGGGGGGGGAAATGCAGACATATTTAAAATAAACCTACTTTTTTGGGGTGCACATCCTGGTACCTTTGCCATGATACTGCACAGAAACATATGGGAACAGCACCAAGTTCCCCTCAACTTTCACAGCATACCACTTTTCATGGAGTCTCCACCGTATATCACACCTTAAAGGTCACATCTTGGTACAGGAAATATCTTGTTATTATAGTACCGCACCAGTAGCACGATAAATAACTAAACTATTAGCACTCAAAAAGCAAGAAAGACATATTTTTAAAATAAATTCACCTAAATGCTGAGATGAAAATTTTTAAGGGGAGGCATTTAAAACAAAACAAACCAAACCAAACCAGAGAGATCACTTTAGCTAAATCCATGTGTTATTGGATCCGAGGAAAGGTCAAATCCTATTTTCATCTACAGCAAGAGGACACACAACAGGTTAAAGGCATTGATCAGTTCTAATCATACCGAGCCCATGTGTAATACTGCCTGCCCGTCCAAAAACAAATTAGACAATAGCACTCGCTGGTATTTTATAAACACACAAGAAAGGAGGGTTGCTTTATTGAATATACCGAACAAACCTTTCCATCCGGCTATACTGTGCAGCCACACATTTCTGCATGCACCAAGTAGCGCTATATTGATAACACAATAGCTCAGTTTGGCAAACCTAGGCATTTTCAATGCTCAGCATACGCCAAAACTACCCACTCTCCGTCTCCGACTTTGGTCTCCTTCCAAACAGGTCCCTTTTTTTTTCCGTTACAGCCGGTGCCACGTAGAGACAGAAGCGTTAGGCTCGAACATGGCCGCCGTCTCCGACAAGAGCCAAGTCCCAGCATCCTCGCTTCCCCCTTCCAGACAGCAAACAAAATGGCCCGGCAGCAGCCATTTTGTTTGCTCCGGAATGGGAGGGAGAAGGGAAGGGAGGGGAGGCGCACACCAGGAGGGTGAGGGGTGGGGGTGGGGGGGAGTATAAATTAGACAGGAATCAAAGCTCCGCAGAGATGTACTGCTGCATGCTTGCTTCCTGACGCTGGGGAGGGAACGGCCCATCCAGCCCAGCAGCAGCAGAGAAACGGATCAGGTCCTGAGCTTTCTAACTTGTTATAGGCAACTGAGTTTGAATCTGCTGAACTTAAAGAGGTAACACAGCATTCCCAAGGCCAGCTGGGTGCCCCCGCCCCGGCTGTCGGCACAGGCAGGGGTTCTACTCCGTCCATCCACCTGGACGGAGGGGACGCCCGGCTTGCTCTGTGTAAAAGCTCCTGATGAGAACACAGCAGGAGAACGGAAACCAACCCGGGAATGTCAGACTCCTGAACTTCCCTGGACAGGAAACTGTGCAAATAACACCCACGTAAGGGCATGGGGCGGGGAGCCCAGAGCAAGCAAAGGGGCCCTTGGGAGAGAGATTCATTGGCAATAGGGACAGTACAACCTATAGACTGGCTCCTTATGCCAGCTGCATAGCAGTTGCGGGGGGAAATGTTTTTCTGGCATTTATTAGCTAGACTAAGCTTTCCCCGATAAACCAGTTTGTTTCTGATACAGCAGCAATACAGAATGGTTTGGCATAGTACCTGCCACTGTTCTGTGCTCCCAGAGCCATGTATTTAGTAACACTCCAGCTACTGGGAGCTTCTTGAACTAGGGCCAGATCCTAAGCCCAGTGAAAGCAATGGGATCAGGCCCTCGATGCTTGATATTAAAGTACCTCAGTGCTAGTGAACACGTCCACTCGGTAGTGCCCGACACCGTCCGAAGTAAAGGCCCCGCATTCCCACTCAGGCACAGGCAAAGGGCCCAAACCTGGGGCAGATTCTTTTGGGGCTGGTGGTCTGTTCTGGTGGAATTGGGAGAAGGATCTTTCCCAGGACCTTGCAAGTAATCCAATGCTGTTGGCTTTCGTTAGCCACCCTGCACTCTCTGGGGCTAGAGGGAGCCCGGTCTGACTTAATGCTGGGACTGTGATGAAGGAAAGGCACTTGTTGCATGCATCATCCACGCCTCCTTTTCTATTCCAGCCTGGCGAGGAGGCAGCAGCCCGGCCTTCCACAGACGTGAAACTCCCGGTGAGATAGCACATGAAGTGCTGCTGCCAAGCTAAGCCCATGGCAAGGACTGGAGCCCGAGGGAGCAGGGGTGGCCCTCGCGCCATTGCCCCTCTCACTAGAAGGGAAGCTGGATGCATTCTGAGCACCTGTCCAATGTTACGCTACATACAGGCCCATGGGGAGAGAGCTGGAGTGTCACCCCTTTGAATGCGTCAAGAAGAAAGAAAAGCAGGAAGTGGAGGGTTGAATCATGAGTGGGGACGGAGCAGGCTGAACTGGACTCCCCATCTGAAGGGAGGAGGCTGGCTCATCTGTCAGCCATTACTATAACCTTTGGGTTTGTCCCCTCCTGTTGCCAGCCCCGTGTTTCATTTAATCCCCCCGGCAACATCATCAGCCCCATGCAGAACACACTAGGGATCAGCCTGCTTTACCAGGCTCCCTGGTCTACTGCCTGGGGACACAGCTCACAAACCAGGCTCAGTTAAAGTCTCCCTCCCTTTGGCAGCAGTGGCCTGTAGGGCGGCAGGGGAGACAGCGTGTCTATGGGAGAGAGGACAGGAGAGGTGCAGAGCGAAGCCCAAATTGGGTTGAGGCACCTCTCCAACACACCACTAATCTCCGCCCCTGGTCGACACTCTTAGCAGAGAGGCCCAGGACAGAACTCACCCTTGAGATTGACCTCACCCTAGGTGTGGATCCTTCCAGGTCTCAAGCCGAGGGCGATTCTGAGACCGACTGGACGAAGAGGACTGTGGGTGGTAGCAAGTGTTGAACCTCCATAGCTTAGAGGTCTTCCATAAACAGAAGAAACACAGTGCTTGCCTGATACACCATGACAACAACAATGGCCATGGCCACCTTCATCTTTAGGGCCCTGCTAGCAAGTGAGTCTTAGGATTCTGGCAAAACCCTCTCTGCTTCTATCCATGGCGTCGGTGCCCTCATCTCCTGCTCTTGCATTGTAACGGCCCAGCGCATCGTGACATTGTAAGGACACCATGAGATCCGGTGGCGACTCGTGCATAGCCCAGTATAAATTCACTCTCAGTCTTTTGGTTTGCAAGATGCAGGACAAACCTGTGGGAATCAAGACTGTCCCTCAGGATTTGGAATGGGTAAGAGCCCTGCTCCAACTATCAGCTCCAGCACCCAGGCTGAAGCGACTGTAAATGCCAAAACCTGGCGGAGAGATTGAAAACCTTAAAGATGCCATGGCAAAATCCCCAAAGGAAGGGTGTTAATTGGGCATGTCACTTAGTCGCCCAGTGCCTCAGTCTCCCCATCTGTACAATGGGGGTAAAGAAACTGATCCACCTTTGCAACATCCCCCAAGATCTTCAGCTGAAAAGTGCTATGCAGGACATGGGCCAAGATCGATTATCTTTTTAAAAAAGCCCTCCTCTTTCTGTCCTGGTGGGGCTGCAGCATGGCTGTTAAACATCCCTCCCCGCATCCATTCACATGCTCCTTGCTCGTGCAAACACACCTTAAAGCCCCATCACTGGCTCAGGCACACACACACTCCCTCCCTTGTGCAGACACACACCCACTAGGGTGGCCAGATGTCCTGATTTTATAGGGACAGTCCTGATATTTGGGGCTTCGACTTATATAGGTGCCTATTACCCCCCACCCCCGTCCCGATTTTTCACACTTGCTGTCTGATCACCCTAGCACGCACACACCCGTGCATTCAATGTCCCTCACACATGCATGGACCCTCCTTCTTGCTGGCATCCTTGCTCGTACAATTGTCCCTTTCATTGTGTAGCCACACACATGCCTATAGTGTACATGCACACAGTACCTGGACTAAATTACACAGCAAGCACTCTGGGGCGGAGTGTGACTCAAGCACTGTTAATTGTCTCTGCCATTCATGCACCATCTCCCTCACGACCCTCATCCCCATCCTCACTGTAATGTTGCCTGGGAGGCTGCCTCAGTGGCCCATAGCCCATGTTCTCAGAGAAGGTTGCCTTGCAGACAAAGTGTCCTCAGTGTGAACTCTTCTGGGCCCGGCTGCAGCTGTTAAGCTTTTATTTAAAATGAGGCTAAAAATAAAACCTGGTGCAAGTTCCTCATTCATCAGAGATCCACTGGGTTTGTTTCCCTCTAACTGAGAGCGTGGCAACACGGCCAGATGGGAGTGGCTCCGAGCTGCTTCTGTTTGCTAGCTGAGCTCTGTGCACCATGCACGTAATAGCACCAGGATCACTTGGCTCAAGAGCCCAGAGCCTTCTGTCTAGGCTCAATGCTCTTTGTTCTGCAGGCTGCCTTGGCACTTCCCCGGGGGGACTTTTGCACAGTAAATGAAATATACTTTGCCCACAATGGCTGGGATTTCAAATGAGCTTCAGTTAGGCATCCAAATCCCACTGCAAGTGACTAGGAGCTGCTTCCTGTTCGTTCCAGTGAGAGCTAGGCAATGGCAATGCACATCAATTCTCGGTGCAACTAATAGAAGCCTCAGAATATTCTACATGGAGGTAGGCAGCGACTAAGCCAGACATCCCCCCACCTAAGTTTTGAGAGACATACTGCAAAGGGTATTGCCAGACGGGAGCTGCTGGGGATTGGCAGAGCAGAGCAATTGAATGGGAAAGGGACAGCCTGGCCCAACCTTGTACTGGGGTGGGAGAAAGCAAATACCTATCACCCCTAACAATCTGCGACCGAAGCCCTTAGGGCTGGGTTTGCAAAGCTGCCTCGGGGATCTGAATGCACAGTTCCAATTAGTAACCGTAGGAGCTGGGATCCAAATCCCTGAATCTCAGCCTTGGTCTTTCCCACTTAGGGTGACCAGATGTCCCAATTTTATAGGGACAGTCCCAATATTTGGGGCTTTGTCTTATATAGGCTCCTATTACACCCCACAATGTGTCCCGATTTTTCACACTTGCTGTCTGGTCACCCTATTCCCACTGCAACTGACTAAGGCTAGTGAGATCAGCTGCTCACCATCTTGTGGTCCAGCCTTCGGGCCTCCCCAGCATCAAGATTTCGTTCAGAGAACTCCCACAGCGAGGATGTTTGCTGGAGTCCCTCCCAGGCTTGTCCTAAATCCTTCTGGCTTATCCAGGATCTCCATGGGCCTTCTGGGACACATCCCTAGCATCTCTTTGCATAGATGTTCTTCTGTGATGATCTCTCCCCACAAACACCTTCCACATTGCTTCTGGTTTAAGTAATATACAACTTCTGCCCATGTGGACAAGTAACAAAGGGCTTGATTGGTTTCATCAGTGGAAGATGCCTCATGCATCCCCTATGGAAGGGGAGGAACAGGGCTGTTTTCTCCCCACACGGTATGAGTGGGTGGATGCAGAAATAAGTCTTGTTAAACGGATGGAGTTTTATCTGTCCAGGTTCTTATGGCAGCACCTTTCATTGTAATATTTGAGCACCCCCCCACCCCAAGAGTGTTTAGGAAATCCTAGAATGGCAGCAGTTTATAGCAGGGGGTCTTCACATAGATCATTTGTGAAGAGAAGGCAGAGAGGCAACGTGGTCTATCAGTCTGAGCATGGCACTGGATTGCATTCACCCCATGTCCTATCTGCCACCGACTCACTGGGTGAGTCACCTTGCCTACTGGTGCCTCAGTTTCTTCATCTGGGAGATTAACACCTGCTCCCTGTGGTGCTGGGAATATTGATTAGCTAATGCCCTACAGTGCTTTGAACAAGTAAAGCACTTAAGGTGCTAAATACTATGAAGCTCTAAACCCAAGACTGGCTTCAAACAAGGGTGGGCTTCCAACTAGTATAAATCTGCAGAGTGCACCCAGTCCTGGGGGGGAAAAATCAATCTTGTTTTCATTTTTCAAGATCTATTTCCACAACTCTTGAAGCTACTAAGTAAGAGCTGCGCCCAGAGCCCATTCTAAGTTACTGATCCACTGACCTAGTTCAGAGCCCTCTCCTCTCAGGATCCATCACACAGGAGCCTAGAAATGCAGTTGAGGTTCTTCTCCTCATGGTGGTGGCATTGAGGGTCCATCCCAGCTGGGCACAGAAATCCAGTTCAGGGTCTTCTCCTATGGCCTACAGCCAGAGCCCATTCAACTTGTACATGTGACTTCGCCTCTGAACTGTGCCCAGAGTTCATTCTGGATGATTTCCCAATCCCAACTCCTTCTCTTCCTTCCAGAAAGCTCACCGACTGAGAGAAGACCTCCACCAGCTAGAAAGAGTGATGCTTTCACCTGGATCAAATAACTGGGACACATTCCAAATTGGATTTGGATGCATAGTAGATGTGGATGCTGTAGGTCGAACTTCTTTAGTTGTAGGCCTGTGTTGCACACATCAAAAGTGCAATCAGGCATTTTATGCAGCCTCAGACCTGTCTAGATGTCTGCCCATGATTGCTAATAGGGGCCACCTAGCAATTAGATTTACGGATGACTGCTAAAGTCCAGAGTCAACTCTCAGGCGCAGGCTGGGGTCATAACCTAGCTCTGACGTATCTAAATCAAACACCCGACCACCATGACTGGGAGTCATAGCAGGGGCAGAAGTGTTGTTGGTTGTGACACTCTTGCATTGATAATTTCCCAATAATTCCATCTGAATTCTGCACTTCAACATTGCAGAGAAAATCGCCTCCCTAGAGCAGAGTTCTTGTACACAGGTGGGCGTCGGGTGGAGAGGGGGGAAAAAGCTAGTTTTCTATCACAAAGAACGTTTTGCCTGGAGATGCAAAAAAAAAGGTATTTGTGCCTCAAAGGGAAATCTGCCTTCATATGCCTGGCTTGCAGAGCTAGCTTAAGGGGTCTAACAGATGCATCTAATATGTTAATGAAGAAAACAGATACAGCAGCCTCGATCCTTCCACTGCAAGAAATGGCCATCCAGTGATTGAAACGGGCTTAACCGTAAGCCATCGAACTGCATTTCCAGTTAAAGAGCTTTCAGGCATTTGCTGCACAGGTGTTTAACTCATTAGTTTTCAGCACACGTAGGTGGCCCTTGTCTCTTTTGGCCGATCCTGGAGCTGGGCCTAAATGTACTGGCCATAGTGGGAGGGATGGATGGAACATGAAGTCGTGACAATTTGCCTTGTTGGGGACTTGAGATCAGGCACATGTCTGTGGCCCTATAAAAGAAATAGAGCCTGATTCTCCTCTCACAGCAGGTATGTAATTCCATGGATTTCAACTGAGTTTCTCCTGATTTGAAAGAAATGTACAGGGACAACAATTAACTCAATTTTATAGGTCAAATTTTCAAACTTCCTAGAGTTAAACACCTAACTCCACAGTTGGACAACTAGGCACCCACAGCCTGATCCAAAACCCTTTGAACTCAATGGAAATCTTTCAATGGATCAGCCCTTACAGCTGAATTTTTGAAAGAGCTCAGATGCCTAAATGGGAACTAACTAGAAGCCAGATTTTCAAACATACTTAGCTGTTCCCAGCGTGACACTATGGCCAGGTTTTCAGAAGAGCCCTGCACCCAAAGTGCTGGGCTCTTCAAAAATCTAGCTCCATAATTGTGCATGCAAAGTTCTTAAAAATTTAGCCAGTAGTGCTAAAATAAGTATCTAGGGGGACTACCTTTAGCTCCCACTTTGCAACACACATATATACAACATAGCCCCAAAACAGCTGCATTTCTCTTTCCTCGCCATTGTGTCTAACAATCTCATAGAGGCTTGTCGTTCATATTTCTTTGCCAACTCACGGAATCCTGTTCAGTTTTGTCCCATCAGCTGTTTGGACAACACCGACTGCTTTTAACCCGGTGCTTCGTATGTTGTTGATCTTCCATGCCCTTCTGTGTGTCCTGCCATCCTCCAGGATGTCAGCATGGCCCGGAGCATAGGGTGGATCACTTGGAGTTCAGCAGTGGCAGAGCACAGAACAGGGCAGGGCCTATGCAAAACAAGGACTGCAGCTTTTGTTTGCTTGTATTCATCCCTTGATGACAAACGAGTGCATATCAGAATCATAGAATGATAAAATTTAGAATCCAGAGGACACTCCCATCCAATTTTGAGAGGATTTAGAACAGGTTAAATTTTGGGCCTAAGCTACTAGCGTCCCTCGAACATCGAGTGAAATGTTTAATTCATAACAAGTCCCTCAGATTGTTTCCAGTTGAAAATGATGTTGTTGCTCTTCAGTAAGAATTGTGGAACAGTGAGGAAATGTCAGAAGCTCGACAACTTGGGACGTTTAAAATGACACTGAGCCTAGAGTGTCGGCTCTTTGGGGAGGAACGGTCTTTTTGTTCTGGGTTTGTACAGCCCCTGGCACAACGGGGACCTGGTCCAGGACTTGGGGCTGCTAGGATGTACTGCACTGCAAATAATAAATAATCACACACTGAAGCATAGCATGGGGGGGAGGCATAGCTCAGTGGTTTGAGCATTGGCCTGCTCAACCCAGGGTTGTGAGCTCAATCCTTGAGGGGGGCCATTTAGGGATCAGGGCAAAAATCTGTCTGGGGACTGGTCCTGCTTTGAGCAGGGGGTTGGACTAGATGACCTCCTGAGGTCCCTTCCAACCCTGATATTCTATGATTCTATAATCAAGGGGATGGGGCACAGGGGTAGGAAACAGAAGGACTGGGTACTGCTCTGCCGCTGAGTTGCTGGGTGACCTTTCAGAAGTCATCATGTTACTGTCCTACTGTACCTCATGGCATTAATGGGACAGATCCTCCATTAACTTAATTCACACCAGCTGAGACACTGGCCCAGCAGTTGTAAAGCACTTTTGACAAGGTGCTACATAAATGCCAAGTTTTTATTATCAGGGTAGGACAAGTTTTTAAAAAACCTGGAGTCCTAAATAAAGATATGCTCCAAAATCCATTATTTAGGCCTGATGGGAGCTGCTGGATACTCACTGCTTTTGAAAAGCAGGCCCCTTATTTAGACCCCTGTACAGTATAAGGACTTTGGAACCTAACTTTAGGCTCCCTTTTAAAAAATCTTGGTGATGGTCAGCAAGTTTGCACTGGCCTGGGGGGATGAACATGATGACATCCACCTTGAACTTCTCAGAGAGGAGAAGTCGAGGAGCTACTAGCTGGAAAGCTCAGAGCCTACAATTGTCTTAGAAAGAGCACGCCAAAGACAACTCAGGGATCATAAAGCAGATTCTGATCCCCCCCGAATGGGATATCTGCTCTTCCATGGGTAGAGAGGGCATTTTACCTGGGTCACTACTGCAATTCACAACGGCCATACTATGACTGACACTGCCGTTCAGTTAGCCGTAGTTCTCATTAAGCCGTTTCTGACCTGCTGAATCGCTGAGCAGCATCGCCGGCTGGGAGGGGAGGATTGGACAGCGGTGGTGGTCAAGGTGTGGTAGGGTGTCCTGGCTATTGATGTCAAGCTGTGCTGGTCAAATGTCCCAGAGTATAAAGAAGGCTTCTACCTGTGATTGGGGAAGCACTGCTGATGTGTAAGGACAAACAGACGGGCAATTTCACAGGGAGATTGTGAACTCCAGACTCACCAGCTGAAAGATTTCCTCCTAAGTCCACCTCCATGTCTCTGGGCATTAGGCCCCTTCACCTGGAAACCCCATCTCAGATAATTCCCAAAGACGGGCCCTGTGCTGCAGAGCTGAGATCCAGATGGGAACTCCCACAGAGTTCTGGGGCGTTTGGATCCAGGCTAAGGTTTGGGGCCTATCTCAAACATCAGTTTCAAATGCTCCATGCTCTGTTCTTCCCTTACTTTGCAGCCTCATGTTATGGCTCTTCCTTCCTCCCTGCAGCTCCTAAAGCCTGGGGAGCAGGCTGGATTCACAGGAGCAACTCCTTCAGCAAAGAAACCTGCAGGATTCCTGCATCCCGCGGGACTCAGGAGCGTAAAACTGCTCCCACAACAAGTCTGATGTTTCCATTGCCCCGGCCGTCACCCCTGAAGAATGCCAAAATGCTATAGACTGTGCTGTTAATTAATATGTTCAACATAGCTCTGCAAATGTACAGAGTAAGACAGGTACCTTGGGCAAGATACAGGAAGCGCTGCGTCCTCCACTGAAATGCAGCCACCTCTGGGGTGAAATATAGCAAGCGTTGAACAGTGCACAGCAACCCTGCACAGTAAAGGAGTCAAGAACCCCTCAATGTATTGAAACTTCAGAGGGAATCTAAGGGTAGGTGGAATATAATGGACCAGACCCAACATCAGTACTCTAAGCAATAGTCTTACTCTATACAAGGGGAACATTACTGCTTGCAAGGGTTTTACAACTCACTCAGCACTGGTGCATTGGTACAGTTCTGCCTCAGAGGGAAGAGACCCAGCTGCTGAATCACGAGCCTTGCAGCGCTCTGGGTTTCCTTTGCACACCTCTGGCAGCCACCTACCATCTCGGCCCCCACCTGGCTTAGCTCATGAGACAGACGAGCCCAGCATGCCTGCAATGCTGGCTGCAAAGAGCAACAAAGATTCTGTCTGCATGTATTTTTGCCGTTTAGCTTGTTTGTTCCCTCGCTAGTGGGCCAGCTGGGCACCTCTGGCGCAAAGGGGAAGCTGAGGTGGATTCCAGGGAACTCCGCTGTGTAAATAGCTGCCATTAAATCAGCAGCTACAGTCCTCTTTTGCATTTGTCCCTCAATGATTAACTCTGCCTGCTCGAGACCAGCTGCTTGAATGGGAGCCAGCCTGCATTCCAATGGGGCTGCTGGGACTCTCCTCCCACTGCACACACAGGGTTCTCCTTCCTCCTCCTCCAGAGAGTCCCTTTAAAATGCCCCGTAGATGCCTGCTGCAGGGTTGGGACAAGCTAATTGCCCCTCCCTGCCCCCATAAACACACTCCCCCAAAGTCATTCCTTGGGTCCCTGTAGCTGAAAGCTTGAGATTCCATGCACTGCCCCAAACTCTCCTATCTCCCCTCCAGCCCCCAGTTGGCACGGATTGTATCCAGAGCTTGTATGCAATGGGGATATAGGGGTCCAGCCCAAGCCAGGGCAGGGATAAAGGAAAGACACTTCCCCTTCCCCCCTCCCGGGGAATCCTCGGTGGCGATCATGTTATTCCCATGAGTTCTCAGGCCAGCGGAAGTCACTCACACTCTTCACCACCTGGCCCTTAGAACCTCCCATAAGTTCCGTTAGGACCCCATGACCTGGAAAGCCTCATGCCTCCAGGGCAGCTTTGGCTGAGCTGAGCCTGGCCACTGCCCATCAGGCAGAGAGAAGAAATGAGGTGCCCCCATGCTCTAGTGCACAAACCCTAGGATTGTGGGGGAGGCTGAAGGTCCCCGTGGAGCAATCTACCAGGCAAGAACCGTTCACTCAGACAAGCCGAAGGGACAGGACTGTGCTGCTGTGCAGAGAATCCTGGGAGCCCCTCCTTAAGGATCAATGCATTTTTCACTGCCCAAACCTAGAGCGGTGAGGAGAAGGGGAACCTGATGGTGAAAAGCAGAGCAGAGCCATGTCATGAAGCGGTAATTGCGTGGGGACCTCCAAAGGTGCTGGTCCTCCCACTGAGTTAGGTGCCTAAAGACCTTCAGCCATCTGGGCCCCACTCCCTACTCATGTTACAATGCAACACTATCACCACCGCCACAAAGGTCTTTTTGAGCAAGTTCCAACTTAAGGCCAGTAAAAGACACAATGATCCAATTGCAAATTCCCTCTTAATTTAAAGAATTTATTATTATCGTTTAGCCATGGTCTGGGAGCTCAAGTCTTATTTTGCTGCTCGCCGTACAGAACACAACAGCTGCGTCCCTTGGCAGAGCCCTGAAGGGCGCTTGCAGGGGTGCCAGATGTTTTGCTTAGGACACGTCAGAAATTTCTTGCTCCAGCTCAGATCTCGCGCCTCGCCCTAAGGGCCTGATCCAAAGCCCACTGGAGTCAATGGGCGTCTTCCCGTTGACTTCAGTGGGCTTTGGATGAGGTCTCATGACTTCTTATTAAGAAGAAAAAGGGAGGAGTAGCATTTCATGCAGCTTGGGAAATTCATGTCCCTGCCCCCAGGCTGTATTTGTAACAATAATCTGCTGGGGAGAATGGAGACGCTAAAGAGTCCCCTTCTCATTATCATTAAAGGGTCAGATCTTCTGATGGTGTAAACTGGCCTAGCTCCATTGACTTCAACTGAGGCCTGGTCTACACTAAAAAGTTAGGTCAACCCAGCCACGTCGCTCCAGGATGTGAAAAGTCCACACCCCAAGTGACGTAATTAAGCTGACTTAACTGCCGGTGCAGACAGTGCTCCGTCAATGGAAGAATTCTTCCGTCAACCTAGCTCCTGCCTCTCTGGGAGGTGGATTAACTATGCCGACAGGAGAACCCCTCCCGTTGGTGTAGGTTGTGTCTACAGTGACGTGCTACTGTAGCATTTCAAGTGTAGACAAGCCCTGAACTAGGCTGATTTAGACCAGGTCTTCAGCTGGCACCAGAAGTCCAGTTTGGGGCCCGATCCTGAGAACTCTTGAGCAGCCCTAGTTCCTGCTCAAGTTAGCATCAAGCCTTGACTGCCAAATGTATCTGAGGTGAAACCCAATGGCCTGTTTTTCAGAGGTGCTGGGCATCTGCAGCTTTCATTGCCTTCAGCTGGACTTATGGGCACTCAATGCTTATGCAAATCAGGCCTTGGGATTGGACTATCGTCCTTTGAGTCGAATGCATTATTTCTAGGGTCCCGTTTACATGGACATCATCAGCACTCAAGTCACCACCCACAGCACTTCTAAAAGGACTCTCATCGGCGGGCATCTCAAAAAGCAAAATGGTCCATCCTGTGTCCCTTCAGATCATTGAACAAATGGGGAAACTGAGGCTTTGAAAACTTATGATGTATTAATTGTCTGTTGTATGCTCAGCACTGTACAGAATATGGCTTATGGGCCAGATTGACTTAATGGGACTTAGCCACCTTGATGTTTTTGAAAATCTAATTAGGCAGCTCTCTGCATCTTCAGGGGCCTAAATATCTTTAAAAATTTGGCCTTACGTGACTTATCTACAGTCATGCAGTACTTGGCACAATGGAGTCCCAACTTTGCTACTGTAATAAAAATAACACATTACCGGGCGAGGAACCCAGGAGTCCTGGCACCCAGTCACCTTATTCTACTAGTCCCCAATGGCTTCCTAACTGGTTCACATCCAAGGAGACCAGAAAAGCATTTCTCTTTCCTTCCTCAGTTGGATATTTTAATGCTACCTTAAAGAAGGGGTTTGACTGTCTTACACATTTTGCCAGGGCGGGCCGAAGGTGGAGAGGGGGATCATTTCACACTCACTTCCCATGCGGGAGCAGGTGGTGAGCGTTCTGCTGGGAGCGGATGACAATCCGGAAGTGAAAAAGGGGATTTTCAGAGCCCAGTTTATGTCTCTGTAGGAATGCAGAAGGGGAGACAAAACCTAGGGGAGCCTCTATTTATGTTCAACGAAAGGCCTAGTTTGCCAGTGCTTAAAAGGGACCCTCAGTGCATTTCACTCTGTTCTGTTCAGGTTCTTATATCACCTCAACATCGTAGTATCTGAGCACCTGCACGCAGCACTGGTTAAGAGAGCAGCAGTGCTGGGGAACCCAGGCCCAGGTGCTTAGTATTCAGCATGCATGCTCCTTAAAAGAAAAAACAGAGGCCAATTTTAAGATCTCACTGTATATCCGTGCGTCACACACGGCAGGGGCTTTCTGGGGGATGTATTTGGGGGGGGGGGGGGGAAGAGGGATGTCCTTACTGCTTACAAACATTTCCAGAAAGAGTTCAGGAGGGAGGGAGGCGCAGTGGGTGTGTGTGTGGGGAAATCTGTTGCTCTCACTGAAACAATCTGCTTTTGTTGTGTACGAAACAGGCCTAAATTAAGTTTGACATAAAGAGGCCAGATTTTTAGAGGCCGGGCCAAAATCCTGAGCTGCGTTATGCCAGAGTCTGGAGTGGAATCGCTCTGGATTTACACCGATTGCCAGGGAGGTCAGGGTCTAGCCCTACAAAGGGAGGAGCTCTCCAGCGGGAGACAAAGTGTGTGCTCTGCAAAGTGCCCTCTGTAATCCTGCCCAGCATTCCCAGATGCCTCTGTAATCTGGGCAGATTCCGCTCAATAAAGCCCCATCCAGGTCCTTCTCCGAAGGCCACCACCGCGCTCCAGAAACCATCCCTCCCGCATGCCTCGCTCTCCCTCGCGCCTTCTCTTGGCACCTTAACAATCCCTGAGCCACCTCCGGGCGACACAACTGGGCAAACCAGAGAAAGATCCCCAGGCACATCCCACCCCGCTGAGACCTCGCGCCCCGGTAGGCCCCCCCGAATCTTCGCCAAGCAAGCCAAAGGGATGAAAAACGAGCCAGCTTCTAAACAGTTAACGCATCACAAAATGAAGAGAGAGGATCCAGCCATCTTATTTCCCTCCTTCTCCCTCACTCCAGATTAAATTCCCCCCAAAATATTCTCCCCCTCTGCCCCAGCCTGTGCTGGATTCCCTCCCACCCCACCCCGTCCCCACACGATGGAAAAGGAGCACGCGCCCAAGGGTCGGCTCCGCATTGTAAGCTTCTACCACGTTAGCTGCGGCTGCCATGTTGAATGGCAAATCCGACATGATTCAACATTTTCCCTCTGCGTTGCATAAGGTGGCGAAAAGAAACACACACCCAGCCCCAAGCACCTCTTAAGAGCTGCAAATGGCCCAATCTGCAGGTGGAGGGGAAGGAGAGGCCAAAGAAAAACGATCATCGAATCCTGTTTCAAATATATGTTTTTTTAAAGGCAGATGTTTTAGCCCCAAGGACCGAAGGAGCAAAAGGAAGAGGAGGGGTGAGGGTTGCAGCAACAATAAAGCAACTGAGCATTTGGACAAATGAAACGTTATTTAAAATAAAAAAAAAATACAATAAATGTAAGAGCTAGGTTTGATTTCGTACCAAGCCAGCGAGAGAGACGCACCGTGGAGGAGAATAGTTTGGTTGTTGAAGTAGCCACTGGATTTAGCTCCGCTTTTCCGGACAATCATCGGGGAAGGATCCTTTTTCGAGAAAGGCCAGTTTGAGGGAGGCAGCTTTTTTTCCCCCCCTCCTCTCTCTCTCCCCTTTCCTTCTCCTAACAGCTCGGCGCTAAGAAATGGGCGGTGCCTGCATGCCAGGCTTCATCCAAACGAGACGCCAAAGGCCGAGCAGAGGCTGGCACAAAGGGACGCTGGCAGGAATTCCAGCACTCAGGAGCTGCCTTTCCTTGTGCCCGTGGGACAATCCCTCTTTATTACATAGCTTGGATTTAAAAAAACAAAAACAAAAATAATAATAATAAAAAAAAAAACCGTTCTGGCTGCTCTTCCGAGAGCCATGCTCAGAAAAGTTACCCAAGCCCAATCGAAAACAACCCAAAGGACAAAAACTTCCTTTAGATCAACACAGGTTAAACAAAAGGCCAGTTTTTACCTCCCTCCCCCCCCCGCCCCGACCTCCCCAGCATGCCAGCCCCACGTCCGCGTGAAAATAAATCCTTCCTGGTTTTCAGGAGGTGGCGGGGTCCTTTAGCAGGAGAGAGCGAGACACACCCAAAAAGAGAGATCGATAGCGAAAAACCTTACCGCAGAGGAAGAATCGTTTTTTGCTGCCTTTAAGTACCTGGGGCTGTGCCGATAATAAAAGGGGGTTAAGTAGTGGGGGTAGGGGGCGGAGGGGCAGATGGGGCTGGTAACGCAGCTGGGCAGATGCCAAAAAAAGCAGAACAAAACACGTTTTCGTTTTGTCTGCACCAGCCTGCGACAGAGAGCGAGCGAGAGATGCACAGTGAAAAAGCTGCTGTGCTCGGAAACGGGCCTACAGCCACTTTGGAAGCCTCGGCAATAATTCTCTCCCTTCCTTGCCTTCACCCTGCCCACTCTGGCTCGACTGCCAAGTCGGAGAGTTGGCACGGCTTCCCAGGCAGCGCGGAACAAAGCCGTCACCCATCCCTGAACAGGCGCTGACGGCAGGCTAAGTGACAGGCGCATCTTCTGCATGTTAATCCAAGGGGTGAGGAGGAGAGAGCAAAATCCACCGGCTCCCCTGCCACCCCGGCACCGGCCACTCCTTTCCAGCCCAAGCCCCGGTGGGCCCTGCGCACAGTTCGGAAGGCAGGAGCCCTGGAGAAACAGAGCTGGCCGCGCCGGCAAGTCAAGCAAACAAACAAGCACAGGATTTAAATACAAACCACCACCCGAGCCAGCAGCACCCTGGCAAACAAGGCCGCTCGGCATCTGCTGTACCTGTTCCCGCTGCCTTCATCTCGCCTTGGAACCGTGACAAGAGAGAAGCGTCGCCTCTGGTGGGCTCTCTCAGCCTCGGGTCTGCAACCCTGTGCAGGAAGTTGGCACCGATCCCAGGTAGGACTTTACTCCCACATCCCCCCCCCCCGCCTCCCGCGTCTTTCTCTCCCCACCCCTCCTCCACCTACCCTATTCCTTGGCAAATCCCCCCCCCCCCATTCTTAACTTACTCCCCCCCCCCCCCTCGGCTGCACCGGCGCGGGGCATGCTAGCGACCAGACACGTTCAATGCCCTTCAGAGCACCAGCCAAGAAACACGCACACGCACACACCCCTTAAGGGTGACCCAGGCAGCACAGAGAAAGCAGCTGGCTCCCCTAAACGCCTGTTTTGACACGAGGGTTGGGTTGGGTGGGTCGGGATGGGGAGTTTTGGGGGGGGTTGTTTTGGGTTTTTTTGTGCTTGGCAGACTGGTCCAAACACGAGAGGAAGGGAGAAAAAAAAAATTTACAGCCCCGACTCTGTCCAAGACAATCAGAAGGGAAGGTGGAGATTAGTGCAACTCCCAGATCACAACCCTCCCTCCCAGCTTCCCCCCCATCCATTCACACCCCCCCTTCGTCTTTTTTAATATTCCCAGCGCCTGCATTATTCCAGTCCACAAGCGGGAAGGAGTTTACAGTACAGGCTCTCTCTTGAGGCTGCCAGCAGGAAAGAGAGGGAGTTCTCACAATCGAACAGCGAGAAGAGCAAGGAGAAATTAACATCCAATTAGCGCCGTGTTTAACGAGGGAGACAGAGGCAGCCGTTGTTTTATTGCCCTGTTCTTTTCATTCGGATCTGACAGGCAGCGCGGCAGGCACCCCCGGCTGCAGTGACGTCATTTTCCCCCCCTTTTTCCTCCTCCAAGTTTCCCAGAGGTGGATCCTCAACTCAGCTGGGGAAATTACTTTGTTGCATTAAAAATTATTCTCCCTCCTCCCCCCCTCAAAAAATGAACAAAAAAACCCGTCTCCCTTCGTTCTTGCAAAAGCCAAACCGGGAGAAGATTTCTCTGCGTCTGTCTCGCTCGCTTGTTTTCCTGCTCTGAGACAGCTCTCTCAGCTTGTAAAAGTTTGAGCCATGTGACACTCCACCCAGCCTCCTTTGGCAGCGTGACAAGAACCGCTTTGGTGTATCAAAGAGAACAGGGAGCTTTTAAGGAAGAAACTCGATTCAGAAAGATTAAAGAATTATGATGTTTTAATCAAGGGAGAGAGAGAGGTTGGGAAGGGAAAACTGCTCATTGCATCTGGATCAACATGAGCGGCCTTCACAAAAGGCTGTGGCAGGAGTGTTTGAGGTGGTGGTGGGGGGGGGGGGGGGGGGGCTTTGAAGCAGAATCGGGAAAGACGTATTTAACAGTTCCAAGCTCGTCATTTTTCCCTCCTCCTGCCCCCCTCCTTTAGGCTGCTGTGAAGAGAGGCCGCGGAGCGAGCATCACATTTGCAAGGTCTTTACCATCTCTTGTGAAATCCTGCAACCTGTCACAAAACTCTCATGGGACATCTCCAGAGCGGCAGGGACAAACACACTGCCCAACACATGTACAAACCTCAGTGAGCTTCACATCTGGGAAGATGCGGCTGCCTTTGCTTCTCCTCCACATCCCGGCTCCCCCTTCCCGCACCACAGAGCGGATTCGTCGCCACTTTCACAGACGACAAAAGTGACGATTAAAAGGGCTGGCTCCTTATAAAACCTTCTCAAAATCCTAAACTCTTTGCCATTTCAAAGCTGGTCTTTTTTAGGAGGAACAATGGGACTGGGTAAGTCTAACAGGAACCACCTGGCTTGGTGTTACTTGTTTTGAGTAGTTTCCTTCCAACGCTAGCATGGGGACGTATTTTGCCCCGATTCCTAAGCTGGACTTACCAACCCTGACAGAGAAACCAGCCACCCTCCCTCCAGGACACCTGAGCTGTTCCCCAGCTCCAACAGACAACACCAGGCTTAAGTGACAGAATCCCAGGTTTCCAGTACTATTTCGTATGAGCTTTAGGCCCGCTCTACACTACACCGTTAAGTCAACACAAGGAAGCTTACGTTGACCAAGTTGTGGATGTGTCATTTAGAAGATCAGTCTCTTCTAGATGACTGACCCCTTGGGCGGTTGCTTAAGACAGAACTTGTTAAGAACATAAGAACGGCCATACTGAGTCCATCTAGCCCAGTATCCTGTCTTCCGACAGTGGTCAATGCCAGGTGCTTCAGAGGAAATGAACAGAACAGGGAATCAAGTGATCCATTCCGTTGGCCATTCCCAGCTTCTGGCAAACAGAGGCTAGGGACACCATCCCCGCCCATCCTGGCTAATAGCCCTGGATGGACCTATCCTCCATTAATTTATTGAACTGTATTATAGTCTTAGCCTTCACAACGTCCTCTGGCAAGGAGTTCCACAGGTTGACTGTGTGTTGTGTGAAGAAATACTTCCTTTTGTTTCTCTTAAACCTGCTGCCTATTAATTTAACTGGGTGACCCCTAGTTCTTGTGTTCTGAGGAGTAAATAACACCTCCTTATTTATTTTCTCCACACTACTCATGATTTTACACTACCGTATTCCCTCTTAGTCATCTCTTTCCCAAGCTGAAAAGTCCCAGTCTTATTTACTCTCTTCGTTGTGCTATATAAGCACAGCCCACTCTTGCAAGATGCTGAGCACCTAGAACTCACAGCAGAGCCAATGGGAAGTCAGGGTACTCGGAAGCTCATAACCAGTGACTGCAACATTGTGGGGGTTAGTACATCCCCGGGTTTTCAAGGGAATTCCAACGAGGCGGAAGGGTCTCAGCAATGAGTCAACCAAGCTTCCTGGCATAGAGGGGATCAGAACCCAGGCTGCTGGCCTCAAACAGGAGGGACAATGGAGGAATTAAGCTGTAAATTAGCACTTCAGGCCTCTTCAAAGTCTCCTCCAACAGCTGTGGCCATCCAAGGAAAGCCACATACCCTTCTGATCACAAGGAGCGCTTACGGCGTGGCCCCATCTTGTCAACATCCCACTGCCACCTGAGGGTACTCTCTTGGGGAGGCCTCTCCTCACTCTGCTGATGGTAGCATTACGATTATACCTGTACATCCAATGGCATAAGCCCCAGCGAACCAGGGTTTTGCACACTCACGTGTCGAGAGGGGCTTCATCTCCTCTCGACTCAGTGCCTTTGCTGTGCTGGACCACAAGCTCTTTGAGATGGCGCCCACTTCACGCTTTGTTGCGCTTTGGGTCAGGAGCAAGGTGGCCCCAAGGGGAAGATGAATTATATGTGATTTGTCAAGATCGCCTTGATAGGATTCAGTGCCTGAAAAAAGCCCTGGGACTGGATGCTCAAAAAATGTCCTCTCTACTTCTCTCCCATCCACCCAAGCTGTCTGCCACTCCTGTCTAGGCCCTGCCATCACTTTCCCCACTCCCTCCTCCTAGGTTCCAAGCACCTTCTCAACTACCAGCTGCCCTTCCCCATAGCCAGGATGAGATTCTGGCTCAGATCCTCAAAGGTATTTAGATGCCTAAATCCCATTGATTTCAATAGGAGTTATGTGCCTAAACAACATCAAGGATCTAGGCCTCTGTCCCCATCAGATACTGAATCGGATACCCATATACATACCCAGTTATGCCCCAGGATCCAGCCATTCTGCCCAACTACAAAGGTAGCAATGAGATCCAGTTCCATCACCACTTCCCAGCCCCTCCGCTGTGGATTTTCTTTCCAACACAACATGAGCACCCAAAATGCTGCTGGCTCATACCTGCCTTTGCTTCCCCTTCATAAACAGCACCTTACAATGCACCAGGGTGACCAGATGTCCCGATTTTTATAGGGACAGTCCCGATATTTGGGACTTTTTCTTATATAGACGCCTATTACCCCCCACCCCCGTCCCAATTTTTCACACTTGCCGTCTGGTCACCCTACAGTGCGCTCTCTGGGAGCTGCTGGAAGCGTAACAGGCAAGGCGAGCAGCTAAAATTGTCCATCCCAGCCTGGTCTATCGAATCAGGGGCTTCGCAATGTCCCAGGCTCGCAGTGAGCTAGAACAGCTCACCTTAACACCAGGTCAAGCACAAACTGACCAGGATCACTGCTGCCTGAGCTCCACCCTCCTCCCCAAGGCACAGTGTCCTAAGTCACCGTTAGAGCAGAAGAGGAGCTCTCAGGGCTCCTCATGCCTAACAAGCCATCTTGCCCAGCCAGCTGCTGTCACAGCGCCAGACACAGCCAAGCCCCCCCTGTTGTTCCAAAGCAGGAAGGATGAAAGCCTGGTGACTCCACCTCCTCAAAAGCAGGAATCAGCTGCTCTTTGCCTACATGCAGCTTGTGTGGGAGGGGAGAAAGCAAACATTCCTATCCTCGTTAAGGGCATACTCTGCAGGAACACGCCTGGGGGCTGCAGTAGGAATGGCTCTGCAGCTAGCCGGGGACCCACGAGAACCCTCCGTGCATGGGGTGTTGCAGCATCTTCCTTTCTCCTCGGGCACTTCGACACCACCGCAATGGGCCCACCAGAACCACTTCGATTTCCCTTCGCGCAGCCCCTGTGTGCGTGAGAATCTTCTCAGACTCTCTTAGCAGAAAGGAGGCTGTGACAGGCCACAAGGGAGCAGGGCTGCGGGAAGGGAAAAGGAAGTGAAACCAGGCCAATTGTGGTAGGGCTGGAATGAACCACCAGCCATTATGCATGGGGCTTTCATAGCTTCCCTGCGCTTAAATGAAAACCTCGGGCTGGTTTGACATCACCGCGGTGAAGTGGAAGCCACACTAACAGAAGCCCAGCTCAGAGAGGCTCATCGGCGCTTCCTTGTAACTAGTGCAACAAAGCCGTGATCACCTAGGACTTTATGGCAGCCATGCAGAGCGTCACAGGGAGAGAACTCAGCCTCCCACTGCAAAAGCCAGAGGCCCTTACCACTTAGGAGAATCCCTGTTAGCAGTTCAAGGCCCATGACACATGGTTGGGCAGGGCTGACTCCATCCAGCAGTGCCTAGACACCAGCCAGTGTGTTATTCTTTATTCTTGAGCAACCCTTTCATGCTGAATTTGCAAACCAAAACAAATTTGAAGGGTAGTTAGCTACAAGGATTCCATTGCCAGAGGAAAATTAGGCGCAACCCTGATCCACCTTTTGCTTTCTTACCATGTGTGTGATCTCAGTCATGAAGCCCTGTTTCTGGCCTCTCTCCTTCCTAGACACTTGAGAGCTGATAAACCCAATCTCTCTTCCCAGCTAAAGGCTTTTGATAACAGCTGAGCAGCAACAGAGAGCAGGCGAGCCCCACCCTTCAGATTCCAGGTAAAAGGTGAGAGAAGAAAGTCACTATTTAAACACTGGCTGCTCATTTGCCCACTAGGTGGGAGAGAACAAACTGACACAGGTTCTCATAGGTACCTATTCTCTGTACTGATGTCTCTGGGGAATTGGGCATATTTATGTAGCTATAGTGTCACCTCCAATCCCTACTTTGCAGCTGGCTCTGCCCTCTCCAGAATGGACTGACACAAACTCTTCCAGTGTTTGGGATCCCAAGCCCAGATCATCAGAGGTATTTTAGACTCCTAAATTTGATTCAGGTGTATCAGATTCATTTTGCTCAACCTGTACTCGGCCTAGTCAGTTTCCTATGGGGCAAAGTTGGCCCAGAATCATAGAAATGCAGGGGCTGGAAGGGACCTGGAGAGGTCATCTAGTCCACCTCCCTGCACTGAAAGCAAGACCATGTATACCTAGACCACTCCCATCAGTCGCTGAAAGGCTTAACAGAAGGAATCTGAATTTCCAGCAGTCACTCCCCTTTGGAATAACACTGGTTGACCTTAAATAAGGAACCTTTAGATGACTGGAAAGCTGACAGACCTGGGGTTTAATAATAAATGAATGCACCACATTAAAGACAATGATGAAACTCCCAAAGCCCAAGAGAGGTTGTTCTTAGTTTTATTTTAAAGTACAGTCAAATCCTCTGGAACTAATCTCACAGTTACAGAATATGGCCATGCATTTCTTGTTCCTCTTTAACAAACCATATCAAAGGGATGATGGGGGGGGAGGCGTAAAGGGAGGCTAGGCCTGATCCCATAACACTGGTGGGAAGTGAGGTTCTTGCTTGAAGTAGCTGCGATTCCAAAGGCTGCAAAGCCTTTCAGTTACACATCTCACTCAAAACATACCCTGCGGTCAGGCCTTGGAAGTGTGGAACAAGCCCATTTGTACCAGTGAAGCACCCCAGTAATGACAGATCAGGACCCTGAGGCCCTAGGTATGGAAGATGCTGGTTGTCCCATTCACCAAATGAATCCCTGCATATTCCAGGAACCACAGTCAATCCAGACAGAGCTTTCTCTGGCCACCCGGGGGGCAGACTATGAAGGAAAGCACCACAGGGCGGCTGTCTCTGTCTTTCACTTCATTGTGCGTTAGGAAAATTGCGACAATCACTAATGCATTTGCTCGTGGACCCAGAAAGCTCTTCTGGGGCCTACTTAAGGAAGATGAAAGCACGCATGTTTGGAATGGATGTAAAGGACTGCTTCGCAGTACGAGCAAGACAGGGATTAAAATGGAGGGGAAGCTTCCTGGCCTTAGTAACAGCACAGAATGCAGGTAAAACCTCTGTCTCAGAAGCTGTAGATAAATCCCACTCCGCGACCAGGTGAGCTCTGCTACATGAGGCCCCAAAACACCAACACATGCACCTTAGTGTCTCTGAAGTACACAGAGACCCAATGAAATTCACTGTCTGATATTCTCTTCACTCTTCCTGCTTTAAGTTTGTTCCATTACTCTAGTCAGCGGCTAATAAACAGACTTAATGTTCACATTTAAAGTTAAGCCGATTCATTTTGTAGCAACCTTACCTATTAGCAAATTGAACTAATATAAAAAAAAATGCTGTTCATTGGCACCTCGGAAGTAAGATGGCACATTTCTGGTCTAGCTGTATCAAGTATCGGTGCTTCGATCTGCCAGAGGCAGCAATTGAAGCTGTTGTCTGAGTTTGGTCCTGGTTGGCTTTAAGTCACCACTGTGACTCTCTATGGCCAGTACAGGAATAGACACATGCCAGCTCAGACTAGTGGTCCATCTAATCTCATATCCTATCTCACACAGCAGCCAGGGAATATTCTTTTTGTGCACACTTGCGTGTCAAGTTTAGTTGGGAGTTTAGCAGGGAGTCCCATAGATTATATTCTTAAATCCCTGTTGCAGCAGGTTCACAATTAGAGTCAGGCCTTTCTTCTTACGCCCCTAGCCATGCACTAGCTGCATAATCCTCCCCAAAGTGCTCTGCTCATTCTAGTTCAAGCCCCAACACTTCCTCTGAAAGACACTTCTAGTCTTATTAATCTCAGTGTGACTTCTTGTTCTTGTCTCAGCCTCAGTTTCCTTTTAAGTTATTTCCCATAACACCCCCTTGGAAAGCATCTTGCTCCTTGGTGTTCATATACCCTTCAAGAGCTTGAATGTGGGAGACATGGGGTATTCAAAGCCAGGATGGAGCTGCTTGGCAGGTGTCTGGCTGATGAAATGTCCTCCAGAGCGAAGGATATATTACTGGTTATCTGGAGGTGGTACTTTACTAGGAATGGGACTTAACACATCCTCATCCCAGCCTGGTCTCTGCCTCCTTTAACCCTTTCTGGCTCTGACGACTCACATTCACGTCAAGACGGAAGGTGCTTCAGTAGACCGAGAACTTACAAAGAGGATGTTCACTAAGGCGGAGACGAGAGTGCTAAGAAGCTTAGGCTCGCTTATTGCATCACTATGCGGCACAAAAAGGGATGGCCAGGGTTTGGCGTGATCCGGTCAGCAGGGCAAATTCAGACGTTGCTGCTTTCCAGTTAACATCTCCCAAGTATGTGCTGCCTAAAGCCGCTTCTTGTCTCTGCACCTGGATCCCTGATAGTGTCGCTGGGCTGGGCTGTTTAAACACCTGGGTATTATCCACTTTTAAACAAACAGACTGTCCCTTCTGACTCAAGAACTGCAAGCTGAGCCAAAGAGCCAACACCCTTCTGCTCTGACTGGTACGTCATGGTCAAACCAACCACCAGAAAGGGAATTCAACCCAGCTGCAGTTCAGAAGCCAGCTCTCCACAGGCTGATTCATTTCTGGCCTCGCTGGACAGGAGGCGGCTTGTTCCTGCACCTTGGTCTTCAGATGTAAAAGAAAAATATCAAAAGAGGCTTTACGGGTTCCTTACAAAGAGTCCATGTTTGTCCCTTTCTCCCAGCCGAGGTAATGAGTTAATAAAGTGAAAGCAGAATTAGTCAATGGGGAACCTTGCTGCTGCAGACACTCTGCGGAAAAGCAGGCTGGAGCCTCGGAACAACTGCCCCTAGGAGAGAGAAGAGCAGAGGGGTTAGGGGAGGTAGGCGGAGAGTCCTCGGCACAGCTGCCTGACTGGCTGCTGAGAAGTGGCAGTGCTGCGCTTGGCAATCAGGAACAGGGAGCTGTAAGATTAAGCCCTGAACTGTACAGCAGGGATTGACTCCTAGCACCCACCACTGTAGTACCTCAGTGCCTCCGTGTGACTGAAGGGTGAGGATTCAGCTGAACTTCATCTTTTTAATTGCTAGAGAGCTCAAGCAACTTCTGTCCAACGGACAAGAGAAGCAGAAACAAACATGGGTGTGTACCATGCAATTGCTACACTCTGTAGATATGCAAACAGGGCACAAACCTCACGCTTCTTGCAAGTTACCAATGTAGCCCTCGCAGTCCTGATTTATAACATCAGTGACCCCTGCTCATCTTCTGGCCTGATCACTCCTTCAACCTCAGGATTCCAAGCCTGCAAGTTTTCATTCCTTTGTGCTTAATAATTTGCCCTTCCATAGGACTTTTCAACTGAGGATCTCAAAGCCCCGTTACACCCCAGGAGCTAGGTAAAGGATTATATTTTATATATATATATATATATATATAAGCCAAGGGGTCACAAACACACACAACTTGCTATACAACAGGAAGGATGAGCTTGTTTAGGCTGAACGTAAGATAAGTTGGGATCTGGCAGGATGCTCCCCTACCATTCCAAGCAGTGTCATGGAATTTTTATTTTGAATGATGCAAGTTCCATGGAAGTCTCCCATCCAGGCTGAGTTAGCCAAACCCCAGCATAGCTTGCAAGATCAGGTGGGAACATAACACAAGAGTTTCCAAAATTGCCCTGCACAAGTGGCCTCCTCCTTGAGGTGATAAAGGGTCAGAATGAGGAAGAGGAAGGATAATCCAGTGGTTAGAGGGCAACAGCCTAGGATTGAAGAGACCTAGGTTTGAGTCCCTGCTCCACTTCCTGTGAGATCTTGGGCAAGTCTGCCTCTGTGCCTTGTTTTCCCATCTGTGCGACAGGGATAGTAGCATTGCCCTGTCTCACCCGGGTACTGTGAAGATAACATTAAAGTTTGTGAGGGAGTAATGGGAGCCATACAAGTACCTTAGAGAGACAGAACAACGGCAATGGAAAGTGTTGAACAACAGGCTACAAAGCAGATTAGACAAGACAGGCTGCTGGCGCCTGGCGTTGGGCTTCTCCTACGCAGGCCTTGGAGACCTTTACAGCCTAAGTATGAACATGGCCAATCCCACACTGCCAGGGAAATCCTGCTGTTGGCTACAACTTCAACTGAGTAAAACTGCCGGCTGCAGCCCTCACCTGAGCACTGAGGTGTCTCCAACACTGAACCCAGTATATAAACACAGGAGAGTACGGAGGGAGGCCGGCACGTAACCTGCATGGCAAAGAGAGAGGATCAAGGAGGAGAATGGACACAAGCTGCACTATGCTGGGAGAGAGAACATCAGACAGCACACAGGACTAGGTGTAAGTGGAAATACTGAAAGTGTCAGCATCAGGCTAAAGGCCAAGTTACTGATAAATAATTCACACCATGACATACTGCGTCAGTCAATTACAACTGACGTGTGCAAATATTGAGTTACCGGGACACATTCAAAATGTGGCACTATAAACCTGCATCCCCAGCTTCATCTGCACACTAAGGAACCAGCTGTTACCCAGAAAATGCTATAGCAAAGGTTCAGCTCCCATTCCCTTTAGGTTTCCCTCCATTCCCAATCTGCCACGTCTGAGAACTCAACGTGAAGAAAGTGTGTGTGTTTGGGGGTGGCAAGGCTGGCTGAGCTGGAGAAAACAGCTTCGCTTGTTCTCATTTCTCCCCGATGCCCATCCTCCTTGCTTGGATTCACCTCTTGATCGTCTGGCCCTCTCGCCCCCTTTGGGGCACTGCCCCCTGTGCTAGAGCAGTCTCTGATCCTATCTCCCTAGTACCCTCTCTATTCTCGTTCCTATCGGACCACATCACTGATAAGGTCTGCATCCTTCTTTAACTATTGTCCCATGTCTTGTCCGTGCCTTCTGATTGAAGAGTCTTTGGGACAGGGAATGCATCTTACACCGTGTAAGATTTATTTATAATTTATGATTCCATTTGAAAGTGTTAAGACTATTATTGAAAACTACTGACTGTCGATCTCTGTCAAAAGAAAAAAGGTCTCACAGAATGGAGAACAAAACATTAGGCCTGAGAATGATAGACATACCCGCAATTGTTCACGGCCATGAGATCTCCCACTAGAAGGAAGGGATACGTCAGCATGCTCACAGCAATCTGAAACCAAGAATCACCAAACTGAGCCGCTCCCTTCTGCACTACTCAACTCTAAAAGCAGCAGGAAACAATAAGGTCAAGCAGGAAGGCTTCATGCAACAATAGGGCAGGTTGGAAGTGTCTAGCACACTTTGGGTGCTGTAAAAAAATAAATTAACAACAAAACATCAGGCAATTTCTAACCTCTGCTGTGACAAAGGCTATTGGTTAAAGAAAGTTTTGTAGTATCTCCCTGCGAGTATTTATTCAGGCTGGGAGATGATTTTCCTCAAAGACCCATCTCCTGTGCTCCTTCCACCCACAGAGCTGCCACATTATTGGTTTGAATGTGTTATACAAGATAGGAAAGCTTAGTGGTGCTGCATGTCACATTAAGTAAGTCAAAGAAGAGGGGTAGCGTCTCCCTGTTACTCAAAACATCAAAACTATAACATTTTGGGTGTTAGTGAAGTTACTCTGATCTTTAGGTTTAAACACACCCATTCTGATTTGGATTGTTTTGGGAAAGACACACACTGGAACCAATTTACAGAAATGATGCGCACCCACAACTCCAACTGTAAGTCAATGGGACCTATGCGTTTCTGATACTCAGTCCCATGGTACATGGAGACTAGACATGAGCTTACATCAGTTTACCTACAAACAGGAAGGGAGGCGCACCCACAGCAGCACCCATACACAGTGCGCACACACACGCCTGTAGCCTGGGAACATCTATGCATGAGCGCTCACACCAGAGAATGCGGGGCATGGGGAGGAGAAGTAGTGTGCCGACCGTCTACATACCCCCATCACAAACTTCGTGTAGCTCCGGATCACAGATGCCTGGCTGAACTGCAATGGAGAGGAAAGGAAGAAACCAGTGGGGTCATGGAAAAGGCAGCTGATGTCAGCATCTCATTTTGTCCTTAAGTTAAACCCACCTCACACAAAAGCTTAGCACAATGAGGTTTCAGTGTATTGAACAAGAGAAAGTAAAGTAAATGGCAGAAAATCAGAGGTAGCCACAATATGGCATATACGTGGAACACCCAAGAAAGGAGTGTGGAGTTAACAGATGGACAAGGGCACCCTTCGTGCAAACCATGGCAGTAGCTTGTGTGAAGACATCTTTTTACTAAGACATAAGCTGCCCCTTTCCTAATTTTATCCAGGCCACCAGTCATTGGTTACATGGGAGTAACTTTTGGTTACTCACAACCTGGCTTACGTTTGATCCAGTAACCTAGGGGAGAAAGATTCTATATGCCACATCAGCAATGTAAAGAGTACAGGAGGAAAAAATGAACAGTTCAACCCACTGGTTCTACTTTCTATGTATTTACAGTTTCTAATGATTGGCAGTTTCATTACACTTTCCTACCTGTCTTGTACCCTGAAACCTGGCTGCTTTGCATAGTTATAACGTAGCCTAAGAAACTATCGAAACCACTTGTAAGTCTGTTTCCATTAGGATATTTGGGGGAGGGAGGAGTAAGAGCGGAGGCCAAGCATTTGAGTCAATAGATCTAACACAGCCCAATGGTTTTAGACCAAAATGAAAAGGGTCCATTTTCTAGTTCAGATGCAGCTGAGCTTGTGATGTTCGCACCATTTTAGGCTGAAGACTTGGAACGGCAGAGTCTGAACCCAAACTCCAGCCCCAATTCATGCTTGAGCCTGACCTCTTCCCCTCCAAATCTCAACCTAAACTGGACCCCGATTTGAACATAACATCTTCATCCCTCTTTTAGGGCCCGATCCGAAGCCCACTGATTTCTACGCACCCTACTTTCCATTAACCCCTCTATTTTAAGGTCTGACTACAAACCACCTGATGCTGGAGCGAAGGCATCAAAACCCCCTGCTGCTCCAGTTCAACAGAATCACCACTTACATTGTCATCCACTGCATAGGTGTTGATGAAATGAGCCAAGATGTTACAGCACCACAAGAAGACCACGTCTCCCAGGATGTGAGGGACTAAACCACTGAAAGAATAAGAACATGAACATAAGGCAGAAAGTCTCCTGGGCTACCGTCAGCATCCCACAACTGGGATGGGAGAAAACACCCAGAAGGGCTTTGGAAACTGGGTTTGTTCTTGATGGAATATTTAAGTCATGTATTGCTGATTAAATATGCCAAACTGACACCCCTGAAAACAGAAATCCTGCTTATTCAGGTCCAGCTCAGATAGTGGCAATGAAAGCTTTCCCCTTCCTCTCCCCCACTAACCCACACAAATGGGCCTCAACCCTGACCAGCCAAGGACATCTCTACAAGGGGTGGAGAATTCATTCTTCCCACACATTTGGTCCTTGGTCTCCCTGCTGAGAGCGACAACAAGGTACAAGTTGCAGAGGTTGGTTCTGAAACATGGGCTCTCTGCATTGCAGAAGAGGTTTTGTTTTGTTTTGTTTACAGCAGTATAACTTACACCCGTTAGTAATCCCATAATAAACAAACACTTTTGGCAGCGAAGACAAAGCCCTTGACACCTTCACGCTAGGAACGGACTCCAACTGCAGGGAGACAGACTGAGATGATCTAACAGATGTTAGAATTGGAGGCCCCTTCCATAGCTATGAACTGGACTAAGATCTACCAAGTCATCTCAGCCCACTAAACAGTTGCTGCGCAATGCCTTTTGGCCACTACCAACCTAAGGTGGATCTGAACAAGTGATCTATAAGTAAAAGGCTTCAAATCCCACGATCAGCCCATCCCCCTTGTTCTTCCTTAAGCACCATCTCATTGGTTAATCTCTATTTTGAAGTCTCAGCAAGATTCTTTGCTTGATAATTTCCTGTTGGTAAGTTTGTTTCTGCCTGCAATTCCTCAGCCTTTTCACAAGGACCTCTTAGAAGGTGGGAAAAACTATTTCCTCTTCAGAGTTCTCTGTCCCTTTTACCATTTGGGGGAACTACTTTCCTGCCACTAGCACCATTTTAAGATGAGCAGTTTGCAGCCCTTTTTAGCTGCAGAGGTTCGTTAAAGGCTCTTTTGAAAATGGGCACAGCCAGCTTTGCTCAGTTTTGTGGGGGCACCATCATCGAAGTTCTGCTGCTTTGAAGCCCCATAATGGAACGTTCCCTACACAGTCTGGAGCATGGCCAGCTGGTCCTGCATGGACCATGCAGCTGGAAGCATTCCACTTAAGCCAATGGTGAAGAATTGGGATGCAGGTAGACTCACTGGTTTTACCTTTGTCTCTCATTTTACTGAGCAGGCCAGTGCTCATGGGACCCTAATAGCAGAACTCCACTGCCCCCATTTTTAATGACACTTAAAAATTAATGAGGCTTTTGGGAGATTTCCTTATTTGTGCACCAGCCTCAACTACATTAGTGCCTCCGCCACAACAGCCACTTAATTAGTTTATGCTTCCTCTGCAGAAACAGAGCACAAGCCCACTGCTTTAGCCTAGGTCCTACACACAGCTATTGCTCATGTATTTTAATTTCTCAGTGACAAAGGCTTTGGATGTTATCTCAGTAACCAAAGTAGATATTCAGAATATTCCTCCCAAAATTAGAACATTTATGGTAAATGAAACGTGGGGGCTTTCAGAGCCTCCTCTGACAATTTCATTCACAGAAGTTCATTCCCCTTCTACCCACCCACCCCAAACAGATTGCCTTTTTTGGCTAGGAAACAAACACATATCCTGTTCCATTTGTTGAAGCAAGACAAACTTAAACAGAACAGCATGGTTTGGTCCATCTTGATTACATTAATGGTTTGCTTTTATATTTTTTAATGAATCCTGTGCTGTGAATGGCTGAACAGCTTTGAAGACTGCAGTTAATGTTGCCAGAGGAACAATACAAGCAGGGATATATAACTGAGGATTAGCTATATAGCGAAGTAATTCACACGCACGCACGAGCAAGAGATACGACAGAGAAAGTGAAGGTTCTAATTTTTCAGATAGTTTGGTTTTAATTTATAATTTTAAAATATTCATATAGTGTAAAAATATTTTCTCTCTACAGTAATTCACAAGAAACATTTGGAAGGCAGTGCCCTGAATAGTTGCAAATACAATGCAGCTGTGCTTAATGCTAATGAAGGAGGGAGGATTCTTGACATTGTTACTAGTCTGGAAGTAGTGTTTACTGGGTCTCTGCTTTTGTAAATAGACCTTTCCCCCATTTTCTTTGTATGGAGCTGGATCTCTAGGGTTACATTTATGGTAAGAACCATAATGCGTTACTATCCTTACTCAGTCAGAGATGGAAAAGAAAAATGTGCATGACGTATCAAAATCCAACGACATATCTATTATGCAAGGGCTAGCATTGGAATTCCTACTGCCCTAAGAGAGAATCAGGTATAGCTTTCCAAACAAGGCCTGAGAAAGAAGTTTTCACTTAACAGCTTAAGGACTTCATTTCAGAGAAGAGAGATCAAATGATCACCCTGTCACACTGGCAGGCAGGGTGCTACTGACATGAGAGAAGCAGAATAAGGAGGACATGGAATTCTGCCTCCATGGAACCATCGAATGCAACCCATAGCCAGTTGAGTTTGATGAATTTAGTGCTATTGGATTTGCATTGACGCACTTCCTGTGAGCTATTAAGTTTAAATGGGTTACCAACAGAGTTTATTTTATATGGGGAAGGGAGCACGGTCAGCTTCTTCATACAGCATTTCTTAGTGCCTCCATCTCTCTGTACAGGTTCTAACGAAAGGAGAATGTGAGCAGAGGCTAACGGGAAGCACAGCTCCCTCTTCTGGGCTTTGGGTCCCCAATACCACCACCCTTTTTGGCTCAATGTGGTTCCAATTCACCAGCCAGATAATCTGAAGAGGGAGCAGTGGGAGGAATTGGTGTTTAGTTGAAGAATTTCTGGGACTTCCAGCCTTCACAATCAGGCAGAGGAGTCCAGCTAGGTGTCCTCTATTCACAGTCGCCTTTACCAAAAACATCTGTCCCTCCCTTCCAAGAGGAGTAGGTGTAAGAGACCCTGCTACAAGAGCCCTTCCCCTCACCAGGGGGCAGCAGAGAACACAGATTTTGCATGAACTCTTCTGAACTGTCTTTAAATAGTCTCAAGTGCAGAACATTTGATGGGGTAGTCCAACATTTGCCAGGAAACACCTGCCATAACCCCACATTTTTGTTTGTGTTTTGACACAGCTTCCCCATCGTGGTTGCAGAGAGCATAGGGGAGGTACTGCTGCGCACTTTTTTCCACATGGATGGCTATGGCCCTGCTAAGTGATTGAAGCTCCTTTCAAATATTTCTTCCCCTTCCTCTTATCATGTCCTACAACATAAGATACTGCAATGCTGCATCACCATGTGACCTCAAGACCCATCCCAATGGCAAGCAGAACTGATGAGCTTCCTCCTCCTTATGTTGTTCTATGTTAGCCGCCGAAGGCAAGAGGACTGTGGACTCAAGGCAGAGGAGAAACCTGCAATTTGTGAGCAAGGAAAGAGGCATAAAAACTGCAAGGGGGAAGTTCACACACACACCAGGATGCTGAACTGTTGAGCAAGAATGCAACAAGACAGCAGAAGCATGGGAAAGTTCCTAGAGGAGACGAGTGGCCATGTGACAAGGCCAAAAGCTGTTTAAACCGAAACCTGGATGCCACACAATACACAGCTGAGACCAAATCCTTGATTCAGGAAAGCATCTCTATTCAGGATAGTGTTTAAGTGTATGCTTCAACGTGTCTTAAGCACATGATTAAAGTCCTATTGTCTTCCAGAAGTTCAGCATGTACTTCAGTGCTTTCCTGACCCCGCATCCAACTGAGTAGGCCTTTCCCAGCATCAGACCATTTTCACTTGTGAATTCAGACTATTACCAGCATTTAACGATTGGTTGAGAAACACAGTCATGCCAACCTGTGCTCATTTACGATCAGATAGTACATCTTAACCACAATGTGCTGGCTAACTTTCCCAGGGCAGACAATTCCCACACCAAAAGCCTCCTGACCAAAATCCCCTCGTGCAATTTCACTATTATTGATGTAATTAAAAAAAAAAAAAAAAGACTTATCCAACTGTTGCTAATAAAAGCAGCAGGTGTTTTATTAGACGTCAAAAGGGGAGGAATGTGAAATTTTGGCTTAAATCCTTAATTATCTGCCAGACTTCCTCTTTAATTACATTGTCAATTCATCCTGCTTCATAACAAGGTCAGAAGCGCCTTTGAGCTTTACTGCTGTTTGATTTCAACAGCATTGTTTTTAGAATTCTACATCGCCATAGCGAAGTCAAACCTACTCACAGTATGAAGCACTGCTAATTCCAACCCAGAGTGCGTCAGGCATTTGAAATCTGCTTCTTACCATGTTTTAACTATTTTATTTCAATAGTGCACCTTCTTCATTTTTGCACTTGATCTATCGCTAGTATCTGTTGTACAAGCAAGTGCTTTAAATGCCCCTTCACATCACTGGGACCCAACATCAAGGAAACGTATAAAAGAGGGTTTTCCCTTGCACACTGAAATTTTGATTAAATAAACTGTCAGAATCGCATGCACACTCCCCTAAACCTACAGGCCAAACTGGTGCTCACACAAAGGAAAGACTCAATCCTTATGCCTCCAGTGCCAGGGAAGTCACTTGGGCAATGAGGTTTCAGATAAGAGGGGACTTGAGACAGGCTTTTTGAGGTTTGACTGCTTTCCCTAACGCTTTGCGATTAAGGAAGAAAATACAAAAATTAAACAAAGACTCACGTACACAAAGAATCCCAAGATCCCTTCTTCTTTAAAAATCCTGCCAATGGAGCTAAACACACCACTGTTGAGAGAGGAAAACAGTTATAACCAAGTGGAGTGCATACCCCGCTCATGATCTCTGGGCAATAGCATCCTTGCAAAGGCCACTGATATCTTCCGGCACCAGAGAGAACCGCCCCCATTCCCTGGGAATAATTCTATTGCATGCACAGCTGGGACCACCACCTTCCTGGGATAATCCTGACTTGGGTTGGGGGCGGGGGTGTACAAAAGAAAGCCGTCAATTCTGCAACTGTCCACCGGTTCACGTTCAATCCAGAGCTCTGTCCACACTGGGATCAGAACTGTGCTAATTACAGCTGTGTTTAAACACTGTGGATTGGAGGGCTCTAGTCTGCTGTCCATCACAAGCATGAAGACTTTTTTCCCTCTGAAACCCATTGCAACTGTGCTATGGTACGTCTTTAGCATGCTCCATCTAGCATGATTCTCAGGAGAGGAACTGCGGGAAGGCATGCTAGAAATCACTATTTAAACACAGATGTAGCGACCAGTACTCAGAGCCCATTACATTTTTGGGATGAAAATGTAATACCGCCACCACCTAGCTCTTATATAGCACTTTTCAGCAGTAGATCTTAAAATGTGTCACAATCTTTAATGTACACCTCTACCCCGATATAACGCGACCCGATATAACACGAATTCGGATATAACGCAGTAAAGCAGTGCTCCAGGGGGGGCGGGGCTGTGCACTCCGGCAGATCAAAGCAAGTTCGATATCATGCGGTTTCACCAATAACACGATAAGTTTTCTTGGCTCCCGAGGACAGCGTTATATCAGGGTAGAGGTGTATTTACACTTACACACCCCTATGAGGCATGGCAGTGCTATTATCCCATTGTAAAACTGGGGAACTGAGGTACAGAGAGACTAAACTACTTGCCCAAGGTCACAACGGAAGCCTGTTGTGGAGCCAAGAATTGAACCAGGGTCTCCCAACTCCTAGGCTACTGCCCTAACCACTAGACCATCCTAGATGGCTCTTGCAAAGTTACAATCGTCACAATGGAGCCAATGCTCTACTATGGTCCTGCTGCGACAGGCTTGTGGAAAAGTGTCTCCAGACAAGCAGCAGGAGCAGCACGTTGTGAACTATACACCCTTCAGCCCAATTCACCTCCTTGCTGTTTTCAAAGTCTGGTCAGGACAGCGATCCAAGGAAAAATTCAAAGTAGTTGGAGTGCACCTATGAGCAGACCTGTGTAATCAGGTAGACGTATTACAACAGTTGGCGAAAGCCAGAGACAGGATACTGGACTTAATAGACACAGTGAACAGAACAGAACCCAGCCTTCCCTACTCTCTGCACAACACTGCTGGCCACAAGGCCAGTCATCCACTAGACAAAGCACAGATTTCAGTTATATTCCTGGCTGTGCAATCATGGTACGACCTCGTGCATTATTATTTCAGCTCCTACATCCTGACTCCAAGTCCTGTGCTTTAAACATCCAACATAAATGCCAGAGCTGCTTACCTGTATTTGACTTCCCGACCTACAAACTGGACCATGCAGCGCATTGAGATTACTGTAAGAAAAGAAACAAGGCAGCAAATTAAGCTCAACGACTTTTTAAATGGATAGGCATCTGGTCTGGGAGGTGGAAATGACACCATCAGCCACAGCGTCCCATCATCATCCTGAGAATAGTGAACAACTAGTCCTCCCCAACCACCCCCAATAGCAGTGATGGATTCCATGTCATTGTCCAATAGCAGGAGAACTCATAAGAACTGGATCACCCTTATCCAATTGTTTGTTGACCCCCCTCAAAGAACTCTAATAGATTGGTGAGGCATGATTTCCCTCTACAAAAGCCATGTTGACTCTTCCCCCAAAAATCTTGTTCATCTATGCATCTGATAATTCTGTTTTTTACTACAGTTTCAACCAATTTGCCTAAACTTGAAATTGGGCTTACTGGCCTGTAACTGCCTTTTTTAAAAATTGGCGTTACATTAGCATCCTCTAGTCATCTGGTACAGAGGCTGATTTAAGCAATAGGTTACATACCACAATTAGTAGTTCTGCAATTTCATATCTGAGTTTCTTCAGAACTCTTGGGTCAAAACTATCTGGTCCTGGTGACTATTAATTACTGTTTAATTTATTCCAAAAACTCATCTACTGACATCTCCATCTGGGACAGTTCCTCAGATTTGTCACCTACAAAGAATGGCTCGGGTAGGAATCTCCCTCACATCCTCTTCAGCGAAGACCGATGCAAAGAATTCACTTAGCTTCTCTGCATCGGCCTCGTCTTTCTTGAGTGCTCATTTAGCACCTTGATCATCCAAGTGCCTTGCAGGCTTCCTGCTTTTGATGTACTTAAAACAAAATTTTGTTGTTAGTTTTTGTGTCTTTTGCTAGTTGTTCTTCAAATTCTTTTTTGGCCTGCCTAAATTATACTTTTATATTTGTAAAACTCCTAGTATAAGCTACCAAATGAGCTGTAAGAGACAGCCTCATCTCCAAGATCTGAATATCCCATCACTAGGATGCTGAGTATTATCCTTTCCAAGTGTCAGTTTGTAGCTCATGCTCTTCTAATGGATTCAGATGCTAGGAATCACAATGGGCTTAAATTGCAGCAAGGGAGGTTTAGGTTGGACATTAGGAAAAACTTCCTGTCAGGGTGGTTAGGCACTGGAATAAATTGCCTAGGGAGGTTGTGGAATCTCCATCACTGGAGATTTTTAAGAGCAGGTTAGACAAACACCTGTCAGGGGTGGTCTAGATACTACTTAGTCCTGCCATGAGAGCAGGGGATTGGACTAGAAGATCTCTCGAGGTCCATTCCAGTCCTGCGAATCTGAATAATTTTTTTTTATCAGAAACAAGCACAATGAATTCAGTGACGAGAACTGGCTATCCAGCATATCTCAGGGCAGGCAAGGAGACTAAGCTTTTAAATCAAGAGCAGGCAACAGGTCAGAAGAACAGGACTCACCATGCAGGGGATGTGAGATAACCCGGGACATACACTGCATCAGCATCTCATGAGAGGTCTGGAGAAAAACATACCACATTAAAAGCTGCAAAGAAGCTAACCGTGTTACAAGGAACAGGCCTATTCACTGCAACTGACTCTACAATCATCACCTAGCTATAAGAGATCAGCTACTGCCACGAGAAAATGTTTTCAGAGGGCTAAATTAATTGATTTGTTTCTCACACACGACTCCTATGCCAATTTTAATATTGCTGAATTACATAATATGTTCTGAAGCCAGAGGAGTGGGCCCAAAAGAGGCTTATAAAGAACATAAACATCACAGAATGTCCCTACCACAAGGGTGTTAGTACACTGACCCAAAAGATTCAAAGCCTGGTCATCTCCTAGGCTGTGTCTAGGTCACTGTCATTCCTGATCTACTTTTCCATCTGTCATCTCTTTCACTCCTTGGTTTCCTGAATGCGGAGGGCCTGGATATTGAGTGAAAAACTGGCACTCACATCTTTTCCCTTTCCTCTTATTAAAGGTAACAAGTTTAAAAGACTCACAGTACTTAATCGACATTAAGCTGCTCATGGTAAACTTCTCAACAATATTTGTATGAAACGTTTAATAGCCAGGTCCTAGGGTGCACTCCTGTTTAGTGTCAATACCTTGGTACTCAATATATATTTTTCCGAGCAATTTCACCCATAGCAGCCGTGTATGCTTTGCCCCAGTGTTTTCAGCCTCTAGGGTATTTGTCTCCACTGTGAGCTCTCTAGATTATTCATTAACATGCAATATTCATACACTGAGATTGCTCTCAGAGCCTGCATTTGATAAAGGTTTAATGAGGAAAAAATGCTCCTAACCTCTTTCACCACTTTTCGGAGAGAAGTCTTCACATCATCCTTGTTAGAAACATGCTCCATGTCCTCCACAGGAAAGACCTGGGGTGGGAGGATTAAAAATAAATGAAATTCACAGCAGCTGAAGACAGATGTGAACAATCACTGGTCTGTGCTCGGGGCTGACAGTGAAACCAACAATGTCTCAGTCAAATTTAGAAGAACTTCCCCTAACGATAAGACTAACAGGCCTGATACGGAACTTTAAGGTTACTGGGGTCAGCCCTTCATACACCACTGATCCTTAACTGCAGACAAGCTCCCACTAGCTAAAATTTGAGCATGCAGACATTTTTAAAGCAACTTGTTCCTAACTTAATAAGCTGTTCTCAAAATATGGTCCAGGAGAATCACCAACACGTATGGCTTTATGGACCATTTGCAGTGGTCCATAAAGTCACATGGACAGAGAACACTGGAGGGATAATCAGGAGGATGGAAAGAAGAGGGAGCAGAGGCGGTGCACAAAACTTTCTTCTCACAAAATCATCCACACAATAAACAGCTGAAGAATCACCAATTTAATGATGGGCACGTCCAGAGAGAATTCACTGGAGGCTGAAGCTGTTTCCACCTTGCTTCTGAGCAATTTTTAGAGCTGACTAGAACTCACTGGTTCTCAGCAAAGCACACACACAAAGAGGTGAATTTAATGCTCCACATACAGATGTGGCCATAACCACATGTACATGCTACTTAATTCTGTTCCAACAACACTGTGAAATCATGTAGTGTTAGACCCAGTAGGCCCCTTATGAAAAAACAAACCTGCCCTTTTACCTTCTTCACAGTCCCTCGGGTGACAGTGGATAAAGTGCTAGAGAGGATTCGAGGAGCAAGGCCGCGGAAGAGGCCCATTTTCCCATCCACTTCCACAATGTGTCTAGCTAGGTAAGAAAACATTATACTGGTGTCATTTCACGAATCAGCCTGTTAGCAGGGAATCGAACACAACAGTTTGCAGAGTCTCCAATTTCCAATCTAAACAGCACTAGGACTCAAGCACGTTATGGCATCTGCTTGAAATGATGTAGTATAGCACCTCAAGTGATTTATCATAAAGACCCACAGAAGCGTCAGATGGGATGTGAAAGAGCTCTGGGCAGCTTCTAGCTGCCAAAGAAACTTTAGCATTCCCCCCGCCCCCCTTTGGCTAGAGATGGAGCATTACCTCTGATGTCTTGGACTAATAAACCTCTTGATTATGTTCTGCCTAACTAAAAGAGTTAAGGCATTTTAATTGGATTAGGACAGGGAGAGAAGAATCCCTTATCTGTTGCATAGGGTTTCTTCCTCCTTCCAGCCCAGAGGGCTTAGTTTGAGAGGACGGATGGCTAGGGTGCTAGCATGGAAGAGAGGAGACCCAGGTTCAATTCCCTGCTCTGCCACAGACTTCCTACGTGACCTTGGGCACATCATTTAGTCTGTGCCTCCGTTTCCCAGCTGTAAGATGAGGATAATAGAACTTCCCTCTCAAAAGCGTGTTGTGAGGATAAATACATTCAAACTTGTGAAGCACTCAGATAATGGGAGCCAAATAAGTAACCTAAAATAGATTTCAGGAATGATAATTTATTCAGTTCTTTAAGATCTTTGAATAAGGTGCTGTATAAAACTTCAGTCATTACACAGAACAGCTGACTGCTAGAAAGAGAAGAAAAACAAGTGCATCAAATTTATCCCTGGTGTAACAGCATTGATTTCAGTGGAATTACAGCTGAGGTGAATTAGACCCAATATCTGCTGAGCCCTAAAACAGATTATTCCTGCCCACCCACTCTTTGCTTCCTACAAGGCTGTTTGTTCCTTAGTGGCACATGGCATGGATTCCTTAAATCACAAGACCCCCCCCCCGCCTCCCATCACTGCAAACATATTATGAAAATAGACCATCTGACAACAAGGGGAGACACTGTAGAACTCCCCCTGCCTAACATCTCCAGAGCCATAAGAACGGGTTTTCAATTTACTGACTTGGATTGCTACTGCATTTTGTATTCCTTCCCTCATCAGTTAACAGATATTTCAAGCCAGGTTTCAGGATCCTATCCATTTCTGCCTTCTCATTTTAAAAGAGCTTTACACAGACTCTCATCACTCCCTGCCCCTCAAGTATTATGACCATTTCAAAAAAAAAAAAAAAAAAAAGAGGCAAAGCAATGTGCCCAAGGCCAGAGAAATTCACTGTCAGCACCAGGAGCAGGATTCATGAGTGTATGACTCCCACATCTCTCTCATGCGGATACACTTCTAAAGAGAAATTAAAATGTATTTTTCTTCCAAATATCTTCCCCACCCCTCCTTCTTTACTCCTTTTTTGCGTATTTCTGTCCCTTTAAAGCCCCATCTACACTACAAACAAGCAAGTCAGAGGATCAAGTTACAACACATCCATATTTTGTAGTGTAAAGAGGAGCTTAACTGTCCCTTAAACCAGGCTAAATCCTTCATCGCAAACTATAAGCCACATTTACATTCACCACCTACACTACAAAACAGAACAGTGTGGTAAGTGGGACAGGGAATAGCAGAGTTAGGTGACATGGTTAAATGTGTAGAGTAGACCTTAATGTAAAGCCACCCCCATAATAATCTCAACCCACCTCGTTAGTAAAATTATAAACATCTGACAGTTTAGTAAACTGCAATGGTGTGCTTAAGATTTAGCTCTTCCCAACAACTATTTTTTTCTTCCTTGCAACAATTGTTACATAGATCTAGCCAAAAGCTTTGACTAAAATATTGAGGCAGCAATCAGCCAAAACATTTCAGGTCCCATCTCTGCTTGCAGTTGAACTCAATAGTATCATTAGCAAGAAAAAGAAACTGTGTATGAGTGTTGCCAAAGCGTGAGAGACAGAAACCTGGAGTATGCATCAGAGACAAGACAGAACTGTATCAGGACATTACTGTATTGTAACTGGGACTGAGAACGAGGACACTTTAGCTGATTTAAATAGGTCCTAAATGGGCAGTTCTCACACCTTCCCCTTCAGAATATGGTCTCAAGCTATTACTAAGATATACTCACCATATGTGAAAAAGCCAGGTAGGTACAATACTTTTTTCCCCAGCACGTTTCTCCCAATGGTTGGAGGTAGAGGTTCATGCCCGACCTTCAAAAGAAACACCAGTCAGCTACTATCCGCTTCTTACAAGGACTCCCCGCAAAGCCATTGGATCACAAGAATGTGAGCATCTGTATTATGTGTTATAGCAGAGCTGTATTCTTCCACGTCTCCAATCTATACCAAACCTTTTCTCAAAGAACCCCATTAATATAGGCACCCTGGCAAGCCAAAACACCAGTATTAGTGTTACAAACATTCCTGAGTAAGCAGTATTTCTGATATATAGCCCAGGCATTAGACTCCACCCATATCCAGTGCAACCCAATGGGAAAGACCCACTCTTTTCCTTATGTTTCACAGACTGCCCAACACTCAACTCTTCTATTACCCCTTCCACATAGCACATAACAATGCTTTCACCCTTACTTAGCTCAAACACATGCCATGGTCCCTCCCAGACATACCAGTGTCCCACAAACATACATGTAGAAACCCGAGCATGCAGCAGGCTCTGAAACGTTTGCATGTTACAGCCGTCTCATATTTGTACATGGCATGTACCAAATTCTGGAGTCACTCTGAACTCTATTCCATTCTATGCATCCGATGAAATGGGCTGTAACCCACGAAAGCTTATGCTCAAATAAATTTGTTAGTCTCTAAGGTGCCACAAGTACTCCTGTTCTTTTTTCTGAACTCTAAGACTATTCCCCCCATACCTTCCAGTTCTCCAAGACTCCCATAGGGCCCTGCACAGCCCCAGCGCAAGCACTATCAACTCTCACTCTTCGCACACACCCCAGAACAGCCCTACACCCCTGATCTCACACAATCATGTAGTCCCCAAAGTGCCTGTTTCTCCTTCGGTAGCCCAAGCCCCTAGACATCCCCATGACAGACAGACCATGCTCCTGAATCCTCCACACACCCCCAGCACTCCTACAAAATGCCCCAGGCCCACCCCTGTGCACAAAGGTCTCCTGCAATGCCCTGGATCCCCTGCACCACCACCTCCAGAGCTGCCCACGTCTCCCAGCCCAAGGTCACTCACGTCTGAAGCCCTCCCCCGTCATCCGCACCTACCAGCAGCCCCCGCCCCAGAATCCCCTCAGCCCCCCGCCATCAACACGCCTCGCTCCCCCTGGATACACAGGGAGTGTCTCAGTGACACAACCAGTGCTGCCACCCGCCCCCGGGCCTCCCCTGCCCGGGCTCCCCCCACGGCGTCCCCTCCCCCCGGGCCCACCCCCCGGACCTGGATCAGCAGCTTGACGTAGAGCAGCGGGTGGCTCAGCGCCGTGAAGCCGGCCCCCAGCACCACGAAGAGGGACTCGGATCCTTCCGCCGGCTCCGGCCTGCCTCCCGCCCCAAGGCCGGCGGGGGGGGCCCGGAGGCCCCCAGGCAGAGCGGCAGCGGCGGCAGCTGCCATCCCCACGGCAACAACGGCGGGGAGGCCAGCTGGGGCCACCGGCGCGCACTTCCGGGTCAGGGGGCCGGGGCACGTAAGCACGTGACTAGGCAAAGGCGGGGGCAACAGCATAACGTCGTGACGTCGCCCTGTGTCCGGCCCGCCGGAGAGGGCGTGGCCTAGGGCCCCTGCGCAGGGAGTCTGCTGCCCCCTTGGGGTTCTCGCGCGCCGGGGTCGCAGCTCTCTGCCTTCGCTCTGGTCGCTGCACGAGCCCGGGGCTGCCTCCAGCTGGGGCGGCCGGGCCCGGGGCAGAGCCGGTTGCTTGGCTTGGCAGCACTGGTAGTGTCACTGAGATATACCAATAAACACAACACGCAAACTAAGCGTGCTCCCTCTCTGGTCCGGTTTCATACAGAGCTGCCCTGTTACACACTAGATAGGCAGGATCTACATGAGCAAATTCTCACCCTGAGTGATAAACAGGTGGGCAGATTATTAAGGGCACAAGCTGCCTTGGTTTTGCAGCCTGGATTTCCCAGGTTTTCTTACACAGGCTAGGAATCTCTCTCCAGCCTGGGACTAACGCTTCTCATAGTTCAATCTTTGTCCCTCAGGTGTTTCCAGGTGAGAGTGAGCCCCCCTCCCCCCCTTATGTCATTGTCTGCCTTTTAGCTCCTCTTCCCATTTGCTGGAAAACTCTTTTGCTGTGACCTGGGTCCAACAGTTAATAAAAATAAATAAATTAATGGAGATATCCTTTCTCCTAGAACTGGAAGGGACCTTGAAAGGTCATTGAGTCTAGCTCCCTGCCTTCACTAGCAGGACCAAGTACTGATTTTGCCCTAGATCCCTAAGTGGCCCCCTCAAGGATTGAACTCACAACCCTGGGTTTAGCAGGCCAATGCTCAAACCATTGTGCTATCTGTTCACCCCATTTCCATTGTGTGGTGTTATCTTGGAGAGGTTTCTATTGCATATAGTTCCTGGGGTAACCCCAGTGCTTGTGTGCATTTCCTCAATAAGCCATTGGCTTTTTTAATTGTTGTACCTGAAAAGGCTGTTTTGAACCTCACGTGTTTCAGTAACATACATAGCTGAACTCATAACTTCGCATACAACAATAGCACATACAATCCAACGAGACATTAATGTCTAGCACATAAAGACATTTAGAATGATACCTTACAATACGTACTTTGTACAAAACATATCCTAATGACATGACAGTGGTGAATATTGGGGTGTCAGGGTGTCCCACCCAGATGTTCTTCCCACTCTATCAAGACCCCAGTAACACTGTCTGGCTGCTTAGCCCCCATGTTGCAGTTCCTCTTTGGACACCTACCCCGTGAGATCTGCTCCCTCTCTGGTCTGGTTTCATACAGAGCTGCCCTGCCCTCCCCAGATAGTCACTCCTGTTGCCAGAGGAATGGCCTTCTGCCATTCGGCATATCAAAGCCTGAGCAGCGCTAGGGGGGAAGCTTTCTGACATCTCTCCCACTGGCAGCTCCTTTCCACGCTAACCTTCCTGTTTGTGTCTCATCTCTGTGGGATGTAGGACGAGGCCCAGAAACTGAAGTTTTTGGATTGCATCAGCAGCCTCAGCAGAGCCATCTGGGCCAAGAGCCCAGAGAGAAACCTCAATGCTTTTATCAGCAAAGCCCTCCTTGTGGAGAAGATAAAGGTGAGTAAAATACACACTGGGGCTGTGTTACCTGGCGGGTTTAGTGATTGGCCTGGAGATCTCTGCAGATTGTCTGAACTTCAACTGCCAACCATTGGATCGTGTTAGACGTTTGTCTGTTAGACTGAAGAGCCCATTATCAAGTATTTGCTCCCCGCAAATGAGACAGGGATGGATTGGCAGCGGCGGGGTTCTGCCTGCTTACACCAGGCCGGGATCCTTGGGGAGGCCACGTGGGGACATGATGGCTCATTGCTGAGATACAGGTTGCTGTTTCGAACCTCGCCCATCTCAGCTAGGACTGGAAATCTCCACTTCCTCCAGTGGTTTGGCGGCCGACGTGCGGGCGCAGCTCAGCGCCTGACTGGCAGGGGGCCAAAGACAAAATAGCCTCCTGGGCTGCAGGTTCAGCAGAGGCCACAGAGGGCAGGAGGAGGCCGGTTCCACCTTCGCATGAGGCACATTGGCCGGGGGTGCGGAGGGGAGGCCTGGGCTGGGCACCAGGAATTCCGGTCTCCACAGCTGGCGAGCGGCCCATCACTAAGGCTACAGGCCACGAGCGCTGGGGGGCTCATGGCATTTCTCAGACCCTGGGTGGCATTTGCAGATGTGCTCAGCACTGGCCTCCCTCTGCGCCCGCTGAGGTCAACAGAACGGCTCCCTCCCGCCCGTCATGGGAGCAGAGTTAGGCCGACGCTGGGCGCTCTGGACAACCCCACCCAGCGCGTCCCCTCCTCCCCAGGCCTTTGGTGGACAGCGAGCCCCTGTAGCTGGCACCTACAGGCTATGCATGGGGGTGGGGAGGGTTGGCACAAGCAGCGGGCCCAGGACTCAAAGGCCTATTGTGCTGCTGCCCGTGAGCGGGAGGGAGGAAGGGAGGGTCCCAGGGTACCTTGACGTAGTGATCCTTGGAGCCGGTGACGACCAGGTCAGGGTTGCTCACGGTCTGGTTCACAGTGAGACACATCACAGGCCCGATGTGGCCGGTCAGCTTCCCGATAGGCTGCAACCTACAAGCAGGAGCCCGGGGCCTCAGGGTGTGGGGTGCGCTCAGCAGGAGGCGCTCTTCGCTGGCCCAGTCTCCAAGGCTCCCAGCAGGGACCCTCCCAGCCCCAGGCCCCTCTCCATCACCCCCTTGAATTGGGACCTCCAACTCTGGGACACTAAGCACGGAGCGCCCTGGGGATACCCCGTCCCTGGGCACCATGGGCTGCGATCCTGGCCTTGAGCTAGGGGCGGAGAGCTGGGCTCAGGAGCAGTGTCAGAGGGGCTCAGTGCACCAGCCAGTCACCCCAAGGGCTGCAGCACTGGGTCCTGCTTTCACCCATCCTTGGACCTGATCATCTACCCCGGGGACCTGCCCCAGCAGCTGCTGTAGTGCGAAGCCCTAGAGCAGACAGACTAAGCTGCTCGGGGTTTGTGCCAGGGCAGCTGCCCCCGGTGCCAGTCCTGGCTGTGGCCCTTCACCCTGTCTATGCTAGGGGCCACCCTCCTGCTCCCCCTCCACCGGGATTCTGGCTCTGGGGTCCCTTTGAAGAGCCTTGGCGCTGAGGCCAATAGTCCCAGGCCAAATCCACCCCTGCCTCAATAACAGAGCTTCCAGGCGGGAGGGAGCAGGCCCCAGCCCAGCCCAGAATGGCTGCTCCCTCTGCCTACACAGCACCCATCTCCCTCCCCACAAGAGCTGCCCTCGTCTGGGGGCCCGAGCTAGCCCCGCCTGGACCTGTTGAGCTCCCAGATGCGGACGGAGTTCCCGGCGGCGGCGTAGAGCATGGTGCCGGCGGGGTTGAGCGCGATCTGGTTGATCTGGTGCTCACCCTGCATGCTAGCGATGGTGCGGGTGGTGGTCTTGGCACAGGTGTCCCCGGAGATCACCTGACCCGAAGAGCTAAGCCAAAGAGACAGAAACAGGTGAGCCTCAAGGCAGAGACCCTCGGGGAAGGGGGGGGGGGGCAATTTACATTGTGTGGAATGGAAGATCTAGTCCATTGTGGACTGATTAGAAGGCTGGAGAGCGTCTGTCCCCAGCCATCTAGATAAAGGGTGAAGCAACACCACTTCCTGGCCACATGTAGTGCCAGTGGTGCCAGGATGAGACCCCCCCGCTCAGCCCCACGTCCCCTCAAGCCAGGAGCAATGGCACAGCAAGGGTGACCCAGGCAGCAGCTTTCGGGGCATCCCCAAGGGAGGTGCCTTGTCGAGCAGCCAGCCAGACCCATACCAGCAGCCCGGGGCGGAGCGACACAAACCCCACCCCTGGCCTGGAGTTGATGTTGACAGGCAGCCCAGGCACATTCCCGCCAGTCAGATTTTAGATCTGGGGAGGGACTGCCGGCAAAGAGACATCTCAGTCTGTGGCTGGGCACCAGAGAGAGGGGCTGATTTGCTGGGGTCTGGAAACGGTGCTGGCAGCTGCAGATGGGTCATTACCCATCCCTGATCAAAGCAATCGTAGGGTGCACGGTGCCCCCTGAAACAGACGAGAGGAGCAACTGCCCTGGCAGAGCACCAAGCCACGGAGCCTCCGCGAGCCAGGCCAGGCTAGAGCGACCAGCACTGCAGCATTCCTAGACTCAGCCCTGCAGACTGGCCCGGCCGCCTGGCCTTTGCAATGCTGCCCTGGGTGCAGGACACTGGCAGGGCAGCGTGTCGAGTTTGGCCAGGCCCACAGGGCAGCCTCAGTGTGCCACGTACCTACGGGAGGGTGCGAACGCACTTGGCCGAGTCCCGGATGTCCCACACCTTGATGAAGGAGGTGGAGACGGTGAACACCAGCCCCGAGTGGCTGCAGTACTTGATGAATACCACATTATTGGGGTGGCCCTTCAGTGAGGCGATTTTCTGGCCCGTCACCAGGTTCCACATTTTGCAGCTCCGATCTGCGGGAGGAGGCGGGAGCATGTGACGCTGCAGGCCCTTCCCGTCCTCAGCAGAGGAACCCCACGGTTCTCCCCCCCCCCCCCCCCCACTGCCTCCCCCTGCTCCCACGAGTGCCCCAGGGGTGAGAGGGGAGCTCAGTCCCCGTGGCTCATCCAGCCCCTGGCACCTCCACCGGACCTGCCGATGGGGGTAGGGGCTATTAGTGCCAGGTGCAAGGTGAACATCCGGCCACTAGGGACCGGGCAGAGGCCCCAACAACTCGCTTCAGGGATGTCACCACACAGCTGTTCAGCCTAAGGACTCGTGCAGCATTGCTGCCCTCTGCTGGGGGGACCCAGAACTGCACCGGCCCATTGTGGCGTTTGGGGATCTCAGGCAGGCTGGTGCTGTCCGAGCAGGAGGCTCGTGTCCTGTCCCCACAGTTCGGGGTGGCTCAGCCCCTCCCCTGGGTAACAGGCTCACTCCCCAGTGATCACACCCAGAGCTCAGCAGCCGGCCCACCCCCGAGGCGCGCACCTTTGGATCCGGAAAAGAGCAGCTCGTCGGTGGCGTCCACACAGAGAACAGGCTTGGAGTGTCCTTCCGCCATGGAGATGCACTGCAGCGGGGCCATCCGGGCGCTCCTGGCACCACCCACGGGGTTAATGAGGCCCCTTCCATGGAAGAGAGAGAGCAAGGGCATCAGCAGGGGGGCGCTGGCTGGGTGACCCAGGACGAAGCCAGATCCTGCCCCGCGAGGCTACCAAGGGCCTGCTAGTGGGGCTCCGGAGCAAAGCAAACCACAGACAGAGGCTGCGGGGCAGCCTGCTCCCCAGACAGGCCCCCCGGGGGCAGGTCACACCCCGTTGGTGCTAAGGGCTCAGGGACTTGTGCAGACCCTGCCTTGGCTTGGGGCAGGGGCTTGGAAAGGAAACGGGCTTCACCCCCTGGCCATCTCACTGCTGGCACAGATGAGCCACCCCCCCACCCCTCCGTGAGAGCTGTGGGTGGTCCCTGTGCCCCATCCAGACAGATCCCGAAGCAAACAGAGTCCAGGCTGCTGCATGGCACACGCTGCCCCATCCCCTGTGGAGTCAGAGACTAGCAGGGACAGGCTGGCTCCGGACCCAACCCCCAGAACCTCCGGGCTTGAACAAACTGGGGCCCTGCTCCAGCCGTGCTGTGTGGGGCATAAGGGCACCACCCCGTGGCCAGCGGGAGGAAGCGCCCTCTCTCCACCTGACCCACTCCGGTTTCCCAATGAGCTACACCCCGGTTTGGCAGATGGGGAAGGGATTGGCAGATGGAAGGGTTCCTGGCCAATGGGAGCTGCGGAGCTGGCCCGCGGGGTGGGAGCAGCACGTGGCGCCTCCCTGGCTGCCCATGCGTCTAGGGGCTGCAGGGACCTGGTGGCCGCTTCCGGGAGCCGCGCGGAGCTAGGGTATGCAGAGAGCCTGCCTTAGCCCCAGGCCCCCACTGCGCCGCCAACCGGACTTTTAACGGCCCGGTCGGCTGTACTGACCAGAGCTGCCAGGGTCCCTTTTCAACTGGGCGTTCTGGTCCAAAACCAGATGCCTGGCAACTCTAGTGCCCTTCCATATCATGTCCCCACCGGTGTATTATTGTAGGTCCTCCCAGAACCTTTATCCACTGCCTTGTTATTGTAGTACCCTCCCATACCATGCCCCCACCCGTGTGTTATTGTAGGTCCTTCCATAACCTTTACCCTTGTTATTTACTTTACTGCCTTGTTATTGGGAGGAGATGTTGCCTTATATATCAAAGATGTATATATCTGGACTGAGGTTGAGATGGCAATAGAAGACAGACTTGTGGAAAGTCTCTGCGTAAGGATAAAAAGGGTAAAAAACAAGGGTGATGTCATGGTAGGGGTCTACTACAGACCATCTGTCCAGGAAGAAGAGGTGGATGAGGCTTTTTTAAACAACTAACAAAATCATCCAAAGCACAGGACTTGGTGGTGATGGGGGACTGCAACTACCCAGACATCTGTTGGGAAAATATCACAGCAAGGCACAGATTATCCAACAAGTTCTTGGGATGTATTGGAGAAATTTTTTTATTTCAGAAGGTGGAGAAAGCTACTAGGGGAAGAGGCTGTTCTAGATTTGATTTTGACAAATAGGGAAGAACTGGCTGAGAATCTGAAAGTGGAAGGCAGCTTGCGTGAGAGTGATCATGAAATGAGAGAGTTCATAATTCTAAGGAATGGTAGGAGGGAAAATAGCACAATAAAGATAATGGATTTCAAGAAGGCGACTTTAGCAAACTCAGGGAGTTGGTAGGTGAAATCCCATGGGAAGCAAGTCTAAGGGGAAAAACAGTTCAAGAGTGTTGGCAATTTTTCAAAGAGATATTATTAAGGGCACAAGAGCAGAAAATGTAGAAATGGCAGAAGTGCTAAATGACTTCTTTGTTTCAGTTTTCACCAAAAAGTTTAGTAGCGATTGGACGTCTAACATAGTGAATGCCAGTGAAAATGGGGTCAGATCGGAGGCTAAAATAGGGAAAGAACAAGTTAAAAATTACTTAGACAAGTGATATGTCTTCAAGTCACCAGGGCCTAATGAAATACATCCTAGAATACTCAAGGAGCTGACTGAGGAGATATCTGAGCCAAAAACTCATGGAAGACGGGAGAGATTCTAGAAGAATGGAAAATGGCAAATATAGTGCCCATCTATAAAAAGGGGAATAAGGACAACCCGGGGAATTACAGACCAGTCAGCTTAACTTCAGTACCTGGAAAGATAATGGAGCAAATAATCAAGCAAGCAATTTGCAAACACTTAGAAGATAATAAGGTGATAAATAACAGTCAGCATGGATTTGTCAAAAACAAATCATGTCAAACCAACCTAATAGCTTTCTTTGACAGGGTAACAAGCCTTGTAGATGGGGGGAAGCAGTAGATGTGGTCTGTCTTGACTTTAGTAAGGCTTTTGATACTGTCTCACATGACCACCTCATAAACAAACTAGGGAAATACAACCTAGATGGAGCTACTATAAGGTGGGTGCATAACTGGTTGGAAAACCGTTCCCAGAGAGTTGTTATCAGTGATTCACAGTCATGCTGGAAGGGCATAACGAATGGGGTCCCATAGGGATCAGTTCTGGGTCCAGTTCTGTTCAAAATCTTCATCAGTGATTTAGGTAATGGCATAGAGAGTACACGTATAAAGTTGCGGACGATACCAAACTGGGAGGGGTTGCAAGTGCTTTGGAGGATAGGATTAAAACTCAAAATGATCTGGACAAACTGGAGAAATGGTCTGAAGAAAATAAGATGAAATTCAATAAGGACAAATGCAAAGTACTCCACTTAGGAAGGAACAATCAGTTGCACACATACAAAATGGGAAATGACTGCCTAGGGAGGAGTACTGCGGAAAAGGATCTAAGGATCATAGTGGATCTCAAGCTAAATGTGAGTCAACAGTGTGACACTGTTGCAAAAAAAGCGAACATCATTCTGGGATGTATTAGCAGGAGTGTTGTAAGCAAGACACAAGAAGTAATTCTTCCGCTCTACTCTGCACTGATAAGGCCTCAACTGGAGTATTGAGTCCAGTTCTGAGTGCCACATTTTAGGAAAGATGTAGACAAATTGGAGAAAGTCCAGAGGTGAGCAACAAAAATGATTAAAAGTCTAAAACAGTGGCTCTCAACCTTTCCAGACTACTGTACCCCTTTCAGGAGTCTGATTTTGTCTTGCGTACACCCAAGTTTCATCTCACTTAAAAACTATTTGCTTACAAAATCACACACAAAAATACAAAAATGTCACAGCACGCTATTACTGAAAAATTGCTGACTTTCTAATTTTTACCATATAATTATAAAATAAATCAATTGGAATATAAATATTGTACTTACATTTCAGTGTATAGTATATAGAGCAGTATAAACAAGTCATTGTCTGAATGAAATTTTAGTCTGTACTGACTTTGCTAGTGCTTTTTATGTAGCCTGTTGTAAAACTAGGCAACTATCTAGATGAGTTGATGTCCCCCCGGAAGACCTCTGTGTACCCCCAGGGGTACATGTACCCCTGGTTGTGAACCACTGGTCTAGAAAACATGATCTATGAGGAAAGTTTGAAAAAACTGGATTTGTTTAGTCTGGAGAAGAGAAAACTCATGGGGGACATGATAGTTTTCAGGTACATAAAAGGTTGTTACAAGGAGGAGGGAGAAATTTGTTCTTGTTAACCTCTGAGGATAGGACAAGAAGCAGTGACCTTAAATTGCACCAAGGGAGATTTAGGTTGGACACTGGGAAAAACTTTCGAACTCTCAGGATAGTTGAGCACTGGAATAAATTGCCTAGGGCAGTAGTTCTCAAACTTTTGTGCTGGTGACCCCTTTCACATAGCAAGCCTCTGAGTGCAACCCCCCCTTATAAATTAAAAACACTTTTTATATATTTAACACCATTATAAATGCTGGAGGCAAAGCGGGGTTTAGGGTGGAGGCTGACAGCTCGTGACCCCCTGAGGGGTCCCGACCCCCAGTTTGAGAACCCCTGGCCTAGGGAGGTTGTGGAATCTCTGTCATTGGAGGTTTTTAAGAGTAGGTTAGACAAACACCTGTCAGGATGGTCTAGGTAATACTTAGTCCTGCCATGAATGCAGAGGACTGGACTAGAAGACCTCTCAAGGTCCTTTCCAATCCTAGACTTCTATGATTCTATGATTATATATCATCCCCCATAACATGTGACTGCAGGGTGCACCTGCATGTTATGGCAGCACACACATTACAAACTATACATACACCGGTATGTTATAGGAGAGTCTCCTGTAGCATGCACACCCCTGGCATATTATTGCTGGGTTTCTCATAACACATACTCATGCTTCTCTCATAATGTGCACGCAGTGGGATATTATAGGGTCTCTCTATAGCTATGCACACAGTACTAAGTAGTCATTGTAGGGCATTTGATAACATGTACATTCAAGTGTTTTATGACAGGGTCTCCCAGAACATTCACACAGTAGCTTGTTACTGTAGGATCTTCCACTGCCATGCACACACTGGCATATTATCATTGGGTCTCTGATAACCTGCACATACTAGCATGTTTTTTAGGGCCTTACACACCAGGGGCAAACTGGTTTATTACTGTATGTTCCCTTACAGATTTGCACACACTGGCTTGGCACTGCTTCATTAAGGTCACCCATCCAGCTGGTTTAATTTAGACATACATTGAAGTCATGTCTGCGCTGGACCTATTTCAGTGCACAGTAGTTTTCACACAGTTTCTCCCTGCTGCAGCCTGCATTACTTCCTCTTTACTTTTCCTTTTGAGGCCAACCCATATAATATTTGCAAGAGGCTCTCACTCCCCGGACAACAAGAACTGCAGGTTGTCTTCGCTTCTCACAAATTTCCCCAGCCAAGTAAATTTGCATATCCCGGAAACATCTAAAGACAGAAAGAGAGAGAGGGGCTCAGAAGACGTATCTGGGAGCTGTCTTGGTCTCTCTGCAGCTCTTTCTTACCTGGCTTACAGGGACCAATTCTGAGTCACAAGAGCCAGCCTGATGGAGGGGGAACGAGGCAGTCGAATGACCGTGTTTAATCTCGTGGCTGTGTTTGAGGATGCCGGGTAAGGAGAAAGTTTCCTGACTGCTAAGTGCAAATCAGGACTCAGCGAGCAGGAGATGGATGGAGACAGGTTCAAGGAGAACGGGGGCTGAAGGGAAGTCTGTGAATTTGCTGATCATTAGAACTCAATTCAGTCCCCACTCTCCCTCTCCCCACAGTGAGTTCTGGGTATAGTCTGCTCTTCACAGGACCTTCAGGGTTACCCTGATTTATTATTGCTAATTTAATATCTATTTTAGCGCTGGTGCCAGATTTGCAACCCCACAATGCTGCAGCTTCGCAAAAGTTCTCCATTCAGTCATGGAAGGACCAGGGTAATGCAGTGCCTGTTTTCCCCAAACAGTCCTGCCAACATGCCTCCACCATGCCCTGGGGGGACCAGGCCAGTGGCTCAGAGGGAGTTCAGTAATTGTGGCTTGTAGTCCACAGGCTCTCCGCTGAGACAGCCAGTATAGGAACTAATAGTCATGGCAGGAGCTAATTGTCATTCGATGCGGACACTTGGCCACTCAGAACTTTACTAAGACCATAGTCCAGTTTGTTATTTGCAGTGATCTGATTCCCAGGTATGTTTGCACATATGCCTAAGAAACCTATGCCGAGAACGGGAACAGAATATATTCAATTAGAGGAGAGATTATGTTCATTTTTTGATACCCTATCAGTTTGCAACATTGCCTGGTAAAATAATGTGACAGCTCAGAATATATGGAAGACAGAAAGGTAGTGCAGTCCAATGGATAGTGCACTGAACGAGAAGTCAGGAGACCTCTTGCTTTGCCCCCAATTCATTGTATGTCTTTGGGCAAGTCACCTCCTCTCCTTGTGCCTCAGTTTTGCCATCTTTTAGATGGGGATATTGATACTTGCCCTTTTCTATAAAATGCTTTGAGATCTGTGGATGAAAAAGTCTATATAAGAGTTAATGATGATGGTGGTGATTAATATGTATTACTGTAATGCAGGGGTCGGCAACCTTTCAGAAGTGGTGTGCCGAGTCTTCATTTATTCACTTTAATTTAAGGTTTCACTTGCCAGTAATACATTTTAATGTTTTTAGAAGGTCTCTTTCTCTAAGTCTGTAATATAGAACTAAACTATTGTTCTATGTAAAGTAAATAAGGTTTTTAAAATGTTTAAGAAGCTTCATTTAAAATTAAATTAAAATGCAGAGCCCCCCGGACTTGTGGCCAGGACCCGGGTAGTGTGAGTGCCACTGAAAATCAGCTTGCGTGCCGCCTTTGGCACGCATGCCATAGGTTGCCTACCCCTGCTGTAAAGCCTAGGAGCCCCAGTCATGAACCAGGACCCCATTGTGTTAGATGCTGTACAGACACTGAACAAAAAGGTTCTGCAGCTCACTCACATATCACGGTTCAGTGTCCTTGAACTCGGTCTCACTACAGGTCAGTCAGAATATAATGGCAGAGGAGAATCTTTTGCCCAGGTACAGCCGTTGAATGTTTTCAATTATCTTGTTGAGATAGGTTTGCAGTTTTCTGCAGGTCTTTTCTGAACTGATTCATTTCCCTGTGTTGACTTACTATGATCTCTGTGGCTTTATGCCAGCAGTGACATAAGTAGGTGTAGAGGAACGTTTGGTACTTAGCACAGCTCATGCCTGGCTTTGTATTTTTCTATTTATTTTAGAGTTTTATCCTGCTGCCCATCACCATAGTATCTGGGAACCTTCCAGGTAAAAACAGTAACAACAGCCAAATACCTAATGGATTTCATGGAGGCTGGCACAGTTCCTATTTCAAGGTCAAAACTCTGCTTGGGGTTAGAGTTTTTTAGATTAAATTTCTCTCTTTGCTTGGCAGGACTGTAGAAATAGAAGGAGGCATCAGGGTTGGGGGTTAGAGGTAGAAGGGGTTGTCAAGGGCTGTGAGTACCATTCTTATGGCAGAAAGACTCTTTCAAAGAGGAAAGTTTTTCCAGCTTCCTAAAGAAAGTTAGACTCCAGATTCACCCAGTGTGCTCAGGACGTTTGTTCTACAGCAAGATCCCCTCAAATGAGAGTGCTTTGTCTCCAGCTCTCACATGCTTTGTCCTGAGCGTTGTGATCTGCATGATCTCGGCCGCGTGCAGCTATTCCTGAGATCCAGATTTGGTCTGTGATGTAGCTGGGGCTTGATCACTTTCATCGCTTGATCTTTTCATCAGTTTTGCTGCCGTGGCAAATTTTTGTTGATCTCCAGCTACACTTTGTAAGAGGAAATAAAAGTGGGGTTTGTGGTTTGTCTGGGAGATGGGGAAGCTGGAAACAAAATGTAAATGCCAATTGTGGAACAGAGAAAAGAGTTTAGCCAGGATCAGCACAACTGAGAATGCACACAGAAATGGAGAAGTTTCCCACCGGCGCACAGTACTAGGTGTACACATGTTCTCTAGAATAAAGGTCTGAAGGAAGGATCCGCAGAAGACCCAGCAGCTTTAGAGAGAAAGACAGGCATGCTCCTGATGTACCCTTGTGAAGGCATTGTGTATGCATGTGTGAAGGGTGTGCATAAGGGGTTGCCATGAAAGCGTGTGCATGTATGGGGTTGTGTACATGGTTTTGTTTGCATGTGCAAAAGTGTGTGCATATATGAGTTTGTGCATTAGGCTGTGTGTACAAGGATGTGCATGCATGAGGGTGAGTGTGTGTCTAAGGGGGCTGTATGCCCACACACACACATTAGGGATGTGTGCACGTGGGAGGGTGTGTGCATTCCTGAGTGTGTGGATGAAGGTGTGTGCTTGTGGGAGATGTGTGCACGCACAGTGGGTACATTGGCAATGAGCGAGTTAGAAGAACTTATATAACTGGGGGGAGGGAGGATGGTCTACAGGGAGGGATGTGAGTGGGTCCTGGCCTGCTGGAGGGTGTCTCTGGGCCTAAAATCATAGAATCATAGAACTGGAAGGGACCTTGAGAGGTCATCTAGTCCAGTCCCCTGCACTCATGGCAGGACTAAGTATTATCTATACCATCCCTGACAGGTGTTTGTCCAAACTGCTCTTAAAAATCCCCAATGATGGAGATTCCACAACTTCCCTGGGCAATTTGTTCCAGTGCCTAACCACCCTGATAGTTAGGAAGTTTTTCCCAATGTCCAACCTAAACCACCCTTGCTGCAATTTAAGCCCATTGCTTCTTGTCCTATCCTCGGAGGTTAACAAAAATAATTTTTCTCCCTCCTCCTTGTAACAACCTTTTATGTACTTGAAAACTGTTATCATGTCCCCTCTCAGTCTTCTCTTCGCCAGACTAAACAAACCCCATTTTTTTCAATCTTCCCGCATAGATCATGTTTTCTAGACCTTTAATCATTTTTGTTGCTCTTCTCTGAACTTTCTCCAATTTGTCCACATCCTTCCTGAAATGTAGCGCCCAGAACTGGACACAATACTCCAGTGGAGGCCTAATGAGCGTGGAGTAGAGTGGAAGAATTACTTCTCGTGTCTTGCTTACAGTACTCCTGCTAATACATCCCAGAATGATGTTGCTTTTTTTGCTACAGTGTCACTCTGTTGACTCATATAATACTTAGCTTGTGATCCACTCTGACCCCCAGATCCCTTTCTGCAGTACTCCTCCCTAGGCAGTCATTTCCCATTGTGTATGCGTGAAACTGATTGTTCCTTCCTAAGTGGAGTACTTTGCATTTGTCCTTATTGAATTTCAACTTATTTACTTCAGACCATTTCTCCAGTTTGTCCAGATCATTTTAAATTTTCATCCTATCCTCCAAAGCACTTGCAACCCCTCCCGGCTTGGTATCGGCCGCAAACTTTATAAGCAAACCACACTCCGGGGAAACCTTTCCATTGCTGCTCTGCCCTCTGGGTTCTGCTGGGGAAGGGTCAGGATGCCCTAGATGCAGGCCAAAGCAGCCCATGCTCTGGGCATGTGATGAACCAGCAGCCAGGCCTCATGCCCTCCCTGGCCAGTACTGCCCACATTTTTGGGCTGCACTAGTCGTCTCTGCGTCCCCTGGCAGAGCAGACGTGACAGGTGCCCTGCACCAGTCAGCGACCCCTTTGCCCCTGGCCCCTTGTAGGTGAGATCACTGGTGGCTGCAGCGGTTCACAGACAAGGAGGGGTTGCTGAGCCAGGTGGAAGGGGGTCACAGGTAGGTAGGCAGAGGTTGCGGGGAGTGGGATGGGGTCTGGCCTGTATGACTTTGCATTGGGCTGCACAGGGCGTCAAGGCTGGCACTGGACCATGACCAGAGGAATAAGAATGCTGTGCTGTTTCCATGATCCTAGGGCAGAAAAACCCTGCCGGAGTCCTCGCAAGGAATCAAGCCAGCCCCCGACCAAGACCAAGCCAGCAGCACCGAACTCCCCAGCATCCGCGTTGCTCCCACCCACAGCAGGCAGGGAAGCTCCGAGCAAGGCCAGAGAGGACATAGCAGAGCCGGAGAACCAGCATGAGGGGCACCAGCCTCCCCTGAGGACAATCCAGCCGCCCCAGCGTCAGGAGCCGGAGGAGAACCCGCCGCAGGGTCGGAGAGGGCTCACCGTCAAGTGTCTCAGTTCCTTCAAGAGCAAAATCAACAGCAGCAACTGGCGGAGTCAGCAGCCAGTGGATTCCCAGCCAGGCAGCGAGTTAAGCCCTGGAGGCAGCAGGAACCAGGTCATTCAATGCCTCTTTCCCTGGGGGGTATTTAAATGCTGGAGGGTAACTGAGGGGATACACTATTAGCCCCCAGTACTGATGGTTATTGTTCATAGAGGGCCATCGGTGCACATGGCCCCGATCCCAAACAGAATAGCATTGAAGCTACAAGTCATAGCTTGGTAATGAACTGCTGTGAAGCACTGAAGCCTGAGGCTCAGCCCAGGGTGTGTGGTTAGAGCAGAGACCTCGGAGAGGCAGAACTGCAGGTTTCGAATCCCAGCTCTGCCACTGACTCTCTGTATGACCCGGGGCAAGTCACCTCACCCCTCTGTGTCCCAGTTTCCTCCCCAGGAAGGCTGACCTTTTCAAAAATCCAGACAGAGGCTACTCTGAGAAGTGGCCAGACTTTCAAACGATCGCTGGGGAGCTCTGCGGCAGCTTAAATGGGGAGAATACTTTACCCGCTGCATCGAAGGGAGCTGTGAGTCTTAATTCTTGGTGAGGGCTTGTAGAGTACGGGAAGCTCTTGGATGACTGGTGCTGCAAAAAAGCAAAGTCTTATTAACCCTAGGTATAAGACAGTAATACTCTGCGGGCCCGATGTAAATCAACCTAGTTCCATTGACTTCTATGGTGCTACGGTGCTTTTCACCAGCTGAGGATCTGGCCCTGCATTTCTATAGTTATTCCCATCTAGATATCTCAACGCACTTTCCAGACCACAGTGAGTTAACCCTTACAGCACCTCCCCCCCGCAGCTTGGTATCATTATCCCTATTTTCCCAAGGGGGAAACTGAGGCACAGATCTCTTGATTCCCAGCCCGAGCGTGCTTTCTCCATCTGCCCTGGGGCAGCTTCTGTATCACTGTTATAACAGAAATAAACTACTACAGGCGCATGGATCTTGTATGAGCTGAGACACTTTTGCTTCATGAGTTTGTAAAGATCCCTCCATGTTCCACTCAGCTGATAATAATGAGGTCAGCCTAGTGCCTAGAGTAATGGCATGAAAACCATACTTCTGTTAGTCTTAAAGGTGCCACAGGACCCTCTGTTGCTTTTTGTGTAAAACAGCTGTCCCTGGGCGGGAGAGAAATCAGAATGGAAGCCTGCTAGCGTGGCCCTGAGCATGGCAGGTTGGGGAGAGACCTGGTCCCTGAATTTCAAAGTTATTTAGATGTCTAATTCCCATTGAAATCAGCCAGCTGCTCTTACTAAAAAGACCATGAACTCTTTAATATCCATGGAGAGCAGGCAGGATGCTGCTTTTTAAAGTTTTAGCCAAAAGACCTTTCCCCCCTGTAAATGAAGTGGAAAGGGGTCCCAGCTTGTCTCCCCGAGAGCGCTGAATCAGCCCAGCTGGCATTTGGACTTGTCTGCAGGGAGCCCAGGGGTAGATGCTTAGACCCTTTAGCCACGCTACACCAGTCCCTCTCCTCTTCTCTCTCTCTCTCTCTGATGTGTTAATGAATAATAGGACTGCCCTGATTTCATGCCACATATATGGCCTATGGAATGCCAAGAGGAATTGCCTTAGACCCATTGGGACAAATACATCCCTAAGCTGATCTGGAAAAACTCCACTGACTTACACCCAGGCTGGATTTGGCCCTCTGTCAGGTCGCCCATTGTTCCTACCTGCCTGACCAAACCCATTTTTCCCTCTGCCGTACACGCAGGATCCTGAAGAAAAGAAAATTGCATTGGAGCTGTTGGAAACAGAGCAAGCCTATGTCAATCGACTTCACCTTCTGGACCAGGTCAGGAAGTAGCAGCCAGTCTCTAATGCCATCTGACCCAAACAGTTCCGTACAGGGCTGGAGAGTAAGAACCCAATGGCCTAGGGCAGTGGTTTTCAAACTTTTTTTTTGGCTATCTAGTTGAAGAAAATTGTTGATGCCCGCGACCCAACGGGGCTGGGGATGAGGGGTTTGGGGTGAGGGAGGGGATCAGGGCTGGAGCAGAGGGTTGGGGTGTGGGGGTGAGGGCTGTGTGGTGGGGCTGGAGATGAGGGGTTTGGGTGCGGGGGGGGCTCAGGGCTGGGGCAGGGGGTTGGGGTGTGGGAGGGGCAGGGCTCTGGGCTGGGGGTGCAGGCTCCGGGCTGGGGATGGGGATGAGGGGTTTGGGGTGTGGGAGGGGCTCAGGGCTGGGGCAGAGGGTTGGGGTGTGGGGGTGGGTGGGGTGGGGTGGGGTTGGGGATGAGGGGTTTGGTGTGCAGGAGGGGGCTTTGGGTTTGGGGAGGGCTCAGGGCTGGGGCAGGGGGTTGGGCTGAAGGAGGGGGTCAGGGGTCTGGACTGGGGGTGCAGGCTCTGGGGTGGAGCCGGAGATGAGGGGCTTGGGATGCAAGAGGGGGCTCTGGGTTTGGGGGGGCTCAGGGCTGGGGCAGGGGGTTGGGGTGCAGGAGGGGGTCAGGGCTCTGGGCTGGGGGTGCAGGCTCTGGGGTGGGGCTGGGGATGAGGAGTTTGGGGTGCAGGAGGGGGCTCCAGGTTTGGGGGGGCTCAGGGTTGAGGCAGGGGATCGGGGTGCAGGAGGGGGTCAGGGCTCTAAGCTGGGGGTGCAGGCTCTGGGGTGGGGCCGGGATGAGAGGTTTGGGGTGCAGGAAGGGGCTCCAGGTTTGGGGGGGCTCAGGGCTGGGGCAGGGGATCGGGGTGCAGGATTGGGGTACAGGCTTACCTCGGGCAGCTCCCGGTCAGCGGCACAGCGGGGGTGCTAAGGCAGGCTTCCTGCCTGTCCTGGCACCGCAGACCGTGCTGTGCCCTGGAAGCGGCCAGCAGCAGGTGCAGCTCCTAGGCAGAGGCGTGCAAGTGGCTCTGCGCAGCTCTCGCACGCAGGCACTGCCCCCTCTCCCTCCAGCTTCCAATGGCCGCAGTTCCCAGCCAATGGGAGTGGGGAGCCGGTGCTCGGGGCGGGGGCAGCACACGGAGCCCGGTGCCCCCCCCCCCACCTAGGAGCCAGACCTGCTGCTGTCCGCTTCCGGGGCACAGCGCGGTGTCAGAACAGGTAGAGACTAACCTGCCTCAGCCAGGCAGCACCGCCGACGGGACTTTTAACGGCCCGGTTGGCGGAGCTGACCAGAGCTGCCGCGACCCAGTGCCTTCCATTCCGCAACCCAGTACTGGGTCATGACCCGCAGTTTGAAAACCACTGGCCTAGAGGCCACTTGCCTTAACAGTAAGGCACAAAGATCTGATGGGACTATCTGTTACGCACCTAAGGCCTGTGACCCTATTCCTCGAGGCTGCCTCTTCATCTCATTCCGTCACCCCCAGAAAGAGTCTTTGCACCCCTATCTCACGTGCCTTGGTTACTGTTCAAGTTGTCTCTGCACCCCAGGCTGGGCAACCAAAAGGAATCTATTATACCCCAGGCCCAGAGCAGTTACTTTACAGATGCATGGGTGTGTATGGGGATAGGATCACAGAAATGCAGGGCTAGAAGGGACCTCGAGAGATCATCTAGTCCTGCTCCCTGCACTGAGATAGGACCAAGTAAACCTAGAGCATCCCTGACGGGTTTGTCCAACCTGTTCTTAAAAACCACCAACGATGGGGATTCCACAACCTCCCTTGGAAGCCTGTTCCAGAGCGTAACTATCCTGATATAGTTAGAAAGTTTTTCCTAATATCCAACCTAAATCTTCCTTGCTGCAGATGAAGCCTATTACTTCTTGTCTTACCTTCAATGGACATGGAGAACAACTGATCCCCATCCTCTTTCCAACAGTCCTTCACATATTTGAAGACTGTTACCAGACCTCCTCCCTCAGTGTTCTGTTCTCAAAACTAAACATAGCCCCCTTTGCTCCAAACCATTCAGCGCTGTCACCCCTGGAACATGCTAACTTGCCCCCAGGACATCTCTGCTCCTAGGCCAGCTCATCTGATTACCTCCTAAGGGAGCACAGCTCCTTCGCTCGTTAGAGAAATGCCTACGCCACTGACCTATATTCATCCCTGCAGTGTATCCCTGATAGCCGCACGCCCCTTTGATAGCATCGCCCTTCAGGAAGTGCCTTTGTCCCCATTAGTCCCTGATGCATCCGTGCATTTCTCCCTGGAACATTCTATTACCTCTCAGTCCGTTCCTCCCTTCCCAGCCCTTTTGTATCTAGGACCAGCTGTGAGTGTCCTTCCACCCTAGACACTATTCCACCTGGAGCCACATGGTCCCCAGGCTGCTTGCTTATCTTTAAAGGAGCCTCTGAGTTCCCTTCCTCAGTGGAGTGAAGCCTCCCCACTCAGGATGCTGAGGAGCAGCAGAAACGCTCACTGCCCCTTCCTATTACTGTATGGTTGGGAATGTGTCTTTCCAGGTGTTTTTTGCAGAGCTGATGAAGGAAGCCAGAAGCGGGAAGAGCATCCCGGAGGATGTGGTGAAAATGATCTTCTCCAACATCTCCTCCATTTACCAGTTCCACGCCCTGTTTTTCCTGCCAGAGCTGCAGAAACGCATGGAGGATTGGTGAGTTAGGGGGAGCCAGGACGCCTGGGTTCTATTCCTAGAATGAAGGCGGGAGGGGAGCACTTGTGAATTGGGGCTTACGATCAAACCTGAATGTTTACCCGGTCTGCTCTGCAAGCCAGTGTGCTGGAAAGCACTTTCTCAAGACAATTTGAGCCAGATGCTGATACTCTTCTTCATGCTGAGTGTGACCTTATTTCATTGACTCATGGAGTCAAGTGCTACTCAGTGTGAGTAAGGGAACCGGATTCCTGCCCATTATTATTTTAATTTGCAGGTGCTTGAAGCCCGCTTGACATTTTGGCCTCCATACACAGTTAGCAAATCTGATGTGGGTTAATTTTTTTGTAATGCTGTAGGAAGTGCCAGATTATTTCCCAAGGGCTGCCAAAATCTCCCCGAACATGGACAGTATTAGTGTCAGCTTTATGTAGACACACAGAGACACAGGTTTTTACCCACAAAAGCTTATGCCCAAATAAATCTGTTAGTCTTTAAGGTGCCACCAGACTCCTTGTTGTTTTTACAGAGACACACTGTCTCTCTCTCAACCCTGCGCTGTATATACAACCCTGGGCACGAGAAGGGTGTTCAGTCTCCATGACCCTTTCACCCTTGGCCTCTCTGCTGAGATTTTCAACCAAAAATGATGGAGACACTGAGGCACGGGGGAGTGACTTCCCCAAGACCATACAGTGATCAGCGGCAGAGCTAGGAGATCTCATGACGCCTAGTTCAGGACCTGTCCAGGGTCAGTTGTGATGGGACTTTAGTACCATGGACACCTGCCCTCTAGAAACCCAACTGATGCCACCAATTCAGCTCCCCGATGCCACTGAATAGTCGTCAGATGATAACGCTGAGCGATGACTCACTACCAGCCAAGGCCAGCAATCCAGATGTGGATTCCCACTACCAATTCCCAGCTCCCCAGACACTGATAACTCAGCAGCTAGATAGAGTGATTAATAATCATGGTTATTATTAAACACCTAGCTCATTTATAGAGCTCAAAGCGCTTTATAAAGGAGTGTCAGTATCATTACCCCCATTTTTACACATGGGGAAACTGAGGCACGGAGCGGTGATGTGGCTTACCCAAGGTCACTGGCAGGCCAATGGCTGAGTCAATAATTGACCTCTGGTCTCCTGTGTCTCAGTCCTGTGCTCTACCCGCTAGGCCACATTACCTCAGTCTTGGGTTGAGCTAGAACCTCGTAGGGTGCTTGCAGGAGCCCTGTTGGGTCTGACACAGAGGGATGAGAGCTGAAGATCCATTGAAACACTGTCTGAAATGTGTAATGACTCTTAATGCAACCCCTCCCCTGAGCCATTCAGCCCCCATCCCTTCCCCGGCCTCTTGCTAAGTCAGTGGCAGGTGAAAAGCCGATTCAGTTTCTCTGGGCAGTTTCTGCGGCCCGTTCCGCTGACCTGGCAGGGGTGCTGATCTCCCGGGTTCTGCCGGCAGGAGCTCCAATCCCAGGATCGGGGATGTCATCCAGAAGCTAGCCCCGTTCCTCAAGATGTACGGCGAGTACGTGAAGAACTTCGACAAGGCGGTTGAGCTGATCACCACCTGGTGGGAGAAGTCCCCCCCCTTCCAGGAGCTCATTGTGGACATTCAGGTGACGCTCCACTAGATCTGGAAAGAGGCTCAGAACCACCTGGCCTCCTTGGCTTTGATGCTCAGCATGTTTCCTGGTGGAGCCCCTTCACCCAAACTGGCTCCTCCAGGCTGGGCTGAGGCGGGTCGGGGTGTGTGCGGGGAGCCCGCACTTCCACTGTGTGGGTGTGTCTCTCCCTCTAATGTCAGTTCTCTGCTGTCCCTTTCCAGAAGAGGGAAGTCTGTGCTAGCTTGACCCTGCAGCACCACATGCTGGAGCCGGTACAGAGGATCCCACGCTATGAACTCCTGCTGAAGGATTACGTCCGGAAATTACCTCCAGAGTCACCAGACCGGCATGACGCAGAGAGTAAGAGCTCACCCTGGGGGCATGGGCCAGTTGTGGGGCTGGGAGTCAGGAGACATGGGGTCTAGTGGCAGCCCTGCAAGTGCCCCTCTCCACAATGCGGGTAGTGACATTTATACCCCTTTGCGAGGCACTTTGAGAGCCTCAGATAAAGGGGCAGAACAACTACAGTCCCGCCAGCGGACGTCTCTGGAAGATCTGAAGTGACTCAGACCAGGGGTTCACTAGTTAGGATGCCCTAGAACTGGCACTGCTAACCACAATTCCAAAAGTCTTGTGATGTTCTCCTTGGCCCATTTGGTAGCAAGAACATGGAGAATCAGAGGGCAGGTGTAACCTGCTTCCTGGACCCCCCTAGCTGACATCTAGTGCCAGGGACCAGCGTTTAGCTCCTTAAAGTCAAATCACCCAAGTGATCGACGTTGTCTTCAGTAGCGTCGATTGAGCGTGTTGACTCGAGCCTGTCTTCTTCAGGGTGTGGAAGGGCTGTTGCTAGAGAGCTGAGGCCCGCATGTGCAAGATGCTGTGATTTTTGGTGCCTGGTTTGAGACACCTTGCATCTGATTGTCAGATTGTTCTGAGCCTCTGCGGTTCCCACTTCAGCTGGAGCAGAGGGGCCGTCAGCAGGATAAGAAAAGCTGTGTTCCCCTTAGCGATCCCTGATGGCCTTGGAGGCAAAAGTATTCATATTACCAATCTGTGGCCTCCCAGGACTTCGCTGTGCAGCACACCCAGACCACTCCACAAAGTTGAGCAGTTCTGATTCCATCCAGTAGAGGGCAGTGGTGAGACACCCACATTCTCAGCAGAATTGGGCTGCATTAGTAGGAGCGTTGCCAGCAGATTGAGGGAAGTGATTATTCCCCTCTATTCGGCACTGGTGAGGCCACATCTGGAGCACTGTGTCCAGTTTTGGTCCCCGCACTACAGGAGGTATGTGGACAAATTGGAGAGAGTCCAGCGGAGGGCAACGAAAATGATTAGGGGGCTGGGGCACATGACTTACGAGTGTAGTAAGATGAGGCCCTGAAACATAAACTCTTGTGTTAGAGGACCAGTCTGAGGCCTGAAGCCTGAACCAAAGTACTTCCAGGCATTGCTAAGCAAAAGCTGGGCTGTGAGCCAGAGGCAGGCCCCACTCACAGAAGTTGGCGAGAAGAGGGTTGCTAGAAGAAGGTGCATCCACACATAAGTGCTAATAAGAGGAACTTGTGCCAAGATGGCATCAGAACACTCCACAGAGATAACTAGGAACAGGCAGGTGCATCTTAAAGACAGGGTCAAAAGGACAACATGATGGATAGATTTGTTTGAACCAACATGTAACGGGAGAAGCAGCACCCTAATGAGTAAAGGGGCTGCACCTCAATACGTCAGGAGGGATGAGTAATCTGTTCTGCATCTTTATAAGAATAGGTCTGGAAGTGCACATTGTCATCCAGCCTAGGGGGCAGTGGAGTGTCCCACCACTGACTGAGCTGTGTCCATTGCCAGAGAGCACATATTCGTAGTACGTTCTGTAGAGTATATAGGAAACTATTACTGTGCTTCGTTTGACAATAAACCTGGCCGGGTGCCTTCGTACCTTACTAGAGTCTGTGGTCTTTGGGGGTTCTCTTGGGGTCTGCGGTGTCAGCTATCTGCGCAGAACTGGGGCAGCACACAGAGGGAACACGCACGCAGCCGACTGTTATCATCATCGAACAAGAGCAGAGCACCACACCGGTAGCTACTGACAATAACGAGGAGAGGCTGAGGGAACTGGGGTTATTTAGTCTGCAGAAGAGAAGAATGAGGGGGGATTTGATAGCAGACTTCAACTACCTGAAGGGGGGTTCCAAAGAGGATGGAGCTCGGCTGTTCTCAGTGGTGGCAGATGACAGAACAAGGAGTAATAGTCTCAAGATGCAGTGGGGGAGGTCTAGGTTGGATATTAGGAAACACTATTTCACTAGGAGGGTGGTGAAGCACTGGAATGGGTTCCCTGGGGAGATGGTGGAATCTCCATCCTTAGAGGTTTTTAAGGCCCGGCTTGACAAAGCCCTGGCTGGGCTGATTTAGTTAGGGATTGGTCCTACTTTGAGCAGGGGATTGGACTAGATGATCTCCTGAGGTCTCTTCCAACCCTGATATTCTATGATTCGCCTCTGCACTGTTCGCCTCTGCACTGTACTTTGGGGATTCTAAGCCTTTGTTTCTCTTCTGGTCTCATTGCAGAAGCCCTGGAAATGATTTTCTCTGCAGCCAAACACTCAAACGCGGCCATTGCAGAAATGGTGAGTACCAGCCCTCACGCTGCTCTTAATTATGATTTGTATCATGCTAGCTCCTGGTTTCCCCCCAGCCAGAGGCCAGGACCCCACTGTGCTAGACGCTGTATATATATGTAACAGAGAGCGCCCTGACCATATTCCATTCCCAAGCACCTGTGCTGGAACAGGGAGGGTCTCACGGGTACAGGGCTGCTGCCCTCCATCACTGCAATATCTGAGCACCTCCCGATCATTCTCCTCACGACCCCTCTGGGAGGCAGGGCAGGGCTGTTATCCCTATTGTACAGATAGGTAATCGAGGCACACAGAGACTAAGGGATTTGCCCAAGGTCACACAGTGAGTCTGTGGCAGAGCATGGAATTGTCCTGATCCTCTGTGTCCCAAGCTAGTGTCCCAGGAGGCCAGGCAGGCAATCGGGGAATACATGGTGTAGCAGTTAAAGCAGAACCGGGGTCAGGAGAGAGAGATTCTATTTGTGACCTGCTGTGTGACCTCGCTCCACCTCTGTGTGCCTCAGTTTCTTTATATGTCAAAGAAGGTGATGATCCCTTAACTGCGTCTCCTGAGGTTGTGAGGTTTGATTCATTAATGGTGGTTAAAGTGCTTTGAGATCCTCGGATGGAAGGCAACAGGGAAGTGCAAAGTGTTACGATGGAAGTGCCGGGCTCAGTGCAGAAATCACTGGATGATGTTCTCTGGCCTGTGCTATGCAGGAGATCAGATTAGACCAGAACGATTCTGTCTGGCCTTGAAGTCTATTATTTCCCAGCAGCCCTCGTGCTGTTCCCAGTTGGTATGCAAATGTCACACTGGTCTCTGAGAGACAAGGCGGGTGAGATGGTGTCTTTGATTGGACCCGCTTCTGTTGCTGAGAGGGACACGCTTTCAAGCTTACCTAGAGCTCTTCTTCAGGTCGCAAGACCTTGTCTCTCTAATGTCCTGGGACCAGCGCCACTGCAGCAACACTGCAAACACTTGTCTCTGCCCGTAGGTGAATAGCGGTTGGTTGTGGCTCAGAAAACCGGCAGCGGATGAGCCTTTACGCTGCAGTGATAGGGAGTGGGTGGGTAGCCACATTGCAAGGCTCATTAGCCTGCATCTGGGGCATCCTTGTATTCTCAGGCCCTCAGATGGTGTGATTCAGTGGAGCTAGGTCGATATACACCAGCTGAGGATCTGGCCCCAGATTTCTGTGTAGACAGTATTGGAAGCTGCTCTCAGAACGGGTTAAGGAGAAATCAGTCCCAGCCCAGCCTGTGCAGGCCGTGTGCTAAGACATGGAACCCCTGCGTTCTGAGGTAGGCACGAGCCGCCTGTGCCTAGGGAAAGAGAAACCTGCTTGTGCTGGGGTCTGAAACAGATGTGCTGGTCCAGAAAGATCCAACCCATCCCATCCGTCTGGAGTGAGTGGCCAGCTCCATGTGGCCAGAAAAGGAGGGAGACATCCTGCCTTGCCAGATCAGGGGTGGGCTGTAGTTCCCTGGCCGAAGTGAAGGAGAAACCCAACCTGCCCTGGTTCTGGGGTGTCCGACCTCTTCCTTAGAGACCCTCCTGCGAGGGGAGGAGACGTTGAATGCCAAGGTGGTAGATTTGGGGTGTTTTTTCTCCCTCTCCCCATCACCGGATCCTTTTCCTCCTCTTCTCCATTAGCCCAATCCTGCCGAGTTCTCAGTGCCTCCTGCACAGGGCTGAGCACTGCCGACTCCTAGGACAAACAAAGGAAGTCGTGGCACTCAGCACCTCTAGGATGGAGCCCAAGGTCAGTGGCTGCTGAGGGTGCTCAGCACCTTGCAGCATCAGCCCCCCTGGTGTTTTTCCTCCCTCACCCACCTCTGTTTTCTTGGCTCCCCAGGAGCGTTTGCAGAACCTCTGGGAGGTGTATCAAAGGCTGGGGCTGGAAGATGATATCGTCGACCCTTCCAACGAGCTCATTAAGGAGGGCCCCATTCAGAAAATCTCCTTCCGCAACAACACCACGTCGGAGAAGTATCTCTTCCTGGTAGGAGGGCGGCTGGGCCAGCCGAGGCGGGGTGGGAGGGCAGGGAAGGAAAGGAGAGGGTCAGCAGCGCTATGAAGCGGAAGGCCGTTTCTGGGCGGAGGATCGATGGAAGAGGACAGGGTTGAGAGGAGAGAGAGAACAGAGAACCCTGACCGCTCGCAGGCTTGGCTGGGCTGGAGACTGTGAGCCTGATGTCCCTGCTGCTTTGGTCCCAGCGTCCAGGGCAGCCCGGGTGCATGGACTGTACAGATCTGGGAGTGTTGGACACCCACCGTGCCCAGGTGTAAATGGTACCATAAGGGGCAAAGCATGGAGGTCCGGGCCCTTTGCTTCCAAAGACTCTGATCCCCCACACAGGTGAACCCTTCGGTTGCTCAGACAGTGCTTTGGAAATCCCTCGTCTTTGGGGGGAGTGTGGGGGGATGTTGGGGGCAGGAGGGCAGATGAGCCATTTGAGCTGATTATTTTTGAAGGACCCTAAGTGAGTTCAGCACTCAATTCCAATTCCATTGGGATTTCGGCCCCTAACTCCATAGGCTCCTTTGAACCCCCCCACCCCAAGCATTGGTACCTATAGATCCAGAGCATGTGCTGCCAAACGCTGTTTTGTTGGACATTTGCCCTGGGCGCCTGGAGATCCTGACTGGCGCTGCCAGAGGATGGTGGCCCGGTCCTGCCCCGCCCGTGCTCAGTGTACCATTGCTGCGTGGTCCCCTCCAGCGGCTCACATCTGCTTCCTCACTCAGTTCAACAACATGCTGCTGTTCTGCGTGCCAAAGGTCATCCAGGTGGGGGCGGAATTCCAGGTGCGCTGGCGGATCGACGTGGAGGGCATGAAGGTCAGACAACCCTTACACGTTACATTTATACAGGGAGCAGCTTTCCCCCCCCCCCCAGAGCACCACTGAAAGGCAGCCACCTCTGGGGCGGAACATGGCTGCTGTTTAATAGGGCGCAGCAACACTGTATGACAGGAAGTGAAGAACAACTCTGTGTCCAGTGGAAACTATAGGAAGGGGTTGAGGGAAGCAGAATGTGATTTGGCCAGGGCAGCTGGTCCAACGCTTGGGAAAACATTCCCAAACGACCAGGGCCTTGAATTTCCACCTCACCTGAACGAGCACCTCCCCAGTAGCACGACATGCACTGCTGACACAGAGGGAAGAGCGCCTCCTGCTGCATTGTCCACTCTACTTTCTAGAGCACTTGGGGTGTTTTTCTTCTCCCTTTCACGTCCCTCGTGCAAATACTGCCAGGTGTGACCCTGCTTAGCTCCCGGTATCTAAGATCAAAGCCTGCGCTGTTATGGCATACAGCAGCTCCCTGCAGACTCAGGGCATGGCTATACTTGCAGATGTAGAGCACTTTGAGTTAAACCAGCCTTCGTAGAGCGCAGTAGGGAAAGCGCTGCAGTCTGTCCACACTGACAGCTTCAAGCACACTGGTGTGGCCACATTTGCGGCACTTGCAGCGGCATTGGGAGCGGTGCATTATGGGCAGCTATCCCAGCATGCAAGTGACTGCAAATGGGGAGGGGGGTGGAGTGTGACAGGGAGTGTGTGGTGTGTATGTGGGGGGAGAGAGAGTGGGTTTTGGCGGGCTGAGAGCATGTCAGCATGCTGTCTTGTAAGTTCAGACAGCAGCAGACCCCCCTGCCCCCCCGCCTCTCTCTCTCACACACAGCATTCCACACTAATGGTTGCTTTGTCTCAGAGCAGATAAGCAGCCGGCTGTCAGAAACGGAGCTTTCAAACAGCATATCCGCATTCCTACAGCGAGTTCAAAACAATGACAAGAGTGGCCACTTGACTTAAGGGGATTATGGGACGTTTCCGGAGGCCGATCAGAGCGCAGTAATGCAACACCTCGTTCACACTGGCACCGCGGCGCTCCAGAAGGGGCACAGCAAACGTTATTCCTCTCGCCGAGGTGGAGTACCAGCAGCGCTGTAGCCGCGGAGTCAGAGCGCTCTACGTGCCTTGCCAGTGTGGACTGGGAGTGAGCTAGTGCGCCCGGGGCTCCTTTATTGCGCTGTAACTCGTAAGTGTAGCCAAGCCCTCGGAGTAGGCGTTCCTGGAGCTACGTCCAGAGAGCAGGCAAAGAGAGTTCTTAGGAGCCACAGTCAGCAGTGTCCATAGGATCATGTTCAACCTGTGCTTGGGCCCTGAATCCATGGACTTAGAGCCATGGCATAGACCATACGCACTTAGAGCCCTCGCAGCCACTGGGTGTCTGTACAGCTGAGAGGGAGACCCAGACTGGACCTTCCACGGGGCCAGCGGGCTCTGGCTCTAGTTCTAATGTCCCTGTCCCCCCCCGGGATTCCAGGTGCGGGTACTGAAGGATGTGGAATTCCCTCACTCCTTCCTGGTCTCGGGGAAGCAGCGGTCGCTGGAACTACAAGCCAGGTAAGGGAGCGAGGGGCCCTCCTTCTCCAGCCCCAGCTGAGGAGCCCAGGGCCATGCTCTAACCACTGTCTCCCCTTTGGCACAGGTCACAGGAGGAGATGAACGCCTGGATAAAGGTACGACTGCGCGCCGCAGCCCCTGGTCCCTGGTGGGGGGGGAGTCATGTGATTTTAAATATGGAGATACAGACTCGCCTCCTGTGGGTCCCAATCCGTGCTCTGCCTCTGCAGGTGGGAAGAGTTCCTTGCGCGCAGGCTCCAGCTTGCAATGGGCAGGCAGGCGGCGGAGGGGCTGTGCGGGGATCTGCATCTGTGGAGTGCTGTGGGGCCGTGCTCCAGGCTGGTCTCCTCCGTGGCAGTGCAAAGGGGTGGGTTTGGGGGGGTGTGGTGGCTTTCTGCGCTGGTGTGTTGCTCTCTGGGGGAGGAGTCCACCCCCCGCCATTCCTGCGTTGGTTCCCTGGCCAAGCCCCACTTAATCAGGTGTAGTGCCCGTGGCCCCTGCAATCCGTGGTCTTTGCTGTGGCAGCCTCCAAGGGGGCCAGTTGGTGCCAAAAGTGGAGGTGGTATTTGCACTCCCATGGGGAACTGGCCTGAGACCAGCTGCTCACGGAATTGGGCTGCCGTTGGGATGGGCTGTGACAGCCCTAACCCCCCTTTGTTCCTCAGGCCTTCCAGGACGCCATTGCCAAGAAAGAGAAGCAGAGCGAGAGCTTCAAGACAGCAGTTCACGGGCCTGATGGGGAGGTCCAGGAATTTGCTGTAAGCTCCCCCCCCACCCCGGTCCTGTGGCTACTAGCTGCTCTGGGCTAAGGCTCTCGAAGCATCCTTTTACCCTCATGAAGCCCTGAAGAGCTGGGGAGAGTCCTGTGGGGACGGGCAAGCTTCCCCCTGCCCCGCGGGGTAGTAGCAGAGAACGGCTGGAGGCAGAGGAAGGGTGGGCTAGTGGGGAGAGAAGTTGCATTATGGTCATCAGTTCCTTTCATGATGGCTGAATCTGGGCCAGGATTTCGGGAGACCCCGTGCGGTGACACTAGGCAGCACAGGCTGGGAGCTAGAAAAACCCACAGGATCTGCCTGTGTCCAGCCGCCTGAATAGAGAGTCCCCTTCATAGCCCCCGCAGCGCATCCCGGCTCTGCTCCGCCGAGGTGACCGAGCCGTGCTCTCTCCTTTCCCCCGCGCAGTTCAAGTCGGAGGAGCTGGGCCGACGGGCCCCGCAGTGGGTGCGGGACAAGCTGGTGACCATGTGCATGCGCTGCAAGGAGCCTTTCAACGCCATCACGCGCAGGAGGCACCACTGCCGGGCCTGTGGCTACGTGAGTGACCCCACTGCCTCCTTGTAGGCCCAGCCCTTTGGAGGGGCCAGCGAGGGGTCCGACTCCCCGCCCCCCGCACAGGAAGGGGTCACACACTTCCCTTTGGAGGGGGCAGAGGAGGGAGAATAAAGCCCCTCGGTGTGGGGTGGGGGCGGCTAAGGGTCACCAGGAGAAGGAAAAACCCTTCCCGACAGGGATCCCCCGCCAGGGGCCGGGGGATCGCCTGTTTACTGGTGGCGTGGGGAAAGAGGTGGGTGCTGTCCCTCAGGGCCCCACGGTGCCCGGCTCAGCCCCCTCCCTGCCCCTGATCAGGGTCTCTCTCGGGGGGCAGGTGGTGTGCGCCCGGTGCTCCGATTACAGAGCTCCGCTGCAGTACGACAGGAACCGGCCCAACCGCGTCTGCCTGGAGTGTTACGTCTTCCTGACGGGGCATCTGCTGCCCGAGGAACGAGAGGGGAAGCACAAGGGGATCCTCGAGGTGAGGCTGCAGCCGGGGAGGCCTCTTGCTCCGCAGTCTGTCTCTGGTTTCTTCCACGGCTGCCCCTTTCCAGCCCCGCCCGCTTCCTGCCCCGGGGTCTCTGGCCTGCTCCTTCCCTCCTGCAGGGGAATCCGCGGCTACGTCAGCCCAGCTGGGTTCATGTCAGGCATAGCACTCCCACACTGCTGTGGCAGTCACCAAGTGGGGTGCTTTGGTGAGCTGCCCCTTGCCTCTGGGAAGCCCTGAGCAGAGGATTTCATTGGGCCCGTCTGCCCACCAATCTGCGGGGGGCGGGCGTTTTGCCTTTGTGTTCCCTGAATTACAAACGCAGGGATCGTGCTTGCTTGTCCCACCCACTGTGCAGCATGGGTTAATCATTAGAGCAGGGACCTGGCAGGCGGGAGTTCTGGGCTTTCTTCCTGCCTCTGCCACTGGCCTTGGGCACATCACCTGTGAGCTGCTGGTGCTCATCGCCAGCCACATTTAAGTCAGTGGGAGTCTGGGGTGCTCAGCACCTCTAGAAATCAGGCCAAGCGCCTCTCCGTGCCTCAGTTTCCGCATCTCTATACATTCAGCCATTCACCTCTGGGTGCCCCAGATTCCCCAGTTATAAGGGGAGGGCAGGAATATCGACCTACTGCACATCGGGGTTTGTGAGGCTTGCGAGCTCCTGATGGGGAGAAGGGGCAGCTGGTTCTGTCCCTCCTGGAAGACTGGGTTTCGCTGGCCCATGGTGTGGCACACTCCCTCCTGCGGCTGCTTGGGCTGGAGTTAAGGTTGCGTGGCGGGTGGTGTGACCCAGTGTTTCACATTTTGGAGCTGTCTTAGCCCTGGATGTTAAAGGCTTCCGCTCCCGGGGTGGGTCGCGAACTCCACAAGCCTCTCCTGGCTGCCATACCTTGGCTGTGACTTCCCAGGGGAAAGGAGAGTGCTCTGTCCATGGTGCTGAACTGAGGCTGGCACAGAAAAATCCACCTCTACCCCCACAAATCTCCACGCAAACAGACCCACGCAGAGACACTGACACACACAGAGACACCACTGCTCACACGCAGACCCTCACCCCCATGTGCGCCTGCATTGACATGGCCACAAAGGACTGTTCACACCCATTGACGGACCCATGTGTGCAGAGACAAGGTGGGGAAGGCGATATCTTATTGGACCAGCTTCTGTTGGTGAGGGAGACACACTTTCGAACCACACAGAGCTCTGCTTCTGGTCTGGGAAACTGGCTCAGAGTGTCACAGCTCGAGACAAGAGGGAACGGCTTGTTTAGCATAAGTAGTGACCACGTATTTCAAGGTATGTACCCACAGACACGTGTACGCATGCGTGCATTTGAACACAGAAATATACACACATGTGCACCTGCAGACACACGACTGCACCCATCCGTGGATATCCACGCATAGGCAAACACAGATACATAGACGTGTGTGCGCACATGAACACACAAATGTGGATGCAGCGGTTGTCCCACGGCTAATGGGATAGGCTCAGACCCGCTCCAACAGAATAAGGCGCCTTTCACCTTAGGATCCATTCCAGACTAGCTCCCAGCGAGGTGGTCAGATCTGGGCACTTGCCCTCTCCATGTTCCTCAAAACAGCCTGGGTTTGCTCTTCTTGATTCATTCAGAGCCCTCTTTGACATGGTAACAGATACAAACCCACCCACCCACCCGCCGAATTTGGATCTGAAGCTTGGGGGACACAGCATGGCTGAGAAGCAAGGGCAGTGATTTCAGCCACTCTCCGGTGCAGCAACCTCCCTGGAACCCCGGGGTCATGATCGTCCACGGTCCCCCTGTGTACTGTGCGTCCCAGGAGCTAAAATGCGTCAAGCTGGCCGGGTGCTTGGATGGGAGTGTCCAGTAATGGGCTGCTGCTTCACTAGGTGGCACTCTACTCTCCTAGTCAGTACTGAATGTAGTGCACCAGTGTGGCACTAGGGGGCGCTGAGATGTCCAGGTTCCAGAATTTGGATGAAAAACATCAATCCAAGGTGCTGCTTGATCATGGTCATTAAAACTCTCAGGCAGTGTTTAACAGGTGGGATGTTAGACCCAGCATCCAGGCCATATTCCAGCAGGGACTGTTACATTCCACCAGCCTTTCGATCCCCTCCCTGTTCCAACCGAAAATGGGATTTTTCACAACTTGTACAAAGCTCCAACGTTGCCATGCCATGTTAAACAGCTGCTGCTTTCCACCCCAGAGATGGGTGCATTTCAGCCGTGGGTTAAACAGTCCCTATGGAGTCTGTACATCGGTTTGCCAGGTGCTTTAGGACCCTAGAGGATAAAAGGTGCTTTATAAAGACAAACTGTGAGAACATAGGATTTGCCAGACTGGATCAGACCCTCTGTCCCATCTCTGACAATGGCCAGAACCAGATGTTTCAGAGAAAGATGGAAAAAAATTTATAGTGGACAATTTTGCTTATGCACTAAAGTGCCTATGAGGGATGCTTCTTCCTGACCTGAGGCAATGGCTGGCTTGTGCCCTGAAGCAGGAGGGTTTATAATCCTTCTAAAACATTACCCTCTGTACTGTGGGTAGACACAAATGCCTAGCTCTCTTTGGAAACCTATTAAGCTTTTTGCCTCTGTGATATCATGTGGCAGTGAGTTCCACAGGTCAAACCTGCCCTCTGCCTTTGTATTAGCTCACTAGGAAGCCTCAGGGTAAGCCTGAATCCATGAGCGTATGGAAGGATTATAAAGGGGGGTTGTTGGTTTCTTGGCAGAAAGAATCAGCGGAAATCTCGGGGCAGAGCCTGATGTGCAGTTTCCTGCAGCTGCTGGATAAGAACGGGAAAGGGGGAACGCGGGGCTGGTTCGTGATCCCACAGGACGACCCCCTAGTGCTGTACATGTATGCGGCACCCCAGGTAGGCGAGGGCTTGGTTCTCCTATTGCATTTGTATTGAGACCCTGCTCGAGCCGCAGCAGCCTGGCAATTCGTCTGAGTTGTGCAGCGTAAAGCTGGTGCTGGCTGTCTCCACTGGAGGGAGGGAGCAAACGCTGACACTAACAAGCCTGAGCCCCTGTCTGTCCTTCCCTCCCTCCAGGATGTCAAGGCTCACACCTCCATCCCCCTGCTGGGCTACCAGGTGAAGGAGCCGCCCCAGAGTGACCCCCGTCACCTCTTCCAGCTGGTCCAATCCAAGCAGACCTACACATTTGTGGCGGAGACGGAGGAGCTGAAGCAGCGCTGGATGAAGATCATGGAGCAGTCAGCCAGGGGCAATGCTCCTCTCTCTGGAGAAGAGGAGGAGGAGGAGGACGATGACTCATTCGATGACCTGGAGTGATTGGGGCTCTCGGCGACCTCTTCTAGACTGTCTATGGATGACTCCAGTCCTTCATGTCGGAGAGCTCAGACAGCAAGATCTAGTGGTCACAGCAAAGTGACAGGGACTCAGGAGACCTGGGATCCTATCCCCAGTTCTGCTGCTCACTTGCTGTCAACTTGGGCGAGTCGCTGGACTTTTTTTTGTGCCTCAGTTCCCCCATCTCTGCAGTGGGGATGATGGTACTTACTAACCTTTGTAAATTGCTTTGAGGTCTATCAAGGCAGGGCAGCATAGCCCTTACTGTTCCCATTGCCCAGACCACACTGCAGAGGAAAGCATGATTGGAGCAAGTAGTAAAAAGTAATGTCGTTTGGCACCATGGGCGAGCAATCCAAGTACATAGCCAGGCTCCCTGGCAGACTTATACACGGGTTGCTAGCCCATGCCACCGTGTCTACATGGCTATTGTAAGCCGTGCTAGCTAGATGGGCAGGCTAGCTAGGTGTGCAGGCCATTAAGCCTCTGCCTCAGGCAAAGATGGCTCAAGCTGCAGAGTTTGGATCCCGTGGAGAAGGAGCCATCTGCAAAATTCAGATGTGACAGGAGGGCGGGATTTGGATCCGTGAGCAGAGCCTTTCTAGAGGATCTGACAAATGCCCCAGGACCCAGTGGGCAGTCCTCTTGGCTAATTAGCCATCCACTTCTTCATGGGAGGAGGGGAATGGGCTGGAGGAAGCTGGGGAAACAGACAAGGAAGGAGGCTGAGATGAGGGAGGTGCTGCTGGAGTCATGGAGGGGAGGGATTGGATGACCAAATAGAAGTGGGAAGAGATGGGATGGGGATGGGGGGGGCCATGGCAGGAGGTTCCTCCCATGATTAGCTTAACCCAGCCACTCCAGCTGGGTGGGAACCAGGTTTCCTGTCCTGTGACAATTTTTCAAGAGATCAAAACATTTTCCCGCCCTGAATTGGGATGAAAAGTTGAAATCTTGAAAAATGTTGTAAACCAAAAATGTGGAGGGGGGAAAAAATACCCAACCGCCCCCGCCTCCCTCCAAAAGCAATCGGTTCAGGTCAATCAATGTTTTGTTCCACTTTGGACCATTTTTCATCTTCTTACCTTTATTTTACTAGCATTAGCTTGCGTTTCAAACGAAAAGCTGCTTCAAACCAGAACTTTTGGTTTCGAAAATGTCCAAATGAAATGCGGTGACAGCTTTGAAACTGTTTTCCTTTTTTTTTTTTTTTTTCTTCGAGTTGAAAAAGTCGTGGAAACTGCCCCTTTCCCGGGAGAAGTTTTGGTTTCGACAAGTTGGCGTTTTCTAGTGAAAAACGTTTCACTGGAAAATTCCCAACCAGTTCGTCCTCCCATCCTCCAGTGAGAGAACTGGTAGAATTGCAGTTCTAATGGGTGATCCGTCATTCCACCAGTTGCCACCAGAGAGCAGTAAAACCTAACTGCTCTGCTGTACTTGGCTGTGCTAGGAGTATCTAATAGATGTGACTTCTATTCACCTTACTCTGGGGGAGGAGATCTTAAACTTTTCTAGCACCGCCGCAAAGGGAGTGATAGTGGTGACAAACCTCAAGGGTGATGAAGCGCAGTTTCATTCAAGCCTTTACTTTGTCTTACTTTCTTGGTGAGTTTCCTGGGCTGGTGTGATGGAGATTCTGGTACCGCTCTCCATGTCCGTAGCATGGGGGAAGGGACTGTGCATATACCAAGGTAGGGCTCTGCCAGTGCATGCCAACAGAACCTGCAACTGTCCCTGGCCTGGGACCCCACACACCCCTGCCAGTCAGGGCCGGCTCTAGGATTTTTGCTGCCCCAAGCAGAAACAATTTTGGCTGCCTCCCCCCCCCGTTTTTTTCTTACCCCACCCCCAGCCCCGCCTCAGCTCCGCCCCTTCCCCAAATCCCCAGCCCTGCCTCCTCCCCCCAGGCTGTCAAGCCTAGGAGGGAGGGGGAGAAGCGGCGCACGCGCCGCGGCCACTCAGAGGGAGGGGGAGCAGTGGTGCGCGAATCAGCTGTTTCGCGCGCCGTGGCCGCTCGGGATCTCCCCCTCCCTCCCAGGTTTGAGAGCCTGGGAGGGAGGGCGAGCAGCGGTGCGCGAATCAGCTGTTTCGCGCGCCGTGGCCGCTCGGGATCTCCCCCTCCCTCCCAGGTTTGAGAGCCTGGGAGGGAGGGCGAGCAGCGGTGCGCGAATCAGCTGTTTCGCGCGCCGTGGCGGGCGAGCGGCAGCAGCGGAGGTGAGCTAGGGCGGCCGGGGCACATTTTTAGGGGCGGCATTCTGGCGCCGGCCATGCCGCCCCTAAAAATGTGCCGCCCCAAGCACCAGCTTGTTTTGCTGGTGCCTAGAGCCGGCCCTGCTGCCAGTGCACCTCCTCTGGGCCCGAGTTGCAGCACTCTTTGCTAGTCCAGTTCTGGGACCCCACAGCTCGGCCAACACACTTTATTCCTGACCAACTACTCCTGCAATTTCTGTCTTAGGCTCCCCACCTTGCTCTGTCAATGCACCCTAATTCTGACTTGCAGCAGTCCTGGGACCCCCAAATATCTCCCACAGTCCCCCTTGATCCTGAACTGCAGCATGCTCTGCTATTCCATTCCTGGGACCTCCTAGGGCTTTGTCAAAGCACCTCCTGCGAGTCACGCCCAATCTGCAGCCCACATGCTTTTCCACGCCTGGGACCCCACACAACTTTACAAGTGCCCCTCAATCCTGACCTGCGGCACCCCTTGCACTTCTCTCCTGCCCTTCCACGCTCTCTAGGGTGACCAGATGTCCCCCCACCCTCGTCCTGATTTTTCACACTTGCTGTCTGGTCACCCTAACGCCCTCTGGGATTGTAGTCCTGTTCCTCCCTCAATCCCAGCCAGCCAACTGTACCAGACCTCTCCTGGGACCTGGAGTCAGGGCAAGCAGCTGCTGCCATTTGGGTGACAAGCTTGGGATATGAACCAGCTCAGCTATGCCGAGCTGAGCAGGTAGGGATGGTGCTAACTCGCTGGGACAGCCAGACTACGGGAGAGGGGCCGGGGAGAGCAAAGCGTTGCTTTTCTTTCAAGACAAAGGTAAGGTCATTAGTCTGCGTATTAAGGTAGCAGCTAGGGGTTGTGCTCAGGGCCCCACTATGCGAGGTGTTGCACACACGTAACAAAGAGACAGTCCCTGCCCCAAAGACCTTACAATGGACGTATAAGATGAGCACCAATAGGTGGATGCAACGAACGGGAAGCACGAGAAAAGAGGGAGACAGTGATAATCAGCAGGACGAGCAGTGGCCATGGCACACCGGCTGCCTGAACAATGCCAAGTTCGTTGTAGGCAGAGGAGAGTTTTAGGAAAAGCTGTAAACATTCGCCCAAGGACCTACCCCGAGAAAGAAGAAGATGCCTGGCCTGGAATTCCTTCAAACAGAAGGAAGTACTTCTTCACATAATACACAGTCAACCTGTGGAACTCCTTGCCAGGGGGTGTTGTGAAAGCCAAAAGTATAACAGGGTTCAAAAAAAAGAAATAAGTTCCTGGAGGATAGGTCCATCAATGGCTATTAGTCAAGATGGTCAGCGATGCAACACCATGCTCTGGGTGTCCCGAGCCTCTTGACTGCCAGAAGCTGGGACTGGATGATAGAGGATGGGTCACTCCATGTTGTGTTCATTCCCTCTGACGCACCAGGCATTGGCCACTGTCAGAAGACAGGATAGTGGGCCAGATGGACCATTTGTCTGACCCAGTATGCCCGTTCTTATGGTCCACCAGCCTCCCTGCTTATCCCAGCGAGTCAGGGAGGGGCAAGTGATAGGTGCTTTGTGACCTCTCTGGGACATACAGGATCAGGAATGATTAGTCCCTGGGAGCCCAGGATCGCACAGAGGGATCAAAGATCGACCCGTCCTTGTTAGGGCTGGAATCCGGTAGCCGGGCTAGGAAATTAGAGCTTCACTTAAAGTGGAGGTTGGAAATCAGGGCAATTTGGAGAGAAGACAGAACTCCCGTGTGCATGGGGAACAGGAGAAGGTCTGTAATGTGCCTTCTGCACACCGGGGGGCAGCACAGAGCACAAAGCAGAGCGGGGCAGAGCCCAGAAGTGGCGCCAGTGCCTTTGCGGGCAGTGATGGGTAAAAAGCAAAAGGGCTGAAGGATGGGGGTGAAGGTCCAGGCTGAACCGGGTTGCAACTCCTGTGCTCCGCAGCCTGGCCCTGTGGTGGGCGGGCGCGAGAGGAGTGGGCAGTTGCCGCAGCGAGGCGGTGGTCCCTCCTGGGCTCCGCTCCCAGGCTGGTGGAGCACGGCCCCCAGCCCGCCCACCCCGGTCATACAGAGCTACCGCTGCAGAGACAGCCAGTGCCCGCACGCACTGCCCCTGGGCCGGAGAGGGGAACGCTCGGTCTCCACAGCCTAGGCAGGCTTTGGCCTCCGCTGAGATGCCCCTCTCTTGCCAGCCCCGCCCTGCCCCACCTTGCTCCTCCACCTCTGGCCCTCCCCTTCCATCTGCATCCCATGCCCCCCTTCCCCAATATATGGGCCCTATCCCTCTTCTCTCTTCACCCTGGACTTCTCAGGCACCAGGGAAGCCTCGGCCCCTGGCCAGCCTTGGAAACTCCCCCTTGGCTGTGGTGGGCGGGGAGTGGGTGCGGGGGAGTAGGGGAAGCCGGCAGAGCTGGAGCATCTCCCCTGGCATGCTTCCTGCTTGGCATCCCTCTGTGTGTGAGAGAGAAACCAAACAAGCTCCTAGGGCCAGGCTGTCATTAGCCGGCTCATGAATGGGTGCCTCGTAAACAGACTTCCTGTTTACCGGGGCCCTTAAACTGCAGAAATTGTGTCCAGACCAAAGGTCAACCTGTTTCTATTTTTACATTCATCCATCCATCCCACTCCTTGTGCTTTACAATCTAATCCCTGCCTGCCCCTGCCTGAGTCCCGTAGCTGCTAGGGGCAGGGCCGGGCCAGGGAAAGCTATTGCAGTATCAGCCAATACGTGCCTGGCGCTGTACGGCCCTGCTGGGAGGGGCTGTTCTGGAGCTGGCCACCTGTAAAGCCCATAGCACGGCCACAGGCTGCCCTCCCGTGGGGCAGTCAGCCTGTTCGCCCCTCGCTGAAGAGACGGACGTGGCCATCCTCCTAGTCACCGGGGGTGGGGCCACCAGAGGGATTGGGGCCAGTCAAGAGGGAATGGATACAGAGAAACCAGGGCGGGGGGCCAACACGTCAGGGAGGGGAGCCAGGGGGAGCAGCAAGCAGAGAATGGCAGAGGCGAGGGGGTGAACCAGCATGCCAGCACCTTGCAATGGGAGCAGGGAACCATGGGATAGCCCTGCTGCAGCCTCCTGATTGGGTCCTGCCTGCAGCCCATCACCCCTCTCAGGTCTACCTGCCTCTAGCTCCACCCTCTCTCCTTCCCCCACCCCCCACCCCCACGTCTGTGCTCTCCCAGCTGTTACTGGAGCAATTCACAGCCTGTTCCAAGATGCAGATGTGCACAGCTGCCAGGAACCCACAGCTCCACCCCGCCTGGTGTCCTTAGGCCAGAACATATTAGCTAATCTCTTGGCAACACCATCTGTCCCAGAAGCAGCATCAAGCCACTAGCCCTTCCTGTTACTGGAAGACATCTCCAGAAGCGCGGGGGGGGGACTGCTCCATTTAGAGGCTTGTGGTTTAAACCTAGAATTCAGTGGAATCCATCCCAGCTCTTGGCCTCGCAGCCCAGAAGGGACCACATCACGTGCTAAGGAACCCCCAGCAGGACAAGCCGTCAAGGTGAAACTTTGCTAATCAAGAGTTGTGCTAGGTCCCAGGCCCTCTGTGGATTCGAACGGGCAACCCAACTGTGTGAAGAAAAGATCCTTGATGATTCACCTGTTCTTCCTGCTGCTGGGTCTGCACCTGAAGATGTTCTGCTCTCCTGTAATTAGCTGCCATGGAGATGGTGCTGATGACACACAGCCGAGGAAGGCTCCAGGTGGAGAACAGGCAGCTGGAGCAGATGAACAGCGAACCTGAGCAGCCCAGCCCCTGTTGTCGCACAAACATCCCAAGTCATAAATGACAAGGGAAGCGGCTGGTTGGTTACCCTTCATTATCGTTCATTTTCCCTGCTGCGCCTGCACTTGTGTTGCCGGGAGCTGCTGCCATCAAAGCACCAAGACTCGAGAACTAGGAGCTCTGGTGAGCCCTTCTGCACTGCCTGGGTCTCCACACTAAAATCCCCAAGTCCTGTCCCGGCATGCACTGGGCTCAGTGTCAAAACAGGGGTTTCCCTGGGACCCAGCCTTTGCTCCAAAGTCCTGGGGCGGAACATGGAGGGGATGTCCTCAGGTTCTTGCACTAGTTTCTAGGCTGGGGAAGTGGCAGAAATCCAGGCCCCACCCTGCAATGGGGTCTGCTCAGATGGACCGTTATGCCCAGGTGGTGTCCCATTCACATGCTGCCTGGAAGATGCAATCAGAGAAGGGATCTCTGGGTAGGAGGCCATTGTCAAGGCCTTTGCTGAGGCACGTGCTGTCTGTGTCTGTTCTCCACACACAGGCACAAGGGGATCTGACAGCAGGATCGGGGCCCTGAGAGCCGTGGGGCTGTGGGAACGTGCCCAGCATTGGTTCTGTTGCTCCATTTCATGTAGGAATTGCTGCCGTTTTGTCCCTGGCCCAGGGCAGTGGGGAGTTTGGGTGGAATGTCCATTTTCCACCCAAGGTCTCGGGTTTTCAAGGCCAAGGGTCTTTGGTTGGAATGCAAAATGGCAAACCCCCAGCAGTGGTTAGGCAAATGTCTGGGCTGCATGTGCCTCTGGCCTTTGTGGGCTGGGGGCAGGGCCGGCTCTGGCTTTTTTGCCACCCTAGGCAAAAAAGCCACCAGCCGCCCCCTCCCCCCCCCCCCCCCCATTGCAGCAGGGAAGGGCGCCGAGCCCAGCCACGGGCCCGCAATCCCCGACCGGCTGGAGCGCCGGGGGGAGGGCGGCGAGCCCGCCGCGGCTCCGCTCTCCCCGGCGGCCAGAGCGCCGGGGGCAGGGCAGAGAGCCCCCGGCGGCCAGAGCGCCGGGAGGAGGGCGGAGAGCCCGGCTGGGGCTCTCCGCTCTCCCCGACCGGCCGGAGCGCCGAGAGCAGGGCGGCGAGCCCGCTGCGGCTCCGCTCTCCCTGGCGGCCGGAGCGCCGCGGGGAGGGCAGCGAGCCCAGTCGCGGCCCCGCTGTCGGGCCGGAGCGCCCTGCCGCGCCACCCCCCTCCAGGCGCCACCCCAAGCACATGCCAGGTGCCTGGAGCCGGCCCTGGCTGGGGGAATGAGGAGGTGGAAGGCGCCTTTTGCCCTCCCCGGGCCTAGGGGCCAGGCACAGTCTGTCCCTAAGCATTGACTGTGTGTGTGCCACCTTCGCTAGGCCCAAGCCATCTGGAGAAGGGAAGGGGGTTGTAGTCAGGGAACATGAGCAAGGACTGGCCTGTTCTGGGGAGGCTGCGTCAGAGCAGGAGAGAGGGGTCTGGGACATGCCCAAGCCAGGACATAAGGAGGAGACACCCTGATTCCCTTGGTGGCTCGAGTCATGAGCTCTCAGCCCACTCATGCCCCATGATCAGCTAACGTGCAACCTGCCCTCAGCCAAGGACGGCCCTGCCTGCTGAGGCTGCAGGCTGGGCTAAATTGTCTGAGGTGGCCCCATGCAAAAATCCTCCTGATCCGTGTGTCAGGGGCCTGCATTCCCCTCTCCAGCTGGCCGCCTGGCTGTTCGTTGACATGCCAAGGATGCTTCACGTTTGAATGGGGTCAAGGCCGGCAGCCCTGGGAGAGCATCATTGCCAAAGTGGCTGGGAAATGGGCCTGCTGTGGCTGTTTGCACCCAATGGGCTCGCTCGTGTTCCCAGCAGGGGTCAGAGAGGGATGCTTCCCGGGGCAGCAGGACCAGTCAAAGCATAGCTCGGGTCATGGTGCGGGGTGGGGGGAGAGGTAATCGGGGCTGGGGGGAACATGTTGCTGCTGCTGCGGGGGGTCAGAGCAGTTTGGCCTCTTTCCTCATTAAGCAGAAACTGAAAACCCCAAGGAGAAGTCGAACAACTTCCTATTCTCGAGAATGAGGAAGGGCTCGAGGCCACTTACTGGAATTCCCCCAGCTGCCCCCCCAGGCCTTTTCTTGTAAATGCCGACCAGAACACATTGTGAAACCCACAGGGTGAGGCGAGTCACGCTGGGGGAAGTGGGAGCCGCCCGCCCATTGATAAAACGGGCGCGAGGGAGGGGAATTGGAGATTTGAGTGGCAGGTCCTTCTGCAAATCCTCCCCATTGTCCTCTTCTGCTCCTCGGCCAGCGCCCACAAGCTGCTCGTCCCCACTATGGAGCTGCCTCCTTAGCCAGACTGTAGGGGCAGTGAATGGGCAGGGGACAGGGACGGTTCATAGGGCCCAGTGACCAGAGAAAGCAGAAGGGACGAGACACATGGGAAATCCTGCAACTAGGGAAAGAAGACAGCAAGAGCCAAATTCAGGCCTGGTGTAATCTGCATCAAAGGAGTTGTGTCCATTTACACCTAGGGTGACCAGATAGCAAGTGTGAAAAATCGGCACAGGGAGTGGGGGGTAATTGGCATCTATATAAGACAAAGTCCCAAATACCGGGACTGACCCTATAAAATCAGGAATCTGGTCACCCTGTTTACACCAGAGCTGAATTTAGCCTGGTGTGACGGTGCTTGAGGGTGTGGGATCATACAGCAATGCACACGTCTGTGTGTGTGAGCGCGTTTAAGGGTGAGCATTTGTGGCTGTCCCTGTGTGTGACTCTTAGATCTGGGCGTCTGTGTCCGGCCGTGTGCATTTGTGTGTGGCCCTGACTTATGGCTGCATGTTGTGTGTCTGTGTGCGGCCATGTGCATTTGTTTTGGCATCCATGGGCGTGTGCGTGTGTTTGTTTGTGTGAGGAGGGGACATTTGGGTTACGCCCTCTCTCGTTGCCCACTCTGGCCAGGAGGTGGCGCTGCTCCATCTTCTTCTTCAGCCGAGGAATTTGGGGCAGAGTCCAGGCCCCAGCAACACTTCAAATTATTTAGCGCTCTGGTCCTCACAGCATCCCCCAGGGTAGGTGCACAATCCAAAGCAGGCAGCATTTCATATTGCAAAAACCCAACCAAAACTCACCGCCCCCTCTCTGCTCCACCAGCCGGAGTCAGCCGAACTCCCTTCACCCTCAGGGAAAAGCCAGGGTAAAGAGATGAACTGTGCATTGAAGATGAAGATGATATGGGGGAGGGTGAGCTCCAGGGGTGAGGGCCCCTTACTGAGCATACCCAGCGCACATGCAGGTACCACTAGGGAGAGCAGGCCCACTCCTCCGGGCATGGGAAGGTTATCACAGAAGCACAGGGAGGATGGGCTGAGAGCAGCTGGGCTCGCCTTCTGGCTATGCGTGACAGGCGTCCTGCCCCACCTCCTGTGGGACGGAGGGGATGGCTCGAATCCAGAGCACCAGGCCTGGAGGACCTAGCCCTCTTCCCCTTTTATCTGGCCAGTCCCTGCTGGGGTTAATCAAATCCAGAATCAGACTGGAGAACCCACTCCCCACGTGAGAGAGACTAACCATGGGCCTCAGCAGGGAACCGGAGGCCCTGATACACGCTGGTCTCCAGTAGAGACCGACCCACCTGCTCTCCGGATGAGCCTCTCCACTCAGCCTGCACCATGAGCCCCCTGGTACTTCTTGAGACCCCACCAGCCCCTCCACTGCCGTGGACACCCAGGCTTTACAAGATTCCATGTGCAGCTCCATGCACCCTGGGTCCCCTGCGTCCCCCAGGCTCCCTCCATCCAGTCTGTACTTACAAACGGCGCAGCTCCTAGCCCCACCAGGTGCCCTGCATCTAACAGAAACCTCCTGGCCTAGCTGCATAGCGAGATGGATTTGCCCTGGTGACAGCAGCAGCCTCCTTCTCTCCTGGCCCCCTCGCTTTCCTTAGGGGGTCCCGAGCCACAGGACCCCCATTTCGTCCACTTGGTCCATCCCGAACTTGCCACCTGAGCTCAGTATTCCCTCATGTAGCGAGCTGGCCTTGGGCCCAGAACTGGCACCAGCCCTCAAGGCACGTGGGCGGCAGGGCATCCCCTTCCCCCCCTGGCCACTCCCTCCTGCCATCTCCAAAGCCAGCGGGCAGTCCCGGCCCCACCTCAGGGCTTCTGGTTGCAGCCGTTCTCTGGTTAGACAGCACGGGGCACACTGAAGGCCCTTCTGCCGCGGGCCCATGGTCCTCACAGCTGCCATTCGGAGTCGTTTTACTGTGTTTCCAGTGGGGTCTCCGCCCTCAGCCCTGGCAGGGAGGTGCCGTCTTTCGCCAGTGGGGGTTTCCAAGGAGCACGCTGCCCAGGGGGCTGTGATTTGGTATTCTCAGGCTGTAACAACCATGGGTATTGGGTGGGATACTCCATAGGGTCCTGCCTATCTATCTATCTATCTATCTATCTATCTATCTATCTATCTATCTATCTATCTATCTATCTATCCCCATACACCACATCTATCTATCTATCTATCTATCTATCTATCTATCTATCTATCTATCTATCTATCTATCTATCTATCTATCTACCATGGATTGGGGTGAATTCTCCATCACTGACAACTGTTAACTCAAGATTGGCTGGTTTTGTCAGAGCTCTACTCTAAGAATTACTTTGGGGACATTCTCTGGCCTGTGTTACACAGGAGGTCAGGCACTTCTGGCCTCGGACTCTATCTGTCCTTCCGTCCATCCCCAGACACCCCCGTCTCTCCGTCCCTCCCCCTGCACTGTATCTAGGCCGGTTTGGATGGCGTTATAGGGCTGAGCGAGAGGTTGCTTTGCTTCCCGCGCTTCGGCCGCGAGTCCTGCTCCCTTTCCTGGCTGGGCAGAGGATGCGGGGGCTGGGAGATTTCCCGGGTGCTGAGCGCCACAAGAGTCGTTCCGGGTCCCCAGCTGGAGGAGACTGGCTGAACTGCAGCTGGGTTGCCTTGGCAGCTCCTTTGACAGCCTGTTTTACGCTGAGAAAGTAGCGCAGAACCTGCTCTGGGTATAAAGCAGAGACTAAAAATATCCCTGTGTGCAAGAAGCTTCCCAAGGAGGCGGTGGCAGCGGCATCTCTAATGAGTGAGCGCAGAGTTCATCCAAGGACAGGAGAAGGCTCCCTGCCTCCGCTCGCTCCCCCTCCCCTCTGCTGCTGCATTAGCAGGTGCTGCTGGCTGGGCTGGATGCCGCATGCTCCGAACCGTGGCCTGAGAGGGAGGAGAGCCACTCTTAAAGGGGGCTGCGCTCTTGGGTGGGGGGAGCTGCACCATGAGAGGGGAGGATACTCAAGGGGGGGGGCCAGCACTCTGAACGGGGCCTGTGCTTTAAAGGGGGAGCACCGGAGCTGCATTATGAAAGGGGCCTTTAGGAACTGTCTCAAGGGGGTGGCCTGCGTTCTGGAGTGGCTGTGCGCCATAGGGGCCTGCCCTGCGTGGGGGGGGTGCTCCATAGGGGCCTGTGCTGAATGGGAGCTGGGCTGTATAGGCGCTTTGCTCTATAGGGGCTGTGCTCCACAAGGGTCTGTGCTCTATAGGGGATTTGCTCTATAGGGGCCTGCTCTCAAGAGGGGTTGTGCTCCATAGGGACCTGTGCTGTATAGGCACTTTGCTCTGTAGGGTCCTGTGCACCACTGGGGCTGTGTTCTATAGGGCTTTGCTCCATAGGGACCTGTGATTTATAAGGGCTGTGTTCCACAGGGTCCTGCCTTCCACAGGGGCATGTGCTCTATAGGGGCTGTGCTCCATAGGGTCCTACCAGGGTTGTCTTCAACAGGGGTCTCTGCTCAGTTGGGCTGTGCTCTATAGGGGTCTGCGCTCCATAGGGGTCATGCTCTATAGGGCGCCGCTGAGCTTTTACAGAGATCATTAAAGAACAAACAGAATCAACACCAATAGAAGCTTCCAAATCAGGCCCGGCAAACACACCCTCTCGGAGGATGAAAATTGGCCCACAGCCCAGCCCAATGGGCCATCCAGTCCCGGCTCCCGTCGCCAACGGCAACTGACATCAGATGCTTCAGGCCTCAACGTGCTGGCGCTCACCCACCCTGTCATGCGCCATGGGGAAGGGGGCTGAGATTCCAGCTCCCCCTTCTCTGCCCTCACCCAGCAGCCTAGAGTCAGAGAAGCCTGCTCAGCCTCTCTCCCCGACCCTGAGTCTAAGATCCGGAGCGGCCCCTGGTGTTGATGGCTCTGCTGCGTCTCCCTCTGCCTCTCCCTGCCATGCTGTGAATGTCCCCCACAGCCACAGCCTGACCTCCCTGACCCAGGGCCCGCCCCGTTTCGAACCCTCTCCCTGGGTTATCCTGGCTCATTTGCCCTTGTGCAAAAGCGACATGGGCAGGGGAAGAACCCATGTGGCCCCGGGAACCAGCTGCCTTATTTCTCCTGCCCTGCCACCCACACAGCCCTGTTTGAGATGGGGGACCAGTGGACCTCCCTAGGGGGGGGAGGGGGGGGCTCATAGCCTCCCGTGCAACCTGGGGGCAGGCAGATATGATGGGGACCCGGGGATGCAAGGGAGAGGCTGTGTGATGCTGGGACAGAGGGGTGACTCTATGTCACAGCAGCAGGGCTCTACCTGTGGGGTGGCGACAGGCAGTGGCCGTTCATTTCCTGCATTGGCATGAACATGGGTTAGGTTTGAAGCCCCCTGGATTGCACCTCATGGGTAGGGAGGAAGAGTCAGGGGTCGGCTGCAATGAATGTAAAGGGGATTCTTTACGGAGGCTGTAGGGTCTCTCTGGCTCTCCAGCTCCCAGGTGGGCTAACACACATGGTGTCACCAGCCGGGTCTCCCTGTGTCCCTGCCTGGCCTCAGCAGTCGTGGACGGGACCTGCTGACTGTAATGCAGCCTCTCTCCCCACCATCCCAACCCCACTCTGCCTCCAACCCCTTCCCACTCCCACCCCGCTGGGCGAAGGGGGACGCTTGCCCTGACCCACAGGGTTCTCCCCAGCTCTTCACGAGGGTAACAGGATTCCCCGAGAGCCTGAGCAGGAAGCAGGAGAAAGCAGCGACAGGAGGGGAAGCGGGGTTACGCTGAATTCCGGCTGCAGTGAATATAAAGGGGATCCTTTACTGAGGCGTCTGGACGTGGGCAGACCCTGTGGTTCTCTCTGGCTCTCCAGTTCCCAGCCTGGTGTTTGCCTGGGCACTGGCCTGGACTCCGCTACTAAAGCCCTGCAGTCCTAAAGCCATCGCTGACCGCAGGCGTCCGAGGGGCAGGACAAGGGGCTCTGAAGCCCCCCCCCCCCCCCCACACACACACACACGCAGCAGGGAGCCTGTGCTGCCTTCTCCCTGGGAATCCTGTGACTGAGTCACCACTTGGTGTCCCCGTGGTGTCAGTGGAGGTAGGGCCTGGTGGGGCTGAGCTTTATACATTGGCCCCAGTGAGCTCCCAGCAGCCAGGGCTCCTCTAAGATTGGACTCAGGGGCGTTTTAGCTCACGGGCATCTGCATTGCAGGAAGGCCCTGTGCTCAGTGGCTGTGTGTGCACCATGTGGGTGTCTATGCCAGGCGTGTGCTCGGCGTGCGTGTGCACCACATGCTCAGTGGCTGCGTGTGCGTGTGCACAGGCATGTGCTCCGTGTGCACATGCTCAGTGTGGGCAGGTGTTCAGGGTGTGCATGTGCATCCATGCTCAGTGTGTGAGGGTGGGTGGGTGGGTGCACGCATCTAGTGCATGCATGTGCCCAAGTTGGGGGATCCAGGCTGGAGAATGTTGCCTCGGCAGCCGGGCTCTAAGCTCTTATTCTGGAGGGGTGTCCAGGGCCGGGGGGAAGGCGGACGCTCGCTTAGTATCAAATAATCCCCGGCACAAAAGGGCTGTGGGCCCCCCGGCCCTGCTGGGTTCTGAAGAATTCCTCCCCGCCGGTTGGAGCAGCTGCCTTTGTCTCCATCAATGGAGGTTCCCGCGGAGGTGCCGAGGGGAGGAGTCGTGGAACCCCCAGGATAGCCCTCCAGAATAAGAATATTGTGCCTCTGCCCTCACCCAGCAGCCAGGAGTCAGAGATACCCGCTCAGCCTCTCTCCCGGGCAGCGCTGCGGCCCTCGCGGGGAGGGCAGGGGGAGGGGGGATGGCCAGGTCTCCATTTAGGGAGCAGCGCAGGTTTAAACTGCAAAGGCAGCAGAATCCTCTCCCTGCTTCGCAGCCGTGTGCGGCTCACGGGGGCTTGTTGTTCACGGCCCGCTGCTCGCCCCGAGTGCTTTAAATAATAGATTGCCCAGGCCAAAGGCACCCCTGGCGTAAGGCCATCAATGCCCCTGGGGCGGCTGCCTCCGCCGGGGGCTGTTCCCCTTCAAACACACCCACTGGCCAAAGATCTCAAAGCGCCTCATGAAACACTAGCAACTGACTAGCCCCCCCGAGATCTGCGGGTGGGTATCAGCCCCGCTGTGCAGAAGAGAAACCGAGGCACAGAGCGACAAAGTGACTTGCCCGAGAATCCTAAGGCAGGGGACGCTGGAGCTCATCACGGGGTCCTAGGGACAGAGTGGGCGGGGGGGGTCTCGTATGCTGCGGGGGGAGGTGTTAGAGCAGGAAGAAGGCAGGAGGGAGTCATGGTAGCCCTCGGCGTCTTGCGAAGAGCTGGATTCTCGGATCCAAATGCCCCAGGAAAGTCTTAGCCCTAGTCTGCTGCTTCGGGGCTGCTTTAATTTATGTGCTGGTTTCCACTGAGAAACAAGGAAAAGGCACGGAGCTATGGATTCCATCCCCAGCCGCACCCCCTCTTGCCTGCCCCCCATGCTGGGAGCCCTACCTGGCTGGGGAGGCCCCCTACACAGGAGGGAACCCCAGGGGGCTGTTCCCACCCCGAAGGCCCCTTTGCACTGCCCGGGTGACATAAAGGGGCCTTAGCGTAGCTGAGGACCAAGGGAGATGCCCACCAGGTGCCTGGCCAGAGGCTGCAAAGCGAAAGGCCAGCAAGCAGAGGAGGCAGTTCCCGTGGCGATCACGCTGTCCCTGTGTGTGTACGTTCCGTCGAGGCATCTTTCCATGGCAGCACACGCTCAGCCTGCCAACCGAGGGGAGAAATTCCAGCGACGCCGCCTTCGCGCACCCCGCGCTTACCCAGGGAAAAGCGAGGGGGAGGAGATGGGGCGGGCACAGGGGCAGGCAGAACCAGCCAGCGCCCGGGGGAAAACACTCCAGAAGGGATGCAAGAAATAGACCCAGCTGATGGGGGTTGTAGGCGCTGATGAGAAAGGCTTGAGCCAGATGATTGAGCCAGCTGAGCTCGTCCGAGCTGGACCAGCTTCAGCAGAGACCAGGGGCTCACGGCAGAGCCAGAGTTCAGAGGCATTTGGATTCCAGGTTCTGGTTCTGCCCATCCCAGGACTTGGTAAACTCCATTGTCTTTCAGGGCCTGATCCTCAGGGAACGCACCCCTGCACTTGGGGGGGGCAGCGAACGGGGGGAAGGGGAAGTGCTTGGGGAGAGAGACAGGAAAGGCCATCTTGTGCGCCCCATATTCTAGCCCCTGACATACATCCTGCTTTCCAGGGCCCCTCAAAGGCCCTGGGAACCAGCAGTGCATTCTGGCCAGACCCCGTCCCCACCCCGGCATGCTCCCAGCACACCAGGATGTAGAGCCCGTCCCCTAGTTTCATGCTGGCTGGCAGATCCCCACCCCACACATAGGGGACACTCTAGAGGGTCATTCCCACCCACTTTAAGGCCTTGCCAGAGCAACATAAGCAGCCCTGAGTATAGGCCTGAGAATTGGGCTCTCTGCTGTTGCAAGATTGGGTCCTTCCGAGACAAGCGGCCAAGCAGACGGAGAGCCAGTTTAACCAGCCGCATGGGCATTCCCCTCTCATTTGGGGAATCCCCAGGTGCTAGTCAGCGCAGTGGCACTATGCCCCTTGCCTCCTGGCGTGCCTCAGTTTCCCCATCTAGGGATAATGATGCGTCCCTGCCCCTCTGAAGGTTAATTCGTGTGGTGCTTTGAGATCCATGGATGGCCGATGCACCTTTTAGTATAATATTATCACTGGAATGCAGTGGGGATGAGGAGGAAGTGCAGCGAGGCTGGGGGGAATGTTTGCTTGGTGCCGCCCATCTTCCCCAGGGGATAAACTGCCCCCTAAAGGACAGTGCATCATTCCTTCAGTGTTTGTCCTACAGCCTCGTGCGGAGTCAGGCTCCCATCATCCCGGCTCGCAGGGAGATCCCCCGGCTGATTCCCGAAGAGTTCGCCACAGGCAGGGGCAGTACACACTCACAACCGCACTGCCCTGCCGGCGGAACCCCTAAGGGGCTTCGCTCCACAGCCTGTCTCTTCTGAGACGCCCAGCAAGGGATGTGGGGCGGGGGGCCGGCAAGCGGTGCTAACAATGGACTGAGACCCAGCAAACTCGCTTCTCACAGGCCACCCACGAGCCCTCGGATGGGGCACTGCTGCCCAGCTAGACTCAGCCGGGCAAGCCAGCTGGGAAAGGCCCCCAGCCTTTGTGACAGTCTCTCTATGTAGCCTTCGTCTCCCTGGGGACTCTGTCCTTTCTTCCCCGGACACGAGGCTGCCGAGGATGAGACCAGCTGCCCATGGCCATGGCAGATCCTGGCAGCCTGCCCCTCTCATGCGCGAGCAGCGAATCTATGTCGTGCCGGCGCTTGGGCGGGGGCGGGGGGGCGGGAAGCTGTTTCTGCAGCAGCGTGTCCTGGCATGGATGGCGCTCGGTGACTCGAATGCTGATGAGTTGCGGGGGAAGGCGGGGGCGGGGGGACTCTGGGCAGAGCTGCGGCCTGCTTCGCAAGCAGCCAGACTGAGACACTTCAATCACTTAGCCAGGCTGCAGCCAGAAAACAAGGCAAATCGAATTAGAGGCGGTTCCCAGAAGGCAAACCCTGCTAATCCCACTGTGCAGCACACGGTCCTGCAGCACACCAAAATCCCTGGGAAGCGCAGAAGGGCTCCATGTGCCGCCGGCTCGAGTAAGCAGAAGGGAAACGGCCTATAAACTCTGTGCCACCCTCCCTCCCCCACCCCCCCAACAGCTGGGGACGGGGTTATTCTGCTGGCAAAGAACAACGCTGCAGCTCTAGCCCAAGGCAGCACAGCTGGCAGGAGCATACTCGAGTATTAATAGCTGTTACTGAATGGTACTGTGGTATTTCCATTCATTCCATTGCATTGACTTGCAGAGGGGCGAATATCCCTTGATCCGCTCCCCTCCCTTCTCTGTGGCTTGTAATGGCTGCAGCATAAAATCCCCCAGTCTTTACCCTGTGCTTTGCCCTGGCCTCAGGGCAGCTCCCCCATCCATCCAGGCCTTGCCCCAGCCCCAGAGATCAGCGGGGCTCTCACCAGGCACCGTCGTGCATAAACAGGGGGATCTCTCAAGTCAGAGTCGAGAGGTTATTTTACCTCTGTGTTTGGCACTGCTGCAACTGCTGCAGGGATGCTGGGGCCAGCTCTGGTGCCCACAATGCAAGAAGGATGTTGATTAGCTGGGAGAGGGTGCAGAGAAGAGCCATAAGAATGATGAAAGGATTAGAAAACCTGCCTTGTAGCGAGAGACTCAAAGAGCTGAATCTATTTATCTTAACAAAGAGAAAGTTAAGGGGTGTAAGTACTTACGTGGGGAGCAAGTATTTAATAATGGGCTCTTCAATCTAGCCAAGCAAGGTCTAATATGATCCAATGGCTGGAAGTTGAAGGTAGACAAATTCAGACTGGAAATAAGGTGTATATTGTTAACAGTGAGGTTGGAAGGTTTTGGGAGACTGGGGTGAAAGTTTGAGGGTGTTTAGGTGCAGGGTTTGGGGTGTCTGAGATGGAGTGTTTTGGGATCTCCAGGTGGAAGGTTTTTGAGTCTTTGGTGCAGGGCTTTGGGGGTGTTTGGATGCAGGATTTGGGAGTATCTGGGTGCAGGGTTTGGGGGTCTCCAGGTGCAGGATTTGGGGGGTCTGCAGATGGAAGATTTGGAGGTATCTGGGTGCAGGGTTTGGGGGTCTCTGGGGTGAAAGTTTGGGGTCTGCAGTGCAGGGTTTGGGGAGTCTCTAGATGGAGGGATTGGAGGTGTCTGGGGCCAGGGTTTGGCATCCGAGCCCATGTTTTGGTTACCAAGAGGCCAGGAGGTGCTTTGGGCAGGGCTGCAGCCAGCTTTTGATGTCCCGTCTGCACTGTGTTAGCTCAGATTGTGACATAGTAACCAGGCGGCAGGGCAAGCCAGTCAGGAGCCCCTCCCTGGCCCAAGATGTCTGCTCCATAAACCCATCAGCACATGGCTCGCACCCTGGCCAGACCAGCCTTGGGCTAGCACTGCGTCTCCAACAGAAGCCACCCCCAGTCTGGCAGCAGCTGTCTTTGTCAACAGTGATTGAAAGCCAAACCCGGCTGGCGTGCCTTCTCTGTGATCTTGTTAATTAAGAAATACATTTAATTAGCAGCACCCCAGCTGTGACTCAGCTAATAATCATGATATAAACATGAGAAGGACTCAAACGTTTCTATCAGGGCACATTAATATGAAACCCAGGCAGAATTCAGGCCATGTACTCCCAGCTGCAGGGCCGAATCTAGTGAGAAACCTTCCCATCGGTGGGAGAAGGAAAGAGGGACTTCGCCGAGCTCATGGCCTGACTGGGCAAGAACACAGGGAGTGTTTAAGGCTCTGAGACCAAGATCTTGGCTAATAGTCACTCGTTGGAGAGAGGGGGCCGAACCCAAGGCCCTGCTCCAGGCCAAGAGGAAAGGATGGCTAAGATTCAGAAGAGTTGGGATCAATTTCCAGCTGTGTCACAGGCCCCCTGGGTGAATTGGGGCACATCAAACAGGGCCCAGTCTTCAGGTGCTCGGGACCCAGGACTGGGTCTGGATTTTCACCCGGGGTGCTGAGCTCTTCTGAAGACGCAGCCACGCGCTCAGCCGCTGAGCCCTGCTGAAAACCTGTCTCGGGTCCCCGCTTGTGACATGCAGCTGATAATACCGGTTGGCTGTCGTATCTGTCTGGCCTGGAAGCTCTTCGGGACAAGGAGTGTGTCTGTGCAGTGCCTTGCACACTGGGGTCCTGAGTGCCTCTAGGTGTGGCTGTGATATACCTGGAGAGAGACAATATTGGGCTCGAGTTTCGGTTCAGAGCTGGTGCCATGTGGTCTTCTGTGATGCTTCCCGGGGGTACGCAGGGTTGGGAGGAAGCTTTGTCTGTGTCTGCCAGGGGTCAGCTTCCCAACTTCACAGACCATGGGCAACACACACTCCCCTCTAGGTCTCACAGGCCTTGCCGTTACTCTACAGGTTAGCAATAGGCACCTTCCAAGCCTCCACTGGCCGCTCACAGAATTCACAGACTCCCTGCTTCCGGAGAACCAGTTCGCCCCACTTACCAGCCCCACCTCCGATCACTGCTCTGCTTATCACACGGCACTTAGGCCTGAAATCACAACTATGCAGAGATTCGAGTAGTAGCAAGTGGCCAGATTGGACACGGAGGGTTACGTATAAAATAAAATCATAACACGCATTCTAGAGTCTAGACTTACATAACTAGATGCTCCCGTGTCTCGCAGAGGAATGCTCACCCCAAATCCTTGCAGTGCTTTACAGCCAGGTTGGCTGGGACCCTCCTTTCTGGAGGCAGATGCACTGTCAGCTTGCCTCCTAGGAAAGGATTCTTCTGTCCTTTGCACCCCAAGATACACCACTCCCATCCTTTGTCTTTATACATAAACAGGACCCCACCCCCTCCTGTTTGTTTCATCTCGTAGGTTTCCTTTTTTTGGTAGATTTCAGAACCTCTTGTTTCACTTCTGGCCAGGGACGTGTTCAGAAATTTAACTTAGACCCCTTTGGGTTCTGTGCCCCCCTCCCCCTCCAGCCCCGGGAGGAGCTCACTCTTTCTTTTCCCCCCCACCGCCCCGGGGCCAGAGGAGTTCTATGCCCCTGCTTGCCCCCCCGCCCCGTGCATACCTCTCCCTCTGGCTCAGTATGCAAATACACCTACTTGTGAGTCATACGATACACAACACACAAATGACCAGAGAGGCAGATAGGTGTCTGTTATCTAATCTCCGAGGTGTGTCCTCTCCTGGTGACCTGCCTTAACTCCAAGGCCAGAAGAATATAATTTTCAGTGTAGATACATAACTCCTTAAATATTATTTCTACACACATTTTGCAAGGAGTACGACGACCGGTGGGCTAGTGGCTCTCGATAAAGACCTCACCTGGCACCCTTTGGTGAACTATCATGCATGTATCTGACCCATGGGATCCTTGTAAAAGCCTACGCACTCCCATCCCCCTCACATCAAGGGGGCCCTGGGTCACAGTCGCCATTCCGTGTTTGGCCCTTACTCAAAGATCCTGGGTATCGATTCAGCCCAAAATCTAGGTGATACCTGTGGTTGACCCATGGATATTATGGGCTTGATTCTCCTCTTGAATTGGCTTTACACTGCATTGCCCCATTGACTTTGGTGGAGCGACTCTGGCTTGACACCAGCATCAGTGAGAGCCGATTCAGGTCCACCAATTAGAGCCAGACCCCACCCAGAACCTCTGCTCTGGCTCATCCCACCCAATTGCCCTGACTTTCAGGGAGGGAAAAATTCAGCTCCTAAGGTCCACACTCAGACCTGTGGGGTTTGGTTCTGGTTGTGGATCCAGCACTGTGTGGGCCCTGTTTTCCAGATCCAATTTGGATGGAGCCCAATGTAATAATAACACATAGCTCTTATGTAGCTGCTTTTCACTCATCGATTTCAAAGATTTACAAAGGGGATCAGCATCATCCCCATTTTACAGGTGGGAAAATTCAGGCACAAAGAGGGGAAGTGACATGCCTAAGGTCACCCAGCAGACCAGTAGCAGAGTTGGGACTGGTACCCAGGCATCTCTTGAATCCCTGTCCGGTGCACTATCCACTAGACCACATTGCTCTGGAAAGAAACCACCGTAGAGCAGAAAGCCGATTAGAACAGCTCATGACATTTCAGATCCTGTCACTAAAATTCCAGCCTTGATCTGGCTTTGAAGCCAGAGCCATAGTCTAGTGCTGGATCCAAACACCACCGCCTCGGATCTTTGTTGAGTTTAATGAGGGCTGGGTCCAGTTTTCATCACCACACCCCACGCCACACCAAGAGCTCAGCAGCCATCTGCTCCCTGGTAGGTACTTAAATAAGTATCTTGCTCAAGGTCACCCAAGAGCGTCTGTGGCAGAGAGTCTCCTGAGCGCTAGGCCACCAGCCCTACAGCTTGGCCTTGCTCACATAACAGCCCGCCCCCAGGCCTGCTTTGCGTTTGTATAGTTCCTTTCCTGAGAGGCTCTCAAAGTGCTCTGCAGTTCTTTAAGCCTCACAACCCCCCTGCAAGGTAGGGAGATAGCGTTACTTCCAGGGCACAGAGAGGGAAACTGAGGCACAGAGCCTGAGGCACAGACCCTCAAAGGGCTGTGGAAGTTAGTCAAAGGTATGTAATCAATGAAAGGAGCACATAAAAATCATGGCATGGTAGCAAGGTGTGGATTAGTAGAGGCAATATGGTCTAATGATTAGAGCAACAGGGCCCAGGACTCCTGGGTTCTATTCTTGGCTCTGCTGGGTGACCTTGGACCCAGATTCATAAAAGTAATTAGGATCCTAACTGCTCAGGGCTGCAGCTTCCAGAGGCACCATGTTCAGAAAGGAAAAGAAACACCTCTGTGGGGGCAGAGACCATCCTGGAGCTTTGTTTGTACAGCCCCTAGCACATGGGGTTCTGGTCCAGGACTGGGGCTCATAGGTGCTACAGTAATACACATGGTAAATAATAATAATAATAATAATAATAATAATAATGTTACTAACACCCAAATGTTTAGCGCTTCCCATCTGTAGCTCTCCAGGTGCTCCCTATTTAACAAAATGGGAAACTGAGTCACAGAGCAGGGAAAGGGACTCACCCAAGGTCAGGGAGCCAGGGATAGAACCCAGGAGCCCTGACTCTCAGTCCCTATCTATGGGGGAATCCTGCCTCTCATCTGAATCTATTCCCTGTCTAACAAGGGGATTTTTTTCCCTTGTGCAAATTGCAGCAAAATTCAGATCAGGGCAGCCCAGGATCAAACAGGGAATCCGCTTCTAATGCCTGCGATGGATTTTCTCCCTCTCTGCAGCATTCCCCACCTCCCCCGCCCCACACACGTGTATGTGCAGAATTCTCACCCGCTGCAAAAGAGCTGGCTGCCAGGCAGCTGTGGAATTCGCTTCCAAATAAACCGTCATGTAAATGAGCCCTTATGTATATTTATAGGGAGCGCTCCTGCCAGCTGGAATCTAATAGGGTGTAAAATAAACTGTGAAACTGCCTGGAACAGGAGGACTTCACTTCACACCTCTGCATTCCAGTCAGGTGCCCATGGCGGACGTGGATTAGCCGGGCTACCGCCTCCTGGGTGCCCACGCTGATTCGCCAACCAGGGAAGGGCGGAGGGATGGGATCAAAAAGGTCTGCCGGGATCCAGATCCTGGGATGCCCCCAGCCTGGGAAATAGGTGCTACATGGTCTGGGGTGTTGCAGGCCTGGGATAAGGGCCTGCAGGCGGTGCGGTGCTCTTTGTTTGGAACAGGGGTTCTGGACAATGTAGGGTGTAGTTTGCCTGGCACAAAGGTCCACCCTGAGTGTCACTGTCCTGGGTTGAGGTCCCTGTAGGCTCTGGGGTGTCACTGCCTGGGATAAAGTGCCTGCCTTCCTGGGACCTGTGCTGGCAGCACCTCCACTTATAGCAGGTCCTATTGCAGGGGAGCTCACAGAGCTGTGGCTGTGATGCTGTGGGATCCTGGCGGGTGTGTTACCGCCGGTGGGGCGGGGAGCTGCAGTGCAGGGCAGTGGGATCACCCCGCTCAGATGCAGGGAATTCAGCCTACCTGGCCCCAGGCCTCCCCAGTGCAATCGGCAAGGCTGCGCAGGTGGAGAGGGCTGCTGGGCTGGAAACGTTCCCAGGCTGCTCTCTCAAGAGGCTTTTTGCAAATAGCAGGGATGGCTCTCGGGGAAAGCGCGGCTTCCTGGGGAAGTGGGAACAAACAGAGGCACTTCACCCATCTGGACAGTGCATCTGCCACACCGCCCTGTATCACGCCTGCTTCCCCGAGCTAATTAATCTGCAACCCGGCCTGTCCAGCCTGCCGCAGCCAGGAGCTGCTCAGAGGCAGCCGTGGGGGGAGAGGGGAAGCAGCGTGCAGGAGACTGAAAGCACTGAGCCAATGGATGTGTGTGTGTGTGGGGGGGGTACTTGTGAGTGCGTGTGCAGGGACAGGCATAGCCGGAGGTGGAAGTGAGTGGGAAGAGGTGGGTATGTGCATAGGGGGAGCTGCAGGCAATGGTGAATCATCACCCTCACTGCTAAAAATGTGCACCCTCTTAGGAATGTGTCTAGCTTCCACTTCTAGCCCCCGGATCTCAGGCTGCCCTTTCTTGCTAGATTAAAGAGCCGTCGACCATCAGAAATCACTTCCCCTACAGCTACTTGTGGATGGTGATCATGCCACCCCTTGACCCTCCGATTGAGCGTCTTCAGTCTCTCACTCGAAGGCAGGTTTCCCCGATCCTGAAGCACCCTGGAGCTCTGTTCGGAACCCTTTCCAAGTTGTCAGCATCTTTTTTGACGTATTGACCCCACAGTTGGACACGGTATCCAGTAATGGTCTCACTAAGGCCATATACGGGGGTAATACTATCCCCCTACTCCTACTTGAGATTCCTCTGCTTATACAGCCAAGGAACAGGCCTCTTAGCTACAGCACAGCATCAGAGAGCTCGTGTTCCATTGGTTATCTTCCATGACCTCAAAGTCCTTTCCAGAGTCACGGCATTCCAGGATACAGTCCGCAATCTCGTTGGTGTGACTTACATCCTTTGTTCCTAAACGTCTGATCTTACATTTAGCTCTGTTATAACCCACCTGACTTAACAATCCAGGTTGGCCTGTGTAACTGACCTGTCCCCCATCATTATGTATCATTCCACCAGTTTTTGTGTCATTTGCAAATTTTACCAGCAGTGTTTTTATATTTTCTTCTAGATCATTGATAAAGATAGCGAATAGCATTAATCTGAGGACAAATCCCCTGGTGAATTCACTAGAGATACCCCTATGTGAGATTTGTCCCCCTTTTGAGATCTATCAGTTAGCCAGTTTTTTTATCCATCGCACATGGGCTACATTGAATTTGTATAGTGCTGATTTTTTAATGCAAATGTCATGGACTATTAAATCCTATGCTTTCTAAGGCTATTATGTCAACACAGCTACCAGCATCAACCAAATTTGTAATCTCAGAAAAAAAACAAATAGCAAGTTTGTTTGACAAGACCTATTTTCCATAAAACCATGCTGATTGGCATTAATTATGCTCCCATTCCTTAATCCTCTACTGATCATATTCCATATCAGCTTTTCCATGATTTTGCCCAGGATCGATGTCAGGTTAAATAGTCTGTAGGTACCCGGTTCATCCCATTTACCCTTATGGAAAGAGTGTGTGTGTGTGTGTGTGTGTGTGTGTGTGTGTGAGAGAGAGAGAGAGAGAGAGAGAGAGAGAGAGAGAGAGAGAGAGAAATGAGTGAAGTTTTGTGAGGATAACTGGAAATTTTTGTATACTTATATGTGAATGTGTGGGGTATGATACTACAGTGATAGATAGATAGATAGATAGATAGATAGATAGATAGATAGATAGATAGATAGATAGATAGATAGATAAAGAATAAAGGGGGACCTGTCTCTAGGTGAAAGTGCTTGGGAGGAATATGTATATGCAGATGTGTCTATGTGTGAAAAAGGGAATGTAGCAGGGAATGAGTACATGTGCATGTGTCTGGGGTGTGTTTATATGAGAGGGCCAGAGATCCAGTTGAACACATGTGCCCAGGAAGAGGTACTGGCCACCCTTGCGTGCTGGCTGGCTGGACTAATGGCATGAGGCTGACCCACCTGCCTCTGCATTGTGGGGTAGCAGCAGCCCCAGGCAGGGCAGAGCCCAGAGGCCCCGAGTCCTGTGAAGGTCGGGCTCATGAAGCTATTTCTTTCCCCCTCCAAGTGGAGCCTGCAGAGCTAAACTCCTCGAAGTCTCCTCTGCAAGGATTTCCCTGCTGCACTGGGAGCTGCTGGGGAGAGAGAGGGGCCTATTAGAAATGCAGACAGCGCAGCTCGGCTAATGTCTTCCTGTCTGGAGAGAGACGGCAGCCAGAGCTCATTCCCCCTCAGCTGTAAATCCTCATCCTCTGGCTCAGCAGGTCAGGAAGAGTTTATTGCTTGATGCCTCCAGCTTGCTGCTGCCACATATGGCAGTGGGCACAAAGGAGTAGTGGGGCCGGGGGTGCAGCACATAGTGATGTGGGGGAGACCCCCGGGAATGTGGGGGGCTCAGAGGGGCCTGGGATTACATACACATGGCATATACAGGTGTATATGGGGATAGGCACATGGGGAATATGGGCACACAGCATTCTTGGGGATATGGGCACACAGAGATAAGGGATATACAGGCACACAGCCATATGAGCACACAGGGATACTGGAGATAGGGATGTATAGGAATCGGAGGGAAAACAGGTGCTCTAAGACCTGGGCACCAGGGCGTGAGGGTTATGGCCGTGTAGGGATATTGAGGGTTATGGGCACTGTGATGGGGTGGCTGCCCTGCACTGGTAGTGAAAGGGTTAATAGGGCCAATTAACCCACCTGGTTGTATCTGGAGAGTGGGCCAGGCCTAATTAAAGATTAAACCGAGCTGGGTGGTGCTCTAAAGAGAGGAAGTCTGAAGCAGAAAGGGGCTTCAGGGATGGGGGGGAGCTCTGTGGGGAATAGGAAGGCCCCTGCAGCGGGAGGGGGAAGCCCGGGGAGGGAAGATATTTGGAAGCCACAGGACTGGAGCAAGCTCCCGTGGCTGACCCCGACACAAAGGCAGGAACTAAGAGTCCAGGAAGGGGCAGGGGAAAAGGCCTGAAGACAGGCTAGTGGCAGGGAGGAGCCCAGGGAGACAGCGGCAAGGTCTCCGATGGAGCAGAGCTTGTGTGCCTGTCCTAGGCCCCCTGGGCTGGAGGCTGGTGGAGCAGGTGCGCCTGGGTTCCCTGACCAGCCACTGGGAAGGTGACATTAAGCCCACTGCTGCTAGGGGATAAGGAGGATTTAAAGTACTGAGAGGAGCGTGCGAGTGTTAGGGGGCTTATTCCTTCACCCTCTCACTTCCCTGGTCCTTTTCGCATGAACAGAGAGCAACAATACCCGAAGTCCGAAGGTGCAAACAATTCAATGTTTATTGGGGTGAACTTCCAGCAAGCATGATTCGTTTCCTTCCTCAGTGTCCCCCTTCCCAGCTCTGACACCACAGAGCCGTCCCTGCTCCCATTCCCTGTTCCCATTCCCCCTTAACAAAACATGACTCCAATTCCCCCACCCCCATTCCCTGTTCCCATTCCCCCCCTTACTTCATGATTGACTGCAGACTATATAGTAAAACTTGAGTTCGCCTTAGCTATACCTTGTCCTTAACCAATCATTTTACTGAAATTTAACTAACCAATCCTAACATAGTATAACATGATTATTTAACCAATTATATCCCACCACCTTAATTGGTTTACACCCAACAAAATTAATTATACAGCAGACAGAAACAATTACAGAACCAGACAGAGATTATACAGACAAACAATAGGGAAGTGGAGACTACAGTGATAGAACAATACAGAAATGAGGATTTCACATCCCAGCTATTGATAAGTGAGTTCTTGCCAGACAGGATGCTATCAAATGAAGTTTCCTTTTACATCTTATAGGCTCTTCCCTTTCTCTGGAGGTGGTAGGAATATCAGGACAGGATAGTATTCCTAACAGCACAATAGCACCTTATTTCAATGTGACTAGTTTGGAATGTAAGGATGTGACCATACACTTCCCAGCTTATGGCTGGCCTCTGCTGCTTAGCCGAAGGCCTTAGCCTAAGAACAAGGCCTCAGACTGTCACAGTAAGAGAAGGCCCTTACACAGAGAGACAGTGATTTTGATTCTTTCTTTTATATCTCTATAACAAGCTAAGTGATAAGAATACACCTAAATTCTTAAAGTATAGGCCTTTACAGACAGGCCTGAATATCTATATCCTAACAGCGAGGACCAGATGTACGGACACTGTGGGATTTCCTGTTAGCCCAGAAGGGGCAGAACTAAACCGGGACCTTGCAAGATGGCCGAGGTGCCGGAGAGGAAAAAACTGCCGTGCCACGCCCAGCCACGAGAGGGCGTGCCTCAGGTGAGTCAACCGTGGGGCATGGGGGGATACAGCCACCCAGACCTGCCTCGGTAGGAGCACAGGCCTGTAGTTCAATGCTGCAGTCCCATGCCAGGGGACGGATTCACTCTGGTATGGGGATGCTGGCATGTGGCGCATTCGGCTAGGGCCATGGGGATAGGGTGGTGCCCCGTGGGTTGTGATGAGAGAGAGCCCTACTCACTCCTCTCCTTGCTGCCCTTCCAGGGTTGAATGAGGGAGGGGTGCTCCCCCCTGGAGTCATTGGAAAGCTCTCCAGAGTGAGCGGGAGGGGCGCAGGTGAGGAGAGCTTGGCCGGCCGAATGCTGCTCAAACGCCTGGCGTATCGCTCCGCTCCCCATTACCCTGTGCCAACAGCACCGAGATTCCCCTGCAGCCTGCTAAAAATAACTCCAGCAGCCGCCTCCGCAGCAGGAGCCATCAAACAGACCGGTTATAAATAGCCCACGGGGCTGCTGGCCCCACTGCACTCCAGTTCCCTCCAGCCTGGCTGCATGCGCGGGGCTGGGAGCCCTCGGAATTGCCCTTGGTTTTGTCTCCCTGACCCGTTACAAGGCTCCAGATGGAAACACGGCCTGAAATAACTCGGCGGAGTAGTTCAGAGCTGTCCTCTCCCCCTCTCCCTCGGGTTGATCTGTTTGGCGGAGGGGGAAGGAAGGGAATTTCCAGCACCCCACTCCAAACTCTCTCCTTTTCCTCCCAGCGGGGACAGGCACCGTCTCCTGCTCTCTCTAGGTCTGATTTGGTTTGCAGGATCATTTCTTCACCTCACCTGGCAGCGCTGAGAGATGGGTGCAGCTTTCCAATGGGGGCGGGATGTGGGGGCTATTGTGGGGTCTCTGCAGCAGGCTCTTCCACTCAACTTTCCTGCTGCCCCCACACACACTTAGGGCTTCAGCCGACTCCCGCTCCCGCCGATGGAATGGAAGTCATTGGCTTGAACAGGAGCTGGAGCAAAATCTGCCCTCGGCTGTCTGCATAGCACAAGCAGGATTTGGTGCACTGAGGTGTTGTCTGCTGGTCTGATACAGACCCTCTTGGGATATTGCATTAACAGTGGTGAAGGGTTGTAACTAAGTCTGTATGGCTTCCGGCCTTGGCTAGTGCACCGGACTGAGAGTCAGGGGACCTGGGTTCGATTCCTGGTTCTGACCTGCCGGGTGGGCTTGGGCAAGTCACGTCCCCTTCCCCCCTCTTCTTGTCTATGTCGATTGGAAACTCCTTGGGGCAGGGATAATCTCTTGAGCTGTGTGTATGCAGGGCCTAGCACAATGGGGCCATGATCTCAGGTGGGCCTCTCTGTGCTACCATGATATGAGTAGTCATCATACATTAATACCCAGCTCTTCTCATCAGTGGGTCTCAAAGTGCTTTACACAGGAGGGCAGTATCTTTATCCCCATTTTACAGATGGGGAAACTGAGGTACAGAGTGAGGAAGTGACTCACCCGGTGGCTGAACCAGGAATAGACTCCTGAGTCCCAGGCTAGTGATTTAGCCACTAGGCCATAGGGCCTAAATGTAGCTGGCTTGGCTGACTGGTGACTAAGGGGGAATATGAAAACCGTTTGCGAGTGTCTTAATGGGGGGAGAGGAAGTGGTGAGGGTGGTGGGAGGTGGGCTGGGTTAGAACCAGCAGTGAGGGAATCGGATCAAGACGAGGGAAATCTAGACTGAACTGGCAAGGTGCTCAGCTGGGCTGTGTCGAGCTCGCTCGGTGGAGATCCATGGAGCTATGCTGATGTACACCCGCTGAGGATCTGGCCCGGGGTCAGAAAAAGCTTCCTGACCAGTCCCTTTGAAGCTGTGGAAACCCCATTACGTCTAGACAGGACAAAGCACCAGCCGATAGACTGTAGGGAAGGACCCTGCCCGGGCTGCAAAGGGGACGGTGCATCCTCGCAGATCTTTCTCTTGTCTAGGTTGGACGTGGGGCCAGCCGACCACGCCTGCTCCGTGGGGTTATGTTGGTAGCTTTGCATTTCCTTGTGGCCGCCCGGGGAAATACCAGGGGCTGCCCATGCACTTTGGTTTGGAACAGAGGCATTTCCTGCTGGTGTCCACGGTGTTGTTCCTTACCTTGAAACGCTCTGGTGCAAAAAGGGAGCAGAATCAGTGAGACCCCGACGCAGTTATCCTTGCTATAGAGATACTGGGTCCTGCCCATCGTTGCCCTGTGCCTCGTGCGGTCTTTTAAGCTGGTGCAAAGGGAGTGCAACACCGGTGAAAAATCTTACTACTCCGAGGCTCCGATCCAAGAACGCAATGGAGCACATGCTTAATTTTAAACACCTGAGTATCCCGGTTGTTGTGCACATGCTTAAAGGTAGGCCCACGCTTGCCTGCTTTGTTGAATCAGGGCCTGAACTGGTAGTTTTACACCACTCGGCACTGGTGTAAATGACTACCCAAGCTGCTGGGCAAGGATGAACAGGACCCACTGCATGGAAGCTCTGCAGGAGACTATCCATGGGCACCTCTGACCCATCAGGCATTGGTCAGCAGGATGAGATGGTTCAATGGTCTGATCCAATCTGTAGACTTCACTGCTTCATCTGGACTTGAATTCAAGACCCTCTTGAATAGGGTTACCAGATAGCAACTGTGAAAAAACGGGACAGGGGGTGCGCTATATAAGAAAAAGTCCCCAAAAATGGGACTGTCCCTTTAAAAACAGGACATCTAGTCACCCTACTGTTGAAGGCATCTTAACCAACTGGTACATCCGATACTTGCAAAGCACCTGGAATGAGCAGTGGGCATATGCAGCCTTGCACAGACATTGCAGGCCTCCAGTGTAAATTAGAGCAGACTCAGGGCTGCCCTAACTTGTGTCCAGCTGCCTATAGCCCTGAGGCGCAGTTCCAGCTGTTGGGAATTGCAGAAGCATTGGCCACAAAGCCCTTCTCCCTGCCACACCCTCTGCACCAGGAAGTTGGGGCTGGATGGAGGGATGGAGCAGAGTAACTACTGGCTCTATAGTGGTAGGGAGCATTCCCAGGTAACTGGTTACGCTTACTTTACAGTCCCTTTGTGCCGCGGAGTGGTGCAAAAGGGCTCCAATGCAACTGAGAATCAGGCCTGTTGGGAAGGAGTAGTATACAATTGTCCATCTGTCCCCCATCTCTCTTTTCCCCATTAGCTCCGTGTGCCTCCATCTGCCCCACCCCACCAGGACCGTGCCTGCCAACATTTCAGGGCAAACAGGGACACCCGGGGAGGATAAAACAGAGACAGTGATTTCTAACTCAGGCGAAATCCATGGAGCAGGAGGGGATATTTTGGAGGGACCACGTGGAAAAAACGCCCACTCCTTTGCTGAAAAGCAGGGACTGTTCCTGCCCGATGGGACAGCTGGCCGGGGACACCTTGGCATTTCCTCCCAGCCAGATAACAAGCCTCGCTAATAAATATTAGCATTCTGGTAAGGGATGAATCACACGCACTCACACACATGGGCTGAACACAATGTTTCTTTCCAGATTCCTGGCCTGCTTTCAAGATGTCCGGGATCTCTGGCCAGTAAACACACTGCAGCCCCTTGCGCTCAACAGCGCTGTGATGCAATGGGCAGTTTTATTCTCTGCACAAACATGTTTGGCCACATTCCCCTGGCTCCCACCCCAGCCGGGTGACGGGAATTAGCTCAAAAACATGTTTTGTGGGAAGGGACCGCTAGGTAATAACATTTCACAAACCTGCACGGAGCTGAGTTATAGACCCCTGGGGAATTCCTCTGCCGGCTGCCAACCCCTCCCCTGCCTTCTGCGAGTGAGGTGGCTGGAAAGGGAGACATTCGTCCAGCTACAGCACTGCGCACGGAGCAGACTGGAGACGCTTGGGCTGATCTGATGTGATGCCCAGGATGCAACTGGCCCATTGGATAACCCATAGTACCTTGCAGCCAGGGCATAGGCATTATGGGCCCTCTGACAGCTAGCTAGCAGGCCCTGCTGTGCCCATCTGGCTTCTGACCCTGTTACAGAGCTCCACGTGCCCATGTAGTAGCATATTCCAGGCTGGCACAACCAGGTGTTTATCCTGCTTGTCCGTCCACACCAGGTTTGGTTGGATCTGCGTGCTCAGGGAAGCTTGTCTAACATCTTAGTGTGAAAGCCAATTCAGATCTGAATGGAACCTCTCTGCCTTCTGAGCTCCAGCATTCATCAGGCAGGATGCCACGTCAAACCCATTGGGTCTGGGCACCCCAAAGCTCTGGGCGAGGTTGGAATCGAGGTCCAAACGTTGTGGCTACCTGACAGCCCAACCCCTGGACCCTGGCTTTGGGGTGGGGGAGTTCGGATCTGGAGTTGGAACGGAACTCTACTGCCTGGGGCCGTGTCTAGTACTCACAGCCCTTGCCCAGCCCTCTAGTCCTGATTGTGGGCCTGCTCCAACGCCCACTGCAATCAAAGCTCCTCCCATGCTTTCCCAGTCGAGAGATTGGTCACGGAGCAGGCCCTAAATCTGGCCTTGGTTTCTTCCCAAGCCTGGCTCACAGCACCTCAGCTGGAGCCTGGCACAAAGGAATGGGAAAAAATCCCTGTATTGAATACCTGGCTGGAACTACAAAGAAAGCCCTCCACCCCCCCACCCCCCCCAAATCATCTGCTAGTGGAGCCCTGGTGCAGGGACAGCCTATTGCAGGCTTTTCGGCAGGGCAGGCAAGGGGTGGGGAAGCTCCCTTTTTTCCTTTGTCCCAGAGGGATTTCTCCATCCCTTTGCAAGCTGAGCCCCTTGTGGAATGGGGGGAGAAGACAGGGGATGGGCAAAGCATCGGGGAAGCACTTCCTAGAGGTTGGAGCACCAAGAACCTCAGGGATCCGGCTCTGACATTGCCCCGATCTGCCTGTCTGAATGGGGACACTATTTACCTGCCTCCGAGGGGTGCTCTGGGGCGTAATTAGGTGAGGCCTGTTTTTTTTCAGAAGTGCTGTGCATGCACAGCTCCCAACGACTCGAGCTGGAATTGCAGCTGTCCGGCCGCCCTCGGAACACAGGCCCTTACACGTGAGGAGTGCTGGGGCGGCAAGTTACGGCAGGAGAAGCTGCGATTGGATGGGTGATTTGAGGCATAAACTCTGGCAGGGGATGCTTTGTACAGCGGATAAGGCAAAGGCTGGGGAGTCAAGGGGTCTGGATTCTATTCCAAGCTCTGCCACTCACTCGCTGGTTGAGTCATGTCACCGCTCTGTGCCTCAGTTTCCCCACAGGTAAAATGGGGAGACGTGATCGTGATCTTGATCTAGATGTTCCGAAATACCAGCCCGGCGTGGAAGAATGATCAGGAACAGGTGACCAGCACTGGCACTCCAGGCTGAGCCGACTCACAGGTTCAAAACTAGGGACCCTGAGGAGGACACCGAGCAGAGAAACTTGGGCAGCGCCCACTGCTCCTCAAAGCTGTCTAGGGAGCCAGCAGATGCCGCCCAGAGGAACTCCGCCCGGAGATTGGGGAGGAACGGAAATAGGCTCCCCCTCGTCCAGCATCCTCCTCCTGCTGTTGTAGGTGGCCATTTTGGCCAGTGCCAGGAGGAGGTTGACAAGGAAGTCCCACGAGTTCGTGGGGCCATGGACAGGGTGTGATGTACTCGGGGCAGCAAGCCCGTCCCACTGCTCATGACACTGAGGCTACACTTCTATTTCTAGCGTGCTAGCCCAATCTGAGAGAGCAAAGGTACGTCTACCTGAGCTGGGCTTATACCTCCAGCGCTGGTGTAGCCACCCCACTGAGACGCGGGGAGCAGGGAGGGAGTGGAGGATGGAGGTAACGGTGTCAAGCTCATGGTTCTGTGTAGCCTGGTGGTTTTGTTGTTAGAAAAGATTTAATGTAATGTTTGGGATGTGGTGTGACTCTACCAAAAAAAATCATTGGGTAGGATAGAAACAGAGGGGAGGGTTTGTGAGAGTTAGTGTGTCTGTATAATAGGGTGTGTTTTTTTGTGTATAATTCAGTGTGTGCATGAGTGTAAGTAGCATGTATGTGGTGCACATGTGTATAGTTTTGTGTGTCTATGCATGTATATAAGTGGCACGTGTTTGTGCATACACATGTGTATGGGGTGTGTGCATGCATGTGTGTATGGAGGGGATGTGTGTGTGGTGCAGGACTGTATAGGTGGCTGTGTATGGAGGGGATGTGTGTGTGTGGTGTAGATATGTATAGGAATGTGTGTATGGAGGGTGTGTGTGTGGCACAGGTATGTATAGGTGGGTGTGCATGGACGGTATGTGTGGGGTGCAGGTCTGTATAGGAATGTGTGTATGGAGGGGATGTGTGGGGTGCAGGTCTGTATAGGCAGGTGTGTATGGAGGGGATGTGTGGGGTGCGGGTCTGTATAGAAATGTGTGTGGGGGGATGCATGCAGGGTGTGTGTGTGGTGCAGGTCTGGAATGGGCGTGTGTGTGCGTGTGTGCAGAGGGGTGTGTCTCTGGGTGTGAGTGAGAGTGAAGGCGGCAGTGAGGCATGGCAGGGTGTGGTGATACTGCCACCTCCCCCCGATCTCTGTAAGGCGCTGGCACGGGTAGACTGCCCGGCTGCCTCCCCGCCCTAGGTGCAGTGAAACTGGCTGACCTCATCACCACACCCCAAGGCGTCTCATTGCATAAGACACAGACGGTCGGGGTGCTGCACCCTCGGCTGCGCAGTGGCTGCCCCAGCCAGGAGCTTCCCGCAGCCCCGTCTCTAGCACAGCCCTAGCCCATGACCCACCTCCTGCTTCACACCGGGGGCCGAGTGAAACCACCACAAGCGGGCTGAGGTTGGTGCCACCTGCTGCCACACCAGGCTGCTGCGGCTACATGGCACCTGTGATTCACCTCTTCCCCTGGCCCCATGGCAAACAGAATCCAAACCCCTGGGCTCTGCCCGCAAAGCCTTTAACGTGTCAGGCCCTGGTTCAGAGACCCCTTCACCCCTCCCATGGCCCCCCGAGAGCTGTGCTCCACAGGGCCAGTGCAGCCGCTGGAGACCTCGCTTTGGGCTCCCCGTGCTGTGCCGGAGATTTCTCAGGGTCAGGACTCTGCCAGGAGAGACCAAAGGCAGCCCAATCCCTGGGCATGGTTAGCATTGCATGCAGGGCACACCTTGCTGGGACTAGGAAGGGCAATGGCCTGTGACCCCAGGGGAGCAGAGCCGAATGTATTAGGGACTCAGCTCTACAAAGGAGGGGGGACATTTTTTTGACCTAAACAATTTTTTTGTCAATGTATCCAAACTGCCAGCAAACTGACAACTCTGTTACTCACCGTCGCGCTGTGCGGACAGCTGCTTGTTTTTGTAAAGCACTTGCAGCATGTATCAAGGGGAGAGGGGCCAGCCAGTGAGGAAGGATGGTCTAGCGGTTAGGGCACTAGCCTAGGACTTGTGAGACCTGCATTCAATTCTCTGCTCTGCTACAGCCTACCTATATGACTTTGGGCAAGTCACTTCGCCTCAGTTCCCCATCTCTACAATGGCAATAATAGCCCAGCCCTGCCCTGCCTCTTGGCTGCTGTGAGGATAAGTGGATTAAAGATGGTGAAGGGCTTTGAGATCTACTGAGGAAAGGTGCTGCTGTTATTATTCCTACTGCCTTTGAGGTCCAGCTCCACAAACACAACTCAACGTTGGCCACAGACCTGCAGCTGGCTGGCTGGGCTCCTCTTCTCTCACCAGTGCCATCGAGCTCGCCTTGGCCGGGCACAGCTAGGGTCACTTCTCCTGAGATTCCTGGAAAGGCTTTCACAGCTGGAAGCAACAGTTGGGAGCTTGGTGCAAAAATCCCCTGCTGCTGCATATCACACACCCTTGGAGCACCTTGACCTCCAGCCGGTGCTAAATCTATCTCTGCGTGGACAACATGTGCACCCAGACGCTCGCCTTTCCAGGGCAGTCCCTGCACTGGTTGCAGCAGTTAAGTCACATAATCACAGATGCTGGTATATGACGAGCCGTGCACAGCTTCCAGATGGACACGGGATTAGCATCTGCTCCCACCATGGCACTGAACGAATGAGCAGAGCTGAAGCGATGCTGGGCCTCTCGTGGGTGTAGGATATTGTGCCCTATCTCAGGCATTTGGAAAGCTCCCGGCAGTCGGGGTATCATCTTAGTATGTTTATGGAGTGTGGGGAGGAGGAAAGGGTTTGGGATGAAATCAACGGGAGATTTGCCATTGAGCTAGTGGGGCCAGTGGGATTTCACCCTTTGTGTGCCAGAGGTAGATGGGAGCTTCCAATCAAGGCTCTCACAACAAAGACCAACCTCCAGCTTCCCAGCATGCCATTCCCCAAACTTCGCACTGCACGCCAACCAGCACACGGTGCCCCACGCGAGCCCAGCGAAGTCCAAGGGGCCGCACCAAGGCACGGCCCTGAGCACTTAACTCCTGGCCCTTGGGTGCCCAGCCGGGGAGAGGGAGGGGAGGCCGTGTCCTCTGGCTCCTCCGCTGCGTTTGCCTGTGGTTCAGACAAGGCGAGCGAAGACAGAGTTAAAAAGTCCCCCCGCGCTGCTGATATTCTCCACAAGTTACAGAAGGTCCTTGGACCTCAGGAGCAGCTGGTGTGAAGCTGTAATTACCTTAATTAGCTCTGGGATTCTTTGCCATCCCAGCGCTCATTTCGTTTCTACAGTAACCGGGCTGAGAGGTGTGTGTGTCCCAGCAGGAGAAGTCTATTGCTCCTGTTTGGAAGAAAGGAGATCTAAGATTACTGAGGCACTGGCCAGTGATGCCAACCTCCCATTCCCACCAGTCGGCTCGCCCTTCAGCAGCGCTGTGGGCAGGGGATGGGGAAAGGTGAGACTCCCAGCAGATCCCACCAGCCAAAGACCTGGGTCCCTTCTGGAGAGCTACTCCCAGCTCTGCCGCTGACTCACTGTATGGCCTTGGGCAAGTTGCTTCACCTCTGTCCCAGTTTCCTCATCAGTTTTAAAGCAACCAGGCTAATCATCCTGGCCAGGGGCGTGGGGGGGGGGAGTTAATTAATGTTTAACTCAGAGATCTACTGATCTCTGGTCTCTTGCATGCTTTGGAAATGCAAAGAGCCTGGATGAATGAGCCCTATATATACAGGAGCCTCCTGGATGAGACGCTCCTTATGAAGCAGGGCTCAGTTTGCAGGATCATCTGCAGACTGAACCTTGCTTTCCAAAAGCTGCTGGCACTGATGGGTTTGCCCCTGATCAGTGGGGCATTTCCAAGAGATGCCCATGCCCTCACTCGCACTGCCTAGCACTTTACCCACTTGTCTTCGGTCAAAGGGATTGCTCGCGTCTAGTAAGATGCTGCTCAGAGCCAAGGTGACCCCCGTCTGAGGCCGCTTGGCTGCAGGAAGAGGATGTCACAACAGCTTGTAGGAGCGCCGCCTGGAGCCAACTCTAGCCTGAGTGGTTGGCTGTGGTCCCAGAAGCCTGCCGTCCTGCTGCAGAGCGCGTGCCCTGCTGCAGAGATCAGGTGCCCTGATTTAGAGGTCACCTATGGGAGTGTGTGTGGGGGGGGGGAAATGGGGGTGTAACAGTAATCACCTTATACAAGCAATAAGCCCATGCAAATACCTGTGGGGCTAGAGACCTCCTTGCCTCGCCAGCTCTGATGCTAGGGAGGCAGGAGGGCTGGCATGACAATGTATACCCTGTGGGAGCCCCAAGATTATCAGCTGTGGTAAAGGCTTTTAGCTTGACCAGTGGCCTCTATTTCCATCAGCTCCTGCCCCGTGCATCCTGCATCTGACCCCTGCAGCAAGGGGCAAGGAAAGGCTCGTCCCCTCATTCGTTCACGGGAAAGGAGGGCACAGACCCCCATGAGGCCCGTGTGCACCTGGCTGCAGCCAGGACAGGAGGGCGCCAGCAGGGTAGTCGTGTGGCCCACAGCGTCCGCCCCAGGAGAATGATTGCGGGATCGGAAACCATGGCTTACAGCGACAGGCGCCGGGAGTTCAACCTATGGAGCTTAACAAAGAGAGGGTTAAAGGGTGACTGGATCACAGTCTATAAGTACCTACATGGGCAATGGAAATGTAATAACAGAGGGCTCCTTAACCTAGCAGCCAAAGCCTTAACAAGAGCCAGTGGCCGGAGGTTGAAGCTAGTCACGTTCAGACTGTAAATACAGCTCACGTTTTTAACAGCGAGGGTCCTCAGCCAGTGGGACCCTTCACAAGGGTCGCGGTGGATTAGATGGGATGTTTTTTTCGAAAAGAGCCGCTCTGGCTCAAAGTGGAATTAATTCAGGGCAGTCCTAGGGCCTGCCTAATACAGGAAGTCAGGCTAGATGATCCCTTCTGGTCTTATCTATGAATCAATTCATGTGATCTTCGCCAGAAATGCGCACAGAATGGAAGTTTGGCCCACCGGTTAGAAGAGGAGATGGTGAGTCTGGACTCCTGGCTCCAGGTGTGATCATGGGTAAATCCCCTCCCTGCTCTGTGCCTCAGTTTCCCCGTCCGTGAACTTGAAGGATGGCCCTAAAGAAGCACAAAGCATTTGGGAGAGGCCCTGCTGCAGTTCACATGGGCTGCAGGAAACGCCATGGAAACCTGGCTCTGTTGCCGAGAGAGAGAGATTTAAAAAATAACCCAGGAGTCCAGTTCTTTAGATCCCATTGGCTACAGCAGCAGCCAGCAGCCCGAGGGGAGCACTCAGTCAGGGCCAGGCCTGTCCCAGAGCCATGTGACTGCGTACGCAGCTAATTCACAGAGGAGACAGGTGTGTGTGAATAAAACAGGAGAGGCAGATGTCAGGGCTGGCCGCAGCCCAAAGGAGCCTCCCGTGTGATGGGCTGCATCTGCCACGCTGCCCTCCCCGTGGTGGCTCGTTGGGCATGGAGGGGCGGGGGCAGCCGTGTGTTACATCTGGCGGAGCAGGCGGAGAGCTTTAGAGTGGGAAGGATTCACCCCGTGTCACTGCCGTAAGTGCGGTCAGGGCAGTTCCCCCAGCACGAATGGAAGGGTACCGGGGTGGCAGTGTGCCGGGGCGGGAGCTGTGCAGATGTAGCTTTGGTCTTTGGCTAGCTTTGACCTAAATTCCCTGGACTGAGGCCTGTGTTTTAACCTCAAGACCATCCTTGCCCTCCACATTAACCAGCCAACAAGGACTCGAACTCTGATGCTCTGATGCTCTCCTGTCTAAGCTACTGCACTCTCTAGTCACAGGGAGTGTGAAGCAGTTTGGATCACTGCCTATAATTTTGTTCTTCAGCATATGGTCTAGGTTAGGTACCCTGCCACAGCATGGGGGGCTGGACTAGATGACCTCTTCAGGTCTCCTCCAGCCCTATGTATCTATAATCCTGCAATCCTATATTGGAAGTTTGTAAAAGTTTGGTTCATCTCTCCTTCCATTGCCTTTCATGTTCACATCCTGATTCCTGTCTGGGACCCGAGGGGCCAAAATCTGGTGCAAACATCCCACCATGAGGCTCCAGAAATAGGTTCCAGAGCAGATTGCTAATCCAGACAAGGTTCGGGGAAGCATCTCAGCTTCTGTTGCTTATCAAAACCCAGCCTTCCAAGCTTCCAGGAGTTCCCCAGCTCTGGTTCACAGCCAGAGTGGCTGGATTTCCCTCTCACGAACTCCAGTTTTACTTCACTGACTTCAGTGGAGTGACTCCTGACGTACAAGGAGGATCAGGTCCCAGATGGCTCTCTGGCGGGCATCTTAAACAGACAGAATTAAAGAGCTACGGCCCAGATTCTTAAAGGTTCTTAACTTCCATTCTTAAAACCCCTTGAGGATCTGGGCCTAAAAGCCCTCTACCCTCCTGCATGATAGCTAACATCAGTGCTTATTGTGGATTGGAAATGCCCAGGGATGGCTCTGAGCTGCAAAATTCACATATGGTTCCAGCTGTGGCATGTGGGGTTGTTGGGATCTGGCCTGTTATACAGAGAGCGTCCAGTTGGAAAATGTGGAGTCCAGGTTTGGGTTCTAAAACTTTCGTGGCGTTCGGCCCATCTCTAGAATGGCCTTGGTGTGAGTGCCCCCTCCCCGGAGCCTGGTCACCCTTCCTAGGCCTGTCCCCCAGCAGCCTTGAGCAGCTGCATAAAACCAAGCCATGGCCTCTGTGCTGGTCTGGCAGCACTCTGCTAGCTAGGGAATTGGCTGGAATCACACACCCCGCTGGTCCCTCTCTGTCGGCCGCCTTCCCAGCTCCCCCTTTTCCTGGCTCCGTGAGTGCAGAGGAGACAAAACGCAGCCAGTCACCCTATACGTTCTGAGGGCTTGTTACCTCTGATGAGGCTGGTGGGAGTGTTTAGTCTGGGTCGCTCATAAAGAGCTGAACTGTGCCCTGGCCCCGCTGGGCGGGGGCTGCATGGCGCGAGCCCCGGATCGCACAGCAAGGCTGGGTTTGTTCTCGGCCTTGCATTCCTTCCTCCGCCCCAATCTGTTCTGCGTTAGCCTCTGTGCAGTCCTGTGTGGAGCCGGTCAGCTGACGGCATCCACGGGGGGGGGGGGGGGGGAGGGGGTTAACCTTACGCATGTTGCTGGCTCGGGGGGAAAGGTAAATAAACACCTGGTGCCATGCTGAACTGCAGAGGGGGTTTGGATAGAGGACGGGGAAGGGGAGGGGCTCTTTCCATTACCTCATTCAGGGAGTTCTATGTAATTAAAGCCAGCGGAAAATCTTTGGCCTCTTGATAAGTTTCAAGCGACTTCTGACATGCTGTGGGGCCAACGTTCAACATGCTGCCTGTACCCTATAAGTACTGAGGGGCCATTGGCAGGGAGAGGATGGACCTGGCTCTGAATCACTCTGGAAAATATACGGCTCTGTGAGGCCAGTTTTTTTTCCCCCTCTCAAAGTCAATTTACTGGGGAGACGGGGGGTCTTGTTGTTGTGGCACTGCTCGGAGATTGGGAAAGTCCCTGTATGCCTTAGTTCCTCCCTGCCTCCCGGGGGTTGTGCGTATAAGTACATTCATGGGGGGGGGGGTGCTCTGATAGTGTGGGGGGGCATGCACAGAACTGGATCAAATTTGGGCTTCTGCCAAATTTTTTTGCTTCTTTATGATATTTACAGATGCCTTCGAAGGGTTGGATCCCGCCTCCCGCGCTCCCCCGGCCCCAGTAAAAAGTTTCTTCCTCAGAAACAGCAAATCTTCCTTGGATTTGTTGGAAGTCTCCTTGGAGAACTAGAGATCTGGACAGGGAGTTTTCCTCGGTCCTTAACTGAACCATCAGGGGTATCTAATCTTTAACACGGAGCGTTAGTTAAACAGGCACGAACAAAAGTAAACAAAACCCCCAAACAGTCGGAAGAAAAATCCTTTCTTTCTTTCCTCCACCGATCAGGTGATGTCAGAAATCCACAACTTTGCCAATCCTCTACAAAGTCTCCCTGAGAAAACGAGACCTGGCAAGACCTGAATTTTAAATGTTACAAGCAGAGTGTCTGTGCGGGACAACACAGGAATTCTTTGTCTTCTGGATCCACTATAAAGCGAGGATGAGAATATCCAGAGTTAGAAGGGGTTTTTTTAAAACCCAAGAGATTTGGAAGGGCTGTCAACTCTCATGCTTCAGGGCATGAGGCTGCCTCTAAGTAATGGGGATCAGGAGGAAACATCCCCTCGGGGTAGGTTATCCCAGAGCTGCCTTCTGGTGGGTTTCTTGCATCCTCCTCTGAAGCAGTTGGTGCTGGACAGTGTCTGGAGACAGGACCCTGGACTGGATAATGGATCTTGGGTCTGATCCAGTCTGGCAATTCATGTATTCCTCTGCAAAGGGGAATCTTTAAATCTTCGGCTAGCTTAGTCCCCGGATTCCAATGCCTTGCTGGACTGGGCTGGGTGCTGATATGTACAGAGAGAGAGGAAGTCAGCTGTGCAGTGAGAGTTACTCCAAGGGATGGGAAGTCTGCATTACCATATGTGTGGTCAAGTGAGGAAACCCCTAAGAGAGGATTTCCTCCTGAGGACGGTCTGCTTGGCAACTGCCATTACAGAACTGGAGCGCACAGCGCCTGCCTACGGGAGAGGAGGGCCGCAGAGTTGAACAGAAAGTTTGTCTTGAATATTCAGGACAAACTTTTCCTTGTTGTGCCTCGTCCCCAGGCAGGTCAGGACATTCTCCGCTGACAGCAGATTATTCCGTTCAGCAGGGTACTTGAGCACATGCCTCCTTTTAAGCAGGCAATCGATCCTCCTTTGGATTTCTGTAGGACTATTCACCTGCTCAGAGTTAAGCAAGTGCTTAAGTACCTTGTTGAATTGGGGCAGAAGTAATTTCTGCCTGTGGTGGGCCTGATTCTCCCGTCTCATGCCCTGCGGCTGCCTCCTGGTTCCGCAATCAGTGTGGCGTGAATGTCAGCAGTTGGATCCACGCCTTGACTCCCGCTGGAGCTGAGACTGGGGACAGAGATCAGTGGGGCTGGCCAGAAGTGGTTTGCTTTACTTGGTTGGAGGCTAAGAGCACTTCTGCACAGAGGCCCGGGAAGGGACAGACGAGTTTTTTCCACAACATACTGCGAAAGAAATTCACGGGGTGGCGAAACTTAGTGCAGCCCTAAGAACCATTGGCTATGCCCCCAGCTATCCTACAGTGCCAGCGTGGCTGGGGCAACTCGGGCCTGGCTCAGGTGGTGGGGCTTTGCAGTGGGGCTGCTCACCCCCAGGCTAGGCTAACCCAGGTGCTTACACCTGCATGCTGATCACCCCCGTTAACTGTGCAGTGAAAACGTACCCCACGCTACAGTCCCTTTCCACTGCTCAGGCAGGGTAAGGGGGACTTAAAACGGGTGTGAATTACATTTAGACCTACTGTAAGACCTCTTGAGACTTAAGCAATGTCAGGCGGCCCTCGTACAGCTGCAGTCCTTCAGTCCTATGCTTTGGTCAATAGCTCAAGAGTTACAATTAAATGATCAGCCCTTCGTTTGCACCCAGCACAATGGGGCCCCGATCCTGACCGGGGCCTCTGAGCACTAGCGTAATAGAAATAATAATGAACAAAATCATAAATGAGTCTTTTGTTACTCGAGTTGTTTTGATTGGATACAGAGGTCAGATGGCGCAGATTCTGCTTTCTCAATGGAAGAGCATCACTTGTAAGATGAGGTTTCCAGCATGGGAATCAGGGGCATGGTCTCAGAAAAATTCAGGGGGTGGTGGACAAAGTTGTGTCAGCCTCTAGAACAGGGGTCGGCAACCTTTCAGAAGTGCTGTGCCGAGTCTTCATTTATTCACTCTAATGTAAGGTTTCGCCTGCCAGTAATACATTTTAACGTTTTTAGACAGACTCTTTCTATAAGTCTATAATATAGAACTAAACTATTGTTGTATGTAAAGTAAATAAGGTTTATAAAATGTTTCAGAAGCTTCATTTAAAATTAAATTAAAATGCAGAGCCCCCCGGACCGGTGGCCAGGACCCGGGCAGGGTAAGTGCCACTGAAAATCAGCTCGCATGCTGCCTTCGGCACATGTGCCATAGGTTGCCTACCCCTGCTCTAGAACATGATATGTGATTATATTATGTCCTGCCCGGTAGGGCAGGGGTAGTGGAAGGCATCACAGAGCATAAAGACCTCTGAAAACTTGGGGGGGGGGGGACCACTGACCCTTGCCCCATAGCAAACAACACTCCTGATGGGTATTTGTGATGATCGCAGATTTGAAATTCACCAGCAGCCCTGCCGGTGACTTGGTTTGCTGGACTATTCCTGGGAAGAGCAAGAAAAGGTGCAAAGAGAAATAGTGTGCAAATAGTCGCAGAGACGCTTCTGCGGCGTTCACACAGTTCTACACCTGACGGCCGAGGTTATAATTCATAATGAATCATTTCATCACAATATAATAGAGCACATAGAGCGATCTCCACCTTGCAGCTCCCCAGAGTCCATGCTGTATACTGCCATGTCTCACTTAAATGAGCCTCAGTTAACCAAGGGATGAATACTGTCTATCAAATCTTATTATGTGCATTATGGTGGTGCTCAGAGGCCCCAGCCCAGATCAGGGTGCCATTGCACTAGGCACAACACAAGCACATAATGAGAGATAAAGTGTTTATAATCAAAATAGACAAGACAGCCAAGGGAAGTGTACTTACCCCTGTTTTACAGATCAAGAGCTGAAAGATTAAGGCTGGGATTTGGTGTTAAATCCCATTGAATCCCATAGGCTTCTTTCCAAATCCCAGCCTAACCAACTGCTCAGGAATAAAGCAAGGAAGAGCTGGGAAACGAACCCCAGCATTTCCAGCCCATTGCCTTCCTCACAAGACCAGCCTCTTCCTTTGAAAAGTTGCTCCATTGATCTGAAACCTCCTTTTTCACATCCCCCCATCCCATTTGTCTAAATCCTTGTTGAGTCTGACTGTGCCTAGCTATGAAGAGTCACTTGCCACCACTGAAATGCAGCCACCTCTGAGGTGGAATGCAGCAGCTGTTTAACATTGCACAGCTACACTCACCAGCCATTTAGGAGTGGATAGGGCCTCGGAAGATGTATGTTCTCTTCCCAGCTCTGGCACTTCGCTGCTGTGTGACCTTGGGTACGTTGTTTCATTTTCCTGTGCCTCTGTTTCACCTCCCAACTTCAATCTGTTTAGACGTTAAGATCTTCAGGGCAGGGATTGTACCTGACCCTGAACTGGAACGCAACTTCTGGCCTCGGCTAGAGCACTGGGCTGGATGTCAAAAGACCTGGATTCTATTCCCACCACTGCCACCAATCTGCTGGGTGACCTTGGGCATGTCATTTCCTCTCCCTGTGCCTTTTCCCCATCTCTGATCCTTTGTCTGCCATGCCAGGTAAGATTGTAAAACTCTTTGGAGGAGGGACTATCTCACACTGTGTATGTACAGAGGGGCCCCAATCTCAGTTGGGCCTGTAGCAGACACCACTGTAATATAAGCTGTAAGACTAAGTAAATAGTCGCATATCCAGTTGAAACTGTACAAGGGATTCAGGGAGGAGGAATGAGGGAAAGTTTGAAGGGGGATGGGAGCTGGTTCTTGAATAGAGGAGGAAGAGGCAATGCAGGGGATAGAAACTGAGACAAATGGATCCAGAGCCTGGATTTTTTTCCTTGCTTCCGATCTTTGTTGTAACATAATATCTCTCCTGGTGTAGCAGCCATTTGGAAGGAAACCATAAAAGCTTCAGGAAATAGGTATTAATTCACATCTAGGCAATAAAAATAAAGCAGCTCTTGGGGTCCTAGCGGGGTCCTCACAGGAGTGAACGTGCTAAGGGTGGCTTGTAACAAGATATCTGCCTAGGAATCAGGCACCAGGCTTTAAGATGAAGCCAGACAAATGTTACATCAGATGGAAACCTGCGGGCCGAGCATTTCACTTCTAAGTAGAGCGGGTTGGAAAATGGAATTTCTGTTCTGCGGGAAATTCCGACATTTTGGAATTTGATTTCCTTCCGAAATTTACCTTAAAATGGACATTGTGAAAAACTTTGCTTCAGAAACATCAAATAGTTTTCTTCCCATCATGTCAAAACTTAATCCTAAAATATTAAATACACATCTATAATAGTAAATATATATCAATATAACATACGCTTAAAAGTAATGGCTTAATATCATATCAAAGGGCAAACAAAATGAAACACTAAAGCCGGCACAAAACGTTGTGATCCTCTCGAAATGAAACCTGGGGGTCGAGACTGAATGGAACCAGGGCCGGCTCCAGGCACCAGCCGACCAAGCACGTGCTTAGGGCGGCACCTTGTAAGGGGCGGCCAATCTTTGCGTTGCGTGGCGGGGCGGCGCTCGGGGTTTTTTTGGTTCGGCAGGACGGCGCTCGAGGTTTTTTTGTTTCAGCGGGGCAGGGCGGCGCTCGGGGGGGGGGTTCGGTGGCGTGGCACTGGGGGGGGTTGTTTCGGCGGGGTAGGGCGGCGCTCGGGGGGGTTGTTTCGGTGGCGTGGCACTGCTTTTTTTTTTTTTTTTTTTTTGCTTGGGGCAGCAAAAAAGTTAGAGCCGGCCCTGAATAGAACTGAGAAAGTCAAAACGATTCGGTTCGACTATCTCCTGCTGAGGACTTTGCCAGAATCAACACACGCGTGTGGGACATTTTGATTTTGACAATACTGCCTTTTCTGATGGGAAACCGTTCTGTTGAAATCCTTTCCACCAGCCCTACATCTAAGCCTCCAGTCAGTAACGACAGGAAAGTTGTCTCTCATGGCTACTGGAGAGCCCCACTGGCAAAGTGTTGGGACCGAAATGCCTTTTGGATGGATGTCCGCAGAATAAACCCCACCTCCACAATCAGCACCAATCAAACCCCTTTGCTGGCAGGAAAGCGGAGGACTCCATAGACATAAGCCAACTAAACAATTGTGTATGCCCCAGGCAGCAAAAGGGGTATTCTCCCCAAAATGCAGTTCATCTTGTTTAACATGGACTTTTGAACAAGGGTACTAGTAAATCATGTGTTGGTATGTTTGTTGGCTCGTGGGAATAATGGGGGTGAGGGGGGGCCCCAAAGATATTCCTGCTTAGCACTGCCAATGGGCTAGCACCACCTCTGTCTATGGTGACGAAATTCTCTTCTCCCTCCTAGAGATGGGTCCCTTCAGGCACCTGGTGTGGCCATCCCGCTGCCTGTGCTGAACCTGCTCTGTGCCTAAGCAGAGACCTGCAGTCTCCCGGGCTGTGGCAACTGGGGGCCTTTCCCCAGCTGCTAAAGGTCACTAAAGAGAGGGGTTGTTTTTCATTTGCTGAACTGGAAACGCACCAAGACACGCAATAAATGAAACTCAACCACATTTGGGCCTAGGGGAGGGATGGGGAAGAAATATATGGACCCAGTTGACCCTCAGTCCACAGCTCGAAATGAACTTCTAACCCTGCGGGAGTTCCACTGTCACACTTTATTGACTCCCAGACAAGCTTGCTCCCTACAGAGGGTCTAGTGGAAAGCAAGGGCGGTCGGGGCAGGACTCCTGGGTTCTATGCCTAGCACTAGGAGGGGAGTACGGTCTAGTGACTAAAGCAGGAGCTTTGTGGTAAGGTTCTCTTCCTAGCTTTGCCACTGATTCACTCTGACCTTGGACAAGTCACCATGTCTCAAATTACCACCTTTTTCTTGTACTAGGCCCATTTCACAGATGGGGAAACTGAGGCACGGCAATTTACCCCAGGCCACCATGACTCCGTGGCAGAGCCAGGAACAGAACCTGCTCTCCTGACTCCCAGTCCTATTCACCTCTGCCCTAAGGCCCCTTTGTGCCCATGCGGCTGGTGTGATAGAGCTGCAGCGGGACAGGTATAACCTCATTGTGGGGGGACCTCAGGTCTGGGTGCAGAGCCAGCCCTTCCAGTTCTATGCTACCTCGGCAGGAGCCCTGGCTGCAGGGTCTGGCCAGCGGTGAGGCGGAGGTGGGATGGTGAAAAGAAGGGGAGTGGAGAGGGCGTTATTACATCTTGGTGATCCTGGGGCTCTGCACAGCCTCCCAGGAAGCACTGAAGTAGGGGCACTCATTGGAGAATACACAGCGTCCCCCACAGCCCACAAACTGCCACCTCAGCACCAGGGCAAACTTGGCTCTCCATGGTTTAGCCCCAAGATCATCCTCCTCTTCTCAGGGGCCAGAGCAACGTGTCAGGCAAACCCTCGTTAAGGCCCGATTCTGCAAGGTGCTGAGCGCTCCCCACCACTCCCTGGATGGGGCGGTCAGAGGAGGGAACACCTGCTATAAACAGCCCTGGAAAGCAGGCTGTGAATTCTTCTGACAGTGTGACACCGGTGTAGGAGGCGCTTGCTCCTGGGAGGGACAGATGTCAAGAGAGCTCTCTCCCGGGAAAGCGGCTTATGAGGGAGGTCAGCTGCAGTGCAGTTTTGCTTTCTGTGCTAACTGACCCCAGCGTGACGGGAAGAGACACGGGTTCGCAGGGCATCTCATCCCCCGTCCTTCCCCCCCCTCCCCCATTATTCAGCTGGTTGATAAGAGTTTCCAGGGGCTGATTTCTCCCAAGCGGCGGCAGCGGCACAAGCTGCTGAGGAGAAATCCGCTGACTTGCTGCTTTTTAAAAATAACTCTGCCTTTGTCAGCAGGTCTGGGTTGCTCCACATTAAATAATCACAGCAGCTCGGCCCTCCCCTGCTCTGAGCAATTTGCACAAGGCTGCCACTCTCGTGAGGCCGCACGAATCACCACGGTTAATGTTCCGGACAAGAGAGCTGGGGCGCTGCTCACAAGGGTTCGCTGTCCCCTGGGAACAGCCGCATCACCAGGTGGGCTCTGAGGACCAAATATCTCCTTGGGGACCCCTCCCTCTTCGCCCATCTAACCCTGGCAGGGTCATGGCCTCGTGGACCTCTTGAGAGGTCATGCCCGCAGTGCTCTCCCATGCTGGGGTAGCACCAGCCTGGCTACCCCTTGCCAGGATCCCTGTGCTGAACCTTCAACTTTAAAGTATTCGCCCTCATCAACTCCCGAACACCTGAAGGGGCCTCAGGGCCGCATCACAGCATGTGAGATCATGCTGCCTTCAAAGACATCCTGCCACAGCCGTCACCTCGTCTAACCCCAAAGAGATCACATGCCCCACGCTCAGATCAGATTGTGGTAAGGCCAAACGCTCGAACTCGGGTGCTGTTGAGGCTGGAGGAAGTGAAACATGTGGGCCATCGGGCCCTGAAGTGTCTGGTAGAACGTTTCCCAGCAGGGGGCGCTATACTGTGTTTATGCATATAGGGCAGGGGTCGGCAACCTTTCAGAAGTGGTGTGCCGAGTCTTCATTTATTCACTCTGATTTAAGGTTTCACGTGCCAGTAATACATTTTAACGTTTTTAGAAGGTCTCTTTCTATACGTCTGTAATATAGAACTAAACTATTGTTGTATGTAAAGTAAATAAGGTTTTTAAAATATTTCAGAAGCTTCATTTAAAATTAAATTAAAATGCAGAGCCCCCAGGACCGGTGGCCAGGACCGGTGGCCAGGACCCGGGCAGTGTGAGTGCCACTGAAAATCAGCTCGCGTGCCACCTTTGGCACCCATGCCATAGGTTGCCTACCCCTGATATAGGGTAATGGCTGAAACGTTTGAGAGTTTTCAGGGGGTGCTTGTTGAGAGAGAGGACAGGGCATGTGGCGGATGGTATAAAGCCTGAATGTTGCACTGTCTTGGCTTTCTCTCATGTAATGCTTGAACCATTAACACAGTGACAAGCTCCCATAGGTACATGAAATCAGATACTAAGAATACTGCAAAAGAACAACTCAAAAAACAAAGAGTAATCTCGTGATTTACCAGATTCCTGTCCCCGATCAGATAGGGGGATGTGTTTAGCAACTGGGCATTCTGTCGCTCACAATGGGAAAACTACAACATTGCAACAGGACTGGGTAAAAGGGAAAAGAAAATAAGCACACCACAAGCTGAAATGGGCAAAGGTTGCTGCATGCTCCAACAGCAGCGGAATACGTCAGCAGCAGACCAGGAGCACCCAGGCAAAATCCTCAAAGCTTAAACCCACAAAAAATGTCATAGGTGAAAGGTATCTTTTCAACAAGTGTAATCAAGGATCCAGAAAAACAATAGATCAGTATAGTGCCAAATTGCACAAAATGGCTGATGCATGCAATTATCAAAACTTAAAAGGTGAACTAATTTATGATAGATTAGTGTTAGGGATGAAAGATGCAGGAGCTCGAATGAGAAGGGTAAGAGAGCCCACACTACTCTAGCAAGAGCTATAGACAAGTGCAAAGTAGTGGACAGCTTCACTCCCCAGTGCAGAGCATAAGTGGAGTAAACACAGAGCTAATTCATAAGAACATAAGAATGGCCCTACTGGGTCAGACCAAAGGTCCATCTAGACCAGTATCCTGTCTTCCGACAGTGGCCAGTGCCAGGTGCCCCTGAGGGAATGAACAGAACGGGGAATCATCAAGTGATCCATCCCCTGTCGCTCATTCCCAGCTTCTGGCAAACAGAGGCCAGGGACACCATCCCTGCCCATCCTGGCAAATAGCCATTGATGGACCTATCCTCCATGAACTTATCTAGTTCTTTTTTTTACCCTGTTATAGTCTTGGCCTTCACAACATCCTCTGGCAAGGAGTTCCACAGGTTGACTGTGCATTGTGTGAAAAAATACATCCTTTTGTTTGTTTTAAACTTGCTGCCTATTAATTTCATTTGGTGACCCCTAGTTCTTGTGTTATGAGAAGGAGTAAATAACACTTCCTTATTTACTTTCTCTACACCAGTCATGATTTTATAGACCTCAATCATATCTCCCAGTAGCCATCTCTTTTCCAAGCTGAAAAGTCCCAGTCTTATTAACCTCGCCTCCTACGGAAGCAGTTCCATACCCCTAATCATTTTTGTTGCCCTTTTCTGAACCTTTTCCAATTCAAATACATCTTTTTTGAGATGGGGTGACCAGGTCTGCACACAGTATTTAAGGTGTGGGTGTACCATGGATTTATATAGAGGCAAAATGCAAGGGGAAAGCATGAAAATACAAGGAAAAATACACCAAAATTTGTGCAAAAGCAGTGTTGTAACCAGGGGCAGCTGTCCAGGGTGCAAAGCCACCGGGGCAGAAAAATGGGGCAGCGTCGGAGGTGCACATGGGATCCCACCCCCGCCCAGATTTCTGGCTTCCATTTAGAACAGAGAAAACAGGCATCTCCTGCCAGGAGCCGGTGGATTGGAGGCTGGTGGGAGCCGCCTGGCCCACTCGGGCCCCGGCTCTCTGCTGTGGGAGCCAGGGTGCTGACTGGCTGCCCGTCAGCCCTCCCTGCCCTGCTCCCCGAGCCAGGCCACCTCTGCATGGCCAGGCGCTCCCCAGGCAGGGCAGCCAGCACTGCTCCAAGCTGTGCCCCTGACGCTCTCTTGCCTTTCCCCCAAAGGAGCCCAGCGCCGGCCAGCGACATCCCCTGGAGCCGGCCCCTGCCCGCAGAGCCCGCTTGCCATTAGATGCTCCCTGAGGTGCTCTAATATATTTAATAAAGATATATTAGAACTGGAAAAGGTACAGAGCAGGACAACAGAACTGATTAGGGGTATGGAACAGCTTCTGTTTGTGGTGAGATTAAAAAGATTGGGACTTTTCAGCTTGGAAAAGAGATGGCTAAGGGGAGATATGATTGAAGTCTATAAAATCATAACTGGTGTGGAGAAAGTAAATAAGGAGTGTTATTTGTTGTAGGAGCAGTAGTGATCTGTATGCTCTGTATAACCTCTATGCTCAAAAGGTCTGTTATACCTTCTCCCCCCCACACCCTTTTGTCTCCTCTTTCTCTTTGAATAAGGGTGAAGTGGCTTTCCCCCTCCCCCTCCCTCCTGGAATGCTTGTGGGATAAATGAGCTGGTTGAGCAGCTGGAAGATAAGAAGAGCTCCCAGGTAGACAAGGTGTCTGGCACTCTGATTAGGCAGCGCTCACACACCCAATGCATGGACACTGCCCGAGGTGGAGTGTGACCAACCAGACTGGCCAAGTCATCTCTAGTCGCAGGCCATGAGGAGCAGTCCTTAAAAGGGGAAGGGGCCATGTGCTCAGGAGTGCACTCACAAGCTTGTACCTCCCGTAAAGGCCCTTCGCCCGGACCGCCTGGCCAGTGGTTCACCGCATTGCATTCCATCGTGCCTCGGGAAGACTTACCTTCATTGCACCGTCCATCGCTGTGCTGTGGGACACTTACCTTGAAGGATCCTGACATCTCCAGTGCTGTGCCTGTCCTGGGAGCGTGAGTATGCGAGTGTGAGTGTGACACCCCCCCCTTCTTTTGAGCCTAGCTATCAGTATAATAAACGTGCTGCTTTCTGCCAAACTCTGGTGGGTCATTAGTCCTCCCTAAGCTTGCTAGCTGGCCCAATTTTGGGTAACATTATTTACTCCTTCTCATAACACAAGAACCAGGGGTCACCCAATTAAATGAATAGGCAGCAGGTTTAACACAAACAGAAGGAAGTGTTTCTTCAGACAATGCGCAGTCAACCTGTGGAACTCCTTGCCAGGGGATATTGTCATGGCCAAAACTATAACTGGGTTAAAAAAAAAGAATTAGCCAAGTTCCTGGAGGATAGGTCCATTAATGGCTATTACTCAAGATGGTCAGGGATGCAACACCATGCTCTGGGTGTCCCAAGCCTCTGTTTACCAGAAGCTGGGAGTGGACGATAGGTGACGGAGCACTCAATAATTGCCCTGTTCTGTTCATTCCCTCTGAAGCACCTGGCATTGGCCACTGTGGGAAGACAGGATACTGGGCTGGATGGACCATTGGTATGACCCAGTATGGCCATTCTTATGTTCTTATGTACCATACATGGAACATTGGCTGACCTCCCAAAGGCTATGACTTGACCCTGATAAGGTCCTAGCAATACAGCAGATGCCCACACCTAAAGATATTCAATCAGTTCAGAGACTATTAGGATTTCTAAACTACCTGATAACATTTCTTCCAGGCTTCTCAGAAGCGTGTAAACCCCTGAGGTGACCACAGGATAGATACAGTCTGGACCTGGCTAGCTCAATCTGATGGAGCCATCACATGCATCAACCATCCCAGCTGTGCCATTTAATGGTTGAACACTGAGGGCATCTGGTACCAGCTGTTGGTCATACCCCTGGTCGTGCCGAGCATTCAATCCAGACGCCAAGCGTGCCAAGGTGAAGAGAACAGATAGACGTGCGTGCGTCTCTCCGAGCCAGTATGGGCACGAGATCTCTTTGAGGGAAAGCTGCAGACACCTGTAGCAAAGCTCCTGACAAAGCATGAAAGAGCCTGCAGCAGAGCAGGCCTCACTCTGGTCTGATTTATGCCACTGAGCCGCTAGTGACTTCAGTGAAGTTACTCCATCTTTACCTTAGCATGGGAGCAGAATCAGGTGGCTTGTGTCTTCCACCCCTTCAGCAAGCACCAGGCAAGTTTCCATCCTCAGCCAGCCCTGGGAACCCCGGCTGGATCCCATCCCACACAGCCAGACCTGAGATGGGGTGTAGAGACCCTACGCGGCAACAGCCACTGAGGGGTTAATGGACAGAGCAGCTACTTCCCCATCTGCGGCTAATTGTTTGACCAGCAATAGTTGGTATAAAAGGCCCCAGCACAGGCTAAGGAGAGGTCTCCCTGGCTGCAAAGAGGGAGGAAGCAGTGCAAGGAGCTGGAACCTCCCAGGATGGGCCTGGAGGCAGATGAAGGTAGGAAGTGGACGGGGAAGCAGCAGTGAGCCTGAGGGAACAGACTTAGCTGCTTAGTGTGGGGTCCCTGGGCTGGAGCCCAAAGGGGATGGAAAGCCCTCCTGAGGCAAGGGGGCTAGGAGCCCAGTGTGGGCTGAAGACCTGCCATAAGGCCCTTGGGCTGTTGGGGTTTTTTTGGGGGTGGAGGGCTGAGTGGTGAGGAAGAGCAAACCATTGCAGGCTTGGAGTGGCTGTGAATGGACAGCACCAGAGTCCGAGGCTGATACGCTGTGCCCAGCCATGAGGGGTGCACCAGCTGGCAAGTGACCCTTCTACAGGACCCTGACGGGATCCCACGCTAACCCCGCCCCCCAGCCAGCCAGCACCCAGGGACCCTGACGGGATCCCACTCTAACCCCGCCCCTCCCCCAGCCAGCCAGCACCCGGGGACCCTGATGGGCTCCCATGCTAACCCCGCCCCCAGCCAGCCAGCACCCTGGGACCCTGATGGGCTCCCATGCTAACCCCGCCCCCCAGCCAGCCAGCACCCGGGGACCCTGACGGGATCCCACTCTAACCCCGCCCCCCAGCCAGCCAGCACCCGGGGACCCTGACGGGCTCCCACTCTAACCCCTCTCCCAGCCAGCCAGCACCCGGGGACCCTGACGGGATCCCACTCTAAACCCCCCCAGCCAGCCAGGTCCTGTTCATCCTGCCTTCCCTGTCAGACAACAGTGGATGACATATCTGCCTGTTAACTGAATCTAAGCCAAGTTTTTTGACCCCAGTCCAGGGCCCTAAGCACTGGGCCGCGCTGCCTCCCATTAATAATAGCAGGGCGCAGTGTGGGGTGAGTCCGTTGCAAAGAAATTTGAAACACTCGTGTCTTTCTGCATTTTTGTTGCACCTTTGCAATTGCTCCCGGTTTGGTAAAAATTCCACCCCAAGCCGGGCCTGTTTCAGTGAAAATGAGACAGTTTTGCACGTTTTCACGGACAAACGAGTGTGGTGGGGGAAACTCGACCCGCCGCCCATCAACAATGGCATTGTAGGGGCGAGAAAGGAGTACGTTGCACATGGGAAGAAATGCAGTGAGCAATTGTGCAGAGTGCTCATGGCGAAGGAGCCGGGGATGAACTCCAGGGCTCTCCGGAGTGGTGGGCTAAGGAGGGAGGTGGAACATAAAAGGTTTCATGCGGTGAGATGGGCACTCAGGGAGCAGGCTGAAAGGGGATGGTGAGTGCTTTGTCTTTCATGCTTGAAGGCACCGAGGCATTTACCGGCCTTTACTAAATGATTTAAGATCAGCAGTACAGTCAGGCACCGGGCTTTGAACTGCAATGACACTCTGTACGTGTAGAAAAAAAATCAAGGGCTCAGTGCGGTCATCCCCCTGGAAAGGTTTTTTAAAACTCCCAGGTCCCAACAGGCGTTCAAAGCAGACTCTGTCCTGGCAAGTCGGGGGTCAGCCCTGTCCCTGCTGGATCTTCTTTCCCACCTCTTAGTTCTCAGGGTGCTGTTAACTGAGGGGAAGCTGCAGGGAATTGACCTTGCCTCCTTCCTCATTGCTCTGGGGACAGATGCCTGTGGGGTATTGTCCAGCTCACAAATGGTGTTACTCCAGCCTTGGTGATGAGCAGGGAATGGAGAGCTCTGTCGCTGGGGGTGGGGCAGTTGAAGAGCAGGTGAACACCCCTCTGGCAAGTCCAGGCACCATAGTCCTCCCCAGCAAGGGGACATCTATGTAGGGATCTTATCTGGCCCCATCGCTGAAGCAAACGAGCACCTCGCAGATGCCGAAGGACTGAGCTTGTGAGGTGGGGGCAGTATATTTAGCCCCATTTTACAGCCAGGGAAATAGAGGTTTGCTCGAGACATGCAGGGAATCAGTGGCACGACCAAGCTAGAGCTCAGACCTTCTGTGTCTGACCATCACCACAGGCTCCTTCCACAGCTGCCTGTGCGGGAGCAGGGGGGGGCTTTCTATCTGAGATCAGAGAATAGACTGGGGTGGGGCTGCTCCTCTCCTCAGCTTTTGGGGACCATTTAGGAGAAAATGGGTAGTTTCTCCCCTCGCCCATGTCGACCAGTGGAAGTGGCCACTCCAGTTTGAATCCTTCCTGTTGTCTGTTTCCTGTGGGTTCTCACTGCTTTTGCAAAGCTCAGGGCATGGGCAGGGGGTCATTTATCTCTGTGGGGCCTGTATGTTAACAGCTTGTTGTTTACTGCCTAAGAGCCCATTAATCCTGCGGGAGGGCTGGGAGGATGGGGGGGAAGAGTCTGGGTGATGCATTTTAGCAGCAGGAGAAGCATCCCGACTTGTGTTCCTGACGGCTGCTTTTCCTTGTGCCTCTCCCCGGGTTGGAGCAGAGAGCCCCAAGGGCACCTCATGCACTGGGTCACTTCAGAGAGATGGCCAAGCCCAGAGGTGGGTTATCTACCTCTGATGGGACTCCCACAGTGATGGGAGAATGCATGATTTGTGCATCTGTGCACCTCTGCTGGAGGGAATCCGAACTACTCAACGGTGTGTCATAGACCCCATGTTGCTAATAGCCAGTGGGGATTCTCCTCTAGTTCAAGTGGTGCTTTGAGAAACAAAGATCTGAATTCCATCCATGCTGTTGCCATGACATTTCAAGTGTGCAGCACAGTGACAGCAGTGAGGGAATTTTGGACCAATCTTTCTGTTTGGATAGCGCGGAGACTGCATGGTACATTACAGACATGGCCCCCGCTCCCTCACTTAGCACAGAGCAAAGCCACCACTGTTGGGATCTATGCGGAAGCACCCTGCGCTTAAAGAGAATGGAAATTAACTGGTATTGATACAAAACTGAAACTAAACGGCTGTCAGGGAATGAAACTTGAAACTCACTTGGCTTTACTCTGTGCTGTGTCGCCTAATGCACCTGCAGAGACAACTGCGGTTTCTGGGATATTTACCGATCCGGAGCTGCAGCTGCTCACCACCAAAGGCCTTGGGAAATTCCCACCCCTGGCCTTCCTTGTCTTTCCAAAATGAAACTCCTGGCACTAAGCCTACTGCAGGAAGGATGGTCGTGTGGTGAAGACATTGAGTGGGGACTAACACCGACTTCATGTGTGGCCCTGGGCATGACACATCTCTCTGGGCCTCTGTTCCTGTAGTGTCTAGGAATTGGATGGTCTCCCTTCAAATGGCCCTCTAGTAGGCTCCCAGCCTGATTTCCAGTGCGGAAGCCACCAGAACCTAGCAGCATGTTACATGTAGCTAGGCCTTGTATGTTTGTATGCAGTTAGTTAGTTGGAATCTGGCTGGCTGTGTGTGGTTCCTCAGATCCTTAACGTTGTGTCCAGAGCAAGGATGCAGTAGTGCCCGATAGGGGATAAAAACTCTTCCTCTGGCTGTTTTGTCCGTGTTGATTGCAAGTTTTATGGGGCAGGGACTGTCTTGTCCTCTGAATCTGTGCGAGGCCCGGCGCAATGGAGCCCTGATCTCAGGTGGGGCCTGTAGGTGCTACCATGATATAATAACAAAAGGAAGCCAGCAGCCCTGCTTGGGATGGAATTTGCTGGCACGGTTAAAAATCGCAGCGATGCCTTGGCTCTGGGCCCACTGCACAGCTCTCTCCCTCTGCGCTGGTGACGCAGGTTTTGTGTGCGTGTGTATCTTGCCGGTGCTTATCAGACAGCCGCTCTGAAGACACTGGCTCTCTTGCTCTGCAAGTGCTTCTTGCTGGCAGTGCCTGCATGGCCCATCACTCTTCCAGATTCAAATGGAAATCAACCAACAGAGAGGAGCAGGGCACAGTTCCCACCACGCGCCCTGGGAGCTGCACATCCGAGCAGCCCCTGTTCGCGTCTCAAAGCACGGAAGAGTTACACGCGTAAATACCCGCATATCATCCTGAGAGAGTTAGAGGAATAAGATTCATGATGGCAGACAGGGTAGCTTGAACTACAGGCAAGTGGGGTTACCAATCCCTCAAGCTTCAAGGCGTAAGCTCATCCTTGTTTGGGGTCAGGCAGGAGTTGGAGTGTCAGCCGGGGGGTGTCTGCACTGCACAAATAGCAACAGGCGCACTCTAAGGAATTAACCCCTTCCCAGGATGCTTCTGTCATTGGTCATGGTCAGAGACAGGACACGGGATTAGATGGGCCACGGGATTGTTCCACTAGGGAAGTTCCAACGCCTTTATCTAGGGATCCAGCGTGACCACATTATGGGCATGGCTACACAGCAGCTGGGAAGTGTAATTCCTGGTTCAGGTAGATGCATGCCCGGTGGCTCTACAAAAGTGTGGCCATGGTGGCATAGGGGATGGCTTAGGCTAGTTCACGCCCAGGGGAGTGGATGGGATTGCACTTGGGGAGACTAGTCCTAGCCCTCGCTGTCATGGCCTCGCTGCCATAGCTTGAACAGAGCTAGCACGTGTCCATCTGCCTGTGCCGGGAGTGACGCCTCCCGCCTGCTGTGCAGACAGACTCTGTCACTCGGAATCTCCGGGCCAGCTGCAGCAGTCGCCCTGGAGGCTCCTCCAAAGCAAAGGCAGCGTGATCTCGTGGAGCGGGTGCCTATGCTGCAAGCGAAGGTGTGATCACAACATGGGGAGGAAGTCCTTTGCTAACTTTAATCTAGCTAGCGCGGGTAACAGTAGTAGGAAAGACGTGACAGCACGGGCTAGCTGCTTGAGTATAAGCCAGCTGGGGACCCCGGATGTTCTCTGGTGGCTAGCCATGGCTACACTGCTCTTGTTCCCCGGGCTGTCTGGATTAAAGGGTACCCTTTAATATACCTACCCTGGCTGCAAACCCCCCTTCCCTTGCAGTGGAGGTGCACCCTGGCACTTGGCAGACCTGGGTTCAGCTCTTGGCGGTGCCCCAGACTCCCTGTCAAGTCATTTAGTCTTTCTGAGCCTCAGTTTCCCCATCTCTATCGTAAAGGGAAAATACTTCCCTGCCTCCCAGGGGATGATGTTTGTAAGGTGCTCGGATGTGATGTGGGCAGGGGCCAGGCAAGTGCCTAGACAGAGAGAACGGCTACATGACAACAGTGGCAGCCTCAACCCTACCTTAGACACCTAACTTCTGTGGGAGCTAGGGGTGTTCTGTCTCCCTGGCCATTAAGTCTTGGTAGAAACAAAGGGGCCAGCTGGAAAAACCAGTTCCGCCCACATCATGTGTGGTGGGCAAACTCCACCCCGTGGCCGGCTTCAGGGGCGGAGCTAGGAGAGTGGGAGGGGCCCCACTGACTGTATCCCTGCCCCCCACCATTGTGGATTAAAAATGGTATCTGCTCAAAGACCAGCTCTTTGTTTCTTACCGGCTCACCTGCCCCTGCTGTGTCTCTCCCCCACCCTCAGCCATCAACCTGCTTTCGGTGGCATTGCAGTAGCCTCAGTGCAGAGATGCCAGCTGAATGAGATGCCACTAGCCAAGGGCTGTGACTTTAGGGAGCGGGGGCATGAATAGAAGGACTATAGTAGCATTCACAGATTCCCTGGCCAGAAGGGACCAGTCTGATCATCTAGTCACTGAGAGCCCTTGACTGCTAGATCAGGGCCTGATTGTGTAAGGTGCTCTGTGCACACATAGTGAGACGCAGTCCCTGCCCCAAAGAGTGAAAAGATAGGACAGAATTATTATCCCCTCTTTACAAACAGGGAATCAAGGCAAAGAAAAACTAAGGAATTCGCCTGTGGTCAGAGACAGAGCTGGGAACGGGACTCCGAGCTCTCGTGTTCCAGATCACTGCCCAACCTTTCCTGAGCAAGCGAAGGCTTAAGCAGTAAAGATCCCACTCTTGGTACAGACAGACCTGCTCCCAAGCCCTGCACCTGAGCTTTGGGACCACTCTGATTTGGATCTACACTCCTTAGCTGGGGCTCCTGTCCAATTCCCAGAGCCTTGTGTTGACAACCTCCCCACCCTGCTCTGTCCGGTTCAGTCGAGTGCAGCATCTCAGCTGAAATTGGATCTGAAGTTTTTCCCTTAGACAAGCAGGCTCTGTTGCTCTGATTTGTGATGCTATTTAAGGCATGCACCATCATTCCTTCTCCCCTCTCAATGCTTTTATTCTTCTTTGGCCAATAAACTTCCCTGGCTGGTGTCTTCAGTTTTTCCCCATATTCTTGATGCCTTTGGTGACCTGTCTCTGGGGTTCCATCTGGCGTGGTCTCTCAGCTCTGGGCAGATTTTTCAGAAGAGCTCCGGGCCATGTTTTCGTGAGCTCAGCACCCATTTAAGCACGTGAACCAGGGCCAGGTTCTCCAAATAGCTCCGCACCCAACAGGCAGGCACTATGCTGAGCCATTCTGAACATTCAGACTCTCCGGAGTTGTCTCCTCAAATGGACGTTGGCTGCCGGCATGACGCATACAAGTAATACTGCCTTGCATTTTTACAGTGCTTTGCACCGCAAGACTTGGGTCTGATTCATTCCTGGTGCATCTCCACTGTCTTCAACGGCATTACAGCAGGGATGAATTTGTCCTCCTGACCCTTTGGGCCACCCAGGAATGTAAGCACAGGACCACTCTGATAATCAGTAATAAAGTATATGATACTGGATGAGTTGTGTCCCTTCTGTGACTCAGTTTCCTCATCTGTAAAATGGGGCAAATGATACTGACCTCCTTTGTAAAGTGCTGCTGAGATCTACAGATAGAAAGCACTCTGTGAGAGGTAGGCATTTGATTTATTATTATTACATAAGCAGCTAATGTAATTTAATTTCTATAGTATCTTTTCATCTCCCAAGAAGCGCAAAGTACATTACAAACTATACAAGGGAACAACTTAATCCATTACAGAAATGCAGCCACCTCTGGTGTGGAAGGCAGCGTGTATAATTGTGAGTAGGCAGTGGGGCAGGCAGGAAATTATGTCCGACAGGACTCCGGAATCTCCCGGCACAAGGCCCTGAACCCTGCAGAGCCTCATGACTTCAACAGAGTCCCATGTGGGAGTTAGGTTCGGATCTATGCTGGCCGCACCCTAACACTGCACAATAAATGAGAGACAAATATTGCTAAGGTGTCAGGCTTCGTTTAAGAAAAGCCAGGATTTCTTAGACCTTAGAGAGCTCGGCATGTAGCCCCGTGTATTACCACTAGCCAGAACCGTGCCCTTTTCGGCTATCCAGTTATCATTGAACTCTTCAGTTCAGGTTCACTCTTCAGGCTCTCTACTTCCACACCCTTTAAATCTGAGAGACAGACAGATGGCTGCATCCCTTCATTGCCCGGTTTGTTTCTGATGACCGCAAGTTCATCTTCCCAGTATTTTGGCTCCTACATCTTCTCCTGGCTTTTCTGCCCTCCGTCCTAAAGAAGAAGTTCATCACCACAACGCGGCACATGCTGGATCAGTCTATTGCTGTATGCCTCGGTATAGCAGGGAAGGTCACTGGGGTTTGGACTTCTGCTGGCCGTTGCACAGCAGTCTTTGCAGGATGGTTAGAACTGGGGATCGGGAGCTCCGGGTGCTGTTCCTAGATCTGCCTGCGGATTGGCTGTGGGATCAGAGGGAAGTCACTTCCCCTCTTGGCAGCCTCCCGATTCAATGGGTGCCCTGTTGGCGGTGAGAGAGACCCTGCCTGGGGTGCAGTGGGGGAGGTGGCTCCACTCAGCATCTGGACCTGGCTGGGCAGAGCTGGGAGAAGCCCAGCACCCTGCTGCCGGCATCCCTTCTGCCTGCGGACAGGGTCATGCAGCAACATGGCCGGGAGCGGTTCCACCATGGCGCATAGCCACACGTGGGTTCTCACACACAGGAGTGAATGCAGCTTCCCCCTTTGCCCCTATGGCTTGTCTTTGCACCCTGGGTTTCATGATTTCTATGCGTGCAATTGAACCTGTGAACCCCTGCTACAGCTGGCCCTGCCTCTTTAGGGATCTGTGACATAAAGCCATCCCTTGCATACAGGTTAGTCACTAGTATGGGGCTGTCGTTTTTATAGAATCATAGAATATCAGGGTTGGAAGGGACCTCAGTAGGTCATCTAGTCCAACCCCCTGCTCAAAGCAAGACCAATCTCCAGTTAGATTTTTGCCCCAGATCCCTAAATGGCCCCCTCAAGGATTGAGCTCACAACCCTGGGTTTAGTAGGCCAATGCTCAAACCACCAAGCTATCTTCCCCCCGCAGCGCTGCCATCGCTGAAGAGCTGACACAGGCAGCCAGGTTTCCAGGAGCGCCCAGCGTCTTGGCTGTTGAACACTGGTCTCAGTTGTGGGTGCTGAGCCTGTGAACATCTGGCCCTGAGCAGTCTTGAAACCCCCACCCCAAGCCAGGAGAGCATCCCCCCTAAATAAGGTCTCCGGGTGCCTGCTTCGAGCTCCGCAGAGAGACCAGGGGACCATTTTGCCTCCTTGCAATTTCGTTCTCCTTAAGAATATTTCCTTCTCTGCAGTGGCTCTTTCCTTGGTGGCTGGTGGAGGGAGGGCACTGGGTCTAAGTGTATTTGATGGATAATTCCTCATTACCTTAATGCATTTGCAAGCTGGGATAATTGATGGATGTTTAACAGGATGTATTTCCGACAGCCGGCTGGAGAAATGGACTCTCATTACTCTGCAAATGTTTCTTCTTACTATTGAACTCTTTTGTTTCAATTGATCCTCACATTTCCCATCATTCATTGCTCATTAGTAATCCCTCAAGCAGCTGCTCCCTTCAGCCCTGCTCCTCCTTGGCAGAGCCATCACTCATCTTCCCCAGCCTGGCAGCCAGTTCTACCTGGGATGCTGGGAGATTGGCGGGGGGGCAGGGGCTGGACGCTTTAGCAGGCATTTGCAAGGGGAGGGGGCAGACTTGTGTGTCTTTTCAAAACTAGCCACAGATCTGTGCTGCACAAGAACACACGAGATCTCCCTCCCCTATACACACGTTGGACCTTGACTCTGCTAGTTACACTGAGGCTCATTTATGTCTGAGGTGAAATATGGCGGCCTAAGAATCCCCCTGTGCAGGAGGCCTCCCCAGGCAGTGCCCTGCTCCCAGCCTTCAGTGTGAGGCTGTGTCGGGGGAGAGGCTTGTGGGCCCTGCATGTCTCCTGTCTGTTTTCTAGGGCCTGTGGGGAACTATGGGAAGCAGAGTGTAAATTAGAGCAGCCACAGGGCTGATCTAACTTAAAACAGAAGTTAGGCTGGCTCTTCTAGAGCCCTGGAAGGAGGGGAGCACAAACGTGGCTTAAAACCAGCGAGAGAGGAAGGATTGTCCAGTGCACTAGCCTAGGACTTGGGAGATGTGGGTTCAGTTCCCTAGTCTGCCACAGACTCCATCTGAGACATTGGGGACATCACTGAACCACTCTGTGCCTCAGTTTCCCCACCTGTATAATGGGGATGACAGTGCTCCCCTACTTCACAAAGATGCTGTGAAGCTAAATACATTAGAGATGTTTCGAGATGCTCAGAGGCTCTGGTGATGGGAGCCACATAAGTACCTTAGGTAGATCTGCCCCCAAGCCCAGCAATGGTGTAACTCAGAATGGACTCACAGGATACTGTGCATGTTTATCTATCAGTTCTCAAGACCTGGTTGTGTTGCACGTGTCATGTCCACACACGCACCAGTGCAAAGGAGGCATAAAATGCTCCTGAATGAGAACTCTCGACTCATGCTGGGGTAGCTTGTCACGCTCACTTTGTACTGGTGTGAATGCCAACCCAAAGCGCAAGGCAGGGTAGAACCTGACACTGTGGGCCTAATTCTTCCCTTCCTGACCCCCACAGTCATGCCAGTGTATTTCCATTGGCCTCCACGGAGATACCACTGACTGACATCAGGCGAAGCGAGAGGAGGCTCAAGCCCTGACTAAATCCACAGCCGTAGCCCTTTGCTGTACAGCACGGGGACAAAATTAAGCCAAGTGAAATGTTAGGCCGGATATCCCTGGAGGAAAAAGGTCCTGCTGGTAAGATCACCCATTAGATTCTGGAATTGGCATTGGAGGGAAGTGGAAGCCTCATTGCTTGAATCATTTAAAGCTGGACTGGGTAAAGACCTCAAGTATAGGAAACACTTCTGCAGTGGTCTCTAGAAGATGCACCATTTTGGACCTAATGGGGCTTTGAGCTCTGCAGTGTCTATGATTGTATAATAACAGTCCACCATCAACAGAGTAACTACTGGCTAACGCAACACACGTGCAGAGCATGGTAACTGCATAGTCTCAGAGATGCCTTTGAAATCACCCAGAGAGTTACCATATAACTCACAGGAAATTAGCAATATGAAAATCAAAGATCAATTACCATATAGCTTGTGTTCATGATAACCCTCTAGCGTATGAGGCAGGAGTAACTAGATAAGACCCTGTGATTACGAAGCACTTATGTGGTCAATAGTTACTGTGTAATTAAAAGGTTCCTCTCCTTACTTAGTTCTATGCGCTTGGGGTTACAACCTCTCCTGTCTTGTCCTGCTGGAAGAGAAAACAGTAACGGTGGGATGATGGGACTTGAGGATGTTATATCATGATGGCGCGACACCACCGAGGAATATTTCCCCCCTAATCTAATTAAATGTGGGCACTTTTTCATGCTGCGACCAAAGGATGAGATCTTGAATTCTCCTGCCATGTGGGGATCTCAAAGCCCTATCCGCCCACTGCAGGGTGGGACTTTCAGAGAGGCCCCAATGGGGCTGGCATCCAACTCCCATTGAAGCCACAGGGACTGTCTTTTCATCATACTGCGCCAAGCACAAGGGGGCCCTAGTCTGGCATGTAGGCGCTATTGCAATACAAAGAAGTGAAATGACCTTCACAAAGTGAGCCAGTGGCAGAGCTGGGAACAGAACCCAGAGGTCTTGACTCCCAGTCCTGGACTTTCACTACTAAATCAAGCTCCCCTTTTGTTATGCAGAGCATGAGGAGAGCTGTAGATTCTTACAAGCCACGCTGGCAAAGTTGACCCTGTAATTTGACATGCTTGGAGGGAAGCACTCTGGATTTCCTGTGGTGGCCACACTTTTTATCTTTCTGCCCAAACTGACTAGAAGCCCTGTGCTTGAGGACATTCCCCCCTGTTTCTATTGAACCATTCTAGCGTCTTTCCCCAACAGCCTTGCAAGTAATTAACAATAATGGGAGGTGGGGGGAAGTACTTAAATTAGATCTTGACACCAATCCAATGAGAACTGCTGCTGTGTTAGATGAATTCACTGGATCATTTTCTGTTCATGGAGTGGCTCATGATTTGTCTTGTATGGGCTGGTCATTTGAAATGAGTTGCCAGAAACTCCTGGTCTGTGAATGGTGCTAGGGGGCTATTCATTGCAAAAATTCAGTGTTGGACACGTGGGTCACATGATGTTTCTGTTCCTTGATTGGATAAGTGTCCTTCTTAGAATCAGGCTTCTGATGCAAATACCTGCAGTTACCTTTATGGAAAAAGTCCTATAGAATTAAATAGGGATAAAATTGTCTAGGACTCTGTACAAATTATTCTAAAATTATAGTACTATCTAGCGCTTTTCATCCATCTCAATGAGAGGAGGTCAGCATAATTTTATAGATGGGAAAACTGAGGCACGGAGCGGGGACGTTGCTGGTGACCTTGAGCAGTACTAGGAAGAGAACCCAGGTTTCCTAAAAGTCAGTCCCATGCGCTATCCACTAGGCTGTGCTGCCTTTCTCTGGGGTTTATTTAACTATCCTACAGAATTCTGTAGTAGGGATTTAATTTTCAGATCTCTAGGATGGTCCATAAAAAGCTATAGAAAGTCCATCACTTTCTGCTACATTCTGCAGGCCCTTCTCGATAAGGGTCTGAATTCAGAATTCACCCTGCAAGAGTATTCTATTTAATAATTTGCTCTTCCCTCAGTCAGGCCTGCCAGCCAATGTGTGAGTGTCCTGTTTCTGCAAAGTGAACAGAGACCAAGCAAATTCCTTTAACAAGCTAACCGAACCTTTGAGGAATATACACAGGGCTGTGTCATTGCCCAGGCTGAGTGAACGCATTGGCTTGGATTTTCCCCTGCTCTGCAACTTGTGTCATTACTTATGCCTGTTCAAAGAAGGCATAAAATGCCACCAAAGCAAGGCACTGGGAGCTCTTTGGGACAGGGACAGTCTTGTTCTCTGTTTGTACAGCACCTCGCGCGGTGGGGTCCTGGTCCGTGACTGGGCTCTGAGACGTTGCAGTAAAATATATAATAACCCCAGTGAAGTTAGAGGTGTTGCAAGTGTTTAACGGAGATCGACCTTTGGCCTGAAGTCTTGATGCATTAACTTTGGCAACCTTTGGAGATGCTGTCACACCGATAAAGATGTTGCAATTGAAAAGCTAAGGTGAAGCGCTGGTTCTGGGCAGCAACGCCAGGAACTTCAGGGGGTTGATGAAGCTCCTGCTGGCTGTTCCCAGACACGTGGGGCCAGATTCCAAGCACTCGGCACCTACAGCTGGGGCTGGATTTTCTACACAGCTCAGTGCCCTATGTACACCCAGCATGCTGGGCCTTGTCACTTCTGGGCTCTTTATCTTAGGGCCGAAGTGGGAGCTGAGCTCTTTGGAAACTCCAGCCCTAAGCACGCTAGTAACAAATTTTATTGCACATTTGAGCACTCCCTGGTATGACAAAGCAGGGAAAAATATTTCCTCCATGGGAACCCAATAACAGTAAACATTAGGTGTCATGAAAGCATCAGGCCTTAGCTCTTTCTGTTACAATAGCATTGAGAATGAATGGTTTGGGTCGCTGGTAATCGAATAGGGAGCCAATCAATTGGGCAGACAGATGGGTTTGCCTGACTGTCCTCTCGAAGGCTGTGCCACAGGGCAGGGGCTGGGGTTTTTTTGTTCTGGACATACTGCACCCAGCACAATGGGGTCCAAATCCCAGACTGGGCCTCTGCCTTCTAGTGCAATACAAACAGATCACAATAAGGAGGGAACCCAAATCTCCATCCTGTGTGGATGTAGGTTATGGGCTGCCACCCATGAGCATGTTCAGGATCTTTGGCTCTGACTCTCCGGGGACTGCTGTGGCTATGGAACCAGGGCCGATGAGAGGGTGGGGGGAAGCCGGTACAAATTACCGGGGCTCGGCGGTCTGGAAGGGGGCCCGGGGCCGGCTTCCCCCCCGCCCCCTCGTCGGCCCTGTTTAGCCGGTCCGCCCTTGCTGGGGGGCCCGAAAAAATTTTTTCACTGGGGCCCAAACCCGCTCTCAGTGGCCCTGTTAGGAACATGGGGCTGGCCCCTGCTAGGACACCAGGAGTTCCAGACTCCTGGGGTTGCTGATGGAACTGGTGACTTTCCAATCAGGCTCAGGCTAGTGGTCACCAAAGGTGGCTGCTGCTGTTGGCTGTTCAGTAGCCTGTGTGAAGAGGGGCTCAGTGTAATTGCTGGTGGACAGGTCCCCCCTCACAAAACCCACCACTGGATTTGGAGCCCCTTTGTCAGCAAAAAGCCAGGCCTGACTTGGGGGACTCTGAACTCCCTTTCCCCTGGGATGAAGAGGAAAAGCTCAACTGGCTTTGTGGCTAAACGCCAGTCTCTAGGGCTGTTAATCCGTCACCTTTCACCAGCGCCAAACTCATTTAAATAATCCCATGCGTTTTCCTGCATGAAAGTGACAGACTGTTCTTGGGGAAGAGGCGGGCGTGGGTGCTGGACACCCTCAGAAATATGGCTGTAATGGTCAGTAATGATAAAAAGCGGCTGCTGTCAGAGACCTCTCAGCATTAATACACCTGGGAGGCCTTCACCTCTCCCGTCAGCTGCTCCCTGCACGGATTCCAGGAAACCATTATCAGAGTCTCTCTTCTTCAATGTGCTCTAAAACTATCAGGGCTCCTTATCCCTCATCCGTGTACTTAGCAGCATCAGTTATTGACAGCTGCTTCCAAACAAGGAGAGAGAAGGAGAGATCTTCTTGGAGCAATTCTGTTCCCATTGACATGCTGACATTTCCCCAAGACCAGGAAGGGCCCAGGGGTGCCCTGGGGACTTAGGAGAACTCTACCTCTTCCCCATAGGATCTCATGGTCTCAGTCTCTTGTAGAGAATGAGGGAGCGAAGAAGAGAAAATAAAGAGCAAGAGAGGCAGGGAGGTGCTCCCCTGGCAGCCAAAGTCCTGTGTGCAGGAGATAATGGTCTCTCTGGCCCATCGGAAAATCATTAAGGGCCAGATTTTCCAAAGAGCTCCCCTCCCATTCAGACCCCTAAATAACCAGCCAGATTTTTCAAACAAGCTCAGTCCATTGGATGCTGAGATCTTTGGGGGAATCTGCCCATCGGTGTCACAGCCGGAGCTGGGCTCTCTGGAAAATGTGGCCCTTATTTGGGTGCCTAAAAAGGGAACTGAGCTCACTGGAAAATCTGTTTCCAGTGGTGGGCGCTGAGCCCTTGAAAATCTGGTCTGAAGAGTGGCTCCTGGGTGCTCCCAGGCTGGGACGTTCCAATTCAATGGCATTGGCTGCCTGATGTCCTCAAGCCGTATTAAACCTACAAGCTGTCACCTGGTTTTTCAGGCAGATGAGCACAAGAGGGGAAAGAGACTGACAGTAAGAGCTGGGGTGCTGAAAGCTTGTGTTCTCTCACTCCTTCCCTCCAGAAGAGCACTCTCCCCCCCCGCCCCCCCCGCCCTTCCCTGGCATTCGCATCCCCTCCCGCCCCCCATCCATGCACTATCCATCAGTGATGCCTCAGAGGACTCCATGGCGCAGCGTGCTCTCTGTCCTTCGTAGATTTCATCAGCGTTGGACCCGCTGCCTTTCCACCCTGGTGCACCTTGAACTTGCTTCTAAAATTAACCTTAAAGCTCAAGCATCTCTGTTACTGGAGCGAGAGAGGCCGAGATGGATTTATCGCTGCCCCGGAGAGCTGTAATGTGAGCAACTCCCCAGCGATTACAAGGAAGGAGCAACCCCAATCCATCAAACCCACTGCGCAGAACAGCAGCTGGACGGATCCCCCTGTTAGCTCCCCGTCAGGCTGCTGTGCTGAAAGGGAGGAGGAGGAGCTGGGGTGAGGAGGGGGTGGCCCCCCCATCACAATTCCTGCAGAAAGCGGCATAAGCAGCTAGGCGTGGGGCAGATGGGAGCTAACTGTGTCCTCGATTAGGAACCTGGGTTACTTCTAGGGCAGGCAGTTGATCGGTCTGCCTGCCTGTTCCCTGGCTCCCCTTTGACTTGATTGTACCCCACATTAAAGGGACCACAGCTAAAACCCATTGTGTCCTCCCCTACCCCCCATATAACTTATGGGTCTAAATGCATGCAAGTCCAGTGCGTCCAGATCTCCTCCCACTCTCATCAGTTTGAGGCCAGGGTAACCCCATTGCATGACTCCAGATTCACACTGGTGCAAGCAAGGGCAGAATCAGGCCCAATATTTTTTGGTTGGCCCCATCTCTGTAATGGGCCTGAAACCTAAATCCTCTCCGTTGCCGCTGAACTTTGGGGATGGACAGGTTCGGATCAGGACCTGGATCCACACCTCCCAGGCTGCTTCTTGAATTTACAATGGGCCAAGCCAACCTCTGGATCGAGCCAGGGTCAGACAAAATGATGGGGTCTAAAGTAGCCGTTACCACTCAAGAAAGAGATCTTGGAGTCAGTGTGGATAGTTCTCTGAAAACATCTGCTCAATGGGCAGCGGCAGTCAAAAAAGCTACCAATGCTGGGAACCATTAGGTAAATAATAAAACAGTAAATATCATAATGCCACTGTATAAATCCATGGGACGGCCACACCTGGAATACTGCGAACAGTTCTGGTCACCGCATCTCAAAAGAGATGTATTAGAACTGGAAAAAAATACAGAGGGGGGCAACAAAAATGATTAGGGGGATGTAACCACTTCCATATGAGGAGATGTTTTAAAAAAGACGGGGACTGCTCAGCTTGGAAAAGAGACAACATGGTGGGAGGGGGGATCTGGGAGAGGTCTATAAAATCATGAATGGTGTGGAGGAAGTGGACAGGGAAGTGTTATTTACCCCTTCAAATAACATAGGAACTAGGGGTCACCCAATGAAATTAATAGGCAGCAGGTTTAAAAGACACACCAGGAAGTATTTCCTCACACAACGCACAGTCAACCTGTGGAACTCATGCCAGGGGATGCTATGAAGGCCAGAAGTATAACTGGGTTCAAAAAACATAAGATCCGTTCCTGGAGGACAGGGCCATCAATGGCTATTAGCCCAGGTGACTGGGACACAACCCCATGCTCTGGGTGTCCCTAAACCTCTGACTGCCAGAAGCTGGGAGTGGATGACCGGGGATGGATCACTCAATCATTGCCTGGTCTGGTCGTTCTCTCTGATGCATCTGGCATCATCCGTTATCAGAAGACAGGATTCTGGGCTAGATGGGCCATTGGTCTGACCCAGTCTGGCTGTTACTATGTTCACCCCAGCTATAACCTCACTGCCTTTGGTATCCAGGCTGTCCCCTTTGTCACCACTCCCGTAGCTGCCCCCTGGGCTGCCTCTACAGACTTTGCTGATCACTAGATTCGCACATGGCCCAGCACCACCAAATTGCCCGGCTCTGGGTAAATTATGCCTTTGGCACTCAGTCTCCAGTAGGGCAGAGGAGTCGCGCCCACTCTGACTCTTTCCTTCCTTCCCCATTGCAAGGTTTGGGGTGTCTGCTCTCCATTGCAGGCAGCTGCTGTAAGTGGCTCTGGCAGTGGCCTGTGGCTCTCATTGTTCCCCAAGAACTGGTGCCCCCAAGCTGACGGAGGTTGGGGAAGGAGGGGGGGGGAATCAGGCTGCAGGTCTCCTCCCTCTCTGGTCCCAGTGCCAGAGGGGGAGCTCAAGGCTCAGCATTGAGTTGCTGTCCCCCTCCGTGCCCAACGTATCAAGCCTCTGAGCTGTCTGTCCAGTGCAGGACTCTGCCAAGCGCCCACTCCAGCGTGTCCCTGGCCTCAGACCAGCTCTGAGGGGGCAGCAGGGAGGACTGGAAGGGGGCACCCACAGCCAAGTGGGTTGTAGGAGACAGGATGAGTGAGGCCTGTGCCCAGTTCTGGGAGGGGGTAGAGAAAAGGCCTGGGAATCAGGGCTTCTGGGTTCAAGTCCTGGCTCTGCCCCTTGGGCAAGTCACATCCCCTCTCTGGGCCTCAGTTTACTTGCCTGTGCAGTGGAGGATCCCCACCTCACAAAGGGCTTTAGGGTGTGTTAGCTCAAATCTGTCAGTGCTACAAGGGTGAGCTGTGTCCTTAGAGCAGTGGCTCCCAACAAGGGTCTATGTATCCCTGGGGGGGATTCAGAGGTCTTCCGGGGGTACTCAACTCATCTAGAGCAGGGGGTTCTGTGATGGGTTTAGGGGGATCACAAGTGCAGGGCCAGCATTGCGGGTGCCAACTGCCCGGTGCCCCACAAAGATCAGTTACATGCTTCAGCCCTGGGGCTTGGGCTTCAGACAAGGCTCCCAAGTGAAAAACTGGCTCAAGTATCGCACTGAACTGTAAATACAATATTTATATTCCTGTCGATTTCTTTCCCAATTCTATAGGACAAATGAGAAAGTCGGCGATTTGTCAGTACTAGTGGCTGGGACACATCTGTATTTTTAGGTCTGATTTTGTAAGCAAGTAGTTTTTAAGTGAGGTGAAACTTGGGCTACGCAAGACAAACCAGCCTCCTGAAAGGGGGACAGTTGTCTAGAAAGGCGGAGAGCCACCGGCTTAGAGAACAGCCACCCCTGGCACTTGGGGGCATGTGGGTCCCACCCCAGCTCTGTGTGGCCATCCCCTTTCTGTGTAATGGGCCCAGCAGCACGTGTGCTCTGGACCCCTCGCATGGTGCCAAGTATCAGGGGGTAGCCGTGTTAGTCTGTATCCACAAAAACAACAAGGAGTCCGGTGGCACTTTAAAGACTAACAGATTTATTTGGGCATAAGCTTTCGTGGGTAAAAAACCCACTTCTTCAGATGCAGGGAGTAACTTTCACTCCCTGCATCTGAAGAAGTGGGTTTTTTACCCATGAAAGTTTATGCCCAAATAAATCTGTTAGTCTTTAGAGTGCCACCGGACTCCTTGTTGTTTTTCTGGACCCCTCCTAACTCTAGCAAAGGTCGGATCTGGACCCAGACTGAGGGCCCATCTCTCCGTAAGTGGTACGTAACAGTAATATTTCATGGGGCTGGGCCCATCCACCTATTGCTTCTTGGCAAATGACTTCCCCTCCTCATGGCTGGGTAAGCGGCAGCACCCTGAAATGGGGCCGTTGCCTCCTTGCCAAGCATCCCCTGGCGAGTAGTGGAGGAGATGCAGCCAGCATCCCTGCTATGCCAGGGGCTTTGCCCAGCACAGAGCAAGAGGCCTGGACTCTCCCTTCCACCTCCCTCCCACCCTCTGAACAGTGTGTTGGGCTCTGATAATCTTCTGAGAATTACCAATTGTTCCCTCGAATGTCATTTCCATCTGTAATTGGAACACGAGCTGAAACAAAGCAGCGGCGGCCCGATAAGCCGCCGCTGGGAAAAACCTTTCTCTCCTCTCCAGCGCGGCGTGCGAAGCTGCAGAGAGCTGATAAAGCCGAGAGCGCCCTGCCTTCCTGGGGAAATGGCCCTCGCAGCCCCTTCCCCGGGGGGGTGAGGCTGTGTGATGGAAGTGGGTGGGGGGAATGGACTCGTGTGGTTGGTGCGCGGGGGGTGGCAGTGAGGGGGAATCCGTGGGACAGACTAGGGAAAATCTCAAGCAGAGAAACATGTTCCAAGCCCAGTGCAGCTACGCTAGCAGCAGTGGGATGGCTAATGTGAGCATCACTTAACAAATGGGGAGGAGGGGACGGATGGGTGGGTGCTCAAGGCCTAACACTTGGACTCCTGGTTCAGTTCCTAGCTCTGCTACAGACTTCCTGGGTGACCTTAGAAAAGTCACGTAATCGCGCCAGGCTTGCCGAGTTGCACCGTTTTAACGACGGGTGTGATTTCCAAACTGCTCATGAGAACTCACCTGGTTCAGCTTAAAGCCAGGCTTATTTCCATTCGCGTCAGTCAACTGGGATCAGGCTGACGCTAAACCGAAAGGGGAGCGTCCACACTGGTTTAACCAAAGCAAAGAAAGCTTGTGTGCAGATTAGGCCCCAGTTTTAGTAGGAGACACTTCACGTGGCAGTAACCGACATCTGCCTCCTGTGGGGTTCTTGAACTTTCCTCTGGAGCTGGCTGCTGGTGGAGGCAGGATACTGGGCTAGGTGGCCCCGGGGTCTAATCCAGTTTAGCAATTCGTATGGCCCTCATTTTCCCTATCTGTAAAATGGGGATCCTAACCCTTCCTCTCTCCCACTCCTCCTCTATCACCTGTGAGCTCTTCAAGCGGGAACTGTGGGTCTGTACAATAGCTAAAGCAGTGGGGCCCTGGTCTGAGTGGGGGCCTCGCAGTGCTACAGTATTACGTGTAACAAATGGTAGCTTCATTTTCTTCTTGTTAACTCCCAGGACCGCTGGGATCAGCAGTGAGTTCATCACCTTTTCACCCGGAAGCTGAGGCAGTTTCCACACGCGGAGCCTCTATCTGTCCAAAGTCACACGGTAAGTCAGCGGCAGAGCTGCCAATAGAATCCACTTCTAGACATGGATCCCCACCCCTGTGCCTAGGCTGGGAGCCTATTCCTGCCACTGACTCACTGTGTGACTTGGGATTGGTCACTGTCTCCGTGCCTCAGTTTCCTTCATCTGTAAAAGACAAAAATCATTAATGCTTGTAAAGGGCTTTGAGTTCATGGATGGGAGGAGCTCCTGTTGGGCAAAGTGTTACAGTACCGGCCTACGGACCCATTGCTTCTGTGACCAACTCGAGATGCAGCCAGTCCTCTAGCTCTGCATTGTACAAGTAAACCTAGTAACAGGTGCAAGCAGGCAGGCTTCCTGGATGCCCTTCTCCCACATCTGGTGTCTCAGCAAGAGAAGGGTTTGAAGGTCCGATGAGGTTAACATGAAGCCCTAGGACTTCCTAGCCTCGGATGGTAGGACACGGTGGGATATCCCACGAGTAGAGCAGGGTACACGTTCTGGCATCTATTGGCTGACTCGAACTCGCTGGAGAAAAGCACAGCCGAGGGAAGTGATGTCTGGGTTATTGCTCAAGCGGAGTTGTGTTTGGGACCTGGAACTCAACGGCACTATAACACGAGCTAGCTCTCGTTGGCCAGAGATCTCCAAGCACTTTACAAGAGAGGGTCCGTGTCCTTATCCTCCGTTTATAGATGGGGAAACTGAAGCACAGAGCAGGGAAGTGACTTGCCCAAGGCTGGCGGCAGAGCTGGGACTAGAACCCAAGACACACCCTTGTTGATGAAAACAGCTGTCACCAATGACCCTCTCCCCCGTCCTGCCCCGGGGGCCTCTCCTTAGTCCTTTCTCACTACCAAAAGCCCCAACACAGAGTAAAATCAACTCTAATTCAGTACGTTCTGATTGCCCAGGCAGGGCTGCTGTTGGTGTGAGTTTGCTGCAGTTTTCAAGGGTCCCTGCCCTCTGGCTTAGGTCTGATATACCAGAGGTCACAAGGCTTTGCCGGGGTCTATCCAAGGCAGGAAAGAGCCGGTGTGGGAAGGCAGGGATGCCTCATCCAGCCCCCCCACGTGGAGGAGAGGAGCAGCTGGAGAGGTGGTGACCAGCCAGGCACACTCATCTCTTCCTCCATTTTTCCTCCACACACAGCACTGACCCACACCCAGGCAAACGCCTGCTGTTGTTTTAACCTCCAGCTACGCTGTTCTGGCTCTGACATGCATGGGGAGAGGAGGTCACCAGCGCTTCCCCTCTCTAGCACAACCCCGTTGCCCTAGCAACCCCATCAACATGGTCCCCTGATGCCAAGCCAAGTCACCCCAAGGATGAACAGTGTCCCCCACCCCCACCCCATGTGCTCTTGTCTCTGTCTTGCCCCCACCCTGTTGCCTTGAGTCAGAGAAAGCTGACTCGTCTCTTCCAGCAGCACCTAGAGGCCTCAGCTGGAATCAGTGCCCCTCACTGGGCTTCTAGTCTAAAGGCAAGAGACATAGGGTGAGTGATGAGAAGGATGGTTATCCCCATTTGGGGAAACTGAGGCACATAGAGACTAAGTGACTTGCTCACGGTCACACAGGAAGTCTGTGGCAGAGCCAGGATTGAACCCACATCTCCAGAGTCCCAGCCCAGTGCTTTCATCACAAGAGAAACCTCATTCCCCTTGTTGTATCCTGCACATGTGGGAAAGGGACAACTGAGTGACCTTAAACCTTGTATCCCTTGGGCCTCGGTGAGACCCCTTCTGTGTTTGCCCCCTGTGTTTACATTCACTTTAAAGACCATGCCAACCAAAGTGGTTTCTGAGATGGTTTGGGCCACCAGGATGGCAAGGGTGGAACCCTGGGCCCTACGTTCCCCCAGCAGAACGGCCCTCGAAAGGGGATTGGGAGAGGCAAACCGGGACACTAGAATCCATCTGAGCTGGAATTGGGTTTACACCTGGACTCCCAAATGTGGAGTAAAGGCTAACGTGGATGGTGGGCCCTGAAGGTGACCCATTCCTTTGGGCTGGTCTACAGTGGCGGTGTGGGGGATCGATCCAAGATACGCAACTTCAGCTACGCTATTCGCGTAGCTGAAGTCAAAGTATCTTGGATCAAATTACCTGGGGTCCAGACGGCGCGGGATTGACGGCCGTGGCTCCCCCGTCGACTGCGCTACCGCCGCTCGCTCTGGTGGAGTTCCGGAGTCGACGGTGAGCACGTTCGGGGATCGATATATTGTGTCTTAACGAGACGCGATATATCGATCCCGGATAAATCGATTGCTACCCGCCGATACGGCGGGTAGTGAAGACGTACCCTTTGTCTCATGCTCCCCATGTACCTACTGTGGCTGTTCTCCCTGCTGTGCCCCCGTCTGAGGCCTGTGTGACTTGAGGGCAAGCCCATGGTCCTTGGGAAGCTTTGCCTTTCCCCTGTGGAACTTGTCATTGGGCCTGTCAGCCCCTCCGCTAGGAGCTGGGGAGGAGCCCCTGAGTGGGGGCTGGAGTCCCTCTTCCTTCAGCAATTTCCACTGCTCTGGGGAGGAGCGGGGGGATGCAGCAGCTCATGGAGCCCAGAGTGGAACGCCCTGGGGCCAGGCCTCGCACTATGGAACTCACCATCCCCCCAGGGACTCCCCACGGCTACTGGAGAGACAGCTAATGACAGCCACCCAAAACACCATCTTCCATCAGTGCCTAGCCAGAAGACTGGGTCCCATCATGCCACCAGCATGAGCCCCAGTAGGGCACAACACAAGACTCCTCTTGCAGCCAAAGCTTCCCTCCCCGCGGATGGCTGGAGACAGAAGAGTGGCCCAGCAATGTGCTGTTGGTCTTTCCTCACGGAAAGAGAAGAATGGTACGAGGGGGAGAGAGAGCCCTCCCAGAAAATATCAGAGGAAAGGAAGAGACGGTGGTAGAGATCTGAACCATGGTGAGAACCTTGGGGAAGTCACTTCACCTCTCTGTATCATGAGCCACCATAACTCTTAATTCTCACCTACCAGCTTGACAGCATTTGGGAGGTCCATGGAGCAAGCCATTCTAGCAATGCTGAAAGAACTCCCAGAGGTCCCCCTGCCATCTGGGATAAGCCCCAGGCCCGCTGTGGCTGGCAAAAGAGATCCAGCAGCATATACAAGCCTGGCTTTGCCAACACCACTTTTGGAGAGGGGAGCCTCCCAGCGGCTGTAAAGAGGGCCATAGCTCGGGCTGTTCTCCAGAAATCCACTCTGGACCCAGGAGACCTTGCCAACGGTCAGCCGATGCCACGCTGCTTGCTTTGGGGTGTGATCCCTGAGAGACTAGTGCAGAGCCGTCTCCAAACACACCCATCCACTGCCAATATCTAGGCATGCTCCTGGAATGGAGAGAGTGCTGATAGCATTGCTGGGTGAGTTCCTCCACACCTGTCCTCCTGCATGTCTCAGGCATTTGATAGGCATGACCACTGGATTCTCCTGCCCAGCCTCAGAGACGGAACAGGGAAAGCTCGGAACAGGCTCCAGTCCTTCCTTTCAGGGGGAGAGTGGTATCAGGGAACTGTTCCCCTTCCTCCAGAGTGCTCACCACGCGCTTGCCTCCCACATCCTCTTTAAGGGCTCCTGAAGCCACTGGGGGAAAACTACGAGACAGCTCTCCATCTCCTTTACCTCTGCTAAGAGCACCATCCCCCAGCTCCCCCTCTGCCTGGCTGGGATCAGTATCTGGAGGAAAGGTAGCCGGCTGGTGCTGAACCCGGGTGTGATGTTGACGGGAAGAGGGAAACGCTTCATAGACCAGGCAACTGTTCACCCTCCAGTGGTGGGGCCTGGCCCCAGACAATCAAACCAGCCAGCAGCTTCCTGGACTCCTTGCAGCTACTGGACATGCACAGGTGACAATGGTCATTTAAAAACACCATCCTCCATCAATGCCCCATATCTGATCAAACACAGACATGGCCACAGCGATTCAGACCTTTTTGGCCTTCAGTTGGACTGTCATAAGTCACTACAGGCAGGCATTAAAGCTTCAGCTAGGTCTGCACAGCCTCGCTACTCTGATGCCCCATGCAATGCCAGGCCAGGCCACCTTACCAGCCTTGGGTTTAGTCTCCAGGACCCTCCATGGAACCAGCCCATGTTATGTCTGAGAGCACCACCGGTCTTCTGTACAACCACCGTCCCTCAATAGTAATCTCTCTCAGGACCACCAGGCTGTCCGCCTCCTGCGTTGCTGTCCTGAGAGCCGGAGGCTGGGCCTTCTCGGATCTAGGACTTGTTACCAACGGAAATAAGAGTGATCCCAAACGCCAGGGCCTTCAGACCAAAGCAGAAAACTTGCCTCTTTCACTGGGCTTCCCCACAACCACAACCCAACACAGCGGAGAAGGAGGAGGAAAAATTGAAGTCAAGAAGAGAGGAGCAGCAGAGGAGGAAGGAAACCAATTTAAAACTGTAGCCTGATGGCCTCAGGGGCAGCAGAGAGGACACACAGCTGGGTGAAATTTTTCAATCAAAACCTTTTTTCAGCAGAAAAAAAAAATGCAGATTTGGCAAATTTTGTTAGGTTTTTCCCGACTGAAACAATCCTGTGAAACTAACAAAAAATCAAAACCTTTGATTCAAAGCCACTTTTTATTTGAAGTTTCCTTTGAATTTTTTTTTCCACCTTAAAATGTTTTTAAAAGGCTTTGTGTGATGGGGTCGGCGTACCCCGCACTAGCCCAGACAGGGTTAGGCCCCAGGGGTTGACAGCGGAAGTCCCGCCTCCTTGGCAAGACTGGGTATGCTCCAAGTGCTCTAGTAGTATAAAGGGAGGGAGACTGGCTCATTCTGGGCTAGAGGCCACAGGGGAAGGACCTGCTGGGGAAGCTCCTGCGGAGGGCCAGTCACAGCCTCTGACCACGCCAGGAGGCACAGCCGTCCAGAGCCCACCTGCACCCCGGCGACTGGAGGAGACCCTGGAGACGACTGGACCTGCCGAACACAGGGGAATCGACGTCTCATGGGAAACCCCATCACAGACTCAGGTAGGAAGTGACCCAGGGAGGGTGTCGGAGTGGTACCTCCCACCCAGGGAAACTCAGCGTGTTTCGGCAGGACCCCCCTGCTGAGTCAGTGGCAAGCAGCTACTCCACTGTTAGGGCCCTGGGTCAGGGCCCGGTGGAGTCGGGTGGGCCCAGGCCCCCCTACCGGGGTAGCCACACCCCAATGCTATAGACTCTGGCCACTAGGCTACGCTACCCTGCACCAAAGGGTCGCTTTCTGGACTCTGGCCGCTAGGCCACGCTGCCCTGCACCCAAGGGTGGCGCAATAGACTCTGGCCGCTAGGCCATGCTGCCCTGCACCCAAGGGTGGCGCTGTAGACTTTGGCCGCTAGGCCATGCTGCCCTGACCCCATGAGCATGGACCGTCACACTTACGATCAAAACACTTTTATTTGAAACGATTATTATTATTATTTTTTTTTACTCTTCAATTCACTGAAAATGTCCCAAAAAATCACTTTCAGTTCGATGGTTTCTCCCGATATTTCCCCCCCCCCAGTGAACTGACAAATCCCTGATTCGCCCAGATCAAATGTGGAGGGAAATGAACCCCACACCCTGTTGACACCCAGATGCTGCGGTGATGGGCACCTCTATGACAATCTGATCTCCTCCACGCTGATTTTCCTCGTCATTGCACTATTCTGCCTGGGGGGGCCCCCCTGCAGTTTGGGGGCCTTGACTTTTCAAAGAGGGCTCAGATTTTTCCCAGCTCGGCCTAGCCGTCTCTACTTGGGTTTTCAGCTTTTTGCTTGTGACCTGCATGGGTGTGGGTGGGTTTCTGAAGCAAATCCCTGCAGCCCATGCCTAGCCACAAGCCTCTGCCATCTTGATGAGCTGCCCTCATTGGGGAGAGCAAGACGGGGGGACGGTCGCTTCCACCCCTCTTTGTCTGCCAGGCCTTTCACTCCCCAGCAGCGAGACTGGGAAGTGATGCCCCGTGAGGGGCTGGTCAGAGATTCCTGGAGGCCGACATGCTTTCCTTCTGAGTCACAACATTCCTGTCAGGTCAGAGACTGCAGGCGGCAGCCCCGGCGCAGCAAATCCCGTTAACAATCACCCCAGCTCCTTGCACTCTCCCTGAACTCCCCTCTCAAAACAAACTTCCCCTGAGTGCTGGAGGCCAGGATCCTCCGCCTGGCATTGTTACCGCCCACCCGTGCGAGAGAACACACAGCAGAGCCGGGGCTGGGGTGGCGGGAAGATCCTCAGTCCCTGGGGGGTGGGGTGTGCTCTGGGCTGTACAAAGGGGGCTGGCGGGAAATGTTGCTTAAATGGTTTTAGCCGAGCAAGGCCTGGGCAGCGCTGGCCCCGTGCTCCCGCCTGATCCTGTACTAGCACCAGGCCAGGAAGTCCTGTTACTGGCGAACATGGCATGAGCTGCCCATTGTGCCTCACTCCTGCTGCCGGATCTGTCAGTACAGTACAGAATGGGGCGGCCACTCTAAGAAAGAGAGACGGGTCCCTGGGGATGGAGACAGGCCCTCCCAGTGTGGGGCAGAGGGGCCTGGGCAGCTGGGCTAGAGTCAGCCCCTCGTGGCATGGGGCAGAAGGGCTCTGGATAAGTGAAGGGAGCAGACCGAGCTCCTGCTCACGCCTGTGCAGATCAGGGAGCACTTTCTGGAGGTCAACAGCAGAGCTTTGTCACAGTGAAATGGGGGGCAGGCCGGTGAGCTCTCTGCGATGGGGCTTCACCTCGCGGCTCTAGGGAGGCACAGTTACCAAATTCACAGCCCAGATAGCCACGCTGGCAGATGAGAAAAGCGCAGGAGGAGCAGAGACCAAGCCTGGGCAGGGTCTGGGGTGGGAAGAAGGCACCAGGACCTTGTACCAAGACGCTGTGCCCTAACCTGAGCGCCTGTACCCCAAGCCAAGCTCTGCCTTGAATCCCAGCTGGCTTAGGGCCTAATCCTGCAGTGTGGGCACCCAGGGCTCCCAAAGCCTGCAGAGGGAGTAGAAGGCGGTCTGCCCATTCAGGATTGCTCGCTGCTTTGCAGGATGAGCCCTGACTCCCCAGACTTCGCAAGAAATTAATCTCTAATCTTTTCTACCTGTCAATTTCCACCTCTTCCTTTCTTTATTTCTTAAGAAAAGAAAAGAGGAACAAGAAGGAGCCGTCCAGCCCCCCTAGCATGCCACTCCCCTTGGGGGGGGCGGGAATAGCTCAGTGGTTTGAGCATTGGCCTGCTAAACCCAGGGTTGTGAGATTTTTGTTGTTGTTGTGTTTTTTGGGCGGGGGGGGGAGGGGATTGGTCCTGCTTTGAGCAGGGGGTTGGACTAGATGACCTCCTGAGGTCCCTTCCAACCCAGATATTCTATGATTTCTTCCCAAATCATGCTCCGTCCTTCTCTCCAAAGAGAGCTAGAGGTTTCCTGAATACGTTGAAGAGGCAGTGTGGTCTAGTGGATAGCGTCCTACGCTGGGACTCAGGGGGCTGCATTCTACTCTTGGCTCTGCCAGTGGATTCCTGTGTGAACTTGGGAATGCCACTTTGCGCTTCTGTTTTCCCTGTACCCCCATTGGCATTGTCAGCTCTTCAGGGCAGGACTATCTCTTACCCAGTGTGTGTGGCCTACTAGCACCATGAAGCCCAGGTCTCAGTCATTTGTGGGGTCTCCAGGAGCTGCTGCATTTTCTGGGTACTCTGCTGGCTGAGTGCTGGAACCCTGGGAAAATCTGGCCTCAATTGTGGGTGCTGAATGCTTGAAAAACCAGGCCCTGAGCTCTTTTAATAATCCATGCAGAGCCGCCCAGAGGGGGGGACAAGTGGGGCAATTTGCCCCAGACCCCGGGCCCAGCAGGGGCCCCGCGAGCCCTGGCCGAGAATCCCTTTCCTCACCCGGTGGCGGTCCAGGTCTTCGGCGGCGGGGGGCCCTTCAGTCGCTCCGGGTCTTCGGCGGCATTTCAGCGGCGGGGGGCCCTTCAGGGCTGCCGAAGACACGGAGCGAGTGAAGGACCCGCTGCCGCCGCCGACTCGGAGCGCCACCCGGTGAGTACAAGCGCTGCAGCGGGTGGCGCCTTTTTTTATGTCCGCTCCCCCGCTTTGCCCCAGGCTCCCTGAATCCTCTGGGCGGCCCGGAATCCAAGCCTCAGTTTCTCTGCCTGTAAAATGAGGATAATGATACTGTAAAATGCTTTGAGATCCATGGACAAAAAGCCCTAGATAAGAGCTGGGTGTTATTGCTATATATCGCCATAGTAACCTTCTTCCCCAGAAGCTTTTTCTGTGTGTTTATTTCCCTTTCTCTGTTTAGAGTTCCATGTTTACCACGTTTCCTCATTCTCGTAAATGATCAGCTTTCCTTTTTAACCCCAAGCTCTCACCTCTTCTCTCCCACCCTGAGAACTCTTGTCGGCCTTGTCAATCACTTTAAAAAAAAAATCTCCCTTTTTTGGAAGAAAGCCACTTTTCTAAAAGAGGTAACATCAAGTAAAATAATAATAAAGGGCTTTCCTGTGTCCCTTACAACACCTGCAGGAAAATGTCATGTGATCTAGTGGATAAGGGACTGGATGGGAAGTCAGGAGCCCTGGCTTCTATTCTTGGCTCGGCCACCAATTTTCTGGGTGATCCTGGGCAAGTCACTTCCATGATGTTTCTCTGTGCCTCCGTTTCCTCTCCCTCCTTTGTCTGTCTCATCTCGTTAGATAGTAAGTGCTTCGGGGAGGGATTGTATCTTACTTTGTGTACAGCACCTAGCACAATAGAGCCCTGATCTCAGCTGGGGTCTGGTAGGTCCTACCATAATAACAATCTGCTAGTTGGCATTTCACCATGGAGACTGTCCTAACCACCTGTTATCTGTAGACATTAATTCACTACAGGTCCCACTTCTCTACTTTGTATTTCAGAAGGATGATAGTCCAAGTCCCCAGGGCTGGGTTTTGAACCTCTAACTCTGGCAAGCTTTAGAAGTGTAAACACTGCAGTTTAAAGCATCAAGCTTCCCCCACCAGCCTCATAGCCACCATACCAACCATCAGCTCCTTATTGCCCTATGGTCCTGTCTGCCAAGGCACTTGCTCTGCAGTCAGTGACAGTGCAACCGTCTGAATGTTTGAGTTCCCATCCCCACCTGGACTGGACAACAAATGAGCGGCAAACCTAATATTGCTGGAGGCCCAGATTCATGGAAATCGGATCTGCTCAGACCTGCCTGCCTGGTCTGCGATGTTGTTGTTGTTCTTGTTTTGCTTTTCAAGATTGCGCTGCTGTTCAAAAGCAGATACGCCCACCAGCTACAGGAAACACTCAATCAAGATTACACTGTGGAAGAGCTCTGTTACGTAGGTCCAAGGTATTATGGGACGTGTGGGCTGGGTGGCGCTTTCTTACCCAATGGATCTGTGTCCTGAGCATTCAACAGAGACAGATCTGCTGAGCTGAGTGACCAAGACTTTTCCTGCTTTTCAATCCCGTTAGCCTGCAGAGCCAGCTAGCGGAGAGTGACCTAGAACCTCTTCCTTCTTGGGCAGCAGCCACAGATTCTTTCCTGCCATGTTTGGCAACATTTGCATCCGGACACCCCCTTATTCCAAGTCAAAAATGTTCATGACCCCTCGTCATTTACTATAAAAGTAGGAGTTTAAAAAAAAAAAAAAAAAAGGATCGATGACCCCAAAGTTAAGCCTAGATAATTGAGTGGGGTGTAGTGGGAGAGATTGGTGGAGAATACTGGAACTGGGGCTCCTACAGCGTCTAGGTTCCCGGCTCCTCTACCTGGAAATATCAAGCAGCCCCAGCTTGAGGCAGGCCTCCCAGTTCGGTGGCAAGGATCCTGGAATCTCCCCCCCCCCCCCCCCCAATTTCATTTCAAAAAGTCACCATGAAATGTGGGTTTGATTTCTTTTTCGGAACGAGTGTTTGGAATTCCCACCCCATGGGAAATCTCGACATGCAAGGCTCTGGCCTTAGACAGAGTGAAATTTGGTTTGGAAATTTTGCACTTGCCCGTGGCCTGGGAATTCCAGAGTCTGGCCAGCCCTGTTTAGATTGCAATAAACTTTTCAACACCATGTGTCCCACTAGCTTCCCTTTTGGGCCCCCCACCCATTCCCTCCCTGGGTGTTCACAACCCACCAACTGAGGAACGCGGGTTTATTGCTTTCCAGAGAGTCCCTCTTGTGCCAATCCATTGAGGGCACCAAATTCTGCACGGGTATCCCTCCGGGCCTCACTGATGCTGCACAGCCCGTACTGCTGGTGATAAAGAAGAGATTCCAGCGTGGCTCTCAGATCCCAGGGTTACTGCAGGGCTGGGAGTTGGTGGCGGGGGGCAAGAAGCATCTTTCTCTGATCACATTCAATCCAGGAATCTTAAGAGCCAGCAAACTCAGAGCCCCCCCGTGCCACTTTTCAGCATTTTCACATTCCTCGTCTCGTCACCGGTAGGCCACAGCCTCACCTGTGCATGGGCCATCCCCACCCCTGCGCTGGTTTTATCCTTCGATTCTTTCCCCCACCCCTGCTCCCATCCGCCCCCTGCCCGGGAGCCTGCACTGAGCAACAAGATGAGACGCTCGTAACCATATGCCATATGCCCCCTGGCAGGGTCCCAGTCTCTTTCTCCCACTCTCCAATTGCATCACGGTTCCTATTCAATTCCAAAGCAGCAGTAGCCCTGATTGCTCATCACTCATTGTGCGGATGGTCCTGCTTTCCAGACACAAGTCGTGTTTCATGCTTGGGTCAGCCCCCCCTCCCCCCCGCAATCCTCCAGCATATTATAGGGCCAGCATCTTGCAATTTGCTTGTGTGATGCCTGGGGAGAGGCTGGAAGCAGGGGCGGAGCGTCGCTGGGGTGGGCATGGCTGTGGGAGTCCACGCCACCGTCTATTGTATCTGCCCCATCAGCACATGAGTCGCTCACGCGGCAGTGCCCCAGCCGGCTGCCACTTGGGATCAGCAGATTGGAATGCTGTGAGCTTGCAGAGCGTGGCTTCAGCGAGACGTTATCTAATGGAGGAGGAGGAGGGCGGATTAAGCCAAACCCACAGCACCAGCTTTCAATTAAACCAGGGGGGAATTTACGGCTTCTCTTTCTGACACAGTAAACACAAGTGAAAAAAACTACAGCCTGAGCAATCTTTAAGGTCCTGATCCTAAGAGGTGCCCCCAGCTCCCAGGCTGAGCCAGCGTCATGCAGGATCGGGGCCCCCCAGGCAGCTGTAAATCTCTCTCTCCCCCCCGCCCCGGTATGTTTCAACGGCACCCAGTATCAGCACAGCTCTGGATTTATTATTGCTACATGTTATTTATATGACAGTAGCACCCAGAAGTTCCAGCTGAGATCAGGGTCCCATTGTGCTGGGTGCCGCAGGTATGGATTGTAAGAGACAATGCCCCAAAGTGTTTACAATCTAAGGTAAGACACATGAAGGGTGGGAGAAGAGACAGGAAGGTCCAGACCCTCTGTGGAGGTTCGGAGCCTAAATACTTTTTGAGGAACTGGGCCAAAGTGACTCGCAGCAGGGGAGCTGGGAACAGAACCCAGCTCTCCTGACTTGCAGGCTGGTGCTTTAGCCACTGGACGGGTTTGCAGAGCAAACTGGAAAACAAAACAAACCCTCAGGACTTTAAAATCGCCCTGAAAAAAGTGACTCCCAGTTGCTGCCACCACGAGCTGAGGAAGAACACACCAAGGGGAGGCATCAACAGAATAGGAAAAAGTTGTGAGGGTGGAGGGCTTTCCCCCTCTGTACCTTTGCAGTATTTATCCCCATGCACTGGAGCCTGACCTGAGACATGTCAATCAAGGGGGTCTCAGGCCCTGATCCTCAAAGGTATATAAGCACCTAATTCCCAAATGGAGATACATTACTGTGATCGTCCTGCATAACAAAGGCCCACCAAACATTGGACAAGGATCATTCTCTCTGTTTCACAGATGGGGGAAACTGAGGCACAGAAGGGGCAGTGACTTACTTAAGCCCACTTAGCGAATAAGTGGCAGATCCAGGCGCAGAACCCAGATCTCCTGATCGCTTCACCCAGTGATTCCAGCATCAATTAATAGCCAGGTGCTATATGGCAGGGAATAGATGGTCTTGGGCCAAATTCCCTATTGGTGTAAATAGAGACGGCGTCATTGCAAGGAATTTAGGGCCAGATCCTGCAGGGCTGAAACAATGCTGAATATTGGGATTTGTTTGTTTCTGCCAGTGCTGGGTATTTCTAAATGACAGGGGAAAAGAGCACACTTAGGTTAGGCTTCCCTCCTGCTTCCCCACTGTGACTGTGCACCTTAAACGTGTGCGAACTGTAGTTGGGTGGTGTTGTGATGGAGCCATCTCTTTCCTCTCTGTCCTGCCCATCTATCATGTTTGGATTGTGACATCCCACGGGCGGCAGGTGGCACAAGCAAGATGCAGCCCTCGTGCATCTCGTTGATGACCATGACTGTTTGTGGGTTTAGCATTAGCTGGCCTTCTGCACTATTAACAGCGTTTTACTAGCTTCCAGCTCTGCTGTCCGGTCTGAGTCAGAGATCTTAAGTGCTTAATGACTTCACTTCAAAGGAGGCATAAAACCCAACCTTCTCCACAATGTTTTCTGACTGCACTCGGGACCTGATTCAGCAAAGCACCTGAACACGTGCTTAATACCCAAAGTCCATGTGATTTACGCGTATCCTGAGGTATTTTGCAGAACCAGGGCCTCCGGGATGTTTGTTTGAGAGGGGGACAGAGGCCAAAACATGGTCTAGAAGTTTCAGAACAGGGAGTTCTGGATTCTCAACTGGATTTAGGTCCGACTAGATCACATCACTTCCTTCTATGAAGCTTGGACTGTGGGAATCATCCCAGCTCTGACTCTTCGCCATGGCCCCGCTCTGTGCCTCAGTTTCCCCCTCGGTAGAAATGAGGCTAATGCACCAGAGATGGATATGTGTCTTGTGGGGTTGAGATTTCTGTTGCCTCTTCTGACTCCTTTGGAACTGTGACCCCCAATCCTTAGCATCTGCATCCCAGATGCTTCCTTATTCCCACTTCAGCTGCTCTCCTCACATGTTGTTTCCATCCCTTATTGCACTTGGAGTGTCAGCCCATGTACCACATCTGTGTGAGAGACGTGAACTCATCAGAGCAAGTTGGATTAAGGGCACTGGATTAAGCAGAGCTGGGTTCTGTCCCTGGCTCTCCCACTTAATCATCAAGTGGCCCATTCCATGCCTCAATTTACCCCTCTGTGAAATGGGGATAACGATGCTTGTCCAGTGTTTGATCCTAATATGAAAAGCACTATTGAAGTGATAAGTAATATTATCTCTTTTGTGCTGGTAAATTGGCATATTCAGTTACAGGGCTGCATAAATAAAGACCTAAACAATTCTTCTTCCTACTTTTTGGTTGAAGCAGCAAAAACTTACCATAAAGGAGGTCCGACTTGCATGTGGCTTTTCCAGAATCCAGCGCTAGGTCCGGATTAAGGAAACACTTTCTCCAAACCCTGAAAATTCCTCCTCTTCCTTTGAAATTCTCATCCTTTGTGGCACAGTCATGACACAATATGGGCTCCCCTTAGTGCCAGAACCTCTTCAGGTTCAGTAGCAGAGAAAGAACAACAGGTTGGTATCGTTCACTTGTATTTTCTAAAGGCTTTGTAGGAAGTCCCAGGGCAGGAGGCTGCTAAAGAAATTTGGCAAATACAATGCGAGAGGTAAAGACGAAAGACCAGATACTCAGTTAGCTGTAAATCAGCATAGATCCACTGAAGTCAATGGTGTTATACGAATTTCCAGTGGCTGAGCAATGCTGATGTACTCCAATTGAAGATCATACCCTAGAAGCTGGCTTATAAATAGGACTAGGCGTGATCATGAAACGACGAGGCTAGACTGGTGCTCCCGGAGTCAGATTTTGGACCAGCGTTGTTCAATATATTGATTAAAAGCCTGGAATGGGGATGAAGAGCGAGGTGGCGAAAATGTCTTCTGACCAGTTCTTTAGGTCCATGCAGAGGATTGAGGGTGGCGAGGAGCTCTGGAATGGTTTAGCTACAGTAGGTAACTGGGCAATTCTGTGCCAGATAGAATTCAGTGCAGGGTGGCTGCCAGGTGATGAGGACACTTTTCAGGGCCAACCGCCGTTTTCCGGGGTGAATCGCTACCACCTGCTCACAGCAGGAGGGAGACAAGTCTGTGCCCACCCCAGGAAACTCTCTCCAGCCACCGGCTGCTGGCAACACAAGCGCTCCGCTCCAAGCTCCGCAAGGCCCGCTCTTTTTCCCAGCTAGCAATTGACACACCTCAGGTTGTCACACTTGAGTGCCCAGGCCCTTGTCTTTTGGACACCGATCCGCGGGCTCAATGGAAGCCTGGCGCCCCAGTTCAACAATTGTCATTTATTTAACAGAGCTGGAGATAGAGATTCAAAGAAAAGCAAGTAGAAGGGCTTGGAAACATCAGGTTACAAGTAAAAGAAAAACATAAAATGTAGGCGCTAGTCTAGACTTATTAACAAGTTACTTTGCTGTCTAATAAGGTATTTTTCACCCAATGGTTAGAGCTTAAACTGGGACCATATAGAACATGGTTGCAACCAAAGTCCTGTAGTGGCACCAAATCTTGTATAAAGGAGGTCAAATGAGGTGTCTAAGACAAGGTTATGGTTTGCTGGTTATGATTATGCTGTCTGTATGTGTGTATCAATTTTGTAGTTGAAGTTGTGAATATTGGCTCTATACTCTCTGTATTTCAAACTTATGCTATGCTTCTGGGAAACATCCCAGACAAGTTGGTGTTAGCTCTGCCTAGCCTGCTTGATGGCCCATTAAGGACCATCAGCTATACAATTGACCCATGGAGAGAAGGCAAATAAGCCTTGCAACTCAGCAAAGTATGCAGGAACTTGCCCATGTGACTCCAGACTCCATTTTGCTGTAATTTTCCACAGTAAGGACAAAGAGGTATTCTTACACCTGGAAAAGACTATAAAAGGCTGATGCCTCTCCTCCATCTTGTCTTCAATCCTGCTTCTTACCTCTGGAGGGACTTTGCTACAAATGAAAGCCCTACACAAAGGACTGAATGACCCATCCCAGCTGTGGATGTACTCCAGAGACTTGAGTTAAACCTGTAGTTTATGCTATCACTGCTACAAGCCTAAACCAAGAACTTTGCCATTACTGTATGTAATTGATTCCATTTAACCAATTCTAGCTCTCTATAACTTTTTTCCTTTTATGAATAAACCTTTAGATTTTAGATTCTAAAGGATTGGCAACAGCGTAATTTGTGGGTAAGATCTGATTTGTATATTGACCTGGGTCTGGGGCTTGATCCTTTGGGATCAGGAGAACCTTTTTTCTTTTAATGGGGTATTGGTTTTCATGACCATTTGTCCCCATAACGAGTGGCACTGGTGGTGATACTGGGAAACTGGAGTGTCTAAGGGAATTGCTTGTGTGACTTGTGGTTAGCCAGTGGGGTAAGACCAAAGTCCTCTTTGTCTGGCTGGTTGGGTTTGCCTTAGAGGTGAAAAAACCCCAGCCTAGGGCTGTAACTGCCCTGTGTTAAGCGATTTGTCCTGAATTGGCACTCTCAGTTGGGTCCTGCCAGAACCGCATCGTTACACTAGCCTAGACTTATTAACAAGTTACTTTGCTGTCTAATAAGGTATTTTTCACCCAATGGTTAGATCTTACTGCCCAGGCCAGGCCAGAAAGCTGGGCTCCACCTTGCATTAGACACTCCCACTGGTGGAGTTTCTCCTCCATAATGGATAACAACATATGCTCTTTCTTCATCTCTTGTACAGTTTCTATTATCAATTAGCCCAGGAGGTCCCCTATTCAGAGACTTATCTTGGGGTTCTTTTGACTTGGTCAGTCCTCAAGTCTCCACCGAGTCCAGACCGTAAACACAGGGTTCGGGCTGGCTACAGAGATGTCCATTGTTCTCAGTACTGATTGTGTTAGCCCTGAACCTGCCTTGCCTCAGGACACAAGTTTCACTTCCTCAGGTTTTGAAATCTAGAATTCAACACTTTGCACCTCTCTCGAGCTATTTCCCGTACAAACCTCTCGCAATAACGATGCCGATCAGCGAGTTCTGAGAGACCACCCATGACCCCCTCCGGTAAAATATTGAGAAGATGTTTGTACATGGGGGGTAATAACATACATGTCTGGGCAAATCTATGTCACAGGGATGCAGTCAGTTCGAACAAACTACAGTGTGATATTAGAGAGATTGTAATCGTGATATCCAATTACAAAGATGAGTAAAATCACTAAAAAAAGTTAATAATAACCCATGGAACTTCCTGCCTCAGGATATTACTGAGGCAAATAGCTTGTGAGATTCAAAAAAGGATAAGAGATGAATGAGAATAGCATCCGCACTTACACTAGCTAGGATGGATTTACCAGGGCACTCAATGCTCATGCTTCAGGGTATATGGTGTTGACAAATGGGGGGTCAGGAAGAAATGCCCCCTCTTCATGGGATACTATTACACAACTGGGTGCATTGTGCAGGTTTTATGTCTTCCTGCGAAGCATCCGGCTTAGCCCATTGCCAGAGACAGGATACAGAGCTAACTGGACTATTGGTCTCATCTGGCAGTTCCTGTGCTCCTAGGAGAACTAATCAATACATATAATTACTTTCCCCAAGAGATGCTCAGTGCACATAAACAGCTAGGCACAAATGTTGTAATGCAGCTGCTTTTCCACCTGCCCCCACATGCTGGTTTGTGCCATCTTATCCTGAGAATGGAAAAGTCCAGGTGCTCCTGCGTTAGAGGGGCAGGGTGGATGGGTGTGTGAGGATTGGATTGCAGGGGTCGCTGGTAAATAGCCAGGTTCATTCAGAGCCACCCTGATCTCTCTGTTTCTAGAAGTTGGGGGTCTTTGCACTGAGTTCAATGGGAGCTGGATAGAGCCCTAGTATTCCCCTTCTAATTGGCCTTTTCCACACGCTGCTAAGGAGGGAGGCTTTTATCAGATGGTTGTTTCTATGCATTTAGTTTATGAAATTATTGCACAGGGTCCCAAGCTGGTTGGGGACTCGGGGGTTAAATGCAGTCGTAGTTTCAAATGAATGATTGCTTATGAAATGTCAGCAGCTCCGGGAGAGAGCCAACCTGTGTGAGGACTGGCACCATCATTATACACCACGCAGGGCCAGATTCTCAGCTGGTGGAGAGCCCGGTAACCCCAGTGATGGCAAGGGAGCTGTGCTGATTACCAGCAGCTGAGGATCTGGTCCGTATAGTTCTAATGGACATCAGAGTATCAGAGCCCTCCCCATCACCCCCTGCCACCATATGGGCGGATGGCTGACAGTGATGTCCAGGCTGATCCCAGAACTTGGCTTCCCTTGACTGGAGAGGCCATGAGAGATCAAATGCACGCTGAGAAGCCAGGAGGAGCAGCAGGTTTGTAAAGGCTGGAAGGGAGGGTGTAGCAGCCCTTTGCTCGTGAGTCAGCTGCACTCTGTGACTCAATCTCAGCTGGCAGGGCGGGAGAAGACATTTTCCATGCCAGCCCATTGCCTCTGCTGATTCAATTCACTAATGATGAGGCTGCCGGTGCACTGGCCGGTCTAAAGAACAGCGTGTCCGAGTGGTGCACTCCTTACCCTCCATGCAGGCATCCAGCCCCGTGTGCGTCTCGCCAAGTCAGCCGGTGCCTTAAAAGCGCAGCGCTCCTCTGAAAAAATAACACTGCAGAAATGGCCCCGCTGCTCCTTGAATGCATTTCCTCTGAGTCCCATCCGTTTGCTCACTCAGGTCTGCAGCCTCCAACCTTTCACTCTTTTCAGCCCTACCGAGCCCTTCTGGGAGGGGAAGTGAATTCCACTCTACACCTGTGCAGAGCCACTGACAGAAGCAGGGCCGCGAAGGCAGCGCAAAGGCACAGGCGTCACTGAGGGCATGGTTTGTCCCGGTGAGCATGTCTCATTAGTGGCGAGTTGTAGATTTTTAAGGACCATTACGATCATCGGCTCTGACCTCTGAGGTTGTGATGCCCAGGAAGGAAAGAATCCATCCTGCCTCTCAGATCCCAGGGTGAGTTTGTAGGTTTGGCAGCTTGTAAACTGAGCACATTTGCCTTGGAAGCCCGTGTGACAATAACCTTGCAGAACCACTCTTGAAATTCCTACGTTTTCTGTTTCCCTCTTCAGCCAAGCAGTTACATGTTCTTCTTAAGACGGCTTCAAGAGAACAGAGAGAGGTTTTTTCCCCCTGTGCTTGGCAAGCAAGATATCTCTATAACCTCCAGAGAAGTTAATAGCCTCCTGTCCTAACAGCAGTAGTTCTATGCCCATTCCTGCTCTGGGTAAAGACCACTAGAATTTTGCCATTGACATCAATGGGAGCAGGTTCTCTGTTCCCGTATGACTCTGGTCTCTTAACGCTTTGTGGCACATGTTCGTTCTTCAGACAGCCACTATCCATTACTGGCCAGGGGTGTGTTCTCTGTGCATATCTGCAAGGCAGAATTTGCCCAGCAAGGCAGTGCAGCAGCTGCTCTAGCCACTAGACTACTTCCCACCTCACCACTCCACTCCTGGAGCTGGGGATAGAATCCAGAAGGATATGAGTCGACAGTGTGCCCTTGTTACCAAGAAGGCTAACGGCATTTGGGGCTGTATAAGTAGGGGCATTGCCAGCAGATCGAGGGACTTGATCATTCCCCTCTATTCAACGTTGGTGAGGCCTCATCTGGAGTAAGAAGGATGTGGAAAAATTGGAAAGAGTGCAGCGGAGGGCAACAAAAATGATTAGTGGGCTGGAGCACATGACTTACGAGGAGAGGCTGAGGGAATTGGGATTATTTATTCCGGCAGAAGAGAAGAATGAGGGGGGGATTTGATAGCTGCTTTCAACTACCTGAAAGGGGGTTCCAAAGAGGATGGAGCTCGGCTGTTCTCAGTGGTACCAGATGACAGAACAAGGAGCAATGTTCTCAAGTTGTAGTGGGGGAGGTTTAGGTGGGATATTAGGAAAAACTTTTTCACTAGGAGGGTGGTGAAGCACTGGAATGGGTTACCTAGGGAGGTGGGGGAATATCCTTCCTTAGAGGTTTTTAAGGTCAGACTTGACAAAGCCCTGGCTGGGATGATTTAGTTGGGGATTGGTCCTGCTTTGAGCAGGGGGTGGGACTAGATGACCTCCTGACGCCCCTTCCAGCCCTGATATTCTATGATTCTAAGGACCCGCACTCCCCTCTCCATGCACGTCTGAGGCCATGTCTGTATTACAAAATGGAGTCAACCCAACGTACAGCCGCCGCAGTCATTGCACCGCTTGTGCATGTCTGTGCATTGCTCCTTGTGTCGGCAGTGCGGGTCCTCCCCAGGAGCACTGGCACCGATTGTACTGTCCATGTGGGGCCTTGTGGGACAGTTCCTGAAAGTCAAAGTAAGCAGCGCAGTGTCTACACTGACGCTGCATCGATCTAACTATGTCGGCCTCGACTCAATGCTGCTCGTGGAGGTGGAGTTATTAAGTCGGCGTAGTGGGAGTGAAATGTCTGTGTGGACACTTCTGTAGTTAGGTCGACATAAGCTGCCTTGGTGGTATAGATGAGACCTGACTCTAGCGAAATCTCTGGCACAGGCATTTTCTTGCCCACTCTGGTTGATCACCTGGGTGGAGCCTGCAGGGTGTAAGGTGCTCAGAGATTCAGCACCCTGCAATTCTCCATAAAGGGACTTAACACCTTCCAGGATGAACGCCCCCGGGGGGAGGGGGGCGATTGCCTACAACAGGAATGGAGCTATGCTGAGAGGACACTGATCATGAGCGGTGCTGAGCCCCTCCAGGACCTACTGCAGTCCTGAGGATCAGGATCAGGCCCAAACCACCACTGACTCTGATGGGGGTTGCATGTGGCTGTGCGACACGCAGTCCACACCGACTGGCACAAAAGGGATCATCAAAATCACTGCCAAGCGCTCAGGCTGGAAGCACCAGCTCTCAAGTGCAGCACAATCAGCAATTCTCCATCTCTGAACAGCTGGGCTCCTACCACAGGGCTGGCAGCTGACAGCCCCAGAGACACGTCCTCCCGCTCACCCCTCTGCTCCTTCCCCCATCTAGGTAATAAATTCTGCAGCTCAACAGAAGGCAGAAAACTTCTTGGCACGACTTTCTCCTCTCAAGCTCTCCCAGCAGCACCCCGGCTCCCAGCATCACTGGCCGGGCAGAGAGGGGAGGGAAAGGATTCCCCTGCATGCATTGGAAAGGGTGGAGCAGCACTTGGGCTCGGAGGGGAGAGATGGCTGGATAGAGACTCAGGGTCTAGTGGGAGGCTTTTGTGTCAATTGCTATTCATGGCATCGCAGACACAGTCCCTCTTGCCGTTCGAGTCGGGGGCCTGTGAGTGAAACTGACTTCATCCCCTTCAAACCTCAGGAACTGGGCGTCCAGGGCAAAATCCCCATCCCAGGGCACAAGGCCCACCCCTCCCCTGCTGGCGGTTACGGTCTCTGCACTGGGAGCACTGGGGCCACGGGATCAGGATAAACGTGGATCCTTGTCCCCATCTGTGGCAGGGGGATGTGCTCAGGGCATACAGAGAACCCCCTGCATGGTCACTCCTCCCGCCGCCCTGTGCAACCCTACTACAACCCTCTTGCTCTGGTCCCCTCTGCTCCATGGTGAATTACGTCCTCTGAGCTCTTCACTAGCTCACAGCACAAAACCCCTCCACTGTGTAGCAGGATCCCGTCTCCCCCCACCCAGCCTCAGAGAGCTGCCCTGGCCCCCAGCCTGTGCCTCCGTTTCCTCCTCTGTAGCACAGGGACGGGACGGATGTACCCACCCGAGGGGTGGTGGTGAGTCTGAATTCAATGATGAGTTCAAATCTGCATCAGGATGGAGCTGATGGTACGTCCGGTTGAGGGTATGTCGCCGGAGGCAAGGGGGCTGTGACGGGGATGGGAAAGTCTAGGCTGAGGTTCCCTGCCAGAGCCGTGGGAGGGGGCAGGACCGGAAGAGCAGCGGTGTTGCACATAAGGACATCAGCACCTTGCTACAGCTGCAGGGCAGGGTGTGGGGGGAGCGGGCGGGAAAAGCAGGGCTCATTGCAAGGTGCCCGGGCAGAGCTCTGTGCCAGAACAGACACGTGTTCCACCAGACGCTAATACCCCTCTACTTGCATTAACCCTAAATCTGCCAGTCTATTGTTTTTAAAAAAACAAGGGGAGGAACGAATACTAGTTTCCCCACAAGTTTCTTCTCTTCTCCTGCCTGAGCGGAGGCTAACAGTGAATGAACTTAAGTTATGTCCCACCCCCTGCCTATGTGCAGAGTGTTCGGCTGTGTACAACCCAGGCCTGGACTCCACCCCCTCCCCACCCCGCTTTCCTAACCGTGTTACTCACGCTATTGCTTGGGAGGGTTTGTTGTGAGTCGCTGTTATTCAGAAAGAGACCAGGGTGTCTCCAAGGAGTTCCTATTTCATTAGCACTCGCCTCTCCCTGCTGCAGGCGCCCATGAGTGCTGAGCACACCGGGCGTTTTACAATCGCCCTTAGCGTGGGGCATCATCAAAGCATCATGCAGGTGCAAGCTAATTAAGCTGAGCCGGGAGAGGCTCAAAGGGGAAACCGAGGCAGCAGGCGGCAATCTGCCCTGCCCAGTAAGCCAGTGCCAGAGCTGGGATTGGAACCCGGAGTTCCCATCTCCCTGCCCTGTGCTCAGATCACCAGGCCAGGTTCCCCAGCTCTGTCATTCATTAATTGTGTGTTGGCTGGCCGGTAGTGCTGGTTCTGGGCTCGGCGTAGGCTGGTGTTATGTTAGCACGTGCAAATGCAGAGGTGGGCCGGCAATTGAATCCAGGATCTGATGGAGTCGGGCCTCAGTATATAGGTCAGGCCTCTCCATGCCCTCAGATGTACCATGCAGCGCATCATTTTTGTTGAATTGTTATAAGCAGAAAAGTTATTTTTTTTTTAAATAGTTGCTGTTCAATACTGCAGTGCAGAACTGCAGAAGTAAGGGTGGCCATGTCAGACCATGCCACCCTTACCTCTGCATAACGTTTGACATATGCTCTGGGAGGGGTGGCTACGGGGGGTGGCTAAAGCAAATTTTGGGGTTCCTATAGCCCCCGCAAGGCCCCCCCAGCACCACCCCTGCCTGTGTCTGCTTTTTAAATTATAAAATTACTTTTTTTTTTTTGCCGATCTCCATGTTCTGATTGGTCTGCAGTTTAATGTGCCTCTTCAGCTGCTGAACAATCAAGCCCTCTCGTGTTGTCTCAGTCCCACCTTTTTAGTCTCGACAACAAACCGGCACACAAAATAGACAGTCCCCAGACTCCAATTTCCTTAAAGTGGTGCTGATCCAAATAAATATTTTGTTCAGGAACAATGCTCGCTAACATTATCCCTTGACAATACTTTTTGCAGTAAATACACGACATTGCGACGGAAAGGAGTGTGTAATTTTCTAAAATACTAGATTTAAATGATATATTTCATAGCAGGTGCTCTGTTTCGTGCATGTACTCGCAACCCCCACCTAATAACCTCGTGACCCCCTGAGGAGTTGCGATCCCCAGTTTGAGAATCCCTGCTCCAGGGGGAAGGCATCTTAGGGCAGATAAGCTGCCGCTGGCTGTGCAAACCCAGCTTGGTCCATTGGCAAGTTCAATGGGCATTTTGAACTGAGCTCAGGAGAGAGCACGTCTTCCCACCTGTTCTCTGTTTACCTTCCTCAATGGAATCCACCCTGCCAACTTCCTCCCTGCACAGCCCAGATAAGGAGAAGTCACAAAGGTTCTGATTTTCTTCGGGCGGCCGTGAACCAGGAACCGTAGCTCGGGGGCCTTGTTAGTCGCCCTGAGCATTTGAACAGAGGGTAGCTCTGCTCATGAGCTTCGGCCCTCCCAGGCATAAGGGGGCAATGTGACTTGCCCAAGGTCACACAGCATGTCAGTGGCAGAATCACTGCCAGGCTCGAACCACTACTAGACCATCCTCCCTTCTCAGAGCTGGGACCGGAACCCCGGAGTCCTGACTCCCAGTCTCTTACTGCTACTATTATGCCAGACTCCCTTGCAATTACTTATCTTTTAACCCCTTCAGTGCTGAATGACCTGGGCAAGGTGGCTGACATAACTGGTGCATCTTGCTGCTCCATCCGTCTAAAAGCAGATTCAGTGGGCGTCCTGGCAGAGACACCCCCCACCACCACCAGGGGGAAGGGATCTGACAGCAAGAATCAATCCTGCCATGCCTTAGGGTCATGTCATTGTGCAGGCCAGATTGGAGCAAGCAGCCCAGCTGGAAAGAGTGCCTGATACAATCCATCCATTTCGGGCCCCTCCCACCAATAGACTGTGATTATCAACAGAAATCCCAGCGGGTTCGATAGGTCGCTGGGAGGCTGCAGGTCATGGTTAAACAGCTCTCGGCCCTAAATCCTTTAACTGCTCTCTGGTTAATTATTCTGGCCCCTGTACAGGGCTCCTGCTATTTCCACCTGGAGGTAGGAGAGGAAAGGCTGGGATATCTGTCACAGTTAGACAGTGGGGATTAGATATAGGGTGGGCCAAAGATCCCCTCCTGCAAAATACAGCATGCCACGCCCCATACCCCCTCCTGCAAAATACAGCATGCCACGCCCCATACCCCCTCCTGCAAAATACAGCATGCTGCGCCCAGGGCCGGCTCCAGGCACCAGCTTGTCAAGCAGGTGCTTGGGGCGGCAGCTCCGGAGAGGGGCGGCACGTCCAGGTATTCGGCGGCAATTCGGCGGACAGTCCCTCACTGCGCCTGGGAGCGAAGGACCTCCCGCCGAATTGCCGCCGCAGATCGCGATTGCGATCGCGGCTTTTTTTTTTTTTTTTTTTTTTTTGGCTGCTTGGGGCGGCCAAAACCCTGGAGCCGGCCCTGGCCGTGCCCCATAGCCCCCCTCCTGCAAAATACAGCATGCTGCGCCCCATACCCCTCCCCTCCTACTAAATGCAACATGCTGCGCCCCATACCCCCTCCCCACTGCTCTCCGGGGAATCACCTCAGTACATAATGGAACAGCCTCTCATTGCGGTTCCCAAGAACAGTGCTGGGAGTATTGAGTTGTGGGAAGAGGCTTGTTTATTAGCTCTGAACATGTGAAGCTTGTTGCACGCCGGGTGCTGGATGGCTGCCCCCTCACCTGTCCATGCGGGCAAGAACGGGGATCAGGCCCTCTCCAGACTGAGTCGTCGCTATCGTCTCCCTTCCCGCTTCCATGGCACCACTCCCACCCGCTCTGTTACTGGGGTGCTGCGGGTCGAGGCCGAGCAGGGGGCCTAGGATGCAGGGGCTGCAGAGGTCTCACACATGCCCTGCAGCCTCCTCCTTGTAAGTGCAAAGCCGCAGCCAGGAACCAAGCGCTGGCTCCAGTGAAGCCACTGGAAATGCTCCTTTTGACATCAGCAGAAGCTGGTCTGGGCCCAGTGGAAGGATAGCAATGCATGGAGCAAATGGCAGGGAGATATGGGTCTGCCATGATCCCACCCCCAATCCAACTACTCCCTTCCCCCCGCGCCCCGAACCTAGGGACATTGGACTTCACTCGCGGGATCTGCGTGTTGCAGCTTGGGCCCATCTCTGTGAGAATTGGTCCCTCCCCGACGAGTTTACAAGATAAAGGGTGGGAGGGGAAACTGAGGCACGGAGCAGGGAAGTGACTTTCCCAAAGTCACCCAGCAGGCCCATGGCAGAGCAGGGAATAGAATCCGAGTCACCTGAGTCCCAGGCCAGTGCCTTTTCTATTGGATGCTTCCATTTCCTAATCTAAATGTGGCCATTTGGGGTAGCCGTGCAGGCCCCCTGGGTTGCAAAACTTGGGTGCTCCTGGCCCAGCCTCTCCAGCCCACTCTACTGCTCCCCTTTATCCCTGGTTCGTATGCCTCAGTCCCAGCAGATCACGGAACAGTGACGCTCAATGGGGAAGGTTCAGCAGAAGAGTCAGTAACAAGAGACGTCGCCTGATTTGTTCTCTCTGAGCTGGGTTACGGGCAGGCTATCCAGAAGGGGCAGCGGCATTTGTTACAACTGAGAGGTGCAGAGACGATGATACATCCAGGGTTGTATTTACCTGGAGATCAAATCCCGGCCTGCCTAATGATCTCAGCCACTCCATTCTATCCTGCACCTTCTTATGTATACCTGCCTCACACAGGGAGAGAATCCCATGGGCTCCCAAAGCCTATGGCTCACGCCCTGGAGGAGAAAATGGTGTTGAAGAAGACAGGACTCCTGAGTTCTATGCTTATAACATTTGCAGAGGACACCACACTGGGAGGGGTTGCAAGCACTTTAGAAGCCAGGATTAGAATTCAACTTCCGCCTTGACAAATCAGAGAATTGGTCTGAAATCGACATGGTGAAATTCAATAAAGAGAAGTGCACAGTACTTCACTTGGGAAGGAAACATCAAATGCACAGCTACAGGATGGGGACTAAGCGGCTAGGCTGAAAAGGATCTGGGGGCAATAGTGGATCACAAAGCCAATGAGAGTCAATTGAGTGTGATGCACTTATGAAAAAGGCTCAGCTAGAGAACTGCGTCCAGTTCGGGGCACCACACTTTGGGAAAGATGTGGACAAATTGGAGAGAGTCCAGAGGAGAGCAACAAAAATGCTAAAAGGTTTAGAAAACCTGACGGATGAGGAAAGGTTACAAACCCTGGACATGTTTAGTCCTGAGAGCAGAAGACTGGGGGGGAGCCTGGTAACAGTCTTCAGATATGTTAAGGGCTGTTATAAAGAGATTGGGGATCAGTTGTTCTCCTTGTCCATTGAAGGTAGGATAAGAAGTAATGGGCTTCAGCTGCAGCAAGGGAGATTTAGGTTAGATATTAGGAAAAAGTGTCGAACCATCAGGATAGCTAAGCTCTGGAACAGGCTTCCAAGGGAGGTTGTGGAATCCCCGTCATTGGTGGTTTTTGAACAAACACCTGTCAGGGCTGGTCCAGGTTGACTTGGCCTTGCCTCAGCGCATGGGGCTGGACTAGATGACCTCTCAAGATCCCTTCCAGCCCTACATTTCTGGGATTTCTATTATTCTATTCCTGACTCACTGTGTGATCTTGGGCAGGATGTGCTCCCCTCTCTCTGCCTCGGTTTCCCCATTTGGAAAGTGGCCTTAATCATGATGATGACTCACCCCCTTATTAATGAGTATAAAACACTCCGATGTGATGAAGGGGATAGAGGAGTTCAAAACAGTAGTATTAGGAATAAGCAGCTGTTTATCGTGTATTTGAACTGTAGATCAAAGCCTTGGCACGTCTTGGAAAAGCAAGGCCCACTCAGGTCTGACTTGTGGTTCTACAGAACCATCCGTCTCATGGATCCCTGCCTCTGCCCAGCAGTAGCATTAGCAGAGGTGACTCACAGGCCCGCAGGGAGCAGCTCTGTTGAGTAATGTGATGACACGTCCACACAGTCGCCTTCTCTGGCCCATTCGAATGGAGGCCAGTCCAAATGAGGGACGGGGTCCCTGTCCAGACACAAGCCCCACAAGTTTGGGACTTCCCAAGGACCAGGGGGGTGGGTGGATGCTGGGCTCTGGCTCTAGGAGTCAGCCAGCTTCCCTTCCTGGGCTCTCCACATCTGGGGGCTGTTCCGTTCTTTAGCACATCTGCCCAGCATGCTCATTTCCCCTCCTTCCCCCTGGCCTCGTCAGCACAGGCAGCGGGCAGCACCCTGCTCTCTCTGTCACCCTCCGCATTGCGATGTGGGATTTGTTCGCTTTGGGTGCAGTTTTTAAACCATATAAGTGGGGCTGGGGAGCAGAGGGGCCCACACAGCCCCCATGTGGGCCCCTGCCCAGAAGAGCTGTGCCAGTGCCCAGAGCACTGTTTGGGAGGTCTCCCCTGTTCTCTGCACGGCAGAGCGCTGAGGGTGTGCCCACCGCCATCTAGGAGATGAAAGGCGGATGTGTCTGATGCATAAAGCTGCCGGCCTCCTATCTATGGGTTCCACTAGCCCCCACATTCCTTCTCACCCCAATAGGTGCCTTTCTGGCCGGCGTGGCCCAACCTGCTGGGCTGCTCGGGCGAGAGGTATTTACCTCCCCATTATCCATGACTCACGTGGGACTCTACCATCCGCTTCCTCGCTGGGCAGCTTCAAAGGGAATGGTTAAGAGGAGACAGGACACTGCAAAATCGGATGGAAAGGTGGGCGCAGAAAGTGCTGTGAGCCAGGGACAGCAGGGTGCAGGCTGGATCTCTGTCTGCAGCTGTCTAGGAAACAAGAATCTTAGGGCCCGGCGCACCACTGTTACAGCAGAACTGGAGACATGCTAACAACGTCAGATGTGTCCCTCAGTCGGAGCATAAACAGCAGCAGTGGGGACCCAGGGCAACCACGCAGGTCTTGTGCGTAAGGTGCTGGCAGGCAGGAGATCGGGGTCCAGTTCCTGCCTCGGCCAGTCTCCCCATGTGACCTTGAGCGAGCTGCTTCGGCCTGGGCTACACCTCAAACGTAGGTCGGCCTAGCTAAGTCGCTCAGGGCTGGGAAACATTTTGCCCCCTGTACGTCGACCTAACTCTCGCGCTAGGCACAGTGAGGCTGACAGACGGATTCTTCCGTCCATCCAGCTACCGCCCCTCATAGAGGTGGGTTTATTACAGTGATGGAGAAACCACCGCCAGAGTTGGATTTTCAGAGGCGCTGGGGTTCTTGGGCCCAGATCCTCAAAGGTATTTGGCCTAACTCCCATTGCTGTGCCTTGATCCTTCGAAAATCAAGGCCATTCGCCTTCTGCACCTCTGCTTGCCCATTGGCAACATGGAGGGAATAATAGTTCCCTTCCTCCCAGGGGCTTGTGATGCTAAATTCCTTAACCTTTGTGCCATGCTCAGATACTAGTGAGAAGGATTATGAGCTCTTTGGATCAGTCACTGTCTCTCAGCGCCTGGATCAATGGGTCTCGGACCTCATCTGAGGCCTCTGGATGCTATGGGAACACAAAAAAATAAGATGAGCTGTATAGGGATCAAGATAGATAGCTTCCAATGTCACTGGTGTACCTGGGGCACACATACAGTGACTAGTCTGAATCACTGATTAAGGTCCTGCTATTTAAAAAAAAAAGATCAATGTATTTTGTTTGCCTCAAGCTCACGGGGAAAGATTAATGGCGTGTAAGGCCAGACGGGACCACTGTATCATCTCCTCTGACCTCCTCCATAACACGGTCCAGAGAGCTGCCCTGAACTAGGGGGACTGGCTGGGCTTTAGCTATCCACACACCAGCATGGATAGCAGCAGTGCAAACCCCACCCATCCCATCTCACTGTTCTGCCTCAACCCCTGCCGGCCGGGGGTGATCAGGGACTCAAGGGATCTCAGCCTGTTCATTCCTGGCCCCTCCAGGTGTCTCAAGAGCTCAGGGCCAGATGTTCAAGGTCTCTCTGCATCCACAGTCAGAGCCAGAGTTCTCAAAGAGCTGAGCACCCAACGTGTCCCTGAGTACGCTTTGTCTCGGCACTTTTGGGGTGTGGACAGCTGTTCCCAATGGAGCAGGGCTGAGAACCCCCCAAACTCGCTACATTGAATGTCCCTCAGATGGCCATTCTCAGTTCTGATCCAGCTGGATTATTTTTTAAAAGAACCAGTGTCTGTTTTCAGATTTGTGGCTCTCTGTGAAACTTCCCCAAACCACCCTCTACCATTCTGCATCCGCTACATGGAAAAGGTACGGGGACTGCGGCATTTTTGGTTTTTAAGTCATAAAAGCTTTGGAAGCAGGTCCCAGCCCAGAGTGAACGCTCTGCAGCCAAGTTATATAAATCCCTGAATGACGAGTTTCACAAGGCAGATGCTAACACGCCCTTAACCATCGCCAGGCAAGCCAGCTGCTGTAATAATACAGGTAGTAACAATAAAAGGAGCATCTGTAGGTGCTTAATTATCATACACCTGTAGCTATTCATTCGTGCTTCTGCTCTTCCACCTGATTTGGGCGCTTCGGCGGGCTGGGCTGTGTTCCTGTACAGTCCCCCTTTCAGAAGGGAAGGGTCAGCTTGTAGCTTAGGGCTAAGGGTCAGGGTCAGGCTGACCTCGCGGTCAGGCGAGAGGAAGGCTGGCCAGGGGGTAGGGTGCTGGGAAGACGCAGGTTTGAGTCCCTGTTCTGCCGCAGATTTCCTGGCAAATCACTTTGTTTCTCTGTCCCAGTGTAAAATGGGATAATAGCACTGCCCTAACTCCGGGGGGTGCTGTGCAGACAAAAACACTCAAGGTTACTCAGTAATGGGGGCGTAATCTAGGCTACAGGGCATAGGATAGGGGGCTGGGGCTCCTGGGTTCTATTCCACTGACTTGTTCTGTGAGCTTGGGTAAGTCAGGTCCCAGCTCTGTGCCTCAGTTTCCCCACCTGTGAAATGGGGCTCCCTGATACCTAACGCACAAGGCAGCAGTGGATGTCTCTGAAGTGCTTTGAGATACTGTGTGCAGATATGGTCACCCCATCTCAAAAAAGATATATTGAAATTGGAAAAGGTTCAGAAAAGGGCAACAAAAATGATTAGGGGTATGGAACGGCTTCCGTATGAGGAGAGATTAATAAGACTGGGACTTTTCAGCTTGGAAAAGAGACGGCTAAGGGGAGATATGATTGAGGTCTACAAAATCATGACTGGTGTAGAGAAAGTAGATAAAGAAGTGTTGTTTACTACTTCTCAGAACACAAGAATCACAAAATGAAATTAATAGTCTGCAAGTTTAAAACAAAAGGAAGTATTTCTTCACACAACACACAGTCAACCTGTGGAACTCCTTGCCAGAAGATGTTGTGAAAGCCAAGACCATAACAAGGTTCAAAAAAGAACTAGATAAGTTCCTGGAGGATAGGTCCATCAATGGCTATTAGCCAGGATGGGCAGGAATGGTGTCCCTAGCCTCTGTTTGCCAGAAGCTGGGAATGAGCGACAGGGGATGGATCACTTGATGATTCCCTGTTCTGTTCATTCCCTCTGGGTCACCTGGCACTGGCGACTGTCAGAAGACAGGATACTGGTCTAGATGGATCTTTGGTCTGACCCAGTAGGGCCATTCTATTGTTCTTATGTGATCCCCAAAGGGAGGCTGTGCAGGGCAGCACTCTGTCAGAGCAGAGCTGGGTCCTGCACTTCAGGCAATGACTTAGGACAGCAGCTCAGTCCAAATGAGCAGCTGTAGTGTCACCCCCTGCTTTAAGGTGTGACAAGCACCAATCTGCACGTCAAGGCAATGTAGCTTGTCTCGACGTGTGAATTTGGATCCCCCCCGCCCCAGAATCAAGCAGGGGCTGGACTAACTCCCTCGCCACCCAGGAGCACCCGTGGGTGAGTGCTAGGTGGCCTCAGACTTGGCTGCCCCACTGCTTTGTGCTTGGAGCCATTGGGGGGCCTCCTCCCAGACCTGTGTCCACGACGGGTGCTGGCACTGAGAAGGTGAAGTGCTTTCCCTGGGATGAATCCGCCTCCAGCTCAGGCACTGAGCCCGCCAAGGAACCATAACCCGCTGCCCCATTGTGCACTGCTAGATGGTGTATACCCACACGTATTGGTGGAGTTGAGAGTCTCCCCCTTTCTCCGGAGTCCTTGCCTCAGCACCTTCTAGTGTTCCCAAGTATGTACTGCACCTGCTCACCCCGGCGCGGTTCCCTCATGGCTCTGGGAAAAGGCATCTCGCCACGGGGCTGCTGTGGAAACATCCCTCTCTGAGCCCGCGAGAGCTGTCAGCGCATCCTTCTCATGAGATGCCAAGAGTCACAGCCTGAGCTGGCGTAAATTAGCATCGCCCCATTGACTTCAATGGAGTTCCACCAATTTACACCAGTTGAGAGTCTGGCCCAGACCCTCCAGAGATGCAAACTCAGGTAGAGAGATAGATGTGAGGGTCGAATCGAAATGCCCAGAGCCAAACCCCACGCCCCCAATGAGTTGGAGCCCAAACCAGAAGGAGGCTATTGGCCAGGTCTAACTGCGAGGAGCCCAGAAGACGATCTTGCCAGATTTGCACCCTTTCAGGGCCAAAGTTAGAGCAGCCGGCAAGACCTCGGTGCTGTCAGCCCTGATTCAGGTCTGGAGCAGAAAACGCGGCCCACCTCTGCTTCTGATCAAGGAGTCACCTACACAGCTGGGGCCAAGCGCTGGGGCGAGCAGAGGGGAAAGGATCCCAAAGCCAGCCCCGCCCTGTGAAACCCACGCTCTGTGCTGTGTTGTGAAAGCAGCTGGTTATCAGCGCGGGAGGGTGTCGGTGCACAGCTTCCAGGAAAGGAAGGAAGTATTGGGTCACCGCTCCGCTACCACCCTTTTCCAGCAAACAAACAAGGCTGATAATGAGGCCGATGGTATGCGCTGCAGAGGAATGTGTGTTAATAGGGAAACTATGTGACCCAGCAGCATGTGCTCCTGAAACTTTGTATTTACTCACACTTCCTCTCTGGACTCACCAATGCTGAAGCAAAGGTAAACATGGTGCAAGCCAACGAGCGGTTGGATCTGCTCGGCAGGGCCCGAAGATAGCACTTCGATCATATGCCCCAGGGAGCCTCTTGACAGGCATGGATGCTACATTGGGCCTAATTCGCCTCTTACTCACCCTGGTGCAAATCCGGAGTAACCCCGTTTGGCCTAATTCCCTTCTCACTCACCCCTGGCAATCAAGAGTAACTCCGTGGGGTCTGAGGCCCCTCTCGCTCAGCCCAGAGTCAATCGGGACGAATGTCGTTGAAATCAACAGCGTTAGGGCTGTGTGAGAGGAGAATCGGGGGTAGCTTTAAGATGCATCCCAAGTCCAGAGCATAGATGTGAGGTGCTGGTATAAACCATGACTTGTAATGGAGCAAGTAGGGGGCATTCAGTGCCTCTGAGTCCCTGCTGAGAACAGCGGGAGCTGCTGAATGCTGGGCCCTTTCGAAACTCATCAGACATCACAACTAATGAGGACAAGGACCAGGTATCATCCTCTCGAGGGCAGAGGGTTGCAAGAGGAGGCTTTGCAAACCCTAACAGCAAACAGGAAGCGGGCCAGGGATGGAAGGAGCTAGGTGTGTGGAGACTGCTATAGGAGTGAGTCAGCAAGGACAATGAATAGGTGGGGGGGTTTTTAATGTTTGCCTAGTGCCAGCAGTGCTCCAGGCCAGGCAGGGTATGTCTGAGCTGGGGAGGAGGGAGTGTGATTCCCAGCTGCAGGAGAAATACCCTTGCTAGCTCGATGCAAACTAGCTGCGCGAGCAGCAGGAGGGTGAGTATGTACCAGTGGTCTCGGATGAGCGCGAGCTCAGGGCAGCTAGTCCCGCGCTCTGCCGCGGCTGCCTTCTAGTTTTTGCACGCAAGCGCCATCCGGGCCAGCGCAACAGCGACGTCTCCTCGAGCTGGGAATCGCGCCCTCAGCTTGCAGTGTCGCCCTTCCCTGAGATAGCTACAAAAGTCCCTCCGACCCTCACGCAGCCCTATGCCAAGGTCTTCGCCGCAGATCAGCTGTGGGCCAAGTCCTGCCTGTTTTCCCTTGGTTCACAAATTCAGGTGTTCTGCCTGAATAAGGATTTGGGGACTTGACCATTTATAAAGCGAGATGGGCCCAAAGGGTGAACTCCTGGGGCCTGAGTCTAGCGTCAATTGTACAGCACCGCAACTCTGCTAACTTCTTGATTTACACTGGGAGAGGAGACCCAAGCCCAATGGTGTTACTCCTGATTTACATCAGGGTAAGAAGAGAACCAGGCCCCCAGTCTGAAGTTCTAGGGTGTTCAGTTCCCGCTCATCCCAGAAAATAATCTGGTTGCTGGAGGAAGGATTAAAAGAGCTAAATTTGCATAGCTTAGTGAAATGACAATGGAGAGGGGGGAGCATGGTAACTATGTGAAGGGTGTGGACAGGTAGGACATAGGATGGAGAAGGCTCATCCGCCTCTATAGCCTGCAGCTATAACTGGCAGTCAGGGGAAGAAAGGCTGAAGACCAGGAGGTCTCTGAGGCTGTGAAGTGGCATCTCCGGAGGGAGACGGTGGAAGCCCTGTGGTTTAGCTTTTCAGGAGTAGGGCAGATTCCCCCAAGCCTGTGAGGCAGCAGCACCAATTTACCCCAGGTGAGAATCTATCCCTTGTCTCCCTACGGTAAGAGGCAATCCTGCATGGGCAGGGAGCTGAGACGATCCGGTGGGTCTCATCCATCTCTAGCTTCTGTGACTAATGATGTGATTCTATGACTTGGGAACAAACTGAGGATTCATCTTTGATCTTGTTAGTCCTGCTTGACCATCTGCCTTGCGTGTGCGATGGACTCCCTCATCGCGCCACACCACTGAGGGCCAGCCAAACAAACAAATCCAGGGGAGAAGGCCGCGTTGTGGCAGGATCGCTTCCCTTTACCAAGCTTCCCCTCAGAGATCAAATCTCCCCACTCTCGAAGCCAGCCGGTGGGATGCAGACAGCTCTGGAGCATACGCTGCCAGGCGGGTGCAGCTAGGGGAACGTGTCAGCGCTGAACAGCCGCCCAGAAGAGGAAGCTCCAGCTGAAGTCAATCCAGCCAGGTCTCCTCAGGTTGCACTGGTGCAGGTTTTTTTCTGAGACTGTAATTTGGACTCAAGAGTCTGCAGCTTCCAGCGTGGTGGGGGGTGGCCAAGGCGATGTAAGAGGGAACTAAGAAAGACCAGGCAGAGTCGGAAGGCTGTTCTGGAGAGGAAAGAGAAGCTGGTGTTAAGGCACTCAACCCATCACTGGTCTTTATTATTTGTGTTACCGTGGTACTTAGGAGCTCCAGTCCTGGCCCAGGACCCCACGGCTAGTCAAACACAGAACAAAAATTCCCCGCCCCTTTGCCTGACTTCTTTATTCAATGTGTATGAACTTTGGGGCAGGGCGTGTCTCTTACAAGGCCTGTGTGTAGCATCCAGCATGGTGAGCCCCTGACCTCAGGTGAGGCCCCTAGGAGTTAGTGCAATACCAATGGCAATGTCCTGATGACGAGGTCTCTCAGGCCCTGTGGGCCAGAGGCCTGGTTGCAAGACCGCTAAGGGGCGTGGTGTAGGCAGATCTTAGCCACACACCCATAACCAAGTCAGGACCCTGCACGGCCCGTGGCTTTAGCCCAGTCACCAAGCCATGGCTAAGCTGGGTCCCATCGACACTGCAAGTTGTAACTGCGGGTTTGGAGTAGGACAGGCAGAGCTGATGATCCACGTGGACTGCACACAGGTGATGGCGAGGGTGAAAGGATGCAATGTGGTATTCCACTGGCCTGGGCCCACATCTTGGTGCCCCATGGACAAACCCACCGGGGGAGGCTCTGGGGGCAGTAATCTCCATGAGGAACTGGTCAAGATCCCCACACATCTTCCTAATGGGGTTTTCACATGGCTCGTCATCCCCGTCTTGTGTCCTGATGTGCCACTTCCCGATGCTGCCATGATATTTTGTTCCCTGATGTTGCCCCGATATGCCCCCGCCTCATGTTCTCCTGAGATGCCCCTTCCCATCTCCTCCATCTCCTCATCCCAGCTTTTGTGCTGACACGAACTGGGCCACACCTCATACTGCCGCACCTTGCACAACCTCCTGCCATGCGTCAGCCCCATCCTGTCCCCGCATGCACTTTACCGGCGCTGTCCCCAGGTGCCCCTCCCTGATGTTGCCAAGATGGGCTTCCTCATGGGGAGGCTGATTCTTCCCCCTTGTGGCCACATGTGAACCCCACCCAGACTTCTTCGGGGAAGGAAGAGGCCAGCCTCCCTAGGGACATGAAACCAATCTATGAGACAGAGAAACCCGTCCTCTTCCCTGCCCCAGAGAGACTTTTAAGAAAGAATTATCCCTGGGGAGCAGGTTGTCCTAGTGGTCAGGGCAGTGGCCTAGGAATCAGCGTGGGCGCTATTCCTGGCTCTGCCACTGATTTGCTGTGTGCCCTTGGGCAAGTCACCTGACCCTTTCTCCCCTTGCACACTTGTCTGTCTTGTCTAGTTAAGTTTGTAAGCGTTTAGGGGCAGGGCTTGTCTCTTGCCATGTGTCTGTACAGCACCTAGCACAATGGGGCCCTGGTCTGAGTGGATCATCATAACGTGGCATGTTATATACTTAGCAGATAAAACCCAGCATTGCCTCCTGCTGGGCCCACTTGCTGTCAAGACACAGCTGGCAGGGAGAGGAGACATACAGCTGGTATCAGCCTGCAGTCTGGTTACGGTAGGGTGTGTGTGAGGGATAGAGGGAGACAAGTCGGGAATGGAATTTCTTTATCAGTATCGCTCTGAGGCTTTCATATCACGAGAGGCTTAGCCGGGATTGTGGAAACTGCTTCCTCTTGAGTCGTGATCCCCCAGTCAGTGCTGTCACGTCCAGGGAAGTTCGCCTCCACCACCCTCATCACTGGGTGGGAACAACCAAGGTAGAGAGGCATCTCCAAGGACAGGTGCACTGGCAGAGGTGGTGGCAGGACCGGAGTGTTCGGGCTGCAAGGGGTCAGGACCGAGGGGCACTGGCAGAGCTCTGTGGGGCCCTGGGACTGGAATAAGGGTCAGGACTGAGCTGCATGAGCAGAGCTGAGTGAGAAATCCAGCACAAGGGCTCTTTCTTTATAAACAGGGAAATTCAGCTCCCCCCGCCGCCCTGCACTCAAATACAAAAGCAGCCCCGTCTCCAATGGCTCTGGCAATGCAGCCAGGCAGGGAAATAGTTTGGGAAGCTCCTAGAACGCCGTGATTAGCAAAGCACGTCTGCGTCTCCTCCTTGGAAGCTGGTGTCCGTCCGGCAGCAGAACTCCCAGCTCCCCACCGCCTACGTGTGCGAAGCAGCAGGGGTCTGGGCGACACGCAGCGCACCGCGAGGCACAGACAGTCACACTGCGGCTGCTGAGCTGGAGTCGCGGAGCCCCCACCAAGGAGACAAAGACCCGCTCCTCAGCAAAGCGTGATGGGCTGCAGCAGGAGGAACAACCAGCGCGCCGGCTGGACACTGGATTTCCAAGGGTTTGGGTCTGTGCTAGCGGCAGGCAATGAAAGGGAGGCAGAGCAAACACTGTGACCTGATTGGGCACCAGGGAGTGAGAGAAATAGCCCTATCCAAATGCAAACATGCAGCTGCTCCTGGTCTCAGGCCAGTTCCCAGTGGATGAGCAGCTGTCCAAGGCCTACATGTAACGAGTCTGGCAATTCTCAACCCTGATACTAGCGGCCAGGTGTCCACATCCCAAATCCAGCCCCACGACTGGTACGAGTTGACCCTCTTGTTGGCAGCCTGGCAGCAGAGAGGCCAAAGGTTCAAGGGGTCATTGAGACTGGACTCGGCTCTAAACGTAAAGAGGAGGCATAGTCCAACGGAGGTGTATTCATAGGCAGGAAACTGTAGGGGGAACTTGCCCAGCCTCTGCCCATGATGTCCCTGCTCTGGGGATGACGTGGGGACCCCAGTCTCCAGCAGTGTCAATCTGTCACCTTTCACCAGCACTAAACATACAACAGCAAACTCCCCATCAGGGAAGAGGCCAGCACAGTACACTGCAGCTCCAGAACCACGTCAGAGACCCAGATGTTCCTGCAAAGGGGGCAGAGTTGATGTCTCCCCCGCAGGCCATGTGAGAGGCGGGGCAGTTATCCAAATCTGCTTACTGGCTTTGATCTAATAATGGTAATGATGAACGAATGGGCCAGCTGCTGGTCTCGCTTACAGCCGGGCAACCCTTGAGTGACTTTAGGTCCCGGAGTATCCAAGTGCTTCGCAGGAGTTACAGGGGCTCAGAGACCAGGGTGATGGGCAGAGTATTACAAACTAGAATAGAATCTGGACCAATATTTGTAAATCTTAATAGTGAGGCCAGATCCTCAGCTAGTGTAACGCAGCACTGCTGCCTGGACTTCAGCGGAGGGTCGGGCCCGTTGTTTTGCACAGCTATGGACTCTTTCATGCAGGGATCACAAAGCACTTTGGCCCAAATCCTGGGCCTTTACTGACAGTCAAGATTCACCCTTCCAACATCTTGCCTGCATAGATATGACCATGGCTCCAAAGGCCAACCCAACAGATGCCCATTCCCATTCCCTTGTTCCTAGCTGGGTCGTTCTAGCAACAGGCCTGCTCTAAACAAGTGACCCCTGGACTGCCTGCAGTACTGAGCCAGTTGCACAGACAATCCACCCCACCAGGTGGGTTCAGTATCATTATCCCTTTTACAGCGGGGGAAACTGAGGCACAGAGCAAGGCAGTGACTTGCCCCAAGTCACACAGGGGGAGGAAGGAACAGAACCCCAGGCTTCTACATATACAGATCAGACACCCAAACGTGCCACAATCAAGCTACAAAGAGCTGGACTGAGGCAAATGTCCAGGAAGAATGTCCATGGCCAAGCAAGCCCCAGCAAGAATCAGTCACCTGATGGCCTAAAGGCTGGTGGGGGAGTCCCTGTTGTGTGGTGGAGTCAGAGCACAAGGGCCTGCCAGGATGAGATTCGAGTTTTAAATCCTGCCAGGTCCTTCTCTGTTACAAGCTTTTCCACTGAATAATTCCATGGCTTGACTCCCGTGTTGCCTGACCTGCAAACAGCCCAGAGCGAGACAGGAACAAGAGAGAGACGAAGGAAAGTGTAGGTCCCTCTACTCAGCAGGAAAGAAGAACTAATAACTGATGACATCAAGAAGGCGGAGGTGTTTAATGCCGATTTTGCTTGTCTTCACTAAAAAGATAAATTGTGACCAGATACTTAACACAATTAATATTAACAACACGGGGGAAGGAACACAAGCCAAAACAGGGAAAGAACAGGTTAAAGGATATTTGGATAAGTTAGAGGTATTCAAGTCAGCAGGGCCTGATGAAATTCATCCTAGGGTAATTAAGGAACTAGCTGAAGCAATCTTGGAACCGTTAGTGATTATCTCTGAGAACTCATGGAGGATGGGTGAGGTCCCAGAGGACTGGAGAAGAGCAAACTTAGAACCTATCTTTAAAAAGAAGAACAAAGAGGACCTGGGGAATTATAGACCAATCAGCCTACCTTTGATACCTGTAAAGATACTGGAACAAATTATTAAACACTCAATTTGTAAGCACCCAGAGGATAATAAGGTATTAAGGAATAGCCAGCATGGATCTGTCAAAAACAAATCATGCCAAACCCACCTAATTTCCTTCTTTGACAGGGTTACTGGCCTAGTGGAGGGGGGAAACAGTAGACATGCTATATCATAATTTTAGCACAGTCCCACGTGATATTCTCATAAACAAATTAGGGAAATGAGGTCTAGATTAAATTACTATAAAGTGAGTGCACAACTGGTTGAAAGACCATAGTCAAAGAGTAGTTATCAATGGTGCACTGTCAAACTGGGAGCATGTATTAAGTGGGGTCCCGCAGGGGTCAGTCCTGGGTCAGGTACTGTTCATTATTTTCATTAATGATTTGGATAATGGAGTGGAGAATATGCTTCTAAAATTTGCAGGTGACACCAAGCCGGGAGGGATTGCAAGGACTTGGGAGGAGAGAATTAGAAATCAAAATGATCTTCATAAATTAGAGACTTGATCTGAAATCTACAAGATGAAATTCAAAAACGACAAGTGCGAAGTACTTCACATAGGCGGGAAAAATCAAAGGCACGACTACACAATGAGGAATAACTGGCTCGGGGATAATGCTGCTGAAAAGGATCTGGAGATTTCAGTGGATCACACATGGAATACGAGTCAACAGCGTGACACACTTGCGAAAGAGGCTAATATCATTCTGAGGGGTATTAATGGAAGTGTTGTGTGTAAGACGTGGATGGTAATTGTCCCACTCAGCACTGGTGAGGCCTCAGCTGGCGTCCTCTGTCCAGGTCTGGGCGCTGCACTTTGGGACCGATGTGGACAAATTGGAGAGTCCTGAGAAGAGAAACAAAAAGGTTAAAAGGTTTGGAAAACCTGACCTGTGAGGAAAAGTTAAAAACCTGGGTATGTTTAGTTCTGAGAAAAGAAAACTGAGGGGGGACATGATAACAGTCTTCAGATATGTTAAGGGCTGTTGGAAAGAGGATGGGGATCAGTCATTCTCCATGTCCACTGACGGTAGGATAGGAACTAATGGGCTTCATTTGCAGCAAGGGAGACTGAGGTTAGATTTTAGGAAAAAAGTTCTATCAGGGTAGCTAAGCTCTGGACCAGGCTTCCCAGGGAGCTGTGGAACCCCCGTCATTTGAAGGTTTTGAAGAACCAAGTTGAACAAACCCCTGTCAGGGCTGATCTAGGTTTACTTGGTCCTGCTTCAGTGCAGGGCCTTGGACTAGATAAGCTCTCGAGGTCCCTTCCACGCCTGCGTTTCTATGATTATCAGCCCTGAGCTTTGCTGACGTTTCGACCTGGCCAGAGATCTGCAACGGGCTGAACGGAACCCCTGGGCCCAGCCAGCCCTGCAACATGAAGGCATGGATCAAACACTGCGGCTCTGCCCGCTTCCCCTACCCATCACGGAATGATGCTTCCTTGAAAACCAAAGCAGCAGCAGCAGCTTTCCTGGTGCAACAGGTGGGAGACCCCTGCAATGATGAGGATAAATAGACAGAGGGGAGCATGAGCAGCTGGTGCTGGGAAGGGCTCCCCAGACGACCCCGCTCCCACCTGAGGAGAGCCCCAAGAAGAAAGCCCTCCCTCAGGGCGGCTGGAGCTTGTGCATCTGACTGCCTTGCCTCTGGTATAATGCCAGCCGCATGGGCGGGCGGTTGACACGCTCGGCCCCCTCTCCGTGGTTCCGCTGCCTGCAATGGCAGCGCGCCCGGCTTTCATATTTGGGTTTGAATCTCCTGACCTGGACTCCATCCAGTAGCTGCTAGACACCGATCTCCAGAGCACAAGCGGCTGTTATGACAGCGCCTCGTAGCTAGGAAACCGTGCTGGGGAATAGTCTTGTTTTGGCAACGGAGAGCTCCGGCTGAGCGGGAGCCAATTGCAGCGAGGTCATCTACATATCAACCAGGGTCCCGCGGCGCCAGGACTCTCCGTTCGGGGACGGAGCTATCTGTGCAGCCAGCCTGTCCCGAGACCGCCTGTGCTAGCTTCAGCTTTCAGGGCCTAGCTCACGATTTGCAGCCTGAATCCCCAGCATGACAACCACACCTCCGCCTGCAGGGAGTCACAGCGGCCCAGGCGGGGGGAGTTCTTGGCTGTCAGAAGCTGTTTCCACAGATCATTCATCACTGGGCCCGTGCGGGCTAGAGGATGATTCCAGCGTGAGCGCTGACATGCCTGGTAGTGACTTTCCACACCGCATCGAAGTTCCTCTTTAACCCCGCCAAGCCCCTGTCCCAGCAAGTGGAGGTCACAGCCATGCCATTGGGGCACCGTGGCTGCTTCCCAGTGAACTCTGGGATTCCTGTTTCCAAAGCGCTGGACAATTAGGCACGAGTTCTCCTGCATACCGGCCAAGGCTACGTCCAGTGGGCCAGAAGGGGAGAATGTGGGCCAGGCAGGTGCTTGAAATATCACATAGCAGCAGCAGCTGTCCAGGGGCAGCTGAGCCGGCGCTCAATGTGCTTGTCTGCAACATTGATTAGCTGGCGTCAGCTTTTCCGGGAGTGATGCACTGAACTGCTTCTTCTCCAGTGCATCACACTTAGCCATGGGAGAGGGGAGAGGACTGGGGCCATGCAGGCAAATTCTGTGCCACCTCTGCGACCTAGAATCACTGGCGTACCCTGGATTCCACCAGGGAAGCAGATTCAGTTCCAAGGGGGACAAGGAGATCTCGATCCGTGGCTGAGAAAACTGGCAACGGATGTGAATCACATCTCTGGACAAGATGAGCCAATATACCCTGGGCACCAATACAGGGGGAGGCCAGGACTCAACAGATATGGGCTTTAAATGACCTTCCATGCGGTTCATCCCATTTTTGAGGGTTGGTTTTTTTTTTTTTAACCCTTTTGTTAAAAATAAAACAGAAGAAAAATTCAAAAGGAAAAGCTGCTCAAATGGAAAAATCAAAACGTCTCCTTTAGAAACCGTCAACGTGTTTCGATTGGCCAGAGTTTGTTGTGGATGGAAACGCTTTGACGCAAAGTCACGCGATGTGTCCGTCGACCTAAAACTGCATTTTTCAGTGGAAAAAAAGGGGTGTCCGAAAAATGTCACTCTGCTCTAGTCCTGAGCCCCGGTGCAAGGCAGCCCCCTTTGCAGAAGCGGATCATGAACGAAACATGCTCTCTTCTGCCCTCAATTCTCCAGGGGCTCTCCCAAGTTGCCCAGGCTGGATGTGTCTGCTAAGGACCATGAAAAGATGAAAGAGAATTCCTGCCTGATCTCCTGACCCCTTGCCTATCCCCTACAGCAGAGAGAGGCATTTTCCCATGGTCGCAGGGGTCAGCATTCTCTCCAGCGCACATGGACAGAAGAATGCAAGGAATGTACCTGTGGAATGGGCAATTCCTTTGCTCAGCACCTGCAGAGACACATGGAGCTGTGAGAGCAAGCTCCCCTTTAACTTTCCAAAGAGCTGTGAATGGCTTGAAATATAAAAAGCCAGTTTTCTGGGTGCCGCTGTGAAAAATCTTGCATCGTTTAAGGAATCTGTTCTGGTTGAACTCCCAGGACCCGATACACACCTAGGTGTAAACCGGCAGTGCTCCATCTCCTCCGCTGCTGCAAATAAACTCAGCTCCGTGGCCCCTGAGCTACACCGATTTACACCCGCTGGGGTCAGGCCCAGCACGTGTCCTCCTCCTGACCTTCCCTCCCACTCCGTTCCCATCTAGGCAGTCGCTCCCTACCCAGCATGCTTCCTACACTGGGTGCAAACAGGGAAGCCAATCAGACTGCTCCCAGCAGGAAGCATTTTGCCCGGTTGCAAGTGTTTGACTGGACTGGGCCCTTCAGTCTCAATCCTGCAGCTGGATCCATGCGAGCAGACCCTTGAGATCCCCATTGACTTCACTGGGACTCTCAGCAGGTACAAGAGCCCCATGCAGCTCTGGTTGCGGGAGCAAGGCCTTAGATTGCACACCGTGATCTCAGCGAAGGGAATCACTCTGTGCTTGCATGGTAGCCCCGATCCAGCTAAGCATGTCACGTCAACAAGACTGCTCGCATGCTTACAGTTCAGCGCATTCTTTGGCCCTGGATCAAGGCCAGAGCCCTCAGCACCTTGCAGGATCCAGCCCTAAATGATTTGCCCAAGGTCACGCCGCAAGACTGGGGCAGAGCCAGCGATGGGCCCCACAGCTAGTGACAAATGACCCGCCCACATTCTGTGCCCGGTAGGGGCTGGGGAGAAAGGGGCAGGGGTTGCATTCCCAGCCCCCCTTGACTGCAGCACATTTCCCTCCATATCACTGGTTCCCCAGCTGTTCCCGAGACAACCCATCTGGCCAGATTGAGGCCTCTGAAAGGCGCAGATGCCGTGAAGGGGAGAGCTCGAGGAAACATGATAGCTGTTAAAGGGGGGAGCTGAAAGCCAGGACTCCTGGGTCCCATTTCTAGCTCGGCCACTTCCTTGCTGTGTGCCTCAGTTTCCCCATCTCTAAAGTGGGGGTAATACTACCGACCTATTTTGCATGGGACTCCCGAGGCTTAATTACTGTTTGGGAAGTGCTGTGAGATGCTCAGATCAAAGGTGACAGAAGGACGCAAAATGGCACCGTTCCCTGGAGCAAATGACGGGGGTTCCACAGTTAGAAAGTGATGAGCACCTGCTGTCTGGAAATCAGGCCTCTTTAAGGTATGAGGGACCCAAAGATGGAATCCCCCAGAATCCCTATGGAAAATGTTGGCTGATGATTTTACTTCACCTTGCTGTGATTTTTCCCTGATCTTGGACATGGGGCAGCTGTCTACAGCCACCTCCACACTGGGGTTAGGAACGAGCTACAGTCAAACGCCCAGTGTCCTTTGCCTCTTTCAGCTTCACAGAGTTGGCAATCCCTTGTGTAATCATTCCCTGGAGATCCGTTCCCATTTTAATACCCTCCGTTACTTAATATTGAACATCCGCCAGCCTTTCCCATCCCCACAATAGAAAGAAAAGTGTGGCGTGGTTCTTTGCACCTCGCAAAGCACTTGACAATGGAGCTGGTTGGGAAATTCTGACTGAACATTTCTTTCCATCGGTAAATGCTGATTCATCGAAACCGTTCGTGGGAAACGATCTGTTTTGATCAATTGCCTGACTCAAATAAGTTTTCTGCGGGGGAAAAAAAAAAGCTTTGAAATTGTTGAAATGACCCATGTGACTTTTTTTTAAAAAACGAGAAGCTTTGTTTTGGGGTTTGAAACAACTGTTTGGTTTGAAATTTGAGTTGATTTAAACTAAAGAGATTAAAATGTTGTCAAAGGTTGGAACCCAAACAAAACGTTTTGAAATGATGAAAACACAAGGCTTTGTTTGACCCCATCCCATTTTCTTTCTTCAGCTGATCGCTTTGTGAAATTGTCCATTTTTTGACTTTGTCCCCATTCAGCTCTGGAAACATTTTCGATCTCTCAAAAATTCTTGTTGGATGGGAAACCTGTTTCTGCCCAGCTCTGCCTGACAAGTGCTCATCCATCCTCTTGACCCCCTGTGAGGTAGGTTAATGTTCATGCCTCATTTTTACATATGGGCAGACAGAAGAACAGAGCGGGTTGGTGTCTTGTCAGAGTCACATGGCAGATTGCTCTAACCATTGGGTAACACTACCTTCAGAGGCGAAACAGAACAGGGGTGTCCCGAATCACTGTCCCCTGCTCTAACCACTGGATCACACTCTCCTGCCAGAGCTGAGAATCAAACCCAGGAGTCCGGAATCCCAGCCTTCTGCGCTAACACCCCTCTCCCATGTAACGTGTTTTCATTTGCTTTGGGAGCACAACAAGAACCAAAGCCACCTGGGGAGTCCAGCCCCAAGACATGGCCTGTGAGGCTGCAGCAGTGGACTGTGCAGATACTTTCCCTTTAGTGAGTTCCCCACTGCTCCCACCCTCAGCCCTCCCTGAACAGATAAACAAGGCGACTAATCTGATGCAAGGACAGCACCTTAAATGGCCATCCCGACTGACTCCTGGAATTCCACTTGGGGCAGTGGCTTCTGGAAGGATCAAAGCCAAGCAGCTCATCAGACGGTCACCTGCCAGCAAGAGACAAGTGCCCTTGTGTTCCTCTAGGGATGCCGTGTGACTTGTGGAGTTTTTTAAATAGAAGGGCTGATCTCACAATGGGTAAAATGTTTCCCTGATCTCACGCTCATCTGCTAAGGTCAAGGTTCAGAGAGAGGAAGCAGCCACCACAGACAGCACCCCCCCACCAATCCCAGACGCTCCGGGGTCCCCGCACATGACATCATTTCCCACCAATCGCAGACGATGGACGTCTTATGGTCTGGGAGCCGGGAGGCCCACTTCCCTTTTGTTTCAATGCAAGATCAACTGTGCACAGTGCAAACTGACCCAGCCTGGATCCGAGAGGGGAGAAGACTCTATGCTTCTTATGAGCACCGGCACATTCAGCGCATGCCTGGACACCTGGGGCATTGGCATTGGGTCCCTGCACTTCTCAGGGGGGAGGGCCTCTCCCCAGTGGCTTGAAGCCCCCCTTCCAGTTGCCAGCCCCCTACCCACCACCTAATTCAAACTGGTCAAACCCTTGCCCTGCCCTCAGCGCCCTGATCCCCCTTTTCCCCGGTCGCTCCAATTCTCCAGCAATGTCCTATCAAAGCACCCCGCCCCCGGCCAGCCCTGTGCCAAATCCCACCTGCAGGAAGGTCCTCGCCTGTCTTACTGTGCACCAGGTCCCACAACCCCCCGCAGGCCAGTCCTGGGGTCTCCAGTCAGACTCATGCAGTGAGTGAAATCCAGGGCAAACGGCAGTGACCTCCCCTCCGAGTCGTCCAAACAAATGTGCCCCCGGGAACGAAGGTGCCACGGAACAGACTGTGTCAAGGGCGCCCTGTCCCCAGTGCCTCAGGTTTCACAGGACAAAGACGTGTTCCGCACCAGACTCTCCCTTCTCAGTCCCCGGGGAGGCATTTCCTTTTACAGGCTGTGGAGAGCAACGGACGTCAGAGCAGCAGCGAGTCCTCTCGGCTGTACTGGAGTCTGACTCCATTTAAGGCCTTAGCTACGCTGGGAATTAGCCCCAAGTCCAGCCTCTGGTGTAGCTGTGCCCATGTGAAGCCGCAGCGCAGGCGAGCAATGATGCTGTTTGCACCAGTGGAGCTTGAGACCAGGGGGAGCTGCATGGGGACAGATCACACCTTTCCTGCTCTATACTAGGGGGAATGCAGGGTTGCAGCTGCTTCAGTGACTAGCTAATTTCCAGTGTAGCTAAGGCCTATTGCTAAGCCTCTGCCCTTCCTTAGCACTTCCCATCCGAGGATCTCAAGGCACTTCCACTACATTAGTCCCACGTGGGGGGTGGGAGGGGTTGTCATTATCCCTTTTCTTTAGAAACAGGGAAACCGAGGCACAGAGCAGTGAAAGGACTTGCCCAAGGTCACACAGCGAGTCAGTGGCGGAGTTAGGAAGTGCACTTGACTCCCAGGCCCCTGCTCTGATCTCTAAACCGTGCTGCGCACAATCAGCGTTTCTCCTCCTCCTGTCTTGGCATCCCCTGAATTATGTCCTTTGTCCCTAATATCCAAGAACTTGAGACACCCTGCCCCCGCTTGGCATAAAAGTGGGACTCTCTGGTCATGCCGTGGGGAAATGCAAACAATGATGTGAAAGGGACAGGCCAGGAGCGAGATGCAGACCTAGAGCCAGGGTAAGGGAGCCCAGGACTTTTAAGGCCTGGGTGCAGAAATCCTCTTGCCAGCCCTGAGGTTCGTAGTAGAGTGTAGACACTGTGGATTCCCTGGATGGGGCAAATGAGCCATGCTTGAATAGGGAAGCAATGGCACAGGTTTGCTGAGGAATCCAGGCATTTTGTGAGCAAAGGGCACTGGGCACCACTATCGATATACCACTGCGAACTGCATGAGAGGATGGGAGAATTCATTCCCTTGTGAGCTCAGGGATAATCACTAGGACCAGGGGTAGGTTTCTATGCAGCTCCTTTGGCTTGTGGTCTGGCAAGAAAGAGATCTCAAAGGAGCCTCTCAGTTGAGGTCAGCCCATTTGTCCGTCCCGCTCCCCTAGGTGTCTTGCCCCGGCAGGGCCCAGTACCTGTTAGCGCTGAGTGAATGCGGTACTGGTGGTGTGGACATGTGTAAAAGCCCCTAAGAGCCGTGCTCTGTGTTTGGGTTGCGGTGTCATCAGTCGGCGTGGAGCCTGTAAATAAAGACAATTAATAAAGAGAAGCCCGGGGCAAATTGCCCCAGATAAGCACATCCTAGGTGTGAGGGTCCATTACACAGCGCAGGGGCTTTTGAGCTGTTCACTCCTAAGACTTCGTTCAGATCCCGGCTTTCTGGCCCCAATGAAAGTGACATGGGGCTCACATTAATCCCAGCGGCTGCCACATAACCACCACGTGCCTTGGGCCGATTCCACTTCTCCAGCGAGGAGCCCCCGTCTCGGGCATCGAAGAGGTCCAGAACGGGACGAGCAGGAGGTGCTGCAGGTTGGGACCAGGCAGAGCTGTATGCAGGGCACCTGCCTGCCCAAACGAACGTTCTTCATCCAGCGCTTTGCTCGCTTCTGAAACGATACGGCGCTGGCTTAAAATGACTGGCCAGAGACAGAAGCAGGGGAACCACTTGCCTTCTGAGCTGGTTTTCGCTGTGGCCTTAAACCACCTGCTTCTGGCACAGCCCTGATCCCGGCACTGTCACCATCCTCACCAGCCGGGCTTTCCTGCATGGACGGAGCTTGGCAATGCTGGGACCCACGAAGGGCATCCCTCTGAGCGAGCTCAGCCTGGCAATGCTGCTGCCCACTGGCTGGCTCTGTCTGAGTGACCGGAGTGCCTGGAAGTCCTGCTGCTCCGCTAGCTGCACGGGCTGTGCCCTGGGGCCTTCGTTCTCTGCTCCCAGGACAAACAGGCATCTAATGAATGGGTGGGGAGGGGAGAGACCTACAGTGACCTGTCCAGAACGTGGCAACCCCTATAGACAGAAGGGGGTAAGACATTGCTGCTGAACTGGATTGGAGCCAGGGGTTGTTTTATGGCATCCATGCCAGCGCTTCTGTCACAGCCTCTGCCACCGCTGATGTACAGGAAGGACGTGTGACATTCCCCTGGTGTTATCTGGACTTGTGATCTGCTAGGTCACTCCAGTCCTCGGCTCTGGGAGCCAGCCTTACCCTGCTCCGCTGTGAGAACCCCCATTCCTGGGCTGTTCACGCACAGCCTCTGGTATGTCAGCTGCTCCCAGCTATGTGAGTGAGCACTTTTGGCCAGCCGCTGCTTGGATTGTGCAACCAAATGACACTAGCCAATATCTCCGGTCCCAGACACAATCCTAGGAACCTCTGTCTTGCAGTGTCACGTTATGCCCGCTGGACGCTGCAAGTTTATATGAGTTCATCAATTTAACAAAGACATTGATATGTACCAGGCTTGTTATCCCACACGCTTCAAACCAAATGCACTGCTTCAGGTAAAATAAACAAAGAAATTTATTAACTACAAAAGATAGATTTTAAGTGATTATAAATCAAAGCACAACAAGTCAGATTTGGTCAAATGAAATAAAAGCAAAATACATTCTAAGCTGATCTTAACACTTTCAATGCCCTTACAAAATTAGATGCTTCTCACCACAGGCTGGCTGGTTGCCCTTCAGCCAGGCTCTCCCCTTTGATCAGTGCTTCAGTCGCTTGGTGGTGGTGTCTGTAGATGGAGGTGGAAGAGAGAGGAAGAGCATGGCAAACGTCTCTCCCTTTTATCATGTTCTTTCTTCCCTCTTGGCTTTTCCCCCCGCTTTAGGTTCAGGTGAGTATTACCTCATCGTAGTCCCTGAATGACCAAGGGAAGGGGGGTGACTCACTCAAGAGTCCAACAGATCCTTTGTTGCTGCCTAGGCCAGTGTCCTTTTTTCCTATGAGGCTGGGCTGGGTTTGTCCCATACATGCCCCGATGAGGTGTGAACTGCCCCTCCTTTCCTGGAAGTTTTGCCTCGGCTTGTTTTAAGCCATGAGGACACATTTTCAGCCTCATAACTATATACATGAAATTACAACCTATAACATTACTATAACAACAATGCTCAGTGCATCATGAGCCTTCCGAAGACACCCGACATGACAAACTTTGCATTGGATACCACACAATCATATTATAAGGATGAACATAGGGGTGCAAGGTGTTCCCCCGAGATACAGAGTGTCAGGATGGTCCGGTAGTTTGGACACTAGCCTAGGACATAGGATGTATAGGTTCAACTCTGTGGCCTCAGTCTCTCTGTTCCTCATCTATAAAATAGGGATAATGGCACTTCCCCTCCTCACAGAGGCATTGTGAAATACATTCGCGGTTGCAAGGTGCTTGGATCCTGCGCTAAGAGGGGCTGGGAAGTGCCTCCGATGGGTGGAGCCCTCCGTTGTGAGTAGGGGAAGGGGAATTCTTTACCCACATTAGGGATTTTCCCAGGTCCCCTCTGGGCTAGTGCAGCCAGGGCTCAGGCGGCTGTGTGCTCTGCAACTGCTTTGAGCAGGGGTAGGTGATGCCCTAGTAAGTGCCCACAGTGGTGATCCATGTTAGAGCTGCCCCAAAGCCTATGCAATTGTAGGCGAATTTCCACATGCGCGCACATACCCCTCTAAAAAGTCTAGTGTAGCTACAGCCTAAGAAATTGACCTTGTTTAAGGCCAGTTGTTTAGTCTGGTTTGGGAGACGGTGTTGTAACATCACCCTTTGGTCCTGCTCGCATACATGGGGCCAACACTGCTTCCTAACAAGGATGACAAAAAATGCGTTAACCTGGGTTTAGCACAGCAAGGGCTCAGTATCCACCGTTGAGGCCAGATTTTCCACAGGCCTCAGCTCCCATTTAGGCCCCTAGATTTTCAGAAGTGCTTTGTTCCGAGCACTGAATCTGTCCATTCATTTTGGTACCTAAGTGGAAGCTGAGCTCCTCTGATAATTTGCCTCTTCCAGATGGTTTGCAAACCTGGGTGTAAAGCCCAGGCTAGAAAATGGGGCCAGATTCTCAGCTGGTATCAATGGGTGTCAGTGGAGGTAGGCCAAGTTTCCACCAGCTGACCGGCTGGCTTGTGATTTTTAAAGATGGTTCTAATACAGTTTGTGATTCCTGAATTTCATTTAAAACGAGGGTAGACTGGGCCAAACGCCCACTCCACATGTGAGTACTGGGATCTGTATCTTGTGTAACATTGAGGGAATGATGCAGAAATATTTCCGACAATATTTGCTGGGATTTTTGAAGATCTCTCACTGTGCCTGTGTTTGCGTTCTTCTTGGCTCCTCCAAGCAGCCCAGGACACACAATCAGGGAAAGCCAATTTTTGTAGCTACTGGCAATAATATCCCCGCTGGCAGAGCTCCTGTCCTCAGCCAAGGGGGGGGGGGGCGGGGGGAGGGCAGAAACCATGCCCATGTGACTTGCCTGACCAATTGCTGCTGAGCAATGCAGCTTGACTTTAGAATATACATGATCAAGTGGCAGAGTTATAAAGAAAATTGGACACGACTGCTCCTGGGATAGATCCGAAGAAAGGGTACGTTTGAGGAAATGCCGATCCGATCTTGGATCCAGGGGGGCTGGAGCAATTTGTAGAGTAGGGGGGAGGGGAGAGGCTGAGAGCCATTGAACCAAACTGTAAACCCCGTATACAATGGAAACCACTTCAAGCCAAGGGGTGCTGCCGCACCCCAGTTCCAGCACCTATGCTTGGATCTCCCTCAAGCAGAGAAAGCGGTTGCATTAGAGGAACCAGACGGTGGCTGGGATTCATTTTTCCAGCTCTGGTGGTAAGGGAAGTGCTATATATACCCCCCCACACACACCCAGTCCCTGCTCTGTCACAGGGTTCCATGCACACATCACACAGATATGCTCACCCACCCCCACCCCCATTTCTCTGCAGGAGGGTTAGCTTTGTAAACATCAGTCACTTAGTAACACTCTGCATCATTTGCCTCTGGGCTATTATTCATCCCAAGCTAGCCCTAAAACCCCTTAAAATCCCAGCCTACCCCTTCTCTGCAAGGCACCCCCAGACCAGAGGAAATTCCACAGCTCTGATGTGATGTGAAACATGATCCCCCCCAAGCCCCAGCAGCCCCCGCCCCCAGTACCCAGTCTCTCTCTCTCCCTGTGCCATTTCCCAAACCAGGTCTCCCTGCAGCAGCCCCCCCGCCCCCTTCCACCAGCCTTTTCTGTTTTAGACATTGTAACCCGAGAGGGTGGAAACGCAGCTTCTTTCATCTTCCATTTCCCACATCCTGAGAGTCTGCAGAGAAAGAGCCCACCCAGATAAAGGAATTTCAGGCATGTGGCTCCCTCCCCCTCCCATCTCCAGCCCCCCATGCTGCTCCATTCACAAAGCAGATTAGCAATGGTTTTTTGCCTCCAAGGGCAACTGCTCCCTCCTCACATGCTGCACCTACTCCCCAAAAAGCCCGTGGTAAAAAAGTCAACCCAAAGCTCCCTGGTCCACGTTGGGGGCTTTTCTCCCACATAGCAGGGATCTCCCACAGGGCAGCGTGCCCCAACTGTGCTCCCCTTCTTCCGCGAGTGGGGCGCCTTCAGGTTCTCATGGGAGGGGAGCTGTTGTACCCCGAGGCTGCTCTTGCGTGAGGCTGGAAGGTCTGTTCCGGGATCCCCGTTAGTAGGCCAATGGGTAGCAAGGTCTCAAAGGACATTAAGGGCAGGAGCCTGAGAAGTACCTGCTCCTGGGGAAGCTGGGGGAGGGGAAGCGATTCAGGCCATGAGGCCACCACCCTTTTCCAAAGCAGATTTTGGAGGTCTCCCTTTCTCTCAGGAGCCAAAGGAGAGGCCTAGGGCGTGTCTCTTGGAAGGCTGAGTACCCCCAGCTCCTGTCCCAGTCAGTAGGAGCTTGACCCCTCCACCGATGAGGCCTTAGGTATCTGAGTTGGGCACCCCTAATTGTGATGACTTCTTTGTATGTTGGTAACGCCCCGGGATCCCAGTCCCGGCCCAGGCCCCCACCATGCTAGGCGCCGTGCAAACCCCGAACAAAGAGACAAGTTACATCCCCGAAGAACTAAGTAATTTAAGTAATTAGAGACGGTCTGAAAACGTGCCTGCATACAATTCACCCGCATGCCACCCCTGTGAGGTTGGGGAAATATTACTAGCCACATTGTACAGAGGGGCAGACCGAAGGTGGAGCAGGGAAATGACTTGGTCAAGGTCACAGTGAGGCCAAGCGGGTGACCCAGGGCAGCCACCACAGCACATTGTAGCAGGTATCACTGGTCTGTGTCCTTGCAGGTGCAAAGTGGGTTGGCCATTGCCTGAAAGGATGTATGGGGTTCCGTGATTAACTCAGGCCCCGGTCCTCAAGGGTATTTAGGCCCTTAACTGCCATGGGTCCCATGGATCTGGGCCTCATTGCTTCTGGGGTTCACGAGTGCTGGGGATGCGCGGCTTTGAAGTTGTCACACACACCCTGTGGCGTGTGTGTTGGGGGGGTCTGTGCCTTTATTTGCTGGTCCACTAAAAAGATATCACATGTTCCTGAGGAACCAGCAATAACCTACAATCAGACGTGTGTGCGTTCGCTCAAGTTACTCAAAATGATCCCATGTATGTACGCCCAACACCCCTATACAGTCAGCGAGTGGTAAGCGGTTTTACGGGTGGATAAACTGAAGCACAGAGTCAAAATATGATTTTGCCCAAGGTTGTCCAGTGAGTCAGCGGCAGTTCTAGGAGCAGGACACAGACCTCGTGGCTTGCCAGGCCACTGCTCTAGTCACTAGCCCATTCTTCCTCCTTTCCTGGTGATGCTAAAGTGAATTTTGTGACTCCCATCCACTCTGGAACGGCAGGGGATTGGGAATGGAGACACATCTAACCGCCTGCATCGGCTGACAATCTTTGTTTCAGTCTTGAACTTAGGGTAAGTCTACACTGCAAAAGAAAGTCGACCTAAGTTATGTCGACATACAGCCACTGCAGTAAGTAAATCACTTTTGCATGTCCACACTACGCTCCGTGTGTCGGCGGTGCGCATCCTCACTGGCAGCGCTTGCGTCGATGCAGAGAGCTGTGCACTGTGGGTTGTTATCCCACTGGGCAACTCGCTACCATCTAGCACAGGGTGTTTTGGGAAGGGTTTGCAATGCCTCTTGGGGGCAAACGAGTTGAGCAGCAGTGACTGGGAACACGGTTTCAATGTTCCATGGTACAGTTTTCTCCATCCCATAATTTTATGCATCTCCCATAATATTTCGCGCCTCTTGGCAAAAGCCCCGCAAACCCGCACATCCGCCATCTCTGTGAGAAGCATGGATCCTGCACAGCTCTGCACTATTGTATGAGCGTTGCGAGCACGGGGCGCCTGATCCTGCAGTATTTGCAGAGCCACCAGAGGAGCCGCGGGGAACATGATAATTCCCTGGAGGCTAGCTTGCTGTGGGACATAGAAAGAAACCATTCAGCGTTGTTGTGGGCATTCACGGGCAGCTGCAGACGGTGGAGTGCCAGTTCTGAGCCCAAGAAACAAGCACTGACTGGTGGGATCGCATCATTATGCAGGTTTGGGATGATGAGCAGTGGCTGCAGAACTTTCAGATGTGCAAGGCCACTTCCCTGGAACTGTGTACGGAGCTCGCCTCAGCCCTGCAGCGCAGCAACACCAAAATGAGAGCTGTGTTGACAGTGGAGAAGCGAGTGGTGATCACTGTGTGGAAGCTTGCAACACCATATTGCCACCGATCAGTCAGGAATCAATTTGGAGCTGGGAAATCCACCGTGGGGGTTGCTGTGATGCAAGTGTGCACAGCTATTAATCGTGTCCTGCTACAAAGGATTGTGACTCTGGGCAATGTGCAGGACACGGTGAATGGTTCTGCAGCAATGGGGTTCCCAAACTGTAGTGGGGCAATACATGGCATGCATATCCCTATTTTGGCACCAGACCACCTTGCCAAGGCGTACATCAACAGAAAGGGATATCTTTCTATGGTATTGCAAGCTCTGGTGCATCACTGGGGAGGTTTTACCGACATCAATGCAGGATGGTCAGGGAAGGTGCATCTTTAAGAACACAGGCCTGTACAGAAAGCTGCAAGCAGGGACTTTCTTTTCAGACCAGAGGATTACCATTGGGAATATTGAAATGCCAATAATGATCCTGGGAGACTCAGCCTACCCCTTACTCCCGTGGCTCATGAACCTGTACACTGGCCACCTCAACAGCAGCAAGGAGCACTTCAGCTACGGGCTCAGCAGGTGCAGAATGACAACTGAATGTGCCTTTGGCCATTTGAAAGGCTGCTGGCCCTGTCTACTCATGAGATTAGACCTCAGTGAAAAAAATAGCCCAATGGTTATGTGCTTCATAATATCTGTGAAGCAAAGGGGGGAAGTTTCTGCTGGGGTGGAGGGTGGAGGTGGAACTGATTTTGAGCAGCCAGATATCAGGGCTATAAGAAGAGCTCAATGGGGAACTATACGGCTCAGGGAAGCTTTGAAAGATCATTTTAATAATAAACCACAATAATGTGTGTTAGAATCATAGAATATCAGGGTTGGAAGGGACCTCAGGAGGTCATCTAGTCCAACCCCCTGCTCAAAGCAGGACCAATTCCCAACTAAATCATCCAAGCCAGGGCTTTGCCAAGCCTGACCTTAAAAACCTCTAAGGAAGGAGATTCCACCACCTCCCTAGGTAACCCATTCCAGTGCTTCACCACCCTCCTAGTGAAAAAGTTTTTCCTAATATCCAACCTAAACCTCCCCCACTGCAACTTGAGACCATTACTCCTTGTTCTGTCATCCGGTACCACTGAGAACAGTATAGATCCATCCTCTTTGGAACCCCCTTTCAAGTAGTTGAAAGCAGCTATCAAATCCCCCCTCATTCTTCTCTTCTGCAGACTAAATAATCCCAGTTCCCTCAGCCTCTCCTCATAAGTCATGTGTTCCAGCCCCCTAATCATTTTTGTTGCCCTCCGCTGGACTCTTTCCAATTTTTCCACATCCTTCTTGTAGTGTAGGGCCCAAAACTGGACATAGTACTCCAGATGAGGCCTCACCAATGTCAAATAGAGGGGAATGATCACGTCCCTCGATCTGCTGGCAATGCCCCTCCTTATACAGCCCAAAATGCCGTTAGCCTTCTTGGCAACAAGGGCATACTGTCGACTAATATCCAGCTTCTCGTCCACTGTAACCCCTAGGTCCTTTTCTGCAGAACTGCTGCCTAGCCATTCGGTCCCTAGTCTGTAGCAGTGCATGGGATTCTTCCGTCCTAAGTGCTGGACTCTGCACTTGTCCTTGTTGAACCTCATCAGGTTTCTTTTGGCCCAATCCTCTAATTTGTCTAGGTCCCTCTGTATCCTATCCCTACCCTCCAGCGTATCTACCACTCCTCCCAGTTTAGTGTCATCTGCAAACTTGCTGAGAGTGCAGTCCACGCCGTCCTCCAGATCATTAATGGAGATATTGAACAAAACCGGCCCCAGGACCGATCCTTGGGGCACTCCGCTTGATACCGTCTGCCAACTAGACATGGAGGCATTGATCACTACCCATTGAGCCCGACGATCTAGCCAGCTTTCTATCCACCTTATAGTCCATTCATCCAGCCCATACTTCTTTAACTTGCTGGCAAGAATACTGTGGGAGACCGTATCAAAAGCTTTGCTAAAGTCAAGGAATAACACATCCACTGCTTTCCCCACATTCACAGACTCAGTTATCTCATCATAGAAGGCAATCAGGTTGGTCAGGCATGACTTGCCCTTGGTGAATCCATGCTGACTGTTCCTGATCACTTTCCTCTCCTCTAAGTGCTTCAGAATTGATTCCTTGAGGACCTGCTCCATGATTTTTCCAGGGACTGAGGTGAGGCTGACTGGCCTGTAGTTCCCCGGATCCTCCTTCTTCCCTTTTTAAAAGATGGGCACTACATTGGCCTTTTCCCAGACATCCGAGACCTCCCCCGCTCGCCATGAGTTTTCAAAGATAATGGCCAATGGCTCTGCAATCACATCCGCCAACTCCTTTAGCACCCTCAGATGTAGCGCATCTGGCCCCATGGACTTGTGCTCGTCCAGCTTTTCTAAATAGTCCCGAACCACGTCTTTCTCAACAGAGGGCTGGTCACCTCCTCCTAGGGTGACCAGACGTCCTGATTTTATCGGGACTGTCCCGATATTTGCTTGTTTGTCCCGCGTCCCGACCAATGTTAGGTCAGGACACTGGACAAACAAGCAAAGGCTCCGGAGCCCAGAAGGGCTCGTGCCCCACCCCGCCCCCTCTATCCCCCATTGGATCCCTCCCCAAATCCCCGCCCCCATGCCCGCCCCCTCACTGCCTCATTGGCTCCCTCCCCAAATCCCCGCCTCTTTCCCAAGCACGCCATTCCTCCTCCCTCCGCAAGCGCTGGAGGGAGGCCCGGGAGACGCAGGGGAGCGCAGGGCCGGGGTGAGTGTGAGTCCGGCCTGGCCCCGAGCGAAGGCAGGACTTGGGCGGGGCGATACCTGGACGGAGAGTGGGGGGGCGGCCTGCGGGGCCAGGCGGCGGCTGTTCTCCCCACCTGGGCAGCGGGAGTCGGGAGCAGCCGCTGCTGCAGCTCCCACTGCCGCGGGGGGAGGAAGCGGCCAAGCACTTGGCGGCTGCGGCTCTGGCGCCAACGAACCCCGAGCCCGGGCCTGCTGCGGGGACCCAGCCCCTGGCCAGTCGCGTCTGGGCTGGCTGCCCAGCTGGTGCAATCCCACGGGCGGCGGCATTGGCAGCCCCATTTGTTCCCCTGTGGGACCCAAGCAGGACGGGGGGGCTGGGGCCTGCTGCCCCCGCTCCGGGGCCGCCCGCGGGATTGCACCAGCTGGGCAGCCAGGCCAGACGCGACTGGCCAGGGGCTGGGCGCGCGCAGCATGCGCGCTGGGTCCCCGCAGCAGGCCCGGGCTCAGGGGGTTCGCGGGCGCCGGAGCCGCCACGTGCTTGGCTGCTTCCTCCCCCCGTGGCAGTGGGAGCTGCAGCAGCGGCTGCTCCCGAGTCCCGCTGCCCAGGTGGGGAGAACAGCCGCCGCCTGGCCCCGTGGGCCGCCCCCCTACTCTCCCTCCAGGTACCGCCAGAGTCCTGCCTGCGCTCGGGGCCAGGCCGGACTCACTCACCCTGGCCCCGCGCTCCCCCTGCATCTCCCGGGCCTCCCTCCAGCGCTTGCGGAGGGAGGAGGAATGGGGGGGGGGGGTTGTTGTTGTTTTTTTGCTCTGCCGCCGTTTTTTTTCCCCTCTGCCTCCCCCGCCCCCCCTCCTCCCCCCCCCCCGTGTCCCGATATTTGACCTGGGTGATCTGGTGACCCTACCTCCTCCGCATGCTGTGCTGCCCAGTGCAGCAGTCTGGGAGCTGACCTTGTTCATGAAGACAGAGGCAAAAAAAGCATTGAGTACATTAGCTTTTTCCACATCCTCTGTCACTAGGTTGCCTCCCTCATTCAGTAAGGGGCCCACACTTTCCTTGACTTTCTTCTTGTTGCTAACATACCTGAAGAAACCCTTCTTGTTACTCTTAACATCTCTTGCTAGCTGCAACTCCAAGTGTGATTTGGCCTTCCTGATTTCACTCCTGCATGCCTGAGCAATATTTTTATACTCCTCCCTGGTCATTTGTCCAATCTTTCACTTCTTGTAAACTTCTTTTTTGTGTTTAAGATCAGCAAGGATTTCACTGTTAAGCCAAGCTGGTCACCTGCCATATTTACTATTCTTTCTACACATCGGGATGGTTTGTTCCTGCAACCTCAATAAGGATTCTTTAAAATACAGCCAGCTCTCCTGGACTTCTTTGCTGTTGTGTGCTCTCCCTGGCATTGTTTTTTTGCACCCCCGGTGTGAACCTTGTAATGAGTGCTCTGTGTGTGTTTTGTAACATAACATTGCAAATGCACCTATTGCTATTATCTGTGAATGATGTCAGCCCCAGACAGCATATGTTGTGAATTAATAAAGATGAATTAAGTTTCCATAAATAGACTTTTATTCCAAACCCATGTGAACAGACATATTTGTAACTGAATGGAACTTTATAAATACAGGGGAAAGAACCTTGGAAGGGGAAAGAACAGTCATTCTCATTTCAAACACACGTACACCAACCGTGTCCCTCACAGGTCAGTGTATGTGCGGCTGTGATTGTACTCTCTTCAGGGGTGGAGTGGTAGGGGTAGTGAAGCAGCCCTGGAAGCCAGGTGGAATGTGGGTGTGTGTGTGGGGGAGGTCCTGAAATGCAGTTTTCTATGGGCTGCAGAGGGAGTCCTGTTGAACTTGAAGGTCAACAAGAGTCTCCAACATGCTTGCATCTCCCACTGCACGTCTCTCTCCATTTCCTGTGCTTTTCTCCTCTGCGCTCCATCCCTGTCCATTCAGTCCGCGAGGATAATCCTCTAAGCCCTGTGCTCGGTATCCGAAGCACCAGAGGATTGTAGGATCTCTTGGATCATGTCATGTCGTGTCTTCTTCCTTCTCCTTATCTGGCTGAGCTGCTCCGCTGGTGTGAATGGAGAGATCCTCAAGGCCACATTTCCAGCTGCAAAAGATAAAAGGCACAGAGGTACTATTGTGAGTGTATTCACAAGACAAATGGGAACTTGATATACTGAACTTGCTCCCCTTGATCCACACAAGTTACAAGTGCTACATTCTCTCTTCAACTGGGGATTCATAGAGCGCGGCAGCAGTCCCAGCTAGGGTGAGTATGGCCTGGCAGGGAGAGGGCAAGTTGGGACAATAAGGGGGGGGGAGCTCACAGGCATGAGTATATGCGTCGAGGACAACTGAACTGAATACTAGCACTGTTTTCCACAGGCAATGGTGATTTTAGCTGATATCTCACTCCTGAGGGTAACCGATGTTGAAAGGGAACAGGTCTTACTGGGTCCGTATGCTGCTAGCCTGTGTGCTGCAATGGTACCTGCTGAAGTATTTGCTGACTGGCCTGGGAAAGTGTCCTATCGCGGTAGAAAGAAGAAATAAGGCAGGCCTCCCCAGAAACCTTTGGCAGAGGATTGCAGACTACCTTCAGGAAAGTTTCCTGGAGGATTCATGGGACATCCCGATGCCCCCTCTGCGTAACTGTACAGGGGAATAAGAAGCAGATAGCGACTCTACCTCTGTTGGTTATTTCGCTACCTCTTATAGCATGATTAATAAAAAGTAAATGAACAGTTGTGTCCCTGCAATATCAAAGCAAACTGCATATTTACCAGAGGTTTCTTCCCCTGCATCAGGCTCACCATGCTGGACTGTAGGGACTGGCTCGACTGCTCTGGAGTCAAAAACAGGTCCTGGCTTGCTGCACCACTGGATTCCCCAGTCACCTGTCCCCCATACACCTCCTCCTCCAATACCTGCTCCTCACTGTTCACTCTGGGACCTGTGACTCCAGCTCCCCCAAAGTATCCAAGGGGCCTATAGGGGTGAGGGTGGGGTCTCCACCAGATGGTATGCAGCTCTTTGTAAAAGCAGCATGTCTGCGGCTCCACTCTATAGCGACTGTTAGCCTCCCTTGCCTACTGGTATGCCTGCCGCAGCTCCTTGTCTTTCACGCGGCACTGCTGGGGGTCCCTTTTGAAGCCTTTCTCCCCCATGCCCCGAGTAGATATCAACATTTCTGCGGCTGGATCAGAGCCGTGCCCGCACAGCCTCTTCTCTTCACGGACCCAGGAGATCCACCACCTCCTGTGTACGCCAGGCGGGAGCGGGTCTGCAGCACCGAACCGGCGTGGTCAGTTGGGCAGTTGCATAGGTGAGCTCTTCATGCCGAGCAAACAGGACATGGAACTTCAAAAATTCTCGGGGTTTTAAAAGGGGAGGGGTGTGTACCTGCATATCTGGCCGCTGGGCAGTGGAGTTCAAAACGGGACCAGAGCAGTCATGGTAGGGCATTGTGGGACACCTCCCGGAGGCCACTAAAGCCGATGTAAGTAATGCAGTGTCGCCCTAAGCGCTACGCCTCTCGCGGAGGTGCAGTTATTAAATCAGTGTAGTCGTAGTGGGCAACTTACATCGCCAGGAGTAACACTGCAGCGTCGACCTAACTGTAGCATAGACCAGGCAGGCCTCAGTAATTTACCCAGTGATATTCCTTCTGCTGTCCAGAACATTGCATGGCGTGCAAGCCCCTGTCTGACAGCCGATTCCAGTTATTTGTGTGCAGTGAATTGAAACTACAAAGCCCAGCTCTGCTACCAACCATTTTCACCTATTTGCTAATTGTAATGACAAAATCTGGAGACTGAAGGATCTAAAGAGCAGAGGGGGAGGGAGAGCGGGAGACAGAGGAAACAAAAATATAAACTGAGAAGGGGACACTGCAGCTCCAAAGGCCCTGCACAACAATCAAGGGATAAAGCGGCAATTAGACCTGATTATCATGCAAGACAGCCCTGGTTCGACTGGAATGCAGCTGAAGAGACTGCAAGCTGGAGGGATTGTTTGCAGGGCTGGGGACTGATCCTTTGATGTCTGCATGGTGCTTGGCTCAGCCAGTCACCAGACCACAAAATGAAAAACGTTGCAAATGCACTGTGCAATCTTGTGCCGACAAACCACGCTGCAGACAGAATGGGGCGCGAGCTGACTGCCAGGTCCCGGGGAAGCCTGCCGACACGCCCAGCGCTCCTGCTCCCGGCTTTTTGCTTGCTTGCTTCCCCCCCCCGACTGTCTAAGATTTACTCTCCCAGTCTGCTCTGCGAGAAATGCGAGCGCCACTCAGACAGCGGGACCAAATTCAGCACTGGTGTCGCTGCGTGCAAACGCTGCCTTCTTCACTGGAGCGACAGCCGCTTTCCCCAGGGCTGAATTTGGCCTGGAGATGGAGAGAGAGCGAGGAAGAACCAGACAGACACAAGCGGACCACCCTTGATTTAGGGCATTCCTGTTGGCTACCGCACTGATTCGAAGCCCAGGGAAGACTCCCCCATCCGCTGCCATAGCGGGGCCTGCTTGAAATGGGCAGTAAATTGCCCTGGTTGAAGGCCTGGGTGTCCCCGAGAGGCGCTAAACTGCAAGAACAGATGCTGATGGTGTTGAGAGGCTGACATCCTCTGCAGCTTTTATCCTGACTGCAGATTGCGGGGGGAGGGGGGGACCAGTTTGGAATCAACCAGAAAACTAGGTTACCCTACCAGCCAAGCACACACCAGATAGTGAGCCGGAGTGTTTGGTTGGTTGTTTATTTATTTATTTATTTCACATCTGACACATCCTAATCACCTCAAGCAGGGAAGCCTGGACTGGAATCAGGGCCAAGTTAAATACAAACATGCAAACCTTGGTTTCAGCGGAATGAGGCTTTTCACACACAATTTAGTCCATTTTGGGAGATGGATCTACTCCCTCATGGAACGCCCTGATGAGAGAAAGATAGGCCTGAACCACCAGCAACAAACTGACACCAAGTAATTGCATGCACCCCCATGCTATCTCGGTCCAGTATGGCTAGCTTAGGCCATTGGTGATGGGAGGTGGAGCCTTTCACCTCTAGATCGCCAGTTTAAATCCAGCACAAGTCAGTAGGGATAGAAAGCTGTCACCACGTGGTAGCTGTTCAGTGGACCATGGGAAATAAGTTGGTGTGGGACTCAGTCCACTTCCAAAGTCTTGTCTACACTGGGGAGGATCCCCCAGATTCAGTCATTGGGGGACCATTAGGGTAGCTGCAATGGGACAATCTCTTAGCATAGACAGGCAAAGCTGTTGTGAAACATCATTTACACCAGTGCATGGGCCAGACCCTCTATGCTGTAAATTGCTCTGGTTCCACTGACATCAGTAGAGCTAGACTGATTTAGACCAGCTGAGGATTTGGCCCTAGGAGTCCATGTTACAAGAAACACTGCTACATTTGGCCCTGATTAGCAGCTTCAACAGAGAGGCTTGCTTGTACATCCTCCTCCGCCTTTCTTTAGAGGAAGTCCCTGCAGGTGAGAATCAAGGCACCTTGGCAGGAAAGCTTGCCTGGTTGCTCCGTCCACTCTGTTTGTAAACAGAGAACCTCCATTTCTAGGGCAGTCGGTTTGGGACCTTTCATCATCACTGTAAGGAATTCAGTAATTGGTTAGGGGCAGACTGTGAGCGCTTGCTCCCAAGAGTAGTCCCATTGCTTGGCGCAAGACTACTTGTGGGCGTGAGCAGTAAGAGACACAGGGCTCTGGGAGGGTTTTTTTGCAGCCTTGCATCACTCAAGAAAAGGCTGAACAGATTTTCCTCAAACTTTCCAGCAACAAATATTTCACCTTTGGCCGGAGACCAAGCCTAGAAAATTTCAGCTGCACAAGAGGATGTTTCAGAAAGTTCTGAGTAAGCCGAAAACAGAAAATTGAAACTCTTTTGCAGCCTTGAATGCTTGGCGAACAGAGCTTGGCGAACAGTATAAGGTGGGAAGGCAAAGTGTTTTGTGGATTCATCCTTAATGAACGAAACGTGTGTTTATCACACTGCTCACTGTCATGCCTTTTAGCTCAGTCCCATCTAAGTATGTGCCACATCTTGTATTTATATCTTCCTGGAATAGGGGGATGTCTCCTTTGCCATGATGCCTACAAAAACTCCACAACGGTTAGCTCTCAGAGATCACTGTCTGTCATGCTGACCAATAATACCTCATTGTTTCCGTGGGCTCCCCTGTCTGTCTCCATCAGTCGTCACTTGTCTTCTACTTAGTTTATAGACTTTGGGGGCAGGGATGGCCTTTTTGTTCTGGGTTTGTACAGCACCTAGCACAGTGGGGTTCTGGTCCCTGACTGGCACTATGACAACACAAATAATTATAATAATCTGCACTGCAGCTACAGGTGTGGCCCTTTTGTTATGCCTATAATTTCTTGTTAGTCCACTTGTAGAAATGGTGTGAACATTTGTTTCCCTTTTGTATATGGTAACATACTTCTCTTGAAAGCAGAGATGCTCAGTGCTAGGAAGATATTTAATCTCAACTCGAAAATACTCTTAAAGCTGCTCTGCCACGTACTGTGTGTCTCTTAGGACAACGACAGGGTCTGAGACTGAAACTCTGTTTTCAACTATCGGAGCCTGTGTACTTTTTGAAAATCAGTTGGGGAGTTTTGTTTTGACTCAGCGAGGAGCCTGAGCAGCTGTGTGTTTTTTTAAATAATAAAAGAAAACAAGGCTCACCAGAATTTCCAGTAAAACCCATTAGATTTAAGCAATTCATTCCACAAGTATGTGTGGGTGCTGGGAGCTCCCTGGTCTTCTCAGGAAAAAGAGCCCAGATGGGCTTCATCTGTAATAATTTAGCTCCCAGTGGCTGAAGCTCTTTGCTCTAAATGCTAATAGAGTGAGTAATCAGAACCCTATATCCAGTAAATTATTTATCTTATCTCTGGAACTCAGCAAAGCATCTCAGCCAGCTACTTCTGTGGAAAGAGGCTGTTGATCAAGAACTCCCAGCTGGAATCTTCACTTTTACTAGAAAAGGGAAAAGTCTGTGTGTGGATCAGGAAGCAATGACGTAATTACAATAATACCCAAAGCCAATCAAAGCTGACTTCTTCAAGGCTGCAAAAGGGGTCTGGCTTGTGTTGATGATGCCAGCATTGACAGGCACTATGGATGGGATCCATGAAGGGACTTGTGTGTTGCAACACTGAGCATCATGGGGCCTAGAAAATGCAGGAATGCTGTGATCCACATAGCCGAGTTTGGTGTCTAGATTCCCTGTACAATGAATGGGGAGAGAGAGGTGCCTTAGAATGCAATGCACAAAAGCCAGCATACTAGGTGGCGACTTGCCTAAGGAAAATGGCCACAAGAGGCGGAACTGGACCCAGGGTCTCCCATATGGGTGACCGAACCGCTGGGCTAGAGTTTTTTTCCTTGCTCTTCCCCACCTCCCCCCAGTGACTATTTTAGCATTTACCTGGGGAACTTTTATCCTGAAAAACTTAGGTACCAAGAGAGTTTAGGCACCTACAGCGTTCGGGGGGAGTTTTGTGAATTGCAGTGGAGCCAAAACTGAGACTTGGGCACCTAAATCTGGGGTTTAGGCACCTAAATCCTTTCATGGATCCCACCCTATTACCAAATAGTCCTTCAGTACTGCAAGTCAAGTACTTTTGGATTTAGACCAGTAAGAGAGCCATTGTATTCCCACAGAACAGGAGCAGCACCTGACGAAACTGCTCCCACTGTTTTTCATCCCTTGCCTACAAAACCAGGAACTCATCTTTTAACTTCACTGCCATAGTCTATCTATAGTACTTGAATGGCCCCCCTTTCCCCCCCCCCCCCCATTGCTGCAGTGGCTGAGTGCCTTCTAATCACGTAAGTATTTATCTTCACAACATAATCACGTAAGTATTTATCTTCACAACAGCCTGGTGAGGGAGGGAAATGCCATGGTCCCTACTTTACAGATGGGGAAGCGAGGCCCCGCTCCTCAAAGGTATATAGGCACCTAACTGCCATTGAGGATCTAGGTGTACGTGACTTGCTTAAGGTCACAGAGGAAGTCTACAGGAAAGCAGCAACTTGACCTAAGTGCAAGGCTAGGGCCCTAACTACTGACCCATCCTTCCTCTCTGTACGGGGAGGCACTATCCCTACCAGACACTGTCCTACAGCCACTGCACTGTTTGACACTCTTCCCTTGGAAAGCTTTGAAGAAAACACTGATATTGCTGGCTTCTTCCTCACCTGGTATCACTCCTCCTACCTCTGTATCCCTGGTGGCTGCTCTGCTGACAGTAAATTATTCCTCTGTGGAGATGCTCAAAGCTCTGTTCTCATTTCTATCTACCACCTGCCATTGTTTCAATCGATTCTTTTTATGGGGCTACCGTCCCTGGCTCTAACACCTTTCAATTTTACAGTGACTCCTCTATCAACGTCCTCTCCATCCTGATTTCCTTCAGCTGGAAATGGGGAAATTCTAAACGATGGTTCTCCGGGACAAATGTAACTTGAACTCCTTGCATTTATCTAGTATTTTTGAGCTCTGTATACAGCGGCCAAATTATGGTCGATGGGGTAGCTGTAGCATTTTGGAATTTCTTGAGTATTTTATGTAAAAACTTCAACCACCAGGTTGTATCATCATCTTTTTTGTTAAAAAAAAAAAGAGAGAGAGACAACAGTAAGAGGATACTGAAGAATAAGAGGATATCAAGTTAAATGCATTGTGTGAAATGGCTATGGTTTCAATCAGCCAAACAGAATTCCCCAGGTGAAATTCACCACACGACTGAGACAAATGAGACATTTCAACCAAAAGCAAATTCTGTTATGAAGTCCTGTCCTTTGAGAGATGCTCTAACCTAACTTGCACCTGGCTGCTTACCACCCCTACTAGGGCCATTCTAATGCTAAGAATAGCTGGACCAGAGGGTGCTTTCATAGATTCACCAGCAATCTCAAAGCAGGAGGTTTGTATCATTATCCCTGTTTTACAGCTGGGAAACTGAGGCACGGAGAGGGGATATGATTTGCCCAAAGTCACTCAACAGGCAAGTGGTAGAGTCAAGAATTGAATGCTGGTCTCTTGAGGCTAGTTCAATACTGTTAGGCAACACTGATCCCCCCGGTTAAGCCACAGCTATACTTTTTATTATACCAATAAAATAAAAACTAGCCGTCACTGCTGTCCCATCTGCATGATAGACTATCATTTTAAACGTAAAATCAGTGATTAATTATCACTTCAAATGTAAAAACAGCATAACAAAGCAAACCCTATGGATTTGAATAAGGATGAATTCCTATAAAGACAAACTCTAAAAACTGAGAACTTTGAGTCTGGTTTTGCAACCACCCTCCAGGAGCATCAGATGCGCATCTGACAAGACTCGGCTCCATCCTCGTGTCCAGGCCACCTGGCCAGTGGCTTGGCACGAGCAACTCTAAGGCTGGTAACTATGATAACAACCTTACAGAACCTGTGTGTGTATAAATAAATGTGTAAATAAATATGAAATTGAATGGAATGTTATAGTTGTAACTGACTGCTTACTATGATTCTTTCTGTATTCACAATAAACGTGGCATTTTTTCTTATCCCCTTGTATAAGATCCTGCTAGTTTTTATTTGATTGGTATAACATTTTGGTGGAGAATTGCGAAAGAGGGACTATTGGCATATGTCTTGGTTATTGTAAATTGGTATAATATTTTCCCCTATCCACATCTCTGGTACTAGGGTTCCAGGGAAAGGGCAGGCAGGCACCAAGCCACTAGACTGGTCCATCCCATCCAAAGATTCTCTCTGCAAAAGAAAAATTCCCAGATAGCTGGTTAAGATGGCTTCCTAGCTGTTAGCAATACAGAGCTAGGGTTGCCAAGCCTCCAGAATTGTCCTGGAGTCTCCAGGAATTAAAGATTATGTCATGTGATGAAACCTCCAGAAATTCATCCTACCACAATTGGCGACCCTATACAGAGGAGCCAGAATAGTGGGTCAAAATCTGGACCATAACGCTTTGGGTGCTACTACTCTGAAATAGTTATATTGTATAAAAACATAAGAATGGCCCTACTGGGTCAGACCAAAGGTCCATCTGGCCCAATATCGTGTCTTCCAACAGTGGCCAGTGCCAGGTGACCAAAAGGGAATGAACAGAACAGGTAATCATCAAGTGATCCATCCCCTGTCGCTCATTCCCAGCTTCTGGCAAACAGAGGCTAGGGACACCATCTCTACCCATTCTGGCTAATAGCCATTGATGGACCTATCCTCCATGAATTTATCTAGTTCTTTTTTGAACCCTGTTATGGTCTTGGCCTTCACAACAGCCTCTGGCAAGGAGTTCCACAGGTTGACTGTGCGTTGTGTGAAGAAATACTTCCTTTTATTTGTTTTAAATCTGCTGTCTATTAATTTTATTTTATGACCCCTAGTTCTTGTGTTATGAGACGTAGTAAACAACACTTCCTTATCTACTTTCTCTATACCAGTCATGATTTTATAGACCTCAGTCATATCTCCCCTTACCCATCTGTTTAGAAGAATTGAAGAACTGAAAGTGGGGACAATAACTTAATGCAAAGAGCCTGCATCTCCACTGCCTTGCTTATGCCGTCATTTAAACCTATACACAATGAGCATACAGAAGGTGAATAGAGAATTCTGGTTTATTAGTGTTTTTACACCCACTTTGCACAGTTGTCAGTAACTACACAAAGTGTAAGGCAAGAAAACATGTTTAACGTCCTATTTATTTTCTACCATTTGTGCTTTGTTCACCTTTTTGCACTTATCTCACACGATGGAATTTAGTCAGTTTCACTTGTGTTTATAGTCAGTTTCACTTTCGGGATGCTGCAGCCTTTGGCTTGCAAGCATTGCTGGGAAGTGTCTGTTTGTTTGTTTGTTTGTTTTAAATATAGCTACTCCTGCCTGAATTTGTTTAAAATACAAATATTGTGAAGAGATTTCTGTTGGTTTTAGGTTTTATAAAAGCTTGTTTATCCAAAATAAAAATGTTGGGGCCAAATTTGAATTGACAGTATTTAAAGGTTGTATTTGTATTGCTCTAGCTCAATATACACATAACAGCACACAACACAACTCTCCTTCAGAGCTGCCTGAGACAGACAATTTAAGTGAAGGAATGACATTTTTTAAAAAGCACGTTTATTGGAACATGCTGCAAAAATCTTTACTTGCAAGAGTGTGAGGTGTTATACACTGCCTTAAAGCAGTCAAAGGAACTGGGTGCCAAGATATTATTTACCATGCATGGGTCCTATTTTTACATACACACACACAAGATAAAGGGTATGAGTCTGAGCTCATTTACGCCAGTGTAAATCAAGAGAGTAACTCTACTGAAATAATTAGAACCGTGCCAGTGTCAAACTGGTGTGAGGGCAGAATCAGACCCCACTGAGTTAGTTTACAATCTACATGAGATGAGATCTGAAAATTCCAGCGTTTTTCTGGTCAGGGTGGACATTAAAGATCCCATGGCCCAAGTGATAGGAAAAGGGGCGTTACCAGAAAACCCCTCCTTTGTCTTTCCTGTGAATGCGCCACCCTCCACCCCAGAGGTGACTGCATGGGTGTGGTTGGATTATGATGTGTATTATGGAAGTGTCTAGGGGGCCCCATTGTGCTAGGCGCTGTACAGAAACCTACTGGAGGTCCCTGCCCTGACGAGTTTACAATCCAAACAGAGAGACAGACAGAGGGTGGGAAGGGAAACAAAGATATAAGTGCTCTGGGCTCATTCAGGATGGAAGATGCTTGTAACCACATTGATCCCAGGGGGCCCAGCCAGGGGTGGGGGTGTTAGTTTATTTTGGTTTGTATTTTCTGCTGGATTTTTTTTTGAAGGGGGTATTTAAACCCTCCCCCTGCCCACCCTCCCTTCTCATTTACCCCTCCCAAACTTTCCACCTGCCCCTTCCACCTGCTGTCTTCCCTCACTTTTCCTCAGGCTGCTCCTCCCTCTTCCCCCCCCTTCATCCCCCTCAGTCTCTGCCCCATCCCCCCGCCCCGCGCCTTTATTCTCCCCTTCCCCCGACCCCTCCCCCCTCTTGGCGCCTTTTCCTTCCCGCCACGTCTTTAGTCTCCCCGTCCTCTTCTGACGGGAGGGGGAGGATGGGCCCCGCGGCTGATTGGCTGCGACCGCGTTTGTGGGCGGGGCGGCACCGTGCTGAAGCCCCGCCCCCGGCTGTCCCCGGCTCCGCCCCTGCCCCGGCTCCCTCCCTCCCTTACTACTGGCGGCTGGAGCTAGGGGAGCCGGCGCCACACGGGAGCCCGGCACCGAGCGGAGCAGCCTCGTCGGCTCTGCTCCCATTCGCGTCCCCCCCCTTCCCCTCGGCCTCCGCCCCTCCCGCACCAGCCCGGACTCCAGCCCCTTGGTTCCGACCCGGCGGGGCTGCGAGCCGAGCCACTGGCGCCCGGTTCGGTTCGGGCGGTCCCGGTCCCGGCCCTGGAGCAAGGGGACGGGGCGGGGATGCTGCTCTCCAAGATCAACTCGCTGGCCCACCTGTGCTCCGGGTCCGGCGGGGAGCTGCACCCGGCCAAGCTACAGCCAGGTGAGGCCCGGTTCGGTTCGGATCGACAGCAGGGGGTGGCTCCGGAGCGGGGTGCCCTGGAGCGGTCCGGGTTCGGTTCGGGAGGAGCCCTGTCCTGCTGGGCATTGGGGAGGTTCGGTTCGAGAGGGGTAGGTTCAGAGAGGAGTCTGGTTCGGTTCGGGGGAAGGATGTGGGTCTGGTCCGGTTTGGGGGGTTCGGTCTGAGGAGAGCTGGGGGGTCTGATCCAGTTTGGTCTGGGGAGGGATGTGAGGCTGGTTCAGTTCGGGGAGGGAAGTCGTTCTGAGGAGGGATGTGGGGTTGCTGTGGTTTGGAGGGTTGGCCGGGTCTTTTGAGGACACAGCTGGTTCTGATCCCGGTGTCTGTGCCTCTCTGCCTGCAGGGAAGGACAAGGAGCCCCTGGAGAAGCTGTACCAGGTGGGCCCACTGCTGGGCAGTGGTGGCTTTGGTTCTGTCTACTCGGGCACCCGCCTGTCGGACGGCGCCCCGGTGAGTAGAGCCTGGACAGTGACCCCCACCCCTGCAGTCCGCTCCCCATGCACGCTGCTCTATAGATCTCCACCTTTGCGTTCCTTACCCAGTTACATCTCCTTTGCTTTGCCCTGGCATAACCACCATCTTGCATCCCTTCCATTGGTCCCTTGTTTGCCTCCCCTCTTTCTGGGGTTGCCTGACCTGATTCTGATTGTCTGTCTGGTTCTGTTTGTGTTCTAGGTAGCCATCAAGCACGTGGCCCGGGACCGGATTTCTGACTGGGGAGAGCTGGTAAGTGTCTAGGGCAGGAATATCTGCTGTGGCTCTGCATTGCATGGTCATGGCTCTGTAGTTAAGGTTGCAGCCGGTGTCGTAGGTAGCTCTTGACTTTGTGGGTCGATTTGCCTGCCTCTGATGGAGATCTCCTTTCTCTGTCTGTGCAGCCTGGCGGGAGCAGAGTGCCCATGGAGATCCTGCTCCTGAAGAAAGTGGGCTCAGGCTTCCGCGGGGTCATTCGGCTCTTGGACTGGTTTGAGAGACCGGACAGCTTTGTCTTGGTTTTGGAGCGACCGGATCCTGTGCAGGACCTGTTCGACTTCATCACGGAGCGGGGTGCTCTCCCTGAGGAGCTGGCCCGCAGCTTTTTCCGCCAGGTTCTGGAGGCGGTTCGGCACTGTCATAGCTGTGGGGTATTGCACCGGGATATCAAGGACGAGAACATCCTGATTGATCTGAACAGCGGGGAACTGAAACTGATAGATTTTGGGTCTGGGGCATTACTCAAGGACACAGTGTACACTGATTTTGATGGTGAGTGTCTATTTCCATCCCCTTCTATTTTATCTGCGTAGGGAGGGAAGCCAGGGAAATTCCTCTCTGAAATGGGTTGTTCCCTGCCTGTAAACGTTCAGTAACTTCCCAGCCAGGGAATGTTTTGTTCCCTCCTCCCCCTGCCATTGTCATTTGCTAAATATACTGTTGTATGATCTGCAGCTTTGATACCGTTGGGGTTTTCCTCCCTGCCTTGTATCCAAAAAGCATTTCACAAATGTGTTTGCCCTTTTGTTGGATGTTAACCGCAGGCACTGGTGGTAGCTGCCCATGTCACACAGGGTGCAGCGGGGGGGGGGGGGGGGGGGCACATGGCAGAAATTGGATGTGAACTCACAAGCATCAATCTTTGGAGTCCCTGTTAGCAACGAGAGGAGAAAGTTGGACTCTGGTTCCAATGGTTTGGTTTTCTCTAGGTCCATCATATTTGTAGCATTTCAGCAGGGATCTGGCTGGTATTCCACCCTCCTGGGGTGGTGCAAACAGGATCTGCCTCACCTCATAGATGGGGAAAGATTGAGTTAAACCTGTCTGCAGCCGTGGCTGCTTAGATGCTGGATCCTAACCTAATCTAGCAGCTAGAATGCAGGGGGAGGGGATGTCCCGTCCCCCCCAAGGATAAAGAAGAGGGCTCTTGTACAGTTTCTTTCTGTGAGGATGGATGGACATCCAGTGTGGGGAGTGGATCAAGAGGAGAAGCTGCTGTCTCCGCCATCTCGCTAAATTATTCATTTCATTGGAAAGTTGTGTGTTGTCACGGGATGAATGTTGTGAAATAGGATCTGCGGGAGATCTGCTTACAGCTGGCTCCCTTTCCTCTGCTGCCCAAAGGCACCTGAGTCAAATCTTTGGGGAGGGGGGAGCTCCAGACCCAGGGAGGAGTGTTTGACCTTGGAGCAGGGGTGCAGGGATCTGCGTGGGGGACAAATAACCTTGTGCTGCTGGCGGCAGGCATTCTTTCTGACCGGGAAAGGCATATTCAGGGTAGGGCCGTTGAGTTTCAAAAAAAAAAAAAAATCACTGTTTGTTGTTGAGGGTTTGTTTTGCTTCTGCCGGGCTGCATTTTTTGTTTTTAATTTAACGGTTGATGACAAGGGACGGGTTTGCACCTTCTCTTCTGCAGAACTTCCTAAGCTACTGGTGCCCCCTGGTGGCACATCAGGTTATTTTTTACAACCCAAAGTTTGTAAACAACAGTCACGTGGCCAGGAACCAGACTGAGCTCTGACCTCAGTCTCCTCTTCCTGCCAGAAGGGAAGAGATCAAATACAACAAAGGCAAAGGGCGTAAGCATCTGCAGAGGCCAGAAGCAGGGTGGAATCTGAGTTCCAAGCATAATTATCACACGCCCAATTGTACTAACTCCCTTGATGTTGTACAACAAACCTTTGTCCATAGTTTTGGAGTAGGCTGGCTTTATACCTGGCTGACTCAACAGTAGTCAGTGCCAAAAAAGGAATAAACTCTTCAAGGTATCTGCCCTTCTTTAGGTTAAGCAAGGAAACCCTTTTATGTAGAAAGGACTATAAGGTTGTCAGGGTTCCTTGTAGTGCAATAGACAAGGCCTCAGCCCCTCCCCATGGGGCTGCACTGGGTCACCATGGACTGAAGCATCTGCAAGCTGCCTCTCTCTTTACCTCAGTGAGAAATGGTTACATTGACAGCGATAAAGTCAGGATAACAGTGGCCTTAAGAAACCTGTTACTTATTGTGGCCTGTATTGCAGCTGGAAAGCATGTTTATTTGCACTCCATTTGGTTCTGTTTCACTTGTAGTCTATGCCCTAGCGCAACACTGCAATTGGTAAAACTACTGGGGGTTTAAATCCCAATCAAACTGGGCTGAAAGTTAAACAATATTAAGATATTGCAACCTAAATTTTGGGCTGAAGTTCCTAACTTGGTCTCTTAAAAAGCACCCTGATAACACCTGAAAAAAATAATTAATAACTGGTTGCTCTGATTTCCTCTGTTTAGAGTAAAAGATGAAATATTTCTGCTAACCATGATCCTCTAATCTTCTCTACAGGGACCAGAGTGTACAGCCCCCCGGAATGGATCCGCTATCACCGGTATCACGGCAGGTCAGCAGCAGTCTGGTCTCTGGGGGTCCTGCTGTATGACATGGTCTGCGGGGATATCCCCTTTGAACATGATGAAGAGATTGTTAGGGGCCAGGTCTACTTCCGACAGAGGGTCTCTCCAGGTGAGCACTCTACTTTGTTGTGTTAGAGTTGGGCAAACAACTGCTTAGCCTGAATGGCACACTGACAAAGCGATAATATGATGCCATAGAAGTGCATTACCATCATTTCATGCAACCAGTGAGACGTGCAAGGCATGATTCTGTGATCTAGTGGTCCCTTCTTGTCTTAAACTCAATGAGATGTTTAATGCTATTGAATCCCAGCAAAGTGCTGGGGACCCTGCTGTCTTCTCTGCCTTAGACAGCTGCTTCAGAGCTCACTGTGGTAGTTCACTTCAGCACTTCACTCTCCTGCCACTTGCTGGGGTCTTTAATGTGGCTACTGCAGCTGGCTGCTGAAGCAGTCTTACAGAAAGTGGAAATGACAAAATATATTGAACCAACCGAGTAGCTCTCAGGTTTAATCATCTCACTGGGAAGGGAAAGTTGATTTTTGCTATTAGCCTGGGTATGAGTGGCAGGGGAGGATGGGCTGCTCATGGACTTGCATTGCAAATTTGCTCCTTTGTGTATTTTCGGAGTCTCCTTCCAAAGATGGGAGCTGGTTCACCCACGTACTAGGGTGAGGGGGGTAACTCAGAAACCACACCTAGCCACAGCCATGGTAATCTGTCCTGTGAAGCAAGAAAGGCAGATCCCAAAGCAGACTTGCAGATGCTAAAATAGGGAGGCTTGTAGGCTTCACAGACATTACCCAGCAGTGCAGTCTCACTAACTGCTTGTTTTCTCTCCCCAGAGTGCCAGCACCTCATTAAATGGTGTCTGGCCTTGAGGCCCTCTGACAGACCATCCTTTGAAGATCTTCTAAATCATTCTTGGATGCAAGACGTCCTCTTGCCACAGAAAACAGCAGAGATCCACCTGCACAGTCTAATTCAGGAGTCTGGCAAATAGCAGCTCCTCTCATCCATTGGGTGTAAAAGAGAAAACTCTCACCAGTGACTGTCTGCCTGTTACATGGGAACATTCATATCTCATTCCAGAGCTCAGCTAACTGGAGAATCTTCTGAGAGGCTGGAGGTTACCATCCATCCCAGGTGGACTGGTCTTGAACTCGTTAGGTCCTGCCTTACTTGATGTCTTGCCAGTAGACTTTTTTGATGTCTTATGGGCACATCCATGAGTGTCCCTGACCTGCTGAGTCCTGGAATATGAACTGAGCGAGGACCAGAGAATTAGCAAGAACGGTTCGCTTGGGGAAACTGGCTGTGGAGGGGGAGGGAAGGTACTGATTTGAATAGCTGTCTTATTCACTGTGTCACCGTGTTCTGAGTGCCTTCAGTTGCGATCTGGGCTGTGCTGGGGGAAATACTTGAATCTTCCTACACCTCTGCTTCTCCAAGATTCACCTGGGTTTATTTTATATTCCCCTTTTTAAGGAACAGGTCAGAAGCAGCCACGGGTGAAACCAATGCACCCTGGCTAGTTGTTTCCGAGGTATGCTGTTAGTGAGAACTTTCCTTCCTCAGCTCTTTGCTTTGAGCCTCAGAAGCCAGAGCGTCCTCACAGATGCACAAACAATGCAACCCAATAGAGCTGTAAATGTGTACAGAATTATACAGGAGCGAAGCTTGGTGTACAGAGGATTGTAGTTTATAATGGTAACGTTTTTACCTTTTTATTTTTAACTTATTTTCAGGGGTTTGGGTTATTTTTTGTTTGTTTTTAAGGAAAATGTCCTAACCTGTAGGATAACTTATTTATTTATTTATGAATCATGTGGGTTCAGGGCCCATGCCTGGCTTCCATAGCTGCTGATCTGGTTTCCAGTTGGGGTCCCCCCTCCCCCGACTGCACTCCCTTCTTAGAATGCTCTGTTAATGTCTCACCACTGTGTGGAGTGGCCGACCGCTTCCCAGCTGTCTGTAAATAGTTCCGGCTGCCGGTGTTCCTCTTCCACGCGTGTGTTCAGTTGCTTTAAAGGCATTTCCACGGGTATTTGTCTGGGCTTGGGGGGACGTCATGTCCGCATGTGTATATAGCACTGGTTTTGCCGAGCTGTCGGGAAGGTACCCTGGACTCCAACACTGTCAAGCCTGTATATGTAATCAGTGTGTAGTCTGCTGCTTTTGTTAATAGTTAATATTGTACAGGGGAATTCAGAAATCCTATTTTTTTTATACATGCGGTTTTAAATAAAAATGAATCACTTGATTTAACCTGAGACCTCTTCTCTTTCGGGTGGAGTAAAACTGCCAGTTTCACAGGGCAGAGAAGCGGTGCTGTCGAAACTCGGGACCCTTCATAACATGACCCGAACGCCCAGAGCACCACTAAAGCGCGCGATTCTCAGAGCAGGAGATGAGTAAGCTACAGCCTGCACTACAGCTAGAGATAGCAGCCCAAACCACAAAGCTTGCATTCACATGTCCTCAAAGCTGTGTCACTCACATACAGCGTTTTGGTTCAGCCCGTTAAAGGCATCAGCTGTTAGTGTTGGAGCTGAACTTGTGCATTGTCCATGTCCAGTGTCCTGGTTCTGGCCATCTCTGGCAGCCCTCTTCACTGAACTGTGAGATCAAAGGTGTATGGCTGAGGCACGAAGTATCTCCATACTGTTTCCATTCATGCCTAGTGGTGTGTGAATAAAGCAGGTAAACATCAGCGCTATATTGATGATGCAGTATGTTACCCATGCACGTAGTACATTGAATGTTGACCATCAATGTCGGGGCACAGTGTGTTTCAGTAACACAGATCCTGTGTGGCAGGCTCTGGAGGCAGTAATGCTTCACATCCGTGAAGGGATTGTTAAAAGTTGCCTATTAGGGACGTCTGATTCGTTAAGTACTATCACCATCGGCAGCCAGGCTGTGACTGGCCCAGAGCCACGGGGGCTGTTGGCGTACAGGTTAGGAGAACTCGGTCATTTTCACACTCTTCAGCACAAACACGCTGGGCTTCCCCTCATTAAACTAAAGCGCCCACATGTTGCACGCAACTGCTGTTAGATTCAGTGCTGCACAAGTTACTGTTCATACTGAGAGGCAAACTTTAAAACTCTGCTTTACCCTGGTGGAGCCAGGATCTATTCTTTAACTGTTACGTTTCAGGGTGTCTGCCTGCGGGTTGAATGAAACAGCGTGCTTCACCTGGCTGTAATATTCATGGCGTTGTCTAAAACCTAGGCTGTTGGTTCAAGTGTGGGGCTGTGTAATGTTAAGAGATGGAGCAGTGACTGCAAGCATTGTTTGCACAGTGCATTTCTTTTTAAAACCCTGTTGGTTGTAGCCTCCCAGGGAAATATTTTACCCTCTCGGTGCACTACCTATTTGCTGCTGCTAATCTCCAGCAAGGTGCCTGCCACCAAGTGAGCGCTGGAGTTGCCTAGAGACTTCTAGGTATGGGTCTGGAGTACTAGCATGAGCAGCAGGATATAGGAGTTCTATTCCTGCGCCGCAACTTCCTTGCTGTGTGCCCTGGGCCAAGTCATTTGCTGCTGTGTGCCTCAGTTTCCCCATCCATAAAGAGCCCCTCTATACAGCCCTTGCAGGTCCCTTTGAGGAAAGGCGTTAGTGAGTTAATTTTCCTTTGTAGGTGGGCTGAACAAGAAAGCTCAGCTCCACGTCTTCAAAGGCTGGGGGCTACTCAGCTCTGTGGTTTTCGTTCAACCGCAGGCTCTTGTGCTAGACCAAAACAAACTTTATAGCTCCTTATTTCGAGAAAGTCCATCTCACACGTTTATAGCACCAAATGAGTTACGCAGCGAGTGAAATTTAGCCGGGCGCAGTTACGGTATCACAGCAAACTGCTCCCCACTGAGTGCAGGCTCTCCCTCCTTCCCGTAAACACTGCTCAACTGCTACTCCACTTCTTAGAAACCTCACCACAGAAAGGCCAAGTAAGATCAGAGTGTCAAGCCCCGCAGGGACCGATGCAGTGATAGTCACTATGCTTCCTGCTGCAGCTTATGTCTATTTCCCGGCCAGGCCAGCTCAGTAGGAGGGAAATGCTGTCAGGGAGACATGACATCCAAATGGCACAAAGTACCAAGGAGAGCACACAGCCTAATACGGTCATTTGTCAGGTAGGCATAACTCTCACTGAGGCTGGGAGTTAAATCCATCTAAGATTCTGGTTCAGAAAAACATTTAAACATGTGCTGAAGCCCTGGGAAGTCAATGGCACCTAAATGGGTATGTTTACACTGCAGCTGGGAGCACCCTAGAAAATAGCAGTGTGGATGTCTTGGTACTGGTGGAGGCTAGCGTTAGCCACACGATCTTAGACCCCGGGGGTAGAATAGGCTTGAGCTTAGGTGGCTAGCTGGAGCCTCTGCCAGCACCAGGTAAAAATTCCAAAGTCCTGCCCCAGCATGCACTGGGCTGGATTTTCTGGAAGCCGGTCTCTTCTTCAGTTTTCCCAAAATCTTGGCATCTAGGTGGGGAACGTCCCCAACACAGTGTCAAGAGCCCTGATGGGCAACAGAGATGCAACAAAACCTATTGGCACTATTCTCCACTTCGGCAGCACCGGAGGTTCCTGTGCTTTATTAGATAGGTTATTCCGCAAAGCAAGGTGCACCCGCAGTCTGGGCTTGCACCTGTGTTCGCTAACCTCACTCTGCCTGGCTATTGCCCACGATGTGCAATTGCGCTGCTAAGCTCCAGTTCCTACACTGTCCCACAGGAGGTGCTGCTCAAAAGCGAGTGCTTCCTGGGAAGTGATGTAAATAGCTTTGTGGCAGCCTACGTCCTATATAGAGGAGCTGCTGTAGTTACGTCAGTAGTGTGGTGCTGTATTTGTTTACTTCTACATGGCAACCATGCAATGATTTAGTTAGGCTGGATGCCAAAGATATGCGGCATGGTCTACTTGAATGCATCCTCTCAGCAGCATCTGCTACAGGGCTCTTACGATACCCTGATCATAACTTACAGCTGTCCCAAGCACCTAAATCCCTTTTGAAAATGAGAGCTAGGCTCTTAAATCAGTTAGGTGTTTCAACTCTGAGCACCGCAATGCCTAAATATCTTTCAAAATCTGGCCTTATGTCAGGCTTTTCATCCCTCGAGCTTCAAGTGCCTTACATATATACTATACAACAATATCTTTCTCTCCATTTTACGGATGAGAAAACTGAGGTAGGGGGAGATGACATGACTTGCTCAAGGTCATTTGGTGACTCGGTAGCAGAACTGTGGATAGACCCAGTTCTGCTGACTCCCATGCCCTGTGGCTTCCTGATGCAAAATAAAAGCCAGGGGTGTGATGTTATTGACATAAACTGGGACCATATAGATCATTGTTGCAACCAAGGTCCTGTAGTGGCACCCAAATCTTGTATAAAGGGGGTCAAATGGGGTGTCTAAGACAAGGTTATGGTTTAGTGGTTATGATTATGCTGTCTATATGTGTGTATCAGTTTTGTAGTTGAAGTTATGAATATTGGCTCTATACTGTCTGTATGGCAAACTTATGCTATGCTTCTGGGTGACATCCCAGACAAGCTGGGATTAGCTCTGCCTAGCCTGCTTGATGGCCCATTAAGGACCATCAGCTATACAATGGACCCATTGAGAGAAGGCAAATATGCCTTCAGATTCAGCAAAGTATGCAGGAACTGGCCCATGTGACTCCAGACTCCATTTTGCTGTAATTTTCCACAGTAAGAACAAAGAGGTGTTCTTACACCTGGAAAAGACTATATAAGGCTGATGCCTCATCTCCATTTTGTCTTCAATCCTGCTTCTTATCTCTGGAGGGACTTTGCTACAACTGAAGCTCTGAACAAAGGACTGATGTCCCATCCCAGCTGGGGATGTTCCAGAGACTTGATTTGAACCTGCAGTTTATTCTATCGCTGCTGCAAACCTGAACCAAGAACTTTGCCATTACTGTATGTAATTGATTCCATTTAACCAGTTCTAACTCTCATCTCTATCTTTTTCCTTTTATGAATAAACCTTTAGATTTTAGATTCTAAAGGATTGGCAACAGCGTGATTTGTGGGAAAGATCTGATTTGTATATTGACCTGGATCTGGGGCTTGGTCCTATGGGATCAGGAGAACCTTTTTTCTTTTTCTGGGGTATTGGTTTTCATAACCATTTGTCCCCATAACGAGTGGCACTGGTGGTGATACTGGGAAACTGGAGTGTCTAAGGGAATTGCTTGTGAGACTTGTGGTTAGCCAATGGGGTGAGACCAAAGTCCTCTTAGTCTGGCTGGTTTGGTTTGCCTTAGAGGTGGAAAAACCCCAGCCTTAGGCTGTGACTGCCCTGTTTGAGCAATTTGTCCTGAATTGGCACTCTCAGTTGGGTCCCGCCAGAACCGCATCGTCACAAGGGGAAAAACCTAAAACACAAATATAAATCATGGGCTTTTGGGGTATTTATTCAGGACTTGAACTCAGAGCCTGGAAAATGCAGCAACAGCAAGAGAAACACTGAATTATACAACAGAGGAAGGAGATTACATAGGTAATGGTCTCTCATCTCCATCAGTAGGAAACACGTGAAAATGGGGCCCAACGTACTGCTCCAATACCTCCCCTCACACGCCTTTCCTAGCAGTGGAGCGCAACCTAAACCTGGGCGGTTCTGACACGTTCCTAGAGCTCCGCCTTATCCTGAGCGACAGCCTTTCTTGCTCTTTGCTTTCAATAACCATCAGGGCATATGTGACAACGAAGGAGAGCCAGAAACAATCCATGGGGATCCTGATGGCCAGCCCAAACCACTCCAGGGGGCTGAGGGAAAACCAGGCTTCTTTGGAGACCTGGTAAGCCAGGGCCACGATGAGGCAGTTAGCCAGGTCATAGAAGGTGATCCATGCAACATAGCCGAACATGCCCATGTAGAGCCGCTTCTGGACTGAGTAGATGAGGAAGACACACACCGGGTAGGTCATGACAGTCAGCGTGATGGCTGTATAGTAGCAATACGGTAGCATCTTTCCCACTTCGGTTAAGTTGAAGGGCTTGATTTGTGCCATGTCCGTCATTGCTCGTTCCAAGTGGCCAACCTCAAAGATCAGGTAGATGCTGGTCACTAGGATCATGTAGACAGCAGCTACAGTGGCCCCGGCCTTGGGGGTCATGCCACAGAACCCCGCCGGGCACAAGATGATTGTCATGTTTTCTCCACAGGCAACGTCGCTGGCCAAGGAAACCGAAGGAGCGTCGCAGAGTAGAAAGGCAGAAAGGCAAGCTAGGAGAGACGTTGGCGGGGCTTGTGTTAGGGATTAAGTGCAGTGAACTCAAGCCTGTGCTGGAAAAGAAAAGGATCAGGTTAAAACATCGTGGGGCGGGGGTGGGAGGGGAGGGTCATCATGTGGAATGCCTAAGGAGGAGAGTTGATCAGTGTGCACACACACACTCTGTAACCCCATCTCTCTCTCTCTCTCTCACACACACACACACACACACACACACACTCTGTAACCCCATCTCTCTCTCAGACACACACACAGACACCCACTCTGTAACCCCATCTCGCACTCACGCACATACATGCACACACACTGTAGCCCCATCGCTTTCTCTCTCTCTCTCTCACACACATACACACACACACACACACACACTGTAACCCCATCTCGCACTCACGCACATACATGCACACACACTGTAGCCCCATCGCTTTCTTTCTCTCTCTCTCACACACATACACACACACACACACACACTGTAACCCTATCTCACCAAGATTCCTGCTAAACCAAAACTTGGTTCTGTCCCCCATGATCCTATGTGCTCTTCACCACGGTCCACCTCCCCCAACACTCGAGTGCAGAGAAGGGCTCCCAGCCCCCTTAATCAATGACAGGCCATGCTCCAGAGCTTCTGAATTGAGAGACCTGCCAGCTTTAAAGGGGAGGCCACCCGAGTCCCCTTTTAGAAACAGTGAAGGGGACAGGTGGTTGATTGCTCGAGTTCCCGTGGAACTGATTTTAATGGTGGTGAGATTAAATTTAATTGTGTTTACCGAATAATTAATGACATTAGGGTGCCTAAACCCTTGGATCAGCCTCCTTATTATTTTAATCTCAATAACATAGAGTCTAGCAGTCTCACAGCTGTTGGCGTCCTCAGTGCGACCTGGTGGATAGAGCACTTAGGAGATTTGGGTTCTATTTCCACCTCTACCACTGACCTGCTGGGTGATCTTGGGCAAGTCACGTCCCTCTCTGTGCCTCAGTTTCCCCACCTGTAAAATGGGGATAATGATACTGTGCTTTGTCAAGCACTTGGAGAACTACAGATGAAAAGAGCTAGATTAGAGTGAGGTCTTTATTATTATTTCATTAAAATCACCAAATATATGTTGAATCAATTATTTGCTGCAATGTAACCACTCAGCTCTAGATTGCAAGCCCCTTGAGCCAGCTCTGTACTGACACAGAACTTTATTTTTTTTAAAAGCATTGCAAAATAAAATAAAAGAAAAGGTGCAATGCCAAGCCTGCAGGCTGACTCCTCAGGGGGGCTGAGCGCCCACAGCTCTCCTGGAAATCCACAGACCACGTTTTCCAAAGAGCTCAGGGCCAGATTCACAAGAGCCTAACAGGGCCTGCAATCTGGACCAGGTTGACCAAGTTAGCTTAGTGCTCAGCAGCTCCCATTGTGGTGCTCTGGCCAGATTTCTAGGCTATGAATGCCAGCAATTCCCACTGAACTCAAAGGGCCAAAGCCTGGAGCTTTAGTCAAGCAAACTCCCATCAGTGTCAAGAGAAGTTTGTTTGAATGGGGACATCTGGAAGTAGCCCTTTATATTTCATCTCCATTTTTCATGTCCACCAACAGGAGGCATTTCCAGCCTCTCAAAGGTTAGACTCAGTGAGCAGGTCAGGGCTAACTTCCCTCCTTCTGAGAGAGAAAAGGGAGGAGACCTGGTGGATGGATCGGCTGCGATATCTTTGCACCGTCTGGAAGTGATGCCTAGCTACAATGCCACTGACCTAATGGCTGAGAGACCGTGTGCTCTTCCCCTTGGGACCCTGCTTTGCTAAAGGAATAACTCCTCCAACTCCTCAGCTCACCAGGAACCTATAAAGCAAAGGGAACATAGGAATTGCCAGATGGAATCAAAACCAAGGTCCATCTAGTCCAGGAGCCTTTCTCCAACAGTGGCCAGTGCCAGATGCTTCAGAGGAAGATGCAAACAAACAAACAAAAACCAGAAGGTAGCAGTGGGCTAATCTAACAGTTAGAAACTATGGCCAAACAGAAGGCACCTGGCCCAGATATTGGCAGAAACCAAACTATCCACCTGCCTAGAGCCAGCAAAAGGTGGCTGCTTCCCCCTGCTGGAGACCAGCACCTAGGACAAGGGCCTGGGAGAGGACTTGTCTCCATGGCCAAGAAATCAGTAGTGCTTCCTTGGTCTGTTTGGGCAATGAAGAGATTTCTGACCCCACATCGGGCAGGGATGCATTACTGCCAGCCCTAGATCCTACACTTTAGAATGGGGCGTGACTCTGTTTGGCTTCCTCCCTTAAAAGAATCCAAAAGTTATGCACCTGCTCAAGTGTTTTCAGGATCAGGGCCTTAGATTGTAGGTTCATTAGGGCAAGAACGGCAGTATTGTCAACTCCCATCATTTTATTGTGATATTTGGTGTTTTTCTTAAAGCCCCAGCTCCTGGAGGCAAGTGATTTGGTGAGAATGTCAACTTCTGTTTAAAAAAACCCACATTTCTAGCCCTCATGGTTGTGGAGAAAATCCAGAAAACATTACCCAAGTGCCCCCGAAAGGAAAGACAAAGAGCCCATGTTTATTAATTTAAAAAAAACAACATGATTTTTAAGCCAATCTCATAATTGTTGGGGCCTGACCCCTGATTTCTGAACACTTGAGGCTGGGCATGCTAGAACTTTCTATGTGTTCTGTGCAGCACATCATACCATAACAAACAATCCAGATTTAAAATAACCTGAAAGCATGAAAAAATTCAGATGATTTTTTTTAAAAATCGCAGTTACTCTGTACCACTGCGTATGTTTCCAGCTGGGAGAGTGGAACTAGCCTAGTCAGTTTCACTTTCTGCCTCTGTGCCTTAACCGGAAGCTGCAAGGTTTGGGTGGCCAATCCTGCAGAGGAATTGTTAACAGCCACATACAAGTGGCTTTCATTGCAACTTTAAAAAAGAATTTCTATCCAAGTCAGGTTTGATCAATTCCCATTCTCCCCTCTCTACCCTTTAAAAAATAAATACATTTGGGGGCCATCCTAGGTTGGTGTATGTGGATTCCAAAGAGACCCAAATAAATGGAAATCTATTAATTAATTTGTGTTATTGCAACCCTTCTGCCAAAGAGCGCCGTCCCCTGTGATCTCCAGACCACAGGGTACATTATGAGAGCGCCTACAGGCCCCAACCCAGATCAGGGTTGTGTGAGTCTGTGTGTGTGGACTCTATTATTATTTGTGTTGTGTATGTGAGGCTCAGGGCCCCATTATGCTAGGTGCTGTACATATATATGCACAATAGACAATCCCTCCCCTAGAGAGCTGACAATCTCATAGACTTTAAGGTCAGAAGGGACCATTATGATCATCTAGTCTGACCTCCCGCATGATGCAGGCCACAAAAGCTGACCCTCCCACTCCTGGAATAATTCTCTCCCTTGACTCAGCTGTTGAAGTCCCCAAATCATGATTTGAAGACTTCAAGTTGCAGAGAATCCTCCAGCAAGCGACCCCTGCCCCATGCTGCGGAGGAAGGCAAAAAACCTCCAGGGCCTCTGCCAATCTACCCTGGAGGAAAATTCCTTCCCGACCCCAAATATGGCGATCAGCAGAACCCCGAGCATGCGGGCAAGATTCTCCAGCCAGACCCTCATTGACCATTGTTACCAATTACCAGCGATGGCACGTTATTGACCTATTGACTAAAATCACAATATCCCATCAAACCATCCCCTCCATAAACTTATCAAGCTTAATCTTAAAGCCAGAGAGGTCTTTCGCCCCCACTGTTTCCCTGGGAAGGTTGTTCCAGAACTTCACCCCTCTGATGGTTAGAAACCTTCGTCTAATTTCAAGCCTAAACTTCCCGACGGCCAGTTCTCAATACCCTTCTCAATAGATGGGGCAGCAAAGAGTGGGAGAGAGGAAAGGTACAATTAGCCCCAGGTGACCCGTGAGGAACTGAGGCCCAGACAAACTTGCCCAAAGTCGCTGTTTGACAAGGGCTGTTATTCACCCCACGGAGCCTTTTAGGGGGCTGCTATCACATAGGGTTACCATATTTCAACAATCAAAAAAGAGGACACGGGGTGCCGCCCTAGCCCCGCCCCAGACCCGCCCCCTCCCACTTCCCACCCCCCTCAGAATCCCCCTACCTCTCCCCCCCACACCCTAACTGCCCCCAGGACCCCACCCCCTATCTAAGTCTCCCTGCTCCCTGTCCCCTGACTGCCCCAACCGCGCTCTACACCCCCTTCTCCTGACAGCCCCCCCCAGAACCTCCGACCAATCTAACCCCCCCGTTCCCTGTCCCTTGCCTGCCCCAACCGCTCTCTACACCCCCTTCTCCTGACAGCCCCCCCAGAACCTCCGACCAATCTAACCCCCCCTGTTCCCTGTCCCTTGCCTGCCCCAACCGCTCTCTACACCCCCTTCTCCTGACAGCCCCCCCAGAACCTCCGACCAATCTAACCCCCCCCGTTCCCTGTCCCTTGCCTGCCCCCCCCTACCAGGCCGAGGGAGAGCTGCGGGCTCCACGTGCAGCCAAACAATTAAGGCGCTGCTCTGCGGGGGAGGAGGGGGATGGGGAGGGACTCTGGCTGCTAGAGGCCCCAGTGGCTGCGAGCGGCTTTCAATCAGGCACAGCCGTCCAATCAGCCGCGCCGCACTCTGCATGAGGGGAAGGGGGAAATTCCGGACATTTCTACCTTATTAGAAATCCCCCCCCGGACGGCCATTTAAAGCTAAAAAAGACGGACATGTCCGGGGAAACCCGGACGGATGGTAACCCTACTATCACAGGAGAGATGAGCTCCTTGAAGCACCGACACCACTCCGGCACTGATCCAACAGAAGACGGCCTGATAACGCTTTGTTCCAGCCCAGTCAACGGCTTCCTGAGGCATTCATGGACAACATAAGTACCAGTGCATCTGAGAATGTTGCGCTAGACAGCTTCCCAGTAGGAGGCATCAGAGGATGACAGTGTGGAGAGGTTAATATGTGGGAACTCTACTGGCAGGAAGTGCTTGATGAGAGAGGCCAGTACATGTCGGGGGGAAGGGGGTGAATAAAGCCTCAGTGTTACACGGTCTTGGCTCTCTCTCATTTTATGCTGGAGCCCTCAGCAGTAAACAGCCTTTGGAACTGTGTTTGTACAGCGCCTAGCACAGGGGGGCCCTGCTCCCTGGGTGCACCCCCGCCCACAGTACCAATAATAACTAATAATCATGAGCGGACGTGCGCTCACTCGCACCTGCGCTCCCTTAGCTCCCGGACCATGTCTCGTCAGCTTCATCTCAGAATCCTTCTCAATGCAAACCCTGGGCCAGCGTGAGCCCGGAGTAACTCTTGACTTCGCTGGCGTCGTGCTGTGCCGGAGCCTTCTCGCCTTACATAGCGTGTAGGCCAGAGCCCCTCTTCACTTGGAGGTTTATACCGGCGGCACTGAAAGCACAATCAGGCCTAGCATACCCGTACGTGCCACACTGGGTGAGCAGCACCAGTTCCCCTAAATACTCCTCCGTTGGCCCTTACAAACCCCACCCCGAGCCGTAAATACCTGACCCCAATGGGAGCTCCCTAACCGCTCGCACGCTTTTTATTCCGTCCCATCACTCCCTACCATGGTTACCCCCAGAACCAGTATTACCATAAACTTTGTAGTATTCCCTCCCCGCTCTGTGCTTACTAGTGACAGACCTGGGCTGGAGACGAACGCCCTCATGGTTCTGTGAGGCTTTCGAGCTGAGGGCTGGAGTCATCTCTAGGACTTCTGGTTCTTTTAATGGGGGCTTCCTCCTGTCCCTCTTGCTCTGCTTCGGCCCGTGGCCAGCTTCCTCCCATCCTACTCTGTCAATGAGACTCAGCTGTGGAGGGCCTGATGGGGGGATTTCGTCTCAATAGGGCCTTGCCTTCTCCACTGAGGCTGCTGACCAGGCGGCCTGAGTCGCTGCTGGTTGTGGTGCTTGTGTGAGGTGAATACCTGGCTGCTGGGAGTTGGGCTGAGTCCCACCAAACTCATGTCACACAGGAATGGGGAGCTGGCCTCAGACAGCTGGATCCTGGTTCCCTTTGCTGATTGGTGCCTTTCCTCAGCTTGCTGACTATTTATTGAGTGAATACCCAGTCCCCTCAGGCAGCAGGTGGCATTTCATCCCCTCCCTCGGTCTGTGTATTGCCCTATATTTGTCCTGCTTGGCTCATGCCTTCCTCTATGTGCGTCATTGGCACATGCGAGCGGGACTCCATAGCTATCATTTTAGAGTGACATTCGCCCGAGGCCTTGGCACTACTTAAGTCCTCAAAATAGGCCTTAAGGGCAGGACTTTCCGACACGTTTGCACACTGGGGACTGGGCACTGCTGAAATCTGACCCTTACTTAGGTGCCTGAGTGAGCTTATTGGAAAACCATGTCCCAGTTGCAGGTGCTGAGTCCTTGACTATCTGTCCCTGCGTTCATTTGTCGGTCTAGCCCCATGTGGGCCCTCTGCCTGGGGTGCATTTCACCTTTCATGGGAAAACCAGGATTTGGGCAGAATAAAACCTTAAAGTCAAACTTTTCCTCTCCTGCCCCACTGCGAGATGGCAAGTAAGGAGTTAAAACCTGGGCACCACCTTCCTTTGGGGGGCAGTAATTGGGATGCTGGCTTAGCCCATCAGGGAGGAGGGGAATGTCTTGTAACTAGGCCTGATTTCATCTGAGTCATTCCCAAACAATTTCCCCAAGGAACAAAGCCTGTGGGGCCAATCTGTGAAGAAGCCAGAGGTAAAATTCCCAGGGAGAGGGAATTTTCTCTATCTCCCTATCCTGAGGCCTGGATGGAACAGATGGATTGCGAAGGACCCAATCCAGTGACCACTGACATGGAAAGGAATCTTTCCACAGACTTCAGTGGGAGTTGGGGCAGACTCTGAGCACTTAGACCAGATTTTCAAGCATGTCCACAGATTCAGGGTGGCTCAGTTCCCCGGGCCACAGTAAGTAGGCCTGATTTGCAGAGATGCTGAGCATTCACGGCCCCCATTGGCTTCTGTTGCACTTATAGGCGCTTCATGCTTCTGAAAATCAGGCACCAAGGTGTCCCAAAACTGGAGGTGCCCCAAGTCGGTCGCCGCTTTAGAAAACATTGACCTTTGGACTCGCTGTGCCAGAGTTTCCCCCTCTGCAAACCAGGACTAGTGATATTGATCTGACCTCCCGCTGATTGTGAAGTTGTGAGGTTTAGTGCATTCATGGTTTGCAAAGGGCTATGAGCACCTCTGCTACCGGAGCAAAGCTGTGTTGTCTCTCGGTGACATGATTTGTGTTACGGTGCATTGTGAGTTTGCTAACCAGATGGAAGAGAAAGCTGAGCTCCAGCTGCAAAAGCTGGTTGCAGATTTTGATCAACCTAATCTTTGGAGGCGGGATGTGTTTTGATCTTAAGTCTTTTCCAGCCCATTATAAAGAGAGGGGCCATTTATGAAAGTGAGATGCCGACTGCCAGATGTTGGGGTTTTGGAGGCGGGGGGCAGTGACTCAGGCTGATCTCTATGTAAGACATCACGATGATGATTGCTGCTAGTGCCTGTGAGCCCCGTCACGAATCAGGACCTGTCCCATTAGGAATGAGGCACGTTAGAAATAAGGCACGCATTTGTTACAATGCGGGTGATTAACCATTGGTACAAACGGCCAAGGGACGGGGTGGATTTTCCATCTCTTGATGTTGTCCAATCAGGCCTGGGTGCCTTCTGGAAGACATGCTTTAGCCAAACACAAGTTATTGGACTCAGTACAAGAGTAACTGCAATTCTCTGGGCAGTGATTCCCAACTAGGGATCTGCAGCCCCCTGGGTAGCCGTGAGCAGGTTTCAAGGGGATCTGCCCCAGGTGGTGGGACTCGGGGGAGGGAGCGCTACATCCGCCCTTTTACTCACCTCAGCGGGCCACCCAGCCTGTGGGTCAGCACCAGCAACGCGTTTCACACCAAGTAAGTAAAACAAAAATAATATTCCGTTTTTTTATTTTTGTACCTCTGTGGCACAGGTGGGCCGAGGAGTTTTTATAGCATGTTGTGGGGGCCTCAGAAAGAAAAAAGTTGCGAACTCATGATATAGAGGAGGTCAGACTAGGTCAGGGGTTCTCAAACTGGGGGTCGGGACCCCTCAGGAGGTCGCGAGGTTATTACATGGGGGGTCGCGAGCTGTCAGCCTCCATCCCAAACCCTGCTTCGCCTCCAGCATTTAGAATGGTGTTAAATATATATAAAAAGTGTTTTTAATTTATAAGGGGGGTCACACTCAGAGACTTGCTATCTGAAAGGGGTCACCGGTACAAAAGTTTGAGAACCACTGGACTGGGTAATCTAATGGTCCCCTCTGACTTTAAAGGCTATGGAAGTATGAAACTCTGAACCTTTCTGTTCTAATAGAACTCAAGAGACAGCACGCGTGCTCCCCACTTTGCCCCTGCCTTGGAGGGGCTGATCTCGCTGCAGCTGGGAGCTACAAAATTAACTTTCAACTTTCACTTGGCTTTAAGTTCCTTCCCCTGCTTGGCTGGGCACAGGAGGGAGAACTGATTCTTGTCCCTTCACTTTCAGTCTTGTTCAGAATCGAAAGTTGGCCTTTGGCTTTGGCCCTCTTCCAGCTGGGAGGCTCCTGCTGGCACCTAGGAGGTGGCTGGTTCAGGAGAAAAGAGAAGCTCTGTAAGGTGTATAATGCAGGGTGGTGTAGGTGGCCTGGCTTCTTATCAGCTGTAGAATTGTACTGCCCTCTGGTGTTAGCATGTCCCGTTTAGGCACTGAAACAAAGAGCCAGATTTTCATGTGCTCAGTGCTTGGCTCTTCTGAAAATCTGACCCCAGTTGTGTCTGCTGAGCCCTAGAAAATCTGGTCCTAGGAATCCCTGTCTAACTTTAAAAAAGACACTTCCTCGCCTCACTTGAAGTTAAAGAGAAACACTGGGGGCCATTCTCCTTCACCTTACACCTTGTGTAAATCATTCAGACTCACGCACAGTGGGCAAACGATGCAAGCAAAGCAGCCTGCCAGCAGTTTATACTGACTTTCTGCTCACTTAGCCCTGGTGTAAGTGACCACGCATGGTGCAGGGAAATGGAGAATCAGACCCATTCTCTTCTTAAATTTTTACACAAATAATAGTATTTTGCCCACCTAGAACACCTTCCTTCTCAGGTCCTCACAGCACTTTTGAGAGTATTGAAGGAATCCTCTCGACTTCTCTGGGCACAGGTCTGTACTATTATCCCCACTTTACAGATGGGGAAACTGAGGCACAAGGCGGGGAAGTGACTTGCCCACAGTCAGACAGACAAGTTGACACTTGAGTTTTAACCTTGAATAAATTGATTGCTAATTATCTCACAGCAATTAATATATGTCTGCACAGACTAGTTTGAATGCTCCCCAAATACATGTTCCAGAATTGCAAATGTTTGTTTACCGCAGAGTTTGTTATCAGCCTGTAACAAAAGTTTAGGGCAGTGATACTCAGACCTCAGTAGTTCAGGAGCCAAATTAGCAATCAACATTACCCAAAAGAGCCACAGTTGTGTGAATGATGGGGAAATATATATATTATCCTCACAGCAAATAACTTAGTGCAAGTCAATAACTCAATTGGTTAATAACATAGTAAAAGCATCCTGACTCGTTAATAACTTAGATTGACTAATAATTCAATCACACAGTGTTTTAACATCATGTGCTGCAAAGAGCCACGGGAGACCCATTAAAGAATCACCTGCGGCTTGCAAGCTTCAGTCTGAGTCTCACTGGTTTAGGGAGGGTCCAGACTGGCCTTCACAAAGGTCTTAGCTGCCTTGATTGACTCAAAGGAACAAACTCGAGGCCAGTGCACAGATGAAGGTTAAGACAGAGAGCCCAGGAGGCCCAGTGGTCAGCTCTTTGCTTTAGCAGCCAAACCACCCCTTCTCATTTACTTACAAAACGAGGTAGGAGAAATAAACCTGGGTCCAAATTTTCAAAAGTGGCCACCTTGGGAGACTTAGGACCTGATTTTCAGCGGCTCTGAGCTCCCACAAGGGGATCATGTTATTAAACATCGTATGACAGGGTCCATTTTCAAAGGAGCTCAGCTTCCATTTAGACACCCAAAAGCAGAGGCCATGGTTCTCAATGGGAGCTGCCAGGCACTGAGCACGTCTGCAAACCTGGCCCCCTCCTTAGATGTCTACACGGGAGCTGAGCTCTCAGGAAACTTTGGCACCAATTGTGAGTGCTGGGGGCTTGAAAAGCTGGCGAATAATGCAGCCAGGCCAGGGACAGCGTTAAGGGTGCCTAGGAAACGTTCACTTTGGCATGCCCTGGCGTTGGGTGCCTGGCTTTGCAGCATTTGTGTTCTCTTCGTGAACACAGAGATTGTAATGCAATGTTTATGGTGTTGGGTTTTGTTGTTGTTGTTCTGAGAGAGAGAGAGAGAGAAAGAAAAGTGATACAGAAGAGAAATTCCATAATGTGGAACTACTTGCTGAACAATGGTAAAGTGTAGTGTCCTGGACAAAGGTCCTGATCCAAAGTCATCAGAGAAGAAAGATGGTCTGGTCTAGGAACTGGCCTCTCTGCTCAAGTACCTGTTAGCTGGCATGGCTGGCAATTGTTGCATCCCCGCTGGAGGCAGCCAGAGCCACGTAGGAACTGCCAGGGTAAAGTCAGCACCCCAGCAAGTTCCCTGGGTCTGGCAAGCTTTTGCTGCAGGGTCCCATGCACAGCCTCTAACTTCACCCCTCCCGTAGAGCAGAAAGCCTTCTTCCCTTCCCTCAACAGCAGATTCAGCACAAGTGGAGTAAACCCCCTGGCTGATCCGCTCCTTGGAGAAGTAGCCATAAAGCCCACACCCACCTAAAAACTAAACCCCAGCAGCTCTATAGTCGGTACTCGCACCCCCGCTCCGCAGGACAGGGGAGGGGAGATCAACATGTCACTTATATCACACATTCACATTCAGAAAATTTTTCCCCCTTTAGAAAAAAAAGGGGAGTGCATGGAGCATGGGGTGTTGGGGGAGGTATGGCTCTGCTTGTTTTTTAACCTTGGCAATAGCAGCAATGGAAAGTTCCTTCCTGCTTTTGGTGGATAACTTTTTGGAGATCTCAACTGTGTAGTGTGAAGTGTCTCTTCCTTCCCCACTCCTCAATGGAAAGGTGTGGGATCTTTAACAAAGATGTCCCAAGTGTTTCTCCCACATTTGAGTTCCATAGATTCTACGAGGCCAACAGCCCTCCAATCTCCAAGAGAGTTTCTGGGTTTAAAAAAACCCTGAATGTCTAATGTAAAACAAAAACAAGTAGGGGGAAAACCTTCACTGAGACACAGACACATCCATCCCAGGTGTTCCAGGGACTCAGATGAAAAACCAGGACATATGATGTATGTCTACACTGTAATATAAACCCAGGGTTAGTAGAACTTGAGTTAGCAGACGCTGGGTTTGTTAACCTAGGGCTGGAGCATCTACATTCATTGCTAACCCCAGTTTAGGAAGTGCTGAACTCTAGGTCCCAACCTGGGGCTCCAGCATCTACACTGCATTATGCGGGCCTGACTCCAACCACCCATATCCCAGACTTCCTAGCGCCATCCCAAAATGTGGCCACTCCAGTGTTGGATTAATAATTTTGCCGCCCCTAGGCCGGGAAATAATTGCCGCCCTGGCCCCGCCCTGACTCCGCCCTTTTCCCGCCCCCATTCCAACCCCCTGCCCAAAGTCCCCGCCCCAACTCCTTAGTTTAATCCTACTTCACACCGCCTCCCTGGTGACCATGGTTTAACCGTCTCCTCCCCAGTGCAGATGGTGTAACTCCCTCCAAGCGCAAATAGTTTAACCCACTCTACCCCTCCTGCCCAAGACAGAAGATTTACCCTATTCTCCCACTCCTCTCCCAAGCAGAGTGGTTTCTCCCTTTTCCAACCAGTGGAGATGATTTAACCTAACTCTCCCCCCTCCTCAGTGGAGATGGTTCACTCCACTCCATCCCTCCAGTGGAAATGGTTTATTCCTCCCTGCACGCAGATGGTCTCTCCCGCCTCTCGTGGCCCCGCCCCTCTGCCAGGCCCCGGACTCCCTCGCTTCACGACGCGGTAGGATCCCGGCTGAGGATTGGCCGAGCCGGAGGCCGTGGAGCCAGGAAGCCAATGGCCGGGGTTTGCCCTCCCGGATCCAAAATGGCGGCGCCGGAGCCTGGCAGCGGGGCCTCCGGAGGAAGGAGGTGAAGCGGCCTCGGCCCGCGGCTCCGGGACTTGCCGCCCCTGCTCGTCCCCCCCGGAGCCGGCCGGGGCCCGGCCCCAGCCTCAGCCATGGCCGCTGAGAGCAGCAAGCAGTTCTGGAAGCGGAGCGCTAAGCTGCCGGGGAGGTGAGTGCGGCTCGGGGCACCTGGACCCCGGGCTCGGTCCCGGCTAATCGGTGACGCCCCCCAGGCTCGGTCCCGGCTAATCGGTGACAACCCCCCCCCCCCGGGCTCGGTCCCGGCTAATCGGTAACACCCCCCCCCGGGCTCGGTCCCGGCTAATCGGTGACACCCCCTAGGCTCGGTCCCAGCACCAGTTAATCGGTGACATCCTCAGAGGAGTGGGCTACACACATTCCTTCCTCCTGCCCTTTCATTGATTATTGATACCGACTAAGTGGTGATCTCCTAGCCCGGGCAGGGGGCCACCCCCCTTTTCCATCCATTCCTTGGGAGAGGTGGGGCAGGCCGGTTATTAGTGCTTTGTGGGTGCCAACCCCTCCCTCCCCCAGCTCATACATGTGTGGAGTTGGGCAGTTTTTCCAGGGAGGGAGAAGGAAGACGACCCCTCTTATATTCCTCCTGCTTGATCCCGACTAATCGATTAACTGATGTTCATCTCCAGCCTGGGCCTAAGAGGAGGGGATCTGCCTGGGAATGGGATTCACTTCCCACATCGATTTGTGGGTACCTGTAATATGTATCTCTGCCCCCATGCAACTCCTGCAAGGGAATGGGAGCCAGTGACAGAAGGGGGCGTGTAGGAGCCGGTTAACTAAACTCCTGTCCACCTGCTTTCCCCCCCACCAAGTCTCCATTCAGTGGGGGAAGCCAAGCATGAGGAGGAACAATTTGGGCTGGATATTGCGGGGTGAGGAATCAGCGAGTCCTTTCTCCTTCACGCCGCATCCGGGAGTGGGACAGGTAGGAGGCAAAGTGGAGAGGGGCTTGCTGGGCATCTAAAGGGCAACTTCAGAGCTGGGGGATATACGGTGCCCCCTCCTCCCCCCCCCGCAAATGTTGAAGCAGAAGCCCTTCATCCCCCCAAGGTCATACACTGCCCTGGAGGCTTCTCCTTGAACAGCAAGATCTCCCCTCGCCCCCAAGCAAACAGCAGAATGGGTGTCCTTGCATACCACATGAGACTGTATCACTGCACTCCCCTTAAACTCTGCTTCCATTGAGGGTTCGTCCTCAGGAAGTGTCAATAACAATCTGTGGGGGCACTTTCCCCACCTCATTTCCTCTGGCTGGGGAGCAGTAAGGTGCTGCTTCCTTTAGAGCAAGGGATGCTTACTTGGAGGGAGAAATGCACAAACCACTGCATTAAAATAGATTTATGAGAGCTGGGGGCAGGAAACCTGCCCTGGAGAGTGGCTCCTCCCATGTGGTTTCGAGAGGAAGGTTCCCATAGAAAAACAAAGCAAATCCCCAGGAGAAAGGGAAAAGGCTGGGGAGTTTCACCCACCTCCCTGTGAGGAGTATTACAAGGTTAGGTTAAAGTCTGAGCAGTTCATATGGGCTTCACGGTTTCCACACCCCCATTAATCTCATCTTGACCCTGCAATCCCCTTCTGGTGTGCAAATGCACAGCCTTTGAAATGCTTAGCTGGCTTTAAATCCTGCTTGGCCAGTTAATTCTCTTTCTTTCTAATGCGCTCTCACTTTCACTTGCTGTCCCTGCTCAAACTCAGGTTGTTGGGACAATTCAAATCGGGGCGGGGGGGGGTGGTGTGAAGCTGCAGACATAACCCACAACTCTTCCTTTTCTTCTGGAAAATAAATTCCACAATGTGTAAGCACGTGTCTTTAAGTGTAATCTTACTATCTGGTACATTCTTTATCAGGAGTCCACATCCTGCCTGTGTAGAGGGGTGGTCTCTAAGATAACAAGTCTCTTCCATCTCTAACTGCTTTGAGCTCAACTTTTGAGAGCTTAACCAGGCAAACCGGTTTGGGGAAAGAACTACGAGCCAACCAGCCCAGACAAGAAACTCAAACTTCATAGGGCATTGGATAAACTATTCCTCTCTCCCAACAGGCCAGCGTGCTAATATTCTGTCAAATCCATCAGTGTAACGTGGGAATGTCTCTGTTCTTAAATCCTTGCTCTGAATCACCCCCATTTTGACGCTGTCACTCTTGGCAGGTCAGTGGATAGTAGAGGAGGGAAGCAGGAGATGCTAGGCTTAAGGCCTCAGGAGATTAAGGTTATTTAAGAGTTGCTTAACCAAACCTTCTGTGGTCTTTTCCTGTGTGTTTGCTGGCTCCTTCCCTTTATGCTGATCACCCTGGAAGGGACTGGAGATGGTTGGGATAAGCACTCGTGCTTTCTTCATCCATCAAATCTGTCAAATGCGCTTTTCATCTGTAGATCTTAAAGCGCTTTGTGAGTTGTATCATTCCCATTTTAGAAATTGGGGTGGGTGTTGAGGCATAATAAATTTGTTAGTCTCTAAGGTGCCACAAGTACTCCTGTTATTTTTATAAGAAAGATGAGTGACTTGCCCATCGTCACCCAGCTGGCAACATCCCAGACCGAGTCTACCAAGCCACATGGCCTCTCAGATTAGACACGCTGGTTCAACGGCACATCAGTATTAAAAGGTCACAGCTGTCAAGATAACTAAAAATCAAAAACAGATGTGAAGAAAATGTACGGGGTTTTTTTCTTGCTAATAACCATAAATGATTACAATGGGAATAATGAACCTAGTTGATTTCTTGGATTTTGTTCAGTGAAACAAGATTGGTCAGTTTCACTTGTTCTCCTGCACAAGGCTTGGTGTTCAGGTTTCCTGTGCTACAGAGAGAGGTTCTCTAGGGCCCTGGGAAGTTTGGGCCCTGTGCGTAGGGTTTTAATAATAAAGTGTGTTGTGAAGCCTAATGAGAATAAAAATGTTAAATATTTTGGGTGTCACTGACAGGCTTCTTGGTTTTTACTTTCTGCTGTGGCAGTGGCAACCCAAGCAACCTTATTCTCTATTTATAGACAGTAGACCCTGGAGACCTAATGAGGTCAAGTCCCCATTGTGTTAGGCACTGTACATGAATGTGGTGAGAGAGGCTCCACCCCAAGTAGCTTCCAACTTAAATAGACAAAGGTGGGAGAGGGAAGAGAGGCACAGAGAGATGAAGTGACCTGAGCTGCTTTGTGACCTTGGATGGTGGCAGAGATGGGAACAAAGCATAGGTCTCCTGACCTAGTGCCCTATTCACTGCACCTCTCTGTTGACTCAGAGCCTTTCACTAGTGGAGCAGAGAACAAGCAAGTGGAACTAACTAGATACAAAAAGTGGAATTGATTACACTAGTTTCACTAGCTAAACTGTTGCATTGAAAAAGTAAATGGCATCAAAAGGAAATTAAATCTGAACATTCCATGAAAACATTTGAGATCCTCCAATGAAGGGGACTTCATAATGGCCAAATCCTCCTCCCTTTTGAAGCCAATGGGAACAGGATCAGACACTAAGGACTGCGTATTATTACTTTTCAGTAGTCCCATGTTGGTTGCTAGGCTGTTCCCAGTCTTGTTCTGGATATTTTTATATCTCTGGCTCAGGCAGATTATTGATGTGAATGGTTCTTGAAGCTGATTTTTACATAGATTTTTTTTCCTATGCACCTCTACAAAAACTCCAACCACTATAAAGTTAGAGCTAACTGTAGTCATTTTCAGCAGTTCTATAAGTAGCCCAGTTAGGGGAAGTCCGCAGTGTCCTCAGCTGGTCCTTATCGGTGTTATGGCCTGGTTTACTGGCTGGGGATGGCCATCTAAGGAAACAAGTTTTTTTTGTTTTGTTTTTTGTTAAAGTGGAAGCTCATGAAATTGCCAACATACCCTAGAAATCAATCCCATTGTAGCTTTCTCTTTGGGAGTGTTTGTGTTTCTTCCTCACTCTGCTGTTTACATCATCCTATAATACAGGGACAAAAGGTTCAGCCAGTGAAACGAACAGCAGAACAAACCAAAGGAAATGCTGCTTTTGTGTCATCCTGTGGAACTCGCTGCTGCAGGAAACCAACGTCAGATACTGCAGCTAGCGTCCCAAAGGGGGCTGGGAAATACTTGACCAATGACATTTTTAGCTGTTCATATGAAAATAACCCAGGCTTGTGGGCTACGTTTTCAGAAGTGACTAGTGATCTGGGTTATCTCTGGTTTTGGGTGTCTGCCTTGAGACAGCTTAAAGGGACCTGCTTAGAAAATCAGACACCCCTGCCCCCTTAAGATATCTCCCATTGGGTGCGTGCACTCAAAAGTTTAGGTCTGTACTTCTGAGCATTAGCTGCTTGCAACCACAGCCAGCCTGAGGCGGGATTCTAGATTTGAGGGACCAGTGGTGTGTTCCCAAAGGGGACTCCAATATTCCTGTGTCAGTCTTTTCCCAGTGCCCTTCCTGTGTGTAAATGAGGACCCTCTCCCAGAAGGAACATGTGGATTCTTGGTGTCACACATGACACTGATCAGTGTACAGAGGGGCGGCTTGGTGAGCTTTGTAAAACTCGCGTTATGCTTTAAAACAACTGATTTGGCTTCTCCTGGCCTCTGAAAGAAGCTGACATGAGTCATTTGCCAGCAACATTGATCTTATTTTGCCCTGGTTAATCTGCTCGTTATGCCCACCAACACAGCCACCTCTGTTTAATGGCTGTCCTGACAGCTAGATCTTAATTAGCCAGCAAACTCCTTCCCAGCCTAATCACTATTGGGGAAATACAGCTAGTCTTTTTCGAGCGTCAGGCTGAAAGACAGGAGTTGCTGATGCAGCAAGGAAAGCCCATGCTAGGTTTGGTCACCCATTGCTTTTCCTGGGTTTAGGGCCCATTGTCGCCCTGTGCCTGTACTGCAGCTCTTCTGTTCACTCTTCTGTTTCTCCCTCCTGCCACGTTGTACCTGTGCTGCCGTCTTCCCCCTCCCCTTAGCCAGACAGTTCCCAGCACTCAGCGTGTTCTCCAGCTGCAGCCAGACTGCATTCTCCCTCCTGTACCGCAGGGCCCAGCTCTCTGTGCCACTGGCTCTACCTGGAGCCATTGGCTCCATCCGGAGCTGGTGAAAGCGACTGCAATTCCATTGACTCAGGTGGAGCTCGGTCTGCTTACACCAGCTGAGAATGGGCCCTGCTGTTAAATAAGGTACGTGACATATGTGCAGAGGGATGGGCTTTGGTTATATAGAGAACCATCCTCCAGGAATGCTTGTGCTTCTCAGAGCATTGGTGTGGAGGCAGACAGAGCAATAGGCCTGGATGTTGGCAGGAGAGTGGGCTTGGGGGCATGTATAACTAGCCTGAATCTTGGACTGAATCCCCTACTGCTCTGTGTAAATTGCCTTGGGGATCTTCAAATTGCCTGTGAAACTAGCGATATCCTCATTTTAACATCTGTGAAGGCTAGGCCTCATTGCCTAGCGGTTCAGAGCTTCATAGCATCCTTGCTGCCTTTGAATGACGGGAGTGTTAGTCTGATCCACAGGTAGAGAGCCCAAGGCACGATGGTAAAGTTACTTGCCCAAGCGTCCTTCACCAAGCTGGGATTTGAGCTCCAATCACGCCTCTCGGTGCAGTGTTTTCCTTGTAACTTTCTGCACTGCTCAGCAGTGACTGTGAGCCCAGCACCTGGTGGGGAGCTCAAACCCACATCTTTCTCTCCAAGACACGAGCATGCTACTGGCAGTAATACTTTGCCCTTTGCTACGCACTTTCATCCAAGGATTTCAAGGCATAACGAACTATGCCTCTGATGCCCCATTGATGTAGGTGACTGTTGGCCTGAATTTACAGGTGAGGGAAACTGAGGCTCATACTCACGCAATGAATCAGTGTCACGGCCGGGCATAGAACCCAGACGCCCAGTACCCCGCTCCCACCTGCCCAGCTGAGCCAGAGTGCGGCTGATCATTTACAGTGTCTTTTCTGCTCTCAGAAAGAATAAACCTTCAGCTGACTGTGGCTCTTTGATCAAAGGCTTTGAACTCTGAACCCTATTGAAGTTGCTTGCGGCTCCCAAGAACAGCTGAGGAATGTGACCCTGTCCGAGGCTGAGGCAATTATTCGCAAATCTTCTGTGGCTTTTGTTTCCCCTGCAGTATTCAACCTGTCTACGGAGCCCAGCATCCTCCTCTGGATCCCCGGCTCACCAAAAAGTAAGTGCCGCATCTCCCCGCCCCCCCTCTGGCTCTGTTTCCATTGGAGGGCTTGCTTTGCTGGGATGTTCTCTGTCCCTTCTTGGGCAGGGGCTCTCCAGACTTCCCGTACTCCCTTGAAGCCTTGCACCTGTAGGGCATCTGTTTGACTCCGGCCCACGTTCCCAGTTGATGGCTTGTGTGAAACGAGCCCATGGCCTCGCCTTAGTAGCAAGGAGTCCGCATCATAGAACTACTGTCATAGCCACCGCCTAGCAGAGAGACCAAGGATTTCTTGGGCGATGGTGACTGACCTCTCTCCCTTTGCTCTTAGAGGGGATCCCTCCCGGGCAGTGGGGAGGACCTGGCAGCTTGTGTGTGGGAACCACATCTCTGCTGCTTCCCCTGCAGTCTCTGCCCTGTAAACGGGCAGCACTTCAGCCCCTGGGACTGTCGAGTCAGCACATTTCCCCAGCACTGAAAGGGAGACTTTATCTCCTGGCTTTGGCTCCTTATCACGGTGGACTTTGACTCTTGGAGCTTGAAGGTAGTGGGAGCGCTCTCCCTGTGTCTGAAATCATCATCAGGCCAGTCTGGCCAGCATGTGAGCACAGAGCTGCTCCTGTACCTCTCCCTGGGTTGAAAGTATCCATTATTTTTCCTGTTCTTTGTATGCGGCTGGGGCAGTTGCAAACCTAGGAGCGGCCTCATGCAGCCTGGAGCTGAATCAGTTCCTCTCCTTTGCCCTGCTGGGCAGAGTAGATAGACTTGAGCACCTTCCTGATAGGAACGGTTAGCTGGAGCATTGGCCTTCCCTGTGTTGAGACTGTACCAGCTCTGTTCTGCCTTCCGGCGTTTTACTTGCCGTGGGGGTTGCGTGGAGGGATTTCTTGCGTTCCTTAGCTCATGCCTAGGAAGGAGATTGTACCATGGGATGAAGAGGCATTGGGGGGGTATACCAGAGGGCAAAGGGAAGGAAGTATTTGGAAGGGGAAGGGATTGTACCACGGGAGGAAGAGAAAAGGGTACATGGAATGGTCTTGTCTGAGGAGTAAGGAGCTTGGGGTTGGCTCTTTCTGTGGCACTTACCCTCTTTCCCTGGCTCCCAGCTTCATTAAGGAACGTTCCAAGGGCAATACGCTGCCCCTGAAGAATAAGAAGGCCTCTAGCTTTCACGAGTTTGCACGCAACACCAGTGACGCCTGGGACATCGGCGATGATGAAGACGAAGACTTCTCCTCCTCTTTCCAAACCCTGAACTCTAAAGTGGCCAAGGCCACAGCAGCCCAGGTGCTGGAGAACCACAGCAAGCTGCGCGTGAAACCTGAGCGGGCCCAGTCTGCTCTCAGCGAGATGCCAACCAACTGCAAGGTCATCAAGTCCAGCAGCGAGGCCCAACTGTCCAGATCACCTGGTAAGAGAGGCAGTGACCAATCTGTTGCTCATATGCTATCCTAGCTGTCTGGCTTTGAAGCTAGTACCCACGTGCTGTATTGGTTGACTGTGGAATTCAGCCTCCGGCTACTAATTTCAAAGCCTTGGTTTGCCCAGGTGATCCTTCATTCTATTCCAGTGCCTCAAATCCAGGCCATCTGATTCAGCTGTGTCCGAGATGCTCTGCCTGTGGCTCTTCGGGACCCCACGTGCTGCTGTTGGACTCTCTGGGCCAAATTCAGACCTTTCCTAAGTGAATAGAGCTCTGGTGGAGCTGCGCCCACTTGGAACAGGTCGGAATGTGATCCTTTGAGTCTGATGGGACGCTTTGCCTTGATCCTGGCCTGAGTGCCCAGCCAGAGCGCTCTACCTGGTGTGCTAGATTAACTCCTCTGGCTTAGGTGTCTTGCCAGGTCAGTGCTGCATCCTGGTCTGATCCCAGGCATGTGATTGCTTTATCATCAGAGGCAGCAGGGTGATGGGACACTAGATGGGGAGGGCTCTGAGTTATTACAGAGAATTCTTTCCCAGGTGTCTGCCTGGTGGGTCTTGCCCACATGCTCAGGGTCTATGTGATGGCCAGATTTGGGGTCAGGAAGGAATTTCCCCCAGGTCAGATTGGCAGAAACCTTGTGGGGGTTTTGCCTTCCTCTGCAATGTGGGGCATGGGTCTCTTGCAGGTTTAAACTAGTGTAAATGATGGATTCTCTGTAACTTGAAGTCTTTAAACCATGATTTGAGGACTTCTGAAACACAGCCAGAGGTTAGGGGTCTATTCCAGGAGTGGCTGTGGCCTGTGATTGGCGGGAGGTCAAACTAGATGATCATGATGGTCCCTTCTGGCCTTAAAGTCTATGAGGTCATGTAAATGTGTCCTTCCATGCTGCCAGTGGACCTAGAAACACCCGACTAAATACTCACCATGTGAAAAGGAGCCGGCAGATGAGTCCAGCCACCAGGTGGCATCAGAGGCCACGTAATGTCTCCATTTCTGCTCCAGCTCTGACTGAAGTAGGCTAAAGGAGGCAAGGTGGGGTAACCTTCAAGGTCAGCTTCCCTGGGACTCCCAAGCACCCTCACTCTCTGAGATGTGGTGGAGTGCGGGGCGAGCAGGCATGCTGAATGCGAAAGGGAGGAAGGAAGGCAGGCAAGGACGAACATTGGGAGTGAGAGGAAAGGGTCGATCAGGAGGAAGTGATGGAAGAACAGCTGCAGGGAGCTGGCCTTGTTCCATCCTGGCTGCTGGGTTTGCAGCCAGGCCCTCCTGGCATCCCATCCCTGCACTGTGACTTCCTCAGGCTGGATCAGTGGTTCATAGTATGAAAGTGTGAGAGCCGCTACTGCAAAGCGGGGATGCCTGGCTCCCCGACAGTGGGAGTGTGGATGTGGTACAGGGTGGGGGAAAGCCAGTGAGGTGGTCATTGGAATGATGGGAGACTTAGCAGTTGTGGGGGGGGGGGGGGGCAAACAATGTAATTAGTTTAAAGAGAGAGCTGGACAAATGTATGAGTGGGATGGTAGGGCTGGGTTGCTCGTCATGGCAGAGTGCAGGGCTTGGCAGCCCTGGGGTCTCCTTTTGGTTTGTCTTATGTTTCCAAAAATCTCATGCTTCAGGGTGTCCGTCACTTGCAGGGGTCAGGAAGGGAAGTTTCCCCCCAACATATTCTGGTTTTGTTTTGTTTTGTTTTTTGTCTCCTTCCTGTGAAATATCAGATTTGGCCAGGGCTGAAGATGGGACACCGGATGGGGAGGGCCAGGACTCTGGGGTGGCACCAAGCATTCTCTTTCTTAAGTGTTTGGCTGGCTGGTTCTTACTCACATGCTCAGGGTCTAACTGATCACCATATGGGGGTGAGAAGGAATTTTCTAGCAGGTCAGATCGGCAGTGACCATGGGGGGCCGGGGGGGGGGGGGGAAGGTTCACCTTCTTCTGTGGCATGTGAGGGCGGGTCACTTGCCAGTATTATCTGGGTATCTCTCACGTATTCAGTTCCCTGCCATTGCGGGGGCTTCAGGCACTGGTGCACCTCCATCCCTCCTATTCTCTGCCTGTGGAATAGAACAGTCCAGTCTCCTGTGGGCTGCGCCCCTTTGGTCTAGTTTCAGTAGTGGGGTTTAGTGTGTGGGAGCTGGGGGCAGAGGGGTGGCGTGTCCCTTACAGGAGGTCAGACTGGGTGATCTGGTGGGCCCTTCTGGCCTAAAACTCTCCGATTCTAAGGGTGGGGATCTCGGCAGGTGGTTGGGTGCACTCAGAATGTGATCTGGTCTCTTTTCTCGACCAATAAACTTTTCCAAGCATTTTCCAGTGACTAGAGAGCAGCTTGAACCTTGGGGGACTCTCCTTTGTTTGGGGGCTCCTGAGAGGCTTCCGTTCCATGTGAGGATCCCAAAGCACTTGTACAAATGTGAGGGAATGAATTCTGAGGGAGGGATTTATCCCCATTACGCAGGTGGGGAAACCGAGGCACAGATCAGTAGAAGAATGAGTAGAACCTAGATCTCCTAGCCCCACTCCTGTGCTTTAACTGCTACTGCACACTGCCACACCACCACACACCCCGCTCACAGCATGTCTGAACTCTCTGAACCCTCTTCCAGAGGATGCCTGCGTGCGGAACGCCCTGCACAAACAGCAGTCCCTCCCACTCAGACCCATCATTCCACTTGTCGCCCGCATCTCCGACCAGAACGCGTCGGGGGCTCCCCCAATGACCGTGCGGGAGAAAACGCGCCTGGAGAAGTTCCGGCAGCTCCTTTCCAGTCACAACACGGACCTGGGTGAGTGCGGGACTAGTTGGGTGGGTCATGAGGGCACTTCTGTGCCAGTCAGATGTGGGACAGTGCCACTGGGCTGATGGATGGGATTGCTGAGGGGCGCTGAGCTCTGTTGAAGGCTGGTTCTGCTGGGCTGGGCTCTATACCCTTATCAGCTGCAGTCTCCTGTTGATGTTATCAGCGAGTATGATCAGGTCTCCACTTGTTCTGCACTTGTGTCCCAGGCATCAGAGACATAGAGCCTTCCTGGGGGCTCGGAGTATCCGGAGCCTGCAGGAGCAGACTGGGGTTTCCTCTCCTTTTAGGTGTAGTTCTACCTAGCCGGGCACCTCACTCGGGACGCGCCTAGGATCTAATCCATTGACACCACTGTCCGTTTGCAGATGAGCTGAGGAAATGCAGCTGGCCTGGCGTGCCCAGAGAGGTCCGGCCCGTGACGTGGCGACTCCTGTCGGTGAGTGCCGACCACTGCGGCCCGGGGTTCCTGGGGAAAGGCTGAGCAGCCTCGCGCGGAGCTAGGTGCAGCAACACCCGGCACGACGCGGTCAAATCCGCCCCGGCGCCGCAATCGGCGGGAGCCCGAGGGTGAGCGCAGCCCAGAGGTCCACGCGGGGACGTGAAAATGAACGTGCCTCGGGCTTGCTAAACGTGAATGCTCCTGTGTGCGTTGAACTAGGTCCGATCGGCTCTCAGTGCCTGGCCCCAGGGGCAGATCCATGTGTGACCATCTAGACACGGGACTGCCCAGTTCCCTGGTGGGACATGACCTTGAGTATGGAGCCGTTCCTTATGTATAAATTGCCCTTTCCTGTGCAGGCCACATTATAGGCTACCCAGCAAAGAATCCAAACTCTTCTTTGCAGGACACCTTAAAGGCGCATGGCAGAATGGAATGGAGAGCCCTGCCCTGAGGAGCCTGCGGTCTCGCCTGGGCAAATAGGATTCCAGGTGCAGAGCTCCTCAGTGCAGGAGACTCAATGGAATAAATGGGCTTTAGGGAGGGGGTCACTTGGAGGCTGCTCTGACTGTTGGGAGGAGAAAGCACAAGAACGGGAGGAGGAGACAGAGGCACCTAAGGAGCGAGGGGCCTAGGGTCAGATGACAAGGGACCTGAACTCCCAGATGGGTGGAGGGCAGGGACCTCAGCAAGGTGACGTGGTTGTACTTAACTCCAGCCACAGAAACCAGCAGCAGGGTCTGAGAGCGTCACTAGCATGCCATTGAGGTGTACACTGGTGCATGTGAATGCAGACGGTGCGCAGAGCAGTGACCCCACCAACCACATCGAGTGGCCTTGGGACAAGCCCGTAAGAGGAATCTGCAAAGATTTTTTTTTTTTTTTTGCCTGTCTCATTCGCTGCTCCTTTGTGATCTAAAATGGCCTAATTTTTCCAGCAGAGAGAGCCTCCCTGCTCAGCTTCTTCCCTTTTTTAATGACTCTATAGCACAGAATGGTTGTTTATCACACTCAGCACCACAGTACGTGATCACCTTCCAGCAGTGCCTTAAGCAGCATGGCTAACATCTGTCATGCTTAAAAATCCCTCCCCGCAGTCGCACAGGTTTCGGAGTCGGGTGGGATGTCTCAATGCTGCCAGTTCTCCAATCCACTGAGGAGTCCTGCAGCGAACCTGGGGAGACCTGATACTCCTAACCTTCAAACCCCACGCTTTCTGAGGTCGCTGATGGACACCCTGAAATGGGCACGCCCAGGCAGCGGGGAACAGCGCAGTCATTAGCAAAAGCCATGTTAAAATACAATGAAGACTCCTACCCCCTTTGCTTGTTTGGCCTCTGTGTTAAAGCCAACGAGTTTTCCCTCAGCGGCGCTCTCATCTTGCGTATGCTACATGTTCATTTTCTCCGCATCAGCCCCTTATCTCGCAGGCTCTAGCTAACACACTGGTGCTATCCAGCGCCTTCATGTACCACGTGATCTGATCTGAACGCCCATCTCAATGTAGTCTCGCCTCCTGCTTGGAGTGGAGCCCTACCTGCCGCTTCACATACTCGTCGGTATCTTCCTGTAGCTTTAAAGAGCAGTTGACAAATAGTCAGACCCAGCGCTGTCTTCAGCTATTCATGTAGAAACAAGCAATCAGATCTCATGCAGCTGGGTGTTGGCAGGTTGCCCTGGGGTCAGGCAGGAAGGATATCAGACATCATGTGCTGGGAGCTTTGAAGCCCTAGAGATCTCCCCTCCTCCAACCTTTGCATGCAGGCTGGAAGCGCTTCCTGGACAAACTGCTGCTTGGCAGGATTGCAGGGAACTGACAGTGGCTAGGGCAGGAGGGAGAGGGGAAGGGGACCTACTGTGACAGGCTGCTTTCTGCTGCAGGGCTATCTCCCTGCGAACAAGGAGCGGAGGAAGCTGACCTTACAGCGCAAGCGGGAGGAATATTTTGGCTTCATCGAGCAGTATTACGATTCCAGGAATGAAGAGCATCATCAGGACACCTACCGGCAGGTACAGGCCTTGCTCCTCCTCCTTTTGGTCCCTGCACCTAAGGGTAAGGCCCTCCTGCCACCCGGCCTCCTCTCCCACTCTCCGTCCCTTTCCCCCCCATACGACACTTCCCTTCTTCCCCGTTCTGCCTCTTGCGCTTGCTGCTGCTCTCTAGCCCGCATAGGATCACAGCAGCTAAAGCTGGGGAAAGCCATACGAGGTGGAGTCCATCTCCCCCAGTGAGGGCACGGTGTAGTGCCCCTATCCTGCCTCGTTACTGGCTGTATCAGATGTGTCAGTGGTTCTCACCGGCTGGATTTGCCACCCGATCGCTAGCTTTAAGGCGCCAGCCATTCTAGCTGCTCCCCCTCTTTCCCCAGAATTGAGCGGTGGGGGCTGGAGTTTAGACACTTCCCTCTGCCTCTCAGCAAGGTCTCTGTCCCTGGGGGTGGCTGAGAGATTCGGCCTCTTCTCTCGATCAGTGCCTTGACAGAAGAGTTGCGCTGATCTATACATGCGAATCGCAGCTCCTTCTCCTCCCCCGGCCTGACCATCGAGGTCAGCAAGTCTAACCCACTCTGCCTCTCTCCTTTTCAGATCCACATCGACATTCCCAGGACAAACCCTCTCATCCCGCTCTTCCAGCAGCCGCTAGTCCAGGAGGTGAGGCGGGACGAGTCTCTCTAGCTTCCCTGCAGTGGGGCAGGCCAAATCCTGCTGGTGACCAAGGGCTTCTAGCTGGAGACTCTTCCGTTCCACCCAGGGCATCAGGCCCATCTGGTTTTGGTGTGTGCTCCTAGGGGCACCTATTCTGTGCTGTGAGGGCCCAGTGGAGTTAATCTAGTCATCTGGATTTGGGGACTTGCCTCCACCCAGGGCCGGCCTCCCTCCTTTCTAACATGCGCTTTAGGATCAGCCTCACCTACATCTGTTTGGAGGGGGATGTAGGATGTTAATGTAGCCACCCCACCGTTCAGACACCAGCACCTCATGGGAAGGGGGATCTTGCACAAGGCTGGGTGTTTCCTCTGAGTAGAATGGGCGGGGGGTGGAGAAACCGTTGGCGTCCCAACCGGGGCCCCTTTGTGCTGAGTGTTGTAAATGATAGTGCCTGCTCCCAAGAGCCTACCATGAAAATAGACAAGACAACGGGGGAAACTGAGGCACAGAGCGGGGAAGTAACTTGCCCAAGGTCACAGCAGGTTATTGGCAGAGCTGGGATTAGAACCCCGGTTTCTTACGTCCCAATCCAGTGCTCTATCCATGTGACCACAAACACGTTCATTGTACCTTCAGTTCGGTGTTCTGGCTGTTGGATGACACATCCAGTCCCTTTTGCTGTGTGGTTGGTGTGGGCTCTTCTTTCGAAGGAACAAAACCACAACTGGACTCTGTCGTGCTTTGAAAGAATCATAGGCTAACCTGGGCCAAGCCCCTGTGATTCCAGAATAAGTGTGTGCAGGTGGAGGGTTATAGCAGTAATACTGTATTGGTACAGTTCTGTGGGTAAATGTCCCTGCGTAGACCAGTCCTAATGTGTCCTGCAACTTATCAGCAAAGTTCCTTTAAACCTTTTGGAGCCCTCTTTTAAAGGCTAAAGATCTGCTCTAGGGACTCTGGCCAGGAGCTCCAATTATGAAGGGCACAAATATAGTTGGCTAAAGGTAACTCAGAGTTGGTCAAAAATCTGAAGTTCTATTTGAAACCAGCCCAAGGCCATCATGCCAGAGTAGGCTGCATTAAAGCCTGGCCATCAAAGTTGGATGTGCAAGGCTTTTCCCTGTGGGAGCTGGCATGAGGATCCCAGCCTCTGTTGTATGAGACCCAGAAGGTTTAGCGGGGTTGCTAGGGTGTACAAGCAGCTTGATAAGATGGAACTGAACTGATCTGCACTTCGGGCAGAGTTCTTGGTCCGCCAGTTTCCTGAGAGGACCCACTAGAGTATGTTGTAGGAGGAGCTCAAGGACTTTCACATAGGCAGAGCTCTGCCAGGGCACCGGGAACCTGACATCTCTCTTCCCACTAGAGTCTCTCAGATCACAGGCTATTGACATGCCAGAAGAGGGCATGGGATTCTGGAGCCAAGGCACAGGGATACTTCAGAAGAAGCCTATATGCAGTCAATCCCAGCATGCTCTGTAACCCACTGGGAAATCAGAAAAGCCCTGGGGTGCCCTACTTGTAGAACTATTTTGGGGTCCATAACAAGGATGTGCTACTGCAGCAAAGAGACACAGCAGCCTGGCGTCTAACTTGGATGTTCCACAGCTGGAAACTGGCTTAGTCGGGAGCTGTCTAACAGTGCTGCGAGTTAAAGGGCTCAGGCTTGTGCGTGGATGAACGTCTTGGGTGACCCACTCTGGCAATTTTCAGCACAGTCAGACAGCTCTGGTAATACAGTAAAAACTCGACTTGGCCTTTGGAAGGGCCTGACACCACATCCAGGGCTGCATCTGGATCTTAGAAACTCAGGCTCCATGTTCACTCACCAAGGAAACTAACGCTAATGTTTGGGGAGGTATGGGCTGGGCTGAGAGGGGGATCTGTGCTTCATATACACCCAAGGGAGTCCTGGTTCTTTAGCTTGCTTACTTTTTATCCTATCAGTGTTGCTGCTAGGAATGGCTCTGCCAAACCATGATAGCTCCCCCCCGCCACGCCCCATCTGCCTATCATGCATGCTTCTCTGCCTCTCCTCTGGGCCTGGCTAACACAGGTGTCTGGCTTTCCTCCTTGCTTTTCATAGATCTTTGAAAGAATCCTGTTTATCTGGGCCATCCGACACCCAGCCAGTGGCTACGTCCAGGGGATTAATGACCTGGTCACTCCATTCTTTGTTGTGTTCCTCTCCGAACATGTTGGTAAGTGACATCTGAGGCTCAGAACATGCAATTGCCTCTTGAGGTGGTGCTGCAGTGGTTCTGAATTGTTAGGATGAGACAAGCTAATCTTGCTGGAGAGGATCTCTTTGCTATTCAACTGCTGCACAAAGCTAGAGCTGCACCTTACCCTTCCTGCCACGTCTCTCCTCCTTTTGGATTGGCTTTAGTCCCCTAACGTACAGGGCTCAGCAGAGGCGAAAGTGCCAAGGGTGTATTTACATTTGAATGCGCTTAATCCGGCTGTCTTTTTCCACATAGTGGAGCCTTTTATTGGTTTTGAGGCTTTGCTTAAACCCATAACTGAATTTTTCTTGCTCTCCTGGCTGGAATTGCGAGCTGGCACTCACTCAGTGCCCGCACACGTGAGCTATAAAGGGACCCTGTTTAAATTAAAAAATTAAAATTAAAATAAGATTGTTGCTCTGTGTTACTAATGCAGCCACAGCTGATTCAACCGGAGAGCTTTTAAAACATGAATTGACGTCTCCCACTTCTGCTGGTCTGCCCCTTTGAAGTTTTCACCTTATTAGCTGGTCAGTTTCACTACTGGCTGATCTGCACTTGAAGTGTCAGTTCTCTAGTCTCTGCTGTCTTGTTTGGGTTCACTGCATCGCAGGAGAATGTTTAAAGTCAAACTGCTCCTTGCCCCACAAAAGCTTTCATTGCTGCTTTTTAAACATAGGGGTTTAGAAAACCTTTATTAGGAACAGGATGGCTAGTCTGTCATGAGGTTAAATGTATCTTCAAACTTCCGTGAAGGGCCTAATACGAAGTACCCTGAAGTCAATGGAAAGACTCCCTCTGACTTCACTGGGCTTTGGATCAGTCCCTGCGATGACAGTGTCTGATTCCAAGGGCCTGATCCTGTGAGGGGCTAAGTCCTTCCCACTTGCATTCAGTGGGATCTGAGGGTGCTCAGCATCATTCAGGATTGTGCTCTGCGTAAGGGTCTGGGGAAGCAATGGCACGAAGCCTAAAGGGGCTTGCTGTTTTTTGCCCTAGTGATTTTCCTTTTCAATAGAAGTATCCACAAAAGGAACAAACTTGTGTCCTGGAAGCGACTGAGAGCAGGCCCCTGGCTAGTCTGTACCTTACTGCTCTATAGGTGCTATTATAGTGACATCATGGTGCATGACGGCCCCAAGCCCCCGCTGTGTCTGATCGGCTGGGTTAGAGGCAGAGCTGTGCAGGCCGAGTGAATTACCTAGCTGAGTGCAGGACTAGTCTGAAACTTCTGGTACACTGTGTCCATCGCTGGTGGGTAATGGGGCTGGTCTCTTACGGTTGAAAATGCCATAGGGCCTCATGCTGTGTGTCCACATACGCCCACACAGTATGGAGTCTGCTGTAACAGACATGCTAGTATGAATGTCTGTCTGTTTCACAGGGTGACAGGCCCTGATTGGGTTTCACTCCTGTTAGCCCTTAAGATCAAAGCCTTCTCACTGAACAGCTCCCTCCTGCTAGAAGCTGCTCCTGAAACATGGGAAAGAGCAAAATCTTTGGCTTGTGCGAGATTAGCCCTTTCACTGAGTTGGTTCCTGGGGCACAGCAGCTTAATGCTTCAGCCTTTCATCTCTGGAGACCTGGGTTCAAATCCAGTTTGGATCACAAGTGAAATGAGCGTTGTGCCTGGTCTACACTACGACTTTAATTCGGATTTAGCTGCTTTAATTCGAATTAACGCTTGACCCGTCCACACAACGAAGCCATTTAATTCGAATTAAAGAGCCCTTTAATTCGATTTCTGTACTCCTCCTCGACGAGAGGAGTAGCGTCAAAATCGGTATTGTTAATCCGAATTAAGGTTAGTGTGGCCGCAATTCGATGTTATTGGCAATTAGATGTTATTGGCTACCCACAATGCAACGCTCTGGAAATCGATGCTACTACGGTAGCTTGGACGCACACCACCGAATTAATGGTGCCTAGTGTGGCCGAATACATTCGAATTTATAAAATCGGTTTCCTAAATTCGAATTATATAAATTCGGATTAATCCTGTAGTGTAGACATACCCTTAGTCTCTTAAGGGGATAGCTGTCCAGTGCTCTGACTCGGTGGCAAGCTTTTGCTCAACAAAGGCCTGGGGCAGGATGAGCAGCTTGTGCTGCACGTCTCCAGAGATCGACAGTCCAGAGAGGTGGGAGAACCCTGCACGGTGTCTGGATAGCACTGTGCAGCAGTGTATTTAGCCCCAAGTTCACCTCCTTAGTGCTCGCTTGGTGGTGTGGAGCCGGGGCTGTTCCCTAGGGCAGCAGCCCTTGCTGGCAGGTACCAGAGCAGGTGACTCCTGGAAATGTCAGTTCTGGAGGCTCTCTTGCTCTGTCAATCATTAACCCCTGTGATCCCGAGGATCAGGAAGGGCTGGGGTAGTACCTGGGCTTTTGCAACAGGAGTGCATGAAGAGGCTCCACTCCGATCATTCAGCTTTGCATAGGGTATAACGTGGAGAGACTCATGCCTGTTATACAGAGGTCCCCCGGGGTGGATTTTCATTGTAAGGAGACGTACCCCTCCAGGGGCAACTCTTCCTTGTGTCCTGTGGCTTGCGCTCTTTAAAGGCGCGTCTCGTGGGGTATCGTCCCCAGGAAGTACGTGCCTTCACTCTCCAGGATAGGTGCAGCACAGCCCCAAAGAGCCACCCACGCCGGGGGGCCCTCCTGCGGTCCTACACCCTCTGACATATATTGGCATATACCCACAGCGTTGTATCAGCCCCACTTCGGGGAGTGTGTTCCGGGGCCAAAGCTGGTTCAGTGTGGTTACCCAGAAGCGGCCATTGCAGGGGAGGGAGGGCGGAGACTAATTCCAGCCAATAGTCTTTCAGCCATTTACAGACTTTATGCCCATTAGGTCCATCTGTGAAAAGGACGTATGGCGGACTGGCCATACCCTTTGCTGGCTTGCCAGGCCCGAGCGTCTAGCATGCCTGTGGATAGCAGATGAATCATAGTGGTAGCAGAGGAGACCTGACCGGGGTAGTTACTGGAGGGTGGCACTCGACCATCAGAGCGGTAACCTCTCAGACCCACCACTTGCTTTCACACCTCTGCAGACATCTGGGGGGGGGGGGGGGGGTGTTCTTGGCAAGTGGATGAGCCAGCAATGGACGGTCTCCTCCAGTGGTGGATCTGGCAGGTGGTTTGAAAGGAAAAGGATTGCGGTAGAGTCTGTTGTGTTCATTTTGATGGAGTAAATGAGACCCAAAGAGTCATCCCAACAGGTCCCCGGAGCCCTATTGTAAGGAATGCGATTTGGTAACTTCTGAGGATACAGCAATGGGAAGGAGGCAATTAGCTTATCTAGTCCTTTGTCAGTCCCCAGCCAGTGCAAGATTGTCTCTTTATAATTAAGCTTGGCAGAATTCAATTAAGTTCAGTGGATAATATCAATATTCATTTTTAAGCATTTTTTTTTTTCAATGTTCACAGTCGTCGGAAACTTTGGGGTGGGGAGATCAGGCAGTGGAGAGGGAATTGGACAATAATGCAATGACGGTAGATGCTGAGATCCAAACCGTTAACGCTTTATAACCATTTAAACACAAATGTCAACATTACGGGTCAAAATATACAAAGGAAATCAGCTTAAATCAAACTCTACTAAATTCTCTGCAGCATTTTCCCATCTGTAAACTTCGATTATCGATGGGAAGATTTTTTTCATCGGTTTAGGCATGTACAATGAAATTGACACCGATTATTTCCTGATTAAAAAGCTCATCTTCCAAACCTATTGGTCCAAGTTCGTGTTCCGTTATGGTGCTCCCCTCACTTACCCTGGGGCTTGTACCTCAGCCTAACAGATCTCCTTGGGAAGCGCTTCCTCTTTCACTTCATCCCATTATTCCTACCCACCGTGGACCATCTGAAACCATTGTTCCCTCTGTTCAGCTCCTTCTCCTACTCAGACAACTGTCTGCCCCACCACAGTCCCTGTGTGTGGTTGGCTCTTAGAAGTCACTCAGTATGTGCAGCCTAAAAGAACCGTTTTTTCCCTCCCCGCATCATACTCCACTGCAAGTTCATCTAGTTGGCTGCCCACCATCCTCTCTAGATCTCTGACTTGAGCGCTTTCCAAATGTCTCCCTCCCCTGACGGCAGAGCCTGCAGCCAACTGAGTCAGCAGGACCAAAGCAGCTCTCAGGGGTGGTGTAGGGAAATAATTGCTATGCTGGAGGTGGGAGTTAACTGTTCAGCACAAGTCCAAGCTGACAACAGAGCCTTTTACTGTTAGACTTACTAGTTTCTCCTTTAGCATCCCCCGACAATGATAGATTAACCCAGCTTGGAAGGTTACTGGGACTCGTTAACCTTCCTCACGCCTCGGCAGGTATTGTATTCCAAGCCAATGCAGCAGCAGCAGCTTTCATACAGGTCAATTACAACCTCTCCCCTTAACTGATCAGCTGGTCAATACGTGTCTCTGGCTGATCGGCTTCTCTGTCGCAATCGATAAAAGGGCCAGGCCAAGAGTTAAAACAAGCAGCAGCCAGAACCATCTCTCCAAGGGGCTTGTCTGGGCTCAGACCAACTGGAGGGGGTGGGCTCTGGGAGAAGCCATGCATGGAGGTTTTGGTTACATGACCTCATAAAAGACACAGGGAGGGCACTGTCTACTCCCTCAATGGCTTCGGTATCAAACGTGCTCAGTTCACAAGCTCAAAGCCAGCAGCTTCCTTCCTCTGAGGCTGTCACTAGCAATAAACGCTCTGCAGCCATAACTTGGCTCACTTCGTTGGCCACGGGTGAGGCGGGGCCTAATTCACCTTGCTCTGGGAGGCAGGGTGGTCTAGTGGTTAGAACGGGGAGTCAGGAGACACGATTCCCTGTGTGACCTTCGCTGGTCACTCGCTGCAGGGTTTTCCTCCCATCTCTGAAATAGGGACCTACTGCAGGAACACTCCTTGGGCAAAAGGCTCTGTCAGTGCGCAGTGGGGGTCTGCTGCCTGGCTTGACACTTGTCCAGCAGTGAAATGAACAGATCAGGGAGTAAGAAGGTGCTGTTTTGACAAGGCACTAGCCAATAGCTACCCTCAAAGGCTTTTACATGTGATCGAAAGAAACCCCTCCACTATGGGCTCGGGCCTCCTTAGCCTGGGGTTGTTTCGAAAGCTAGAAATGCCATGTCCTGGTTGGGGGTCCCGGGTCTGTAACACCTGGCGCTGCCTGGGAAATGAGCAGCTGCTGAGCGTGGGAGAGTCTGGGTGCGAAGCTGTCATGACTAGTAGTGGAATCTGGAGCCTGGCCTCTCTAGATGACTGGTTCTCCTCCAGGCCAGGCTGGGAATGACCTCAGTTACTGCTCTCTTCTGGCTGTGACCTTAGTGACCTGAGCTGCTGGGTCTCAGTCCATTTCCCAGCCAACAGGGACTGTTAGAACCTCCCTCCCACAGGCTCTTCCAGCAGTAGGGAGCCTAACGCTTGGATTGGCCGGAGATTGAACTCCGCTCCTTTCTAGCAGCCGTCAAGCCTTCTCCAGGCTGATACGTGCTGACACAGTGCTGTGGCGGAAGCTAGTGCTGCCTATATGGTACAGGACTTGGGTCTCCTTGGGCTGTGGCTCTGGTCCCCTTCATCAGTGCTTAGAAGCAGGTGGGGGTGTTCTCATGGTGTAGTCACTTGACGCACTATCTGCTGAGCTGTATATTTGGCTGCAGGGCTCTGGCCACATGCACCTGTCCTGGGCGATGGCCTCTCAGGTCAGTCTAGTGCAGGATTAGTCTTTTACTTCCTGCCTGGGGAGCTTCTTGGGGTCAGTTCCACGACGTCATTTCCTGCTGCCTGTTTCTTTCCCAGTGAGGTGGTGTTGGGATGGAGAACAGCCCTGTCTCTGCATTTGCTTTTCGCTGACGGTCCTCTTGTCTCCCCCTCCCCCCATGCTCACAGCTTTGAGATCTTTAGCAGGTGGGTTGCAGCTGAGTCCCTTGGTCCCATCCTTGCCTCCACAGCGGTGAGTTGGTTTGTATGTTCCCGAGATGATCTGTGTCAGCCTGCTGCACCAAACGCAGCTGCCTCAGCGAGCTGGCAGAGCCCGCGGATGCCTTGGGCCTCTGCCAGCAACAGATCGATCTATGGAGCGACTGCTGCTCCCATCTGATCCATGGCTCCAGCTGAAGAGTGCTGAGCGCTGCTTGTGTCAGCTGGTGCCTTCAGATAGAAGAGCTTGTGGGAGGCATCAAGGCTGCAGCAGCAGCTGCGCCTGCTGTTTTGCATCCTACAGGTGGGGCAGGCGTGGGCGGCTGAGCGATCAATCGGGAGATGCAAGCTGGCCTTCGAGTAACGTGCGCAGGTGGCTGCAAATGGCTGAGGAAGGAGGCAAGGATAGGTCCATGTCATTCCCAGGAATCACTGCTGCTTATCTTGTGCTCGTTGAGCTCCTCGCTGAGCACTTTACACTATGCCCTGGCCTCAGTTTACCAGCCCATAGCAAACCGACCTGAGTTAGGGTGGGTAGGGGAGAGTACAGGGGGTCGGGGGCATTGGGGTTGAATGTTCCTGCGCTTCCAGAGAACATCATGGGCTGCTTAACAACCCAAGCACCCCACAACCACATCATCCTTCCCTCCAGAGAAATGATCTCTACAGCTGCCAGCGTTGCCTTTCATTCGAAGAAGCAGCGGGGTAGGGTAATGACAGCACTGGGACTAGGGATCCATACTGCTCCTTTAAATCAGAAAGAGGTTGTAAAGGTGACTCTCTCCTTGTTGGCTGGAGCCGGTACTGGCCAGGGCACTGTACCAGCACTGCTTAATGCTCCCACTAGTTTCTGTTGTAACGGCTACGTTTCTATTTAATAACAGTAAGTTTCTAGTCCCTGGCAGTTGCTAAAGGAACCTCAGTTCTGTGCTTTCTTCTGTTTCTTTACCAAGTCTGCAAATAAGAACAATCCCTCTGAACTGTCCCTGTACGTCCCAGTTAGTGTTAACTCTGAAGCCTACTGATGGTGATTAAGACAGTACCTATTTCACAGCAACTAATAAGAGAACTATCCAGCTACTGTGAGTGGTGCTTGGCCAGAGTCCTGACTGGCCCCTGGACCTGGCTGTCAGTGTTGGCATTAGACTCAACTAGACAAATGCTCAACATAGCAGTGTGCATGTTTCAGGCTGGGCCCTTTTATCCTACAGTCTGCCTTTGCCCAAGCCATTAGTATAGTAATTCTACCATCAATGTACAGTGTACACATGTCCAATCCCTAGCAGAGCTGTGCACTGAGGAACAGGTGTAAGTATCCAGCAAGCAGCTCCCCCCAGCCCATAATACGGAGACAGCAACCTATCCTGCAGCTGAGGTGCTGATTAGAATTGGAATGATCCATCCCTTAATGGGAACGGAGAGGGGAAAGGGGTCAAAGTTCACAGGCAGGTGCTGGTGCTCCTGCCCCACTGTTAGGTGGTCTGGAATGCTAGGGTTAGTCAGTTTCATCAGCTCCTTAACCCGATCCCCTACTGCAGCCCCTGAGGGGGGGGGGAGAGGGGGGCAGTGAGATTCCAATGCCAGGAATGTTATTTTCCCCAATGGGACACCTGGCACAGCAGGGAGCTGAGCATGCTCATTCGCTCACAATGCTACCCTAGGCGCCCAGTGCTGCAGTGACGGCCACAGCCACGTTAGAGCCTCCTGCATCCCAGAGCCGACTGGCTGCCGCTCAGCTGCTGGCTCCCTTTCAGTTTCTGTCAGAGCCATATGTTGACTAGCCAGGTTCTTTATGTGGGGCCTTTTTAATGATGCTGTGGAACAGCTGTTTGCGCTGAGCGATGTGCTCCGGGGAGATGGTTTATCAAAGCTTCTGTTTGTCAGGGTAGTTGGCTCGTGCCTCCCTCCTGATTGTGCCACTTGCCTCTGAACGAGTCAGCGGTGGAAGGGGGCAGGGATCTGTGCTGTGAGTGGCAGTACTGAAGGAGGGAGCTGGACACGTGCCGCAGGCTCTCTTCCTCTACCAGCATTACCCCAAGCTTGGTACGGCACAGCCAGGCACGGTGCAAGCTTCCCCTGCCCACTTGCATTTACTGTCCTGGCTTTCCAGGGCTTCTGGCCTTGGAGGTTTCTTGTCCTGCAGGGGGAAGTCCATTGAATAATACTGAGTTCCTGTAGAGAGATACCACCTCCCTGCAAGACTAGCACTGATATGTGAACTGCGCCCTCAGTCTTGCTCCTTAATTTGTCCCTCCTGTTCTGATCTCTGATCCACCACTTCTCCCCTTTTGTCCTTCATATGCTAACTTTCAAGCGTCTCTAGTGCCTTCCTCCTTGGTCTGAGCTGAACTGTAAGCAGCCCAGGGCAGAGACTTGTTGTCCTTTTTTTTTGTTTTATTTTTGGTCTGCAAAGCATCAGCTGCTCCCAGGGTTCTATAGAAATAAAAATACAAGCGTACAGCGGGCTCACTTCTGAATCCGTGAGCTGCAGCTAGCTCTGGGGTGGGAAGGAGCAGGTGTTGGTGCACAGCGACACTGCCGAGTCTAGCTTGGGACAAGAAGCAAAGAATGCTGTATCCGACTGAAATTGAAAGTGGCAGAATCCAGCTGGGCTCTCCAATTGTGGGCAGTGCCATGAGATCTTCCGTGGCCATTGCTGGTCAGGACTGGGTTGGGACCTGGCATCTGAAAGATGATGTCTTTCAGCACTCAGGTTCCCTCCCCTAGTTTCAGGGTGACCCTGCTGCCAGCATGCTCCCCACTGAATTAGGAGCATCGCTTCCACAGCATGTAGGTGTGTGGTGGTGGTCTCCCAGTGGATGTGTTGTCATCTGCTCTGGACCTATGTGGGGGAGGCACGGAGGAAAGATGCTAAGTTTTAAAATACTAACACAATCCTTTGTGGCTCTGAACCACAGGGGAAGACACAGAAAAACAATCCAGTGCTTATGAAAACTACACCGAGCCAGAGAACCTACTTCCTACTACTCCTGTTGATAGATGATGAGCAGAAATTAGCAAAGGCTTAAATAAGAGTCTGTTAATTATAAACCTCAGCTTTGGGGTTGGTTCCAGGCCAGACATCCCCAGGTAGAGACATGAGTGAACCTGAAACTAACTAACTTAAACTAGTTAGGGGTCAGGATCCCCCTAGGGTGAGTCACATCCAGCTTTTCTAGCACAAGCGAAGCGCCCAGGAAGGGGACAGAACAACGCCCCTTCCCGATGCTGGGCTGGCCTAAGTGGGGCACAGGCCGTTCTTTCATTAGAATTCGCATTTCACTTCCTCTTCCATTGATTCCTAAGCAGCAGCAAATCAAGAATTTCAGGGCCAGGGTGGGTTTGGGATTCAGTCAAACGAATTTGCTTATCTTCTTGTTATTAATTAGCATTACAATAGCCCCATTGTGCTAGATACTGGACAGATGCAGATAGCCTCTGCCCTAAAGAGCTTCCAGTCTAACTAGATAAGACAGGGTGAGTGGAGAAACTGAGGCACAGAGAGGTGCAGCGACTTGCCCAGACCCAGCAATGGGACTCAGGTCGCCTGACTCTATCTGGTGCCCTATCCACTAGGTCACACTGCCTTCTCCCAATGCCCTGACTTCAAGCACCAGGTGCTGCGTGTGAGTCCAGCTGTGCTCTTGTCTTGAGCAGGGCAATCTCTGGACTGTCCCTGGAGTGGCACTGCCTTGTGTGTAAGGCAGTGTCGTCTCGCTGTGCTGCTCACGACTTCTTGTCACACACACATCCGCGTTTGAAGCTCTCCTCCCGCCCCGTTAAAAGGGAAGAGCTGCCTTTCACGCTCTGCATGCCCTTCAGGGACTGAAACCATAGCAGCATGTGCCTGCTGTGATCCTAATTAGCTGGATTCAAAAAACGAGTCTGTGGAAATCTTGAGTCCCCACCACCACCACATGCCCAGAAGAGAATCTTTCATGCCGCCCCTCTAATGCACCAGGCTTGTTGCAGTGACTGGCGCTCTCCTTTCACGTTTTGCACGGGGAGAGGGAAGGGGTCCTTTTGAAGCTGCACAGCAGAGGCGCCGCTGTCAGTTCATCACAGCTAATTGCTCCGAGCCAGATTTAACTTTCAGACCTTTGCTGGCTCAGAAGATGTTTAAGAGCTGTCGTGCCTGTGGGCCTGGTCACGCGCCTCCCAAAAAATCCCCCATCGCTGCTGACTGAGCGTGTGTAAGAGACTCCAGCAGTGGCCTCTGCCTCGCTGCCATTCCGTCAGCTGTTTTTGGAATGCTTAGTGCCCGCTGCTATCTCCAGTCCCTTGCTGCTGGGAGGCCAGTGGGCTGCCTTCCCTGTGGGGCCGTGCAATCTGCCCTGCTGCGGTGGAGGGCTGTCACATGTGACTGGAAGGGGGGGGGATGCTAAGGGGCAAGGTGAATCCGGTTACTCCACTAACTGGAAACGAGCACCAGTGATTTAAGCTCTCAGCCAGTACCCAATTCACTGCACATCTCTAGGACTTTCCCTCTGAGGAGCCTGTTAGGACAGGTGGGCACAGGCTAAGAGAATGTGGTGTCCTTTCAGTTTCAAGGGGAGTTGGGCACCTACCATTCATTGTGTCTGTTGTAGTGACGCGCAGGACCCCTTTGCACTAGGCGCTGTACGAACCCAGAACAAAAAGCTGGCCCTGCCCCAAAGAGCTGACAAGCCTCATCCCTTATTTTCATTGGGGCCTGATTTTCAAAAGTGCTCAGCACCTGCAGCTCCAGTGGAGATCGAGGGGAGATACAGGTGCTTCTGCATCTCTGGAAATGGGGCCCCGAGTCTCCTGCCAGCCCTGCGAGGTGGGGAGGTATGAGCCCTGTTTTACAGACAGGGACACTGAGGCAGAGAAGGGTGTGATGATGTGCTCAGTCCCATGCATGGTCTGTGGCAGCCCCAGAAATAGAAGCCAGCTCTCTCTGGCTTTAACCACTAGACCTTGCTTCCTGCCACGCCGTTTATTTCAAACACCACGAAACTGCAACTGTCTCGGGTGGAGAGAAGCAGTCAATAGCAGTGGTGGGGAGAGGAGAAATGTTGCCTACAGCTGCCGGGATAAACCGTGGTCGTGAGATCCTGCTTTAAAGGGTGGAATTGCAGTGGGTGTGGAGCTGATGAGGCAACTTTTCAGATGGGCGTTTAAACATCCCTAGTGATGGCCTATCTATTGCGCCATCTGGATCAGGATTCTCTCTGACACATGCTTTAGAGCAGGGGTCGGCAACCTTTCAGAAGTGGTGTGCCGAGTCTTCATCTATTCACTCTAATTTCAGGTTTTGTGTGCCAGTAATACATTTTAATGTTTTTAGAAGGTCTCTTTCTATATGTCTATAATATATAACTAAAGTATTGTTGTATGTAAAGTAAATAAGGTTTTTAAAATATTTAAGAAGCTTCATTTAAAATTAAATTAAAATGCAGAGCCCCCGAGACCGGTGGCCAGGACCCGGGCAGTGTGAGTGCCACTGAAAATCAGCTCGCATGCCACCTTCGGCACGTGTGCCAGAGGTTGCCTACTCCTGCTTTAGAGGAAGGTTCAAGAAACCTCACTTAGGCAGCTGTGGGATGATCTTAGGTTTCCTCCTAGTAACTAGGAATTGGCTTATGCCCTGAGCATGAGGTTCATGAAATCTGCATGTCTAGCTCCCATGATTTTGGGCAAGGAAAATGGCATAGTCCTGCTGAGTTCCAAATTCAGGATCTATGTTCGTAGCCTAGATCAGTGGCTCTGCTCTTAGACTCATGAATAAACATCACTTGCCCAGCAAGGGGTGGGGAGAGCGATACCAGTGATTCGTAGCATTCCGATTACTCAGCCCTCCCGTTCTCACTGGGCCTCCGTTTTACTTTGATGCAGAATCAAACCACAGCCTTTTCCACCCTGAGAATGGCCATGTCTAAGGCTAGAAATGCAGAGAGAAAAGAGGCTTGTGCGGAGTATAGAAGTCAGCGGGATGTGCTGCTCCCACCCAAGGCCCAAACGAGATCTGTATTTATGATGCAGCTGGTGCCGGAGCAGCTTGATCAGCTGCCTCTCCTGCTGGGAGCTGGGCTTCTCATCCCAGCAGAGCGGCTCGGTTCAGAACGAGCTGGCGGTGGATACGCTCGTGTTAGTTCCAAGGCCAATATTGATTTTTTTTTATCCAGTAGCCTTTTATACTGGCCTCTCCAAACTCTGGGCTGTGCTCTGGAGGGACTTGTGAATTGCAGCCTGGGTCTCCGCTTCCCAGCAGGGGAGTGCGGGATGGAACTGGGAGTACCAAATCACGGATTCTAATGCTGTTTGCGACACGCTGGGTGACTGTGGCCAAGTCACTTAACTTCTCCCTGCCTCCGTTTGCCCATCAGTAGCCGGAGGGGTCATGAGGCTTCCGTTTCCTAGGGGCGCAGGGTGACTTGTGGGCAAAGCCGCTTGGAGCTGTTCAGATTAAAGGAGCTATAGAGGGCACAGCACACCATTGTCGTCAGCAGTACTTGCATGGACTGAAGGAGCAACTGGCTTTGGGCACTGCTGGTGGGGAGACTAGACTGCTCAGGTGTCATTGACCATCCCCACTCCCCATCTGCCTAGAAGCAGGGCAAGGGAGTGATCTGAGGGGAGGGCAGTGGACAGAATGACCAGGCTGCTACCTGGAGTAAGAGCCCATCCCACCCTGCAGGGCATTTTGGGATACTGATGAGGGGAGGTGCTAAAAGGGACAGGGTCACCAGAGGAGGTACCTTGGCAGTATTCAGGTCTCAAGTGGTTTCTGCACGTATGACATTTGGGGCCATTGGCAGGCTGGCTCTGTAGCCAAGCATGGCACATCTCGGTGGGCCTTTTCCTCCATAAAACCATGAACGACAGCTGGGCAGACACAGAACCAAACTGAGCAGAAGTCAGGCCTACAGGAAGTAGACTGTGGGAGCCGGGCATCTCCCACATGCCCCTCCTGTAGGAACAAGATTGTGCCTGCTGCCCGAATGAATCCTCCATAAATCCAACACACCCTTTCTGTGGGCGAGCAGTGGGGTGTTGCTTGTCAGGCTTCGGCAGAAGACTGGGGTCACATGGTGTTCTGTGCCAACTGGAAATCAGGGGTACATTTTTAACAGTGAGAGTAATTAACCAGGGGAACAGCGTACCAAGGGTCGTGGTGGATTCTCCAGCACTGACGATTTTTAACTCAAGACTAAATATTTTTTTTAAAGAGATCTGCTTTAATTCAAACAATTATTTCAGGGCAGTTCTCTGGCCTGTGTTACACAGGAGGTCCAACTAGATCACAATGATTCTTTCGGCCCTGGAATCTATGAAACTTCAGCCAAACAGCAGGTTTCCCCTGCGGAGACAGGATAACTTGGGTTGTGATCTCCTCAGACAATCGAAGCAGCATCAGGCTTGACTAGTGCTGGAACGGCAGCCCTCCCAGGCAAACCCATGTTCTGCCGCATGTGGTGGCTGGTGACCCAATAGATGGCGCTGTTCCCTTTATGGCATTAGTTACCCTCTTCCAGATACAATCAAGGCCCTGATTGCTTTGCATCATTAAAGACCCTGGTGTCTCAGCCAAATTCCAGTTCAGGCAATTACATTCCATGTACCTGAAATCTCCCCTGCCATGCAGCAGTCTTCTCTCCTTTCTGCCCTGTGGTGCTGCTTCCTGTTAAACAGCTGCTACCCTCCACCTCAGAGGGGGGGTGCATGTCGTTGGGGTGTGAATTGATTTGGGGTGTGAAGCTGTTTGGTATGAAAGACACTCTGACTTTAAGCAGCAGTGTCATTGGGTCCCTCCCTTCCTGAATTCCCTCCAGAGGGCTTGCTGTCTGTTCTGCATCCCAGGGCTGCTGACTTTCCTGTGGGCTCGAGCTCTCCACCCCTTTAACCAGCCTTCAGAGAACTAGGTCAGTTGCTCAGTAGCTGTTAACTCTGCGTGAGGCTCGAGTGGCCTGTCCTTATCTTTCTGGTGGCTGCATGTGGTGGGCAACATTTAGCCTCCCGCTCTGTTCTAACAGCAAAACCAGCCCTTATCAGGAGCACTTTCTCCACTAGCTGTCAGATCTATTAGCAGGGCAATCGCCACTGAACGCAGAGAGCTGGCATGCTGGTAATTTAAAGCTCTGGGGTTTCTGGCTTGGCAATCAGTGTAGTAGGAAGGAGCCCGAGGAGAAACTGCTGCAAGCAGCCTCTGGAGGAACCAAGCCCAGATCAAATATGCAGTCAAGGGAGCCCCTTCTCTGCCTTTGCAAAGAAACGCAAGGCTTTGAGTGGCTGGTGGCATTTTCCTCATCCCTATCTGAATCCCAGGCTTTAGATCTATGCTGTGTGCTTCTCTTTGGGCATCTCTCTCATCTTGGATTAGGGCATAAGCCCCCTGTCTTCACAGAGGGAGTTGCTGTGTGACCATCTTGCCATCCCCACGGCCACCAGGGATGGATTAGGACTATAAATGGGGCCAACTCCCCCGCCCCACAAAATACCCCATTGGACAGGCTTTTCCTCCCAGCCTGGTCTCCTTGATCTTCCCCACCCAGCTTCCAGATAGACTGTTTCATTGATCCAAGGAGATGGCTGGTCCTCTTGAACCTGCGGGCCTGACTTTAGGGACTTTGCTTTAATACACCACCAGCACTCTCAAAGGAAGCTGTAAGCAAGCTTGGATGGATCAGGTTTTTATTGGTAAATATCGAGAAACATCAATTTCAGTGCACACAAACCCACAGAAAATATTTCCATTAATAATAATCAATATGTACAGCTAGGCAAGGTGCTTGAAAACTTAGAGTCAAAAATCCAGGGAATTAGGCTTGTTCCAAATGGGCTAGCAAATGACAAGTCAAAACACGTGTGATTTGTTGATTTAAGGATATTTTATTTTGTATATTCTGACATGTGATGCTGACAGTTTAGGTTTTAATGGTTATAAAGCTTTCACTTTTGGAATCTCAATGCCTATTGTCATTAAATAATTATTATTTGGCACCACCACCCCTAGTTTCCCACAACGGTGACAGTTTAAACTGATGAAAATGCTTACAAATAAACCTCAATATTCTCAAAAATAAAAATCGAATTCTGCCAAGCCTAGTTGTAAGCAAGGAAGTGACTCATTGGTTGTGGTGACCTTGATGTGGTGCCTGGGGATGGTATGTTGTGCATTGTAGGCCTCTTGTACCCACCTAGCAGCCTGCTAGATGATTGGATACACAGTTCTAGCCAGTAGGACCAGACCTGGTAAGGAAGCCCACAGCCATTGGAGCGTCTGTACTGGCTTATCTACAGAATAGGACTGTAGCTCTGGGCTCAGCTCCCCTGTCACGGTAAGGGGCACTGTTAAATTGTAAGCGCTGTTTGTGCAGCGCTTGGCACAATGGGGTCTTGATCTGTGCTTGGGGCTTATAGGCACTACCGCCCTACAAAGAATAACTGTGTTACAGGTGATCCCAAGGCAGTGTGGTGTTCCGTGTACTGGGGGACTGAGCTTTCCAGATTTCCCAGGCTGGTTTTTCGCTGTGCTGCACAGCTTTGTTACAGATCTTGTTCTAGAAGCCAGAGCTGCCATGAACCAGTTCTCCCAACCCCTTTCCCCCTTGATCCCAGCTGCAGAAGAGTGACTCAAAGCCAAGGGTAGGTTGCACCAGGGACACAGAAATGTGTTTGCAGCAAGGATGGTGGCACTATGGGGAACTCAGCCCAGCATCCCTCCACATTAAAGGATCCTGATTAAGATACTAGGGGCTCACGTGGCCTTTCTCCTCCTCTCCCCACACCCTTGGAGACACGTCCTCTGGATTCTCTCCCCCTTTTGTTTTACAGAAGAGGATGTGGAGAACTTTGACGTGACGACTCTGTCTCAGGATGTGTTGCGGAGCATCGAAGCCGATAGCTTCTGGTGTATGAGCAAACTACTGGATGGCATACAGGTAAGTGCACCGGGAAATGGGTCTGAGCAGATTTCTCTCTGCTCCCCGCTCTCTCTTAGATAGCAGTCCCAATGTCCTCCCTCTGTTTTTGGGTAGCCATCTGTTCCACCCTCAGGCCGCACCCCCAACTTGAGTGACATTCCTAGTGATCTCCCTGTACCTAACCCCTCTGGTTACAGGCTGAATCCTGTCTAGTTTTAGAGGCTGGGGACTCAAAGCCAGGAACTTCCAAGTTCTAATCCTGGCTCAGCTACTGATTACTCAGTAGCCTTGTCCAAGTCACTTATCTGTGTCTAGTCCCCTCTCGTTCCTCACAGGGCTGTTGTGCTTAGTTTATTCTTGACCCCCTTCTAGCCTGGCTTCTGAAACGGCTTGTTCAACGGTTGGCTGCTAACCTACTTCCCCGCACACAGACTCCCACATCCAACACCCCTCCTCTCTGATGAGAACTGTCCCCATGCGTATGCTCTCTGATCTCTCATGCCTCTTGTCCCCCCAGTAAACATGCTGCATCTTGTTCCCCAGACACGTGCAGCTCCTCACGTCTCCGCCTCTCATTGCCCCGTAGAGCTGCAGACTTCTACCCCTCCCTCCTTGGCTTGTGGTCCCACAGAGGCCTACGGACCTCCTTGATCAGGGTCCCAGAAAGACACGTAGACTTACAAGTGCAGTAACAGATGTCCTCTGTCTCCTTTATTAAAAACACTCCCCTCTTTTATCAGGATCGACCTTCCTAACAAAATGAGAATTAAGTACTCTCTCTTTCTCTGCCTATTTATGTCCCCATTAAAAAGGAATTTTGCTCTGTACGCTCAAGATTGCTTTCCTTGCGGCCTGACACAAATTCACTTATTTCGAGATTTCTCAAGCGTGCTCTCTTGTGATCTGAGCCCCCCGTACGTAGCAACAAAACACACAAGACACATCAAAGTCGAACACCTTCCGCTTAAAATAGAGTAATTACCACTTAGCACCAATTGGAGGATCTCAAAGCACCTTACAAAATTGCCCCTGCTTTACAGATGGGGAAACTGAGGCACGGAGGGGTTGAGGGACTCACCTAAAGTCACAGCGTGAGTTGGGAATAGAATCCAGGCGGGAAAGCCTGGTCCTATGGAAGTCTACAGCACAAGGCCCAGTAGGGTCAGGATTTCATCTCAGGTCTCCTGATTCTCAGTCTGTATATCTAACTACTAGACCGCTCTGCTCACTAAGCAAAACTCTAATGCTCATGTTTTCCAGGGATTCTGGCTTACACTGGGCCTGGAAGAGCAGCAGGGAAGTGATTTCAAGAGCAGAGGATCCCACCACCCCAAACTCACTGTCTCCTGGACAATTCACATCCAGGGACTCTTAGCAAAAGTGTGACAGCTGATCTTAGGGATCCCAAGAGTAGGCAGAAGGAGAGCAGGTCTCTTAGCTGGGTTCCAAGCCCCAGGATGCTTTCACTACAGTAGCTGCTGCCTTTGACTCTCACTGTCTTCCTGCAGGATAACTACACCTTTGCACAGCCAGGGATCCAGAAGAAGGTCAAAGCACTGGAGGAGCTAGTCAGCCGGATCGATGGTAGGTGGTGAGGAGATCCGAATGGGAGCAAGGCAGCTGTACACACCTCTTGTTTCTCGCCCCCTGCAGTTTGATGATAAGAACATGAGCGGCCAGACTGGGTCAGACCAAAGGTCCATCTAGCCCAGTGTCCTATCTTCCAACAGTGGCCAATGCCAGGTGCCCTAGAGGGAATGAACAGAACAGGGAATCATCAAGTGATCCACCCCGTCACCCATTCCCAACTTCTGGCAAACAGAGGCTAGGGACGCCATTCCTGCCCATCCTGGCTAATAGCCATTGATGGACCTATCCTCCATGAATGTATCTAGTTCTTTTTTGAACCCTGTTATAGTCTTGACCTTGACAACATCCTCTGACAGAGTTCCATAGGTTGACTCTGCACTGTGTGAAGAAATACTTCCTTTTATTTGTTTTAAACCTGCTGCCTATTACTTTAATTTGGTGACCCCTAGTTCTTGTGTTATGAGAAGGAGTAAATAACACGTCCTTATTTACTTTCTCCACACCAGTCACGATTTTATAGCCCTCTATCATATCCCCCCCAGTCATCTCTTTTCCAAGCTGAAAGTCCCAGTTTTACTAATCTCTTCTCATACAGAAGCTGGTCCATACCCCTAATCATTTTATTGCCCTTTTCTGTACCTTTTCCAATTCCAATATATCTTTTTTGAGATGGGGCGACCACATCTGCACACAGTATTCAAGATGAGGGCGTACCGTGGATTTATATAGAGGCAATATGATATTTTCTGTCTTATTATCTACCCCTTTTCTAATGATTCCCAACATTCTGTTCGCTTTTTTGACTGCCGCTGCACATTGAGTGGATGTTTTCAGAGAACTACCCACAATGACTCCAAGATCTCTTTCTTGAGTGGTAACAGCTAATTTAGACCCCATCATTTTATACGTATAGTTGGGATTATGTTTTCCAATGTGCATTGAATTTCATCTGCCATTTTGTTGTCCAGCCACCCAGTTTTGTGGGATCCCTTTGTAGCTCTTCACAGTCGGCTTTGGACTTAACTAGCTTGAGTAGTTTTGTATCATCTGCAAATTTTGCCACCTCACTGGTTACCCATTTTTCCAGATCACTTAGGAATATGGTGAATAGGACTGGGCTCAGTACAGACCCCTTGGGGACACCACTATTTACCTCTCTCCATTCTGAAAACTGACCATGTATTCCTACCCTTTGTTTCCTATCTTTTAACCAGTTACTGATCCATGAGAGGACCTTCCCTCTTATCCCATGAATCCTTACTTTGCTTAAGAGCCTTTGGTGAGGGACCTTGTCAAAGGCTTTCTGAAAATCTAAGTAAACTATATCCACTGGATCACTCTTCTCCACATTCTTGTTGACCCCCCTCAGTGAATTCTAGTAGATTGGTGAGGCATGATTTCCCTTTACAAAAGCCATGTTGACTCTTCCCCAGCAAATAGTGTTCATCTATGTGTCTGATAATTCTGTTCTTAACTATAGTTTCAACCAGTTTTCCTGGTACTGAAGTTAGGCTTACCGGCCTGTAATTGCTGGGATCACCACTGGAGCCTTTTTTTAAAATTGGTGTCACATTAGCTATCCTCCAGTCATCTGGTTCAGTAGCTGATTTAAATGATACGATACATACCAGTTAGTAGTTCTGCAATTTCACATTTGAGTTCCTTCAGAAGTCTTGGGTGAATAGCATCTGGTCCTAGTGACTTATTACTGTTTAGTAATCACTGATTGCAGTTATATGATGGGTCTTTTTTGGAGAATTCAACAGGGTGGAAGTTGTTGATGGACATGATTTCCCTCTGGAATTCTAGCATACGCCCTGAGGCAGAGAGCAGGCTTGCGATTCCTCTTCCATTGCCCCACGAGGTTCCCATAGACCAGTGGTTGTGCCAGATGGTATCCGGATCAGAACAGAGGCTACAAACCATGGGAAGGGGCTGGAAGTGGGGCTTGGTTTGGAGAGGGGAAGTGGGGCGGAGTTTAGTTGGGACCGGTGTGGCTTGATGAGGAAGGGGGCTGGGTTGGCTGGAAGCCATGCGGGAGGCGACATGGTTTTGGTGGGGTGGATTAGGTGGCAGAAGGCACACAGCTGGGTCATGGCTTGGCAGGGGAGAGGGCTTGGCTGGAAGGCATGTGGGTGAGGGCATGGTTTGGCACGAGTCAGACTCATTTGGCCAGAGAGCACATGGTAGGAGGGACTTGGTTGAAATGCATGTGGGAGGGGGCATCATTTAACAGAACAGGACTTTAATATACATGGTAGGAGGAGGCTTGGTTTAATGGGGAGAGGGGATTGGGTTGAAATGCACTTGGACAGGGGAGGGGATTGGTCCTGAGGGTGCTTTGAGGGACAGGACATTAGCACACAGAGTCTTGGGCCCCATGGGGATCCAGATGTGTAATGGAATGTGCTGTTTCAGAGCAGGTACACAATCACTTTAGGAAGTATGAGGTCGAATACCTGCAGTTTGCCTTTCGCTGGATGAACAATCTCCTGATGAGGGAGCTCCCCCTGCGCTGCACCATCCGCCTGTGGGACACCTACCAGGTACGTAGGACTAAAACTTCCCAGCCTCCCTGTTTTTTGCCCTAGGGCAGGCCCCCAGCTCAGCCTCACCAGTGGTGGGTGTGGGGCAGCTGCAGTGCTAGGAAGGCTCTTACGCTCATAGAGATGAGCAGCAGCAAAGTGAGCTGCTCCCTCCTCTTGTCTGCCTCGTTGTGCAGCCCAGCCCTGAGTGCCTGCCACAGGCCTGCTGTGGGGAGAGCTTGGAGCAAATGCAGGCTAAGCTGGGCCTGCCAGTGCTGTCCTCGCGCTGACTCTGCTGCAAGGATTGACCCAGAGTTTTGTGTCCTTTCCAGTCGGAGCCGGAAGGATTCTCCCATTTCCATCTGTACGTCTGTGCCGCCTTCCTGATCAAGTGGCGGAAAGAGATCTTGGATGAGGAGGACTTCCAGGTGAATCCCTGGGGAGCAGCTCCGCTGGTGGGGAGGAGGGCAGGCGACATAATTGCCCCCGTTGGGTGGTTTATGTGTAGGTGGTTAAACATCAAGCAGTGATATATCAGATCATAAAATCTACACCCAGGTTCCACCCCATAACCACGTAACAGAGGACACATGGTTGGTTACACTGAGCATAGGGCAGAGCCAGGTGCTCTGGGATCCTCTACCACAGACTCACTGTTTGACCGTGTGTCTCTTTGTGCTGTGGTTCTCATCTGTAAAGCTGGAGTGTTAATGCTGTATTTCACAGTGGGGTTGTGAGGATCCGTTAGTGCACCTCTGACAAGTGCTTTGAGATCCTCTGGAAGCTGAAGAGGGGCATACCAGGGTGTGTATCCAACTCTCACACAGAGCTGGGTATGCAGTTATTGCTGCTGCCAGGGTCTGAGCACTGCAATCGTTTCAACTGACCAGGGAATGTGAAATCTATTTGGATAAAGAGGGAGCAGTTCATGTGCTGAAATCAGGCTTGTTCGCTATAAACACTCGTGTGCTGCAGACTTGAGGTATGAAGGCTTCAGTGCATCAGGAAAAGGGCTGGGGGATGTGACCCCATTTTCCATGGATAAGTGAGGATGGTTAACGAAGGGTCCACTGTCCACCTTCGGGTGGCCGCCAGCATGCAGGAGGGATGTGTGTGTCTGTGTATGTGCAATGCTGATGAAGCTATGTCTATCTCTGCCTTCAGGACTGTGTTCAGATCTAGTGTAAACAGGTGCAACTCCATTGACATCATGGAGGCAGCATGGTAGGCATGAACAGGGCACTGGACTGGGGCTCAGGAGACCTGGGTCCTATTCCCAGCTCTGCTGCTGGCCTGCTGAGTGACCTTGGGCAGGTCACATCCCCTCTCTGGGCCTCAGTTTCCCCCTCGGACCACCTTTGTAAAGCACTTTGAGATTGATGGATGGAAAGTGCTCTGTATACTAAAGCTAGAACATATCATTATTCAGTGCTGCTGTGCCTGCTCATACGAGATCTAAATTTGCCCTACAGCTGGAATCCCTGCTCCACTGCCTCCCAAAATAAGCCCTTTTTCCCTTGTTTCAGGGTCTTCTAATGTTGTTACAAAACCTACCCACAATACACTGGGGCAACGAAGAGATTGGACTCCTCCTTGCTGAAGCCTACAGACTCAAGTACATGTTTGCGGATGCCCCCAATCACTACCGCCGATAGGTGCCAGGACTCGGTCTCCCCACCCCGGCCTGATCTAATCACTGTGGCATTTCATCGTCGAAGTCCTCGGACACGCTGGCCAGGAGCCACTCCTAGCTGTACAAAGCTCACATCGACTTTTGTCTTAACTCTTATGTGTGCCTGCCTGCCACTCCATGTGTGGATGTGCCACTCAAACGACCATCAGTATTCCATGCCGTTCTGGTGGCCCGAGTCTGGGGGGAAAGGAGGCAGAGAGTGGCAGCTTCTGTGGCTTTAAGTATAAACTGAGCCAAGGATTGAGCCTCTGGATGCCCCCGCAGGCCTGGCCTGGCTGTCACCAGCCATCTTAGCCTTGCTGCCTCTTGTTAACCCATCCAGGCACACACGCGCGCACACACTCCCAGCTGGGTCCATTTTCCCTTCAGACACAGTTTGATCCAACTCCCAGACGAAAATGCCTTACCAGAGACCTGCCCGGGTGGAACCCTTTCTGAGGGCGGCAGTGCTGTAGGATGCAAAAAGCTCTCAGGACCTAGCTTCACTCCAAGTGTCTGAAGAAACGCAGCACTTCAAAGGTAACAGGAGATATGCTCACGCCCTCTCTCTCTTCCTCTCATGCAGCACATGGGTGCACACATGTTGTGGGGGGTGCACGTGTGTGAGGGAGGCTGGCCCATACATGCACTGTCCTGAGTGACACATGTCCACTGGACAAGACTCCTCCTGTGACTGATCTGACCTGCTGTGCGCACAGCCCCCCACCCCACCCCACCCCCCAGCAGGGCTGGCAGGGGGGGAGCCGTGCCTCTTGAAATCCTCTTTCCATGACGACACTCCTCTTCCTCCAAGGCATATGTGTATATTGTGGTCTTGTGTATATGGGTAAGAGATGTACAATATACGTCTTCTGTTTGTAGCAGATATGATTTTATATTTATAATATGCGTCTCATGCGTGCAAAGGCTGCCTAGGTACAAGTACGGTAGGGCTCCGGTCTCCTCTGGCGTTCGGGGTTGCCAAGCTGTAGGCATTTCTGCACTAACACATTAAGAGACGAGTGTTGAATTCCTATTAGGAAAACTCGACTAGAAACTTAGAAATTGGTTTCAAGTGGCCTCCAGTGCAAGAGGGGCTGGGTATTTTAAGGAGATGGGGGAGGAGCAGCCCCTGGAAGAGCCAGGATGTGAACTGTGAGGTGTCGGCCAACCTCCTCCACACTTGGCCGTGCCCTTGTGAAGAGTACTCCAGTAATCTCCCCAAGCACTGTAGTGTGGCTGTCTGCTGTGGCGGCTTGGGCCATTACTGTACATCACTGCAGTATCCTTGTTAAAGGGGAATGAGCATCAATCTGCTTCTTTTCTCCTGCCTCCCTATCGGATTGTCCCATTGGCTCTTCAGGGCCATGAAGAGAAAGGCCTGGGCTCTCTTGTGTGTCTGTCTGCGCTCCTGGGGAGCAGAGAGAACAGAGGAGATGGCTTATGCCCACATGACTCCTCCCTCTCTACCCTCCACACACAGACCTTGCCTCAATGTGCTTTTAAAAACCCAAATTTGAATGTTTTAATGTAACATTTTATTCCTGCCGGAAGGCGCCATCTCAGTGCCAAATGTTGATCTCTTGGGGCCAATTTCTTCACAGGGGGAGATCCTCCCCCCTGCTCCAAGGGGTGATCTCGGCATGTCCCCTGGGGACCAGAGCGCACTGGTTATTATTTGAGTTGTTCTTATTGGAAAGAGAGTCCCAGTGGCGTTAGTCAAATAACAATTGCTGGAGAGGCTGGAGGATGTGAGAATGTAAAAGTGAGAGCTGTGTTGCCAATAAAACTCCAACCAGTGTCTCAAGAGTTGCTTTCCTAATCTGGAGTTGTTGTCTCAGGCATTCTGACTTTACTTTTTTTGTGTGTGCCTTTTGTTGTTTTCTCTGAGAGAGCGACCCGATGGTCATTAGTTTAACATGACTAATTAAAAAACAAAAACCCAACTAAATCGTGTGCCAGAAGCTATTTTATCTGTTGGCGGGGGAGAGAAGGGGTGTAAGTGAAACTCTGCCACTGGACTATTGGGTGACCTTGGGCAAGTCACTTCACCTCCCTGTGCCTCATCTGTCAAAAGGGGATAATGATACTGACCTCCTTTGTAAAGAGCTTTGAGGTCTTTGGACGACATGCTATATATAAGGGCTAGAGATAATGATTGTTATTTACTAAGGGTCTTCAAATAGATGGACTATTGCTTCCTCTCTTCTCTGAATTAACCTCCAGCCTCACAGCCTCTAGCGCTTCCAGTCTTGATTTTAAAAACTCCAGGTCTTTCTAAAAGATAGGCTATAGTTCAGTCACAAATGATTGGGCTCGATGCAGGCATTGCTGTAGTTGAGGTTCTCTGGCCTGTGTTATGCAGGAGGTCAGGCTACATGATCATAATGGTCCCTTCTAGCCTTACCATCTGTGAATCTAGACTCCATAAAACCTGCGTCTCTTCTAAATTAAAGATTCCATATGAATCTTACTGCTGGGGAAACGTGCTGCGGTAAACACCATGGAAGCTAAAGTTCCCAGTGCTGAGACAGGTACAGCGTGGGAAATGGTCTGGGGGACATATACCCACTGGCACCTGGACCAATTCATTAGGCTACTAAGTGGCTATTACTGTGGCCCCTAAAGGCTCCATTGTGCTAGGCGCTGTACGTGCACATAGTACAAGAAGAACTCACCATCTAAATAGACAAGACAGGCAGAGTGAGGAGTGACTGCCCCAGGTCGCAACTCCCTGGCCAGGGCCCTGTCTACTAGACCATGCTGCCGCCTCAGATGGTGACAATTTTTGGCCAATACTGACCTGAGTTGGGCTCAAAGCTGGACCTTAAAGAGCAAAAATTCCATCTTCTCACCCCTTCCCCTGAGCCATCCAGCCTGCTGACTTGTCAAGGAGCATGCAATCCTCTTCCTATGCCTGCCTGAAAAAAATCATAAAATCACAAAAAGGGCCATAACTTGTAGAAGCATCGTTTAATTTTGATCAAAATTGGCAGAAAGCTTCTAAATACAATTGATAGTTGCATTATGTACTCAAAACAGTACTGCTTTGGAACATCTGCAAACTGTTTAGCCCCAGCTGATATATTTTATGCATCTTCCTATACTTTTTGGCCTGCAGTTAAAGCTAAAGTGTGTAGTCACACGACATCTTGTCATTTATAGAATGGTCTGGTTTGAGAAAAGTTTTATCTCTCTACTATTTTTATGACATTATGCAGCTAAGACCTCTAAGTTTTGATGTTATGTGCTCAGCTGGAGAAAAGTCTAAAACCCACATAATACAATTGTAATTATCTTACTATCACTGAATACAAGGACAGTACATGTAAACTACTTATATAACAGTAATGATTCGTAGTAGAAGGGCTATAGAATGTCTTGTGTGACTAACAAAATATAACCACATACTCTTATGTAGCCCTACATAGCACTATGAGCAACTGCATGTCTAATGCAACTCTCCTTTGAGCTATATTCACTCAGAAAAAGTTACAGTAATTTGCATAGTTGAAATGTTTCTAACACACCCCTCAGAATCTGTCTCTGATGTGCTCAATACACACTTGCTACACTCGTCACTGTCACAGCTGCATGCCTCAAAGCCCCTCAAATCTTCCCTGCAGCATTTATATCTCCTTGTTGCACAGCTGCTCACACAGCTATACTGCAGAAAGGGGAGGATGGCTGCTGGAGCAGGTTGGCGGCACCATCGCTGTAGGAGCCAGATATCCCATGCTATCTATTGCCCATCCCTTGTTGACAGGGGACACTTGAAGATATTGAACTGTTCCATGATTCCATATGTATGACTGATAATTTGCACCTTTCAGGTGCTACCCGAAGGAGGCCATTGTTCCCGTTTTACTGCATGTTATCCAGAGATGCTTGCTTCTCCCCACAGTACAATAAAGATACCAGTGAGCCATAGGCTGCTGACTCTGAAAAAGCTGCAGCTGGCTGGGCTTGCAGGTACCTACCTTCAAACCTTGCTAGTGATACTGAGCAAGGACTACTTGTCAGCTACGGCTTGGTTCTTTCACTCTCTGGTTAGCTCAGGTCTGTCCATGCCATGAATTCAAAGTAATGGTCCTAATTTAGAAAGCCAGCAACAGGCAGAGACGTAGCTACCTCCCAAGACTGTTGGATCTTTGATAGATGACCAGGGCTGAGCGCTTTTGCCTCTTTGCCTCAAAACGGCTCACTCTGTAGGTAAGGGGAGCAGGCTTATAAATGACAGCATGCAGTTAGGTTCCTGACACACCCCCAGCTGCTATTTCATGCTTGTTCTTGGGATGGGACGAAATCACTCTTTTTTTGCACAATACTAGGGGCAAAAATGAGCAGTGTTCATGTAGAACAAGCCTCACTAGCCTTCCCCTCAGCCGACCAACACAGCTCCAAAAGCCAATAAGCCCAGCATTAGTAGACTTTCACTTTGGTTCTACAAAGTGGAGCTGCTGTGAGCAAGACAGGGAATGCCAGCCAGTGCAAGAGACATACAAAGGCTGCAGTAGCATTTCTGTTTAAAAGTTAAACTATGCTAGTAGAAGGCTTTGGTGCAAATTTGTGATCATAGTCAAGGAATTCTTGAGATACAGCTCCCCTCTCCTCCTGGCAAAGGACTTGTGCTTAATGCAAATGCAGCACCAGCTTGGCTTGAGAACTGGTATGCCAGATAGAGATCTAGTACAGTGTTGGGGTCAGTTGGTGACTAGAATCTCCCTTTTCCTCTGACCCAGAGAACTCCAGCAGAGTTTTAGTTGGAGGTACAAACAACACTGAGCCAGGGAGTAAACTGAGAATGAGTGTGCTCAGTACCTGCTACAACCCCACACCACACAAAGTGGGGATTACAGGCATACTCAGCCTGTACCATAGGAAATCTTGGTTTGATTTCCCTCTCTACGTGATGAGAAGGGAGCATACCAGAGAGTTCCCTCAGTATTTCCTCTTGAAGCTGTTCCACATTAATTCACTATTAATTGGGCTCACACAAGACTTAAATATGAGCAGCCCACTCTAGCATAGTGGTTAGCGTCTGCTACTAGGAGGTTAGTAACCCTAGTTCAAATCTACCCTCTGGCTGTTGAGGAGATGGGATCTGAACAAGGAGCTTCCTCAGTCTTTCCTATTGAAGCTGTTTCACTTTAATTCACTATTAATTGGGCCCAAACAAGACTCAAACATAAGCAGCCCCCTCCACCATGGTGGTTAGGGTCTGCTACTGGGATGCTAGCAACCCTAGTTCAGTTCCCCCATCTGCCAGATGGGATCTGAACAGGGAGCTTCCTCAATCTTGGCTGTTGGGGAAGCTAGAATCACTCTCTAGTCCTATGGTTAGGACTCTCGCCCAGCATGCAGGCAATCCTAGTTTGAGTCCTCCCTTAGAAGGGGTTTGAAGAGGGTTCTTCTCTCTCCCAGGTGATGGGGGGGGGGGGTCCTTCTTTAAATCCCCTCTCATTCACAGGAGCCATTGTCTTCCTGAGAAAGGAAGGGTTCTTGAAATAAGAACCACCCACCGGGCGGTGGTGGGGCAGTCCCTGGGATGTGGGAGATCCAGCTTCAAGTCCCCTGGCAGAGGGGGGACTGGATTTCCCACAGCCTGGGCAGGGGTCTGGGACAAGAGTGATTCATTTTTATTTTTTTTCCTCCTGCGCCCACTTAATTAAAAAACAAAAACACCTAGGTAGCAAATCCCTTCATGGCAAGAAGAGGTAGGTATTGAACCTGGGCCTCTACCACCACAGCTCAGTACCATAACCACTGAACTAAGGAAATCTCCTCAGAGTTACCTCTGGCTTTGGCCCAATTAATAATTAAAGTGGAAATGTTTCAACAAGAGACAAAGAGCAACCCACACATGTAGCTATTAAAGGAGTAGTAGACAACAGTGGGGCAGGGGGGGGGGGGGGGGGGGGGAGAAAGCCAGCAAATTTTAATCATGTGAATAAAACAGACAATAGACAGGAGAGCAGTGGCTGTAGGACTACAAGGGGTGTTTATGGGGTATAGGTGTATGGGGGTGACTGGGGATGCCAGAGGGGGGATGCTGTGACTGCAGGTAGAGATGTAAGAGAAGAGATGGCTGAAGGGGTGTGTACGGGGTACAGGTGTAAGGGGGTGACGGGGATCAGGGGGCTATGACTGCAGGTAGAGATGTAAGAGAAGAGGTGGCTGAAGGGGTGTGTACGGGGTACAGGTGTAAGGGGGTGACTGGGAGATCGGGGGCAGTGACTGCAGGTAGAGATGTAAGAGAAGAGGTGGCTGAAGGGGTGTGTATGGGGTACAGGTGTAAGGGGGTGACTGGGAGATCGGGGGCTGTGAGGGGCGGGGGGGCAGTGACTGCAGGTAGAGATGTAAGAAAAGAGGTGGCTGAAGGGGTGTGTATGGGGTACAGGTGTAAGGAGGTGACGGGGGGGATCGGGGGCTGTGAGGGGCGGGGGGGCAGTGACTGCAGGTAGAGATGTAAGAGAAGAGGTGGCTGAAGGGGTGTGTACGGGGTACAGGTGTAAGGGGGTCACTGGGAGATCGGGGGGCTGTGAGGGGCGGGGGGGCAGTGACTGCAGGTAGAGATGTAAGAGAAGAGATGGCTGAAGGGGTGTGTACAGGGTACAGGTGTAAGGGGGTGACGGGGATCGGGGGGCTGTGACTGCAGGTAGAGATGTAAGAGAAGAGGTGGCTGAAGGGGTGTGTATGGGGTACAGGTGTAAGGGGGTGACTGGGGGTCTGTGAGGGGCGGGAGGGCAGTGACTGCAGGTAGAGATGTAAGAGAAGAGGTGGCTGAAGGGGTGTGTATGGGGTACAGGTGTAAGGGGGTGACTGGGGGATCAGGGGGCTGTGAGGGGCGGGGGGGCAGTGACTGCAGGTAGAGATGTACGAGAAGAGATGGCTGAAGGGGTGTGTACAGGGTATAGGTGTAAGGGGGTGACGGGGGTCGGGGGCTGTGACTGCAGGTAGAGATGTAAGAGAAGAGGTGGCTGAAGGGGTGTGTATGGGGTACAGGTGTAAGGGGGTGACTGGGGGTCTGTGAGGGGCGGGAGGGCAGTGACTGCAGGTAGAGATGTAAGAGAAGAGGTGGCTGAAGGGGTGTGTACGGGGTACAGGTGTAAGGGGGTGACTGGGGGTCTGTGAGGGGCGGGAGGGCAGTGACTGCAGGTAGAGATGTAAGAGAAGAGGTGGCTGAAGGGGTGTGTATGGGGTACAGGTGTAAGGGGGTGACTGGGGGATCAGGGGGCTGTGAGGGGCGGGGGGGCAGTGACTGCAGGTAGAGATGTACGAGAAGAGATGGCTGAAGGGGTGTGTACAGGGTATAGGTGTAAGGGGGTGACGGGGGTCGGGGGCTGTGACTGCAGGTAGAGATGTAAGAGAAGAGGTGGCTGAAGGGGTGTGTATGGGGTACAGGTGTAAGGGGGTGACTGGGGGTCTGTGAGGGGCGGGAGGGCAGTGACTGCAGGTAGAGATGTAAGAGAAGAGGTGGCTGAAGGGGTGTGTACGGGGTACAGGTGTAAGGGGGTGACGGGGGGATCGGGGGCTGTGAGGGGCGGGGGGGGGCAGGGGAGCTGCGAGGCAGTGGTTGTGAGCAGAGATGGGAGGGGGGGGATAAGCCGGGGGTGGCTGTGGTGCTGCAGGGGTGTGCAGGTGTCAGGGAGTAGCTGGGGGGGGAGGGCTGTGAGGCGCGGGACGTGGCTGTCTCCCTCCCCAGAGCCCAAGCCCCGCCCACCCGAGGGCCGCGGAGCCGCTACGGCCCCCCCCGGCTCAGCTGGGGGCGCGGCCGCTCCCGCCCCGCTCACCTGGGTGCTGTCCCCGTCCCGGAAGGCCTGGGCCACCCGCTGCCGCAGGAAGGCGCCCAGGTCCCGGCCCCGCTTGGTCTCCTCCGCCGGCCACTCCTCGCAGAGCTTCAGAAACAGCCAGCAGCGGGTGGCCGCCATCTTGGGACTGGGGCTCACACGGGGTCACGCACCCTCCCAGAGACGATTAACAGGTCACGTGACTCGGAGTATGCCAATAAACTCGCTAATAATTCAAAACTACGGAGGCCGAGAGTGGGACAATCACCGAGAGCGGAGGGCGCGTGCGCAACCAGAGCGCCCGTTCGGCTCTCGGCAGAGGATCAGGTAGCGCATGCGCAGCATAGTGCAGCGAAGCCGTGTGCTTCGAGCTGGAGCTGGGGCAACAGGAGGCGGATACGCATGCGCCGAAGGGGCTAGAGCCTGACACTGACATGTGCCCTGAGATCCCCCTGTGGCTGGGAGCAGCGCGATCCCAGAGGGGAAGGTGGGGTGCAGGGGGCAGAGCCTGGTCTCCAGCGTGCTGGGTAGGGGCAGTCCAGATTTTACACAGAAAATGTAGCCCTGGTCTGGGGCCCATCCCATGATTATACTTAGAGCCTTGATAAGTGGTGTGAGCAAAATCCATCCTGCGGACGTCAGCTGTGGGGTGACCAGTCCCACGCAGCATGGTGGGTGTTGCAGTCTATGTTCTGAACATGCCAGGGTGGTTGTCCAAGGTTTCTTTATTCTCCTGCTGTTCTTGTCCATGGTAGATGGATGATGAGAAGCAAGCAGGAGTAGAACGGATAGGAGCTCTGGTTTTTATGTCCGAAAGCAGAGTCGTTAGGCTGAGACACAAAGCGTTCCAACAGGTCTGCTCTGAAGTGGTTACCACTGTGAAGGAAGCGGTAGAGCAGTGGTTTTCAACCTTTTTTCATTTGCAGACCCCTAAAAAATTTTTAATGGGGGTGCAGACCCCTTTGGAAATCTTAGACATAGTCTGCAGACCCCCAGAGGTCTGTGGACCACAGGTTGAAAACCACTGTGATAAAGGGCTAGTTTGAAGCCAGTGGGTGATGGTTTCCTTCCCTACTACTTGTCTTGGCAGAGAAATTGGCCAGTATCTACTTGGCAAACCTTGAATAAAAAGAACAATAATCTAGACTATGTGTCTCTCAAATTACTGCACCTTCGGAACATCCTGCATGTAAATAATCCAGCTAGTTCAACAGAAGGAAAAGCACGTAGTTTAGCGTTAGCCTAAATGAACGGGCCCACAATCAAGCTGCTACATAAAATGCTTAGTTCCTCTCCGGTCTCAACAGCATATGGCAATTTATGTGCCAGGCTTCTAACTGAATCGAAGACCGTGTCTACATGGGAGGTTTAAGCCACTGCTAGCCAGCCCTCAGTATAGCTGCACTGGTGCAAACTCCTAGTGTAAACAGGCTATAAACTGCAATTTGCACTGGTGCAATTTACCCCTGCTTGAAACCAGGATTAGATGCATGGATGGAAATAGTGATTTATAGCAATTTACCCTTGTCTACGCTAAGGGTTTGCACTTGTGCAGCAAAAAACGTAGCTGAAATTGGGATAAACCACCATTGTGGACAAGGCCTTAATAGAGGTGCTGTACTCTCCCTCAGCTAGTAATGCACAGTGCTACAGTCTTATTGTCCAAAGCACAGAACTAAAGAACCGCAAGGAAATCTAGACAGGAATATTGACACGATCAAGCTCTGGGAGTGGATACAGAATTCGGTTACATACCACATGTAATTTAAAGGATAATCAGTTCAACATCAGAACGCTGAAGACTGGAGAGGCACCTACTTGACGCTAGCTATTTACAGTGTTATCTATGTGTTTTAATCATAATAATTATCCCGCAGACACAGCAGAGCAATGTTCTAAATCTTCGCAGAGGCACAAATGAAACAAATTTATGCTTTCAGTATCTAGCAGGAAGGGGGGATAATTTTAATCATGAAAAGCCATAATAGTTAGCACAAAAAGGGTGTCTGGTGTTTCATCGACTAGACTAAAATGTTCCTAGAAATGAATGAGCATGGACAGTTTATGTTCTTCTTTCTTCCAGTCCTGACTAACACTGAACAGCCTGGGTGGAGAATCAGGACAATGTATGTGTGACGTTGTGCAGTCTATATGGTTTTAGAAAAATATGGTAAAAATTGAATATAACGTAACTGGGATATGCTTCACGCAAAAGGTCTCTTGTAAGGTATCATTATGAGCTTTGTAATCTACTGAGTGTGATCATCCTATTTGTATAAATGTACCACTCTTGTATCTAAAACTAGAAATATAAAATGTAACTCTGAGGGCCTATTGTAATTATGTAAAGTGTGGGCCATTAAGGATGGTTTGGAATCTTGATGACTCCCATTGTCTGCAGATGGCTGTATTTACCTGTGAGTCTTCCTGTATATGTGTGTGCTGGCAAGTGAGTAATGAAGTCTTGCAGTGACATGTGATCATGTCACCTGAACTGGAATCCATCTTTACCCTGGTGCTTTTCCAGTGGGGGGGGGGGGGGAGGGGTGGAAACCCAGAGGGACAAAGGGTTCCCGCCTTATGCAAAAGATATAAAAAGGGGTGGAAGAGAACAGAGAGGGAGAGAGGAGCCATCATGAAGAATCCCCTAGCTATCACCTGAGCTGCAACAAGAGCTGTACCAGGGGAAAGAATTGTGCCCAGGCCTGGAAGGTGTCCAGTCTGAGAAAAAGCTTACTGAAGCATCTCTGAGGGTGAGATTATCTGTATTCAGTTTGATTAGGCATAGATTTGCGCATTTTATTTTATTTTGCTTGTGACTTACTTTGTTCTGTCTGTTACTACTTTGAACCACTTAAATCCTACTTTCCTTATTTAATAAAATCACTTTTTATTTAGTAATTTACTCAGAGTATGTATTAATACCTGGGGGAGCAAACAACTGTGCATATCTCTCTATCAGTGTTATAGAGGGCGAACAATTTGAGAGTTTGCCCTGCATAAGCTTTATGCAGGGCAAAACGGAATTATCTGGGTTTAGACCCCATTGGGAGTTGGGCATCTGAGTGCTAAAGACAAGCACACTACTGTGAGCTGTTTTCAGGTAAACTTGCAGCTTTGGGACAAGTGATTCAGACCCTGGGTCTGTGTTGGAGCAGACGGGAGTGTCTAATTCAGCAAGACGGGGTGCTGGAGTCCTGAGCTGGCAGGGAAAACAGAAGCAGGGGTAGTCTTTGCACATCGGGTGGCAGCTCCCAAGGGGGTTTCTGTGATCCAACCCGTCACAGTATGTGTCTAGGGCCAGATCGTTAGTTGGTGTAAAATGGTGTCGCTCGATTGAGGTGAAGAATGAAGCTATGGCAGTTTATATCAGCTAAGACTGTGGCCCTTAGTAAACTCTACGTGGTAACTCCTTGTGCTTGTTTTGAAGAACAGAAATACTGAAGGGGTCAAGTGAGCAAGAGTCCTTCCTACCTGCATTCTGTAGATGCGAGATCCAGAAGTGCTCTGTTCACACCTCTATATGGCATGCTTTCTTCTCTTCTGAGGCATTGTATCCATGCTGCCTGATTCCCATCTTTTAAGTCCAGAATGCACGGATATGGTAGCCTTTTATTTAGTTAAAGTGGATTTAATAATGTCGTTTTACACCACTGGCTACGGTTTCAATTTCAACAGAGTGAAAATTACCTCTGCCACTTGTTTCAGATCTAGAGCCTCTAGGAACACGGAAAGCAACACAGACAGTCACAAGAACAATGTCCAATATCCTTTGTCAATTTTTATTAATGTTACCAGCAAAGTTATGACTATCCAAGCATAGATAAATCCTACATATATCCATGCACAATTTATAGCTACAGTCATACTCAAATCCTCCTAGATAGTCTTTACGGTCTGATGGATCGCTCATTAATTGATCATCAGTAGAGGGATGGTTCCTGCTCGAATTTTCCCGCAGGGAACTCAATTTTCCCAATCTGGGCACCTTCTTTTTTAATGTGATTCTCACTATGCCTGTGTGTGAAAGTGTCAACCCTCTTTTTCCTCACTTGTATTGTGTCTCCCAAGAATACTGGGGTACCGCATTTTTCATAGGTTGTGTATAGTTCCTTTTATTCTCGTTAGCACTGACGTACAACCTGTATCCTGCAAACCGCAGGCATGTGTTAGAAAAAATGTGCCTCTCGGGCACTTTGTGATCTAAAATGAAACTTACAGCTAATTTTTCGCAGCATCACCTATTGGTACATTTTTTCCTGTAATCTTATGGCATCGGGTTATTCTTTGGTCACTTACTTATGTCAAGCATTTCTTAATTGTAAGGCCTAGTATGGCTAAGCTAAAATCTTACAGGCCTCAGCCTGTAGGCCTTGCGTTTCAGCCCTATTTACTTAGATACCTAATACACACTTAGTCCTTCTAATTACTGATCAATCTTATACGTCTATAATCCTACCACTTCAGTCTATTCAACATACAATGATTATATATTACACGGTATGACAGTTAATCATAACATCACACAACACACAATAAATGAATGATAGAATTAAGTAACTGGCTATAATATTTATACTTTAACACCACATTTTCAAGTAACAGAAACTGAACACATGAGTTAAGGGAGACTTATTATTAATGTACAATTGAAAAAGGTCTTAAATCAGAGGTGGCTGTGTGCATCCTCTGAAGTTTACCATAATCATTCTCAATTGTAATGAGACTTCGCAATGCACCTTTACCAGCCACACCCACCACGGCGACTGGCCCCTTGTTCCCAATTTCAGCCAATTTACTCTAAATGCAATGGCACCAGTCAGATTACCAATGGCTCAGATCTCCTGTGCAGATCTAGCCCAGGGCTGTCAATCCACCACATTTCATCAACATCAAATTCACTCGAGTCTGTTGGTGGGGAGGTTAAGCTGTATTGATCACATGATGTTTTGTAGGAAGGAGAAGAGCTGTTGCTGCTTTGAAGCCTTGTTTGTTTCGTAATTCTTACACTATTGTGTTTTCAAATATATACACAGGCCTCCCTTGGCTTGGATGGACACCCTTTGATGTGGAGTTTCTGTTAAACAGAGACAGAGAGGTTGCTGTCACTCAGTCATAGGGCTGATCGTGGTTTGAATAATGCGCAAGGGAGCGAAAGGCCAACTGACTCCTCAGGCGAGCCTGAAAAATTAATGTAGTGCATAAACATTTCCTCTTGGAGAACAGGTCCAGGGGCACTGACAGCTGCTCTGTGGACTCATGCGACAGGGTCATAGAAGTTCCTCTAGTAAAAGGGATAAATCAGCTGATGGCATTCTCATTAGCTGCACCCTCTGCTGCTTGAGATGCCTGATTTGGCCAAGTTCAGTGGCAATGAAAGCTGCTGTCCCTGTCTCCAAGTAAATTATCCCACGAGGCTTTAAGAAACTTCAGGGATGATCTGACTGGGCAAAAGAGCATTGATCCGTGGTAAATCCTCAGGTTCCATGTCCTAGGTGACGCCTATCTGGAAAACGTGACCCAAAAAAGATCAGTTTGGAGTGTCCTCCAGCATATAAAAGTTTTGAGGAGGGCAGGGAGAGTTCATAGCTGGAAGCAGACACCCTCCATTTTTCATGCAGACTGGGCTGGTCGCAGCAGGTCATGAAAGCCTCCCCTCCCTGCCCCAGCCAGAGTTAATTACTATTAAAATAAAATGTTCACTGGAGTGGAACAAACGTAATTACTTTTTGGGAGCCTAATTATCTGCATTTATTGCCAGTGCTTTGTTGTAATTGATTGCTAATGGCCTGCTTCGCTCTCGCATTATCTAATTAATACCGCCGCAGAAATCGGGAGAGCAGACGGTGCTCAGAGATAGGGATTTTTCTGCAGTCCCCAGCCTGCACCTTTGCCACTTTCTGGCCTGTTTGGCCACGCCTGGCCGTGCATCGGGAGTGGCTAGGCTGCATTCCCTTCTGCCGCATCTGGCCATGTCTGGCTGCAGGGGCCCAACCTCCTCTGCTATGTCTATACCCCTCTGTTCTTCTCCTGGGCCGCATTTCCCCCTCGCTGCTTTCCATCCTACAGCTGGGTCTAGTCCCACCTCGCTGCATCCTCTCTGAACGCCCCCGGTAATGGCTCCAACCTTCTCTGCTGTACTCCGGCTGCCTACGGCACGTCATTCTTGACCTGCTCCCGCTAGCTGCAAGGTGATGCAGAGCAGACGAATTGCTTAAAGCATTTGGCTCTGTTGCTCTCAGGGCAGTTCTGTTTTGAAAAGCGACGATGTGGAAATGGCCCCATGCTACCCAACAGACCTGTTCCCAGTGGGGTTCACTCCTACCCGCTGGCCTCGGTGATAAATAAGATCTTTCCCTGCCTTTTACTCTCCTTAGCCCTGCAGAGCTCAGGCAAGAGCAAGCTGGAGTCTATTCCCGCTTGTGCATCTGCACCGGAATCACTTGCTTACGCCCAGGCGGGTATAGCAGCAGAAATCCATCGGAGGTCGCAGAGGTGCGTGGGTAGCACTGGAGAGCAGGTCTCGATGGGAGGCGCTGAAGGTAGAATTGGTGCCACGGAGCTTTTCTTACTGGTGATGTTCAAAAAGGACATGCTGAGGATGGTATCAAGGCCTCAGCTGTAATGGGGATTGGCCCCGATTCCAGCCACTGGTGGCACCTGCATTGATGCCAGCCCCTCACACAGATAGACAAAGCTGCTGTGTGCACCAGGGGGACTTGATCCCCGTTTCATAGCTGCATAGAGCTGACCTCCTGCATAGCACGGGCCGTTACATTACACCCAAATCCCTCCGCACTGAGCCCAAATAACTTGAGTTCAACTAAAGCATTTCAGTCCTTGGGAGACAACTGCGTGTGCCCCAGGCAAAGAACAGGAGAGGCCGAGGGACCGCCCAGGAGACACCTCGCGGTGACAAGTTTCAAGCAAAGGTGAGCATCAGTGCAAAAAGCTTTGCCTCTCTGCACTGGGGTTCACACGGGTGCAGCCACCCGGAATGGAGACAAATGCCCTGAATTGACAAGGACCTTAAGGTTGTCAAACACACTTGAGAAGTTTCCCCTTTTGTGCTTATTGGTTTAAGGATGGGGGGCGGGGGGGAAGCCCTAGATCGGTGGATAGAATACTGGCTCTGTTCCTTCTGTGCACTGGGCACCCTCGATAGGGCAGGGGAAATCAACTGTGCTAAATTGAACAGCTCCCTTCCCTGAGATGCTAAATGCTCGTCATGAAATCAAGCCAGGCCCAGGGCTGCACATGGTGACCTGGCTGCAAATGGAGTGAAATGCAGCAAGGAAGCGAACAGCATCAAAAGTGCTGAGTCAACTCATGGATAAGATTCCTTCTGTGTCAATGAGAAGAGGTGAGGGCTAGAACTGCAATCAATTGTTCCTCACGTCCACCAAGGGCAGGACAAGAAGGAAGCAGCTTACTTTGCAAGAAGGGAGATTGAAGCTGGGTATTAGGAAAAACTTTCTAACTCTAAAGTTTGCTAAGCACAGGGACAGGTTACCGAGGAGGATGTGGAATCCCCGTGGTTGGTGGTTTTAAAGACACGGTTAGACAAACACCTGTCAGGGATGGTCTAGGTCAGTGTTTCTCACCCTTTTTGATCCCAGGGACCGGCTTGCTGCCTTCCTAAACTGTGTCAGGGAGATCTCAGGGACCGGTGCCGGTTCACATACCGGTTGTTGAGAAACAGTAGTCCAGGGTTACTTAAACCTGGCTCAGTATGGGGGATGGGGTAGATGACCTCTCAAGGTCCCTTCCAGTCCCACATTTCTATAATTCTCTAACAGGTAAACGGACGGTGGCTATTCTAAAATGACTTTGAACAGGGCACTGGAGTTCCAAGACTAGACAGAGTAGCCTACAAGACAGAGCACAGGCCTAGAACTCAGGACACCTGGGTGCTAGTGCCAGCGCCAGCTCTGCTACTGGGCGACCTTGGGCAAGTCACTTCACCTCCTGGTGCCTCAGTTTCCCCAGTCTGGTTCCTCGGTTCCCCCAGGATCAGGATCCTGACCTGCGTTGAGATCTCTGGCTGAAAAGCCTTGTGTAAGAGCTATAGGTGCAATTATACATATACCACATGGGAAGTGCAATGGCCGGAACACGGAAGCAGAACACCACTCCCTGAGTCAACACAGAGACTCCCAGTGGGCTTTGGATCAGATCCGAACTGGGGCTGCAGGTAGGCAGAGGATGATACAGAAGAATCTGGGGCCTGATCCTGCCATGAGCGCTGAAGTCAATGGGGTGCCAGGCAGGCCCAAGGGGCTGTAGTCTGGGCGCTGTCAGCTCAGGGGCGTGGCTACAGTGCAGCTGAAGCTAACCTGATGTGCCTACGTGTGAAGATCAACTAGCCAAAAATAACTCCTCGGCATGAGCAGCCCAAGTGTTCGTTCCCCCCTCCCTCTAACTCCTTTTGTTTACAGAAAAGGAAACCAATGCTTCGGGCCCCCTCCAGGCAGCTCAAGGGGGGGGGCAAACCTTTTAACTCTCAGCCTGGTGTCTGGCTGCAGTAAAAAAGGCTCAGTTTAGCATTAGATGCAGCCTCAGGAGGAGAGAATACAAATCAACAACCGCGCCGCCTTTAGACTCTGAGTCTTTTTGCTCCCCTTTTCAGCGGCAGGATGTTTGGACATAAAAACAATCCTGGATGATTTCTGAGCTTTCAAAGGGCTGTACCCTGGGAGGAAAGGTTACCTGGGGAATTTCAAGCCAAACCTGTAGCAGCAGAAGGAAGTAAACCAGGGGTTAAGTTGCTGAGAGACCATCAAAGCAAATGCCATAAATGTGGTTGAAAAGAGATCAGGTATAAGGAGGCTGCTGTGACATGAGTTCCCTTAGAAAGCAGAGATCAGATCCCTGCTCTGACACCTCCCAGATGTGCTGGAGACCTTGTGTCATTGTTCAGGAGCTGATGAGCGGAGCTCTGTGGCAGGGGAGAGCAGAAATTCAAGCTGCAAAGAGACAGTCCAACCCCTTCCCAAGAAACCAACAGGGTTTCCTTTATTCCCCTCACCTCCCAGGAGGCTGCCATCAGGTACAGCAGAGCCGGCTGGCAGGAAGGCCCGTCAGCTCGTGGAGGAATTTCCATTTCAAAAGCGTGAAAGCCTTAATTGAACTGTATTCCCAAGCAAAGCCTCGGATGTGCCAACCAAGTGAGGCTGATTAGAAAAGACCGAGGACGCCTGAAAGGCAACCCTGGCAGCTGTCTGGGGAAGCTGCTGCAGAAGTAAATCAAAGGCTGAGCCAGTTCAACCACATGGCCCGCATTCCGGGAAGTTTTAGGCACTGGGTTGAAATGAGAAATGGAGGCTATTCAGCCCCATTCACGACAGCAGCTGTTGGGGGCTCCTGCCACTGTCAGTATTTCATTAGTGCCTAGAGACGCTAACGAACTGCGCACGCCAAGGGGAACAGCCAGTCCCTGCCCTGAAGAGTTTCCAGTCTAAAAAGACAAGGCGGGAGTGGACAGAGAGGCAGACTGATTTGCTAAAGGACCCACACTTGGTTAGTAACACAGCTGGAATAGAACCCAACTCTCCTGAATCCCAGTCCAGTGCCTTATCCAATGGACCACACCAGTCTAGAGAAAGACTGAATTCCTGATATGGAGAGGGGCATGAACACTGCTAAGGGTGGTTCTCTCTGGACAGAGCAAGCCTGAACTGTAAGGGCTATAAATCATCAGCGAGAGAGATGTTGATTCTGTCTCTAAGACAGATCCCGCTGCCCTGTTACAGCTCTGTGGCAGCTAGACCTCCATCTAGATTGCTGTTCCATTGCTGGTTTGTTTACTGTAGGGTTGCCACGAATGCCAGGCTATTGTTGTCGTTAATCCAGGTTAGTTTTTGACAGGGAAAAGTAGTGAATTGGTTGTTTGGGGTGGGGGAGGGAGGGCGCCCCAAGCACTTTCCATTCGGAGAGCTGGATAAAATAGCTCAGATGACCCTATTTAAAAGTTGCCGGAGTTTCACCATGACATTACTGATCATCAAGTTATTGGTTTTCAAATGCTCCCTTACAAGGCATATTTTGTACAAAGATTATTACAATAGTGTGCTAGGTGTGAAGGCATTCTGTCACAGTAAGGCAGCGTGAGATCCTCAAAGGAAAGATGTTTGAGAAGTGCAGAGCATGGCTGTCATTCTAATATATAACTTATGCATAAGGGTTGCTTTGCCCACCACTCAGATGCAGCCACCTCTGGGTGGGACATGGCAGCTGCTTAACAGCACCCAGCAATTATTATGATTAATTATTATAATCATTATTATAATTCATTAATTGTAATGCAGTAGTACCCATTCCTGGGGTTCCTCTCAGTCCGAGACCAGGACCCCACTGGGCTAGAGCTGTATAAACATGGAACAAAAAGACAGTCCCTGCCTCAAAGAGTTTACAATTTAAGTACAAAGCAAGGGCCAACACGTGGATACAGACAGACAATACTGGTCAGCAGCACCAACAGCGGCCACAGCACTGATTGTCAAGATTTCTGTAGACAGTTCCGTAGTTACTGTTTCCAAGCGTGTGCGTCACAGTTCCAGCGAGTTCCAGGGCAGAAGGGACCCGCCAAATCATCTCGCCCGACCTCCTGTACATCACAAGCCAGTCGATTTCACTCCGTTACTCCTGCACTGACCCTAGTGACTTGGGTTCAACTAAAGCGTTTCAGGCTTCAGGCAACTAAACTGTTGTGTGTCACCGAGGTCCCCGTGGTGGGGCTGCGATGTCCTGCCCCAGTTGGTAAGTGGTCTTTGATGAGGCAGTGACCAATGGGTTACTTGTGGCCCATGGAGCCCTTCCTGTTGGACCAGCGGAGGGAAATACCTTAGCAGCCAAGCAGTGGAGGAGACCCCTCTCTTACAAAGAGCGATCTACCAGGGGCACCATGACAGCACAGATGACAGCCCTGGAGAGACTCAGGGGAGGAAATATTCTATCCTTCCTCTCTCAGGGATATCTTTCCTCTGAGGATCTCCTAAGAATCAAGGCTGATTATTCCAAAGCTGCCTAAGGGGATTGGATGCTAACGTCCCTCTAAAATTAATTGGGTGTCTAACTCCCTTTGCAAAGCTCAGCCTCAATGAATCAGGATGTTGGTTCTTTCCTTACTACCCCGACCAGGGCCAGATTCCAGCCTTACTCGGAGTGAATAGCGCCTCACCCTGCCAGTTCTCCTGCTGAACTCAATGGGACTGCTCACAGAGCAAGACACTGCTCACCAGGACTAAGAGAGGCACAACCTGGCCCATAGGGACGGCCAAAACCCCAGGGCTGGAATTAACCAGTAATGCTGCCTAAAGCAAATGAGATTGATCCCAGTAAAGGGCAGGCCCTGTGTTAATTCCAACACGAGTGATTTTGTTCCAGAGGTTTTCCTCCAATGAAGCAGAGATTGAAAGGGGAAGGCACAGGGGTGAGTGCTGTGGCTGGCAAGGCACCCTGGTATTCGTGGTATGGGACGAAAGCCTTTGGGGCGATCGTATGATCTCCATTGTGAATTCTTCCAGGGTGAGCAGATGAGGCTGGATCTCACAGCCAGTGCTGGGGCATTTGCTCCATCCCGGCGATGGGAAATGGGATCCAGGGAGCAGGGATAATGGAGCAGCATGATCCCACCCTCCCCTGAGGCTGCAGAGCCCCGGCCCTGCAAAGCACCACCAAGAATCTGGGAGGCTAAGTCCCAGTATAACCTGGGTAGAGGGAAGGACTTACCAGTTCTGTGCTACAGCATTCTTCTCTTTGACAAAGTATTTGTACAGACCATGAAATCCTATCCTTGCAAGAGAGACAACAGCTGGGTTTTCAATAGGAACCTTTTAAATACTAAAAGTGGAAATTATAATAGGATTCACACACACACACACACACACACACACACACACATATATTTCAAATTCCTTTTTATGAATAACACTCCAAAGATAAACCATTGCACACAGCAATTACAACAGCCTCTGGCTAGACTAACATCACTAACTGGAGATGTGCTATTTTTCCTTTTAAATGAAGAATACAACACAGGGCCTAAACCCCAAATATATAGACTACCTTACCAAATCAATATAGGGATTGGGACCTCTGACAACTGGAGATCCGCTTTCATGTAGGCTCACCCTGCGTATTATGGTGACAATTAAAATAAAACATTTAGTTGTCCTACATAGAATCACAGAATCATAGAATCTCAGGGTTGGAAGGGACCTCAGGAGGTCATCTAGTCCAACCCCCTGCTCAAAGCAGGACCAATCCCCAACTAAATCATCCCAGCCAGGGCTTTGTCAAGCCTGACCTTAAAAACCTCTAAGGAAGGAGATTCCATACATACTCAGTTGTTTCAGCATCCATATTACTGGGCACATACACGACTTCCAGTGAGAAAGGCAGAAACTGTACAGTGCATGTAGCTGTCAGGCTCACGCACTGTCTCTGGGTCAGTGATGTTGCACACCTCCTGAAGACATCTGGCCTCCAGTCTGCAATTACACCTTTATGGGGTTTTCCCAGTCTCAATCCCACTGACTTCCGTAAAATTACAGGAAACTGTATGGAGACCCAACTAGGCTTGCCAAGATTGTATTTCAAAGTAAAGGACTGTTTTCTTAGCACCTCCCCCTCCTGATATTATTATTATCATCATTATTAATAATAATAATAATAATACTAAGCAGGACTCACTTACTTTCACCAGGAATATTCCTTTTGCTGCTTTTTGCAGCTCTCGTTCTTGTTGTACAGCGATGAAAAGATAAGCGACGTCCCTTGCAAGAAGGCACTGTTGGGAACCCTAGATCCACCCCACAGATCTGTCTGGGTTACCCCCAGCAGCTCTATCTTCTCCCTGCAGGGCTGGGCTGGACAGATGCTCTACCAGTCACGGCACAGGGCCATGCATTAGATACAGTCGCACAAACACAACTGCCCTACTTACTTCTAACACTGGTAAGACCTCAGCCTTTCAGGCAAGTAGCAAATTTCCCAGTCCCTAACCCACTGCAATATAAAAACAAACTTATTTTCCTTCTTGGGACTAAGGACTGTACAGATATCTTAGCATAGCACTGCCTGCTGCAGACCAGTAAAGTCCAAATAACCTGTGCAATTAGAGGAAACTGCACTGAGATCCACCCAACAGCTCAGTCTGGGTGTCCCCTGGCAGCTCTGTCTTCTCCCTGCAGGTCATGGCTGCATCTGACCAGTTTTGTACCCTGACAGAGCTCCCAGCCTCTAAGGGGAGATGTGGGCACATGCAGGGATGCTGCCCTTAATGGAGCCTTCCAAACCAGCTTCCAAACAGCTACTGGGCATGGGCACCAACTTCCTGCACTCCCTCTAGGGGGCTGAAATAGCAACTGCTTCTTTGCCCTCACTCCAGGCTCTGTACTGCCCCTTGTGGGAGTACAAGTAGCAACAGCAGCTGGAATTACAGCCATAAGAGTTACGGGCTGAACACCATGGAATAAGAAACAGAAATGGGAGTTACACCAGCATGGGGGGGGAGGGGGGAGGTGAGTAATTAGCCCTCTCCGGGGAACATGTTAAGCTAATAATACCTAGCTCTTTTCATCCATAATCTCAAAGTGCTTTACAAAGGGGGTCAGGAGCATTATTTCCATTTTGCAGATAGGGAAACTGAGGCACAGAGCAGGGCAGTGACATGCCCAAGATCACCCAGCAGGCGAGAGGTAGGATTAGAACCCAGGTCTCCTGAGTCCCAGGCTCCCTCCACTAGGCCACACTGCCTCCGGTGTGGCGTTAAAGAGCCCATTACTTCTCTCCTTGATATCAAGGGCTGTTTTGCCATTGGACTTGACTGGGAACAGGACCTCAGACTAGTGGGTGGAAATGAGGCAAATTAATTCCCCCTCTCTCCTCCCAAAACAAATCTGTGTGGGGATGGATCGGGAGGAGATGACAGCCTGGCTGAGTGTCAGGGGGTATGTAAGGGACTGATCCTGAGAGGCTCAGCTCCTCAAAGGTATTTAGGCCCACGAAATCAATACCACTCCCACCGACACCTGTGTGAACTGGGGGAGCTCAGTACTGCACAGGATCAGGCTCTGGGCCCTCCGCAGGCCGCACAGGGGCCTCATGGGCCATGAGCACCCAGGAGCCGTAAATCTGTGGGTTAGCACTCAGCCCCTGGCTGGCGGGAGCCCCAGTTCCAGTGGATGCAGGCGTCCGGGGAGTGACACCCCTTCCCAACCCCATCTCCGGTAGTATCGCTTTGCCATTTCAGCGCCCTCCAATCCCTGTCCCGCTCTGCACTTAGTCAAGCAGACTTGATTTCTTCTGACAGCCTAGAAATGTCAACATTGCTCTGGATTAAAGGTCAAATCCCGATGGGTGGATTTCAAAATGTCATCCCGCGCTGCGCCAGAGCGGCTCCCCTTCCGCCCAATGTTTCCATCCAGGGGAGCAAGGACACTGAGTGGGCCCCAGTGGGTGTCGGGATGCCAGACTCACCCAACAAGTATCATAAACCCACCCCCACCCCCCGCCAGCAGGTCCTCAGTCACCACTAGAGGGGGACAGAGCGCCATCTGGCATGGGCGTGGCTTACAATCAGCTGATTATGAGGTTCTTCTGCCCCACCCTCAGATATTATCCGCTGAGCAATTTGGTTCCTTTGGCCTAATACATTCAAGGAGAGCCAAACGGGTGGGACCAGGCAGTGTCACTCCAGAAAGGAGGGTGACCTGTTAGAGAGAGAAAAGGACAGGGCATCAGGACTTCTGGATTCTAGCCTCAACTCTTAACACTTTGTGACCTGGTATAAGTCACTTAGCTTTCCCGTACCTCAGTTTCCCCATCTGTAATACAGGGCTAATAGAAAGTACCTGCCTCCTGAGGGGCTGGCGGGTGGGGCTAATGTCTGTAAACCACGTAGAGACTGTCAAATAGACAGGCCTGAAGAGATGCAGAGTGTTGTTGCTGTTATCTTAGTGCTAGTGACTCTGGTTTGAAGACAGCTAGCCGCCCACAGCTGGTCCTGCAGCATTTGAATATAGTCTGTGATGGCCACGTCCAGCTTGTTTTCTCGTCTGAGCACACACTTGGCCCCTGTGCAGACAGCGGGTGCCAGTGACTGATGCCTCTGTGGAGCCGCTCTGGCACTCATTGGCAACCCAGACTGTCTCGCGTTCCCTCTCCTGAGGACGGACAGGCGTGAGAGCTGCCTGCTAACCTCGGGGCGGGCGGGGGGAGGCAGGAGAGGGATTGCCTGCTCCTTGCTGAATCCAACTGGAACAGCAGATTAATTGACAGAAGCAATGGCCCTGCTCACTGGTAGCAAAGGCCACCTGGAGTCTCAGCCCCTCACCAAATGTCTGCTGTCCACTTACAGTGCTACAGAATCACCAGGCCATGTGAGCGCTCTCCCCACGGCATGGGGCCTGATCCTGAGAGGTGCTGGAGTCTCCCCAGCTTCCACTGATGTCAGGTTTCTGAGTGGGGGCTGCAAGCCCGGGTGGTGGGGCTCATTCTTCTCCCCTGAGGCACAGAGCCAGGTCTGGGAAGGGGGATAGATCACTGGCTCCCTGTTTTTTCCTCCTTAGCCCAGACCCAGGTGCTGTCTTGTGAGTGTTGCATTTATTCACTCCCACTTACTCTGTTCAGTTGGCGAGACACGGTGGGGGAGGTGATAGCTTTTATTGGACACAAGCTTTTGAGCCCCCCGGAGCTCTTCTTCGGGTCTCAGCTGACGTCAGCGGTAACACAACGCACCTCTAAAGTGCACGTCCCTGGGGCGTCTAGGTGATGTATGATGCACAGTGGGTGCATTTTCTCAGCACACAGCACCTAGGCCGGTACATACCCTGAGCCTCTTACCCACTCGCCTGCTTAGTTGTCTCCCAGGAACACTGTGAGTCCATGCACCAGCTGCTCTCAGGGTCTCTCAAGCAGGCAGGCCTTGCACCCGCCAGGGACAGCTGGTGACGCTGCATGGGAACCAGCAGGCAGGCCTTGTCCCCAGATTCTCTCTTGCAGCCATCTTGAGGGTTGGGTGGGGGAGCAGATACCTGGTGCATGTTGGAAAGAGACAAGCTGAGAAAATGACCATTAGCACTGATTAGCGCCCCCCCCCGCGCACAAGCCGTCCCTGCCTGGATGTGCCGCAGCTCCCGCCCGGATCCTGGGCCAGCGGCTGTTTTACAGTCACTGCTCTGAGTCGGGCTGCGTTAAGCTCCCAGTAACAGCGTGTACCGAGCGCCCGATCACCGCGAATGAAGTGTGATGGAGCCGAGCTGGGGCTGCCGCCCGGAGTTCCCAAGCAGCCACACACACGTTCCCGGGCCGGGGGCTGCTGCTGTGTCTTTAATTCCCTTCCAGCCCTACATGTCTATGATTCTGTGCTCTTGGTTAACCCTAGTGCCCAGCCTGGATTTAATCCAGGGTCATTATAATCTGCCTGCCTAAAGTCTCCCCCTTGCAGTTTCCACTGAATGTGGCCTCCTCCTTCCTAAACTGGTGTGCAGTGTTCCCATGTGCCCAGCAGAGCAATTTCCTGTGTTTCACCGGCTCAGCTGCGTTCAAGTTTGTTGGAACTCACCTCATTCTTTTGGATACTTCTGATGCTACAAAAGAGTGATGCTCCTTTTTGATCCGAGCGGCTAGTCAAATGTTGGGGCCCTGGAGATGAAAGAAGAAAGTGATGGAGTCTGTTATTTTCTTTGAGGCAATCTTGTTTGCTTACAAAGAATGTACTAAGGCCTGCTCCTCTGAATACAGGAGGGACAAAAACCAAAAGCCTACAGCTCCAAGCCTCTTTAGCCAGCAGAACCAAAAGCTCTCTCTCTAGCTTCTTCCAGCATCACACTGAGCTCTGCTCACAGGCTACTGGTTGGCTTTCTTGCTTTTGTCTCTGGCTCTCTCTCTGTTCTCAGTTTCTGTGTGTTCTCTACACACACACACACACCCCCACCCCTACCCAAACAATACTCAGGGAAAAGCTCCTGGGCACAGTCATACACACCTTTTGTTTTACGCAGGGGAGGCAAAAGGGGTTATGCTTACAGTTATGTTAATTGAAGGCTGAGTTCACACCTATCAATCTCAATGAGGTTTTAATTCAAACCACAACAAGGTTGCACCTAGCTCATAACAATTTATATCCCTGAGCTACAAGGGCGTTGGGAAGCCCTAGGAGTGGAAGCACTCTAGGAGGACAAACTATTCTCAGAGAGAAGAGACTCTGTAATCTACAGTATCCTCAAACACTGATGGGCTTTCCCCTCCTGCTCTCACTGAAGGAATTCCACTCTCTCTCTCTCTCACTCGTCCCTTCTATGTCCAAGCGCTGTAGGTTGCAGTTTTGTCGTGTTTTGCTGTCTGAAGTGATCCTTGCCCGAGTTGTCATGGAAACTGGCTTGTTTGCTTTGCTACTCTGGAAGGAAAGCTTAACTAACTCTGACACTCCGGCTGGAGGAGGAATTTCTCTGCCCTCATTGGGGGGTGGGGGGGGAGGCTGTGCTGCAAAAGCAAGCCGCTAACAACCCGAGTTGGCCATGCAGCGGGAATAAGTGATTTCATTGTGTTCATCTTCATCAGCTGATTAGCCTCATTCACAAGGTCAGGGTGGAGAAGAACAGGGCACCGAGTGAGAGCGAAGCACCAAACTCATTGGCACAGAGGATCTCACCAGCACCTGCTGCAGCATCATCCGTCCTCCCCTTGCCCCCATCAGCCTATGACTGAACAGCCCCATCTCCATAAGTCCGGGAATGGGGGAAGGAGCAGGGATCTGTGCCCAGCAAGGGGGGGATTCTCCAACTCACTGGTCCCCTTTTGCAAATCACACTCCTAGGTAGTTATATGGTCCCCATCAGCAGCGTAGCAGAGCCTCTCCCAATCAGCAATGGATCTTTACCCTCCCAGTAGCCCTGGGAGGCAGGGATAGACTTTCCCCCGGCTGCAGATGGGGAACTGAGGCCCAGCCTGGGCTAAGTCACTTGCCCGTCACACAGGACATTTGTAGCTGAGCTGGAAATCAAGCCCATGTCTCCTTAGCCCCAAGCTACTGTTCTCCCTACTGGACCACTGGTGGGTTGTGCCTCCAGGGCGGGGGTGGTGGTGTCCTGAAAGACCAGTCCCGGGGTGGAGGGAACGTGAGATGTTGATTCATAGATTCTAAGGCCAGACGGAACCGTTGTGATCTCATCTGACCCATAGACGTGGGAACTATGGGTGCAGGGGTTGCTGCAGCACCCCCAAGTTTTATGCAGGGCTCCATTTCTGGCCCCCCACATGGGGTCCCATCTGCCAGCCGTGCTCCTGGGGCTCCCGCGCCCGGGGCTCCGCTGCCAGCCCTGTGCTTGGGGTCCCAGCTGCCGCCCCGCGCCCGAGGCTCCGCTGCTGGTCCTGCGCCCACCCCCAGTTGTGGCCCCAGCCTCGGCCCCTTGTCCAGGTCCCCATGTCCTGGAGACACAGCCCAGCTCCTGGCCCCAGCTCGGGGGGGGACACGACAGGGTAAGGGGGCTGGATTTCAGCACCCCCACTATGAAAAATGTTCCAGCGCCACTGCTCTGACCTCCTGTCTAGCACAGACCAGAGACCCGCCCCCAAATAATTCCTAGAGCTGAGCTTTTAGCAAAGCAGCATCCACTCTCGATGTAAACATTGTCAGTGATGGAGAATCCACCACGGCCCTTGGTAAACTGTCCTGGTGGTTAATTACCCTCAGCGTTAAAATGTTATTACAGTCCAAAGCAAAGCAAATCTCACACCCCTACTCCCCACACCCCCCGGCCCTTCAGGGCAGTATTCTCCGTCCGCCCCTCAAAACACACATACAGCCCAAGTCTCCAGGGGTAGCACTGAGCCATGTTTTACTCTGCCTTAAGTAAATGTCAAGGGGACGCAGGGATTCGGGACTTTGGCTGGGGGTGAGGGGGCGCTGCCCTAAACAGGTGCAGGAACACTGGCTTTCCCCGTCCTTCCTTCCCGTCGTGCTGCTCCCTTTTCCCATCCAACTTCCATTAACACCCTGGTGCCAGATCATAAACCATGCACCTGATCGCTTTGCCTGTTATAGCCCTTCCGTCTGCCTTTGTGGTTCTGGACTGCCCCCTACTTTGGGGCGGCGATTGTATCTGCTCTTGGGTTTGGCAAACACCCAGCACGCCCGGGGTGCCACCACAATACAAATAATCATTGGCTCGCAGGTTTACCGGGTTTGCCTCTGCAGACATGGGAACGAAGCATGCAAATTAGGTGGGCAATTGTGTGGGCAATTTTCTGCACGTGTTGATTAGGAAAATCAGGCCTTGAGGCCCTGGTGTATATCAGAGACAGCAACTGGCGAAGGTGTCCTTCCACTGGTGGGGAGTACTGCGGAATTCTAGCGTAAGCGTAAGGAAACCATGGGACTTTGAGCGTCTTCTCCCACAATTCCCTTGGACCCACACAAAGTATCCCACGAGACCATGCAAAATTACCCAGAATGCACCATGCCAGACCACAGTGTTGGGAATCAGGGATACACGCGGGCCCTGTGACACTCTGCCCCAATACCACATCCAGTGTTAATTGGTGCAGCACCGCTCCTGGGTGAACACAGGGTGTAGCTCACAGCACTGACTCCACTGGAGTTAGGACAAGTGGCGTAATTCATTCCGTTGACATCACACCCACTGAGCTCGCTAAAGGACACCGGACCCTGGATTCTCTCTGCTGCGTTTCCGCCCGGCTCTGTAAAAGGCAGCAAACGGTACTGACCTACCTAGAGGGTCTCCCCCCGCACCTTCGGAAAATGTTCTCACCGGGCCACTTTAAAGAGAGGAGACAAGATGGTGGAGTGTTAGTTGTCAAGCGTCATGCTGGGCAGTGAGCGATCAGTGGGGTGTCTCTGGTGGGCCCTACTGGGCGTATTCCCTGCTTGGATCCTCCATTGGATTCACGAACAGGTTAATCTTTGCAACACGTTGCAGCATCTGTCTCTCTCCCCCCACATCTCTTCCCTAAGCAGCAGCAGCAGCCAGTCCTTGGTGCTTCTACAAAAAGGCATTTCTCATGCCGAAGAGCTTTTTGCAGCACGGATTTATTCCTGACAGCAAGTGGCACTTCTCTGGATCGCAGGCTGATGGGGACAGCACTGGGGCAAGACGTGTAAACCTGATCCTTCGCTCTCACCCGCAAGTCTCTGAGGCAGGTTGGAAAAGCTCAGCCCTGTAGAGTCCCCTCCCTTCCCTGAGTCCTTTCCTCTCCTAGCATCCAACGGGTGCCTGAAGGCATGTGGATGGAGAGGTGGTTCTTCTGTGCAGGAAAATACCAGCTTGTCCTGATGAATGAGGAGGAGACTTAGCAGAGAGACAGGGAATGGGACCACAACAGCTTGTGGGAAAAAGCAGCAACCAGCAGCTCTCTCCCTGCAGCCCACCCACCTCTCAACGCCCTCTTGTCCCTCTGCGAGTTTCCAGCTCAGCAGCTCCTGGGAGGTCACAACTCAGGCTGGGGGGGTCTATTCTTCCTCCCTATTATTTTGTTAGCCACATCCATCCCCCTGCCGCACCCCAAAAGGGGAGTGGAAGTTGCAGAATCTTGTCCACACTTAGATATTGCCCTGATTCAGTCACCCGCATAGCTGCCCCGGGACTGAGCCCTGAGTGCAGACAAAGGCAAGCTGGGTTTTGCCTTGATTGCAAGTAGGAGCCAGGGCCGGATTAACTTTCTGTGGGCCCGGCGCCAAACATATCTGTGGGACCCCATTGGGGAAATAGGGCATGTGATGGGGGGCGGTCCGCAGAGCGAGGGGCCGGTTGGAGGCAATGAGACGCAGTGCAGCAGGAGTGGCCCCACTCAGCCCAGCACAAGGGCACTGTTTATAAACCCCAAACTGCTAGATGCACACTGGCCCGCCCAGCCCTACGCTGCCAGCGTGCCCCTTACACACTGCCCCCCTGCCCTTATGCCAGTGCCCCCTCACCCAGAGACTTCCCTACAGATCCCTATGCCCAGCACCCCCTGCCTAGAGACCCCTCCCACTGACCTCCCACCACAACTACACAGCACCCTGCACACCATACCCCCTGCCCAGCTCCCCCACCCACAGATCCCCTACTGTCCAGCACCCCCTTCACAGTCCCACCATCACAGCTGTACAGTGCCCCATATTCCTGAGGGAATTCTGCATCAAATTCTGTGCATAATATTTTAAAATTTTGATTTTTCTTTTTATAATACATAAATGTGGAAGCTCCACCATGGCAGTGGGGAGCACAGACCATTGGCTGCATGGAGGTGGGAGAATACCCTGCAGCCTCCCCCACCCCCTTGGGACAGGGACTTGGCAGTGAGACTGAACCTGACCCTGACACAGCACAAGGGCCAGGCCTGCCACAGAAACACCCTGGGGCCCTGCCCCTTTTGCCCCAGGCACAGCAGATGTGGGCAGGGAGGCACAGCCCGGCAGCAGGATCCAAGTGCAGAGGGACTTAGTGTGGGGGGATCCAGATGGGGGTAAGAGGATTCTGTGGGGGGGGGGTAAGAGGGTTCAGTGTGGGGCAGTCTGTGTGCAGGCAGCTCAGTGTGGGATCTGGATGCACAGGGAGGTGCCAGGTGCAGGGGCAATGGGAGTCTGCAGGGGGGACCAAGTGAAAGTCGTTGGAGCTCAGCGGCGGGGGAGAGTCTGGGTGCAGGGGAGGTGGGGTTGTTGTACTTAAAGTACTGCACAGGATCTTTTCAGGGGGAATAAGGCAAACACCACATTCATTGGTAATACATGCATCAATCAACACTGTATCATATGCATATGATCTATATTACACTCATGCATTCACATACACACAAACACACTCCGTCTTGTTGTTGTTACCAACTAGTTGCTCCCCTTAACTTCACTGACCAGGTGAGTTAGATAGGGGAGGGGTGGAGCTGGGCTTCTGCCGATCTGGATCAATGCTCCGATGTTGACAAGACCCAGGGTCCTCTGCAAGACACCTCACATTTATAGCAGCTTCCCTCTCATGCAAATCTATACCAGATTCAAATTCTGTGTCCGTTGGTCCTTTGTGCTGTTTCCTTCTGGGTGTTGTCCCAATACTGTTCAAAGAGGTTGTATCCAAAAGAAGATGCTTGATTCTAAACCACCCCCCACCCACCCCCGAGGCCGTCAGTATGTCTGCTCTTCTTTTGTGAGCCCACTTGACAAGTTTGATTGTCCTTGGGTCTGGCATCACCAGAGCATATTCCAAACCAACGGCAAATAAACCTACAGGGCAGGAAGTGAGGAGATAGATAAAACCTGTCGGAGCTCTCCCCTGAATTGGTGGCTACAGTGGACAAATGTGTGTTGCATCCATTAGAGAGCAACAGCCTACTAGTGCTACTGTCTAAAGGAATTACTCAAGACCTGTGCTATGCGGCTGAAGCTGCTAGATTCAAACTCGGCTGATGACCCATGCAGGGGATCGTTACAGTCGGTCCTGACCCTCTGGTTCCCTGCCATTGTCCTCCTCCTGGCTGGTAGTTTCCAGGAGTCCATCCTCTGGGAGCCGCATGAACCAGGGTATAATTCCTCTCCCTCGCCCCGTCACAAAGGGCTTGAACCTGATTGGTGCTGAGCACTGGCACCACCCAATGACCTCCGCAGGAACTGTAATTGCTCAGGAGCTCTGGAGATCAAGCCGCGAGCTGGTAACGTTCTCCATAGCATAGGTCACGGTCACATATCTACACGAAAGTGGAGCTGTTCCGGCTTTAAAGCAAAAAGGGGAACAGAGGGAGCTTCACACGCTTCTCCCCAACCCTTGATCTGGGGCGGGGGAAATGGGGTCAGATTCAAACACCTGGGCACAAACCAAAGTAGATCAAAACCATAAAAGGTCTGATTTTCTTGGTCTGGTTCCGATACAGCCCAAGGGGGTAGAAATCCTGTACAATTTTGGTGCCCCTCCCCAATCTAATCCAGATACAGTCTCAAACTTCTCCCTAAAATCCCTCTGCCTGCTGGCCCTGCCCAAGGAAGCACTGCACGACCATGTAGCACAGGGTTCGGCAACCTTTCAGACATGGTGTGCCGAGTCTTCATTTATTCACTCTAATTTAAGGTTTCACGTGCCAGAAATACATTTTAACGTTTTTAGAAGGTCTCTTTCTATAAGTCTATAATATATAACTAAACTAGTGTTGTATGTAAAGTAAATAAGGTTTTTAGAATGTTTAAGAAACTTCATTTAAAATTAAATTAAAATGCAGAGCCCCCCAGACCAGTGGCCAGGACCCGAGCAGTGTGAGTGCCACTGAAAATCAGCTCGCGTGCCGCCTTCGGCACGCGTGCCATAGGTTGCCTACCCCTGATGTAGCATGAAGGCCATGGGGCCATCCCTTCCAGACGCCTCACCGGCACTTTGACACAACCAGAGAAGAGGCCAGCCCCAGGAAATCTCCCCCACACTACCTGCGGGGAGAGGACTTTGGACGTTGAAGCTGGGCCACGTGGGTGCCCATGCAGCGCAGACAGGCGCAACGAGGCTTCTGCCTATGCCCCGCCCCCAGCGTCAAGTCCCAGGCTTTGATTTAAGAAGCCGAAGCCACAATGGCATAACCCCCCACCCCCGAAACACACCAGAAAAGGTGCAACATTGGGGGGGGAGGGATAGCTCAGTGGTTTGAGCATTGGCCTGCTAAACCCAGGGTTGTGAGTTCAATCCTTGGGGGGGGCCACTTAGGGATCTGGGGCAAAATCAGTACTCGGTCCTGCTAGTGAAGGCAGGGGGCTGGACTCGATGACCTTTCAAGGTCCCTTCCAGCTCTAGGAGATAGGACATCTCCATTAATTTAATTTAAACATGGGACCCACCTACGTTCCCTGAACTAGGAGAGCCAGCCACCCGGCTAGCCCTTCTGGCAGTTTGCCAACTGTTTGTGGGCTGCTGATTGGCTCTCTCCCTCCTCCAGCGATGGCTTCTGCCATGGACATGATTGGAAATTGCCATGAGAGCCGAACACGCCATGACGAGCGATAAATCACCCGGGCATTTCACAATGCAATTTAATCTCCCTTTAGGGACTGAGAAAGCCGTTTGCATCCACGCCACGGTTGATGTGGGCTTTTGAGGGCACATGCCCAGGGTTAAAGGCCCCCTTGTTTGCTTGTTTCATGTCTTCTGAACCTTCCTTTTCAGCCATGCCGGCCTGTAGCGTTTGGTAACGGTCACACGCAAAGCCCCGGCACACAACACAGTTGCGTTTCTCTGTGGGCGCCTGTCAGAACGTTCGCTGGGGCTTATGGCCATGTCGCTACTCAGCGAAAGGTTATATTAGTCAATCAGCTCCACGGCTGGTCAGGAATAGAAAGGGACAGGGGCAGCGACCAGAGCTGAAAGAAGAAAGACAAGACGTGACCCGGGGGCAGAGCATTGATCACCAAACCTCTGCCACGCATCACCTTAACTCTAGGGTCTATGTGAGCAAAGTACGTGGGGACATGCAGAGCACTTGAGCTCACTGCATTCCAAAGCTCTCTGGTGATGAGAATATTTTCCCCAGCAAGTCTCCTGCTTTCTCCTCTCCTTAGGGAAAAGGCAGGCAGACGCTGTAGATCAATCCTACCGTGCACTGGCGGCTGAAATCCCAGAGAACACAGCCTGATTCACTTCTCTTCCTTCGCGAGCCGCTTTCCCGTTCTCCCCCGCACGGCAGTCAGATATTTATCACAGAAGCACCTCCCTGCCCCAGCTGAGGTCAGGTCCCTCTCGGGCTGGATGATGTGCAAACCCAGAGAAGGAGAAAGAGACAGCCCCGGCCCTGAGGGGGACCAAGGGTGGGAGAAAGGAAGCGTTGGTGTTGCCGTTTGACAGATGGGAAACTGAGGCGCCAACAGCTGAAGGCCCAGCCTTTCAAACGTGAATTTGGGTCCCCAACTTGAGATGTCTTCAAGGGCTCTGATTGTCGCTGGAAAGACCCATTACATCCTGCAGCATTTCCCTCTCCTTGTCCTGCTGGGACTTCCGGGCCTGTCTCCTGTCCTCTCTGTTGTTCTCCACGCTTTGGGTCATGTTGGCCCTCCAGGCCCTTTGTTCCCAGTCTGATGCAGCAGTGGCTTGCAGGATCTCACAGAACATGTTCTCCTTCGTCCTTTCTCCTCTTCCTCAGGGTCAGGTGCTGTGCGGGCATGGAGGGGGCAACCCTTAAGGTCATCACACCAGAGGGTGCTGATAAAGACAGATGTGCTGTTGGATTGACAGTCACAATGGAAAGGGAAAGAAAAGTTTCAAAGCTCCCTTCCCTTATTCCCATGAACACTTTTAATTGACACTTCATCTTTGGACAGCACTGTTTGCCAGCCCCAGCCATGGTGAGTATGGCCCGAAGAGAATTTTCTGTTGCCCGAAGCGATAAAATTTCGGTCCCTGTTACTCAGGTACGACCGTAGGGCACTGGCACTTAATCCTGGCGCTATTTTCCGCAGGTGGAAGTGATTTTAGCTGATCTCTCACTCCTGAGGGTCACAAAGGCACAGACAGCACAGCTGCTACTGGGGTCCCGAAGCCGCCCGGGCCTGTAGGCCGTCAGCCTGTTCGCTGCAATGGATGGTGCAAGCCCAACTCATCGCAGAGTGGCACGGGAACGTGCCCTACCACAGTGGAGAAATAAGGTCCTTAGAAACCTTCAGGAGAGGATTGCAGAGCATCTCCATGAAAGTGTCATCAAGGTCCCTCGGCAGGATAAAAGGGCCATCCCTGTGTACATAAACAAAGTGCTCCCAAGCCACCCCCCGCCTAACCCAACAGGG